>NW_027362764.1:264345358-266845358 GCF_046119375.1 Phyllobates terribilis | reverse complement strand
CAGGTCGCATGGGTGCTAAGCCTTGCATAGCCTGGGCATTTTTTCAGATCGATAAAGATGACCCAACTCGTGTTATCTGTAACATTTGTCAGCAAAAGCTAAGTAGAGGCCAAAAAATACATAGTTTGAGTACTTCATGCATGAACCGGCACATGGACATGAAGCATAAGTTGCAGTGGGAAGCTCAGTGTGCTACAATGCGGCCTAGCCGGCCGGGCCAACAACCGTCTGCCATATCTTGTGCATCCGCGGCCTCTTCATCCTCTGTGACTGGGGGGACAGCAGTCACACCTGTTTTGGGGCGCAGACCTGCCACCTCTTTACCCGCAACAGCCAGCGTGATTGGCAGGTCATCATTTTCTTTGGAGGTGGTAACACCAGCTGGTCTTGAGCGCTGTCCGACATCGATAGCACCACCTTTGGATCAAGGCAACCTAACATGTCCGCCTGCATCTTCCTCACAGACCGGCAGTTTGCCGGGGACACCCTTATCAACCCCGTCTAAGCACAATAGCCAGCCCTCGGTCCCTCAGATGTGGACAAGTAAAAGACCATTTCCTCCTAGCCATGAGAAAGCTAAGAGGTTGAATTTCACCATCTGCAAGCTCTTGGCTACAGAAATGCTGCCTTTCCGCCTGGTGGACACAGAGGATTTTCGAGACCTTATGTCCGTCGCAGTGCCCCAGTACCAGATGCCCAGTCGGCACTACTTCTCAAAGAAAGGTGTGCCTGCGCTCCACCAGCATGTCGCACACAACATCACCGCTTCTTTGAGAAACTCTGTGTGTGACAGGGTGCATTTCACCACAGACACTTGGACGAGTAGGCATGGACAGGGGCGTTACATGTCGCTGACTGGGCACTGGGTAACTATGGTGACAGCAGGACAAGGGGCTGCTGTCCAAGTCTTGCCGTCCCCACGAGTTGTGCGTCAATCCTCTTTATGTCAAAGTTCCTCCACTGCTTCTGCCTCCTCAACCTCCTCTCGGTCTTCCACCTGCACCCAAAGCCTGTCTGGTCATGCCACAAGCTTTCTAACTGCGCAGAAGGGATCCTGCACACCTCCTTACTATGCTGGCAGTAGGGCTCAACGTCATCAGGCGGTTTTTACATTGAAATGTCTGGGAAATGTGAGTCACACAGCTGAGGAGTTGTGGTCAGCTCTGGAGAACCAATTTCATGAATGGTTGTCTCCACTGGACCTGAAACCAGGGAAGGCCGTGTGCGACAATGCTGCAAACCTGGGTGCGGCCCTTCGCCGGGGCAATGTCACACACGTGCCTTGTATGGCTCACGTGTTGAACCTGGTTGTCCAGCAATTTTTAGCCCACTATCCCAGACTAGATGGCCTTCTGCAGAGGGCACGGTCGCTGTGTGCTCACTTCCGCCGTTCGCATCCCGCAGCTCAGCGACTTACATCTCTACAGAAGTCGTTGGGCCTGCCACTTCACCGGCTAAAATGCGATGTGCCTACCCGGTGGAATTCAACTCTGCACATGTTGCAGCGACTGTGGCAGCACCGACAAGCCCTGGTGCAATACATTCTGACGTATAGCCTGGGCCAACGAGATTCAGAGGTGGGGCAAATCACGCTGGAGGAGTGGTCTCAGATCAGGGACCTATGCACCCTTCTGCACAGTTTTGAAATGGCGACGAAGATGTTTAGTGCTGACGATGCCATTATCAGCATGACTATTCCGGTGATTTACATGCTGGAGCACATGTTAAACAGAATTCGGAGTCAGGTGGTGGCACAAGAGGAGGTGGAGGAAGTAGAGGAGGAGGAGTTGTATGCGGAAGGGCTAACATCTGCAAGGTCCAGACGGTCGGCAGCACCAAGGCGGCAGGCATGTGAGGGTGGGGGAGATGATTTTACCAGGGCGCATGGTAGCAGCCAAACTAGTGAGGAAGGTGCAGGAGCCCAGGAAGAAGTGGAGGACGAACTGATGGAAGACTCATCAGATGAGGGAGACCTTGATCACATTTCTGTTGTGCGAGGTTGGGGGGAGAGGACAGAGGAAGGAAGCATGATTGTTACCTCGCCACCAACACAACAGGGACTTGGTGCTCCTGGATGCGCAACACACATGAGTGCCTTCTTGCTGCACTACCTGCAACATGACCCTCGAATTGTGAGAATTAGAAATAATCCTGACTACTGGGTTGCCACACTGTTAGATCCCCGGTACAAAAGTAAATTTGCAGAAATTATTCCTGCCATAGAAAGGGATGCACGCATGCAGGAGTATCAGCAGAGACTGTTGCAGAATCTTACATGTGCTTTTCCACAAAATACCAGTGGTGCACGTAGTGAATCTCACAGTTCCAACTTGCCAACCGTGGGACCGTCAAGTGTTCAGCACTCAAACCGTAACAGAACCACAGTATCTGCTGGTAACATCAATTTTGCGGAATCATTTCACCACTTTTTTAGCCCATCCTTTGCAAGGCCACAGGAGACAAGAAGTCTGACACATAGTCAACGCCTAAAGACGATGGTACAGGAGTATCTCCAAGTAAACATTGAAGCCACGACTGTGTCACTGGACCCTTGCTCTTTTTGGGCTTCCAATCTGGATAAATGGCCGGAGCTAGCCACTTACGCCTTGGAGATCTTGTCATGCCCCGCAGCCAGCGTTCTGTCTGAACATGTGTTCAGCGCTGCTGGTGGTGTGCTGACAGATAAGCGCACGCGGCTCTCCACTGATAATGTAGACAGACTCACGTTCATAAAGATGAACAAATCATGGATCCGAAACGACTTTTCTACCCCTGTGTCATCCTGGGGAGAGTAAAAGCTTGATGATTGGTTAAAATCACCCTACCAACCGTTTTAAGCTTTCAAATTACTAATCATGTTTATCTGTATCTTGACTGGAAAATAATTTGGGCTTTGTAGCAGTGTGCAGCACTGATCCTATTAGGCCATCTATGATAAGCTTCACCTGATTTAAAATTAAAAATAATTTTTAGCTGCATCTAGCCCGGAAAATAATTTTGGGGCTCCGAGATGCGCA
Source organism: Phyllobates terribilis (assembly GCF_046119375.1). Lineage (NCBI taxonomy): Eukaryota > Metazoa > Chordata > Amphibia > Anura > Dendrobatidae > Phyllobates > Phyllobates terribilis. The sequence goes on along the minus strand of NW_027362764.1, from coordinate 266,842,341 downwards.
AGACACATAAGTGCCTTCTTGCTGCACTACCTGCAGCATGACCCTCATATTGTCAGAATTCGAAGTAATCATGACTACTGGGTTGCCACACTCTTAGATCCCCCAAACTTTTCGATCAACCTTTTCATTTTAATAAAGACCAAAAAAATGGTCATTTTTGAAATTATAAGCATTAGCAGGTTGTTAGAAACTGAAATCAAACAGTTTTCAACTCAAAACTTTATTCTAGGTGATGTTACATTTTCACATAGGACCCCTTGTTCGAAAGGAGCTTCTGAACTCTCTCGTCCATTGAATTTGTCAGGTTTTGGATGGTTTCTGCTTCAATTGTTTTGCATGAGGACAGAATACCCTCCCAGAGCTGTTGCTTAGATGTGAACTGCCTCCCGCCATCATAGACACTCCTTTTAATGATGCTCCAAAGGTTCTGAATGGGGTAGAGGTCAGGGGAGCATGGGGGTCACACCATAAGTTTGTCCCCTTTTATGCCCATATCAGCCAGAGATGCAGATGTTTTATGTGCAGCATGAGATGGTGCATTATCATGCAGAAAAATGATCTTGCTGTGAAATACACGGTTCTTCTTCTTGAACCATGGCAGGAAGTGCTGTTTGAGAAAATCCACATACATTATGGAGTTCATCTTTAGCGCCTTCAGGGATCCTAAAGGGGCCGACAATCTCTCTCCCCATGATTCCAGCCCAAAACATTACTCCACCTCCTCCTTGTTGGCGCTGTAGCCGTGTTTGCGTGGGGTGTCCATCAACCAGCCATCCTCCACTCCATTCATCTGGACCATCGAGCGCTGCACGGCACTCATCCGTGAACAAAACAGTTTTGAAATCAGTCTTCATGTAATGTTTGGCCCACTGGAGCCGTTTCTGCTTGTGTGAAGTGGATAGAGGAGGTCGACAGGATGGCGTATGCACAGCTGCAAACCTCTGAAGGACCCTGCATCTTGTTGTTCAGGGGACGTTGGAGGCACAAGCAGCTTCAAAAACTTGTCTGCTGCTATGACAAGGCTTTTTTGCCGCTGCTCTTTCAACCTGACGTAATTGCCTGTAGGAAAGAGTCCTCAATTTGCCCTTATCAGCACGCACACGTGTGTACTGTGAATCAGCTACATACTTCTTGATTGCCAAGACACTTCATCCTGATCATCGCACAATGTTGATTGTAGTCATGCCTTGACCTAAACACTCCACAATTTGTTGCTTCTCAGCAGCCGACACATCCTTTTTCTTTCCCATTTTGGCAGAAAATGTAGGCTGCTTAATAATGTGAGAGAGCCTTCTTAAGTAGTCTTGCCTTTCATTGGACACACCTGCCAAACTAATTAGCACAGGTGTCTGCAATTGCTTACAGTGATATAAAGAGCCCTGACACACATCACCATCAATGAGTTTAACTGACAAACAAACAAATTCTTCCCTTATCACTCCTAAACACTTTTTGCATAATAATTTGGAACGCGGTGTACATGTGCTTTTCCACAAAACACCAGTGGTTCACGTAGTGAATCTTACAGTTCTAACTTGCCAACCGTGGTCTGTATGGAATTGTTCAATAAAGGGCCCAAAATTAAGATAACATAGATGGGAGAGGTCTCTATGAATAGGAATTCCTAAGTATTTGATACCCTGTGAGGGCCAGGCAAAGGGAAAGTTGGACTGGATGGAATCCTATATGGATTTAGGGAGGGAGACATCGAGGGCCTCAGACTTCGCTGCATTGATTTTAAAATTTTACCATGTAACAAAGTGATCTATTTCAGCCATAACAGCAGGGATGGATATATGTGATTGAGTGATATATACTAGGACATCATCAGCAAATAGAGAGCACTTGTACTCGGTGCCTCCCACCTCAATCCACCTAATATTGGGGTTATGGCGAATTGATGAGAGCAGGTGCTCCGTCACTAGGATGTATAAGAGAGGGGACAGAGGACATCCCTGCCTTGTCCCATTGGTGATTGTGAAAGGTGATGAAAATGTTCTGACGCACCCCCTGGGCCTTGGGACACCCGGAGCCGGACCCTTTTTGGTGGATGCTGGTGGTTGTAGTCTTCGTGGCGGCGATCCGGTTCCGTGGCTCAGGGCGGTCAAACCAGTGGCGGAACTATTTATGTGGTTTTGATGTTTAAATGTCCGACTACGCCACCCGTGGATTGCGGTCAGAGTGAACCGCCGCTACAGGGCAGACCGCTAAGGCTGGTGTTGTGGGTGCAGCAGAGCGTAGCATAACTCCCCACGGGAGGAGTATAGCCTCAGGGCAGTGTATGCGGAGAATGGGGGTGATGGTGCAGGGCAGCAGCAGTAACGACACGGAGTCAGTGATGCAGTTCAGGGCCTTTACTCACAGTTCTTATTATCCAGACCACGTCTGCAGGTAACGGCTGCCCACGTCGTACTGTGCTCACCAGGTGAGGGGCTCAGACAACTCCCAGATAACTTTGGAGCGCTTCACAGGACCCCCTTTGTGTGTCCTTTGTCTGGCCTTTCTTACCAACACTTCTGTCCGGCTGCCTCGGGCCTCCTCTTGGTAAACTTGGCGCCAGTTTCCCTGACCCTATGTGGTGCCTTCCTAGCGGGTGGAGCAAGGGGCTGCGCCACATAAAATGTCAGAGCCTCCGGTTTCTAGCTGAGGGTCGTTTCCTGCCTCCACTAGTTCGGGGACCGGTCTCCCCCTTTGGCCTGACCCCTCCACGCAGGTGGATTCAGGCGTGCGGTGGCGACTCGCCCGTCCGCACCCCTGGGATCCCTTCATTCCTCGTTCCTGGAGCCTTCTCCGCTCCTCTTGCTTCCTTCTCCCTCTTGCAGGCCTGGGCCTCTGTTACTAGGCCCGCCTCCGGAGCAGAGCTCATGCAGAGCCCCTGCTCCCTGCCACTTCTGCTCAGACTTCTCTGCACTGAACTAAGATGGTGCCCACCTTTTATACTCCCTTCTCAATGCACCCAGGAACTGCTTCCTCCCTGCTCCTGCACTGCAGGGTTCCCCTTCCTCAGTGTTCCCTCCCCCCACTCCAGCCAGGGACAGGGACTGTCGTGCCCATCTCAGGGGCATATTGGTCGCCCTGCCCCACGGCAATGTGGTGTAATGCATGCAGGTGTCGGGTCCTGATCCACACTCCATCCTTATCTGAGAGTGAGATATCACACCTCTGGGTGAGGTGCAATACGTCTGTAGCAACCGAGCCCTCAGTGCTACAGTTCCATTTATCTTCAGCCTAGGTGACGTATTGTGATACAGGGCCGTGATTTTGGCTATAAAAGGGTCCCCTAGACCCCTACCCCAAGCTTTTTAAGAGAATCATATATGGCGTGCCAGGAGACTCTATGGAATGCTTTCTCAGCATCCAACGAGAGTATCTACTTACAAATTTTTAACTGCATCTAGCCCAGGAAATACTTTGTGCCTAGTAGCAGTGTCTGCTAGTCAGCGGATTATCCCGGCTGTTAAGCAAGCTACACCACCTGTAGTTTGGACACTTAATTTTTTCAAAGGAAATGCTTCGGGACCACGGGATACTCAGTGAAGAGCATCAGGAGGCACCCCAAGGCATAGGGGCTGGGACTGGCACTAGGATGCCTTGCGGTGGACAGCCGAGCTCGATCCTTATAAAAGCTTTTTAACTGCAGCAGCTTTAGTGGACGCTACTGGAGCTGGAATTACGCGGCTGCTGGCATGAGACTTGCCCTCCAATAGATCCTTGTAAATGGATTTAAAGTGTATTCATTCAAATTAGAGGGACAATTTAAATTAAAAAGCTTAGAGCTGCCTCCACCACAGGGGGGCTCTCTCGACCCACCAGCGGACAGGCACCAGTATTGGGAGAGGGGGGCTGGCCGTCAGGGTTCACCGTGGCTCTGGCACAAACCCGGCGACACGGAGGTGGCATGGGCAGGAGCAGACTGGCCGTCTCGGCTTCTCACTTTTTGGATTTTAGAAGGGCATGACATGCCTATATCTGTGTCTCCCCCTCCTTTTACTCCTCCACCTCTTTTCTTTTCGCATGACTATATGTACTTGTCACTTTTCCATGTGTTAGTTGTGTCTTCTGAGCAGTTTGTCAGCTTTTGGACACCTTTGAAGGTGTTTTCTATGTGTTTCTATGTGTTTTTGTTTGCCTGCCATTGGTTTTAACGGTGTTCGAAGGTGTTCGACGAACAGTTCGACGAACAGTTCGGCGAACACACGGGTGTTCGACGAACCGAACCGAACTCGAACACTGCGGGGGTGGCTCAACACTATCAGGCATGTGTAGATCATGAATCTCCCAGGCTGCCCTCCTGAACATCAGCATGTTGGGCGAGTACTCTGTCGTGCTGTGGACCCGATTGTTATAGGCACACATCAGTTCCGGTAAGTACGCAGGCCAGCGCTTTTTTGATCATTCTCCAGGGTCCGCAGCATTTGCAGGAGGGTGCAGTTGAAACGTTCACATGCACCATTGCCTTGCGGATGTTAGGGCGTCAACCTAGACTGTTCGATACCATAAAGGTGATAAAGTTCCTTCATTAAAGCACCCTGGAAACATGCTCCCTGATCAGAATGAATCCGCAGTGGACACCCATACACTTGAATGAAGTTACGACATACTGCCTCAGCAGCTGATTCTGTGGTCTGCTCTCTGGTAGATACTGCCACTGTGTACTTAGTGAAATGATCAGTCATTACCAAATAATACGAGTGTCCCGAACTGGAGTACCCTATTTGCACATAGTCTATCATGAGTATCTCCAATGGAGCGGACGTACAGATGATCTGAATGGGAGCTTGCTCTTCCAGACTCTTGCTCAGCCCAAACGCTCTACATTTTTGAAACGCTTCAATTATCATATTCTCTAGGTCTGGGCAATATACCATTCTCTGTAGCCACTTATAAGTCTTCTCGCTCACGAAATGAGCCCTTCTCTTGTGGGCCTCTCGAGCGGCAATTGGACCTAATGTCATGGGAATCACCACCTGTTGGCGGTGCTGCAACTTTGAGGGTAGGTAAATCTGACGACATAAGAGACCTTGCACCATATTCAGCTTATCCCATTGACGCAGCAGATTTTTACCCTCCAGGGACAATCCCTCCCGCTCCTCTGGCCGAGGCCTATTTGCCTTGACCCAGGGTTTCACATATCTTACATCTCTGTTCTTATCCTGGGCCCGCTCCCAATCGGCAGTAGTTTTCCCGAGAACTGTAGGCATTTCAGTGGCCACCCCACTTGAATTCACCATGCTCCGGAAGACAGGCAGTCGGCCCAGATCAGGCGTCACAGTGTCCTCAAGTTCATCATCGATACTCCCAGCCGGTGGCCCCATCGGGACCCGAGATAATGCGTCTGCATTTCCATTCTCCCTTCCTCAACGGAACTTGATATGGTAGTTGAACTTAGTCTGCGGTGCCATCCACATCTGCTCCAGCGCCCCCCAGTTTAGCGTTTTCCAGGTGGACCAGTGGATTATTATCCACTTCAGCCCCTGTTAAGTAGTCCACAAATCGTTCGGTCATTGCTCAAACCAAGGCCAGCAGCTCTAGCCTGAAAGAACTATAATTTGCGGAGTTACGTTCTCTCTCTCTGAGGGGGATGATCCTTCAGGACCACTCCTTTCGTACTGATGTCTTGGCCGCATAACGTCACTCTCATCCACACAATTCTCTTCACGAGAAACTGTCCATTATTGGCTGCTGTAAGATGAATAACGCTCCTATTTTCAGGCTCCATCATATGGCCGAAATGACCCTCGAAGACCTCTAGGGGCATGATGGTGCATTCGGACCGGTTGTCCACCAAACACCTAACTTTCTGTACTTCAAAATCAGTCTCTAACACTGGACATCAGGGATACAGATCGTGTTCTCCACATGAATGGCTTTGCTGATTGGAGGCCGCTGCAGGACGCCCAGCTACTGCAGCGGTTGGTAGGTTAACGCTGGTGCCACCACCTCAGAGTCAGTCCTGGCATAGCAGTTGTCATGATCTGCAACACAGGCTAAGGAAAGATGGGGAGAGCTGTCCCTACAGTAAGACTAAGCTGAGCCCCTACGTTGTAGCGGGCTACCTGTTCCTTGTGAACAGACCCGCCTTCGTCCTCGGCTAGTCTGAATGGAGACCTATAGAGAAAGTGATGGGTCCCTAAAGGAACTAAGGACTGGGACAAAAAATGGGACACCTCCTAACAGAAGTTGTTGCAGAGCAAAAGATAAACTGACAAAAGTACTAGAGGTCCCAGACGACCAAGCAAACTAGAGAGAGATAGGCACAAAAGCACCAGGCTAAAGAGACAGTCAAAACAACACTGAAGTCCAGCAAAGCCAGAAGGGCGGAGCTGGAACACAGAGGCAGCAGGTCACGTGACCGCAAAACACAAGATAGCAAAAACTAACAGGAGGGTTCTAACAGCAGTCCCTGGCAAGGTGACCTAATTGTTGAAAATTCCAGCAGAGAGGCTCCCTGGGTCTTCGAGCACCAGGGACGCTTCCTTGGTTCCGCCTCCGCAGCCAAGTCGGGACCGAGAAAGGAGCTCGGGAGGGTGGAGTCATCTCCTGAGGTCAGACTGGTCTTGTTCGCATCTGGGACACTTCCAGTCGAAGATCCTTCAGTTCTGCGAGCAAAGCCTGCACCATATCTTTCAAAGTGTCCAAGTATTCGGGTCCTGTCCGGCTTCCCGTCACCTGTGCGCTATTCATTACTTTCTTGTTCACTAGTGTGGACTCTTCCTCTCTTTCTATTGGGGCAAGGTAGATCTGGTAGAATGTCATGTCGACCGTCATCCGGGTCATCTCCTGCAACTTGTCCCGTAGGAATTTGTTGACTAATCCAGAAATGAACTGGTCCTGCAACAGCCTATCCACTTCCTGGAAAGCTCCCATGGCTTCAGGGTCCTGCTGCTGTACTTCATTCATTGTTTCTTGCAAGGCATTGGAGTATTGCATTAGAGTCTCGCCTTCTCGCTGCGGCTGATTAACAAAGAAACTTAGCAGTTGTGTCACTTTGACACCCCCCCCCTGTGGGTTCCTTCCAGCAGTGTAAGTATTTTATCTAAGGTGTCTTGTTTAGACTCGGGCCGTACCATTACTGTCCATCTGGCGTCACCCTCTAGTGCAATATCGCCCCAGCCGAAAGGTATCCCGCCGAAACTGAAGCAGTGGCAGGCGGGTTCAGTACTAGACCTGGGGCACTGCCGATAAGGGGTTGTTTCCCTCCATGTCCCGGCCCAAGGCAATCGCTGTATCCTGTCGACTCCACCAAGTTGTAGACCGTGTGCCGGGGAGCTCTCTCTTGGCATACAGCGGGCCAAGGACAAAGGATACTACCAGACAATTTGTTAGGCAACTACTTTTTACTAGGAATGGAAAATGGGTTACCCGGGCAACACAAGAAAGAAACACAGCTACATTTCATACACACCTAGCTCAGGACAGCTAGGACCCCTACGCTGCACAACCGACAGACCCAGGATGTACTATAAGATAAACTATAATTTGCCTGACCTGTGGCTCCAACTAATATGGGAACCGTGTGTTACCCAGAGCAAAGATGTAATCAGATGGATGCAAGAGACGGACCCTGCAGTGGTGCAGCGCAGAGATTCACAAACTTAACAATTCTCTAAGATTACAATTCTGTTATGCTATCTATACACAAGCTCACCCACTGAGGGGAATATCTAGCTAAGGTTCACACAGCCCTATTAGCAAACAATGTCTCTAAGGCTGTGTGTCCACTATGTGTTTTTTAAGCATTTCTGCAGTGGCAATTCCGCTGCAGAATGCTTAAAAAATGCTTGGTAGAAGGTCTGCCATGTTCCCCAATGATAATCCGCATGTGCTGTGCACATTCTGTGGAAATTTCCGCTGCGGATTATCATTGCGGAAAAATACGCAGCACTACCAATTATTTTGCGGAAGCGCTGCGTTTTTGCCGCCATTGACTTGCATTGGAACGCATGGAATCTGCATCACTGAATCTGTACATGCAGATTCCATGCGTTTCAATGTGCGGATGGTACCCGGGTTTGGAGAAGAGGAGACTCTCCTCCGGACCCGGGTACCACAGAACCTGTAACAAAAAGAATAAAATAAAAAATATACATTATACTTACCTTCTGATGGCCCCCGGCGTCCTTGTCTCTGCTTGCCGGCAGCTCGCGGTAGACTAAAGGACTGCTGACGTCATTTAGTCATGTGACAGGTCACGCGACCGCTGACGTCGGCAGGTCCTTAAATCTAACGCGAGCTGCCAGCAAACCAGGACGCATCGGATAAAGACTCCGGGGGCGGTCAGAAGGTAAGTATAATATTTATTTTTTATTTTTTACCATTCTTTCGGTCACACTATATAAATCCATGCCGGTTGCATGGATTTATATAGTGTGACCAAGTTGTCAAGCACTTTCCAAGTGATGCTAAAATTGCTCGGAAAGCGCTTGACAACCCGCATGCGGAAATGCATGTGAAGAACGCTTCACTTCCGCTTGTCCCTGGCAGGAAAAACGCATGTACAATCCGCATGAGTTTTTTCTGCCAGGGAGATGCAGAAATGCTGAGGAAAAAATCCAGAGCATTTCTGCATCGCGGGCACATAGCCTAACTGAGAATCTATGTTTGGCGCCAAACTCTCTCTGAAGTCTGCATGCACGCTCCCACATTGGTGGGGCCTGAGCTCAGGACTTACCGGCCATTAACTGATCACTGAAGAGGCTGCCTGATCGTCTGCTCAGCCATTTAGCTGGGAGACTGAGGAGTGGATCCTGGGCTTGTCACAGGAGCGCAGTTTTAGCCTGAACAGGCTAGCAGAAGGCCATTCACATCATGGCAGATGCCTTGGGGGGAATCCAACTCTGCATCCAACCGTAGTCATCCGCCCAAAGTAATTCTTCCTCTCTGGCAGGCAAAGTTACACCTTTCCTCAAAGTTCTGCTCAGCTCCCAGCACACTGCACACACAGAGCTTCAGGATCTCACACGATTCACCTGCTCTGTCTACTTTCTGCTTCCACTGACTAAAATACAGTTATATGAAAAAGTTTGGGCACCCCTATTAATCTTAAGCTTATTGTTTTATAAAAATTGGTGTTTTTGCAACAGCTATTTCAGTTTGATATATGTAATAACTGTTGGACACAGTAATGTTTCTGCCTTGAAATGAGGTTTATTGTACTAACAGAAAATGTGCAATCTGCATTCAAACAAAATTTGACAGGTGCATAAGTATGGGCACCTCACCAGAAAAGTGACATTAATATTTAGTAGATCCTCCTTTTGCAAAAATAACAGCCTCTAGTCGCTTCCTGTAGCTTTTAGTGAGTTCCTGGATCCTGGATGAAGGTATTTTTGACCATTCCTCTTTACAAAACAATTCCAGTTCAGTTAAGTTTGATGGTCGCCGAGCATGGATAGCCCTCTTCAAATGATCCCACAGATGTTCAATGATATTCAGGTCTGGGGACTGGGATGGCCATTCCAGAACATTGTAATTGTTCCTCTGCATGAATGCCTGAGTAGATTTGGAGCATTGTTTTGGATCATTGTCTTGCTGAAAGATCCATCCCCTGCGTAACTTCAACTTTATCACTGATTCTTGAAAATTATTGTCAATAATCTGCTGATACTGAGTGGAATCCATGCATCCCTCAACTTTAACAAGATTCCCGTTGCTGGCATTGGCCACACAGCCCCAAAGCATGATGGAACCCCCACCAAATTTTACTGTGGGTAGCAAGTGTTTTTCTTGGAATGCTGTGTTTTTTTGCCGCCATGCATAACGCCTTTTTGTATGACCAAACAACTCAATCTTGGTTTCATCAGTCCACAGGACCTTGTTCCAAAAAGAAATTGGCTTCTCCAAATGTGCTTTTGCATACCTCAGCCAACTCTGTTTGTGGCGTGCTTGCAGAAACGGCTTCTTTCGCATCACTCTCCCATACAGCTTCTCCTTGTGCAAAGTGCGTTGTATAGTTGACCGATGCACAGTGACACCATCTGCAGCAAGTTGATGCTGCAGCTCTCTGGAGGTGGTCTGAGGATTGTCCTTGACTGATCTCACCATTCTTCTTCTCTGCCTTTCTGATGTTTTTCTTGGCCTGCCACTTCTGGCCTTAACAAGAACTGTCCCTGTGTTCTTCCATTTCCTTACTATGTTACTCACAGTGGAAACTGGCAGGTTAAATCTCTGAGACAGCTTTTTATATCCTTCCCCTGAACAACTATGTTGAATAATCTTTGTTTTCAGATCATTTGACAGTTGTTTTGAGGAGCCCATGATGCCACTCTTCAGTGGAGATTCAAACAGGAGAACAACTTGCAAGTGGCCACTTTAAGTAGCTTTTCTCATGATTGCATACACCTGGCTATGAAGTTCAAAGCTCAATGAGGTTACAAAACCAAAAAAAGTGCTTTAGTAAGTCAGTAAAAAGTAGGTAGGAGTATTTAAAACAAGAAAATGATAAGGGTGCCCATACTTATGCACCTGTCAAATTTTGTTTGAATGCAGATTGCACATTTTCTGTTAGTACAATAAACCTCATTTCAAGGAAGAAAAATTACTGTGTCCAACAGTTATTACATATATCAAACTGAAATAGCTGTTGCAAAAACACCAATTTTTATAAAACATTAAGCTTAAGATTAATAGGGGTGCCCAAACTTTTTCATATAACTGTACCATCAAGTCCACCATAGAATCCCTTTCAGAGGCAACAGAGACCTCTTGTGGCCAGAGGCCAATACTGCAACAATGTCCAAACATTCCTATCTCACAAGTGACTGTTCTCCCGGAATCTGTGTATCCTTTGGAAAGTAATAAAAACTGCATGTGGATAGAGAGTGAATCCCTACACTGTGCAAGTAAATGTTACTATGATGTGAAATATCTCAAGTTCTGTGAAATAGTAGTAGTTTGCAGATGACTATATTTATGAATGATTTTTTTCTTTTGCCATTTCTTCTCTGTTTGCTCAAGACCAGAGTGGTGGGGGAAGATAAAGATGTGCTAAATATTAATATTGTGTAAGCTATTATTTATTTATTGAAAAAATAACTGATTTGAATGACATAAAAGACTGTCTTCAGTTTTTACATGCTTGTAAAGCTTCAGCAAATTCTGGAAAGTACAAATTCTAATAGTCAATTGGCTTAATGCTGTTATTATAGAATATTCGGCATTTAAAGCAAAGCATGCTATTCATTTGCCCTAAGATATAATGTATAGAACTTAATGATGTGGTCCTTTTGCTATGTTGTGCATTGTAAGTTAAGTGAAAAAGATTTTTTAAAGCTGGTCATGTTGTGCCAACGTTCTTGTGATATCTCAAGGAGTAGAGATAAGGAAGGAAATGTGGAAGGAGAGATGTGTCTATTGGTGTGTTTCATACTTTGCTTCAAATCTCCGTATTTCCAAATAACATTACACTTTCAAGATTTTCTATGAACCATGTAAATCCTTATTTTTTTTATTTATCTTTATCTATTTATTTATAAAAGAAACAAGTGGTACAATCACAAGGCACTAACCGTGCTAAAATAAAAGACAATCACCATGTGATAGTAATAATCATAGTACAGTGTTATTGATTCCAAGGATCCTGCACACAGTCTAGGCCCTTAACATATAACCATATTTTTTTTTCCTTAACATATAACGTATACTTAAGGCAGAATATTAATTCCCTAAACATATTCTCATAGTCAAATTGATCTAACAACAACATATAAGTAAGTTCAGGAGTAAGGGTATGTGCACACGATCAGTAATCGCTGAGGATTGGACGCAGCGCACTTGCGCTGAGTGCGAAAAGCAGCGGCCAGATGTTACAGCATAGTGGATGGGATTTCAAGAAATCCCATGCCCACTAAGCATCTCCATGCACCTGCGGATCACAAGCGGACACGGACATGTGGCGCATCTTTCCAGGCGGCAGCAAATCAATTTCTTTTGCGGAGACACTAGTCTCCGCAAGAGAAATTAGCTCACTGTAATGTATAGGATGTGGTGAATCCACATGGTTCAATGAACACATGTGGATTCACCTGCATGCAGCGCTTTGGACGCAGCATAAAGTATGCTGCGTTCAAAGTAATGCCAACACTGACTGTGTGCACATACCCTAAAAGAAAGAAAGAGAGAAGTAAAGAGGGAAAAGCAGAATAGTTACAAAGGGAAAAAAAAGAATGAAGGTGGGAGGGAGGGAAGTGTGGCGCCCCTGAGGGTTCAGTCGCCACAGAGGTACTGCACCTCACCCAGAGGTGTGGTGTCTCCCTTCTCTCAGGTAAGGAGGGAGTGCTGCATGGAACCCCAAACACCTGCATCCAACACTACACTGCTCCATGCCAGCTGGAGGGGCAACATGCAGAGCGCAGCTGCTGAGCCCTGACCCTGGCTGGAGCGGGGGGAACCCAGAGGTAGGGGGAACCAGTAGTGGGTGTGGGTGGAGGAAGTAGTTAGAGGGAGCATTTTGGTAGGAGTATAAAATAGGGAAGCCATCTTAGGGTGGTGGTTAGATTGTTCTGGAGAGCAGGTCAGAAGAACAGCTCGGGACAGTTCAGAAGAACAGTCCGGGAGCAGAGCCTCATTAGGAGCTCTGTTCCACAAGTAGGGCCTGGTCTAGAGGCCCTGGAGGGGAGCAGGGAGTAGGCTCCATTCTACGAAAGGATCCTAGGGGGTACGGCGCGTGCAGGACGGCACCCGTACGCCCCGCATCTGTCAGAAGACAGAGGGATCGTAGCCGCATTCTAGTCCCCTGAGGGTCAAGCAAGTCTGTGTAACTCCGACGGACAGGAGGGACTTCAGAGTACCCGAACAGGATTCAGAGTGGGCAGCGCAGGGCAGGAGGGAGAAAGACCCAGTGTGAAGATGGTCAAAATAGGAACATGAGAAAGTGGGGTTCTGCCAGGTATTCTCTAGCTGCCTGAGGAAGGATTGAACCCCTGCCCGGTGAATGCAGTGCGACGCGGGAGGCCTTCACCTGTACAGCGCACCAGTGGACTGTCTTAAGAATTGTGAGTAAACCTCGGATGACTGCACTGTACTGCCTCCGTCCATTCTTTCATCAGCGCCATTGTTCCCCCTGCACTACAACGCCCAGAGCAACCCACGCTCTCTCACTTTACTGCCCTGAGGCCTGCTCCACCTGTGGGGAGCCATCCCATCACAAGCTGCCTTAACATCTGCCTCAGAGGACTGTTGCAGTGCTGGTGATCCTCACCAGGCACCACAGGTGGCGTCAGGAACTTTCCCAATCCCCTATAAATCTACCCCCCTTTTTACTGACCGCCCTGGGTCATGGACCGGGCCAGCTACCGTGATATCCCCCAAGCAACCAGAGGCCCGGCTGCCGAGTATCCCACGGCCCTGGGGGCGCGTCATGTTTTGGTGTCACGAACAGGATATGTGACCAGCCCGTATCGGCGGGTGAAGTGTGCCTGGAGAATTGTGCTATATTACTGAATATGGGGCCCGCCCCAGAAGAATGGGCGCCATTGTGTGCGTGTTAAAGGACAACAATATGGAACCTCCCATCGTGGGCCGGGTCCCAGAATGGCTCCAAAAGCCAACCCTGCCCCTTGCAACAGTGACTGTCCGCATAGATGTGTCCGTCAAGGCAGGGAGGCCGTCACAGGGAGTGACCGACAGCAGATCGCCATGGGGCCGCCCCCGAAAGAAGAGAGGAGGCGGGGAGAAGGAGCGACGTGCGCGGCAGGCGCGCTGTGAGCACCTGGAGGCCCGAGACAAGGCTGCCAAGGCGGAGTCAGCCCACCCCAGCCCCCGCGAGGAAGGCCTCGTGGTGAAGTTCAACCTGAAGGCTGGGTGGGGCTTTATCAGGAGTCCCGATTTCGAGAGGGACATATTTGTAAACCGGCGGGATGTGGAGCCCGAGCTGGAGGAAGGCCATCCCGACCAGAACCTGTATCCGGGGGACCACGTCACGTACATCTGGCACCATGGTGAACGTGGCTGGTATGCCCTGCATGTGTATCGTGTCAGCGAGGACACACCCCTGCAGGAAACCCCTTATGACCCGGCTGGGTCAGGGAAGAACGAAAAGTACCCCAGGCGGGGTACCCACTTTTGAGCCAGCAGGTGGGATTGAACACTAATTGTATATAGTCACCCATAAGGGTGCAGTGTTGAGAGTTGAAAATAGTATTTTGCCTTATAGTGTGTGTTTACTTAAGTATCCGCCAGGGTAAATAGACTTGTAGGCTGGAGACAGTGAACGGCCAAGAACTTGCATTGTAAAATAGTTTAGCACTTCTTAAAGTGCACCCTATTGGTTTTATAGTAATAACCATGATCACAGAACAAAAACCCGTTTGGCGTGGCAGAAGCCGTGGTCCTACTCCAGGATCGCCTATGCCCTGCAGCCACGCCCAGGGCCTACGTTGAGGGTTTGCGGACGGGTCCCTCATGCTGCTACTTGTTGCACTTATTGAAAAACGAAAATGTTATTTAAGAAAGTTTTATAATGCCTCTGAAAAAAGTAACCTGTAATGTTTAAGGAAGATGTGCCTCCCATAACGGGAAGAAATGTTGAGTTTTACAATCTTATATGCGGATGCATCTAAAAATTTGCATGTCATTTATACCCTGTTTTACTCTGTTCCAGCCCGCGGACGTGCTGTGTTTTACCGGGGGGGAATGTGGCGCCCCTGAGGGTTCAGTCGCCACAGAGGTACTGCCCCTCACCCAGAGGTGTGGAGTCTCCCTTCTCTCAGGTAAGGAGGGAGTGCTGCACGGAACCCCAAACACCTGCATCCAACACTACACTGCTCCAGGCCAGCTGGAGGGGCAACATGCAGAGCGCCGCTGCTGAGCCCTGACCCTGGCTGGAGCGGGGGGAACCCAGAGGTAGGGGGAACAAGTAGTGGGTGTGGGTGGAGGAAGTAGTTAGAGGGAGCACTTTAGTAGGAGTATAAAATAGGGAAGCCATCTTAGGGTGGTGGTTAGATAGTTCTGGAGAGCAGTTCAGAAGAACAGCTCGGGACAGTTCAGAAGAACAGTCCGGGAGCAGAGCCTCATTAGGAGCTCTGTTCCACAAGTAGGGCCTGGTCTAGAGGCCTCGGAGGGGAGCAGGGAGTAGGCTCCGTTCTACGAAAGGATCCTAGGGGGTATGGCGCGTGCAGGACGGCACCCGTACGCCCCGCATCTGTCAGAAGACAGAGGGATCGTAGCCGCATTCTAGTCCCCTGAGGGTCAAGCAAGTCTGTGTAACTCTGACGGACAGGAGGGACTTTAGAGTACCCGAACAGGATTCAGAGTGGAACCTACAAAAGACAAAAAATATATCTCATACCCTACCATCATTATATATAAATGTAAAGCAAAGTTGCATATGACATATAGGGTACTTAGTGAACTATTTTTGATCAAAAAAAGTATACAAGCCGTCCCACCAGTGACAAGGTGACCCTAAATTGGGACGGTACCTACACTGTCTATATTAAAAACCTTACTGTATATCAAAGTTGAAGTAGCTTATCACGGGCCTAGGTGGTCTGATATTGGGACCCGGTTCTATTTGTCTACTCTTTTATATGCATTACTTCAACTTTGATATACAGTAAGGTTTTTAATATAGACAGTGTAGGTACCGTCCCAATTTAGGGTCACCTTGTCGCTGGTGGGACGGCTTGTATACTTTTTTTGATCAAAAATAGTTCACTAAGTACCCTATATGTCATATGCAACTTTGCTTTACATTTATATATAATGATGGTAGGGTATGAGATATATTTTTTGTCTTTTGTAGGTTTTGCTTCTTTTTTCTAGTGTGAACATGCTCCTATTTCTTGCATGTGTACCATCTTAGACCTCAGTTCACATTGCTTGGTTTTTTGTCTTGTTTGCATTCTGTGCAAATTAATGGTGTGGCATCCCCTTTGTTGAGCTGGTTAGTATATATGTAGCTTACCACGGGCCTAGGTGGTCTGATATTGGGACCCGGTTCTATTTGTCTACCCTTTTATATGCATTACTTCAACTTTGATATACAGTAAGGTTTTTAATATAGACAGTGTAGGTACCGTCCCAATTTAGGGTCACCTTGTCGCTGGTGGGACGGCTTGTATACTTTTTTTGATCAAAAAAAGTTCACTAAGTACCCTATATGTCATATGCAACTTTGCTTTACATTTATATATAATGATGGTAGGGTATGAGATATATTTTTGTCTTTTGTAGGTTTTACTTCTTTTTGCTAGTGTAAACATGCTCCTATTTCTTGCATGTGTACCATCTTAGACCTCAGTTCACATTGCTTGGATTCAGAGTGGGCAGCGCAGGGCAGGAGGGAGAAAGACCCAGTGTGAAGACGGTCAAAATAGGAACATGAGAAAGTGGGGTTCTGCCAGGTATTCTCTAGCTGCCTGAGGAAGGATTGAACCCCTGCCCAGTGAATGCAGTGCGACGCGGGAGGCCTTCACCTGTACAGCACACCTGTGGGCTGTCTTAAGAATTGTGAGTGAAACCTCGGATGACTGCACTGTACTGCCTCCGTCCATTCTTTCATCAGCGCCATTGTTCCCCCTGCACTACAACGCCCAGCGCAACCCACGCTCTCTCACTTTACTGCCCTGAGGCCTGCTCCACCTGTGGGGAGCCGTCCCATCACAAGCTGCCCTAACATCTGACTCAGAGGACTGTTGCAGCGCTGGTGATCCTCACCAGGCACCACAGGTGGCGTCACGAACTTTCCCAATCCCCTATAAATCTACCCCCCTTTTTACTGACCGCCCTGGGTCACGGACCGGGCCAGCTACCGTGATATCCCCCAAGCAACCAGAGGCCCGGCTGCCGAGTACCCCACGTCCCTGGGGGTGCATCAGAAGGAGAGGGGAAGGGAGAATGTTTGTGCAGATAAGTTATCTCCAATTAGAGCCAGATAATCAGAAGAGGATTTAAATTCCAACCAGTAAAACCACATTTTGTAAAACCGTTCAAACGAATTATTGATCATAGAGATGAGTTCCTTCATAAGCATCACTTCATTCATCTTGGCAATCCAGAGTGAAATTGTTGGGGTGATATCTTTTTTCCATAGTAGGAGAATACATGCTCTGGCAGTCCCAATTAAGTGTCTCAGGATTGTATCTGTATATTTTTTTAATGGTATGTCACAATTATGGTGAAGGAAGAGACCCGGGTCCAGGTCAGAAATGAGGTCTGTAATTTTACATATCACTTGTACTTTTTCCCAAAAAGGTGAGAGTAACCTACATGACCAAAAAAATGTGTATTAGGTCACCTTCTCCTCCCCACATCTCCAACACATGGGGCTTGCTTCTGGGAAGCTAGAAAGATAGAATGTATTCAAGTAGGGACCCTATACCATCGAGATAGTAATTTATATCTGACTTCATGAAAGCGGGAGCAGATAGAGTATTTGTGCGTTAGAGTAAAAATACGCTGCCACTTGTCGTTTGACAGAGCGAGACTCAAATTATTCTCCAAATGGGTCTGAAAACAGATGTTAGTTTGGGCCGGGGGCTCGATCAAAAGGACAACATATGCCACAAGGGCCCTGTGACCGTGCAAGCTGCTTCGAAAGCTGTCTTATTGTTACTGTAAAACTGCCTAAAAGGAAGACAGTGTAGAAAATGGGACTCTCCAGATTCCTATTTGGGAGGGAACAGAGAGGCTAAGGAGGTGTTCTCTCAAGGGCCAATTATGTTCGGCTCCAAAAAGGTATACTGTAAAACAACCACTCTTTAGTCAGCAGCGGAAAAACCTTGTCCTCCTGGTAAAAGCGGATTGCCCAAAATAGGATACATTAACCCCTTTACATCCAATGACGGACATAGCTCGTCATGAGCGGGTGTCAGTTCTCGCACCATGACGAGCTATGCCCCCATGACTATGAACTGTCACTGCATGTAAAAAGTGAAAGTCCCATAGAGGAACTATTTAAAAAAGTAAAAAAAAAAAACTGTTAAAATATTTTAAAAAAATTAAAATATTACACTAATAAATACAAATTATGTAAAAAAATAAAAATAAACAAAAAGAGTACACATACTTGGTATCTCCGAGTCCATAACAGCCCGATCTATAAAAATGTCACACTAGTTAACCCTTTCAGTGAACGTGGTAAAAAAAATGTAGCAACTATGCTTTATTATCATACTGCTGGAAAAATGTGGAATAAAATGAGATAAAAATGACGAATATAAATAAAAATGGTATAGCTGAAAATGTCATCTTGTCCAGCAAAAAACAATCTGCAATACAGCTCCATCAGCAAAAAAAATAAAAAAAAGTTATAGCTCTCAGAATAAAGAGATGCAAAAATTTTTTTTTTTTCTAAAAATGTTTATTGTGTAAAAGCGCCAAAACATAAAAAGCTATATAAATGTGGTATCGCTGTAATCGTACTGACCCGAAGAATAAAGCTGCCTTATCAATTTTACCACACGCGGAACGGCATAAATAGAAAAACAAAACCTGAATTGTTGGTTTTTGTTCATTCTGTCTCCCCAAAAATTGGAAAAGAAAGCGATCAAAAAATGTCATGTGCCCGAAAATGATACCGTTTCGGCAGAGCGCCTTCGTCAGGGGGTGGAGATACCAAGGAAGCAGGAAGTTTAAAAAGGAGACCAAAGCCAATGAAATCAAAGGATATCGAGGGTGTGTGTAAATGGACCAATCGGCATGGAGGGGGCGTGGTGTAACGCGACCTAAACTCGAGCGTCCCTGCGTCCCCATGGCAGCCGCGTCACATGACCCAGAGTCATGAGACACGCACCGGCACGTAATCCAAAGACTCAAGGACACAAAATAGACGCGGCCGGCATAGAGATCACATAGGACGCCAGGGCAAAGCCGCGTACCGCCAACTCCAGGATGATGGGAGGGGACATGAAGTAGTGCATATAGCGCCGGCGGCCCAGGGCAGCCGGGACCACCGCATCATGCAACCTAAAAGGTCACGTAATGGCATGGGGGCCGCGGACATCCAGGGCATCACGGCAGCAATGTGTAATATCCCCAATATATACCGTGTAAATAAAGTGAGAGCTTTATGAAAAAAAGTGAAAATAAAGTGAAAAAAGAGTAAAGATCA
Source organism: Phyllobates terribilis (assembly GCF_046119375.1). NCBI lineage: Eukaryota > Metazoa > Chordata > Amphibia > Anura > Dendrobatidae > Phyllobates > Phyllobates terribilis. The sequence goes on along the minus strand of NW_027362764.1, from coordinate 266,823,290 downwards.
ATAAGAAATGGGGGAAGCAGTGAAATATAAATAGTGAAAGGGTGAAAGAATAGATGATTAATAGTAAAATTAATTAAAATAGAATATAAGTCAATTATTTACATATCGAAAAATAATCAATTATATGCGATAACCATATAAAAAGTGGATAAACATTAAATACATGTGCGTATGTGTAAAAAAAGTGTAAAATACAATAAAGTATAATGTCCACTGCGGTCAAAAATTCTGGATGGCCAACATTGATAGATGGAGTTCATAGATGTTATATAGGTCACTCAGGTCCAACAATGGAAAGAAAGGAGAACACACCACACCACGATATGCACCACATCGATGGAAATATGAGAAATAAATACTACAGAAGAGAAAAAAACTAGTATAAATATACATCACAGTTACAATCAAAAGGAAAAAACGTTTCAAGATACACATATAACACAGTCTCCAAAGAGGTAAAAGAGTAAAAAATTTTTTTTAAAGAGAGCATTTATATAGCCACATAAAAAACAAGACTATTAAAAGCAACCTGATATCAAAATAGGTGGTCAGAGAAATGAAACGAAAGTATTATATTCATTGAGGCCATGTGGGTGGACTGTATTTAGGGTCCAAATCCATTTAGTTTCTCGCTGGGCCAAATTGCGGTTAGTGTTACCCCACGAATCAATGCCACGAACCAGTAATTTGGTACTGTTACAATCATGATAAATTTTGAAATGTTTTGGGATTGTTTTCAAAGTAGAAATATCTTGTTCATCCCTAGCCGCAATAATGCCCAATATATGTTCACGTACTCGCACCTTTAATTGTCGGGATGTCATCCCAACATATATTTTTGAACACGGGCAAGTGGCATAATAAATAACAGCCCGAGTAGTGCAGGAAATTTTTTTACTGATTTTATAGGATTTCATACATGTAGAATCACAGAAAGTATTTGAACGTTCAATATTGGGGCATGCCACACAACGCCCACATGGCGAGCCACCTCCTATCAGAGGATAATTATCAAGAAAGGTTTTCACAGGTGCAGGTTGATAGTGGCTGGAGACAAGTTGGTCATATAAATTATTAGACCTCCGGAACGTAATTTGTGGTTTCTCCGGAAGGTATTGCGATAAGGTTGGGTCTGCTAGGAGGATTGGCCACGATTTATCCAGACATTGCCTCATGGTAGCAGCATGGGCATGGTGAGTCGTAATAAAACGAACACAATTTTTATCAATTCTTTGTCTGGAAGAATATAAAAGTTGGTGGCGTGATGTGTGCTTAGCTCTATGATAGGCACGTTTAACCATCCTATGGCTGTAGCCACGTTCATAGAAGCGTGTCTTCAATTCAACAGCTCGTCGTTCAAAATCTGTATCTAACGAACAGATCCTGCGTAATCTCAAAAACTGGCCAACCGGAATAGAATTGATTATAAAGGAAGGATGGGCTGAAGAGGCGTGTAGAAGTGAATTGACAGACGTAGGTTTGCGATACATATCAGTTTGTAGTACTCCATTTATGTCACGTTTGATATTCATGTCCAAAAAATTTATAGAAAAAGCATCCGCCTCAAAGGTGAGGTGGATGTTAAAATCATTGTTGTTGAGTTCGGACATGAAATCAACAAGTGAATCTTTGGACCCCTGCCAGATCATAAAAATATCGTCAATGTACCGCGTCCAAAAAAGGACGCGGTCCATTGACGAAAAATGATCCAACAGGAATAGGTCCCTCTCCCACAGCCCCAGGAACAGATTGGCGTAAGAGGGCGCAAATGCTGCACCCATCGCTGTTCCCTGGAGCTGTAGGTAGAAGGACCCTTTGAAAATGAAAAAATTGTGCGATAAAGCGAAATCCAAAAGGTGTAGAATGAATAAAGACATAGCAGAAGACACATTGGAGGCTTGAAGAAAAAATTGTACGGCTTCCAATCCATCCTTGTGTCTAATGTTGGTGTAGAGTGATTAATATTTTAATCATTTCTTATTGTCTTCACCTGTTCATTAATAAAAATGAGATTATTCACCTTATTCTGATATTTGGGACTTTATGATCGGCTTTTCTCTTTGTTTTTTGTTACATGTTTTTTCCGATTGTCCCGTCTGCTTATATTAGTCCTTCACTCCGGATGGTTTAATAATTACATATATATATATATACTCTTAGTATTCACCACTGGAGGTATATCTCTGACTTTCTTGTATTATATTATTATTGTATTATTGCTGTGTTTTGCACAGGTTTTTTCAACAAGAGTCATGGACTTCAAGGCCAGCGAACAGATCTGGCTGGGCAAAATTAACCAGGTTTTTGGCAATAGTGGATCAGTGGATCCAAACTGTGTTGGTGGTCAGAGAATTGATGAAATTACTAATTCTATCAAGTCTATGCTTTCTAAACGCACTAGATTGTGGTGGAATAGAATGTTTCTTGAAAATTATATATTGAAGCAACTTATCCCTAGGGGCCTCAGAATTAAAGTTATACCATCTTTTCCCGTTGATGATGAGACATTCATAAAGGATTGGGAAGAAATGTGTAACAATTAGTGTTGAGCCACCCCCGTAGTGTTCGAGTTCGGTTCGGTTCGTCGAACACCCGTGTGTTCGCCGAACTGTTCGTCGAACTGTTCGTCGAACACCTTCGAACACCGTTAAAACCAATGGCAGGCAAACAAAAACACATAGAAACACATAGAAAACACCTTCAAAGGTGTCCAAAAGCTGACAAACTGCTCAGAAGACACAACTAACACATGGAAAAGTGACAAGTACATATAGTCATGCGAAAAGAAAAGAGGTGGAGGAGTAAAAGGAGGGGGAGACACAGATATAGGCATGTCATGCCCTTCTAAAATCCAAAAAGTGTCGCCGGGTTTTTGCCAGAGCCGCGGTGAACCCTGACGGCCAGCCCCCCTCTCCCAATACTGGTGCCTGTCCGTTGGTGGGTCGAGAGAGCCCCCCTGTGGTGGAGGCAGCTCTAAGCTTTTTAATTTAAATTGTCCCTCTAATTTGAATGAATACACTTTAAATCCATTTACAAGGATCTATTGGAGGGCAAGTCTCATGCCAGCAGCCGCGTAATTCCAGCTCCAGTAGCGTCCACTAAAGCTGCTGCAGTTAAAAAGCTTTTATAAGGATCGAGCTCGGCTGTCCACCGCAAGGCATCCTAGTGCCAGTCCCAGCCCCTATGCCTTGGGGTGCCTCCTGATGCTCTTCACTAAGTATCCCGTGGTCCCGAAGCATTTCCTTTGAAAAAATTAAGTGTCCAAACTACAGGTGGTGTAGCTTGCTTAACAGCCGGGATAATCCGCTGACTAGCAGACACTGCTACTAGGCACAAAGTATTTCCTGGGCTAGATGCAGTTAAAAATTTGTAAGTAGATACTCTCGTTGGATGCTGAGAAAGCATTCCATAGAGTCTCCTGGCACGCCATATATGATTCTCTTAAAAAGCTTGGGGTAGGGGTCTAGGGGACCCTTTTATAGCCAAAATCACGGCCCTGTATCACAATACGTCACCTAGGCTGAAGATAAATGGAACTGTAGCACCGAGGGCTCGGTTGCTACAGACGTATTGCACCTCACCCAGAGGTGTGATATCTCACTCTCAGATAAGGATGGAGTGTGGATCAGGACCCGACACCTGCATGCATTACACCACATTGCCGTTGGGCAGGGCGACCAATATGCCCCTGAGATGGGCACGACAGTCCCTGTCCCTGGCTGGAGTGGGGGGAGGGAACACTGAGGAAGGGGAACCCTGCAGTGCAGGAGCAGGGAGGAAGCAGTTCCTGGGTGCATTGAGAAGGGAGTATAAAAGGTGGGCACCATCTTAGTTCAGTGCAGAGAAGTCTGAGCAGAAGTGGCAGGGAGCAGGGGCTCTGCATGAGCTCTGCTCCGGAGGCGGGCCTAGTAACAGAGGCCCAGGCCTGCAAGAGGGAGAAGGAAGGAAAAGGAGCGGAGAAGGCTCCAGGAACGAGGAATGAAGGGATCCCAGGGGTGCGGACGGGCGAGTCGCCACCGCACGCCCGAATCCACCTGCGTGGAGGGGTCAGGCCAAAGGGGGAGACCGGTCCCCGAACTAGTGGAGGCAGGAAACGACCCTCAGCTAGAAACCGGAGGCTCTGACATTTTATGTGGCGCAGCCCCTTGCTCCACCCGCTAGGAAGGCACCACATAGGGTCAGGGAAACTGGCGCCAAGTTTACCAAGAGGAGGCCCGAGGCAGCCGGACAGAAGTGTTGGTAAGAAAGGCCAGACAAAGGACACACAAAGGGGGTCCTGTGAAGCGCTCCAAAGTTATCTGGGAGTTGTCTGAGCCCCTCACCTGGTGAGCACAGTACGACGTGGGCAGCCGTTACCTGCAGACGTGGTCTGGATAATAAGAACTGTGAGTAAAGGCCCTGAACTGCATCACTGACTCCGTGTCGTTACTGCTGCTGCCCTGCACCATCACCCCCACTCTCCGCATACACTGCCCTGAGGCTATACTCCTCCCGTGGGGAGTTATGCTACGCTCTGCTGCACCCACAACACCAGCCTTAGCGGTCTGCCCTGTAGCGGCGGTTCACTCTGACCGCAATCCACGGGTGGCGTAGTCGGACATTTAAACATCAAAACCACATAAATAGTTCCGCCACTGGTTTGACCGCCCTGAGCCACGGAACCGGATCGCCGCCACGAAGACTACAACCACCAGCATCCACCAAAAAGGGTCCGGCTCCGGGTGTCCCAAGGCCCAGGGGGTGCATCAGAACATTTTCATCACCTTTCACAATCACCAATGGGACAAGGCAGGGATGTCCTCTGTCCCCTCTCTTATACATCCTAGTGACGGAGCACCTGCTCTCATCAATTCGCCATAACCCCAATATTAGGTGGATTGAGGTGGGAGGCACCGAGTACAAGTGCTCTCTATTTGCTGATGATGTCCTAGTATATATCACTCAATCACATATATCCATCCCTGCTGTTATGGCTGAAATAGATCACTTTGTTACATGGTAAAATTTTAAAATCAATGCAGCGAAGTCTGAGGCCCTCGATGTCTCCCTCCCTAAATCCATATAGGATTCCATCCAGTCCAACTTTCCCTTTGCCTGGCCCTCACAGGGTATCAAATACTTAGGAATTCCTATTCATAGAGACCTCTCCCATCTATGTTATCTTAATTTTGGGCCCTTTATTGAACAATTCCATACAGACCACGGTTGGCAAGTTAGAACTGTAAGATTCACTACGTGAACCACTGGTGTTTTGTGGAAAAGCACATGTACACCGCGTTCCAAATTATTATGCAAAAAGTGTTTAGGAGTGATAAGGGAAGAATTTGTTTGTTTGTCAGTTAAACTCATTGATGGTGATGTGTGTCAGGGCTCTTTATATCACTGTAAGCAATTGCAGACACCTGTGCTAATTAGTTTGGCAGGTGTGTCCAATGAAAGGCAAGACTACTTAAGAAGGCTCTCTCACATTATTAAGCAGCCTACATTTTCTGCCAAAATGGGAAAGAAAAAGGATGTGTCGGCTGCTGAGAAGCAACAAATTGTGGAGTGTTTAGGTCAAGGCATGACTACAATCAACATTGTGCGATGATCAGGATGAAGTGTCTTGGCAATCAAGAAGTATGTAGCTGATTCACAGTACACACGTGTGCGTGCTGATAAGGGCAAATTGAGGACTCTTTCCTACAGGCAATTACGTCAGGTTGAAAGAGCAGCGGCAAAAAAGCCTTGTCATAGCAGCAGACAAGTTTTTGAAGCTGCTTGTGCCTCCAACGTCCCCCGAACAACAAGATGCAGGGTCCTTCAGAGGTTTGCAGCTGTGCATACGCCATCCTGTCGACCTCCTCTATCCACTTCACACAAGCAGAAACGGCTCCAGTGGGCCAAACATTACATGAAGACTGATTTCAAAACTGTTTTGTTCACGGATGAGTGCCGTGCAGCGCTCGATGGTCCAGATGAATGGAGTGGAGGATGGCTGGTTGATGGACACCCCACGCAAACACGGCTACAGCGCCAACAAGGAGGAGGTGGAGTAATGTTTTGGGCTGGAATCATGGGGAGAGAGATTGTCGGCCCCTTTAGGATCCCTGAAGGCGCTAAAGATGAACTCCATAATGTATGTGGATTTTCTCAAACAGCACTTCCTGCCATGGTTCAAGAAGAAGAACCGTGTATTTCACAGCAAGATCATTTTTCTGCATGATAATGCACCATCTCATGCTGCACATAAAACATCTGCATCTCTGGCTGATATGGGCATAAAAGGGGACAAACTTATGGTGTGACCCCCATGCTCCCCTGACCTCTACCCCATTCAGAACCTTTGGAGCATCATTAAAAGGAGTGTCTATGATGGCGGGAGGCAGTTCACATCTAAGCAACAGCTCTGGGAGGGTATTCTGTCCTCATGCAAAACAATTGAAGCAGAAACCATCCAAAACCTGACAAATTCAATGGACGAGAGAGTTCAGAAGCTCCTTTCGAACAAGGGGTCCTATGTGAAAATGTAACATCACCTAGAATAAAGTTTTGAGTTGAAAACTGTTTGATTTCAGTTTCTAACAACCTGCTAATGCTTATAATTTCAAAAATGACCATTTTTTTGGTCTTTATTAAAATGAAAAGGTTGATCGAAAAGTTTGGGGGATCTAAGAGTGTGGCAACCCAGTAGTCATGATTACTTCGAATTCTGACAATATGAGGGTCATGCTGCAGGTAGTGCAGCAAGAAGGCACTTATGTGTCTTGCGCATCTCGGAGCCCCAAAATTATTTTCCGGGCTAGATGCAGCTAAAAATTATTTTTAATTTTAAATCTGGTGAAGCTTATTATAGATGGCCTAATAGGATCAGTGCTGCACACTGCTACAAAGCCCAAATTATTTTCCAGTCAAGATACAGATAAACATGATTAGTAATTTGAAAGCTTAAAACGGTTGGTAGGGTGATTTTAACCAATCATCAAGCTTTTACTCTCCCCAGGATGACACAGGGGTAGAAAAGTCATTTCGGATCCATGATTTGTTCATCTTTATGAACGTGAGTCTGTCTACATTATCAGTGGAGAGCCGCGTGCGCTTATCTGTCAGCACACCACCAGCAGCGCTGAACACACGTTCAGACAGAACGCTGGCTGCGGGGCATGACAAGATCTCCAAGGCGTAAGTGGCTAGCTCCGGCCATTTATCCAGATTGGAAGCCCAAAAAGAGCAAGGGTCCAGTGACACAGTCGTGGCTTCAATGTTTACTTGGAGATACTCCTGTACCATCGTCTCTAGGCGTTGACTATGTGTCAGACTTCTTGTCTCCTGTGGCCTTGCAAAGGATGGGCTCAAAAAGTGGTGAAATGATTCCGCAAAATTGATGTTACCAGCAGATACTGTGGTTCTGTTACGGTTTGAGTGCTGAACACTTGACGGTCCCACGGTTGGCAAGTTGGAACTGTGAGATTCACTACGTGCACCACTGGTATTTTGTGGAAAAGCACATGTAAGATTCTGCAACAGTCTCTGCTGATACTCCTGCATGCGTGCATCCCTTTCTATGGCAGGAATAATTTCTGCAAATTTACTTTTGTACCGGGGATCTAACAGTGTGGCAACCCAGTAGTCAGGATTATTTCTAATTCTCACAATTCGAGGGTCATGTTGCAGGTAGTGCAGCAAGAAGGCACTCATGTGTGTTGCGCATCCAGGAGCACCAAGTCCCTGTTGTGTTGGTGGCGAGGTAACAATCATGCTTCCTTCCTCTGTCCTCTCCCCCCAACCTCGCACAACAGAAATGTGATCAAGGTCTCCCTCATCTGATGAGTCTTCCATCAGTTCGTCCTCCACTTCTTCCTGGGCTCCTGCACCTTCCTCACTAGTTTGGCTGCTACCATGCGCCCTGGTAAAATCATCTCCCCCACCCTCACATGCCTGCCGCCTTGGTGCTGCCGACCGTCTGGACCTTGCAGATGTTAGCCCTTCCGCATACAACTCCTCCTCCTCTACTTCCTCCACCTCCTCTTGTGCCACCACCTGACTCCGAATTCTGTTTAACATGTGCTCCAGCATGTAAATCACCGGAATAGTCATGCTGATAATGGCATCGTCAGCACTAAACATCTTCGTCGCCATTTCAAAACTGTGCAGAAGGATGCATAGGTCCCTGATCTGAGACCACTCCTCCAGCGTGATTTGCCCCACCTCTGAATCTCGTTGGCCCAGGCTATACGTCAGAACGTATTGCACCAGGGCTTGTCGGTGCTGCCACAGTCGCTGCAACATGTGCAGAGTTGAATTCCACCGGGTAGGCACATCGCATTTTAGCCGGTGAAGTGGCAGGCCCAACGACTTCTGTAGAGATGTAAGTCGCTGAGCTGCGGGATGCGAACGGCGGAAGTGAGCACACAGCGACCGTGCCCTCTGCAGAAGGCCATCTAGTCTGGGATAGTGGGCTAAAAATTGCTGGACAACCAGGTTCAACACGTGAGCCATACAAGGCACGTGTGTGACATTGCCCCGGCGAAGGGCCGCACCCAGGTTTGCAGCATTGTCGCACACGGCCTTCCCTGGTTTCAGGTCCAGTGGAGACAACCATTCATGAAATTGGTTCTCCAGAGCTGACCACAACTCCTCAGCTGTGTGACTCACATTTCCCAGACATTTCAAAGTAAAAACCGCCTGATGACGTTGAGCCCTACTGCCAGCATAGTAAGGAGGTGTGCAGGATCCCTTCTGCGCAGTTAGAAAGCTTGTGGCATGACCAGACAGGCTTTGGGTGCAGGTGGAAGACCGAGAGGAGGTTGAGGAGGCAGAAGCAGTGGAGGAACTTTGACATAAAGAGGATTGACGCACAACTCGTGGGGACGGCAAGACTTGGACAGCAGCCCCTTGTCCTGCTGTCACCATAGTTACCCAGTGCCCAGTCAGCGACATGTAACGCCCCTGTCCATGCCTACTCGTCCAAGTGTCTGTGGTGAAATGCACCCTGTCACACACAGAGTTTCTCAAAGAAGCGGTGATGTTGTGTGCGACATGCTGGTGGAGCGCAGGCACACCTTTCTTTGAGAAGTAGTGCCGACTGGGCATCTGGTACTGGGGCACTGCGACGGACATAAGGTCTCGAAAATCCTCTGTGTCTACCAGGCGGAAAGGCAGCATTTCTGTAGCCAAGAGCTTGCAGATGGTGAAATTCAACCTCTTAGCTTTCTCATGGCTAGGAGGAAATGGTCTTTTACTTGTCCACATCTGAGGGACCGAGGGCTGGCTATTGTGCTTAGACGGGGTTGATAAGGGTGTCCCCGGCAAACTGCCGGTCTGTGAGGAAGATGCAGGCGGACATGTTAGGTTGCCTTGATCCAAAGGTGGTGCTATCGATGTCGGACAGCGCTCAAGACCAGCTGGTGTTACCACCTCCAAAGAAAATGATGACCTGCCAATCACGCTGGCTGTTGCGGGTAAAGAGGTGGCAGGTCTGCGCCCCAAAACAGGTGTGACTGCTGTCCCCCCAGTCACAGAGGATGAAGAGGCCGCGGATGCACAAGATATGGCAGATGGTGGTTGGCCCGGCCGGCTAGACCGCATTGTAGCACACTGAGCTTCCCACTGCAACTTATGCTTCATGTCCATCTGCCGGTTCATGCATGAAGTACTCAAACTATGTATTTTTTGGCCTCTACTTAGCTTTTGCTGACAAATGTTACAGATAACACGAGTTGGGTCATCTTTATCGATCTGAAAAAATGCCCAGGCTATGCAAGGCTTAGCACCCATGCGACCTGAAGAGCCACCACGACTTGTGGTGAGAGGCAGAGTTGTGTTTGAGGATGCAGTTGTTGACGTGCTTCCAGTACTACGTCTCTGTCCAGGAAGGCGCAACCTGACCTCGTCGTCACTAGCATCTTCCTCCACCTCCTCTGCTGACCTCATCTCTTGGCTGACTGTGGGTTGACAGTAAGTGGGATCTCCGACCTCATCATCATCACCCTGTGCGTTATCACACCCGTCGTCCTCAGAGCCAACCTGTTCCTGCCCTGACAAAAAACTAAAGTTGTCGCTCCAATCAGGTATTTGAGTCTTATCATCGTCTTCCTCATTGTCTCCACCAACAGGAGTTACAGTTTGGGAATGAGGGTCTACATTATGGTCAGAACCTTCTGCGTCTGGTCCTGGATCCGACTCATAAAGATTCTGGGCATCAGTGCAGATCATTTCCTCGTCTGGATTCACAGAAGCGCTGGAGTCGACCTCTGATTCCCAGGCTATAGTATGAGTAAACAGCTCTGCAGACTCAACCATCTGTTCTACCTCATACTCAGACGGGCAGCTGGAGATTTGGGAGCTGTGAGGAAGCAAGTGCGATTTGGGTGACACCTTTGAGGACTGGAGTATTTGTGATGTTGAAGTTGATGTGGAGGAGAGCCCACTTAAAGGAGCACTTGATATCCGTTGAAGCACCTGCTGTTTTTGTGCCTCATCTGGAATTTGTAGCGATTGGTGTGGCCGTAAGAAAGGGATCTTATCACATTGTCCGCTAAAAGAAGTAGACATTTTAGTTTGGCTGGAAGATGGTCTTTCTTCTGCACCTACCCCACGGACTCAACCTTTTTTCCCCTTCCCAACACGCCTATTCCCCTTTCCACCAGCAGCAGGCCTTTTTCCACTCATTTTGGTGGTTAACTAATTCACAACTCTGGAGTTGTTTGCACAAAAAAACAATGGATGGTAACCGAGCAGAGCTGAGTGGCCAAACTGTGGTATTAGGCCAAAACTATTGGCTGGGTTAGATGCAGAAAAAAATTATTTTTAATTTGCAACCTGATGGAGGTCAGTATAGATGGACTAATAGACCAAGTCCCACACACTGCTAGAAGCCCAAATATTTTTTCAGAGCTAGATGCAGAAAATTTTTTTATTCAATTTGCAACCTGATGGAGGTCAGTATAGATGGACTAATAGACCAAGTCCCACACACTGCTAGAAGCCCAAATATTTTTTCAGAGCTAGATGCAGAAAAAAATTATTTTTAATTTGCAACCTGATGGAGGTCAGTATAGATGGACTAATAGACCAAGTCCCACACACCGCTAGAAGCCCAAATATTTTTTCAGAGCTAGATGCAGAAAAAAATTATTTTTAATTTGCAACCTGATGGAGGTCAGTATAGATGGACTAATAGACCAAGTCCCACACACCGCTAGAAGCCCAAATATTTTTTCAGAGCTAGATGCAGAAAAAAATTATATTCAATTTGCAACCTGCTGGAGGTCAGTATAGAAGGACTAATAGAACAAGTCCCACACACTGCTAGAAGCCCAAATATTTTTTCAGAGCTAAATGAAGAAAAAAATTATTTTTAATTTGCAACCTGATGGAGGTCAGTATAGATGGACTAATAGACCAAGTCCCACACACTGCTAGAAGCCCAAATATTTTTTCAGAGCTAGATGCAGAAAAAAATTATATTCAGTTTGCAACCTGATGGAGGTCAGTATAGATGGACTAATAGAATGATGCTATGCCCAAAAGATTTTACTTCACTAGGTGCAGTAAAAAAATTGGTATTCTATACACAGGTGGTATATCTTGCAACACAGATAGGCTACTCCACTGACTAACACACTCTGCAATAGGCCAAAAAGGATTAGCTTTGCTAGATTCAGCCAAATGCTGTGAAAAAAACTTGCACAGCACTGGCACAGACCTGCCTGGCAAAAACTGATAGGAACTGATGTAACCTAGTCCTGAAAAGGACTCCAATTACAATTAGTCTTTACTCCCACAATCTATCTATTTAAGAGCACAGACCTGCCTGATAAAAGTCGTAGGAAATGCTGTAACCTAGTCCTTAAAAGGACTGCAATCACAACTATTCCCTACTCCCAAGCTATCTGTATATTTGTGCGAAAATTGGCTTGAAATTAACAAGGTATAGCGCACACAGCAACAGCGGTGCCGTCTAACACGCAGCTGCAGCAGTGAGAAAATGGTGGCGACGGGGAAAATGGCTTGGTCTTATAGGGCAAGGACATGTGACATACACTGCCAATCACACATGCCCTTGCTTGTGTGAAAAAAAGCACTTCGCTCCGTGTGTGCGCTGCTGATAGGCTGACAGATTGCACCTCCCCACTGCAAATGCGGGAAAGAGAAAAAAAAATGGAGATCTTCATTGTTCCTGCAGAGATCCATCCCCTGCCCCTCCCCCCGCCCCGCTGTACACTCAAACTGCGTATTAACATTAATTTTCATCATTACTGAGAAAAAATCCAGTTATGATTTTGGTGCACGAACAGTTATCGAACATAACCTCGAACAGCCGAATTTTTCTCAAATTGTTCGTGTTCGCCGACCGGCTCGAACACCGCCCAAAACAGCTCGAATTTGAGATTGGCGAACAGTTCGAGTAGAACAACGCTCATCTCTAGTAACAATACTTCTATTAAATTCATGGAGCTACTTATAGGTCTCAACAACAGGACTCTTGTTGAAATCGATACGGAATTGGAAAGTGTGTATACTCAGGCTAAAACTAAACTTTTGGCTGATATTTTACAACATATGAATACTCAAATGGAGAAGCATGTTGAAAGTTTGGCCAAAAATATACAGGATAACCAGTTGAATAAATACAATAGAGACATAAAGGATTTTCAATCTGGATCGGTCTATCGGTGGAGAAAAATCTCGACCCATACCAATCACGTGAACCGTAAACCTTCTATATCATCTTTTTCATCCACAAGCGATACTTCTGATACCTCATCAAACCCCTATGCCACTAGATTTGCGGCAAGGCCAAAACGAACAATGGAATCTAGACAACCCTCTAATAAAAGACAATATGACTCCGCTATGGAAAGAAATCATTATGATATGAAGGTAATTAACCTTAGTTCACATACTCTTTCTTCTACTGATGCATGATAATGTCCCGTCTCATGCTGAACATAACACATCTGCATCTCTGGCTGCTATGGGCATAAAAGGGGACAAACTTATGGTGTGGCACCCATGCTCCCCTGACCTCAACTCCATTGAGAACCTCTGGAGCATCATCAAAAGAAGTGTCTATGATGGCGGGAGGCAGTTCACATCTAAGCTACAGCTCTGGGAGGGTATTCTGTCCTCATGCAAAACAATTAAAGCAGAAACCATCCAAAACCTGACAAATTCAATGGACGAGAGAGTTCAGAAGCTACTTTCGAACAAGGGGTCCTATGTGCAAATGTAACATCACCTAGAATAAAGTTTTGAGTTGAAAACTGTTTGATTTCAGTTTGTAATAACCTGCTAATGCTTATAATTTCAAAAATGACCATTTTTTTGTTCTTTATTAAAATGAAAAGGTTGAAAACTCTGCTGTGCATAATAATTTGGAACATGCATTTTGAGTGCAGTTTGAGTTTTTTATTTTTTTTTAAATATACTGTTATCATAGGCAGTTTGTACAAAAACCTTTCAATTGTACTCTAATAGTTATTTGACTGGAAAATTACAATGACTGCAATTCATATGGGTAATTTGGGAAAATCTGAGAAAATATTATTTGCATAATAATTTGGAACACAGTGTATAATATGATGCTCCTTCCCTTCTGAGCTTTTCACTGTGCCTCAAAAGTAGTTCCCAATTACATGTAAGGGAATTGGCGCACTCAGGAAAAATTGTACAATATACCAAGAGGTCCATTTTTTCCTATTTACTCTTATAAAAATTAAAAATTTGGGGCTAAAACAATATCTTAGTGGAAGAAATTGAATTATTCTTTCTTCATCACCCAATGGTATAAATTTTTTTGTGAGGCACATATGGTGTCAATATGATCACTGCACCACTAGATGAATTCAATGAGAGGTGCAGTTTGTAAAATGTCACATATGGGGGGTTCTACTGTTCTGACACCTCAGGGGCTCTGCAAATGTGACATGACACAATTAAAATCATTCCAGCAAAATGTGAACTCCAATATGGCACTTCTTCCCTTCTGAACTTTACACTATGCATCAAAAGTAGTTTTCCCCCACACATGGGGTATTGACACACTCAGGAGAAATTGCCCAACAGATTTTGGGGTCCATTTTCTCCTGTTGTCCTTGTGAAAATAAAAAATTTGAGGCTAAAAGAATTTTTTGTGGGAAAAATGTGATTTTTTTATTTTTTATATTTTCTTGGCTCTACCTTATAAACTTCTGTGAAGCACCATGGGGTTCAAGGTGCTCATCGCACATCTAGATAGATTCGTTGATGGGTCTAGTCTCCAAAATGGAGTCATTTGTGGGGGGTTTCTACTGTTTAGGCACATCAGGGGCTCTTCAAATGCTACATGGGTTCTCTCTTGATTTCAGCCAATTTTGCGTTAAAAAATTCAAACAGTGCTCCTTCCCTTCCAAGCCCTGCTGTGCACCCAAACAGTGGTTTTCCCCCACATATGGGGTATCGCCATACTCAGGAGAAATTGCACAACAATTTTTGTGGTCTGTTTTCTCCTGTTTCTCTTGTGAAAATAAAAAAATGGGTGCTAAAAGATTATTTTTGTGGAAAAAATTAGATTTTTTTTATTTTCACGGCTCTATGTTATAAACTTCTGTGAAGCATCTGGAGGTTCAAGATGCTCACCACACATCTAGATAAGTTCCTTGAGGGGTCTAATTTTCAAAATGATGTCACTTGTCGGAGGTTTCCACTGTTTAGACACATCAGGGGCCCTTCAAATGAAAAATGGCGTCTCGATTCCAGGCAATTTTGTGTTCAAAAAGTCAAACGGTGCTCCTTCCCTTCTGAACCCTGCTGTGAGCCCAAAGAGTGGTTTTCCTCCACACATGGGGTACCGATGCACAACAATTTTTGGGGTCCATTCTCTCCTGTTACCCTTGTGAAAATAAACAATTTTGGGCTAAAAGATCATTTTTGTGGAAAAAATTAGATTTTTTTATTTTCACGGCTCTACGTTATAAACTTCTGTGAAGAATCTGGGGGTTCAAGATGCTCACCAAACATCTCCTTGATGGTCCTAGTTTCCTTGTGGGGGGTTTCCACTGTTTAGGAACATCAGAGCTCTCCAAACACGATATGGCATCCGCTCTTGCTTCCAGACAATTTTGCGTTCCAAAAGTCAAATGATGCTCCTTCCATTCCGGAAGTGTTTTTCCTCCACACATGGGGTATCGGAGAAATTGCACAGTCATTTTTTGTGTCCATTTTTTCCTGTTACCCTTGGGAAAATAAAAAATTGGGGCCTAAAGTAACATTTTAGGGGAAAAAAGTACAATGTTATTTTTTTCCTTCCACATAGATTCAGTACCTGTGCAGCACCTGAAGGGTTAATAAACTTATTGAATGTGGTTTTGAGCACCTTGAGTGGTATAGTTTTTAGAATGGTGTCACTTTTGGGTATTTTCTGTCATATAGACCCCTTAAAGTCACTTCAAATGTGATGTGGTCTCTAAAAAAAAGGTTTTGTAAATTTTGTTGGAAAAATGAGAAATCGCTGGTCAGCTTTTAACCCTTATAACTTGATAACAAAAAAAAATATTTGCTTATGTAAAGTAGACATGTGGGAAAAGTTATTTATTAACTATTTTGTGTGACATAACTTTCTTATTTAAGGGCATAAAAATTCAAAGTTTGAAAATTGTGACATTTTTACATTTTTTGCCAATTTTCCAATTTTTTCTCAAATAAACGCAAGTCATATCAAAGAAATTTTACCACTACCATGAATTACAATATGTCTCGAAAAAACAGTTTCAGAATCAGCAGCATCCATTGAAGCATTCCAGATTTATTATCTCACAAAGTGACACTGGTCAGATTTGAAAAATGAGGCCCAGTCATTAACTTACAAAGTGGCTCGGTCCTTAAGGGGTTAAGGAGGATTGAGGCAAGATTTCAGAGTGGACCTTGGGGTGAATGCTGCAGGCAAGGGTGGCCCCAATTGTGGGATGCATTTTAAGTTCCTTACCCAAAGCCAGGTCACTCCAGGGGGTAGCAATTAGAGGGATATTTATAAAGCCCTTCTCGATCTCGACCCAAGCTTTTTCAGCACGATTCCTGCAC
This sequence comes from Phyllobates terribilis, assembly GCF_046119375.1. NCBI lineage: Eukaryota > Metazoa > Chordata > Amphibia > Anura > Dendrobatidae > Phyllobates > Phyllobates terribilis. The sequence continues at coordinate 266,807,249 of NW_027362764.1, read as the reverse complement.
CATTCCAGTATCCAAATCAAGACTTGATTTTTCAGCACGATTCCTGCACCATTCCAGTATCCAAATCAAGACTTGATTTTGGGCCAAAGCAAGAAGAACGAGGGAAACCCAATCGGAAGGGCTTGAATAACATATAATATCCAGAGAGGGTGTTAATTTTAAAGATTGTGCTTCTACCAAACCAAAATATGGCATTCCTCAACCATCTTGAGCCTCCTGTATCGATGTGAGAAGTTTAGGGAAAATAAGAGGGTATTTCGAGCTTATGTCCCTCGGTAATAATATATCTAAGTATTTTATAGCTAAATTAGGCTGTGTGCCCACGATGGGTTTTTAATGCATTTCCGCAGCGTTTTTGCAGCTGTGGAAACGCATTAAAAACGCATGGTAGAAGGGCAGCAATGTTCCCCAATGATAATCCGCATGTGCTGTGCACATGCTGCAGAAATTTCCGCTGCGGATTATCATTGCAGAAAAAAACGCAGCAATACCAATTATTTTGCAGAAGTGCTGCGTCTTCGCCGCCATTGACTTGCATTAGACCGCATGGATTACGCATCACTGTATATGTAGATGCGTAATTCAAGCGTTCTAATGTGCAGATGGTACCCGGGTGTAGATGAGAGGAGAGTCTCCTCCACACCCAGGTACCATTAAAAAATCTGTAAAAAAAGAATAAAATAAAAAATAAATGTATACTTACCTTCTGTTGGCCCGCGTACGGCTCCTACTTGCTTCCCGGCACTTTGCAGTGAATTGAAGGACCTGCGCTGACGTCAGAGTCATGTGACGGGTCACGCGATGCTGACGTCGGCAGGTCTTTCAATTCACTGTTGCCGGCAAGGGAGAACGGAGTGAGCGGGACACCGGGGGCCATCAGAGGGTAAGTATATATTTATTTTTTTATTTTTACCACTCTCTCGGGTCGCACTATATAAATTCATGCTGTTTGCATGGATTTATATAGTGTGACCTAGTTGTCACAAGCACTTTCCAAGTGATGCTAATCGCTTGGAAAGCGCTTGTCAATCCACATGCGGAAATGTCAGTGGGTAACCGCTCCATTTCCGCATGTCCCTGGCAGGAAAATGCATGTACAATCCGCATGCTTTTTTTTTGCCAGGGAGATGCAGAAACGCTCAGGAAAAAATCCTGAGCATTTCTGCATCGTGGGCACATAGCCTTAGCCCATTTGAAACTGAAGACTTTTTTCAGGGGCAAGATGTGGGGAAAGATCTTCCAAGAACAGTTTGCAATAAGGTAAAGAGAAGCCATTAAGGCCAGTGGCCTTCACTGATTTTGACTCTTTTATAGCTGCTCTTAATTTCCCTTCGGTAAAGGGCAGTTCAAGAGAATCTTTGCCTGCTTCAGATAAAGGTGGAAAGCTGAGTCTTTTATATACATTTGAATGCGAGACCTAAAGTCTTAATTTTGTGTGTCAAGGTTAACAAAGTCCACAGCATACAGGGAAGAGAAGATATTTTAAATGCATCAACAATGTAAGGTAAGAGGGACTTACTTTGTTGCGACTGGTCCATAATTGAAGTTACAGAGTGGTAGGCAACTGCTTAGAAGAACCCATGGCTGCTGTTTTTTGACACAAGGTTAGAGGAGGCAGGGTTTTTATAAAGCAGGGAAATTTGCATCACCTGGCCTTTCCTAATGATGATTGTAAACAAGCCCTAACCCTAACAGGCTAAGTAAGGTCTGAAACCTTGGTCAAGGTTATCTAAGCACACAAATCTCCAAGGGTGCCTAAATTTTTGCATCCGCCCATTTCCCTTTTTGGAATTTTTAAAATGAAAACAAAAAGGCAAAATATAAATATTTATTTGCCTAAAATACAAAGGAAATGTGTCATCTTTAACTTTAGGCCTTTTAGAGATAATTTCATCTTCAACTTGTTCAACTGTTTACAATAACAGTAATTTTGACCAGGGGTGCTCAAACTATTACATGCCACTGAAAGTATTAGTGACGCGCCCCCTGGGCCATATTCTTTAGGGGGGGAATATCCGGAGCCGGATCAGATGGGAGTTGTAGTCTTCCGAGTGGCTGTGACCCGGTCCGTGCCCAGGGTGTCAAACTCAGTTGTATGTGGCAGTCCTACAGATGTTAATAAGTTCTTAATGTCGACTACGCCACCCGTTGTATTGCGGTCACTATGGCCGCCGCTGCAGCAGGGTCCGCTGAGGCTGATGGTGTAGGTGCAGCTTTTGATGGTATAACCCCCAACGGGTGGGGTATAGCCTCAGGGGGTCAGGTGCAGAGGATGGGGGTTGTGGTGGTGCAGCATAGATGTTAAAGGAAGACAGAGTCGGGTTATGCAGTTAAGGGTATTTACTCACTGCTGATGTTCCGGTCACTCCAGCTTCAAGTGACCTCCCGAGCCGTGCTGCATCCACCAGGTCCTGGATCCAGCCAACCCCCAAGCGAGTCCGGAGCGTGACCCTGAGCTCTCCTTCTGTCCTTTCTCTGGCCGTCCCCACTAGTGATCCACCCAGGTCCAGCTCCCTCGGGCCTTCTGTTGGGAGACCCTTGGCCTTGGGTTCCCTGACCCTCCACGTGGTATGCCTTCGGGGTGGATGTGGTGGGTGGCCGTGGCAGACGCTGCCCACGGCCTCCGGTCTCTGGCTGGGGTGTGTTTTTGCCCCCACCAGCTTGGGTTCCGGTACCCTGATGCCGACTCTTCACCCGTGGATTGGATTTGGGGTCTCAGAGTCCTCTCTTCTGTTTCCCCCTCTGGGTCTCTCTTGCTTTCTCCTCTCTCTCTCTCTGGGGCTGCTCTGCTCCTCTGCTTCTTACTTCTCTGCAAAGACTGACTGACTGACCCTGTTCTTAGTTGGTGCCCACCTTATATACACCCTCTATGTGTGAGCTCAGGTGACCAGCACCCAATGAGCTCCTATCTTTACCCAGGCTGCTCCCCCTATCTGCCCCTACACTACTTGGGATGTACCACCCCCCTCCCACTCCAGCCAGGAACAGACTCGGTCGTACCTGCACATTTCTAAGTGGGAGTACCGTCGGTCTGCTCCTCGGAAATGGGATGTGTGTAGTGCATGCAGCCTACCGAGCTCAGTTCCACACTCCATCCTTACCCGGGAGTGGAATATCACACCTCTGGGTTGAGGTGCAATACCCCTGTAGCAGCCGAATCCTCAGGGTGCTACATTCCCCCCTGGTAAATCACAGCACGCCCTCGGGCTGTAAGACATAACACCAAAACATACAAATTTTTGCATAAACATATAAAACATATAAAACATTATATATATATATATCAATATAAAACATTCTCGTCGCCTCTGGCTCCTCCTCCGGTCACTGTGCAACGTGTGACCGGGTAAAGTGCGACAGTCTCTCTGGAAAACTGGTTTTCCTATAAAACCGGTAGGGGGCGCTTTAGGACGCGCAACTATATACAGGGATATGGCCGCTCTCAGTCCTCGGCCAGTGGGATTTAGGGAAATACGGGCAACAGTTCACACATGCTGGTCCCAACGGGGACTATATTAGCAACAGCAACAGTTTCAGTTTCAGTTTCAGTTTCAGTTTCAGTTCACGGTTTCAGTTTCACGGTGCCCCGACGGGCAACTATATACAGCTTCTGCTTCGCTGTCCTTAGCGACGGCGTCCTCCTGCTCTTGCTTTATGGTTACCTTTGGCTTCAGACCCGTCCGGGTCCTCTTGCTCTTCCTCCTCACACCGCAGCTCTTCCTCCGTCAGGCGATGCACATGGAGGGCGTAGGGACCTTTGGCACACTTGTGCCGGGTGAAGGTGACCTCGTCCCCGATGTAAAGGTCACGACCTCTGTGTCCCTCCGGTAGGTGGGACTCAACGTCTCTCCTGGTTACGAAGACGTCGCCTAGGGTGTGGTGGTCTCGGATGAAGCCCCACCCATGCTGCAGGTTAAACTTTATCACAGTCCCGGTGGTGCGGGGACTATGCGCTGCACGGGGGTCTCTCCTGGCCCGGCTCTTCTGCTCCGCGCTCTTTACTTGAGCTTGCTGTTCCCGGACCCGCCTCTCTCTCCGCTCCCTCTCGAAGTCCTCGAGCTGTTGGCGGCAGCACTCAGCACGCTCCGCTGCAGCTGCCCGAGTCTCTTGAGTGAATCCCATAAGATCTTCTCCGGTGGGGTCCCACTCAAACTGTGCTTCCGCTAGCGGGGGCGAGATCCTCTTTACGGGCTTTGGAGCCGGGATCAGGGGTTCATCCAGGGGTCTCTCTTTCCGGAGTCGGGGATGGTGGAACTCCGGTGGCCATATAAATGGCTGCCCATCCGGGCACGTATGCTGGGCGTACAGGTCCTCTCCCAGATGCGGCACTCTTGGTCTTATGGGCGCGGTGGTGTTAGCGCCCGGGTTGCCCGGGCCTTGCGGCCAGGCCTGGGGTATCTGGAAGGTAAAGGGCACCGTAAGGACGGCGGCGCCCTGGGCTACTTGGCCCTGCGACCAGGCCGGGGGCTCCGTGGAGGTAGGGGGCGCTGTTGGTATTGCGGCGCCCGGGGGTACTAGGCCTTGCGACCAGGCTGGTGGTACTTCCTGCTTGGTCACGCTCGGGGTCGAGGCGTGTGACGTCACAGGGGTCGCGGCTCCCGTTTGAGGCCTAGTCTGCGGCGGTGACGTTGCAGCGACGGGCACGGCAGGATAGACTTCGGGCTCTGCGACGGGGAGCTGGGGCAGGTACGCGGTTTCCCGGTCTGGGGTATAGACGTCCCCTTTACCTGCCTCCACTCGTTCGGCTCCCTTCTCGGCGCCGTCTCCGGCCTTCAGTCCTCCCGCGTCATCCTCAGAGGCGGTCTGTCTCCTCGTCTCGGGTGGCGTGCTCCGCTCACAGGTCTCGGTCTGCTGGGCCATCTCACGGCTCCACTCCGCCAACGTCTCTCGTTGCACCCGGGCCATCCTCCTTGCGAGGCCCTCCAGAGCGGTCTGCGCACACTCCCGGTCTCGGGGGAGCTGTGCTAGGACCTCCACTAGGCCTAGTGGAGTCGTTGTTTCCAGCAGGCTCCTGACCAACGGGTCGGTGCTGCTCTGCTCTCCTACAGTCGTCTCCAGCAGGCTCCTGGCCAGCGGGCCGGTGCTGCTCTGCTTTCTCGCCATCTCCGGGTAAGCACCTCCGATACTCTTCTCCAGGCTTCTTGCCTCCGGGTGCGCTCGCTCTAGACTGCTCCAGGCGGCACCCATCTTTTCTCTCTCCTTTCGTCTCCTCCCCCTTCGAGGGCGGTCCCGGGGCCACTTGGTGACTGTCAGCTCCAGGGGCAGTTCTTTCACGCTGACAGACACCTCTAGCATCACAGTCTCTGTTGGTGGGGGCGGTTTCCACTTTTGGCGCCATTTTCGGTCCTGGCCCACGATGGGAGGTGGCCTCTCGCCATCCTCTGGCACGCCCATAATGGCGTCCGCTCTGGCAAGGCGGGAAATCCTTGGAAATGGCGGGAATCGTCTCCCAGTGGCGGGAAACTCTGCAGATGGCGGGAAAACGCTGTTAATGGCGGACAACCGGCGGGAATCGACTGGTGATGGGGTCCGATGGCGGGGACCCTCCGGAACCGGCAGGAGACTTCTTTCTGAGGTAAACTTGCACTTTTCTTCAGGCACGCAGTACCCGGTTGTTGTGGGCACGTAATCCTGCCGACTACGTCAAAGTTGACGCGCCCCCTGGGCCATATTCTTTAGGGGGGGAATATCCGGAGCCGGATCAGATGGGAGTTGTAGTCTTCCGAGTGGCTGTGACCCGGTCCGTGCCCAGGGTGTCAAACTCAGTTGTATGTGGCAGTCCTACAGATGTTAATAAGTTCTTAATGTCGACTACGCCACCCGTTGTATTGCGGTCACTATGGCCGCCGCTGCAGCAGGGTCCGCTGAGGCTGATGGTGTAGGTGCAGCTTTTGATGGTATAACCCCCAACGGGTGGGGTATAGCCTCAGGGGGTCAGGTGCAGAGGATGGGGGTTGTGGTGGTGCAGCATAGATGTTAAAGGAAGACAGAGTCGGGTTATGCAGTTAAGGGTATTTACTCACTGCTGATGTTCCGGTCACTCCAGCTTCAAGTGACCTCCCGAGCCGTGCTGCATCCACCAGGTCCTGGATCCAGCCAACCCCCAAGCGAGTCCGGAGCGTGACCCTGAGCTCTCCTTCTGTCCTTTCTCTGGCCGTCCCCACTAGTGATCCACCCAGGTCCAGCTCCCTCGGGCCTTCTGTTGGGAGACCCTTGGCCTTGGGTTCCCTGACCCTCCACGTGGTATGCCTTCGGGGTGGATGTGGTGGGTGGCCGTGGCAGACGCTGCCCACGGCCTCCGGTCTCTGGCTGGGGTGTGTTTTTGCCCCCACCAGCTTGGGTTCCGGTACCCTGATGCCGACTCTTCACCCGTGGATTGGATTTGGGGTCTCAGAGTCCTCTCTTCTGTTTCCCCCTCTGGGTCTCTCTTGCTTTCTCCTCTCTCTCTCTCTGGGGCTGCTCTGCTCCTCTGCTTCTTACTTCTCTGCAAAGACTGACTGACTGACCCTGTTCTTAGTTGGTGCCCACCTTATATACACCCTCTATGTGTGAGCTCAGGTGACCAGCACCCAATGAGCTCCTATCTTTACCCAGGCTGCTCCCCCTATCTGCCCCTACACTACTTGGGATGTACCACCCCCCTCCCACTCCAGCCAGGAACAGACTCGGTCGTACCTGCACATTTCTAAGTGGGAGTACCGTCGGTCTGCTCCTCGGAAATGGGATGTGTGTAGTGCATGCAGCCTACCGAGCTCAGTTCCACACTCCATCCTTACCCGGGAGTGGAATATCACACCTCTGGGTTGAGGTGCAATACCCCTGTAGCAGCCGAATCCTCAGGGTGCTACATTAGCTTACATCCTTATTTTTGTAACATTTACAACACCAAATGTCTATACATGTGTGAGGCAGTGACGGGATCGTATACGAGGGATGTTATATATATTCCCCAGAATGTGTACAGAGACCTATTAAACCTGTTGGCGTGCATGGCAGTCACAGACACAGCTGCGGCTGCAATGCAGGAATGAGGGTGAACATTGACCTGGTCAGGCTATCTGGCTAAGGCAGATTAATAAAACCCGGCAGGGCCTTCATTTCTTGGAGGAGGCAACAGGAAGGCAGTGGGGGAGCCTCCTCCCTCCAACCCGGGTTTTCCAGTGGCTCCAGTGTAAAAACAAAAAACACTTTTCCCCAGAAAAATTTATTACGGTTGCTGTACCCGAAGAACCCGAGTCAGGGGTACCTGCCATAGGGGTGTCCAACCTAGGGACAGAGTGTAACCCCAATAAGTTTCCCCTAGAGGTGCTGGCAGGAGAGGTCGAGGAGACCCTGTTGATCCCCGAGCTGGAAGTGTCCCGGGGCACGTTTGGGACAGCTCAGCTACAGGATCCCACCCTGACTCGGGCGCGGAAAAGGGTGTTAGAGGTAAATTGTGTAGCTCAACAGCCTGGTGCGGATACTGTGATTCCACGCATGGTGGTCAACGGTGAGTTGCTCTATAGGGTAGACAAAATCAGGGCCGAGATCGTGGAACAGTTAGTGGTACCTCAGTCGTACCGTCGGGCGGTTCTGGAGATGGCACACACTCACCTGCTGGGTGGACACTTAGGGGTTAACAAGACGCAAGAGCGTATCTTGCGGCGGTTCTTTTGGCCGGGGATTTACGCGGAGATCCAAAAGTACTGCGAGTGTCAGATGACCACACCCACCGCAAGCTTCCGTAGCCCCTTGGTACTTCCGCCAGTGATAGAGGTACCTTTTGAACAGATTGCAATGGACTTGGTACGGCCCATTGTAAAATCCGTTCGTGGCCACCAACATATACTTGTGGTCATCGACTGTGCCACCCAGTACCCGAAGCCTATACCGCTACGCCACACCTCGGCAAAACTAATTGCACGGGAGCTGTTTGGACGGGATCAAGGGACCCCTTTTATGTCCAAGGTGACGAGGGAACTGTGCAAACTACAAAAAATAAAGCAATTGTGCACCTCGGCGTACCACCCTCAAACCGACGGGCTAGTAGAATGGTTCAATAAAACCCTCAAGTCCATATTAAAAAGGGTGGTTTCTAAGGACGGAAGGGATTGGGACATGTTACTACCCTACTTGATGTTCGCCGTCTGTGAGGCACCCCAGGCTTCCACAGGGTTCTCTCCCTTTGAGTTATTGTACGGCAGACACCCTAGGGGTCTGTTGGACGTAGCCAAAGAGACGTGGGAACAAGAGCCGACTCCACATAGGAGTATAATTGAACACGTGGCTAGTATGCAGGACCAGATTGCAGCGGACATGCCCATCGTGAAAGAACATCTGTTAGATGCCCAGGCAGCAAGGAGGTGCACATATAATAAAAGAGCCACAATCAGGTTGCGCGGTAGTACGTGTACCCTCAGCCAGGGATGCGTCCGGGGGAGAGGTCAGGATAAGTGATGCTCTCACTAAACAGAAGCGATGGGAGGCCCGCTCGCAGCAGAATACCGATATGCTCTCAGAGCTACCGGGTAGGACTGCGGTTCTCTAACATGACATTGTCACCGAACCTGGGGTAAGGGTATGAATGAGACCGTACCGGGTTCCTGAAGACCGGAGGCAAGCCATCACAGCTGAGGTAAAGCAAATGCTCCAGTTAGGAGTCATCGAGGAATCACGGAGTGAATGGGCTAGCCCCGGGCTGATCCCGAAACCAGACGAACCGTTACGCTTCTGTAACGATTTCCACAAATTAAATGAAGTGTCGAAGTTGGACCTTTGTCCAACGCCAAGGAGAGGAATACACAAGTCACCAGGTGGTTTTTGTCACTGCAAAAATTTCAGTTTCTCTGTAGAACATCGCCCTGAGAAGTCGCAGGCAAACGTGGATGCCCTGTCCTGGGTACCCTGTATGGTGACAAATGTTCAACCACACAAGTTTGAACAGAGGGGGGGGATATGTGAGGCAGTGACTGGGATCATATATGAGGGACGTTATATATCCCCCAGAATGAGTACAGAGACCTATTAAACCTGTTGGAGTGCATGGCAGTCACAGACACAGTTGAGGCTGCAATGCAGGAATGAAGGTGAGCATTGACCTGGTCAGGCTATCTGGCTAAGGCAGATTAAGTAAAACCCGGCAGGGCCTTCATTTCTTGGAGGAGGCTACAGGAAGGCAATGAGGCGGCCTCCTCCCTCCAACCCGAGTTTTCCAGTGGCTATTGCCACAGGTCATTTAAAAACCCTGCATTAAGGATTAGTGTTGTTCAGTGTTGGGACCTGCTAGGAGCATAGCAGGAAAGCTTGGCGGACCTGTGAGTAGCTGAACCCATGCCTGGGAAGGCTCTCCACCAGTCAGGCTCTGAACGGCCAGGCGCGGCCGTTGCCTACGGCAACCGTTGTTATGGACTTTTGTTAACCCGGCTGCGAACTGGAGGACTTTCTGTTTTACCCGTGAGTGCTGAATAAAAGCTGCTTATGTTGGACTTTCTTGGGTCTCTGCCTCAGTTACTGCACGGTGTGAACACTGCCACCTTACACATGTCAGGCATCATGTCATGCATCAAGTCTTTAATTTTTGTTGATGCAACATGTATGAATTATTCCTAATTTGAAATGATTATAAAACCCAGATTTAGTTTTTATCTTAGTTTTTATGCTTTTTAGTCTTTAATAATTATATGTTCTATGATGTTGGGATTGGACACTCATAGATCCGATATTAATTGTCTATCCTTAGAAAATGGTGTGAGAAGGTAAAGCTCACACTGCGCCAACCCAGACAGTGAAGTTGCCACACTACACCACACCACACTACACCATGGTATCCACATTCCTTCCTGCAGACACAGCCACCTGCACTTACATTCCTGCACTTCTCACACCATCTTGTCCGCTATGCCACTCCATGAAACTACAGCCTTTATCTGATGAAGGTTCATGTTGGACCAAAACATCATAGCTGTGCTTTGGACTAATTTGAATTGCAATAAAACCACACATTTTGCCACGCATCCTTTTGACTGCCAAATTTTACTCATATGAGTTATCCTTAGAATAAGCTATCTATATTTTAATCCTGAAAAAAGCATTTAAGAAGAGTATATGCGTTTCTTGACAGTAGACTATTAGAATTTTTCTTCTAGTGGGCCCAAGGTTCCTCAGTATATCATCGGTAAAAGTGTCCAAGGACAGACATAATAATGCAATTGTTGAATTAAACAGATGTTGGGTTTTTAGTTTTAACCCTAAATGAACTTAGACATGTCCCACATCATGATCTTATGAAACATACTCAACTCTCCAAAGTGAAGAATTGTTTCTGGCTGGAGGACCTGCTGAGGTCATGAAAATGACAGATCTGAGATTACAATACATGTGTGTAAGTGCTTCATTGTGGCTGTTGTATGATTTATGTACTCTTCCTTCATATATCATGTAAAAGTGTAGTTCCTATGGGGATTTCTTTCTTTAGTTTAAGTAATATTTGTAAGATTAAGGATCATTTCTGGTTATGAGCACTGAATTTTTCCAAATGTTATTAACAATGTCAGCAAAAGTTATAATAGATGGTAACTGACTGTTTAAAAATGCCAGTTTTTAAATCAGTTCAATGCACATTTTCTTACAATAAATAGAATAAAATAGGAGCATTTCTATATGCAGCAGACTTAAAGGGGCTTTGCAGTATCAGAATACCATTTAAAAACTCGCTCCCAGCAGCGAAAAAAAAACTCGCTGCCGCCACTGATCAGCTGATAGTCACGTGACTATCAGCTGATTACCAAACCCAGTGACCTCCTGCAGCAATGTACACTGACAGGGGGTGATTTTATACCCCTGTCAGTGTACATTGCTGTCTTCTACAGCAGTGACATCAGTGATGGCTGATGTCACTGCTGTAGAAGTAACCCAGATCGCCGCGGGACACTCGGCGGTACATGGACTGCGTCGTTGATGGCGGACAGGTGAAGGATATATTTGTTTGTTTTTTTACATTTTTTTTTTTTCAGAAGACTGATGGCTTTGCAGAGGCATGTAATGAAACAAAATTGTAGAACCGTGTGTGTTTTATTTCATTAAAATACTTTATTCTGGCCGTGTCTTTTATTGAAAAAGCGCCGACCACTTTACTATGCGGTTAATAATGGGGGCGTCTTATAGACGCCCTCCATTACTAACCTGGGCTTCACGTCAGCCGTCAATACAAGGCTGACGTGAATCCCAATCCCGTTACCCCACTCGCCACCACTACAGGGCAGTGAGAAGAGTGAGGCCAAACACCAGATTTGGCGCATCTTATGGATGCGCCATTTCTGGGACTGCTGAGGGGTGATATTAATAGCCACGGAGGGGACCAGTATTCATGACCCCTTCCCTGGCTATTAATATCAGCCTGCAGCTGTCTAGTTTAGCCTTTGCTGGTTAGATTTTATAGGGGGACCCCAAGTCACGTTTTTCTCGGGTACCCCTGTAATCTAGCCAGTAAAGGCTAAACAAACAGCTGTGGGTTGATATTAATAGCCAGGGAACATTTTTGGCCAAAGGCCCCTTCCACGGCTACTAATTTCAGCCCTCAGCAGTTGGCTTTCCCTCTGCTCGTTATAAAAATGATGCGGGAGCCCACACCATTTTTTTTTAAATTTTCGGCTCTGTGCCCACAATCCGAATGTAGCAGCGCTTTGGACGCATATTTTTTCTGCGTCCAAAACGTTGCATTCTATAGAAATGCAGGTAAATCCCCATGTGTTCACTGAACCATGCAGATTTACCGCATTCAATACATTCTAGTGGTCAAGTTTCTGGTGCGCGGACTAGCGACTCCGCAAGAGAATTTGACATGCTGCGGTCCTGAAAAACGCACTGCATGTCAGTGTCCACTGGTGATTCGCAGCCTCAGATGCACGCATAGTGGACATGGGATTTCTAGAGATCCCATCCACTATTCCGTAACATCTGGACGCTGCGGGTTTGACGCTGTATAAACACGCAGCGTCAAACCGGCAGCGGCTCCTGACCGTGGCCACGTACCCAAACTCACCTGCAGCATGTCAATTTCTGTAGCAGACACGCTAGTCTCTGCTGCAGATTTTGACCGATTGAAGTGTCATTATATGCGGTGGATTCACATGTACCGACAACAAAAGTGCGGCATTAGAACAACGCGTTTTGAACGCAACATAAATACGTTGTGTCCAAAGCGCTGCTTGTTGCTATTTGTGGGGACACAGTGGATAACGAACCAGCTGTGAGATATTAATTATGGCCAGGGAAAAGGTTTGCCTAATGGGACCTTTCCTGCCTAAAATTAGCAACTCACAGCAGTCGCATAAATTACATGAATATAAATGCTAATGAAGATTGGTTGAATTAGACTAGCTGACACCTAGCTCTTTTGTTTGGTTATGTCAAGCTGTCAATCAGACCTTTTCATGACCAAACTTAATTAAAGTAAATAAAGAGTTAAATAAACACACAGACACAGTGTAAACACTTCATTTGAAATACAACAGATACATTCTTTAATCATTTAAATGAACCAATATACTCACCCCAGTTCTTATGGTGATCCAATGGCTTAAGCAATGTCCCACCAAATAACTTTATTTAGCTCCAAAAAGCATTCATTGATGTTCAAAAACGCTTCAAAAACGCATGTAAAAACGAGTCAAAAACGCATGTAAATCTGCATGCGTTTTTTCTGCCAGGGAGAGGCAAAAACGCTCAGGAAATTTCTTTTTCAAATCCGCATCGTGCGCATATACCCTAAGTCTGAAAAATCCCCAGTGGCCACTGTGAAAATTGCAAGATTACTGATTTTGTTTTTTTATTAAATAAAAGAGAAAAAAAACCTTCACCAAAATCTTGTAAAAATCTTATTTACAACTATTAAATATATTAACCATCAATGCTTTTTCTGGTAGAACATTTTATAACCTTGAAGTTGAAGCAATATCCGACAATTGATTTTTTTGTGCTTATTCTAAATTGTACTGAACACTGGGAAAGGATAATTTTGGTAGTAATTTGAATTTTGACATTGACTAAAACTACTGGTGGGACTCGAGAATCACCATATTCTAGCAAGTGGGCACCAGTAAAAAAAAAGCTCCTCGTGTAGTCATAAGTGAAAGCTCTTGTTATAGTTACAGACCTGGGTATGATTAGAAAGATTATTTCATAAATTCTAATACTGACCTTTGGCATTACGGCAATTATCTGCCTTCAGACGGCATCTGCATTATCTGCATCATGTGAAATGATCTGCAATGCACTAATTCAATAAGTTTTTTAGTCAGTTACTCAAATGCCACTTCCTTTCCCGGATGGTGGAAGTAATCTATTTGGAGGTGCACTACTTGGAAAGGGGATCAATTAGGCTGAGGGTCCTTTGATTTATCTACATATGCCTAAATATGCCATCCTCAATGCAGTATGTTAGTTGTGAAATATGGCATTGGAAAGGTACTCTGTAATTATATGAATATGGGTAAATATGCTTTTATATATATATATATATATATATATACAGTAAATATATATATACAGTATATTAAATGCTATTGCTTGTAACATGTACACCATATTGGCAAATGTATGTGAACACATGATCTTCTTAGATATTCAATTTGAAAACCAAGGATGTTATATCCCTACTGCGAATTCTGACAGGTGCTTTCCAAGAGTCATATACTAATTTTCCGTTTTCAGTCTTTTATGGGTTTATGTGTAATTTTAATGCCCATGTACGTAGCTGAAGAAAACAAGCTGACACAAAATGTACCGGTGTCTTCACTGCCTTAATGCAGCTTCAAAAAGTGTTTCCCATACCCTCCAACAGTTTTCTAAACTTAGTGACATCTTAACTCCTTAGCGACATCTGCCATACATGTCGGGAGCGGTTGTATGGAACAAGTTGATGGGGTGAGCCTGCCCAATAACCGGCAGATAATGGCAGTGACATACAGCCAGAACCAGCCTCTAACAGCAGCAGGTGGAGCAGAGCAGTCAACCTGTTAAATGCCATGGTCAATCTCTGACAGCGGCATTAACAGCGCCTCTGCAGTAGGCCACATAATTCTATGCACCCATTGGTGTCCCATGATGCGAATGCTAGAGGAAGATGGGTTGCTATGACAGCTGGGGGTCTGTTGTGCCTGTCATCATGGAGCTCAATTAACCCCTTATGACATGGTGATTTTCCAATTTTTCCTCCTCTACTTCCAAGAGCCATAACTTTTTAATATTTCCATCAATATAGGGCTTGTTTTTTGCAGGATCAGTTGTACTTTTGAATGACACCAGTCATTATACCACCTAGTTTACTAGAAAACAGGAAATAAATTCCAAGTACTTTGAATTTGCAAAGAAGTGCAATTTCACAATTGTTTTTGTTTCTTTTTTTTATTTACCATGTTCACAACATCACCTTTTACTGATCAGATTGATTGATTAATTTTCTATTTTGATAGTCTTTTACTAATGCAGCAATACCAAATATGTGCATTTTTTGTTTTTGTTTTATTAATGGGGCAAAAGGGGGGTGATTTGAACGTTTGTGTTTTTTTTCTTTGTTTTTTTCATATTAATATTTTTTTTCACTTTTTACTGTAATTAATAGTCCCCACTTGAAGTTGCGATCGTCTTACCTCTTGTGCTATACATAGCAGTGCTGCTATGTATAGAGAAAATCATGATCTCCTAAGAACATCACTAATTGGCTGGCTTTCACAGGAGGATCATAATGACAGGCACAGGGTACTCCAGCAGACCCCCAGCTGTCATGAAAACCTATTGGCATGCCTCGATCAAGTTATTGGTGCGCCGATGGGAGCATGGGTATATGTGCCCCCCCCCCTCACCCATCCAGCATCTGTTAAATGCAACTGTCAGACATTGACAGCGTAATTTAAAAGGTTAAGGGTATGTGCACTCAGTCGGGAGTCAGTTATCAAACCCGCAGCGGCCAGATGTTACTGCATAGTGGATGGGATTTGTAGAAATCCCATGTCCACTATGCGTCTCCGTGCACCTGTGAACACGGACATGTGGCGCGTCTTTCCAGACCGCAGCATTTCAATTTCTCTTGCGGAGTCGCTTGTCTCCACAAAAGAAATTAAATCACTACAATGTATTGAATGTGGTGAATCCGCATGGTTCAATTGTAATAGTGAGGAAGGGTGTAACCTTCCTCTGGCACTGAAGTAGTTAAAATAACATGTTCCCATTGTTAGATCTCTCTGAACTGCTGTTAGATCAAGTTAAGGGGTTAGGTTCAGTGGTACAGTCAGTAGAGTAGAGGGAGGAACGCAGTGTCCCGGTCAGGTGTGGAGTATATCTGGGTTTTAAGTAAGTCCAAAAAAATCGACCAGCAGAAGGGCTTGCAATAAAATCCATAGATTTATTGTTGAATTCTTTGTACAAGAGTAAAAAAACACCAAGCAGTGTGCACATAAAATTACATAGGAAAGAAACACAGGTTATGCGTTTCTGGCCCTCAGGCCCTTAGTCTCTATGTAGCATCGGCGTCTCTGCCTCCTGCCCGGCAGAGACGCCGTCCCTCTTACCGCCGCGGTCCTGCTCCGGCGTCTTCTGGCCTCCCTGCAGCTGCTGCTGGAGCATGCAGCGTCCTCTGCTCTGTGCTTAGAGCACACGCGCGCTCACTCCCTCTTAAAGGGGCCGCGCGCGCCGTCCTAAAAAGTCCCCGGCCAATGACTGGAGGACTTCCCCTATAAAAGGCACCTCCTCCAATATGGAGGTGCCCATGCAAGATTTTAGCTTTGTGTGTTATACTCTGCTTCAGCCCTCAGGTCCCGCTGCTAGCCTGACTACCAGTCCAGCCCGCCAGCCAGACTACAAGTCCATTCCGCCAGCCAGACTACAAGTCCATTCCGCCAGCCTGACTACAAGTCCAGTCCGCCAGCCTGACTACAAGTCCAGTCCGCCTGCTTGTCTACTCTCCAGCCCGACAGTCTGCCTACAGTCCAGTCCGCCAGTCTGTCTATGGGCTCTGTCCGCCTGCTTACCTGGAAGCACCTGCCCGTTACCTGCCGTGCCTGCCAGCCCACTTACCTGGAAGCACCTGCCCGTTACCGGCCGTGCCTGCCAGCTCGCTTACCTAGAAGCACCTGCCTGTTACCTGCCGTGCCTACCAGCCAGGCTACCTGGAGGCTCCTGCTTGTTACCTGCCATGTCTGCCAGTCCGTCTGCCCGGATCACCCATCAGCCTGCCTGCCGTGCTCATCTGCTGTACCGGTCAGTCCCTGCCTTCTGACCCGTGGGAGTCACCTGCTCTCATACAAGGTCGGTCCCCAGAGTAGCACCTGGTCCCTCTGCTCGGTCCTTCCCTGGTCACGGAGTCGATTGAGCCGCCGTACGACCTTGGTCAGTCCGAGTTGATACCTAGTTACGCCCCTCTGGTCGCTCCTTGCACCGCAGCACAGAGGTTCCACCACCCGGATCCGTAACACTCTACCAATATATCTGAGGTTTAGTTTGACATATTTCTTTGCTTGGCTGTAGTATTTTTAATTGGCCACAAGATGCCACTGTCGGGTGCAGCTGTTAGTGAGAGCCTGCTACCAGAATGACAGTGAGGAGGCAGGGGGCGGGGCATCCTAGGTAACATCTGGAGAATTTTCCAGAAAGTGTCAGTTGGAGTCCTGTCAGAGTTGTCACAGGAAGCCTTACGGGCGGACAGCCAGGGAAATTGGCTGCTAGGGTAGACGGGGGCTCCATACCCTCAGATAGTGGATAAGCAGTGTAAATATTTCCTCACGCAGGAGTCCCATTAGCTTGCTGGAGAAACTCAACAGAGGTATTGAGGACCCCGGGGCACTTCTAGTCTGCAGGTAGCAGAGGAAGATAGGCCTTCAGGTTAAGCCGTGAGGGAGATATAGGATCTGGACACACTGTCACTGGTGAGGAAACTTCTCTTCAACTAGAGAATAGAGTTAGAGAGATGCTTCACCTAAAGAGGGCACCAGGGCTGAAGGTGTTTCTAGCACATGTATGGGAGATGAAAACCTGTTGGGCCTTATCCAATGTACCTGACTGTAAATACTGTATATACTCCTCTCACACAAGTAAAACCCAGTTATGGCTAAGAACTTCGTGTCCTCTGAAATTATTGCTGCCCTGGTCCCAGAAGAGAAATGCCTGGAGACAGCTGCGATCGGATGGTTTGAAGTAAGTGAAGAATGTCACATACCCAGCCACACATCAGAGGGAGGACACAAATTGTCTGTAGGGTGTCAAAGTGAGCAGGGGCTACAACTCGCCCACGACTACCTCGCTGGGGCACCTTACATTTGGCGTAGTCGGCAGGATGCAAGCTACTCGCATGAACAAGACGGGGAAGAGCCGACGCAGAACACTGAGGAGAAAGTGTTGGAAGACATGTGGCACAAGATGGCGGCCAGAAGCATGGATTCTAAGATCGCGACAATGGCGGTAAAGTATAGGAGAAGAACCGCCTATCGTGGGAGTGGACGGCGTCGAAGAGCGCGAAAAGGTGTCCAGCCCCTGCGAGTTCCAGCCCAGAGAAGAATGGGCCCAGCAGTAAAGATGCGTCCCAGGATGGGACATCCAGTAAAGAAGAGGGTGCGGCACAGAGCCAAGCCCAGTCAAGTGAGTATCAGCGCGTCAAGAGAAGGGGCGCGGCTGAAGGCGGAGCTACCGGGAGTGATTTGTGACGCAACGGTCTCTTTGGGAGCCCAGTCTAGAAAAAGGTGGAGTCGGAAGTGCAGGATGCGCATCATTAGCAAGAGACCTGCGCCATTTGCTGTTCAGTGCATGAGGAGAAGGAGGTACAGAGAACAGAGCTCCAGGAAGATGGCAACCGGAGGATCAAACAGTACCATGGAGGTTAGTGACAAGGAGGAAATCCTCTAAATCATTACCCCAGGGGCCGCAGTTGCAGGCTAACCACCCGTGGGCGCTGCCTGTAAACCGACACCCTTACCACCAACGACCATCCAGTGGTCCACTAGGCCTCAGCCCGAGGTAGGCCTGTTCGTCCACGAGTTCAGGTTGTGGTGCTGGAGCCAGATGCCGGAAGACGTTTTCCCCTCGGCTGAGGGTGAAGAACATCCCGGTGGGGCCGAAGCAGCAGCCACAGCACAGCCAGCGGAAGGTGAGCAGCATGAACCCCTGCAGCTAACCCCGCTCACGACGCCCATGGCAACAACCCTCGGGGTAGCGGCAGGAACCCCCAGGTGGTGCGACGGAGGCGAGGCCCCCAAAGAGAAAAGTCGCACGCATCAACTGGTGGCAGATGGCGATGGAGGCCCTAAATACGCCTCCAGCAAAGTGCCACTCCACGCCTAGTCGCATACAACGCGCAATCCCCCAATGGCGCCACGGGAGCACCGGCAGCGGACCGATACTTTCTTGCAAGGCTGGCTGGAAGGGTCCAACGCGGCACGGAGGGAGTCAGAAGAAGCATCCCAGACCCGGGGGCGGGTGATGGAGTCCAACCTGGTAAAAGGCTATGGGTTCCTGGAAGAAGAGTGGACCAGGGACGAGGTATTCTTCTCTCGAGAATTTGTTAAATGCACCTACCTGCCCCCCCTCCTCCATAATCTGCATGTGGGGGATATAGTTCACTTTGTGAAATGTGAATGCACCAGGGGGTGGTACGTGGTGGCTCTTCCTCGCCACTACGAGTGGGAAGATGTCCTCGAGAGAGATGAGGAAGTCTTCTGACGAAGAGCCAAGAGAGAGGCTCTGCAGCGTTGGGCTAGGGAAGCCCCAAAGGAATTCCTACCCACGCCTAAAGCTGATAGTCCTTAAGAGGAGGAACAGAGAAGGCGCCAATGGGAGGAGTCTGAAAGAGAAGAAGAGGAAGACTTCGCGAGCTGCGAGGCAACTGACTCTCCTAGTGAGGTGCACACTGCCAGCTTCTCGCCAAAGTTCCCAGAGGGGGCTGAGGCATCTGGTCAGGGGACTACTGGGAGCTCACAAGCTGGTACCAGTCATGTGTTTCATAGTTTCAAAGTCACCAGCTATGGCCCTACCCAAGTTGACTATGCTAGCGCTAAGTCCTCGGATGAGGTACCCTGACCAGCCTTGGAGGTGGAAGAAGCCACCTTCATCTTCAGCATGGGCTGTCTTCATGAAGGAGCGGAAGGAGGCCCAGAATAAGTGAGCACTTCTACCCAAAAGGTCCGTTCACCTGCCTGTTGCTTCAAAAATAGGACCCACTGGTGGTGGTTCCTACCAGGGACTGTTTCCCAATGAGGGCGGATCGCCCTTTGTTAGGCTAAGGGCCAGAAAAATAGGAGGACTGTTTCCCTACCTCCCAGGCCGAGGAGGCCATAAGAAGCACTAAGTTGTGTGCCGATAGGAGCTGCTCTCTTTATTTCTATTTTTATTGTTTATTTTTGTTGCGCCTGTTGCGCCTTTTTCTGCTGGAATTTGCAACGCTGAGGCACATATGGAGGATGGATATCCTCTAATGCTAAAAGACTTGCGGCCTAGCGGGAAGAACTGGTGACCCCCGCTAGGGCCAGGAAGAAAGAAACTCATGGGGTGTTCCCCTGTGACTGTGTGCCTCAGAATGCAGCCCTTAAAAAGAGATTAAGGGCTAGTGGCGTGTTCACCTGTCTTGATAAAATGGACATGGACACTGTGTTTCCGGGGTCCTTACCAAGAAGAACCGGTACTTTTGAGGACTGTTGAAGGTTATGACAATGGACTGTCTGAGTTGCTGTTCTGGGGCCCTTAACAGAGAAGGGCAGATCTCCACTTTGGACGCAGCATAAAGTATGCTGCGTTCAAAGCGCTGCCTGTATGGTTCGTGTTCACATAACTATATGTGACAGCAGATAACATCTGCGTGACAGCGTGGCAAATCAGAGATGTTCATGGGCGAAGCCGATTTTTTTGGTGCTAACAAACCAGAACCCCGAACATGAACCCAAATTTGAAATGCCAAACAAATTCGATCAATACTACACAAAACTCTTACAGCTTTAATAGGTTTTCGCTTCTCTCCACCCGTGGCTGAAAAATGCACATGATGGCTGATCAAATCAGCCATCATGTGCGGGGAAAAATGCAGGCTCAGCGTGCGAGCTGGCATCAAAGGCAGGGACATGACATATGACATGTAAGTTTATGTCATATGTCCTGTCATATGTCGTAAAGAGGATAAAACCCAACCTGTGGTATTTTTCGCTTTAGTTCAGACGAGTTTTCTGTCAGACGATCTCAGGTTCAAGTCCTCTAAAAGGACTAACAAATATAGTAAAAAGTAAAAAAAAAGTTTTAAAAATATGACAATTTTTTTTACATTTTTCACCATTAAAAAAAGATATAATAAAAAAAATACACATGTGACATTGATGTGTCCAAAAAAGTCCAATCGATCAAAATATAAAAATAATTAACTTGATTGGTAAACACTGTAAACAGAAAAAAAAATTCAAAATGAAGCAAAACATGCTAGCAGAAGTAATCAAAGTTTCATATCTAACTCAAAATGGTAGCAATAAAAATATTGTCTTGTCCGGCAAAAAATAAACACACAGCTCTATCGATCAAAAAATAAAAACTTTGCAGGTCTTGAAAATTGGCGACATACAGTACAGACCAAAAGTTTGGACACACCTTCTCATTTAAAGATTTTTCTGTATTTTCATGACTATGAAAATTGTGCATTCACACTGAAGGCATCAAAACTATGAATTAACACATGTGGAATTATATACTTAACAAAAAAGTGTGAAACAACTGAAAATATGTCTTATATTCTAGGTTCTTCAAAGTAGCCACCTTTTGCTTTGATGACTGCTTTGCACACTCTTGGCATTCTCTTGATGAGCTTCAAGAGGTAGTCACCGGAAATGGTTTTCACTTCACAGGTGTGCCCTGTCAGGTTTAATAAGTGGGATTTCTTGCCTTATAAATGGGGTTGGGACCATCAGTTGTGTTGTGCAGAAGTCTGGTGGATACACAGCTGATAGTCCTACTGAATAGACTGTTAGAATTTGTATTATGGCAAGAAAAAAGCAGCTAAGTAAAGAAAAACGAGTGGCCATCATTACTTTAAGAAATGAAGATCAGTCAGTGCGAAAAATTGGGAAAACTTTGAAAGTGTCCCCAAGTGCAGTTGCAAAAACCATCAAGCACTACAAAGAAACTGTCTCACATGAGGACCGCCCCAGGAAAGGAAGACCAAGAGTCACTTCTGCTTCTGAGGATAAGTTTATCCGAGTCACCAGCCTCAGAAATCGCAGGTTAACAGCAGCTCAGATTAGAGACCAGGTCAATGCCACACAGAGTTCTAGCAGCAGACACATCTCTTCAACAACTGTTAAGAGGAGACTTTGTGCAGCAGGCCTTCATGGTAAAATAGCTGCTAGGAAACCACTGCTAAGGACAGGCAACAAGCAGAAGAGACTTGTTTGGGCTAAAGAACAAAAGGAATGGACATTAGACCAGTGGAAATCTGTGCTTTGGTCTGATGAGTCCAAATTTGAGATCTTTGGTTCCAATCACCGCGTCTTTGTGCGATGCAGAAAAGGTGAACAGATGGACTCTACATGCCTAGTTCCCACCGTGAAGCATGGAGGAGGAGGTGTGATGGTGTGGGGGTGCTTTGCTGGTGACACTGTTGGGGATTTATTCAAAATTGAAGGCATACTGAACCAGCATGGCTACCACAGCATCTTGCAGCGGCATGCTATTCCATCCGCTTTGCGTTTAGTTGGACCATCATTTATTTTTCAACAGGACAATGACCCCAAACACACCTCCAGGCTATGTAAGGGCAATTTGACCAAGAAGGAGAGTGATGGGGTGCTACGCCAGATGACCTGGCCTCCACAGTCACCAGACCTGAACCCAATCGAGATGGTTTGGGGTGAGCTGGACCGCAGAGTGAAGGCAAAAGGGCCAACAAGTGCTAAGCATCTCAGGGAACTCCTTCAAGATTGTTGGAAGACCATTTCCGGTGACTACCTCTTGAAGCTCATCAAGAGAATGCCAAAAGTGTGCAAAGCAGTCATCAAAGCAAAAGGTGGCTACTTTGAAGAACCTAGAATATAAGACATATTTTCAGTTGTTTCACACTTTTTTGTTAAGTATATAATTCCACATGTGTTAATTCATAGTTTTGATGCCTTCAGTGTGAATGTACAATTTTCATAGTCAAGAAAAGATAGAAAAATCTTTAAATGAGAAGGTGTGTCCAAACTTTTGGTCTGTACTGTATTCAAAAACATTTTTATACAAATTTCAGATTTTTATTCACACTAAAATAATAAAAAAAACTGGACAAGTTTGGTATCATTGTAATCATACTGAAGCCACATAATATATGCCGTAAAATCAATTCCAAAAAAACAATTCTGTTTTTTTTTTCGCAATTTCACCGCACCTGGTGTGGTGTCGTTTTTCCGGTTTTCTACTACACTGTGGTTAATTGAATGGTGTAATTCAAAAGTACAGATTTTCCTGCTAAAAACAATCCCTCATATGTTTATGTGCACAGAGAAATAAGAAAGTTATGGCTCTTAGCAGAAGGGTAGGAAAAAACAAAAATGCTAAAATGGAAATTGGCCATGTCAGGAAGGGATTAACCCCTTTACGTCCCATGACAAACATAGCAAGTCATGAGCGGGTGTCAGTTCCCGCATGAATGCTATGACCCTCATGGATTTAAATTGTCACTGTGTGTAAATACACAGTGACAGATCCGTGCGGACAGATGAGCAGCACGGGAAGATGTGTGGGGACCGATGCAATCTGACTGAACGATCACAGCATGATCCCCCCATCCCGCATGATCACTGCAGGAGCTCTACACAGCTAACAGCCAAGCTCCTGCAGTAACAGCCAGGGATGGTGCCGGCACCGCCCCTGACTATTTAACCTAATAAATGCTGCGATCGAGAGTGATTGCAATATTTAGGAGGCTGGGAGAGGGAGGGGACTTTCTCTCCCTTCAGATCGGTGCCTGATCATTGCCATGGTGACCCAAGGTCATCATGACTACCCGCAGGTCAACAAGCTTATGGAAAGCCTCTTAGACCATGCTCAGTGTATGGTCTAAGAAGCTTCTGTCAGTGCAGCACTGACAGGTATAAAGCATTGCAAAATGAAAGTCCCAAACGGGGACTAATTAAAAAAGTTTAAAAAAAAAATAATGTAAAAAATATTTAAAGAAAAATTACAAAATAATAAAAAAATTAAAAGAATATTATACCCATAAATACGTATCTTTATGTAAAAAAAATAAACAAAAAAAGTACACAAATATGATATTGCCACATCTATAACGACCCGATCTATAAAACTGTCACAATTGCTAACCTCTAAAGTGAACACCGTAAAAAATAAAAACGTGGCAAACTATGATTTTTCATCACACCGCTGGAAGAAAAGTGGAATAAATCACGATCAAAAAGACGAATATATAAAAAAATGGTATTGCTGAAAATGTCACCTTGTCACACAAAAAAACAAGCTGCCATGCAGCTGCATCAGTGAAAAAATAAAAAGTTACAGCTCTCAGAATATAGCAAAGCAAAAACAATATTTTTTCAGAAAAATTGTTTTTATTGTGCAGAAGTGCCAAAACATAAAAAAAATTATAAAAATGCAGCATCGCTGTAACCGTACTGACCCGAAGAATAAAGCTGCCTTATCACTTTTACCAAACAGTGAACGGCATAAAAAAAAAACATTCTCTGAGTTGTTGGTTTTTGTTCTTTCTGCCTCCCAAAAATCAGTATAGAAAGCGATCAAAACATGTTATATGCCCAAAAATAGTACCAATAAAAACGTTGACTTGTCCCGCAAAAAAACAAGCCCTAATATAACTCTGTTGGCAGAAATATAAAAAAATTATAGCTCTCCAAATATGTCGAAGATAAAACTTTTGTAAAACAAAAGAGTGTTATAGTGTGTGACAGCAGCCAAACATAAAAAAAATATAAATCTTGTATTGCTGTAATCGCACCAACCTGAAAAATAAAGTAGTCCAATCATTTATACCACACGAGGAACAGCATAAAAAATAAGTAAAACCAATTCTTCACCAGCTGTTGATTTGTTCACTCTGCCTCCCAAAGATTGCAGGAAGGCCCGGTTCACATTTATCCTGCGCTCTACATTGAGCTCTTACATTGGGGTTTCAGTGTAAATCTTTGAAATGCGTGATTCAGACAGAACCCTAGGCAGAAGATCACAGTGGGTACGGAAAGTATTCAGACCCCTTTAAATTTTTCACTCTTTGTTTCATTGCAGCCATTTGGTAAATTCTAAAAAGTTCATTTTTTTTCTCATTAAAGTACACTCTGCACCCCAACAGAAATGTAGAAATTTTTGCAAATTTATTAAAAAAGAAAAACCGAAATATCACATGGTCATAAGTATTCAGACCCTTTGCTCAGACACATGCTGTCCATTTCCTTGTGATCCTCCTTGAAATGGTTCTACTCCTTCACTGGAGTACAGCTGTGTTTAATTAAACTGATATGACTTGATTTGGAAAGGCACACACCTGTCTATATAAGACCTCAAAGCTCACAGTGCATGTCAGACCAAATGAGAATCATGAGCTCAAAGGAACTGCCCAAGGAGCTCAGAGACAGAATTGTGGCAAGGCACAGATCTGGCCAAGGTTACAAAAGAATTTCTGCATTACTCAAGGTTCCTAAGAGCACAGTGGCCTCCATAATCTTTAAATGGAAGAAGTTTGGGACTACCAGAAGTCTTCTTAGACCAGGCCGTCCAGCCAAACAGAGCAATCGTGGGAGAAGAGCCTTGGTGAGAGAGCTAAAGAAGAACCCCAAGATCACTGTGGCTGAGCTCCAGAGATGCAGTAGGGAGATGGGAGAAAGTTCCTCAAAGTCAACTATCACTGCAGCCCTCTACCAGTCGGGCCTTTATGGCAGAGTGGCCCAATGGTAGCCTCTCCTCAGTGCAAGACATATGAAAGCCCACATAGAGTTTGCTCAAAAACACATGAAGGACTCCCAGACTATGAGAAATAAGATTCTCTGGTCTCATGAGACGAAGATAGAACTTTTTCGTGATAATTCTAAGCGAGCGGTATGTGTGGAGAAAGCCAGACACTGCTCATCACCTGCCCAGTACAATCCCAACAGTGAAACATGGTGGTGGCAGCATTATGCTATGGGGGTGTTTTTCAGCTGCAGGGACAGGACGACTGGTTGCAACTGAAGCAAACATGAATGCGGCCAAGTACAGAGATATCCTGGATGAAAACCTCTTCCAGAGTGCTCTGGACCTTAGACTTGGCCGAAGGTTCACCTTCCAACAAGACAATGACCCTAAGCACACAGCTAAAATAACAAAGGAGTGGCTTCAGAACAACTCTGTGACCATTCTTGACTGGCCCAGCCAGAGCCCTGACCTAAACCCAATTGAGCATCTCTGGAGAGACCTGAAAATGGCTGTCCACCAATGTTCACCATCCAACCTGACAGAACTGGAGAGGATCTTCATGGAAGAATTGCAGAGGATCCCCAATTCCAAGTGTGAAAAACTTGTTGCATCATTCCCAAAAACACTCATGGCTGTACTAGCTCAAAAGGGGGCTGGTGCTTCTACTCAATACTGAGCAAAGGGTCTGAATACTTATGACCATGGGATATTTCAGTTTTTCTTTTTTAATAAATTTGCAAAAATGTCCACATTTCTGTTTTTTTTTTCAGTCAAGATGGGGTGCAGAGTGTACTTTAATGAGAAAAAAAAATGAACTTTATAGAATTTACCAACTGGCTGCAATGAAACAAAGAGTGAAAAATTTAAAGGGGTCTGAATACTTTCCATACCCACTGTACCTATAATGAGGCAGATGGAGACACTGTGGACTGTGTCTGGCCTAGGATTTGGCTGTGCACGTCATTTTAGGCAAACATAAAAGCGCGGTCGGCCACACTTTTGTGCACCTCTTAAAAGCCGGATATCGCCTGTGGTAGATCGACTCACTCAGCTGCTTAATAAGGTAGTCACAGGACTGTTTTCGTTTAAATCTTCAGCATCATTTCATTTAAATCTTCAGCATCATAAACCAGGTCAACAGAAAAATAGCCATATTCAGACATGTTGGCATAAACAAACAGCACCCTTTACAGTCTGTATAACTGCGGGGATCCTCACACTCAGAAAACAAGGTTATTATTATTATTTTTTATTATTATTATAGTGCCATTTATTCCATGGCGCTTTACATGTGAAAAGGCTTATACATAATAAAAAACAAGTACAACAATCTTAAACAATACAAGTCATAGACTACTTCAGGAGTAGAGTGGACCCTGCCCACGAGGGCTCACAGTCTGCAAGGCATGGGTGAGGATACAGTAGGAGAGGGTAGAGCTGTTTGTGCAGTGGTATAGTGAAGCGATGGTTACTGCAGGTTGTACGCTTGTCGGAAGAGGTAGGTCTTCAGGTTCCTTTTGAAGGTTTCCACGGTAGACGAGATTCTGATATGTTGGGGTAGAGAGTTCCAAAGCTGGGGGGATGCACGGGAGAAATCTTGTATGCGATTGTGGGAAGAGGAGATAAGAGGGGAGTAGAGAAGGAGATTTTGTGAGGATCAGCGGTTGCCATGCAGGTAGGTACCGGGAGACTAGGTCACAGATGTATGGAGGAAACAGGTTTTGGATGGCTTTGTATGACATGGTTAGGATTTTGAACTGGAGTCTCTGGGCAATGGGGAGCCAGTGAAGGGATTGACAAAGCGAAGAGGCTGGGGAATAGCCGAGGGACAGGTGAATTTGGCTGGCTGCAGAGTTCAGGGTAGATTGGAGAGGTGCAAGAGTGTTAGAGGGGAGGCCACAAAGCAGGAGGTTGCAGTAGCAGAAGCGGGAGATGATGAGGACATACACTAGTGTTTTGAATATTCTTGATTAAGGAATGTATGGATGTGGGAAATATTTTTGAGTTGAAATCAGCAGGAAGTGGAAAGAGCTTGGATATGTGGTTTTAAGGAGATATGAGAGTCAAGGGTTTCCCAGAGGCAGCGAGATTGTAGGACTGGGGAGAGTGAGCAGCCATTGACTTTGATGCATGGGTCTGTTGGGGGGGTTAAGTGAGATGGGGAAAAGATGATGAATTCTGTTTTATCCATGTTAAGTTTTAGAAATCTAGCAGAGAAGAAGGATGAGATAGCTGACAGACATTGTGGGATTCTTGTTAGTAAGGAGGTGATATCAGGACCAGAGAGGTAGATCTGTGTGTCATCAGCATAGAGGTGGTACTGAAAGCCATGGGACTCTATGAGCTGTCCCAGGACAAAGGTATAAATGGAGAAGAGTAAGGGCCCTAGAACTGAACCTTGGGGGACATTGACAGATAGGGGGTTAGATGAGGAAGTGGTGTGTGAGTGGGAAACGCTGAATGTCCGGTCTGTTAGGTATGAAGAGATCCAAGATAGGGCCTAGTCTATGATGCCAAGAGATGAGAGAATCTGTAGTAAGAGGGAATGGTCCACTGTGTCTAAGACAGAGAACACGTCCAGGAGGAGGAGGACAGAGTAGTGTCGCTTTGATATGGCAGCTAGAAGGTCATCGGTGACTTTAGTCACGGCAGTTTCAGTGGAATGATGCGGTCGAAAGCCATATTGCAAGCGGCCGAAGAGGGAGTGGGAGGAGAGGTGGGAGGACAGTTCAAAATGAGCATGTTGTTCCAGTAGCTTTGAGGCATTGGGGAGAAGTGTTATGGGACGATAGCTAGATAGAGGGGATGGATCAAGGGAGGGCTTTTTGAGGATTGGTGTGATTGAGGCATGTTTGAAGCATGAGGGGAAGACACCAGTTGTTAGTGACAGGTTGAAGAGATGGGTTAGGGTTGGGATGAAGACTGTGGTGAGGTTTGGCATGAGGTGGAACAGTATCTGGTCAAGTGCACAGGTGGTGAGATGTGATCTGGAGAGTAGAGAGGAAAGTTAATCTTCCATAATGGCAGAGAAGCTGCTTTTGGAGGAGGAAGGCTGAGTAATTATAAGCAGAGACTGTTGGGGCTTTAGGCAAAAGCTTTGTCTGATGTTATCAATCTTCTGCTTGAAGAATGAGGCAAAGTCTTCAGCTGAGATGAGAGGAGAGGGAGGGGGTGCTGGGGTACGGAGGAGAGAATTGAAAGTGTTGAATAGCTGTTTAGGGTTGTGAGAGAGGGAGGATATAAGAGATGAGAAGTAGGTTTGTTTTGCTACAGTGGGTGTGGACTTGAAAGTAGTGAGGGACTGTTTAAATGTGATGAAATGTTTGTTGGAATGGGATCTTTTCCATCTCTTCTCAGCAACCCTAGAAGCCCGCCTCAGCTCTTTAGTCAGACTGGTGTGCCAAGGTTGTCTGTTGATTGTGCAAGCTTTGGTATATGTGTGGGGGAGTTGACCGATTTGAGAGCTGCAGCTGTTGTTGTGTTATATAAAGCGGCAGCAGCATCTGCATTATGTAAGGAACTTATGTTTGCAAGAGGGAGATGGGATTCAGAGAGTGAGAGTAGATCAAGGTGTTTTGAGATTTCTGCGAGGGTGTGTGAGTTTCTGGAGTGGGGATTGTGCACCTGGAGAGGAGAGAGAAGATAATGTAAGTAGATTGTGGTCAGAAAGAGGGAGAGGTGAGTTAGAGAGGTTAGATAGGGAACAGAGGTGGGTGAAAATGAGGTCCAGTGTGTGGCCCTCTTTGTGAGTGGCTGCGGAAGACCATTGAGTGAGGCCGAAGGAGGAAGTGATTGACAGCTAAGTGGGAAGTGTCAATGGGGATGTTGAAGTCACCCATGATGATAGTGGGGATGTCAGAAGATATGAAATGAAGTAGCCAGGTGGTGAAGTGGTCAAAAAAGGTTGTGGCTGTAAATGACAGCAAGTTGGAGGTTAGAGGGGGAGTAGCTGCGCACAAAGTGTACCTCAAAAGAACGGAGGGTAACGGAGGGTGGAAGTGGAATTTGGGTGAAGGACCAGTTATCTGACAGGAAAAAAAACAACTCCTCCACCATGCTTTCTGCTGGGACAAGGGGTGTGAGAAAGGTGGAATCCACCATAAGAAAGTGAAGCTGGAGAGGCTGTGTCAGAAGGGATGAGCCAGGATTTTGTGATGCCGAGGAAGGAAAGCTTGTTATATATAAATAGGATGTATGTCACTCTGTATAAAAATACGGTGCCCGGATAGGATACCACTCCATATACTCGGTGAAAAAAGAATCCAGCACTCATTGAGTTGCAGAAAAATAATGTCAGATTTATTAGCAAAGCAATCCAAAAACAGTGATGTTTCGGTCGAAAGGACTTTCTTCAGACAGATTTCATATGATACATTGTATGTAACAGCGCTGTGGGGAATAGGGATTAAGTGCCCATAGGATTTGCACAAAGTAAAGTACCACAATATTTCACAAAGAAAACAATCTCAGAATCATTGGGAGATGTTAAAGCATTCCAGAGTTATTACTTCATAAAGTAACACTGGTCAGATTTTAAAAAATGAGGCCTGGTCATTAACCTACAAACCTACAAAGTGGCTCAGTCCTTAAGGTGTTAACCTGTTTTCACTGAACAAACCCTTTATCTCCTTTCCACATTGATCTGTGGTTGTCCAGTTGCTGGGACCTGCATAGATCAGAAGAACAGAGAATTTTTATCCCGATGAGAATGGAGCAGCAGTGCGCATGTGTGATCTGAGCTCTACCCAATTCATTTCCAATGGGGCTGCCGAGCGCTCTGATAAATAATAAAATTTAAAATGAAATAATATTTCCCAAATTTGCTGATCAGTATGGCTCCTAGTGGTGAGACACCCACCAATCTCCCAAGTAATTGCCTATCTGTAGATAGAGGATAACTTGTTTTCAATGGAGAACCCCCTTAAGACCTTATTCAAATGCAGGGACGTTTTCCAAAAAGAATAGATTGTTAAGGATTTTTGGCCTGGTTTTAGATTTAAAAAGGATCAGAAACTATTCTTTATGAACCTGGACATTACTAAATCAATGCATTTTTTTGCACAAATGTGTTACATCAGGGTTAGCCTTATGTGTTACTTCCTATTGGCCCCCTCTCTCATAGAGTATGCTATTACATAGTATAGAAACAAGCACCTGGGCAAGTTCCGGGGCCCTGGACCATCAGGGGGGCCCACTTGCCATCGGGGCCTGCTTCCCCAGCATCTGTGCAGGGCCACTGGTGGCAGGGTCAGCACTGCGCCTTTAATTTTGCCTGTGTGTCTCCCCTGCTGCGTCATTACTACGAGACACAGCCACACAGCGCACTGCTCGCGGCCATGTCTAGTAAAATGACGGCAATCAAACAGCGCCAGCGACCCTGCACAGATGCTGTGGGAGCGGCCTGGGCCCTAATGGCAAGTGGGCCCCCCTGATGGTCCAGGGCCATGTCTGTGACTGTGAAAGTGACGGTCATCAAACACACACCGGCGGCCCTGCACAGCCACATGCCAGAGGAGTTGTGTGGGAGACAGGTTGGGGGCAGGTGAGCAAGGCTTGTTGCCAGCTTCTCCAGTCCCCATATTAAAAATATTTCTAATATGTGTGTGTGTGTGTGTGTGTGCATGTCTGCATACTGTGTATGCATGTCTGCGTACTGTGTGTGTGCAGGTCTGCGTATGCTGTGTGTATGTGCTCATATAGCGTACTCTGTGTGTGCATGTCTGCATACTGTGCGTGTGCATATCTGCGTACTGTATGTGTGCGCATATCTGCATCCCGAGTTTGTGTGCATGTCTGTGTACCGTGTGTGTGCATGCCTGCGTAGTGTGTGTGTGTGTGCATGTGCATGTCTGCGTACTGTGTGTGTGCAGGTCTGCGTATGCTGTGTGTATGTGCTCATATAGCGTACTCTGTGTGTGCATGTCTGCATACTGTGCGTGTGCATGTCTGCGTACTGTATGTGTGCGCATATCTGCATCCCGAGTGTGTGTGCATGTCTGTGTACCGTGTGTGTGCATGTGTAGCACCCTGAGGATTCGG
Source organism: Phyllobates terribilis (assembly GCF_046119375.1). Lineage (NCBI taxonomy): Eukaryota > Metazoa > Chordata > Amphibia > Anura > Dendrobatidae > Phyllobates > Phyllobates terribilis. Next base: position 266,776,316 of record NW_027362764.1, on the reverse strand, counting down.
CTGCTACAGGAGTATTGCACCTCAACCCAGAGGTGTGATATTCCACTCCCGGGTAAGGAAGGAGTGTGGAACTGAGCTCAGATAGACTGCATGCACTACATACATCCCATTCCAGAGGAGCAGGCCGACGGTACTCCCACTTAGAAATGTGCAGGTACAACCGAGCCTGTTCCTGGCTGGAGTGGGAGGGGGGTGGTACATCCCATGTAGTGTAGGGGCAGATAGGGGGAGCAGTCTGGGTAGTGATAGGAGCTCATTGGGTGCTGGTCACCTGAGCTCACACATAGAGGGATATATAAGGAGGGCACCAACTTAGATCAGGGTCAGACGCTGAGAACAAGTCAGTTGGAGAGAGAGAAGGAAACAGCAGCCCTGGAGAGAGAGAGAGGAGAAAGAAAGAGAAAGACCCAGAGGGGGAAGACTGAAGGGACCCAAGAACCCAAATTAGAGCACCGGGTGAGGAGTCAGCATCAGGGTACCGGAACCCAAGCTGGTGGGGGCAAAAACAATCCCCAGCCAGAGACCGGAGATCGTGGGCAGCGTTTGCCACGGTCACCCACCATATTCACCCCGAAGGCACACCACATGAAGGGTCAGGGAACCCAGGGCCAAGGGTGTCCCAAAAGAAGGCCCGAGGGAGCTGGACCTAGGTGAATCACTGGTGGGGACGGCTGAAGAAAGGACAGAGGGAGAGCTCAGGGCCACGCTCCGGACTTGTTTGGGGGTTGGCCGGATCCAGGACCTGGTGGACGCAGCACGGCTCGGGTGGTCACTAACAGCTGGAGTGACCGAAACATCCGCAGTAAGTAAACTCCCTTAACTGCACAACCCGAGTCTGTCTTCATTGCCGGCTGCACCGCACCACCACAACCCCCATCCTCTGCGCCTGTCCCCTCTGAGGCTATACCCCTCCCGTTGGGGGTTATCCCACCAAGCTGCACATCCACCATCAGCCTCAGCGGACCCTGCTGCAGCGGCGGCCACAGTGACCGCATTACAACGGGTGGCGTAGTCGACACAAAAGAACTCTTATAACATCAGTAAGGACTGCCACATAACACTTAGCTTGACGCCCTGGGCACGGGACCGGGTCACAGCCGCTCGGAGACTACAACCCCCCATCTGATCCGGTGCCGGGTATTCCCCTCAAAAAGGAATATGTCCCAGGGGGCGCGTCAACTTTGGCGTAGTCGGCAGGATTACGTGCCCGCAACACCCGGGTACTGCGTGCCTGAAGAAAAGTGCAAGTTTACCTCAGAAAGAAGACTCCTGCCGGTTCCGGAGGGTCCACGCCATCGGACTCCATCACCAGTCGTTTCCTGCCGATTGTCCGCCATTTCCAGCTTGTTCCCGCCATCTGCAGAGTTTCCCGCCACTGGGCGACGCTTCCCGCCAAAACCGCAGATTTCCCGCCTTGGAAGAGCAGCGGACGCCATTATGGGCGTGCCAAAGGAGGGCAGGAGGCCACCTCCCATCGTGGGCCAGGACAGAAAATGGCGCCAAAAGTGGAAACCGCCCCCACCAACAGAGACTGTGATGCTGGAGGTGTCTGTCAGCGTGAAAGAACTTCCCCTGGAGCTGACAGTCACCGAGTTGCCCCGGGACCGCCCTCTAAGTGGGAGGAGACGAAAGAGAAGAGAAAAGATGGGTGTCGCTTGGAGCAGTCAAGAACGAGCGCACCCGGAGGCAAGGTGTCCAGAGCGAGAGCACCCGGAGTCGAGGAGAGGAAGAATAGACCCGGGAATGGAGCGGCAGCAGCGCAGCACCGGCCCGCTGGCCAGGAGCCTGCAAAAGGAAGAAAGAGGAGAGCAGAGCAGCACCGACCCGATGGTCAGGAGCCTGCTGGAGTCAACAACCCCGCTAGGCTTAGCGGAGATCCTGGCGCAGCTTCCCCGAGATCGGGAGTGCGCGCGGAGTGCCCTGGAGGGCCTCGCGGGAAGGATGGCCCGAGTGCAGAGGGAGATCCTGGCGGAGTGGGGCCGGGAGATGGCCCAGCAAGCTGGAACCCGTCCACGGAACCCGCTCCCTTGGAAGAAGACACCGACTGCCTCTGCGGATGACGCGGGAGGACCCAAGGCCGGAGACGGCGCAGAAGAGGGAGCGAGACGCATGGCAGCAGGTAAGGGGGACGCCTATACCCCATACCGGAAGACCGCTTATCTGCCCCAGCTCCCCGTCGCAGAGCCCGAAGGTCCCCCGGCCGTACCCGAGACCGCCATGACACCGCCACCGACTAGGCCCCGACCGGAAGCCGCCGTCGCGACCCCGGTGACGTCACGCGTCGTGACCCGGAGCGTGGCGAAGGAAGAGGAGCCTCCGGCCTGGTCGCAGGGCCTAGCGTTTCCGGGCGCCGCATCCCCAGCAGAGCCATCTACCTCCGCGGAGCCTCCGGCCTGGTCGCAAGGCCAGGTAGCCCAGGGCGCCGCCGTGTTAACAGTTCCATTTACCTTCCAGATGCCCCCGGCCTGGCCGCAAGGCCTGGGTAACCTGGGCGCCCCCACCATCGCGCCCGCACCCGAAACACCAAGGGTGCCATATCTGGGAGAGGACCCCTTCAGCCAGCTAGCGTGGCCGGACGGGCGGCCTTTCATCTGGCCCGAAGAATTCTTGGAACTGGAGCGACAAAAGAAGTTAGGTCCCCTGTGTGAGCCCCTGATTCCGGCTCCAAAGCCCGTGACTCGGGTCTCGCCTCCACTAGAAGAAGCCCAATTCGTGTGGGACCCCACGGGAGAAGATTTGATGGGGTTCACCGGAGAGACTCGGGCAGCTGCAGCTGAACGCACAGAGTGTTGCCGTCAACAGCTGGCAGAGTTTAAGAGAGAACGGGAGGAGAGGCGGGTCAGAGAGCAATGGGCCCAGACCCGCAGCGCGGAGCAAAAGAGTCGGATCAGAAGGGACCCCTGTGCAGCAAATCGTCCCCGTACCATCGGGACGGTAATAAAGTTTAATGCGCAGCATGGGTGGGGCTTCATAAAGGACCGGAACACCATGGGTGACGTCTTCGTTACCCGACGGGACGTCGAGTCCCACCTGCCAGAGGGTCACAAAGGCCGTGACCTCTACGTCGGTGACGAGGTAACGTTCACCCGGCACAAGTGTGCCAAGGGACCTTACGCCCTCCACGTGCATCGCCTGACAGAGGAGGAGTTGCGGTGTAGGGAGGAGGAGCCAGAAGACCCGAACGGGTTCAAGGCTAGAAGGTACTATGACTGAGATAGTACAAAGGACTGTATATAGTTACCTGTCGGGGTACCCAAGTAACCGTGGCTGCTTTAAAGTTTAGTCCCCGTTGGGACCAGTGAACAGTTTAACCCGTGTGTCCCCTACCCAAACCAGGCTGAGGACTGTGAGCAGCCATCCCTTTCCCTTTACTTGGCCGGGGACTGAGAACGGCCAAATTTCCCTGTACATAGTTGCGCTTTCTAAAGCGCCCCCTACCGGTTTTATAGGAGAAACCATTTTTCTAGAAAGACTGTCGCACTTTTCCCGGACACACGTTGCACAGTGTCCGGAGGAGGAACCTGAAACCAGAGACGACGAGAATGTTTATATGAAAAAGTTTTATATATATATAATGTTTTATATGTTTTATATGTTCATATAAAAATTTTGTATGTTTTGGTGTTTTATGTCTTACAGCCCGAGGACGTGCTGTGATTTACCAGGGGGGAATGTAGCACCCTGAGGATTCGGCTGCTACAGGAGTATTGCACCTCAACCCAGAGGTGTGATATTCCACTCCCGGGTAAGGAAGGAGTGTGGAACTGAGCTCAGATAGACTGCATGCACTACATACATCCCATTCCAGAGGAGCAGGCCGACGGTACTCCCACTTAGAAATGTGCAGGTACAACCGAGCCTGTTCCTGGCTGGAGTGGGAGGGGGGTGGTACATCCCATGTAGTGTAGGGGCAGATAGGGGGAGCAGTCTGGGTAGTGATAGGAGCTCATTGGGTGCTGGTCACCTGAGCTCACACATAGAGGGATATATAAGGAGGGCACCAACTTAGATCAGGGTCAGACGCTGAGAACAAGTCAGTTGGAGAGAGAGAAGGAAACAGCAGCCCTGGAGAGAGAGAGAGGAGAAAGAAAGAGAAAGACCCAGAGGGGGAAGACTGAAGGGACCCAAGAACCCAAATTAGAGCACCGGGTGAGGAGTCAGCATCAGGGTACCGGAACCCAAGCTGGTGGGGGCAAAAACAATCCCCAGCCAGAGACCGGAGATCGTGGGCAGCGTTTGCCACGGTCACCCACCATATTCACCCCGAAGGCACACCACATGAAGGGTCAGGGAACCCAGGGCCAAGGGTGTCCCAAAAGAAGGCCCGAGGGAGCTGGACCTAGGTGAATCACTGGTGGGGACGGCTGAAGAAAGGACAGAGGGAGAGCTCAGGGCCACGCTCCGGACTTGTTTGGGGGTTGGCCGGATCCAGGACCTGGTGGACGCAGCACGGCTCGGGTGGTCACTAACAGCTGGAGTGACCGAAACATCCGCAGTAAGTAAACTCCCTTAACTGCACAACCCGAGTCTGTCTTCATTGCCGGCTGCACCGCACCACCACAACCCCCATCCTCTGCGCCTGTCCCCTCTGAGGCTATACCCCTCCCGTTGGGGGTTATCCCACCAAGCTGCACATCCACCATCAGCCTCAGCGGACCCTGCTGCAGCGGCGGCCACAGTGACCGCATTACAACGGGTGGCGTAGTCGACACAAAAGAACTCTTATAACATCAGTAAGGACTGCCACATAACACTTAGCTTGACGCCCTGGGCACGGGACCGGGTCACAGCCGCTCGGAGACTACAACCCCCCATCTGATCCGGTGCCGGGTATTCCCCTCAAAAAGGAATATGTCCCAGGGGGCGCGTCACATGCCTGCGTAGTGTGTGTGTGTGCATGTGCATGTCTGCGTACTGTATATGTGTGCATGTTTGCATATATGAAGGATGAGGGGACAGGTTGGGCCCTGTGTTGTATACCTATATTTCTCTGCCGTATCTGTGCATCATGAATCATGGTATGTGTTAAAGGGGCCATTGAGACTCTTTCGCCTGGGGCCCATGGGAACCTGGAGTCGGCCCTGGAAACAAGCATTTCATATAGTGTTATATTACATGGTATATAAACATTAGTTCCACTAGTTGGCAAAAACACTTTTCTAAAAAGTTATTAAAGTAACCTTTCAGTATGCACAAAGTAAAAATCAGCTTGTATTGCATAAAACATGACAAAGATCCTTGCGCCTTTGTAATCCCACACAATCTTCCAATCAACATCAATCGAATGATTCATAGAAGTACTTGTTAATCAGATTTTCTAACTGTAAACATGAATAAATGTAACTAGTGATATTAAGACATTAGTAAATAATTCATTGTGATAAAATAGGGAATTGCACTTATTTAACCAACTAAAAATAACATTAATTTGATCACAGTAAATGAATTACTGATGAGCTCCATGAAACATATGGAAACACATTGGCGGCTTAGCTGGAAGAGAAAGGTTTTTAACTAATTATGTTGGAATAGTTTTAAGCTTGGATTACTCCTTATCCTCTTGAATGACCAAAGAACCACTAACTCTAGTTAAAAAGAGCAGTTTGCGAATGTGACTCCTATTATGGAACTTTTATGCAAATTGTAATATCAATACATTATGTCGTTTTAATGTGGGATATATTTGATCTCAAGCCCTCAGCAAAGCAGAAGTAATGCATTTACTCCTAGAATATGATCCTTTCTTCTGCCGTCATGTCCTTTGATCTCTGCAACATATTTAAACATTATATAATAAAATGAAACAAGGCAGCTAGATTAGTGTACTCCATAGAAGACAGGGTCAGGGGCTAGAACAAAAAGTCTTTTTATCTTTACAGTGAAATATCTTCAATGTAAATCCACAGGATGAAAACTAACAAGGGCAGTCAAATGACCATTAATACCTCCAGCTAGTTAATAGAAAAGCTTCAAAGAAGTGGTAAAAAAAACTTATAGAGAATGTAATAAAATGCATTATGTTTAAAAATGTATCCATGGAAAACCACATGAGGTTAGGAACTCTAAAGAGAAAAAATAAAATGACCTAAAATTTGCAGAAATGCTTTAGAAGTCTAGAATGCTAATTCTTCCTCTATAGAGCTTTTTGGAATAATAAAACAGAATGAAACCGCATATGTTTTAAATACAAGAGGCATATAGCAATTTCACACATATTATTAAGGCCAAATGTAAAATATTGAAGAAATTCAGAAAATAATACAATGTCCCATGTGAACAACAAATATAGGCTTAAAGATGGTTAAGAAAAAAACTCACATGCCATCTGTTTTACCATTGTCTAATTTGCCCCAGTGTCTGGCTTGTCCTTGCTGAACAACTAAAATTTGCTTAAAAAACACCAGAAAAGAAACCATGAAAAATGTGTTTTTTTTTCCCGTGTTACGTTTTTATGATGTTTTACGTGCAACTTTTCATGCAGATAAAAATTGCAGGTCTTTACAGCAACCACAAGTGAATAAGATTTCTAAAATCTCATTCATATGGTGTATATTCTTCCCTTGGCTTTTTTGACTTGTGGTGCATTTTTAAAAAAAAAATTCATGTACATTTTTTCAGTATTTTAAATGCAATTTTCCACCATTGAAAAGCAGTAAAAAATGTATTAAAACACACACATAATTTCTGCTGCCGTTTTATAGCCACAGACTGTATTTTTTCTGTAGAAAAAAAAATGCGTCAGAAAAGCTACCAGCAGGCATTGTTCACGGGTTGTGGGCAATGTGTGAATGCAGCCTTAAGGCAAAATGTGCTGTCCTGCTTAATTGATGTTGATCTCTACACATAAACATTTAGCATAAATGTTGTAATTTTTCTGCTGCGTTTTTTGGTTTAAAAAATTTGCTGCATTTAACAGTTCAAGCAAAGTGGATGCGATTCCATGAAAATTCATGCCCATTGTGAGATTAACCCCTTTACCCCTGAAGGTTGTTTGCACGTTAATGACAAGGCCAATTTTTACAATTCTGACCAGTATTACTTTATGAGGTAATCATTCTGGAACGCGTCAATGGATCCCACTGATTCTAAGATTGTTTTTTCGTGACATATTGTACTTCATGATAGTGGTAAAATGTATTTGATATGACTGGCTTTTTTTGTGAAAAAATCGGAAATTTGTTGAAAATTTCGCAATTTTCATATTTAGAATTTTCATGCCCTTAAATCAGAGAGATATGTCACACAAAATAATTAATAAATAACATTTTCCATTTTCTAGGTGCTCAAAACCACATTCAAGAAATTTATTAACCCTTCAGGTGCTTCACAAGAATTAATGGAATGTGGAAGAAAACAATGAACATTTAACTTTTTTTCACAAAAATGTTACTTTAGACCTACATTTTTGTATTTTCGCAGGGGTAAGAGGCAAAAATGGACCCCAAAATTTGTTGTGTAAGTTTTCTTGAGCACACCGATACCCAAAATATGGGGGAAAACCAATGTTTGTGTGCACGGCAGGGCTCGGAAGGGAAGGAGTGCCATTTGACTTTTTGAATGTAAAATTAGCTTGAATAATTAGCAGACGCCATGTCGTGTTTGGGTAGCCCCTGATGTGCCTAAACAGTGGAAACCCCCCACAAGTGACACTATTTTGGAAACTAGACCCCTTAAGGAACTTATCTAGATATGTGGTGAGCACTTTGAATTCCCAAGTGTTTCGCAAAAGTTTATAACGTAGAGCCATGAAAATAAACACATCACTTTTTCCACAAAAAAAGATCTTTTAGCCCCTTTTTTATTTTCACAAGGGTAGCAGGAGAAATTGTACCCAAAAAGTTGTTGTGCAATTTCTCCTGAGTATGATAATACCCCATATGTAGGGGAAAACCATTTTTTTTGGCGCACAGCAGGGCTCAGAAGGGGAGGAGCACTGTTTGACTTTTTCAATGCAAAACTCACTGGAATTGAGAGCGGATGCCATGTCACGTTTGGAGAGCCCCTGATGTGCCTAATCAGTGGAAACACCCCACAAGTGACCCCATTATTGAAACTAAACCCCTTAAGGAACTTTTCTAGATGTGTGGGGAGCACTTTAAACCCCCAAGTGTTTCCAAAAGTTTATAACTTAGAGCTGTGAAAATAAAAAAATCACTTTTTTCCATAAAAATTATCTTTTAACCCCAATGTTTTTTATTTTCACAAGGGTAACAGGAGAAATTGGACCACAAAAGTTGCTGTGTAATTTCTCGTGAGTACGCTGATACCCCATATGTGAGAGAAAACTACTGTTTGGGCACACGTCAGGGCTCGGAAGGAAAGGAGTGATGTTTTGGAATGCAGACTTTTATGGAATGGTCTGCGGGCGTCATGTCACATTTGCAGAGTCCCTGATGTGCCTAAACAGTGAAAATGTCCAACAAGTGCCCCCTTTTTGGAAATTAGACCCCCAATGAATTTATATAAATGTGTCGTGAGCACCTTGAACCCCCAGGTGCTTCACAGAAAATTATAACGTTGACTTGTAAAAATAAAAAAAAATTACATTTTTTCCCACAAAAATTTTATTTTAGCCCAAAAAAATATTTTCACAAGGGTAACAGGAGAAAGTGGACCCCAAAATTTGTTGTGCAATTTTTCCTGAGTACACAGATACCCCATATGTGGTCAAAAACTACTTTTGAGGCGCAGTGCAAAGCTCAGAAGGAAGAAGCGCTATATTGGAGATCATATTTTGCTGGGCTGGTTTGACTGTGCCATGTCACATTGGCAGAGCCCCTAAGGTGGCAGAATAGCAGAACCCCCAATAAGAGACCCCATTTTACAAACTACACATCTCAATGAATTCATTTAGGTGTGCAGTGAGCATGTTGACACCACATGTGTCCCACAGAATTTTACATCATTGGGCGGTGAAGAAAGAATAATTATATTTTTACTACCAAAGTTTTGTTTTAGCCCCAGATTTTACATTTTCACACTGGAAAATGGGTAAAACTAGCACCAAAATTTGTCACACAATTTTTGCTGAATGTAGAAATACCCCATATGCGGCTGTACAGTACTACTTAGCCACACGGTGAGACACGGTAGGGACGGAGCGTTATCTGCCTCCTGGAGCGCAGATTTTCCTAGAATAATATTCAGATTCCATATACCCAGCTCCTACGTAATTCAAATGAATGGGATATCATCATGACCACATCGGGTCACCATGGCAATATTCGGGACGCCGCAGGGTGTCCGATCCAAGAGCATAGGGGCTTCTGTCCCTCTGCTCACTTGCTAAATGCTGTGATTGCAGCGATCGTAGCATTTAGGGGGTTAAAGTGACAGGAGCGGTGCCTGGGTGCGAGCGCGATCATTGTGTCGTAATAATACCTACCTGGTCCATAAGTACCAGGGCACAGGGACGTAACACGTCAGAAAGGGGTTAAAGACACACGACATTTTATCCCTATAGATTCCTATGGTGAGTATGAAAAACAATGCATCAAATACAAATGCATAAAAAAAGGAAAAACACTTAACCCTTTAACGACCACAGATACGCCTTTTAGCGACGGCTGTTAAGAGGCTTTATTCCTCAGCGCAGCTTTTTCATGGTGCTTTGGAATAAGTGAATAGCGCCCATCTGGTGGGTGCAAATCCTGCGGATGATAGCTGTATTTGACAGCTGACACCCTGCGGCATCAGTACCCACCGGTTTTGGAACCTATTGGAGCCGATTAACCTTCTAAATACCGCTGTCAATCGAGACAGCGGCATCTAAGTTGTAAGAAAGAGGGTTAAAAGACCCCCTTTGACAGGATCAACCACAGCGATTGTAATCGTGGGTGCCGATTGTCACCATGTTAACCCGATGTCGTCTGATGACCCCAGGGTATGTTGACCTTTTAGACCAAGCTATAAGCAGAGTCTAAGGCCACGGCCCCACTATCAGTATTTGGTCAGTATTCGGTCAGTATTTTTTCTCAGGAGTGGGTGATAAATGCAGAATTGGTGACTTGTTTCTATTATACATTTTCTCTGATTGTTCCTCACTTGGTTTTGGCTCCCACTCCTGAGAAAAAATACTGACCGAATACTGACCAAATGCTGATAGTGGGGCTGTGGCCTAGCAGGCAAAGTAAGTGATACACTGACAGATCTCCAACACTGCAGTACATGAGACCAGAGAACAAAGTAAAAAATATTCATGTTCCACAGTGGGACTAAGTGAACAAGTAAAAAAAAGTGGAAAAAAGTAAAAAAAAATACATACAAATCAGAAAAACCCGTTTCGCCACTAAAACTCAGAGTTTGTGTTAGAACAAAAAAGTACACATAATCAGTATCACCGTGTTCGGAAATACCCGAGATATAAAACTGATACGTTATTTATTCCATATGGTGAACACCGTAAAAAAATAAAACCAAAAAATGGCAAAAAGTCATATGTAAAAAAATGCTAGAAATCAAAACAAACAATCCCACAAAAAGCAAGCCATAATATGACTCAGCGGGGAAAAAAAAAAAAGTTACAGCTCTCAGAACATGGGGATGCAAAAACAAATCAATTTTTATAAAATATCTTTTTAGTGTGTAAAAGTAGCAAAGCATAAAAAAACTATATAAATCTGGTATCGCTATAATCATACTGACCTGAAGAACAAATCGGTCTTATCACTTTTACCGCGCGGTGAACCGCACCCAAAAAATATATATAAAAACAATAACTGAATTGTTGGGATTTCTTCATTCTGCGTTTGAAAAATCTGAATAAAAAAATATCAAAAGCGATATGTATCCCCAAATTGGTACCAAAAAAAATCTCCAACTCGTTGCACAAAAATTAAGCCCTCATACAGCTCTGCTCACTAAAAAATAAAAAAAGTTACAGCTCACAGAATAAGTCGTCGAGATACTGTGAGATAGTAGCAAAACATTAAATAAATATACACTGCTCAAAAAAATAAAGGGAACACTTAAACATCAGAATATAACTCCAAGTAAATCAAACATCTGTGAAATCAAACTGTCCACTTAGGAAGCAGCACTGATTGACAATCAATTTCACATGCTGTTGTGCAAATGGAATAGACAATAGATGGAAATTATTGGCAATTATCAAGACACACTCAATAAAGGAGTGGTTCTGCAGGTGGGGACCACAGACCACATCTCAGTACCAATGCTTTCTGGCTGATGTTTTGGTCACTTTTGAATGTCGGTTGTGCTTTCACACTCGTGGTAGCATGAGACGGACTCTACAGCCCACAGAAGTTGCTCAGGTAGTGCAGCTCATCCAGGATGGCACATCAATGTGAGCTGTGGCAAGAAGGTTTGCTGTGTAGTGTCCAGAGGCTGGAGGCACTCCCAGGAGACAGGCCAGTACACCAGGAGACATGGAGGGGGCCATAGGAGGGAAACAACCCAGCAGCAGGACCACTACCTCCGCTTTTGTGCAAGGAGGAACAGGAGGAGCACTGCCAGAGCCCTGCAAAATGACCTCCAGCAGGCCACAAATGTGCATGTGTCTGCACAAACGGTTAGAAACCGACTTCATGAGGGTGATATGAGGGCCCGATGTCCACAGATGGGGGTTGTGCTCACAGCCCAACACCGTGCAGGACTCTTGGCATTTGCCACAGAACACCAGGATTGGCAAAGTCGCCACTGGCGCCCTGTGCTCTTCACAGACGAAAGCAAATTCACACTGAGCACATGTGACTGATGTGACAGAGTCTGGAGACGCCGTGGAGAGTGATCTGCTGCCTGCAACCTCCTTCAGCATGACTGGTTTGGCAGTGGGTCAGTAATGGTGTGGGGTGGCATTTCTTTGGAGGGCCACACAGCCCTCCATGTGTTCGCCAGAAGTAGCCTGACTCCCATTAGGTACCGAGATGAGATCCTCAGACCCCTTGTGAGACCATATGCTGGTGCAGTTGGCCCTGGGTTCCTCCTAATGCAGTAATGCAGGACAATGCCAGACCTCATGTGGCTGGAGTGTGTCAGCAGTTCCTGCAAGATGAAGCAATTGAAGCTATGGACTGGCTCGCCTGTTCCCCAGACCTGAATCCGATTGAGCACATCTGGGACATAATGTCTCGCTCCATCCACCAACATCACGTTGCACCACAGACTGTCCAGGAGTTGGCGGATGCTTTAGTCCAGGTCTGGAGGTAGATCCCATAGGAGACCATCCGCAACCTCATCAAGAGCATGTCCAGGCATTGTAGGTAGATCATACAGGCACGTGGAGGCCACACACAATACTGAGCCTCATTTTGACTTGTTTTAAGGACATTATATCAAAGTTGGATTAGCTTGTAGTGTGTTTTTCCACTTTAATTTTGGGGGTGACTCCAAATCCAGGCCTCCATTGGTTAATAAATTTGATTTTCATTGATGATTTTTGTGTGATTTTGTTGTCAGCACATTCAACTTTGTACGGAACAAAGTATTCAATGAGAATATTTCATTCATTCAGATCTAGGAAGTGTTATTTGAGTGTTCCCTTTATTTTTTTGAGCAGTGTATATACAGTGGCTTGTGAAAGTATTTACCCCTCTTGGCTTTTTACTTATTTTGTTACATTACAACCTATGATTAAACATTTTTGTAATCCAATTTGTGTGTGATGCATCATCACTAAATAGTCTAAATTAGTGAAATGAGAAAAATGTAGGCATAAATTACATTACTGGGATCAAATAACTAAAAATTGGCATGTGCATATTCACCACTTTTGCCATTACGCCACAAGACATAAGTCACATGCTTGGTTAAAGGAAGTCTACCTGTGTGAAATCTAAGTGTCATATGGTCTGTCAGTTTATACACACCTATTATGAAAGGCCACACGGGCTGTAACACCATTAACCCCTTCATGCTGCGCCCTTTTCCATTTGAGCGCTTTCGTTTTTTGTTCCTCTCCTTCCCAGAGCCATAACTTTTGTATCAATATGGCCCCGTAAGGGCCTTTTTTTGCGGGATGAATTGTACTTTTGAACGACACCATTGGTTTTACCATATCGTGTACTGGAAAACGGGAAAAAAATTCCAAAGTGCGGTGAAATTGCAAAAAAAGTGCAATTCCACAGTTGTTTTTTACTTCCATGTTAACTAAATGCTGACCTGCCATTATTCTTCTCCAGGCCATTACGAGTTTGCAGATACCAAACATGTATAGGTTCTTTTTTATTTAAGAGGTGAAAAAAAAATCAAAAATTTGTTAAAAAATATATATATCACCATTTTCCGAGACCCATAGAGTCTCCTTTTATCGGGATCTGGGCCGGGTGACTTATTTTTTGTGCTCCGAGCTGACGTTTTTATTGATACCATTTTGGGATAGATACAACGTTTTATTGCAATATTGCAGCGGCTAAAGAAATGTAATTCTGGGGTTTCGATTTTTTTTCTCGTTACGACGTTTAACAATCGGATTAATTCATTCTATATATTGATAGATCGAGTGATTCTGAACATGGTGATACCAAATATGTGTATATTTGATTTTTTTTATAGCTTTATTTTGAATGAAGTGAAAGGGGGGTGATTTGATCCTATTTTTTTTTTATATATTTTTAAAAACTTTTCTTTTTTACTTTTCGCATGCTTCAATAGTCTCATAGTCTCCATGGGAGACTAGAAGCTGCGATCGTCCGATCGCCTGTGCTATAGACAGCAGAGCGGCACTCATAGCATCCCGGCAATGACAACCGCAAGAGTCTCCTGCAGACCCCGGGTGGTCATGCTAACCCATCGGTGACCCGCAGTCATGTGACACGGGCACCGATGGGCCGGATTAGTGACGTGCTTCTGGCGGGGCCATGTTAAATATCGCTGTTGGAGATTTACAGATGCATTGTGCAAGAAAGATGCGGGATCAGCGGCGGAGCCTGCATCAAAGGGGAAGACACGGCATGCACCATACATGTATGGCGCATGTCGTGAAAGGGTTAAGTAAGAGGCACCATTAACTAAACAACACCATGAAGACCAAGGAGATCTCTAAACAAGTCAGGGACAAAATTGTTGAGAAGTACAAGTCAGGGTTGGGTTATAAAAAAAGATCCCAATCTCTCATTATCCCCCGAAGCACCATCAAATCCATTAGCATTGAATGGAAATAACACAGTACCACATCAAACCAGCTAAGAGAGGGCCATCCACCAAAACCCTCAGCCCAAGCAAGGAGGGCATTTGTCACAAGTGTGTCAGAGGTGACAGACAGTCAAACTGCAGTGGGTTGCAGGAGATCTCTACGTTTAGCATTGCAGACAGCCTTACATAAGAGGCTGTCTTTAGGACCAAGCAGCTACCTCTCTCTTGCTAATTAGCTCTCTGCCTGGGTGTATATATACTTGGTGCGTCTGAGAGGGAGTCACCGACTATATCCATTTCTACTTGTGAAGCTTACTTCGTCCTCTCTGGAGCTTGGGACCGTGTGCTTATTTGGAGTTCATCTAAAGCTAAGCCATTTCCCTTGTTTTGTCCACCCTTGTTGTCTATAGAGTTTTAGTGGAGGTTGACTAGTGCTCATCTCCTTCCATCCCTAGCCGTAGCCATACGCCAGGGAGAGTAAGGCGAGGCACGCGTGCGGCAATTGCTGAGGAGGGATGTTAGGGGAGACAGGGTGACGCTAGACCAGACTAGGAGACCTTCACTTCCCCCTTTCCCTAGTGTCTGGGCTCCCCTTCCCTTTTCCCTCTGTGTGGCACTAAGCCTTCCCCACACCTGGCGTGACATTATAGCTGGCTGAGCACGTTTTGAAAAGGAAAAAAGAAGGGAACTGACATTTTGTTTCTCTTTGTGTGTTTTTGGGTGTGCACCTTTTTTCCTTTGTCCCTTTGGTATGGGTTCAGTTTCAGATCTCGCAGAGCAGTTCCGCTGTCTGTCTCTGGAGGTGACTGACCACCGCTGTGAGGTTCAGCAGCAGCATCAGCGGTTACAGATCACCAATATGGGGGTCTCTGCAGGTAGGCCTGTCCAGCCTGAACCCAAGGTTGTCCTTCTGGATCGGTTTTCAGGAGGTAGGGACAAGTTTTTTTGTCTTTAAGGAGGCATGCAAATTGTATTTTAAACTTCGTCCCTACTCCTCCGGTAATGAGGAGCAACGGGTTGGCATTGTGATCTCTCTATTGCAGGGCGATCCTCAGTCATGGGCGTTTTCGTTGCTGCGGGACTCTGCTTGTCTCCAATCTGTGGAGGGGTTTTTCAGAGTTCTGGCCCTCATCTATGATGACCCTGACTGAGTCATCTTGGCTGAGTCTAGGCTACGTCACCTTCAGCAGGGGATTCCAGTCGGTGGAAACATACAGTTCGGAATTCCGTAGATGGGCAACGAATGACTCAGTCCTTAAAAGTCAATTTTGTGAGGGGCTTACAGAAAGGTTGAAAGATGCCTTGGCTGTATATGAAACTCCTCAATCCTTGGAGGCTGCCATGTCTTTGGCCATATGTCTTGATAGACGCCTTCGGGATAGACGGGTGCGACCACCTTCTTCGGGGCCTTCTTGCCTGGGTTGTGTACCTCTGCCGGGGGAGCAGTCTTGGGGTGAACCAGTACTGGGGGAGGTGGAGGAACCCATGCAGTTAGGGGGTGTCTCTACAACATACATCTCCCCGGAGATTCACAAGAAAAAAGGTGTTTGTTTTTTTTGTGGGAAAAAGGGACACTGTTGGGACCTGTCCTTCAATTCCTAAACAAAAGGATACTCAATTAACTCTCGGTAGTCTGGAGTTGGATAAACAAGGGGTGCATTTGTGGCCAAACTGCAGTCCCTGCTTTGTCCTGACAGCAGAGGTGGTGCTAGAGAGCAAAACCGAAAAAAATTCTGTGTTTGTTGACAGTGGAGCCGGAGTCAGCATGGTTGATGCTGAGTTTGTGAAAACTCATGGTCTTTCTTGCTGTGCTTTAGCTGAACCTATTCTCATCTTTGCCATTGACTTGGTGCCACTTGCACAGAAAGCATTTACTCAGATTGTACATAATGTAAAACTGAGGGTGGGGGTCAGTTCATTGTGAAATCAACCCTTGCTAAGTTCTGGACAATCTTCATACTCCGATTTCTTGGGTATACCTTGGCTTGTTAAACATAATTCGTTGGTAGATTGGCAAGCCGGGGAGATTATTGAATGGGGAGATTACTGCCATGAGAACTGTCTAGAT
This sequence comes from Phyllobates terribilis, assembly GCF_046119375.1. NCBI lineage: Eukaryota > Metazoa > Chordata > Amphibia > Anura > Dendrobatidae > Phyllobates > Phyllobates terribilis. Next base: position 266,760,157 of record NW_027362764.1, on the reverse strand, counting down.
ATTTCCATTGCTACTGTCTCTACAGAAATATTACCTGCTTTTCTGTCTGATTTTGAGGACGTTTTTTCTGAAAAGGGGTGTCAGGATTTGCCTCCTCATCGTGCTTATGACTGTCCTATTAACCTGACCCCCGGAGCTAAACTACCGAAGTCCATATTGTATAATCTTTCTGGCCCTGAGAGATAAGCCATGAAGTATTTCATTGTGGAAAGTCTGGAGAAGGGACATATCAGACCCTCATCTTCGCCCGTGGCGGCAGGGTTCTTCACTGTGAAGAAAAAAGATGGTGGTCTACGTCCCTGTTTAGATTTCCGGGAATTAAATCAAATTACCATCCGTGATCCATACCCTCTTCCTCTGATTCCTGATTTTTTTCAGCCTGGTTGTGGGAGCTGAGGTATTCTCCAAGTTGGATTTAAAGGGAGCCTACAATCTGGTTAGAATCAGAGAAGGGGACGAATGGAAGACATCGTTCAATACCCCGAAAGGACATTTCGAGAGTATGGTTATGCCTTTTGGTTTGACCAATGCACCTGCAGTATTCCAGCATTTCATAAATGATATTTTCCATCATTTGGTGGGGAGGTTTGTGGTGGTCTATCTGGACGATATTTTGGTTTATTCACCTGATTTTGAGACTCTTCGGGGGCATGTTAAGCCGGTGCTGCAGATATTAAAAGATAACAAACTTTATGCCAAACTAGAAAAATGTGTTTTCGCTGTTCAGGATGTGCAGTTTTTGGGGTACTTGTTGTCATCTTCAGGTTTTCGGATGAATCCGGAGAAGATCCGTGCAGTTCTTGACTGGAAACGTCCCGAGAACCTGAAGGCTCTACAACGTTTTCTGGGCTTTACTAATTTTTGCACAAAATTCATCCAAAATTACTCTGTTACAGTGAAACCCCTTACTGACATGACTAAGAAGGGGTCTGATTTTTCCAATTGGTCGGATACTTCTCTTCAGGCTTTTTCTTCCTTGAAGAATCATTTTACCACTGCACCTATACTCAGTCAACCCGATATTTCTCAACCCTTTATTGTGGAGGTCAATGCTTCGGATGTCGGGGTTGGGGCTGTGTTGTGTCAGGGTTCGTCCCCTGGTAAATGGCATCAATGCGCCTTCTTTTCTCAAAAATTGTCTTCGGCTGAGAGAAATTATGACGTGGGTAATAGGGAACTTTTGGCAATCAAATTGGCGTTCGAGGAATGGCTACATTGGTTGGAGGGGGCAGTTCATCATATTACTGTTATTACTGACCATAAGAACCTGTCATATCTCCAGTTAGGTAAACGTCTCAACCTTAGGCAAGCTAAGTGGTCCCTGTTTTTTACTAGGTTCAATTTTTTTGTCACTTTTCATCCAGAGGTCAAAAATGCCAAGGGTGATGCTTTGTCCCAGAGCTTCCCTGGAGGTGGTGACCATGAGAACCCTTCCACAATATTACAGAAAGGAGTAGTCATTTTGGCTCTTTATCCTGAACTGGAGGGTGAGGTGTTGGAGGCTCAGGGGGATGCCCCTGCCTCCTGCCCTTCAGGAAAGTTATTTGTACCACCTGATCTGCGCCGCATAATAATCAAGGAACATCATAACTCTGTGCTTGCTGGGAATCCTGGTGGTAAGGCAACCGCGGACCTCCTCTCTCATCGTTTTTGGTGGTCGGGGTTGCATCGGGATGTAATTGAACATGTAGCTGCTTGTAGTATTTGCGCGCGTTCTAAGGTTTCGCATACCCGTCCGTCTGATACTCTTCTTCCACTACCTATCCCTAGTAGGCCATGGACACAATTGTCCATGGATTATTTTACTGACCTACCAGTTTCTGCAGGAAAAACAGTGGTTTTGGTCGTAGTAGATAGGTTCAGTAAAATGGTTCACTTTGTCACATTACCTCCACTTCCCAATGTCAAGACACTTGCTCAGGTGTTCATAAATGAGATTGTGAAGCTTCACAGGGTCCCCTCCGATGTGGTGTCTGATCGGGGGGACCCAGTTTGTTTCCAAGTTCTGGAAGGCATTCTGTTCTCAACTAGAGGTGCAGCTGTCCTTTTCCTCTACCTTGCACCCTCAGTAGAATGGTCAGACCGAGCGTGTCAATCAGAACTTGGAGACATACCTCAGGTGTTTTGTCTCCGAAAATCAGGAGGATTGTGCATCCTACTTACCGCTGGCAGAATTTGTCATCAATAATCATCGTCAAGAATCCACTGGCAGGTCACCGTTCTTCGGTGCATACGGTTATCATCCACAGTTTGGTACCTTCAGTGGGGGAGGAGCTTCAGGAGTTCCTGAGGAGGAATGGTTTGCTTTGTCGCTCTCCTCAGTATGGCAGGGTGTTCTGTGTAATTTAAAGACCATGGGAGACAGGTATAAACGTATGGCTGACAGAAAACGCTTGCCAGGTCCGGACCTGAATGTGAATGACTTTGTGTGGTTGTCGACCAGGAATATAAGATTGAAAGTTCCTTCTTGGAAGCTGGGACCTAGGTTTATTGGTCCCTACAAAATTACCGCTGTCATTAACACAGCAGCATTGGGCCCTTAAGGTTCACAATGTGTTCCATAGGTCCATACTCAACAGGTATGTGGAACCTCTTGAGCCATCACCTCTACCACTGCCCCCAGTAATGGTTGATGGTAATCTGGAGTTCCAGATTTCAAGGATTGTAGATACTCATCTCCAACGTCGTTCTCTACAATACTTGGTACACTGGAAAGGCTATGGTCCAGAGGAGAGGATGTGGGTTTCAGCGTCAGCTCTCAGATTGGTTTGCTCATTCCACACCTCTTTTCCTGAGAAACTCGGTCCTGAGTGTCCGGAGGCCACTCGTAGAGGGAGGGTACTGTCACGGGTGTGTCAGAGGTGACAGACAGTCGCCCTGCAGTGGGTTTCAGGAGATCTCTACGTTTAGCATTGCAGACCGCCTCTTACATAAGAGTCTGTTTTTAGGACTGATTGGCTACCTCTCTCTTGCTAATTAGCTCTCTGTCTGAGTGTATATATACCTGGTGTGTCTGAGAGGGAGTCTCCGGCTATATCCATTTCTACTTGTGAAGCTTAGCAGAAGCAGTACTTCGTCCTCTCTGGAGCTTGAGGCCGTGTTCTTATTTGGAGTTCATCTAAAGCTAAGCCATTTCCCCTGTTTGTCCATCCTTGTTGTCTATAGAGTTTTAGTAGAGGTTGACTAGTGCTCATCTCCTTCCATTCCTAGCCGTAGCCATACGCCAGGGAGAGTAGGGCGAGGCACGCGTGTGGCGATTGCTGAGGAGGCAATATAGGAACGTTAGGGGAGACAGGGTGAAGCTAGACCAGACTAGGAGGTCTCCACTTCCCCCTTTCCCTAGTGTCTGGGCTCCCTTTCCCTTTTCCCTCTGTGTTGCACTAAGTCTTCTCCACACCTGGCATGACAGCATTAATCAGAAAGGCAGCACAGAGACCAAAGGTAACCCTGAAGGAGCTGCAGAGTTCCCAAGCAGAGACTAGAGTATCTGTTCATACAACCACAATAGCATACACTCCATAGATGTGGCCTTTATGGAAGAGTGGGCAGAAAAATGCCTTTACTTACACACAAAAATTGTAAGGCTCGCTTTGAGCTTGCCAAAAGACATGTGAGAAACTCCCCAAATGTATGGAGGAAGGTGCTGTGGTCAGATGAGACCAAAATTTTACATTTTGGCCACCAAGGTAAACGCACTGTCTGGTGCCAAACCAACACCTCTCATCACCAAAAGAACACCATCTCCACAGTGAAACATGGTGGTGGCAGCATCATGCTGTGGGGATGTCGAGGGGACAGGGAAAATGGTCTGAGTCGAGGGGAAGATGGATGGTGCTAAATACAGGGATATTCTTGAGCAAAAACTTTTTCAGTCTGTCAGTGATTTGAGACGGCAACGGAGGTTCGCCTTCCAACAAGATAATGACCCAAAGCAAGCCACTGTAATAAATCTAGTATCGCTGTAATCACACTATCGCTGTAATCACACTGACCCAAAGAATGAGGCCGTTTTATGGTAGACTGCTCAAAAATAAAAATAAGAACTATTCTTGTACTGCTATTTGTTCATTCTACCTCCTAAAAATCGGAATAAGGCTCGGGTCACATTTATCCTGCGCTCTCCGTTGAGCGCTTACATCCGGGTTTTTGCGTAAATCCCCAAAACCGCGGTTCAGACAAAACCCCCGACGGAACCACTCACTTGTGAGGCAGATGGAGTCACTTTTGATTCCGTCTAGTCTCTGTTCTGGTGGAGTCCCACAAGTCTTTTTAGCTCACAAGTGTGGTCGACCACACTTCTGTGAATGCCTAAAAGATGGATACCACTGGAACAGATGTCAAACGGAGTCCAAAGTGTCTTCATCTGTCTCAGTATATTGAGTAGTTCTGTCAGAGTTTTTATTTCCATCTAAATCGCATTTTTGTGGGATTTACACGGAAATTCTGAAGTAAGTTTTTTTTGCTGTTCTGTCACCTTAGAGGCTTCGCAAATGTTGCCCACAAACTATTCTAGCAAAATCTCTGCTCCAAGAGCATCATCTTCCCACCCCACACACTCCATTAGGGGTATCCCTGTAGGGCAATTTTTAAGAACATGAAGAATTTGCTCATCTGACACTGCGTTCTTTGAACAGGCCCATGAACCCACACACAGATTAAAGGAAAGAGGCTACTCAAAGAGACGCATTAAGAAAGGCTACCAACGAGCACTTCATGCAAATAGAAGTGACTTATGTACAAGAAAGAAGGAAAACAACAACAATCAGGCGAGGTTTATTTCCATGTACAGTCAGGAATGGCTGGGTATGAAAATGGTGCTGAAGAAATTTTGGCCCAGAATTAGAAATGACCCCGTACTAGCCAAATATACTACTGAACAACCATCTATGACATAAAGGAGGTCACCCAACCTGAAGGATGCACTGGTACACAGTTGTTATGAAGGCCAAAAGATCAACATATGTGGCACAAAAGGACCAAAATGGGGATTTTATCCCTGCAAAGAATGCATCACATGCCCTAACATGCTGCGGGCACTCACCTTCAAAGACAGTGGCGGGACCCAAGAATTTCACATTACAGAGCACATTACATGTAAAACTGAAGGCATAGTATATTATGCAGCATGCCCTTGTGGTCTGATATAAATTGGCCTAACTTCAAGACAATTGAAAGTTCGCATTAGAGAGCATGTACGAGACATCTATAATGCCCTTTTGACTGACGATCTGTTGCAATTAAAAACAATAACGAAACACTTCAAATTTCACCACAACTGTGATGGGACCCTCCTTAAATTGTTTGGTATTGACAAGGTGCGAACTGATCAACGCGGAGGAAATCTGAAAAAAAGTTTAGCTCAACTTGAAGCAAGATGGATAATGAAGGTTGATAGTGTCCACCCCAAAGGTTTAAATTAAATAATTAATTTTGCCCCTTTCCTGTAAGATTTTAATGTCGTTAGGGTTTTATGGTAATTTGTACATTCATGATTTTAACCTCTTTTTTATTTCTTATCTACCTTTCTTATTTAGGGGACCTTATATCCCTAATCTTGATGTGGCTGATGCGGTGGAAATTTCGGTTCAGTTTTTTATGAAGAAGATAACATGCAGATATGGGTGACACCTGCTCCTAACCCCCTAAGAACTACATTATTTATACTTCCCTAGCCAGATTGGCTTTTTTTATATATGTGTCTAATAATTAAAAAAAATGTTTCATTTTTTATGTGTATTTCGTCTTCTATTAATTACATTCTTTATATATGCTTCTACAGGTATATTGATTATTATTCTCACACATGCCTTTTGTACATATGCACTTTTTCATACATATTTAAATGTACGTACTGTATATTAATTTATTCATAATGTGTGTACATATCTAAGTATGCGTTTGAATGTTATTTATCTTGAGGTATTTATTTTTCATAGTTACAAGTTTTCACATTGTTTTACTGTAATCAATATAATGGTATTATACTAATGTATTTATTTGCTCTACATCACGGTTATGCACTTTATCTTTGTACTTAGCGCTTCTGCACTTTAGTGTGCACCTTATCACTTTATAATAATCAACATTCTGTATTATTGCACTTTTTTGTGCCTAAAAATATTTTTTTCACTACTTTATAGTAATAACGTTTTTGCTCACTTCGCACTTTTGCACTTTATTTTTTAGAATACGTTGTTTTTTAGCCTTCACCATTTTTTTTATTATTTACATCTTTATTATAGATGTGTTATACACTTGATTACACTTTTATGTTCGTTTAGTCACTTTCTTGTACTGTGCACGTTATTCTCAGTTGTTTTATGTGCATCTTACCTCTTGAAACTTTTACCCACATCTCTTGGGTTTTTTCTTTTTTTATTTTTACATAGTGGGACATATGAGCTGTTGTCCATGATCTGTTGAACCCTTTGATATGATTACGGATTGACAGGTGTATTGCTTGTGCCTGATGTTATTGATGCCATTACTTCCTTGTCTCCAGCTAGGTGCGCTCGCCTCTCCCGCCCCGTTCCTGGTTGTCGCGGCAACACATCCAGAGGTCTTGCTCCCGTCCGCCCACACCATGGTCACGAGGTGGCGGGCGGGCGGAAGTGATGCTGGACGCTGAGCCGCGTACTTCCTGTTGGCGGGTGTGGGTGATGCGAGCGCCGCATATTGCTGGTATGTATTCTGGTGATGTGTGCTCCTTTTCACCTGTCCCGCCACCGGTCGCCATGGTGACGCATCCTCTGGCTTCGCTGTCTCCCGCCCACGCCATGTGTCTCGTGGTAGTGGGCGGGCGGAAGTCACGCCGGTTGCTTTGCGGTGAACTTCTGGTTGGCGGGGGGGGGGGTGCGGTGATGTGGGCATCGCATTGCCTTGAATCCATCTACAGGGCATAAATAGCCACAGCCACAACCCATACGCTACCCCTCTGAGGAAGTTCCAAATGCGAAACTCGCGTAAGGGGCAAGTTATTATGCAAATAATATTTTCTCAGATTTTCCCAAATTACCTATATGAATTGCAGTCATTGTAATTTTCCAGTCAAATAACTAATAGAGTACAATTGAAAGGTTTTTGTACAAATTGCCTATGATAACAGTATATTTTTAAAAAAATAAAAAACTCAAACTGCACTCAAAATGCATGTTCCAAATTATTATGCACAGCAGAGTTTTCAACCTTTTCATTTTAATAAAGAACAAAAAAATGGTCATTTTTGAAATTATAAGCATAAGCAGGTTATTACAAACTGAAATCAAACAGTTTTCAACTCAAAACTTTATTCTAGGTGATGTTACATTTGCACATAGGACCGCTTGTTCGAAAGGAGCTTCTGAACTCTCTCATTCATTGAATTTGTCAGGTTTTGGATGGTTTCTGCTTCAATTGTTTTGCATGAGGACAGAATACCCTCCCAGAGCTGTTGCTTAGATGTGAACTGCCTCCCGCCATCATAGACACTCCTTTTGATGATGCTCCAGAGGTTCTCAATGGGGTTGAGGTCAGGGGAGCATGGGTGCCACACCATAAGTTTGTCCCATTTTATGCCCATAGCAGCCAGAGATGCAGATGTGTTATGTGCAGCATGAGACGGGGCATTATCATGCATGAAAATGATCTTGCTGCGGAATGCACGGTTCTTCTTCTTGAACCATGGAAGGAAGTGCTGTTTGAGAAACTCAACATACATTATGGAGTTCATCTTTACCCCTTCAGGGATCCTAAAAGGGCCGACAATCTCTCTCCCCATGATTCCAGCCCAAAATATTACTCCACCTCCTCCTTGTTGGCGCCGTAGCCGTGTTTGCATGGGGTGTCCATCAACCAGTCATCCTCCACTCCATCCATCTGGACCATCGAGATCATTTCATGCATGATAATGCCCCGTCTCATGCTGCACATAACACATCTGCATCTCTGGCTGCTAAGGGCATAAAAGGGGACAAACTTATGGTGTGGCACCCATGCTCCCCTGACCTCAACCCCATTGAGAACCTCTGGAGCATCATCAAAAGGAGTGTCTATGATGGCGGGAGGCAGTTCACATCTAAGCAACAGCTCTGGGAGCGTATTCTGTCCTCATGCAAAACAATTAAAGCAGAAACCATCCAAAACCTGACAAATTCAATGGACGAGAGAGTTCCAAAGCTCCTTTCGAACAAGGGGTCCTATGTGCAAATGTAACATCACCTAGAATAAAGTTTTGAGTTGAAAACTGTTTGATTTCAGTTTGTAATAACCTGCTAATGCTTATAATGTCAAAAACGACCATTTTTTTGTTCTTTATTAAAATGAAAAGGTTGAAAACTCTGCTGTGCATAATAATTTGGAACATGCATTTTGAGTGCAGTTTGAGTTTTTTATTTTTTAAAAAATATACTGTTATCATAGGCAGTTTGTACAAAAACCTTTCAATTGTACTCTAATAATTATTTGACTGGAAAATTACAATGACTGCAATTCATATAGGTAATTTGGGAAAATCTGAGAAAATATTATTTGCATAATAATTTGGAACACAGTGTATATCTATATACTTGAACGGGCACATATACTATTCTGTGAGGCCTTGCCCGTTTATATGTATGGTAGTGTTTCTTCTGGTTCATGACAGGATGACTAACATCTGTTAATATTGGTGATGGTGTGACATTTGGGCACTATAACATAGTGGAACTATCCAGTATTTATATGTGATACATTTTTATTTAAAAAAAAAATTGTTGTATGCCCTGATGTGTCTATCCGCTGTCTCTAGGATACATCCATTCCTATCCGTTGCAGCTAGTATATAGTGCATGCTATTTTCTATATATATATACTTACCTTCTGTAAAATATGTGATATAACAAACATGCTCCCCAGGTTAGGTCTCTATTCATGGTGCTACTTCTCTGTTGGTTTTTAACTATATTTTTAGCATTTTTGTTCAATAAAATTTTATTATTTTATCTTTATTTGGCTGTGTACTCCTATTTTGTTCGATGTAGGATTTATGACTGGTATATAGGAGGGCCTTTGAGTGATCAGTCTTTTTTGGTATAAATATGAGGTACTGACACTTTTTTTAACAAATTGTATAACAAATTATGGGGCCCATTCTCTCCTAACTTTCATGTAAATTATAAATTTGGTGCTAAAACAGTATTTTAGAAAAAAAAAACATTTTTTCATAGCTAAATGTTATAAAGTTTTGTAAATTTCCTGTAGGTTAGAAATGATCAGTATACCAATAGATTCCTTGAGGGGTCTAGTGTCCAAAATTGAGTCACTTTTGTTAAGTTTCTGCTGTTTTGGCATGTCAGGGGCTCTGCAAATGCGACATGGCATTCACAATCTATTCCAGAAAAATTTACGCTCCAAAATCATATAGCGCCATTTCGTTTCTGAGTCCTGCCATGTGTCAAAACAGCAGTTTTTGACCACATATGGGATTGTATCGTTTTCGGGAGAAATTGCATAGCAAATTATGAGGTCTGTTTTCTCCTATCATCCCATGTGAAACATACACATTTTAGGCTAAAACAACATTTTAGCGAAAAAATTTATTTTTCGTTTTCCCATCCACATTTTAAAAAGTTGTGTGAAGCACCTCTGGGTTCAACAAGCTCAACACACCATTAGATGAATTCCTTGATGGGTATAGTTTCCAAAATGGAATCACTTGTGGGGGTTTCTGCTGTTTTGGTACCTCAGGGGCTCTGCAAATGAGAAACGGTGTCTGCAATCTTATACAGCCAAATTTACATTCCAAATACCAAATGTCGCTTCTTCCATTCTAAGCTCTGCAGTGTGCCTAAATATATAATTTTGACTCCATATGGGATATTGTCGCACTCAGAAGAAAGTGGGTAACGAACTGTTGGGTCCATTTTTTCATGTTCCCTCTTGCAAAAGTGAAAAATTTGGGGCTGAAGCAACATTTTTGTGAAGAAAAACTAAGATTTTCAATATGATGACCTAATGTTATCAAATTCTTTGTAGTACCTGTGAGTTCAAATGTTCACTATAACCCTGGATAATATCCTTGAGGGGTATAGTTTCCAAAATGGGGTCACTTGTGGGGGTTTTCTGCTGTTTAGGCACCTTAGGGGCCGTGAAAATGCGACATGTTGCCTGAAATCAATTTCAGCCAATGTTGCTCCTTCCCTTCCGTGCCCTGACATTTGTTCAAACAGAGGTTTCTGACCACATGCGCACTCAGAAGATACTGGGCAACAAATTGTGGGGTCCATTTTCATGTGCTATTCCTTGTAAAAGTGAAAAAATTGGGGCTAAAGCAACATCTTAAAGGAAAAATTACATTTTTTTTTTCATTCTACATTGCATTAATTCCTGTGTAGCACTTGAAGGGTTAAAAAAAATTCCTGATAGCAATTTTGAAGAATTTGAGGGGTGTGGTTTTTAAAATGTTATCACTTTTGGGAATTTTCCAATACATAGGCCCCTCAAAGTTCATTTAAATCTGAATAGGTCCCTAAAGATATAGGTTTTGTAAATTCTTTAAAAAAATGAGAAATTGCTACTAAACTTTTAACCCTTCTAACATCGTAAAAGAATAAAATGATGTTTGAAAAATGATGCAGATGTAAAGTAGACATATGGGAAATCTTATTTATTAATTATTTTGAACAGCATGACTAACTGGTTTAAAATGTAAAAAGTTTGAAAATTGCTAATTTTTAAAAAAAACTGCCGAAATTCCAATATTTTCACAAATAAACGTAAATCATATCAACCTAAATTTACGACTAAAATAAAGTGGAATGTGTCACAGAAAAACAGTCTCAGAATCACTGGGATAAGTGCAAACATTCCAGAGTTATTACTACACTGGTCAGATTTTAAAAATTTGACTTGGTCATTAAGGTTAAAATTGGCTCTATCACTAAGATGTTAAAAAAGGTCAAGAAATATTCCTAAAACAAAGCAGATGGCAGTTGCATACTATGGTGTGGATACCTTTGGAAAACATGGAGGGAAGAATTTGAAGGGAATAAAAAAACAATTCTGCAAGTGGGAACATGATGTTATGATCCAGACTAAATAACATTTATTTCCCATAATGTAGAGGTAAGAATAATAAGCCGGAAAAGTTAATGTTAAAGTCAAGTATTTACATTTTATCAATGTGAAAGGCACTAAAACAGCATTAAAACATCTACAGCAAAATAAAAGCTGATACTTAAATTCTGATTTAAGACCTTCCCAACAGGGTCCCCAGCCTCTCAGATCAGAGCTGTGTGGCTGGTCCATTGTTGGCTGCTATTCCCGGGCTGTGAGTGTTGCTGAGCAGGACTGCAGCTGCTATGTGCTATAGTCATGCCTCATTGTTGCCTTGTATTAAGTATAATAAAGTATTCACTCACCCAAATAGGCTTTATTATGCCTGGAGGAGTGGATACCAAACAAAGCCGCTGAAGCCCGCGTAATATTACTAACAATACTGATTTAGCCTCATGGACAGGGCCAAACGTCCACCTCAACTCTCAAACTATGTGAAATATTGATTTAATCTGCACAATAAATGCTACTGATGCGTAATATCGTGATAAAAGTGGACATTCATATCAGTGAATAATGTGAATGGTGTCTTTATGTAATGGCATTAGAAATTCTGGTTGGTAGTCCTTTAATAAATAAATGGTTGTCCTCTTGATTGATAAGGTCTATGATGATCCTTGGCCTTTGTCATCAATAAAATGACTTGTCACAAGGTCAGATAGTATTTTTAGTTATTACTAGAAGCTCCTCCATAACCAAGGCTTGTAATAATCCTGTGTTAGTTATGTACGTATAGGTATCGCAGTGTATGGATTTGTGAATGTTTGAGCATTTTACATACTAAATTGAATTCTTAAGCTCTGGCCTGATTGACCTCTTCCATCTATTTTTTGCCCTCTGTTAAGCTTCTTTACACAACTTTCACGCTGCATTACATCTTCTTTTCATTGCATGTGTGTCATTTAACCTTACTGACCTTTGTATTCTTCTAACCCTGCCACCTACATTGTATTTCTGATCTAGGATGCATGCCACCCAATGATAACAAGATTAATGGGAAAGAAATCCTATACTTCACATTGTGTCGCTTTAGAGATGTAAAGAAATTATGCTGAAATGCTAGGCAGAAAGATCTGTTGATAAAAGCAGTGAGCCGTTAAGAAACGTTAGAATTAACACTTGCCTTTAATATAAATCTCAGAGTACCATTATGTGCATAACATTTATTCAATGAAATTAGTGCCTTTATTGTGTCACCATCTGCCACATCTTCTGATTGAATTGGAGCCTGGTTGGTGAATCATATTGGCAATGGACATGACTACATAATGACCTGAAGAACGAGTCCTCCCATGGTTCCCTGTGCCACCCGTCTTTCCCAGTCTTGTCATCTGTAATGCTGTACTATGGCTTTCTGAAAATAATAATAAAAAATAATTAGTACTATCATGTTTATATTATGCCAGTCTCGAACAGCATAGAACTGTTACTTAATTCTGCCCTAAACTAAGGTTTACAGTACCAAATATTTGTACTGGCTTTACACCAATCATTGGGGATTCAAACTTTCAAAAATATAAAAAATAAAAAAAGACAAATGTTTTTCATTAACTTATTCTTTATTATGTAAAAAAAAATAAACAATTAAATACAAATAAAATACAAAATTTAAATTGCTACATCCATAACAACCCAACCTATAAAAATCACACTATTTAACTTGTCCAATGAAATGAAAAAAGTGATCAATAAATCACATTTACCCCAAATGGTAACAATAAAAACATTATTTCATACAAAAAAAAGCCTCCTTACAGATCTGTTGATGGAATCTCTGAATATAGATTTAATTGCATTAATGAAGCAAAATATGTAAGGCCACGTGCACATGTTGAGTATTTGGTGAGTTTTTTACCTCAGTGTTTGTAAGCCAAAACCAAGAGTGTTGCACATCAATAAGATACACACCCATCCACATTTATCATCATAGCTTCCAGCACGCCCTGCCAGCTACGTCATTATGTATAGTTTTCCAAAATTCTACCCATGCTTGGTTACACAGTGTGCAGAGCAAATGCTGTGTGTTTTTGCCACCGGACTGCCCACACTATCTACTGCCATTGAACCAGCACACTTCACTCTCCCATTCTAAGAAATGTCGGAGGACACAGCACACTGGATGCCCACATTTCATAGTCAGGTAATCATAGAATCATAGAATCATAGAATGGTAGAGTTGGAAGGGACCTCCTGGGTCATCTGGTCCAACCCCTTGCTCAAAGCAGGATTCACTAGATCATCTCAGACAGATGTCTGTCCAGCCTCTGTTTGAAAACGTCCATTGAAGGGGAACTCACCACCTCTCGTGGCAGCCTGTTCCACTCATTAATCACCCTAACTGTCAAAAAGTTTTTTCTAATATCTAATCTGTGTCTCCTCCCATTTAGTTTCATCCCATTGCTTCTAGTCTTTCCTTGTGCAAATGAGAATAAAGATGATCCTTCTACAATGTGACAGCCCTTGACATATTTGTAGACAGCTATTAAGTCTCCTCTCAGTCTTCTTTTTTGCAAGCTAAACATTCCCAAATCCTGCAACCGTTCCTCATAGGACATGGTTTGCAGACCAGTCACCATTCTGGTCGCTCTTCTCTGAACTTGCTCCAGTTTGTCTATGTCTTTTTTAAAATGTGGTGCCCAAAACTGTACACAGTATTCCAGATGAGGTCTGACCAAAGAGGAGTAAAGACCGATAATGACTTCACGTGATCTAGACTGTATGCTTCTGTTAATACATCCCAGAATTGTATTTGCCTTTTTTGCTGCTGCATCACACTGTTGACTCATGTTCAGTCTATGATCTATTAGTATACCTAAGTCTTTTTCACATGTACTGTTGCTTAGCTCTATTCCTCCCATTCTGTATATGCTTTTTTCATTTTTATTGCCCAGATGTAGTACTTTGCATTTTTCCCTGTTAAAAACCATTCTGTTGGTTGCTGCCCACTGCTCCAGTTTATTTAGGTCTTTTTGAATCCTCTCTCTCTCTTCTCTAGTATTAGCTATCCCTCCTAGCTTTGTGTCATCAGCAAATTTAATCAGTTTACCCTCAATTCCTTCATCTAAATCATTGATAAAGATGTTGAACAATACAGGTCCCAGGACGGAGCCCTGTGGTACCCCACTTGAGACATTCATCCAGCTGGATGTGAAGCCATTTACAACCACCCTTTGAGTCCGATCACTAAGCCAGTTATGAATCCACCTAACAGTTGCCTGGTCCATTGCATACTTGGTCATTTTTTCAATAAGGATGGTGTGAGATACTTTGTCAAATGCTTTGCTGAAGTCAAGATATACTATATCTACAGCATTTCCCTGATCCACCCAGTCAGTGATTCTGTCATAGAAGGAAATTAAGTTAGTCTGACATGACTTGTTAGTTACAAACCCATGCTGACTCTGGTTAATCACTTCATTCTTATCCATGTACTTACATACATGTTGTTTAATAATTTGTTCAAAGATCTTTCCTGGTATAGAAGTCAGACTCACCGGCCTATAGTTCCCTGGGTCCACCTTCTTCCCCTTTTTGAAGATAGGAACAACATTTGCTCTTCTCCAGTCTTCTGGGACTTCTCCTGTTCTCCAAGAATTTTCAAAGATTATGGAGAGTGGTTCTAAAATTTCTTCTACGATCTCCTTCAGTACTCTGGGGTGTAATTCATCTGGACCTGGAGACTTGAACTCATTTATGTTAGCTAAATATTCCCTCACAATCTTTCTGTTTACAGATAACTTGGATTCCTCTATTCCTTTAAAAGGACAGTGAAGATCAGTTGATGTTACATTTTCTTTCTGAGAGAAAACAGATGCAAAATAGGAATTAAAAAGTTCGGCCTTCTCAACATCCTCTCTTACCATTTCTCCATTTTCATCCTGTAAAAATCCTATAGCATCTTTGACTTTTCTTTTACTTTTGACATACCCCCAAAATCCTTTTTTATTGCTTTTGACATCTCTTGCAAGCCTTAATTCATTGTCAGCTTTAGCTAACCTGATATGTGCCCTACAGGATCTGCAGACTGCATTATAATCTTCTTTAGATATGCCTCCCTCTTTCCATTTAATAAACATTTCTTTCTTTCTTTTTAGCATGTGTTTAATTCTGTGTTCATCCATCCTGGTTTCCTTAAATGCTTCCCATTCTTCCTACTTTTCGGGATTGTTAACGATTGTGCTTTGAGAATCTCATTTTTAAAAATTTCCCATCCTTCCTGGACATTTTTGTCCTTAAGGACATCCAGCCATTGGATCCCTCCTATTCTCTTTCTGAGTCTCTTAAAATCTGCCTTTCTAAAATCTAACCTTGAAGTTTGAGTCTTCACATGTCTTCCTCCTCTAGTTATCCAAAATTCTATAATAGCATGATCGCTGCCTCCTAGGGTCCCAGCCACCTTTACCTCCTCAACCATTTCCTCCCTGTTTATAAGGATTAGATCCAAAGTAGCAGATCCCCTTGTTTTCTCCCCTACCTTTTGGAAGATAAAGTTGTCAGCAAGAGAGGATAAGAATTTGCTTGACCTGTTAGTTTTACTTGAGAGAGATTCCCAACAAATGTCTGGATAGTTGAAATCTCCCATGACCACTACGTCATATTTTTTGGAGAACTTGGTCATTTGATACATAAAGAGTTCATCCATATCTTCAGCTTGCCCAGGTGGCCTGTAGTAAATGCCTACAATGGTGTCCTTTCCGTTTTTCTCTCCTTGTATTCTTACCCAAACAGTTTCCACAGAACTCCCAGTCTCTGAAGCTTCAATCTCTGTGCAGATATACGCTTTTCTAACATACAATGCGACACCTCCTCCTCGTTTATCAAGTCTGTTTCTTGCAAATAAGTTGTATCCTTTTAGCCTTTTATTCCAATCATGTGTATCGTCCCACCAAGTTTCAGTGATTCCAATGACATCATATTCCTTTTCCTGCATTAATAGTTCCAATTCTCCTTGTTTGTTGCCCATGCTTTGTGCATTTGTATAAAAACATTTTAGTTTGTGATTGGTTTGTCTTCCTCCCATATTTTTATTATTTAAATTGTTTTGTCTTTGTTCTTCCTTTCCACTTCCAGTAGCAGAGATCTCAATAGTATTTGTCAGCTGTATGGCTTTCTCTGGCCTTTTGCTTCCCTTTCCACATTGTTCTAGTTTATTGTTACCAGAGGATAAGTGATTCATATACAATTAAAAATATATCTATATTACATATAATGACATTGTACTCCTAACAGTCTATGAAACTATTTATCCCCACATATTGTGATACCACTTCACTTTGGTATCTGTGTGTCTATTATCAGAGGGAATAGGAGATGGTTACATTAATTGGCAAGTCTCCCCAACACAAAGCAGAGAGATCCCAGCAAAGGATGTGCTCTATGTCCCTAGTCTTGAAAGCAATTTGTTATCTGTGATTAAACTCACAAGACAAGAAAATGAAGTTACATTTAAAGATGACAGTGGTATCATCTCAAAAGAATGTCACATACTAGCAGAAGAAAATAATCAAAGAAGAGTTTTACCAGCTAAAATGCAAGGATGGTATATACACTGCTAAAAATGAACAGCACAAGAATGATATCCATGTATGGCATAGGCGTCTTGCACATACAGTGGTGGCACAAAGTATTGGCACCCCCGCAATTCTGTCAGATAATACTCAGTTTCTTCCTGAAAATGATTGCAATCACAAATTCTTTGGTATTATTATCCTCATTTAAATTGCTTGCAAGGAAAAAACGCAAAAGAGAATGAAGCAAAAATCAAATCATTGATCATTTCACACAAAACTCCAAAAATGGGCCAGTCAAAAGTATTGGCACCCTCAGCCTAATACTTGGTTGCACAACCTTTAGCCAAAATAACTGCGAACAACCGCTTCCGGTAACCATCAATGAGTTTCTTACAATGCTTTGCTAGAATTGTAGACCATTCTTCTTTCGCAAACTGCTCCAGGTCCCTGATATTTGAAGGGTGCCTTCTCCAAACTGCCATTTTGCGATCTCTCCACAGGTGTTCTATGGGATTCAGGTCTGGACTCATTGCTGGCCACCTTAGAAGTCTCCAGTGCTTACTCTCAAACCATTTTATAGTGCATTTGGAAGTGTGTTTTGGGTCATTGTCCTGCTGGAAGACCCATGACCTCTGAGGGAGACCCAGCTTTCTCACACTCGGCCCTACATTATGCTGCAAAATTAGTTGGTAGTCTTCAGACTTCATAATGCCATGCACACGGTCAAGCAGTCCAGTGCCAGAGGCAGCAAAGCAACCCCAAAACATCAGGGAACCTCCGCCATGTTTGACTGTACCGTGTTCTTTTCTTTGAATGCCTCTTTTTTTTCCTGTAAACTCTATGTTGATGCTTTTTCCCAAAAAGCTCTACTTTTGGCTCATCTGACCAGAGAATATTCTTCCAAAATGTTTTAGGCTTTCTCAGGTAAGTTTTGGCAAACTCCAGCCTGGCTTTTTTATGTCTCGGGGTAAGAAGTGGGGTCTTCCTGGGTATCCTACCATACAGTCCCTTTTCATTCAGACGCCGACGGATAGTACGGGTTGACACTGTTGTACCCTCGGACTGCAGGGCAGCTTGAACTTGTTTGGATGTTAGTCGAGGTTCTTTATCCACCATCCGCACAATCTTGCGTTGAAATCTCTCGTCAATTTTTCTTTTCCGTCCACATCTAGGGAGGTTAGCCACAGTGCCATGGGCTTTAAACTTCTTGATGACACTGTGCACGGAAGACACAGGAACATTCAGGTCTTTGGAGATGGACTTGTAGCCTTGAGATTGCTCATGCTTCCTCACAATTTGGTTTCTCAAGTCCTCAGACAGTTCTTTGGTCTTCTTTCTTTTCTCCATGCTCAATGTGGTACACACAAGGACACAGGACAGAGGTTGAGTCAACTTTAATCCATGTTAACTGGCGGCAAGTGTGATTTAGTTATTGCCAACACCTTTTAGGTGCCACAGGTAAGTTACAGGTGCTGTTAATTACACGAATTAGAGAAGCATCACATGATTTTTCAAACAGTGCCAATACTTTTGTCCACCCCTTTTTTTAGGTTTGGTGTGGAATTGTATTCAATTTGGCTTTAGGACAATTCTTTTTGTGTTTTTTCATTGAAGACAAATTAAATGAAAATAATAATACCAAAGAATTTGTGATTGCAATCATTTTCAGGAAGAAACTGAGTATTATCTGCCAGAATTGCAGGGGTGCCAATACTTTTGGCCACCACTGTAGATACCCAGAAGCAATAAGAAAGCTAGTTCAAAACCAACTTGCTGATGGTATTACAGTCAATCTGTGTAATCAGACAATGAAATGTACTAGCTGTCTTAAAGGGAAAATGTCAAGAAAAAAAACCTTTCCTAAAAATAGTAGTACAAAATCAGAACAGCTTCGGGACTTAATACACACAGATGTTTGTGGTCCAATGAGTACTCAAATGCCTGGAAAGAAGAGATATTTTCTCACAATTATCGATGATTATTCAAGATATACCGTTGTCTATTTGATGCTCAGCAAAGATGACGTTCCAGAGAAACTTGAAATATATCTCTCTGAAGTATATGACACAATTAGGAGAATGCCAAAAATTCTGCGTGCAGATAATGGAATTGAATATACAAGTAATGAGACACAAAGCGTTTTAAGGAAAAATGGAATTGTGTTTCTGACCATGGTACGATACAACCTTGAACAAAATGATGTAGCAGAAAGAAGGAACTGGACACCTTGTGAAAGTGGAAGAAGTATGCTAATTGACGCAGATTTGCCAACAGAATCCTAATCAGCATCTCTGATTTTCATTGCCCTGTCACATAATGTCACGTAACAAAATCGGTCTGTGGTTACTTTCTTCAGCCTACAATGATCAATTTACAAGTAGTCATTACAATCATCATTCTCTCCTTAGTACAACCAACTCAGTGGGTAGCTAATTGGGCAGCATGGTAGCTCAGTGGTTAGCACTTTTGCTTTGCAGCGCTGGGGTCCTTTGTTCAAATCCCATCAAGAACAACATCTACAAGGAGTTGGTATCTTCTCCCTGTGTTTGTGCTTATTTCCTCTGGATACTCCGTTTTCTTCCCACACTCCAAAGACATATTGGTAGGGAACTTAGATCATGAGCCCCAATGGGGTCAGTGATGTTAATGTCTGGAAAGTGCTGTGGAATATGATGGCGCTATATAGGCAAAGCATAGTAAATAAATAAATCTTTGTCTGAAAATATGCACAACTTCTCCCTTTATATATCATTTATATATTCCACAGCTCAGTATCACTTCTACAGGCTATATCAGTAATCTCAAACATGTGACCTGCAGGCACCAGAGCTCCCAAGATGATCGTGACCCAGTCCAGGGAGTCAGGTGGCTCACCGATGTCAGTGCTTTTTTTCAGCATAATGTACATACATGCACATTCAATTGAAATGTATTGTGGCAAAGCGTGCCAAAGGCTCCTTCCACCGCAATACCTATACCAGCCACCAGCCTATCAGAGGCCAGCATCTGACATCAGCTTGATTGTTGTGGGCCCGCATGACGTCACTGCTATCTGCTATCTTGCCTGTGGAAGAGAAAGAGGACACTCTTGGACTTGAGAGCAAGGACAGGTGATAATCTTTTTTTTTAATGTATATGTGAAGAACGGCAGGGTGAGGGACATTACTGCAAGATGGGGAACAGGATGGGGGACATTAAGACAAGATGGGGACCAGATAGGGATCAGGATTAGAGACATAACTACAAGATGGGGACCAGGATGGGGTACATTACTACAAGATGGGGACATTACTGCTAGATGGGGATCAGAATTGGGTATATTATGACAAAATGGGGACCAGGACATGGGACATTACTATAAGACCGGGACCAGGATGGGGGACATTACTACAAGATGGGGCTAGAATATGGGACAATACTACAAGATGGGGGCCAGGATGAAGGACATTATGAGAAGATAGGGGCCAGGATGGGGACATTATTACAGGGGGACATTAATACAGGATGGGGGCTAGAAAGGGGGAAATTATTACAGGATGGAGGACATTATAACAGAATAGGGGACACTATTCAGTATGGGAGCTAGGATGGGGGACATTATTACAGGATGGGGGCAAGTCATTTTTACAAAATAGAGGACATTATTACAAGAACAGGGGACATTATAACAGGAAGGGAGATATTACTACAGGAAGGGGGATATTATTACAAGATGGGAGCAGTATTACTAGATGAGGACATTATTACAGAATGGGGGCAGGATGGAGGAATTGAGTGATTCCATAATTTTTTCCCTCTGCTTGGTCTGAAAAAAATTACCCTTACTGAGTACCACATATTTTATCTTGATTTCTTTTAGTGTTTCTTAAAGCCATAAAGTTGCCATTTGAAATGACTTTAGTTTTTTGCCATGTCTATGATCTGCTTTTTTTTCAACAACATTAAACAACTGAATGAACATCCTCCGATAAGGTGATTCCATAATTTTTGCCAGGGGTTGTAGTTCCCTGGATCAACGCCCTATCAAGGAATCTAGTATATATAACCTTTAATATTATACTTTTCAAGAAAGGCATCCATGCCCTTCTTAAATTTTAGTAGTGAATCACTCATTACAACATCATGCGGCAGAGAGTTCCATAGTCTCACTGCTCTTACAGTAAAGAATCCACATCTGTGATTATGATTAAACCTTCTTTCCTCCAGACGTAGAAGATGCCCCCTTGTCCCCGTCTCAGGCTTCAGAGTAAAAAGATCAGTAGAAAGGTCTTTGTACTGTCCCCTCATATACTTGTACATACACCGCATGCAGAATTATCAGGCAAATGCATATTTTGATCACTTTGATACTTTTTATACATGTTGTCCTATTCCAAGCTGCATAGGCTTGAGAGCCAACTACCAATTAAGTAATTCTGGTGATGTGCATCTTTGTAATGAGGAGGGGTGTTGTCTAATGACATCAACACCCTATATAAGGAGTGCTTAATTATTAAGTAACTTCCTTTCCATTGGTAAAATGGGTCAGAAGAGAGATTTGACTGGCTTTGAAAAGTCCAAAATTGTGAGATGTCTTGCAGAGGGATGCAGCAGTCTTGAAACTTACAAACTTTTGAAGCGTGATCACTGAATAATCAAGCCTTTCATGGCAAATAGCCAACAGGGTCGCAAGAAGCGTGTTGGCCAAAAAAGGCGCAAAAAAATGCCCATGAATTGAGGAAAATCAAGCGTGAAGCTGCCAAGATGCCATTCGCCACCAGTTTTGCCGTATTTCAGAGCTGCAGCATTACTGGAGTATCAAAAAGCACAAGGTGTGCGATACTCAGGGACATGGCCAAGGTAAGGAAGGCTGAAAAACGACCACCTTTGAACAAGAAACATAAAATAAAATGTCAAGAATGGGCCAAGAAGTATCTTAAGACTGATTTTTCAAAGGTTTTATGGACTGATGAAATGAGAGTGACTCTTGATGGGCCAGATGGATGGGCCAGAGGCTGGATCAATAAAGGGCAGAGAGCTCCTCTCTGACTCAGAGGCCAGCAAGGTGGAGGTGGGGTACTGGTATGGGCTGGTATCATCAAAGATGAACTTGTGGGAACTTTTGGGGGTTGTGGACGGAGTGAAGCTCAACTCCCAGACCTACTGCCAGTTTCTGGAAGACAACTTCTTCAAGCAGTGGTACAGGAAGAAGTCGGTATCGTTCAAGAAAAACATGATTTTCATGCAGGACAATGCTCCATCACATGCAACCAACTACTCCACAGCGTGGCTGGCCAGTAAAGGTCTAAAAGAAGAAAAAATAATGACATGGCCCCCTTGTTCACCTGATCTGAACCCCATAGAGAACCTGTGGTCCATCATAAAATATGAGATCTACAGGGAGGGAAAACAGTATACCTCTCGGAACAGTGTCTGGGAGGCTGTGGTGGCTGCTGCATGCAATGTTGATCGAAAGCAGATCAAGCAACTGACAGAATCTATGGATGGAAGGCTGTTGAGTGTCATCGTAAAGAAAGGTGGCTTTATTGATCACTAATTCTTTTGGTTTTTGTTTTTGCATGTCAAAAATGTTTATTTCTAAATTTTGTGCACTAATATTGGTTTACCTGGTGAAAATAAACAAGTGAGATGGGATTATATTTGGTTTTTATTAAGTTGCCTAATAATTCTGCACAGTAATAGTTACCTGCACAAACAGATATCCTCTTAAGATAGCCAAATCTAAAAAAAACCCACCCCAACTTCCAAAAATATTAAGCTTGGATATTTAGGAGTCTTTTGGTTGATTGAGAACATAGTTGTTGATCAATAATAAAAATAATCCTCTAAAATACAACTTGCCTAATAATTCTGCACACAGTGTAGTAATAAGATCACCCCTAAGCCTTCATTTTTCCAAAGTAAATAACCCCAAGTGTAATAACCTGTCTTGGTATTGCAGATCCACCAGTCCTCTAATAACCTTGGTCGCTCTTCTCTGCACCCGCTCTAGTTCAGCTATGTCTTTCTTATACACCGGAGACCAGAACTGAACACAGTATTCTAAGTGTGGTCGCACTAGTGACTTGTATAGAGGTAAAATTATGTTCTCCTCATGAGCATCTATGCCTCTTTTAATGCATCCCATTATTTTATTCGCCTTTGCAGCAGCTGCCAGACACTGGCCACCAAACGTGAGCTTGTCGTCCACCAATACACCCAGGTCTTTTTCAGTGACAGTTTTGCCCAGTGATTTACAATTAAGCATATAATTATACATTTTATTTCCTCAGCCCAAGTGCATTACCTTACATTTATCCCCATTAAAGCTCATTTGCCATTTATCAGCCCAAGCTTCTAATTTACAGGTGCTCCAGGTAGGCAGACTGGTGGGCACGGAAGCTTACAGGCAGGTGCTCCAGGTAGGCTGGCTGGCGGGCACAAAAGGTAACAGACAAGTGCTCCAGGTAGGTTGGCTGGCGGGCACAACTGTAGACAGCCTGGAGGACAGTACTGTTAGACAGGCTGGTGGGCTGGACTGACAGACAGACTGGCAGGCAGGACTGACAAGCAGCGGGACCTGAGGGGTGGAGCAAGTGTTTAGCACACGGAACAACAACCTTGCACAGGCACCTCCATTTTGGAGGTGGTGCCTTATATAGGGGAAGTCCTCCGGCCATTGGCAGGAGACTTTATAGGACGGCGCACGGCCCCTATAAGTGGGAGGGAGCTCGAGCCCTAAGCACAGTGCCCGGGAAGCTGCACGCGGTGCGCGCCACAGCAGTAGGGGAGCGGGAAGACGCCGGACCTAGACCGCGGCGGTAAGGGAAACGGCGTCTCTGCCCGGCAGGAGGCAGAGACGCCGATGCTACAGTACCCCCTCCCCCCTTTACGCCCCCTCTTCTTTAGAACCACAAGAAATTTTTTAAGAAGATGAGGGGCATGAATGTTCTCCCTGGGTTCCCAAGACCTCTCCTCAGGGCCAAACCCCTTCCAATCCACAATAAAGAAAGTCTTTCCTCTTATCCTATCGGTGGCCAAAATGTTTTCTACCTCAAAGACGTCCTCAGCGGAGACTGGAGCTGGAGCGGTACCTGGATCGTCAGAGAAAGAATTAAGGACAACAGGTTTGAGGAAGGATACATGAAAGGAGTTGGGAATTCATAAGGTGACCGGGAGTTTCAGCTTGTAAGCCACCGGATTGATTTGGTTCAGAACCTCGAACGGACCGATGAACCGCGGACACAACTTATAGGAAGGTATCTTGAGTCAAACATATTTGGAGGAAAGCCAGACCTTGTCTCCCGGACGGAATTGAGGCGGATCCAGACGTCTCTTATCAGCATGTCTCTTCATCCGCTCGGAGGACTGAAGAAGTGCAAATCTAGTGTCTTCCCAACTAGCCGAAAATTCGCTGACCAGAGACTCCTTAGGGAACTTATCTAGATGTGTGGTGAGCACCCTGAGCCCCCAGGTGCTTCACAGAAGTTTATAACATTGAACCTTAAAAATAACATTTTCACATTTTTTCAACAAAAATGTTTTTCAGCCCCCAATTTTGCATTTTCACAAGGGTAACAGGTTGCATTTGGGGAGTCCCTGATGTGCCTAAATAGTGGAAACCACCCCACCCTCCCCCCAGTGACTCCATTTTGGAAGCTACACCCTTCCAGGATTTTATCAAGGGGTATAGTGAACATTCTGAACCCAGAGGTACGACACAGAATTTGATAACATTAGGTCATCATATTGAATAAGTTGTTATTAGTCTTGAGTGCAAGTGCTCGCTATTTGAGTTTGCATCAGGTACTAGGGTATGCATCAAGTATCGTGGGTGCTCAAGTGACATGCTCGAGTCCCTGCCCCGCATGTTTTTTTTATTGGACACCCAAAAAAAAACAGACGGGGATCGCTCGTGCATGGCAGGCAAAACCCGCAAGGTTTTTTTGGCTGTATAACAGCTGCAAAACATTTGGGGAGGAGACTCGAGCATGTAACTCGAGCACCCGCCATACTCGATGCATACCCAAGCACCCGATGCAAACTCAAGTAGCGAGTACTTGCGCTCACTAGTCACCATATCATCGTCATTTTTTTTTCCTTTACTTCTGAAAAAATCCCAACCCCAACCCGAACCTTAGCCCAACCCTAACCCTAGCCTAACCCTAACCTTAACCTAACCCTAGTCTAACCCTAACCCTAGCCCAACCCTAACCCTAGCCCAACCCTAACCCTAACCCAACCCTAGCCCAGCCCTAACCCCAACCCTAACCCTAGCCCAACGTTAACCCAAACCCTAGAACAACCCCAGCACAACGCTAACCCTAAAGTTTATTTTTTACGCCGTTCCTTGTGTGGTATAAGTGATTAGACGATGTTATTCTTCGGGTCGGTGCAATTACAGCGATGCCAGATTCATATCGGGTTTTTATGATTGACAGCTGTCACACACTAAAAGACGCATTTTTTTGCAAAGACTAGTTTTTGCATCGCCATATTTTGAGAGCTATAGTTTTTCCATATTTTGGCTGACAAAGTCATGTGATGGCTTGTTTTTTGCGGGACAAGTTGACGTTTTTATCGGTATCATTTTCGGGCAAATGACTTTTTATCGCTTTCTATTCCGATTTTTGAGAGGCAGAATAAACAAAAGCCAACAATTCAGGAATTGTTTTTTTTTTGTTTTTTTTAATGCCGTTCTGCGTGTGGTAAAATTGATAATGAAGCTTTATTCTTTGGGTCAGTACGTTTACAGCGGTACCGCATTTTTTTTTTTATATATTTTGGCGCTTTTACACAATAAAACTATTTTATAGAAAAAAGAATTGTTTTTGCATCACTTTATTCTGAGAGCTATAACTTTTTTATTTTTCTGTTGTTGGAGCTGTATTGCAGCTTGTTTTTTGCGGGACAAGATGACGTTTTCAGCTGTACCATTTTTATTTACACTAGTCTTTTTGATCGCGTTTTATTCCATTTTTTGTTTGGCGGTATGATGATAAAATATTGTTTAATGTTTCGTTTTTTGTTTTTTTTTACCGTGTTCATGAAAGGGGTTAACTAGTGGGACAGTTTTATAGGTCAGGTCGTTTTGGATGTGGTGATACCAAATATGTGTACTTTTAATGGTTTATTTTTTTTTTTCATAAGATTATTTATTTATGGGCCCAATATATATATATTTTTATTATTATTATTTTCATTTTTTTTTTTAATATTTTTACAATTTTTTTTTTTTTTTTTCACTTTCTGACATTTTTATTACTTGTTCACATTGTCCCACTATGGGACTTTCACTTTTTGCAGCCTGATCGCCTGCATGGCATAGAGAGCAGCAGCTCCCTATGCCATGCAGCCTGTCAGGGCTGCACAAGGAGAAGTTACTTTGGTCGTGCACTGTGCATGACCAAAGCAACTTCCTGCCTCCTGGTGACCCGGATGTTGTCATGATGACGTCGGGTCACCATGGCAACATCCGGGACCGGATTCAGACGCCGCTGGACGCCGGCAGAGAAGGTAAATATCGCGCTTACCTCATCTTGCCACCGGAATGCTGCGATCGATTGCGATCGCAGCATTTCTGGGGTTAATGTGCCGGGAGCGGTGTGGGACCGGTCCCTGCACATAGCACAGTCAGCTGACAGTCAGCTGACACCCGGTGGTGATCTTGCCCGCACCGCTTGTGTGCGGGCGAAATCGCCAGGGCATATTAATACATATCAGGCCCATAAGGCCCAGGGCACACATACGTACTAATACGCCCTGGGTCAGAAAGGGGTTAAGAGGAGATGTAGTCTGTTTTATATACCCATTTTGAGTTTATCATGTGTGTGTACCCCTGTGTGGAGAAGAATATCTGCCAAAAAATAAGTTTAAGTTGAGATGTAGTCTGCTTTATACACCCATTTTGAGTTTTTAAGGTCTGTGTACCCCTGTGTGAAGAAGAATATGTGCCCCAAATAATTTTAAGCGGAGATGTAGCCTGCTTTACATACCACGGTAGAAAGAAAACCAATTTCTATTTTATCATGTGTTTTCCTGTGAGAACAATATCTACACCAAATAATTAATTTAAATTGAGTATACAGTGGTGGCCAAAAGTATTGGCACCCCTGCAATTCTGTCAGATAATACTCAGTTTCTTCCTGAAAATGATTGCAATCACAAATTCTTTGGTATTATTATCTTCATTTAATTTGTCTTCAATGAAAAAACACAAAAAGAATTGTCCTAAAGCCAAATTGGATATAATTCCACACCAAACCTAAAAAAGGGGGTGGACAAAAGCATTGGCACTGTTTGAAAAATCATGTGATGCTTCTCTAATTCGTGTAATTAACAACACCTGTAACTTACCTGTGGCACCTAACAGGTGTTGGCAATAACTAAATCACACTTGCAGCCAGTTAACATGGATTAAAGTTGACTCAACCTCTGTCCTGTGTCCTTGTGTGTACCACATTGAGCATGGAGAAAAGAAAGAAGACGAAAGAACTGTCTGAGGACTTGAGAAACCAAATTGTGAAGAAGCATGAGCAATCTCAAGGCTACAAGTCCATCTCCAAAGACCTGAATGTTCCTGCGTCTTCCGTGCGCAGTGTCATCAAGAAGTTTAAAGCCCATGGCACTGTGGCTAACCTCCCTAGATGTGGACGGAAAAGAAAAATTGACGAGAGATTTCAATGCAAGATTGTGCGGATAGTGGATAAAGAACCTCGACTAACATCCAAACAAGTTCAAGCAGCCCTGCAGTCCGAGGGTACAACAGTGTCAACCCGTACTATCCGTCGGCGTCTGAATGAAAAGGGACTGTATGGTAGGATACCCAGGAAGACCCCACTTCTTACCCCGAGACATAAAAAAGCCAGGCTGGAGTTTGCCAAAACTTACCTGAGAAAGCCTAAAACGTTTTGGCAGAATGTTCTCTGGTCAGATGAGACAAAAGTAGAGCTTTTTGGGAAAAAGCATCAACATAGAGTGTACAGGAAAAAAGAGGCATTCAAAGAAAAGAACACGGTCCCTACAGTTAAACATGGCGGAGGTTCCCTGATGTTTTGGGGTTGCTTTGCTGCCTCTGGCACTGGACTGCTTGACCGTGTGTATGGCATTATGAAGTCTGAAGACTATCAACAAATTTTGCAGCATAATGTAGGGCCCAGTGTGAGAAAGCTGGGTCTCCCTCAGAGGTCATGGGTCTTCCAGCAGGACAATGACCCAAAACACACTTCCAAAAGCACTATAAAATGGTTTGAGAGTAAGCACTGGAGACTTCTAAGGTGGCCAGCAATGAGTCCAGACTTGAATCCCATAGAACACCTGTGGAGAGATCTCAAAATGGCAGTTTGGAGAAGGCACCCTTCAAATATCAGAGACCTGGAGCAGTTTACCAAAGAAGAATGGTCTACAATTCTAGCAGAGCATTGTAAGAAACTCATTGATGGTTACCGGAAGTGGTTGTTCGCAGTTATTTTGGCTAAAGGTTGTGCAACCAAGTATTAGGCTGAGGGTGCCAATACTTTTGTCTGGCCCATTTTTGGAGTTTTGTGTGAAATGATCAATGATTTGATTTTTGCTTCATTCTCTTTTGTGTTTTTTCCTTGCAAGCAAATTAAATGAAGATAATAATACCAAAGAATTTGTGATTGCAATCATTTTCAGGAAGAAACTGAGTATTATCTGACAGAATTACAGGGGTGCCAATACTTTTGGCCACCACTGTAAGTATCATAATATGGACCGACACCTCTTCCACTACAGCCAACCCAACAGATGGAAACACAATCAGGAGTGTTCACATGTAAAAAAATTAGGGCCTAACACCACCATTTTCGTGGCCAAGAGATTGGAGATGGTGGCGTTCAACCTCTTAGCTTTGTCATGTGTAGGATGAGACAATCTTTTACGTGGGACCGAGAGCTGGCTGCAGTGCTGAGAGAGGGCGGAGTACGGTGAAACGGACAAACTGCTGGACCATGAGTGAGGTGCAGGGGGGCATGTTACGGTGGATTGAGAAAGATGTTGTGTGCTCAGTGAAACAAACACAGCATGCATGTCTGCTTCTGTTACACCTGACGGGCTCTCACTCAAACTGACTGGAGCGGGTAGAGAAGCAGAGGTTCTGCGGTGGGAGACCAGCATGCCAATAGCATGGTAACAGAGGAGGAGGAAGAAGTATCATATGCGGTTGATGGGGCAGCTGATGGTTGTTGAGGTTCGCGGGTCCGCAATTTATCGCAGTGAGATTGCCAGAGCAACACATGTTGATTGTGCATGTGAAGGTTCATGCATGTAGCAATCAAATTTTAGCAAATGCAGAGCGCAGGCAATGTCTCTGAAGGATGATAAGCTGGATGGCAGCGTTCTGCTACCATCCAGCCTGCCATCTCAATCCCATCCCAGCGTGGGAGAATTCTCCTGCTCAAGCGGTGACGTCATTTGCCGGCACGGCATGCGCAGGAGAATTCTCCCACGCTGTAAGTGACGTGCATGAGGTGAGCCGAGTTCATTGGACATGAACTCGGCTCATCTGGATGCCGTCACAGCCAGACACTGAGGAGCTTCACTGAGGAGCATCTCAGTGTCTGCGACATGGCAAGCTGGATGGCAACGTTTTGCTGTGATCCAGTCTGTCATGTCAATGTAGCAGAGCTGAAGCCATCCTGGGAACCATGGAAAGGTAAGGATGAGGTTGGTTTATTATTTTACTTTTGTTGCAGGAGATCGTTGACTTCAGCTGGAATGGGCGATACGGTAAGTAGAGTTTAATTTAGAACATTAATGTATTGTGTCTTTATTTCAATTAAAGGACTTTATTCTGGGTGTGTGTTTTTTTTAACTTTCACTATGGGGTTAGTAATGGGGGCGTCTTATAGACGCCTCTCCATTACTAACCTGGGCTTGATGTCAGCTGGCATTATAAGCTGACATCAACCCCAGCCCTATTACCCCACTGCCACCGCTACAGGGCAGTGGGAAGAGCGAGGCTAAGTGCCATAATTGGCACATCCTATGGATGCGCCATTTCTAGGGTGGCTGACGGCTGGTGTTTCTAGCCTGGGAAGGGGCCAATATTCCTGGCACCCTTCCTGGGCTATTAATATCAGTCCCCAGCTGTCTGCCTAGCCTTTGCTAGCCATTAAAATAGGGGGGACCCCACATCATTTTTTTGGGGGGGTCCCCCATTTTAATAGCTAGTAAAGGCTAGGTATTTAGCTGGGGGCTGATATTAGTAGCCTGGGAAGCTCCGTGGGTATTACCCCCTTCCCAGGCTTCAAACATCTGCCCCAGCTGTCTGCTTAACCTCCGCTAGAGACTAAAATTACAGGTAACCCCACACCAATTTGTCTTTTATTTAAATCCTTTATTTTAACACTAAATGACAAGTACAGTAACCAACACTGTCACTGTACTTATTATATATGTGACTGACATGTTTCTATCTATCAAATCTATGTTTGATGCTCTATTCTTTCTGTTCTAAATTGTCGGATACCGGTGTATGCCGCTGATGAACTGCCGGCCGGCTTTTTTAAAGAGATGGGTGCACGAAAATCGGAGGGCACTAGTGTGTTCTGAGTGCCCTGCTATGTTTTTCATGCACACTCCTATATACCCTGCCTGCCTGTCTGCCTATATATTCTGCCTGCCTGACATTTAATTGAGCACTGTTCCCATCGATTTGGGCAATTTTTGACCTTCTGCAGACCGCCGGGGGGGACAACCAGAAAAATGCTCGAGTTTCCTATAGACTTACATTGGGCTCGTTGCTCGGGTCGAGCTCCCGAGTATTCCAATGTGCTCGACCCAAGCTTCGAGCACCCGAGCATTTTAGTGCTCGCTCATCACTACTTATTACACTCCCCTCACTTCTTATCTTTCCCCCTTCATTTGACAACTATTTATCTTAAATTATGGCTAGAGAAAACTGGCCACAATATTTCTAATTATTAATGGTTTGTCACTGAAGATTTGGGATGGAAATAAAATCTGTATATATAGTTTACACTTTAAACATTTCTTTTCTGAAATGTTTGTTACCTTTGGGCTCACACAATAAGCTGCATAAAATGGAATTTCCTATCATATTTCCTTAACTTCCAGAAGGCAAAGATCTCATTCAGAAAAATCTGATTAAATACAGTCAATTACACAAAACAGCAATAGCGAGAGTTGCTTTTGAAAAGGCTTGTTCAATGGGATTCATTGATGACCCTAATTCAAAGTTATGCTTTTCATATAACTCTCCACAGACTTTACTCTTGAAAATTCTACTACATTTTATAATGTCACTGATGAAAGTATGATTCTCAATCAATGCTCTGAAGATTGAACTTCTAAAGCTAAAGAATCCACTGAAGAAAATGTTGGACTTACAGTCAACCCCAAAGCCAACACATTTGGAAAGTATAATGTTAAAGACAAGATCAAATCAAGAAAAAGCCCATCTGATTGAAAATTCATAGACAACATAAACTTCAAATCTCAAATGGAAGACAGAAGCAAAGAAAATTAAGAAGAGGATGAAGGCAAAGACTCTGGCTACAGACCGTATAACCAAAGTTTTGACAATTCAAGTTGCCTTGACTAATATCATATAAGAAGGTAATGATCCACCACCACCTATGGAAGTGAAGTTAACAGAAATTAAACAAATTCAAGACTAAAAAATTATTCTCATTGAATCCTTCTTTGATGTTTTATCTAAAAATCAAATTGCAGTTACCTAAATGGTTGTAATTACAGAGTTAAGAATATTTGCAAAAGATTTGATGGTTCATCCTTTATTGTGAAGTTAAAAGGGTCACTTCAAGAAAATTTGGCAGAGCCATCCAAAAGTTGGGTGATATTTTCCGGGTTGCAATAATTTTGTTTAGTGGTTTGAACTTTTATAAAGTTGATTAAATGATTGAAATATTAGGTTTGGTAAGTATTTCAGAAAATACATTTCATTTGTGTGTCCTGGAAGCAAGAGAAAGAATCCACCTGTTAGCAAACACAGATGAAATCATTGTGCCTGACTGGTGACAACCAATGTGACAGTCCAGGTCACAATGCTAAATATTGCCTATACTCAGTAATAGACTGCCTTTCAAAAGAAATAATCGATTTCAAAGTGCTCATCTTCAGTGGCAATGGAAAAGAATGCCTCCATCATCTGCGTGGCCCATCTAATCAAAGACGGTCTAAAAAAAAATGTTCACTTCAGACAGACAATCTGGAATACGCAAGGAGATGAGAGAACATTATTCCCAAAATGGATATCAATTCTACATTTGGCATTTTGAAAAGCCAATAAAAAAAAAAATTGCTTAGGAAAGTCATCTACCTCTCTGCAAATCCATCATCCCATAGAATAAAAAAAATGCACTTCGCTTATAGTGGTGTACAAAAATTTGTGAAGATGAATTATGTCTTCTAGGGGAAAAGTGGTTGTAAGTCATGTAGCATTTTATCGATGAACATGTATGGGAAGGAATATATTATTCCATCTGTAGTCATGAGCCCTTAGAAGACAAAAAGGAGAGACAATTTCTGTGGCTGAAGAACGAAACCTCTACTTCTTCTTACCTCAGCATCCTTGTATCTCCAGTATTAAACCAGATAGATAGGGTGGGCAGCAGTGTGAGAAGCCTCTTCTCTTACCGCAGCACACCTGGTATCTCCATGGTGGACAGCAGTATGAGCAGCCTCTTCTTACCTCAGCAGCCCTGATATCTCCAGTATTAGATGTGAAAGACAGGGTGAACTGCAGTGTAAAGTGCACTCTTCTTATCTCAGCACCCCTGGTATTTTCCGTGTTACACCAGAATATCTATCGGGAGCCAATCTTCCTACACGCAAAAAGGAGTCTGAGGTTCCTAGTTTAAGACAGGTTACTATCAGGACTTGTGCACACGACCGTATAAATTGGACGAGTGCTATCCTTGGTTTAAACAGTTATCACTCATACCCATGTTATTCTATGGGGCTGTGTATTTGTCCAATTTTTTCCTTGGAGCAAGTGGTCTGAGGAAAAAAAATCACAGCAGGCACAATTTGCCTCCGAGAATCGGATGGGAATCACCAATTCAAATATATGGGTCCATGAAAAAAATTAAGACTGCACTCAAATGACATCCAAGTATGATCCGATTTTCATGGGCTGACTGAATAGAGAAGGTGGAGAAACTTTTTGTTTCTCTCCACCTCTAGGAAAATGGATTCCACTCTGATCAAACTCTAATCAGAGTTTGATAAGCATAATCGGACCATGACCATTTTACTCGGATGGAGAGAAGACTGTCGTTTGACAAGGCGGTGGTCATTTTAATTCTATAGTAATTACCTCCTTAGAAAAAAATTAATATTCGCTATTTAAAGGCATATGCTAAGTAGTGGGTGACTAGTTATGGGGATGTTGTTTTTCTCCAGACAAGTCATCCCACTAATCATGTTATCCAGCTCCTGTGGGCGTAAGTAACATGAATTGCACAAGTGGGGTCACCAACGTTGCCTCTTTGCAAATCTCTTCCTCTTTGACAATTCTGACGCATTGACACTGTGTATGCTCAGAGAGGAGTGATGTAGAACATCTGGCTCACTGCGCATTATTACAGTGGCATGTAAAAGTTTGGCCACCCCCTGGTCAAAATTACTGTTATTGTGAACAGTTAAGCAAGTTGAAGATGAAATGATTTCTAAAAGGCCTAAAGTTAAAGATGACATATTTCCTTTGTATTTTAGGCAAAAAAATATAGTCATTAGTGATGAGCGAGCATGCTCGTTACTCGAGATTTACGAGCATGCTCGGGTGGTTTCCGAGTATCTTCGGCGTGCGTGAATATTATGTTTGAATCACTCCGTGTGCATGACTTGTGACTGTTTGACAGCTTTAATACATGTGAGGAATGCCTGTTTCTTAGGCATTCCTCTTGGGTCTGTGAAACAATGTTGTTTGCTACTATGCTAATTGCATATTATACTAAGTCAGCTGAATGTTGATTTAAAGTGCTCCTGATATACCAGCTATGTAAATTGATTAGCTCAAACAATGAGACCTGAGTTAGCCCTGCACCTTTACCTCTAACCCCGACCTGTGACTGATGACCTTTATATGTAAATAGAAAAAGGGTTTATCTATCCTGCTGAAAAGAGACTGGGAACAGAAATTAGAAGGAGACTTTACAGGGAGAGTCAAGGTTCATACTCTCTTCACACCATCAGCATGGTAGGATGGCTTTACCCAAAGAGACACAGATTTGGATTTTACATGATTCTAGTCTAAGGGTATATAGCCCTGACTGAAAAGATACGGATAAGCTCCATTGACCATCAGACAGCCCATGGACACGTTTGGGGAGACCAGGTTAGGACGATGAAGTCATCTGGCCCCATAGACATGTTGTTTGGGGTTGCCATGAGGGACTGTCCAGTCACCTGGAACCCATAGAGACATTCGGAGAAGCCAGATTGGGACCCACCGGTCATCTGGCCTCATGGAAACTCTTGGAGAGGCCAGGGTGGGACCCTCCGGTCTCCTGGCCTTGTACCTGGATGGACTGTTAGCTTCCTAAGCTTGCCGCTACCTTCTCTCTGTGGGGGCTCACAAGAAGCGGTGGGCCACTGGTTGAGGTAGTTGGCCCTGGAATTCCCAAAGTCACAGCTGTTCTATCCCAGATGGACAGAGCGGAAGGGTGAGACTGTGTAATGTTGTACCATCTTGGGTATTTGCTGGGACTGTGTGTTTATTGTCCGCTTTGTGGTTCAATAAAGTATTGCCATGCTGTTTTACCCTCACCCTGTGTTGTCTGAGTAGTATTACGCCCATGGAATACCCCGGGTCTTCACATCATTTTTTACATTTTAAAAATTACACAAAGGAAAATGGGCTGATGCAGAAGTTTGGGCAGTTGTGTGCTCAGATAACTTTGACCAAGGTTTCAGACCTTAATTAGTCTGTTAGGGTTATGGCTTGTTCACTATCATCGTAAGGAAAGGCCAGGTGATGCAAATTTTCCAGCTTTATAAAAACCCAGCCTCCTCTAACCTTGTGCCAAAAAACAGCAGCCATGGGGTCTTCTAAGCAGCTGCCTAGCACTCTGAAAATGAAAATGG
Organism: Phyllobates terribilis; assembly: GCF_046119375.1. Classification (NCBI taxonomy): domain Eukaryota; kingdom Metazoa; phylum Chordata; class Amphibia; order Anura; family Dendrobatidae; genus Phyllobates; species Phyllobates terribilis. Next base: position 266,725,505 of record NW_027362764.1, on the reverse strand, counting down.
TGGAGGCACACAAAGCAGGAGAAGACTATAAGAAGATAGAAAAGCATTTTCAAGTTGCCCTTTCCTCAGTTTGAAATGTAATTAAGAAATGGCAGTTAACAGGAACAGTGGAGGTCAAGATAAGGTCTGGAAGACCAAGCAAAATTTCAGTATGAGCTGCTCGTAGGATTGCTAGAGAGGCAAATCAGAACCGGCGCTTGACTGCAAAAGACCTTCAGAAAGATTTAGCAGACACTGGAGTTGTGGTACATTGTTCTACTGTTCAGAGACATCTGCACAAATATGGCCTTCATGGAAGAGTCATCAGAAGATATATATATTTTTTTGCCTTAAATACAAAGCAAATGTGCCATCTTTAACTTTAGGCCTTTTAGAGATCATTTCATCTTCAACTTTCTTACCTGTTGACAATAACAGTAATTTTGACCAGGGGTGCCCAAACTTTTACATGACACTGTAGAGAGGCAGAGATTTAAAAAGTGCAAATGAAATAAATCATGTTACTCACGCCAATAGGGAGAAACCAAAAACAAGAAAAATACCCAAATAACTGGAAGTAAATGGATAGATCGCACAGTGCAAAAATAATAATAAATAATAAAGGGTATTTAGTTAACATAATTTTGATCAAAATAATGTAAAAGCCATCCCGCCATGTCACGGCAACCCTTATGGGACAGTCCTAACTCTAATATTAAAAATAGGGGTGTGATAATATTGTTAGTGCGGTGACTAATCTGAGGAAAACGCCCCCATGACTAGTTACCAACTAATTAGCATATCACCAGCACAGTTATAAAATTGTTTTCTGCAATCAGAAATCAATTAGACAATAAATTAGATTGTTCGAAGAATATTAACATAGTAATAAATATATTGTGGTGGTTTGGAGGACCTGGACAACCTGTATTTATGAATTTCCTTATAATTACTGATCTTTTGGTTAATTTTTATTTCTATTCCATGAGAGCCCCTTTAATAAACTTCAGGAACTGCAAAGGTGAGTGGTAGAGAAGTGGTCCAGTGGCAATGTTGCGAAAGTGAGGCCAGGGAATAGTTGATACTTTGTAATCTGCTATTGCTCATGTATGTCATCTCAGCCTATGCTTCTATATAATAATAAACTGGATAGTTTGTTAAATAAATGATAAGTTACTGTACACTGCCTCTGTCTGTATATATTGAACCAAATGTACTGTGCAAAACACTGCTGGGGCATGGGGGCCCACTACTACCACCAGGGGATTCGCACAGTAAGGCCATGGAGTGGCCTAGCTAGTCTCCAGACCTTAATCCCATAGAAAACTTATGGAGGGAGTTGAAGCTCCAAGTTGCCAAGCAACAGCCTCAAAATTTGAATGATTTAGAGATGATCTGCAAAGAGGAGTGGACCAAAATTCCTCCTGACATGTGCGCAAACCTCATCATCAACTACAAACAACGCCTGACTGCTGTGCTTGCCAACAAGGGTTTTGCCACCAAGTATTAAGTGTTGTTTGCCAGAGGGATCAAATACTTATTTCTCACTGCAAAATGCAAATAAATGTATCTAATTTATACAATGTGATTTTCTTGATTTTTGGGGGGGTATTCTATCTCTCAATGTTAAAATTAACCTACCCTTAAAATTATAGACTGTTCATGTCTTTGTCAGTGGGCAAACTTACAAAAACAGCAAGGGATCAAATACTTATTTCCTTCACTGTTTCTGCTTGAAATTATAAGTGTACTCAAATATGAAATATGCACTTAATCTTCAGAATGCACTTTTTGGATGGATACTTGATAAGTGTATCCTATTTTAATACAGTATACAACTAATTCCTTCTTATTGGTGAGCTAATCTAGTTCTGGTGTTTTTTCTTCTTTTTCATGACCATTGCATACACCATAAAAACACTAATACATTATATTATATTATATACTATAAAAACCTAAATTCATCCCAGAGGTGGCCCACAAGGTTTGTCTTTTTTGTTTGTATCAAATATGAAAGAACCTTCTAAAGATTTATTTACTGTTTAATAGCCAGTTTACATAGGCCGACCAAATTCTGTAGTGCAATCCTTCTTTACTCATAGAATGTCATGCTATCGACAGCAAATCTCTTGTTTTTATTAGGCTGTGTGCCCACTATGCGTTTTTCAAGCGTTTTTGCAGCGGAATTTCCGCAGCAAAAACGCTTAGAAAACACTTGGTAATACGTGCCCCATGGTCCCTAATAATAATCCGCATGTGCTATGCACATGCTGCGGAAATTTCCGCTGCGGATTATCATTGTGGAAAAATACACAGCATGTCCATTAATTTAATCACCGCCATTGACTTGCATTGGACCGCGTGACATCCGCATCACTGCATCTGCACAAGCGGATATCACACGGTTCAAATGTGCGGATGGTACGCAGGTATGGAGGAGAGGAGACTCTCATCCAGATCTGGGTACCATAGAAACTGTAAAAAAAAGAATTTAAAATAAAATATAAAGATTATACTTACCTTCTGATGTCCTCCCGGTGTTTTCTCCCCTCCGTCTGGTCTGCTGTATGGGTTGCATTGTTGTGAAGGACCTGCCATGACGCCATTGAGTCATGTGACCTGTCACATGACTCAGTGACGTTACCGCAGGTCCTTCACACCACCGCGAGCCACCCAAGACACCGGACGCAGCAGAGAAAACACCGGGAGGACATCGGAAGGTAAGTATAATCTTTATTTTTTATTTTTACCATTCTTATTCTTTTTTTTTTTAACTAACTTGGTCACACTACTATGAATCCATGCATGGATTTATATAGTGTGAACAAGTTGTCAAGCACTTTTCCAAGTGATGCTAAAATCGCTTGGAAAAGCACTTGATAACCCGCATGCAGAAATGCATGCAAAAACGCTTGACAAACGCTTCTACCTGGCGGGAAAAACGCATGTAAAAACCGCATGCGTTTTTCCTGCCACGGAGAAGCAGAAAAAATATGCAGCAATTCTGCATCGTGGGCACATAGTCTTAACCCTAGAACGCATGACCATAAAAATCTACATTTTCACATACCTGGGGCCTTTTAGGCCCATGTGCAAATAACATGGAATAACTCAAACAAAAATGACAAACAGCTATATACCTGAGGAATACCTAGAGTTTCAAAATTCTAACTAAAGTAATCTTGCAGAAAATAGAAAACAATTAACAGGGCTGGCCTGCGAGGCCCCAGGTATGCGTTCTAGGGTTGGAAGATGTGCTCCTGAGAACAATAAGTTTTAAGCAATTAAAATCATTGCACTTGACAAACGAATGCTTTGCTCATTCGTTGGGTGATTGCTGTTTAGAAAGGCCAATAGTAAGTGTGTCACCCTGGCCTGGATGCCACAAGTGTAATAAAGCTATGTCTGAGAGCAAGGGGGAGGTTCTCTAGTCAGGGGAACATTAGCATGCAGTACCTCCTGTCTCAGGCCAGTAGGGGGAGCAGGCTGCCCCTATAAAAGCTGGTACTGGGGGCAGGGTTAGGGAGAACTGGATGACCTGTCTCAGTACTGAGACGTGTCCCGGAGCAGAGCAGGGACAGAAAGTTGTATTGCACCTAAGAGGAAGTGTGGCAGGAGGAGAGCCACAAGCCAGAGACAAGAGGCGAAGTGAGCCTGTCTTGGCAGATAAAGGACTTAATTTACAAGACTTTGGTGTCTGAGGCTGGGAGGATTCCACATTCTCCAGCAGATAACCAGTCCGCAGGGGACTGTATATTCCTTGGCCTAAGAAGCCTGAAGGCCCTGCCACAACAGAAGGGACCAGGAAAGCCGTACCAGGCCGGGAGCAGAAAGGAACCCACGTTGCAGGCCATACAGGCGAGAGTACACGGAGAGCTCGGAAACGTGGGCTGTTACCCTATAAGGAGGAGATAGCCAGAAGGAGTGCAGAAAGCACGGTAGGCCTACACTCTCACCCTGACCAGGGCCAATCTCCCAATTGCTCTCAGACATCCAGGTTTGTGGGTCAGTTTACCTGTTCAAGTAAAGACCCTAGACTGCAACCTGTTGTCTGTGTGCTCCTTCGCGCCTCCAGCACTACCGGTACTGGGACTCTCACCACCATCACTCCCACCATCCATTATACTGCCCTGGGGCCGCACTCTTCCCGTGGGGAGTCACACTACCCTAGCTGCGCACCTCATCAGCCCCAGCGGTCTGCATGCAGCGGCGGTTCCTAATAATCCACGGGTGGCGTAGTCGGACATAATCATCAGCACATAACGGACTACCACTGGCCTGACCACCCTGAGCCACGGAACCGGGTTGCCACTACTACCCCCATCGTTCCCCTATTGCCCGGATCCGAGTGCCTCACGGCCCAGGGGGCGAGTCATAAGAAATAAGCATTCTTTCGAATGCTTGTTACCAATGTCTGTCCTGTCTAATGCTGGGTTCACACACTGCATTTTTTATTTGCTGTAATTGTGGTAGAACTGCAGCATTTTAAAATTGCAGCAAAATAAAAGTGTGAATGCAAGCTAAAAAAGGGGTGTCCAGTGAGAACAAATGATCACTTATTTGCAGGATATCTGAGTGCTGAGTCCCGCAACAATCGGCAGAACGAGAAATTTAAATCTCTGACAGTGAACATTTATCCCAGTTACAAAATGGCACAACAGTACAAACTCCAACCACCGATTCATTCATTTCCTATGGGGCTGCTAGAAAAAGCTGAGAGCACCGCTTATCAGCCCTATAAGAACTGACTAGAGCTGTGGTCAAACAGGCTCTTCGCTGCTTCATTATAATGGGTGTAAACGTTGTGATAACCAGTGAGCCCTGTCCTCAGTGGAGTACTGGTGGGCTCATTGGTGTACTGCCCATCATGCAGTCACTGCCTGACACTGTGTGATTAAAGCCTGCAATAATAAATGAGCGCTCTCCAGGGGGCCGCAACTAGCAGCAGCATGGCCCTTGTTTGGCCCTCGGGTTGTGCATGACAGGTTTAGACCATTGGAGAGACTGAAACCAGTGATGGTGAACCTTTCAGAGACCGAGTGCCCAGACTGCAACACAAAATCCACTTATTTATCGCAAAGTGCCAACACGGCAATTTAACTTGAATATTGAGGTTTTAGTTTAGAAAAAACAACTCACACACTAACATCAACCCCTTCTCCACGCAGGCCCAAGTGTTACGCTCGCGTCCGGACTGACTGGCATGAGCGTGATTAGTGATCTCACTGTACCATGAACCAAGGAGAGCCTGGAGGGGCGTAACTAAGTATCAACCCGATCCGACCAAGGTCGCACGGCGGCTAGTCGACTCCGTGGACCAAGGAGTAACCGAGCAGAGGGACCAGGTGCGACTCCAGGTCAGACCCCGGTCACAGTTGTTGACCCACACCGGGGAATGCAGGAACAGGCAGGTTGGTATTGCCAAGTACGGCTGGTATGCAGACAGGTGGGCACTGGCAAGCACGGCTGGTATGCAGACAGGTGGGCACTGGCAAGCACGGCTGGTATGCAAACAGGTGGGCACTGGCAAGCACAGCTGTTATGCAGACAGGTGGGCACTGACAAGCACGGCTGGAGTGCAGACAGGGAGGTACTAGCAGGTTCGAGCGTAGGCTGGATAGGGTCCAGTACAGACTGGGAGACAGGTACAGAGCAGCAGATGCGGTAGACAAGCAGAGTAAAGCGAAACCGCCGGAGCGGAGGACAAGGCAGAGCAGAGAGGAACTGCTGGTGCGGTGAGCAAGCAGAGCGGAGCGAAAACCGCAGGTGCGGTGGGCAAGGCAGAGCAGAGCGGAACCGCTGGAGCGATGTACAAGGCAGAGCAGACAGAAACCGCCGGAGCGGTGGGCAAGTCAGAGCAGAGAGAGGTCGCCGGAGCGGTGGGTAAGTCAGAGCAGAGAGAAACCGCCGGAACGGTGAGCAAGTCAGCACAGAAAGAGGCCGTCGGAGCAGTGGGTAAGTCAGAGCAGAGAGAAACCGCCGGAGCGGTGCGTAAGGCAGAGCAGAGAGAAACCGCTGGAGCGGTGGGCAAGTCAGAGCAGAGAGAAACCGCCGGAGCGGTGGGCAAGACAGAGCAGAGCGAAACCGCAGGTGCGGTGGACAAGGCAGAGCAGAGTGTAACCGCCGGAGTGGTGGGTAAGTCAGAGCAAAGAGAAACCGCCGGAGCGGTGGGCAAGACAGAGCGGAGAGAAACCACACGTGCGGTGGACAAGGCAGAGCAGAGCGGGACCGCCGGAACAGTGGGTAAGTCAGAGCAGAGAGAAACCACCGGAGCGGTGGGCAAGACAGAGCGGAGAGAAACCACAGGTGTGGTGGATAAGGCAGAGCAGAACAGGGCTGAAGGTGCAGGCAGAGAGGACAGGGCTCTGTTCACATGGAACAGACTGAAAAATGCAGGAAGATGGCTAGAACAGAGGAGGTGGATACGGAGGAAGGGAAAAGGGACAAGCAGAACCAGATACACACAAGGTACTTACTATGAAGTAGCGAGTGGACACAAAACTCACAAACAGAAGTACAGAGACAACGAGTGGGAGTTAGGTGCAGGTTAAGATACTGCAGGAAAAGGGAAGGTACGGACATAGACAAAAACAGGTAACAGGCTAGGATACAGTTCAGGCAGGAACTGCTACTGCAATGAGATACAAGAACGAGCCTGGGTATAAAGCCCCCAGAGAGGCGCAACAGAAAAGAAGTCACAGATAACATGTCTGGGTATGCAGCCCCCAGAGATGGCGGAAACAGACAAGAAGCAGAGCTGGACCTGGCAACTTCAGAGTCAAGGAGTACACTGAATGTTAGTGTTGCTCAGGCACCTCCTACTGGGTGGAGGGGGTTTAAATATCCAGTGACTCACAGCAATAGGCTGGAGATGCATTAGGGGTGTGCCCACAGCAGCTATAAGAATCAAGAAGTAACCGGGCCGCCGCCCTAAGCAGTCAGTCAAGAGATATGCACACAGCATGAACTGGAGCAAGATTTGCAGGCTGGACAGTCAGGTAAGATTGCGGTCTTGCTGTTAAGATCTGCTACAGAGACTAAGGAAAGGCAGGAGATCTGTCCCTACAATAGAACTAAACTAGATCCCTACGATGTAACGGGGAACCTGATCCTGCGATCAGACCCGCTAAAGTCCTCGGCTAGTCTGAACGCAGACCTATAGATGTGGGGGAGGGATCCCTACAAGATCTAGGGACTGGGACAAGTTGGACACCTCCTAGCAGAAATAGTAGCAGTCAAAGACAAACACACAACAAAAAGCATAGAGGTCCGAAGACCTAGCAAAACTAACAGAGAACGGCAATAGAGCAACAAGCTAGCTCAACAGTAGTAAATACAAATGAAGTCCATCAAAGCCAGGAGGGCGGAGCCGGATTAAATAGGCAAAATGGTCATGTGACCAGCAAACTAAAAAAAACCTAACAGGAGAGTTGTAACAGTACCCCCTCTTCTAAGAGGATCCTCCGGATCCCCTAGGCCCAGGCTTACCAGGAAACCTCCTGTGAAACGCTCGGACAAGTCTGGGGGCAGAAACATCATCCGCCCTCACCCATGAGTTATCCTCAGGTCCGAAACCCTTCCAAGCGACGAGATACTGCAAACTCCCTCTATACCGTCTAGATTTAGGATGCGGGAAATTTCATATTCCCCGTCCTCCACCACCGGAGGAACAGTGGCAGAGGCGTCACCATCCGACACATCAGCTTTTTTCAACAGAGAAACATGAAACACCGGATTAATCCTCCAGGACGTAGGAACCTCCAGCCTAACAGCAGATTGGTTAACTATCTGAAGTACCTTAAAGGGCCCTACGAACTTGGGACCCAATTTTTTAGAAGGAATCCTCAATCGCAGATTCTTAGAGGACAACCAAACCATGTCACCAACAGCAAACAAAACCTCTTGCCGTTTCCTATCAAAGTACCTCTTAGATTTTTTGTTAGCCTCCTGAAGATTACCACGCACATCCGTCCAAACTCTCTCCAAATCACCGGAAAAACTCTCCTCCTCAGGCACAGCCGAAACCAATTTGGAGAATGACCCAAAAGACGGATGTCTCCCAGAACAACAAAAAAAAGGCGAACACCCAGCAGAAAAGGATGTATGGTTGTTAAGAGCAAATTCAGCAAGTGGCAGAAACTCAGACCACCCCTCTTGATTGTCTGCCACAAAACAACGCAAGAACTGCTCAACATCCTGGTTCTTCTTTTCTGTCTGGCCATTAGACTCAGGATGATATCCGGATGAAAACAACAAATGAACTCCCAACCTGTCACAAAAGGCACGCCAAAAACGAGCCACGAACTGAGGTCCCCTATCAGAAACAATGTCAGTAGGAACACCATGTAGTCTGACAATTTCCTTGACAAAGGCCTTGGCGAGTGTCTTAGCGCAAGGTAGTTTGATGAAGGGAACCAAGTGACACATCTTGCTAAAACGGTCCACGACCACCCAGATGACCGTGAAACCTTCAGAGGGAGGAAGGTCAGTAATAAAGTCCATAGCCAGATGTGTCCAAGGTGCACTAGGAACCTCCAGAGGGCAAAGCAACCCCGCAGCAGGAGCATGCGAAGACTTGGATCTAGCACACACAGTACATTGGCGCACCCACTTAATGACTTCCTTCTGCCATCCAGGCCACCAAAAACTGCGACCCACAAGTCTCTTGGTCTCAGAAATTCCTGGATGACCTGCCAACCGAGACTCATGACACTCAACAAACAAATCTCTCCTAAAGGTCCTAGGCACAAACAACCTCCCATGGGGAGTGTTAGATGGGGCATTCTCCTGTGCTTTAAGAATCTCATCCTCCAAAACGGAGTCCAAAGCAGCAATCACAACACCTTCTTGTAAAATGGTCTCCTCTTCCTCCTCAACACCGACCATGGGAGAAAAGCTGCGAGACAAAGCATCCGCTTTAACATTCTTGGTACCCGGGATGTAAGTAACGGAAAAATTAAACCGCGAGAAAAAAAGTACCCACCTAGCCTGACGGGCATTCAAGCGCTTGGCAGCATCAAGATAGATCAGATTTTTATGATCAGTGAAAACCTGAACGGGAAATTCAGCACCTTCCAAGAGATGACGCCAGTGTTCAAATGCGAGTTTAATCGCCAGCAATTTCCGATTACCAATATCGTAATTAAGTTCAGTCTCGGAAAATTTTTTTGAAAAAAAGGCACAGTGATGTACTCCATCCTTGTTTTCCTGAGACAACACCGCACCAACCCCCACCGAAGAAGCATCAACCTCAACCAAAAACGGCTTAGTCACATCAGGCTGCATAAGGATGGGAGCAGAGGTGAACCTCTCCTTTAAAAACACAAAAGCTTCAATAGCCTCAGAAGTCCACTGAACCGCATTAGCACCTTTCCTGGTGAGATCGGTCAGCGGTTTGACAATAATAGAAAAATTTTTTATGAATTTTCTGTAATAATTGGCGAAACCCAAAAACCTCTGTATCGATTTCAAACCAATAGGCCTAGGCCATTCCTGCACAGCTTGAACTTTAACCGGGTCCATCTCAAAACCTTCACTGGAGATAATGTAGCCCAAAAAACTAATTCTCTGTACAGCGAACTCACATTTCTCCAGCTTAGCAAAAAGCGAATTGTCCATTAATAACTGTAATACCTCACGTACGCTCCGCCAATGAGACTCCAGATCCGGCGAATAAATCAAAATGTCATCCAAATACACCACCACATCTTTGCCGATTAAAGGTCTAAGGATATCATTAATAAGATTCTGAAAAAATGCTGGAGCATTGGTGAGACCAAAAGGCATAACCAGATTCTCAAAATGACCCACAGGAGTGTTAAAAGCAGTCTTCCATTCATCACCCTCCTTCATGCGCAACAAATTGTATGCCCCCCGGAGATCAATTTTAGAGAACCACTTGGCCCCCACTAACTGGTTAAATAAATCGGGAATCAATGGCAGTGGGTAAGGATTGCGTACAGTAATTTTATTAATCTCACGAAAGTCCAGACAAGGACGGAAAACCGCCATCTTTTTTTTTCACAAAAAAAAACCCAACAGCCACAGGAGACTTGGAAGGCCTAATGTGACCAGCGGCCAAGCTTGTCTGTATGTATTCCTCCAAAGCCTTTCTCTCAGGAATAGTAAAATTAAATAAACGACTCTTAGGAAGAGTCGCTCCAGGGACAAATTCAATGGTACAATCATAGTCTCTATGGGGAGGCAAAACCTGCGACTCCTCCTCAGAAAAAACTCTCCAAAAATCCTGAATAGGTACAGGCAATTCCCCTCTATCCACAGCAGCAATGCGTCCGTTACAACACTTGTCATAACACTTAGGGCTCCAGGACTTAATTTCATTGGTAGACCAATCCAGTACAGGATTGTGCAATTTTAACCAGGGTAACCCCAATATTACTGGAGAAGGCAAATTATCCAATACCACAAAATCCAAATTCTCTTGATGAATACCATTAATAGTGAGGGGAAATTCACAGACCTTGTGAGTAACACTCTTCAAGGGAGAGCCATCGACAGAAACCACAGCAATAGGGGATGACAAAGTTTTAGGTTCTAATCTAAGTTTTTCCAAGAATCCCCCATCAATCACATTCAGAGTAGATCCACAATCCACAAATACCCGAAATTCAATTAATTCATCCTGAGCAGCAGTAGTGGCAGATAGGAATACCCCCTTAGAATTTAAACAGGCAATAAGAGCATGACTGACCATTTTTTTATCTTTCTTCTTACGAAGCATACAGCTCTTAATAAAATGACCAGAGCTTCCGCAATAGAAACACAAGCCTTCAGAAAGTCAGCGGTCTTTTTCCTGAGAGCGGGGTGCCATCGCCCCAATTTCCATCGGCTCTCCATTGTCAGCACAGAACCTCTCAGGACTCGAAGCTGACATAGCAGAGGATTTGCTCTCATTAACCCTTGCACGCAGTCTCCTGTCCACCCGTATAGCTAATTGCATTGCCTCCTGCAAGTTTCCAGGTGTGGGATAAGCAATCAGTAAATCCTTAACCCTTTCACCTAGCCCTGCCAGAAACAAGCTTTTCAAAGCTGAATCGTTCCACCCTACCTGGGCAGACCACCGACGGGAGTGAGAACAATATTTTTCCACATTACCTGATCCCTGCCTCAAACGTCTTAATTCAGACTCAGCAGATGAGACGCGATCAGGATCATCATACAACAAACCCAAAGCAGAAAAAAAACTATCCACTGATCTAAAGCACGGATCACTAGGTTGGAGAGAGAAGGCCCATCCCTGAGGATCTTTGCGCAAAAGTGACATTATGAACCCTATGCGCTGTGATTCATCACCAGAGGATCCGGGTCTCAAACGAAAATATAATAGACAAGCATTTTTAAAAGAAAAAAAATCTTGTTGTTCGCCAAAAAATAGATCAGGCAGACGTACCTTTGGTTCCACAAAATGCGCTCCAGAACAGCTACTCACGTGTTGTTGGAGCTTGGTCACCTCCAGAGAGAGTCCCTGCAAGCATTGAGCCAAATCTTGCACCGAGATCATGATGGAAAACTGGAGGTCTTTCCCCAGAGAAAATCCTTTCCTTTTTATTTATTTTTTTATGGCTGGACTTACTGTTAAGATCTGCTACAGAGACTAAGGAAAGGCAGGAGATCTGTCCCTACAATAGAACTAAACTAGATCCCTACGATGTAACGGGGAACCTGATCCTGCGATCAGACCCGCTAAAGTCCTCGGCTAGTCTGAACGCAGACCTATAGATGTGGGGGAGGGATCCCTACAAGATCTAGGGACTGGGACAAGTTGGACACCTCCTAGCAGAAATAGTAGCAAAGACAAACACACAACAAAAAGCATAGAGGTCCGAAGACCTAGCAAAACTAACAGAGAACGGCAATAGAGCAACAAGCTAGCTCAACAGTAGTAAATACAAATGAAGTCCAGCAAAGCCAGGAGGGCGGAGCCGGATTAAATAGGCAAAATGGTCATGTGACCAGCAAACTAAAAAAAACCTAACAGGAGAGTTGTAACACTTGCAAAGTGGGAGGTGGTGCACTATGCAAGCATGCCGCCAGGGATGTTACACCAAACATGCAGTCCCATGGGAGTAACATCACCTCATTCCCCACACAGACTCCCAGCATGCAGACCCACATAAGTATTATCACCCCCTTTCCCACACAGTCCCATACACATAACATCACCCCCTTCGCCACACCTGTGACTTTACCCCCTCCCCATGAAGCCCCCCAGCATGCAGATCTATGCACGTAACAGCACCTTCTTCCTCATGCAGCCCTCCCCCCAGCACGCAGCCCCACGCAAGTAACTCTAACCATTCACCACGCAGCCCCCCAGCACGCAGTCCCACGGGAGTAACATCACCCCATTCCCCACTCAGCCTCCCAGCATGCAAACCCACATAAGTATTATCACCCCCTTTCCCACACAGCCCCATACACATAACATCACCCCCTTCCCCACACCTGTGATATCACCACCTCCCGATGCAGACCCCCCTTCGCATGCAGCTCTATGCACGTAACATCACCTTCTTCCCCACGCAACCCGGCCCCAGCACGCAGCTCCACGCAAGTAACTAACCATTCTCCAGGCAACCCCCCATGCATGATATCACCCCTTCCCCACGCGTGTAACACAGACATAAAATAACCCCTTTACCCATGAAGCTCCATGCAAGTAACATTACCCTTTCCTTGTTCAGACCACCAATATGCAGCCCCACACAAGTAGCAGCAGCACCTTCCTTGTGTAACCCTTCAACATGCGGCCCCCATGTAATAACATTCACTTATCTGTGCCCCTAAAACACAGCCTAAGATCCCTCAAACTTTTTTTCTATTTATAAATAGAACATAGCTCCATTATGCAGTACCTCAGTCCTCTCAGAGTGTAATCGCTCCACGAGCCTAAATCCTATAAGGACATGCATGTTGCCTCTCCAGTGATGTCCCTCATCTTGGGCCCCTTCCTGGTATATATGTCCCCCATCCTGGTTTCCTTCAAAGTACTGTATATATGTTCCCTACCCTGGTATATATGTCCCCCATCCTGGGGCCCTTCGTGGAATGTACATCCCCCTTCCTATGCTCCTTCCAGGTATATATGTCCCTCATCCTGGTACATATGTCCCCCTATCCTGGTACACACGTGGTCAAAATTGTTGGTACCCCTCATTTAATGAAAGGAAAACCCACAATGGTCACAGAAATAACTTGAATCTGACAAAAGTAATAAATTAAAAATCTATGAAAATGAATAAATGAAAGTCAGTCATTGCTTTTCAACCCTGCTTCCACAGAATTTTTAAAACAATTAAACTCATGAAATAGGGCTGGAGAGAAATGATGGTACCCCTGAAAATAATGTGACAAAAGGGACATGTTAAATCAAGTTGTGTCCACTAATTAGCATCACAGGTGTCTACAATCTTGTAATCAGTCAGTGGGTCTGTATATAGGGCTACAGATACTCACTGTGCTGTTTGGTGACATGGTGTGTACCACACTCAACATGGACCAGAGGAAGCAAAGGAAAGAGTTGTCTCAGGAGATTAGTAAGGAAAATTATAGATAAGCATGATAAAGGTAAAGGTTATAAGACCATCTCCAAGCAGCTTGATGTTCCTGTGACTACAGTTGCACATATTATTCAGAAATTTAAGATCCATGGGACTAAAGCCAACGTCCCTGGACATGGACGGAAGAGGAAAATTGATGACAAATCAAAAAGACGGATAATACGAATGGTAACAAAAGAGCCCAGGATAACTTCTAAAGAGATTAAAGGTGAACTTCAAGCTCAAGGAATATCAGTGTCAGATCGCACCATCCGTAATTGTTTGATCCAAAGTGGACTTCATGGAAGATGACTAAGGAGAACACCATTGCTAAAAGAAAATCATAAAAAAGCCAGACTGGAATTTGCTAAACTACATGTTGACAAGCCACAAAGCTTCTGAGAGAAAGTCCTATGGACAGATGAGACAAAATGGAAGTTTTTGGCAAGGCACACCAGCTCTATGTTCACAGATGGAAAAATGAAGCATATCAAGAAAAGAACACTGTCCCTACTGTGAAACATGAAGGAGGCTCTGTTATGTTCTGGGGCTGCTTTGCTGCATCTTGCACAGGGTGTCTTGAATCTGTGCAGGGTACAATGAAATCTCAAGACTATCAAGGGATTCTAGAGAGAAATGTGCTGCACAGTGTCAGAAAGCTTGGTCTCAGTCGCAGGTAATGGGTCTTGCAACAAGATAATGACTAGTGTTGAGCCACCCCCGTAGTGTTCGGGTACGGTTCGGTTCGTCGAACACCGGGATGATCGAGGAACTGTTCGTCGAACTGTTCGTCGAACACCTTAGAACACCGTCGAACACTGTTAAAACCAATGGCAGGCAAACAAAAACACATAGAAACACATAGAAAACACCTGCAAAGGTGTCCAAAAGCTGACAAACTGCTCAGAAGACACTCTCTTTAAAAAAGCCGGCCGGCAAATTCAGCAGCGGCATACACCGGTACCCGACAATTTAGACAAGAAGGAATAGAGCATCACACATAGATTAGATAGATAGAAACATGTCAGTCACACATATAAGAAGCACAGTGACAGTGTTGGTTACTGCACTTGTCATTTAGTGTAAAGGATTTATTAAAAAAAATATTAGTGTTTTCATGCACCGTCTCTTTAAAAAAGCCGGCCGGCAATTCAGCATCTGTACCCGACAATTTATAACAGACAGAATAGAGCTTCACACATAGATTAGATAGATAGAAACATGTCAGTCACATATATATGAAGTACAGTGATAGTGTTGCTTACTGTACTTGTCATTTAGTGTAAAGGATTTATTTAAAAAAATAATAGTGTTTTCATGCACTGTCTCTTTAAAAAAGCCGGCCGGCAATTCAGCAGCGGTACCCGACAATTTAGAACAGAAAGATAGAGCATCACACATAGATTAGATAGATAGAAACATGTCAGTCACATATATATGAAGTACAGTGATAGTGTTGGTTACTGTACTTGTCATTTAGTATTAAAATAAAGGATTTATTATTAAAAAAATTGGCGTGGGGTTCCCCTTAATTTTAGGCTCTAGCGGAGGTTAAGCAGACGGCTGGGGCAGATGTTTGAAGCCTGGGAAGGGGGTAATACCCACGGAGCTTCCCAGGCTACTAATATCAGCCCCCAGCTGAATACATAGCCTTTACTAGCTATTAAAATGGGGGACCCCCCAAAAAAAATGACGTGGGGTCCCCCCTAATTTAATAGCTAGCAAAGGCTAGGCAGACAGCTGGGGGCTGATATTAATAGCCCAGGAAGGGAGCCATGAATATTGGCCCCCTCCCAGGCTAGAAACACCAGCCGTCAGCCGCCCCAGAAATGGCGCATACATAGGATGCGCCAATTCTGGCCCTTAGCCTCGCTCTTCCACGCTGCCCTGGTGCGGTGGCAGGGGGTAATAGGGTTGGGGTTGATGTCAGCTTATAATGCCAGCTGACATCAAGCCCAGGTTAGTAATGGAGAGGCGTCTATAAGACACCCCCATTACTAACCCCATAGTCAAAGTTAAAAAAAAACACAAACACCCAGAATAAAGTCCTTTAATTGAAATAAAGACACAATCCTTTATTGTTCTAAATTAAACCATACTTACCATCACGCCCATTCCAGCTGAAGCCAACGATCTCCTGCAATAAAAGAAAAATAATAAAGCAACCTCATCCTTACCTTTCCATGGTTCCCACGACAGCTTCAGCTCTGCTACATCGAGATGACAGGCTGGACCGCAGCAGAACGCTGCCATCCAGCCTGTCATCCCGCAGACACTGAGAAGCGCAGGCTTGCTTGCGCTGCTCAGCGTCTCTCTGTGACGACATCCAGATGAGCCGAGTTCATGTCCAATGAACTCGGCTCACCTCATGCACGTCACTGACAGCGTGGGAAAATTCTCACGCTGAAGCGCTGATTGCAGGAGAATTTTCCCACGCTGTCAGTGACGTGCAGGAGGTGAGCTGAGTTCATTGGACATGAGCTCACCTCATGCACATCACTGACAGCGTGGGAGAATTCTCCTGCACTCAGCACTTCAGCGTGAGAATTTTCCCACGCTGTCAGTGACGTGCATGAGGTGAGCCGAGTTCATTGGACATGACCTCGGCTCATCTGGATGCCGTCACAGCGAGACAGTGAGGAGCGCAAGCATGCCTGCGCTTCTCAGTGTCTGCGGGATGACAGACTGGATGGCAGCGTTCTGCTGCGGTCCAGCCAGTCATCTCGATGTAGCAGAGCTGAAGCTGTCGTGGGAACCATGGAAAGGTAAGGATGAGGTTGGTTTACTATTTTTCTTTTATTGCAGGAGATCGTTGGCTTCAGCTGGAATGGGTGTGATGGTAAGTATGGTTTAATTTAGAACAATAAAGAATTGTGTCTTTATTTCAATTAAAGGACTTTATTCTGGGTGTTGTGTTTTTTTTAAATACTTTACTAGAAATTCATGGCGGTCATGTCTAATACTGGCGTGACCCCATGAATTTTGGGCTTGGGGCCAGCTGATAATACCAAGCTGGCCCTAACCCCTTTATTACCCAGTGAGCCACCGCACCAGGGCCCTGGATGAGTTGGGTACAGCGCCAGAAGATGGCGCTTCTATGAATGCGCCATTTTCCGGGGTGGCTGCGGACTGCAATTTGTAGCGGGGGGGGGCCCAGAAAGCTTGGGCCTCCCTGCGCTGCAGTTTCCAGCCCCCAGCTGCCTAGTTGTACCTGGCTGGACACAAAAATAGGGCGAAGCCCCACGTACTTTTTTTTTAATTATTTCATGAAATTCATGAAATAATTAAGAAAAAAAGGGCTTCCCTATATTGTTGTGTCCGGCCAGGTACAAATAGGCAGCTGGTGGTTGGGGGCAGCCCGTTCCTGCCTGCTGTACCTGGCTGGACACAAATATAGTGCGAAGCCCCACTTCAATTTTTTTTAATTATTTCAGGAAATTCATGAAATAATTTAAAAAAAATTGACGTGGGGCTTCGCACTATATTTGTGTCCAGCCAGGTACAGCAGGCAGGAACGGGCTGCCCCCAACCACCAGCTGCCTATTTGTACCTGGCCGGACACAACAATATAGGGAAGCCCTTTTTTTCTTAATTATTTCATGAAATAATTTAAAGAAAATTGACGTGGGGCTTCGCCCTGTTTTTGTGTCCAGCCAGGTACAACTAGGCAGCTGGGGGCTGGAATCCGCAGCGCAGGGAGGCCCAAGCTTTCTGGGCCACCCCCGCTGCAAACTGCAGTCCGCAGCCACCCCGGAAAATGGCGCGTTCATAGAAGCGCCATCTTCTGGCGCTGTACCCAACTCATCCAGGGCCCTGATGCGGTGGCTCACTGGGTAATAAAGGGGTTAGGGCCAGCTTGGCATTATCAGCTGGCCCTAAGCCCGAAATTCATGGGGTCACGCCAATATTAGACATGACCACCATGAATTTCTAGTAAAGTATTTAAAAAAAACACAACACCCAGAAAAAAGTCCTTTAATTGAAATAAACACACAATTCTTTATTGTTCTAAATTAAACCATACTTACCATCACGCCCATTCCAGCTGAAGCCAACGATCTCCTGAAATAAAAGAAAAATAATAAAGCAACATCATCCTTACCTTTCCATGGTTCCCATGACAGCTTCAGCTCTGCTACATCGAGATGACAGGCTGGACCGCTGCAGAACGCTGCCATCCAGCCTGTCATCCCGCAGACACTGAGAAGCGCAGGCTTGCTTGCGCTCCACAGTGTCTCTCTGTGAGGGCATCCAGATGAGCCGAGTTAATGTCCAATGAACTCGGCTCACCTCATGCACGTCACTGACAGCGTGGGAAAATTCTCCTGCACTCAGCGCTTCAGCGTGGGAGAATTCTCACACTGAAGCGCTGAGTGCAGGAGAATTCTCCCACGCTGTCAGTGACGTGCAGGAGGTGAGCTGAGTTCATTGGACATGAGCTCACCTTATGCACGTCACTGACAGCGTGGGAGAATTCTCCTGCACTCACCGCTTCAGCGTGAGAATTTTCCCACGCTGTCAGTGACGTGCATGAGGTGAGCCGAGTTCATTGGACATGAACTCGGCTCATCTGGATGTCGTCACAGAGAGACGCTGAGCAGCGCAAGCAAGCCTGCGCTTCTCAGTGTCTGCGGGATGAGAGGCTGGATGGCAGCGTTCTGCTGCGGTCCAACCTGTCATCTCGATGTAGCAGAGCTGAAGCTGTCGTGGGAACCATGGAAAGGTAAGGATGAGGTTGCTTTATTATTTTTCTTTTATTGCAGGAGATCGTTGGCTTCAGCTGGAATGGGCGTGACGGTAAGTATGGTTTAATTTAGAACAATAAAGGATTGTGTCTTTATTTCAATTAAAGGACTTTATTCTGGGTGTTTGTGCTTTTTTTAACTTTGACTATGGGGTTAGTAATGGGGGTGTCTTATAGACGCCTCTCCATTACTAACCTGGGCTTGATGTCAGCTGGCATTATAAGCTGACATCAACCCCAACCCTATTACCCCCTGCCACCGCACCAGGGCAGCGTGGAAGAGCGAGGCTAAGTGCCAGAATTGGCGCATCCTATGAATGCGCCATTTCTGGGCGGCTGACGGCTGGTGTTTCTAGCCTGGGAGGGGGCCAATATTCATGGCTCCCTTCCTGGGCTATTAATATCAGCCCCCAGCTGTCTGCCTAGCCTTTGCTAGCTATTAAATTAGGGGGGACCCCACGTCATTTTTTTGGGGGGGTCCCCCATTTTAATAGCTAGTAAAGGCTATGTATTCAGCTGGGGGCTGATATTAGTAGCCTGGGAAGCTCCGTGGGTATTACCCCCTTCCCAGGCTTCAAACATCTGCCCCAGCCGTCTGCTTAACCTCCGCTAGAGCCTAAAATTAAGGGGAACCCCACGCCAATTTTTTTAATAATAAATCCTTTATTTTAATACTAAATGACAAGTACAGTAACCAACACTATCACTGTACTTCATATATATGTGACTGACATGTTTCTATCTATCTAATCTATGTGTGAAGCTCTATTCTGTCTGTTATAAATTGTCGGGTACCGCTGCTGAATTGCCGGCCGGCTTTTTTAAAGAGACGGTGCATGAAAACACTATTATTTTTTTTGATAAATTCTGTACGCTAAATGACAAGTACAGTAAGCAGCACTTTCACTGTACTTCGTATATATGTGGCTGACATGTTTATATCTATCTAATCTATGTGTGAAGCTCTATTCTTTCGGTTCTAAATTGTCGGGTACCGGTGTATGCCGCTGCTGAATTGCCGGCTTTTCATGTTTCACTGTTGGCACTGTTCCCATCGATTTGGGCAATCACTGTAATGCCACAACCACCATGGCTGTGGCATTACAGTGAGTGGCAGACAATCCCTGCATGATTGGTGCTCTAAATAGCGCCAGACATGCAGGACACGCTTTTGGTGCACGAACAGTTATCGAACATAACCTCGAACAGCCGAATTTTTTGCAAATCGTTCGGGTTCGTCGAACAACTCGAACACCGCCCAAAACAGCTCGAATTTGAGATTGGCGAACAGTTCTAGTCGAACACCGCTCATCTCTAATAATGACCCAAAACACACAGCCAAAAACACCCAAGAATGGCTAAGAGGAAAACATTGGACTATTCTGAAGTGACCTTCTATGAGCTCTTACCTAAATCTTATTGAGCATCTTTGGAAAGAGGTGAAACATCCCGTCTGGAAAAGTCAACCTTCAAACACGAGACAACTGGAGCAGTTTGCTCATGAGGAGTGGGCCAAAATACCTGTCGAGAGGTGCAGAGGTCTTATTGACAGTTACAGGAATCGTTTGATTGCAGTGATTGCCTCAAAAGGTTGTTCAACCATATATTAAGTTAACAGTACCATCATTTCTGCCCAGGCCTATTTCATGAGTTTTTTTTTTTAAATTCTGTGGAAGCAGGGTTGAAAAGCAATGACTGACTTTCATTTGTTCAATTTCATAGATTTTTAATTTATTATTACTTTTTTTCGCATACCGCGATCTCCGGCGCCATACTTACATACTTACCTGACCAGGAGGAGCTGTTGCCGCGGTGCCTCTCTTCTCACTGGAGACCGGGGCAGGAGTGAGGCGTCGGAATTGACACATGCGCATAGCGCTAATTGGCGCCATTTTACTGAAGACACATTTGCAGTGTGTCTTCAGCAAAATAGCGCCGGACAGTGCGGTATGGGCACGCGCGTACTTTGGCGCCGCATTCCTCCTCCGGTCTCCGGGAGAACAGGACACGGCAGTGCTGGAGCACAGGGAAGAAAGGTGAGTATAAGTGTTTATTTTTTGTATGTGTGCAGCATGAAAGGGATGAGGGGTGCCATACATACCAAGATTGGGGGGTGAGGGGACCATGCATACCAGGATGAGGAATGAGGTGCCATGCATACCAGGATGAGGGGTACCACACATACCAGGATTGGGGTGTGAGGGGACCACGCATACCAGGATTGGGGGATGAGGGGACCATGCATACCAGGATTGTGGGGTGAGAGGTGCCATGCATACCAGCAATAGAGATGAGAGGTGCCATGCATACCAGAATAGGCATTAGGGATACCATGCATACCAGGATAGGAATGTGGGGTACCATGCATACCAGGATGAGGGATGGGGAGCCAAGCATACTAGGATGAGGGATAGGGTACAATACATACCAGAATTGGGGGATGAGGGGTGCATACATACCAGGATTGCGATGAGGGGTGCAATGTATACCAGATTTGGAATGAGGGGTGCCATGCATACCAGGATGAGAGATGGGGTGCCATGCATACCCGGATTGGGATGAGGGGTGCAATGTATACCAGATTTGGAATGAGGGGTGCCATGCATACCAGGATTGGGGAAGAGGGTGCAATGCATGCCTGGATTGGGGATGAGGGGGGTGCCATGCATACCAGGATTGGGGATGAGGGGTACTATGCATACAAGGATTGGGGATGAGGGGTGCCATGCATATCAGGATTTAGGATGAGGGGTGCTATGCATACCAGGATTGGGGATGAGGGGTGCCATGCATGCCAGAGTTGAAAAGCAATGACTGACTTTCATTTGTTCAATTTCATAGATTTTTAATTTATTATTACTTTTCGCATACCGCGATCTCCGGCGCCATACTTACAGTGGGTACGGAAAGTATTCAGACCCCTTTAAAATTTTCACTCTTTGTTTCATTGCAGCCATTTGGTAAATTATAAAAAGTTCATTTTTTTTTTCATTAAAGTACACTCTGCACCCCATCTTGGCTGAAAAAAAACAGAAATGTAGAAATTTTTGCAAATTTATTAAAAAAGAAAACTGAAATATCACATGGTCATAAGTATTCAGACCCTTTGCTTAGTATTGAGTAGAAGCACCCTTTTGAGCTAGTACAGCCATGAGTCTTCTTGGGAATGATGAAACAAGTTTTTCACACCTGGATTTGGGGATCCTCTGCCATTCTTCCTTGCAGATCCTCTCCAGTTCCATCAGGTTGGATGGTGAACGTTGGTGGACAGCCATTTTCAGGTCTCTCCAGAGATGCTCAATTGGGTTTAGGTTACGGCTCTGGCTGGGCCAGTCAAGAATGGTCACAGATTTGTTCTGAAGCCCCTCATTTGCTATTTTAGCTGTGTGCTTAGGGTCATTGTCAAGGTCAAACATCGGCCAAGTCTGAGGTCCAGAGCACTCTGGAAGAGGTTTTCATCCAGGATATCTCTGTACTTGGCCGCATTCATGTTTCCTTCAATTGCAACCAGTCGTCCTGTCCCTGCAGCTGAAAAACACCACCATAGCATGATGCTGCCACCACCATGTTTCATTGTTGGGATTGTATTGGGCAGGTGATGAGCAGTGCCTGGTTTTCTCCACACATAAAGCTTAGAAGTATCACCAAAAAGTTCTATCTTTGTCTCATCAGACCAGAGAATATTATTTCTCATAGTCTGGGAATCCTTCATGTGTTTTTGAGCAAACTCTATGGGGACTTTGATATGTCTTGCACTGAGGAGAGGCTTCCATCGGGCCACTCTGCCATAAAGGCCCGACTTATGGAGGGCTGCAGTAATAGTTGACTTTGTGGAACTTTCTCCCATCTCCCTACTGCATCTCTGGAGCTCAGCCACAGTGATCTTGGGGTTCTTCTTTACCTTTCTCACCAAGGCTTTTCTCCCACGATTGCTCAGTTTGGCTGCACGGCCAGGTCTAGGAAGACTTCTGGTGGTCCCAAACTTCTTACATTTAAGGATTAGGGAGGCCACTGTGCTTTTAGGAACCTTGAGTACTGCAGAAATTCTTTTGTAACCTTGGCCAGATCTGTGCCTTGCCACAATTCTGTCTCTGAGCTCCTCGGTCAGTTCCTTTGAGCTCATGTTTCTCATTTGGTCTGACATGCACTGTGAGCTGTGAGGTCTTATATAGACAGTTGTGCGGCTTTCCAAATCAAGTCCTATCAGTTTAATTAATCACAGCTGGACTCCAATGAAAGAGTAGAACCATCTCAAGGAGGATCACAAGGAAATGGACAGCATGTGACTTAAATATGAGAGTCTGAGCAAAGGGTCTGAATACTTATGACCATGTGATATTTCAGTTTTTCTTTTTTAATAAATTTGCAAAAATTTCTACATGTCTGGTTTCTTTTCAGTCAAGATGAGATGCAGAGTGTACATTAATGAGAAAAAAATGAACTTTTTAGAGTTTACCAAATGGCTGCAATGAAACAAAGAGTGAAAAATTTAAAAGGGTCTGAATACTTTTCATACCCACTGTACATACTTACCTGACCAGGAGGAGCTGCTGCCGTGGCGCCTCTCTTCTCGCTGGAGACCGGGGCAGGAGTGAGGCGTCGGAATTGACACATGCACATAGCGCTAATTGGCGCCATTTTACTGAAGACACAATTGCAGTGTGTCTTCAGCAAAATAGCTCTGGACAGCGCGGTATGGGCACGCACATACTTTGGTGCCGCATTCCTCCCCCAGTCTCTGGCAGAACAGGACATGGCAGTGCTGGAGCACAGGGAAGAAAGGTGAGTATAAGTGTTTATTTTTTTGTATGTGTGTAGCGTGAAAGGGATGAGGGGTGCTATACATACCAGAATTGGGGGGTGAGGGGACCATGCATACCAGGATGAGGAATGGGGTGCCATGCATACCAGGATGAGGGGTACCACACATACAAGTATTGGGGGGTGAGGGGACCACGCATACCAGGATTGGGGGGTGAGGTGACCATGCATACCAGGATTGGGGGATGAGGGGGCCATGCATACCAGGATTGTGGGGTGAGGGGTGCCATGCATACCAGCAATGGGGATGAGGGGTGCCATGCATACCAGAATAGGCATGAGGGATACCATGCATACCAGGATAGGAATGTGGGGTACCATGCATACCAGGATGAGGGATGGGGTGCCAGGCATACTAGGATGAGGGATTGGGTACCATACATACCAGAATTGGGGGATGAGGGATGCCATACATACCAGGATTGGGATGAGGGGTGCAATGTATACCAGATTTGGAATGAGGGGTGCCATGCATACCAGGATGAGAGATGGGGTGCCATGCATACCAGGATTGGGATGAGGGGTGCAATGTATACCAGATTTGAAATGAGGGGTGCCATGCATACCAGGATTGGGGAAGAGGAGTGCCATGCATACCGGGATTGGGGATGAGGGGGGGTGCCATGCATACCAGGATAGGGGATGAGGGGTGCCATGCATACCAGGATTGGGGATGAGGAGTGCCATGCATACCAGGATTGGGGATAAGGTGTGCCATGCATACCAGGATTGGGGATAAGGTGTGCCATGCATACCAGGATTGGGGATGAGGGGTACTATGCATACAAGGATTGGGGATGAGGGGTGCCATGCATACCAGGATTGGAGATGAGGGGTGCCATGCATACCAGGATTGGGGATGAGGGGTGCCATGCATACCAGGATTGGGGATTATGAGTGCCATGCATACCAGGATTGGGGGTGAGGGGTGCCATGCATACCAGGATTGGGGATGAGGGGTGCCATGCATACCAGGATTGGGGGTGAGGGGTGCCATGCATACAAGGATTGGGGATAAGGGGTACCATGCATACCAGGATTGGGGATGAGGGGTGCCATGCATACAAGGATTGGGGATGAGGGGTGCCATGCATACCAGGATTGGGGATGAGGGTGTCATGCATACCAGGATTGGGGATGAGGGGTGCCATGCATACCAGGATTGGGGAAGAGGGGTGCCATGCATACCAGGATTGGGGATTAGGAGTGCCATGCATACCAGGATTGGGGGTGAGGGGTGCCATGCATACCAGGATTGGGGATGAGGGGTGCCATGCATACCAGGATTGGGGGTGAGGGGTGCCATGCATACAAGGATTGGGGATAAGGGGTACCATGCATACCAGGATTTGGGATGAGGGGTGCCATGCATACAAGGATTGGGGATGAGGGGTGCCATGCATACCAGGATTGGGGATGAGGGGTGTCATGCATACCAGGATTGGGGATGAGGGGGCCATGCATACCAGGATAGGGATGAGGGGTGCCATGCATACCAGGATAGGGATGAGGGGTACCATGCATACCAGGATAGGGATGTGGGGGGGCCATGCATACCAGGATTCGGATGAGGGGCCATCCATACCAGGATAGTGATGAGGAGTACTATGTATAGCAGGATGAGGGATGGGGTGCCATGCATACCAGGATAGGGATGAGGGGTACCATCCATACCAGGAAGAGGGGTACCATACATACCAGGATAGGGATGAGGGATGGGGTACCATGCATAAAATGATAGGAATGAGGAGTGCCATGCATACCAGGATGGGGGTGAGGGGCCCATGCATACCAGGATAGGGATGAGGGGTGCCATGCATACCAGGATAGGGATGAGGGGTGCCATGCATACTAGGATAGGGATGAGGGGTGCCATGCATACCAGGACAGGATGGTGGGGACAGGATGGGGGCAGCACAAATACCAGGATGGGGACAGCACAAATTCTAGGATGGGCGCAGCACAAATACCAGGATGGGGGCAGCACATACCAGCATCAGAGACCATATACCAATAAAAATGCTCGCTACCCGGGCGTAGAACGGGTTCAATAGCTAGTACTGTATATGTTCCCATTCTGTCGCTGTCCTCTGTCTGTAGCAGGCACAGAGGCAGGCAGCTGAAATTGGCATGCCTGCTATGGGCAACGTATGACGTCACTACCATGTGCCGCCTGCCAACGTCGGCTGCCAGCCTCTGATTGGCTGGAGGCATGTATTGTACAGGGACCTGAAGCACTTCCAGCTGAAACAGGCACTGACGTCGGCAGGCTCCCCATAGGCCCGGTCGCAGTGCACCCTCTGCACCCGTGATTGTTACCCACCTGCTGGAGTGCATGGGCTCCGTAGTGCTGGGGTGACGGCATGTGTGGCCACAGAGATGGCTTGAGTGCTCCCTCTGGCACGCGTTAAATAACAATGCCACATATTGTATATCCTAAAATACAGTGTCATGCGCTGACATGATGCGTTAATTATAACAGCACCATACACTATACACATTGTATATATTAGTGCACCCCCTCAAGAATAAATATACTTACTTGTGCTACCATTCGGCACTGCAGAGCTTGCCTTTTATGGCTAAGCTTGGCCTTTGCCAAATTACAAAGAAGGATTTGAATGGCAGATGGCTACAGCTTCTCTATTTCTGTATCCCCGTGACAACACTTCCTGTCAATGTTATTATACAGGCAGCGTTGTACTAATGTATTTGATAAAAATATACAATGTACGTATACTACAGACTCTGCTTATGGTCATCTTACCTTAACCTAATTTTATCATACATCAATAATGATTAACAACAGTATTTCAATAGTATTCTGTACATGGGATGCTTCTTCATGTCTTGAAGGATTTTTTTTTTAGCAATCTTTGTGGCCGTTTTTAGAAGTTATACAAACTACAAAGGAAGCAAGGAATGTGGCAAGAATTTAGAACATCTGATTCTTTGTACTCTGCTGCTTCACTGAGTCATTACATCTTTTTATCCTCTACTGCACAGAATTAAATGGGCTTCCCACAACAAACTTGCCTGGTGTGTCCAAAACACAAACCAATACACACTGAACATTGGGCTAATGATCACAAAAAAAATCCTCTTAATCCCATTTTAGGGTGTAAGCAAAGGCGTAGATATGTGTTCATAACGGGAAGGGATGGCGGGAGTGGGGTGGGTGGTACGTAAAACAGGTCTGAATCGGCCCCTTACCTAGGTAACCATATTTACAACTATAGAGGTGCTCGCTAATTATAGTGGGTACCTCAGGAGACAAGTTGTTGACTTTTTTTATCGGGCCTAACCACGACTCGCCTGCAGCTGTGGGAGACTATAATCCATCAGGTGAATTGGCAAAAGGTAAATCCGGTTCTCCGATCGGGAAACAAAGACGTACACACTAGGTTGCGTTACAGAGAGTCTCATTTACTGTGGCCAAGATTTATTGAATTATAACTTTACAAGAATCAGATGAACAGACAATCTTTTTAATGGCAATTGCAACAATCTGTCAATGTGAATCAGGTCTTCAATACAAGATAGTTCTTGGTAGAGCAGTGTCTGGGCTCAATAACCAAGTGAAATAATTTACTAGAATTCGTACGTCATATGTCATCTCCTTGGAATTGCTACTTGTTCCAATATATCAATTAGAGGACGACACACACTTTTACTTGGTGCCGTAAAATGACAATTTATTTGCACAACAACCAAATTGAGGGTCCCACATGTGTAGCTGTAATCCCAGTCACAGGTTCATCAATCACAGGCAAAGCTTTCAGATATTTCCATGCTTTATTCTGCTCATCCCAGTAAATTTGGATGCTATCTCTACTGTACATCTGGCACAAGGCATTTGCATTGAATTATAATGTTAACAAGTTAGTACTAGATCCTGAAATCATACCATCTGTATGTTTTGTGTTGACAAAACTCCCATGTAATGTTAATGTGATGCTCCATGGTTTGGGAATAAAACATAACTACTAGAAGCTACTTGCAAAAAAAATGTTAGAAACTGGTTGCAAAGAGCTTTTGAGGGATTTTCATCGATTCTTCCTTGGAAAATTCTTCCAGTTCTGTGAGATTCCTGGGTTGGCTTGCATGCGCTGCTATTTTGAGGTCTTGCCACAGATTTTCAATGATGTTCAGATCAGGGAACTGTGAGGGCCCTTTTTTCTCCACACATACCTTTAATCATTGTGTCCAAAGAGTTCTATTTTAACCTCATCGGTCAACAAGACTTGTTTCCAAAATGCATCAGGCTTGTTTAGATGTTCTTTTGCATACTTCTGATGCTGAATTTTATGGTGAAAACGCAAAAGAGGTTTTCTTCTGATGACTCTTCCATGAAGGCCGTATTTGTGCAGGTGTCTCTGAACAGTAGAACAATGTACCAAAATTCCAGAGTCTTCTAAATCTTTCTGAATGTCTTTTGCAGTCAAGCGAGGGTTCTGATTTGCCTCTCTAGCAATCCTACGAGCAGATCTCATTCTGTCATTTCTTAATTACATTTCAAACTGAGGAAAGGGCAACTTGAAAACACTTTGCTATCTTCTTATAGCCTTCTCCTGCTTTGTTTGCCTCCACCATTTTCATTTTTCAGAGTGCTAGGCAGCTGCTTAGAAGACCCCATGGCTGCTGTTTTTTGACACAAGGTTAGAGGAGGCAGGGTTTTTATAAAGCTGGGAAATTTGCATCTCCTGGCCTTTCCTAACGATGATAGTGAACAAGCCATAACACTAACAGGATAATTAAGGTCTGAAAACTTGGTCAAAGTTATCTGAGCACACAAATCTCGAAGGGTGTCAAAACTTTTGCACTGGATCATTTTCCTTTTTTTAATTTTTAAAATGGAGAAAAATACTATATATATATATATATATATATATATATATATATATATATACAGTTATATGAAAAAGTTTGGGCACCCCTATTAATTTTAAGCTTAATGTTTTATAAAAATTGGTGTTTTTGCAACAGCTATTTCAGTTTGATATATGTAATAACTGTTGGACACAGTAATGTTTCTGCCTTGAAATGAGGTTTATTGTACTAACAGAAAATGTGCAATCTGCATTCAAACAAAACTTGACAGGTGCATAAGTATGGGCACCTCACCAGAAAAGTGACATTAATATTTAGTAGATCCTCCTTTTGCAAAAATAACAATCTCTAGTTGCTTCCTGTAGCTTTTAATGATTTCCTGGATCCTGGATGAAGGTATTTTTGACCATTCCTCTTTGCAAAACATTTCCAGTTCAGTTAAGTTTGATGGTCGCCGAGCATGGACAGCCCTCTTCAAATGATCCCACAGATGTTCAATCATATTCAGGTCTGGGGACTGGGATGGCCATTCCAGAACATTGTAATTGTTCCTCTGCATGAATGCCTGAGTAGATTTGGAGCGGTGTTTTGGATCATTGTCTTGCTGAAAGATCCATCCCCTGCGTAACTTCAACTTTATCACTGATTCTTGAACATTATTGTCAAGAATCTGCTGATACTGAGTGGAATCCATGCGTCCCTCAACTTTAACAAGATTCCCGGTGCCAGCATTGGCCACACAGCCCCAAAGCATGATGGAACCTCCACCAAATTTTACTGTGGGTAGCAAGTGTTTTTCTTGGAATGCTGTGTTTTTTTGCCGCCATGCATAACGCCTTTTTGTATGACCAAACAACTCAATCTTGGTTTCATCAGTCCACAGGACCTTCTTCCAAAAAGAAATTGGCTTCTCCAAATGTGCTTTTGCATACCTCAGCCGACTCTGTTTGTGGCGTGCTTGCAGAAACAGCTTCTTTCGCATCATTCTCCCATACAGCTTCTCCTTGTGCAATGTGCGTTGTATAGTTGACCGATGCACAGTGACACCATCTGCAGCAAGTTGATGCTGCAGCTCTCTGGAGGTGGTCTGAGGATTGTCCTTGACTGATCTCACCATTCTTCTCCTCTGCCTTCCTGATGTTTTTCTTGGCCTGCCACTTCTGGCCTTAACAAGAACTGTCCCTGTGTTCTTCCATTTCCTTCCTATGTTCGTCACAGTGGAAACTGACAGGTTAAATCTCTGAGACAGCTTTTTGTATCCTTCCCCTGAACAATTATGTTGAATAATCTTTGCTTTCAGATCATTTGACAGTTGTTTTGAGGAGCCCATGATGCCACTCTTCAGAGGAGATTCAAACAGGAGAACAACTTGCAAGTGGCCACTTTAAGTAGCTTTTGTCATGATTGCATACACCTGGCTATGAAGTTCAAAGCTCAATGAGGTTACAAAACCAAAAAAAGTGGTTTAGTAAGTCAGTAAAAAGTAGGTAGGAGTATTTAAAACAAGAAAATGATAAGGGTGCCCAAACTTTTTCATATAACTGTATATATGTATATATATATATATATATATATATATATATATATATTGCATACAATACAAAGGAAATGTGTCATCTTTAACTTTAGGCCATTTAGAAACTATTTAATCTTCAACTTGCTTAACTGTGCACAATAACAGTAATTTTTACCAGGGGTGCCCAAACTTTTGCATGCCACTGTAAGAGTAATTACCGCAGTTGGGAGGAGTTGCATAATAAATTGTGTGGTGCTTTTTCTGCAATTACTCTTTGCAAAAGTGGAAAATTGGGGGTTAAAACATTTTAGTGGAAAGAAAAATATTTTTTCATTATTTCATTTCACATTGCGCACATTCATGAGAAGTAACTTTTTGAATATTTGAAAGGGTACACCTTTTAAAATGGGGTGATTAGCGAGGAGATTTTGTTATATGGGACTCTCAAGGGCACTTGAGAGTTGAATCAGTCCTTTCTTGAAAATGTGAATAATTGCTGCTAAATGTACAGCCCATCTTATGACCTCAAAAAGTAATCGGACATTTCAAAAATGATGGCAACAAAAAGTATACATATGGTAAATATGTAAATAATTTATTTTAGGGGAAGGAGGGAATACAAACAAATAGCAATTCCACTAATGTAATTTTCATTTTTATTCACTCTTAAAATAAATAACTTGCAATTTCATTCTCTTGATCAGTATCAATGCAGCATATTTTATGGACAATTATATTTCCTTTTTTTTTCAATATTTTTGTGAAAGTTTAACAATCATGTAATGAGTCATGCAGTAAGTTAAGTATTGGTTTTCTAATTTGTAGGTTTGAACCATAAAACAAATCATCACAGTTGTTGACATAAGGCTATCCAATTATTTTACATATTTCAGAAATGTCAACGGAATATTGCTTTAAATTTTTCTTGATAAGCAAATAGAAGGGAGTTGCACAGTTTAAGGCCAAGCTCAAAGAGCTGTCCTGCTAAAGCTGAGGATTGATTCGTTTTATTCAAGGTTTCCTGCATTTTGATATCATCTGCTAAAGCATTGATCAGGTTATTTCTTACTTCTTTTATCTCTATGGCAAAGTTTAATAAAAGATTCTTATGAATGCTTTGTAGATGTTCCACAGGACATTGATGGTCTTTACGGAGGTAAAATAAGTCTTTTTCTGTGGTTTATATAAAGGATGGGATAGTATTAGTAATGTTAATGTATATTACTGGTTATTGCAGCAATATCTGAGCACATAATAGTCTTAATTGTGCATTATTTAGATAACAGCAGGCGACCCTACCATTTATAAATATGTCAATTCTAGAGTAATTATTTATTATGTATTTACAAATAAATAGTGTAATCTCTTTCTGAGCTGCGTCATACCCTCCTTATGTCATATAACTCTCCTTGCCCTAATGTATTACACAAAAATTTTGTAGAGATCCTCTTTTGTAAAGAGATGGTGTCTAGTGGTATATCAGATACTATGTTGTACATTTAGATCACCACAAAGAAGGAGTTTAAACTGTGTTTACATTTAGGAAATGTTCTTAGGATGTTGTGGAAAAAATTTACTTGACCATTGTTGGGAGCATATACTGAAACCAGTGTGTATGTTCTTTCTTGATACTACATATAATAATGACATAGGCCTCTTAAGTAATTTTTTTCTATAATAGAAGAGAATAACAGCGATATTTCAAAATAATTTGGGTCTGCTGAGGACAAAAGATGTCACGAGTGTGATTTAATTTCAGTCCACATGTATGATGTTTTTGTAGGACATTAACCCCATTAACATTTATTGAACCAATATTAAAACCCCTTCACAACCTTTGACATACCTATACGTCATGGTTGAGAAAGTTTCCAGACTCATAACGTACAATTACTGTTAGAACCCTCCTGTTAGTTTTTGCTATCTTGTGTTTTGAGGTCACATGACCAGCTGCCTATATATTCCAGCTCCGCCCTTCTGGCCTTGCTGGACTTGAGTGTTGTTTTGACTGTCTCTCTAGCCAGGTGCTTCGGTGCCTATCTCTGTCAGATCTTGGTCCTCTGGAACCTTTAGTACTTTTTGTCAGTTTGTCCTTTTTGCTCTGCAACAACTTATGTTTAGGAGGTGTCCCTTTTTTGTCCCAGTCCTTAGTTCTTTTAGGGACCCCTCCCTTAATTCTATAGGCCTTCATTCAGACTAGCCGAGGATGAAGGCGGGTCTGTTCACAAGGAATAGGCAGCCCGCTACATCGTAGGGATTCAGCTTAGTCTTACTGTAGGGACAGCTTTCCCTTATCTTTCCTTAGTTTTTGTTGCAGATCATAACAGTAAGTCCAGCCCAAAAAAAAAAAACTAAAAGGAAAGAAAATTCGGGGATCAGTATGGTTTCCGTCCAGGAGTTGGCTCAACGCCTGCAGGGATTGTCTCTGGAGGTGGCCGAGCTTCGGCAACACGTGAGTAGCTGTCCTGGAGCGCATTTTGTTGAACCCAAGGTAGGACTGCCTGATTTTTTTTATGGTAAACAGCAAGATTTTTTTTCCTTTAAAAATGCTTGTTTGTTATATTTTCATTTGAGGCCAAGATCCTCTGGGAATGAATCACAGCGCATTGGGTTTATCATGTCACTTTTGCGCAAAGAACCACAGGGTCGAGACTTTTCTCTCTAGCCTAATGATCCGTGTTTAAGTTCTGTTGATGAATTTTTTTCTGCTATGGGGCTATTATATGACGATCCTGATCGAATCTCATCTGCTGAATCAGAACTTAGACATTTGAATCAATGGTCAGATGATGTTGAAAATTATTGCACACACTTGAGGAGATGGGCTTCAGAAGTTAAATGGAATGATTCTGCGCTAAAATGTTTATTTCTTGCTGGTCTGAGTGAAAGGGTTAAGGATTTGCTAATTGCATTCCCTGCACCTGAGACTCTGCAGGAAGCTATGCAGTTAGCTGTTCGTGTGGACAGGAGACTGAGGTCCAGGGTTAATGATGTAAAGACTCCTGTGACTTCAGGTCCTAGTTCCCAGAAAATCTGCTCTGACAGCGGAGAACCAATGGAAGTTGGGGCAATGTCACTCCGCTCTCAGGAAAGAGATCGGAGATTCGCCGAGGGTTTGTGACTTTATTGTGGTAAAGAAGATCATTTGATTAAGTATTGTGAGCGTCGTTTAAGTAAAGAAAAAAAAAAGGTCAGTTACGCCCGTATAGCTTGTTTACGCTCTGCAGGAGTGTTCCTTTCTGGGAGTACTGCTCTGCAGGGAGATTTGATTGAATTTCAGGTATTTGTGGATTGTGGTTCAACACTTAATGTGAATGATAAAGGGTTTTTAGAAAACCTTAAATTGAAATCCAAACCTTTGTCATCACCTATTTCTGTGGTTGCAATTGATAACACTCCTTTGAAATGTATTACCCACAAGACTGCTGCATTTCCTCTCACTATCAATGGAGATCACCAAGAAATTTTGGACTTGGTTGTTTTGGATAATTTGCCCTCTCCAGTTGTTCTAGGACTGCCTTGGTTAAGACTGCACAATCCTTTATTGGACTGGTCTACTAATGTGATTAAGTCTTTGAGTCCGAAGTGCTATGATTAGTGTTGAGCGAGCACTAAAATGCTCGGGTGCTCGAAGCTCGGGCCGAGCTCGCCGTGATACTCGGGTGCTCGACCCGAGTAACGAGCCCAATGTTAGTCTATGGCAGACTCGAGCATTTTTGCGGTGGCACCCCCGGCAGTCTTTTAAAAGCCTAACAAGTGCCAAAAACGATAGTGACAGTGCTCAAATGACATGGGGACAGCATGGGGATCGCCCCAGGAAGCATTTCTGACCCCCAGGTCACTGCTGTCAACAACGTGGTCAGAGGTATTAAGCCACTTTTACGGGCTCACAATAAAATGTTCAAAAACGAAAGTGAAACTTTTTTCCTGTGAAATATGTTAAGGAACATCCTTTCCAGGGAAAAGACTTGTGTATAAGTTAAAATAAATGACCAAAAACAAAAATACTCCTCCTCACCTTTAGCTATGTTCACAAGTAGCATTTTTTATGCGTTTTTGCACTTTTGTATTGCTTTCAACTATGACAAATGCATTCACCGGGAAATGTCATTTTAACATTTTACAACCTTATCTGGCCATGTGCTGTGTGACACATGCATAAAGTGCTGAAAAGACATGGGAACAGCATGGGAAAGACCCCTGGAAGCATCTCTGACTCACAGGTCACTTTCTAAAAGTGTGCCCATCATAATTGATCCTTGCCGCATCAGAAGATGCAGACTTGCAACTATCCCCATGCAAGTTCTAGTCCCAGGGCAGTGTTCAATTGTACCTCCCCCATTCCTTGCAATACAAGCGCAAGTATGCAGCCTGCCACCCACCCACCCCCAGGCTGCAATACCATACTGCTTGCTTGCTTAAACTTGAAATTGGGCCTTTTAGGCATGTGGAGGCGGAATCTGGCCACCACGTCATGGCTGTGTTGGCGGCCTGGAATCCATACTCAGTCCCCAGCCGCCCGGCGGCCGGGTGTCCACACATGGTCCCCAGCCGCCTGGGGGCAGCCGGGTGTCCATAAACGGTCCCCAGCCGCCCCTATTTCTCCTTGGAACATCCCCCCACACACTTTTCTTAGCCAGGCCTGCTTTAGGCAGCATTGGACGAGCCCACCAGAGAACCAGACTCCTCCGGTGGGCCCTGACTTCTCCATCAGTGGAGCTGAGAGTGCCAAGGTGAGGAGCATGATGATGATGACAGAAGTTAGCATCTGCTATGTTTTCTTTTAATGCAAGTGTAAGTGTGCAGCCTCCCACCCATCCACACACCCCCAGGCTGCAATTCCATACTGCTAGCTTGCACTTGAAATGGGGCCTTTTAGTTTGGAGGAGGCCGAAGCTGGCCACTACCTCATGGCTGCTTCGGCAGCGAGGTATCCATACTCAGTCCCCAGCCGCCCCTATTTGTCCTGGTGTGCCTTATACATAAGATTAAGCGCGTATACCAAAACATTACCTGTGCCCTCCCCAGTGCATTTAGTGGGAAGGAGAGCCTATTCTGCTGCAGTGTGTGCATGCCAAACCCCTGTTCATGGTACATGCGAAGATGCCTCCCACCTTGCACCTGTCGTTGCAGACTTGTAACTATCCCCATTCAAGTCCTTGTCCCACGGCAGTGTTCAATTGTACCTCTCCCATTCCTTGCAATGCAAGCGCAAGTATGCAGCCTGCCACCCACCCACCCCCAGGCTGCAATACCATACTGCTTGCTTGCTTGCACTTTAAATTGGGCCTTTTAGGCATGTGGAGGCGGAATCTGGCCACCACGCCATGGCTGTGTCGGCGGCCTGGTATCCATACTCAGTCCCCAGCTGCCTGGTGGCTGGGTGTCCCCGCTTGCTCCCCAGCCTCCAGGGGGTGGCCGGGTGTCCATACTGGGTCCCCAGCCACCCCTATTTGTCCCGGTAACCTTTCCCACACTTTTCTTAGCCTGGCCTGCTTTAGGGCAGCATTGGCCGAGCCCACCGGACTATCAGACTCCTCCGGTGGGCCCTGGCTTCTCCATCAGGGGAGTTGAGAGTGCCAAGGTGAGGAGCATGATGAGGATGATAGAAGTTAGCATCTGATTTGTTTTGTTGCAATGCAAGCGCATGTATGTAGTAGCGGCTAGGCCTGAGGTGGTCAGCGTTTTGGCGCATATCCTACCTCCTCCGAGGATTGCTGGATGTTTTCCAGCTACTATCCAAGTTCTATGACTCCCGTTAAAACAAAGCTTCAGGTGATAAATGATGGATGAGGTACTGGCAAAGGAGAAAGAGCAGGAGGAACAGGGATCATTCACATCAATATCAGGCCAGTCAACCAGATATGTCTTGTAGGATATGTTTCTGTAACAAAAGGAGCGGTTCGGCTACACAGTTATAGGGCATACAGTGAGTGCAAAGCCTACCAAAAATTTCAAGGCACTCCAATGCCCCTTGGAAATGACATGGAGGTCAGAGGGCGTTAACTAAACCTTTTTTTCCATTTATAGCAACTGGGTCTCCTGTGCACTGTTGGCCTAAGCAGTGAATGGAAGGCTTTCCAAAAATTATGAGGAACTGCAATGCCCCTTACAAGAGCCATGTGTGGCACTCCATGGGTCTGGTCACCACAGTAATAGAGATATTACGTCGGAGAACAAGTGGGAGGTTTCCTGGTTAGGATCCCTTAAACATGCAACATCCTCCTGCCCCAGTCCTGGGAGGGGAGAATTCTGCCCTTATAAACTGGATCTGGGGCGGGGTTGAGTAAGTCCGAGAACAGAGAACAGTCAGAGTCAGAGTGAGAGCAAGGGAAAGTAACAGCAAGGAGCTCTGTAGGAGCTAGGAGCTAAAGACCAGGGGCTGGAAGCTGAGCAGAGCTCGCCCTGGCAGAAGACAATAGGAACCGGACACAGGAGTCCGAGGCTGTGAGGACTTATATATCCAGCAGCAGAAACCAGCCGGCAGGGGATTTCATGTCCTCTGGCCATAGAAGCCCGGAGGCTCAGTTTACAAGCAAGGGACCAGCACCGCCGTCGTGGAACGGAGGCTAACAGAAGGCCCCAAGTCACCAGCCATACGGGTGAGCACTACACGGTACACTCAGGGACGTGGGCTACTTCTACCCGCTTACAGCAAGGTAGCCAGGAAGAGTGCAGACAGACGGGGAGGCCTACAACTCCACCTGGCCAGGGGAACTCCTGCTTGCTCACAGACTGACCAGGCCTCTTATGCTAGCCAGTACTCCCGGGAGGGTCTACCTTATAATCATCAGTAAAGACCCTGAACTGCACGGCAAAGACTCTGAGTCGTTGCTGCTGCGCTCGTGCACCATCACCCCCATCATCCACACTCACTGCCATGAGGCTATACTCCTCCCGTGGGGAGTTATCCCATTCTCTGCTGCGCACACAACACCAGCCTCAGCGGTCTGCCTCGCAGCGGTGGTACTCCCTGACCGCAATCCACGGGTGGCGCAGTCGGACAATTAACCTCAAAACCTAAGAAAGACTTCCACTGGTTTGACCAGCCTGAGCCACGGGACCGGGTCACCGCCACGGAGACTACAGACCCCAGAGACCCGGCACCGGGTATCCCACACACGTGTACACACGGACCAGGGGGCGCGTCACATGCAGTACAGCATATTACAAACATAAGTCCCATTATTGGGGAGTGGGTCTCCCATAGTATTTGCTTATGCCTTGCAAGCAAAAGCTGCCAAAAATTAGGACGGAGCAACTTGCAATGCCCCTTACAAGAGCCATGCAGTACAGCATATTACAAACATAAGTCCCAATATTGGGGAGTGGGTGTCCCATAGTATTTGCTTATGCCTTGCAAGCAAAAGCTGCCAAAAATTAGGACGGAGCAACTTGCAATGCCCCTTACAAGAGCCATGCAGTACAGCATATTACAAACATAAGTCCCATTATTGGGGAGTGGGTGTCCCATAGTATTTGCTTATGCCTTGCAAGCAAAAGCTGCCAATAATTAGGACGGAGCAACTTGCAATGCCCCTTACAAGAGCCATGCAGTACAGCATATTACAAACATAAGTCCCATTATTGGGGAGTGGGTCTCCCATAGTATTTGCTTATGCATTGCAAGCAAAAGCTGCCAAAAATTAGGACGGAGCAACTTGCAATGCCCCTTACAAGAGCCATGCAGTACAGCATATTACAAACATAAGTCCCATTATTGAGGAGTGGGTCTCCCATAGTATTTGCTTATGCTTTCCAAGCAAAAGCTGCCAAAAATTAGGACGGAGCAACTTGCAATGCCCCTTACAAGAGCCATGCAGTACAGCATATTACAAACATAAGTCCCATTATTGGGGAGTGGGTCTCCCATAGTATTTTCTTATGCCTTGCAAGCAAAAGCTGCCAAAAATTAGGACGGAGCAACTTGCAATGCCCCTTACAAGAGCCATGCAGTACAGCATATTACAAACATAAGTCCCATTATTGGGGAGTGGGTCTCCCATAGTATTTGCTTATGCTTTCCAAGCAAAAGCTGGCAAAAATTAGGACGGAGCAACTTGCAATGCCCCTTACAAGAGCCATGCAGTACATCATATTACAAACATAAGTCCCATTATTGGGGAGTGGGTGTCCCATAGTATTTGCTTATGCCTTGCAAGCAAAAGCTGCCAAAAATAAGGACGGAGGAACTTGCAATGCTGGCACCCTGGTGGTATAGTGGTGGTGGAGGCTGAGGATAAGGAGAAGAAGATAAAACGGCCGAAACGAGGAAGCGTATACCCATGTGTGGGTGTGAAGCGGTGCATGTGAATACACCTCCCGAAATAACACAGTGGATTTGACTTTATGTTACTCTGCTGTCATTTGGTGGTGATGAGAAGTCTGGCCCAATCCAGCCCTTGTTCATTTTGATAAGGGTCAGCTTGTCAGCATTGTCAGTTGACAGGCGAGTGCGCTTATCGGTTATAATTCCCCCAGCGGCACTAAAAACACGCTCCGATAACACGCTAGCGGCAGGGCAGGCCAGGACCTCCAAGGCGTACAGAGCGAGTTCATTCCAAGTGTCCAGTTAGGATACCCAATAAATAAAAGGCACAGAGGAATCACGGAGGACGCTGGTCCGGTCGGCAAGGTACTCCCTCACCATCTTTTGAAACTTTCCACTCCTTGTGAGAGTACCCCGCGCCTCAGGGCCTGTAAGCTAGGTGGGTGTCCGAAAACTGTCCCAGAACGTTGACAGTGTTCCCCTGCCTCTGCTGGATTGGAGTTGCATCTCTCTCGCCTGTACGCCTTGGTTGGGCAACGAACTGTGACCTCTGCCGCTAGCGTATTCAGATGGGAATTTTTTTAAGAGTTCTGCAGCAAGCGCCTTCTGGTACTGCCCCATTTTTGTAGACCTCTCCACCTCAGGAATAAGAGAGTGAAAGTTGTCCTTGTAGCGGGGGTCTACAAGTGTCACCAACCAGTAATGACTGTCACCCGACATTTTGACAACGCGAGGGTCACGGTTAAGGCAGCGTAACATAAAGTCAGCCATGCGTGCCAGACTGGTAACGGGCAAGATTTCCGTGTCCTCACCAAGATGACGACTGACCATGCTCTCCTCCTCCTCCTCCTCTTCCTCCTCCCCCCTGTCCTCAGGCCACCCACGCTGAACCGACGGTATGACACTTGTACAGGTACTACCGTCTACAACGCATGATAGCAGCTCCTGTTCTTCCTCCTCCTCCTCCTCCTCCTCCTCTCCCTCATTGTCCCCCAATGCACGTTGGGATGACATGAGGCTGGGCGGTGTGTAATCGCCCGCTACGGCTTCTTGATCCATCTCATCATACTCTGGCTGCAATGCCTCCTCTTTAATTCTCTGCAGAGAGCGTTGCAAAAGACAGACAAGTGGGATGCTGACACTAATGATGGCGTCATCGCCACTCACCATCTTGGTGGCCTCCTCAAAGTTTGTCAGGATGGTACATATGTCAGACATCCAGGTCCACTCCTGAGGTCTTATGTGTGGAGTCTGACCTGAATATCGACGGCTTTGTTGCAGCCGGTACTCCACAGCTGCTCTCTTCTGCTCACAAATCCTTTGCAACATGTGGAGGGTAGAGTTCCAACGTGTTGGGACATCACACACCAGTCGGTGTGCTGGAAGCTGCAAACGCTGCTGCAACACAGCAAGGGTGGCGGAAGCTGTAGCCGACTTGCGAAAATGAGCTGACAGGCGGCGTACTTTCACGAGCAGATCTGGCAACTCGGGGTACGATTCAAGAATCCGCTGAACCACGAGGTTAAGCACATGAGCCAGGCATGGTACGAGTGTGATCTCACCTCGCCTCAGAGCCGCCACCAGGTTACGGCCATTGTCACACACGACCATGCCGGGATGTAGGTTCAGCGGTCTCAGCCATAGATCTGCCTGCTCTTTCACAGCTGACCACAACTCACAAGCAGTGTGAGGTTTATCACCTAAGCTTATGAGTTTCAGCACAGCCTGTTGCTGCTTAGCGGAGGCAGTACTGCAATGCTTCCAGCTTGTAACTGATGTGGTGATATCTGAGATGGAGGCTGAACATGAGGAGGAGGAGGAGGATGCGCAGGAGCTGTACACTGTGGGGGCAACTCTGACTGACATAGGGCCCGCAATCCTCGGTGTGGGGAGGATGTGTTCCGTCCCAAGGTCCGACTGGGTCCCGGATTCCACTATGTTTACCCAGTGTGCCGTCAGAGAGATGTACCGTCCCTGGCCACAAGCACTTGTCCATGTGTCCGTTGTCAGGTGGACTCTCCCAGTAACTGCGTTGTTGAGGGCACGGCAGATGCTTTGGGACACGTGCTTGTGTAGTGCGGGGATGGCACACCGGGCAAAATAGTGTCGGCTGGGGACCGAGTACCGAGGGACGGCCACCGCCATAAGATTGCGGAAGGATTCCATCTCCACCAGCCTAAAAGGCAGCATTTCCAACGCAAGCAGTCGTGAAATGTGCGAATTTAGGACTGTGGCCTGTGGGGAGTTAGCTGCGAATTTCCGCTTTCGTTCAAAGGTCTGGGATATGGACAATTGAACGCTGCGGTGGGACGTGGACGTGGAAGTTGATGCTGTTTCTTGAGAAACTGCCATAACAAGTGAAGACTGAGAGGAGGGGGCATCTTTACATGCAGTAAGGACAGGGGATTGCCTTGTACACACAACAGGGGGTTCTATTGCACGCACAACAGTAGAAGAAGCAGTGGTGACACCCGCTGACACTGGTCGTGGACCCTGGGTTTTGCCCCACAAAGTCGGGTGCTTTGCTGCCATGTGCCTGATCATGCTGGTGGTGGTCAGGCTGGTAGTTTTGTCACCCCTGCTGATGCTGGCATGGCAGGTGGAACATATGGCCTTTTTGGGGTTATCAGCAGAGTCTTTAAAAAAATTCCAGACTCTGGAAGACCTACCGCTTGTACTGGCAATGTCCCTCGTGTTGGTGTTACGGGGAACGGTTGCCTGCCTTCTGTCTGCGGCCACCACACTGCTTCTTCCTGCCTGTTGGGGTACTCTGCCTCCCTCCCCCTGTGTGCTGCTGGCCTCACTCTGCATGTCCTCTTTCCACGTTGGGTCAGTTACTAGATCATTCACCACCTCCTCCTCTTCCACTTGCGCACCACGATCCTCCTCCTCACTTCCTGGCAATTGTGTCTCGTCATCGTCCACCTCTTGTGACAGATTGCCAACGTCGACTTCCTGTGGCCGTGGCTGTTCAAATATTTGGGCCTCGCAACATGGGATCTCCTCTTCCACCACTTCAAGCGTATCAGGCGAGGGGCCCAAATATGGAAATGGACCAGTGAACAGCTCTTCAGAGTGTCCAAGTGTGGGATCACTAGCTGTCTGACGACACTCGCCTTGTTTGGAGGAAGGAGCATCAGGGTGAGGAGGAGTATACGGTCGAGACTCACGGCTACTAAGAGTTGACCATGTGGAAGACAGACCGGAGGTGGTGGTGCCCAGGTAACTGGAAGTATTATCTGCTATCCAATTAATAACCTGTTCACACTGATCAGTTCTCAATACTGGTGTTGTTCTGTGCTTCCCTAGTAATTCGGTCAAGAAGTGGGAGCGAGAAGATGTGGCTGTTGGATGTGGCACATTTTCACCTTGGCCACGGCCCCGTCCTCTGCACGAACCATCACCAGAACGTCCACTTCCACGTCCCTTGTCACGCGCCTTGCCCATTGTAAATGAAGTAAAATAGCTTACACTTGCACTATCAATGGAAAAAGGGTAATAAAGAGTAGATTAGAACCGCGGAAGAGGAAAACCACAGTTATTGTTTACTGGGGTATACCACACTTTTTTAAATAGAGATATTTGCGGCTGAACAGTGAACGACACACTCAAACTGCTTTTTTTTTAGATACCAAAGGCCCAAAACTGGATAGTACAGCGATTTGACCCGTGGAACTGCGAAACCACACTGGGATGTCGGGCCTACACAAGACTATTTTCAACAGACATATTTTTGTGTCACAACAGTCAGGAGACACTACTGTTTTTCTTTACGGAAAAAAATACCAAAAGCTGAATAATAGAGATTTTTTACCGTGGGATGGCAAAACCACAGTTATTGTTTACTGGGGTATACCACACTTTTTTAAATAGAGATATTTGCGGCTGAACAATGAGAGACACACTCAAACTGCTTTTTTTTTAGATAACAAAGGCCCAAAACTGGATAGTACAGCGATTTGACCCGTAGAACTGCGAAACCACACTGGGATGTCGGGCCTACACAAGACCATTTTCAACAGATATATTTTTGTGTCACAACAGTCAGGAGACACTACTGTTTTTCTTTACGGAAAATATACCAAAACCTGAATAATAGAGATTTTTTACCGTGGGATGGCAAAACCACAGTTATTGTTTACTGGGGTATACCACACTTTTTTAAATAGAGATATTTGCGGCTAAACAGTGAGCGACACACTCAAACTGCTTTTTTTTTAGATACCAAAGGCCCAAAACTGGATAGTACAGCGATTTGACCCATGGAACTGCGAAACCACACTGGGATGTCGGGCCTACACAAGACTATTTTCAACAGATATATTTTTGTGTCACAATAGTCAGGAGACACTACTGTTTTTCTTTACGGAAAAAACTACCAAAACCTGAATAATAGAGATTTTTTACCGTGGGATGGCAAAACCACAGTTATTGTTTACTGGGGTATACCACACTTTTTTAAATAGAGATATTTGCGGCTGAACAGTGAGCGACACACCCAAACTGCTTTTTTTTTAGATACCAAAGGCCCAAAACTGGATAGTGCAGTGATTTGACCCGTGGAACTGCGAAACCACACTGGGATGTCGGGCCTACACAAGACTATTTTCAACAGATATATTTTTGTGTCACAACAATCAGGAGACACTACTGTTTTTCTTTACGGAAAATATACCAAAACCTGAATAATAGAGATTTTTTACCGTGGGATGGCAAAACCACAGTTATTGTTTACTGGGGTATACCAGACTTTTTTAAATATATAGATTTGCGGCTGAACAGTGAGCGACACACTCAAACTGTTTTTTTTTTTTAGATACAAATGGCCCAAAATGGATAATACAGAGGTTTGAACCGTGGAAGTGCAAAACAACACTTCTGTTTCTCTAGCCTACACCAGACTATTTACAACAGTTATATTTGTGTCTGAAAAATTGGGGGGGGGGGTCACACCAAAAGGTTAATAAGATGGTATTTGTACAGTGTGAAGGAGGAAAAAAAAGGAGGATTTAGATGAAAAAAAGGATTTTTCCTGGCCCCCGACACCTGGTGCTAAGTCCAGCAATTTCAGCAATAGGAGCACACAAGACTGTAATGCAGCGTTTGCTGGTATAACCACTGTGTCTCCTATACAGCCTGCCTGCCTGGTATCTGGGATGGATATTAGTCCTGAAAACGACTGTTTGTTTTTTCTGGCAGCCTTTACAGACCCTACACTAACTATTTCGTAGTTTATATCTCTCCCTAAATCTGCAGCGCTGTCCCTACACTGTCTAATCCAGAGCGACTGTGTCCAAGATGGCGGCGCCCGGTTTTAAATACTCAAGGTGACGCTGTGCGGCCAGCCAATCACTGTAATGCCCACAACCAACATGACTGCAGCATTACAGTGACTGGCTGGCAATCCCTGCATGTTCATTGGCTCTGTAAAGAGCACCAAACATGCAGGGCGGAGACCCGAGCTCCCGCCCGAGTAACCCGGAAATGCTTGGTGCTCGCCGAACATCCCGAGTAGCGTGATGCTCGGGCGAGTACCGAGCAGTGTCGAGCATGTTCGCTCAACACTAGCTATGATAAATGTTGTAATGGTCGCATTGCGGCTGTGGAAAAAGGAGAATTACCTGTACCTATTCAAGATTTTTAGAGGGTTTTTTCGGAGGAGGAGTCACAAGTTTTAACTCCTCATAGGGATTATGATTGCGCCATTGAGTTTGTTCCGGGAGCTACTCTTCCCAAAAGTCGCTTGTTTAATCTGACTATCCCTGAGAGAAAGGCCTTGGAGGAGTACATACAGACTAGCCTGGCTGCTGGTCACATTAGACCTTATAAGTCACCTGTGGCAGTTGGATTCCTCTTTGTTAAAAAAAAGACGGTGGGTTACATCCATGTCTGGATTTTTGTGAAATTAATAAGATTACCGTATTCAATTCCTACCCATTGCCGTTAACTCCTGACTTGTTTAACCAGTTAGTGGGGGCCAAGTGGTTCTCCAAAATTGATCTCCGGGTGGGCATACAATTTGTTACGTGTGATGGAGGGTGATGAATGGAAAACTGCTTTTAACACTCCGATAGGTCACTTTGAGAATCTGGTGATGCCTTTTGGCCTTACCAATGCACCTGCATTTCTTCAGAACCTTATTAATGACATCCTAAGACCTTTGATTGGTAAGAATGTGGTTGTGTATTTGGATGACATTTTGATTTATTCACCAGATCTCGAGTCCCATTGGCAGAGTGTACGTGAAGTTTTGCAGTTATTGAGTGATAATTCACTCTTTGCTAAGCTGGAGAAATGTGAGTTTGCTGTGCAGAA
The DNA here is from genome assembly GCF_046119375.1 of Phyllobates terribilis. Taxonomy (NCBI): domain Eukaryota; kingdom Metazoa; phylum Chordata; class Amphibia; order Anura; family Dendrobatidae; genus Phyllobates; species Phyllobates terribilis. The sequence continues at coordinate 266,681,472 of NW_027362764.1, read as the reverse complement.
ACTTAGTTTTTTGGGCTACATTGTCTCCAGCGAGGGCTTTGAGATGGACCCTGTGAAGGTTCAGGCTGGGCAGGAATGGCCTAGGCCTATAGGTTTGAAATCTATACAGAGATTTTTGGGTTTTGCCAATTATTACAGGAAATTCATTAAGAATTTTTCTGTAATTGTTAAACCTCTAACCGATCTCACCAGGAAAGGTGTGAGTACGGCCCAGTGGACTACTGAGGCTATTGAAGCATTTGAGTATCTCAAAGAGAGGTTCAGTTCTGCCCCTATCCTTATGTAGCCTGATGAGACCAAGCCTTTTTTTGTCGAGGTCGATGCTTCATCAGTGGGGGTCGGAGCAGTTTTGTCTCAAGAGAACAAGGGTGGAGTACATCCTTGTGCCTTTTTTTCGAAAAAATTTTTGGAAACCGAACTGAATTATGATGTTGGAAATCAGGAGTTGCTGGCTTTTAAACTTGCGTTTGAACACTGGCGTCATTTTTTGGAAGGCGCTAGATTTCCTATTCAGGTTTTCACAGATCATAAGAATTTGATCTATCTGGATGCTGACAAGCATTTGAATGCCCGTCAAGCTAGGTGGGCACTTTTTTTTCTCGGTTTCATTTTTCTGTTACCTATATCCCTGGTACTAAGAATGTTAAAGCCGATGCTTTATCTCGCAGCTTCTCTCCTACGGTCGGTGCCCAGGAGGAGGAGAGCATTTTGCAGAAAGGAGTTGTGGTGGCGGCTTTGGACTCTGTTTTGGAGAATGGGATTCTGAAAGCTCAAGATGATGCTCCATCTAACACTCCCCATGGGAGGTTCTTCGTGCCTAGAGCCTTTAGGAGAGATTTGTTTGTGGAGTGTCATGAGTCTCGGTTGGCAGGTCATCCAGGAGTTTCGGAGACTAAGAGACTTATCAGTCGCAGTTTTTGGTAGCCTGGATGGCAGAAGGAAGCCATCAAGTGGGTGCGTCAGTGTACTGTGTGTGCTAGGTCAAAGGCTTCACATACTCCTGCTGCGGGGTTGCTTTGCCCCCTGGAGGTTCCTAGTGCGCCTTGGACGCATCTCACTATGGATTTTATTACCGATCTTCCGGTGTCCGAGGGTTTTACTGTCATCTGGGTGGTCATGGACCGTTTTAGTAAGATGCGTCATTTGGTTCCATTCGTTAAGTTACCCTGTGCCAAGACACTCGCTAAGGCGTTTGTTAAGGGGATTGTCAAGCTCCATGGCGTTCCCACGGATATTGTTTCTGATAGAGGACCTCAGTTTGTGGCTCGCTTTTGGCGTGCTTTTTGTGACAGGTTGGGAGTTCATTTGTCATTTTCGTCTGGTTATCATCCTGAGTCGAATGGACAGACTGAAAGAAAGAACCATTATGTAGAACAGTTTTTGCGTTGTTTTGTGGCAGACAATCAAGAGGTGTTGTCTGAGTTTCTGCCTCTCGCAGAATTTGCTCTTAACAATCATACATCCTCCTCTGCTGGGTGTTCTCCTTTTTTTTGTTGTACTGGGAGACATCCGTTTTTTGGTTCGTTCTCCAAATTGAGGTCAGCGGTGCCGGAGGAGGAGAATTTTTCCGGTGATTTGGAGAGTTTGGGCTAATGTATGTTGTAACCTGCAAGAGGCTAACAAGAAGTCCAAGAAGTATTTTGACAGGAAACGTAAAGAGGTTTTGTTTACTGTGGGTGACATGGTTTGGTTGTCCTCGAAGAACCTGCGGTTGAGGATTCCCTCTAAAAAACTGTGTTCTAAGTTTGTGGGTCCATTTAAAGTGCTTCAGGTTGTTAACCCGTCTGCTGTTAGGTTGGATGTCCCTACTTCCTGGAAGATTAATCCTGTGTTTCATGTTTCCTTGTTGAAAAAGGCTGACGTATCTAATAGGGACGCCACTGTCACAGTTCCTCCTGTGGTGGAAGACGGCGAATATGAAATTTCTCGTATTTTGAATTCTAGATGGCATAGAGGGAAATTACAGTATCTTACAGTACAGTGACCCCATCTTGGAAACTAGACCCACGAAGGCACCTATCTAGATGCATAGTGAGCACTTGGAACCCTCAGGTGCTTCACAAATTGATTTGTAAAAATGAAAAAGTGGAAAAAAAAATACTTTTTCATTTTTACGAATCAATTTGTGAAGCACCTAGGGGTTCCAAGTTCTCACTATGCATCTAGATAGGTGCCTTGGGGGGTCTAGTTTCCAAAATGTGGTCACTTGTGGGGGAGCTCCACTGTTTAGGCACATCAGGGGCTCTCCAAACGCAACATGGTGTCCGCTAACAATTAGAGCCGATTTTCCATTCAATTTGTTAGCGGACACCATGTCGCGTTTGGAGAGCCCCTGATGTGCCTAAACAGTGGAGCTCCCCCACAAGTGACCCCATTTTGGAAACTATACCCCTCAAGGATTTTATTAAGGGGTATAGCGAACATTTTGAACCCAGAGGTACGACACAGAATTTGATAACATTAGGTCATCATATTGAATAAGTTGTCATTACTCTTGAGCGCAAGTGCTCGCTACTTGAGTTTGCATCGGGTACTCAGGTATGCACCATGTATCACGGGTGCTCAAGTGAAATGCTCGAGTCCCCGCTCGCATGTTTCACGGTTATTAGACACCCCCAAAAAAACATGCGGGGATCGCTCGTGCATGGCAGGCAATCCCCGCAAGTTTTTTTTTTCCGCGAAACATATGGGGCAGAGACTCGAGCACCCGCGATATTCAGTGCATACCCGAGCACCCGATGCAAACTCAAGTAGCGAGCACATGCGCTCAACACTAGTCGCCATATCGTCATCTTTTTTTTTCTTTTTTTTTTTTACACTGGAAAAAAAAAACAACCCCAACCCTAACATTAGCACAACCCCAACTCCAGCCCTAGCGTTTATTTTTTACGCCGTTCCTCATGCGGTATAAGTAATGAGATTACTTTATTCTTCGGGTCGGTGCGATTACAGCGATACCAAAATCATATCGGGTTTTTATGATTGACAGCTGTCACACACTAAAAGACATATTTTGTAAAATCTAGTTTTTGCGTCGCCATATTTTGGCCGACAGTCATGTGACGGCTTGTTTTTTGCGGGATGAGTTGACTTTTTATTGGTGCCATTTTCAGGCACGTGACATTTTTTGATCGCTTTCTATTCCTATTTTTGGGAGGCTGAATAAACAAAAACCAACAATTCAGGAATTGTGTTTTTTTACATTTTTTTATTCTGCTCCGGGTGTGGTAAAATTGATAAGGTAGCTTTATTCTTCGGGTCAGTACGTTTACAGCGGTACCACATTTATATCGTTTTTTATGTTTTGGCGCTTTTACACAGTAAAAGCTATTTTATAGAAAAAATTATTTTTTTGCATCGCTTTATTCTGAGAGCTCTAACTTTTTGATTTTTCAGATGATGGAGATGTATGGCAGCTTGTTTTTTGCGGGATGAGATGACGTTTTCAGCGGTACCATTTTTATTTATATTCGTCTTTTTGATCGCCGGTTATTCCATTTTTTGCTTGGCGGTATGATGATAAAGCATTGTTTTTTGCTTTTTTTTTTTTTTACCGTGTTCACTGAAGGGGTTAACTAGTGGAACAGTTTTCTAGGTCAGGTCGTTACGGATGCGGCGATACCAAATATGTGTACTTTTATTGTTTGTTTGGTTTTTTTTCATAATAATATTTAATGATGGGTACATTATATTTTTATTTTTAGTGGATTATTTTTTTTATTTTTTTTTATATTTTTACAATTTTTTTTTTATTTTTTTTTTCACTTTCAGACAGTTTTTTTACTTTTTTACTTTGTCCCACTATGGGACTTTCACTTTTTTTATTCTGATCGCCTGCATGGCACAGGAATGCAGCACCATCCCTGTGCCATGCAGGCTGTCAGCGCTGGACAGGGAGAAGATAGTTTGGAGATGCACTGCGCATGTCCAAACAATCTTCCTGCTGTCTGGTGACCCGGATATTGTCATGACGACATCGGGTCGTCATGGCAACACCCGGGAAGCCGCGGCAGACAGCGATGGAGGCCGAAAGAGGAGGTGAGTATCGGCGATCACCTCCCCTTGCCTCCGCAATGCTGCGATCGACTTCGATCGCAGCATTGCGGGGGTTAATGTGCTGGGAGCGGTGCAGCTGACACCCGGCGGCGATCGCGCCCGCACAGCCTGTGCGCGCGCGTGATCGCCATGACGTACTAATACGGGTCAGGCTCTTAAAGCCCAGGGCACAGACGCGTATTAGTACGTCATGGGTTTTAAAGGGGTTAAAAAGGAGCGGAAAATTATGAGCAAACAGGGTCCCATAGTCTGACGTTATGCTAATCCCCAGATATTTGATACTCTCTGACTTCCACCGGAATTTGTAATTCAGCTTAAGATTAGAGATGAGCGGTGTTCGACTAGAACTGTTCGCCAATCTCAAATTCGAGCTGTTTTGGGCGGTGTTCGAGTTGTTCGACGAACCCGAACGATTTGCAAAAAATTCGGCTGTTCGAGGTTATGTTCGATAACTGTTCGTGCACCAAAAGCGTGTCCTGCATGTCTGGCGCTATTTTGAGCACCAATCATGCAGGGATTGCCTGCCTCTCACTGTAATGCCACAGCCATGGTGGTTGTGGCATTACAGTGATTGCCCAAATCGATGGGAACAGTGCCAATAGTGAAACATGAAAAGCGGCAATTCAGCAGCAGCATAGACCGGTACCCGACAATTTAGAACAGAAAGAATAGAGCATCACACATAGATTAGATAGATAGAAACAAGTCAGCCACATATATACGAAGTACAGTGACAGTGTTGCTTACTGTACTTGTCATTTAGTGTAAAGGATTTATCAAAAAAAATAATGGTGTTTTCATGCACCGTCTCTTTAAAAAAGCCGGCCGGCAATTCAGCAGCGGTACGCGACAATTTAGAATAGAAAGAATAGAGAATCACACATAGATTAGATAGATAGAAACATGTCAGTCACATATATGAAGTACAGTGACAGTGTTGCTTACTGTACTTGTCATTTAGTGTAAAGGATTTATTAAAAAAAATAATAGTGTTTTCATGCACTGTCTCTTTAAAAAAGCCGGCCGGCAATTCAGCAGCGGTACCCGACAATTTAGAATAGAAGGAATAGAGAATCACACATAGATTAGATAGATAGAAACATGTCAGTCACATATATATGAAGTACAGTGATAGTGTTGCTTACTGTACTTGTCATTTAGTGTTAAAATAAAGGATTTATTTAAAAAAAAATTGGCGTGGGGGTCCCCATAATTTTAGGCTCTAGCGGAGGTTAAGCAGATGGCTGGGGCAGATGTTTGAAGCCTGGGAGGGGGGTAATACCCATGGAGCTTCCCAGGCTACTAATATCAGCCCCCAGCTGAATACCTAGCCTTTACTAGCTATTAAAATGGGGGACCCCCCCAAAAAAATGACGTGGGGTCCCCCCTATTTTAATAGCTAGCAAAGGCTAGGCAGACAGCTGGGGGCTGATATTAATAGCCCAGGAAGGGTGCCATGAATATTGGCCCCCTCCCAGGCTAGAAACACCAGCCGTCAGCCGCCCCAGAACTGGCGCATCCATAGGATGCGCTAATTCTGGCACTTAGCCTCGCTCTTCCCACTGCCCTGTAGCGGTGGCAGTGGGGTAATAGGGCTGGGGTTGATGTCAGCTTATAATGCCAGCTGACATCAAGCCCAGGTTAGTAATGGAGAGGCGTCTATAAGACACCCCCATTACTAACCCCATAGTCAAAGTTAAAAGAAAACACAAACACCCAGAATAAACTCCTTTAATTGAAATAAAGACACATTCCTTTATTGTTCTAAATTAAACCATACTTACCACCACGCCCATTCCAGCTGAAGCCAAGATCTCCTGCAATAAAAGTAAAATAATAAAGCAACATCATCCTTACCTTTCCATGGTTCCCACGACAGCTTCAGCTCTGCTACATCGAGATGACAGGCTGGACCGCAGCAGAACGCTGCCATCCAGCCTGTCATCCCGCAGACACTGAGAAGCGCAGGCATGCTTGCGCTCCTCAGTGTCTCGCTGTGACGGCATAAAGATGAGACGAGTTCATGTCCAATGAACTCAGCTCACCTCATGCACGTCACTGACAGCGTGGGAGAATTCTCCTGCACTCAGCGCTACAGCGTGAGAATTTTCCCACGCTGTCAGTGACGTGCATGAGGTGAGCTGAGTTCATTGGACATGACCTCGGCTCATCTTTATGCCGTCACAGCGAGACACTGAGGAGCGCAAGCATGCCTGCGCTTCTCAGTGTCTGCGGGATGACAGGCTGGATGGCAGCGTTCTGCTGCGGTCCAGCCTGTCATCTCGATGTAGCAGAGCTGAAGCTGTCGTGGGAACCATGAAAAGGTAAGGATGATGTTGCTTTATTATTTTACTTTTATTGCAGGAGATCGTTGGCTTCAGCTGGAATGGGCGTGACGGTAAGTAGGACTTTATTCTGGGTGTTGTGTTTTTTTTAAATACTTTACTAGAAATTCATGGCGGTCATGTCTAATATTGGCGTGACCCCATGAATTTCGGGCTTAGGGCCAGCTGATAATGCCAAGCTGGCGCTAACCCCTTTATTACCCAGTGAGCCACCGCACCAGGGCCCTGGATGAGTTGGGTACAGCGCCAGAAGATGGCGCTTCTATGAATGCGCCATTTTCCGGGGTGGCTGCGGACTGCAATTTGCAGCGGGGGGGACCCAGAAAGCTTGGGCCTCCCTGCGCTGCAGATTCCAGCCCCCAGCTGCCTAGTTGTACCTGGCTGGACACAAAAATAGGGCGAAGCCCCACGTATTTTTTTTTTTAAATTATTTCATGAAATTCATGAAATAATTAAGAAAAAACGGGCTTCCCTATATTGTTGTGTCCAACCAGGTACAAATAGGCAGCTGGTGGTTGGGGGCAGCCCGTTCCTGCCTGCTGTACCTGGCTGGACACAAATATAGTGCGAAGCCGCGCGTCAATTTTTTTTTTAATTATTTCATGAAACTAGATGGTGGCCCGATTCTAACGCATCGGGTATTCTAGAATATGTATGCGGCAGACCCGGCGCAATCAGCAGAGCGGTGTTTAAATTTGGCGCCAAAATCGCTGACTGGTCGCGGCCAGCAACCGCGACCAATCAGCAAAGCGGTGTTGAAATTTGGCGACTATATCGCTGATTGGTCACGGCTGGCGGTTGCGACTAATCAGCAGAGCGGGGTTTAAATTTTGCGCTAATAATGCTGATTGGTCGCGGTCGCGACCAATCAGCAAAGCGGTGTTTAAATTTTGCGCCAATAATGCTGATTGGTTGCGGTTGCGACCAATCAGCAAAGCGGTGTTTAAATTTGGCGCCAATAACGGTGATTGGTCACGACCGCGACCATTCAGCAGGGCGGTGTTTAAATTTGGCGGCAACAATGTTGATTAGTCGCGGCCGGCGGTCGCGACCAATCAGCAGAGCGGGGTTTAAATTTGGCGCCAATAATGCTGATTGGTCGCAATCGCCGGCCGCGACCAATCAGCAGAGCGGTGTTTCAATTTGGCGCCAAAATCGCTGATTGGTCGCGGCCGGCAACCGTGACCCATCAGCAGAGCGGGGTTTAAATTTGGCGCCAATACTGCTGATTGGTCGCGGCCGGCAACCGTGACCAATCAGTCGAGCAGGGTTTAAATTTGGCGCCAATACTGCTGATTGGTTGCGGACGGCGACCGCGATCAATCAGCAGAGCCGTGTTTAAATTTGGCGCCAATAATGCTGATTAGTCGCGGCCGGCATCCGCGACCAATTAGCAGAGCGGGGTTTAAATTTGGCGCCAATCTTGCTGATTGGTCGCGGCTGGAGTCCGCGACCAATCAGCAGAGCGTTGTTTAAATTTGGCGCCAATCTCACTGATTGGTCGCGGCCGCTATTTAAATGTGGTGCCCAAATCGGTGATTGGTCGCGGGCAGTTTCCGCGACCAATCAGCAGAGCGGTGTTTAACTTTAGCGCCAAGGTCACTGATTGGTCGCGAGCGGAGAGCGCGACCAATCAGCGAATCGTATTGGTGAGGACCGGGGAGCGCCGCTGCCTGGTCGGATACTTCCGCTGCGAGAAGCCGGGAGATGAGCGACTGCTCGCAGCAGATGTATCCCGACCCGCAGCTCCGCTCCCCGGTCCTCCCTTGACACCCTAGCCGCTGATCTCCCCACAGTATCCGCATGGTGTTACAAAGGTCCGGACATTTGTGTTAAAAATCGCTGATTGGTAGCTGGCGCTGCCCGCGACCAATCACCGATTTGGGCGCCAAATTTAAATATCAGCCGCAACCAATCACCGATCTTGGCTCCACATTTAAACACCGCTGTGCTGATTGGTCGCCGACACTGGGCGCGACCAATCACCGATTTTGGCGCCACATTTAAATAGCGTCCGCGACCAATCAGTACAGCAGTGTTTAAATGTGGAGCCAAGATGGGTGATTGGTCGCGGCCGATATTTAAATTTGGCGCCCAAATCGGTGATTGGTCGCGGGCAGCGCCAGCGACCAATCAGCGATTTTTAACACAAATGTCCGGACCTTTGTAACACCATGCGGATACTGTGGGGACATCAGCGGCTAGGGTGTGAAGGGAGGACCGGGGAGCGGCGCTGCGGGTCGGGATACTTCTGCTCCGAGTGCCCGCTCATGTCCCGGGTTCTCGCAGCGGAAGTATCCGCACAGGCAGCGGCGCTGACATCCATGCAGCTAGGGCGTGAAGGGAGGACCGGGGAGCGGCGCTGACATCCAATTGGTCGCGGCCGCTATTTAAATGTGCCGCACAAATCGGTGATTGGTCGCCGTCTTGACCGCGACCAATCACTGATCTTGCCGCCAAAGTTAAACACTACTGTGCTGATTGGTCGCGGACGCTGCCCGCGACCAATCACCGATTTGTGCGCCAAATTTAAATATCAGCCTCATGCACGTCACTGACAGCGTGGGAAAATTCTCCTGCACTCAGCGCTTCAGCGTGAGAATTCTCCCACGCTGTCAGTGACGTGCATGAGGTGAGCCGAGCTCATTGGACATGACCTCGGCTCATCTTTATGCCGTCACAGCGAGACACTGAGGAGCGCAAGCAAGCCTGCGCTTCTCAGTGTCTGCGGGATGACAGGCTGGATGGCAGCGTTCTGCTGCGGTCCAGCCTGTCATCTCGATGTAGCAGAGCTGAAGCTGTCGTGGGAACCATGGAAAGGTAAGGATGAGGTTGCTTTATTATTTTTCTTTTATTGCAGGAGATCGTTGGCTTCAGCTGGAATGGGCGTGATGGTAAGTATGGTTTAATTTAGAACAATAAAGAATTGTGTGTTTATTTCAATTAAAGGACTTTATACTGGGTGTTTGTGTTTTCTTTTAACTTTGACTATGGGGTTAGTAATGGGGGTGTCTTATAGACGCCTCTCCATTACTAACCTGGGCTTGATGTCAGCTGGCATTATAAGCTGACATCAACCCCAGCCCTATTACCCCACTGCCACCGCTACAGGGCAGTGGGAAGAGCGAGGCTAAGTGTCAGAATTGGCGCATCCTATGGATGCGCCATTTCTGGGGCGGCTGACGGCTGGTGTTTCTAGCCTGGGAGGGGGCCAATATTCATGGCACCCTTCCTGGGCTATTAATATCAGCCCCCAGCTGTCTGCTTAGCCTTTGCTAGCTATTTAAATAGGGGGGACCCCACGTCATTTTTTTGGGGGGGTCCCCCATTTTAATAGCTAGTAAAGGCTAGGCATTCAGCTGGGGGCTGATATTAGTAGCCTGGGAAGCTCCGTGGGTATTACCCCCTTCCCAGGCTTCAAACATCTGCCCCAGCCATCTGCTTAACCTCCGCTAGAGACTAAAATTACGGGGAACCCCACGCCAATTTTTTTTTTAATGAATCCTTTATTTTAACACTAAATGACAAGTACAGTGATCAACACTATCACTGTACTTCTTATATATGTGACTGACATGTTTCTATCTATCTAATCTATGTGTGATGCTCTATCTTTCTGTTCTAAATTGTCGGGTACCGAGGCTGAATTGCCGGCCGGCTTTTTTAAAGAGACGGTGCATGAAAACACTATTATTTTTTTAAATAAATCCTTTACACTAAATGACAAGTACAGTAACCAACACTGTCACTGTACTTATTATATATGTGATTGGCATGTTTATATCTATCTATGTGTGATGCTCTATTCTTTCTGTTATAAATTGTCGGGTACCGCTGCTGAATTGCCGGCTGGCTTTTTTAAAGAGACGGTGCATGAAAACACTAATATTTTTTTTAATAAATCCTTTACATTAAATGACAAGTACAGTAAGCAACACTGTCACTGTGCTTCTTATATGTGTGACTGACATGTTTCTATCTATCTAATCTATGTGTGATGCTCTATCTTTCTGTTCTAAATTGTCGGGTACCGAGGCTGAATTGCCGGCCGGCTTTTTTAAAGAGACGGTGCATGAAAACACTATTATTTTTTTAATTAAATCCTTTACACTAAATGACAAGTACAGTAACCAACACTGTCACTGTACTTATTATATATGTGATTGGCATGTTTATATCTATCTATGTGTGATGCTCTATTCTTTCTGTTATAAATTGTCGGGTACCGCTGCTGAATTGCCGGCCGGCTTTTTTAAAGAGACGGTGCATGAAAACACTAATATTTTTTTAATAAATCCTTTACATTAAATGACAAGTACAGTAAGCAACACTGTCACTGTGCTTCTTATATGTGTGACTGACATGTTTCTATCTATCTAATCTATGTGTGATGCGCTATTCCTTCTTGTCTAAATTGTCGGGTACCAGTGTATGCCGCTGCTGAATTGCCGGCCGGCTTTTTTAAAGAGAGCGTCTTCTGAGCAGTTTGTCAGCTTTTGGACACCTTTGAAGGTGTTTTCTATGTGTTTCTATGTGTTTTTGTTTGCCTGCCATTGGTTTTAACGGTGTTCGACGGTGTTCTAAGGTGTTCGACGAACAGTTCGACGAACAGTTCCTCGAACATCCCGGTGTTCGACGAACCGAACCGAACCCGAACACTACGGGGGTGGCTCAACACTACTTAAGATGATCTAATTCTTCATGGGGAAGGTTTAGTGGAAGTGCCTCTGTTTTTTTAGAATTAATCTTATATCCTGAGATCATGCCATATTCCTGAAGTGTCACTTTAAGATTAGGGAGGGTGATAATGCAGATTTGTGAGGGCCAGTAGCACATCGTTTGCAAATAGGGAAATTTTAAATACTTTACCCCTTACCTCCACCCCCGATATGTCAGGATTAACTCTTATTGCTGCCGCTAGAGGCTCGATACACATGGCAAACAAGAGTGGGGATAAAGGACAGCCTTGCCTTGTTCCATTTGCTATAGAGAAACTGGGTGATACACAATGGGGAAGTTTAATGGACGCCGTGGGAGAAGAATAAAGGGCCTTTAGTGCTGTTAGAAAAGCACCTGATATCCCAAAAGTCTTCACTGTCTCAAACATAAAGGGCCAATTAAGGCGATCAAAAGCCTTTTCCGCATCAAGACTGAGGAGAAGCGCCCGAGACTTATTCCTATTGACCACATCCACCAGGTCCACAGCCCTCCTTGTGTTGTCTCCTCCCTGCCTGAAGGGCACAAACCCCACCTGATCCTTATGAATCATGTGCGGGAGCCAGACATTCAGTCTATTTGCAAGGAGACGGGTAAATATTTTTAAATCCGAGTTCAAGAGGGCTATGGGCCTATAGTTGGCACAGTCAAGGGGATCTCTACCAGCTTTGTGAATTAACACCAAATATGAATGAGACAGCGAGCTAGGAGTCGGGGTTCCCGTCAGGAAGGAGTTAAAAAGGTCAACCATATAGGGGAGTAGTATATCCGCAAAAGTTTTATAATATAGATAGGTCAAACCAACCGGGCCTGGTGATTTACCCAGGGGGAAAATCTTTCAAAATGTCAGTTAATTCCTCAAGAGTGATCTGTTTGTTAAGGGACTCTTGTGCCTCCGTTGAAAGAACTGGCAGACTATTCCTCCGAAAAAAGCTGTCTATCTCTGATCGCCTATATTCTGGATTGCCTGCCAGTGGGTCCTGAAGATTATATAATTTCTTATAAAATTTATAAAAGATATTTGACAATTCCCCTGGGTCATAGTGGGTAGTTCCCTCATCGTCTCTAAGAGCTTGAGGAGCCGCGGCCACAGAGCGATCCTGCAATTGCCTAGCCAACAGGGTATGGGCCTTGTTCCCTTTTTCATAATATCTCTGTTTTGAAAATACAAGCATCTTCTCCACTTTACGGATGGAGAGATCCTTCAATTTGTCCCTAGTGGCCAACAGCTTCCTCAGAGTCCCAGTCGACGGAGAAGAGGCAAATCTACGTTCCAGAAGGCGAATCTGAGAATTAAGATTCGAGAAAAGTTGCCTTGAATTTTTTTTAAGCCTCGCTCCCTCTGCAATTCAACACCCTCTTATTACCACCTTATGCGCTTCCCACAAAATAGGAAGGGAGGGCACAGATCCCAAATTTAGTTCAAAATACTGGGTTAAATGATTTGAAAAAGATTTTTGAATACAGGGATCCTTTAGTAGAAATTCATTCAGTCGCCAGTGACAGGCTCTGGAGGAACTGAGACCCAACTTTAAATTTAATATTACCGGCGCATGATCCGACCATGTTATGGACCCCACCTCCACATTCTCTAGCATTCTAAGTGTGACAATATTAGCAAAAAAGTAATCGATTCTGGTATGAGTCTGATGTGGATTTGAATAAAAAGTGTAAGCTTTTCCTTTGGGATGATCTATTCTCCACATATCAAAAAGGGAATTTGCCCGGATCAATTTTCTAAATTCCAATGATAATCGGGACGAATCAGCAGATGGCGGGTTCCCCCTCAAAGCATGCCTATCATTTATTTCTGAGAACGGGATATTAAAGTCCCCCCCCACCAACAATGCCCCAGGCTGCAGCCGTCGAAGGCTAGTTAGAACCTTGCGAATAAAGGGTATTTGGCCCGAATTTGGGGCGTAAATGTTGCACAATATTATTGCTTTGCCCTGAAAAAAGCCCTCCAGTATCAAGAATCTACCTGCCGGGTCCTCATGAGATTTAGAGATTTGAATTGGACATAAAGATGATATAAGTATGGCCACTCCACCCTTTTTATTATTATTATAGGCAGAGTAGGCAGAAGGGTAATGATGGGCTGCAAATCTAAACGTCCCACTCCGGTCATAATGGGTCTCCGGTAAAAAGGCAATGTCCGCTCTCTGAGCCTTCAACTCCTGCAGTGTGAGCCTTCTTTTTCTAGGGGAATTAAGCCCCTTTACATTCAAAGTGATCAACTTAACCATTGCTAGTGAGAAAAGGTGAACTACTGCTTATAATCATACTCACTGACAATCGTTGCAGCCTCCCGCCCCATAATGACCTGCCATGGAGCTTCATGAATGACCCCTGCTCTCTTGATAAGGAAAAGAAAAGGTAAAAAGGAGGCAGGGGAAAGGCAGTGGGATGTAGGGGAGACACAGACTGAAGCAAACCAACATTAAGAGAAAACATGTACAAATATCCAAACAGATCAGAACAATTTTCCCAAGAGTAACTCTTGGAGAAGGGTTGTTACCGTGGCACAAGGTGAGCCCACTAAGTTTCAAAAACGTACTATGCAGTTAAGGGAAGTCAAAATGTCCTTGCTGTCCAACAACCCTTTGGAAAAATATATTGGAGGGAGTCCAGAAAAAGGGAAAAAAAAACCTTCCTGTGAGAAGAGAAACAATAACCAAAATCCTTGTCCCAAAACCCAAGGAACCCCACTGAGCATTTATAAACAGGTTGTCAAAGTGACACTTTAAAATATTCATTCATTTAAGGCATAGAAAAATATCAAACATAAGTATTTCAGAACTTGACATTGAGTACCGACTTGTAAGTGAAAAAGAGTGATAAAGACAAAAAGTAAAACTTCAAGCGAAGCCGCTTATGCTCCGGGTTTTACAGTCAACCATAGTTATTCTTATGCACTCCAGATGGCGGGCCCTGCTCTCCAGCCCTGCGAAGTGTCGTTCCCTCTTTGCCCCGCCTCCCCACCTTTTGCCATACGGGAGGTGGAGCCTCCGAGGGGAGAAGATAGTCCCATTCCGGAATGCTCGGTGCTGTTAGTTGGAGGTCCCCACAAAACTTGGCCAAATCCCCCATAGAGCGGAGCACTGCCGACACCCCATCCATGCGAGCCATTAAAGCAAAGGGGAAGCCCCACCTATAGGGAATCTTCTTATCCAGGAGCATGCTGAGCAGAGGTTTAAGATGCTTTCTCTTCTGCAGGGTAATTCTAGACAGGTCCGGGAAGAGCTGGATGTCCGCCCCACTATACTTTATGGCTTTCTGGGCCCGTGCCTTGGCCATTATCTTTTCTTTCAGCTCAAAGTCATGCAAGCAGCATATTACATCCCTCGGAAATGCTGTAGTACCTTTTGGCTTCAAGGCTCTGTGAGCTCTATCAAATTTGATCGAGGCAGGCTGACTATCACCCAGGATAGAGTTAAAGATCTCCTGAAGAATAGCTCTGAGATCCTCCACCCCCTCCGACTCGGGGAGACCCTTCACCCATATATTGCTCCTTCTTCCCTTATTATCAAGATCTTCAATGTGGGCATGCATATCCTGCATCACTGATTTTTGCTGGGTGGTCACTTGTTGTAGTTTGGTTACATGAGCTCTAGTAGTATTATGATCATCCTCCAGTATTTCTATACGATTTGCAAAGTGCCTCAGGTCTTGTCTCACACAAGCAATCTCTGACCTGCAGGTATCCTTGACTTCCTTTATAAGGTTTTTGAAGTCTGTCTTGGAGGGTAAATGCTCTAGGTAACTGTGCCATGCAGGGGCACAGGGCTGCAGGCTCCCAACCCCCCATTCATCCTCAGTACAGCCAGGGGAAGAGGACAAGTCTCCACCCCCTTTACCATGGACAGTGAAAATATTCCCCTCTCCCTCAGTCTCCCCGGCTGCCTCTCTGTCTTCTGATGGGGGCTGGGGATGATCAGCAGCACATGCTGTTATCTGTGCAATTGTCTGTGGGGAGGAGGGGGAGGGGGGCTCTGATGTGCACCTGTGAGCTGTAACAGTCTTATTTGCAGAGGAGACGACTCTCACAGCTCTGCCTTGACTTTTTGCTGTTAGGTGCCCCTGCAAATCCACATCAGCAGGGGCCGTAAACTGAGATTGGTTCCCACTCCCCTCACCTCTGTGCTCTGTCTGAGGCAGCTGCAGCCCGGTCTGTTCCAGCCAAGATGGCTCCGGGACACCATGAGGTGCTGAGTCCTTCTGAAGAAAGGTGTCCAGTGCGGTCGCTATCACTGGCCCTGGAGTGGATGCCGGTGTCCTAGCACGTCGTGGCCCAATCTGTGCTGTAATTGAGGTGAAAATGTCAACACTCTGCCTCTTCTATGCCTCTATTGTGTTCAGCTCAGCAGGAGCTCCTCACACACACTTCTTCTCACATTGAGGTCCTGGCCACACCCCCATAGACACTCCTTTTGATGATGCTCCAGAGGTTCTCAATGGGGTTGAGGTCAGGGGAGAATGGGTGCCACACCATAAGTTTGTCCCCTTTTATGCCCATAGCAGCCAGAGATGCAGATGTGTTATGTGCAGCATGTGACGGGGCATTATCATGCATGAAATGATCTCGATGGTCCAGATGGATGGAGTGGAAGATGGCTGGTTGATGGACACCCCATGCAAACACGGCTACGGCGCTAACAAGGAGGAGGTGGAGTAATGTTTTGGGCTGGAATCATGGGGAGAGAGATTGTCGGCCCTTTTAGGATCCCTGAAGGGGTAAAGATGAACTCCATAATGTATGTTGAGTTTCTCAAACAGCACTTCCTTCCATGATTCAAGAAGAAGAACCGTGCATTCCGTAGCAAGATCATTTTCATGCATGATAATGCCCCGTCTCATGCTGCACATAACACATCTGCATCTCTGGCTGCTATGGGCATGAAAGGGGACAAACTTATGGTGTGGCACCCATGCTCCCCTGACCTCAACCCCATTGAGAACCTCTGGAGCATCAACAAAAGGAGTGTCTATGATGGCGGGAGGCGGTTCACATCTAAGCAACAGCTCTGGGAGGGTATTCTGTCCTCATGCAAAACAATTGAAGTAGAAACCATCCAAAACCTGACAAATTTAATGGACGAGAGAGTTCAGAAGCTCCTTTCGAACAAGCGGTCCTATGTGCAAATGTAACATCACCTAGAATAAAGTTTTGAGTTGAAAACTGTTTGATTTCAGTGTGTAATAACCTGCTAATGCTTATCATTTCAAAAATGTCAATTTTTTTGTTCTTTATTAAAATGAAAAGGTTGAAAACTCTGCTGTGCATAATAATTTGGAACATGCATTTTGAGTGCAGTTTGAGTTTTTTATTTTTTTAAAAATATACTGTTATCATAGGCAGTTTGTACAAAAACCTTTCAATTGTACTCTAATAGTTATTTGACTGGAAAATTACAATGACTGCAATTCATATAGGTAATTTGGGAAAATCTGAGAAAATATTATTTGCATAATAATTTGGAACACAGTGTACATATGAAAGTCTAACATCCACATAATTATATTTCATACTGGCATCCCCAATATAGGCATATATAACTCCCATGTGGGTATATCGGGAGAAACAAGTCTCATATATAGTATATATTTAAGTAATCAAAAATCATTAGGACCATCATTACTGAGTTATTTAGACGACAGAGACTCAATAGTCAGTTCAATATACACCAGATACATATATGCAGAAAATACCCAATGTACATACAATGAAAATATGTGCATCTACCTATATGTGTCATGTGCCATAGATAGGTGGCGTACACTCCGAATACAACATAATCTAGGCTAAAATCTGTATATACTCAGAAGTGGACCCCACCAGTATCATCTAGGACACATGTTGGACTGACACAAGGTAATTATAAAGACAACAATCTCTACATGTTGGACTATCAGTGACCCATATGAACAATCAATGATTAGACAAGCAGTAATTTTTCAGGACCAAACAGATTTTCATCTCCTCCCAAGATTGGTGACATGAGGGCTTCAAAACCCGTATGGAAAGGCCATATCCATCCAAAGACGATTTTAGCAAAGCGTACATATAGATGATCACTGTGAAAAATAAAACCAAAATGAATATAAAATTAAAAACAATATAGTAGTATGTAGCAAGCAGAGAGAGATCAAAAGAAGGGAGTGAAACTTAAATTTTCGTTCAATCCATTCGGATGTACCGTATCAAAATTCCAGATCCATCGCGACTCTAATTGAGCTAAGCGCTGACTTAATCTTCCTCCACGAATCCCAAGTTTAAGTAAATCAATCCCTCTAATTTTTAACAATGAACTATCACATCCATGACATAGTTTAAAGTGTTGTGGTATTGTCCTGAGTGTGGAAGCGTCCATGCAGTCGACAGCCACCAAGATGCACAACACGTGTTCCCTTATTCTCACTTTGAGTTGACGTGTGGTTAAACCAACATAAATCAACCCACATGGGCATGTGGCATAATAAATGACATAGCGTGAGGTACATGTGATACGACTCCTAATTTCATATATCTTGGTACCAGACGCATTAGTAAATGTATTCACTCTTTCCATATTGGGGCAGGCAACACATCGACCGCATGGAAAGCTTCCACATACCGGACTTGTCATACTCAAAGTCATATTCTTGGATTGAACATGATAATGACTATGTACAAGTTGGTCTCGTAAGTTTCTCGAACGGCGTATAGTGATGGAAGGACGGTCCGGAAGGATGTTTGCTAACGTAGGATCTGTCAGCAAAATTGTCCATGCCTTGACCAAGCACTGCCTCATGCGTCCAAACTGTCCATGATAATTTGTGATAAATCTCGCTTTATCCTCTATTTTGGGGTTCTTACTCTTATACAATAAGTCATGTCGGATAGAATATTTAGCGCGATGATATGCTCTTTTAATCATGCGTCTACTATAACCCCTCTCATAGAATCTATTTTTTAAGTCTTCTGCCTGTCTAGCAAATTCATTATCATCAGAGCAAATCCTTCGCAAGCGTAGGAATTGACCCGTTGGTACAGATTGAATCATATGAGGGGGGTGAGAGGATGTCGCATGGAGTAGCATGTTAGTGGAAGTGTCTTTTCTGTAAACACTAGTCTGTATCAAGTTATTAGAGTCTCTCTTGAGAGTCACATCCAAGAAATTAATTGAATCTCTATCCCACGTATATGTGATGTGGATGTTCATATCATTACTATTCAAGGACTCCATAAACTCAAACAAGGCTTCAACTGTACCCTGCCAGATCAGCAGGATGTCATCAATGTACCGCGTCCACAGGGGGACACAGTCCATTAACGCCCGCTGATCTGGCAGGGCAAGGTCCCTCTATTGAGCTATTGAGCCACCTGTGGCTCTTCACAGAATGGGCCTCCTCTGTCCTGTACTATGATGAATTTTTATACTGTATGTGTTTTGCACCATCTGTGTCAATTGTCTGTATTATATTGATGTAAAAAATTCTATTTTTTGATATATATATTTGGGTTCTTTTGATCGTTAATGTTCATCTCTGAGCTTGTCTCATGATAGTGAATGGATCCCTCATGGGTTTCATCTGAATCAGGTCATTCAAAGATTTAGAAGGAAAACCTAATGTAAGTGTTCAGCTTTCTGAGCTTTCCACTGTGCCTGCAAATTAGTTTTCTGATTACATGTCCCTACATATTGGCGTACTCAGGAGAAATTGCACAACAAACTGTGAGATCCATTTTTTCCTATTAGCCCTTATAAAGATTAAAAAAATTTGGGGCTAAAGCAACAATGTAATTATTCTTTCTTCACCGCCCAATGGAAAAAAATTCCGTGAGGCATATGTGGTGTCAACATGCTCACTGCACCCCTATATTAATGCAATGAGAGGTATACTTTGTCAAATGGGGTCACTTATGGAGGGGTTCTGCTGTTCTGGCATCTCAGGGGCTCTGCCAATGTGACATGGCACCCTCAAACTATTCCAGCAAAATCTGAACTCCAATGTGGCGCTTCTTCCCTTCTGAGCTTTGCACTGTGCCTATGGGGTATTGGTGTACTCAGTAGAAATTGCGTAACATATTGTACCATTCATTTTCTCCTATTAGCCCTTTTGAAAATTAAAAACTTGGAGCCAAAGCAGCATTTTAGTGGTAAAAATGGTAATTTTCCATTGACTCAACCCAATGTTATACAATTCTGTGAATCACCTGTGGGTTAAAAATGCTCATTATACCTCCAGACAAATTTCACAAGAGGTGTAACTTCCAAAATGGGGTCACTTGTGAAAGTTTCTGCTGTTTTGGCATGTCAGGGGCTCTTCAAATTTGACATGGCATCTGCAATCTATTTGAGCCAAAATTGCTTTCCAGAATTCAATTGGCGCTCGTTCCCTTCCGAGTCCTGCCGTGTGACAAAACAGTAGTTTTCCATCACATATGTAGTATCGGCATAGTTAGGAGAAATCACACACATTTTAAGGTCTATTTTCCCCTGAAACCCTAGTGAAAAGGAAAAAGTTGGGGCTTAGAACCACCCTGATGGGGCATTAATGTCACATTTGTGACCACTCCATTCACTCCCTAATAAATGCCAGAAAAATCTGAACTCTATATTCATCTATCTCTGGCAGCCCCATAGCGAATGAATGGACATTCATGACCATTGCTTTGTTCCAACAAGGCATTGCCTAGTCCCATTATAAGAATTGGTGGGCGTCGGACTCCACCAATGCTCAAGTTATTACATATTCAAATATATAAATTTTAATAATGAGTATACTCCTTTAAAACACCAAAATAGATGGCTGTAGTGTCACAAACCGGCAAAGGCTCTTTTGATAATTGCTATGGGAATCTTCCATGTTAACAACATTAAAGTGGATCCTAGCCTTCTTATATACTTTACATAATGGTCACGTGTGCTAAAAAAATCAGATTGGTTGCAACAATCATGAGTGAAAAACAGCAAAAGAGAAGGAGAGGAAACTCATAGGGGACCCGGGCACAGAAAAGTGGTGGGAGATTGATAGATGAGTATGTCCTTTTTATTATAAGTATACTTATTATAAGTATAGAACATTTGGGCTATTTGTAAAATACAAGAAAGGTGTAGAAAACCACTTTAATTCAACATTTCCTTTGCCTCCTTCAATTGAATGCAGGTATTTGGGAATTGAGGTTTTTGTTTGGTATATTGAACATTAATTTACTGAAGGAACAGTGTGTATCCTGCATAAGTAAATAATGTATGCAAAAAAGCAATAAAAATGTACAGTAGTGACTTTATGAAACACCCCCTCATCACAAGAGCAGTTTGAAAACAAGTATTTGTACTGTAAAAGAGAACATTAAACACTTGTCAAGTGGGTCTCTTGCTCCGGCAAAATGATCCTGAACAAATACATACTCAATCCTAATTATATAGAAACAAAAAGATTATTTGACAGCATACAAGAGCGGTGGGTGTTCTTTCATGCACTGGCAAACTGACGACAACATGAAATTAAACATTTTATACAATAAGATCATTCATTGTCAGTACCCTACACATTTGAATCACACATTGTCGTAATAAGACAGATTTTCATGAATTAAACTGGGTTTAAATGAACATTGGAATATAAATGTAGCACATAAAAGAACATTTTGAAACACATACTGTATGTGTTTGCAAATTGGACTGTTTTTTTCTTCTTTTTGGAAATACTGTACAGCAAAGTCTTGTTATGCAACTGGATGTTATTAGAAGGGCTAATTACCACTCCACGTCTTATGCAAGTCAACAATGGTCTCCACCCCTGAATGACAACCTTATTTGTAGATATCTTGTACTTTTCTTGAGCAGCATCATTGAGCTTCGTGATGTACTTACTTTGTTTTAGTTGAGCTGGAAGGAAAACCAGATTTTTACAGTACTATGATAAGACATTGCTGCAAAAGGGTGTACTGTGTCACCCCACCTCCCATGTGCACCTTATGAACTGTCAATGCATTAAAGCTGGACAGGGACTAAGTGAGATGATACTGATATGCTCTCCATCAGGGCACTGTCAGGTGGGCACAGAGGAGCTGACAACTTGTGGCATCAGCCACAATCAGTGTTGGCACCGACCATGCATGTTTAACCCCTTAGATTCTACTGTCAATAGTGACTACAGAATCTAAGTAGTTAATGGAGTGTGGGGGCTCCCTCTTTAACCTCATAGGCACCCTGAGATTTTGATTGTGTGGTCCTGATGTTTGCCATGGCAGGTAACGGCCAAATAACAGCCTTAGAGTCTGCTGGCTATAGCAACCTGCTCAGAAGTTATCAAAATTTATGTGGTAAAAATAAACTTTTTCATTCTCTTCATGTCACTTTCCATTACTTCCTGAAAAGAACCAGAAGGGTTAACGAGCTACCTGAAAGCAATTTTCAATACATTGAGGGGTGCAGTTTTTAAAATGGTATCACTTTTGGATGGTTTCTAACATATTGGACCCCCAAAGTCACTTCAAAACTGAACAGGTCCCTATAAAAATAATTTTTGTAAATTTCCTTGAAAAATGAAAAATTACTGCTACATTTTTAAACCTTCTAAAATGCTAACAAAATAAAACAACACTTTACAAATGGTGCTGATGTAAGCCAGACATAAGGGAAATGTTATTTAATAATGCTTTTGTGAGGTATGACTATTGGGATTTAGAGATAGTCATTCAAAATATGAAAATTGCAATTTTTAAAATACTTTTGTCAAATTTCTAATATTCTTAGAAATAAACGCAAAACATATCGACCTAAATTTACCATTACTATAGTTTCATGTGTTACAAAAAAACAGTCTCAAAATCAATGGGATATGTTGAAGCATTCCAGAGTTATTACTACATAAAGTGACACTGGTCAGATTTGAAAAAATTGGTCCGATCATTATAGGGTTATGCAAATTGTGCCTTTTAAGGTGAAAAAAAAACACTTTTGCCCCTATTCATTCATTTTGTAAGCCAATCTTGATCAAGAGTTACCTGGAGTAAAATATACCAAATTCATTAAGATGAATTTGGTGCATCTTGCAGCTGCCGTGGTCTAATGTAAGAAATGTACTCTAGTCAGAGACAGAAGCTCTATATTATTATTTGATCTAAATGATTATACATATTCTCTATTCTTGTATATTTATGCATCTGCATATGATGTATTGTACTCACCGGATGTTGCTACGTGCTTGATATTTGAAAATTGTTGTTTTCTTCTGAGACCATTCATTTCATATTTTTTCAGTTTGAACCATATATTCTGCATTTTCCCATGTGTTTTTCATATATGGATTGTATATACTCATAGCATTCCTCATATTTCTTCAGCTACCTTTCAGAGTACCAAAGTGAATAACTTCTCTGACAAACCGAAACGTTGGTGATTCAAGTATTCAGCTCTCTTTGTTACTTTTTTGCTATTAAAATCAAGTTTTCTAAAAGACCAAATCTGCATATACATTATTAAGCTAATTGCATTAAGCTAATGAAGAATTTTTCTTAATTTTGAACACAAGTGTCATGGTTCCTGTTTATGATACATCAACATGAGGATTTGACAGCATTAGTAACTGGTAAAAGGGGGAGGATGTTCCTTTCTGAATATATTGTAAGTCTAATAAAACAATGAGAACCCTTTCCAATGTGACTGTAGCCTCATCAATGTACTAAATAAAAGTGCTTTGCTGTACAAAAAAATGGAAAGGCAGAGTATCTGTGTTTTTTTTGTTTATTTTATACTCAAATTGCACTCTCCCCCAATTGTGTTCCACGTAGATGCCTGCTCTGCCTAAGTAAGGGGTTGCCAGGCTCCACTTCCGACAGCTGCCATAAAGAGGAGGTTACCGATAGTCTATTGATTGATAATGTTATTTACTAATTTATCACAAATTTACAGTGAAAACATGTTTGTACTGTAGACCAGTATGATTCACTGTTGTACTAAGTTATGATGCCTCATCTATTACTCCCCTGGGGAAAATACAGTAAAGAGAGTCATGGTGAGAGGTGCTTATTCCTGTCCCTCAGTCAGTATGGGAAAGTGAGGGTGGCAAGGGCCAATGTAGTTTAGACTGTTATGTGTTAAGTAGTGTTGAGCAAATTTGTTCGGCATTTCAAATTTGGGTTCTTGTTCGGGGTTCCGGCTTGTTCGCGCCAAAAAATCGTCTACACCCATGAACATCCCTGATTTGCCACACTGTCACGCAGATGTTATCTGTGTGACAGTGTGGCAAATCAGGGATGTTCGTGGGCGGAGCCGATTTTTTGGCGCGAACAAGCCGGAACCCCGAACAAGAACCCAAATTTGAAATGCCGAACAAATTTGCTCAACACTAGTGCTAAGGAGACCTGTTAGAAGCTGATACACGTTACCATGTGGCGGAGATGGAAGTAAATCTGTGTCTCACATGGAAGGAAGTCTGATGCTTGGAGTATACGCATTACTGCCTTGCACTTAGTTGGCATAGTCTATGTTGTCAAACATCAGTGAGAAGATCATGGCTGAATTGTAACATATAGTACTGGATACTGAAGTGACAAGAATGGCTGCATGTGGTGCTCCATCATGTGTCAGCTTCTGGCCCCAGGAGGAGGAAGAGCTAGTGTAAAAGCAAAGAGACAGCGGAAAGTTGAAGGAGCTTAAAGGGGTTGTCCGATCAAAAATGATAATTCTGCAGTCACTCTATGTGACTGCAGACTTATGAAACCCCCCAGCACACGCATTGTGCGCTGCGGGGATTCGCCGGTTTCATACCCGGGGACGGAAGGTATGTATGAGTTATACATACCCCCGGCCTCGCTCTCCATACACTTGTATTAAGCAAGGCCGTGCCTTCTAGTCAGACACACCCACTGGTCATCCGGGTCAATAGGCAGGGTGTGGCCTCGCTTAATACAAGTGTATGGAGCATGGCGGTTCCCACTGGCCGGAGGTGTGTATAACTTATACATACCCTCCGGTCCGGGGTCTGAAAATGGCGAATCCCCGCAGTGCGCAATGCTTCTCTTTCTCCCTGCTGTTTCTAGTATTGAAGATAAGACCGTACTGGAATTAAGGGGTAAACAAAGTAGTAACTTGAGGAAAAGAATTTAAAAATACATTTTTTTATAGAATTGTGTCTCCCATCTGCGTATCTCAGTAATGCTAAATTTACATGAGCGTATAAAAAACTGTCTTAGTTTCATCCAGAATATACAGGCGATTTTCATCTCAATTGTCAACCATATGTAGACTGTATGGCATCTGTTTAATAAATCAGCAGTTATTAAAATTTACAAGAACAAATAAACTTTTCTGTGCTGAATTGCAATATATCTGCAAAAATCAGATGCTATATGGTTGATCCATATGGATTCAATTTTTTGTGCACCCATTGACCTGAATAGGCGAATCTCATCGAACATATGGAAGAAACTAGCGCACGGTGTGATTTTTTTCATGTGCAGATTTGGTCCATGAAACAAAAAATGCTCAGTTGAAAAATTGAATTGAGCAATATTGGTTCTAATAGTGTTCGAATGATGTCATTTTTTTCACAGACAGCACTAGGACTGAAAACACAGTCACATGAACTTAGCCTTGCAGAACAGGAGAACAGTAGTGGTGACTATGTGAGGGATAGTGAAAACCGGGTTATTCCTAGGAAAAAAGCGTGACTTGACAGACCTACATCTACCCATTGTGTGTTACAATGGCAAGTGCTTCCAGTTATGCATGTATGATGGACAGGGAAGAATGATGTGTTGTGACTGTGGAACCAGTTTCCCTTACATAACTGCTGTGTATGCCGGCATTAACAGTCATTTACTTTAGGTTTATTCTAGACTGTAACTAACGATTAGAACTAGGAAACATTTCTACATGAAAGAAACACAAAAGCATCTTGCATCCAGATGGTGGTATAATGTTATGTAAGAATAAATATTACAAGCTGAGAAAGATCAAGAGGATAGAATGGATTACTGGCATTTTCCTCTTACCACTGACAAATCTACAAACAATGTGTTTATTAACTAACTCTATTCTACAGTAATTAGATGTTAAAAATTAAAACTATTAGGATACAGGGACAGGCTTTTTTTATTTTAATTATGCAATTAAATTATAATCTTGTGGGATAGGGTGGCAAAACGGCATCCTTTTCTTACAAAAAAAATATCCAAGCCTGGCTATGTTTTGCCAAAACCTATATCATGTCGGCCAAAAGCATGTGGGAACACGTGTTATGGTTTGATGAGACTAAGGTGGAACTTGTTGGCCCCACTGCACATCACCAAAAGAACACCATACCCACAATGAAGCATAGTGGAGGCAACATCATGATTTTTGTCTTTTTTTTCAAAACTAGAACTGGGGCTTTAGTCAAGGTGGAGGGAATGATGATTAGTTCCAAATATTCCATGGGTGTTTCAGATGTGACAGACAGTCGCCCTGCAGTTGGTTGCAGAAGATCTCTTTGTTAGGCATTACAGACACCTTCTTCACTGTTTCACTCTAGGACCCAGAGGCTACCTCCTTCCTGCTAATTGACACCCTGGCCTGGGTGTTTAAATAGTTTCACTTTGCAGCAGGAAGTTGCCGGTGATACTCACATGTTTCCCTGTGAATAATTGGAGCTCTCAGACTGCTATCTTCCTCCGTGGTGCTAGGAAGACACTTGCAGTTATCTCTCTGAAGTCGGCTAAAGCTAAGCTACTTTCCCCGTGTTTGTCTCCCTTGTTGTCTTTAGTCGTTAGTGGGGATCGACTAGTGCTCATCCCCCACTTCCCTATCCAGGGCCAAGTGCTTGGGAAATACAGGGATTAGGTTAATGTAAGGAACCAATATAGGGAAGCTAGTGGAGACAGGGTGATATCAGATCAGCCTAGGAGGTCTCCACTTCCTCCTTTCCCTATAGGCTGGGCTCCCTTTCCCCCTTCCCTTTGTGTTGCACTTAGTCTTTCACATAGTGACATTATCACCGGCCGTGCACATTTAGGGAAAAGAAAAAACCTGACACTTCGGTTTAATTGTGTGGGTTTTTTGGGGGCGTGTTTTTTTTCCTTTCTCCTTGGTATGAGTTCAGTTACAGTGCTCACAGAGCGGCTGCGCAATCTGTTTCTGGAGGTGAATGACCTCCGCTGTGAGGTTCAGCAACAGCATCAGCGGCTACAGGTCGCTAATGTGGGGGTCTCTGCATGTAGGCCTGTCCAGCCTGAACCCAAGGTTGCCCTCCCGGACAGGTTTTCAGGAGGTAGGGACAAGTTTTTTGTATTCAAGGAGGCCTGCAAACTGTATTTTAAACTTTGTCCTTTCTCCTCCGGAAGTGAGGAGCAACGAGTAGGAATTGTGATCTCTCTACTGCAGGGAGATCCTCAGTCCTGGGCGTTTTCTCTACCACCGGAGATAAACTACCGAAGTCCAGACTGTATAATCTTTCTGGCCCTGAGAGACAAGCCATGAAGGATTTAATTGCGGAAAGTCTGGAGAAGGGACATTACGCCTTCATCTTCGCCTGTGGTGGCAGAGTTCTTCTTTGTGAAGAAAAAAGATGGCAGTCTATGTCCCTGTTTAGATTTCCGGAAATTAAATCAAATTACCAGCTGAGAGCCATACCCTCTTCCTCTGATTCCTGATTTGTTCAGCCAGGTTGTAGGAGCTAAGGTATTCTCCAAGTTGGATTTAAGGTTAAAATACAATCTGGCTAGAATCAGAGAAGGAAACGAATGGACAAAAGTGTTCAATACCCCTGAATGGCATTTCGAGAGACTGGTTATGCCTTTCGGTTTGACCAATGCACCTGCGGTATTCCAGCATTTCAGAAATTATATTTTCCATCATTTGGTGGGGAGGTTTGTGGTGGTCTATTGGGACGATATTTTGATTTACTCAACTGATTTTGAGACACATCTGGGGCATGTTAAACAGGTGCCCCAGATATTAAGGGATAACAAACTTTATGCCAAACTTGAAAAATGTGTTTTTGTCATTCAGGAGGTGCAGTTTTTGGGGTACTTGTTGTCATCTCCGGGTTTTCGGATGGATCCGGCGAAGATCCGTATAGTCCTTGATTGGGACCGTCTTGAGAACCTGAAGGCTCTAAGTTTTCTGGGCTTACTAATTTTTACCAGAAATTCATCCAAAATTACTCAGTAATTGTGAAACCCCTTACTGACATGACTAAGAAGGGGTCTGATTTTTCCAAATGGTCGAATGCCTCCCTCCAGGCTTTTTCTTCCTTAAAGAATTATTTTGCCACTGCACCTATACTCAGTCAACCCGATGTTTCCCAACCCTTTATTGTGGAAGTTGATGCGTCGGATGTGGGGGTTGGGGCTGTTTTGTCTCAGGGTCCGTCCATGCGCCTTCTTTTCTAAAAAATTGTCTTCGGCTGAGAGAAATTATGACGTGGGTAATAGGGAACTTTTGGTGATTAAATTGGCGTTCGAGGAATGGCGACATTGGTTGGAGGGGGCTGTCCATCCTATCACTGTTATTACTGACCATAAGAACCTGTCATATCTCCAGTCAGCTAAAGGTCTCAACCCTAGGCAGGCCAGATGGTCCCTGCTTTTACTAGGTTCAATTTTTCGTCACTTTTCGTCCAGGGGTCAAAAATGTCAAGGCTGATGCTTTGTCCCGAAGCGTCCCTGGTGGCGGTGACCATGAGAATCCTGCCCCGATATTACAGAAGAGGGTAGTCATTTTGGCATTATATTCTGAACTGGAGGGTGAGGTGTTGGAGGCTCAGGGGGACTTCCCTGCCTCCTGCCCTTCAGGAAGATGATTTGTACCATCTAATCTGCGCCACAAAGTAATTAAGGAACATCATAACTCTGTGCTTGCTGGTCATTCAGGTGGTAAGGCAATCGCGGACCTCCTCTCTCGTCGTTTTTGGTGGCCGGGGTTGCATCGGGATGTGATTGAACACGTATGTAATTGTAGTATTTGCGCGCGTTCTAAGGTTTCGCATACCCGTCCGTCTGGTACTCTTCTTCCGCTACTTGTCCATGGATTTTATTACTGACCTACCAGTTGCTGCAGGCAAAACAGTAGTTTTGGTGGTTGTAGATAGGTTCAGTAAAATGGTTCACTTCATCGCATACCTGCACTTCCAAATGCCAAGACACTTGCTCAGGTGTTCAAAAATTAGATAGTGAAGCTTTAGGGGGTTCCGTCCGATGTGGTGTCAGATTGGGGGACTCAGTTTGTTTCCAAGCTCTGGAAGGCATTCTGTTCTCGACTGGGGGTGAAGCTGTCCTTTTCTTCTGCTTTCCACCCTCAGTCGAATGGACACACCGAGCGCGTCAATCAGAATTTGGAGACTTGCCTCAGGTGTTTCGTCTCCAAAAATCAGGAGGATTGGGCATCCTACTTACCGCTGGCAGAATTTGCCATTAATAATCATCGCCATGAATCCACCTGCAGGTCACCGTTCTTTGGTGCATATGGTTACCATCCACAGTTTGGTACCTTTAGTGGGGGAGGATCTTCGGGAGTTCCTGAGGAGGAACGTTTTGCTTCGTCGCTCTCCTCGGTGTGGCAGGGGGTTCTGAGTAATTTAAAGATCATGGGAGACAGGTATAAACGTATGGCTGACAGAAAACGCTTGCCAGGTCCGGACCTGAATGTGAATGACTTTGTGTGGTTGTCTACCAGGAATATAGGATTGAAAGTTCCTTCTTAGAAGTTGGGACCTAGGTTTGTTGGTCCCTATAAAATAAATGCCATCATTAACCCAGCAGCGTTTCGTCTTGAGCTTCCTCAGGCCATTAAGGTCTACAATGTTTTCCACAGGTCCTTACTCAAGAAGTATGTGGAACCTCTTGAGCCCTCACATCTACCGCCGCCCACAGTAATGGTTGATGGTTATCCGGAGTTTCAGATTTTGAGGATTGTAGATTCTCGTCTCCAACGTTGTTCTCTACAATACTTGGTGCACTGGAAGGGTTATGGTCCAGAGGAGAGGATGTGGGTTTCAGCATCAGAGGTGAATGCGCCCAGGTTGGTGCATTCATTTTACACCTCTTATCCTGAGAAACCTGGTCCTGAGTGTCCAGAGGCCCCTCGTAGGGATGGGGGTACTGTCACGGATGTGTCAGATGTGACAGTCAGTCGCCCTGCAGTTGGTTGCAGAAGATCTCTTCGTTTGGCATTACAGACACCTTCTTAGCTGTTTCACTCTAGGACCCAGCGGCTACCTCCTTCCTGCTAATTGACACCCTGGGTTGGGTGTTTAAATAGTTTCACTTTGCAGCAGGAAGGTGCCGGTGATACTCACATGTTTCCTGCTTGGAGCTCTCAGACTGCTATCTTCCTCTGTGGTGCTAGGAAGACGCTTGGAGTTATCTCTCTGAAGTCAGCTAAAGCTAAGCTACTTTCCCCTGTGTTTGTCTCCCATGTTGTCTTTAGTCGTTAGTGGGGATCGACTGTTGCTCATCACCCCTTCCCTATCTAGGGCCAAGTGCTAGGAAAATACAGGGTTTAGGTTCACGTGCAGCGATTTGTGAGGAACCAATATAGGGACGTTAGTGGAGATAGGGTGATATCAGATCAGCCTAGGAGGTCTCCACTCACCCCTTTCCCTAGAGTCTAGGCTTCCATTCCCCCTTCCCTTTGTGTTGCACTTAGTCTTTCACACACCTTGCGTGACAAAATATCAGTAAGTTTTGTAACAAAACTTTCAGGGATCTGTTAAAAATATGAAGATGCAGAGGAATTTCACCTTTCAGCACGACAACGACCCTAACCATACCTCAAAATCCACAAAAGAATGGCTTCAACAGAAAAAGTGAAGAAGCAATGCTTTCAAGTGGCCCAGCCAGAACCCAGACCTGAATCCAATCTGTGGGTTGACCTGAAGAGGGCTGCACACAGGAGATGCCTTTGCAATCTGACAGATTTAGAGTGCTACAGCAAGGAAGAATGATCAAAGATAGCTAGTTCTACCCAAAATGATTGAATGTTGTCATAAATTCAAAGGATACTTGAACAATGTATTAGTTTAAGGGTGTGCATATTTATGCAACCACATTATTTTAGTTCTTTATTTTTCTTTTTTGCATCTGAAAAGATTTAAGTTAATTTTTCATTTGAGTTGCACAGATAGAGTGACATTAAAGGTGAAAAAAGTTCTTAATTGATTCTTCTTGGTATGATTTTTTTACATGACAAAAACCTGGTATTTTAACAAGGGTGTGTAGACTTTACATTATGAGTATGAAATTTGATGTTGACAGTGTTATGTTCATGCAGTTCTGGCAACTCTTAATATGGTTACACAGATAGTCTTAGTATTAGTCACTGTGCTTAGCAGTTCTCAGGGAACGCTTATTCTTCTCCCTTATACTGGTACAAAAGGATCTGGCCTCCACTGCGAAGGACAGTGAAGGCAGTTGGGTGGAATTGTCTAATAGCAGGGTTGAAAGTATTCTTGGACAAAATTGTAAACAAAGATAGAAAGCTGTAATGAATCAGGTAAAGAGTGTGACAAAGTCACTGGTATTGTGTCAGAAGGGAGGCATGTGTCGCTGAGACTCTTAGCCCCAGTGATGTGAAAACATGCAAGTTCTCCTGCACAAGTAGGTGCAGAAAGAGTTAATAGAACCACATTTACAAGGAAATATTTTCAGTGGATAACGAAGTGCGGGAGGGACGTTATCCACCATCCCTCCAATCAGGTGAGTGTCGGGGCTTTAAATAGTCAGCCCTGACACTCAGGTGGTGTTCACTACCTGGGGAAATTTTGCTCCAGGAAGGAGCTAGCACGTGCTGTGCTGAGCCTGTGTGTGGCTAATTGTGAGTGGCCAATGTCACGCCAGGTGTGGGAAAGACAGCGCAACACAGAGGGAAAAGGGAGCCCAAACACTAGGAAAAGGGGGAAGTGGAGATCTCCTAGTCTGATCTGGCATCACCCAGTCTCAACTACCATCCCTATATTGCCTCTTCAGATCGACACACACATGCCTCTCCCTAATCACCCTGGCGTATGGCTACGGCTAGGGATGGGAGCAGATGAGCACTAGTCAACCTCGACTAAACTCTATAGACAACAAGGGTAAACAAAACAAGAGAAAATGGCTTAGCTTTAGATGAACTCCAAATAAGCACATGACCTTAAGCTCCAGAGAGGACGAAGTACTGCTCCTGCTAAGCTTCACAAGTAGAAATGAATATAGCCAGCGACTTCCTCTCAGACACACCAGGTATATATACACCCAGGTCAGAGAGCTAATTAGCAAGAGAGAGGTAGCCGCTCGGTCCTAAAGACAGCTTCTTATCTAAGAAGCTGTCTGCAATGTTAAACATAGAGATCTCCTGCAACCCACTGCAGGGCGACTGTCTGTCACCTCTGACACACCCGTGACAGCCAGACCTTGGCCGAGTTACGGACTGTGCTGCAAGTTTTGTATTTTCTTTTGTGTCTTTAGCCGAATGGGCTGTGTATTCTTTATGGACTCCAGGGTGGTTTATGACTGCTAAATATACTAACCCAAAAATTTAAAGAGACAGTATCCCGTGTTTTAGCTCCGCATATAGCCGAACTTGTTGCTATACCACAAGAGTCAGAATCAAAACCAGTAGGGTAGAATTAGAATAGAAGTCAGGAGCCAAGAGATAGATTAATTAATTCAAGCCAAGGTCAAGTTCAGGTATAACATAAGCCAAAATGGGTATCAGGAGAATAAAACTATGATTGGTATTACACTTGTAACTCACACTATTCCACAGCCAAAAGGAAGATTAAATTTATCACCGTGCATACTGATTTTTATGTTGACCAGCCCAACCACTGACTAGTCAGCTAAACCTAATAGGTCACAAGAGTCAAACTCGACACCAGAACCTATGTGGGGCCATTATTCTGTACGGAAGACTTTGTGGGGACAATTATTTTGTATGGGGGACTATGTGGGGCCCATTATACTGAATAGAGGACTATGTGGGGCCCATTATACAGTATAGAGGACTATGTGGGGCCCATTATACTATATACTGGTGGGCCCGTATCTTTGTCCAAGTTTTTAATTTTGGCCCTCTGTGTGTTTTGAGTTTGATATCCCTGTAATAGGCAAATGATGATGGAGCAAAATCAGATCAGTATGTTACAAAAAGCAACAATGTGTAAGCAATAGCAGGGCAGCAAACTACCCTTTCTGCAGATCACACAAAGTTAACCCTTTCACGATATCCATCATACATGAATGACGCTGCGGGAGGTGCAATCCTGCAAACTGCCGTACATGTACGGTATGACAATCATGCAGGCTCGCTCCTAGAGCAGGCGCGATCAAAAATGGGTGTCAGCTCTATATGACAGCTGACACCCTGTGGCATTGCCTGTGACCAGTGCTAGCACCGATCGCAGGCATTTTACACCTCTAATGCCGCTGTCAAAAGCGACAGAGACATCAATCGGCTTGCAGAGGGAGGGAGCTCCCTCTCTGCTCCGATCGGCACAACGTGATTGCGAACACATTGTGCCGATAGTCTCCATGATGACCCCAGGTTGAAAGATAGCCAAAGGGTCACCAAGGTATGTTGACCTGTAAGTTCCTGCTCAGAGCAAGAGCTGGCATGCCTCCACTCTGTGTGTGATGCTCAGATCTAATACTCTGCAAAGCAAAACCAAAGTTGATGACTCATACTGGGACAAGGTAAAAAAGTTAAAAAAAAAGTTTACATTTTTAAAAATATATATATAAAAATCATATAATATAGAGCAAAAAAAAAGTAAAAATATTAATCCAATAAAAACATATATTAATGTAAAAACAGAAATAAACAAATAAAGTAGACATATTTGGTATTCCTGCGACGGAAATGACCTGACCTATAAAACTGTCACGTTAGTTAACCCCTTCAGGGAACAATGTAAAAAAAAAAAAAGGGTGGCAAAAACTGCTTTTTCATCATACCGCCGAACAAAAAATGGAATAAAACGTGATAAAAAGTCAAATGTAGATAAAAATGGTGTTGCTGAAAACGTCATCTTGTTCCACAAAAAAAGACAAGACAAGCTGACAATCAGCTTCATCAGCGGAAAAATAAAAAAGCCATAGCTCTTAGAATATAGCTATGCAAAAACAATTATTTTTTTAATAAAATAATTTTTATTATGTAAAAAATGTAAATTTACAGGTGCTTCTCACTAAATTAGAATATCATCAAAAAGTTAATTTATTTCAGTTCTTCAATGATTATGGAGCCTACTGAAACAGACTAAAGGACCTTTGGAAGCCTTTGCAGGTGTTTTTTGGTAATTATTCTAATTTACTGAGATAATGACTTTTGTGTTTTCATTGGCTTTAAGCCATAATCATCAACATTAATAGAAATAAACACTTGAAAAAGATCACTCTGTTTGTAATGACTCTATATAATATGAGTTTTACTTTTTGTATTGAAGAACTGAAATAAATTAACTTTTTGATAATATACTAATTCGGTGAGAAGCACCTGTAAATGTGGTATTGCTGTAATAGTACTGACCCGAAGAATAAAGCTGTCTTATCACTTTTACCACACGGTAAACGGCATAAAAAAAAAAAAAACAATTCTTGAATTGCAAGTTTTTGTTCTCTGTCAGCAGTATGGAAAAAATATAGCTCTCAAAATATGGCGATGCAATAACTTTGTTTTGAAAAAAAAAAAGCGTCTTTTAGTGTGTGACAGCAGCCAAACATAAAAAAATTATATAAATCTGTAATCGCTGTAATCACTTATGCCGCATGAGGAACGGTGTAAAAAATAAATAAAACCAATTCTTGACCTGCTGTTGATTGTTTATTCTGCCTCCTAAAAATTGCAGTAAGGCTCTACTCACATTTATCTTGCGCTGTACGCTGAGCGCTTACTCCGGGGTTTCCATGTAAATCTCTGAAAAAAGTGATTGAGGCAGAACACCCGGTGGAAGATTTCTTATAATGAGGCAAATGGAGACACTGTGGACTCAGTCTGGCCTTTGATCTTGCAATATCTGTCTTTTTAAGCGTGCATAAAAGCCCGGTCCACCACAGTTTTATGCACTTCTGAAAAGAAGGATATCGCTGTACAGAGACCAGATGAAGTCCAGAGTAACTCTGTTGCCTCATTATAGTGAATGGATTCCTCAGGAGTTTCATCAAAATTACATAATTCGGAGTTTTAGATGTAAACCCCTCAGTGTGCTCAGTGTAAAGCATAGGATAAATGTGATCCAATTTATGTAAAATGTTTCCAATAAAAGCTTCAACTGAATCCACAAAAAAGTCCTCACACAGGTCCATCATCCGTGAATGGAAATATAGGGGGTTTGCACATTACTGGTAGAGCAAAGGCTATATAAAAGCGCTATGGCTCCTCGCCCCCCAAAAAGAAAACCAGCGAATTCTGCTCTCCCAAATCCAAATGCCCGCTCCCTTATGAGCCTCAGTGTGCCTAAACGACATTTAGAGTCCACGTTTGGCATCTCTGTAGTGATTAGAGCCTGCTTAGTATACGGGCTCCATATCTACAGAAGCACAATCTGTGTGCAATGTACGGACACTACAGTGTACAGGGCACTACAATGGCAGATTTGCAATTTTCACTCAACAACATTTATTGTTGCTTGTTTCTGGCAAACACCCATGGAGTCAATTGTTGCTACACCTGTAGATAAATTCCCAGATGGGTGTAATTTCCAAAATGGGGCCTCTCGAGTGGGGATCCTGCTCTTCTGCCAATTAGGCATTTTGTATATGGAATCTGCAAACTATTCTTCGATAATAAATTTAAAATTAATAATTTGTTCTCCAAGAGTCAAATAGCGCTCCTTCCGTTCCAAGTCTCTCTGTGTGGTTAAGCAGTAATGTACAGTAATGTACAGCCACATATGGGGTGTTTCCATGTTCAGCAGAAATTATGTGACAAATTTTGGTGCCATTTTTACCCATTTCCCAGTGTGAAAATTAAAAATCTGGAGCTAAAATGACATTTTTGTGACAAAAATGTAATTAGTTTTTCTTCACTGCCCAATGGTGTAAATTTCTGTGACACACCTGTGGTGTCAATATGATCACTGCATGTCACGCAAGGTGTGGTAAAGACTTAGTGCAACACAAAGGGAAGAGGGAAAGGGAACCCAGACTCTAGGGAAAGGGGGAAGTGGAGACCTCCTAGGCTGATCCACTATCACCCTGTCTCCACTAACGTCCCTGTATTGGCTCTTCACCAATCGCCGAATGCGAACCTCGCCCTGACCTTCCCTGGCGTTGGGCCCTGGCTACGGAAGGGAGGGGGATGCGCGCTAGTCGATCCTCACTGACCACTAAAGACAACTAGGAGGAGCAAACAAGGGAGGATAGCTTAGCTTTCAGTCGACTTCAGACAGATGAACACCCATCCTCATAGCTCCAGAGAGAATGAAGTAATGCACTTGCTCTGAGCCTTCACAAAGGGTAATGTGAGTATCGCGGGCACCTTCCTCCAGTAGACAGCAGGTATTTATACACACAGGCCAGGGTGTTAATTAGCCAGTGGAAGGTAGCCGCTGGGTCTTAGAGAGACAGCCTCTAAGAAGGTGTCTGTAATGCCAAATGTAGAGATCGCCTGCAACCAATTGCAGGGCGACTGTCTGTCACTTCTGACACACCCATGACAGTACGCCCTCCTCTACGAGTGGCTTAGGGACACTCAGGACTGGGTTTCTCAGGATAAGAGGTGTGGAGTGAACGAACCAACCTGGAAGCATTCACCTCTGATGCTGAAACTCGCATCCTCTCCTCTGGACCATAACCCTTCCAGTGCACCAAGTATTGTAGAGAACGACGTTGGAGACGAGAATCTACAATCCTCGAAATCTGGAACTCCAGATTACCATCAATCATTACTAGGGGCGGTGGTAGAGGTGAGGGCTCAAGAGGTTCCACATACTTCTTGAGTAAGGACCTGTGAACACGTTGTGGACCTTAAGGGCATGAGGACGTTCAAGATGAAACGCTGCAGGGTTAATGAAGGCGGTTATTTTATAAGGACCAATAAACCTAGGTCCCAGCTTCCAAGAAGGAATTTTCAATTCTATATTCCTGGTCGACAACCACACAAAGTCATTGTTATGATCTGCAACAAGTACTAAGGAATGATAGGGGAAAGCTGTCCCTACAGTAAGACTAAGCTGAATCCCTACGATGTAGCAGGCAGCCTGTTCCTAGCGAAAAGACCCGCCTTAGTCCACGGCTAGTCTGAACGAAGACCAATAGCATAAGGGGAGGGGTCCCTAAAAGAACTAAGGACTGGAACAAAAATGGGACACCTCCTAAACAGAGAAGTTGTTGCAGAACACAAAAAGACAAACAGACAAAAAGGTACTAGAGGTCCCAGAAGGACCAAGCGAACTGACAGAGATAGGCACCGAAGCTCCTGGGTAGAAAGACAAAGACAGTCAAACAACACTGAAGTCCAGCACAGCCAGGAGGGCGGAGCTGGAATATAAAGGCAGGTGGTCACGTGACTGCAAAACACAAGATGGAAAAAACAAACAGGAGGGTTCTAACAGTACTCGCTCTTTTAGGAGGATCCTCGGGATCCTCCAGGCCCAGGCCTATCTGGAAACCTCCTGTGGAAAGTTCTAACAAGCCTAGGAGCAGAGACATCATCCGTCCTTACCCAGGAGTTATCTTTGGGACCGAAACCCTTCCAGGAGACAAGATACTGTAATTTCCCTCTATGCCATCTAGAATTCAAGATACGAGAAATTTCATATTTGCCGTCTTCCACCACAGGAGGAACTGTGACAGTGGAATCCCTATCTGATACATCAGCCTTTTTCAACAAGGAAACATGAAACACAGGATTAATCTTTCAGGATGTAGGGACATCCAACCTAACCGCAGACGGGTTAACAACCTGAAGCACTTTAAATGGACCCACAAACTTAGGACCCAGTTTTTTAGAGGGAATCCTCAACCGCAGGTTCTTTGAGGACAACCAAACCATGTCACCCACAGTAAACAAAAACTCCTTATGTTTCCTGTCAAAATACTTCTTGGATTTCTTGTTAGCCTCTTGAAGGTTGCAACGTACATTAGTCCAAACTCTCTCCAAATCACTGGAAAAATTCTCCTCCTCCGGCACAGCCGACCCCAATTTGGAGAACGAACCAAAAGATGGATGTCTCCCAGTACAACAAAAAAAAGGAGAACACCCAGCAGTGGAGGATGTATGATTGTTAAGAGCAAATTCTGCGAGAGGCAGAAACTCAGACCACATCTCTTGATTGTCCGCCACAAAACAACGCAAAAACTGTTCAACATCCTTGTTCTTTCTTTCAGTCTGTCCATTAGACTCAGGATGATACCGAGACGAAAATGACAAATGGACTCCCAACCTGTCACAAAAAGCACGCCAAAAGCGAGCCACAAACTGAGGTACTCTATCAGAAACAATATCCGTAGGAACGCCATGAACCGTGACAATCTCCTTAACAAACGCCTTAGCGAGTGTCTTGGCGCAGGGCTACTTAATGAATTGAACCAAATGACACATCTTACTAAAACGGTCCACAACCACCCAGATGACAGTAAAACTCTCGGACACAGGAAGATCAGTAATAAAATCCATTGTGAGATGCGTCCAAGGCGCACTAGGAACCTCCAGAGGACAAAGCAACCCCGCAGCAGGAGTATGTGAAGCCTTTGACCTAGCACACACCGTACATTGATGCACCCACTTGATGACTTCCTTCTGCCATCCAGGCCACCAAAAACTGCGACTAATAAGTCTCTTAGTCCTCGAAATTCCTGGATTACCTGCCAACCGAGACTCATGACACTCCACAAACAAATCTCTCCAAAAGGTTCTAGGCACGAACAACCTCCCATGGGGAGTGTTAGATGGAGCATCATCTTGAGCTTTCAGAATCCCATTCTCCAAAACGGAGTCCAATACCGCCACCACAACTCCTTTCTGTAAATTGCTCTCCTCCTCCTCGGCACCGACAGTAGGAGAGAAGCGGCGAGATAAAGCATCGGCTTTAACATTCTTATTAGTACCAGGGATATAGGTAACAGAAAAATGAAACCGAGAAAAAAAAAGTGCCCACCTAGCTTGACGAGCATTCAAGCACTTGGCAGCATCCAGATAGATCAAATTCTTATTATCTGTGAACACCTGAATAGGAAATCTAGCGCCTTCCAAAAAATGACGCCAATGTTCAAACGCGAGTTTAAAAGCCAGCAACTCCTGATTTCCAACATCGTAATTCAGTTCGGTTTCCGAAATTTTTTTCGAAAAGAAGGCACAAGAATGTACTCCATCCCTGTTTTCCTGAGACAAAACTGCTCCGACCCCCACCGATGAAGCATCGACCTCGACCAAAAAAGGCTTGGTCTCATCAGGCTGCATAAGGATAGGGACAGAACTGAACCTCTCTTTGAGATACTTAAACTCTTCTATGGCCTCAGTAGTCCACTGGACCGTATTCGCACCTTTCCTGGTGAGATCGGTTAGAGGCTTAACAATTACAGAAAAATTCTTAATGAATTTTCTGTAATAATTGGCAAAATCCAAAAATCTCTGTATAGATTTCAAACCAATAGGCCAAGGCCATTCCTGCACAGCCTGAACCTTCACCGGGTCCATCTCAAAGCCCTCGCTGGAGACAATGTAGCCCAAAAAACTAAGTTTCTGCACAGCGAACTCACATTTCTCCAGCTTAGCAAAGAGTGAATTATCACTCAATAACTGCAAAACTTCACTTACACTCTGCCAATGGGACTCTAGATCTGGTGAATAAATCAAAATGTCATCCAAATACACAACCACATTCTTACCAATCAAAGGTCTCAGGATGTCATTAATAAGGTTCTGAAAAATGCAGGTGCATTGGTAAGACCAAAAGGCATCACCAGATTCTCAAAATGACCTACCGGAGTGTTAAAAGCAGTTTTCCATTCATCACCCTCCTTCACTCGTAACAAATTGTATGCCCCCCGGATATCAATTTTAGAGAACCACTTGGCTCCCACCAACTGGTTAAACAAGTCAGGAATTAACGGCAATGGGTAGGAATTGCGTATGGTAATCTTATTAATTTCACGAAAATCCAGACATGGACGTAAACCCCCGTCCTTTTTTTTAACAAAGAAAAATCCAACTGCCACAGGCGACTTAAAAGGTCTAATGTGGCCAGCAGCCAGGCTAGTCTGTATGTACTCCTCCAAGGCCTTTCTTTCAGGGATAGTCAGATTAAACAAGCGACTCTTGGGAAGAGTAGCTCCCGGAACAAACTCAATGGCGCAATCATAATCCCTATGAGGAGGTAAAACTTGCGACTCCTCCTCCGAAAAAACCCTCCAAAAATCTTGAATAGGTACCGGTAATTCCCCTTTTTCCACAGCCGCAATGCGAGCATTACAACATTTATCATAGCACTTCGGACTCCAAGACTTAATCACATTAGTAGACCTGGTCCAGTAAAGGATTGTGCAGTTTTAACGAAGGCAAACCTAGAACGACCGGAGAGGGTAAATTATCTAATACAACCAAGTCCAAAATTTCTTGGTGAACTCCATTGATAATGAGGGGAAATGCAGCAACCTTGTGAGTAATACATTTCAAGGGAGTGTTATCAATTGCAATCACAGAAATAGGTGATGACAAAGGTTTGGATCTCAATTTAAGTTTTTCCAAAAACCCTTTATCAATCACATTAATTGTTGAACCACAATCCATAAATACCTGAAATTCAAATCAAATTTTCCTGCAAAGTAGTACTCCCTGAAAGAAATACTCCTGCAGAGCGTAAACAGGCTATACAGGCGTACCTGACCTTTTTTTTTTCTTCACTTAAACGAAGATCACAATTCTTAATCAAATGGTCAGCTTTACCACAATAAAGACACAATCCCTCGGCAAACCTCCGGTCTCTTTCCTGAGAGGAGAGCGACTTCGCCCCAGCCTCCATCGGTTCTCCGCCGTCAGAGTAGATTTTCTGGGGACTAGGACCTGGCATTAAAGGAGTCTTTACCTCATTCTGCCTAAATCTCAGCCTCCTTTCCACACGAACAGCAAATAAAATGGAATCCTGCAGAGTCTCAGGTACGGGGAATGCAATCAGCAAATCCTTAACCCTTTCACTCAGACCAGCAAGAAATAGACATTTCAGAGCAGGATCATTCCATTTGACTTCTGAAGCCCATCTTCTAAAGTGTGTGCAATAATTTTCATGGATCATTAGGTTGGAGAGAAAAGGCCCACCCCTGTGGTTCTTTGCGCAAAAGTGACATAATAAAACCAATGCGCTGTGATTCATTCCCAGAGAACCTTGGTCTCAAACGAAAATATAACAAACAAGCATTTTTAAAAGAAACAAAAATCTTGCTGTTTACCATAAAAAACATCAGGCAGTCCTACCTTGGGTTCCATAAAATGCGCTCCAGAACAGCTACTCACGTGTTGCTGGAGCTCGGCCACCTCCAGAGACAATCCCTGCAAGCGTTGAGCCAAAACTTGGACGGAAGCCATCAGATCCCCGAATTTCCTTCCTTTATTTTTTTTTTTGGGCTGGACTTACTGTTATGATCTGCAACAAGTACTAAGGAAAGATAGGGGAAAGCTGTCCCTACAGTAAGACTAAGCTGAATCCCTACGATGTAGCGGGCTGCCTGTTCCTAGCGAACAGACCCACCTTAGTCCCCAGCTAGTCTGAACGAAGACCTATAGCATAAGGGGAGGGGTCCCTAAAAGAACTAAGGACTGGAATAAAAATGGGACACCTCCTAAACAGAAAAGTTGTTGCAGAACACAAAAAGACAAACAGACGAAAAGGTACTAGAGTTCCCTGAAGGACCAAGCGAACTGACAGAGATAGGCACCGAAGCACCTGGCTAGAAAGACAGTCAAACAACACTGAAGTCCAGCACAGCCAGGAGGGCAGAGCTAGAATATAAAGGCAGGTGGTCACGTGACCGCCAAACATAAGATGGAAAAAACAAACAGGAGGGTTCTAATAGTCATTCAAATTCAGGT
Organism: Phyllobates terribilis; assembly: GCF_046119375.1. Taxonomy (NCBI): domain Eukaryota; kingdom Metazoa; phylum Chordata; class Amphibia; order Anura; family Dendrobatidae; genus Phyllobates; species Phyllobates terribilis. The sequence goes on along the minus strand of NW_027362764.1, from coordinate 266,640,380 downwards.
CCGGACCTGGCAAGCATTTACTGTCAGCTATACATTTATACCTGTCTCCCATGATCTTTAAATTACTCAGAACCCCTTGCCATAACGAGGAGAGCGACGAAGCAAACCGTTCCTCCTCAGTAACTACCGAAGCTCCTCCCCCAATAAAGGTACCAAACTGTGGGCGATAACCGTATGCACCGAACAACGGTGACCTGCTAGTGGATTCTGGACGATGATTATTAATGGCAAATTCTGCCAGCGGTAAGTAGGATGCCTAATCCTCCTGATTTTCAGAGACAAAACACCTGAGGTAGGTCTCCAGATTCTGACTGACACGCTCGGTCTGTCCATTCGGCTGAGGGTGGAAGGAAAAGGAAAAGGACAGCTGCACCTCCAGTCGAGAACAGAATGCCTTCCAGAAATTGGAAACAATCTGGGATCCCCGATCTGACACCACATTGGAGGGATCCCCGTGAAGCTTCACAATCTCATTTATGAACACCTGAGCAAGTGTCTTGGCATTTGGAAGTGCAGATAATGCGACGAAGTGAACCATTTTACTGAACCTATCTACAACCAACAAAACCACCGTTTTACCTGTAGAAACTGGTAGGTCAGTAATAAAATCCATGCACAAGTGTGTCCATGGCCTACTAGGGATAGGTAGCGGAAGAAGAGTACCAGACGGACGGGTATGCAAAACCTTAGAATGCGCGCAAATACTGCAAGCAAATACGTGTTCAATCACATCCCGATGCAACCCCAGCCACCAAAAACGACAAGAGAGAGGAGGTCTGCGGTTGCCTTACCACCTGGATGCCCAGCAAGCACAGGGTTGTGATGTTCCTTAATTACTTTGCGGTGCAGATTCGATGGTACAAATCACCTTCCTGAAGGGCAGGAGGCAGGGGCGTCCCCCTGAGCCTCCAATACCTCACCCTCCAGTTCAGGATACAGTGCGGAAATGACTACCCCTTTCTGTAATATTGGGGCAGGGTTCTCATGGTCACCACCACCAGGGAAGCTCCGGGACAAAGCATCAGCCTTGACATTTTTGACCCCTGGACGAAAAGTGACAACAAAATTGAACCTAGTAAAAAACAGGGACCATCTGGCTTGCCTAGGGTTGAGAAGTTTAGCTGACTGGAGATATGACAGGTTCTTATGGTCAGTAATAACAGTATTAGGATGGACAGCCCCCTCCAACGCCAATTTGATCGCCAAAAGTTCCCTGTTACCCACGTCATAATTTCTCTCAGCCGAAGACAATTTTTTAGAAAAGAAGGGGCATGGATGCAATTTACCAGGGGATGGACCCTGAGACAACACAGTCCCAACCCCGACATCCGACACATCAACCTCCACAATAAAGGGTTAGGAAACATCGGGTTGACTGAGTATAGGTGCAGTGGCAAAAAGATTCTTTAAGAAGAAAAAGCCTGAAGGGGGGCATCCGACCATTTAGAAAAATCAGACCCCTTCTTAGTCATGTCAGTAAGGGGTTTCACAATTACAGAGTAATTTTGGATGAATTTCTGGTAAAAATTAGTAAAGCCCAGAAAACGTTGTAGAACCTTCAGGTTCTCGGGACGGTCCCAATCAAGGACTACACAGATCTTCTTCAGATCCATCCAAAAACCCGAAGATGACAACAAGTACCCCAAAAACCGCACCTCCAATTTGGCATAAAGTTTGTTATCCCTTAATATCTGGAGCACCTGCTTAACATGCCCCCGATGTGTCTCCAAATCAGGTGAGTAAATCAAAATATCTTCCAGATAGACCACCACAAACCTCCCCACCAAATGCTGGAAAATATAATTTATGAAATGCTGGAATATCGCAGATGCATTGGTCAAACCGAACGGCATAACCATACTCTAGAAATGCCCTTCAGGGGTATTGAATGCTGAGTTCCATTCATCCCCTTCTCAGATTCTAACCAGATTGTATTCTCCCCTTAAATCCAACTTGGAGAATACCTTAGCTCCTACAACCTGGCTGAACAAATCAGGAATCAGAGGAAGAGGGTATGGATCACGGATGGTAATTTGATTTAATTCTCAGAAATCTAAACAGGGACGTAGACCGCCATCTTTTTTTCTTCACAAAGAAGAACCCTGCCGTCACGGGCGAAAATGAGGGTATGATATGTGCCTTCTCCAGACTTTCCACAATGAAATCCTTCATGGCTTGTCTCTCAGGGCCAGAAAGATTATACAGTCTGGACTTCGGTAATTTAGCTCCGGGGTCAGGTTAATAGGACCGTCATATGCACAATGAGGAGGCAAATCCTGACAGCCCCTCTCAAAAAAAAGTCCTCAAAACCAGACAGAAAAGCAGGTAATATTTCCGTAGAGACAGTAGCAAGGGAAATATCTAGACAATTCTCATGGCAGTTATCTCTCCATTCAATAATGTCCCCATTTTGCCAATCCACCAACGGATTATATTTAACAAGCCAAGGAATACCCAAAACAATAGGTGTGGGAAGATTGTCAAGGACATAGCAAGGGATTATTTCACAATGAACTGACCCCACCTTCAGTTTTACATTATGTACAATCTGAGTAAATGCTTTCTGTGCAAGTGGCACCAAGTCTATGGCATAGATGGAAATAGGTTTAGCTAAAGTACAGCAAGGAACACCATGAGTTTTCACAAACTCAGCATCAACCATGCTGACTCAGGCAAACCGGAAACTGCAGGTTGACAACAAATGCACCCTTTGTTTATACAACTCCAGACTACGAAAAGTTAATTGACTCTCCTTTTCTTTAGGAATTGAAGGACAGGTCCCAACAAAATGTCCCTTTTTCCCACAAAAAAAATACGCTTTTTTTCTTGCGAATCTCCGGGGAAATGTATGATGCAGAGACACCCCCCAACTGCATGGGTTCCTCCACCTCCCCCAGTAGTGGTTCACCCCCAGACCACTCCCCCGGCAGAGGTACATAACCCCGACAAGAAGGCCCCGGAGAAGGTGGTCTCACCCGTCTAGCCCGAAGGCGTCTATCGAGACATATGTCCAATGACATGGCAGCCTCCAAGGACTGAGGGGTTTCATATACTGCCAAGGCATCTTTCAACCTTTCAGAAAGACCCTCACAAAATTGGCTTCTAAGGGCTGAGTCATTCCATTTAGAATCCATTGCCCATCTACGGAATTCAGAACTGTACATCTTCACTGACCAATTCCCCTGCTGAAGGCGACGTAGCCTAGACTCAGCCAAGGCGACTCAGTCAGAGTCATCATAGATGAGGGCCAGAGCCCCCTAAAAACCCCTCCACAGACTGGAAACAAATCGAGTCCTGCGGTAAAGAGAACGCCTATGACTGAGGATCTCCCTGCAGTAGAGCGATAACAATTCTAACCCCTTGCTCCTCATTTTCGGAGGAGTAAGGACGGAGTTTTTAAATACAGTTTGCAGGCCTCCTTGAACACAAAAAACTTGTCCCTACCTCCTGAAAACCTGTCCGGAAGGGCAACCTTGGGTTCAGGCTGGACAGGCCTACCTGCAGAGACCCCCACATTGGCGACCAGTAGCCACAGATGCTGCAGAATATCACAGCGGAGGTCATTCACCTCCAGAGACAGACTGCACAGCCGCTCTGCGAGCTGTGCAATTGAACCCATACGAAGGAGAAAGGAAAAAAAACAAATCACGCCCAAAGAACACATACACACAAAAAATAAACCAAAGTGTCAGTTTTTTTTTTCCTTTTCAAAATGTGCTTGGCTGGCGATAATGTCAAGCAAGGTGTGGGAATGACTTAGTGCAACACAAAGGGAAGAGGGAAAGGGAGCCCAGACTCTAGGGAAAGGGGGAAGTGGTGACCTGTTAGGCTGATCTACTATCACCCTGTCTCCACTGACGCTCCTGTATTGGCTCTTCACCAATCGCCGCATGCAAACCCCGCCCTGTCTTTCCCTGGCGTTGGGCCCTGGCTAGGGAAAGGAGTGGGGGTGAGTGCTAGTCAATCCCCATTGACCACTAAAGACAACAAGGGTGAACAAACAAGGGAAGATAGCTTAGCTTTCAGTTGACTTCAGACAGATGAACACCCATCCTCATAGCTCCAGAGAGGATGAAGTAATGTATTTGCTCTGAGCCTTCACAAAGGGTAATGTGAGTATCGCCGGCACCTCCCTCTAGCACACAGCAGGTATTTATATACCCAGGCCAGGGTTTTAATTGGCCAGAGGAAGGTAGCCGCTGGATATTAGAGAGACAGCCTCTAAGAAGGTGTCTGTAATGCCGAACGTAGAGATCTCCTGCAACCAACTGCAGGGTGACTGTCTGCCACTTCTGACACACCTGTGACACTGCATCCCTACATGGATTCATTAAGAGGTGTCGTTTGGAAAATGAGGTCACTTATGGGGGGTTCTGCTGTTCTGGGACCTCAGGGGCTCTGCCAATATGACATTGCACCCTCAAACCATTCCAGCAAGATCTACACTATAATATAGTGCTCCTTCCCTTCTGAGGTTTGCACTGTGAATCAAAAGTAGTTTTCAAGCACTTATGGGGTATTTGCACACTCAAAAGAAATCGTGTATAAAATTTCTCCTCGACCCGTAGAAGTGTTGTTCTAACGCGAAACATCTGTCATCTTTCACTCTCCCTGCACCACCAGCATACCGCGTCTATGTCAAGCATATTGGAATAAAAGACTATTTTAAGGAAACGGTGAGTTGGCACTCATTATGAATTGCCATAAAAGCTGAGCATCACAAAAATTCCATGTCATACCGAGTATGCTCACAGAAGGCCATGATCTGCATAACACATGGTTGTTTAGTGCTGAACTATTCTTTTTATATTTTGTACTGTTCTATTACCCCTTTTGAAAATTTAAAGTAACATTTTAGTGGAAAAAAATGGTAATTTTCCATTGACTCAGCCCAAGCTTATACAATTCTGTGAATCGCCTGAGGGTTAAAAATGCTCACTACACCCACAGATGGATTGCTCAAGAGGTGCAGTTTCCAAAATGGGGTCACTTGGGGTCACTTGGGGGCGGTTCTGCTGTTTTGGCAAGTCAGGGGCTCTTCAAATGCGACATGGCATCCGCAATCTATTCCAGACAAAATTGCTCTCCAAAATTCAATTGTCGCTCCTTTCCTTCCGAGTCCTGCCGTGTGCCCAAAGAGTAGTTTCCCACCACATATGGGATATCAGTGTACTCAGGAGAAATTGCACAACAAATTGTATGGTTCATTTTCTAAAATGCAAAATTTGGGGTCAAATTAACAATAAAAATTTGGGACTGAAGCAACATTCTTGTCGCAAAAATATATTTTTTTCATTGTCACAGCTCAACGTTCTTGTGTGCTTCTGTGAAGCACTTGTGGGTTCAAAGTGCTCACTACAAGGTACTCACTTCCAAAATGGTGTCACTTGTGGGTGGTTTCCACTGCATATCAGGGGCTCTGCAAACACGACATGGCATCTGCTATCTATTCCAGCCAATTTACGTTCCAAAAGGCAAATGGCACTCCTTCCCTTCCGAGCCCTGCCGTGCACCCAAACAGTAGTTTTTCTCCACTTATAGGATATCAGCGTACTCAGGAGAAATTGCATAACAAATTGTATGGTTCATTTTTTATGGGAAAAATTTAAATTTAAATGTTTTCCTTCCACATTGCTTTAATTCCTGTGAAGTACCTAAAGAGTTAATAAACTTATTGAATGTGGTTTTGAGCACTTTGAGTGGTGAAGTTTTTAAAATGGTGTCACTTGAGTATTTTCTGTCATACAGGCCCCTTAAAGTCACTTCAAATGTGATGTGGTCATTAAAAACCACATCACACACTAACCAGGTTTATGTTAGGCATGAGTGGCGAACGATAAGTAACCTTATTCATACTAATTTGCTCTGAGGAATATTGTGAATGTCATCAGGCCAAAATCACCAGGGTATGTGAACTTTTGATCAGAGTTATTTGGTTGTCTTTGGTTGTCATTAAGATTTAAAAAGAGAAAACACAGTATTTTGACAATAAATGGCTTCACCCAACCAATAACCATGAATGGAGAAAAAGTTTTTTTGTTATCATTCATATTCTCTGAAACAAGACCAGGAAAGGAAAAATTCTTCCGGGGTATGTAAACTTTTGAGCACAACTGTACCTAATAAATTGACTTTTAAAAGAGTAATTATATGTTTTACTTTGTCGGCGACCCTTGTACCATTACCACTTATGTGATAATGTTACAAAAATTACCACACTTTAGATTTTTAACTGTATTAATTTTTCCACCTCATATTGGACATAACAAATTAATTTATTGTTACTAGGCAGCCCGATTTCTCTGTCACAAATTGTAATATTAGTGATGTCCCCCCCAAGATACTAAAAAATCTCACTATACACCTAGATAAATACCTTGAAGGATGTCGCTTCACAAAATTTTTCACTATACCCTTAGATGAATACCATGAAGGTTGTTCCTTCACACACTAATAATTCTCAGTAAACCCCTAAATAAAGTGTGTGGGAAAATATCAATTTTCACTCAGCATCATCAGCTGTGTATTTGGTGTTGGATAATACCTGTAGATTAAAAATGTTCACAAAACCCCTAGGTAATTTTTTCAAGAATTTGGCAGTACTATTTAGTAGATATAGGATAGAGTAAAGATAGAATAGAAATATAGAATAGATAGATAGAACGGATATATAGAATAGATAAAGAACAGATATATAGAATAGATAGATAGATAGAATAGCTAGGTGTCATGTAGAAATTTAATGTCACAAGCTCAAATAATAAACTAACATTCTTTAGTGCCTTTCATTAGGCACTAAAGGGTGTTTAGCTTTATTAAACCTATTAAATAAATAATTTTAAACAAAATGACATCAGGTTCCCCCTAATTTTAATAACCAGCTAAGGGAAAGCAGACAGCTGCGGGCTTCTATTGTCAGGTCGGGTAGGTCTGGATAACCATGGACCTTCCTAGCCTATTATTATCAGCTCACAGCTGTCTGCTTTGCCTTTACTGGTTATAAAAAATGGGGGGACCCTAAAAAAATGACATTGGTTACCCCCCATTTTTGATAACCAGCAAAAGGCGTAGCAGACAGCTGTGAGTTGATATTAATAGGCTGGGAAGGTCCATAGTTATCTGGCCCTTCCCGGCCTAAAAATACCAGTCCGCAGTTACACCAGAATTGGTGCATCCATTAGTGTCTATCAGACACCCCCATTACTGACCCAGTAATTTAAAATAAAAACACACACACAGAAAAAAATAGTTTATTTTAAAAAACACTCTGAAGTAGTCCTGGGAATCCAAAGTAGTCCAGAAATGGGAACATAAAAAGAGAGATTTAAGTAAATAAATACAAGAAACACTCCCTCAGTCACCAATTTATTATTTTAAAAAAATCCCCGCAACTGACGTAATCCATCACGATCCCACAATGTCCATCGATTCTCTACAGCAACCTATGGAGCATCGTTCTGAGAACGATGCTCCATAGGTCACTCCCGGTCATCTATCTATCTATTGGATTCAGGGGCGTAACGAGAGCGGTCGCAGCTGCGACTGAGCCCGGTGGGTGAGGGGCCTGCCGATGCCAACCCCTACTTCAGCTGGATGTGTGTCCCTGGACGGACATTCAGCTGAAGTGTATTGCAGCGTACAGACCCATTAGGTCCATGCACTGCAATACACGCTGCCGGCTAATCAGAGGCCAGCAGCTGACGTCAGCGTGAAAGTGATCGGGGGCGCATGGCAGTGACATAATGTGCCCCCGTCGCACGCCAAAGTCAGCTTCTGGCTTCAGAACAGTGGGGCTATATACCAGGCTATATACCAGGATGGTGGCCATATACCAGGATGAGGGCCATATACCAGGATGGAAGTCATATACCAGTATGAGGGACAGGATGAGGGCCATATTCCAGGATGTGGTCCATATACCAGGATGAGGCCCATATACCAGGATGCGGGCATATACCAGGATGTGGGGTCATATACCAGGATCAGGCCCATGATGGGGGCCATATACTAGGATGAGGCCCAGGATGAGGGCCATATACCAGAATGGGGGACATATACCAGGATGGGGGCCATATACCAGGATGAGGCCCATATACCAGGATGAGAACATATACCAGGATGGGGGCCATATACCAAGATGAGGGCCATATACCAGGATGGGGACATATACCAGGATGGGGGCTATATGCCAGGATCAGGCCCATGATGGGGGCCATATACCAGGGTGTGCATTATACTATATGTAGGACTATGGGGGTGCCTTATACTATAGGGAGGACTATGGGCTGTGCATTATACTATAAAGAGGACTATGGGAAGTGCATTATACTTCTGCTATGGGGCGTAATGACTTCTATCTTCACTCCTGGTGAGCATAATGGTTTACTTTTTTTCTATACATTAAAGAACAGCGGCAGAATGGGGGATATACAGTACACTGCTCAAAAAAATAAAGGGAACACTCAAATAACACATCCTAGATCTGAATGAATGAAACATTCTCATTGAATACTTGGTACTCTACAAAGTTGAATGTGCTGACAACAAAATCACACAAAAATCATCAATAGAAATCAAATTTATTAACCAATGGAGGCCTAGATTTGGAGTCACCCCCAAAATTAAAGTGGAAAAACACACTACAGACTGATCCAGCTTTGATGTAATGTCCTTAAAACAAGTTAAAATGAGGCTCAGTATTGTGTGTGGCCTCAACGTGCCTGTATGACCTCCATACAATGCATGGGCATGCTCCTGATGAGGTTGTGGATGGTCTCCTGTGGGATCTCCTCCCAGACCTGGAATAAAGCATCTGCCAACTCCTGGACAGTCAGTGGTGCAAGGTGACGTTGGTGGATGGAGTGAGACATTATGTCCCAGATGTACTCAATCGGATTCAGGTCTGGGGAACAGGCAGGCCAGTCCATAGCTTCAATGCCTTCATCTTGCAGGAACTGCTGACACACTCCAGCCACATGAAGTCTGGCATTGTCCTGCATTAGGAGGAACCCAGGGCCAACCGCACGAGCATATGGTCTAACCAGGGGTCTGAGGATCTCATCTCAGTACCTAATGGCAGTCAGGCTACCGCTGGCGTGCACATGGAGGGCTGTGCAGTCCTCCAAAGAAATGCTGTTATGATCTACAACATGAACTAAGGAAAGATAGGGGAAGGCTGTCCCTAGAGTAAGACTAAGCTGAATCCCTACGATGTAATGGGCTGCCTGTTCCTAGCGAACAGACCCGCCTTAGTCCTCGGCTAGTCTGAACGAAGACCTATAGCATAAAGGGAGGGGTCCCTAAAAGAACTAAGGACTGGGACAAAAAAATGGGACACCTCCTAAACAGAGAAGTAGTTGCAGAACATAAAAAGACAAACTGACAAAAGATACTAGAGGTCCCAGAAGGACTAAGCGAACTGACAGAGAAAGGCACAGAAGCACCTGGCTAGATAAACAGTCAAACACTGAAGTCCAGCACAGCCAAAAGGGCGGAGATGGAATATAAAGGCAGATGGTCACGTGACCGCAAAACACAAGATGGAAAAAACAAACAGGAAGGTTCTAACAAATGCCACCCCACACCATTACTGACCCACTGCCAAACCGGTCATGCTGAAGGATGTTGCAGGCAGCAGATCGCTCTCCACGGCGTCTCCAGACTCTGTCACGTCTGTCACATGTGCTCAGTGTAAACCTGCTTTCATCTGTGAAGAGCACAGGGCGCCAGTGGAGACTTTGCCAATCCTGGTGTTCTGTGGCAAATGCCAAGCGTCCTGCACGGTGTTGGGCTGTGAGCACAACCCCCCCCATCTGTGGACGTCGGGCCCTCATACCACACTCATGGCGTTGGTCTCTAACCGTTTGTGCAGACACATGCACATTTGTGGCCTGCTGGAGGTCATTTTGCAGGGATCTGGCAGTGCTCCGGCTGCGGGGTTGTTGCCCTCCTACGGACCCCTCCACGTCTCCTGCTGTACTGGCCTGTCTCCTGGTAGCACCTCCAGCCTCTGGACATTACGCTGACAGACACAGCAAACCTTCTTGCCACAGCTCACATTGATGTGTCATCCTGGATGAGCTGCACTACCTGAGCAACTTCTGTGGGTTGTAGAGTCCGTCTCATGCTACCACGAGTGTGAAAGCACAACCAACATTCAAAAGTGACCAAAACATCAGCCAGAAAGTATTGGTACTGAGATGTGGTCTGTGGTCCCCACCTGCAGAACCACTCCTTTATTGAGGGTGTCTTGATAATTGCCAATAATTTCCATCTATTGTCTATTCCATTTGTACAACAACATGTGAAATTGATTGTCAATCAGTGTTGTTTCCTAAGTGGACAGTTTGATTTCACAGAAGTTTGATTTACTTGGAGTTATATTCTGTTGTTTAAGTGTTCCCTTTATTTTTTTGAGAAGTGTATATCGGGAGGGCCTGTTCCAAATCTCGCATGCTACTGATTGTATTTATCTAGTCTATTCTATTCTATCTATATCTGTATATAAGATTGCCTTATTAGTTTGAAAACTAGCTTTAAATTATATAGAGAACTACAGTATGTAAAAGGTGATGTTAAAAACGCATTGCATACGGACTGCATATGCATGTCATATGGATGTCATACGTATGCTAGGTGAGAAAAATTGCATTGTACTCTCATGGCACTCGTCCTACTTTTCTGGATCAACATCGAACCAATTTTTTATACACTAATGTAACTCCAGCCTTAGACATTTTATCCGGTGATAATGTTCTCATAACTTTTTTAGAGATGAGCGTTGTTCTACTCGAACTGTTCGCCAATCTCAAATTCGAGCTGTTTTGGGCGGTGTTCGAGCCGTTCGGCGAACACGAACAATTTGAGAAAAATTCGGCTGTTCGAGGTTATGTTCGATAACTGTTCGTGCACCAAAATCATAACTGGATTTTTTCTCAGTAATGATGAAAATTAATGTTAATACGCAGTTTGAGTGTACAGCGGGGTGGGGGAGGGGCAGGGGATGGATCTCTGCAGGAACAATGAAGATCTCCATTTTTTTTTTCTCTTTCCCGCATTTACAGTGGGGAGGTGCAATCTGTCAGCCTATCAGCAGCGCACACAAGGAGCGAAGTGCTTTTTTTCACATAAGCAAGGGCATGTGTCATTGGCAGTGTATGTCACATGTCCTTGCCCTATAAGACCAAGCCATTTTCCCCGTCGCCACCATTTTCTCACTGCTGCAGCTGCGTGTTAGACGGCACCGCTGTTGCTGTGTGCGCTATACCTTGTTAATTTCAAGCCAATTTTCGCACAAATCTACAGATAGCTTGGGAGTAGGGAATAGTTGTGATTGCAGTCCTTTTAAGGACTAGGTTACAGCATTTCCTATGACTTTTATCAGGCAGGTCTGTGCTCTTAAATAGATAGGTTGTGGGAGTAAAGACTAATTGTAATTGGAGTCCTTTTCAGGACCAGGTTACATCAGTTCCTATCAGTTTTTGCCAGGCAGGTCTGTGCCAGTGCTGTGCAAGTTTTTTTCACAGCATTTGGCTGAATCTAGCAAAGCTAATCCTTTTTGGCCTATTGCAGAGTGTGTTAGTCAGTGGAGTAGCCTATCTGTGTTGCAAGATATACCACCTGTGTATAGAATACCAATTTTTTTACTGCACCTAGTGAAGTAAAATCTTTTGGGCATAGCATCATTCTATTAGTCCATCTATACTGACCTCCATCAGGTTGCAAATTGAATATAATTTTTTTCTGCATCTAGCTCTGAAAAATATTGGGCTTCTAGCTGTGTGTGGGACTTGTTGTATTAGTCCATCTATACTGACCTCCATCAGGTTGCAAACTGAATATATTTTTTTCTGCATCTACCTCTGAAAAAATATTGGGCTTCTAGCTGTGTGTGGGACTTGTTCTATTAATCCATCTATACAGACCTCCATCAGGTTGCAAACTGAATATATTTTTTTCTGCATCTACCTCTGAAAAAATATTGGGCCTCTAGCTGTGTGTGGGACTTGTTGTATTAGTCCATCTATACTGACCTCCATCAGGTTGCAAATTAAAAATAATTTTTATCTGCATCTACAGTACCTCTGAAAAAATATTTGGGCTTCTAGCTGTGTGTGGAACTTGTTCTATTAGTCCATCTATACTGACCTCCATCAGGTTGCAAATTGAATATAATTTTTATCTGCATCTAGCTCTGAAAAAATATTTGGCCTTCTAGCAGTGTGTGGGACTTTCTCTATTAGTCCATCTATACTGACCTCCATCAGGTTGCAAATTAAAAATATTTTTTATCTGCATCTACCTCTGAAAAAATATTTGGGCTTCTAGCTGTGTGTGGGACTTGTTCTATTAATCCATCTATACAGACCTCCATCAGGTTGCAAACTGAATATATTTTTTTCTGCATCTACCTCTGAAAAAATATTGGGCTTCTAGCTGTGTGTGGGACTTGTTGTATTAGTCCATCTATACTGACCTCCATCAGGTTGCAAACTGAATATATTTTTTTCTGCATCTACCTCTGAAAAAATATTGGGCTTCTAGCTGTGTGTGGGACTTGTTCTATTAATCCATCTATACAGACCTCCATCAGGTTGCAAACTGAATATATTTTTTTCTGCATCTACCTCTGAAAAAATATGTGGCCTTCTAGCAGTGTGTGGGACTTTCTCTATTAGTCCATCTATACTGACCTCCATGAGGTTGCAAACTGAATATAATTTTTTTCTGCATCTAGCTCTGAAAAAATATTTGACCTTCTAGCAGTGTGTGGGACTTTCTCCATTAGTCCATCTATACTGACCTCCATCAGATTGCAAATTCAAAATAATTTTTTCTCTGCATCTAGCTCTGAAAAAATATTGGGCTTCTAGCTGTGTGTGGGACTTGTTGTATTAGTCCATCTATACTGACCTCCACCAGGTTGCAAATTAAAAATAATTTTTATCTGCATCTACAGTACCTCTGAAAAAATATTTGGGCTTCTAGCTGTGTGTGGGACTTGTTCTATTAGTCTATCTATACTGACCTCCATCAGGTTGCAAATTGAATATAATTTTTATCTGCATCTAGCTCTGAAAAATATTTGGCCTTCTAGCAGTGTGTGGGACTTTCTCTATTAGTCCATCTATACTGACCTCCATCAGGTTGCAAATTAAAAATAATTTTTATCTGCATCTACCTCTGAAAAAATATTTGGGCTTCTAGCTGTGTGTGGGACTTGTTCTATTAATCCATCTATACAGACCTCCATCAGGTTGCAAACTGAATATATTTTTTTCTGCATCTACCTCTGAAAAAATATTGGGCTTCTAGCTGTGTGTGGGACTTGTTGTATTAGTCCATCTATACTGACCTCCATCAGGTTGCAAACTGAATATATTTTTTTCTGCATCTACCTCTGAAAAAATATTGGGCTTCTAGCTGTGTGTGGGACTTGTTCTATTAATCCATCTATACAGACCTCCATCAGGTTGCAAACTGAATATATTTTTTCTGCATCTACCTCTGAAAAAATATGTGGCCTTCTAGCAGTGTGTGGGACTTTCTCTATTAGTCCATCTATACTGACCTCCATCAGGTTGCAAATTCAAAATAATTTTTTGTCTGCATCTAGCTCTGAAAAAATATTGGGCTTCTAGCTGTGTGTGGGACTTGTTGTATTAGTCCATCTATACTGACCTCCATCAGGTTGCAAACTGAATATATTTTTTTCTGCATCTACCTCTGAAAAAATATTGGGCTTCTAGCTGTGTGTGGGACTTGTTCTATTAATCCATCTATACAGACCTCCATCAGGTTGCAAACTGAATATATTTTTTTCTGCATCTACCTCTGAAAAAATATTGGGCTTCTAGCTGTGTGTGGGACTTGTTCTATTAATCCATCTATACAGACCTCCATCAGGTTGCAAACTGAATATATTTTTTTCTGCATCTACCTCTGAAAAAATATTGGGCTTCTAGCTGTGTGTGGGACTTGTTCTATTAATCCATCTATACAGACCTCCATCAGGTTGCAAACTGAATATATTTTTTTCTGCATCTACCTCTGAAAAAATATTGGGCTTCTAGCTGTGTGTGGGACTTGTTCTATTAATCCATCTATACAGACCTCCATCAGGTTGCAAACTGAATATATTTTTTTCTGCATCTACCTCTGAAAAAATATTGGGCTTCTAGCTGTGTGTGGGACTTGTTGTATTAGTCCATCTATACTGACCTCCATCAGGTTGCAAACTGAATATATTTTTTTCTGCATCTACCTCTGAAAAAATATTGGGCCTTCTAGCAGTGTGTGGGACTTTCTCTATTAGTCCATCTATACTGACCTCCATCAGGTTGCAAATTCAAAATAATTTTTTGTCTGCATCTAGCTCTGAAAAAATATTGGGCTTCTAGCTGTGTGTGGGACTTGTTGTATTAGTCCATCTATACTGACCTCCATCAGGTTGCAAATTGAATATAATTTTTATCTGCATCTAGCTCTGAAAAAATATTTGGCCTTCTAGCAGTGTGTGGGACTTTCTCTATTAGTCCATCTATATTGACCTCCATCAGGTTGCAAATTGAATATAATTTTTATCTGCATCTAGCTCTGAAAAAATATTTGGCCTTCTAGCAGTGTGTGGGACTTTCTCTATTAGTCCATCTATACTGACCGTCATCAGGTTGCAAATTAAAAATAATTTTTATCTGCATCTACCTCTGAAAAAATATTTGGGCTTCTAGCAGTGTGTGGGACTCATTGTATTAGGCCATCTATACCAAGCTCCACCAGCTTTGAAATTAATAATAATTTTTAGCTGCATCTAGCCCTGAAAATAATTTTTCCCAATAGTGGTAGCAATAGAAATATGGGGCGCGCGCCTGACTAACAAAAATATACGCTTCATAACACAAAACACCAGCCTGGCGCACTGCATTAATAAGATGGCATCATCGTCTCTCCCAGTGCTAGGCCTGCTACGCAGGCTAGTATTCCTGTGCCTAAAACACAATGTATGGGTCCGCGCTAGCCACTATGCTGAGGGGTATAAAGCTGCTGCTAACGCTTTATAACAATTCAATTGGCAGATTTTCACAGAGCTCTTCCACAACGCCCACCCATCGGGCAACAGTTGCCCACCCTCCCTATGGGATCTAGTGGCGAATAGTTGATGCCATTAATCAGAGCGTCAGTTGCCCCGTCAACGTGGCAAGCATACGGTAAGGCATGGGAAGAGTGGACACGACTAGTAGCAGGCAGACGGGTTGACCAATGTGAACAAGCCAGATCACAAGTCACCATAGAATTTCTCCACCAGCTAATGATGAGGGGCATATCAGGGGCGTCAGCGCAGCGGTGTCTGACCGGAGTAGCATTTCACTTCCAACTACTGAATTGGGGAGATGTGACAAAGATTCATCATCAGACAATCCATAAAAGGGTGGAAAAGGGGTCAGCCAAGTCAGGAATGTAGACGTCCCGTCCCGTGTCACTAAAACTGATTTCTCACATCTTATCCCTAACACCATTAACATGACACTCACAATTTGAAGCAACACTAATGTCTACTGCATTTGTGATCGCCTTCTTCGGGGCGCTATGCATAAGCGAATTAGTCCCTCAATCCAAAATTACCACCAGTGGACGCTTATTACACCAGGAAGTAGTCATAGCCAATAATGCAATACGTGTACGCATACACCAATCGAAAACGGTTCCAGCGGGCAGGGGTACTTGGGTACTTCTACAACCCACAAACGGTACACTGAGTCGGGTAACAATAGTAAAAACATATCTAACCATCAGATCACAAAGTAATTTCTTCGTATCACACATTGATGGAACGCCATTATCAAGATACCTGTTCCAAGCTATATTTAATAAATGCATAACATCGGCAGGGAACCACCCCAAAGATTACGGGACACACTCATTCCGCATAGGTGCGGCCACGGAAGCAGCAAGAGCAGGACTGTCAGAAACGGAAGTTCAGAGGATAGGGAGATGGCGATCCACGTGTTTGGCGAGATACATAAGACCGGACTTGTTATCCTAACGTGGTTTGTTTCTTTTACAGGTGACGCTAAGCAAACAGTGTGAGTGATAGGCCACTCGTATATATATTGGGCACAAAAAAGGGCGAAAGTCCACCCAGGCGGGAGGAAATTAGAGTTTCATAACACATATTTCAACTGGAGAGGTATTAGAGGCCTGCTATGGCCACAGGTACTAATGGAGGTAATCAAGGTAGGGAGAGAGGCAAGAGGTCCGGTCATCTTAGTTATACAGGCCGGGGGAAACAACCTAGGTCATCACAAGAGCGCATAACTAATGGCAATAATGAAACTAGACACTGAGTGCTTCAGAGAATTTTTCACAAAATTAGCTATAGTATGGTCAGAGATTGTGCCGATAGCGGTATGGCAAGGTGCGCGAGACATCACGGCCATCGGATGGACAAGGCGGGTAATAAATATTCGGATGGCAAAATTTAGAAGAGACAGAGGCGGTGTAGTGATACGACACCGACAACTGGAACGAGATAAAGCAGGCCTCATACGGCCCGACGGTGTTCACTTAATAGATATTGGACTGGACATATTCCTGTCAGGACTCCAGGACGGAGTGGAACAAGCGTTAAGAGTGATGGGTGGTGGTCAGAGTCCTGCATACGAGTACGCTGGATCCTCCGTGGCCTGGAAATAGAAAGGACATGTTGGAGAGTTACACTTGTTGGCCAACTTGCCGGAGTGGGGACCCAGGGCATGCTGCAACAAGCTGAATTATTTTAGAAATAAAATGCCTTTCTAATGGAATGAGTATAAAGAGTTAATAAAGCTGTGACCGATCCTCACCCATCCAGTTGTAAGAGTTACATTATTGGGTTGTCCATGAAAGGGGGGCGGTATGGGGGCTGAGCATCTGGGTTTGGTTGGGGGTCCCCACAGTCTGCCTAGGCTAGATTAATTTAAAAATTCTTATTAGATACACAGGCGGTGCAGCTTGCTTCGCAGCTGGGCTACTACGCCCAAAGTATTGCCTAGGCTAGATGCAGTTAAAAATTCTACGCTGACTAGCAGACACTGAAGATTTGGAGCAGACCTCTGAGTAAACAGCTCTTCAGACTCAACCATCTGTGTTACCCCAAGCCATAGTGTATGTAGTTTCTTACAGTTAAAAGGGGGGGGTGCGACCCAACCCACCTGGAATTGACGATGCCAACGTCACGTAAGACACAGCAAAAGGACTCCCAAAATTGTGGCACAGACACCACTTAACCCTAGAACGCATACCTGTGGCCTTGCAGGCCCGCCCAGTTAATTGTTTTCTATTTTCTGCAAGATTGCTTTACTTAGAATTTTGAAACTCTAGGTATTCTTCATGTATATAGTTGTTTGTCATTTGAGTTTGAGTTATTCCATGTTATTTGCCCACGGGCCTAAAGGGCCCCAGGTATGTGAAAGTGTAGATTTTTATGGTCATGCGTTCTAGGGTTAAGTGGCATCAATTGCCCCACTGTTGCTTAAAACGGTTGGTGAGGTGATTTTACCAAATCCCCAAGCTTTTAGTCTCCCAAGGATGACACAGGGGTAGAAATGTCCTTGCGAGTCCATGATTTGTTCATCTTTATGAACGTGAGTCTGTCTACATTCTCAGTGGACAGCCGCGTGCGCTTATCTGTCAGCACACCACCAGCAGCGCTGAACACACGTTCAAAGAGAACGCTGGCTGCATGGCATGACAAGATCTCCAAGGCGTGAGTGGCGAGCTCCGGCGATTTTTCAAGATTGGAATACCAAAATGAGCAAGGGTCCAGTGACACAGTCATGGCTTCGATGTTCACTTGGAGATTCTCCTGTACCATCCTCTCTAGGCATTGACTATGTGTCAGACTTCTTGTCTCCTGTGGCCTTGCAAAGGATGGTCTAAAAAAGTGGTGAAACGATTCCACAAAATTGCTGTTACCAGCAGATACTGTGTTACTGTTTGAGTGATGAAGACTCGACAGTCCCACCGTTGGCAAGTTAGAACTGTGAGATTCACTACGTGCACCACTGGTGTTTTGTGGAAAAGCACATGTAAGATTCTGCAACAGATACTCCTGCATTCGTCAATACCTTTTTATGGCAGGAATTATTTCGGCAAATATACTTTTGTACCGGGGATCTAAGAGTGTGGCAACCCAGTAGTCGGGATTACTTCGAATTCTGACAATCCGGGGGTCATGTTGCAGGTAGTGCAGCAAGAAGGCACTCATGTGTCTTGCGCATCCAGAAGGACCAAGTCCTTGTTGTGTTGGTAGCGAGGTAAGAATCATGCTTCCTTCCTCTGCCCTCTCACTCCAACCTCGCACAACAGAAATGTGATCAATGTCTCCCTCATCTGATGAGTCTTCCATGCCCATTGCCAGTTCGTCCTCCACTTCTTCCTCGGCTCCTGCACCTTCCTCAACAGTTTGGCTGCTACCATGCGCCCTGGTTAATCCCTCTCCCCCACCCTCTCATGCCTGCCGCCTTGGTGCTGCCAACCGTCTGGACCTTGGAGATGTTATCCCTTCCGCATACGACTCCTCCTCTACTTCCTCCACCTCCTCTTGTCCCACCACCTGACTCCGAATTCTGTTTAACATGTGCTCCAGCATGTAAATCACCGTAATAGTCATGCTGATAATGGCATCGTCAGCACTAAACATCTTCGTCGCCATTTCAAGACTGTGCAGAAGGGTGCATAGGTCCCTGATCTGAGACCACTCCTCCAGCGTGATTTGCCCCACCTCTGGATCTCGTTGGTCCAGGCTATACGTCAGAACGTATTGCACCAGGGCTTGTCGGTGCTGCCACAGTCGCTGCAACATGTGCAGAGTTGAATTCCACCGTGTCGGCACATCGCATTTCAGCCGGTGAACTGGCAGGCCCAACGACTTCTGTAGAGATGTAAGTCGTTGAACTGCGGGATGCGAACGGCGGAAGTGAGCACACAGCGACCGTGCACTCTGCAGAAGGCCATCTAGTCCGGGATAGTGGGCTAAAAATTGCTGGACAACTAGGTTCAACACGTGAGCCATACAAGGCACGTGTGTGACATTGCCCCGGCGAAGTGCCGCACCCAGGTTTGCAGCATTGTCGCACATGGCCTTCCCTGGTTGCAGGTCCAGTGGAGACAACCTTTCATGAAACTGGGTCTCCAGAGCTGACCAAAACTCCTCAGCTGTGTGACTCACATTTCCCAGACATTTCAAAGTAAACACTGATGCGTTGAGCCCTGCTGCCAGCATAGTAAGGAGGTGTGCAGGATTCCTTCTGCGCAGTTAGAAAGCAGGTGGCATTACCAGACAGGCTTTGGGTGCAGGTGGAGGACCGAGAGGAGGTTGAGGAGGCAGAAGCAGTGGAGGAAGTTCGAGATAAAGAGGATTAACACACAACTCGTGGGGACGGTAAGACTTGGACAGCAGCCCCTTGTCCTCCTGTCACCATAGTTACCCAGTGCCCAGTCAGCGACATGTAACTCTCCTGTCCATGCCTTCTCGTCCAAGTGTCTGTGGTGAAGTGCACCCTGTCACACACAGAGTTTCTCAAAGAAGCGGTGATGTTGTGTGCGACATGCTAGTGGAGCGCAGGCACACCTTTCTTTGAGAAGTAGTGCCGACTGGGCATCTGGTACTGGGGCACTGTGACGGACATAAGGTCTTGAAAATCCTCTGTGTCCTCCAGGTGGAAAGGCAGCATTTCTGTAGCCAACAGCTTGCAGATGGTGAAATTCAACCTCTTAGCTTTCTCATGGCTAGGAGGAAATGGTCTTTTACTTTTCCACATCTGAGGGACCGAGGGCTGGCTGTTGTGCTTAGACGGTGTTGAGTAGGGTGTCCCCGGCAACTGCCGGTCTGTGAGGAAGATGCAGGCGGACATGTTAGGTTGCCTTGATCCAAAGGTGGTGCTCTCGATGTCGGAGAGCGCTCAACACTAGCAGGTGTTTCCACTTCCCAATGAACTGACGACCTGCCAATCACACTGGCTGTTGCGGGTAAAGAGGTGGCAGGTCTGCGTCCAAAAACATGTGTGACTGCTGTCCCCCCAGTCACAGAGGATGAAGAGGCTTCGGATGCACAAGATGGGGCAGACGGTGGTTGGCCCAGCCGGCTAGGCCGCATTGTAGCACAGTGAGCTTCCCACTGCAACTTATGCTTCATATCCATGTGACGGTACATGCATGAAGTACTCAAACTATGTATTTTTTGGCCTCTACTTAGCTTTTGCTGACAAATATTACAGATAACACGAGTTGGGTCATCCTTATCGATCTGAATAAATGCCCAGGCTATGCAAGGCTTAGAGCCCATGTGACCTGAAGAGCCACTACGACTTGTGGTCAGAGGCAGAGTTGTGGTTGAGGATGCAGTTGTTGACGTGCTTCCAGTACTCCGTCTCTGTTCAGGAAGGCGCAACCTAACCTCGTCGTCAATAGCATCTGTGATGCCCCGCTGCGCTTGGTATCACAGATCCTACAAGAGTGCATTGATGGAATCCTCCACAAGAGGCCCCCATAAACATTCACACATCTCCACCTTCCACCTCAGACCAGCAGAGGGAGCCCGTTAGGGATATAAATAGGGAAGGTGGAGCTAGGCAGTTCAGTTCCTCTGAAGAGTTCCTGCAGTAGAGAAGCCTAAGAGAGGTCAGTCTGCAGTGGAGCTCAGTCTAGTCTAGAGAACACAGTTAATAGTTCAGCAGTGGAGCACGAGGTTCCTGCTTGCTAGATTTAGGGATCCCAGATAGAGCTTAAGGTGTGCCGGTGCCGTAAGATCAGTGAAGCGCGGCAAGCTGCCGTTAGTGTGCATAGCCTAGTGAGGGCCCGAGTAGGCCGAAGGCGAGTGGCGAGTTAGTACATAAGGGGCAGAGGAGCTTAACCAGCTCACCCCGAAGCATTTACCGGACACAGGATCCGAGCTTACCGGTATCTCTATGACCCAGTAAGGCATAACCGGAATCCCTGGAGAACTACAAGTCCCAGGATCGCTAAGGTGCTGATATGTAACAGAGCCAGGAGACGCTTAGGCCCCGCATACTGGGAGCGTGAACTCCAAGAGAAGGCCCTACCACAAGGTCAGCCAGCGCAGGACAGAGACAAAGTTAGGCCTAGCTCCAGGCAGGTCAGAAACTTACTACGCAGAGGCAAGAAACAGGAGGCCCTACACCCGCTCATTGGGGAGGATCCTGATATGCACCCTTCACCCTACAGTGCTCCGGGATGTGCCTGAATTTCCACCAGTAAAAGGTACTGAAGTGACTACCGTGTCCGTTCTCGTTCTTGCTCTGACCCAGCTGGGTCTCGCCTGTCCTGCATTCCCCCTGCATACGCTGCCCTGAGACCTAGCTCCACCTGTGGGGAGCTATACCATCGAGCTGCCTTATCACCGGCCTCAGTGGACTGCTGCAGCGCTGGTGCTTGTCACCAGATACCACAGGTGGCGTCATGAACTCTTATAAAATTAACAATTATCCACCCTTTTAAAGAGAGACCCCAGGGTACGGGCCAGGGAGCCGACCACCGCGACATCCCCAAGGCCAGGCAAATGCCCGGGTACTGAGTCATCCCCATCCCCAGGGCTAGTCACATCCTCCTCCACCTCCTCTGCTGACCTCATCGACTGTCTGACTGTGGGTTGACAGTAAGTGGGATCTCCAACCTCGTCATCATCACCCTGTGTGTTATCACACCCGTCGCCCTCAGAGCCAACCTCTTCCTGCCCTGACCGAAAAGTCAAGTTGTCTCTCCAATCAGGTATTTGAGTCTCATCATCGTCTTCATCATTGTCTCCACCAACAGGAGTTACAGTTTGGGAACAAGGGTCTACATTATGCTCAGAACCTTCTTCATCTGGTCCTGGATCCAACTTATAAAGATTCTGGGCATCGGATCAGATCATTTCCTCATCTGGATTAACAGAAGCTCTGGAGCAGACCTCCGTTTCCCAGGCTATAGTATGAGTAAACAGCTGGGCAGACTCAGCCATCTGTGTTACCCCATACTCAGACGGGCAGCTGGAGACTTGGGAGCTGTGAGGAAGCAAGTGCGATTGGGGTGACACCTCTGAGGACTGGAGTATTTGTGATGTTGAAATTGAGGTGATGGAGAGCCCACTTGAAGGAGCACTTGATATCCATTGAAGCACCTGCTGTTTTTGTGCCTCATCTAGAATTTGTAGCGATGGGCGTGTCCGTAAGAATGGGATCGTATCACATTGTCCACGAAAAGAAGTCGACATCTTAGTTTGGCTGGAAGATGGTCTTTCTTCTGCAGATGTTACTCCCCCCCCAACCGTGGGGGGCCTCGACCCACCGGCGGACAGGCACCAGTATTGGGATAGGGGGGCTGGCCGTCAGGGTCCACCGCGGCTCTGGCACAAACCCGGCGACACAGAGGTGGCACAGGCAGGAACGGACTGGCCGTGTCGGCTTCTTACTTTTTGGATTTTAGAAGGGCATGACATGCCTATATCTGTGTCTCCCCCTCCTTTTACTCCTCCACCTCTTTTCTTTTCGCATGATTATATGTACTTGTCACTTTTCCATGTGTTAGTTGTGTCTTCTGAGCAGTTTGTCAGCTTTTGGACACCTTTGAAGGTGTTTTCTATGTGTTTCTATGTGTTTTTGTTTGCCTGCCATTGGTTTTAACGGTGTTCGAAGGTGTTCGACGAACAGTTCGACGAACAGTTCGGCGAACACACGGGTGTTCGACGAACCGAACCGAACTCGAACACTACGGGGGTGGCTCAACACTAATCTTTTTATACAAAATGGTGAAAAGTCTCAAGAAAATTATCTTTACTTAAATTACTTATTAACTTATTTTTTTTTATTTATGGCAAAGTGACGCTTTTAGGCTAGCTTTCTAATGAAATCATTAATATCCAGAAACAACTCAAAAGAATCTAGCCTTTTTTCAATAATGTATACTCATATTCACTTAATTCGTATTTAGATAGATGAAACTTCAGTACTCTTGTATTAATATTATCATTTTCCAATTTATTTCATCTAATGACGATGAATCTGTCCACACAAGCATACTCAGTATGGCAATTATATTCAGATAATGTTTGCACTAAATGTCTAATGTTAGCAAATGCATTGAATGCAACAACCCAGACAATTAAAAAATGCGTGAACAAACATAGATCGAACGTGCATACTCATGGTATATCCAGACACTTTGATTTATAACATAATAAGGATCCTATAAGTTTAAAGCTTACTATTTTAGAACAGATTCCGGAGGATGTTCCAAATCGCTTTGGGAAATTGGTAAACAGGGAATCCTTTTGGATTTTTATAATGTGTGCATTTTACACCAGAAGGGTTAAACGAATGTGTTGATAATATCCGTTACTATTTGGTGTCCAATGTCTCTAGGGTTTAAAAGGATTTTTCTTTATATGTTGACTCTACAGGGCCTTTGTACAGGTTATTAACAAGGTGTTTGGTAAATGTTGATCTTAAAAGTTAATCATATTACTTTAAATATAACGATAGAACAATATATGATTTTTATAGATTGTTTTATTATTTGTATACATTATTGTTGTAATTGCTTTTCAATTTTTCTATTTAAAAATGTAATTTTTTATTTAATCATATGACTCCTTATCTGATGACATAATTGAAATTACTCTCTACAGAGCGAGGAAGGATCCTCGGTTTTCAAATGTGTTGCATTTTTAGTGAATAAATGCACTTTCTTTAAAAAAACAGTATCCCCTATTAGCAGCAAACCCCTGCATATTTTCATACACAGTGAACTGGAGTGCAGTCTGGAGTTTCGTCCTGCATGCGTTTTTGAGCATTGTACCTGATATTGCACAACTTCATTTGATGAGTGCAATACACATTATTCTCTTTAACATTTGTCCCAAACAGTATTACACTATGAAGCGCTTCTCATCTTTGGCAAGGCTCTTTTATTCCGGGATAAAGTGCCACAGGCCACTGTCTTCTTTGCAGAAAGACACCTGAAGATGAATACACTATTCTAATAGTTGTCAATGTACAGGATCCACCAAGTCATACACAATTTTACCTGTTACTAGGGAGTATCATTTGAGAGGGAAAATTTAGGAATCTTTTCCCTTATGCTCACTGAATTTGTGTGTTTAGCCCAGGGATGTCAAACTCAAACATACAGAGGGCCAAAATGAAAAACTTGGACAAAGTCGCGGGCCAACCAGTATACAGGATAATGGGCCACACTCAGTCCTCCATCAAAATAATGGCCCCACATAGTCCTCCAAACAGAATAATGGGCACCACATAGCTTTCTATACAGTATAATGGGCCCCACATAGTCTTCCATATAGTATAATGTGCCCCACATAGTCTTCCATATAGTATAATGGGCCCCACAAAGTCTTCCATACAGAATAATGGTCCCACATAGTCCTCTGTACAGAATAATGGCCCCATATAGGGGTGGTGGTTCTGGTGTTGCGAGCCAAATATAATCACCCTGCTGGCCAGATCTGGCCCACGGGCCAGAGTTTGAAGTGTGGTTTAGCCCATGACACTTTCATACAACTTATAGATTTAGATTTACAGTCCAATTAGTGCCTTTTAGCTGGGTAAGTATTAGTGTCTCATCCACACAAACACCCCTTTCAGAAGTACTGTATTTTTCGGATAATATGACACACTTTTTTTCCCCAAACTTGGAGAGAAAATAGGGGTGCATCTTATAATCCAAATGTAGCTTACCGGGGGTGGTGACTGCTACAGGAAGCTGGCGGCAGGAGTGGGGCGATGCTACGGACCCTGGGCTGGAAGGAGGGGGTGTGAGGTTTCTGTGGGGCCTAGGCTTTAAGAAAATGTTGGTGGACCGGGACCCGCCGCAGCTTCGCACCGCCAACCACCCTCTCCTCCCACCCGGGGTCCGCAGCATCGCCCCACTCCTGTCGCTGCCACCAGCTTCCTGCAGCAGTGACCCCGCATCCTGAGAACTCACTCCACCTCAGCCGCCACCCCCGGTAAGCTGCAGAATAATCAGACGATAAGACGCACCACCATTTTATTAAAAACATTTTTTTTCCAATCTTCCCCCAAATTTGAGACGCGTCTTATGGTCCGGTGTGTCTTATAGTTCGTAAAATACGGTATATATGTGGAAAAAGTTTTCACTTAAATAACTTACTGGTTTTGTAAAGTTGGTTACTGGTGGGGTTACTGAAAGGGATGCAATTTGAATTATCTCTAAGTGCAGGAAGCAAAGAGTACTTTTTTATTCCTGCTGAGTTATTACCTAAGGGTGTTATTACCTAAGTATGCCAAATGACCAATAAGATTTGATGGTGTTTTTTATCAGAGATATGTTAAGAAACAGTCCAGAAATGTTAAAATATTCACATCTGATGAGCAGCAGTCCAATAGCTGGTGGAACTGTGATTACCTGTGTAGCTAAGTGGCCTGCGATGAATCCAGATGGTTGTTGGTGGGTATTACTTAGTTTGATAATTTTTATAGCTGCAAGCCACCGGCAAACTGTTCATTTTCTTTGAACATCCTCTAAAAGATAAACCTGTCTTTCAAAATGGTGTCCAATCTATGTGCAACTTGCTATAGACCTGTAGAAAATGAGCAAATTCATTTAAAGAGTTGTGGAAAAAGATGCAGTCTAACCTGTATTTTATTAACTGAAATACTTACTCATTTAGGGTTTATAAATAAATAGGGCGGTCCCAAAGAATGACTGACAACTACCATTTCTTTGATGCCTAAAGACAAATTAATCATGGGATTTTCATTATTAAAAAACATTATACTGAATATTTTCCTACAAACCTATTAGACAGTCATGGCCAAAAGTGTTGGTTCCCTTGAAATTGTTCCAGAAAATGAAGTATTTCTCCCAGAAAATGATTACAATTACACATGTTTTGTTATACACGTGTATTTGCTTTGTGTGTATTGGAACAACATAAAAAAACGGAGGGGAAAACAAAGGCAAATTGCACGCAAAAACTCCAAAAATGGACCAGACTAAATTGTTGGCACCTTTCCAAAATTGTGGGTAAATAATTTTGCTTCAAGCATGTGATGTTTGTTCAAACTTACCTGTGGCAAGTAACAAGTGTGGGCAATATGAAAATCTTAGCTGAAACCTGATATAAAGGGAAGAAGTTTACTCAATCTTTGTATTGTGTTTCTGCATGGAGAATAGAAAGAGGAGAAGAGATCTGTCTGAGGACTTGAGAACTAAAATTGTTGAGGTTGAACAAGATCAGCAATCTCAAGGTTACAAGTCCATTTCCAGAGATCTTAATGTTCCTTTGTCCACGGTGCGCAACTTAATCAAGACGTTTACAACCCATGGCACTGTAGCTAATCTCCTTGGACGTGGACGGCAGAGAAAAATTAATGAAAGGCTGTAACGCAGGATAGTCCGGATGGTGGATAAGCAGTCCCAATCAAGTTCCAAAGATATTCAAGCTGTCCTGCAGGCTCAGGGTGCATCAGTGTCAGCGCGAACTTTCTGTTGACATTTGAATGAAATGAAACGCTATGGCAGGAGAGCCAGGAGGACCCCACTGCTGACACAGAGACATAAAAAAGCTAGACTTCAGTTTGCAAAAATGTTTCTGAGTACATAGAGACCATTGATAATTAAATCTCAGGTTAGGAAGTGTATAAAATAAACAAGATAAAATATTTATTTTATTGAAAATTCATATTAAAAACAGAGAAAATATAAAACAATAAGGTGCCTCATGCCAAAGAGGGACACAGAATAATATAATAAATAAAATTAATACAGACAAGCACAATTGTTGAACTATATAGTACTAGTATATTTGTGTAGGTATATCTCAAAGTGATTTAGTGCAGTTCACAGTATTTAATGCGGAAGTTAATAGACTATATGAAAGTAATAATTATTGTGAAAAGAACCAATCACTAGTCTATACAACACAAATGCGCTGTAAAATATATATTAAGGTAATTGAGTGTAGTTCATAATAAAAAAAAGTGCTAATGGGTACAATTTATAAATGTAAATAACAATTTATCATGGAACCAGCACAATTTAAACCTATATAGTACCATTGCACTGAATATATACTGAGAAAGTTAGTGCAGCTTGTAATCATTAACAAAATGTACTTGAGCAAGTCAAAATCTTTCCGGGAACGTGCCTTGTGGACAAATGAGACCAATATAGAGCTTTTTGGTAAAGCACATCATTCTACTGTTTACCAAAAATGGAATGAGACCTACAAAGAAAAGACCACAGTACCTACAGTCAAATATGGTGGATGTTCAAAGATGTTTTGGGGTTGTTTTGCTGCCCCTGGCACTGGGTGCCTTGACTGTGTGCAAAGCATCATGAAATGTGAAGTTTACCAACAGATTTTGGGTCGCAATGTAGTGCCCAGTGTCAGAAAGCTGGGTTTACGTCCGAGGTAATGGGTCTTCCGCAGGATAATGACCCCAAACATACTTCAATAAGCACCCAGAAATGGATGGAAACAAAGTCCTGGAGAGTTCTGAAGTGGCCAGCAGTGAGTCTGTATCTAAATCCCATTGAACACCTGTGGAGATCTTAAAATTTCTGTTGGGAGAAGGCAGCCTTCAAATATGAGAGACCTGGAGCAGTTACAGAAGAAGAGTTCAAAATTCCACCTGAGAGGTGTAAGAAGCTTGTGATGGTTATAGGAAGCGATTGATTGCAGTTATTTATTCCAAAAGGTGTGCAACCAAGTATTAAGTTAAGGGTGACAACAATTGTGTCTGGGCCAATTTTTGGGGTTTTGTGTGAAATTATGTCCAATTTGCCTTTTTTTCAGTTTTTCTTTGTGTTGTTCCAATACACACAAAGGAAATAAACATGTGTACAACAAAACATATGCAATTACAATAATTTTCTGGGAGAAATACTTCATTTTCTGGAACAATTTCAAGGGTGCCAACACTTTCGGCCATCAATGTAGATATCAATCTATTGAATGTGTGCTATTGTACATAGTACCTATAGTTTGCACTGCATTGACAGGTTATTTTTAATTATATTTGTACGTACTGTATGTTATATCTACAAAAACAAAAATAATTCTAAAGGGGTATTGTATTGATAGATCTGTGATACTTACTGGAGTTTATGACAGAATTCCCGACTACATAAGTACAACATAAATGGATGAACATGCAAAGTTTCAAAATGAATGTTGTCAGACATTATTAGGCAATTTGTATTTCTGATGATTAATTTTATAATTGAACAACTACAGTGCAGTTGGTGAGTGAAAAAGGTTAATAAATCTCAAACCTAAATACTTAAGAAAGTAAAAGTGAGGTTTTGTCTTTCTTAGTAGAATATCTATGCGTATAATTATTGGGCAACTATTTTGTGCAGAATTATTATGCAACTGAATGAAAAACATAAATTTTTCCACCTCTGTTGCTTATTTTTCTTTGTTAAATTGAGAGTAATCACCAAACATCTCAAAGGGTACAAAAATGTACAGTATTAACGATCAACTATTTGTGCAGCACCAACCACAGCATCCCAGACACTGTTTAGAGAGATGTACTGTTTTCCTTCACCATAAATCTCCAATTTAAAAGGGCACTCAAGTTCTCAATAGAGTGTAGGTCAGATGAGACTGTTTGAAGAAAGTGTCTTATGAAAACTGCCAGGAAGTTTGGGAGTTGATTTTGAGTCCATCTCCAATCGAAAAGGTCCAACTAGCTCATCTTTAACCCCTTTACGACCTATGACATATAGGTACTGTATGTCATAGGTAGCCTCCACCTTTTTGGTGCAGGCTCTGATTTCATTAGCTGACGTGTGCCCCTAACAGCCGTGGGTGGAATCGCGATCCACCCATGGCTGTTAACATGTTAAATGCCGCTGTCAATCTCTGACAGCGGCATTTAAATCACTGCGCCGGAAGCAAGTCACTAGCTACGCCCATCGGCACCCCTGTCACATGATCAACCATGACATCCTGGGTTCTCCAGCAGAACCCTCTGGCTGTCATTGCAGAACTGCTATGAGCGCCGCCCCATGGTCAGTGCTCATAGCAGATGAGCATTTTTGATACGCAGAGCAGGGCGGTGTAGTGTAGCACCCTGAGGATTCGGCTGCTACAGGGGTATTGCACCTCAACCCAGAGGTGTGGTATTCCACTCCCGGGTAAGGATGGAGTGTGGAACTGAGCTCAGAAAGCTGCATGCACTACACACATCCCATTTCCGAGGAACAGACCAACGGTACTCCCACTTAGAAATGTGCAGGTACGACCAAGTCTGTTCCTGGCTGGAGTGGGAGGGGGGTGGTACATCCCAGTAGTGTAGGGGCAGATAGGGGGAGCAGCCTGGGTAAAGTTAGGAGCTCATTGGGTGCTGGTCACCTGAGCTCACACATAGAGGGAGTATTTAAGGTGGGCACCATCTAAGATCAGGGTCAGTCTGTGAGAGGTCAGTCAGTCTGTCAGAGTATAACCTGAAGAGCAGAGCAGAGGAGAAGAGCAGCCCCAGGCCCAGAGAGAGTGAGAGAGGAGAGCAAGAAAGACCCAGAGGGGGAGACAGAAGGAACTCTGAGAACCCAAGTACAACCCTAGGGTGAAGAGTTGGCAACAGGGTACCGGATCCCAAACTGGTGGGGGCTAAAGCATACCTCAGCCAGAGACCGGAGGCCGTGGGCAGGATCTGCCACGGCCACCCACCACATCCACCCTGAAGGCAAACCACGTGTAGGGTCAGGGAACCCAAGGCCAAGGGTCTCCCAACAGAAGGCCCGAGGGAGCTGGACCTAGGTGGATCCCTGGTGGGGACGGCCAGAAGAAAGGACAAGAAGGAGGGCTCAGGGACACGCTCCGGACTTGCTTGGGGGTTGGCTGAATCCAGGACCTGGTGGACGCAGCACGGCTCGGGTGGTCACTCAAGGCCGGAGTGACCGGAATATCTGCAGTAAGTAAACACCCTGAACTGCACAACCCGACTCTGTCTTTAATTATCATCTACGCTGCACCACCACAACCCCCATCCTCTGCACCTGACCCCCTGAGGCCATACCCCTCCCGTTGGGGGTTATACTATCTAAAGCTGCACCAACACCATCAGCCTCAGCGGACCCTGCTGCAGCGGCGGCCGTAGTGACCGCAATCCAACGGGTGGCGTAGTCGACATAACGAACTTTGTAACATCTGTAGGACTGCCACATACTCTGAGCTTGACACCCTGGGCACGGACCGGGTCACAGCCACTCGGAGACTACAACCCCCATCTGATCCGGCTCCGGGTATTCCCCTAAAGAATATGGCCCAGGGGGCGCGTCAACTTTGGCGTAGTCGGCAGGATCACGTGCCCGCAACACCCGGGTACTGCGTGCCTGAAGAAAAGAACAAGTTTACCTCAAAAAGAAGTCTCCCGCCGGTTCCGGAGGGTCCCCGCCATCGGACTCCATCGCAGGTCGTTTCCCGCCGGTTGTCCGCCATTAACAGCTTTTTCCCGCCATCTGCAGAGTTTCCCGCCACTGGGAGACGATTCCCGCCATTTCCGAAGATTTCCCGCCTTGGAAGAGCGGACGCCATTATGGGCGTGCCAGAGGGTGGCAAGAGGCCACCTCCCATCGTGGGCCAGGTCGAAGAATGGCGCCAAAAGTGGAAACCGCCCCCACCAACAGAGACTGTGATGCTAGAGGTGTCTGTCAGCGTGAAAGAACTGCCCCTGGAGCTGACAATCCCCAAGTGGCCCCGGGACCGCCCTCGAAGTGAGAGGACTGAGAAGAAGAGAGCAAAGATGGGTGTCGCCTGGAGCAGTCTGGAGAGAGCGCACCCGGAGACAAGAAGCCTAGAGCTGAGTCCAGAAGAAGCTTACCCGGAGATGGAAGAAGAGCAGAGCAGCACCGGCCCGCTGGCCAGGAGCCTGCTGGAGACAACGGAAGGAGAGCAGAGCAGCACCGACCCATTGGTCAGGAGCCTGCTAGAAGCAACGACCCCACTAGGCTTAGTGGAGGTCCTGGCACAGCTCCCCCGAGATCGGGAGTGTGCACAGACCGCGCTGGAGGGCCTCGCACGGAGGATGGCCCGGGTGCAGCGAGAGACGTTAGCAGAATGGAGCCGTGAGATGGTCCAGCAGACAAGAACTCGTCAGCGGAGCACGCCACCCGAGACGAGGAGACAGACCGCCTCTGAGGATGGCGCAGGAGGACTGAAGGCCGGAGACGGCGCCGAGAAGGGAGCCGAACGAAAGGAGGCAGGTAAAGGGGACGTCTCTACCCCAAGCCGGGAAACCGCGTACCTGCCCCAGCTCCACGTCGCAGAGCCCGAAGTATCCCCTGCCGTGCCCGTCGCTGCAACGTCACCGCCGCAGACTAGGCCTCAAACGGGAGCCGCGACCCCTGTGACGTCATACGCCTCGACCCCGAGCGTGACCAAGCAGGAAGTACCATCGGCCTGGTCGCAAGGCCTAGTACCCCCGGGCGCCGCAATACCAACAGCGCCCCCTACCTCCGCGGAGCCACCGGCCTGGTCGCAGGGCCAAGTAGCCCAGGGCGCCGCCGTCCTTATGGTGCCCTTCACTTTCCAGGTGCCCCAGGCCTGGCCGCAAGGCCTGGGCGACCCAGGCGCCACCACCACCGCGCCCATAAAACCAAGAGTGCCGCATCTGGGAGAAGATCTGTTCGCCCAACATACGTGCCCGGATGGGCAGCCCTTTATATGGCCACCGGAGTTTCACCATCCCCGACTCCGGAAAGAGAGACCCCTAGACGAACCCCTGATCCCGGCTCCAAAGCCCATAAAGAGGATCTCGCCCCCGCTAGAAGAGACCCAGTTTGAGTGGGACCCCACCAGAGAAGACCTCATGGGGTTCACTCAGGAGACCCGGGCAGCTGCAGCGGAGCGTGCAGAGTGCTGCCGGCAGCAGCTCGAGGTCTTTGAGAGGGAGCGGAGAGAGAGGCGGGTCCGGGAACAACAAGCCCAAATAAAGAGCGCGGAGCAGAAGAGCCGGGCCAGGAGGAGTCCCCGTGCAGCTCATGGTCCCCCTTCCACCGGGACTGTGATCAAGTTCAATATGCAGCACGGGTGGGGCTTCATCCGAGATCACCGCACCCCAGGCGACGTCTTCGTGACAAGAAGAGATGTTGAGTCCCACCTACCGGAGGGACACAGAGGTCGTGACCTTTATATAGGGGACGAGGTCACCTTCACCCGGCACAAGTGTGCCAAAGGACCCTACGCCCTCCATGTGCATCGCCTGACGGAGGAGGAGCTGCGGTGTGAGGAGGAGCAAGAGGACCCGGACGGGTCTGAAGCTAAAGTTAATCACAAAGAAAGAGCAGGAGGACGTCGTCGTTGAGTACAGCGGAGTAGAAGCTGTATATAGTTGCCCGTCGGGGCACAGTGAACCGTTGCTGCTATTATAGTCCCCGTTGGGACCAGAGAAATGAACTGTTACCCGTATTTCCCTTAATCCCTCTGACCGAGGACTGAGAGCGGTCATCCCTTTCCTAAATACCTGGCCGAGGACTGAGAGCGGCCATATTCCCTTGTATATAGTTGCGCTTCCTAAAGCGCCCCCTACCGGTTTTATAGGAAAACCATTTTTCTAGAGAAACTGTTGCACTTTTCCCGAGCACACGTTGCACAGTGTCCGGAGGAGGAGCTAGAAGCAAGAGAAGTCTACGAGAATGTTATTTATGAAAAAAGTTTTATTGCTGATATATATGTTTTATATGTTTTTATTATGTTGTTTATGCAAAAATTGTATGTTTTGGTGTTTTTATATCTTACAGCCCGAGGACGTGCTGTGATTTACCAGGGGGGAATGTAGCACCCTGAGGATTCGGCTGCTACAGGGGTATTGCACCTCAACCCAGAGGTGTGGTATTCCACTCCCGGGTAAGGATGGAGTGTGGAACTGAGCTCAGAAAGCTGCATGCACTACACACATCCCATTTCCGAGGAACAGACCAACGGTACTCCCACTTAGAAATGTGCAGGTACGACCGAGTCTGTTCCTGGCTGGAGTGGGAGGGGGGTGGTACATCCCAGTAGTGTAGGGGCAGATAGGGGGAGCAGCCTGGGTAAAGTTAGGAGCTCATTGGGTGCTGGTCACCTGAGCTCACACATAGAGGGAGTATTTAAGGTGGGCACCATCTAAGATCAGGGTCAGTCTGTGAGAGGTCAGTCAGTCTGTCAGAGTATAACCTGAAGAGCAGAGCAGAGGAGAAGAGTAGCCCCAGGCCCAGAGAGAGTGAGAGAGGAGAGCAAGAAAGACCCAGAGGGGGAGACAGAAGGAACTCTGAGAACCCAAGTACAACCCTAGGGTGAAGAGTTGGCAACAGGGTACCGGATCCCAAACTGGTGGGGGCTAAAGCATACCTCAGCCAGAGACCGGAGGCCGTGGGCAGGATCTGCCACGGCCACCCACCACATCCACCCTGAAGGCAAACCACGTGTAGGGTCAGGGAACCCAAGGCCAAGGGTCTCCCAACAGAAGGCCCGAGGGAGCTGGACCTAGGTGGATCCCTGGTGGGGACGGCCAGAAGAAAGGACAAGAAGGAGGGCTCAGGGACACGCTCCGGACTTGCTTGGGGGTTGGCTGAATCCAGGACCTGGTGGACGCAGCACGGCTCGGGTGGTCACTCAAGGCCGGAGTGACCGGAATATCTGCAGTAAGTAAACACCCTGAACTGCACAACCCGACTCTGTCTTTAATTATCATCTACGCTGCACCACCACAACCCCCATCCTCTGCACCTGACCCCCTGAGGCCATACCCCTCCCGTTGGGGGTTATACTATCTAAAGCTGCACCAACACCATCAGCCTCAGCGGACCCTGCTGCAACGGCGGCCGTAGTGACCGCAATCCAACGGGTGGCGTAGTCGACATAACGAACTTTGTAACATCTGTAGGACTGCCACATACTCTGAGCTTGACACCCTGGGCATGGACCGGGTCACAGCCACTCGGAGACTACAACCCCCATCTGATCCGGCTCCGGGTATTCCCCTAAAGAATATGGCCCAGGGGGCGCGTCAGTAGCACAGGCAATCAGATGAAAAGGTAAAAAAAGGGAAAGTAAAAAAAAAAAGTTTTTAAAAATATAAAAAAATTTTAAGAAATATAAAAGTTCAAATCACCTGCCTTCCGCCCCATTCAAAATAAAACAATAAAAAAATAAATCAAAAATATACATATTTGGTATTGGCACATTCAAAATCGCCTGATCTATAAATATATAAAAAGAATTAATCTGATCGTTAAACTGCGTAACAACAAAAAAATCAAAGCGCCAGAATTAAGTTTTTTTGGTCGCCGCAATATTGCAATAAAATGCAATAACGGGCGATCAAAATATCATATCTATCCTAAAATGGTATCAATAAAAATGTCAGCAAAAAAGCATGCAAAAAATAAGCCCTCATCCAGCCCCAGATCCCAAAAAAATCGAGATGCTACGGGTCTCGGAAAATGGCGCCATTTTTTTTTTTTTTTTGCAAACTTTGGATTTTTTTTTCACTACTTAAATAAAAAAGAACCAATGCATGTTTGGTATCTCCGAACTCGTAATGACCTGGAGAACTGTAATGGCAGGTCAGTTTTAGCAGTTATTGAACATGATAAAAAAAAAAAAAAACAATGGCGTAATTGCAGACTTTTAACAATATTTGATTTTTCAGAGTCAGTTAAATCTTTCTTTTGGCCCTTTTTGCCTGAGGAAAACAAGCTGCCTAATAATTCTGCACATCTTGATAAAGGGTATTGATTAGTGATGAGCGAGCACTAAAATGCTCGGGTGCTCGATGCTCGGGTCGAGCACATTGGAATACTCGGGTGCTCGACCCGAGCAACGAGCCCAATGTAAGTCTATGGGAAACTCGAACATTTTTCAGGCTGCTCCCCCCGGCGGTCTGAAGAGGGCTTAAAAATTGCCCAAATCGATGGGAACAATGCTCAAATGACATAGGGACAGCATGGGGAAGACCCCTGGAAGCATTTCTGACACACAGGTCACTTCTGTCAACAACGTTGTCAGATGTATTACGCCACTTTTAAGGACTCACAATAAAACATACAAAAACTAAACCAAAATGGATTTTCCTGGGAAATATGTTAAGGAACATCCTTTCCAGTGTAATGACTTGCATATAAAGCAAAATAAATAACCAAAAACAAAAATGCTCCTCCACACCTTGGGCTATGTTCACACGTAGCGTTTTTGATGTGTTTTTTCACTTTTGCATTACTTTCAACCGTGACAAATGCATTCACCAGGAAATGTCATTTTAACATTTTATAACCTTATCTGGCCAAGTGGTGTGTGAGATATCATCAGACACATTGTGTTTCATTTATGAAGGAGGGACTCTGAAAGTCAAAAAGCCTATTTTTATAGGGCCATCAGGCGGCCTTTACTATTCTTAAAGGGCCAGCAGTCGGCCCTCACTATTCTTAGAGAGCCATCAGCCGGCTATGTTTTATTGTTCCCATTACTAAAAAGTGGGTCTCCTATACTGTTATTGCGTATGCAGTGAGTGGCAGGGCTTCCCAAAATTTGGACGCACCCCAATACCCCTTTGAAGAGACTCAGAGGAGGGCCTCCTGAAAACAATGTTCCCATTATTAGTAAGTGGGTCTCCCATTGTGTTTGCCTATGCAGTGAATGAAAGGGCTGCCAAAAATTGGGAGGCAATCCAATGCCGCTTGGAAGAGATGTGGAGGAGGGCCTCATAAAAAAATGTTCCCATTATTAGGAAGTGGGTATTGTTAGAACCCTCCTGTTTGTTTTTTCTATCTTGTGGTTTGCGGTCACGTGACCATCTGCCTTTATATTAGAGCTCCGCCCTTCTGGCTGTGCTGGACTTCAGTGTTTTACTGTTTCTCTAGCCTGGTGCTTCTGTGCCTTTCTCTGTCTAGTTCGCTTGGTCCTCTGGGACCTCTAGTATTTTTTGTCAGTTTGTCTTTTTGTGTTCTGAAACAACTTCTGTTTAGGAGGTGTCCAATTTTTGTCCCAGTCCTTAGTTCTTTTAGGGATCCCTCCCTTACATCTATGGGTCTTCGTTCAGACTAGCCGAGGACTAAGGCGGGTCTGTTCACTAGGAACAGGCACCCCGCTACATCGTAGGGATTCAGCTTAGTCCTACTGTAGGGACAGCTTTCCCCTATCTTTCCTTAGTACATGCTGCAGACCATAACAGTAAGTCCAGCCCAAAAAACTAAAAGGAAAGAAATTCGGGGATCAGTATGGTTTCCGTCCAGGATTTGGCTCAACACCTGCAGGGATTGTCTCTGGAGGTGGCCGAGCTTCAGCAACACGTGAGTAGCTGTTCTGGAGCGCATTTTGTCGAACCCAAGGTAGGACTGCCTGATGCTTTTTATGGTAAACAGCAAGATTTTTTTTCCTTTCAAAATACTTGTTTGTTATATTTTCGTTTGAGACCAAGATCCTCTGGGAATGAATCACAGTGCTTTGGTTTTATTTTGTCACCTTTGCGAAATGAACCACAGGGGTGGGCCTTTTCTCTCCAGCCTAATGATCCGTGTTTAAGGTCTGTTGAAGAATTTTATTCTGCTATGGGTCTATTATATGACGATCCTGATCGAATCTCATCTGCTGAATCAGAACTCAGACGTTTGAATCAGGGGTCAGATGATGTTGAAAATTATTGCACACACTTCAGGAGATGGGCTTCAGAAGTTAAATGGAATGATATGGCGCTGAGATGTTTATTTCTTGCTGGTCTGAGTGAAAGGGTTAAGGATTTGCTAATTGCATTCCCTGCACCTGAGACTCTGCAGGAAGCTATGCAGTTAGCTGTTCGTATAGACAGAAGAGTGAGGTGCAGGCTCAATGAGGTAAAGACTCCTGTAATGTCAGGTCCTAGTCCCCAGAAAATCTGCTCTGACGGCGGAGAACCGATGAAGGTTGGGGCGATGTCACTCCGCTCTCAGGAAAGAGACCGGAGATTCGCCGAGGGATTGTGTCTTTATTGTGGTAAAGCTGACAATTTGATTAAGTATTGTGAACGTTGTTTAAGTAAAGAAAAAAAAAAGGTCAGTTACGCCCGTATAGCTTGTTTACGCTCTGCAGGAGTGTTTCTTTATGGGAGTACTACTCTGCAGGGAGATTTGATTGAATTTCAGGTATTTGTGGATTGTGGTTCAACACTTAATGTGATTGATAAAGGGTTTTTGGAAAACCTTAAATTTAAATCCAAACCTTTGTCATCACCTATTTCTGTGGTTGCAATTAATAACACTCCTTTGAAATGTATTACTCACAAGACTGCTGCATTTCCCCTCACTATCAATGGAGTTCACCAAGAAATTTTTGACTTGGTTGTTTGGATAATTTGCCCTCTCCAGTCGTTCTAGGATTGCCTTGGTTAAGATTGCACAATCCTTTATTGGACTGGTCTACTAATGTGATTAAGTCTTGGAGTCCGAAGTGCTATGATAAATGTTGTAATGCTCGCATTGCGGCTGTGGAAAAAGGGGAATTACCGGTACCGAATCAAGATTTTTGGAGGGTTTTTTCGGAGGAGGAGTCGCAAGTTTTACCTCCTCATAGGGATTATGATTGCGCCATTCAGTTTGTTCCGGGTGCTACTCTTTCCAAAAATCGCTTGTTTAATCTGACTATCCCTGAAAGAAAGGCCTTGGAGGAGTACATAGAGACTAGCCTGGCTGCTGGTCACATTAGACCTTCTAAGTTGCCTGTGGCAGTTGGATACTTCTTCGTTAAAAAAAAGGACGGCGGTTTACGTCCATGTCTGGATTTTCGTGAAATTAATAAGATTACCGTACGCAATTCCTACCTATTGCCGTTAATTCCTGACTTGTTTAACCAGTTAGTGGGAGCCAAGTGGTTCTCCAAAATTGATCTCTGGGGGGCATACAATTTGTTACGTGTGAAGGAGGGTGATGAATGGAAAACTGCTTTTAACACTCCGGTAGGTCATTTTGAGAATCTGGTGATGCCTTTTGGTCTTACCAATGCACCTGCTTTTTTTCAGAACCTTATTAATGACATCCTGAGACCTTTGATTGGTAAAAATGTGGTTGTGTATTTGGATGACATTTTGATTTATTCACCAGATCTAGAGTCCCATTGGCAGAGTGTATGTGAAGTTTTGCAGTTATTGACTGATAATTCACTCTATGCTAAGCTGGAGAAATGTGAGTTCGCTGTGCAGAAAATTAGGTTTTTGGGCTACATTGTCTCCAGCGAAGGCTTTGAGATGGACCCTGTGAAGGTTCAGGCTGTGCAGGAATGGCCTAGGCCTATTGGTTTGAAATCTATACAGAGGTTTTTGGGTTTTGCCAATTATTACAGGAAATTCATTAAGAATTTTTCTGCAATTGTTAAACCTCTAACCGATCTCACCAGGAAAGGTGCGAATACGGCCCAGTGGACTACTGAGGCCATTGAAGCGTGAGTATCTCAAAGAGAGGTTCAGTCCTGCCCCTATCCTTATGCAGCCTGATGAGACCAAGCCTTTTTTGGTCGAGGTCGATGCTTCATCGGTGCGGGTCGGAGCAGTTTTGTCTCAGGAGAACAAGGGTGACGTACATCCTTGTGCCTTCTTTTCGAAATAAATTTCGGAAACCGAACTGAATTATGATGTTGGAAATCGGGAGTTGCTGGCTATTAAACTTGCATTTG
Organism: Phyllobates terribilis; assembly: GCF_046119375.1. Lineage (NCBI taxonomy): Eukaryota > Metazoa > Chordata > Amphibia > Anura > Dendrobatidae > Phyllobates > Phyllobates terribilis. The sequence goes on along the minus strand of NW_027362764.1, from coordinate 266,601,736 downwards.
AACATTGGCGTCATTTTTTGGAAAGTGCTATATTTCCTATTCAGGTTTTCACAGATCATAAGAATTTGATCTATCTGGATGCTGCCAAGCTCTTGAATGAACGTCAAGCTAGGTGGGCACTTTTTTTTTCTCGGTTTCATTTTTCTGTTACCTATATCCCTTGTACTAAGAATGTTAAAGCCGATGCTTTATCTCACAGCTTCACTCCTACGGTCGGTGCCGAGGAGGAGGAGACCATTTTACAGAAAGGAGTTGTGGTGGCGGCTTTGGACTCCGTTTTGGAGAATGGAATTCTGAAAGCTCAAGATTATGCTCCATCTAACACTCCCCATGGGAGGTTGTTCGTGCCTAGAGCCTTTAGGAGAGATTTGTTTGTGGAGTGTCATGAGTCTCAGTTGGCAGGTCATCCAGGAATTTCGGAGACTAAGAGACTTATCAGTCGCAGTTTTTGGTGGCCTGGATGGCAGAAGGAAGTCATCAAGTGGGTGCGTCAGTGTACTGTGTGTGCTAGGTCAAAGGCTTCACATACTCCTGCTGCGAGGTTGCTTTGTCCTCTGGAGGTTCCTAGTGCGCCTTGGACGCATCTCACTATGGATTTTATTACTGATCTTCCTGTGTCTGAGGGTTTTACTGTCATCTGGGTGGTCGTGGACCGTTTTAGTAAGATGTGTCATTTGGTTCCATTCATTAAGTTGCCCTGCGCCAAGACACTCGCTAAGGCGTTTGTTAAGGAGATTGTCAATACAATGGCGTTCCCACGGATATTGTTTCTGATAGAGGACCTCAGTTTGTGGCTCGCTTTTGGCGTGCTTTTTGTGTCAGGTTGGGAGTCTATTTGTCATTTTCGTCTGGGTATCATCCTGAGTCTAATGGACAGACTGAAAGAAAGAACCAGGATGTACAGCAGTTTTAGCATTGTTTTGTGGCGGACAATCAAGAGGTGTGGTCTGAGTTTCTGCCTCTCACAGAATTTGCTCTAAACAATCATACATCCTCCTCTGATGGGTGTTTTCCTTTTTTTGTTGTACTGGGAGACATCCGTCTTTTGGTTCGTTCTCCAAATTGGGGTCGGCGATGCCGGAGGAGGAGAATTTTTCCAGTGATTTGGAGAGAGTTTGGACTAATGTACGTTGTAACCTTCAAGAGGTTAACAAGAAGTCCAAGAAGTATTTTGACAGGAAACGTAAAGAAGTTTTTTTTACTGTGGGTGACATGGTTTGGTTGTCCTCGAAGAACCTGCAGTTGAGGATTCCCTCTAAAAAACTGGACCCTAAGTTTGTGGGTCCATTTAAGGTGCTTTAGGTTGTTAACCCGTCTGCTGTTAGGTTGGATGTCCCTACTTCCTGGAAGATTAATCCTGTGTTTCAAGTTTCCTTGTTGAAAAAGGCTGACGTTTCTGATAGGGACGCCACTGTCACAGTTCCTCCTGTGGTGGAAGACGGCGAATATGAAATTTCTCGTATCTTGAATTCTAGATGGCATAGAGGGAAATTACAGTATCTTGTCTCCTGGAAGGGTTTCGGTCCCGAAGACAACTCCTGGGTAAGGACGGATGATGTCTCTGCTCCTAGGCTTGTTAAAGCTTTCTACAGGAGGTTTCCTAATAGGCCTGGGCCTGGAGGATCCGGACTTCAGTGTTTTACTGTTTCTCTAGCCTGGTGCTTCTGTGCCTTTCTCTGTCTAGTTCGCTTGGTCCTCTGGGACCTCTAGTACTTTTTGTCCGTTTGTCTTTTTGTGTTCTGCAACAACTTCTGTTTAGGAGGTGTCCCATTTTTGTCCCAGTCCTTAGTTCTTTTAGGGATCCCTCCCTTACATCTATAGGTCTTCGTTGAGACTAGCCGAGGACTAAGGCGGGTCTGTTCACTAGGAACAGGCAGCCCGCTACATCGTAGGGATTCAGCTTAGTCTTACTGTAGGGACAGCTTTCCCCTATCTTTCCTTAGTACATGTTGCAGATCAAACAAGGTATCCCATTGTGTTTGCCTATGCAGTGAATGCAAGGGTTGCCAAAAATTTGGAGGCACTCCAATGCCCCTTGGAAGAGACATGGAGGTCAGAAGGCCTCTTCAAAACAATGTTCCCATTATTAGGAAGTGGGTCTCCCATAGTGCTGGCCTATGTAGTGAATGCAAGGGTTGCAAAAAATTTGGAGGCACTCCAATGCCTTTTGGAAGAGACGTGGAGGTCAGAGGGCCTCCTGAAAACATTGTTCCCATTATTAGGAAGTGGGTCTCCCATTGTGTTTGCCTATGCAGTGAATGCAAGGGCTGCCAAAAATTGGGAGACACTCCAATGCCCCTTGGAAGAGAAGTGGAGGAGGGCCTCATAAAAAATGTTCCCATTATTAGGAAGTGGGTCTCCCATTGTGTTTGCCTATGCAGTGAATGCAAGGGTTGCCAAAAATTGGGAGGGACTCCAATGCCCCCTGGAAGGGACGTGGAGGAGGGCCTCATTAAAAAATGTTCCCATTAGAAAGGAGGGGCCTCCTATACTTGTAATGCCCATGCACTAAGTGTATGGGCTGACAAACATTTACCCCTGGGGGGTATACATGAACATACTATATAAATTTTTTTTTACGGGCATCATAAAAGCCCTTTAAAAAAATTATGTGGGTGTTGCATCACGGACCATGGTCACCCTGGTGATATGGTGGTGGAGGATGAGGAGAAGGAGGATGACAAGAGCAAATAGCCAAAATCAGGAAGCGTATACCCATGTGTGGGTGTGAAAAGGTGCATGGGAATAAACCTCCAAAGAAAACACACCGGATTTGAGTTTATGTTACGCTGCTATCATTCGGTGGTGTTGAGAAGTCTGGCCCAATCCAGCCCTTGTTCATTTTCATAAGTGTCAGCCTGTCAGCATTTTCAGTTGACAGGCGGATGCGCTTATCAGTTATAATTCCACCAGCGGCACTAAGAACCCGCTCTGATAAAACGCTGGGGGCAGGGCAGGCCAGGACCTCCAAGGCATAGAGAGCCAGTTCATTCCATGTATTCAGCTTGGATACCCAATAATTATAAGGCACAGAGGAATCACGGAGGACGTTGGTATGGTCGGCAAGGTACTCCCTCAGCATCTTCCCAAACTTTGCACTTCTTGTGAGGGTACCCCGCACTTCAGGGCTTGTGCGATGGGAGGGGCTGAGGAAATTCTCCCAGAACTTTGACAGTGTTCCCCTGTCTCTGCAGGATTGAAGTTGTGTCTCTCTCGCCTGTACTCCTTGGTTGTCCAACGATGGGAATTTTTCTAACAGTTCCGCAACAAGGGCCTTCTGGTACAGAACCATTTTTAAAGACCTGTCCGCCTCAGGAATAAGAGATATAAAATTCTCCTTGTAGCGTGGGTCTAGAAGTGTCACCAACCAGTAATGACTGTCACCCAAAATTTTGAGAACGCGAGGGTCATGGGAAAGGCAGCATAACATAAACTCAGCCATGCGTGCCAGACTGCTAACAGGCAAGACTTCTATGTCCTCACCAAGAGGATGACTGACCATGCTCTCCTCCTCCTCTCTGTCCTCTGGCCATCCACGCTGAACAGACGGTATGACAGCTGTGCAGGTAGTACGGTCTATAGCGCATGAAACTAGCTCCTGTTCTTCCCCCTCCTCCTCTTCCTCATTGTCCCCCGATCCACGTTGGGATGAGATGATGCTGAGCTGTGTGTAATCACCCTGTATGGTTCCTTGCGCCATCTCATCGTGCTCCGCCTGCAATACATCCTCTTTGATTGTGAGCAGAGAGCATTTCAGAAGATAGAGAAGCGGGATGGGGACGCTAATTATGGCGTCATCGAAGCTCACCATCTTGGTGGAGTCCTCAAAGTTTTGGAGGATGGTACATATGTCTGACATCCATGTCCACTCCTGAGGTCTTATGTGTGGAGTCTGAACTGAATACCGACGGCCTTGTTGATGCTGGTACTCAACAACTGCCCTCTTCTGCTCACAAATCCTTCCCAACATCTGCAGTGTAGAGTTCCAACGCGTGGAGACATCACACAACAATCTGTGAGCCGGAAACTGCAAACTCTGCTGAAACACGGCAAGGGTGGCGGAAGCTGTAGGTGACTTTCTAGAATGGGCACACAGGCGGCGTACTCTAACAAGCAGATCCGGCAGCTCCGGGTAGAATTTGAGAAACCGCTGAACCACGAGGTTAAGCACATGGGCCAGGCATGGTACGTGTGTGAGCTCGCCTCACCTCAGAGCCGCCACCAGGTTCCGGCCATTGTCACACACGACCATGCCTGGCTGTAGGTTCAGCGGTGTGAGCCACAGATCTGCCTGCTCTTTCAGAGCTGTCCACAACTCTTCAGCATTGTGTGGTTTGTCACCTAAGCATATTAGCTTCAGCACAGCCTGTTGCCGCTTGGCCGAGGCAGTGCTGCAGTGCTTCCAGCTTGTGACTGATGTGGTCATTTCGGAGATGGAGGCTGAAGAGGAGGAAGAGGCGGAGGAGGATGAGGTGCAGGAGCTGTAGACCGTTGGGGCAACCCTGATTGACCTAGGGCCCGCAATCCTTGGCATCGGGAGGACGGCTTCCACTATGTTAACCCAGTGTGCCGTTAGCGAGATGTACCGTCCCTTCCCACAAGCACTTGTCCACGTGTCCGTGGTTAGGTGGACTTTCCCGGTAACTGCGTTGTTGAGGGCATGGCTAATGTTTTGGGATACATGCTTGTGTAATGCAGGGACGGCACACCGGGAGAAATAGTGGCAGCTGGGGACCGAGTACAGATGGACGGCCACCGCCATCAGGTTGCGGAATGCTTCCATCTCCACGAGCCTAAAAGGCAACATTTTGAGCACAAGCAGTTGTGAAATGTGAGAATTTAGTAGTGTGGCCTGTGGGGCGTTGGCTGCGTATTTGCACTTGCGTTCCAAGGACTGAAGTATGGACAACTGAACGCTGCGCTGGGACAAGGACATGGACGTGCTTCCTGATGCTGCTACTTGAGAGTGTGCAACGACAGGTGCAGGGCAAGAGGCATCTTTGCATGCACCATGGACAAGGGATTGGCTTGCATGCACAACAGCGGAAGAAGCAATGGTGCCACCCGCAGACACTTTCCTGCTTTGCTGCCATGTGCCTGATCATGCTGGTGGTGGTCAGGCTGGTAGTTTTGCCACCCTTGCTGATGCTGGCCCGGCAGGTGGTGCAAATGGCCTTTTTGGGGTTATCGGCAGAGTCTTTATAAAACAACCAGACTCGGGAAGACCTAACAGTTGTACTGGCAACTTCCTTCATGTTTGTGTTACGGGGAACGGTTGCCTACCTTTTGTCTGAGGCCACCACACTGCTTCTTGCTGCCTGTTGGGGTGCTCTGCCTCCCTCCCCCTGTGTTCTGCTGTCCTCGCTCAGCATGTTCTCCTGCCAGGTTGGGTCAGTTACTGTATCATCCACCACCTTGGGACAGGAAGGTCGGGCGAGAAGATGTGGGTGTTTGTTGAGGTACAATTTCAGCTTGCCCACGGCCTTGGCCTCAGCCTCTGCATGCACCATCACCATCACGTCCAGTTCCCTGTCTCTTGCCACGTGCCTTTCCCATTTTAAATGGAGGACAATTTCTTCCACGCTCACTACACATGACTGAATTTGGAGAGAACTTATATGTGATCCGTGTGATAGAGAAAACAGAGTTTTAAATACTTGGCCTGTAGGTAACTATTTTGAACAGCAAACTGGTGTCAATTACTTCACTGACACACTGAAACAAATTTTTAATGGAGGCCAGAAATGGCAGTATTTTCTGAAAACGTATATGTGATCTGTGTGACGGAGAAAACACAGTTTAAATACCTGGCCTGTAGGTAACTATTTTGAACAGCAATCTGGTGTCAATTACTTCACTGACACACTGCAACAAATTTTTAATGGAGGTCAGAAATGGCAGTATTTTCTGAAAACGTACAGTACAGACCAAAAGTTTAGACACACCTTCTCATTTAAAGATTTTTCTGTATTTTCATGACTATGAAAATTGTACACTCACACTGAAGGCATCAAAACTATGAATTATCACATGTGGAATTATATACTTAACAAAAAAGTGTGAAACTACTGAAAATATGTCATATATTCTAGATTCTTCAAAGTATCCACCTTTTGCTTTGATGACTGCTTCGCACACTCTTGGCATTCTCTTGATGAGCTTCTAGAGGTAGTCACCGGAAATGGTCTTCCAACAATCTTGAAGGAGTTCCCAGAGATGCTTAGCACTTGTTGGCCCTTTTGCTTTCAATCTGCGGTCCAGCTTACCCCAAACCATCTAGATTGGGTTCAGGTCTGGTGACTGTGGAGGCCAGGTCATCTGGCGTAGCACCCCATCACTCTCCTTCTTGGTCTAATAGCCCTTACACAGCCTGGAGGTGTATTTGGGGTCATTGTCCTGTTGAAAAATAAATGATGGTCCAACTAAACGCAAACCGGATGGAATAGCATGCTGCTGCAAGATGCTGTGGTAGCCATGCTGGTTCAGTATGCCTTCAATTTAGAATAAATCCCCAACAGTGTCACCAGCAAAGCACCCCCACACCATCACACCTCCTCCTCCATGCTTCACGGCGGGAACCAGGCATGTAGAGTCCATCCGTTCACCTTTTCTGCGTCGCACAAACACATGGTGGTTGGAACCAAAGATCTCAAATTTGGACTCATCAGACCAAAGCACAGATTTCCACTGGTCTAATGTCCATTCCTTGTGTTCTTTAGCCCAACAAGTCTCTACTGCTTGTTGCCTGTCCTTAGTAGTGGTTTCCTAGCAGCTATTTTACCATGAAGGCCTGCTGCACAAAGTCTCCTCTTAACAGTTGTTGTAGAGATGTGTCTGCTGCTAGAACTCTGTGTGGCATTGACCTGGTCTCTAATCTGAGCTGCTGTTAACCTGCAATTTCTGAGACTGGTGACTCAGATAAACTTATCCTCAGAAGCAGAGGTGACTCTAGGTCTTCCTTTCCTGGGGCGGTCCTCATGTGAGCCAGTTTCTTTGTAGTGCTTGATGGTTTTTGCAACTGCACTTGGGGACACTTTCAAAGTTTGCCCAATTTTTCGGACTGACTGACCTTCATTTCTTAAAGTAATGATGGCCACTCGTTTTTCTTTACTTAGCTGCTTTTTTCTTGCCATAATACAAATTCTAACAGTCTATTCATTCGGACTATCAGCTGTGTATCCACCAGACTTCTGCACAACACAACTGATGGTCCCAACCCCATTTATAAGGCAGGAAATCCCACTTATTAAACCTGACAGGGCACACCTGTGAAGTGAAAACCATTTCCGGTGACTACCTCTTGAAGCTCATCAAGAGAATGCCAAGAGTGTGCAAGGCAGTCATCAAAGCAAAAGGTGGCTACTTTGAAGAACTTAGAATATAAGACATATTTTCAGTTGTTTCACACTTTTTTGTTAAGTATATAATTCCACATGTGTTAATTCATAGTTTTGATGCCTTCAGTGTGAATGTACAATTTTCAAAGTCATGAAAATACAGAAAAACCTTTAAATGAGAAGGTGTGTCCAAACTTTTGGTCTGTACTGTATATGTGATCCGTGTGACAGAGAAAACACAGTTTTAAATACCTGGTCTGTAAGTAACTATTTTGAACAGTAAACCGGAGTCAAAAACTTTGCTGACACAGTGAAAAAAAATTTGAATGGAGGCCAAAATGGCAGTATTTTCTGAAAACGTATACTTGATCCGTGTGACGGAGAAAACACAGTTTTAAATAGCTGGATTTTTAGCGCTGTAATATGGAAAGGACCTGGCTGTATTCTGCAGTGCCAACAAGCAAATGGCGCAGAAAAACGGTGTTCTCTGGATTGCTTTTTAAGCAAATAATGAGGATTAAGATCCAAAAAAAATTATTCCTGGCCCCTGAGACCTGGGCCTTTGTCTAGAAATATCTAACAGCAGCAGAAGGCAGAACTGGAATGGAGCCTCTTGTCCTATGTGCACTGCAGTCGGCTAAATATATACACTGCCTGCCTGCCTATATACACTGCCTGCCTGATATCTCTGCAGATGGATTAGTCCTCAGTAGGACTGTATGTTGAGATGTATATATGTAATGAAAGTGTTTTCTCCCTACACTACCTAATACACAACCAAATCTCTCCCTAGCTCAGCTGCACCTCTTCCTACACTGCCTGATTCTGGAGTGACTGTGACGAGCACAGCGGCGCCAGGTCCGATATAGACCTGATGACGCTGTGCGGCCAGCCAATCACTGTAATGCCACAACCACCATGTCTGCGGTATTACAATGAGTGGCAGGCAATCCCTGCATGTTGATTGGCGCTCTAAAGAGCGCCAAACATGCAGCGAGGGGACCCGAACATCCGCCCGAGCATCTCGCAAGTACTCTGCGAGCTCTGAGCATCTCGAGTACTGAGATGCTGGGGCGAGTACCGAGTACTTGCGAGTATGCTCGCTGATCACTAGTATTGATATCTTTAGACCTCACCCTACCTCATGACACAAATACACATCACCTGATCTGCTTCATCCAATAAGCATTCAAGTCTATACAGCTTGAAGTTGAAAAATCTGAAGAAAAACAATGATAGTCCTTCAGTCCTTGGCCCTCTTCTCTTCTCTCTCCACAAGGCCCTAATTGGACAGACCATCAGCAAATTTGGCTTTCAGTACCATCTTTATACTGCTGACACACAATTATACACTTCATCCCCTGACCTTACCCCAGCTGTATTACAGAACACCAGTGACTGTCTGTCCGCAGTTTCCAACATCATGTCAGCTCTCTATCTGAAACTCAGCCTTTCAAAAACTGAACTTCTGCTCCCACCCTCTACTTACCTCCCTAAATCCGACATCTCCTTCCGTGTGTGGCACCACAATAACGCTGAGATAGCAGGCACGCTGTCTGGGTGTTGTGTTTGACACCAATCTTTCCTTCACCTCAAATATACAATTTCTTGCCCGCTCTTTTTGATTTCACCTGAAGAACATCTCTACAATCCTCTCCTTTCTCACCATGGAAACAACAAAAACCCTCACTGTTGTCCTGCTCCACTCCCGCAGTGACTACTGTAATTCTCTGTTAATTGGCCTTCCACTCACTTGACTTTCCCCTCTCCAGTCTATCGGGCTAATCGTTACTCAGACGCTTCCGCTCTGTGCCAGTCATTGCACTGGTTGCCCATACATTATAGGATCCAATTTAAGTTACTTGTTCTCACCCACAAAGCTCTCCATAGTGCGGCACCCCCCTACATCTCCTGCCTCATTTATTTTTATCGGCATACCCGTTCTCTACGCTCCGCAAGCTACTTTCGACTAACGTCCGCACTAATCCGTACCTCCCACTCTCGGCTCCAAGACTTCTCCCAAGTTGCACCTATTCTTTGGAATGCTCTATCCCAAGAAATTAGGACGAACCACAACTTACACAGTTTTAGATGCTCCCTAAAAACACATCTGTTTAGGGTGGCCTATCACTTTCCCTAATCGAGGTCCCTTTTATATATACCTCATTCACTATTTCTCTGAACACAATTCTCAATCAAACTTCACCGCACCCAAAAACACTACAAATATTGGCTGGTGACTTCTCATGCAGCCTTTATCTATCTTCATTACCTTAAGATGACTGGACCACCAATGTAAATAAGCACCTGTGCTTCGTGTCACCCCCATCTCATTGTAGATTGTAAGCTTTTACCAGCAGGGTCGTCATTATTTTTGCTTTAATTATTGTATTATCTTTAGCTATGTTACTTATGACTGTTGTATATGAACCTCTGAATTGTAAAGCGCTGCAAAATATGTTGGCGCTATATAAATAAAAATTATTATTATTATATGGTCAAAATACTCACGTGCCTAATAATTGTGCACACAGTGCATTGATTTCTACCCAGAACGTTTCCAAAGATGATTTTGATGAATATTGTGAATTCTAATTAACAATTTAAAAAAAGTTATACTTATTAGCAGTTAAAGGGTCTTCCAACTGATGACACTTACACTAGTAGTGCCTGCTTAACTCAGCCAAACACTTAAAATGTTCTGTCATTTCAATTGTGTCAAGACAATCAGAAGGAAAAGGTCAGTGTGGACTGGGCAGGCAGGGCCGCCATCAGGGCATTACTGCCCTTATTACTGTATGGGGCCTGGTGGCCAGAAGCAAAAAGCCCACGGCCTGGGCCCCCCCCTCTCTTTGCTTCTGCTTACCAGGCCTCTTAGGGACAACAGTTCGGCGCATGATGCATCCGGCGGAAGGAAATGAGCGCTGTACCTTTAATCCGCGGCTGGGTGCATCATGGTCCTGGCGCCGGTCATTTGACAAGCTGGGCGCTCATCCTCAATCTGGAGCAGAGCAGCAGCATGCCACATGTGTTGCGGGGACGTCGGCGGCAGGCGGTCAGGTAAGGAAGTGTGTGTGTGTGTTGCGCTGCTGAGGGGAGGCTGATGAGGGAGGGGAAGATGCTGAGGGGAGGCTGATGAGGGAGGGGAGGATGCTGAGCGGACGCTGATAAGGGAGGGGAGGCTGCTGAGGGGACGCTGATGAGGGAGGAAAGGCTGCTAAGTGGAGGCTGCTGAGGGGATGCTGATGAGGGGACAAGCTGATGAGGGAGGGGAGGCTGCTGAGGGGATGCAGATGAGGGAGAGGAGGCTACTGAGGGGATGCTGATGAGGGAGGAAAGGCTGCTGAGTGGAGGCTGCTGAGGGGATGCTGATGAGGGGACAAGCTGATGAGGGAGGGGAGGCTGCTGAGGGGATGCTGATGAGGGAGAGGAGGCTACTGAGGGGATGCTGGTGAGGGAGGGGAGGCTGCTGAGGGGATTCTGGTGAGGGAGGGGAGGCTGCTGAGGGGATGCTGGTGAGGGAGGGGAGGCAGCTGAGGGGATGCTGCTGAGGGAGGGGAGGCTTCTGCGGGGATGCTGCTGAGGGAGGGGAGGCTGCTGAGGGGATGCTGATGAGAGAGGGGAGGCTGCTGAGGTGATGCTGATGAGGAAGGGGAGGCTGCTGAGGGAGGGGACGCTGATGAGGGAGGGGAGGCTGCTGAGGGAGGGGATGCTGGTGAGGGAGGGGAGGCTGCTGAGGGGATGCTGGTGAGGGAGGTGAGGCTGCTGAGGGAATGCTGCTGAGGGAGGGGAGGCTTCTGCGGGGATGCTGTTGAGGGGATGCTGATGAGAGCGGGGAGGCTGCTGAGGTGTTGCTGGTGAGGAAAGGGAGGCTGCTGAGGGAGGGGACGCTAATGAGGGAGGGGAGGCTGCTGAGGGAGGGGATGCTGATGAGGGAGGGGAGGCAGCTGAGGGGATGCTGATGAGAGAGGGGAGGCTGCTGAAGTGATGCTGATGAGGAAGGGGAGGCAGCTGAGGGAGGAGATGCTGATGAGGGAGGGGAGGCTGCTGAGCAGGCGCTGATGAGGGAGGAGAGGCTGCTGAGGGGACGCTGATGAGGGAGGGGACGCAGATGAGGGATGGGTGGCTGCTAAGGGGATGCTGATGAGGGAGGGGAGGCTGCTGAGATGACGCTGCTGAGGGAGGGGAGGCTGCTTAGGGAGGGGAGGCTGCAAAGGGGATGCTGGTGAGGGAGGGGATGCTAGTGAGGGAGGGGAGGCTGGTGAGTGGAGGCTGTTGAGTGGTTGTGGAGCGAGGGTGCCAATTTTGTTTCAAGGGGGTGCCAACCTCCGCAGACAGATAGGGACGAGTAGGTGCTAAATGGGGCGCCCCCCTTCCCCCTTTACTCTTGACTACTTGATACGTTTTTTATATTATCACTTTGTTATCATGTTTTGAGCTGCATTTATGTGTCGCCCCTGAGGGTTCGACCGCCACAGGGGTACTGCATCTCTTTAATGAGGTGTGGTATCTCTCCTTCGAGGTAAGGATGATGCAGCTGTCAGGACCTCACCTCTACATCCAACACTACACCTCTCCCACCTGAGGGGGGCTAATATGCACCAGGGTGCTGCCCCAGCCGGGATAAGTGGAGATGGGGGAACCAAAGTAAGGGGGAACCTAGTAGTGGGTGAGGGTGGAGGACGCACATTTAAGTTACACTTAATAATTCATATTTAATAAACAGCCATCTTGGGCTTATGGTCTTTTGATTGTGACCTTCATCACTGAATGTGGCTTTCTGTGTGAACCTGCAGTTGATGGGGACACGGTCCTCGTACTCTGGCCTTGAGTCGAGGAGCGGGCAAAAGTTAACGGTTGTCTCTACCCGGTCAAGGTCCCTACCCAAGAAGGCCTGGAGCAGAGGAGTCTAGCTCCACCGCAAAAGGATCCCAGGGGGATGCAGACAGAGCGGTATACGCCACCTGTCCTCGCTATTCTGGCCTAGTCAGAGGGATTCCTGCTGCAAGAGGGGTACCGGCCCCCGATATCTGACTTTGTTACTCTATGTCTCAGTCGGAGAAGCCCGGAGGCTCAGTGGATCCCACCAGGTAACGGAGTGGAGTCGCCACCCGTATCCTTGTTCTGAGCATAGTCCAGAGGGAGACCCGGCCTTTCTACACACACGGATAGGAGAGGACTTAGTTTGAAGTCTAGGAACACTCTGGTGCGGGGTCCTGACTAAAGCACCTGAATTACTCGGAGGTTGTCGAACCCCCGGTCCTGGTGGCCGCAGAGCCCCGTGAGGAGCAGGGAGAAGCCTTGCAGCTGCATGCTCTACCGTGAGTAAAAACCCTGGAAGTCTACCCCTATGGCCTCCGGTCTCTTTATTTCTGCACCGCACACCGGTGTCAGCAGTGGGCAAGCTGAGGCAACCATTAGATTCTTCTTGACTGGGCGGCGGGCACGGCGGTGCCACTGGCTATGAGGGTAGCTAACTTAAGTCCATGTATTAATTTGTCCACCATTTCAGTATGTGATTGTATGATGCAATCATTCCCTGCCCTCCCCCTTTCCAATCCCCAACCAAAATTTATAAGCTACTGGATGATCCTGAGCGATGCAGCAAAACTAAATGCCGAATTGATTACAACATCAGGCGGCAGCGCTCAGGATTCTCCAAGAGCTAATATATTTTGGTTGAGGAGGGAATGATTGATGGAATCTGCAATCAGAAATACAGATTATAAAAAAAATTATCACAATCTGGTTACAATTATTTAAAAAAAATGTATGTGACACATTCCCTTAAAGAAAAATAAATAAAATATACGTAAAAAAAGAGTATTGGATATTTTTAAGAAATGTTTAATAGGTTAGAGTAGAGTAGGGTCCGGCAAGAAGAGTCTCCTTGTCGTGGTGGCGGCTTAAAAAATCTTTTGGCCAAAATAAAAGCTGCTGGCTATGTATGTGATCTGGAGTTCAATGGGAACTGTTAATGTGTGATTGGTGAGGATGTGGTGCAGAAGTGGAGTTTTACCAATAGTGGGCGGTGGGACTGTGGAAAGTTCGAGGGGCGGAGGAGGAGCTGAGGTAGAGGCGGAGCTGGGTGGAGCCTGGCCGGAGTCTCAAAGGGGCCTGGAAATTTTGACAGTATGGGGCCCTGAAATTCCTAGTGGCAGCCCTGTGGGTAGGCATCGGAACAGGACTTGCAGGGAATCATTGAAGGTGAGTATAATATCACAATTTTTTTGTACTTGGTCTGAGTATTAAGCATAAATTTCATTGTCTGGAGCACCTTTCCATGGAGTGCAAGGATCACATCACTTGGACCATGTTAAGAGGGCAGCATTGTATAATATATGAAATGAATTAAATGTTTTAACAAGCAAACAACATCAGAACAGAAAGAGGAACTGAAGTCATATTTTTCGGAAGAAACATACAGTAACAAAGGTTGCTACATTCTCAAGTAATGTCTGTTTTTCAAGTATACAGTTTCAATAAAAAATATTCCACTCCCATTGCAAATTAGAATTATTATAAACATTTTCAAATGTTCTGCTGTTTGCAATAAACCAAACATGAATAATTTCAATTGCTCAACACAACTATTTTAACAAGTGGTTTCTTCAAATTCAACACAAATTGCCACTTTTATTGACTACTGTAGTCTCAGAAGTCTTCAACCTCTTCATGACAAATAGTCTTTAATACTCAGTAGACCATGCTTTGACATCTATGACCTGCTGCAAGTGGGAAGCATAACCAGACACCAGCTTTTGATGTTTTCTCTTAAATTCAATCAAGTATCAAGAAATCGTATCTTGCCCTCCACATCGTGCAGGTTTTCAGTGATAAAAAACAAACGCAGCCCCAGAGCATCACCGAGCCACCGCAATTATTTATAATGGTATAGAAATGCATGGAAGTCCTCTGTATGCTCCATTGGCTGCATTTAGTCAATAAATATATTCTCCTATATAAAGTCTTCTATACGAATAGGAGATGTGTTTACAAATATGATAAGGTAAGGGAAAAGAGGTTAGCAATAGCAGACACTGTCCAACAGGACTACCAGCAAAATTCTCTGCATACTTAGTTCTATCATACAGGTGCATCTCACTAAATTAGAATATCATAAAAAGTTAATTTATTTCAGTTCTTCAATACAAAAAGTGAAACTCATATATTCTATAGAGTCATTACAAAAAGAGTGATCTATTTCAAGTGTTTATTTCTGTTAATGTTGATGATTATGGCCTACAGCCAATGAAAACACAAAAGTGATTATCTCAGTAAATTAAAATAATTAACAAAAAACACCTGCAAAGACTTCCTAAGCATTTAAAAAGGTCCCCTAGTCTGTTTCAGTAGGCTCCACAATCATGAGGAAGACTGCTGACTTGACAGATGTCCAGAAGGCAGTCATTGACACACTCCACAAGGTCCCAGAGTTCCAATTTTCATTTGGAAATCAAGGTCCCAGAGTCTGGAGGAAGAGTGGAGAGGCCACAATCCAAGCTGCTTGAGGTGTAGTGTGAAGTTTCCACATCAGTGATGGTTTGGGGAGCCATGTCATCTGCTGGTGTAGGTCCACTGTGTTTTATCAAGACCAATGTCAGTGCAGCCGTCTACCAGGAAATTTTAGAGCACTTCATGCTTCCCTCTGCAGACAAGTGTTTTGGAGATGGAAATTTCATTGTCCAGCAGGACTTGGCACCTGTCCACACTGCCAAAAGTACCAATACCTGGTTTAAAAACAACAGTATCACTGTGCTTGATTGGCCAGCAAACTCGCCTGACCTTAACACCATAGAGAATCTATGGGGAATTGTCAAGAGGAAGATGAGAGACACCAGACCCAACAATGCAGACGAGTTGAAGGCTGCTATCAAAGCAACCTGGGCTTCCATAACACCTCAGCAGTGCCACTGGTTGATCGCCTCCATGCCACGCCGCATTGATGCAGTAATAGATGCAAAAGGAGCCCCGACCAAGTATTGAGTGCATTTACTGAACATACATTTCAGTGGGTCAACATTTCGAATTTTAAAAACATTTTTCAAGCTGTTGTTATAAAGTATTCTAATTTACTGAGATAATGACATTTGTGTTTTCATTGGCTGTAAGCCATAATCATCAACATTAACAGAAATAAACACTTGAAATAGATCACGCTGTAAGTAATGACTCTATATAATATACGAGTTTCACTTTTTGTATTGAAGAACTGAAATAAATTAACTTTTTGATGATAGTATGATCAGACCATGTTCCTGCACAGTCAGACACATCCATTACACAGTACACAGCAGGGGCACATTTATAAGATTATCTCAGCACAGGAACATTTTATTTAAACACATCCAATTGTGGAACTTATTAATTTTCCAAGATCTATTGATTAAAATTAAATTTTGTTAGTGGGAAAACCCCTTTAATAACATACTGGGAGAGAGTAGGATAAGCATGGGGATTGGGTTTGAGAGGCGCCTGATAGCCTGGTCCAGCATCTACATTCCAGCCTTGTCGTAGGTATACTTTTACTGGTTGATCAGCCTTGCTTTTCCTCTCTGAGCACAGACACTTTAGTCAGCCACTGGCATGCAATTAGGTTGGTTATAAGCTAATTTCTCATGCACCATTACTTTTAGGATTAATTTCTATATAGTTATTGGATAGGGAGACTGAGGTCTCATGTGACATTGTGAAATAGACCTATATAGAAATCCCTTATAGTGTTGCTGTGCGCTGTTTTTGACAGTTATAAATTATATCTAGTATCCTGACTTGATATTGAATGTATAAGCATTGGCTGGCTTTTTGTAAGGCCATTCTTTCAACCAGTCCCTCACACCAGAGGCCCCTGATTTCAACTTTGTGTTTTTTTAGTGTGCTAAAATAAAATTTGTTACTTTTACATAATTATTGAAGTGTTCATTATTGGTTACCTTACTATTGCTTGTGGTTGCTATGGGTATCAATGTTGATTGTGAACTTAGCTTGTGACACTACACTTTGTGTATGGACCTATCTATTGATATTATATTTATTGATGATAGTAGATCTTAAACTTTTTCTATGCTACTTGGCAATATTGATCTACAATCAGAAGTCTGTTATGGACATTATTATTATACTTAGGTCTTGAAGTGTTTAAATGATCTCCCATCTTCTTACTGAAATGACATTGATACTGATTACATTATTTGAGAAAAAGGGAGAACAAGAGTATAACTGGCGTATGACAACAATTTTTTTAATAATTGGAATAACATTCACAAATCTTTAAATCACATCATAAATACAGACAAAGGAAGTGAAAAGACCAGGGTCTGCAGGGCAACAGGACACATGGGCCCGAAATTTTGTACGCCATGATGGCAATCAGTGCAAAAGGAATATAAACACAGGAGTCACATGCTAGACAACAAAGAATAAGAATGCATCCAAGTGGAATAGGAAGTCAAACCATATGCCCCTGAAATCTTACCCAAGTCAGGCCAAAGAAAGAGAGGGTCCTGGAGCACTGCAGATAGAAATGGTGAAAAGGATGGTGGTAAAAATAGCCTCAACGCACGTTTCGCTATGTGGTCTTAAAGCTATATCAAGAGGGTATCAATGTTGATTGTGAACTTAGCTTGTGACACTGCACTTTGTGTATGGACCTATATCTATTGATCTTATAGAGAGGGGGAAATAAGTATTTGATCCCTTGCTGTTTTTGTAAGTTTGCCCACTGACAAAGACATGAACAGTCTATAATTTGAAGGGTAGGTTAATTTTAACATTGAAAGATAGAATATCCCCCCAAAAAATCAAGAAAATCACATTGCATAAATTAGATACATTTTTTGCATTTTGCAATGAGAAATAAGTATTTGATCCCTTACAAACCATTATGAGTTCTGGCTCCTACAGACCAGTTAGATGCTCCTAATCAAATAGTTACCTGCATTAAAGACAGCGGTCTTACATAGTCACCTGTATAAAAGACCCCTGTCCACAGACTCAATTAATCAGTCAGACTAACCTCTACAACATGGGCAAGACCAAAGAGCTGTCTAAGGATATCAGGGACAAGATTATAGATGTGCACAAAGCTGGAATGGGCTATAAAACCATAAGTAAGATGCTGGGTGAGAAGGAGACAACTGTTGGTGCAATAGTAAGAAAATGGAAGAAATGCAAAATGACTGTCAATCGACATCGATCTGGGGCACCATGCAAAATCTCACCTCGTGGGGTATCCTTGATCATGAGGAAGGTGAGAGATCAGCCTAAAACTACACGGGGGGAACTTGTTAATGATCTCCAGGCAGCTGGGAGCACAGTCACCAAGAAAACCATTGGCAACACATTACGCCTTAAAGGTTTAAAATCCTGCAGTGCCCGCAAGGTCCCCCTGCTCAAGAAGGCACATGTGCAGACCTGTCTGAAGTTTGCCAATGAACACCTGGATGATTCTGTGAGTTATTGAGAGAAGGTGCTGTGGTCAGATGAGACAAAAATTGAGCTCTTTGGCATTAACTCAACTCGCCATGTTTGGGGGAAGTAGAAGGATGAGTACAACCCTAAGAACATCGTCCCAACCGTGATGCATGGTGGGGGAAACATTATAGTTTGGGGGTGCTTTTCTGTAAAGGGGACATGATGACTGCACTGTACTGAATGGAAGATGGATGGGGTCATGTATCGTGAAATTTTGGCCAACAACCTCATTCCCTAAGCATTGAAGATGGGTCGTGGCTGGGTCTTCCAGCAAGACAATGACCCAAAACATACAGCCAAGGCAACAAAGGAGTGGCTCAAAAAGAAGCTCAGTAAGGTCATGGAGTGGCCTAGCTAGTCTCCAGACCTTAATCCCATAGAAAACTTATGGAGGGAGTTGAGGCTCTGAGTTGCCAAGTGACAGCCTCAAAATCTTAATGATTTAGAGATGATCTGCAAAAAGGAGCGGACCAAAATTCCTCCCGACATGTGCCCAACCCACATCATCAACTACAAAAAACGTCTGACTGCTCTGCTTGCCAACAAGGGTTTTGCCACCAAGTATTAAGTGTTGTTTGCCAGAGGGATCAAATACTTATTTCTCACTGCAAAATGCAAACAAATTTATCTAATTTATACAATGTGATTTTCTTGATTTTTGGGGGGGATATTCTCTCAATGTTAAAATTAACCTACCCTTAAAATTATAGACTGTTCAGGTCTTTGTCAGTGGGCAAACTTACAAAAAAGCAAGGGATCAAATACTTATTCCCCCACTGTATGTATTGATGGATATATGATTCTTTAGTTGATCTTAAACTTTTTCTTTGCTACTTTACAATATTGATCTACAATCAGAAGTCTGTTATGGACATTATTATTATACTTAGGTCTTGAAGTGTTTAAATCAGGGGTCTCAAACTCGGCTGGGTATATGGGCCGCACATGGAAAAAATTTTAATTTGGGGGGCCGCATTCTTTGTTCAATGTGACATTTTTAGTGATACCATTTTTTTTTGTGTACACCTTTTGAACATTTTTGCAGTGTTTATTTTTTTATGGCTTGGGTCGTTATGGATGTGGCGATAATAAACGTGCACTTTTTTGTGTTTACTTTAGTTTACATATAAAACAGCATTTTTAGTGCCCAATATTTTTTCATGCTTTATTTTATTTTTTATTTTTTTTACAATTTTATTGCCCCCAATTGGCCACATACAGTAATATTGTCTTACAATTAGCATCATATAGTAATAATGGAAAACATCTTGTAGTAATGTTCCCCATCCAAGTCCCCATCTTGTACTAATGTGCCCCATCCAGGTCCCCATCCTGTGGCTATGTGCCCCATCCAGGTCCCCATCCTGTGGCAACGTTCCCCATCCTGGCGCCCATCTTGTACTAATGTGCCTCATCCAGGTCCCCATCTTGGGGCTATGTGCCCCATCCAGGTCCCCATCCTGTGGCAATGTTCCCCATCCAGGTCCCCATCTTGTGGCTCTGGTCCCCATCTTGTGGCTCTGGTCCCCATCTTGTGGCTCTGTGCCCCATCCAGGTCCCCATTATGTGCCCCATCCAGGTCCACATCTTGAGGCTATGTGCCCCATCCAGGTCCACATCTTGAGGCTCTGTGCCCCATCCAGGTCCACATCCTGTGGCTATGTGCCCCATCCAGGTCCCCATCTTGTGGCTCTGGTCCCCATCTTGTGGCTCTGGTCCCCATCTTGTGGCTCTGTGCCCCATCCAGGTCCCCATTATGTGCCCCATCCAGGTCCACATCTTGAGGCTATGTGCCCCATCCAGGTCCACATCTTGAGGCTCTGTGCCCCATCCAGGTCCCCATCCTGTGGCTTTGTGCCCCATCCAGGTCCCCTCTTGTGGCTATGTGCCCCATCCAGGTCCCCTCTTGTGGCTATGTGCCCCATCCAGGTCCCCTCTTGTGGCTATGTGCCCCATCCTGGCGCCCATCTTGTACTAATGTGCCTCATCCAGGTCCCCATCTTGTGGCTATGTGCCCCATCCAGGTCCCCTCTTGTGGCTATGTGCCCCATCCAGGTCCCCTCTTGTGGCTATGTGCCCCATCCAGGTTCCCATCCTGTGGCTATGTGCCCCATCCAGGTCCCCATCCTGTGGCTATGTGCCCCATCCAGGTCCCCTCTTGTGGCTATGTGCCCCATCCTGGTCCCCATGTTGTGGCTCTGTGCCCCCTGTGCTGTTCTTCACACACATAAAATAGAAAAAAAAAAAAAGATGATTCTCACCTGTCCTCCGTTCCCTCGGCGGCCTTCCTGCAGATGTGGCCCGCAGGCACCACAGAGTCCGACCCCTTGACGATCCCGACCTGGTCCAGGAGGAACCGCCGACAGCAGCGCTGAATTGCCGCACAGAGACTGTCTCCCAGCACTGCATTTTCAATGTCAGCCGCCGGCCAATCAGAGGCCAGCAGCTGACATCTGCATATGGCAATGACGTCATACTCGCTGCGCCGACACGCAGATATCAGCTGCTGGCCTCTGATTGGTCAGCGGCTGGCATTGGAAATACAGTGCTGGGAAACAGTCTCTGTGCGGCAATTCAGAGCTGCTGTCGGCGGCTCCTCCTGGACCAGGTCGGGATCGTCAAGGGGTCTGTGCCTGCGGGCCGCATAAAGCAGCCTCAGGGGCCGCATGCGGCCCGCGGGCCGCGTGTTTGAGACCCCTGGTTTAAATGATCTCTCATCTTGTTACTGCTTACTGAAATGACATTGATACTGATTACATGACAAGAGTAATTGCGAGTCATTTGATTGCCCAAAATTAACCTTGGCCATTCCTACTCATACCCCCGAATCCCGATAACTAAAACAAAATCCAAAACACCATTTGGATTTTAAATGGCCACAGCAGCCGTTTATTAACAATTAAACAAACAGTAAACAAATACAGTAACAAAAGAGGGGGGTTGGTCCTCGAAGCCCCAAAAAACTTGATGAACAAAAACCATTCCACATATTCCCAATTTTTGTCACCTCCCGCTAAGCACCAGCTCAGAGGCACATAGAATAACCAGTCCATTGTGTCCAACCATAAGCCGCAGGCCTGTGCAATCCCTCCCTTGGGATATTCAGGCCCCTTTCCACTCAACTGCATTAGGGGGAGTCCAGAACCTCGTGAGATTCGCTCCCCCCAGTGAACTGCCATTATCCATGAACACCAACTTCGAGGACCCCTCCCCCCATGCCGCGCAGCTATGACAAGTAAACTTAACACAGTAATCCTCGGTATTAACGAAACCAACCAAAAATCCCTTACATTATGATCTTTATAGCTGACAAATGCAAACACACAAAGGGGCTGGGTGGGAGATTTGCTCTGGGTCAGTGGCCCTCTCTAATGGTGGTCAGCTATCACATGACCCCACTATTTAAAAGGTTGACACCCCCTATGGCTCCTTCCTCCCCCTGCTTGACCTACAGCCAACCTCTCACATCACTTAACCCCCTCATAAACCATAACCGTACCCCGTCCTAACTTCCCGCCCTAACCCTGTCATGTCGGCCTGCCCTCAGGCCTGGGGCCCAGTACAGCCTCTTCTTTATTTGTATTACTGTAATTGTAATAATTGTAATGGATGCTGTTGTTAATATTTTTATTGTGTTAAAAAAATGGAAAATAAAGCTTTTTTTTAATAAAAAAGGGTTAAAATTCCCTAAGAAAGCTGCCAGAAGCTGGTACTTGGCTATGCATCATGTTTGCAGCAGGTCAAAACAGCCAGGGGGTTCTCTACTGAGTACTATGGACTCTTGTCATGAAGCGGTTGAATAATTCTGAGACTGCAGTAGTCAGTATAAGGCTGCGTGCCCACTATGTGTTTTACAAGCGTTTTTGCCACGGAATTTCAGCAGCGAAAACGCTTAAAAAATGCTTGGTAATACGTGCCCCATGGTCCCCAATGATAATCCACATGTTCTGTGCACATGCTGCGGAATTTTCCGCAGCGGATTTTCATTGCGGAAAAATATGCAGCATTTCCATTAATTTTGTGGACACGCAGCGTAATTGCCGTCATTGACTTGCATTGAAACGCATATTATCTGTGTCAGTACATTTGCACACACGGATGATATGTGTTTCAATGTGCGGATGGTACCCAGGTCTGGAGAAAAGCAGACTCTCCTCCAGACCCAGATACCATAGAACCTGTAAAAAAAAGAATTTCAAATAAAAAATAAATATTATACTTACCTTCCGATGTCCCCCGGTATTTTCTCCCCTCCGTCTGGTCTGTTGTATGGGTCGCGTTGGTGTGAAAGGACCTGCCACGACGTCATTTAGTCATGTGACAGGTCACGCGACCACTGACGTTGGCGGTCCTCTGACCTGTCACATGACTCAATGACGTCATACCAGGGGCCATCGGAAGGTAAGTATAATCTTTACTTTTTATTTTTCACCATTCTTATTCTTTTTTTTTAACTATTACTTCGTCATACTATATAAATCCATGCCGGTTGCATGGATTTATATAGTGTGACTAAGTTGTCATCACCAAGTGATGCTAAAATTGCTTGGAAAATCGCTTGATAACCCACATGCAGAAATGCATGCAAAAACGCTTGACAAACGCTTCTACCTGGCAGGAAAAACGTATGTAAAATCTGCGTGCATTTTTCCTGCCAGGGAGAAGTGGAAAAAATATGCAGCATTTCTGCATCGTGGGCACATAGCCTCAGTGGTATGCTGTGTTGAATTCATAGCCGCCATTTGTTATATTAGTTGTAATAAGGTATATAAATTGATCTTATTTGGTTTATTGCAAACAGCTAAAAGTTTGTAAATGTAGCTATTAAACCTTATTCGTAATGGGTTTTGAATGCAAAATATTGGTAACGCTCACCAATAGTGACTTTGTCTATATTTCAAAGTGTCCATCCAAATTTGCAAAGCAGAAGAAGGGTAGAATATCACAGGCAGGAGCGCTACAAGTTTTTTCACCCTGCTTCTATTACATACATTTATATGGACTCTTTGAAATAAAGAGAAGAGAAGACTATTGGTGAGTGTTGCCACTTTTTTGCTTCTTTAATTGATCTACAACTTTTAGCAGGAGAGCACCACTGTGTTTTTCTTTAGTGCCTGATGTAAGCTCATCCTAATAAGGTGAGTGAGCAATCACTTGAGTAGTAGTTCCAGTCTTTAAAACGTTTTTTAAAGGGGTTGTCCACTACTTTGACATTGATGCCCTATCCGTAGGATTCAACTGAATGGGAGGCGGATGTGCAGTTACAAGCGGCAGCCACTACAACTTGACGGCCAAGCACGAAGGTAAGGACCTCCGACCGATAACAGCTGATCGGTGCGGGTGCTGCGTGCAGGACCCCGGCCGATCATATATTGATGCATCAATGTCAAAGTAGTGGACAACTTCTTTAATACTGCTTTGTTTAACCACACTATCAAACGGAATTTAAAGGACCACTCCAGTGATTTTATTTCCCCCATTGTGAGTAATTATGTGTATATTTGCAATAAGCACAGTAACATACACCCCACTGTCTTCTGACATTTTAAGCGTTTTTAAATTTACACTGAAAGACCTCCGCTTCACACAACATGTGATTTGACAGGTCACACATGCAGCCCATGATGCTGGAGAGGACCAGAGCGCCGCTGACAAAGGCAGAGGATGGCGACCAGTGAGTATGTTATTGTGCTCATTACAATCACATACTGTTGCTAGCAAAGTGGGAAATATGAAAAATCACCAGAGCGATCCTTTATTTCAATATTACAAATAGTAATTTAATCCATGTTAGTAGAGTATACTAGATGAGGGCAACCCTCAGTGATAGAAGGGACTTCTATTTATTGCCTAATTTTCAAAGTAAATCTCTTTTTGGGGAAAACTGAATTTGTGAACTTAGTCTAAAGAATAAGTGGGGGGAAATTTCAAGACATATAGTATAATCTTCATTCAAGGCCTCCATTTATCATTCAGATGCCAAAAGTGTGTTCTTTCGGCCTCTGTCTGGTAGGTATGCATCTGCATACCGCTGGTCTTACTGTATAGAAAAACGCAGCGGATTAGACCTTCCTATATAGAGGGACGCTGCAAAGAAACGTATACAAGGAATACATTTTTTTAGTGACCTGTGCAAAGTGTGGAACAAAGTGAGCTGTCCCCATTACCTATTTTTTAATCCTTTGTTACATGTCTCCAGCTTTAAACTGGAGACTTTTCAGATCAAACAATTCCTAAATGATGCTACCTTTTACATGATTTATTTATTGGAGTACATAGGAATGACAACTCAAATGGTGAATGATTGTATATCACAACATAGATACAATATCAGACACGGCGTGGCAAATCACTGTGTTTCTCAACATATTTTACTGGAACAGAAAGGGATTATAAGCCATTGCACTTAACCATCTTGGAGTATATCACCAAATCGTGAATCGTTCTGGTATGCAAAATATGTTTCCTGACACCTCAGGGTTTAAATGAATGTATTGAAAATACACTGCTCAAAAAAATAAAGGGAACACTTAAACAACACAATGTAACTCAATAACACTTCTGTGAAATCTACCTGTCCAGTTATGAAGCAACACTGATTGTGAATCAATTTCTCCTGCTGTTGTGCAAATGGAACAGACAACTGGTAGAAATCATAGGCAATTAGCAAGATATCCCCTATAAAGGAGCGGTTCTGCAGGTGGTGACCACAGACCATTCTCTGTTCTCATCCTTTTTGGCTGTTGTTTTGGTCACTTTTTCATTTTGCCATTGCTCCCACCCCTAGAGGTACAGTAGCATGAGGCGGTGTCTACAGTACAACCCACAGAAGTTGCTCAGGTAGTGTAGCTCATCCACGATGGCACATCAGTGCGAGCTGTGACAAGGAGGGTAGCTTTGTCTGTCAGCACAGTGTCCAGAGCATGGAGCAGATGCCAGGAGATGTGGGGGAGCCATAGGAGGGCAACAACCCAGCAGCAGGACCGTTACCTCCTCCTTTGTGGAAGGAGGAACAGGAGGAGCACTGCCAGAGCCCTGCAAAATGACCTCCAGCAGGCCACAAATGTGCATGTGTCTGCACAAACGATTAGAAAACGACTCCATGAGGGTGGTATGAGGGCCCGATGTCCACAGATGGGGGTTGTGCTCACAGCCCAACACCGTGCAGGACGCTTGGCATTTGCCACAGAACACCAGGATTGGCAAAGTTGCCATTGGCGCCCTGTGCTCTTCACAGATGAAAGCAGATTCACACTAAGCACATGTGACAGACGTGACAGAGTCTGGAGATGCCGTGGAGAGGGATCTGCTGCCTGCAACATCCTTCAGTATGACTGGTTTGGCAGTGGGTCAGTAATGGTGTGGGGTGGCATTTCTTTGGAGGGCCGCACAGCCCTCCATGTGCTCACCAGAGGTAGCCTGACTACCATATGCTGGTGCGGTTGGCCCTGGGTTCCTCCTAATGCAGGACAATGCCAGACCTCATGTGGCTGGAGTATGCCAGCAGCTCCTGCAAGATGAAAGCATTGAAGCTATGGACTGGCCCGCCCGTTCCCCAGACCTGAATCCGACTGAGCACATCTGGGACATCATGTCTCGCTCCATCCACCAACGTCACGTTGCACCACAAACTGTACAGGAGTTGGTGGATGCTTTAGTCCAGGTCTGGGAGGAGATCCCACAGGAGACCATCCGCAACCTCATCAGGAGCATGCCCAGGCGTTGTAGGGAGGTCATACAGGCACGTGGAGGCCACACACAATACTGAGCCTCATTTTGACTTGTTTTAAGGACATTACATCAAAGTTGGATCAGCCTGTAGTGTGTTTTTCCACTTTAATTTTGGGGGTGACTCCAAATCCAGGCCTCCATTGGTTAATAAATTTGATTTCCATTGATGATTTTTGTGTGATTTTGCTGTCAGCACATTCAACTTTGTACAGAACAAAGTATTCAATGTGAATATTTCATTCATTGAGATCTAGGATGTGTTATTTGAGTGTACCCTTTATTTTTTTGAGAAGTGTACTTATTGAGAACAGAATGTAGTTTGTTATATTTTAATGAATTGTTTTATATCATTCAACGTTACTCCAACTCATGTAACCAATTAGTGACGTAATTAGTTTGTCTATATTGCTTATTACTCTATATTGCTCTATGCCTGAAGGAGCTTATCCAGCTCTTTAAATAAATCCACCCTCCGTTTTTACCCTCACACCAATGTGTGTGCAGTGCTTTCTTTTATCCTGCTATTCCATTTGCACTGTCTTTTCCATATTAACAAATTAGACTCTTTTGAGTCTACAGGTGGAGCTGCAGCCCTGAGACCAAGCCACCATTTTTTTGCTCTCAGAGTTGTGTATTCTCAATTTTGTGCCTGAACATTGCACAATACCTTTTGGTTAGAGGTGGATCTAGGTTTTTCGGCACCTGGGGCAAGAATTCCGTTTGGCGCCCCCCTCCCCCATCCCAAGCACATATGTGATCTGCACACTTAGTCACAGGCCGATGAGCTGCTCTTCCTATTTCTCTCAATATTCAGTGAAAAACTTAGAGAAGCAAGGAGTACAGCTAGTTGACCATAAGTATAAAAATCGCATATGAGTGAACTGGCCATGTGATGACTGCTGGAAACAGCAATCAGAGCTGAATCCTGACAGTGAGTATATTACACGCTATTAAGATGGTCTACAGGACTTCATTTTATAATTAAGGGGCTTGTCCAGTTTGAGATGAAAGTCTGCAGTTACTCTAGATAACTGCAGGCTTCTGAATTTTCACAGTGTATGCACTGCACACTTTTAGGTTTCTTCCTTGCCGGTGGAAAGAGTAGACGATCATGTGAGCACAAGTATGCGATTTGTATACTTTAGGTCACTTTCTGACTAGATGTGTCCAGCATCGCTCAATTTATTTTCATTGAGTGAGGCCACGTATGTCTAGTCAGCATGTGACTGCATGTATGCATATTGCTGGCACCAGAGAATCCTGACAGCGTGCAGACACTGTGAGAATTCCGAAGTCTGCAGTCACATAGAATGACTGCAGACTCATCACAAACTTGGAAAACCCCTTTAATTCTCCTAACATGAATAAAAACATGAGAATTAGTATCACAAAAAAATATTTACATCCAGGCACCGGATAGATGACGTTGTCTCTGAAGTTGTTCTCTTTATTTTCTTCATCTTGTCCAGACTCCATGATGACTTTTCTCATCCACATCTTCTCCGGTTTTGTGCAGCACATCTCCACACGATGCCCTTAAAGATAGCAGTGTCATTATAATGCTCCTGAATAAAAATATCTGCCTTACACTGAGCCCCTGAATAAATAATTGCCCCTCACTATATTTCCTGCACAAAATATGACCCACACACTGTCCCTCTTATGGTACATGCCCTCCATACTGCCCTCTCCTTACCTTACTGGGCCCCCTCTTCACATTGTCCTCTTACACTGTGTCCCCCCAGTGTCTATACCGTGCCCACTCATCACACTCCACCTCCTTGGCATACTGTCTCCTCCTGGCTGTGTCCTTACACTGTTGCCTCACCCCACAGTACTCAGTCTCTATTCTGTGGCACTCACACTTTTCTCCCCTCCATACTATCTCCTCCAGGGCCGGCTCCAGGTTTTTGTGGGCCCTGGGCGAAAGAGTCTCAGTGTGCCCCTTTAACACATACCACGATTCATGATGCACAGATGCGGCAGAGAAATATATATATATATATATATATATATATATATATATATATATATATATAGTACAAAGCCAGAGATTTCACTTCTTACATTACATGACTGATATCTATTGTAAATTCCACAATAGCTCAGAAATAGGCGAATCGCTCCATACAGAATACTGGCCCCCATAAAATGCTCCATACAGGATACTGCCCCCCATATAACGCTCCATACAGGATACTGGCCCCCTTATAATGCTCCATACAGGATACTGGCCGCCATATAACACTGTATACAGAATACTGACGCCATATAACACTCCATGCAGGTTGTGCCTCCACATAATGCTCCATGCAGGCCATTCCCCCCACATAATGCCTCATACAGGCTGTTCCCCCCACATAATGCCCCACGCAGGTTGTTTCCCCCTTATAATGCCCCATGCAGGATGCAATCCCCCCTTATAATGCCCCATGCAGGATGTCACCCCCCCCCCTTATAATGCCCCATGCAGGATGTCACTTCCCCCCTTTTAATGCCCCATGCAGGATGTCACTTCCCCCCAGCCTTTTAATGCCCCATGCAGGATGTCACTCCCCCCCCCTTTTAATGCCCCATGCAGGATGTCACCCCCCCCTTATAATGCCCCAAGCCTCCATACATTAATAAAAAATCAAATACTCACCTCACTTCTCACTAGGTGCCGCTGCTCAGCTCCGGACTCCAGCGTCGCCAGCGTCTTCCCGCTTTGCGCTGTGACGGCTCAGGAGAGGGCGCGGTGGAAAGATGTCACCGCACCCTCTAACCTGAGACGTCACAGTCAGAGGACGCGGAAGAGACCGGAGCTGCTGCGGAGGCACGGGGAGGGGTAAGTATTGTGCCGGCTTTTGGGGCCCTGAGCAAGAGGGGGGAGCGGGCGCTGACACCGCTCTCCTCCGCTCACGGGTCCCATAGCCCAGAGGGATAGCTGACGGCGAGTGGGCCCCCCCGCCTGCTCAGGGCCCCGGCACTTGCCCGGGTGTGTTGGGTGCTGGCACCGGGCCTTGTCTCCTCACACGTTTCCCCCTCCATCCTCATACCCTCTCACATCCCCCCTGCTAACCATACTGTCTCAAATATTTACACCCTCACTCTCCATACTGCCTCCTCTCACATCACATCGACTCACCATACTGTGTCTGCACCCATCCCATCACCCTCGCTCCCCAAACTGTCCTCAAATCTTATTTCTTCTCCCCCCAAACTGTGTCCTCAAATCCTATTTCATCTGCACCCACCCCTAACTGTGTACTCAAATCCTATTTCTTCTCCACCCACACCGCAAACTGTGTCCTCAAACCCTCTTTTTTCTGCCCCACCTAACCTAATGTTTGGCCAACAATTATTTAATGTGTAAAAAAAGAGTTGTTTTTCAATGTTATTTTATATCTGGTGATTGAGATAGTCTAGTTTTCTCACTGAGTATACACTGCAGCATAAGCTGAAAAGTGACAGGTGTATTAGAATATTGTAATAGCTATCTACTTAGAAAAAATATATTCAAAATAAAAATCGGTATATAAACAATAAGGCATCTTCTAATGATGATAAATCTCTTCAAAAGTTAAAAACAGCAATTGGCAGTTAATGGTGGGGCATATGATCTGTCCTGTCCATCAGCCTCCTCTAATTGATGGAAGCTACAAATGGGGAAGCAGTTTTTTATTTGGAAGAAGATGATAGAAAGGAAATCCTTGGCAGAAATCAAGTGCTGAAACTCAGGTTTCTGATGCAGATCAGCAAGTAAATCTGTACATGAATTAGCCTCATTATAAGTTAATAGAACTAATCCATAGC
Source organism: Phyllobates terribilis (assembly GCF_046119375.1). Classification (NCBI taxonomy): domain Eukaryota; kingdom Metazoa; phylum Chordata; class Amphibia; order Anura; family Dendrobatidae; genus Phyllobates; species Phyllobates terribilis. The sequence continues at coordinate 266,572,400 of NW_027362764.1, read as the reverse complement.
TGTACCATGCAGAATCGTCATCCTTAGGCCGGGGGCACACGAGTATTGATCCTCTCATGCGAGAGAATTGGCTCGATTATGCTAATGAAACTCCGATCAAACTGATCCAAGTGTCTGCTTATACTGTGATTCGATTTTCACAGATGAAAGAATAGCAGCACAGGTGAGAAGTTAGAGAACTTAATTTCTCCATCTTCTCTGTTATATGAGTCCGATGTCGGACTGCATTTGGATGATGTTGTTAGTTAGCAATTAACAAGGTGTTCCCATCTCCACAGGAGAATGCAAAACTATTTTTGACACTCATAAAGAAGTAAATACAGATATCTTAAATATATACAGTTACCTTTCAAGAATGTTTCCATATCGAGATGTGTACTGTGTAGCATGAGCTTTGAAGGGATTTGCAGACAATGCAGACAGATCCAAGAAAAATGCAAAGAAAGAAAGCTAGTAAGTTGGGGTGAATAATATTTGCTGACTGGTATGTTGACTCAGGGAGCTGGTAAGGGCCAAAAAGGAGAATGTAAAAGGTTCCATTCTGCACTGCAGTTGTTGTAGTCTGCTCCCGGGAGGAAGAGATTAGTTTTCCTGGATGAAAGACCTGCCATTACAGAGAGAGAGAGGGCAAGGATTGCCATTAACAAAATCTTTGTAATTAGAGATGAGTGGATTACTTCGCTTTTGCCAGCCTGGATTATCATAAGCCAAGTTTCGGATCCTAAAGGGTAAGGAAATATGACAAGCTATTGACCATGACCATAGACTATTGACATTGACCTTGGATCATGATAAGTGATATGCTCATCTCTATTTAGAACCATCATGTTCTTTGCCTTCCATTGAGTAAAATAAACTGGAACTGTTACTGGTATCCATTTGCAATACTTTTGCAAACCTTTGTACAAGGAGGGAAAGTATTTCCATACAATTTACAGTGACACATTCATCATCCACCAAAACTCTTACAAACTAACCATTTGTCCTCCAGTTACAACACTCTGGCCATGCCACAAAGAATTGCTCTTTTTACTTCGTTTCCTCAACAACTCCAAGAGATTTCTTCAGGCATTTTACAATCCACTTAAAGCCGGCTGACAATCCCCTCACTTGAAGCCGGCTGACAATCCCCTCACTTAAAGCAGGCTGATAATCCACTGGCTCACAGATCTCAGGGTACATAGCAGTATATGGCAGAATACAAAAGCATACATACAGTCTAATAAAAATAAGTACACATACTGTACATACAGTAACTTATACTATGACATTTTACCCCTCCACCTTAGAGTTGCTCTGCAGGGATTACGTGTAAGGCAGTAGAGTCCCCCTTGAAGATCTGTAAAGTGATGTAAACCATTATGATGTGTTGTATGTCTAATAACTTGTATTGTTAACCCTAGAACGCATACCTGGGGCCTCGCAGGCCCGCCCTGTTAATTGTTTTCTATTTTCTGCAAGATTACTTTAGCTAGAATTTTGAAACTCTAGGTATTCCTCAGGTATATAGCTGTTTGTCATTTGAGTTTGAGTTATTCCATGTTATTTGCACACGGGCCTAAAAGGCCCCAGGTATGTGAAAGTGTAGATTTTTATGGTCATGCGTTGTAGGGTTAATAAGAAAGTTGTGTTTTGCCCAAGCACAGGTAGTTGACAGGGAAGTTAAGAGTTAATGCTTGTGACTAGCCCTGAGTGGGAGGGGCTAAAGTAAAGAGACAGCAGAGAGTTTCCTGTCAGAACAGCAGATAGAGACAAGTCTGCAGCAGTAGCTGCCCTTCGGTCTGGCTGAGTAGGAAAACCAAATGTAGAGGGTGCTTTTGTGGCAAAAGTGATGTAACCAGGGTAGTTAGTAAGCTCTACGAAGGAAGCAACAACAAGGAAGTGGTTAGTGTCCGGAGTCGGTCCAGAGTGAGACAGAGAGAAAAGGAAGACATATCGGTTGAGGCAGGAAGTCTTGCGGAACGGTACAGAGTTGCCTGTCAAGTCAGGTAACGGAACAGAGAAGGAATGATAATGATGGGGTTGGGGGTATAAGCAGATAATTACCTTAGAGCTTCCAGGTAGCATTAGTGAAGATTATGTAGATGACTATAAGCTGATGGTTGACCACTGGAAAGTGCAGAATAATCTGATAAATGGCAATGCAAGTACTAGGATGGACATCTTCCTTGAATGAAATTATCTGTTGGCCAAGAGGATTATTGAAGGCGTCTCACTTGACTTTCCTGGTAATGGGCAACCCAGCAATTGATTTCAGCTACAAATAACTGTGGATGCAGTTATGGAGGTCGTAGCAGCTTCTATCACGGCAACAGATGTTACAAAATGATTGTACAGCAAGGAGGACTCTCAGTATAGTCAATAGCTGTTGAAGGGCAGACCAAGTTCCTCCCAGAAAGTCTACAGATTACAATCAAAGGGCCATGTCAACTTTTTTGTCTTCTAGAAGGTGAGGCTAGCATTGGTAGGGATCCAAAACTCCATGCTGCCCAGAAAGCGGTAATCCTGACTGTATTATCTGATGCAGTGGAAAGGAAGTCCCAACTGTGACTACAGACTAATGACAAAGACCCACAGGGCATATGGACAAGCAACACTCGAGTAATAATAGTATTTCTGACCGAAACTCACTTGTATTTTTAAGTTTTTAACAGTTTCTCTCTCTGCAGGATTCTTATCTAATTGTACGTTTTTCATGAGCTCAGCTCCAGAATGCATCCAATGAACTGGTGGAAGACCCTGATATGTTCACTGCTATTGTAAACTCTTTGATCAGCTGCTATTGTTTCTGCATATGGCTCCCCTCTGTCCCACACAGCAACAGTGTTAAGTACTGATTTTGCACTGAAATTACTGCTCTCAGACCTATGGTGTTAGATTTAGAAGTTGATTGTTAAGCACGCTAATTAGCTCAAGTCCCATCAGATACAACTACTGTTAAATTGGACATACAATGAAGAAAATCTTGACACACATGACAAACAGCTGACTATGATAGAAGAAGTTACAGCCTGAAACCACTACAGGATTGTGTTCAGCTCAGATGAATGACCATCTATGCTGTCAGGCCACTATTTTATATGATGTAATCGTGAATATGCACAGGAGCTGTCTTTATGACCCCCTTACAACTCTACAGTCAGAACAGAGACAATTAATTTCCCTAACTAACCTGCACTGCCCTGCACCTAACTACTGGATTTTAACCAAGGCAGAATAATGAAAAGTCAATTTTACATAACACGCAAGTCAGAAAGGCACTAGAAGGTGTCACTATCACATTGTTGGGCATGAAGCATATGGATAAACAAAATGTAAAAGCACCTACTCTAGCTCAGGTTTTTTTTCATGTACAGTACAGACCAAAAGTTTGGACACACCTTCTTATTTAAAGATTTTTATGTATCTTCATGACTATGAAAATTGTACATTCACACTGAAGGCATCAAAACTATGAATTAACACATGTGGAATTATATACTTAACAAAAAAGTGTGAAACAACTGAAAATATGTCTTATATTCTAGGTTCTTCAAAGTAGCCACCTTTTGCTTTGATGACTGCTGTAATGCACACGCCCGGACTGACTGGCGTGTGCGTGTTTATGTAGTGATTCCACTGTGCCATGAACCGGAGAGTGCCTGGAGGGGCGTAACTAAGTATCTGCCCGATCCGACCAAGGTCGCACGACGGCATACGACACCAGTGCACCAGGGAGGAACCGAGCAGAGGAACCAGGGTCTACTCCAGGTCAGACTCCGGACACGGCTGTTGACCCACACCGGGGAATACAGGAACAGGCAGACTAGAGCACAAGCTGGGTAGGGTCCAGTACAGACTGGGAGACAAATTCGAAACCGCAGACGCGGTAGACAGAGCTGAGCAAAGCGAAAACCGCAGACGCGGTGGACAGAGCTGAGCAAAGCGAAAACCGCAGACGCGGTGGACAGAGCTGAGCAAAGCGAAAACCGCAGACGCGGTGGACAGAGCTGAGCAAAGCGAAAACCGCAGACGCGGTGGACAGAGCTGAGCAAAGCGAAAACCGCAGAGGCGGTGGACAGAGCTGAGCAAAGCGAAAACCGCAGAGGCGGTGGACAGAGCTGAGCAAAGCGAAAACCGCAGACAACTGGAGGTCCTCCGCCTGGTCAGAGGGGTGTAGAGACTCATGGGTAACCTCTGCTTCAGAGTACACTAGGTCGGACTCACTGGACGAAGCAAGCGATGTATCAGATCCAGGATATAGGAGAGTCTCTACCCATTCACCACCAGGTGGCACCCCGAAGGGTTCTGGAGACAACTGGAGGTCCTCCGCCTGGTCGGAGGGGTGTAGAGACTCGGGAGTAACCTCTGCTTCGGAGTACACTAGGTTGGACTCACTGGACGAAGCGAGCGAGGTATCAGGTACAGAGTATAGGAGAGTCTCTGTCCTTTCGCTACCAGGTAGCACCCCGAAGGGTTCTGGAGACAACTGGAGGTCCTCTGCCTGGTCGGAGGGGTGTAGAGACTCGGAGGTAACTACCACTTTGGGGTACCCATTGTCAGGCTCACAGGACGAAGCGGACAAAGTATCGAGTACTGGGTGTAGAGAAGTCTCTCTCCATTTGTCATCAAGTGGTATCCCGGAGGATTCAGGAGGCAACAGGGGGTCCTCCGCCAGGTAGTAGAGGTGCACAGACTCTGAGGTAACCACAGCTTTGGAGCATCCTTGGACATGCACACCGGTTAAAGTGGGTGAAGCATCTGATGCCGGGTGCAGGAAGTTCTCCTGTGTGGAGTCTGGATGGGCAGAAGTCTCTTCGGGCAGGAGAACTGGTGCACTACCCACGCACATTACCCGTTGGGGCTTCTCCGGGATACAGGGAGATGAAGCTTCAGTAGGGACTTCAAGGTTGGGGTCAGGAGGTCTCAGGGAGGACAGACCCTGGCGTGACGGCTTGCCTCTACGCCTAGCGCGTCTGGACTGCCTCTTGAGGTTGGGAGAAGTATTCCGGAAAGCGTAGTCACCCTGCGAGGATTCTGGGTGGGCAGTAGTCTCATTGGGCTGGAGGACTATTGCGCTACCCACACACATTCCAAGGCATCACCCGCCAGGTAAGACATAATGAATGCCACCTTAACCCGATCGGTGGGAAAACATAGAGGGTAGAACTTGAAGTGTAGCATGCATTGCTCCACAAATGCACGACTTTGTCTTGGATCCCCATAATAACGTAGCGGATCCGCAGGAACGAGAGCAGATAGATCCATCTGGACGGGTGCGTAATTCGCCTGGAACTCAGCTAAAGGGAAAAAAAATTTTTTATTTATTTATTTTAATGCATGTATTCGCTGGAAAACTTCTCAGAGAGCGAAGGCCGTGGGGCTCAACGGGAACCATGGCCTGAGCATGCTGTAATGCACACGCCCGGACTGACTGGCGTGTGCGTGTTTATGTAGTGATTCCACTGTGCCATGAACCGGAGAGTGCCTGGAGGGGCGTAACTAAGTATCTGCCCGATCCGACCAAGGTCGCACGACGGCATACGACGCCAGTGCACCAGGGAGGAACCGAGCAGAGGAACCAGGGTCTACTCCAGGTCAGACTCCGGACACGGCTGTTGACCCACACCGGGGAATACAGGAACAGGCAGACTAGAGCACAAGCTGGGTAGGGTCCAGTACAGACTGGGAGACAAATTCGAAACCGCAGACGCGGTAGACAGAGCTGAGCAAAGCGAAAACCGCAGACGCGGTGGACAGAGCTGAGCAAAGCGAAAACCGCAGACACGGTGGACAGAGCTGAGCAAAGCGAAAACCGCAGACGTGGTGGACAGAGCTGAGCAAAGCGAAAACCGCAGACGCGGTGGACAGAGCTGAGCAAAGCGAAAACCGCAGACGCGGTGGACAGAGCTGAGCAAAGCGAAAACCGCAGACGCGGTGGACAGAGCTGAGCAAAGCGAAAACCGCAGAGGTGGTGGACAGAGCTGAGCAAAGCGAAAACCGCAGAGGCGGTGGACAGAGCTGAGCAAAGCGAAAACCGCAGACGCGGTGGACAGAGCTGAGCAAAGCGAAAACCGCAGACGCGGTGGACAGAGCTGAGCAAAGCGAAAACCGCAGACGCGGTGGACAGAGCTGAGCAAAGCGAAAACCGCAGACGCGGTGGACAGAGCTGAGCAAAGCGAAAACCGCAGACGCGGTGGACAGAGCTGAGCAAAGCGAAAACCGCAGACGCGGTGGACAGAGCTGAGCAAAGCGAAAACCGCAGACGCGGTGGACAGAGCTGAGCAAAGCGAAAACCGCAAACGCGGCGGACAGAGCTGAGCAAAGCGAAAACCGCAGACGCGGTGGACAGAGCTGAGCAAAGCGAAAACCGCAGACGCGGCGGACAGAGCTGAGCAAAGCGAAAACCGCAGACGCGGTGGACAGAGCTGAGCAAAGCGAAAACCGCAAACGCGGCGGACAGAGCTGAGCAAAGCGAAAACCGCAGACGCGGTGGACAGAGCTGAGCAAAGCGAAAACCGCAGACGCGGCGGACAGAGCTGAGCAAAGCGAAAACCGCAGACGCGGCGGATAGAGCTGAGCAAGGCCAAAACCGCAGACGCGGCGGACAGAGCTGAGCAAAGCGAAAACCGCAGACGCGGCGGACAGAGCTGAGCAAAGCGAAAACCGCAGACGCGGTGGACAGAGCAGAGCAAAGCGAAAACCGCAGACGCGGAAGGAACAGGGCTCTGTTCACACGGAACAGACTAGAAGGGAAAGGCAGAACCAGATACCCACAGGGTACTTGCAGAGAAGTAGAGAGTGGACCACAAACTCACAAACGGAAGTCCAGTGACAACGAGCAGGAGTAGGTACGAGTTCAGACTCTGCAGAAAAAGGAAAGGAACGGACATAGAGAAAAAACAGGTAAAAGATAGGAGAGAGTTCAGACTGGAACTGAGTGTACGGAGGAGACAGACACTGCAGCGGGATACAGGAGCGGGTCTGGGAATACGGCCCCCAGAGAGGCGGGACGAACAGGCAAGGAGCGTGTTCAGACTGGCCTGGAAATACAGCCTCCAGGAAGGCGGAACGAACAGGCAAGGAACGAGTACAGACTGCAGGTTAAGGTACACAGATAGGACACAGTACAGACATGGGAACAGATACTGCAAGACAGGTAACATAGACAGGACCTGGCATGTCAGAGACAAAAGCCAACTGACAGGGCAAGATGCTCAGGCATGGGTTAATGGGGCAGCTGGTTTAAATACCAGGTGACAGACAGCAATAGGCTGAGGACGCACAAAGGGTGTGCCTGCAGCAGGTACAAAAAGCAGGAAGTGATCGGGCGCCGCCCATAAACAGCAGACACAGAAGCAAACAGACAGCATGGAGGGAAGCCAGAGAGACACCCTGGACTGGAGATCAAGTGCGCGCTCTTGCACAGTGGGAGATGGACCACTATGCAAGGACGCCGCCAGGTATGTTACAACTGCTTTGCACACTCTTGGCATTCTCTTGATGAGCTTCAAGAGGTAATCACCAGAAATGGTCTTCCAACAATCTTGAAGGAGTTCCCAGAGATGCTTAGCACTTGTTGGCCCTTTTGCCTTCACTCTGCGGTCCAGCTCACCCCACACCATCTCGATTGGGTTCAGGTCTGGAGACTGTGGAGGCCAGGTCATCTGACTTAGCACCCCATCACTCTCCTTCTTGGTCAAATAGCCCTTACATAGCCTGGAGGTGTGTTTGGGGTCATTGTGCTGTTGAAAAATAAATGATCGTTCAACTAAACGCAAACCGGATGGAATAGCATGCCGCTGCAAGATGCTGTGGTAGCCATGCTGGTTCAGTATGCCTTCAATTTTGAATAAATCCCCAACAGTGTCACCAGCAAAGCACCCCCACACCATCACACCTCCTCCTCCATGCTTCACGGTGGGCACCAGGCATGTAGAGTCCATCCGTTCACCTTTTCTCCGTCACACAAAGACACGGTGGTTGGAACCAAAGATCTCAAATTTGGACTCATCAGACCAAAGCACAGATTTCCACTGGTCTAATGTCCATTCCTTGTGTTCTTTAGACCAAACAAGTCTCTTCTGCTTGTTGCCTGTCCTTAGCAGTGGTTTCCTAGCAGCTATTTTACCATGAAGGCCTGCTGCACAAAGTCTCCTCTTAACAGTTGTTGTAGAGATGTGTCTGCTGCTAGAACTCTGTGTGGCATTGACCTGGTCTCTAATCTGAGCTGCTGTTAACCTGCGATTTCTGAGGCTTTGACTCGGATAAACTTATCCTCAGAAGCAGAGGTGACTCTTGGTCTTCCTTTCCTGGGGCGGTCCTCATGTGAGCCAGTTTCTTTGTAGCGCTTCATGGTTTTTGCAACTGCACTTGGGGACACTTTCAAAGTTCTTCCAATTTTTCGCACTGACTGACCTTAATTTCTTAAAGTAATGATGGCCACTTGTTTTTCTTTATTTAGAATTTGTATTATGTCAAGAAAAAAGCAGCTAACAGTCTATTCTGTAGGACTATCGGTTGTGTATTCACCAGACTTCTGCACAACACAACAGATGGTCCCAACCCCATTTATAAGGCAAGAAATCCCACTTATTAAACCTGACAGGGCACACCTGTGAAGTGAAAACCATTTCCGGTGACTGCCTCTTGAAGCTCATCATGAGAATGCCAAGAGTGTGCAAAGCAGTCATCAAAGCAAAAGGTGGCTACTTTGAAGAACCTAGAATATAAGACATATTTTCAGTTGTTTCACACTTTTTTGTTAAGTATATAATTCCACATGTGTTAATTCATAGTTTTGATGCCTTCAGTGTGAATGTACAATTTTCATAGTCAAGAAAATACAGAAAAATCTTTAAACGAGAAGGTGTGTCCAAACTTTTGGTCTGTACTGTATGTATGTGTAAATTTTTTTTTTCTTAAAGTGTCAGTTATTTGTTCCCCCGTTTTTTGTTATCCCTCTGTACTGTTAGATACAAATTATAGACCTTTTGAACCAATTGTAATTCTTTACACTGCCCTAATTGATTTTATAATCAATGATCTGTTAAACAGTCTAACTGATTTTATAAAAACATGGAGAGCAATTCTTTTAATAATACACTGCTCAAAAAAATAAAGGGAACACTCAGATAACACATCCTAGATCTAAATGAATGAAATATTCTCATTGAATACTTTGTTCTGTACAAAGTTGAATGTGCTGACAACAAAATCACACAAAAATCATCAATGGAAATCACATTTATTAACCAATGGACGCCTGGATTTGGAGTCACCCCCAAAATTAAAGTGAAAAAACACACTACAGGATTATCCAACTTTGATGTAATGTCCTTAAAACAAGTCAAAATGAGGCTCAGTATTGTGTGTGGCCTCCACGTGCCTGTATGACCTCCCTACAATGCCTGGGCATGCTCCTGTGGGATCTCCTCCCAGACCTGGACTAAAGCAACCACCAACTCCTGGACAGTCTGTGGTGCAATGTGACGTTGGTGGATGGAGCGAGACATGATGTCCCAGATGTGCTCAATCGGATTCAGGTCTGGGGAACGGGTGGGCCAGTCTATAGCTTCAATGCCTTCATCTTGCAGGAACTGCTGACACACTTCAGCCACATGAGGTCTTGCATTGTCCTGCATTAGGAGGAATCCAGGGCCAACAGCACCAGCATATGGTCTCACAAGGAGTCTGAGGATCTCATCTTAGTACCTAATGGCAGTAAGGCTACCTCTGGCGAGCACATGGAGGGCTGTGCGGCCCTCCAAATAAATGCCACCCCACACCATTACTGACCCACTGCCAAACTGGTCATGCTGAAGGATGTTGCAGGCAGCAGATTGCTCTCCATGGCGTCTCCAGACTCTGTCACGTCTGTCCCATGTGCTTAGTGTGAACCTGCTTTCATCTGTGAAGAGCACAGGGATCCAGTGGCGACTTTGCCAATCCTGGTGTTCTGTGGCAAATGCCAAGCGTCCTGCACGGTGTTGGGCTGTGAGCACAACATCTATCTGTGGACGTCGAGTCCTCATACCACCCTCATGGAGTCGGTTTCTAACCGTTTGTGCAGGCACATGCACATTTGTGGCCTGCTGGAGGTCATTTTGCAGGGCACCTCCTTTTCATCCTTGCACAAAGGCGGGGTAGCGGTCCTTCTGCTGGGTTGTTGCCCTCCTATGGCCCCCTCCACTTCTCCTGGTGTACTGGCCTGTCTCCTAGTAGCACCTGCAGCCTCTGGACACTACACTGACAGACACAGCAAACCTTCTTGCAACAGCTCGCATTGATGTGCCATCCTGGATGAGCTGCACTACCAGAGCAACTTCTGTGGGTTGTAGAGTCCGTCTCATGCTACCACGAGTGTGAAAGCACAACTGACATTCAAAAGTGACCAAAACATCAGCCAGAAAGTATTGGTACTGAGATGTGGTCTGTGGTCCCCACCTGCAGAACCACTCCTTTATTGAGTGTGTCTTGATAATTGCCAATAATTTCCATCTATTGTCTATTCCATTTGCACAACAGCATGTGAAATTGATTGTCAATCAGTGTTGCTTCGTAAGTGGACAGTTTGATTTCACAGAAGTTTGATTCACTTGGAGTTATATTCTGTTGTTTAAGTGTTCCCTTTATTTTTGTGAGCAGTGTATTATATCCAGGAATTCTTGTTACAGCAATTGCTTTTTTGGATGTCGAACACTAACCGGCCAAGCAAGTGGGATTGAAGCTCATAACTATGTATCGGAGTATCTACATATCTAAACATTTTTTTTTATTATCTGAGCCTTTAATTCTGTAAAGTACCCTAAGAGTTTAGGTAACCTTTAAAATAAGGTGATGTGTAGTTTTTATTTTATGAAAAGGTTTAGGAATTTGACAATAAAGATTCTAATTACTGCATTTACAATGATCAATCCATTGTTATGAAATAGATTCTCACTTAAAAGGAACCTGACAGCAGGAGTTAACCCTAATAACTAATTAAAGCACTGCATTTGTCATTTAACACTGATTTCTACCAAACCTAATGTTTAGGAAAAGTTCCAAGCTAAATCATAAAATCAGCATTTTAATATTGTGAAGCCACATATTGTAATTAGTTAGTCTAGTCCAAAAGGTGTGCGATTAGTGCGGACCAGTCTGATCGATGAGCCAATATCTTGCTCACAGAGGTGTGATTAATGTCTCCGTAGTGGTCCTCTGCCTCTTCCCTGCTTACTAAATCACACAAGTAAGCAATTGCAGCCATGACTTCGGACATACACAGTGATCTTCTGTCTATGTGCCACTGCATTGGTGTCACAGTGTGAAATCTGACAGACCGATCGCTTCCGTGTGTGAGCTCACAGCAGACGCAAGCAGTGGCACATAGGCAGAAGTTCACTGTACATGCCTGAAGTACGTACCGCTATCTTACTGACTCAGCGCTATAAGGCCACGTTCACATGTTCAGTATTTGGTCAGTATTTTACATCAGTATTTGTAAGCCAAAACCAGGAGTGGGTGATAAATGCAGAAGTGGTGACGTGTTTCTATTATACTTTTCCTCTGATTGTTCCACTCCTGGTTTTGGCTTACAAATACTGATGTAAAATACTGACCAAATACTGAATGTGTGAATGTGGCCTAACACAGTGTATCTGCTGTGAGCTAGCACAGGGCATACACAGTGTGATGCCAAGACACTGGCACATAGGCAGAAGGTCATTGTGCATTCCCTAAGTCATGGCTGTAACTACGCAATTGTGTGATTTAGGAAGCAGAAGGAGGTGGAAGGGCACTACAGAGACATTAATTACACCCTTGTGGGCATGATATTGGCTTGTGGAGCGGCACTGCTCAGCATTAAGCACACAACTTTTGGACTAGACTAACGAATTATAAAATGTGGTGCCACAATATTAAAAAGCTGTTTTTTACAATTATACTGGAAACACTGGAATTCAGTGTTTAATGAAAAAAAAACATGTAATTAGTTAATATGGCTATACCCTGCTCTCATGTTCCCTTTAAGAAGCAAAAAATAAACGCCAAACCCAAGAAACAGAAGTACAATGCCAAACATTTACCTGTCAAACAAAAATATGCATCATTTTCTTCTGATCTACCAGTCTCAAGCACAGATCAGTACAGTCGATTACCCCTGTCCATTTATGACATTTACCTTTTTTCACCTCATTCTATTTTTAGTTGTGTTGAAAACATAACTGAGCAATGTAGAGAGAGACTAAACATGGCTTTATCCAGTGTCACATCAAGATTCAGGCAGCCCCAGCTCCACAGTTATGACTTGTGCCATTTTACAGTGGATGAAATACTACTTGGAGCAGGGATCCCTCTTACAAATATAGACAGCCCTAAATTGTAGTATTTTATCAGATTCTCAGGAAAGACCAGGGAGTCTACATTCCCTTTGCTGTGCTTTATCATGTATGTATGATGTATCTTCAGCTGGGGTATTTAGTCTGGCTTAAAAGGGTTGTCCGGTCCAAATCGGTAAGTCTGCAGCCACTCTGTGTGACTGCAGACTTATGATTCCTCCCAGCGCTCGCACTGTGAGCTGCGGGGATTCACCGGTTTCTGAGCCAGGACTGGAGAGTATGTATGAGTTATACATATGTTACACGCACGCCGCTAGGTTCAGATAGGATAATAACACAATACAAAGATGCCTAAAGAGATGTGCTTCTGGAGGTGTTAGATAGAAATATATATATATATATATATATATATATATATATATATATATATAAATTATTGTACCAACCAGAATAAAGGACCAGTATAAGCGAAAAGGACAGTAGGAAAGGCATAACGAGAAACAAGGGGAAAAAGAGGAACCGACCATAAAGTCCAAAATACCAGATGTAGTGAATAATATATTTATTGGTAACAGGTGACAATAATGTATAGCAGATCAAATACAATAATTAAAAACATCTAAAAGACAGGGGCGCGTATCTGGATGGTGTGCAAAATTCATGTGGGAAAATATTAATATACATAAAGTGCACAGTATTGCAGTATATATAAATATAATAAATAGTACATGTAAGTGCTAGTGCTTTAAAGGTTCCCCAAATTATGTGTAAAATATATAATATAAAGTAAATCAATGTCAGTATCTTCGCATATATGCGATGGCACAATATGTACTGCACATGAATATGTTAAAGAGGGGGGGAGAAAAAACCTGCAATAATCAATAACTGCAAAAAATTCATCTGCACTGGAGCCAAAGCAAGTCAATGTGCATATAAGATATACAGGTATATAGACATAATTGGCATGTATCAAAAGTAAAAATTACTTACAAATAGTATGCTAAATTGCTCCCACAGACCGGACCGCGTCCACCCCGACGCGCGTTTCGGCAAGCGCCTTCGTCAGGGGGTCAGATAGGGTGATAAAGGTTTCATGAACTCGTTGGAATCCTGGGGGAACCGTTACTCAGGGCGATCATAGGCTGCAGCTTCTCTCAGGCACACGATAGATTCAGTTGCTGACCAGACACATCTGACAAGAGTCTTTTTCAACAGTTTAACAGTGGAATTTAATCTGAAGCACGGCCAGTGCAATTCAGGGATATTAGAGCAACAATCTTCATTACAGTACAGTCTCATAAAGCAGGCACAGTAACATCAGTCTCTTCAGTAGCATAATTCAGCACAGATTAGATCTCTTGGCAGCACACTTCTATGCATAAACAGCAGGCTTTTCCTTCACAAGGATACAATAGTACACAGCATTCTTTATCCTGCATGGGGATGGAGGGGGGGAGGGTTTGATGAAGGAGATGATCCCTGTGACACAATTCCTTCCAGTCCTTATCTACCTGCCCGATAATACTCTGCACTGTTCAGGGAGTTAATCTGACCTGTGTTTAGTTTCTCTCCTGATCTGAATCCAGTTCAGTTGCCTTCTGTCAGATACAGATAACACACTACCTTTCTCTTTGGCTTCAGCCAGACTACAATAACAAGTTCCCCACAATCCCCCTGGGGCTCTGCTAAAACACTCCCTGCCTCCTGTGACTGTGTTAACCCCTCTAGTTGCTGGATGTTTCTGAAGCAACAGCACTACTTTTGCATGTCACACATACTCCCGGCCACAGCCCGTCCAGTGGGCACGGCCTCACTCCATACACTTAGACCGGACAACTTCTCTAGGAGTAGGGGACAGATAAACTGCAAGATCAGACTACATGGACTTTGCTTGTAGTCTAACTGTGACCACGTAGACTTAGGTATGTTCACACGATCAGTGTTTGTTCAGGCTTTGACGCAGGTGAATTTCTGCATGAATTCCGCTCCTGCACTCACTTTTAATGCGTTTTTGTATGTGGCACTTTGCCAGCTCTTCCTAATTGCCCTGGTGTGGTGGCAATTGAGGTAATGGTTTATGGGGTTGATGTCAGCTTTGTAATTTCAACTGGCATCAAGCCCAGGGGTTAGTAATGGAGAGGAGTCTGTCAGACAACCACATTACTAATCCAGTGATCAAACAAAAAAAACACACACACAGAAAAAAATAGTTACTGTAATTTTAAAAAACACTCCCCCATGCCTTGTTTACCAATTTATTAAAATGCAAAAAAAAATACCATAAAGATCCAACGTAATCCAGCGAAGTAGTCCAAAAATCCTGAACCTGAAAGACATAAAAAGAGAGTTAAATAAATAAAAACAAGAGACACTCCCTCGTTCACCAATTTATTAAAATCCCCGCTGCTCCAATGTAATCCATCGCGATCCCACGAGGTCCAGCGATTCTGTTCAGCAATCTATGGACCGCTGTTCTGAGAACGATTCTTCATAGGTCATGTCTCATGAGTAGTGTTGAGCGATACCTTCCGATATCAGGAAATATCGTATCGGATTGGATCGGGCCGATACCCAAAAAGTATCGGATATCGCCGATTCCGATACCGGAAACCAATGCAAGTCAATGGGACACAAATATCGGAATGAAAATAAACCCTTTCTTTCCTTGTAGGTTAATTCTACATGAAGTAAAACAACTAAGAATAATGTAGAATGACATGAAAAGCCGGCAATTCATCAGCGGCATTCACCGGTACCCGACAATTTACAACAGAAAGAATAGAGCGTCACGCATAGATTAGATAGATAGAACCATGTCAGTCACATATATATGAAGTACAGTGACAGTGTTGCTTACAGAACTTGTCATTTAGTGTAAAGGATTTATTTAAAAAAATAATAGTGTTTTCATGCACAGTCTCTTTAAAAAAGCCGGCCGGCAATTCAGCATCTGTACCCGACAATTTATAACAGACAGAATAGAGCTTCACACATAGATTAGATAGATAGAAACATGTCAGTCACATATCTATGAAGTACAGTGACAGTGTTGCTTACTGTACTTGTCATTTAGTGTAAAGGATTTATTTAAAAAAATAATAGTGTTTCCATGCACCGTCTCTTTAAGAAAGCCGGCCGGCAATTCAGCATCTGTACCCGACAATTTAGAATAGAAAGAATAGAGAATCACACATAGATTAGATAGATAGAAACATGTCAGTCACATATATATGAAGTACAGTGACAGTGTTGATTACTGTACTTGTCATTTAGTGTTAAAATAAAGGATTTATTTAAAAAAAAATTGGCGTGGGGTTCCCCTTAATTTTAGGCTCTAGCGGAGGTTAAGCAGACGGCTGGGGCAGATGTTTGAAGCCTGGGAAGGGGGTAATACCCACGGAGCTTCCTAGGCTACTAATATCAGCCCCCAGCTGAATACCTAGCCTTTACTAGCTATTAAAATGGGGGAACCCCCCCAAAAATATGATGTGGGGTCCCCCCTATTTTAATAGCTAGCAAAGGCTAGGCAGACAGCTGGGGGCTGATATTAATAGCCCAGGAAGGGTGCCATGAATATTGGCCCCCTCCCAGGCTAGAAACACCAGCTGTCAGCCGCCCCAGAAATGGCGCATCCATAGGATGCGCCAATTCTGGCACTTAGCCTCGCTCTTCCCACTGCCCTGTAGCGGTGGCAGTGGGGTAATAGGGCTGGGGTTCATGTCAGCTTATAATGCCAGCTGACATCAAGCCCAGGTTAGTAATGGAGAGGCGTCTATAAGACACCCCCATTACGAACCCCATAGTCAAAGTTAAAGAAAACACAAACACCCAGAATAAAGTCCTTTAATTGAAATAAACACACAATTCTTTATTGTTCTAAATTAAACCATACTTACAGTCACGCCCATTCCAGCTGAAGCCAACGATCTCCTGCAATAAAAGAAAAATAATAAAGCAACCTCATCCTTACCTTTCTATGGTTCCCACGACAGCTTCAGCTCTGCTACATCGAGATGACAGGCTGGACCGCAGCAGAACGCTGCCATCCAGCCTGTCATCCCGCAGACACTGAGAAGCGCAGGCATGCTTGCGCTCCTCAGTGTCTGGCTGTGACGGCATAAAGATGAGACGAGTTCATGTCCAATGAACTCAGCTCACCTCATGCACGTCACTGACAGCGTGGGAAAATTCTCCTGCACTCAGCGCTTCAGCGTGAGAATTTTCCCACGCTGTCAGTGACGTGCATGAGGTGAGCCAAGTTCATTGTCGTCTCATCTTTATGCCGTCACAGCCAGACACTGAGGAGCGCAAGCATGCCTGCGCTTCTCAGTGCCTGCGGGATGACAGGCTGGATGGCAGCGTTCTGCTGCGGTCCAGCCTGTCATCTCGATGTAGCAGAGCTGAAGCTGTCGTGGGAGCCATGGAAAGGTAAGGATGAGGTTGCTTTATTATTTTACTTTTATTGCAGGAGATCGTTGGCTTCAGCTGGAATGGGCGTGACGGTAAGTATGGTTTAATTTAGAACAATAAAGAATTGTGTGTTTATTTCAATTAAAGGACTTTATTCTGGGTGTTGTGTTTTTTTAAATACTTTACTAGAAATTCATGGTGGTCATGTCTAATATTGGCGTGACCCCATGAATTTCGGGCTTAGGGCCAGTTGATAATGCCAAGCTGGCCTTAACCCCTTTATTACCCAGTGAGCCACCGCACCAGGGCCCTGGATGAGTTGGGTACAGCGCCAGAAGATGGCGCTTCTATGAGCGCGCCATTGTCTGGGGCGGCTGCGGACTGTAATTTGCAGCGGGGGTGGCCCAGAAAGCTTGGGTCTCCCTGCGCTGCGGATTCCATCCCCCAGCTGCCTAGTTGTACCTGGCTGGGCACAAAAATAGGGCGAAGCCCCACGCATTTTTTTTTTTTAATTATTTCATGAAATTCATGGAATAATTAAGAAAAAAAGGGCTTCCCTATATTGTTGTGTCCAACCAGGTACAAATAGGCAGCTGGTGGTTGGGGGCAGCCCGTTCCTGCCTGCTGTACCTGGCTGGACACAAATATAGTGCGAAGCCCCACGTCAATTTTTTTTAAATCATTTCAGGAAATTCATGAAATAATTAAAAAAAATTGATGTGGGGCTTCGCCCTATATTTGTGTCCAGTCAGGTACAGCAGGCAGGAACGGGCTGCCCCCAACCACCAGCTGCCTATTTGTACCTAGCCGGACACAACAATATAGGGAAGCCCTTTTTTTCTTAATTATTCCATGAATTTCATGAATTTTAAAAAAAAATACGTGGAGCTTCGCCCTATTTTTGTGTCCAGCCAGGTACAACTAGGCAGCTGGGGGATGGAATCTGCAGCGCAGGTAAGGCCCAAGCTTTCTGGGCCCCACCCGCTGCAAATTGCAGTCCGCAGCCGCCCCGGAAAATGGCACGTTCATAGAAGCGCCATCTTCTGGCGCTGTACCCAACTCATCCAGGGCCCTGGTGCGGTGGCTCACTGGGTAATAAAGGGGTTAAGGCCAGCTTGGCATTATCAGCTGGCCCTAAGCCCGAAATTCATGGGGTCACGCCAATATTAGACATGACCACCATGAATTTCTAGTAAAGTATTTTTAAAAAAACACAAACACCCAGAATAAAGTCCTTTAATTGAAATAAACACACAATTCTTTATTGTTCTAAATTAAACCATACTTACAGTCACGCCCATTCCAGCTGAAGCCAACGATCTCCTGCAATAAAAGTAAAATAATAAAGCAACATCATCCTTACCTTTCCATGGCTCCCACGACAGCTTCAGCTCTGCTACATCGAGATGACAGGCTGGACCGCAGCAGAACGCTGCCATCCAGCCTGTCATCCCGCAGACACTGAGAAGCGCAGGCATGCTTGCGCTCCTCAGTGTCAGGCTGTGACGACATCCAGATGAGCCGAGGTCATGTCCAATGAACTCGGCGCACCTCATGCACGTCACTGACAGCGTGGGAAAATTCTCACGCTGAAGCGCTGAGTGCAGGAGAATTTTCCCACGCTGTCAGTGACGTGCATGAGGTGAGCTGAGTTCATTGGACATGACCTCACCTCATGTATGTCACTGACAGCGTGGGAGAATTCTCACGCTGAAGCGCTGAGTGCAGGAGAATTTTCCCACGCTGTCAGTGACGTGCATGAGGTGAGCCGAGTTCATTGGACATGACCTCGGCTCATCTGGATGCCGTCACAGCCTGACACTGAGGAGCGCAAGCATGCCTGCGCTTCTCAGTGTCTGCGGGATGACAGGCTGGATGGCAGCGTTCTGCTGCGGTCCAGCCTGTCATCTCGATGTAGTAGAGCTGAAGCTGTCGTGGGATCCATGGGAAGGTAAGGATGAGGTTGGTTTATTATTTTACTTTTATTGCAGGAGATCGTTGGCTTCAGCTGGAATGGGCGTGACTGTAAGTATGGTTTAATTTAGAACAATAAAGAATTGTGTCTTTATTTCAATTAAAGGACTTTTTTCTGGGTGTTGTGTTTTTTTTAAATACTTTACTAGAAATTCATGGCGGTCATGTCTAATATTGGCGTGACCCCATGAATTTCGGGCTTAGGGCCAGCTGATAATGCCAAGCTGGCCTTAACCCCTTTATTACCCAGTGAGCCACCGCACCAGGGCCCTGGATGAGTTGGGTACAGCGCCAGAAGATGGCGCTTCTATGAACGTGCCATTTTCCGGGGCAGCTGCGGACTGCAATTTGCAGCGGGTGGGGCCCAGAAAGCTTGGGCCTCCCTGCGCTGCGGATTCCAGCCCCCAGCTGCCTAGTTGTACCTGGCTGGACACAAAAATAGGGCGAAGCCCCACGTATTTTTTTTTTTAATTATTTCATGAAATTCATGGAATAATTAAGAAAAAAAGGGCTTCCCTATATTGTTGTGTCCGGCTAGGTACAAATAGGCAGCTGGTGGTTGGGGGCAGCCCGTTCCTGCCTGCTGTACCTGACTGGACACAAATATAGGGCGAAGCCCCACATAAATTTTTTTTAATTATTTCATGAATTTCCTGAAATAATTAAAAAAAAATTGCCGTGGGGCTTCGCACTATATTTGTGTCCAGCCAGGTACAGCAGGCAGGAACGGGCTGCCCCCAACCACCAGCTGCCTATTTGTACCTGGTTGGACACAACAATATAGGGAAGCCCTTTTTTTCTTAATTATTCCATGAATTTCATGAAATAATTAAAAAAAACAAAAACGTGGAGCTTCTCCCTATTTTTGTGTCCAGCCAGGTACAACTAGGCAGCTGGGGGATGGAATCTGCAGCGCAGGGAGGCCCAAGCTTTCTGCCCCCCCCCCGCTGAAAATTGCAGTCCGCAGCCGCCCCGGAAAATGGCGCGTTCATAGAAGCTGGATGCTGTACCTGGCTGGCATACAAAAATATGGCGAAGCCCACGTCAAAAGTTTTGGGAAAAATTAATTAAAAAATAAATAATAATTTAGGGACTGCATCTTTATTAACTCCTCAAATGTCATTTAGTGTTAAAATAAAGGATTTATTTAAAAAAAAATGGCGTGGGATCCCCCATAATTTTAGTCTCTAGCGGAGGTTAAGCAGACGGCTGGGGCAGATGTTTGAAGCCTGGGAAGGGGGTAATACCCACGGAGCTTCCTAGGCTACTAATATCAGCCCCCAGCTGAATACCTAGCCTTTACTAGCTATTAAAATGGGGGAACCCCCCCAAAAATATGATGTGGGGTCCCCCCTATTTTAATAGCTAGCAAAGGCTAGGCAGACAGCTGGGGGCTGATATTAATAGCCCAGGAAGGGTGCCATGAATATTGGCCCCCTCCCAGGCTAGAAACACCAGCCGTCAGCCGCCCCAGAAATGGCGCATCAATAGGATGCGCCAATTCTGGCACTTAGCCTCGCTCTTCCACGCTGCCCTGGTGCGGTGGCAGGGGGTAATAGTGGTGGGGTTCATGTCAGCGCCAGCTGCCATGAAGCCCAGGTTAGTAATGATGGGCGTCTATAAGACACCCCCATTACTAACCTACAAAGTGTTAAAAAGAAAAAACACACACTACACCCAGAAAAAAATAATTTATTTGAAATAAAACACACCATTTTATTTAATTCTTAGTTTACTAAAAATAATAGTACCTGTCCACGTTCCTGCGCTGATCTCCCATGCACAGCTGTCACATCTGGAGATGGTGACAGCTGTGCATGGCTGCTGTAAGCTCACACTGCCGGGAACACGTCCGCTCCCGGCAGCGGGAGCCCCTGACTGAGGTCACCGGAGTGCATTCAGGCAGCGCAGCTCCGGAGACCTCCTTTACGGCACTGCTGTACCGTGGGAATTTCTCACGATACAGCAGGGCCGTAAAGGAGCTAACCGGAGCAGCGCTGCCTTAACTCCGGCGAACCCGCTTATGCAATGACGGGGCTGCTTTACGGCCCCGTCATTCTAGCGGCGGCAGCGGTTCAGAGCGGTCACATTCTATGTGGCTGCTCTGAACTGGAGATCTTCGTGGGACACTCGTGGACTACTACGGAGGGGTAAGGATAAGGTTGTGGTTTATTATTTTATATTTTATTACAGGAGATCGATGGCTTCGGGGAATTAGGTGTCTAGGTGAGTATAGGTGTAGTTTTTTATTTTTTACTTTATTTTAGGTGGCGATCGGCGGGGACAGGTAATGTATGAACTAATTTATTGTAGGTAACCACTGGCCACCAATGACATGTATTTAAAATTTATTGGGGCACAGTAGGGCAATTTAAATAGCAGGATCAGGCTGATGGGATCTACTGCTCCCATCGAGCTGATCCTGCTGGCACGAGTGGACGGGGGACAGACATAGGCCGATGGGAGTAGTAGTGTCACATCGGCCTATGTCTGCCTGCACGCACAGACACCGCGCACACCCGCACAAACATCGCACAGACACCCCGCACACACACGCAGACATCGCACACACACCCCGCACAGACACCCGCACACACACACTAATCATGACCGGGCTGATGGTCTGGGAGGTGAGGCCGTGGGAAAGTTCATGTGAGTTCATGCAATGCAGTCAAGCATGAACTCACATGAACCCTCTGAGGGCACCGCGGCTACTTCAAATGAACAGCTGATCGGCATCAGCTGATACCTCAGCTGTTCATTTGAAATAACCGGCGGGAAAGCGCAGCACAGAACGGGAAAGCCGGCGGTGAAGTCTTTTCACTGCCGGCTTCCCCGCCCGGGTCCTTCGCTCCTTGGTGCTGCGCTCCCCGCCCGGTCCTAATTTACGATCGGGATGGGAGGTGGCGAGGGTAGTGGAGGATCGGGGTGGGAGGCTGCGGGGAAGCAGTATGGGGCTGTGTGATTGTTTAAAAGCCGGCGGCTTTTTACCGCGCGCCGGCTTTTAAACAATCAGGAGAATTCTCCCCCGCTGGGATGGCATTCTGATGACAGGCTGGATCGCACTGCCATCCAACTTGTCATCCTTCACAGACACGGCAGAGCGCAGGCATTATGGGAACTTCCGATTCCGGTATTCGATATTGTAAAAGTATCGGAATTAAGTATCGGAATTCCGATACCGCGAATATCGGCCGATACCCGATATTTCAGTATCGGAATGCTCAACACTACTCATGAGTGATGGCGTTACTGAGTTACTGACTTAATTGCTCATGAGTAGTGTTGAGCATTCCGATACTGAAATATCGGGTATCGGCCGATATTCGCGGTATTGGAATTCCGATACTTAATTCCGATACTTTTACAATATCGAATACCGGAATCGGAAGTTCCCATAATGCCTGCGCTCTGCCGTGTCTGTGAAGGATGACAAGTTGGATGGCAGCGCGATCCAGCCTGTCATCAGAATGCCATCCCAGCGGGGGAGAATTCTCCTGATTGTTTAAAAGCCGGCGCGCGATAAAAAGCCGCCGGCTTTTAAACAATCACACAGCCCCATACTGCTTCCCCGCAGCCTCCCACCCCGATCCTCCACTACCCTCGCCACCTCCCATCCCGATCGTAAATTAGGACCGGGCGGGGAGCGCAGCACCAAGGAGCGAAGGACCCGGGCGGGGAAGCCGGCAGTGAAAAGACTTCACCGCCGGCTTTCCCGTTCTGTGCTGCGCTTTCCCGCCGGTTATTTCAAATGAACAGCTGAGGTATCAGCTGATGCCGATCAGCTGTTCATTTGAAGTAGCCGCGGTGCCCTCAGAGGGTTCATGTGAGTTCATGCTTGACTGCATTGCATGAACTCACATGAACTTTCCCACGGCCTCACCTCCCAGACCATCAGCCCGGTCATGATTAGTGTGTGTGCCGGTGTCTGTGCGATGTTTGTGCGGGTGTACGCGGTGTCTGTGCGTGCAGGCAGACATAGGCCGATGTGACACTACTACTCCCATCGGCCTATGTCTGTCCCCCGCCCACTCGTGCCAGCAGGATCAGCTCGATGGGAGCAGTAGATCCCATCAGCCTGATCCTGCTATTTAAATTGCCCTACTGTGCCCCAATAAATTTTAAATACATGTCATTGGTGGCCAGTGGTTACCTACAATAAATTAGTTCATACATTACCTGTCCCCGCCGATCGCCACCTAAAATAAAGTAAAAAATAAAAACTACACCTATACTCACCTAGACACCTAATTCCCCGAAGCCATCGATCTCCTGTAATAAAATATAAAATAATAAACCACAACCTTATCCTTACCCCTCCGTAGTAGTCCACGAGTGTCCCACGAAGATCTCCAGTTCAGAGCAGTCACATAGAATGTGACCGCTCTGAACCGCTGCCGCCGCTAGAATGACGGGGCCGTAAAGCAGCCCCGTCATTGCATAAGCGGGTTCGCCGGAGTTAAGGCAGCGCTGCTCCGGTTAGCTCCTTTACGGCCCTGCTGTATCGTGAGAAATTCCCACGGTACAGCAGTGCCGTAAAGGAGGTCTCCGGAGCTGCGCTGCCTGAATGCACTCCGGTGACCTCAGTCAGGGGCTCCCACTGCCGGGAGCGGACGTGTTCCCGGCAGAGTGAGCTTACAGCAGCCATGCACAGCTGTCACCATCTCCAGATGTGACAGCTGTGCATGGGAGATCAGCGCAGGAACGTGGACAGGTAACTATTATTTTTAGTAAACTAAGAATTAAATAAAATGGTGTGTTTTATTTCAAATAAATTATTTTTTTCTGGGTGTAGTGTGTGTTTTTTCTTTTTAACACTTTGTAGGTTAGTAATGGGGGTGTCTTATAGACGCCCATCATTACTAACCTGGGCTTCATGGCAGCTGGCGCTGACATGAACCCCACCACTATTACCCCCTGCCACCGCACCAGGGCAGCGTGGAAGAGCGAGGCTAAGTGCCAGAATTGGCGCATCCTATGGATGCGCCATTTCTGGGGCGGCTGATGGATGGTGTTTCTAGCCTGGGAGGGGGCCAATATTCATGGCACCCTTCCTGGGCTATTAATATCAGCCCCCAGCTGTCTGCCTAGCCTTTGCTAGCTATTAAAATAGGGGGGACCCCACATCATTTTTTTTGGTGGGGTCCCCCATTTTAATAGCTAGTAAAGGCTAGGTATTCAGCTGGGGGCTGATATTAGTAGCCTGGGAAGCTCCGTGGGTTTTACCCCCTTCCCAGGCTTCAAACATCTGCCCCAGCCGTCTGCTTAACCTCCGCTAGAGACTAAAATTATGGGGGATCCCACGCCATTTTTTTTTTAAATAAATCCTTTATTTTAACACTAAATGACATTTGAGGAGTTAATAAAGATGCAGTCCCTAAATTATTATTTATTTTTTAATTAATTTTTCCCAAAACTTTTGACGTGGGCTTCGCCATATTTTTGTATGCCAGCCAGGTACAGCATCCAGCTTCTATGAACGCGCCATTTTCCGGGGCGGCTGCGGACTGCAATTTTCAGCGGGGGGGGGGGGCAGAAAGCTTGGGCCTCCCTGCGCTGCAGATTCCATCCCCCAGCTGCCTAGTTCTACGTGGCTGGACACAAAAATAGGGAGAAGCTCCACGTTTTTGTTTTTTTTAATTATTTCATGAAATTCATGGAATAATTAAGAAAAAAAGGGCTTCCCTATATTGTTGTGTCCAACCAGGTACAAATAGGCAGCTGGTGGTTGGGGGCAGCCCGTTCCTGCCTGCTGTACCTGGCTGGACACAAATATAGTGCGAAGCCCCACGGCAATTTTTTTTTAATTATTTCAGGAAATTCATGAAATAATTAAAAAAAATTTATGTGGGGCTTCGCCCTATATTTGTGTCCAGTCAGGTACAGCAGGCAGGAACGGGCTGCCCCCAACCACCAGCTGCCTATTTGTACCTAGCCGGACACAACAATATAGGGAAGCCCTTTTTTTCTTAATTATTCCATGAATTTCATGAAATAATTAAAAAAAAAAATACGTGGGGCTTCGCCCTATTTTTGTGTCCAGCCAGGTACAACTAGGCAGCTGGGGGCTGGAATCCGCAGCGCAGGGAGGCCCAAGCTTTCTGGGCCCCACCCGCTGCAAATTGCAGTCCGCAGCCGCCCCGGAAAATGGCGCGTTCATAGAAGCGCCATCTTCTGGCGCTGTACCCAACTCATCCAGGGCCCTGGTGCGGTGGCTCACTGGGTAATAAAGGGGTTAAGGCCAGCTTGGCATTATCAGCTGGCCCTAAGCCCGAAATTCATGGGGTCACGCCAATATTAGACATGACCGCCATGAATTTCTAGTAAAGTATTTAAAAAAAACACAACACCCAGAAAAAAGTCCTTTAATTGAAATAAAGACACAATTCTTTATTGTTCTAAATTAAACCATACTTACAGTCACGCCCATTCCAGCTGAAGCCAACGATCTCCTTCAATAAAAGAAAAATAATAAAGCAACCTCATCCTTACCTTCCCATGGATCCCACGACAGCTTCAGCTCTGCTACATCGAGATGACAGGCTGGACCGCAGCAGAAAGCTGCCATCCAGCCTGTCATCCCGCAGACACTGAGAAGCGCAGGCATGCTTGCGCTCCTCAGTGTCAGGCTGTGACGGCATCCAGATGAGCCGAGGTCATGTCCAATGAACTCGGCTCACCTCATGCACGTCACTGACAGCGTGGGAAAATTCTCCTGCACTCAGCGCTTCAGCGTGAGAATTCTCCCACGCTGTCAGTGACATACATGAGGTGAGGTCATGTCCAATGAACTCAGCTCACCTCATGCACGTCACTGACAGCGTGGGAAAATTCTCCTGCACTCAGCGCTTCAGCGTGAGAATTTTCCCACGCTGTCAGTGACGTGCATGAGGTGCGCCGAGTTCATTGGACATGACCTCGGCTCATCTGGATGCCGTCACAGCCTGACACTGAGGAGCGCAAGCAAGCCTGCGCTTCTCAGTGTCTGCGGGATGACAGGCTGGATGGCAGCGTTCTGCTGCGGTCCAGCCTGTCATCTCGATGTAGCAGAGCTGAAGCTGTCGTGGGAGCCATGGAAAGGTAAGGATGATGTTGCTTTATTATTTTACTTTTATTGCAGGAGATCGTTGGCTTCAGCTGGAATGGGCGTGACTGTAAGTATGGTTTAATTTAGAACAATAAAGAATTGTGTGTTTATTTCAATTAAAGGACTTTATTCTGGGTGTTTGTGTTTTTTTAAAATACTTTACTAGAAATTCATGGTGGTCATGTCTAATATTGGCGTGACCTCATGAATTTCGGGCTTAGGGCCAGCTGATAATGCCAAGCTGGCCTTAACCCCTTTATTACCCAGTGAGCCACCGCACCAGGGCCCTGGATGAGTTGGGTACAGCGCCAGAAGATGGCGCTTCTATGAACGCGCCATTTTCCGGGGCGGCTGCGGACTGCAATTTGCAGCGGGTGGGGCCCAGAAAGCTTGGGTCTCCCTGCGCTGCAGATTCCAGCCCCCAGCTGCCTAGTTGTACCTGGCTGGACACAAAAATAGGGCGAAGCTCCACGTATTTTTTTTTTAAATTCATGAAATTCATGGAATAATTAAGAAAAAAAGGGCTTCCCTATATTGTTGTGTCCGGCTAGGTACAAATAGGCAGCTGGTGGTTGGGGGCAGCCCGTTCCTGCCTGCTGTACCTGGCTGGACACAAATATAGGGCGAAGCCCCACATCAATTTTTTTTAATTATTTCATGAATTTCCTGAAATAATTTAAAAAAAATTGACGTGGGGCTTCGCACTATATTTGTGTCCAGCCAGGTACAGCAGGCAGGAACGGGCTGCCCCCAACCACCAGCTGCCTATTTGTACCTGGTTGGACACAACAATATAGGGAAGCCCTTTTTTTCTTAATTATTTCATGAATTTCATGAAATAATTAAAAAAAAAAAATACGTGAAGCTTCTCCCTATTTTTGTGTCCAGCCAGGTACAATTAGGCAGCTGGAGGATGGAATCTGCAGCGCAGGGAGGCCCAAGCTTTCTGCCCCCCCCCGCTGAAAATTGCAGTCCGCAGCCACCCCGGAAAATGACGCGTTCATAGAAGCTGGATGCTGTACCTGGCTGGCATACAAAAATATGGCGAAGCCCACGTCAAAAGTTTTGGGAAAAATTTAATTAAAAAATAAATAATAATTTAGGGACTGCATCTTTATTAACTCCTCAAATGTCATTTAGTGTTAAAATAAAGGATTTATTTTAAAAAAAATTGATGTGGGGCTTCGCCCTATATTTGTGTCCAGCCAGGTACAGCAGGCAGGAACAGGCTGCCCCCAACCACCAGCTGCCTATTTGTACCTGGCCGGGCACAACAATATAGGGAAGCCCTTTTTTAAAAAAATTATTTCATGAAATAATTAAAAAAAAATTGACGTGGGGCTTTGCACTATATTTGTGTCCAGCCAGGTACAGCAGGCAGGAACGGGCTGCCCACAACCACCAGCTGCCTATTTGTACCTGGTTGGACACAACAATATAGGGAAGCCCTTTTTTTCTTAATTATTCCATGAATTTCATGAAATAATTAAAAAAAAAAAATGCGTGGGGCTTCGCCCTATTTTTGTGCCCAGCCAGGTACAACTAGGCAGCTGGGGGATGGAATCCGCAGCGCAGGGAGACCCAAGCTTTCTGGGCCACCCCCGCTGCAAATTGCAGTCCGCAGCCGCCCCAGAAAATGGCGCGTTCATAGAAGCGCCATCTTCTGGCGCTGTACCCAACTCATCCAGGGCCCTGGTGCGGTGGCTCACTGGGTAATAAAGGGGTTAAGGCCAGCTTGGCATTATCAGCTGGCCCTAAGCCCGAAATTCATGGGGTCACGCCAATATTAGACATGACCACCATGAATTTCTAGTAAAGTATTTAAAAAAACACAACACCCAGAATAAAGTCCTTTAATTGAAATAAACACACAATTCTTTATTGTTCTAAATTAAACCATACTTACCGTCACGCCCATTCCAGCTGAAGCCAACGATCTCCTGCAATAAAAGTAAAATAATAAAGCAACCTCATCCTTACCTTTCCATGGCTCCCACGACAGCTTCAGCTCTGCTACATCGAGATGACAGGCTGGACTGCAGCAGAACGCTGCCATCCAGCCTGTCATCCCGCAGACACTGAGAAGCGCAGGCATGCTTGCGCTCCTCAGTGTCTGGCTGTGACGGCATAAAGATGAGACGACAATGAACTCGGCTCAGCTCATGCACGTCACTGACAGCGTGGGAAAATTCTCACGCTGAAGCGCTGAGTGCAGGAGAATTTTCCCACGCTGTCAGTGACGTGCATGAGGTGAGCTGAGTTCATTGGACATGAATTCGTCTCATCTTTATGCCGTCACAGCCAGACACTGAGGAGCGCAAGCATGCCTGCGCTTCTCAGTGTCTGCGGGATGACAGGCTGGATGGCAGCGTTCTGCTGCGGTCCAGCCTGTCATCTCGATGTAGCAGAGCTTAAGCTGTCGTGGGAACCATGGAAAGGTAAGGATGAGGTTGCTTTATTATTTTTCTTTTATTGCAGGAGATCGTTGGCTTCAGCTGGAATGGGCGTGACTGTAAGTATGGTTTAATTTAGAACAATAAAGAATTGTGTGTTTATTTCAATTAAAGGACTTTATTCTGGGTGTTTGTGTTTTTCTTTAACTTTGACTATGGGGTTAGTAATGGGGGTGTCTTATAGACGCCTCTCCATTACTAACCTGAGCTTGATGTCAGCTGGCATTATAAGCTGACATGAACCCCAGCCCTATTACCCCACTGCCCCCGCTACAGGGCAGTGGGAAGAGCGAGGCTAAGTGCCAGAATTGGCGCATCCTATGGATGCGCCATTTCTGGGGCGGCTGACGGCTGGTGTTTCTAGCCTGGGAGGGGGCCAATATTCATGGCACCCTTCCTGGGCTATTAAAATCAGCCCCCAGCTGTCTGCCTAGCCTTTGCTAGCTATTAAATTAGGGGGGACCCCACGTTGTTTTTTTGGGGGGGTTCCCCCATTTTAATAGCTAGTAAAGGCTAGGTATTCAGCTGGGGGCTGATATTAGTAGCCTAGGAAGCTCCGTGGGTATTACCCCCTTCCCAGGCTTCAAACATCTGCCCCAGCTGTCTGCTTAACCTCCGCTAGAGCCTAAAATTAAGGGGAACCCCACGCCAATTTTTTTTTAAATAAATCCTTTATTTTAACACTAAATGACAAGTACAGTAATCAACACTGTCACTGTACTTCATATATATGTGACTGACATGTTTCTATGTATCTAATCTATGTGTGATTCTCTATTCTTTCTATTCTAAATTGTCGGGTACAGATGCTGAATTGCCGGCCGGCTTTCTTAAAGAGACGGTGCATGGAAACACTATTATTTTTTTAAATAAATCCTTTACACTAAATGACAAGTACAGTAAGCAACACTGTCACTGTACTTCATAGATATGTGACTGACATGTTTCTATCTATCTAATCTATGTGTGAAGCTCTATTCTGTCTGTTATAAATTGTCGGGTACAGATGCTGAATTGCCGGCCGGCTTTTTTAAAGAGACGGTGCATGAAAACACTATTATTTTTTTAAATAAATCCTTTACACTATATGACAAGTACAGTAAGCAACACTGTCACTGTACTTCTTATATATGTGACTGACATGGTTCTATCTATCTAATCTATGTGTGACGCTCTATTCTTTCTGTTGTAAATTGTCGGGTACCGGTGAATGCCGCTGATGAATTGCCGGCTTTTCATGTCATTCTACATTATTCTTAGTTGTTTTACTTCATGTAGAATTAACCTACAAGGAAAGAAAGGGTTTATTTTCATTCCGATATTTGTGTCCCATTGACTTGCATTGGTTTCCGGTATCGGAATCGGCGATATCCGATACTTTTTGGGTATTGGCCCGATCCAATCCGATACGATATTTCCTGATATCGGAAGGTATCGCTCAACACTACTCATGAGACATGACCGGGAGTGACCTATGAAGCGTTGACGCTCCATAGGTTGCTGTACAGAATCGCTGGAAGTCGTGGGATCGTGATGTATTACGTTGGAGCAGCAGGGATTTTAATAAATTGGTGAACGAGTGAGTGTTTCTTGTTTTTATTTAAATGGACTATTTATTTATTTTGGACTACTTCTGATTTGCTGGATTAAGTTGGATCTTCATGTTTTTTTTTTTTCTTTTTAATAAATTGGTGAACGAGGTGTGGGGGAGTGTTTTTAAAAGAAACAATTTTTTCTTGTGTGTGCTTTTATTTTTTTTATTAAAGGTTTATTAATGGGGGTGTCTTATAGACACCTCTCCATTACTAACCCCTGGGCTTGATGCCAGCTGACGTTATAGAGTTGACATCAACCCCATAAACTATTACCCCGATTGCCACCGCACCAGGGCAATTGGGAAGAGCCAGGCAAAGTGCCCGAATTGGCGCATCATTATGGATGTGCCAATTCGTAGGTGTCAGCAGGCTTGTATTTTTAGGCTGGGAAGGGCCTTATAACCTTGGATCTTCCCAGCCTGACAATATAAGCCCGCAGCAGTCTGCTTTACCTGGGCTGGTTATCAAAAATAGGGGGGACCCCATGTCATTTTTTAAAATTATTTATTCTTATATAGAAGCATTTTTTGGGTGCGTTTGCACTGCGTAAACGCACTTTACAACACGTCCTTTTTTTAACTGCGGATTTACTGCATCTAATGCAAGTCTATGGGGAGACTGCGCACAGAAGACTGAGCGTTCCCGCAAGGAAAATTTACAACCTGCGGCTCAGAAACCCGCACCGCAGGTAAAAAAGCATAGTGGGCATGGGATTTCTATTAATCCCATTCACAGTGCTTGTACCGTACAACGCTGCGTGTTGGACACAGCGAAAAGACACTGCGTCCAAAATGTTACTATTTCTCATCGTGGGCACGCAGTCTTATAGGTTTTTGCAGTTGTGATACATATAAAAAAAAGTTAAATATTTTTGTTACAGGCTATTTGCTTATTTAAAAAAAAAACTACGATAAAAACAAAATGAGCAAATAACCTGTAGTAAGTAAATAAATAAATACTATTAGTACATATAAAACACATAAGGTACTTAGTTAACATTATTTTGTTCAAAAGATCGTAAAAGCCACCCCACTGCGACAGGGTGCACACATTTAGTAGGTCCCTAACTCTAGTTCACCTCGCTAGGTGTCAACAGATCTTAATATAGATGGGGACAGAGGAGGACCTAGACCTGACCATATTGTACCTGCCAGTGGATAATATATAGACTAAATACAAATCCCAAAAAAGAAGGAGGGAAATCATTTGTAAGTACAAAGTATGTACAGTACAGACCAAAAGTTTGGACACACCTTCCCATTTAAAGATTTTTCTGTATTTTCATGACTATGAAAATTGTACATTCACACTGAAGGCATCAAAACTATGAATTAACACATGTGGAATTATATACTTAACAAAAAAGTGTGAAACAACTGAAAATATTAATCTATTAATTAAAATTTACTTTATTCGTGGGACAACCCCTTTAAGTCCACGCAGTCTCCCATTTTACACCATTTATATCTATATCTTCCCTCATATTACAACTTTACGCTTTATCTCCATACACTTTGTTAACCACTTTGCTACTGCACAATGCTCAGAGGGACTGAGATGCTGGGGAGGCATGGAGAGCACACAGGGTATGACTGGCAGCTCACTGTCTGCAAACACAGACTGACATAAAATCAAAGTTACAGTTCATACAGGAGGCAGAAGTTCCTGAGCACATCACAGTGCCAGTGCCACTCTGCCAACCGCTCATGTGGCCATGGCTATGTATCTCTTCTCACAGACAAAGTGCTGGAAGTTGTAGCTACACCACAGAGCAATGGTGGGGAACCTCAGGCCTGAGGGCCACTTGCGGCCCACGATGACCTGGGCACATTCCTGGGGACCACAGTGCTTGGGCTGGCAGCTGTGTTTTGATGGCCATTGGCCTTTTAATTTCTTCTTGCTCTGTGAGCACGCACATGCAGCATTCACTACTGGACCCTGAGGCGCGTGCAATGAAAGATTACGTCCTGACACCAGCGTCCACACTTACTGTGTGGGCGTAAATAAAGTGTAATTTGTTCGGCCCCCGAAGGATGGCTTTAATATCCAAATGGCCCTTGGCAGAAAGAAGGTTCCTCACTAGTGTTGAGAGCGTATGTTCTATTAACCCTTTCGCCGAGTATGCTCGGGCCGAGCTCCGAGTATTTATAGCTGCTCGGTGATATGCTTGAATCACTCCCATGTGCATGATTTGTGACTGTTTGACAGCTTTATTACATGTGAGGAATGTCTTTTCTTACACATTCCTCACATGTAATAAAGCTGTCAAACAGTTGCAAATCATGCACACGGGAGCGATTAAACCATATCACCGAGCAGCTGTAAATACTCGGAGCTCGGCCTGAGCATACTCGGACAGAACATACTCGCTCAACCCTACTCCTCACCCCTGCCATAAAGGATGCGGAGAAGTCATGTTTCAGGGCATTCTGGGAGGTATAATTGCTCCACGGCCATATAGCTAACTGTTCTCTTTCCCCACATACATCTCTTTGCACTCAGCTTTCCCTATATAACCTAAAGAGGGTATGTGCACACAATGTCTTTTTCAGGCGGATTCCACGTGAAAAAGCACTAAACAGATGTTAAAAAAATGAACATATGCACAGCAAAGTAAAGACAATATTGCATATATTCTGTTGTTTGTCACCTCTTTTAATTGCTTCATGCTTTGAAAAAAGTGACCTGACCTTCTGGTAGCTTGGAAGACGACACTGTTATATATATACAGTGGTGGCCAAAAATATTGGCACCCCTGCAATTCTGTCAGATAATACTCAGTTTCTTCCTGAAAATGATTGCAATCACAAATTCTTTGGTATTATTATCTTCATTTAATTTGCTTGCAAGGAAAAAACACAAAAGAGAATGAAGCAAAAATCAAATCATTGATCATTTCACACAAAACTCCAAAAACGGGCCCGACAAAAGTATTGGCACCCTCAGCCTAATACTTGGTTGCACAACCTTTAGCCAAAATAACTGCGAACAACCGCTTCCGGTAACCATCAATGAGTTTCTTACAATGCTCTGCTGGAATTGTAGACCATTCTTCTTTGGCAAACTGCTCCAGGTCCCTGATATTTGAAGGGTGCCTTCTCCAAACTGCCATTTTGAGATCTCTCCACAGGTGTTCTATGGGATTCAGGCCTGGACTCATTGCTGGCCACCTTAGAAGTCTCCAGTACTTTCTCTCAAACCATTTTATAGTGCTTTTGGAAGTGTGTTTTGGGTCATTGTCCTGCTGGAAGACCCATGACCTCTGAGGTAGACCCAGCTTTCTCACACTGGGCCCTACATTATGCTGCAAAATTTGTTGGTAGTCTTCAGACTTCATAATGCCATGCACACGGTCAAGCAGTCCAGTGCCAGAGGCAGCAAAGCAACCCCAAAACATCAGGGAACCTCCGCCATGTTTGACTGTAGGGACCGTGTTCTTTTCTTTGAATGCCTCTTTTTTTTCCTGTACACTCTATGTTGATGCTTTTTCCCAAAAAGCTCTACTTTAGTCTCATCTGACCAGAGAACATTCTTCCAAAACGTTTTAGGCTTTCTCAGGTAAGTTTTGGCAAACTCCAGCCTGGCTTTTTTATGTCTCGGGGTAAGAAGTGGGGTCTTCCTGGGTATCCTACCATACAGTCCCTTTTCATTTAGACGCCAACGGATAGTACAGGTTGACACTGTTGTACCCTCGGACTGCAGGGCAGCTTGAACTTGTTTGGATGTTAGTCGAGGTTCTTTATCCACCATCCGCACAATCTTGCATTGAAATCTCTCATCAATTTTTCTTTTCCATCCACATCTAGGGAGGTTAGCCACAGTGCCATGGGCTTTAAACTTCTTGATGACACTGTGCACGGAAGACACAGGAACATTCAGGTCTTTGGAGATGGACTTATAGCCTTAAGATTGCTCATGCTTCCTCACAATTTGGTTTCTCAAGTCCTCAGACAGTTCTTTGCTCTTCTTACTTTTCTCCATGCTCAATGTGGTACACACAAGGACACAGGACAGAGGTTGAGTCAACTTTAATCCATGTTAAGTGGCTGCAAGTGTGATTTAGTTATTGCCAACACCTGTTAGGTGCCACAGGTAAGTTACAGGTGCTGTTAATTACACGAATTAGAGAAGCATCACATGATTTTTCAAACAGTGCCAATACTTTTGTCCACCCCCTTTTTTTAGGTTTGGTGTGGAATTATATCCAATTTGGCTTTAGGACAATTCTTTTTGTGTTTTTTCATTGAAGACAAATTAAAGGAAGATAATAATACCAAAGAATTTGTGATTGCAATCATTTTCAGGAAGAAACTGAGTATTATCTGACAAAATTGCAGGGGTGCCAATACTTTTGGCCACCACTGTATACAATATTGAATAAAGATGCTGGAGGCAAAGCCACCGCAAAAGACGTCCATGAAGATGTCAGAAAAGACACTTCAGGTAAAACACCGCTGGCATATTCCCGAAGTGTCTTCTTATAGCAAATAATATATGGATGGAGGAGATGAACTGGCACCACAACAATAATAATTTAGGATAGTGTGCCATACACCCAAAGAAATGCAATAGAGACAAAAAAGAAATATGGTGTATATTGGGCACCAATTATCCACTATAATAAAAAGGAATGCAGAATATGTAAACAACCAGGATTTGGATAGAAATATAATGTAACCTTTACTTATTTGAGGATTAGAATGGATTAAGTAAAGGTTACATTATATTTCTATCCAAATACTATGCAAATTGAGTTGTACACTGTGTTGTATATTCTTTCAAATGTGTAGTGTTGTATGCATATATATCTTTCTAATAATTTCCCCATGTTTTGATCTGACTCCTGTATGACATGATTGTGTGTGTTTTCTATATTGTGCTCTCTATTATGGCACTTGGATGTTCCTGTCACCCTGGACAGCTATGTCACGGGCATCTTCCAGCTATGCGGTCCATCGTGACAAACACACCGCTGTTATATTACAGCATTTTGAGAACTCTCTCACCCTGGCCTCATGTCACGCTGCTATGGGTAATTTTTGATTTGATTATACACAGCTCTGCTATTACCTTTTATATACCAACTGTGCATAATGCATTAGCACTTTACCCCTAAGGAAGCCACATGGCAGTGGAGTAACGCGTGCGGTCCTCCACTCTCTCCCTTCATAGGGGGCTGCAACATTGGTGGCTTGTATGGATATTCTAAGATACATTTTTGATTAGGTTCTTTCTGGTATTTCTTATAGAGCGCTTTATTGTCATGTATATACAGCAGGGAAAATTATTATTTGATACACTGCAGATTTTGCAAGTATTCCCACCTACAAAGAATGGAGAAGTCTGTAATTTTTATCATTGGTACAATTCAACTGAAAGTCAGAATCTTAAAAAAAATCCAGAAAATCACATTGTATGATTTTTACATAATTAATTTGCATTTTATTGCATGAAATAAGTATTTAATACAACAGATAAACGGAACTTAATATTTGGTACAGAAACCTTTCTTTGCAATTATAGAGGTCAGACATATGCTGCAGTGCAGCAGGGGCTGTGGATGGGCAACATTGAGTTTCAGCTCCCTCTAAAAATTTTCTATTGGGTTCAGGTTTGGAGACTCCAGGATCTAGAAATGCTTCTTACGGAGCCACTCCTTAGTTGCCCTGGCTGTGTGTTTCAGGTCATTGTCATGCTGGAAGACCCAGCCACGACCCATCTTCAATGCTCTTACTGAGGGAAGGAGATTGTTGGACAAAATCTCACAATACATAACCCCATCCATCCTCCCTTCAATACGGTGCAGTTGTCCTGTCCCCTTTACAGAAAAGCACCCCCAAAGTATGATGCTTCCCCCACCATGCTTCACGGTTGAGACAGTGTTCTTGGGGTTGTTCTCATCCTTCTTCCTCCAAACACGGCGAGTGGACTTGATACCAAAAAGTTCTATTTTGGTCTCATTTGACCAGATGACCTCCTCCCATGCCTCCTCTGGATCATCCAGATGGTCATTGGTGAACTTCAAACATGCCTGAACATGTGCTGACGTGAGCAGGTTGACCTATTAATCCATGACGGCGTAGTGTGATACTAACCGTATTGTTTGAGATTGTGGTCCCAGCTCTCTTAGGGTCATTGACCAAGTCCTCCTGTATAGTTCTGGGCTGGTTCCTGACCTTTCTCAGAATCATATTTACCCCACGAGGCAAGATTTTGCATGGAGCCACAGACCGAGGAAGATTGACAGTCATCTTGTGTTTCTTCCATTTTCTAATAATTGCTCCAACAGTTGTTGCCTTCTCACCAAGCTGCTTGTCTATTGTCCTATAGCCCATCCCAGCCTTGTGCAGATCTACAATTTTGTCCCTGGTGTCCTTAGACAGCTATTCGGTCTTGGCCATGGTGGAGCTGACCCTCATCAGTGCAAAGTGTGAGATCTGGTTTGGCTAGGTGAGAGGCATCTGGCCGGGATCCAATGGATAACATTTCTCCTTGTGAAAAGTGACATACCAAGCCTGGCATGCCAATGTGGAGAAAATAGTAAGCCTTGCAATGCTCCTCTGGGAAATTAAATATGCAAACTTCCTTTTAAGAGAAGAAGAAGACTAGAACTCTAGGCAATTTGCATATTTAATTTCCCAGAGGAGCATTGCATGGTTTCTCTCCACGAGAAACGTTACCCCTTGGGTCCCGGTCAGACGCTTCTCACCCAGCACTGATCAGGTGCAGGAACATGAAATACCGTGTCTGCAAATTGAGATTTTGTTTTGGCTTTTATCCTAAGTCATATGACATATTAAAGGGTTGATTGTTGACTTTTAGGATTGCTACTTCCTATAGGTGGCGCTAGAGTTCTAGTCCCCCTTCTCTCTGAAGAAGCAATTTGCGTATTTTTCGAACACATAAATGATCTGTATGGGGCTTGTTTTTTGTTGGTTGAGTTGTAGCTTTGATTAACTCCATTCATTTTAACATATAAATGTATTGAAAACCAGGAAAAAAGTTCAAAGGGAGGTCAAATTATAAACCCCCCACAATTCTGTCATTGTTTTTTAGGTTTCGTTTTAATTGTGCAGTAAAAATGACCAGGTAATAATATGATTCTTCTGGTCAGCACCATTACAGCAAAGCCGAACATGCTTAGTTTCAGAGGCTTAAAAAGTCAGAAATTTGTAAAAAATAAAATAAACAGTTGGTTTATGTCGCCATTTTCCAAGACACATAACTTTATTTTTTCAGTCAATGGCGCTATACCAAGCGGTACTATCGTTGGTACCATTTTGAGTATATACTATATTTTGATTGCATTTTTTCTGGGTGGTGCAGTGAGCAAGGAAACCTCAATTCTGGTATTTTTCCTTTACATTTCTCTTACTGGATGAACAATCTGATGTTGGATTTTTATGGACACGGTGATACCAAATACGCTGTTTTTTTAATTTCTCACGTTTGAGTTTTTGAGGCGTTTTGCATTTTTAAGGAGGATTTGGAGAATTCGCCATTAGTTTCTGCTTAAAAAACTCTACAAAAAAACTTGGTGTGAACAAATGCGAATGAAGGATCACCCCAAAGCAATATCGTGGGATCACCCCAAAGCAATATCCTGGGATCACCCCAAAGCAATATCCTGGGATCACCCCAAAGCAATATCCTGGGATCACCCCAAAGCAATATCCTGGGATCTCCTCAAAGCAATATCCTGGGATCACCCCAAAGCAATATCCTGGGATCACCCCAAAGCAATGTCCTGGGATCTCCCCAAAGCAATGTCCTGGGATCTCCCCAAAGCAATATCCTGGGATCACCCCAAAGCAATATCCTGGGATCTCCCCAAAGCAATATCCTGGGATCACCCCAAAGCAATATCCTGGGATCACCCCAAAGCAATGTCCTGGGATCACCCCAAAGCAATGTCCTGGGATCACCCCAAAGCAATGTCCTGGGATCTCCCCAAAGCAATATCCTGGGATCTCCCCAAAGCAATATCCTGAGATCACCCCAAAGCAATATCCTGAGATCACCCCAAAGCAATATCCTGAGATCACCCCAAAGCAATATCCTGGGATCACCCCAAAGCAATATCCTGGGATCTCCCCAAAGCAATGTCCTGGGATCTCCCCAAAGCAATGTCCTGGGATCTCCCCAAAGCAATATCCTGAGATCACCCCAAAGCAATATCCTGGGATCACCCCAAAGCAATATCCTGGGATCACCCCAAAGCAATATCCTGGGATCACCCCAAAGCAATGTCCTGGGATCTCCCCAAAGCAATATCCTGGGATCACCCCAAAGCAATATCCTGGGATCACCCCAAAGCAATGTCCTGGGATCACCCCAAAGCAATATCCTGGGATCACCCCAAAGCAATGTCCTGGGATCACCCCAAAGCAATGTCCTGGGATCACCCCAAAGCAATATCCTGGGATCACCCCAAAGCAATGTCCTGGGATCACCCCAAAGCAATATCCTGGGATCACCCCAAAGCAATGTCCTGGGATCACCCCAAAGCAATATCCTGGGATCTCCCCAAAGCAATGTCCTGGGATCACCCCAAAGCAATGTCCTGGGATCTCCCCAAAGCAATGTCCTGGGATCACCCCAAAGCAATGTCCTGGGATCACCCCAAAGCAATATCCTGGGATCACCCCAAAGCAATGTCCTGGGATCACCCCAAAGCAATATCCTGGGATCTCCCCAAAGCAATGTCCTGGGATCACCCCAAAGCAATGTCCTGGGATCACCGCAAAGCAATGTCCTGGGATCTCCCCAAAGCAATGTCCTGGGATCAACCCAAAGCAATGTCCTGGGATCAACCCAAAGCAATGTCCTGGGATCTCCCCAAAGCAATGTCCTGGGATCTCCCCAAAGCAATGTCCTGGGATCACCCCAAAGCAATGTCCTGGGATCACCCCAAAGCAATATCCTGGGATCACCCCAAAGCAATGTCCTGGGATCACCCCAAAGCAATGTCCTGTGCAGTGAGGCCGGACATCACTACAGTGACTGCTTGCACCTTTCAGGCGCCGGAGACATGCTGCAGGTGCGTTTTCTGCTCCGGCTCCGTGTTTGCAGTAGAAACCAGAGGAAAAGCCGCACGACATGTCTGTATCAGCGCTGTCATCGGTTGTGACCAGCTGAGGCAGAAGAGACGCTGCGGTAACTGGAGACTGGGCACAGAGGGGCGCTGGGCGGCCATGCTGCTCATCACCCATCTTTCTCAGGACAGATACAACTTGCCCTGGAGTGAGTGACTACTTCACAATGGAGGAGCCGGGCACTGAGGAGCAGAGGTGCAGCCTGTAGCAGGAGGCAGCAGCACAGGATGAGACTCGGTGACTAGGGCGGACATGCCGGGTGTCGCACAGGACATCACACGATGTGACAGCAGCAGCTCAGCGACCTCCTCAGCATTAGGCGGGCAAGAAGCAGGATGCAATGCCTGGCTCCGCCCCCCGCTCTGGTGGCTCCACCCCCGCTCTGGCTCCTCCCCCTCCCCATTAAGACTCTGCAGCTGCTGAACCAGGCAGGAGGCTGAGGCTATAACTG
Source organism: Phyllobates terribilis (assembly GCF_046119375.1). NCBI lineage: Eukaryota > Metazoa > Chordata > Amphibia > Anura > Dendrobatidae > Phyllobates > Phyllobates terribilis. The sequence goes on along the minus strand of NW_027362764.1, from coordinate 266,533,030 downwards.
CCCGGGAAGGAGCCTGCCCTGCGCTCAGGTAGGACTGACCCGCTACTGTGTCCGTAGTGCTGAGGAGAGAGCTCGGGCGTGTTAGTAATGCCTGAGAGGAAGGAGCCCAGTGTGCCGGTGTCCGGGAGTGCGGAGTGTATGCGGCTCCGCTGCAGTGTGATGTGCGGCACGGGCGCTCGGGGGGCGCACACTGGGGGACACACCGGGTGCAGCTGCAGACTGACCGAAAAGCAACTTTCCTGCTGTGTGCGGCTCTCGGCGGAGGCAGAAGTTCCTGCGCACAGCTGTGCTCTGCCCCCGCTCCTGTGCCCGTGCCTCCGCTCAGAGAACATGCTGGGAGCTGTAGTGCACCACACGTGTTACAAGGCATGCTGGGAGGTGTAGTTCCCCCGCTGGCATACCGTGGGCTGTTCTCTCCCCATACACATCTCTGCTCTCCGATTTCCCCACAGACCTCAGGATCCATCCAACTTTCCTACTAATCCTCTCTGTCCATCCGAGATGCCTGGCTGCTTCCCCATAGTCATTGCTCCTTCATCCTTGTGTTGTCAGGGCATGCTGGGAGTTGTAGTGTCTCCGTTGCCATAGTTGACCGTCCTCTTGATAGGGCACTTGGAGATCTCCAGGTTGCGGATCACTGTCAGGTGGTCCGGGCATCCTGGGAGTTGTAGTGTTGCCTAGGGCTGCCGGGTCCTGTCCACACCAGAGCTGGCTGAGCCCCCTGGGGTGGTCGTTTTCTCCTTTAACTACAGATTGCAGGTCACTATCTTCTTGTTTGGCTATAGTAAGTGCTGCACAGCTGGAGAGCTGCTGGTTGCAGACCCTGGTAATGCTGGGAGTTGTAGTCACTTCCGCATTATAACCAATATTGGGGTCTCTGTTGCTTTGGTGCAGGAATTGCTTTGCATCCCGCTGATGGGAGCTGGCATGGCTTATGATGGTGCAGGTGTGAACCTAGTCTTATGCTGTCAGTGCGTGTTGGGAGTTGTAGTTTCTGTCTTTTGATGGTGCAGGTGTGAATATATCTTCATGGCATCAGTACATGCTTGGGGTTATAGTTTCTGTCCTCATTGGACACTCAGTGGTACAGCACTTCAGTTCCTATACAACCAGGTGTGTTTCTTGGGGTAATGGGATGTCAGAAAGCTGCTGAAGTATGTCAATCATTCCCTTCCATCACCACTCTGTCTGTTATTAATGGGGTGGAATACATATACATAGAAAGGATCTTCTAGAAATCCTCCCACAGGGTTTATCCGTTATATTGTCTGTGGTGCTGCTCCTGCCTGCACTGATGTAGGTACATTGCCGTCCTGTATTCTGCATAGCCGAGGGCTGCAGGTGAGACCCTTCTATATTGCTGTTAGAGGATGGATCACCATAGGCGAGAGCTGACTTTGGCAATGTGTAGAAGATGGTGAAGAGCTACTGAGCACTCCTTGGAAAAAATCTGTAAATTGACCTGTGATGAGGCTTTTAAACCCAAAGCATGGTGATTAAGCCTGTGGATGTGGACTTCATGTGTGGAACTAATTCATAACTGATCCCAGAAGATCTGGCTCATGTGATAACATATAGCTATAGTCAATGATGCCACAGCTGTATTCAGCCTTCCATCGTAGCTGAGACACACACATTGTAGGGTGTACAGCAGGACCCCCTGACTTTACTGAACTTGCATGATAACCCCCCCCCCCCCTTCCTCCCCAATGTTATCAAAGCTTGTTTTACTGGGACTGTGGGTGCAACCTGGTGGTGCGGCTCTTAGCATTGATGCTTGATGTTTCTCTATAGGTGTCCAATTATGGTATATAAACACATTAAATTCCCAGTATGGATAGTGGCTAGCTGGTAAGGTGGCGGCTCTGGGGGGACGCCTGTGGGTAGCTGGTGAGGTGGCGGCTCTGGGGGACGCCTGTGGCTAGCTGGTGAGGTGGCGGCTCTGGGGGATGCCTGTGGCTAGCTGGTGAGGTGGCGGCTCTGGGGGACGCCTGAGGCTAGCTGGTGAGGTGGCGGCTCTGGGGGACGCCTGAGGCTAGCTGGTGAGGTGGCGGCTCTGGGGGACGCCTGTGGCTAGCTGGTGAGGTGGCGGCTCTGGGGGACGCCTGTGGCTAGCTGGTGAGGTGGCGGCTCTGGGGGACGCCTGTGGCTAGCTGGTGAGGTGGCGGCTCTGGGGGACGCCTGTGGCTAGCTGGTGAGGTGGCGGCTCTGGGGGACGCCTGTGGCTAGCTGGTGAGGTGGCGGCTCTGGGGGACATCTGTTCTCTACAGTAGAGGGACCTATATATTTCAGATGTATCCCATACATATGCTATAAATTAGTAAGTTGAGAATGCCCTTTTTATTTGGTGTAAGCAACCAGAAAAGTGCTCGTTAATCTGTAAGCGGATGCATCGTCAGAAGTCACTGAAGCTAGATACACACCTGGGATGTAACTCGTTCTGGAGACTACAGAAGATGAATAATCACCAGCAGTGAATCTGAATGGTGTCCATTCTGTTGATATAGTGCCAGGCTAAGTATTTCTGACTAGATTTAGGTTAGAATAAAACAGACAATATTTTCTTCAGTGTGTTTATCATTACGTAACAGTATTAGACTACTATGGAGATGTAGCTACTCCAGCAGCTGTGCCCATTATACTGGTGCTACTAGCCATACATCAGTAACTCTCTGGAGTTGGACATACAAACTTTACCATGATTGCACTTTGTCACAAGTGACTTTCCTTCTGCTGCGATTAGAGATTTCCGCTTGTGCGCTGTATAAGCAGGATGTGCAGCCAGCTACACATGTGGTTTCAGTATTTAGGTTGTCAGTGATGTTCATTCTCGTGATCCCACATAAGACGCTGCAAGAAATGTAAATCCGCTCTATAGATGACAAGTTTTCATAAAGAGAATGTATGGTGATGGTGCAGGCTTTACTAGTCAGGGCCAGGAACAGGTGCTTGTGTAGGGTGGAGCTGCGGTAAGGACAAAGAGTTGTAATTCAAGACTCTTCTTTTATAAGATGGATGAATTAAACAATTAGGAGGCTTCACCTTTCACTTTATACCTTGCATAAAAAAGAAGTCCTTTGTTCAGATTTAACTGAGAAAATAATCAAAAGTGTGTGAACAAGGCTTTACTACTTCGTTTACTTTTATTACATGAACTGATAAGCTTGGTGTATTATTAGGCATGTAGTTGGTCTTATTGAACAGTTTTCTCATTAGAAAGCCTATAAAATGGTTGGTTCAAACGTACAGTAGTTCCCACAAGCTTATTGTCATATCTATACAGCAAAGCCATGAACAAACGACTTGTATAAATGACATGAAGTAGCCATATGCCACTGAGAACAGAAGACTGGCTGGTGAGTAAAATACATGGCTTAGGTTAGTGATACCAATCTGAGGGTTAAATACAAAAAAATCTGCAAGATTGGCGCTTTAGTGGTCTATCTTTGGAAAACGCCATCAGTCTTAGGGCTCATTCAGACATCATTGATTATTCTCCTATGCAAAAAGAGGATCAATTTTAATCAGTGTTTCTGATCAGATTTTTTTCAGCGGTTTGTCAGTGTCGTTTTATACTATCAGTGTTGAACAGTTTTTATCATACACAAACAGTATGTGAATATCACATGGATGTTATCTGTGTGCCGCCTGTTTTTTTTTTTTTGACCCATAGACATGCATTGAAATATGGACCATCAGAAATAGGAACCAGCCTGAAAGCCGATATAAATGTTGAACTTTTGTAGTGTACAAAACAAATTGCTCAAAAGCACTTATGATTACCTAATGAGTTACTCTCCCCTGGAGTCATCAACTCTCAGAGAAACAAGGGTTTCTCATTGTTAACATGGACACGTCTTGTATGTGGCACTCTCCATTACAATCGGGAAGGTGTGCTTTCATCCTTCACTCTTCAAAACTGAGCACCAGCTGAGTAGAAAGTGGAGGCGTACAGTTGCATATGTCTGGCCACAGGTTTATATGTACTGTAGACACCTAGGCTCTGACTTATCAAGGTGATTACACCAGAAGTCTGATGTAAGTTGCAAAATTTTGGTGCATTTTGATGTTTGCGACTTGTTTTTTTTTCACACCTGTTTTGCCCAATTCTGCTGCATTGGGTGGGACAAGGGCATGATGCCTTAGCTCGTCTAATTCGTGACTAGCTGTGGGGTACCTTATGCCAGAAAATCTTACTCCAGGCATTCTTCACTGCAGTCTTAATGAATCGGGGCCCTGATGCTTTGTAAATCCTTATACACTTTATGCTCTCCATGGCCAAAGTACGTAGACAGCTCTTCTATTCATTGAGGTTCTGTAGCTGCTCCACATTAAACTATAAAATATCTATAAACATATACTGGTAGCAACTTGTGACATGGTGTCAAAGGATATCAACCTTGCTTCATGTCAGTTTATCAAATTCCTGACCTAGATTTGTCCCGGTCAACTAAGTTCTAATATTATTGTTCATTGGAGGAGCATCTATCAACAGCTCGGCCATGAAGGCGTGGACTACAAACTTGCTGAGCAGGCCACCAAGTACTGAAATGCATGACTTGTAAAAATTGTTTTTCGTCTGTTGAATCACGCACCAGAGTCCCAAACTGCTTTGGTAAGTGACATCAATTACGGAAGCTCATTTATTTTACTGATCGACTGCACACAATCCTAAGATCAGAATGGGTAAAGGCAAGCCTCACTTGGATTGTTGTAAGGCGCAACTCTACTGGGTTCTGGAGCAATGGGATCATGACCTTTGGATCGATACTTTTACTATCTGACAGTCCAAAGAAGTAATTTGGGCTTGGCAGATACACTTCTGAAATGCATAGTGCCTAGTATAACCTTTGGTATTTGAGGAATAATGATACGTAGCCGTTTTTCAAAATTTGGGTTATTTGCCTTATTCACTGTCAAGAGTGATGAAGCTCAAATACAGTAGTTGTCTTTATCTGGCCACCACTTACAGGTGCATCTCACTAACTTAGAATATCATCAAATATTAGAATATCATTGGAATATCAAAAAGTTAATTTATTTCAGTTCTTCAATACAAAAAGTGAAACTCCTATATTATATAGAGTCATTACAAACAAAGCGATCTATTTCAAGTGTTTTATTTCTGTTAATGTTGATGATTATGGCTTACAGCTAATGAAAACAAGTCATTTTCTCTGTAAATTAGAATACTTTATAACAGCTTGAAAAATGTTTTTAAAATCTGAAATGTTGGCCTACTGAAATGTATGTTCAGTAAATGCACTCAATACTTGGTCGGGGCTCCTTTTGCATCAATTCCTGCATCAATGCGGCGTGGCATGGAGGCGATCAGCCTGTGGCACTGCTGAGGTGTTATGGAAGCCCAGGTTGCTTTGATAGCAGCCTTCAGCTCGTCTGCATTGTTGGGTCTGGTGTCTCTCATCTTCCTCTCAACAATACCCCATAGATTCTCTATGGGGTTAAGAGTTGTCCACTACTTTCACAATGATGCCCTATCCATAGGACCCCCGCCGATAAGCTGTTATCTGTGCCGGCTGGAAGTGCTACTACGGATAGGGCATCAATGTATGATTGGCCGGAAGTCCTTACCTGCGGTGCTTGGCCGTCAAATTGTAGTGGCCAGCGCTTGTTACCGCACATCCGCCTCCTATTCAATTGATTGAGAGGCGGATGTGTAGTACCCCGCTGCGGCCACTACAGATAGACAGCCAAGCTCTGCAGGTAAGGACTTCCGGCCAATCATACACTGCTCAAAAAAATAAAGTGAACACTCAAATAACACATCCTAGATCTGAATAAATGAAATACTCTCGTTGAATACTTTGTTCTGTACAAAGTTGAATGTGCTGACAAGAAAATCACGCAAAATTCATCAATGGAAATCAAATTTATTAACCAATGGAGGTCTGGATTTGGAGTAACCCCCAAAATTAAAGTGGAAAAATACACTACAGGCTGATCCAACTTTGATGTAATGTCCTTAAAACAAGTCAAAATGAGGCTCAGTATTGTGTGTGGCCTCCACGTGCCTGATTGACCTCCCTACAACGCCTGGGCATGCTCATGATGAGGTTGCAGATGGTGTCCTGTGGGATCTCCTCCCAGACCTGGACTAAAGCATCCGCCAACTCCTGGACAGTCTGTGGTGCAAGGTGACGTTGGTGGATGGAGCGAGACATGATGTCCCAGATGTGCTCAATCGGATTCAGGTCTGGGGAACGGGCGGGCCAGTCCATAGCTTCAATGCCTTCATCTTGCAGGAGCTGCTGACACACTCCAGCCACATGAGGACTGGCATTGTCCTGCATTAGGAGGAACCTAGGGCCAACCGCACCAACCGGTATCACAAGGGGTTTGAGGATCTCATCTCGGTACCTAATGGCAGTCAGGCTACCTCTGGCGAGCACATGGAGGGCTGTGCAGCCCTCCAAAGAAATGCCACCCCCCACCATTACTGACCCACTGCCAAACCGGTCATGCTAAAGGATGTTGCAGGCCGCAGATTGCTCTCCACGGCATCTCCAGACTCTGTCACGTCTGTGACATGTGCTCAGTGTGAACCTGCTTTCATCTGTGAAGAGCACAGGGCGCCATTGGTGACTTTGCCAGTTCTAGTGTTCTGTGGCAAATTCCAAGTGTCCTGCACGGTGTTGGGTTATGAGCACAACCCCCATCTGTAGACTTTTGTATTTACTTAGTGTTAATGACTGCCTTCTGGACATCTGTCAAGTCAACAGTCTTCCCTATGATTGTGGAACCTACTGCAACAGACTAAGGGACCTTTTTAAATGCTTTGGAAGCCTTTTTTTTAAAAAAATATTCTAATTTACTGAGATAATGGCTTTTGTGTTTTCATTAGCTGTAAGCCATAATCATCAACATTAACAGAAATAAACACTTGAAATAGATCACTCTGTTTGTAATGACTCTATATAATGAGTTTCACTTTTTGTATTGAACTGAAATTAACTTTTTGATGATATTCTAATTTAGTGAGATGCACTTGTATGTCTATATAAACCAATACTGCTTCATTGGTGGACCACGATTTTTGATATTATCAGTGATATAATTTCCATTTTGGAAATAAAAAGCTACAAATCATTAATGCTCATTAGAATGAAGCAGATATTTGTGCTGGTAAAATTTATACAGATAATGTATAAGGTTTCTGGAATTCAGAAAGTACCGTATCTATTGTAATGGGGAAGAAGTAAGGTTATGCTCTCAGTAATATAACTATGGGTTATTGGTGGCATTGAGCCAAACTGCGATACTGCATAACTGGCCATGATCATTGCAGATTTGTTACTGGTGGGTAAATGTACAAATACACATAAGCAAGGCTAAAACGTAGGGGAAAAAATAGAAATATTCTGTGTATTACACATATACTGTCTAAATGTAGTAATGTGAAAGTCATGCAACCCAGTGCTATTTTATCGATTTGGTTGTTATAGGAACCATGGTAGATGTCAATTGTAGGATTTATTATGTGGTAATTAACAAATCAATTTTTATAGTATTTTTTTGCCATTAATTGAATATGAAATGTGGTATAAGAAATCATGATGTAAATATCATAGTTTACTAATTTTAGTAAAAAGATTTGATCTTTCTGATTTTGTACCATCCCTATATAGTGTAGGGTCAGGCCCATACTATACGTAGGTATTATCACTGTATTCTCCATATAAGGCCTCCTTAACATGTCCTGTTTCCAGTACATGTGGTGTCATTTTTCACACGTATCGGAGACACTTACACACCCATTATAATCTGAGACTGCGCACATGTCCTTGTTTTCACACAGACTGTGTGACCCACACGTAGAAATGTCTGGATTTTTTTTCCAGCCGCACGGAAAACACGGATGACATGTGTGCTGTCCATGTGCCACATATAGGAATAGAAATTACAGGTATTTTAGATGTTAAAGATGTGCAAAGCTATAGATAGGTATGGGTTAAATAGATGATAGATATCCGCGAGATATATAATTAGTGCCTTGCGTGTGTAGATTACTGTAAATGTATTAATCTAATAAATAATTGAAAAAATGATGTGGGGTCCCCCTTCCATTTTTGATAACCAGCAAAGGTAGAGCAGACTGGTGTGAGCTGATATTATCAGGCTGGGAAGGTTACTGGTTATTGGGGCATTCCCAGCCTAAAATTACCAGACTGCAGCCACCACAGAAGTGGAGCATCACATTAGATGAGCGAATTCTGGTGCTTCCCTCTTCCCGATTGCCCTGGTGTATTGGTAATTGTGGTAATGGGGCGTGGGGTTGATGTTGGCTGTGAATTGTCGAAAAGCACAGCTTGCATCAAGCCCTGGTTTTGAAGAAAGAATCCGTCACTCATTGAGTTGCAGAAAAGTAGTGTAAGATTTATTAGCAAAGCAATCCAAAAACAGTGACGTTTCGGTCCCCAGCGCTAGGGAAATAGGGATTCAATGCCAATAGGATATGTTCATATCCTATGGGCATTGAATCCCTATTCCCCTAGCGCTGTTACGTGCAGTGTATCATATGCAATCTGTCTGAAAAAGGTCCTCCCGACTGAAATATCACTATTTTTGGATTACTTTGCTAATAAATCTGACATTATTTTTCTGCAAATCTATCAGACACCTCCATTACCAACCCAGTAATAAAAAAAAAAAAAAAAAAAAAAAACACCACCAAAAAATACTTTTTGACTAAACACTCAAAAAAAATTTAGAAAAACTTGTACGCTGTTCAAGCAATCTGACATAGGTTTTTCAGGTTTCCATTTATGAACTAAGAAAGAAAAGCAAGACATATTCCCTCGTTCATCAATTAATTAGAACAAAAAGTTCCCATGCAGGTTCGACGTAGTCTAGTGCTTCCCCCGACGTTCCTCAAATCCGGTTTGTGTTACTTACTTCACCACTATTCAGAGTCGCCCGGTACTGACGTCACCGCTCATCAGTGGCCAGGTCACGTTACACTCAGCAAGACCTGGCGACTGTGATGCGCAGTAGCAAGCACTCATTACAGTTGCCGAGACTCGCTTAACGCAGCGTGAGCCGGCGACTGTGATGGGCGGTGACGTCAGTAACGTTACTGCTAATCCGTTGCTGCATTCGGGTAACTGCATGGGAAGCACTGGACTACATCAGACCTGCATGGGAACATTTTTTTTTTATAATAGATTGGTGAACGAGGGACAGTGTGTTGTTTTTATTTCTCTCTTTTTATGTTTTTCAGGTTTCCGTTTGTGGACTGTCGGATTCCCTGGGATATGTTGGACCTGCGTGGGATTTTATTTTATTTTTTTGTAATAAATGATGAACCGGGAAAAGTGTGGGGTAGTGTTTCTTGAAATAATATTGATTACTGGGTTAGCAATGGGGGGTGTCTGATAGACACCTTTCCATTACTAACACCAGAGCTTGATGCCAGCTGTGTATTTTGACAATTCACAGCTAACCTCAACCCCAAAACCCATTTACCCCATTTGCTAACACACCAGGGCAATCGGGAAGAGCGAAGGTGAAGCGCCAAGCACCTAATGTAATGCTCCACTTCTGGGGCAGCTGTGGGCTGGTATTTTTAGGCTAGGAAGGTCCAATGACCAGCTCTCGGCTGTCTACTTTACCTTTGCTGGTTACCAAAAATAGGGGGGATCCTATGTCACTTTTTTGATTTATTAGGTTAATACATTTAGACTAAAACTAGACAAGCAAGTCACTTTTCTATCTCTCTGCACATCTTTAACACCTTAACATGTGTCATTTCTGTTCCGGTACGTGTCACACAGATGGCACAAGAATGACGTAGACACGGATAACACCAGTAATTCTTTTTCCAGTATCTGTAAATTCAGGATGTTTGAAGGGGGCCTAAGACTGTGCACTGATTGATATCTTTTCACTCTGAGGCTGTATTTAGAAGTAGTCCGTTATGGCTCATTCAGATGTCCGTTTTTTAAGTAAGAGTCTATCCATGTTTTTCACAGAACTTGTACTAATAAAAGTCTATGGGGCTGTTCACATGCCCAAGTATATTTGTGGACTATACAGAAACATGCTGACATGTCCAATTTTGATCCAAGCAAAGAATCCAACTCGCCAATACAAGTCTTTGGAAAAAAAAAAGCAGGTAGCACTTGGATGCCATCTGTGTGCTGTCAGTTTTTCACAGACTGATAGGGGAAGCTAGAGGACCTCCATCAGTGTTTTTTTTTTTTTGCCTACAAGACAAACTGATTAAACTCTTAACAGAACGAAGTGGCACCCCAGGTGAGCCAGTGCTGACATCACTTGGAAGGGCATCGTAGGTAAGTATGGATGTTATTTTACTGGTGGGAAACGTATAGATTCAGAAGAGGTTGTCTTGCATACAAGAAACACCACTCATGAACGAGCCCTTACTGTGTGTGTGCCATGCTTTGGACTAGCCTGTGACCTGCACAGTATTACAGTATCTCATAGACAGCGTTCAATGAATTCAGTCCACACGTGTCCTTTGTTGCGATTGTGAGATGACACCCCCAACCTAATTATTACCACATATTGTCCTAATATAACATTTTAGATGGGTTTTTCTTAACTCCTCTATTTTAAATTTTTCTTACCATTAAAGTATCCATGTGATTTCTTCCTTCTTTTTAGCTACATAATTTTTGTTTCTGAAGTATGATTCCTATTTGTAAATCAAAAGCAGGAGCGACTTCTGCTCTCTGTAGGTTCCACTCCTGATTCTGGCTTTCAATTACTGATGCAGAATATTGACACGTGATCAAACTGGTTGTCCACTATTAGGAAAACCCCTCTTCAATCTGAATGTTTTTCCCTGTTAAAATAAAGAACACTTATACTCTTCTCCTGCGCCGTTCCAGTAGTGTTGGGACTCCCGTGAGGCTTTAACGTCACGTGAGCCCTGGGACCAATCAGCGCTACGAGTAATCAAGAGGAAGTCAGGGCTGCGGCTGTTAACTCATTTCATTTTCATTATGTATACGTCCGAAGATGGGGACAGTGATGCCAGCGCTGATTGGTGCCAGGGCTCACCTGCCCTAACTTCACACGAGCGCCAAAAACGAGAATGCCGACAACGCTGGAAAGGCGTGGGAGGTGAGTGTGACGACACCGCATTTAATCTTAATTATACAGATGTAAATTCAGCAGGCCAGGAGACATATGCTATTATCTTTATACTGAATTTTGAATTTGTGTTTTTCTTTGTTTGGTCAAGAAACACAGACTATTACTTGTGTAAGCCTGAATGTTGACACTTGAGTTGATTGACTGCAACTTATTGTCTGCTAACTATGTAAGACAGGGACTCCGGGATCATTGAACAATGGATATTTGCTAAATATGTTAATTGACTATTGTGTGGGCCCTGTGGCTTGTTCACCCGCAAAACAGAGAAGGATGAACTATGCCATTTGATTAAATGCTCAAACGTTGAGAGTTAAACTCATCCCACCTCCCCTCTGACCTGTGGATGATGACCTGAGCCACAGATGTGGATATAAAAAGGAATTTCTATCCTTCTGCAAGAAGAATCAGCGTGAATTGCTTGTAACAGCTAGGGCAATATGGCTCCATCAAGAGGGATGTAGATGTGACTACAGGATGTCAGCTTAGGGGACATGACCCCAGCTGGAAGAACTCAGATCTGCTCCATTGAATATTAGTGATCCCATGGCGACGTTTGGAGAAGCCAGGTTGGGACCCTCTAGTCACCTGGTCATGTACCTCAATGGACTGTCAGCTTCCTAAACTTGTTGTTACTTCCTCTCTGTGGGTGCCCTCCAAAAGCGGGGTGCCACTGGTGGGGGTAGTCAGCCCTGGAAGCCCCGAAGTCGCAGCGGGTTTAATCTCGGTGAGTCAGCGGAAGGGTGAGACTCTGTAATTTTGCACCATCTTGGGCATTTTGCTTGGACTGTTCTATATGTTGTTTTCTGTTTGGTGGTTCAATACATTATTGCTTACCCTCACCCTGTGTTGTCGTAGTAGTATTATGCCCACGGGAGACCCCTGTGTCTCCACAGTCAGTATAAGTGTTTTTATTTTAACAGGGGTGAACAGAGTTAGAAGGGGTTGTCCCAGTAGTGGACAACCTCTTTAATAATTTCAAAAGCTATTTATTGAGCTTTTAGGACTGATGACTGCAAGAACAAAGAATCAAGGTTTAAATGACACGTATCTAAAAACAAATTGCAGAAAACAATGGTTGTATCTGAGGTAGATCTGCAATTGGCTGGTTAATACTTTTTTGGAGAAGAAAATGTTGCCTGTGTTTTATAACTGGCTTACGTATAATATAACCCACAGCGCAAGTAAACTGTCAGTGACCATAAAAAAAACCTTGCTGTCGCGACGCACTGTAAACATGCTGCACTTTCCTGCATCACTGGACTTCAGACTGACTCATCTGCCCCAATCTTTTATAAATGCTTCTCTGAATGTTTGTCATTAAATGTTTAGCTCATGGGCTTCTTCAAAGTCCTAGAAGTAAACAACTGTACTACATCTGCAAACAGCAATTTCATGGATTTCATTTATTGTAAAATGGTGCTGCCACGTTCCTTACTGTCGCTCTGTTTGGGGATGGTGGAGACAATTTTAGTGCTTGTATATGTGATGCATAAATGAAACACATAAACATTGCATTTAAAACATAAATTGTGTGCCTATATGTATACAGTATATTTCAGATTATGTAATGCAGAGCAAAATATTGTGCCTTCGTATATAGTAGAAAAGATGCTTTGAGTGAAAACAGGAAAATGCTCGGAGTGTTTATTTCTGAAAGGACAAGCTCTGTGTTAAACAATTTATATAAAGTTGGGATGAGCAAACAGTGTCCCTGATGAAAAATGCAGAAGGTCGTGCAGGTGCTGCTCTAGCAGTAGTATTGTCATCTAAGACATAGAAAATATCATCTCCAGAAAAAAGGAAAGGACTAATAGGATTTAGGTACATCAGAAGAGTACACACCCCCAAAGACAAATTTCTGCTTGAACTATAACCTAAACTTTACAAGCTAAAATCTCTGCAACAGAAAGAAGTAAAACAAAAAATCTACATTTTACTCAGCTCTGCAGCCTCTATTCCATGACATTTCAGCAGTTTTAACATGCTCAAACTACTGATATGTCCTCTTTAATGTTTGATTTGCGAAACCTAGGAAGAAAAACACCCTAGTTTGAAAATGTAGAGCTTTATATATTTCATTATTTAATTTTAAAGGGGAGCTCCAGAGTATATAATTTATAGAACTGTTCACATGTCCACATTTTTTATGCAAACACACGGTTCAGAGAAAAAAAACATGGACATGTACATAGATTATAATGGGTATGTGTGCTATCTGTGAAAAACACAGATGGTAGTCACCAGTGAAAAAATGATGCCCGAGGACTTACTTTTATTTTCTTAAATATTAATTTTAACTGGTTACCTCTTTTACTGTTCTGCTTCTGGTCTTGTGACTTTACACATTGTATTACAATTTGTTACAAACAAATATCAAGATATCCCACTTTCTACATTATCAGATGCTGGATTAATAATAAAAACTGCATTCAGAATTAGAACAATAATCCCATATTTGTAGCCAGCTTTACTTACAAGTTGAAAATGTGTGCAGATGCCCTTCTCAGTTTGCAGGAAGCTGACCTAGTAAGCCAGTTAAGAAACAATAAGATAGACTGTCAGTCTGTTTGAGGAAGCACCCATATGCCAGAAGCTGGAACCTAGGGGAAGTTGGGCTGCTTCCTACTGGAGAATTGGAAGAAAGTGGGTGATTTTTTTTTTTTTTTTCTTTTTAGCTTTACAGCAAAACTCTTCTGAAAACTGTTTTGTGTGATTTATAGCGGAATAACACTACTAAACAAAGTTTTTCGCTACATCACACTAGGTATTTTATTATCTGTCATCCTCCTCATCTCTTTATTGACGACAATATTGAATAGTGAATTTCCACAATAGACAAAAACTTGAATTGCTTATACATTCACAAGACCTCTGAACATGTCTGATTCCTAAAAGCCCTTCCACAAAAGTGTTTTCCTAGTACATCCCACAGATACTTGATCGGACTGAGTTGTGAAGAATTTGGAGTCCAGTAATGGGCCACTACTATTAGGAAATTCTATTGCATGAAGGGGTGTACTTGATCTCTCACAATGGGTAGGCTGGTGGTGCATGTTAAAGTAAGATCCATATGAGTGCTAGGATCTAAAGTTTCCCAGAAAAGCATTGCTTAGAATATCACCTCCGCTGGCTTGCCTTCTTTCCATCTCAGCCAGAGGTAAGCCACTTACACAGGCCCAGGAATCCTCATGATGTAAAAGAAAGGCAAAACCGGCAAGCTGTGTTGCACTGTATGTTTTAACTCCTTTCTATCATAGCCAGTATGAACTTTTTGCAATTTGTGCTAAAGTAACTACTTATGGGACCATCAAATCTAGGCTGTGCATCTAACATGCATCAATGAGCCTTTGGTCCATGACCCTCATGCTGGTTATTCGCTAGTCTTTCTTTGCATCATTTTTGGTGGGCTCACAAGTCCTGCAGTTATGTATCTAATCTGACCCAGCCATTTGAATTTGGCTGTGTCATAGTTTCTCACATCCATTCGCGTGTCCATTTTTTTTAGCTTCCAGCGCATCAAATTCAACGTTTGACTGTTCTCTTGTTAACTAATATCTCCTATCTCTTTACACATGTCATTATTCCCTTCAATTCTCAGTGGTTTAATATTACGACAGAGTATTTGATTATATTGTTCAAGAAAGAGATGCCGAAATCCTTCTTGTACAATAATATTTATTCTTGTAAATTTTCATAAAGAACATGTGACATTATGGCTCTTCGATTTTTAAAGAGGTCTTTTCAATATCAAGCTCCTTCCTGGTCTGACATTGAACATGTAGAAACACTAGTGGAGACAGCCACTTTCCACCTTCCCCCATTAGGGCTCTTTCACAAGTCAGATTATTTTTGGTACATGTGCTACCATTTTTTTTTTTTTTTTTTACGGATAGATCACAGACCCACCTTTCATGTCCTTTTTTTTTTTTTTTTTTCTACACAACGGCTTGTCTGCAAAAAAACGCCCTAAACTGGAAACACAATTGAGGGTATGTGCGTTTTTCGCGCGTAATTCACGCGTTTTGCACGTGTGGAATTGCCTTGCGTTTTCTACTGCATTGTAGATGGCAATTCTGCGTGCGTAAACGCACAAAGAATTGACATGCTGCGGAATTTTCCTCACATCAAAAACGCTGCGGAAAATTCCGCAGCATGGGCATTACAGTTGCGGAATTACATAGGGGACCATGGCAGAGGGCTTAACATGCATATATCATGCGTTTACGCTGCAGAAATTTCCGCATGAAATACGCATCGTGGGCACATACCCTTACTTTGTTGCAGATCACACCAGTGCAAGTCACTGGCCCATGAATAAAAAACTGATGTCGTCCGTGTGCTCTTCGTATTTTACTGTTTAATGGATAGAAGCAGCTAAGTTTTTACAATCCTTATTGCACGAAGAAAAAATATTAATTCACAGACCAAAATGGGTCCAGTACACTAAAAAACAGTTTTCACATGTAACAAAAAACTGACTTAAAATCTTGCCTTCAATATAGAGTATCATGCACAAGTACTGTTCTAATTAATGTAAAAGGGGTATTCCAAGCTCCTATCCCAATCTCCAAGCTCCTATCCCAATATGTAGTAGATGTAATATTATTATTTACCTCCAATTAGTGAATCTGAAAAACTATACTACATTTCTGTCGCTTACCCCATGTGCAGGCGTTGCTGTAGCTTAGGTATATCTCATATAGTGACAGTGGTTAGTGGGTTGAGCAACATAGCGAATCAGAAGAACCATACTACATTTCTAATTGGAGGTAATTGCTAATCTTCTTACTGAACCCACTGCATATTGGGGTGGGAGCTTGGAGATGGGGATACTCGTTTTAAATCTGACTGAAGATTATTAGTGGAGGTACACTTTAACCCCTTCCAGACATGACGTACTTTGTTGCATGCCTAGTAACTGCGCATGCTATCAATGCAGGCCAATAGTGACTGTTATTTAGCCATCATCTGCCTCTAACAGCAGCGGGTAGAGCTGCGGTTAACCCCTTAAAGGCCACTGTTAATCTCTGACAATGTCATTAAACGCATGTGAACTAGGGGCTCGCCATTCCAGGCATTCATCGGCCCATGATTTTTACTAGTACTGTTGTATTGCAGTACACTATATAGTATAAGCGACCAGACGATTGTGAGTTAGAGTCCCCTATGGAGACTGCAAAATAAGTCAGTAAAAAAAAATATTGAAAAAAAAAAAAAAAAAAATTTGAATTCTCTCTTCTCTTTTCCTCAAATAAAATAAAACAAAAACCCACTAATTTGATACAAACAAAAAATCTATAAATTAACCTGATCGTTTAGCAACATAGAGAAAAAAAAAATTGGAACACCAGAAATGTTGTTTTTTTTGGTTGCTACAAAACAGCCAAAAAAATGAGATCAAAACTTTGTATCTAACCTAAAACAGTATAAATAAATGTCAACTCACCACACAAGTCTCAAACCCTGACACAGCTTCACTGATGGAAAAGTGAAAACAGGTCTCGGAAAATGGCGAATTTTGTAAATTTCTGATTTTTTTTTTCTTTTTTTCTTTTTTTTTTTCTTCTGCAACTTAAATAAAGACTATACATGTTTCATATTGCTGTAATTGTATTGATCTGAAGAATCATGTTGCCAGGTAACTTTTACAGTACACTGAAGACTGTAAAAACGAAACCCAAAAAACAAGGTTAAAATTGTATTTATTTTTTTTACCATTTCACTGCACTTGGAAATGAATGTTTTGTTTTCGTCTTCATTAAATGGTAAACTGAATGGTGTCATTTAAAACTGCAACTGGTCCCACTAAAAAGCAAGCTGTCATACGGCTGTGGTTGAAAAGTTAAAAAAAAGCTATGGATTTGTCAGAAGGGGAAGGAAAAACGAAAGTGTAAAAACTGAACATTGCCGTGTCAGAAAGGGTTAAATCCATTTTCCAAGATTTTTTTTTTTTTTTTTTTTACCTAAACAAAGAATATGTATTCATTATTGCATTGTTGCTTTACTGTCCAAAGGAAAAAGGATCCAAGGACAAATCCTCTGCGTGTCCTGCATAAATCAAGATGACTATTTTGTATGTGACAGGGGAACTAATGCTTCAGGCTCCTGAGGCTGACTGTGTAAATCTGAAGATATTTTATTAAGTGTATGTCTTGTCAGTATTTAACCTTTAGGCTACGGTCATCTGAGAGAATCGGGCTGATTATACTAATGATACTCTGATCAGAGTGTGATCCGATTTCACTTTGATGAGCTAATCGGAGCAGGTAGACAATAAAATTTCTCCATTCCGTGAGTCTGCCGAAATCGGACTGCACTCGGATGTTTTCCATGCACCCATAGACTTGAATGGGCGAGTGTCTTCCAATTTCAAAGTGAAATTGCAGTATGCTGTGATATTTATTTATTTTTTCCCGCTGACTGATTCTGTAAGTGAAAAAAAAATCTGCCCTCAGCACTGCCCTATTGAATAACATTGATCTGAGTGCTAACTGATAACAAATTGTATAGCACTTATCCAATGTGTACGCTGGTGTGAGCGAGTCCTTGTAGAGACTCTTCCGAGGACTTGATCTGTTCATACTTGTACTCTACTTTAGATTATTATTTATTTATATAGCGCCATTGATTCCATTGTGCTGTACATGAGAAGGGGTTACATACAAAATACAGATATCGCTTACAGTAAACAAACTAACAAACTAACAATGATAGACCGGTACAGAGGGAAGAGGACCCTGCCCTTGCGGGCTTAAATCTACAGGATGATGGGGAAGGAGACAGAAGGTTGGGGGGTTGTAGCAGATCCGGTGGTGGTGAGGCAGCGTGGTCATGGCAGGCTGTAAGCTTTCTTGAAGAGATGGGTTTTCAAGTTCCGTCTGAAGTATCCAAATGTGGCAGATAATCGGATGTGTTGGGGCACAGAATTCCAGAGGATAGGGGATATTTGGGAGAAGTCTTGAAGTTGATTGGGTGAGGAACAAATAATTGTGGAGGAGAGAAGGAGGCCTTGGGAGGACCGGAGATTACGTGAGGGAAAATATCGTGAAATTAGTTTAGAGATGTGCAGAGGAGACAGGTTATGAATGGCTTTGTAGGTCAGTATTAGTAGCTTGAACTGCATACGCTGGGGAATTGGGAGCCAGTGAAGAGATTTGCATAGGGGAGAAGCGTAGGAGTAGCGAAGAGAGAGATGAATTCGTCAGGCAGCAGAGTTAACGGACTAGAGGTGCTAGAGTGTTTGCAGGGAGGCCACAGAGGAGGATGTTACAGTAGTTGAGGTGGGAGATGATGGGGGCATGCATAATCATTTTAGTAGATTGAGGGTTGAGGAAAGGACCGATTTTGGAAATATTTTTGAGTTAAAGGCGACAGGAGGTGGCAAGAGTTTGGATGTGCGGTTTGAAGAACAGGGCAGAGTTGAGGGTTACTCCGAGGCAGCGGACGTCAGGTACCAGGAAAAGCATGTTGCCATTTATTGTAATAGATAGATCTGGTAGGGAAGATACATGAGATGGAGGAAAGATGATGAGTTCAAATTTGTCTACATTGAGCTTGAGGAAGCGAGAGGAGAAAGAGGATATGGCTGATAGACACTCTGGGATTCTGGACAGCAGAGAGGTAGATTTGAGTGTCATCAGCGTATAGGTAAAACCATGGGACTTTATGAGTTGTCCCAGGCTAAGGGTATGGATGGAGAAGAGGGAGAAGAGTAGGGGTCCTAGGACAGAGCCTTGAGGGACACCAACAGAGAGAGGGCGGGATGAGGAGGTAGTGTGGGAGTGGGAGACGCTAAATGTGCGGTTGGAAAGGTATGAGGAGATCCAGGATAGGGCAAGGTCTTTGACGCCAAAGGAAGAGAGGATCTGTAGTAGGAGGCAGTGGTCAACTGTGTCGAAAGCAGAGGAGAGGTCAAGAAGGAGTACAGAGAATTGTCAGTTAGCTTTGGCTGTAAGTAGGTCGTTGCTAATTTTGGTCAGGGCAGTTTCAGTGGAATGATGGGGACGGAAATAAGATTGTAGGTTGACAAAGAGTGAGTTAGATGAGAGGTGAGAGGAAAGATCAGTGTAAACATGCTGCTCGAGGAGTTTGGAAGCAAACGGGAGCAGCGATATGGGGCGATGGCTTGACTTAGCGGTTGTCTCAAGGGATGGCTTTTTGAAGATAGGTGTGATTGTGGCATCTTTGAAAGCAGAAGGGAAGGTACCAGAAGTTAGTGATAGGTTGAAGAGATGTATTAGGGATGGGATGAGTGTGGGGGTGAGGTTGGGGAGGAGGTAGGATGGGGTCAAGTACACAAGTGGTGAGGTGTGATTTGGAGAGGAGACGAGTAAACCCTCCTTCAGTGATGTTGGAGAAGGCGGTTTTGGGGTAAGGTCATTGGTCTGATATACAAAGGGGTTGTGGTGGTTGAACAATATAGACTTGCCTTGTTTGGTCGATTTATTTTTTAAGTGTGCAGTGAAGTCCTCAGCAGAGATAAGGGAGGGCGGAGGAGGGAGTTAAATGTTGAATAACTGTTTGGGGTTGTAGGATAAGGAAGATACGAGGGTTGTGAAGTAGGCCTGTTTAGCAGAGGTGAGGGCTGATTTGAAAGCGAGTGTTGCTTGTTTGAATACAGTGAGGTTATGTTGCGAATGTGTTTTCTTCCAATGCTGCTCTGCGACCCTGGACACTTGACAAAGCTTTTTAGTGTGGTGGTTGTGCCAGGGTTGTCTATTGCTTCGTCACACTGCCATGCACGAGAGGGGCGACCACATCAGTAGCTGATGTGAGAGTGGCATTGTAGGAAGCAGTGGTGCTGTTTGTGTCGTGGAGTGAAGATATTGGTGTCAGTGGTAGAATAGAGTCAGAGAGTGTGTGACTGTCTAGATGTGCAAGGTTTCTGATTGGGTGTGCAAGTTTCTTGACATGGGTGACAGGTGAGGAGGACAGAGATGAGAAAGTGAGTAGATGATTGTCGGGTTAGGGAGAGCGGGGAGGTTGTGAAGTTAGGGAGCAGAGATGGGTGAAGACAAGGTCCAATGTATGTCCGTCTGTGTGGGTGCCTGAGGAGGATCACTGAGTAAGTCCAAAAGAAGAAATAAGTGACCGGAGTTTGGTGGAGAATCACCTTTCACTAATCATTTTCTGCATGTGCAGACGCAATCTAACATCATGGTAATTTGTCTTCATTACTTTTTGCTGTTGTTCAGTTTGTTTTTACTCTGTTCTGTTTAGAATAAAATCTCCTGTTTGCTATTTGATGAAGAGAGTTTATTTTTACTGTAATAATGTGTACTGGGGGCAGCCAAGATCAGAAATGCTGAAATACGTGAGGCTCATATATTCCAAGTTCACTCATTGCATGAATTTTAGTGGAATTGTGTATTTTTTTAGTGGAAATTTATGCTTTACAATCAACTCTATGAAATCACTGCAATCTGCTACAAAAATGGAGACAGAATGTGCACATATTCTGCAGATTTGCGGCCACATCCACCACAAATACACCTCGTGTGAGCATATGCTTAGAGGGGTTTCCCAGCATCGACATCTGCCACTTGTCCACAGAATAGGTGAGAAATGCCTGATCAATGAGTGCTCCACCAATGAACACAACGAGATGGGTTTTGAATGGAGCCGCAATCGAGCAAGCATGCATGCCTCCCAATTTAATGTCTATGTGGCGGACAGACACAGCCAGATACTGTACTTGACTGTCTTTGTTAATCCTAAAGACTTTGAACAGCGCACCACCGCACATGCTTAACTGCAGCTCTATTCAAACTCTACCTTATTACAGTCATTTATAGAGGAGGACCAGGAGACCTAAGAGTCTTATCAGCACAGAATGACTGTCCAAACCAATTACAAGCACTCAGTGCTCCCTTGGTGTTGCCAAACATTAAGTACACCATTCCACCACCCTCTTCTTTGATTAACAGGTGGAAAACAAGCAGGTGGGAAGGTGCACCTAAATGTTTATCCCTACCATGATGCACCGAGCTCCTGTACTTGGTTTCACAATTTATTCTGTGCTGATAGACTCGCTTTAAGGCCACGGCCCCACTATCCGCATTCGGTCAGTATTTTTTCCCAGGAGTGGGAGCCAAAACCAGGTGAGGAACAATCAGAGAAAAGGTATAATAGAAACAAGTCACCAATTCTGCATTTATCAACCACTCCTGTTTTTGGCTCCCCCGGATGCCAAGCCTGTGGAAAACAGTTTATAAAAACACTTTTCTCTGCATTCAGACCTCTACTATGGGCCATACAGGTAAGTATAGATTTATTTTTCTATAACCTGTATGCCCATAGTAGAGATCTGATATCGCCCAGGGGGTGACAGATTCCATTTAAGTCTGTCTTTAGCATTGCCCACGTGGTCTTGTCTGATTTGAAGAAGGGTGCATAATAGTGTTGAGCGAGTGTGTTCTGTTAACCCTTTCGCCGAGTATTCTCGGGCCGAGCTCCGAGTATTTACAGCTGCTCGGTGATCTGTTTGAATCACTCACGTGTGCATGATTTGCGACTGTTTGACAGCTTTATTACATGTGAGGAATGATTGTTTCTTTTGCATTCCTCACATGTATTAAAGCTGTCAAACAGTTGCAAATCATGCACACGGGAGTGATTTAAACATAATACTGAGCATCTGTAAATACTCGGTGCTCGCCCGAGCATACTCGGTGAAAGGGTTAACAGAACACACTCGCTCAACACTAGTGCATAATCATTAGAGATAGGGAAATGTATTCTCATAGCACTATTCTCTGCGAGGATTCACAGGTTTCTGATCCGGGACTGGCGGTGATGTATGCGATATACATACTCCTGGACAGAAGCCGTCTAGTGGGCGCAGAAACAAGTGTATTGAGCGAGGCTGCGCCCATTAGACGGCTTCTGCCCAGGAGTATGCAGGTCTGTGTTTCCATGCAGAACTCACTGAGACGTGTTCTTTTTCTCTGGTGGTATCATGGATGAAAAGTGCCAAAACAAGCCTGAGTCTGTTAAAAAGCCGTACAGCACATGGATGACATCCGTGTGCTGTCCATATTTAACATTGCAAGGTATAGGGGAAGCTTTGTAATTTATCCATTCGTGAAAAACACTGATGGTAAAAGCTGACACATGGACCAAACACTGATGAAACACTGATCCAAAACACTGACTCCGGTAACATTTTTTCGCGTACGTGTTTAAACACGGTTGTGTGAATGAGGCATAGTACAAAGCATTTCTATTCTCACGTTCTCTATATTCATGAGTTTCTGTGATCTGGTAATAGAAAAGGGAAGTCTGGTTCCTTCGCAGCTTCCTTGTAGGCTGTTTTCCAATATCCTGTTTCACAATAAGGACACCACCGGCTACCGTTTGCCAGCCACCAGCTTAAGACAGTTATGGGCTTGCTTCTCTAATACTTAGCGGATGAACGTTTGTACACATTAGATGCCCGACTAGTCCCACCGAAATTGGTGGGGTTGGCTGAAATAAGTCTAATTTGTGTGACCACCTTCAGGGTGGGTTTTTGTGTACTGTTTAATACGTTAGAGGCTTGATATATACACATGATTTTATACCGTGAATCTCTAGGTTTTTCTTTGCATTTTTGGCAACAGTTTTTATAGGGTAAAATATACTCCAGACATCAATATACAAGCACTAATATATATGCAGCATTGTATTTCCAAACGTGAATTTGTGTTGTATTTGCTATACTTTGCTAGTTTCTTTCGGCTGACACTGACGTTCTTCGTTATTTGCGTTTATATGCTTGTCTGGGTTAGGTAGTTTTGCATCTCTGCGGTGTCTCAGGGGCTCTTTTGTGCATGGAACGTCCTAGTGGTGTAGATTTCAGCATGCACTCCTACATTGTTTGAAATAGTTGGTTTTGATATATACTAATACTTTTGCTATTTTGATGGGTTTTGCACCTGATATTGTCTGTATATATCTTTTGTGTATATATTTTTATGACCACTGTGTTTGTGTAACTTAAAAAAAGGTATATTGTTGCAGTTTTGACAAATAATTGTCTACGTTTGAGCTATAAAGGTTTTAGCCTTGCTGTAGTGCCCTTAGCATGCAAGTTAATGCAGTTTGGCATAGTCATATGGTATTCTCTCTGTATTGTAAGTTAACTTCTGTCTAAGAACTTTTACATGTGACTGTAATTGACAGAATGAAAGCTCATAAGAACACATGCCCCCAATCATTGCCTTTGGAAACATGTTTGTTGACTGATTGCCTGTTTAATGAAAAATAGCTGTAAGTAGCACAAGCCCTCATGTACTGTTTGTGCACTCTCATCAACTTCTTAGGGTATGTGCCCACAATGCAGAAAATTTCTGCAGCGTTTCTGCATGTTCCTGGCAGTCAAAAACGCTTGTGGATTTTACACGCGTTTTTGCAGCGTTTTTACATGCGGATTTGACTTGGGTTTTTCAAGTGCATTGGGACCTCAAATCCGCATGCGGAAACGCACAACTAATGGACATGCTGCGGAAATTCTGCATCAAAAACGCTTGAAAAACGCATAGTGAGCACACAGCCTTAGGCTATGTTCACACATGTCTTGGCAGCATTGTTTTTTTTTTTTTTTTTTTTTTCAGGAGCCAAAATCTGCTCTCTTGACAGTAAAACCGCTGTGTTCCAATTTTTTTTGTGAAATTTATATTTCTTGAATCTTACTTTTACATTATTTTCCCATTTTGCTTGTTCAAGAGGCTGCATATAATTAGAGCAATATATAGCAGGTTTCTATATATCATATAGTTCATTTTGTAGGTCCAGAAAAGAAGAAAGTCTATTTAGTGAAGGATCATACGTGTATGGGGTTGCATTGCCGTGATGGTGGTAGGGCTTACACAATTAGATTAAAACAAATACATTGCATTTTAAAAGAAACAGTATATACAATGTTCCCATGCATCCTAATGCTTGCAGAGAGCTGCTGCACCCTCTGTGATTGGTGTATTACAGTCACAGCAGCGAGCACCTGCACCTTTATTTCACTTTGCTTGTGTTGCCTAAATAAAAAGATCATCTTTGTTAGCAGATGGGCTCCAATAAATGAATCCGCATATAGATATAGTAAATATAGCCGTAATGCCATGCAACATTTAGTGTCACTGCACTGTACATTTGAGAGTTTAGGCTGCCTCGGGTAACGTTTACTCCTCCTAATCTTCCCAATACTTTGTTATTTTGGGCAGAACATTTTTGGATTTTACCCTTTCTGAGCTCATGCTAGAGGCCAGGAGTGGCAAGTTTGCTTATTATTAGGGTCCTACCCGAAGACTTTTGTAACACTTACACCAATTTATCAAAATGTGCAGTAAGAATCTCACATTCATAAGTATAGCACACTGAGCAACAGTGCAGTTTACATAACCTGTATATACATTATATTGGTATCGCTCAGTGCTTGCAGAGTGCAGCTGCACCTTTTATGTTTTGTTGGCTAAATTCTTTCGGTATACCTGTTAAATATTGCACATTTCCAGCTTACTAGAGCAGGATGAATGCGGAAGCTTTGTTTGAAGTCTTGTTTTTGTAGACCCACTGAAAAATCTGTGTTGCCACACAAGAAACAGGATGTGACTTCTTACAGGGAAGTGCTAACGAAGCTTACTTAGCATACCACCATTTGGTGCTCTGGCTTTAATGACTTGCAGTATTCACTATATATGGCCTTTTCAATATACTAAAAAGTTCTCGCTCTCAAAGTTTTAATTAGGTTACATTTTATTTTGGAACTACTGTCTTCTAGGACTAAAGTTCTGTAACTATAAAAATAAATGGAAAATATTTATTAATGTTCAAAGTGAATCTCCACCTTCATATACATTATTGTATACACTTCTTCCTCGTTGAATTCAGGTCATTAAGTCCCATTACACCACATGTATGTAACCCCGCACCATTCAGTCTGCTTTTAGACATTTGAGGAAGAATAGGTCATTCTAAGCTCATTAAATTTGAGCGTGGTCCTATAATGGGATGTCAGTGGTGTAACAAGTCCATTCATGAAATTTATTCTCTCCTAAATATTCTGTGATCAGCTGTGAGTGATATTAGTGAAAAGTAGAAGCTCTTTTGAACAGCAGCAATTCATCCATGAAATGGCAGACCACGGAGAGCTACAGAGCAGGTGTTGAGGCAAGTAGTACATAGAACTCACCAATTCTCTGCCGTCTCAATAACTGCAGAACTCCAAACATCCCCTGGCATTAACATCAGCCCAAACGCTGCCAAGCACGGTGCCAAGCGTTGTTTGAAGTGTTGTGAAGCTGCACTGGACTCTGGAGGAGTGGAAACGTGTTCTGTGGATTGATGAGCCACGTGTCACTATCTAGCAGTCGGATAGACTCCTCTGAGCTTGGTGAACACCAGGAGAACTTTACCTGACTAACTAGATTGTGCCAGCTGTAAAGTATGGTGAAAGAGGGACAATGCCATGAGGTTGTCCCAGAAGAGAGGAGGACTAACTCCTCCTGGGATGGGATGTCATAAGAAAGTTAGAGGTGTAACATTAGGAGTCGTAATACTTTTTGTAGTAATATTTGCAGGTGTATTTCTGTTCCAGAGCACCACATTTTTTGTATACACATACATTTAAAAGGAGTCTGTCAACTTGAACTGACATTAGACCGACCTATGCCAAGTAGTATGAATACAATGCTGGAGACGCATCTACCATAAGATATGATGCAAACAAAGAAATTGGTGCTATAGAAAATCTCACATCAAAGATAACTTTATTAGTATAAATATCCAAATAACAAACAAAATTTAAAAAGGCAGAATGACTCAATGGAGGACTTGCAAAGACAAAACCAGGTAAATTGCTATATCTCTGGACTCTATTAATATGTATAGTGGCCAGTGACAATAGATGATAAAGCTTATAGGACCAAAACTCAGAATTCATAGTAACCTTGTAAATAAAGCAAATGCATATGCAGATCGCATCCTATAGCTGTAAAGTTCAAATGTGCTTATATAATTAATCACAATAGATAAAGTATCTCAGCATATCTAGGTTAACTTACACTGACGAGCATAATAGTAACAATGTTTTGAACTTTTGACTTTCAGGCTCCATATCTCACCATCCACTACTGCAGGGGTCTCAAACTCAGCTGGGCATATGGGCCGCACACGGAAAAACATTTAATTTGGAGGTCGCATTATTTGCATGACAAAGTGACATTTTTAGTGATACCATTTTATTTTCTATACACCTTTTGAACTGGTCCTCATCTTGCAGACATGGTCTCCCCTCCAGGTCCCCCATACTTCAGACATGGTCTCCCATCCTGCAGACATGGTCTCCCATCCAGGTCCCCCATACTGCAGACATGGTCTCCCATCCAGGTCCCCCATACTGCAGACATGGTCTCCCATCCAGGTCCCCCATACTGTAGACATGGTCTCCCATCCAGGTCCCCCATACTGTAGACATGGTCTCCCATCCAGGTTCCCCATAATGCAGACATGGTCTCCCATCCAGGTTCCCCATAATGCAGACATGGTCTCCCATCCAGGTTCCCCATAATGCAGACATGGTCTCCCATCCAGGTTCCCCATAATGCAGACATGGTCTCCCATCCACGTCCCCCCATATTGCAGACATGGTCCCCCATCCAGGTCCCCCATATTACAAACATGATCCCCCATATTGCAGACATGGTCCCCCATATTGCAGACATGGTCCCCCATCCAGGTCCCCTATATTGCAGACATGATCCCAATATTGCAGACATGGTCCCTCATATTGCAGACATGGTCTCCCATCCAGGTCCCCCATATTGCAGACATGGTCCCCCATCCAGGTCCCCCATATTGCAGACATGGTCCCCATATTGCAGACATGGTCCCCCATCCAGGTCCCCCATATTGCAGACATGGTGCCCCATATTGCAGACATGGTCCCTCATATTGCAGACATGGTCTCCCATCCAGGTCCCCTGTATTAGAGACATGGTCCCTCATCCAGGTCCCCCATCCTGGTCCCCCATATTACAGACATGGTCCCCCATCCTGGTCCTTATCTTGCAGACATGTTCCCCCCATACTGCGGTCAGGGTCCCCGTCACCCCATACTGCGGTCAGGGTCCCCATCGCCCCATACTGCGGTCAGGGTCCCCTCGCCCCATATTGCGCACAGTGCCCCCCTGTGTTGTATTTCACATGACAGAGAAAGAAAAAAAAAAGATTCTCACCTGTCCTCCGTTCCCTCGGCGTCCTTTATGCACCTGTGGACCGCAGACACAGACTCCGTAACGGTCGCGGCTCTTTCCAGCAGCCGCCGACATCAGCGCTGTAGTGCAGTGTATTGCCCCGCAGAGACTGGCTCTCTGCACAGCAATACCAGTGTCAGCCGCCGGCCTATCAGAGGCCAGCAGCTGACATCGGCGCATGGCAGTGACGTCATACGCCGCTGCGCTGGGACGCAGATGTCAGCTGCTGGCCTCTGATAGGCCGGCGGCTGACACTGGTATTGCTGTGCAGAGAGCCGGTCTCTGCGCGGAAATTTACTGCACTACAGCGCTGATGTCGGCGGCTGCTGGAGAGAGCCATGATCGTTACGGGGTCTGTGCCTGCGGGTCGCAAGAAGCAGCCGGAGGGGCCGTGTGATTGAGACCCCTGCACTACTGCTTCGAATGCGAGATTACCATCATTTTATAGATAATCTTGGCTATCTCATACATAAATTTGACTTGTGACTATTTAGCATATGATTAGTTATACAGATTCTTGTAATTTAACTGCATTGTTACTGTTTTGCTCCTAAAAATCTAAATTTAAATTTATTATTTTGTTAGTACTTTGTAAATCCACCTTTTGGTTTTCAAGACTGCCTGAATCCTCATTCTGCTCATGCTTTCGATCAGATTCAATCATGTCTTGACCAAAATCTGATCCCAGGTCTCTTCTACACGTTTCCAAAGTTGGTGCATACTGGTTGCTTCGTTTGGGTATGTATACAGCTTTTTCTTCAACTCTACCAATAAGTGTTCAATTGGGTTGAGGTCTGGGGACTGTGTTGACCAATCTAGCACAAATACTTTGTCATTGAACCTTATTTCGCCAATCTCAACATGTGCTTCGGGTCGTTGTCTTGCTGGAACACTATGTTGTCCTTTTCATACCCATAGTACTTGAGTGTACGAAGTAACTCGTCTTCTAGGATACTCACATATAGCTCACCAATCTTCTACTGTGCACTTTTGGTACTTATTTGCAAACTCATACCTTTGCTTCTTATGACTATTTTGAAGTCGAGGCTTCTTCACCTTTTTTTGGGCCACCATTCCAGACTTGTGTAACACGCGTTGCAGAGTGCTTATCTCATTATTACAAAGCCTATTAGTCACCTCCACTGTCGTGTGTGTCGCGCCAGAACTGATAGACCTTGTGATGAGTTGACTTGTTGAACTCCAATATATTGCCTAGATGTCCACCTCTTGGCTTTTGAGCAGATGGATGGACTTCATTTTGTATTCTTCCAACTGTCATGGCACTCACATGATGCAGTTTGGCAATTTTCTTGGCTGAGAGACATCTATTGATGAGCTGGATGATCTGTTTCTCTTTTCTTGGGAAATCTTCATGGCTGCTCCTTCTTTCGAACCAGTGACCTTTCACTTGGAAATCAACCTAATAACACACTGAGCTATTAGGGAATGTGAGAACAGGTTGTAATTTGTAGTATACGAGAAGAAAGAGATTTTTCCACCACCAGGAGCAAAACAGTAAGAATGCAGTGATATGACAATCTGCATAACTAATATATTAAATAGTTGCATAGATTGTCTATAAAATGATGGCAGTCTCACATTCGAAGCAGTAGTGGATGGTGAGATATGGAGCCTGAAAGTCAAAAGATCAAAACATTGTTGCCCTTTTGCTCGTCAGTGTACATAATGTAATGACTGTGCAGCCTAGTAGGTTCCCCAACGCGAGTTTCACCCTCGCTTCGTCAGGCTGCGTGACGTAGTAGACTGCGTCTGGGTGTCCACCTTAAGTAGGCATATACGGCCGAAAATGATGCACATCAGAGTGCACGTTCGCTCTGCCAGCACCATTATAGTCTATGGCCCCGTCAGCGCATATG
Source organism: Phyllobates terribilis (assembly GCF_046119375.1). Taxonomy (NCBI): domain Eukaryota; kingdom Metazoa; phylum Chordata; class Amphibia; order Anura; family Dendrobatidae; genus Phyllobates; species Phyllobates terribilis. Next base: position 266,503,788 of record NW_027362764.1, on the reverse strand, counting down.
TCCGAATTCCACCTTGCAGGGGTGAGTGGGGGGGGTTCAGAAGCAAGCTCCAATGGGACCATGAACATGCAGAAAAGTGCAATGTGAAAGCACCCTAAGAGGTGCGCACAACTTATTGAATTTGGCGCATCTGATCAGTGGCGCGCAGGTCGCCAGAAATGCTACTCCACTTAGTTACTGGCATAACATTTCTGGTGTAAGAAACACCAGAACTTTTGCTGAATTTGATAGGCTGGTGTAGCCATACCCCATCCCCTGACTCCTAAGCACCACACGTTTTGGCAGAGCTGCTTCAAACTTTTATGAAAACTCCAAAAGTCGCTAAAGCTTTGGATATGCGTTGCACCAGAATTTGCGACTATTCAGTGTTTTACGCAACTGGTGTGAACACTTTAATGTATTGGCCGCTTAGTGTTACAACTCTGTCTTTATTCTGCACAGACTGAAGTTTAATTAAATATGTTAATTAGGGTGCTTGGTGCACCCTCCCATGTGGCCAACAGGCTCAGTACAGCGATCTACCCACTAGTGTTGCATTACCCCACCTTGCTCACTAATGACAGTGGTGGCTTGCCTGAGCTTTCTTTGCAAACAGGTCTTCCTTCAGGAAAGCCAGCACTGTAAGTCACGAGTAAGGGAAGGGAGTGCATGCCAGTGGGTAGAGTGGTGCACTGACCCTCTCGGCATGCCAAGGGTGCAATGAACAGCCTGGATACTTGCCCTTTCACTTCTATAGTTATAGTCCTTGATCAGTATCCCTTACATTTCTTTCTGTGGTTCTTTTAGCAGCCATATTTTTTCAGACAATATTGTAGAAAACTGGTCCAGCAACCTTAATACATTTGGGCCGTCGTGTTTTGGTTTGTGCATTGTATAATAGTATATAGTAGCATTTATCAAAATCCAGCATAGCTTTGATATGGGCATCTTTCTGGTGTTTTTCTTCATAGATATGTAAAAAAACGCATAAAACTATTTGTTTGTTAGGGTTTGTTATGTATTTTAAAATGCAGAACAAAAATCCTGTGTGAAGCTGGCCTATAAGCAACTCGCATGCCCATGTTCTGCATCCAGAATGGCTACTGAATCCATTCTAGGGAGAAAGGAAATAGAATTTAGACATCAGGCTTCCTGAAGAGGTTTTGTACCATTTCCTATACATTGTTGTAGCTCTGCAAGTTCCTACCTACTAGCAGAGCATAGCTTCTACCCAACATGCAGCAGGATTTCCTGACCATTACTCGTCTTGTTTTTTCTACGGCTCATTTTTAAAGTTATGTGCACAATGGAATCACATTTGGCTTAGCTCAAATAGAAAATATAGGGTGCGGCTTGTATTTTTAACATCAGATTGTCACATTGTGCGCCAAGCGACAGAGGATAATTGCTACTGTGAGCAAAAGACTGGTGAAATATAAAGAATTATGGGTTACATATCGAAGCATAGATGAAAGACTGCAGACTTCAGATAACAGGGCACAGCTGCATGTTATGTCTTCTCTAATCTACTATAAATAGGAATGTATCTGTGTGTTGTAATATTTAGACAGTATTATGCAATGAAGAACCCTACACCTCTCTTATGGGTCTTTTAGGGTAACAAAACTTAGAATAGATACCCTGCAGTAAGTGAATAATCAGTAGTAAAATATGTAAAAAAAAAAACAGGGTACTGGGATAGCCTTTACGCTTTTTTGATTGAGTGTCACTTAAGTACCCTATGTTTTTTACATGTATTACTACTAATTAATGACTTACTGCAGGGTCGCTATTCATTGTATTGGTTGTGCTTGTGTGTTGGTGGCCACAGTGTGAGCAAGCAGTTGCCCATTGCACTTGTACCGGCGGCTGTGCTGGCCCATGTTTTCGATTTTGTCTTTTAGGTAAATTTACTTTTTTTCTTTATGCCCCATAATAAATAAAATGATAAAAAATTACAATAAAATCCACAAGATCTTTCTGCATTGGCAATTTCACTGGATGGGTTTCAAGGGGTAAAATCTGTAATGAAATTATGATTTCTGCAAAAGCATTAACGTGCCGTGATCTCACCACTGATTATTTCTTACTATGTGCAGAAAGGACTATAATTTCGTCATTATCTAGAAGACTCCTGCTTGCTACTGGTAGATATACTCATCTATAACTAGAGCGGCGTGCTTCATACATACCTCATACTTATGACATTTATGTAATCCTTAGTGAGCTCGCACTGCCGGTAGGTATATTGTATTTACATTGTATCACAAGATAGCTGACCATTATGTGCTGGTAATAAGTTTGGCTTCATGTGAGTAAATTTGGTGCAGCTTAATCCAACAGGCTTTCTGATCAAGACTGGTGTATGAAATGCCAATCTTGATTCATTCCCTCCACTGTGTCTAAAGGCATATTAAAACAAAAACAAAAATTCTTATAGCTAACAGCAGTCAATTTTATAAAATGCTACATGAAAATTTTTTTTTGATGGTTCGGAAACTGCAAACTTATGGATCAAGAGCGTTGGGACTGGAATTTGCAACTGCAGCTACCTGCTGCGGGAGAGCTTTACCTTACATGGCTGGGAAACTCCACAGTTAATTCCAGCCTAAAGCATTTTTCACCTTTCCCTTAGCAAGGATATATATTGTAGATAAGAGGGGGTCCAATTTATGGGAACCCCACTCCTTGTTATTGTCATAGCTTTCAATTGAAGCAGAGACCATGTGTGTGGCTGCTTCTCCATTCAGACTTTTGAGCCATGGTGCAAGTATGGGTGGCTGGGGTCTCCTGTTCTGGTGATTGACACTTGTATATAGGACCATTCTGGAAGAAAACCTGTTGGAGTCTGCAAAAGACCTGAGACTGGGACGGAGATTTATCTTCCACCACCACAATGATCCCAAACATAAAGCAAAATCTACAATGGAATGGTTCAAAAATAAACGTATCCAAGTGTTAGAATGGCCAAGTCAAAGTCCAGACGTGAATCCAATCGAGAATCTGTGGAAAGAGCTGAAAACTGCTGTTCACAAATGCCCTCCATCCAACCTCAATGAGCTCGATCTGTTTTGCAAGGAAGAATGGGCAAGAATTTCCGCCTCTCGATGTGCAAAACTGATAGAGACATAACCCAAGCAACTTGCAGCTGTAATCGCAGCAAAAGGTGGCGCTGCAAAGTATTAACTCAAGGGGGCCGAATAATATTGCACGCCCCACTTTTCAGTTTTTAATTTGTTAAAAAGTTTAAAATATCCAATAAATTTCGTTCCACTTCACGATTGTGTCCCACTTGTTGATTCTTTCCCAAAAAATTAGAATTTTATATCTTTGTTTGAAGTCAGAAATGTGGCAAAAGGTAGAAAAGTTCAAGGGGGTCAAATACTTTCACAATGCACATGTACGTCATGGCGATCATGTAGGCACAAGAGCTGTACCCGCATGATCGCCGCCAGGAGCTCGGCGTAAGTGATAGCAGAGTTCCAGCTGTCACTGCCAGGAGCAGTGTCCGCACCGCCCTAGGCCATTTAATCCCGTAAATGATGAGATCGATATTGACTAGTGATGATCGAGCATGCTTGTTGCTCGAGATTTACGAGCATGCTCGGGCGAGTACCTATTATCTTCAGCGTGCTCGGGGGTTAAGTTTTCATCGCTCCGTGAACATGATTTGCGACTGTTTGACAGCTTTAATACATATGAGGAATGCTGGAAAAACAGGCATTCCTCACATGTATTAAAGCTGTCAAACAGTCGCAAATCATGTTCAGGGAGCGACAAAAATGTAACCCCCGAGCACACTGAAGATAATAGGTACTCTCGCGAGCATGCTCGTAAATCTCGAGCAACGAGCATGCTCGATCATCATTAATAGTGATCTAATTGTGAGGGCCTGATCGTTGCTATGGAAACCTGAGTTTGTTATGACTACCTCCAGGTCTGCCAGTTACAGTACCCTGTTTAGACCATGCCAGGAGCATGGTCAAAAAGGCGATCTGTCAGTGTAACACTGACTGGTGTAATGCATTGCGGTGCTGATGCATTGAAATGCATTGTGGCAGGGATCTGAGTAATGAAAGTTAAAGTCCCATAGGGGGACTAAGTAAAAACCTTAATTTTTTTTTTTTTTTAATATTTAATAAAAAAATGAAAAAATATATTATACCAATAAATAGGTATATTTATAAAAAAAACCAAAAAAAAGCACATATGGTATAGTCATGTCTGGAACAACCCAACCTATAAAAGTCACACTAGTTAACCCCGTCAGTGAACACTGTAAAAAAAATAAATAAATAAATAAGACGTGGCAAAAAACTATGCTTTGTCATCAAGCTGCCGAACAAAACGTGATCAAAAAGTCGAATGGACATAAAAATGTTATCCGTGGAAACGTCATCTTGTCTCGCAAAAAACAAGCCGCAACACAGCTCCATCAGCAGAGAAATAAAAAAGTTATAGCTCTCCGAATAAAGTGATGCAAAAACAATTCTTTTTTTCTATAAAAGTTTTTATTCTGTAAAAGCGCCAGAACACAAAATATTATATAAATGTAATATCGCTGTAAACATACTGACCCGAAGAATAAAGTTTTCTTATCATTTTTATCACACATTGAACGGCATAAAAAAAAACAAATTCCTGAATTGCCGAGATGTCCCCTGCTGTAATCCTCTGACCGCTGACGCCGGGGAAAATGAGCGGCTCCGGAGCAGCGCTCAGTGAGTGATTGGATACCGCACCTGAGCACAGCTCCGGTGCCCGCTTGCTTCAGGAGTCATTCTCCCTGGCTCCTCTGCATCAGCGGTCATAGGATTACAGCGGGGGACACTTAGGACAGGTGAGTATATGGATTTTATTATTTTATTCTTATTTTACACAGGGACACTACGGAAGCAGACACTACTACCCTAATCATTGTCGTGTGCTCCTGATGCAGCACACGGGCGGCACACTGTTGCCACACGTGTGACACACACGGGACACTGATATCTCTGGTACCGCTTTTCCAAGTACCGGAAATATATGGAAGTGTGAAACCGGCCTTAGTGTGTGACAGCAGCCAAACATAAAAAAAAACGATATAAATCTGGGATCGCTGTAAATTGCACAGAATAAAGCCATCTAATCACTTATACCACACAAAGAACAGTGTAAAAAAATAAATAAAACCAATTCTTCACCTGCTGATGATTTGTTCATTCTGCCTCCCAAAGATCGCAGTATGGCTCGGCTCACACCTATCCTCCGCTCTGCGCTGAGTGCTTACACCGGGGTTTCCATGTAAATCTGAAATACGTGATGCAGACAGAACCCTCGGCGGAAGATTCCCTATAGTGAGGCAGATGGAGACTCTGCATGACGTCTGGCCTATGATCCTGTGGTGTCCGTCTTTTTAGGTGTGCATAAATGAGCGGTTGACCACAATTTTCTGCACCTCTGAAAAAGACACATCTGACCAGAGGCCAGACGGAGTCCAGAGTAATAAACCTAAAAAACTATATCCAAAAATTAGGCAAAATATGATATTGTAAAACTATTAATTCTTTATTGAATCACATAAAAGACATAGAACACAATATAAATGATAAAAAAGGGGGAAAAGATAAAAATGAGGAGGGGAACGGATGTGAACTGAATATATCTCAGAGGTAACAATTCAAAGGCCAATAATATTGACATGATATAACATCATGTCGCTGAATGGGATAATAGAACACCCTCGGTCATCACAACTTCTCACATTTCTAGCACCGTACTCATCTATTCCCAAGCTGCACAAACTCCTTATCCTAATGATACCCGAATGTTGAGCCGCTGCGGCCGATCTCTATTACTGCACCTGCTGTGTGCTTTAATGTTTGCTCTAACTGCTCCTCATAGTATCGCCACCTCTGTGCCACTTACATAGTAATAATGTCTCCTTTGTGCTCTCTAGATGGTAAAATTGCCCCCTAGAAAATATTAATGCCTGTGCAAGTGCCCTAGAAAACGGTGTCCACATTTTATCCCTATAAAATAATAATGCTACCTGTGCACATGTGACTGCCACAGTACTAAGTGCCCCTATAACAATTATGCTTCTGAAGTGCCCACTTAGCATCTAATAATGTCCCTTGAGTCCTCAAATGTACAGCTCCTCTATACACAGTATGATGGTCCCACAGTTACCCTATACACAGTTGAATGCACCCGCCGCTCCTCCATACACAGTATGATGGTCCCACAGCTCCCCTATACACAGTATGGTGGGCCCACAGCTCCCCTATACACAGTATGGTGGGCCCACAGCTCCCCTATACACTGTATGGTGGGCCCACAGCTCCCCGATACACTGTATGGTGGTCCCACAGCTCCTCTACACACATTATGATGCACCCACAGCACAGCTATACACAGTATGGTGGTCCCACAGATCCGCTATACACAATAAGTGGGTCCAACAGCTCCCCTATACATAATATGGTGGTCCAAAAGCTCCGCTATACACATTATGTTTGTCCCACAGTTCCGCTATACGCAGTATGGTTGTCCCACAGCTCCGCTATACGCAGTATGGTGGTCTCACAGCTCTGCTATACATAGTATGGTGGTCCCACAGCTCCGCTATACACAGTATGGTGGTCCCACAGTGCCACTATACACAGTATGGTGGTCCAACAGCTCCCCTATACACAGTGTGATGGGCTCGCATCTCCGCTATACACAATATATTGGACCCACAGCTCCGCTATACACAGTGTGATGACAGCTTCCCTACACATAGCATGATGAACCCACTGCTCCCCCAAAATACAGTATAATGAATCCCACAGTAGCCCTCAGACTGTATAATGGCCCCCACATTAGCTCCCAAACTGTATAATGGCCCCTACATTAGCTCCCAAACTGTATAATGGCCCCTACATTAGCTCCCAAACTGTATAATGGCCCCTGCATTAGTCCCCAAGCTGGATAATGGCCCCTACATTAGTCTAGAAGCTGTATAATGGTCCCTGCATTAGTCCACACTCTTTCAGAGTCCTCCACCCTATGTATAGGGGTCACCCATTGTTCATGTTGCCCCCACAGCACACTACAAGTTTTAATTTATAAAAAATCATATACTCTCTAGAATTCAGTTGGCATTCATTCCAAGCGCTGCTGTGCGCTCAAACATTAGTTTTCCACCCCCACATTGGGTATCTGCATATTCAGTAGAAATTGTATGGTCCATCTTCTCCTGTTACCCTTATGAAAATGAAAAGATTGGGGCTAAAGCAACGTTTTAGTGGGAAAAATGTGTTTTTTTTGTTTGTTTTTTCCATGGCTTAACGTTCTAAAATTAAATGTGCTCGCTGCACCTCTAGATAAATTCCTTGAGGGATGTAGTTTCCAAAATGGCATCACTTGTGGGGGCATATCAGTGGCTCTGCAAACACAACATGGCTTCCGCTATCTATTACACCCAATTTTACGGTCCTTCCCTTCTGCCCTGCGCCCAAACAGTAGTTTTCCACCACAAATGGGATATCTGTGTAATGCACAACAAATTGTAGGATCCATTTTCTCCTGTTTCCCTTTTAAAAATGCAAAATTTTGGCCTAAAGCAATTTTTTTTGTGGGGAAAAAGTAAAATATAAATTAGTTTCCTCATATCTTATTTAAGGGCATAAAAATTCATAGTTTGAAAATTTCAAAGTTTTCACTTTTTTTGTCAAATTTTCATAAGCAAACATTATATTGACCAAAATGTACCACTAACATGAAATACAACACGTTACGAAAAAAACAGGCTCAGAATCACTGGGATCCGTTGAAGTGTTCCAGAATTGTTACCTCATAAAATGACACTGTTCAGAATTATAAAAATTGACCTGGTCAGGAAAGTGAAAACAAGTTGGAGGGAAAGTGTTGAAGGGGTGAAAAAATGTTTGTCATAGTAAAAAAATAAATGTTTGTTTCTTTTACCGTTTTCTGAGATCCATAACATTTTTAATTTTTGATTGATGAGGCTGAGTGAAGGCTTGTTTTTTTTTTTCATCCTGATCCAATGTTTTTACGGAGACCATTTTGTACCCAGGTAGAGATCTGTCCATCAACTCGAGTGGGGCAGGGAGAAGCCAGCTGGGGATGTCATTTAGCTAGTAAGGTCTCTGTAGTCTCCAAGTGTCTTTTCAAACTGTATTTTCTAAAACATTCCTGGTTGTAATTGTGCAGCCGGGCCCTGAATCATGCTGCATGTGGGTTGGGCAGCATGAATCTTATGACCTGTTCCCTTTTAAGTTAATAATTACGTGATCCATACTCTACTGACTTAACAACTATAGTGTTTTACAGGGCTCTAGAAAAATTTCTTGACTTTGTGAACCGCATTGCGCACACCTTCAAGTTTCTGAGCACTAGTGGGCATCCACGAGGCCACAAGTTTGTGATTTTTTTTTAGTTGCAATCACAAGCCAGTTAGATTCTCCTGTGCTTCTTTCAATAAAATATTAAAGGAAACTTGTCCTGTCAAAAAATGTTATTAAGCTGCAGACATGGGGTTAATCTTCAGGTTAATAGCTTCTGAAACCGCACTGCAAGCCCTTGTACCAGGAGGAAGTGAACTTAATCCCTTCTGACAGAATCTGGCATTCAGTCTGTGAGGCAGTGACCGGGATCGTATACGAGGGACGTTATATATCCCCTGAATGTGTACAGAGACCTATTAAATCCATTGGAGTGCATTGCAGTCAAATTCACCTGCGGCTGCAATGCTGGAGAGCATGGACCTGGTCAGACTGTCTAAGGCAGATTAAGTAAAACCCGGCAGGGCCTTCATTTCTTGGAGGAGGCTACAGGAAGGCAATGGGGCTGCCTCCTCCCTCCAACCCGGGTTTTCCAGTGGCTCTTGCCACAGGTCCTTTAAAAACCCTGCATTAAGGAGTAGTGTTGTTAAGTGTTGGGACCTGCTAAGAGGATAGCAGGAAAACTCGGCAGGACTGTGTATAGCTTAACCCACACCTGGGAAGGCTCTGAGCGGCCGGGCGCGGCCGTTGCCCTCGGCAACCATTGTGTATGGACTTCTGTTAACCCGGCTGCGAACCGGAGGACTTTCTGTTAACCCGTGAGTTGCTGAAATAAAAGCTGTTTATGTTGGACTTGCTTGGGTCACTGCTTCAGTTACTGCACGGTGTGAACACCCCCACCTTACAAGTCATAAAGTTGGTATCCTCCCAGTAGCTGGGCCTTCAGTGTGGCACCAATACGGCTCAAGAATGCTATTATCCTGCAGATTAACCCCATATCTGCTGGTTAATGGCATTTTTTTACATTACCGGCTCCCTCTAACTACAAACCTAAACCTTGAATATCACAAGAATGGAGACCAACATAAAGATCAACATTAGTGGCTCCTGCCCACTGGCAATGTGTCATCCCACTCCTCCTTGTATACTGATGTTCTTGGTGTATGTTGACTGGTTTATTGAATAGTCCATGAAGTTCACAGACTTAGCTATTCGATCATGGCTGTCTAATGGTTTAATGCCTTTTCTCTCTAATAATTTAATCCTCCAATCCCTGTTGGCTAATGGTTTAGTCCCCCTATACTTGGTATTAAACACAGAAGTATTGAAACTGGCTGTCAAACTCCATTCTCAGGGTTATATTGGAACCACTTGGGACCACTAGTTTAAAGCGCACCTGTCAGCAGGATTGGGCTCAGTAAACTACATACACTGTCAGGTGGGCGACATTACACTGATTAATACGATACCTTTGTTGATGAAATCCGTCCTGTGGTTCTTGTGTAATCTTTACTTTCAGTTTGGAGATAATGATATGCTTGTGCTTCGGGGTGGCCTTTGGGGGGCGCTCTATTTGGTACTCTGCTTACATATTCATCTGTATGCTCTTATGACAGCTCACTGTGCCTTCACTGACCTGCCTCCTATTTTACCTAGCCCCACACTACTAGATGCATTATGTAAGATAGGAGGCAGGGCAGTGAACGATCAGTGAGCTGTCATAAGAGCATACAGATGAATATGTAAGCAGAGCACCAGATAGCGCGCCCCCCCCCCACAGGCCGCCCCAGAGCACGAGCATATCATTATCTCCAAACTGAAAGTAAAGATTACAGAAGAACCACAGGACGGATTTCATCAACCAAGGTATCATATTAATCAGTGTGCCCATGGTGCCCACCTGGCAGTGTATGTAGTTTACTGAACACAACCCTGCTGACAGGTGCGCTTTAACGCTTGTTGTTTGGGACTTAGAATATAATGGTTTAACGCAAGTGCCTTGTTAGTATAGACCACAGTGTCTATAATAGTTGACCAGCCCTTCATATGCATTAAATTGTTCAGCATCATATTTCTAATGGATTTATGCCCAAGTTCGTGGGGTCTAAGCGTTTTAGTGATCTGTTTACAGCTATCTTTAGTCTAGCATTTAGGCTTGGGTTACACAAAAATTCCATATTTGCACTATCATTTTAATTTACTAATGGACGTGCTCCTCTTAATAAATTATTCAGGACGGAAAAGCGCATCCACCATCCAGATAAAAATAATTTAAGGATGAATAAAGACATATTGTCTGAAATGCGTTTGCGGTTATTATACCACTGGTACTTGTGTGACTTGGACTACTCGAGATTTTAATATTTTTGAAATAAAATTATTTTTATCCGTATGCTGGATGCTCTTTTCCGTCCTGAATACTTCTGCTGCGCTGCAGCTCTCTCCGTGCAACGGACCCACAGGAGTGGGTGAGCTGACTTTAATCATATGATTATCTGTCTTTTCTTAATAAATTAGGTTTGTCGTACTCCAGCATGCTTTCTGTTAAGACAGGTCTTAGGAATGAAGGTCAGAATAAATATCTCCCATTGACTTCATGAGTTGTGTCTTTAAATTGCACCATGTGTTACCTGCAATGACAGTATTGTAGAGCGCAAAAAAAAGCTACAAAAGAGCTACCAAAACAAATTTCATGTAGTTCCCGGCTTAATAGTAGATTTTTCAATGTAAACTGAGGAATGGTGCCTCATTTATTAGGTGTAATTGTTTCCAGTCTACTTATCTAAACAGCAACATTTTAGAAATAACGAAAGCAAAGCACAATTAATTCAGCTATTATGCTTGGTTGCAGGGTTACATTTTGCAAGACGTTCTAAGAAAAGAAATTGCTACATGAGACAGTAATTATGCAATTAATGAGATAGATAGGAAATGTAAATAGTACACAACAATGGAGTGGAGTTTACTTCAAGAAATTGTAAGCTGTTGTCACAAACTTTTTCAGCACTATCTGTACTCCTACAGTGAATATATTTGTAAGGATGTTTGGTAAGGATAGGCACCTCCCTGAGTGCTTTGTAGCCAAGCGCAGCACTGTATGTGAGGAACTGGATGTGCATGGTTTTGCAGCTCAGTCCCATTCATTTCAATGGTTATCACTAAAGCCTTTTCTCAGAAAAGGGAGAACTACAGTATTGTGTATTGTAGCAATTATCCCACCTTGTAAATGACTCGCCCCCTGGCCCGTGGGGTACCCGGAACCGGGCCTTCTGGTGTACGGTGCTGATGGGGGTAGTAGTGGAACCCGATCCCGTGGCTCAGGGTGGTCAGACCAAATTGTGGAAGTCTATTTATCAGTGTTTTGAATGTCCGACTACGCCACCCGTGGATTGCGGTCAGAGATAACCGCCGCTGTGAGGCAGACCGCTGAGGCTGGTGTTGGTGTGCAGCACAGGGGTAGGATAACTCCCCACGGGAAGAGTGTAGCCTCAGGGCAGTGTAGGTGGATGCTGGGGGTGATGGTGCCAGCGCAGCAGAAATCACACAGAGTCCAATGATGCAGTCCAGGGTCTTTTACTCACAGTTGTTATCCAAGTCACTTCTGTCAGCAATGACTGCCCAAGGCGTGCTGCGTCCACCAGGTGAGGGGCTCTGTTAACCCCCAGGCAATTCAGGAGTATGGCACAGGACCCCCTTCTGTCCTTTCTCTGGCCTCTCGTGCCCCACCAGTGACCAAACTTCTGTCCAGCTACCGCGGACCGTGTCGGGTAAGCGTTGGCCTCCGCTTCCCGCTATCCTATATGGCGCCTTCCTAGCAGGTTTAGCGGGGGGTCGCACCAATAAATGATCACGACCTCCGGTTCTTGGCTGAGGGTAGATTCGTCTTCACCAATTTAGGGATCTGGTACCTTTCCACAGCCTGACCCTTCCACCCGGTATAATGGGGGTTTGCAACGGTTGCTGTCCGTTCTGCTCTCTTAGGGTCCCTTCTGCCTTCTTGTTTCTGGAGCCCTTCCACTCCTCTGTCTCTTCTCCTTCCTTCCTTCTCCTTCTCCTCTCTGGCCCCTGCCTTTTCTCTAGGCCTGCCTCGTGGAGCTGAGCTCAGGCTGAGCCTCGGCTCCCTGTCAGCTCTCTACTCCTTTACTCTGCTCTGCTTCTCCCCTGACTTAAGATGGCTCCCACCTTTTATCTGCTTTTCTGTGTCTGAGCACAGGTGACCTGCACCCAATGAGCTCCTTCCTGTGCTCCAGAAACCGTCACCTTTCTGCTCCTACACCACTGGGTTCTCTCCCCCTTCCCCACTCCAGCCAGGGACATGGTCAGTTGTGCCTGCAATATGGGAGCACCGTAGAGCTGTCCCCCGGAAATGGGGTGTGTGTGTGCTGTATGCAGCTAACTGAGCCCTGGTCCACACTCCATCCTTACCTGGGAGTGGAATATCACACCTCTGGTTGAGGTGCAATATCCCTGTAGCAACCGAACCCTCGGGGCGCTACATAAACATGCAAGCGCTCACCCGCTGAGCGAGCAAAATGCTCATTCATCTGGGTGACTAGTTTGTGTCTACTCCAGCAAAAAAAAATCATTGTGATTGCCAGCACATCGTCCCGTGTAAATAGGAGATATGCTGCCAAAAACATGATACTGTATGGGAACAGAACAATCATATTAGCTATCGTTCTGTCCTCTTAATTGTTTGCTAATTGATCCCCTGAACAAATTGCTACATAGTTAATTGTGCTCATTAAGGTGCATTGACTGACTAAAATAGGTACATCTAAATGGACCATTAAGCTGTCGGTCTTCTCTTGTTCCTTACCCCAGAGTGTTATCAGTTTCCTTTGTAACTAGATGCTACTTAAAGATTAAACTTTTTCTGCATTTGTCATATTTGGCAGGATCTCCACCGATCAGCAGGCAACTAAAGTGCGTGCCAAATATGAAAACCGCTGTGAAAGTTTAGTTGCTCTTTAAAGTGTTGGTCTCATGATTGATCTTCAGCAGGGCACAGCTCCCCTGTTTCCCAGCTTCCTGCTTGCAGGTGGGCGATTCGCTTCTCACTGACCGTAGGGAGCGTTGGTATTGTTGCCTCGCTGGCCCAAACTGTGCGCTGTCCCATGCTGAAAAATAGGTCATTTTGGAGGAGCCCATTGGTGCTGAATCTGGCCGGATGCAGAGCTCCGGACAGCTTCATAACAGCACCTCAGCACCTACATGCTCTATTACATGAGCTTGTAAGCACGTGCTCCTTGCCTAAGAAACCAGCCACCAATCATAGACTGCAGAGATGACCAGTAACTTGAGGAACAAGCACTGCACAATAAAATTAAAAATCCCTCTTATCCTTACTCCTTAAAATCCTCTAGGTTAACCAGATCAAAGAGGTGAATTGCAAAGTTGCTTGAATTTTATGTATTGAGGTCATATCTAATGAGTATATTCCCTGATCCCAAGTGGCTGTGACCCTACAGGAGCTGCTAGGAATTAAATATGAAATGTTTTCCAGAATAGACTTATTTATTCTATGTTGTAACTGGCAATGGTGACAATGAAAGTAATACTATGTGGAGGAAATAAACCTGCTATTTTATGGCATATGTTTTTTTTTTTATTCTTCAATACTTTGGTTAGATAACAATATGATGATTTATTTGAAACATTATAAGCATAAAGTCATACTAATTATTTTGGATGTTTTATCATAAGCAGAACAGCAATAACTGTGGCTAGAAATGCACTAATAGTTTTGCTGCTCTGAGCAGGCACAAGCTGTGGGCAGGATACTTGGTGATAGAGTTGTCAAGATGCCGCTACAATTTTCAATCCATTGTAAAAAGTTGTGTGGTAGAATGAGGATTTGTTGGTCATTTCTACAAGGACATTCCCCACCGAGCTAGGCACGTCATTGTTACCCATTGACAGCTCCTGCGAATGCTCTACACTACTCGACAATGAGTTGCATTTATGAAATATATTGCTAAGCATGGTAAATGCTACCATTTCATCAGAGATAAATGATCTACCTTATATTGTTTTGCTGACCTTCATGAATCATCATCATAATAACAGGCTACACTCCTTTAACAGATATCCAGATTTATTTATCAGTTCTATTTTGCCTGCATTATAATTGTGAATATCAGTACATCAGGTTGCAATTTTTGCAAACTTTCAGGGATTCCTTCTGTAGTATATAATATTTAACCCGTTCACGACATCCGCCGTACATGTACAGCGCTGCGGGAGATGCGTTCCCATAAACCACCATACACGCAAGTGTGACAATCACGCTGGCGCCATCAAAAGTGGGTGTCTGCACTATATGAGAGCTGACACCCTGCAGCAACGCTCACTATCAGTGCTAGCGCCGAGCGTGGGCGACACAAGGCTGAAAGATGGACGCGAGGTCACCCTGGTATGGTGGCCTGTAAGCTCCCGCTCAGAGCAGGAGCTAACATGCCTCCTCCCTGTGTGCGATTGCCTATGGCCTGCAATGCAAAAGCACTCCAGAGTATTAGATCAGCGATCAGGGCAGGGAAAGTTAAAAAAAAAAAAAAGTGGAAAAAAAAATTTAATTGTAAAAATATATACACTGCTCAAAAAAATAAAGGGAACACTCAAATAACACATCCTATATCTGAATGAATGAAATATTCTCATTGAATACTTTGTTCTGTACAAAGTTGAATGTGCTGACAACAAAATCACACAAAAATCATCAATAGAAATCAAATTTCTCAATTTGATGTGCTCAATCGAATTCAAGTCTGGGGAACGGGCGGGCCAGTCCATAGCTTCAATTCCTTCATCTTGCATGAACTGCTGACACATTCCAGCCACATGAGGTCTGGCATTGTCCTGCATTAGGAGGAACCCAGGGCCAACCGCACCAGCATATGGTCTCACAAGGGGTCTGAGGATCTCCTCTCGGTACCTAATTGCAGTCAGGCTACCTCTGGCGAGCACATGGAGGGCTGTGCGGCCCTCCAAAGAAATGCCACCCCACACCATTACTGACCCACTGCCAAACCGGTCATGCTGAAGGATGTTGCAGGCAGCAGATCGCTCTCCACGGCATCTCCAGACTCCGTCACGTCTGTCACATGTGCTCAGTGTGAACCTGCTTTCATCTGTGAAGAGCACAGGGCCCCAGTGGCGACTTTGCCAATCCTGGTGTTCTGTGGCAAATGCCAAGTGTCCTGCACGGTGTTGGGCTGTGAGCACAACCCCCATCTGTGGACGTCGGGCCCTCATACCACCCTCATGGAGTCGATTTTTAACCGTTTGTGCAGACACATGCACATTTGTGGCTTGCTGGAGGTCATTTTGCAGGGCTCTGGCAGTGCTCCTCCTGTTCCTCCTTGCACAAATGCGGAGGTAGCGGTCCTGCTGCTGGGTTGTTGCCCTCCTATGGCCCCCTCCACTTTTCCTGGTGTACTGGCCTGTCTCCTTGTAGCGCCTCCAGCCTCTGGACACAACGCTGACAGACACGGCAAACCTTCTTGCCACAGCTCGCATTGATGTGCCATCCTGGATGAGCTGCACTACCTGAGCAACTTCTGTGGGTTGTAGAGTGACCCACGAGTGTGAAAGCACAGCCAACATTCAAAATTGACCTTAACATCAGCCAGAAAGCATTGGTACTGAGATGTGGTCTGTGGTCCCCACCTACAGAACCACTCCTTTTATTGAGTGTGTCTTGATAATTGGCATTAATTTCCATCTAGTATCTATTCCATTTGCACAACAGCATGTGAAATTGATTGTCAATCAGTGTTGCTTCTTAAGTGGACAGTTTGATTTCACAGAAGTTTGATTTAATTGGAGTTATATTCTGTTGTTTAAGTGTTCCCTTTATTTTTTTGAGCAGTGTATATAAAAAAAAAAATAACAAATTGTAGCACAAAAAAAGTAAAAATATTAATCCAATAAATACATATATTTATGTAAAGAAAAAAATAAACAAATGAAGTTTACATATTTGGTATCGCCACGTCTGGAGACCTATAAAACTATCCCACTGGTTAATCCCTTCAGTGAACAATTTTTCATCGTACCACTGAACAAAAAGTGGAATAAAATGCAATTAAAAAATCGAATGTAAATAAAATGGTATAGTTGAAAACATCATCTTGTCCCACAAAAAAACAAGCAATACAGCTCCATTAATGCAAAAATAAAAAAGCTATAGCTTTAAGAATAGAGCAATGAAAAGCAATTTATTTTCTAGAAAATGTTTTTTATTGCGTAAGCGCCAAAACATAAAAAAAATTATATAAATCTGGTTTCGCTGTAATTGCACCAACCCGAAGAATAAGGTCAGTAAACTATTCAACCAGTGCACATGCATACTAGTGTTTATACAAAGATAGAAATTCCCTGATAGGATTCAATGTGGACTGTATATGGAGAGGGAGCAAATTACTAACAATCATGACCGTTATGAGAAGAAAAAATGGCAATCAAAAAGTCCTCATGAACATATATCATATAAAAATAGGATCTCTATTATAATGTTAAAAATATCACATACGTGCATATGTGCGCCCACCCAGTGAGCTCTGTTACTCCGCGGTCTCCCTATTAAGGTATCTATTGACGCTAGACACTAATTGCACACTGTGGCAGTAGTATTTATAAGATTGTTATTTAGAGTCTGTATAGTAATACATGGATATAGACTGTAGGTTAGTTGATTAATTGATCTCAACTACCTACATTATTTGTTTGTGCTCTCTGGGTGGACCGCAGGTCCTGGTTTCATTTGTACATATTCTTTGTTGCCACCAGTTCCCTATATTTTTTTATGTGATATTTTTTACATAATAAAGATCCTATTTTCATATGATATATGTTCATGAGGACTTTTTGGTCGCCGTTTTTTCTTCTCATAACTGCTGAAGAATAAGGTTGTCTAATCACTTAAACCGCACGAGGAACGGTGTAAAAAAATAAATAAAACAAATTTTTCACCTGCTGTTCATTTGTTAATTCTGCCTCCCTATGATCGCAGTATGACTCGGCTCACGTTTATCCTGCACTCTACGCTGAGTACTTGCACCGGTATTTCAGTGTAAATCTCTGAAATATGTGTTTCAGACAGAAGCCCTGTCGGAAGATTCCCTATAATGAGGCAGATGGAGGCACTATGGACGCCTTCTGGTGTATGATCTGGCTATGTCTGTCTTTTTAAGCGTGCATAAAAGAGTGGTCGACCACAGTTTTTCTGCACCTCTGAAATGAAAGACACTGCTAAAAAGAGGCCAGACGGCATCCAGAGTAACTCTTCTGCTTCATTACAGGGAACGGATCACTCAGGGAATTCATCGGAAGCATTTCATTCAGAGATTTAGAGCACAGCATAGAGCACAGGATAACTGTGATCCAAAATGTTCCCAATAAAAGCTTCAACTCAATTCACGAAAAAGCTTCAACTCAATTCACGAAAAAACAAGTCCCCACTCAGGTCCGTCATCCATCAATGGAAATATAGTGGGCTTCCACGTTACTAGAAAAGGCTCTGAAAAAGCGCTATGGCTACTTGACCCCCAAAACAAATCCAACGAATTCTGCTCTCCCAAATCCAAATGTCGTTCTCTCTCCTGAGCCCCACAGTGTGCCTAAACTGCAGTTAGCATCCATGTTGGTCATTTCTGTTGATGAGAGCTCACATAATTTACGAGTCCATGTCTCCTGAAGCACAAGCTGGACATAATGTACTGGGCACTACACTGGCAGATTGCCAGAAAGAAGTGAAAATTACCAAACACCCATGGAGTCAAAATCGTCAATAGCCCTGTAGATAAATTCCCAAAGGGGTGTAATTTCCAAAGTGTGGTCACTTGAAGGGGATTCTGCTCATCTGGCATTTAAGGCCTCTGTATATGGAGTGTAGTGCCGGCGTTCCTGCCCTCTGCTAGGCAGGGACGCTGTTCCCCTCACCGCTCTGCTCCGTGCCCGGCGTCCCTCTCCCGCTCTGCTGGCAGCGCGCGCTCCTTCCCGGCCACTGTGCTTAGGGCGCGCGCGCCCTCCCTCCCTCTTAAAGGGGCCGCGCGCGCCGTCCTAAGGAGTCCCCGGCCAATGGCCGGAGGACTTTACCATATATAAGGCACCTCCTCCAAAATGGAGGTGCCCGAGCAATGTTGTTGCACCGTTCTACTCTGCTTCAGCCCTCAGGTCCCGTTGCCAGTTACCTGCCAGTTACCTGCCAGATTCCTGCCAGCTTGCTGTCCTAATCCTGCCTGATTTCCTGTTACCTGCCTGCCTGCCTGAGGTCCGACGGTCTGCCTTACAACTCCGGTCAGTCTGTCTAAGGACCAACTTGCTCGCTCACCTGGGAGCGCACATCAGCTACCTGCCTGCTTGCCTGAGGTCCGACGGTCTGCCTTACAACTCCGGTCAGTCCGTCTATGGACCAGCTTGCCCGCTCACCTGGGAGCGCTTCTCCGCTACCTGCCTGCTTGCCTGCCCGGAGGCTCCGCTGTCACGTGCTGTGACCACCAGCTATTCCAGACTCTTGCCCGCTCACCTGGGAGCGCTTCTCCGCTACCTGCCTGCTTGCCTACCTGGAGGCTCCGCCGTCACGTGCTGTGACCACCTGCTATTCCAGAGACTCTCGCTTGCTCACCTGGGAGCACACATCCTCCATCTGCCTTGCTAGCCTACCTGGAGGTTCAGCCATCACAGGTCGTACCTACCCCTTACCTAGAGACTGCCCCGGTCACTTGCCGTGACCTCCAGCCCGTTCTTCCAGAGACTGCCCCGGTCACTTGCCGTGACCTCCAGCCCGTTCTTCCAGAGACTGCCCTGATCACTTGCCGTGACCTCCTGCCCGTACACCCAGAGACTGTCCCGGTCACCTGCTGTGACTGCCTGCCTGGTCGCCACCCGCTCCCTTACAAGGACCGCTCCCTTGTATAGTAGCCCAGAGGTTCCGCCTCCCAGACCCGTTACATGGAGTCAGCAAAATACAGTATTTTCCTATAATTTGTTCTCCAAGAGTCAAATAGCACTCCTTCCCTACAGAGTCTCGCAGTACTATACAGCCTCATATGGTCTATTGCCACGTTCAGTAGCAATAAAAAGTAAAAGTAAAACAAAATTTTGTGGTAAAAATGTAATTATTTTTTCTTCACTGCCTAAAGGTATAAAATTCTGTAACACACATGTGTCAATATGATCACGGCACCCCTAGATGAATTCATTGAGTGGTGTAGTTTGTAAAATGGGGTCACTTATGGGGGTTCTGCTGTTCTGGCACCTGGGTTATGAGACATGGCACCCTCAAATCATTCTGGCAAAATGTGCGCTATAATATAACTGTTTCCCTTCTGAGCTTTGCACTATACTTCAAAAGTAGTTTTCTACCACATATGAGGTATTGGCATACTCAGGGGAAATTGTGTAACTTATTTTATGGTCCATTTTCTCGTATTATCACTTTTGAAAATTGAAAACTTTTGACCACAGTAACATTTCAGTGGAAAAAAATAGCACGTTTCCATTGACTCAGCCCAATGTTATACAATTCTTTGAATCTCCTAAGGGTTAAAAATGTCCCTACACCGCTAGCTGAATTCCTCAAGAAATGTACTTTCCAAAATTGGGTCACTTGTGGGGGTTTCTGCTGTTTTGGCATGTCAGGAGCTCTTCAAATGTGACATGGCATCTGCAATGTATTCCAGCCAAAATTGAGCTCCAGAATTCAGTGGGCGCTGCTTCCATTCTGAGCCCTGCCGTGTGCCCAAACTGTAGTTTTCCACGACATATGGGGGTATTGGTGTACTCAGGACAAATTGCACAACAAATTGTATGGTCCATTTTCTCCTGTTACCCTTGTGAAAATAAAAAAATTTGTGGCCGAAGCAACATTTTTTGGGAAAAAATTTATTTTTTCATTTTCACGGCTCAACGTTATAAAATTCTGTGAAGTACCTGTGGGTTCAAGGTGCACACTTCACCACACCTCTAGATAAATTCCTTTGGGGGTATAATTTTCAAAATGGGGTCAATTATGGGGGTTTCCACCAGGACTGTGGAGTCAGTGTCCATTTTGGTGGAGTCTGAGTCCGTATAAAATGGACCGACTCCAACTCCTAAAATATATAATAAATTGGGTACAGTAGTTCAATGCAGTTTGTGGGGAATATTTTTTTCATAAGAATTTGGGAAAGTTATGAAATGTCCTATAATGTCTGTCCTATTTTTTAGCCTTCCTCTGGATCAGCATGTTAGGCTACGGGTTGAACTAGATGGACTTAGTCTTTCTTCAACCTTAAAAAACTATGTTACTATTACAGATCTAAAGGCCTAAACTTTTAGCTGAGATGAATCTGTGCTACAGTAAATTTATCACTTAAACATGAGCCATGTATGAGGGAGTCGGAGTTGGAGTCCGTGTCATGGAAATTGAGGAGTCAGAGTTTGAGTCGGAGGTTTGGCTTACCGACTCTACAGCCCTGGTTTCCACTGTTTAGGCACATTAGGGGCTCTGCAAACGCTAGATGGCGTCCGCTATCTATTCCAGCCCATTTTGCGCTCCAAAAGTCAATTGACGCAATTTCCCTTCCTAGCTCTGCCATGCGCCCAAACAGTAGTTTTCCACCACATATAGGGTATCTGCATACTCAGGAGAAATTGCACAACAAATTATTTGGTTCAATTTCTCTGTTACTCATTGTAACAGAGTCACTGGCAATGTATGTGAGGGGAGATATGTATCACGAAGATTGCTATCTTCCGTGATGTGAAACCCAGAAGTTTCTCTCCAGCATGTTATATACTGAGGGATTAATATGCCATGACAGGGTTGTTTTTTTTTGTGAGTATCTGTAAAAGATGAGCAGGATGACTACACACCATTTGATTTCCCATTTCTGCCGGAAAGGGTCACGCTTATTTCGTTGAACCTGCAGTGGTTTATACCGTGTTTTAAACAAACCAGCAGAAGAAACATTCCTGTGTCTACCTCTGTGAGCAGCCGAGTGAGTAGCATTTCCCCACGCTGTAAAATTGCAAAATGAACATTTTTGTGGGAAAAATTAAAATGTTCATTTTTTCCATCGACGTTGCTCTAATTCCTCTGACACACTTGGTGGGTTATTAAACTTCTTGAATGTGGTTTTGAGGGGTGCAGTTATATAATGGTGTCTCTCTTGGGTATTTTCTGTCATATAGGCCTCTCAAAGTCACTTCAAATGTTATGTGGTCCCAAAAAAAAACCAAATCTATAACTGTAAATTTTGTTGGAAAAATTAGAAATTGCTGATAAAGTTTTAACCCTTCTGACTTCCTGACAAAAACAATGTTTGAAAAATGATGCAGATGTAAAGTAGCCATATGGAAAGTGTTATTTATAAATTATTTTGTACAACATGACTAACTGGTTTAAGGATCTAAATATTGAACATTTGAAAACTGTGAAATTGTTTCCAAAATGCTGATATTGTCAGAAATAAACAAAAAAAAATTGGACTAAATGTACTTTGAGCATAGACCACAATGTGGCACGAAAGATTAATCTCAGAACCATTGGGATACTGTGAAGCGCATAAAGTGACACTGGTCAGAATTGTAAAATTTGGCCTGGTTAGGAAGGTGAAAACAGGCTCCTGGGCGAAGGGGTTAAGAACATACTGTAAGAAGATTGGAAGTTTTATGCCAAGAGCTGTGGGTTTTTTAAGTGGTTAACAGAGCAGGAACATGTCAAAGAAATGTGCCTTGTGGGTTTGAGCAGTCAGCAGTATGTTTTATGATGTCACATTTGGATATAATAATACTTTGTGCTTTGTTGGCAGAAAACCATATCCAGTGATATACATTTAATTTGCCTGTTACGGCTTCATTAATAACCAGGCAAATTAACATTACCCAAACACAGCTTCAAAGGAATGTTAATGCTTTATTGTTTAGAGCCTTTCAAGTTGTAAATAACCATAGCATTGTGGAGGATGATAAATAGTAACTTTGGGAAATGAATTCTATGTCTTTGGACCAGCAAAGCAAAATAGCTTTCCAAAAATGGATTACAAATGTTAATAAATCTGCTTACACTTGCTATTCTACAAGTGTACTAACATTTACTGCATGTGTGTATGTATGCATTTCTACTCATTTTTGTGTGTTTGTGAGTGTGTGTGTGTATATATATATATATATATATATATATATATATATATATATATATATATATATATATATATATATATATATATATATATATATGTGTGTATATGTATGTATGTATGTTTTGTTATACACATGTTGGCTAATTGGACATAATTTCACACAAAACCCCAAAATTAGGCGAACAAAATTGTTGACACCTTTCCAAAATTGTGGGTGTAAGCAAAATGAAAATCCCACCTCTGTATATAGTGTGGTAGATCGACTCACTTGGTTACACATAGAGGTACACAGGAACACTGTCTCTTTAAATCTTCTGCTGAGTTTATTTAGAGCACTGCATAAACTACAGCAATGTTAGCAAAAACAAACATGGCCTTCCTGGCCTAACAGGAAAAACATAACCATAACGTATGGCACAGTCCTTGTTGCTACGGGTAACCGCCCGCTTCAGGAACAAACAATTCCAGGTTTGTCTTTCCTTTATATGACCAAAACAGCTCAGAGCTCTCTCCACCAGGCCCTCCCCACACAAAATGCTCTGAAAGGCTGGGATTTTATTCTCTGAGTTCCTCCCATTCTATAGGTGTTTAATCACCCTAGCACTAAGATGGCTGCTTAACCCACTCGTGTGCTGGAACCTTTTTTCCTATGTATAATTACTGCAGCTATTAATCTCAGTGCTACATATCTCCCCTCTAGTACTTTGCCAGTGACTTTGTCACTATATGGGTCACCAGCTGTCTGCCTAGCCTTTGCTAGCTGTTAATAGGGGGACCCCATGTTATTTTTTTAAATATATTATATAGGTATATATACGCATATGGTACATTCCAGCCTGACTCCTGCAATTAATTAGAAAAAATTGGATATATAGATCCATTAATTATACACAAGGAGTTACCCAATCAAGTCAGAAACATCTACTAATCCTCCCTTCGTTATATTTATAGAAATCACATAAAGTAGTCATGTAATAATTAATTAGATACTTTATTCAACACAGCAAACAAAAAGCTGTTTTAAAATTTCATCATTCTGCCCCTAAAAACACCAATTAAAAAATTCTGGGCAGTGTGGTTTACATATAACCTTATGACACATGGATAGTTATAGATGCCATTATATATATATACATATCATTGTATGCAGAATAAATAACCATATACCTTTTCAAAGATACATATAATAAATACAGGTCT
Organism: Phyllobates terribilis; assembly: GCF_046119375.1. Taxonomy (NCBI): domain Eukaryota; kingdom Metazoa; phylum Chordata; class Amphibia; order Anura; family Dendrobatidae; genus Phyllobates; species Phyllobates terribilis. The sequence continues at coordinate 266,480,213 of NW_027362764.1, read as the reverse complement.
CTATAAATCAGTATCAATAAGACATTTCATGAGTGCATACAATAATCAAGTATCCCAGGCCAAGCCTGTCTACATTTAAATAGTGTTTAGTTAAGCATCCAAGTACAAACCATTAGCCATGGTAGTGGCCCCACACTGCCCAGCACCCCTACGCGCGTTTTGCGTGTTTGCCTGATTTGCCTGCAGGGGACATGTAGTCGGACAATGATAATCTCCTGCTGATAAAACTCTGCTTGTAATGAGGCTCTTGCGCACTATATTATGCTGCTCTCAGATTAAATAGCAAAAACCTGCTGACAGTTTTCCTTTAAGCCAAACATGGGCTTAAAGGAAATCTGTCAGCAGTAACAACCCTCCCAAGCCATCTACATACACATGTGGGTCATAGGAAGCTGAATAAAATTATACCTTGAAATCAGCAATCCAATGTCTTATTCCAGGGAAATCCATGTTTTTCTCGTATGTAAATGAGCTTTTCAGGACTATGGGCCGGACACTGATCTGCATGAGAACCTGACTCTAGAGCTTCCTATGATATATAGACAGCTTTGAAGGGTTGATCCTACTGACAGATTCCTTTTAAGATAACTTAAGCTGGCACACATTAGATATAACTTTTTTTTTGTTAGATTTATTTATTTTTTTGGCCTTGCAGGGGAGTAACAAATAAAGTAAAAAGTAGAAATAATATATACAGTGGCGACCAAAAGTTTTGCATTTTTTTTTTTAAAAGTGTGATTACTTCTGTCTAGTTGTAGTGATGCCATTTTCGTGGTGATTTTAGTAAACCAGAAGCAAATGGTTGTCATTCATAAGGACGAAAATTGTGTTTGACATTGTTTTATCCCTTTATGTGTTAGTTTTCTACATTTGCTGGGCCAAATGTTTTGCATATTTTGGCATGGGTAGTCAAATTTTGCCTGAATTTTTTTGTGTGTATGTTTTTAGGATAAATTTGGCTTTGTCTTCGCCATGTTTTATCACCAGATGTCAGGAAGCTTATTATTCTGAGAGTGAAGTCAGGCAAAAGCCAAAAAGAGGTAGTTATGGAAATCACCTGTTCTCAGAGTCAAGTGTCACGTATATTAAAGAAAAAAAAAGAAGGTTATGGAACAGCTGACAAACCTAGAAGTGGACAACCACGGAAAACTTCCTACAGAGTTGATCACATTATTAAGAAAAAGTCAGTGTCTGATGCCCATAAAATTGCTGTACAGATTTCACACGAAACGAATGAAGAATATGGGGTCAAAGTGAGTCGCCAAACTGTGGTGCGACGGCTAAGAGCAGTAGGATTGAATGCACGAGTTCCAGTCAAGAAGCATTTCATCTCTGCAAAGAACCGGAAGGTCCGACTTGAGTTTGCCAAAGAACACAGCCAATGGAAAGAGACAGATTGGTCTAAGACAGTGCTTCCCAAGCCCCATCCTCACGGCCCCCACAGGTCATGTTTTCAGGATCTCCTTAGTATTACACAGGTGATTGAAGTATCATCAAGGCATCAGGAATTCTCTCACCTGTGCAATACTAAGGAGATCCTGAAAACATGACCTGTGGGGGGCCGTGAGGATGGGGTTTGGGAAACACTGGTCTAAGATGTTGTGGTCGGATGAATCCAAGTTCAATCTGTTTGGTAGTGATGGCAAGCAATATATATCTTGCCCAATTGGAAAACCTAATGATGTAAGGTACCAAATACCTACAGTAAAGCATGGTGGGGGCAATGTCATGGTTTGGGGCTGCTTTTGTGCATCTGCCATTGGCCCACTGCATATAATTGATGGAAATATGAATGCTACCATGTACAAGGACATACTGGAGAATGTAATGCTGCCACATCGTAAAACCAAAGTAGGAAATTCCAGCAAGACAATGATCCTAAGCAATTTAGACAAAAATTGTTTAGCAAAGAAAAATGTTCACCTGTTGCAATGGCCAAGCCTAGCACCTGATTTACACCCTATAGAGCACGTTTGCGATGAGTTAGGGCGACGAGTTGGGGCTGGTGTCCATAGCAATAAAGATGAATTGTTTGCAGATTTGCAAATGGAATGGAGCAAAATCCCTCAACTAGTGGCTTCAATGCCCCGTCGGTGTGGTGCAGTAATTAAAGCAAGAGGTTTTGCTTCAAAATGCTAAGTTATGGCATTGTAAACAATGAATTACTCTCTATGTTGTGATCAATAAATAGTATATGCAAAACTTTTGGCACTCAGTTTTCTTCTAATTAAATGACCATACCTATATTCAAAAGCATTTGGGTTAAAATTAAAGGGGTTGTTCACTACATTTTATTACTCCCCCAATGTATTCCCCCGGGTCCCCTAAGCAGTTTTGTAATTGCCTTCTGTTGCAGTTACTGCCTGTGAGCGGCGATGTCGCTAGCCGCTCACAGGCATCACGACACCCCCGGCTGCAGCCGGCTCTGACATCCGATGATGTCACATCATGATTCCGGATGCAGCCGGGAGTCTCTCTTCTGCGTTCCACCGGTGGATACTGGGTTGTGGGTGGGGTTACCCCGCACATCACACCCGGCATCCACTGCGCGCTCTCCCTCTCCCCATTCATTGGGAAATCGCGCGGTGGATGCAGGGTGTGACGCACGGGGTAACCCCGCCCACAACCCAGCATCCACCGTGAGGACCGCGTCACTGATATCACACCTCACTTGACGTGACATCAGTGGCGGGTCACGTGATGAATGTGAGCGGCCCGCGGCAGCGCAGCTCACAGGCAGTATCTGTAACACAAGGTAATTACAAAATCCCTCAGGGGCCCCGGGGGAATAAATTGGGGGTGAGGGGGGTGTAATAAAAAGTTGTGAACAACTTCTTTAAGGTCTTGCTTGATGACAACTTCATGCACTTTCAATTCATTACCAGGAAAATGGCATCACATCAACCAGACAGAAGTAATCACAACTTTAATAAAAATGCATAACTTTTCCTCCTTTTCACCAGTTAACAATAAAGAAATGTAAAAAATATATGCATATTTGGTATCCTTGCATCCAGAAAAGTCTGATCTATCAAAATATATTATAATTAGGCTGATTGGTTATTGCTGTAAAAAGGGAAAAATCAAAACACCAGAAATGGAGTTTTTTGGGGGGTTGTTGCAATAACACATAAAAAGCAATGAAAACATTGTATATTTCTCAAAATGACATAAATAAAAATGTCATCTTGCCTTGCAAACAAAACGAGCCGCAAACAGATCCATGAAAAAGTTACAGGCCTCGGAAAACGAACACACAAACCAGTATATTTATTTTTTGCCAAAAATCAAATAGTTTTTAAGCCAATAAAATATTAAAAAACTAGATATGGTTGGTACCTCCACAATCACACTGACTTAGAGAATCAGGTTCTAGGTAGAAATAAAGCGCAAAAAACAATGGCAGAATTGTGTATTTTTTAACCATTGCACCTCACTTAGATTTTTTTGTCATTTTCACTTACTCTATATGGTAAAATGAATGGTGTCATTCCAAACTTCAACCTGTCTCGCAAAAAAACGAGCCCTGAAACGTTTGTCAGTGCAAAAATGAAAAAAAAAAAAGTTACGGCTATTTGAAAAAAGAAAACTCAAATCGAAAATTGACTACGTTCTTGAAGGGTTAATATAGATTTTGTGTGGTCACCAAGTGGTTCTGATGAGAATTGCTGCACGTCAAAGGTTTTTTATGTGGTTATATCCTGTGGAAGAAGTAAGCTTCAAAACGCATCAATAAATAAAACCGCAATTACATATCTGTATATCCTGGGTCTCAACATCTACAGCGTCGACCATCCATTTTTTTCCTTTTTTTATTATTCCCGTGGATGACCTGTGCACCTAATCTCATACCTTTTTATTGTTCTGTTAACACAACTTCATCAGGTTAGCATAACAATTTTTTTGCTCTCCAGCTTCTGGTATTATGTGTAGAATTTGGGGTCCCTAACTAAAGTCAAGGAAAGGGGAGGATGGACACCTCTGTTTTAAAATGGAATGTGCCCGATCAGTTGTCATGCAGACCATCAGTGGAAGGCCATTATTTGAAAACAGCCAACGTTGGACTCAAATTTATAGCCAACTATAGACTTGAAGGGGTTATCCAGGACTTTTATATTCATGGCTTATTCTTAGGTCATCAATATCTGATCAGTGGAGAGGCGACACCCAGCACCCCTGACAATCAACTGTGCCCAGTGCCTGCGGAGTCATGATGTGCTCAGGTGCGGACATACAGAGCACCGCTCCGTTAACTGTATATTGGCCATGGCCGGATACTGCACATCTGCCCCCTATTGATTTGAATAGGGGGCACATGGGCAGTACCCAGAGGTGGCCAGTACACAGTTGATGAAGCATCAGCCATCTCTGAGCTGAGTGTCGCTACCCCATCGATCAGGTATTGATGATCTATATGAAGGATAGGTCATCAAACTAAAAGTCCCAGAAAACTTTTCAATTATTGTTAAGAATTGTCTCATCATGATCCTGTACATAATATTGAATTTATTTGTTCCATTAGTTTGTGTTGTGTGCAAAGGAAAATCCTGCTCCTTAGTAAATCATTTATAGAGAATATGGGTAAATGTCTTTTTGGAAAGTCCTGACAGTGAATTAAAGCAATGTTTGTTCTGTACTAAGAATAGACAGCATTTTCTGGAAGTGAAAGTAGACACATGTACAATTTTTATTTCCATGATTATGTAACCAGGTCTCTAAGGCTAACCAGAGATATTCACCAGCAATTACAGCCCAGACGGCCAGATCTTAACCTGTGCCACACCATGTGCATCTTTGCACAAAATAACTATATATTGGAAATTGAAAGCTGAGAAAAATGACTCGATTACGTTTCCTGTTTTATTTTCTGTTTAAAGAGAGATGAAACATGAACTAAAACCTCTACAAAGAGTCTCTAGTCACACTTCTCTATACCCTCTAGTGCTTTCTGGGGACGCCACGTCACAGCTTATTGATTCAGAGCAGTTCCCAAAGGATTGTGACTATTTCCCTTTCCCAATCTTAGGATGTGAGTGTATGGGATAGGCAGGTGTTGATGGTGCCTTTTCATGCAGGTTATACTTAGTTTGATACTCTTCGTAGAGCAGCCTTTTTTGATATGCTCCAATTTTTCTTTGCCCTTGCTTTGCTGAATCTTTACTAGAATTTGTGCTGGTATGTTGCATGAGTAGAAACTGTACAGGCCACATATGAGAAATACTTTTTAGAATAAAGAATAATAAAAAGATGTCAGTGCTCCTTGCTCTTAAAGGGTTATGTGATTTTTGCTGCCTGATTTACGGACAGCCTGAATCTTAGCCTGGCTGCACTTTTTCAGCCAGATATGTTTTATTTTCAAGTGCTGATGTGATTTAAGAGAAAAAATACTTTGGAAAACCGACAAGGGACTATGGGTCTGAATCATTAAGGCTGGTGTTTTATACAGTCTTCAGAAGTGCATGCCAGCTAATGAATTTGGTGCATCTTCTCAGTGGCATGTGCCTCTGTGCACCTTGCTTTAAATGCTACTCCAGTCAGACTGGAGTAGTATTTCTTCCACAAGAAATGCTACCACATTTGCTTAATTTAACGGATTTGCGTAGTCACACCCAGTCGCGCACCAGCTCCAACCCATTTTGGCAGAGCTCCTTCAAACCAGCATAAAAATGCCAAAAGTGAATAAATTTCATAATTTTTTTAACCATTTTATGATGAGCATTTCAGAGTAAAACAGACATGGTTGCAGTAGTGCATCCAGACTTTGATTCAAGCTGTCCGTAATTTGGGAAGCATGAATCCATTGACAAGGTCCCTTTTTAAATAATTTGTCCACTTGCAAAAAGTTACTTAGATTTGTTCATAATAGAATTAGAAAGAATTGGCAAGAAGCGGTATTGGCTTAACTATTAAAATGAGCAATCAGCCAGCCCCTTCACCGATGACTAATGACATGCCAAATCTGGAAATTCTTTCTTTTATCCAGATCTGTGTCACGAGTAGATCTGCTGCTTTTAGCATCAAGACTGAAAGATTGGGGCACCTTTGATCATTAAAGATGTGCTCCCATTAACGTTTTCTTTGCCTAAACATGTGTATGTGTGTATATTCTGTAGTGTCAGTGTGTTAATATACTCATCTACCACAGTCCTCTAGGGTATCCAGTGGCGTTCTGCTCCTCTTCTGAGTGACGTCACAGACTATTGGGCTCATTCTATGTGTTACGCTTGAGCTAGAAGTCTCTTTTTACAATGTAGGTCTATGAAGCCTCATCCAGGAGCTTACACTGTAAAAGCCACTTCTGGGTCATGCTGTATGACCCGGAGAGTCGGTAGAACGGTGACGTCACTGAGAAGAGGAGAAGAGCGAAGCTGGATACTGGAGAAGGTGGCGGTAGGTGAGTATATTAAAACACTACACTACTTACACATATACACATGTTTAGGCAAAAAACAAAGTTCATGGGAGAGCTTCTTTAAAGTAGATTACTAGGTTCTACATAAACCTATTATGAACGCATCTAAAAGTATTTCTTGAAAATGGACAATCCCTTGTAGTTCTATAATGTCAGTGAATACCATATGTGAGCTGGTTGTAATAAGCAGAGTGCAAAAATGTCAACTTCCTTTCTGACCGCTGAGTGACATTTAGTGTGAGCTGCAGTGCGCTCTGCCATCACTCGGTGATTACCGCTTTGCTTATCTCCCCTTCCTACCAACAAGCAGAATACAAATGTGAAGATTTGTAGCCTTGTGTTTAAAGATCTGTAACTGGTAACGTTGCTAAGAAACACCGGTGAATAGACCCGACGTCCACATCTGTACAGAGTATTTAACCTTGGCATTTAGTTTTGTTACAAACCGCTCGTTCCTACATTGTGTGAATACATGTTTCAAGTGAAATGTGTTGCAGCATTTATGGTGTTAATTGCTAAAGAAAAATTCTGCACGGAGCAGCGGAGTAATCAAACGTGACCACCGTGTGGACCACAAGTACCATAAATCCCTGTGCTGTTCTGTTCATTCATCACCTCCTATGCCATGCATTGGAGATGAGCTTGCATGTGAAATGTCAGGTTGGTCTTGTCATTACACCACATGCATTGATATCAGCAGCGGGCTAACATACAATTCCAGCATCGATCATTTAGGAAAGTTTGTTTTGTAATATTTCATTCTTCTGTTCATTTGCTGGCTCCCAGAGTTTGTAAACTACCAGAAAGCCTTGCGTCATGAAGTTTTGGGTTATGTTTTTGGTGCAGTTTTCAATAGAATATTTTAAGTCATACTTTAAAAAAAAAATAAAAAAAAGGTAAAATGGAATTTGTTTCACCTTTCTTTTCTTTCCAATCCTGTGTTTAACTAAAAAAGAAAGTGCTTAAACTGCACGTGTGAATAGAGCCCTATGCCTGCATCACAATCCAATAATTTTTACTCGTCTGTAGCCGCTGATGCAGTTCTTGTTACAATTCAAGTGAATGGGTTTGAAACAGCCTGAGAGTAAAACAGAGTAGTGAAAAAATACCTTCCAAGCTCAAAATGCATTCTATGATGAGAATATATAATATTCTCCTATGGACTGCTCCATTCACGTCTTACGACATTGTCGAAGATAAGGAAGTGCAGCGGATAAAGCACCACCTGCCACCATACAACCCCTACTGTCATAGTCTTGTGGCCGGGACAGAATTCTGACAATCAGTGGGGTCCAGTCTGGAGAGAAAAAAATATATTTAGCCGCTATCTCCTCATTTTTTTTTGGGTTGCCGATGTAAACACACTGCTTAGTGAAGTCTCAGTGAGGCTTAGATATAACATAAACCCAGAACAACCATTACACAAAGTTATTTGCAATTCGCTTCTTCATCGTTATGCCGCCATCATTCATGCTAAAACCTTATATAGAGGCAGCACCATATGACTGTACTTAATTAATAATGGTAATTATAGGGATGTTGTAGTTCGGTTCTGTAGCTGCTTTGGTGAACGTCGCTATAACCAAGAAGTCTTCCATTGTGCAGGTGCATGTTCCCTTTTATTCTTGAGCAGTGGGTGCAAGTATAGTTTTATGCGCACAGCTAATGTTGCTGGAAAAAGCAGCATATTTTCCCATTTTCATCACCGGACAGACGATATTTCAGCATTTTGTAGTATGAGTCACTTTGTGAGTAGAGCTGTAGCTGAGTAACATCAGACATACAAAGGGTGCTCTGTCCTGTTTGGACCAAATGTATTTTGGGAGAATCCATATCATTATAGAACAATATATTACTTTAAAGGGAAATCTTTCTGAAACCAATTTTAAATAATGTTTAGGTAAACCTTTGTGCACAATAAATGTGACCTGCAACCAACTGAATGAACAAGTGTAAAGCAAACATGGTTACATTTATATACAGACGTGTAAGGAGTGATTGAGCCACACATGCAGTCTGGTGGCCCAGTCCCAGTGTTTTGGTAGGAGTTTTGGTAAGTGAAAGGTTGCGCACTGAAAACATTATCTCCTATCTACATGATGGTTGATAACTTGTTGGTTGGTGGGGTTTGGCTGCTGGGACCCTCACCAATCAGTAGAATGTGGTACTTTATACCCCATTAGACTAGAGCGGCAGTGCGCAAGTGCATCCGGCCCTCCATTCACTCCCTTTTTCCGGCAGCCCCATAAAGAATAAATGGAGCTGCAGTTAGCCGTCTGACCTGCTGCACCATTTTCTTTTGTGGATTAACATTCCCCTATCAGTACGCGTCCCAGCGCTGGGAAACCTACTAATTAGCAAGTCACAATTTATCCTATAGATAGGTGATAAATTATTTTCACTGAACAACCCTTTTAATGTGGGAGGTGGAGCAAATGTGTAAAACTGCAACAGGCTCTTTTGCACTATATGTATGTAGCTTCTGCAAGTATGTGTACACCAAATTCCATTTATTTAATTGTATAAAAACCAGGGCTGTGGAGTCTGAGACGGTATACAATGGACCGACTCTAACAATATATAATAAATTGGGTACAGTAGTACAATGCAGGATGTGCTGTAAATTTTTTCCTAAGAATTTTGGAAAGTTATGAAATGTCCTATAAATGTCTGTTCTATTCCTGATCTAAGGATCTCGGCTTTTAGTTGAGATGAATCTGTGCTGCACTTTATGTACATGCTGAGTAGTGAGGCAGCGCTGGGGAGTCAGAGTCAGGGAAATTGAGGAGCCGGAGTCCGAGGTTTGGCTTACTGACACCACCGCCCTGATACAAAAAAGTAACAGATAATGTTTTTAATAATCCACAAAACTATTTTTTTCAATTCTCCAAGAGACTCTTGTCCATGTGCTGTGTCTGGCATTACAGCCCACCATGGACACAAAATCTGTTAACCTTCATTTATTGTATTTAATATTAAAGGAATCTAATTTAGAAGTCATCCCCGGATATGCAGCAGTGCTGGATTAAAGAGGAAGATCTCACGCTTTCACTGCGAGAGGAGTCGTGGAGACTTGGGTATCCCGATCTGCTTGCTAGCATCCCACAAAACAGAAGTTCGGGCTCAACTTCTGCTAGAAATTTGAGCCCTTTCGGGGGACATTAGCAGCGCTTATTAGCAATTTTGACAATAACTTGTATTGGTAAAATTACCAGTTTGGGGCTGAAAACTCTTTATTAAATAAAAATGTTAGCCCCAGATTGGTGATAGATACTTATCAAACTAATTTGGGGTGTTGTGGGGCACACCATTCACATTATTATTTTTAGCAGGAATAATACATTTTTATTTATCCCCTCTTTTTGATGTAGCCCCTGAATCTTTGTAATCTACTACTTACTATGATCAGCTTCCATCCTTTTTAGGGGTGAATTAATTGGTACAACTCAAGCTAGAAGTGAAACCTCTGAATAGTCTGTATATTGCATTACTGCCACTCCTTGTGTAATAAATCCTTTCACTGGTTTCCATGATTGCCCAGAGATGTGCTCACGGCACCATTATGCCCCGGAATACAGCCGGACCATTATACACATTGTGTATGGGGAGGCAGTGTCCTGCATTGTGAAACAATGAATCACATGGAATTGTTATTTGTTATTCAGCTTTACATAAAGCTCGATTCTGTTACCAGCATGCCATGACTGTGAGAAGGCACAGAGCAAAGGGCTTCTATTTCTGTGTGTTTTTTATACCACCAGAATTATAAATAACCCTGTCTAGGTACTGATTTTTCTGTGGTCCCATCTAGCAAAAATATAATAACAATCACAAAATTCATCTATTGTAATGTGCCGGTTAAATCTCACAACTTTGTGTGTTACTACATGGAAATTTCTGTACAAAATGTACCCTTTGGAAATAACAGGTGTCTGTTAAAAGCACATAAGCCTGGATACTGCTGTGATTGTAGTTTTATATATTTCACTACTTCAGAGTTTCAATTTCATAATGTTAAAAGTACAGCTTTACTGGAAAAAGAGGTGTAGAGATGGTGTGGGAAGTCTCTCCTGTAGAACAGCTATGGGTAAAAGATACATTTTGTGCTACTTAGAACACCCTTGAATGGATTCCAGTAAATGAAATCATACACTGTGAAGAAATGACATGTCTCCGCTTCAACTGTTATAAAGAAGGGGCCTGGCTTAACTAATGAACTGGACCTGGTAGCCAGCCCCCTTTGCCAAGTGCTGACACAGAGGGAGTTGTCTTAAACTGTGTCAGGAGAGGCGCAGATGGGGAGCTGCCATGATCAGAATTAAAGTATATTAGTTAGGGTAAGGCTATGTGCCCACGATGCAGAAATACTCCGGATTTTTCCTGAGCGTTTCTGCATCTCCCTGGCAGAAAAAATGCTTTTGGATTTTACATGCGTTTTTTTCAGCCAGGGACAAGCGTCTTTCATGCGTTTTGCACATGCGATTTCGCATGCGGGTTGTCAAGCGCTTTCCAAGCGATTTTAGGATCACTTGGAAAAGTGCTTGACAACTTGGTCACACTATATAAATCCATGCAACCAGCATGGATTTATATAGTATGACGAAGTAATAGTTAAAAAAAAAAGAATAAAAATGGTAAAAACAAAAAACATATACTTACCTTCCGATGGCCCCCGGTCTCCTCCGATGCGTCCGGTCTCCCCGGTGTCTCGCAGTGGTGTAAAAGGACCTTCCATGACGTCATTTAGTCATGTGACAGGTCACGCGACCGCCGACGTCAGCGGTCACGTGACCTGTCACATGACTGAATGACGTCATAGAAGGTCCTTTTACTCCATCGCAAGCCACCGGGGAGCCAAGACGCACCGGATAGAAGACCGCGGGCCATCAGAAGGTGAGTATAATGTGTTTTTTTATTTTAAATTCTTTTTTTTTTTACAGGTACTATGGTACCCGGGTCTGGAGGAGAGTCTCCCCTTCTCCAGACCCGGGTACCATCCGCACATTAATCGCTTAATATCCGCATGTGCACATGTAGTCATGCGGATATTAAGCGATTCAATGCAAGTCAATGGCAGCAATTACGCTGCGTGTCCGCAAAATAATTGGTAGTGCTGCAGATTTTTCTGCAATGACAATCCGCAGCGGAAGTTTCCGCAGCATGTGCACAGCACATCGGATTATCATTGGGGAACATAGCAGACCTACTAACAAGCGTTTTTTAAGCGTTTCTGCGGCGGAATTGCTTAAAAAACGCATAGTGGGCACACAGCCTAAGCTTTGTTTGCAATTTGTAAATGCACAGGTAAAACTCGAATCAGATTTCCTTTTTTTTTTTTCCTCCTTCTGAACTGATCACTCAATCTCAATTCACATGTAAAATCTCTCATCAGGGACAATAGGTTATCAATTTTCTGAGATAGGACAATTAGAGATCATATATATATATATATATATATATTTTTAAGAATGCATTCGCATATAAGATCATAAACATAACATTTCTTCCCTTTATGGGAGGCACATTTCCTTATACGTTTCATTTACTTTATTAAAACATTATAAAACTTTTTAGGGAACACATTTTTCTTCTTCACACATGTAAAGCATTTTTCTCATAAAACATTTTTAGTAGGCTACACCACGATCTGTAACCGGGTGTCCATCTCACTGACAAAGGTGCAAAGTGTAACATGAGGGACCCGTCCGAAAACCCTCAACATGGGCCCTGGGCGTGGCTGCAGGGCATAGGTGATCCATGTCTTCGGCCACGCCAAACGGGTTTTTGTTCAGTGGTCTTTTAATATAAAACCAATAAGGGGCACTTTAATAAGTGCAACTATGTACAGATGAAAGCTCTTTGGCTATTCACCGTCCATAACCTACAGTCTTTTTAAACGGGTAACTATAAAACTTTAAAGGCACACAAATTAACTTTTTAAACTGGCAGGGTTGTACCCTTCCAGGTAACTATAGAGAGTTTCTGTAAAACCGACAGTTTAACAGCGGGGCTCCCTCCGGGGGAACTCCTGGTTTCTACAGTCTGACCATGCCGGGTCTTCAGCCTCGTACTGCAGGGGCATGTCTCTCCTTTAAGCCACTATTTATACCTGGAGGGCATACCACCCGCGCTCGCCCTTGTGGCGGGTAAAGGTGACATGGTCACCGGGGTAAAGGTCTCGGCCAGGATGCCCCTGTTGAAGGTGGGGTTCTACATCCCGCCTGTTGACGAAAACGTCCCGATCGGTGTGCGGCTCTCTCACTAAGCCCCACCCGGCGTCTAGATCAAATTTGATAACTATCCCCTCCAAACGGGGAATAGGGGTGGCAGCTCTTGCCTTGCGGGCCCGGGTTTTGGCCGCCATGTTCCGGGCCTCCAATTTTTCCCACCGCACCTGCCGGTCGTGACGCTCCTTCTCCAGCTGCAGGAGCTCCATCCTGCAGTGCTCTTCCCTCCTGTGGGCCTGGGCCTTGGTCTCCCACGGTAACCTCATGAGGTCTCCCTCCCGGTTGTCCCACCGGAACTCCTCTCCTCCTTGGCAGGTAACCGGGGGTGCAGGTGTGGGCGTCAGGGGGGGTCCTTGCTGGTCTTCATATATGGCGGACCTGTCGTAGGTGGGGCCTCCGTACACCCACTCGGGTGCGGGGACGGGTGGCTCCGGTAGGGAGCCCATGAGCAGGTCGGCGTGGCAGGCGCCCGGGACAGGAGATTCCGCCAGGAGACCGGGGAGCAGATCAGCAGAGCAGGCGCCCGGGATTGGAGGTTCCGCCAGGGGGCCCAGGAGTAGGTCGGTGGAGCAGGCGCCCGGGATCGGAGGTTCCGCCAGGGAGCCCTGGAGCAGGTCAGCGCCTGGGACAGGGGAGTCTCTTCTTACCTGCTCCCGTGGCCGCGCTTGTGCCGTCCTCTGCCTCCTGGCTCCGTTCAGGCTCCTCCGGGGCTGGGACGCTGCAGGTGGAGTGCAGCGCTGGCTGCTGCCGACTCATCAGCTTCTCCAGCAGCTCCTTTTTCCAGCCGGCAATGGCGTCCTGCTGGGCCTTCTCCATTCTCCGGCCTAGCTCCTGGATTTCAGCCTGGAGGAATTCGGTATCCTCCAGGGATAGCTCTGCCATTGCCTCCTCAAGGGTGTGAGGCGTTGCTGACTGCTGCAGGCCTTGGACGGGAGCTGGCTCCTGACTCTCCATCTTGCCTGCCGGGTGCTGTCCGTCTAGACTCCTGGAGACTCCGCCCTGTCTCCCAGGTTTCTTCTCTCCTCTCCCCTTTCAGGGGCAGTTCCATGGCAACTTGCTGTCAGCCACACCTTGGGGCGGCCCCCCCAGCTTGATGGACACATCCACATACATGGTCACTGTTGCTCGGGGCGGGTCTCGCTTTAGGCGCCATTCTGGAACCCGGCCCACGATGGGAGGCGGTTTCTTGTTGTCTTTTGGCTCGCACATAATGTCACCCGTTGGTCTGGGGCGGGCGCCACATTTAGTATATAACACAGTCTCTAGGCGCACAATACCCCGTGATAACGGGTGGGTTCAAATCCTGTTCGTGACGCCAAAGATGACGCGCCCCCTGGGTCGTGGGGTACTCGGTGCCGGGCCGGTCGTTGCTATGGGAGATGTCACAGTGGCGGTGACCCGGACCATGACCCAGGGCGGTCACTCAAAAGGGGAATATTTACAGGCGATTTATATTTTTTATATGAAGTTCGTGACGCCACCTGTTTAATGCGGCTATAGGTAGCCGCCGCTGCAGCGCAGGTCCTCTGAAGCTGGTGTTTAATGCAGCAGAGTTGGTCCGGCTCTCGACAGGTAGAGCTCTGCTCCAGGGCAGTGCATAGATGTTGTAAATGTTATAGGTGGTGCTGGGCGTTGTAGTGCAGGGGTAATGGCGCAAATAATAATCACAGAGGCAGTGGGGTGCAGTCTCCAGGGTCTTTACTCACGGTTGTTGCAGTCCAAGTTACAGGTACCAGTGTAACTTCCCTCGTCGTGCTGCGCTTACTCAGGGAGGGGTTCAGTCAACCCTAAGATATCTCCGGAGTACTTAGCGGGACCCCTTCTGTGTGTTCTCTCTCTCTGGCCGTCTCCCTGCACCTCATACCTAGTGTCCCAATCCGGTACCCGCTGGTCTTGTCGGGCGACGACTGTTCCGTCCCCTGGGTCCTCTATGGCTACCTTCTTGGTGAGACTGATATGGACTGTTGGCTGCAGGACTTAAAATACTGCAGCCTCTGCTAGTTGAGGGACCGGTCCCCTTTGTGTGGCCTGACCCCTCCTGGTAGATTCGGGCGTACGGGTGGCCTCCAGCACTGCCTGTACCCCTGGGGTCCCTTCACTCCTGGAGCCTTTCTCCTGCTCCTCTCCTTCAGTCCTGGGCCTCTCCTCAGGCCCTCCTCCTGAGCAGAGCTCCTGCAGAGCCCCTGCTCCCAACTCCTCTCACTGTAGACTGTCCTGTACTAGAATGCTCCACCCTCTTTTTATATCTCTCCTTCACAAGTACTCCGCTAAGCTACTTCCTCCACCCACACCTACTACATAGTTCCACCCTTCAGCTAGGGACCAGGGACTGTGCTCTCCCTTAGGAGCAATCTTGCCCTGCCCCCCCCCCACTGAAGTGGAGTGTGTTGGATGCAGGTGTTAGGGTCCCGGGCTGTACTCCTTCCTTAACTGAGAGTGAGATACCACACCTCTGAGTGAGATGCAGTACCTCTGTTGAGACCGAACCCTCAGGGGTTCCACACTTTCTGGCTGATGTTTTGGTCACTTTTGAATGTTGGTTGTGCTTTCACACTCGTGGTAGCATGAGATGGACTCTACAACTCACAGAAGTTGCTCAGGTAGTGCTGCTCATTCAGGATGGCACATCAATGCGAGCTGTGGCAAGAAGGTTTGCTGTGTCTGTCAGCGTAGTGTCCAGAGGCTGGAGGCACTACCAGGAGACAGGCCAGTACACCAGGAGATGTGGAGGGGGCCGTAGGAGGGAAACAACCCAGCCGCAGGACCGCTACCTCCGCCTTTGTGCAAGGAGGAACAGGAAGAGCACTGCCAGAGCCCTGCAAAATGACTTTCAGCAGGCCACAAATGTGCATGTGTCTGCACAAATGGTTAGAAACCGACTCCATGTGGGTGGTATGAGGACCCGACGTCCACAGATGGGGGTTGTGCTCACAGCCCAACACCGTGCAGGACGCTTGGCATTTGCCACAGAACACCAGAATTGGCAAAGTCGCCACTGGCGCCCTGTGCTCTTCACAGATGAAAGCAGGTTCACACTGAGCCCATGTGACTGACGCAACAGAGTCTGGAGACGCTGTGGAGAGCGATCTGCGGCCTGCAACATCCTTCACCATGACCGGTTTGGCAGTGGGTCAGTTATGGTGTGGGGTGGCATTTCTTTGGAGGGCCGCACAGCCCTCCATGTGCTCGCCAGAGGTAGCCTGACTGCCATTAGGTACCGAGATGAGATCCTCAGACCCCTTGTGAGACCATATGCTGGTGCGGTTGGCCCTGGGTTCCTCCTAATGCAGAACCAAGCCAGACCTCATGTGGCTGGAGTGTGTCAGCAGTTCCTGCAAGATGAAGGCATTGAAGCTATGGACTGGCCCGCCCGTTCCCCAGACCTGAATCCGATTGAGCTCATCTGGGACATCATGTCTCGCTCCATCCACCAACATCACGTTGCACCACAGACTGTCCAGGAGTTGGCGGATGCTTTAGTCCAGGTCTGGGAGGAGATCCCACAGGAGACCATCCGCAACCTCATCAGGAGCATGCCCAGGCGTTGTAGGGAGGTCATACAGGCACGTGGAGGCCACACACAATACTGAGCCTCATTTTGACTTGTTTTAAGGACATTACATCAAAGTTGGATCAGCCTGTAGTGTGTTTTTCCACTTTAATTTTGGGGGTGACTCCAAATCCAGGCCTCCATTGGTTAATAAATTTGATTTCCATTGATGATTTTGTGTGATTTTGTTGTCAGCATATTCAACTTTGTACAGAACAAAGTATTCAATGAGAATATTTCCTTCATGCAGATCTAGGATGTGTTATTTGAGTGTTCCCTTTATTTTTTTGAGCAGCGTATATATGTATATGTATGTGTGTGTGTGTGTGTGTGTGTGTGTGTATATATATATATATATATATATATATATATATACAGTGCAGACCAAAAGTTTGGACACACCTTCTCATTTAAAGATTTTTCTGTATTTTCATGACTTTAAAAATTGTACATTCACACTGCAGGCATCAGAACTATGAATTAACACATGTAGAATTATATACTTAACAAAAAAGTGTGAAACAACTGAAAATATGTCTTAAATTCTAGGTTCTTCAAAGTAGCCACCTTTTGCTTTAATGACTGCTTTGCACACTCTTGGCATTCTCTTGATGAGCTTCAAGAGGTAGTCACCGGAAATGGTCTTCCAACAATCTTGAAGGAGTTCCCAGAGATGCTTAGCACTTGTTGGCCCTTTTGCCTTCACTCTGCGGTCCAGCTCACCCAAAACCATCTCGATTGGGTTCAGGTCTGGTGACTGCGGAGGCCAGGTCATCTGGCGTAGCACCCCATCACTCTCCGTCTTGGTCAAATAGCCCTTACACAGCCTGGAGGTGTGTTTGGGGTCATTGTCCTGTTGAAAAATAAATGATGGTCCAACTAAATGCAAACCGGATGGAATAGCATGCTGCTGCAAGATGCTGTGGTAGCCATGCTGGTTCAGTATGCCTTCAATTTTGAATAAATCCCCATCAGTGTCACCAGCAAAGCACCCCCACACCATCACACCTCCTCCTCCATGCTTCACGGTGGGAACCAGGCATGTAGAGTCCATCCGTTCACCTTTTCTGCGTCGCACAAAGACACGGTGGTTGGAACCAAAGATCTCAAATTTGGACTCATCAGACCAAAGCACAGATTTCCACTGGTCTAATGTCCATTCCTTGTGTTCTTTAGCCCAAACAAGTCTCTTCTGCTTGTTGCCTGTCCTTAGCAGTGGTTTCCAAGCAGCTATTTTACCATGAAGGCCTGCTGCACAAAATCTCCTCTTAACAGTTGTTGTAGTGATGTGTATGCTGCTAGAACTCTGTGTGGCATTGACCTGGTCTCTTATCTGAGCTGCTGTTAACCTGCGATTTCTGAGGCTGGTGACTCGAATAAACTTATCCTCAGAAGTAGAGGTGACTCTTGGTCTTCCTTTCTTGGGGCGGTCCTCATGTGAGCCAGTTTCTTTGTAGCGCTTGATGCTTTTTGCAACTGCACTTGAGGACACTTTCAAAGTTTGCCCAATTTTTTGGACTGACTGACCTTCATTTCTTAAAGTAATGATGGCCACTAGTTTTTCTTTACTTAGCTGCTTTTTTCTTGCCATAATACAAATTCTAACAGTCTATTCAGTAGGACTATCAGCTGTGTATCCACCTGACTTCTGCACAACACAACTGATGGTCCCAACCCCATTTATAAGGCAAGAAATCCCACTTATTAAACCTGACAGGGCACACCTGTGAAGTGAAAACCATTTCCGGTGACTACCTCTATAAGCTCTTCAAGAGAATGCCAAGAGTGTGCAAAACAGTCATCAAAGCAAAAGGTGGCTGCTTTGAAGAACCTAGAATATAAGACATATTTTCAGTTGTTTCACACTTTTTTGTTAAGTATATAATTCCACATGTGTTAATTCATAGTTTTCATGCCTTCAGTATGAATGTACAATTTTCAAAGTCATGAAAATACAGAAAAATCTTTAAATGAGAAGGTGTGTCCAAACTTTTGGTCTGTACTGTATGTATGTATATATATTTATTTGTGTGTGTGTGTGTGTGTGTGTGTGTGTGTATATGTATATGTAAGCCAGGTAGTACTAGTTTAAGCCCTAGCATTTCACATCTTTATTAGATGCACCTACCTAACATTTTACACTAACCAGGGCCCGTGTTCACTAGGTGTGTCTCTGCTGGATGGAGCATAGTCGAGTGTGCTGCTGATGAGTGACCAGCCAAAATATGAGCTGTAACCCAGCCAATCACCTGACCTGAATCCAATAGAAAAATTATTAACGGAACCAAGCTCAGAGTTCATAAAAGGAGCCCACAGATCTTCATGATTTGAAGAGAGTTTGTGTGGAAAAATGGGACAAAATCACTCCTGAGCAATGCATGTGACTAGTTTCTCCATACAGGAGGCCCTTTGAAGGCGTCATCACCGAAAGGCTTTTGTACGAAGTATTAATTACTTTTCAATCTGGCTGCACATATTGTTTACACCCAACCAGGCTACTGGTGTACAGGGGTGGGTTGGGAGTACTGTGTATATGTACCATATTGTGGTTAAAGCTATTGAATCCCAGCAGTAACCCTTTTCGACTTCTAGAACTGTTATGGATGTTGTGGTGGATCGCAGTTTGTGTTGTTCTTCTGACATATTTTAAGAGGGAATCTGGTTCTGGTTATATAAGTGAGCTGTAAAGCAAATCTTTATCATTTTATCATACTTATCCTGTTTTGGGACATTTAATGCTAGAGGTTTTATGATAAGTGTGACACAGAAGCACATTTAATCTTTTGCATCATTTTCCATGTTCCATCTTTTTTTTTACTTATTCTTCCTGTTGTCTCTATTTCTAGGTGTGGATGATCCCCAGTGTGTTTTCGGAGTAGCGTTCAAGTCTTACATACTCCTTCAGGATGCCGCCTCCATCAGATACAGTGAAGGTGGCCATTCAATGGCCTGGGGCATTCCCAAAGTTAATGGAAATAGACCAGGTAGGTCTTAAATTACCTTATATGATAATTATGATGTACAGTGGTGTTCAAAGTAATAGCAGTCCAATATGACTAACCAAATTAATCACTGTTTTTGGTATAAATTATATTACCAAATGTCAAACAATTTACCAGTTGGTGCAGTAGATTCTAAGATTCTAAGAAAACCAACAGACTCCGCATTCATGGTCTGCATGTTTTTGAGTCTGTGTATTTGAATAATTAATTGAAAGAGGGTGTGTTCAAAATAGCAGTGTGGAGTTCAATTAATGAGGTCAATCATTCTGTGAATAAACAGGTGTGAATCAGGTGGCCCTTATTTAAGCGTGAAGCCAGCACATGTTGCACATGCATTTCTCCTTGAAAGCCTGAGAAATATGGGTCATTTGAGACATTTTTCAGAAGAACAGCGTACTTTTGATTAAAAATTTGATTGGAGAGGGTAAAACTTATAAAGAAGTGCACACAATGATAGGCTGTTCAGCTATCATGATCTCCAATGCATTAAAATGGAAAGCAAAACCAGAGAGACGTGGAAGAAAACGGAAGACTACCATTCGATTGGATCGGAGAAAAGCCAGAATGGCAAAGGCTCAGCCAATGATCAGCCCCAGGATGATCAAAGACCGTCTCAAGTTACCTGTGAGTACTGTGACAGTTAGATGCTTGTGTGAAGCTAATCTCTTAGCAAAAAGTCCACGCAAAGTCTCACTGTTAAAAAAACAAAACAAAAAAAAAAAACATGTACTGAGTGGATACAATTTGCAAAAGAACACATCAACTGGCCTAAAAGGAAATGGAAAAACATTTTGTGGACTGATGAAAGTAAAATTGTTCTTTTTCGGTCCAAGGACCGCAGACAGTTCATCAGACGACCCCCAAACTCTGCATTCAAGCCACAGTACACTATGAGGACAGTGAAGCATGGCGGTGTAAGCATAATGATTTGGGCATGTTTCTCTTACTATGGTGCCGGACCTATTTACCGCATACCAGGGATTATGGACCAGTTTGCGTATATTAAAATACTTGAAGAGGTCATATTGCCTTACGGTGAAGAGGATATGCCCTTGAAATGGGTGTTTCAACAAAACAACAACCCCAAACACACCAGTAAATGAGCAAAATCTTGGTTCTAGTTCAACAAAATTGAGGTTATGGAGTGGCCAGCCCAATCCCCGGACCTTAATCCGATGGAACACTTGTGGGGTGACCTCAAAAATGCAGTTTCTGAGGCAAAGCCAACAAATGGCAAACAATTGTGGCATGTAGTCAAAGCATCCTGGGCTGGAATAACAGTTGACAGGTGCCAGAAGTTGGTTGACTCTATGCAACATAGATGTGAAGCAGTTCTTAAACACTGTGGTTATTCAACTAAATATTAGGTTAGTCATTCACAGGAATGCTAAATCCTCAAAAAAAGAGTTTGTAAAGACAAACTGCTATTTTTTAGAACAGCCTAATGTTCATTTTTTATTTTCTGTAAAGTAGTTAAAATTATATACATTTCTCTTCATGTTTTGAATTAGAAAACAGTGTGCAATGTTCCCAATACATGAAAATATAAACTATTTATAACGATTTTGTGCTTAACTCATGTTTTTGAAAACACTGCTATTATTTTGAACACTACGGCACAGCAGCTGCTGCTTGAATTTACAAATACTACAACATTCAAACATTAAATGGCATAATGTCCAAGTGCTCCTTGGTTGGGGTAGAAATAATATTCCTGTAAGATAAGGATTACTTAGAATGCATTGAACCCCTAAATATGAATATTCCAGCACCAGGCATCCTGGAATTAGTCTGTCACTACCTTATGCTGCCTTCAGATAGGGCTACATAAATGTAGTGACAGGTTCCATTTAAATAATTTTTGGCCATTTTTTTTAGTACCTCATATCACTAAATTATAAAATCCTGAAATCTTGCAGTTTTTACACTGACACTTTCACGTTTGTTAGGCAATCCCATGTGTTGCATCTGTCTAGCGTCGGCAAACATATTAGAGGAGCACACCGAAGATACTCTGATAAGACCGAGCATGCTTAAATACCCCGTTATCCGAGCACCTGTGTTCAACACTACAGGCAAGATGTCTGTCCCCAATAGTGGTGCAGAAAATAGAATGAAAAAAATCTAATAATAAAAAAGAGACAAACAGAAGAAATTGAAAAGATATCAGTGTCTGGTTTAAATTAGGGAGAAGGTTTGTGCGGATCACATTCGTCAAATAAGTTGAGCTTATGATCCCAAGAATAAGCTTATTTCATTCATGACCCTTTACTAAAGTTAAGGAAGCACATGAGTACCAGCCAATCAAAATCTAAAGGCATTTCGCAGTGGACCTTTAAGAAAAGGAAAATCTGTCCCCTTATTGACAGTCGTAGGCTATACTTCCACTGTTATATGCAATAGGAGAGCATAAGCATGTCTGGAAGTTGAATAACCCCTTAATGGCTTCTTCTGATGCTCTGCCATTTTATGGCAACATAAGGGTTTAAACTCTATGGCATTGTGTGTAAGCAAATATATATTTTACTCTGGCACCGTAGTAGATCTATCAAGCCTAATGCAGACGACCCCTTGTTTTTCAGTACTGCTTATTACAGAGCTGCTTTCAAAATGACTACAAATTTGAGACAAGCACAAAAGAGAACAGATGGCTAACTGTACTCGCATTTATATTTCTTTTGTGCAAAAAATTGCTACCTAAGTGTGTAGACTTAAACCATTTACCTCTCTGCTTTCTGCTCTTTCTTTTGTAATATAATTTACTTACACACTGGGAAAAAAATGCCTTTCCACTTTAATAAGAGATCCCGTATACAATACACTTGCACCTGTGTTTTCTCCACCCTGAAATCAACCTTCCATGTTCCTCATAGAACTTTTCCTCATTTGTTTATCTGCGTCAATACTTAACCCATCAAAGAGCCATGCCTTTTTTTTTTTTTTTTTTTTTTACTTCCTTGTGACAAAGTTGCATGATGACTTGTTCTTGTGGGTCAGCACAATTGCAGTGATAATAAACTTATTTTTTATATATTTATTTATGTTTTTTTAATGTTTTAATACTTTTGCTGAGTTTTATGAGAAAAAAAAAGTATAGTTTTTAGTGGTTTATTTAGATTATTTTTAGTTTTTTTTTTTGTTTAATTTTAGGATATAATTTATTTGACATCTTGTAAATTTTCAATTGCTGAACGGAAAATAAAAAACAATTCTACTATTATTTCTTTTTTTCTTTTTTTACATCACATGACACTAGCAAGCTGTCACGCTCCAGAGATGCTGGAGACAGGCGATAATGGATGCATTCCAACATTCATAGCACAAAGTATGCTATAAAGTATTGAACCATGAAAAAACATTTCAATTGCCTTTATTTTTTTCCTTCTAGAAAAAGCCCTTATCTGCAATAATAAAGGAAGTGAGTGATGGGTAAGTGTAAACGGCTACAAAATGCCGGTTATTTACTGCACTAAAAAAAATGACTTCCCTGGTATGGTAGATGCTTCTGTTGAGCTATCTGTTGCCTCAGTTTAATTTTGACTAATAATTCTGTTTTTAATTTTACTTTAGAAATGGCTGTATTAGACACAGATAGCTCCAAAAATATTTGAACAGTTACACAAGTTATGGCATTTTAGCTGTTTACCAAAACGTATTCAAGATAGTTACCGTATTTTTCGGACCATAAGATGCACTCCCCCCCCCCCCAAATTTGAGAGGAAAATAAGGGGTGCGTCTTCTGGTCCGAACATAGCTTACAAGGGAATTGCAATTGTGGTGCAGCGGGATCGCAGGAAGCAGAACCCCCAGTTCCCTCCATCAGGAACCCGGCGGTGGCAGCAGAAGAGGTGAGATGCTGCGGGGATGGTGTCTGGCTGTCGGCGGTGAGGCAGAGCGGCGTGCGCTACTTTTTCGGTGGCCGCGGCAATCTTCCTGAAGCCATGAGCTACAGGAAAATGGCCACCCAAGCCGGCGCATGCACAAACTGGGATATCGGCAGCCATTTCCCTGAGGCCCACTGCTTCAGAAGATGGCTGCGGCCACCGGAAAAGCAGCACACGTCGCTCTGCCTCACCGTCGACAGCCAGACATCGTCCCCACTGCTTCTCACCTCATCTTCCTCCGCCGGGTTCCTGAGGGAGGGAACGGAGGGCCCTGCTTCCTGCGATCCTCCTCCACCACCACCGCAACTCCCCGCTGATGGAGCACCACATTCTCACACCTGAGGGACCCTGCCTCCTGTGACCCCCACTCCACCGCCCCCCAGGTAAGATACCGATTCAGAATCTAAATAATATTTTTTCCTATTTTCCATCCCAAAATTTGCCGTGCGTCTTATGGTCCGGTGCGTCTTCTAGTCCGAAAAATACGATATATAATCAACATGGGCTTAAAGTGCAGACTCTCAGCTTTAATTTAATTCATGTCCTAATTGGAGTAAAGGTTTAGGAATTACAGCTCTTTAATATGTAACTACCTCTTTTTCAAGGAAAACCACAACAGTAATTGAACAATTATTTCAAATGCTCTCTAATTGGCTGCATGGGCTTTTCCTTCTTTAATCCATCATCAATTAAGCAGGTAAAAAGTCTGGAGCTGATTCCAAGTGTGGCATTTGCATTTGGAAGCGGTTGCTGTGACCCCACAACATGCGATCAAAGGAGCTCTCAGTGGACGTGAAACCACCATTAGGCTGAATAAAAAGAAGAAATCCATCAGAAAGAGCAGAAATGTTATGAGTTGCCAAATCAACAGTTTGGTACATTCTGCAAAAAAAAAAAAAAAAAAAAAAAAAAAAAAAAAAGCGCACTAGAAAGGTCAGATTAGACTTTGCCAAAAAAATACATCTAAGTAAACCTGCCCAGTTCTGTAAGGGCATGCTGTGGACAGATGAAACTAAAATCAATCTGTACCAGAATGATGGGAAGAAGGAAGTATAAAGAAGGCTTTAAATAGCTCATGATCCAAAGCACACGACATCCTATGTAAAACATTGTGGATACAGAGTGATGGCATGGGCATGCATGGCTTCTAATGGCACTGGATCACTAGTGTTTATTGATGATGTGACTGAAGTCAGAAGCTGCCGGATGAATTCTGAAGTGTACAGGGTGATATTTTCTGCCCAGATTTAATCAAATGCAGCAAGGTTGATTGGATGGCTCTTCGTTGTCCAGATGGGCAATGACCCAAATCATACTGCGAAAGCAACGCAGGAGTTTAAGGCAAAAGAAGTGGAATGTTCTGCAATGGCCGAGTCAATCTCCAGATCTCAAGCCAATCGGGCAGCATTTCACATGCTTTAGACAAAATTTAACGCAGAAAGACCCACAAACAAGTAACAACTGAAGTCATCTGCAATAAAGGCCAGCAAATCATCACAAAAGAGGAAACCCAGTATTTTGTCATGTCCATGGCTTCCAGACTTCAGGCCTTTATTGCCTGCAAAGAATTCGCTATAAAGTATTAAACAAAAAACATTTTATTTATGATAAAGTTAAAGGGAACCTGGCAGCTGATACATGCGGCCCAAACCATGATAAGCATGTATCAGCCATTGGATGTGTGGTCACAGCCATGTAAGTTTTACTCTGAAACGCTGCGGCGTTTCAGAGAAAAACATACTTTTGATCACCGCCAGGGACCCAGCTGTGCTATTGACTAGTCGTACAGGCGGGTCCCTGGTGGCTTCTCCCCACCTGCTAACTGTGACTGGCAAGCCTCTGCCTTTATGCGCACGCAGGCTGAGGCTTGTCAATCACTGTCAGCTGACTGGGGGAAGCCACCGTGGACCCGCCTGTACGACTAGTCAGTAGCACAGCTTGGCCCCGGCGGTGACTAAAAGTATGTTTTTCTCTGAAACACCGCAGTGTTTCAGAGTAAAGCATACATGGCTGTGATCACACAGCCAGTGGCTGATGCATGCTGACCATGGTTTGGGCCGCATGTATCAGCTGACAGGTTCCCTTTAATTCGTCCAATTACTTTTGAGCCCCTGAAATGAGGAGGCTTTGTAGAAAAATGCTTGCAATTCCTAAACGTTTCACAGGATATTTTTATTGAACCTCATTAATTAAACCTGAAAGTCTACACTGCAATTGTATCTCAGCTGCTTCATTTTAAATCCAAAATAGTGGCATGCAGAGCCCAAATCATGAAGGTTCTGTCACTGTCCAAATATTTCAGGACCTAACTGTATATTGTCGAGAACACTTGCTATTCAATATTAGGACCTTGAACTCTGTTTTTGGAACCATGGCGTTAGGTGAAGCATTATGGTCACACGCTCCTTGTAGAAATGATTGAACCGTTAACCCCTTCACCCCCAACCTTGTTTTCACCTTCCTGACAAGTACAAATTTTACAATTCTGTCACTGCCACTGTCACTTTATATGGTAACAACTCTGGAACACTTCAATGTATCCCAGTGATTCTGAGTTTGTTGTTTTGTGACACATTTTACTTCATGTTAGTGGTAAATTTAGCCCGATGTTTTTTTGCATTTATTTGTGAAAATATCGGAATTTCAGCAAATTTTTTTTTTTTTACAATTTTCAAACTTTTATATTTTATACCCTTTAAACAGTTGTATTATTGGTTTTATTTATTTTTTACAGCGTTCACCATGTAGTGAGATTAGGTGACTTTATTCTTTGGGTCGGTGCGATTACAGCGATACCAGATTTATTTATATTTTTTATGTTTGGCTGCTATCATGCACTAAAAAACACTTTTTTTTTTGCAAGAAAAGTTTTTGCATCACCATATTTTGAGAGCTATAGTTTTTCTAGATTTCTGCCAACAGAGTCATGTAAGGGTTTTTTGTGGGCCGAGTTGGCGTTTTTATTGGTACATCGGGCACATAACCTTTTTGATCGCTTTCCATTTCGATTTTTGGGAGACAGAATGAACAAAAACCAGCAATTCAGGAATTGTGTTTTTCCTTTTTTAAATGCCGTTCATGTTATGTTAAAATTGATAAGGCAACATTATTTTATGGGTTAGTACATATACAACGATGACACATTTCTATATTTTTTTAAAAAAAAATTATGTTTTGAGGCTTTTACACAATTGTTTTTGCATCGCTATATTCTGAGAGCTATAACTTTTATTTCAATCCTGACTGAGCTGTATGGAGTATAGTTTTGTGTGACAAGATGTAATTTCCAGCTATATCCTTTTTATTTACATTCGACTTTTTGATCGCATTTTATTCCACTTTTTTGGCAGCATGATGAAAAAAGCATAGTTTTTTTTGCCACTTTTTTTTTTTTTTTTTTACTGAGTTCACTGAAGGGGTTAAATAATGTGACAGTCTTATAAATCAGGTTGTTCCAAATGCGGCGATACCTATTGTGTTTTTTTATTTTTACATAAATATAGCTTTTTATTGGTTTTATATTTTTTTATTTTATTTTGTTTATGATTTTTTTAAAAATATTCTAGCAACTATTCTTTTTATTTTTTACTTGGTCCCTCTATGGAACTTTAACTTTTATTACTCTGATCACTGGTATTGTTACGGATCCGGGTGGTGGAACCTCTGTGCTGCGGTGCAAGGAGGGACCAGAGGGGCGTGACTAAGTATGTACTCGGCCTGACCAAGGTCGCACGGCGGCTCAGTTGACTCCGTGAACCAGGGAGGGACCGAGCAGAGGGACCAGGTGCCACTCTGGGACCGACCTTGTATGAGAGCAGGTGACTCCCACGGGTCAGAAGGCAGGAACTGACCGGTACAGCGGAAGAGCACGGCAGGCAGGCTGACGGGTGGTCCGAGTAGACAAGCAGGCTGATTCGGCTGATAGCCAGACAGGTAATCCGGGTAGGCAAGCTGGCAGGCACAACAGGTAACAAGCAGGTACTTCCAGGTAAGCAGGCGGGCGGGCACGGCAGGTAACAGGCAGGTGCTTCCAGGTAAGCAGGCGGGCAGAGCCCATAGACAGAGTGGCGGACTGGACTGTAGGCAGACTGTCGGGCTGGAAAGTAGTCAGACTGGCAGACTGGACTGAAGAACAGACTGGCGGACAGGACTGACTTGCAGAGGACCTGAGGGCTGAAGCAAAGTAAGTATAACAGAGCAACAACCTTGCACGAGCACCTCCATATTGGAGGAGGTGCCTTTTATAGAGAAAGTATTTTTTAGGACGGCACGCCTGGCCCCTTTAAGAGGGAGGGAGCGCGCGCCCTAAGCACAGTGCCAGGGAAGCAGCTTGCACCAGCAGAAGCAGCAGGGAGGCCGGAAGACGCCGGAGCAGGACCGCGGTGGTAGGGGGGGGCGGCGTCTCTGCCTGGCAGGGGGCAGAGACGCCGATGCTACAGGTATAATGCATTGCAATGCACCAGAACTTCAATGCATTATACCTGTCAGTGCTGCACTGACAGAAGCCTCTTAGACCATGCTGTTGTTATGGTCTAAATATGCTACGTAGCTGGCTTACCCAGATTTTTTCATGATGACCTACCGGACCCTTGCGATGACATCACTCGGTGCCGATTTCATGGGAGAGGGAGCCCCTCCCGCGCCTAGGCTTTTAAATGTAGCGATCACTAAATGGCCCTGGGCAGTGCACCACTCCTGGCCGTGACAGCCAGAGCGTGGCTATAGCTTACGTCAAATGTCGTTAAGGGATTAAATTGATCTTCTGATTAAATATTTAACAAGTATAGTTGCAATCAGAATTATTCAATCTCAATTGCAAATTACCATAATTAGCAACGTTTACAAACTTTCTGCTGTTTGCAATTACCTAATCTCACAAGAACAATATAAACCTAACTAATGTAACAAGTGGTTTATCCAAATTTGAACACAAAACACTAATGACTGCTGCAGTCTCAGAATTGTTCTGTTTATGGCTAGCGTATTTAGTAGGACCTTCTGCTCATGGGCTATGGACTCCAGTTCAGTAATATTCTTATAAAATTAGTGTTTCAACCGCCTTCTTCAAATCTCACCCTAAAATTTTTATGTGGTTCAAGTCAAGCGACTAGCACTCCAGAATATTCCAGGACTTCTAAAAACAAGCCTTGGTGGACTTTAAGGTATGCGTAACTCTTTGTATTGTTGAAGGTCCTTGATGCCCAATCTTCAACTTCCTTGCAGAAGGCATGATTTTTCATAGGATTTCCTGATTCTTGATTGAATCCTTCCTGCCCTTCACATGCTGCAGGTTTCTAGTTGAACATGCAAATCAGCCCCAGAGCATCACCGAATCACCGCCATGCTTCACTGTAGACATGGTGTTCTTTTCAGAATAGCCTTCATTCTTCCTCCTCTAGACAAACTGCTGATACATAGGACCAAAAAGTTCCAGTTTGATTCACTACTCCACAGAACAGAATGGCAGAACTTTTGTGGCTTATTTATCTGATTTTAAGCGTATTAAAGCTGACTTTTCTTGTGATTTTTTTTTTTTTTTGGTCAGTAGAGGTGTACATTTTGGAGTTCTGGCACAAAAAACTTCAGGGTTTAGTTTGTGATTTTGTGTGCAAACTGAAATATTATTACCTGCTGTCACAAAATCTTAGTACAGATCTTTTGCAGCCACTCGAGACTTTTTGCCCATCAGCCTCCTCAGGAATCTGGTGGCAGCCAATGGTAGCTTTCTCTTTCTGCTACATCCAGGTAGTCAGTGTTCCTTTGACTTTGAACGTGCAATCTATGCTTTCTATTGTATCTCTAGGAACATTCAATGCCTTTTTGTTTTCTTTTTGTATCCTTTTTCCTTTTTTTTGTGAAAGGCAGGGCACTTACAGGGAACCGCATCAGGATTTTCCCGAAGAATTAGGAGCTTTTTATCAGCCTCCTAAGACCTATGTTTATTATGCCTATATTATCTATACATGCTAAATGTAAACATTTAAAGATGATGTTTAATCATCACCACTCTCCCTGCCTGCGGTCAGTAGACTAGTTCAAGACATTTGTCAATGCATACATTTAGCATTTAGAGATAATACAGGCATGATAAATATAGGTCTTTCGAGGCTAATAAATCTCTCTTAATAACCTCTTGTATTGGAAAACCTTAATGTCAGGTTCCCTTTAACTTTTTGGACCACTCTATTTATAAACCAAGAATATTAGTGACTTAGAGTCATTGCCCATGCGGAATAGTGTAAGATTACTCATGAACGCTTCCAGAAGCTGGTATCTGACTATGCATCACATTTGCACCAGGTCATTGTAGCCAAGCCAATGGCGCTCTAGACACTTGTCATGAAGAGGTTGACTAATTCTTAGACTGCAGTAGTCGGTAAACATGGTTTCTTGTGTCGAATTTTGAGGAACCACTTGTTATATTATTTCTGTTGAGGTATTTTAAATTGTTCTTGTTTGGTTTATTGCGAACAGCAGTTTATAAATTTTGTTAATAAACCTAATTTGCAATGTGGGTTGAATTATTTTGATTGCAACAGTATATGTACCTGTACCCAACAAATTAATCGTTTCAAGTGACAATCTGAACGCTGTACAAAAGCCACAAGGCTTCTATACATGTGTAGATGTGCTGTCCGAATTTCCCTTGCTGAACAACATTTTTATTTTCAGAATTTGACACATCACCAAAAAGAACTTTCATCTGCACATTTCCTACATTCATGTCTTATACACTGACCTCATACACACAAAGAGGGTTTGTTTATTAATTGTTGTTTTAATGATGTCAAATCCAAATTTCATTTTTTGGAACAGTAGTTTATAACCTAATATTCTAATTTGTGAAAATGACATTTGTTTGTACGGTCAGAGTGTAAAAGTGCAGGGTCTTGTTTGGCAATGCTTCCACTTCAGGTCAAGCCAATGTGGGTGTTTTTATGTTACACCCTTGTATTTTGTACACTAGAATACTGTCATAAGAGATAAAAGATGATACTTAAAAACTGGTACAGAGTACTACATTGGTGTGTAAGATCATAACATCAGTCACATCATGAAGTATCCCCATTCTGTCTCCAAATCCTAATAAAAAGAAGATAAAACATCCACATTGCAGGACTGACTGCTCCTTGGCTAGCAGTTCATCTGTTGCAAAGCAGAGGCCCAAATATTTTCTAAGTTCAGATGAAAAAGTTACATTTGTTTCATAATAGTGCAATGCTCAGGTTGCTAATGAGGAATAGAATATACTGCCCTGTACAGACATATCTGCCACCTATTAGTTAAAGTGGACCTTTCAGTGAATTTTTTTTTTTTTTTACCTTAAATTGCCTACGTCCTACAATTGACACCGTTACCGTACATTGATAATGGAACAGGTTTTCTTTTTCTTCTGTGTCTCTCCATTTTAAAGTTATGACCCCCTGTAATAATGGTGCAAATTCTCCCTTCACCCAACAGGGCATACACCACGAAACTTCACCGTTGGCAAGCAGTATATTGAAAAGGAATATACAGCCCTCCTGGCAAATGAATTTGGTGCCCAAGTTGGGTTTCCAACCCTTAATCCAATAATAGCAGAGAAACTTGACACTGAGATTTTGGTATAAGTGAAAACAGATTCATTGGCAATCTATATGGTAAAAAGTTTCGGTCTTTTCTGAACTTCATCAGAACTGATTGCGGCCTGGAAAAAGTTTGAAAGATTGAATGACAGCGCTGTGTGGAAACGCGATCACTGTCACTGTGGCATGGCGCCATGCCACGCTATCTTCACTTTACCAAAATCTGAGTGCCAAGTTTTTCTGCTATTATTCACTATTGGCAAAGTCGTGTTTTAATTGGCCAGCGTCAAAGGAGACAAAAATCCACAAAGAAGTTCTGTGCTATATGCCCAATTTGGTAGAGGGAAATTTGCATCTTTATGGGTGAGGGGAGAGGGTGGGCTAACTTTAGAACAGAGGGGCAGAGAAGAAAAAGTGGACCAGCACCAATTGGAGGAGGTAATTAATTTAAACAAAAAAAAAAATCCAATAGATTGTCATCTTCAACAGATCTGGTCTTTTCATCCCTCATTTCAGGTTTTTACAGTTGGAAAATTGAAACACATTAGAAAAAAAGGAATGTCAGTATATTGGATTATTTTGTAAAAATTAGTGATAAGCTTTTGATAGATTTTCGTAAATGCCCGATTTATTGAAAAACTGTTTCTACTATTATGGATTTTACCAAATTAAATAGATGCTGAAGGTTTGGACCTACCATTATTTAAACTATTGAAGCTCATCGTTCGTTTAACATTAACAATAAATTATGTCAATCTGACATTTTAGATGGTCAATTATTCAGAATCATGAAGACTTGGCACTGCAATATGCTGAAGGCTCTGGATTTTATATCACAGAAAAAGTAAGTAACCTTTTTCTCTTTTTACAAGCGATTTGTGTAATAATTGAAGTCATCATTTCAGAACCGCTTTGTGCTCAGAAAAGATTTCTTAATTGTGCCTTAATTATTTTTACTAGCTTTTGACCTTATACTTTTATGGACGCTGCAATGCCAAATTTGTTTATTTTTGTCTTTTTTTCTTAACCCACTTTATCCAATTCAAAAGGTAATTTTAAATAAGAAAAAAAACAAAAAACAAACAAACAAAACATTGGGGCAGATTCATTAAGACTGGTGTAGCCACGATTCATCCAGACCATGCTATGCCCATATTGGCGTAGCTGGCCAAGACTGGCGTGTAAGTTCCAAATGTCGCAATATTTTTGATCAACTTCCGAGTTGTACAAAAATATTGCAACTTCTTAAGGGGTTTTATGCTCGGTGGAATGTGTAGAGAGGAGTGGATGTTCCTCATCCATACAACAAGCTGTAAATACACAAGTACAGGAGATTAATATAAGATAATTCACTTTATCCCTTTGGGTATCGCATTTAAACCCACAATACAATAGAAAATTGTAGAGCTGTATATGTGTAATTGTGATGTGCATTGACCCAAAATGAACTTTCCTTTGTTGAGCAAATATGACTGTGCACACGTTATGTATTTGGTGCTGAAATTTCTGCACCATTTCTGCATCTCTTGGCAAGAAAAGCGCAGCAGCAAAAACTTGCGTTTTTTTAGTGACGTTTTTGGTGCAGATTTTCTCCACTCCTTAGTATAGGTGAAATTTGCACCAAATCTATAAGTCACAAATAAGTACCATGTGCATGAGACTTCAGCATTCTCATTCACTTTGCTGGCATCAGGAAACCCTTGAGGTGTTGTGACAAATCTGCACTGAAAAAGAATTCAGCAAAAATGCAACAGAGTCTTAACCTTGAATTTATATGTAAATGAAGCTGCAAGCGCCGAAACTGCAAGGTTGGGCCGAATGTCAGTTAGTACATTGACTCTTCGCAGTATTGCCCTTTTAGGGCCAGCCCATGGACTTGATTCACCTTTGTTCATTGGCGCTACAGCACTGTAATCAGCTGAGCAGACGTCGGTCAAACCCATAGAGGTGGCAGTACACAGAGAATAGCTAGGAGGATTGATGAGCTAGCTGAAAATCGGCCCACCCGTGATACACTTGCAGCCTCATTTATATAAAAATTCAAGCTTGTTTTTCTCAGGAATGGAGGTATATTAGAGCGTGTCTCTTACTACCCTACCCAGCAATGTATGGTAATTAGATTGGTGACTAAAACGCCTAACAAGTTCCCTTTAAATAGCAAAGTGTAATATATTCATCAGGTCCGTACATTCTCTGTACATGGTTAAGTATACATTGCTGATGGCATTTACACAGTATATCTAACCATTCTATTACTAGTTAATGTAAGAAGGGTAATTGGTGCAGCAAATCCTTCTTTAATTAGTTTTACTTTTTATCTGTTTTTATCTGCAGTGTTTGCTCTGATTAAACTGTGAAATACATTTTTCCAGCCAACTTCATAAATGTGTTGAAGGTAAACATAGGAAAAAGGAATTTGTGGTCTGATCTGGTTAGGAAATTCTGTTTTTCCACAGATAATGACAGTAGTAACGTCATCATGTTCTGGAATTTATAATTCCCTTGGCCTGCGCTGCTCTTTACTTTTTCAGCTCTTTCCAGGTTTTGTTGTTGTTTTTTTGCTTAGATCTATCTTACTAATGTTTTTAGAATGACTGTGATGACACCTATAAAAAGCTGTTGACAAAATCCAATCTCCTGGCAAGTTCAAGGGTCAGTGGTGCTGCTTCCAAGGAGCCGAGGGCTATTGGGAGAACTACTTGACTTTCATTTTTGACATAATATTGTATTCTGCAAATGGCAACATGAGTTCAAAAATCTTTTCCTGTTATTACCAAAATCTCTCCAGCTTGTGAAACAAAACTCTTTGGTAAATAATTGTACCTTAGAAAATTTCTTCCAATCCAAGTTCACACCATGTTTATTTAACCCCTTTACGACCTATACATTTTTGTCATAGGTTGCT
Organism: Phyllobates terribilis; assembly: GCF_046119375.1. Classification (NCBI taxonomy): domain Eukaryota; kingdom Metazoa; phylum Chordata; class Amphibia; order Anura; family Dendrobatidae; genus Phyllobates; species Phyllobates terribilis. Next base: position 266,446,668 of record NW_027362764.1, on the reverse strand, counting down.
AAAGTCTGTATGAAGCTGGTTCAGGAGCGAAACATGCTTCATACTAGGTAAATAACAGCTATGAAGCCACAGGTTGGGTCTCAGAGGAGAACCACAATATGTAGTATTAGCAGGTTCACTTCCACTAAGGGCACTAAAAATAAAAAATAATTACAAAAAAACTTGTAAAAAATAGAAAAGTTAAATTCTCCACCTTTTTACCTCTTCAAAAAATGATAACAATAAACGTTTGGACAGTTTCAGACATGGCTATACCAATCTAGCAAAATCTAAAAATATTTTAACAATACATTAAACTCTGAAAAAGAAAAAGAATTCAAACAAAATTGCCATTTTTAGTTGCCACACTTCCCTAAAAAATACAATAAAAAGTGATCAAAACCTCATATATGCTTCAAAATAATATCAATAAATACATCAGTTCAGCATGTAAATAATAAGTCCTTGCACAGCTCTTATAATGGAGAAATAAAAAAGTGGAAGGTCTTAGAAAATGGCAATACAAACAGTTTTTTTTGTTTTTCTTTACAAGGATCTGAGTTGTTTTTTTTAACTGTTAGTGTATAAAAAGTACTATATGTTTTTTATTTCCAGAACTATAGTAACCTGGAGAATTAGGCTATGTTTACACATTGTGCATTTTACAGTACCAGCAAAGTCTATGAGATTCCAGAAATCTCATGCACACAGCTTGGTTTTTGTTTCATCAGTATTTTGTGCTCTACGTGGTTTTTTTGCAGAATAGAGAATGTCACTTCTTTCAGCGTTTTTTCTGTGTTTTTCACTCATTGGAAGTAATAAGTGATGAAAAAAATGCTGAAAAAATGCACCAGTCAGGTTTTTCAGCGTTTTTTTGTGTCAAAACCAGAATGAAATTTTTTTTGTTCACTGAACTCTGTGTACATGCATAAAGAGACAAAAGGACAGTGAAAAAAACATAGCAAGAAAAATCCTGAACAAACCTCTTGGCAAGAGATCAGGTTTTGCTGCAGAAAAAAAATGCTGAAAAAATGCAGTGTGTGAACATAGCCTTATATTACCAAGTCATTTTTACCACTTGGTAAAAACAAGACCCGAAAAAACAATGACGACATTGCTTTTTTTTTTGGTTTGTTTTTTCATCATTTTCCCCATTTGGAATTTTGTTTCCTACTTTTCAGCACATTCATAACTACAACTCGTCCAGCAGAAAACAAGCCGACATGCTGCTATGATGACAGAAAAAATAAGGATTTGGCTGTTGAAACAAAGGAAGGAAATGGCGAAAGCACAAAAACATTCATTGTCAATGTGACTGTGGGAAATTGCCGAACTCTGTACTTGGCGTTCTCCAGCAGTCCCTTAGACAAAGAATGGAATAAAGCTGACCATGTGTATTTCTGCACTACCTGTCTAGTGCTACCTATTGGAGGTAGGCACCCTGTCAGCAAAAAGCTGAATCTTTAACCCCTTCACCACCTTGGCTTTTTCCAATTTTGTGTTTTCATTTTTTCCTCTCTTTCTTCCCAGAGCCATAACATTTTTATTTTTCCATCAATATGGCCATGTGAGGGCTTGTTTTTTGCGGGACGAGTTGTACTTTTGAACGACACCATTGATTTTACCATATAGTATTCTGGAAAGCGGGGAAAAAAATCCAAGTGCAGTGAAATTGCAAAAAAACTTTTTTTTTTTTAGCTATGTTCACTAAATGCTAAAACTGACCTGCCATGATGATTCTCCAGGTCATTATGAGTTTGCAGATACCAAACATGTATAGGTTCTTTTTTATTTAAGAGATGAAAAGAAATCCAAAGTTTGTAATTAAAAAAAAAATGAATGATTAAAAAAAAATGGCGTCTTTTTCCGAAACCTGTAGCGTCTGCATTTTTCAGGATCTGGGGCCTGGTGAAGGCGCACATTTTTATTGATACCATTTTGAGGTAAATATGATGTTTTGCTCTCCCGTTACTGCATTTTTTTGCAATGTGGTGGTGACCAAAAAAAACGTAAGTCTCCCTTTTTGATTTTTTTCCTCGTTACGTTGTTAACCGATCGGATTAATTCTTTTTATGTTTTGATAGATCAGGCATTTCTGAACGCGGCAATGCCAAGTATGTGTATTTTTTATTTTATTTTTAATTTTCTTTTGAATGTTGCAAAAGTGGGGTGATTTGAACTTTTATATTTTACATTTTTTTTTAGATTTTAAAAACATATATATATTTTTTTACTTTTCACTTGCTTCAATAGTCTCCTTAGGCGACTTGAAGCTGTGATCGTTTGATTACTTGTACTACACATAGCAGAGCTTCAGAGCGACACTCATAGCAGATCGGCAATGACGAGCACGGGGTCTTCTGTAGGTCCCCAATTGTCATGTCAACCCACCGGTGCCCCGAGATCATGTAATGGGCGCTAATGGGTGGAGTTAGTGACACACTTCCAGTGCGGGCATGTTAAATGCCGCTGTCAGAGTTGACAGCGGCATTTAACATGTTAACAGCCGTGGGTAGATCGCGATTCCACTCTTGGCTGTTAGAGGCACATGACAGCTGATCAGATTGGCTGTCATGTGCCTGAAAACATGCAGGCTCCTCGCTGGAGCCCGTATCAAAGAGAGAGAGGCGTCCTTTGACGTACCTATACATCGTACGTTGTAAAGGGTTTAATGGACATCTTCCAACAGCTGTTCCAGTTTTTTTTTTAAATAAATGCATGTCAACTTTGACAGCCATTGATTAGATTTAAGGATTCTGTCAGCACGATTATAGTCAATGGTCCCCATTGGTGCATACGCCTGAATCCTGTTTTGTGAGAGGTTCGAACACAAGCCCTGATGGGACCACTGAACGTGGGTAAGAACGCAATGTGAAAGGAGCCTTAAAGGAGTTGTCAACTACTGAACTACTTCTACTTAATCAATTCAAGACCCCCCCAGGAATATACTTGCCTCCTGCAGCACACTGTTCCAGCGATGTTGATGCTGCAGTTCCCACAGTGAGATGTGACTTGTTTTGTCACGTGTTGGCTACTGCTGCCAATTTTTTATCCTCTTATTATGGAATAGATCCTTTTTTTAAATTCGTCATTGTGATCACTGTAGATTTCCTGCAGTGCAATTTAAAAATGTTAAATATTTATGTGAAGTACGGGCCATAAATGCACAAAAAAGTCCTACACTTGCCTCCTGGACCAGTGCTGCTCCTATACACTCACTGCTGTGTCAGCCAGAAGACCAGCGGGTTACATAGCAGAAGAGTATGGTCCGAGTTTGGTCCGAGAGGTGAGTATAGCCCTTTTTTATTGTCCCACCATAGGAATTCAGAAAAACTTTTAAAACAGGGAAAAACCCCTTTACATTTGGTAATCGGTTGTCTTCCTTATGTGTCTGTAAATATTCCATTCAACACATGCTGTACCTGTGCTCAGTGATGCATTTCCAACATTTAAAAAGTTGTAGAAATTATGTTTTTCTTAAGATATTTTTCCCCTTCTTCACCATAGTATATGGCAGTAGCTCAAACTTTGCGCTTTGATGTCTACTTGTCTAATATTAAAGCACCACTCCAGCATTTTTTTTTATTTCAGTGCTGGAGCGGTGCTACTAATGTAAGTTTTCAATCCTTAGTATTTTACTTACCTGTTGCTGTCTTCAGCTCTTCCCAGCACTTTTCCGGCCCCGATTTACCATCTTGTGACTGCAACTTTTGACTGGCCAGAAGTAGAGGTAATGGTCACAAGCTCTCATTGTAAGTCTATGAGAGACTCGTTCTGGAGCGATCTGGCAGGTCACAACCTGTTGAAAACAGATCAAGGCGGTGGCTGGTAGGTGTGATGCTAGGTGCAGGGAACGAACTAGTGGTACCACTGCAGGGGTTAAATAAAATTAAAAAAAAAAACGCCAGAGTGATCCATTAATGAAAATACAAGATATTATTTTCACTGGCTACAAGATTCCTATTCAAGGTCTAGTCTGCAGTAATGTAGTGTTTTATCTCTCAAGTTATCTGCATGGTACAAGAAATTACATGCGAGCAACACTTGTGATTGCAGTTATGTTGCGTTATCTTGAAAGCATTTGTTGTATATCTGTAAGTCAATTGTCATAACTGTATGTCTCAGTTGGTTCACGTGTGATATCAGATATACGATTTGTAATGCAGGAAAAACATTCAGTATAATCCATGTAAATTTTTATAGTTGCACTTCACTAAGTTTTTGGGACATGTAATCCAAAGTCACCAGCAGTATTCTAACTGTGTTATTACTTCATTACAGCATTAGCCGCTGTGATCTTAAAGGGGTATTCTTAAATTGCTTAGATCAGTTAGACAGCATGAAAATAAGCAAGTGTGTAACTGACTCGCTGTTTCTATCTTCTGTCATTGTCCGGCAATAACAGCTTTAATCTTTTATTGTGTACAGCTGGTTTCCAAGGTGCTTGGCCTCCAAACCCTGGCAAAGAGTGCACAGTAGTTAAATTCTAGGAAAGCGGTTAACCGTTAACATTCCAGTCAGCTCTCTTCAGACCACTGATTTCCATACAGCAGTTAGCTGCTCATCTCCTTTCTCCTTCCTCCTTTCCCTCTCATCTTCAGAAGAGATTCAGTTATCAATCACCAGCCCTGGCAGCTTTCACAGCTGCTAATTACTGCTGGCTCTCTGAATAAGCACACAGCTCCAGTCAGTAAGAGCAAAGTCCCTATTATCTCTATGTATAAATATAGTGATAAGTGTAGACTCCAGAATAAACCACTGATAGCTGAATGTGTTACAGCAGAACTTGTGCTGAGCTTTATAATTGTACTAATACTACAGTTTTACTATTCACCAGAGCTGTCACTTAAGGAGGAGAGCCGCCATGCTAGAAACCAAGAAGTAAGGAGAATTCATTCATCTCAGCTGCTCAAGAGACAACTTGAGAATACCCCTTTTAAGTATGGTTGAGCCTGTGTAGACAGAAAGTCAGACTCCACTTTGTAGCTGACATTTGATCTGCAGCATCATTACCTACAAGATGGTGGAAAAATCCTGGCAGCTCTCAGACACCTCCCTTCCATAGAATAGTGCTGAACATATTACTTCTGCCCTATCTATAGGACCAAAGCTGCAGTGTTATTAAACTTTCTTTCTAAGAAATCGACACTATTTGGTATCACTGCCTTTATAATGACCCATACTACAAAACTGTATTACTTATCCTATTGAATACTCTGGGAAAAAATTACAGCAGAAACTATTCACTTTTACAGTGATTTCAGAAAATCAAGTTAAAAATATAGGCAAATACGTTGTGAGAACAATGTACTTGTCAAGAAGGTGTTAAGGAAGTAAAAATGATACATTGAATGCATATACTATATATTAGTGTCCAGTTTTATTTGCTGTCTGTAGGGTTAACAAGAGGCAGGAGCGAAAATGAAGTAACAGATCAGACAAAAGTGTGCATAACAACAATAGAAATAAAGTCGTAGATGTTTCACGATTTTTTTAAATTTTCTTCATTTTTTTTTAATTTAAAATATTTTGGAGCAATTATATAGATTTATAGATCCTGTGCAATCCTTAGACAGTGTAGAGTTTTGCTAGACAATCTGGGTCACTTAGTACCCCATCCCTTATCAACCTATCCTGACATGTAAGTTACTCCACAGTTTCTTCTCTTCTAGATGTATTACTTTGTAGGTGATTCCTGGTAGAGCCTAATATTACACATTATACTACATACAGTATGTACCCAGTTGGGCTTTAATCTTATAGGGCTATTTTGTGTGTAACTTACACGGATACTTACATTTTCCACAATCCTATATTAATACTTACCACATAGGTTAAATTTTCCTCTAATATTGCTTTATGCAATATGAGTTGAATTGTTAGAATCTTCTTGTTTAGTGTCAACTACATTGTAATTTGTACATGTATACATATATTGATTATTATGTCTTTACAAATGTGATATTCATGCACAGGGGATAGTTGGTCCTCCATTGTATGTACTCTGTAGTCATTGTTTTTTACATTTTTTGTTCTACTTAATAAAGATTTATTTTAGAGGCAATAAGCACCTACTGTTTATTCTTGGTGGTATTCATATTTTGGGGTGTTGTCAACAGTGATAATGTTTCAGATCATTTGTGCTGCTTGTGTTGGTAGTCATCAATCCTTAGACAGTGTAACGTTTTGCTAGACAGTCTGAAAATGTGCCAAATTTATCACAGTGACTCATGATGGATGATAAATTTGGTGCATGTATAGACCTTATAGACCTAGACACTTTTGTCTGCCTTTAAACCACTTCTTAGTTGGCTTACCTTTTTTGTGCCTACATTTTGTTGCAAATTGGTACATGCTGTTGCATTTTCTGTCATTCCCCATTTCTAGCCAAGTCAATCTCCCTGCTCATGAAGCCAAACCTCTGTTTCAGTGACCTATGAACAGACATAGTTTTAAACACGTAGTAAATCGGTAAGCTCAATTTGCTTCAAGGTTTAATGCATAAAATTGTTCTACTTCCCACCAAGGACAACATCTGCAAGGAGTTTGTATGTTCTCCCTGTCTTTGTGTGGATTTCCTCCAGGTTCTAATAATAATAATAATTTTTATTTTTATAGCACCAACATATTCCGCAGCACTTTACAAATTTTAGGGGGAACTTATACAAACTATACAGAATAAACATATCTCATATCGAAAGGAGTGAGGGTCCTGCTCGCAAGCTTACAGTCTATGAGGAAATGGGGGAGACCCAAAAGGTAGAATGTACATATATTGTATAATGCAGCCTTGATATGCTATATAGGATAAATAATACATGGACTGGTCGCCTGCCAGTATGTGTACAGTCCTGACCGAGGCTATTATGTGCATGGTTGGTATGAACCTGAAATTGAAGAAGATTTTAATATGGGGGAAAATTGGGATGGACAGATAGTGTGTGGAGGCGATACGCCAGTCTAAAGAAATGGGTTTTTAGGGTCCGCTTGAAACTGTGGGTATTGGGAATTAATCGAACTGTCCTGGGTAATGCATTCCAAAGAATTGGCGCAGCACGCAAGAAATCTTGGAGACAGGAGTGGGAAGTTCGGATTATGGAGTATTTTAGTTTTAAGTCACTGGCAGAACGGAGGGCACGTGTAGGGTGGTAGACTGAGACAAGGGAGGAAATGTAGGGGGATACTGAAGCATGGAGCGCTTTGTGGGTAAGCGTGATAAGTTTAAATTGAACTCTATATTGGATGGGTAACCAATGCAATGACTGGCACAGGGAAGAGGCATCAGTGTAGCGGTTGGTGAGGAATATGATCCTGATGATCCTGGCTGCTGCGTTAAGAACGGATTGGAGATGGGAGAGTTTAGTAAGAGGGAGCCCGATAAGTAGAAAGTTGCAGTAGTCGAGACGAGAATGAATAAGAGCTACTGTAAGAGTTTTTGCCGAGTCAAAGGTGAGAAAAGTCCTGATTCTTGAGATGTTTTTGAGGTGTAGATGACATGAACGAGCAAGTGATTTGATGTGAGGAGTGAAGGAAAGATCTGAGTCAAAAATTACCCCAAGACAGCGGGCTTGTTCATGGGGAGTAATGGTTGAGCCACAAACGGAAATGGCAATATCGGGCACAGGTAGGTTAGTGGAGGGAGGAAATATGAGTAGTTCAGTTTTTGACAGATTCAGTTTTAGATAGAGGGAGGACATAATGTTAGACACAGCAGAAAGACAATCACTGGTCTTTTGTAGTAATGCAGGGGTGATGTCCGCAGCAGAGGTGTATAATTGGGTGTCATCAGCATAGAGATGGTACTGAAAACCGAATCTGCTGATTGTTTGTCCAATGGGAGCGGTGTATAAGGAGAAAAGAAGGGGGCCTAGGACTGATCCTTGAGTAACCCCTACAGTAAGGGGAAAGAGAGAGGAGGAGCCGGTGAAAGACACAGAGAAGGAGCGGTCAGAGAGGTAGGAGGAGAACCAGGAGAGAGCGGTGTCCTTGAGGCCAATAGTGCGGAGCATAGTGAGGAGGAGCTGGTGATCCACAGTGTCAAATGCTGCAGAGAGATCCAGGAGAATCAGCAGGGAGTAGAAACCATTAGATTTAGCTGTTAGTAGATCACTAGAGACTTTAGTGAGGGCAGTTTCAGTAGAATGTAAAGAGCGGAAACCAGATTGTAAAGGGTCAAGAAGAGAGTTGTCTGAGAGATAGCGGATTAGACGGGAATGGACCAGGCGTTCCAAGAGTTTAGAGATAAAGGGAAGATTAGAAACAGGTCTGTAGTTGGCCGTGCAGTTCTGGTCAAGGGATGTTTTTTTAAGTAATGGATGTATGCTGGCGTGTTTAAAAGAAGAGGGAAAGATACCAGATGAGAGGGAGAGGTTGAGAATTTTAGTTAGGTGAGTGGTGACAGCTGGAGCAAGGGACTGAAGGAGATGTGAGGGAATAGGGTCACTGGTGCAGGTGGTAGGGCGAGAAGATGCAAGGAATCTGATCACTTCATCTTCCGTGACTGGTTCGATATCAGAAAGTGAACAAGATACAATGTGGCGGGGGAGAGCATGCGAAACGTTTGGGGATTGGGAGAAAATTTCCTGTCGGATATGGTCAATTTTACTCCCACGCTTCAAAGACATACTGATAAGGAATTTAAATTGTGAGCCCCAATGGGGACAGTGCCGATAATGTCTGTAAAGTGCTGTGGAATTAATGGTGCTATATAAGTGAGTAAAATAAATAAATACTGTGTTTGTGATAGAAGAATTTGATTGACTTGTGGGGTACTGTTACCTCAACAGTATGAAACCTCTGTGGGTAAGTGATAACGTGCCATGATCGGAATAACCCTTTATGTTGATTTTAGGAAACAAATGAACAATGTATAAATTAGTATGATGGTCTGATTGTCTATATATAGAAGTATTACATAAGTATAACTTTTTTGTTTTAGAATCGCAATGAAATTAAAAATGGAGCCATTCTACGGTTGACAACATCACCAGTAAGTACTGATTTGCCCTAAGTTCTCAAACATCTGTCGTCATTTAAAGAAACACTCCCATTAAGTTATGTTTAAATGTGTGTACATGTGCATGAAATGTAGTGTGAGTGTATTAATATACTCACCTACCACTGCGCTCTCCAGTGACCAGCGCTGTTCTTCTCTTCTCAGTGACGTCACCGCTATTCAGACTGTCCATGTCACGCTGCTCTGTGTGACTCGGAAGTGGCTTTTACAATGTAAGTCTATGTAGAATCAGAACAAGGCTTGGAACGAGGCTCTATAGGCTTACTTTGTAAAAGAGACTTCCGACTCTAGAACATAGATGTGAGCCGGCTATTCTGAAGTACGTTGACGTCACTGAAAAGAGGAGAAGAAAGGCACTGAATCCCTGAGAAGGAGAGGTTAGGTGAGTATATTAATGAAAAAAGCTTAATGGGAGTGCTTTTTTAATGAATTTGTTTTTTTTGTGCTGTAAGGTATATCTGTGGAACCTATTTTTATCAAAATATGAGTTCCTGTAATATGTTCATAAACACAGTGCTTTTCGTCCCTTCCATTGGTCCTGAATCTTGTGTTATAATGTACAACAGCTTTCACTCATCTTCTGAATGAGAGATAAACAGCGATACTCGGCTGCTTTCTCTAAAAAATGTAAAAGTATGTGCATATGTCATCTTTAAGACACTGGCGGAACCACCAAAATGTTCTTAGGTGACACTGCTCCACAAAAAAGTGGGTGTTTTTTTTCTAAAGCAGATACGCTGACTGTTTTGCCGTCATTTTCACTATCAGATGCTCTTTTCTGTCATTTAAACTATAGCTAGTGAGCCATTTCCTGGCATAAGTCACATGATAAGTGAACATGCGACTTCTTCTAACCTCTGAACAGTAACTCTGCGGCTTTTAGGAAGGAATGAAAGACTGAATATGTGCACAGCAATGTCATTTTTACATTGCTCTGTGTTAAGTGTAATATGTCAGTAGGATCAGACTTCCATCTATTTGGGCATGTGGGTCATAGAAAGTTGAATAAACTGATAACTTGATATCTGCAATCCAATGTGTTATTTCAGAGAAATCCACTTTTTTAATATGTAAATGAGCTGTTAAGATTTATGGGCCGGACACAGATCTCCCTGAGATTATATCTCGAGAATTTATTTTATGTGAAAGTAGGAATTACCAATGTGAGACATGTAATAAGTGACACTTTGCTTTCATAGCCATACACAACTCTGCAGTGAGATGAGAACTAACACAGTACAACAGATCTTTGACTAATTAAAAACAGATTTGCAGCTGCAGTTGTCCTCTCATAGTGGTTCAGCTTCCATCTCACAGGCAACCATTGGGGAATGAGGGACAGTACAGCAGAGCTGACAAAACTGTGAGAGGACAAATGCAAATATGTTTGTAATGAGACAAAGTTCAGTTCTACTGTACTGTTCAAGTTATAATCAGGCACAGCTTTGCAGCAGTGCTGCTAGCCCTATGAGAAGACAACTGCTGCGGCAAATGTTTGTAATGAGCTAAAGTTCATTTCTGCTGTTCTGTATTAGTTCTGATCTCACTGAAGAGCTGTGTAATGGAGAGCAAAGTTTCAGTCATTACATGCCTCACTCTGGTAACGCCCCCTTTCATTTAAAATAAGCTCTGGAGGCAGATTCTTGACGAGGTCAGTGTCTGGCCCATAGATCTTAACAGCTCATTTACATATTAACAAAAATGTGGATTTCTCTGGAATAAGACCTCGTATAGCAGATATCAAGGCATCATTTTATTCAACTTCCTATGACCTGCATGCCGCCAGTCAGTCCGTGTAAACGGACCCTAAGTTTGCTTGATTACATTAATTGATTTTTTTTTTAACCTTCTTAGTTAACCCCGGACAAGATAGATAACTATTAATAAATAGATCAATATAAAGAGTAGACTAGTAATTTAAAAGACTAGTCTTTATGTGCATTAGGCAGGGATGTCAAACTTAAACACACAGATGGCCAAAATGAAAAACTTGGACAAAGTTGCGGCTAACCAGTATACAGTATAATAAGCCCCACTTACTCCTCCATACAGAATAATGGGCCTCACATAGTCCTCCATACAGAATAATAGGCCTCACATAGTCCTCCATACAGTATAATGGGTCTCACATAGTCCTCCATACAGAATAATGGCCCCACATAGGGATGGTGGTTCTGGTGTCGTGGGCCAGATTTGACCCATGGGCCGGAGTTTAACATATATGGCATAAGGTAACAGATGAGTTATTTGAAATGACTTGTTATGTAGCTAGTATTTACAGTGAGTACATGTAAGTAACAAGTGAAGCTACTTGTAACGGACTGGATGGTGGAACCACTGTGCTGTGATCCAAGGAGAGCCTGGAGGGGCGTGACTAGGTGTCACCAAGTCCAACCTCTGATGCATGGTGTCTGAAAATACCACGATCTGAGAAGGGACAAGGGGGGCAAAACCAGGTACTACTCCAGGACTGACATCGGGTGGATGGCAGCTGACGCCCAAGGGGCAGGAGGTAGGAACGGCCAGGAATGGTAGACTTGGAGAGAGTAGAAACAGGGAACAAAATATTGGGATGTTGACCGTAGACAACAAAAAATGGAGATTTGGCAGAGAATTCACTCACATGGTTGTTGTACGAGAATTCGGCCCAAGGCAGGGGTTTGGACCAGTCACTGTGGTTGTCATTGATGAAGTACCACAGGATGTTAGTCAGGATCTGATTCTGCCGCTCTTCCTAGCCATTGGCTTGAGGATGGTAGGCTGAAGAGAAATCCAGAGTGACATTAAGTAATTTGCAGGTGGCCCTCCAGAAGCGAGACAATATGGAGCGGTAAACCATGGAGGCGGAAAATATGTAGAATGAAGTTCTCTGCAAGCACAGGAGCAGATGAGAGACTGGACAGTGGAGTGAAATGAGCCATCTTGGAGAAGTGATCCACCACCACACAGATGACGGTACACACGACATATACTGGAAGATCAGTGATGAAGTCCATTGCATTATGCTGCCAGGGAGCAGATGGTACGGGCAGAGTAAGTACCCGATCGGTCGGAAGCTGTTAAGGGGTTTTGTTCTGGGCACAAGAGGGACAAACCAAGATAAAATCCGCAATATCCTTGCGCATGGTCGGCCACCAATAATGTCGGGAAATGAAGAGAGCCGTTTTCTTCTGTCCAGCATGGCCAGCCAACTTAGACTAATGACCCCACAGAAGAACCGTCTTCTATCTGGTTCAGTAGCGTGAGTCTTTCCGGAAGGGAGCCGAGACAAATTCAACGAAGCGACCGTAAGAATTTTGGAGGGCTCATTGATGTGTTGAGGCTCCTCCTCCTGGTTGGAAGACTGGAAGGATCTAGAGAGCGCGTCCACCTTGATGTTCTTATCTACCAACCAAAAATGGAGAGTGAAGTTGAAGCGGGCGAAGAACAGAGACCACCTGGATTATTGCGGGTTAAGCCAGTGTGTGTATTGCAGATAGGATAGATTCTTGTGGTCAGTGTAGATAACCACCAGATGCATCATTCCTTCAAGCAAGAACTTCCACTCCTCCAGAGCCAGTTTAATTGCTAACAGTTCTTGATCGCCTATAGAGTAATTACGTTCTGGAGCAGAGAAGATATTGGAAAAAAAGGTCACAGTACGACCGAAAGAAGACTTCAGAGTAAGAATGGCTCTGGCCCCTGAGGAAGAAGCATCCACCTCCACAAAGAACTGCTTGTTATTGTCTGGACGGTGCAGCACAGGAGCCGAGGAGAAGGCCAGTTGTAAAGACACAAAAGCTTTCTTAGCCTCTGGAGTCCAAATCTTAGGATTGGCTCCCTTGCGGGGCTGGGCAGAAATAGGAGCAGTCCGAAATGTGGAATGAACTGGCAGTAATAGTTTGCAAATTCGAGAAGCTGCTGGATAGCTTTCAGGCCTTCTGGACGGGGCCACTTCAAGACGGTGGACACCTTCTCTGAATCTATTTTCAGGCCAGTCTCGGAGATGATGTACCTAAGGAAGGAAAGAGAGGTCTTCTCAAAGACGCACTTTTAATATTTGGTGTACAGACGGTTCTTCACTAATCTCTGCAGGACCTGGCGAACATCCCTTCAGTGTGAAGGCAGATCGGAAGAGAACACCAAGATATTATCTAGGTATACTACTTCTCTACTATGTGTAGAGAAGATCCCGGAAGATGTCTTTCACCAGTTCTTGAAAGACTGCATGGGCATTGCAGAGTCCAAACGGCATTACCCGATACTCGTAATGACCATCTCTGGTATTGAATGCCGTCTTCCATTCATCTCCTTGGCGTATTTGGATGAGGTTGTATGCCTCCTGAAGGTCGAGCTTCGTGAAAACTCTGGAACCCTTAAGATGATCAAACAACTCGGAAATAAGAAGCAGAGGATATTTATTCTTGATTGGAATTTGGCTCATACTCCTATAATCATTGCAGGGTCACAGAGAGCCATCCTTTTTCTTTACAAAGAAGAAGCCCGCTCCAGCTGGGTAGGAGGACTTCTGGATAAATCCCCTGGCAAGATTCTCTTCAATGTACTCAGAAATGGCACGGGTCTCAGCCTGTGACAAGGGATTGATTCGGCCTCATGGAGCGGATGCTCCTGGCAGAAGGTCAATCGGACAGTCATACGGCCTATTTGATGGTAAAGTCTTAGCGTATGTCCAATTTGCAGCATGCAAGCCAGGCATATTAGATGGAGAAGCCGGAGTTCGAGCAGGATGAAATGGAACTAAACATCTCTTGTGGCACTCCTGACCCCAACGCAGTACTTCTCCGGACTACCCATACAAGACTGGTTCAGGTTTCTGCAGTCATTGCACACCTAGAAGCAGAGAGTGAAACAAATCCAACAGCACATAGAGAGAGATCTTCTCCAAATATAGCATTCCTACTCGAAGTTCGACAGGCTCGGTAACAAATAGGATGGTCTCGGAAAGAGGCTTACCATCCTCAGAAGAAACCGTCAACGGATCCGGAAGAGATTGGAGCAGGATCTGATACCATTCCACAATGACATGTTGAATGAGATTACCTGCTGAATCAGAGTCCATGTAGGCTGATTGACAAAACGGATTCTGCCACAGGACACGAACACTGACAGAGTTAGCAATGGAGAGGAGTGATTCTTCCCCAGGGTGACCTCTCCGGGAAACGCTAGAGCCTAGAGTTTGTTGGTCTATGGGCAGGAGCAGATTACATGCTTAGGACTGCCACAATAGAAGCACTTTCCCTCAGCCCGACAGACCTCCTGACGATGCTTGGTCATCCCCAACTAGTCTGCCTGCATGGACTCGGGAGAGGCTTGTTGCATGACCGTTTTCTGAAATGTAAGAGACAGGCATACAGGTCTTCTGTCATGGTTCAACTCCTTGGAACGCTCCTGAAACCTGATGTCTATCCGTGTTGCCAGAGACACCAGGTCATCCAGTGAGGTGGGTATATCACTATTCCAGGTGAGTTCAGTCAACAGGGTGTGGAAACGTACAGCGTACTGGCCCACTGTGAGGTTTCCCTGGCGGAGACTAAGGAGAGAAGATGCTGCTGAGGAAGCTCAGCCGGGCTTATTGTAGACATTATTGAAGGCCTCTAAAAAGGACTGAAGGTTAGAAAGTAGCTGATCCCCTCTCTCCCATGAGAGGGTTGAGCCATGCCAAAGCCTCGCCATTGAGATGGGACATAATGAAGGCTGGTGACACTTTAGGACAGCGCGATCTGTCCCTTTAAGAAGGCGGGACCTCGTGTGCACCCTAAGCACAGTGTCCGGGGATCTGCAAGCCGTGCGCAGACCCTGGGCAGCAGGAGAGAAGGGAGGAACTGCGGGACCGCGGCGATGAGTGAGTCAGAGTCTCTGCCGGTGGAGAGAGGCGAAGTGCAGAGACGGCGGCGCTACACTACTGTAGATCAAAACCAAAAAACTGACCAGCACCTCCAAACAGAATAAACCAAGTGTGAACAGGTATAATTGACTGCATCAAATACAAGCAAGACAATACAGCAGCACTCTGTAAGCGCTAAGATGTATGCAAACATTGAATAGAGTAATGCCAAGAGTGTGCAAAGCAGTCATCAAAGCAAAAGGTGGCTACTTTGAAGAACCTAGAATATAAGACATATTTTCAGTTGTTTCACACTTTTTTGTTAAGTATATAATTCCACATGTGTTAATTCATAGTTTTGATGCCTTCAGTGTGAATGTACAATTTTCATAGTCATGAAAATACAGAAAAATCTTTAAATGAGAAGGTGTGTCCAAACTTTTGGTCTGTACTGTATATGCAGTTGAACAGAAGAATTAGAGTTGCACCAATTTATTTAAAAATTGCATACAGCTGAATAAATTGATTTTGTGAATAATACTTTTGGAAGTGTCTGACTGGATTTTTTTAGTTTACACCTGCATTTGTGTGACCAATTTAATTCTTTGGTTTTGATCAGAGCTTAAAGCGTCACTGCTCACCTCTTCTGCATCAAAATTTACTGAAAAATAAATATAGGCAATTAGCAACCTGGCCGTGTGATTTGTCCCACACTTCACTACAGTCTCCAGCAAATACATTTGTTTGAATAAACATGAAGTGAAACATAAAAAGAGTTCTTTACTTTTTGATATGCAAGCTTTTATATTAGCACATTTAAATTAACGTAATTTGTGTTCTTTGTGTCCATCCTTAGACTCACACTGCTCAGCAGCTCCATGAGAGGGTCCAGTCTTCAAGTATGGACGTCAAGCTAGAAGCACTAAAGGATTTGGCCAGATTTTCACGAGATATTACTTTTGCTCAAGAGTTCATAAACCTGGATGGCATTTACCTCCTCACACAAATGGTGGAAAGTGGTAACGAGTAAGTTTCTCCTGCTTTTCATACATGAAATCTCTACTGTAGTTCCTATAGGCTAAATGCATTAAAACTAGAGCAAAGTGATGCACTGGTCTTCTTGGGATTTTTGTTTGTTCTGTAGTATGGTTTTAAATTCTACATTACACATTGCGTTATTAAAGCCTTATTTCGAAGCCTGTTTTGTTTATGTTCGCGAGGCCCATTTTTTTTTTCTATTTTAGAAAATACGCTCCTCTCTTTAAATGTCCTACTGCTTTACTTCACCCACAGGCCATATCATAAATAGGGAAACAATTATATATAATATATGCAAAATAAACACTAGAAACAAGTAATTCCCTCCCCTGTCAGGCATAGATAAAGTTGTCCATAGCTCATGAAACCTGTAACTTTAGGACCCTATTTGATAAGGCAACATCAAGTTCGAGCCTGTTGCCCAGTAGATGATCTTCCCGTGTTCTCTTCGTCCATTTGGACCGTGCAGTTATGCAATAATTGACACTCCTAAATGTTAAGCAAACAATGTTAAATATCTTCTGAAATGCTGAAGTGTTTAGTGAAATGGCTTATATACACATATATATTTATACAGTGGCATGTAAAAGTTTGAGCACCTCTGGTCAAAATTACTGTTATTGTGAACAGTTAAAGCACACCTGTCAGCAGGATTGTGCCCAGTAAACTACATACACTATCAGGTTGGCGCTGTTACACTGATTAAAATGATACCTTGCTTCATGAAATCTGTCCTGTGGTTCTTTTATAATCTTTATTTTCAGTTTTGAGATAATAATAATGATTTGCTCGTGCTTCGGGTCGGGCCTTTGGGGAGGACCTTTATGTGGTGCTCTGCTTTTGTATTCCACTGTATGGCTTCTGGCAGGTCACTGTGCCTTTAGTGACTTTCCTACTATTTTAAATACTGCATGTGTAATTGTGGTACAAATCCTGAAATTTACATGCAGCAAGATGGCCCCGCTGCCTGCGCATGCGCAGTAGCATCTCTCTTTTGCCGATAGATGCTACGGTGTAAACGTGGCCGGTGGAGCCATATTGCTGTAGGCAAATTTCTTTTTCCTCCAGCAAAATGGCGCCCGCTTGTATGCAGTGGCATCTATCGCTTGCATCAAGAATTTGTTAAAATTTCATTGAATCCATTCTTCGCTCTACCCGTGAAATGTTCCCCGTGCCATTGGCTGCAACACAACCCCAAAGCATGATTGATTCACCCCATGCTCAATGGTTGGCAAGATATTATTTTCCTGAAATTCTGTGCAAATTGACAAGAGAATTCTACAACAGTTGGTTTCAAATTTAATGCACAACATTCAAAGAACTTCATGCTGCAAGCCATACCTTAAACTGCATACTGAACAAAATAAGGCTCTTTGGACAAAGACGAAGTAGGACCCCACTGATTAAAGAAAGGCTTGAAAAAGAACAACTGCACCATGTCAGAAGTTATATAGACAAATCACAATCCTTCTGGGAAAATGTTCTATGGGCGGATATTGTCACACTAGAGCTTTTAACCAGGGCTGTTGAGTCGATGAGCCAAACCACCAACTCCGACTTCTCAATTTCCTTGACTTCCGATTCCGACTCCAACTTCGATTCTGACTCCATGACTCCGACTCCACAGCACTGTCTCACTTCTGAGCATGTACATAAAGTGCAGCACAGATTTATCTCAAAAACTAAGATCCTTAGATCAGGAACAGAACAGACATTTATAGGACATTTCATAACTTTCCCAAATTCTTCTGAAAACACTTGCAGCACATCCTGCATTGAACTACTGTACCAATTTATTAGATACTTTAGGAGTCGGTCCATTTCATACAGACTCCGACTCCTTTAAAATGGACTCCGACTCCACGACTCCGACTCTACAGTCCTGTTTGTAACGGTACATACCAGTGTTATGTATATACACAATTAAATACAGCCTTTAAAGAAAGTGAACTCTAACTACAGTGAGCCATAGAGGAGGATCCATAAGTTTGTGCAGCTGCTTTGCTGCCTCTGTGATTGGAGGCCTTGAACGTGTTACAGGAGCAATGAGATCTGAGGATTATCAGTGCATTTTACAGCGAAATCTAAAAACTCATTACTAGGGAATACACAAGATTGGTTAAGAATAAAACATTAACTCTTTTCAATTAGTCAGCAATAAATCTTAATCTCAATCCAACTCAAAATCTTTGGATAGGGCTAAAATCTGCTGTTGGGAAAAGGAACCTTGAAAATGTTAACGAGTCTGAGAGAATAGCACTGGTAGCGTGGAAGAATAAACCAACAGATAGACCCACAGATGACCACAAAAAAAAGACATTTAGCGAGGGATGTCAAATTTGCTAAAGGTTGTATATCCAAGTATTAGGGAAATCCTGTCCATTTTTTATATAATATTTTTCTTCTTTATTTCATTTTTCAAATGATTAAATGTATCTTGATAGGTCACCTTTTTGTTGAATGTATTTGGCCATGCTATTAAAAGATTTTAATGACACACAGTACATATCCACTTATGTCTGATAATGTATTTTATGAATAAACTACAAAGGGTGTCAATAATGTTCATCATAACTGTATTTATAGCAGAGTTAGCAAATTTTCTATTCTTTTATCAACTCATCTAAGGTTTGCGCCTCTCCAGATGCGACCAGTTCTCCATGGCAGTTTTCGCGTTATTCATTTGTCTGCTACTTTGAAGAATAAATTCCCTTTCGGCCAGCTCTTGTGTTGACATAAAATGTGACTTAAATCCTTTTATAGTTTAAAGCTTCTTTCAAATCAAATTAATCATTTCCATGATCCTAGCTAATGTCAAACCAGCATTTCCATACACTCTGAGCACCAAGGATTTGTCGTAATAGGCAGCAAAGATCAGGAAGCACGGGAGGATAGAAAGCTGATTACCTGCTAAAATGACAAGTACAATGTTTGCTGTGTGTATGTTGTACCATACTGCATTAAAGAGATTAAAGAAATTGCTTTCTAGTGCTGGAGCAAGAAGAGGGTTGTGTCTGACATTATCCCTTTTCCTCTTCTACAAAATTATACCTTTGAGAAAATGTAATTAAAAGAAAATGTGAACCACAGCCAAATCCCATTTACAGCAACAGTATAAAGGGAATACACAGGAGTCTGTGCCTTCAATTACTTCTTGCTCCTTTGCCCTGTAAGTTATGAGACTGTGGGGTATAGTTAAGATTAAATGATTTGTAGTACAGAAACACACTACTTGTCTAGAACAAACCTGCTAAACTTTTAAGAAAGCTTTGGGTTCATTCTTTACTTATTTGCATTATTCTCATTTTAGATTAAAACATTAGATCTAGTATTACATTTTATGCTTTGAAGAAGGGAATCTTATTTCAAATTAATAAAATCTTATGCACAGCGCAAGAGTAAAGGCCTGATAATTCTTTAAAGGAGTTGTCTACTTTTTGCTAATTTTAACAAATTTGTCGAGAATATAGAATATAATTTTATGGCACTTCCTTTTTTTCTGAAGCACGCCATTTTTTTTAAACATATCGAGTCATGGCGGCTTGATGTATGAACGATCTGTAGGAAGATCGATCTTGTGCGAGCCTAGATAGGTCTACAAGGGTCTTCTCCGCCGTTATATTAATTGTATCAAGCCATCGGGTTGCTGGTGTTGCCTCTTTGCCTTGTTCCTTCTATTTTTCCGACCATGTGCTTTCTCTCTTCTCTCATCGTATGATGTGTCCAAAGTCAGCAAGTCGAAGCTTGGTGACCCTTTCTTTAACCTACTTGGATCAATGATCACTCAAGATGCAACGACAACACCGGAAGTCAAGAGGAGAATGAACTATGAAGTCATTTGAGGTCTTCCAATTGAGAAACATTTCACTGGTAATGAAGACAGAGGCTCTTACATAGTTTGGTCTTTTCTGTAATAACCTACAGATGTGAAACCTGGACGATAAAGAAACAAGACGAAGACGAGAAGAAGAATCAACGCCTTTAAATTTGTGCTGGAGAAGGATGTCATCAATACCATGGATGACCAGAAGAACAAACAAATGAATTTTGTTCTAAATCAAGCCAGACATGTCACTTGAAGCGAGAACCCCATACTTGTTAATAAAGCCTTCTTCACAAACAGACAACTCTCTCAAAAAATGACTGATGTGGAGGAGCGGGTGACCAGATCTATCGATCAGCCTCCTGCAATTGAAAAACACTGCTCATGGGAAAGCTGTTGGAGGAGGCTGATGGCAGCTCTAGTCATAGGCTTCTCTATCAAAGGCCATTCTCAGAATAAGATCTCTGTGCAGTCTGTAGAAGGCTGCACTTACAAGTACACAGTGCTTCACAAAGGAGGAGAACCTGTCATGCTTTACTTTTAAATTAGCAAGTGCCGCAAATGTTAATTTCAGGGCTATCATTTTCCTACAAACCTAATCCCATTCTTACAGGCTCTGAATACAGTACTTTCCGGAGCACTTTGCCATCTTCTCCGGTACACTGCTTTATAATATTTGACATTGCTATGTGTCTTTGTGACTGCGCATATTCTTTAATAAAATTCATGGTTATTCTATACCAATATTTTCTAGGGTGATTTATATTAAGGGTATGTTCAGGCGCAGCAGTTATGATGCGCCTTTTAGACCTGTTCTGTCGCAGTCTTTCCATTGTTTCCCTGAACAGTTACTTAAAGGGAATCTGTCAGCAGGTTTTTGCTATTTAATTTGATAGAATCATAATGTAGAGACAGAGGCCCTGATTCCAGCAATGTATCACTTACTGTGCTGCTTTTTGAAGTTTCAATAAAATCACTGTTTTATCAGCAGGAGATTATTACTATAGGAATAGTTATCATACTGCTCTGCATAACCCCCCCTCCACCACTGATTGGCAACTTTCTGCCTATACACAAAAAGCTGCCAATCAGTGGTGTCGACGGAGCTCAGCATTCTGAGAACTAGTAATAGTCTCAGAGTTTTGCAGGTGAAACAGCTTTTTTTCTGCATGATTAAAAGATTGTGCAGGGAAATGGTCAAAAAACAGCAGCTAAATAAGCCTTCCGTGGTTTAAAGCCCCAGCATGACTGCTGCCTGTGAACATATCCTTAAGATACCTTCACATGCAAAGAGTATTTGTGGCAAAACTGCAAGCATTTTTACTGCTAATTACAGTGGTTTTACAAAGGAGTTTTTGACTGTATGAGTTTACAGCTAAAACATGTTCTTTTAACTTGTCCTTCATTTTGAATCTAGATTTCGTTATGTACTCTTGTGATAATTACTGAATTTAATCTCCGCTTGCTGTAAAATAGGTCATCTCTTTTTTGTTTATTAACTCTCAACAGGGAATACATAGAAGTTTTAAGCAGGTGAAAATTGTAGCATGATACACTGTACAAATTAGAACTGATTAGTGCTGTATTAAAGGGGTAGTCTGTTACTTAAGATGTCCTTTCTAAATATCTATTTTTACACCCTAAGCACTTTTGTAATTGGCTTTACTATAAAATACCCTACACTTCTCTTTATACAGCTAATCCGTAAATGTGTTTTTTTTTCTATGAAGTTTTGGTACTTTTCTTCTGTTGCCTCCTGCAGAAGCTTCTTACTGTGAAACAAGATGTCATCAGGGGGCGGTGATATAAGCAGGGCAAGTGACACCAGCGCTGCCCCACAGCTTCTATTACCACCTTCAAACGAATCGTCATCAGCTTAGAGGGCAGCACTGGTGTCACTCACCCTTCTTCTATCACCGCCCCTGATGACTATTCATTTTAGGGCGGTGATGGAAGCTGTTGGGCGGCACTGGTGTCACTCGCGCGGCTTCTATCTACACCCACTGATGTTTCCTTTCTTAGTAAAAAGCTGTGGTAGCAGGGACAGAAGCAGAGTGCCGGCGCTGCACTCACCTCTCCTACAGCTTCTATCAGCACCATGGATCCAGAACATCAATAGAGGGCGGTGATGAAAGAAACTGTAGTAAGTGGCTGCAGTGTTGCTTCCTGATGACGTGCTGTTCCAGGTGGGATGATAGATGCTGCTGGAAAGTGAGTGTAACCTCAGCCTCCTGATGACCCTTCCTTTGAGACTCCTTTCAAATGAAACCTCACAGGAAGTCCAGTAAAAAAATATACGTGTAGAGATTACCAAGATAAGGAGTCGTGTAGGGTATTTTAGAGTGAAGCTATTTATAAAATTGCTTGGGGTGTAAAAATGGGTATTTAGAAGATACATTTTAGGTATCAGACCACTCCTTTAAGGATGGGGAGCTAGTTGTTTTCAGATTACTTTCATAATGGCTCACATTTTGTTGCACCGTTCATTGTGTTGGTTGAAAATTGAAAAATGTTTTATAGAATGGGTCATACCCGAAAAATTACCCTATATTATTTTTTATTTCCAGCATAAACCATTTTTTGTTAAAAATGTGAGGTTTTTTTGGGAGAGGTTATAATTATTTTGAAATTGTGAAAAAATGTTTAAAAGAATCTGAACAATCCCTACAAATGTGTTTTTTTTTTTTCCAAAAGTAATATCTTTTGATTCACATTTGTGGAATATCTGGATACTGCAGTTTTTTTCTCAAATGCAAAAAAAACAGTAGATGACACAGACCGATTCATGGAGACTGGCATTTTGTACACCCGGTCTGGCGAAAAATGTGCTGGATTAAGATGCTCCAAATTCATTTAAATGCGTGCACATCTTTCAGCTGCCATATACTGGAGACAGAAATGGCCCCGATTCATTAAACTAGTGTAAAGCTCTTGAAAATATCTCAGAATTGTTGAGTGGACGGGGTGTGACATAGTGCCACATGGAAAATTCATAATATATGCCACCACAACAGCAGAAAGTGAAGCAGAAATGTACTTCGTCCATGACTCCAGTCTGTGACTGTAATACATTTCTGCCCCTGGCACAGCTGAAGCCAAACTGGTAATGAAGAGCAAGCATCTGAATGAATTTTGGTGCTGAATTTTTTCTAGCTGACGCTTCAAGTCTGGCATCCAAAATGCCATTTTTGATGCAATAGCCCCCTGGATTGGAGTACAGTTCTGCTGCCTTAATGGCATAAATTGTGATGAATTTGCCTGGCAGTAGTAGTCCATGCCTCCTTCCGCTTGACTTGTTCCACTTTCCAAAACGTTGGAGCTGAAGTAAAAATGCCAAACGTTGCAACATTTTTGCCCAACTTTGTGTTGCGCAAAAATTCAGTAACATTTTCAACAGTTTTTTGCCAGTTTGATAAATTGGGCCCCAAAAGTATAGTATCTGTCTGGTTGACTGATACCTTTTCATGATGTCTAGGTGTTGCTTTGCTAGGATACATCTGATGTCTTGCAGAAACTTGTTCCTACTTCATTTGTGATAAAGAAAGAGAACTCCTTTTTTAGAAATAGATCTGATCTTGAGCCCTGATGCCATGCAGAGACTGAAGAGTGTAAAATATTAGGATATTTGCTTACCTCAGCAGTGGCTGCTTATTTCTGCTGTAGCCTACTGAAAAAACCCACAATCGGAAGAAAGTAGAAAATATGCAGCTATTCCAGTGTACTGAATCCACAGGTTGCCAAGAAGCCGCATAAATACCAATACTCGCCAATAACCAGAGCTTACATTGGTACATTACTTAGGCCAGCACACTTGATGTCCTTGGCAGAATCTGACATCTGGATTCATAAAGTTTAGTATTTAGAATTTCCCTTATGGCTGCTTTGTAACAATTTAGAAAGGAATTGGTTGTTATCTCATTTATGTTAATCATCAATTGATCATGGCACATTTGCAACAAATACTGGTGGATGACATACAATGCTGTTTTTCACATACAATGCTGTTTTTCATTGCGCTTTTTTCTTTAGAATTTCTACCACAACCCCAATGATCCCTTCGTTTAGAGTTATTTTTATATATTTATTTTTTTTAACTTCTGTAACAGACTTTGGAGACCTGTTTTTGGCTAGGATTGTAGGATAATCTGTACGAAACATCTACCTATGTGGACAAACTTTCATGTGACATAGGGCTCTTTCATTCATCAGTTTTCTTCTACGAGAGCTATCCATGTTTTTCATGGATAAGTACTCGTACCAATGATAGTCTATGGGTTTGTTTACATGTCCAATTTTTCCTCAGACTTAGTGGTCCATTTAAAAAAAAAAAAAAAACAGAGACATGTCCAATTTTGATCCTAGGGTTGGATCAAAATCGACAATGCAAGTCTAAGATCTGTGAAAAATTTGGACTGCACTCTGATGACAACTGAGTGCGATCCGATTTTCACGGACTGTCAGAAAGGTAAAGGTGGAGAAACTTTTTTTTCTCTCCACTTACGACCTAAACTGCTCACACTCGGACCATACTCTGATTAAAATAATTGGTCTGTTTTTCTTGTATGTGAGAAAATTGGACATCGGAATGAGGCCTAAAGTGACTCTCCACCTCACGAGAAAGACTTCACAATAAACACATGACGTTTAGTTACTATATCCATTGTCTTCCTTTACTTATTCTGTTTTGATTCCTCTGATGGCTACCAGCATTCTCTATGCACCATGTGCTTGGACGTCTGATACACTTTCGCTGCCCTCAGCCATTCCTTCTGGGAGTACAGGAGTGTCCTAGACTTCTAAACTATTGCAATAGTCCTATGAGACACTCCTGTAAGATGCATAAGCCCAGAGCAGGGTGTGTCTCAGACCTCCAAAGCTCCTTCTCTATGGAGGATGGGAGTCGCTATTATGTAGATGGAGAAAGGGCTGGGAGCCGGGGGAACCACACCTGAAAGAATAAAAGGAAGGACTAGATATTTTAAACCTTGCACTGTGCATTCATTGGTACATTTTAATTGAGGTGGACATTCACCTTTAACATCGTCACAGTTCATCCACATGTTTGCATTTCTGTAAATGCCTCGTTGTGCTTGTGTGATGGAAATCTCATGTGACTGATGAGCAAACTGTATATGGACATCTTTACCGTGAATTGACTTGAGTTTCTTTTTTACTTACATTTCTTTATATTTGTGTATTTGCAGGAAATATCAAAAATTGCAGAAGATTATGAAGCCCTGGTAAGAGTTTTTTCTGGATCTTCATTTACTCCATTGCCAGATGCCATTTACCCTCCCTCTCTATTGCTGCATCCTCCCAAACATGAACCTCTTACTATATGCCATATACCCCACCTTGTGCCAGAATAGAAAGCCCGCTGCGGTGTCCGCTGCAGGGGTATGTTTTATGAGATGCCTATTTCCCATTAATACCTTGATATTTCAGGATAAGAGAAGTTGAACCAGTAGCAATCAGATGAACTTTTCTTTCAAAAATAGGGTCATCAGGAAAGAAATGTTTCCTAAACTTACCATTTGGATAAGGTTTTCCTGCTGAGTTTTTCAGGATTTGACTACTGCAGTCTGAATATAGTCTTACGGTATCCCTGATACCGATGTGCAATATCTGGCACAGCCGCTACCATGTGCTGTGCTGTAACTAGTTAATTGTACAGGGGAAGTGGCACTCTGTCTCTCTACACAGACCACCAGCTGATTAGATGTTTATCGCTTACCTTAAGCATAGCCCATTATTTTTCCATTTTTAACCCCTTTTAATCACTTACTTTATCTCCTAATCATAGATATTGAATGTGAGCTTAGTTGTTTTTAGTATTTTTTGTGTGGAGAGAACAAACTACACAGCACTTGCTTACAGCTGGTCGGCAGATGTGACATCTTGGCGTTCCTACCGCCTCACATGCTGGTGAGCTTTAAAGAAGCACTCCTACAAAAATGTTATTCTCTTCTCAATGTGAATGTGTTTTAAATACTTGCCAATTGCCGTCTTTTTTGGGTCCCTGCGACGTTCCGATCCTCTCCTGGACTACCATGTGATCACTATTCATCATAGCCAGCTCTCACGGCATCTTCTGTGTGGACCGGTAATTGCTTTCCCAATATAAGACTCACATCATGGCTTCTCATACACTTACAATGAGAAAACGACTCCCGCTCCAGATAAAAGCCTGTGTGAGCCAGCTAGCATGAATAGTCATCAAGTGGGTTAGAGAACGATCGATAGGTCACTGCCACCCAGAGAAGATGGCGATTGGTAAATTTAAAAAATATTCACCCTACACTACACACATATCGATAAGGGATTAGGGAATACAATTTTTGGTTTAAATAAAAGTCTTAAGATATCCACAAAAATACCTATAATGGTAAGTGAAAAGGTTTCTTGAAAGCCATGATTAGAACCTCTTCAGTCAGTTGATTGGTGAAGATGTCCAACCTTTCTGATATTGATAGCCTATCGTATGGCCATAAAACTACAGCATGAATCAAACACTGGTTGTATTGTTGCAGACCTTTTACATTGTACTTAGAAACACTACTATGTTTCAAAGAAGACACTTTGAAAAGTCGTCTGAGGACTATGCGGCTTGGCTGACTAGTCCGGGACAGGACCCTGGCGGCTTCTCCCCGCCCTGCTTCCCTTGACTGACAGGTCTCTCCCTATGCGTTTGTACAGAAAGAAACCTGTCAGTCTAGGGAAGGCTTGCAGGAAGACTCGTAATTCCCAGCCGACTTTTCAAAGTATTCAGCATTTTAGAGTAGGCTATACACGACTGCAATAACAGTGTGGGCAGCAGGAATCGTCTGTCAAGTTCTCTTTAATTTAAGAGAAAGACATATTCGGTATTAATGTAATGTTGACCCACAGAATACAGGTAATATGTCGATTATTACTGTGCAATGAAAGCAATGAAAAAGCTATTAAAAAATTCCAGACTTACTGTATTTTGTTAATCTTTGTCCCCAACCCACCTACTCCCATAAATAAAAAAAAAATTGAATAAAAAGCAATTGAAAGACTTTCCATAGTTTTGGCGCTGAAAAATAGGAACAGTTATGGCTCTTGGATAATGGTAACACATGTATTTATTGTGCAAAAGTAGTAAAACATAACAAAAATCAAACTTTGCCTGCTTTAGATGACACTTCATATTCTGCATTATACTGATTTGAATGGACATAATTTTCTTTATGGTGGAGCTGCTTTCACAGGTTTCCCACAGTGCATGTGTATGTGGTAAGTCAGAAAGAATAGGTGTGGCCCAAATGGTGTTTAGCTTAATGCTATTGAAGGTGTATGGGCGCATTACAAGAGTCTGATGGTCTGTGCTTCTTAGACCAGACAACGTTGCTTACAGCTGCCTTAAAGGGGTTGTCCGCGTTTAATGACATTTCGTCCCATAGTGCAGTTTGGCATAAAAAAAACCAAAATGCTCTATACTCCCGAGTACACTGATTAGTTTCTGCCATTGCTCCCGGTGTCTGGCATTGACTTCAGTGTTGATGTCATGTCGACAGCATTGCAGCCAATCTGCGACCTCTGCGGCTCTGAGTGGAGCGTTCCATCTACACTTGCAGAGCCGCTGAGCTCATTCATTGACTGCGAATGTGAGGTCAGATCACAATGCCAGACACCAGGAACAGCACACACATCAGTGGACCTGGGGAAGGTGAGTGCAGCGTGTGTGTTTTTTTCTTATATACAAAACTGCGGTCAGGGATGAAGTAAAACTAAAAGGGGAAGTGTGGGTCTCATCTTGTTAGTTCAGCCAGCTGACTTCCTGATTGCTGGGGGATGCAACTGCTTGATTGACAGTTCAATGCATAACTGACCTGAAGTGTGCTCTGCGATGCTGCTATATGGGTCAGCCTTGCTGCTGCAGTACAGTAGCATTGAAGCTAGCCATGATCAGATCTAACACTGTGCTTTTTAATAGAAAAGGGCTGGTAAGTACTGAGCATGTTCTTTCACTGCTGCTAGACTGCAGGAGAAAACTGATAATATCAGTGAATTGCAGGGAAATTTGAACATAAAGTAATTGAGAAACGTGCATGTATTAACAAGCACTATGAGACATTACCCATCCATAAATATGGGAATAACCCTTTAAATTGTATACCAATGTCACCAGTGTCTCGTTGTCCTTAAGAACCCAGCGCTTCCAAAAACATAAAAGTAATTACACTATTCCTGTAGACTGGCAGGAGAATCTTTCTGACCCATAATAACGATGTTCTGCCTTTACTAGTGCGTTATCTCTTATAGCTGTAACCTTGGAATAGCTGATCTCATTCTCTGAGGGAGAGCTGAATAATCTTGAATACTCAGTAATAAATGACATCTGCAGTGTGAGCTCATTGAATCTACAGCAATATTATACTCCGACATAATAGAATACAGCTTAAGTGTTTTCTCTTCTAGTGAGTTTTTAAAGGACAAACACTTGTATAATGTGAAGTGTTTTGTGCAGAACATTCTGCACGGGGAATGGCAGGAGAAAATGATGTTCTCCAAACAGCCCACACCACCTTTTAGGCTACAGATCACAGATTGTAGAGTACATCATACATTTATTAAGCCATTAAAATCATTGGTAAATTTGTGTGCCAAGCAATGCAATACATAAACCTTACCCTGTAAGATTTTACCTATCTTTAGTTATGTCAGCTGAGAGCAAGGAGCAATAAATATTGGGAGAATTATTAGAATACTAATCTTACTGTTCGAGGACACAATAACGCATAAAATTCTACTTGAATTGTTATGGATAAATATTAGTGTTGAGCGAACATGCTCGACACTGCTCGGTACTCGCCCGAGCATCACGCTACTCGGGATGTTCGGCGAGCACCGAGCATTTCCGGGTTACTCGGGTGGGAGCTCGGGTCTCCGCCCTGCATGTTTGGTGCTCTTTACAGAGCCAATGAACATGCAGGGATTGCCAGCCAGTCACTGTAATGCCGCAGCCATGTTGTTTGTGGGCATTACAGTGATTGGCTGGCCGCACAGCGTCACCTCGAGTATTTAAAACCGGGCGCCGCCATCTTGGACACAGTCGCTCCGGATCAGACAGTGTAGGGACAGCGCTGCTGATTTAGGGAGAGATATATCCTGCAAAATAGTTAGTGTAGGGTCTGTAAAGGCTGCCAGATCAAACAAACAGTCCTTCTCAGGACTAATATCCATCCCAGGTATATCAGGCAGGCAGGCTGTATAGGAGACGCAGTGGTTATACCAGCAAACGCTGCATTACAGTCCTGTGTGCTCCTGTTACTGAAATAGCTGGACTTAGCTCCAGGTCTCGGGGGCCAGGAAAAATCCTTTTTTTTTTTTTATCTAAATCCTCTTTTTTTTTTTCCTCCTTCACAATGTACAAATACCCATCTTATTAACCTTTTGGTGCCCCCCCCCCCCCCAAAAAAAAAGTGTGCCTCTGATTTTTCAGACACAAATATATCTGTTGAAAATAGTCTGGTGTAGGCCAGAGAAATAGAAGTGTGGTTTTGCAGTTCTATGGGCCATTTGTATCTAAAAAAAACAGTTTGAGTGTGTCGCTCACTGTTCAGCCGCAAATATATATATATTTTAAAAAGCCTGGTATACACCAGTAAATTATTACTGTGGTTTTGATGTTCCATGGTAAAACATCTCTATTATCCTGTTTTTGGCATTTTTTGCTGTATAAAAATAATAAGTGTCTCCCTGATTTTTCAGACACAAATATATCTGTTGAAAATAGTCTGGTGTAGGCCCGAGAAATACAAGTGTGGTTTTGCAGTTCCACAGTACAAACCTCTGTATTATCCACTTTTGGGCCATTTGTATCTTAAAAAAACAGTTTGAGTGTGTCGCTCACTGTTCAGCCGCAAATATATATATATTTTAAAAAGCCTGGTATACACCAGTAAATTATAACTGTGGTTTTGCTGTTCCACAGTAAAAAATCTCTATTATTCAGGTTTTGGTAGTTTTTTCCGTAAAGAAAAACAGTAGTGTCTCCTGACTGTTGTGACACAAAAATATATCTGTTGAAAATAGTCTTGTGTAGGCCCGACATCCCAGTGTGGTTTCGCAGTTCCACGGGTCAAATCGCTGTACTATCCAGTTTTGGGCCTTTGGTATCTAAAAAAAAGCAGTTTGAGTGTGTCGCTCACTGTTCAGCCGCAAATATCTCTATTTAAAAAAGTGTGGTATACCCCAGTAAACAATAACTGTGGTTTTCCTCTTCCACGGTTCTAATCTACTCTTTATTACCCTTTTTCCATTGATAGTGCAAGTGTAAGCTATTTTACTTCATTTACAATGGGCAAGGCGCGTGGCAAGGGACGTGGAAGTGGACGTTCTGGTGATAGTTCATGCAGAGGACGGGGCCGTGGTCAAGGTGAAAATGTGCCACAACCAACAGCCACATCTTCTCGCTCCCACTTCTTGACCGAATTACTAGGGAAGCACAGAACAACACCAGTATTGAGAACTGATCAGTGTGAACAGGTTATTAATTGGATAGCAGACAATACTTTCAGTTACCTGGGCACCACCACCTCCGGTCTGTCTTCCACATGGTCAACTCTTAGTAGCCGTGAGTCTCGACCGCATACTCCTCCTCACCCTGATGCTCTTTCCTCCCACCATGCCGAGTGTCGTCAGACAGCAAGTGATCCCACACTTGGACACTCTGAAGAGCTGTTCACTGGTCCATTTCCACATTTGGGCCCCTCGCCTGATATGCTTGAAGTGGTGGAAGAGGAGATCCCATGTTGCGATGCCCAAATATTTGAACAGCCACGGCCACAGGAAGTCGACGTTGGCAATCTGTCACAAGAGGTGGACGATGACGAGACACAATTGCCAGGAAGTGAGGAGGAGGATCGTGGTGCGCAAGTGGAAGAGGAGGAGGTGGTGGATGATCTAGTAACTGACCCAACGTGGAAGGAGGACATGCAGAGTGAGGCCAGCAGCACACAGGGGGAGGGAGGCAGAGTACCCCAACAGGCAGGAAGAAGCAGTGTGGTGGCCGCAGACAGAAGGCAGGCAACCGTTCCCCGTAACACCAACACGAGGGACGTTGCCAGTACAAGCGGTAGGTCTTCCAGAGTGGAATTTTTTTAAAGACTCTGCTGATAACCCCAAAAAGGCCATATGTTCCACCTGCCATGCCAGCATCAGCAGGGGTGACAAAACTACCAGCCTGACCACCACCAGCATGATCAGGCACATGGCAGCAAAGCACCCGACTTTGTGGGGCGAAACCCTGGGTCCACGACCAGTGTCAGCGGGTGTCACCACTGCTTCTTCCACTGTTGTGCGTGCAATAGAACCCCCTGTTGTGTGTGCAAGGCAATCCCCTGTCCATACTGCATGTAAAGATGCCCCCTCCTCTCAGTCTTCACTTGTTATGGCAGTTTCTCAAGAAACAGCATCAACGTCCATGTCCACGTCCCACCGCAGCGTTCAGTTGTCCATATCCCAGACCTTTGAACGAAAGCGGAAATTCGCAGCTAACGCCCCACAGGCCACAGTCCTAAATTCGCACATTTCACGACTGCTTGCATTGGAAATGCTGCCTTTTAGGCTGGTGGAGACGGAATCCTTCCGCAATCTTATGGCGGTGGCTGTCCCTCGGTACTCTGTCCCCAGCCGACACTATTTTGCCCGGTGTGCCATCCCCGCACTACACAAGCACGTGTCCCAAATCATCTGCCGTGCCCTCAACAACGCAGTTACTGGGAGAGTCCACCTGACAACGGACACGTGGACAAGTGCTTGTGGCCAGGGACGGTACATCTCTCTGACAGCACACTGGGTAAACATAGTGGAAGCCGGGACCCAGTCGGACCTTGGGACGGAACACATCCTCCCCACACCGAGGATTGCGGGCCCTATGTCAGTCAGAGTTGCCCCCACAGTGTACAGCTTCTGCGCATCCTCCTCCTCCTCCTCCCAGGCTGTGCTGAAACTCATAAGCTTAGGTGATAAACCTCACACTGTTTGTGAGTTGTGGACAGCTGTGAAAGAGCAGGCAGATCTGTGGCTGAGACCACTGAACCTACATCCCGGCATGGTTGTGTGTGACAATGGCCGTAACCTGGTGGCGGCTCTGAGGCGAGGTGAGATCACACACGTACCATGCCTGGCTCATGTGCTTAACCTCGTGGTTCAGCGGTTTCTTAAATCGTACCCCGAGTTACCAGATCTGCTCGTGAAAGTACGCCGCCTGTCAGCTCATTTTCGCAAGTCGGCTACAGCTTCCGCCGCCCTTGCTGTGTTGCAGCAGCGTTTGCAGCTTCCGGCACACCGACTGGTGTGTGATGTCCCCACATGTTGGAACTCTACCCTCCACATGTTGCAAAGGATTTGTGAGCAGAAGAGAGCAGTTGTGGAGTACCAGCTGCAACAAGGCCTTCGATATTCAGGTCAGACTCCACACATAAGACCTCAGGAGTGGACCTGGATGTCTGACATATGTACCATCCTGACAAACTTTGAGGAGGCCACCAAGATGGTGAGTGGCGATGACGCCATCATTAGTGTCAGCATCCCACTTGTCTGTCTTTTGCAACGCTCTCTGCAGAGAATTAAAGAGGAGGCATTGCAGCCAGAGTATGATGAGATGGATCAAGAAGCCGTAGCGGGCGATTACACACAGCCCAGCCTCATCTCATCCCAACGTGCATTGGGGGACAATGAGGGAGAGGAGGAGGAAGAACAGGAGCTGCTATCATGCGTTGTAGACGGTAGTACCTGTACAAGTGTCATACCGTCGGTTCAGCGTGGGTGGCCTGAGGACAGGGGGGAGGAGGAAGAGGAGGAGGAGGAGAGCATGGTCAGTCGTCATCTTGGTGAGGACACGGAAATCTTGCCCGTTACCAGTCTGGCACGCATGGCTGACTTTATGTTACGCTGCCTTAACCGTGACCCTCGCATTGTCAAAATGTTGGGTGACAGTCATTACTGGTTGGTGACACTTGTAGACCCCCGCTACAAGGAGAACTTTCACTCTCTTATTCCTGAGGTGGAGAGGTCTACAAAAATGGGGCAGTACCAGAAGGCCCTTGCTGCAGAACTCTTAAAAAAATTCCCATCTGAACACGCTAGCGGCAGAGGTCACAGTTCGTTGCCCAACCAAGGCGTACAGGCGAGAGAGATGCAACTCCAATCCAGCAGAGGCAGGGGAACACTGTCAACGTCCTGGGACAGTTTTCTGACACCCGCCCAGCTTACTGGCCCTGAGGCGTGGGGTACTCTCACAAGGAGTGGAAAGTTTCAAAAGATGGTGAGGGAGTACCTTGCCGATCGTACCAGCGTCCTCCGTGATTCCTCTGTGCCTTTTAATTATTGGGTATCCAAGCTGGACACTTGGAATGAACTTGCTCTGTACGCCTTGGAGGTCCTGGCCTGCCCTGCCGCTAGCGTGTTATCGGAGCGTGTTTTTAGTGCCGCTGGAGGAATTATAACTGATAAGCGCACTCGCCTGTCAACTGACAATGCTGACGAGCTGACCCTTATCAAAATGAACAAGGGCTGGATTGGGCCAGACTTCTCATCACCACCAAATGACAGCAGAGTAACATAAAGTCAAATCCATTGTCTTATTTCGGGAGGTGTATTCACATGCACCGCTTCACACCCACACATGGGTATACGCTTCCTCATTTCGGCTGTTTTATCTACTTCTCCTTATCCTCAGCCTCCACCACCACTATACCACCAGGGTGCCAGCATTGCAAGTTCCTCCGTCCTAATTTTTGGCAGCTTTTGCTGGGAAAGCATAAGCAAATACCATGGGACACCCACTCCCCAATATTGGGACTTATGTTTGTAATATGCTGTACTGCATGGCTCTTGTAAGGGGCATTGCAAGTTGCTCCGTCCTAATTTTTGGCAGCTTTTGCTGGGAAAGCATAAGCAAATACTATGGGAGACCCACTCCCCAATAATGGGACTTATGTTTGTAATATGCTGTACTGCATGGCTCTTGTAAGGGGCATTGCAAGTTGCTCCGTCCTAATTTTTGGCAGCTTTTGCTGGGAAAGCATAAGCAAATACAATGGGAGACCCACTCCCCAATAATGGGACTTATGTTTGTAATATGCTGTACTGCATGGCTCTTGTAAAGGGCATTGCAAGTTGCTCCGTCCTAATTTTTGGCAGCTTTTGCTGGGAAAGCATAAGCAAATACTATGGGAGACCCACTCCCCAATAATGGGACTTATGTTTGTAATATGCTGTACTGCATGTGACGCGCCCCCTGGGCCGTGTGTACACGTGTGTGGGATACCCGGTGCCGGGTCTCTGGGGTCTGTAGTCTCCGTGGCGGTGACCCGATCCCGTGGCTCAGGCTGGTCAAACCAGTGGCAATCTTTCTTAGGTTTTGAGGTTAAATGTCCGACTGCGCCACCCGTGGATTGCGGTCAGGGAGTACCACCCCTGCGAGGCAGACCGCTGAGGCTGGTGTTGTGTGCGCAGCATAAAATGGGATAACTCCCCTCGGGAGGAGTATAGCCTCAGGGCAGTGAGTGTGGATGATGGGGGTGATGGTGCACGAGCGCAGCAGGAACGACTCAGAGTCTTTGCAGTGCAGTTCAGGGTCTTTACTGATGATTATAAGGTAGACCCTCCCGGGAGTACTGGCTAGCATAAGAGGCCTTGTCAGTCTGTGAGCAAGCAGGAGTTCCCCTGGCCAGGTGGAGTTGTAGGCCTCCCCGTCTGTCTGCACTCTTCCTGGCTACCTTGCTGTAAGCGGGTAGAAGTAGCCCACGTCCATGAGTGTACCGTGTAGTGCTCACCCGTATGGCTGGTGACTTGGGGCCTTCTGTTAGTCTCCGCTCCATGACGGCGGTGCTGGTCCCTTGCTTGTGACTGAGCCTCCGGGCTTCTATGGCCAGAGGACCTGAAATCCCCTGCCGGCTGGTTTCTGCTGCTGGATATATAAGTCCTCACAGCTTCGGATTCCTGTGTCCGGTTCCTATTGTCTTCTGCCAGGGCGAGCTCTGCTCAGCTTCCAGCCCCTCGTCTTTAGCTCCCCGCTCCTGCTGTTACTTTTCCTTGCTCTCACTCTGACTCTGACTGTTCTCTGACTCACTCAACCCCACCCCAGATCCAGTTTATAAGGGCAGAATTCTCCCCTCCAAGGACTGGGGCAGGAGGATGTTGCATGTTTAAGGGATCCTGACCAGGAAACCTCCCACTTGCTCTCCGACGTAATCTCTATTACTGTGGTGACCAGACCCCTGGGGTGCCACACATGGCTCTTGTAAGGGGCATTGCAGTACCTCATAATTTTTGGAAAGCCTTCCATTCACTGCTTAGGCCAACAGTGCACAGGAGACCCAGTTGCTATAAATGGAAAAAAAGGTTTAGTTAACGCCCTCTGACCTCCATGTCATTTCCAAGGGGCATTGGAGTGGCTCGAAATTTTTGGTAGGCATTGCACTCACTGTATGCCCTATAACTGTGTAGCCGAACCGCTCCTTTTGTTACAGAAACATATCCTACAAGACATATCTGGTTGACTGGCCTGATATTGATGTGAATGGTCCCTGTTCCTCCTGCTCTTTCTCCTTTGCCACTACCTCATCCATCATTTATCACCTGAAGCTTTGTTTTAACGGGAGTCATAGAACTTGGATAGTAGCAGGAAAACATCCAGCAATCCTCGGAGGAGGTAGGATATGCGCCAAAACGCTGACCTCCTCAGGCCTAGCCGCTACTACATACATGCGCTTGCATTACAACAAAACTAAGCAGATGCTAACTTCTATCATCCTCATCATGCTCCTCACCTTGGCACTCTCAACTCCCCTGATGGAGAAGCCAGGGCCCACCGGAGGAGTCTGATAGTCCGGTGGGCTCGGCCAATGCTGCCCTAAAGCAGGCCAGGCTAAGAAAAGTGTGGGAAAGGTTACCGGTACAAATAGGGGTGGCTGGGGACCGAGTATGGCCACCCGGCCACCCCCTGGAGGCTGGGGAGCAAGCGGGGACACCCGGCCACCAGGCGGCTGGGGACTGAATATGGATACCAGGCCGCCGACACAGCCATGGCGTGGTGGCCAGATTCCACCTCCACATGCCTAAAAGGCCCAATTTAAAGTGCAAGCAAGCAAGCAGTATGGTATTGCAGCCTGGGGGTGGGTGGGTGGCAGGCTGCATACTTGCGCTTGCATTGCAAGGAATGGGAGAGGTACAATTGAACACTGCCCTGGGACAAGGACTTGAATGGGGATAGTTGCAAGTCTGCAACGACAGGTGCAAGGTGGGAGGCATCTTCGCATGTACCATGAACAGGGATTTGCCATGCACACACTACAGCGGAATAGGCTCTCCTTCCCACTAAATGCACTGGGGAGGGCACAGGTAATGTTTTGGTATACGCGTTTAATCTTATGTATAAGGCACACCAGGACAAATAGGGGCGGCTGGGGACTGAGTATGGATGCCTCGCTGCCGAAGCAGCCATGAGGTAGTGGCCAGCTTCGGCCTCCTCTAAACTAAAAGGCCCCATTTCAAGTGCAAGCTAGCAGTATGAATTGCAGTCTGGGGGTGGATGGGTGGCAGGCTGCACACTTACACTTGCATTAAAAGAAAACATAGCAGATGCTAACTTCTGTCATCATCATCATGCTCCTCACCTTGGCACTCTCAACTCCACCGATGGAGAAGTCAGGGC
Source organism: Phyllobates terribilis (assembly GCF_046119375.1). NCBI lineage: Eukaryota > Metazoa > Chordata > Amphibia > Anura > Dendrobatidae > Phyllobates > Phyllobates terribilis. The sequence goes on along the minus strand of NW_027362764.1, from coordinate 266,410,301 downwards.
CCACCGGAGGAGTCTGGTTCTCTGGTGGGCTCGTCCAATGCTGCCTAAAGCAGGCCGGGCTAAGAAAAGTGTGTGGGGGGATGTTCCAAGGAGAAATGGGGGCGGCTGGGGACCGTTTATGGACACCCGACTGCCCCCAGGCGGCTGGGGACCGTGTGGACATTCGGCCGCGGGGCGGCTGGGGACTGAGTATGGACACCCGGCCGCCGGGCGGCTGGGGACTGAGTATGAATTCCAGGCCGCCAACACAGCCATGACGTGGTGGCCAGATTCCGCCTTCACATGCCTAAAAGGCCCAATTTCAAGTTCAAGCAAGCAAGCAGTATGGTATTGCAGCCTGGGGGTGGGTGGGTGGGTGGCAGGCTGCATACTTGCGCTTGTATTGCAAGGAATGGGGGAGGTACAATTGAACACTGCCCTGGGACTAGAACTTGCATGGGGATAGTTGCAAGTCTGCATCTTCTGATGCGGCAAGGATCACTTATGATGGGCACACTTTTAGACAGTGACCTGGGAGTCAGAGATGCTTCCAGGGGTCTTCCCCATGCTGTTCCCATGTCTTTTCAGCACTTTATGCATGTGTCACACAGCACATGGCCAGATAAGGTTGTAAAATGTTAAAATGACATTTCCCGGTGAATGCATTTGTCATAGTTGAAAGCAATACAAAAGTGCAAAAACGCATAAAAAATGCTACTTGTGAACATAGCCGAAGGTGTGGAGGAGTATTTTTGTTTTTGGTCATTTATTTTAACTTATACACAAGTCTTTTCCCTGGAAAGGATGTTCCTTAACATATTTCACAGGAAAAAAGTTTCACTTACGTTTTATTATGAGCCTGTAAAAGTGGCTTAATACCTCTGACCACGTTGTTGACAGCAGTGACCTGGGGGTCAGAAATGCTTCCTGGGGCGATCCCCATGCTGTCCCCATGTCATTTGAGCACTGTCACTATCGTTTTGGGCACTTGTTAGGCTTTTAAAAGACTGCCGGGGGTGCCACCGCAAAAAATGCTCGAGTCTCCCATAGACTAACATTGGGCTCGTTGCTTCGGTCGAGCACCCGAGTATCACGGCGAGCTCGGCCCGAGCTTCGAGCACCCGAGCATTTTAGTGCTCGCTCAACACTAATAAATATATATATTCAATTGCACCACATTCGGTGGAGTACATAGAGCATTGATAATGGTTATTGTCTTAAAGAGGACAGTTGAGGCTAGCGCCTTGGTTACAACTTATTATGCAAGTGCTGTCTACACCATTTACCATCATAGACCTTTGTTAGTTCCAGCACTATCTGCGAGAAACATAGAACAAAGTGTGTTCAATATTGCATGTCCTGACACTTATTATTATTATTATTATTATTATTATTATTATTATTATATATTTATATAGCGCCATTGATTCTATGGTGCTGTACATAAGAAGGGGTTACATACAAAATCCAGATATCACTTACCGTAAATGACTAACAATGATAGACTGGTATACATTCTACAGGATGATGGGGATGGTTGAGTAAGGCGCCCGTGGCGGTCGTTTAGTTACCGTGTCCTATAGGGGAACTATCAATCCTATATCTCTATTATTACCATTTAGTTCTACCCCAATCAGTGTAACACATGGAACGACCACAGAACTAAACGAAGTGGTTAATGTCCCTTTAAGGACATTTGGAGTCAGCACCCTATGTCCCAATAAGGACCTTAGATTAATCCAATTCACTCCCCAAATTGGTGGGATATATGGAACCCTGGAAGGGGGTTATTATCATAAAGAGGATGGTTTAGGTTAATATCCTGAAAAGGATGTTTGGACACCCTGCCCCTTGAGGACATTCTCATGTCTGGACTGAATGGGGACTATGGATCTATTTGGTGACACCCAATATGCGTACTATAAGGGCTGTTGGGAGAAGTGCCTAAAAAGGATGTACGATAACCGTGCCCTATTTGAGGATGTTAACCTGATGTACTAATAGTAATTAAGACCATGGATCAATTGAATTTTACCCCAATCGACATGATAAATGGATTAGCGTCCTTAGGGGGACAGTTGGGGATTGTGCCATTGATGTACAGTCACCTTGCCCAGTTCGAGTATATCAACAATATGGTCCCGGTTAGGACCATAAATTGATTGAATTATACCACAGATATATTGAGTGTCGTCCGAAAAACGATGGTTGGAGATGGCCCCTTCAGAAGTACGTTCACTCTTTGTTGAACATCCTACAAAGGACGATTAGCTGAGGCGTCCCAAAAAGAGCCGTTTGGATTAGAGACCTAAATAGGACGTTTTTTTAAACTCACCTTATACAAGCTCCTGAAGCCTTGTGCCCTGGTCCAGATTTTATGGCAGTACTTGAACCTTTAAATTTCCTTATCCAAACATGTTTAATCCTATTGAAATCATCAAGGCATGATGGTAGATTAAAGATATTGTTTAGCATATGTCATAGCAGCAAGACCACCACCAAACTGGAAAACCCCTTTAAGATTTTCTTATTATGTAGTTTGTGTCCTAGTCCAGTTACTTTAATGACTTATTCTTGGCTTTCTAGCGACACCTAGTGTCAGAATTTAAAAATTATTTCACAGTATAAAAAAAACTGAGTTTAGCAAACATTTAGTTTTGCATGTGAATGGGCAAGAACTGTTAAAATATTTTCGTTTAAAGCTACATTAAATAATGAAAAAAAATATTACTTATCTGTTATCTATTCAGTGAGCATTTAGCGGTTTGTGAGGTATGGCACAATAATGGCACTATAAAAGGGAAGCATTTTATGGCACCATTTGGCATAAATGGGAGTTGGTTAAGGGTACAAACACAGATCCTCCAGAGTGAGTGAGAGGGGCTTTGGTGGCCATTGTCTGCGAGTGCTAGTAGAAGCCGTTCTTGGCTGGAGGAACCTCATCATATTGAAAATGTAATTTTCAAAACATGCCCTATAGGTTCCCAATAATAACTATTCACAGCTTGACAATCTGAAGCCATCCTTTTATACTGCACTGTGTACAGTATATTGAGTCATCATTGAATACAGTGTAACTCACATAGCCCCACACACCACACACTCATTCTGTGCACTAAAAGTGGAAAGTCCCAGAAAATTTCTTAATCTTAATTAGTAAATCTTAAAAAAGAAAAAAAAACAACTTTCAAAATGCATCACCCAATGGAGGAAGTGACATATACAGCAGGAGAGGATATAATTGTGAGAATTGCAGAATTAATCAATCAAACCAATAAATAGCTCCCAAAAAGCAATCTGCAAAATATCACATGCACAATAGGATATTTATTTATAGCTATAAGCTCAATCCAGTAACCTTGTATAGTATTGCACAGTGGTGTCTGATAATGGCATAATGAGTGTTCTTCTGTGGGGAAGGTTACACTAATAATGTACATGTAATGTAACGTTGTATAGTAAGGCCGAGGTTCTGTATGTGCCCTGCTGGTATCTCTGGGTACACCCTACAGCCTCGGGAGTGTGGGGAGAGGGGGTTCACACTGCAGCTGAAAAATAATTGTAACACTGCTTTCTTTAGTGTCAGACAATGTTTCATTGCTAGTTGCCAGGGTGCTCAAAATGCGAACCAACAGGAAAGTGTCGTCCTCTTGGGACATGCTGACTCGGGTGTCAGTTGATGTGTCCATACCTGTGAAATTGGCGATTGAATTGATATGCTAATGAGTCTGAAGGACTATGGTAGATCTGAAGCCTCTGACACTCCAGCTCTATTCCCCACCCAGCGCCGCCTCCTCCTGCTTGACTGATGACTCCTTTGCATGAAGTCACACAATATACACACAGCATACAGGCTGGCAGTCAAGCAGGAGGAGGCGGGCTGGGTTGAGAACAGAGCTGGAGTGACAGAGGCTTCAGATCTACAAATATCAATTTAGCCTCATTTGCATAGCAATTAAATCTCTCATTTCTCATGGTATTACTGAACTTGCCCTTGAAAGGGCTACATGCACATGTAAATTGTTTCCTGCTGACAGATTATTTTTAACAAAAATGAGTCTAATCTCCTTTAAAGGGCCTCTGTCAGCAGACTGTTCAAACCTAGCAGAGGCGCTTGGTGCTCCATGGCGGGGCCAGTCATTTATATACCCCTTTCCCCCTGCTTGGTTTCCATCAATCTCCACCCTTCTCTGGCCCTATGAAGTCAGAGCTGTCAATCAAAGAAGAGGAGGGGGGTGTAGATTGAGGGAAACCAAGCAGGTGGGAAGGTGTATATAAATGATTGACCACCATGAAGCACCGACCAGTGGGACTTCGTTTGAGCAGTCTTCCTGTGCTGACAGAGGCCCTTTAAAGGTGTTGTCTAGTACTCGTACATTATTGATCTATCCCTATGTAGGTCTTCAGCACAGGATCGGGGTCGTCTGATACTCAGCACTCCCACCAGTCTCAGCTGATTATGTGCTTCAGCAGAGGCGGTATGTAAGGCATGTACCAAGCAGAATGCCACAGCCCCATACATGGATTAGTGCAGAGTTCTGCCGTTTCTACTATTCACTTGCAGTTTACAAGGTGTCTTGGAAGGTTACGTGTTTCAGAGATAGATTCCCATTCTTCATACCAAGTCACTTATCCCTGAAGCACGTAACGTGCCAAGACATTATGGACAAAGAGTTGATCTGAATAACTTTCTATATCTACCTTTGCATCTGTTGGGTTCTCAAGCATTTTCTTTTACACCAACATTGAATTTAATGAAACTACCCACTGAGGCTCCAAACACTTCCTCGAGGAGTATTTTTCAGTGACCAAGGAGGGTTTAAACCTCTTGACTAGCAGCCCTAAAGGACTGCTGATGAGCTGTGGTTTAATAGCCTTTTTAGAGGGGCCCACCACATTTCAAGTTGGTTCTGTGCACATAGGCAGCCTTTGTTCTTGGTTCTTGATTATCTGGAAACGTGTGTTCCTAAGAATGCTTATTCCCAATAATCGTGCAGTGTAATTGCCCCTTAACGCTTAAATAACTGGTCATAGCCAAACAATATAATGTGTGTAGTGGATGACACTGTACGGTCAGTAGGTACAGTAGCATGGGAATCTGACATTTACTCATTTTAGTTTTCTCTCGCTAAAATAGCTCCCACCCCTTCCTCTGTGAGGTGTTTTTTTCATATTTACAATTAAAGATTTTTTTGAGCTATCTTAGTATCTAGTTTTCTAGTAATAAGTAGAATATATTTAAATACATACAATTTTAATTGATTTAATCTTATTGTGGATTTTGCATTTCTTTATAATTCAGATGTCATAATGTATTTAAAAAAAATGTCAAGTGCTGCCCAAGTCTGCTCCAGTCATAAATCAGTTTAATACATTGTTATTTTGTTGTGGGGAGGGTGATACAGTACATTTTTTTGTAATAAAGGCTATATTTTCTTGAATATTGTATCATCAGATCCATGGACACTGAGAACAATAGCATCCTAGTGGCCTTTACTCCTTTCAAGGACTTCTGATACTTTCTCTGTGGCACATTTCCCGGCCCTTCATGGTTACTATTCATGTCTGCAGCTTATAAAAACCTACAGCTTACCAGCCATACGACTCCTAGTATAATGTCAGACACCACCAAGTCCAACTCAGGGATTTGAAAAATGCTCCTTTTTTATTTATTTTTTTCGCAGTTTTGGAGAAATGCTTTCCTACACATTAACAGCATTCGTTGAGTTAATGGATCATGGTATTGTGTCCTGGGATACATTCTCCATGGCATTTATTAAAAAAGTGAGTATATATCTATAGTTTGATACAGTCACATTGATTTATGTCCTTGGTACATGAGCCCATTAGAGATTTCTGGGGTGGCTTCTGTAATATTGGGGCATTTATTTGGATTATAGTAGAAATGTAATACTAGAGGAGCTTCTCCACCACCGCTACCTCCTTTGGACATGAGGAAGATATAGCACACATGTCGTTCCTTCCAGATTCTGGGGTGCTTTCAGAGTTGTAGCTCCAGGGGAGAGTAATGTTGGAGCCGTGAAGACCTCTATGTAGCAGTAGGGTGGTTTGCAGCCGCTATTAATCTCAGAAACTCAATGCTATATAAATCTTTGTTTCTCACATGTCATGTACAATGCGTGTTGTTCTTCTTATAATTACAGTAAGGTTTGGATAATAAGTTTCTATTCTTGATATTAATCTCAATTATAAAGTATATCATAAAGAGAAGATTAAAATGTACCAAGAAATTCCCCTAGTCTCCCTCACTCAGTGTAACTTGGCTGAAATGGATTTTTACAAATTGGAATATAAAGGGAACCTGTCACCATGTTTTTTTCCATCTAATCTGAGAGTACCATAATGTAGAGACGGGGACCTTGATTTCAGTGATGTGTCACTTACTGGGCTGCTTTCTGTAATTTTGATACAATCACATTTTATCAGGAGGAGATTATCACAAGGGGACTAGTAAATATGCTGCTAGGTAGTCCTCCATATTCATGAGATCTGTATAACCCCGCCCCACCACTGTTTGCCAGCTTTCTGCCTATTCACAGTGCACACAGAAAGCTACCAATCAGTGGTGTGGGAGGTGATTTGCCAAGCTCATCATTCAGAGAATAAAGATTTTATTAAAATTGCAACAGGCACCTCAGTAAGTGGTATAACACTAGAATCAGGGTCTCTGCCCCTACATCATGCTGCTCTCAGATGGGGTAGCAATAACCTGGTGACACTAATAATGCCTTTAATACAGTTCAAATCACTGTAGTCCCTCTTGAACTAAATTTTAATATACAACAGTCTTGCATACAAAGATGGAGTTGCCTTTTACCTTGATCCAAAACCTATACTTATGAAACTATCTTTAAATAAATCTTTCTCGTCCACAGATTGCCAGCTTTGTGAACAAGTCGGGCATGGATGTCTCTATTTTACAGCGATCTCTAGCGATTCTTGAATCCATGGTCCTCAACAGTCATGATCTGTATCAGAAAGTGGCACAGGAAATCTCCATTGGACAGTTAATTCCACATCTTCAAGGGTAAACGAACTACATTAAATACTCATTTTAAAGGCATAAATGTCACAACCCAGTCCATCTATTTCTATCTTTATAGGGAATTTGTCAGGAGCGTCTCACACCCAAAACTATGTGCGCACATAGCTCTTTCAAAGACAAGCGCAGCAATATCTTTACATGGCCAGTCTGTTCTCGCATTACTGAGAAATCAGCGTTCAAATTGATATGAGTTGTCTTTGAAAGAGCTACATGTGCATATATATAGTTTGGGATGTGAAATCTTGCTGACAGATTCCCTTTAAATGGGTTTTTCAACAATTAGTTCCATTGGATTTGCCTTAAAATTTTAATTGGTGGGGTTCTAATCATTGGGATTGATCTGGAGAGAGGAGTTATTTAAAAAAAAATACTTTTCTACAGTATATACTTACTTTAGCTGGAAGGACCCCGTAGACCCTAGCCCTAGCTAGCTCCTTTACTCATATTGCTGTCCTCAATTTCCCCTGAGCCAAAATCTTTTTTTCCCTCTTTTCTCTATCTTGAGGTATGTTTTAAGCAGACAAATATGTCTCTGTTACATCTGTGAACACATCTATTGTAAGCTACCACTTATTGTATTTTTACATTTTATACTTCTTTTGCCTTAAGGACAGATCAAGAGATTCAGACATACGCTATTGCAGTGATCAATGCACTGTTTCTCAAAGCCCCAGATGCAACAAGACAGGTATGTATTTACAGGGACACACAGAGAATTGACTATTTTAGTGGGGCAGGGGGTGAAGAAGATGAATCGTATTTTTGTTTGTCCTTAAACAACCACAGCACTTACGGTAATTAGATGCAACACAGTTTATTGAGAAGATCAGATTACTGTATTTTTCCGACTATAAGACGCACCGGACCATAAGACGCACCTAAGTTTTAGAGGAGGAAAAAAAATAAATAAATTTAAGCAAAAAATGTATTCATGATGCACTTTTAAGGGGAAGGGGATCTTCTGCTGACACTGGTATAGGGATAATATCCCCCAATTCTGACAATGTCCCCTATCCTGGTATATGTGCCCCCCCTTCCTTTTATACGTGGTCTCCATCCCCATCCTGGTATGCCTGGCATCCCTCCATCCTGGTATGCATGGAACCCCTCCATCCTGGTATGCATGGCACCCCTCATCCCTATCCTGGTATAAATGGCACCCCTTATCCCTGTCCTGGTATGCATGGCACCCCTCATCCCTGTCCTGGTATGCATGGCACCCCTCATCCCTATCCTGGTATGCATGGCACCCCTCATCCCTGTCCTGGTATGCATGGCACCCCTAATCCCTATCCTGGTATGCATGGCACCCCTAATCCCTATCCTGGTATGCATGGCACCCCTAATCCCTATCCTGGTATGCATGGCACAGCAATCCCCATCCTGGTATGCATGACACAGCAATCCCCATCCTGGTATGCATGGCACCCCTCCATCCTGGTATGCATGGCACCCCTCATCCCCTTCCTTGTATGCATGGCACCCCTCATCTCCGTCCTTGTATGCATGGCACCCATAATCCCCATCCTGGTATGCATGGCACCCCTAATCCCCATCCTGGTATGCATGGCACCCCTAATCCCCATCCTGGTATGCATGGCACCCCTAATCCCTATCCTGGTATGCATGGCACCTCTAATCCCTATCCTGGTATGCATGGCACCCCTAATCCCTGTCCTGGTATGCATGGCACCCCTCATCTTTATCCTGTTATGTATGGCCCCCTCAGCGTTACCCTGGTATGTATGGTCCCCTCATCCTTATCCTAGTATGCATGGTCATCAGGCTGCACATAAAAAAAAAATAAACACTCATACTCACCTTTCTTCTCTCTCCTCCAGCGCTGCGTCCGGTCCGCCCGCACTTATCTTTCCATGTGAGCCGCGCATGACGTCACTATCATGCGCAGCTCACAAGGAGAGATCAGCTGCCGGAAGTCACTGCTCCCCACGCCGGGACTGTGTGCGCGGGGAGCAGTGACTTCACTCTCCTTCATAGCCGGCACACAGTGTAGCCGCGCTGCGGCTCCTGCTGCTGCTGGGTTATCGCGGCCCAGGGGCGTGGAGAGAGGATGAATATTCATGCCCTTTAACAGCGGGCACAGGCGATTCCGGCAGCAGCAGGAGCCGCAGCGCTGCTACACTGTGTGCCGCTATTAAGGAGCATGAACATTCGGTGCTCCCCACGCCCCATGGACGTGGGGAGCAGTGAATATTCATTTTCTTTAGCAACGGGGACAGTGTAGGCTGCAGCGGGCGGCTGCTGCCTCCTGTGCCCCGCTCCTCCACCGCTACCTCTCCCCCCACACCCCACATATATATACACCCCCCCCAACATTCGGACTATAAGAGGCACCCCCCATTTTCCTCCAAAATTTTGGAGGAAAAAAGGGTGTCTTATAGTCCGAAAAATACGGTAAATAATAGAAAAAAAAGAAAAGATTAATAGTTCCAATACTGATCCAACAAATGAGAAGAATAGAGCAACAGAATACCCTTTCAATGGCTGACTTTGTTTTAACTAAGTGGCTAAAGGGGTTATCTACTACTGGTCATCCTCTGCTTAATCATTTCAGTTCCCTTTATAAAATAAAATCAATGTTTACTCCCCTCCCCAGCGGACACCATTCCAGCAATGTTGACTCTGCTGTTCTGGCAGGTGATATAACATTGTGTTGTATGGCTGCAAACTGCTACAGCCAATTAATAGAAATAGAAATTAAATAGTAAAGGCTGCACCCAGTCAGCGGCTGCTTATTGGTTGCAGCTGTTACGTGATACCGCTGGGGCTAAAAATAATTTTAGCAATTGGCTTTCATTAAAATTTTAGCACAATTTGCCTCCTACAGCCGCTGTATTACACGGTCTATTGCCGCCTGCAGAATGAGTTACCGGGGTCGGCCACATTATCTTTATTTGAACAGATGTGTTGGGGAGGTGATTTTGTGGCACTTCCTATTATATAGGTGTGACCGGTTCTCCTCCTCCTCTTTATTAGTGCAGCTTTCCTCCCAGACTGCACAGCTCTCCGGGCCATACAATGGCTGCTGGTGGAGGAACATGTCACCAGACCTGTCCATTTACTTCCAACAATATCCTATTAAAAATGGAGACTTTGTTTTATAAAAACATCAAAGGCTTGTGAGGTGGTGCAGAGATACACATCCCATGGCTGAACCATACATGGTTTGTACTAAATGACCGTGGTGTACAACATGATTTTTCTGGGTAAAGTTACTCCACTTTTCCATCTACTTATATACAATCCTAAATTTGGATCTGAAAATATCAGCCAAATGGTATAGAAAGATGAAGTTTAAATATAAAGGTGGCCAAGCTAATTGATTAAAGTGCCAAAACAAACTGTCAAGTGCAAAGCAAGAGTATAGAGATAGCATTAGATGATAGAAAAAATGGTCCCAAATATCTTCTGAATACAGTAAAGCATTTCTAGCCACAATATATGTAGCAATACCAACACTCTATTGCCACTTAGTGGTGAAAAATAAATCACACTGTAGATATGCTTCTAAAATAAGTTTATTCCATTGACCTCTCTAATGGCGCAAATGCATCTATTAATGATCTTTAAGCAATAAAATATTAGATGTAAACCCACTTGACCCAAAGTAACAGCACAATTAATGAGCTATACAGACCTTGGTTACAAATATTCTAAAGTGCCAAGTGCAAAAAAATAAATAACATGGACTATAGGTAGATCTCTTATCACATGTGCCGGCCCCTATCTGTCCCTTTCTCTGGCTGCCTCTATGATGAGGAACAGACTTGTGCTTTGGGGCGGGCCTGTGGGCAGGTCTTTTCTTGCTGATCTGGTCTAGAGCACCATGGAAAGACCCTGCCTACAGTACCGCCCCGGAACATGGGCATATCATTAATTCAAAACTGCAAACACTGACTACACGAGAACCACAAGACGCATTTCTTGACATCAGGTATCATATTAATCAGTGCAGCAGCCCCAACATGACAATGCCTGTAGTTTACTTAGCAAAATCCTGCTGACAAGTTCGCTTTAGGGGCTACAAGGTTTGATATGGAGAATTTTATAAGGAAGCCATCATCAGAAAATTACCAATTGTTTAGTTTAGTCAGATTTTTATGTTAAATGTTTTTCTTTTCCTTATACTCCAATTTCTATGGCACCGATTTACAGTATATATAATTTTATGGCCGCGATTCATCACAACTGGCAATGTTAACGTCTGTCTTGATGATGGGGCTTGCTGAAGGTGCGCACCTCTTAATGAATCAGCAACATTTGAAAAGTGGTGTGCAGCGTTTCCTCCAGTCAAGCGTTGGAGTAAGATTTTTGGCTTGAAGGGGTTTTCCCAGTTGATTTTAATCAATAGATCTTGGAATAATAATAAGTTCCACAATTTGATGTGTTTAAATAAAATGTTCCTGTGCGGAGATAATCTTATAAATGTTCACCTGTATAATGTCTGTGTCTGTGTATGGAACATGGTCTGATCATACCACAGCTCCTGGGCAGGGGAAGAAGCAAAAGAGACTATACAGACATTACAGAATGGGAGCACAGCTGATTCTATCTGTGAGGTAAAACATTTCCCTGCCTGTTTTTAAGCAATGTTTTACTTCAAAGAAGGAATCGGCCGCGATCCCCTGCTGTAATGTCTGTATTGTCTTTTGCTTCCCCCCTCCCCAGGAGCTGTGGTATGATCAGACTATGTTCCGTACACGGTCAGACACAACCATTGATGAAAATGAACTTTTGTTTGTGGGAAAACCCCTTTAAGACACGACATAGGTCTTCATGAATTAGATAATCTGTGGCATCAAACCGCAGCTCCGCCCATTTTAGCAGAGATAGGCAAAAGTGCCATGAAAACGTCAAAAGTCACAACATTTATGCCAACTTCGATTGCAAAAAAAAAATTGAGACTTTTCAAAGAGCATTACACTAGAATTCTGGGATAATCGCTTTGATGTATCTGGGCCTTACTTCCTGTTGTTTCAGGAAACAATACATGTGCATTACCTATATTTTTTTTTATCTAAGGTCATTGTGAAGGGAGGGGAGCAGGGTCAGCTGTGACAGCATCTATTCTGATTGGTAGATCCTGTGTTATCAACTGTGTATAGACGTAGGAGTCTAAAAAAGCCCCAGTGGCCAGAATGAAAATAGCAAGATTATTAATTTTGTTTTTGGATAACGATCGTGATGTGAAAAAAACATTGCCAGTTTTTATTTTTTATTATGCAAAAACTTGATTTAAAGAATAGGTCATTTTCTGAATATATCTTCCTTTTAAGTGCTGAATGGACAAAGAAATAAGAGCTTTATTTCCTAGTTTACACGGTTTACATAATTTAAAGGGAAAATTGTAACTGTAAAATACTAAAGACTTTGATTGGTATGCAAAATAATTATCTTTAGATGTGTTGAAATATAAATATATAGAACCTAAGGGTGCTGATATCTTGAGATTGGGTTACCTTTCTTAAAGGGGTTGGTTGTCCGATCTAAATTGATAAGTCTGTATGGAGCGAGGCTGCTGTCGTATAGTGGGTATGGCCTTGCTCTATACACTTGTATAGAGCGAGGCCACTAGATGGCTTCTGCATACTATTCATTTTAAACCGAACAACCCATTTAATACAAGTATAGCAGTAAGTTGTAAATATTTAAATTTTAAATGCATCTAAAGACATTTTTTTAGTGAGTAACCCTTTAAAGGGAATAAGTCAGCAGGCTTTTGCTATGTAATTTGAAGACAGCAGGAGATAGAGGCTGAGACACAGAATTCAGGGATGTGTCACTTGTCAAAGTGCATGCTGTAGTTTACTAACTGTGAAGGATTTATCACTAAAAGATTAACATTGGACTAGTCCAGCAATTAAGAAGCTCACTGTCTATGGACTTTGTACATGTAGAGCCTGGTGTGTTCGGGGTTAGCTTTCTCAGCTCTGCTTCATTCTGAATCTAAAAGCTCTAATTGTGTCAGAACCCTGCACCCAGCAATCTAAGTGATACATCATTGGAATCAGCTTCTCTTTGCCTATATCAGGCTGCACTTAGATGAGGTAGCATAAACCTGCTGATAAATTACCTTTAAATGGATTATTTTTGTGTCATTCCATGGATAAGGCTTGAAATGATAAATACTGCCATGTCTTCCCTTATTGCTGCACTTGGCCGTAACCCTCTCAGTATTACATAGAAGACAGCATTGACATTCTTGATTTTCCTCTGAGTGTGAGTTTCCTAAACATTTAATAATGAATGTTTTATATGCATGCTTGTCCTTGCTACGTGTGTTTTTGTGTTTGTACAATATTTTATTTTAGAATTTTTTATCTTTTCTTGCTTGACAAGATCTGTGATAATTATATTCTTATGGGATTGGAGCGCCATTTTTTTTTTCTGACAAAGCGCTCCAAATCCCCTGCTTTCTATTCCCATTACGCCCCCAAATATGGGGCAACATATAATAATATAATAATAATTTTTATTATTATTATTATTTTTATAATAATCACCTATCCTCTGTTCCCCTGATATACAGTGGTGTGAAAAAGTGTTTGCACCCTTCCTGATTTCTTATTATTTTGCATGTTTGCCACACTTAAATGTTTCAGATCACAAAACAAATTTAAATATTATACAAAGATAACGCAAGTGAACACAAAATGCAGTTTTTAAAAAAAGGTCTTTATTATTAAGGGAAAAAGAAATCCAAACCTACAGGGCCCTGTGTGAAAAAGTGAGTGCCCCCCCTCTTAAAACATAAATTAACTGTTGTTTATCACATCTCTGTGAAGCTCAGTTCAATTTCTCTAGCCACACACAGGCCTGATTACTGTCACACCTGTTCCCAATCAATAAATCACTTACATAGGACCTGCCTGACAAAGTGAAGTAGACCAAAAGATCCTCAAAAGCTAGACATCATGCTGTGATTCCAAAAAAATCAGGAACAAATGAGACACAAAGTACTTGAGATCTATCAGTCTGTAAAAGGCCATTTCTAAAGCTTTGGGACTCCATTGAACCACAATGAGAGCCATTATCCACAAATGGCGAAAACATGGAACAGTGGGGAACCTTCCCAGGAGTGGCCGGCAGACCTCAAATACCCCAAGAGCGCAGCGACTACTCATCCAAGAGGTCACAAAGACTCCACAACAACATCCAAAGAACTGCAGGCCTCACTTGCCTCAGTTAAGGTCAGTGTTCATGACTCCACCATAAGAAAGAGACTGGGCAAAAATGACATGCATGGCAGAGTTCCAAGACAAAAACCACTGCTGAGCAAAAAATATAAAGGCTCGTCTCAGTTTTGCTAGAAAACATCTTGATGATCGCCAAGATTTTGGGGAAAATACTTTGTGGACTGACAAGACAAAAAGTTGAACTTTTTGGAAGGTGTATCTCCCATTACAACTGGCGTAGAAGTAACACAGCATTTCAGAAAAGGAATATCATACCAACAGTGAAATATGGTGGTAGTAGTGTGATGATCTGTGGTTGTTTTGCTGCTTCAGGACCGGGAAGACTTGCTGAGGTAAATGGAACCAGGAATTCTGCTGTCTACCAAAAAATCCTAAAGGAGAATGTCTGGCCTTCTGTTTGTTTCCTGCTGTATAACTGTCACGCAAGGTGTAGGAAAGACTAAGTGAAACACAAGGGGGGAGGGAGCTCAGACTCTAGAGAAAAGGAAGAGTGGAGACCTCCTAGGCTGATCTGATATCATCCTGTCTCCCCTGACAGTCCCTATATTGTTTCCTCACCAATCGCCGCACAATAACCTAGACCCTGTATTTCCCGCTTTGCCCTGAATAGGGAAGGGGGGATGATCATTAGTCGATGCCCACTAACAACTAAAGACAACAAGGAAGACAGACACGGGGGAAAGTAAGCAGTCTGAGTGCTCCAAGCATACACAAGGAAACATGTGAGTATCACTGGTATCTTCCTGCTGCAAAGTGAAACTATTTAAACACCCAGGCCAGGGTGTCCATTAGAGCAGGAAGGAGGTAGCCACTGGGTCCTTGAGTGAAACAGCTAAGAAGGTGTCTGTAATGCCAAACGAAGAGATCTTCTTCAGCCAACTGCAGGGCGACTGTCTGTCATATCTGACACACCCGTGACAGTACCCCCCTCTCTATGAGTGGCCTCCTGACACTCAGGACCAGGTTTCTAAGGATAAGAGGTGTGGAATGAACGAACCAACCTAGGAGCGTTCACCTCTGATGCTGAAACCCACATCCTCTCCTCTGGACCATAACCCTTCCAGTGCACCAAGTATTGTAGAGAATGGCGTTTGAGACGAGAATCCTCGAAATCTGGAACTTCAGATTACCATTAACCATTACTGGGGGTGGCGGCAGAGGTGAGGGCTCAAGATGTTCCACATACTCCTTGAGTAAGGACCTGTGGAAAAAATCGTGGCCCTTAAGAGCGTGAGGAAGCTCAAGACGAAACTCTGCTGGGTTAATGACGGCGGTTATTTTACAGGGACCAATAAACCTAGGTCCCAGCTTCCAAGAAGGAACTTTCAATGTTATATTCCTGGTAGACAACCACACAAAGTCATTCATATCCAGGTCCGGACCTAGCAAGCGTTTTCTGTCAGCCATACGTTTATACCTGTCTTCTATGATCATTACTCAGAACCCCGCGCCACACCGAGGAGAACGACAAAGCAAAACGTTCCTCCTCGGGAACTCCTGAAGCTCCTCCCCCACTAAAGGTACCATACTGTGGATGGTAACCGTATGCACCAAAGAACGATGACCTACCAGTGGACTCCTGATGATTATTAATGGCAAATTCTGCCCGCGGTAAGTAGGATGCCCAATCCTCCTGATTTTTGAAAACGAAACACCTGAGGTAGGTCTCCAAATTCTGATTGACTCATTTGGTCTGTCCATTCGACTGAGGGTGAAAGGCAGAGGAAAAGGAAAGCTCCCCCAGTTGAGAACAGAATGCCCTCCAGATCTTGGAAACAAACTGGATCCCCTGATCTGACACCACATCGGAGGGAACCCCGTGAAGCTTGACAATCTCATTTATGAACACCCGAGTAAGTGTCTTGGCATTTGGAAGTGCCAGTAATTCGACGAAGTGAACCATTTTACTGAACCTATCTACAACCACCAAAACCACCTTTTTACCTGCAGAAACCGGTAGTTCAGTAATAAAATCCATGGACAAGTGTGTCCATGGCCTACTAGGGATAGGTAGCGGAAGAAGAGTACCAGACGGACGGGTATGCGAAACCTTAGAACACACGCAAATACTACAAGCAGATACGTGTTCAATCACATTCCGATGCAACCCCAGCCACCAAAAACGACGAGAGAGGAGGTCCGCGGTTGCCTTACCACCTGGATGACCAGCAAGAACAGAGTTATGATCCTTAATTACTTTGTGGCGCAGATTACATGGTACAAATAACCTTCCTGAAGGGCAGGAGGCAGGGGCATCCCCCTGAGCCGCCAACACCTCACCCTCCAGTTCAGGATATAATGCCAAAATGACTACCCTCTTCTGTAATATCGGGGCAGGGTTCTCATCGTCACCGTCACCAGGGAAGCTCCGGGACAAAGCATCAGCCTTGACATTTTTGACTCCTGGACAAAAAGTAACAACAAAATTGAACCTAGTTAAAACAGGGACCATCTGGCTTGCCTAGGGTTGAGACGTTTAGCTGACTGGAGATATGAGAGATATGACAGGTCCTTCTTGTCAGTAATAACAGTAATAGGATGGCCAGACCCCTCCAACCAATGTCACCATTCTTCGAATGCCAATTTGATCACCATAAGTTCCCTATTACCCACGTCATAATTTCTCTCAGCCAAAGACAATTTTTTAGAAAAAAAGGCGCATAGGCACCATTTACCAGGGGACGGTCCTTGAGACAACACAGCCCCAACCCCACATCCGACGCATCAACTTCCACAACAAAGGGTTGGGAAACATCGGGGTGACTGAGTATATGTGCAGTGCAAAATTATTCTTTAAGGAAGAAAGAGCCTGGAGGGAGGCATCCAACCATTTGGAAAAATCAGACCCCCTCTTATTCATGTCATGTCAGTAAGGGATTTCACAGTTACTGAGTAATTTTGGATGAATTTCCAGTAAAAATTAGTAAAACCCAGAAAACGTTGTAGAGCCTTCAGGTTCTCGGGACAGTCCCAATCAAGGACTGCACGTATCTTCTCTGGATCCATCCAAAAACCCCGAAGATGACAACAAGTACCCCAAAAACTGCACCTCCTGAACGGCGAAGACACAGTGTGGCATAAAGTTTCTAATCCCTTAATATCTGGAGCACCTGTTTAACATGCCCCCGATGTGTCTCAAAATCAGGTAAGTAAACCAAAATATCATTCAGATAGACCACCACAAACCTCCCCACCAAATGATCATTTATGAAATGCTGGAACACCGCAGGTGCATTGGTGAAACTGAAAGGCATAATCAGACTCTTGAAATGCCCTTCAGGGGTATTGAACGCTGTTTTCTATTCGGCCACCTCTCTGATTCTAACCAGATTGTGGGCTCCCCTTAAATCCAACTTGGAGAATACCTTAGCTCCTACAACCTGGCTGAACAAATCAGGAATCAGGGGAAGAGGGTATGGATCTCAGATGGTAATTTGATTTAATTCCCGAAAATTTCAACAGGGACATAGACCGCCATATTTTTTCTTCACAATGAAGAACTCTGCCTCCACAGGTGAAGATGAAGGCCTAATGTGTCTGTTCTCCAGACTTTCCGTAATGAAATCCTTCATAACTTGTCTCTCAGGACTAGAAAGATTATACAGTCTGGACTTCTGTAGTTTAGCTCCGGGGGTCAGGTTAATAGAGCAGTCATATGCACGATATGGAGGTAAATCCTGACACCCCCTCTCAGAAAAAGCATCCTCATATCCAGACAGAAAAGCAGGTAATATTTCCGTAGAGACTGTAGCAAGGGAAATATCTAAACAGTTCTCATGGCAGTAATCACCCCATTCAATAATCACCCCGGCTTGAATAATTTAACGATGATAGAACGTACTTTCTATCATCATTAAAATACTCAAGATTTTCAAAAACCTATGAGTGCCAAGTTTCTTTTCCATATTATAAAGGCTTGGGACGCTACTTGTGCACCACCCTAACAGGAAGTGCGGTAGTTTTCTACTTAACAGTGGATTATCTGGATCCTACTTGTGCACCACTTGTTTACCAGAGGTGCCGTGTTATTTTCTTCTACAGTGGGGAATTGAACACATTTTTAACAGTAAAGCCAAAATACCAGACAAACTCTTTAATGGTAAAGTCATATAGAGAACAGTAAGCTCCACCTAGCTGTGTATTGTATAATGAAGACAAAAGTAATACTGCAAAATGAAAAGTGCGAAAAAAATTAAGCCAAAAACAAATCACATATTCACATTTGTTATTTACATACTCAGACTCCAAACCCAATAAAGTTATGTCAATTGAGTGAATTGTAGAATTCATAAAATCAATGACAGAATTGCTTTTTTTTTCATGCATTTCGCAAATTTAAGAAGTGTCATATCATTTAAATATTAAAGGGGATGTCTGGTTTAAATAATTTTGACAACTCTGCCTTAGCAAAATAATCAGCTCTAACCTACTGAGGTCCCCGCCTCTCCATCGCTACCTTACTGCTGCTCCCCGTCAGTCTTTGTTTCCAAAGCTGCCGTGGTGGCGTCATGTCCTCAACACGTGACAGGTGCAGCCAATCAGTGCGTTCACCAGTGACACCTTTGAGCCTATTGATTGGTTGCAGAGGTCATATGTTGTAGAAGTAACGTCACTGGTGCAGCCCCATAAACAAGCAGCAAAGGAGGAGCAGCAAAGCCGTGGATCTGGAGCAACAGGGGTTTCAGATGGTAAATAATGCTTATGTTAGTATTTTAAAACCTAACTAATGTTGTCCCTAATTTTGAATGCGACCAGACAAACCCTTTTATTCTAAATACACAAGAATGATGTCTGAAAAAAACCCTCTAATCCATTCATCAAAAATCAAGACCTAAAACACTTAATGTAGACATACACATAAAACTGTTTTGTTTCAAAAGGATAATATTATGCATAAAGTTTCTCCATGGCACAATGTTATGCTGAATGTCATTGATGGCTGATTATCTGGGCGTTGTTTCAAGGAAGGGAACAACTGATTCACATTTGTCATTTTTTGCATGTTGGTAAATTGTTTCTGCCATTCACACATTAATGGAAACCATATTAAAGGTGACCTTCTAAAGTTAATATAAAATGTATATGTTTTTTCTTCAAAACAGGAGATGGCAAACATACTAACACAGAAGCAGTTACGTTCTATAATTCTCACAGTAAGTATTGTCATTTATTAGACTTTAAAGTGGTCATCTGCTCTACCAGATTCACAAGCGGTTGAATTTGTGGCAGAAATTTGTATGATTGAAAGTTGGTTTCATCCTTCTGGATGCAGCTGTTTTGATGACGAGCACATTGATTTCTGCAAGTTCCATTTAGATGAATTGAACAGTTGCAAAAATTTCTATAACAATATCTGTTAAATGTGAATGTACTCTTAGACATCTCCTTTATATATCATATTATATCATAGGGATGTGATAGAGGGAGGTCCCTTGTTTGTGGTCCAGCTTTTACTCAGATTGGTGAGGGCCTGTTGTGAGTTACTTTTTCTCTAGACGTACAGGTCCATCCTGCAGGGAGTGAACACTTTAAAGGAGTTTTCCAGTCTGAAGCTACAAGTCACTCTGTGTGACTGCAGACTTTTGGTTCCCCCGTTGCCAGTGCCGGGATCGGGCGGTCATGTGACCGCAAGTATGTGACATCCATACTCCTGGTCACAATCCGACTAGATGGGCGCGGTCTCGCTCAAATCATGTATATTGAGCAAGGTCGGAAACAGTCTAATCGCATACTTGCAGTCACATGACTGCGTTATCAGAGAATCCTCACAGCGCACAGTGCGCACGATGTGAGGATTCACAAGTCTGCAATCACATAGAGTGACTTCAGACTTGTAGCTTAAGACTGGACAAGGCCTTTAATGCTTGGCTAATGATGACAGGGATATTAGCAGCAGGACTCCCTGCAATCTGTCCACTAGCAGTGGACTTTTGACATTTATAATAATTGTCCAAACTGTTCAATTGTTGTCTACCGAAGGAAGACAGAGTAACATCAACATTGTGGACTTTTGGACTATTATGGACTTGCTGAAAACCCTCCCTAAAAATTAAATTTCAACACATTTTAATCAATCTGTCTTGTCTGGGAATGTATTCAAAATGAAAATCCCAAAGTTGCAATATAAGAAAACACCATTCAATGGTCATAACGTCTAATAGAGTATTTTTTCTTATCTTTGTAATGAATAGACCAGCGAGGTAAGATGGTTTGAAAAAACTGTGGCTTTCTACTTGCCGGTTATTATACAGTAGCAAAATGTAGGGGAGAGAGAGCAGTGAATATTTTGAAGCATTAGTTTATAGCTATTTTTTTATTATTTCTGCAGTGTCTTTTATTGTGTTTTTCTTCTTTTTTATAGCATGTAATCAGAGCACAGAGTGCTATTAATAATGAGATGGCTCACCAGTTATATGTACTTCAAGTGTTGACCTTCAATTTATTAGAAGATAGAATGATGACAAAAATGGATCCTCAAGACCAAGTGAGTGTTTGTGAGCTGAATTGTATTGTTGTATACAGCACCATACTTAAAGGGGCTGTCCCATGAACAAAGTACCTTTTAAGTGATCTTGGAATAATAATAAGTTTCACAATTAAATGTGTTAAAAAATATTCCTTTGATGAGACAATCATATATATGTGCCCCTGCTAAGTACTGTATAATGGTTGTGTTCGACCATGCAAAGCTGCTCCAGTTCATGGTCGATGGTCAGCACTTACCACAGCTCCTTGCAGGGGGCGGGGAACATAGGTCAGAATAGCAGGGGCTCACAGCTGCTACTTTCAGTAATGACACATTTCCCTGCTTGATGCAACACAGGAGTGAGTTCCTGCCTTGTCACCAGTTCCATGGACTTATCATAAATCAAGTCAGTGACTTAGGAGCGCTATGGCCTCTGAGCTTATATGTTACTGACTTGATTCATGATATGCTCAGGGGGCTGGTGACGTGGTTAGTCATGGCATGAAACAAGGAAATGTTACCTCAGGCAGGAAAATGTTACCTCTGAAAGTAGCAGCTGTCCTTTTTCTTGTGCATACTCACTTACCCTATAGGTGACTTCTGCATCTTTCCCTGGCCAGGAGTTGTGATATGTGCAGACCATGAACTGAAGCAGTTCTGCAGGGTGAGACACAGCCATTACACAGTATACAGCAGGGGCACGTTTTTTAAGATTATCGCAGAAAAAGAACAAACAGTTTTTTTAACACATCCAGTTGTGTAACTTATTATTATTCCAAGATCGGTTAATTAAAATGTTCTTTGTTCTTGGGGAAACCACTTTAACACTAAATATTTGTTTGTTTGTTTTCAATTAGTTTTTATAGTACTTGATGTCTGCTGCTCATTGCTAAGCAAAGAATTCATGCAATGTGTCTGTAGTGATCTGAACACTAAGGCCCTGATTGATCAAGTTGTTTACACAAATACTAGCAAAAATTTTTGCCCAACACGAAGTTACACAAAAATTTAGCGACTTTTGCCATTTTCACCAGGGCTGTGGAGTCGGCAAGCCAAACCTCCGACTCCAACTCCTCAATTTCCATGACTCCGACTCCCTCATACATGGCTCATGTTTAAGTGATAAATTTACTGTAGTAAAATGGTAACATAAGGCTTTTAATCATTATTATGATACAAAAATCAAGCTATTTAGATAGAACATAAAATATATTTATTGGAATGCAACTTTAGAACGCAAAAACTTTTGCATATTTACAATTTATTATACACTATGCAGTAAGTGAAAAAAAATAGTTTTTAACAAATCGTACTGAATAACATTTGTGCAGTGTATGAATTTGTTCAGAGAAATAGTATCGCCTCCATCAGATCCTCTTTCATAGATGACCTCAAATCTGACATAATTATTTTAACGCTAGAGAACAACCTCTCTACACTAACTTGGGTTGGTGGCAAAGCAGTAACCACATGGGCAACATCTCCAACAATTTCAGGGTATAAAGGAATTGCCTCGTGCACAGTCAGTTTTGATGAGCGATTGAACTCTTCTACTTCTTTGAGAGCAAGTGAAAAATTTTGCTGAAATATGGTCAATCTGTTTTCTATGGGAGTGGAATCTTTTTCCCTGCGGCAACGCTTTGCATACTCAATATCGTCCAGATACTTTTCAAAATTAAACTCCTCATCTGATGAGGCTGAATTAACGGCAGCAGCAGCACTGGCAGGACCCAAGTCATCTTGCTCTTGGCCGTCCTGTAACCCACTCATTCCAACTGCTACCTCAATCAGAGCTTCTTTTCATTTAGTAAGCGGTTGATCATGCAGCAATATACGATGACTCGGGTCCACATAAACAGCTGCCAGAAGAATTTTAGTCTCTAATAGCAGTGTCTCTCTCCTCAAGCAGAGTTATATCCAGACACCACTCCTTCAAACACTATTTGCAGTCATTAGGTCAGTATATCAGTGTGTATGCTCCTTGATCCATTTGGTGGTGCATATAGCCAAGTACTTATAGGCAATCACTCAATAAGAAAAATGAAAGGCAGCACTCACCGAATCATAAATAAAAAGTCCTTTATTCCTGTGCAAGGGACTTCATAGCGTGCGGCAGGTATCGGGAGGAGCAGACAAGGGAGCAGCGCAGAGGACTACGGCCATTTCGCACCTTCAAGGACCTGTAGAAGTACAGGAAGGTGCGAAATGGCCATAGTCCTCTGCGCTGCTCCATTGTCAAATTCATTAAAGACCTTACTCTCTTAATGAATTAGGTACATATTATTCCTGCACACTCATCAGTAAGACTGATGTACGAAATGGCAGTCTTAAAGAATCGAGGCTAACACATTTTATTAGGACATCGGGGGTGGAGTTTTGAACAAATTGTGTAGCACATAGCGTGTGTTAAACTTGTTATATTTAGAAAGAAAAAATACTGCAGAGGGCATTAACGGGAATTGTTGTCAAAAACCGAACTACTATCATGTTTTATGATAAATGTATTATTTTAAACATTTTGGGCATGTACAGTGACATGTAAAGGTTTGTACATCCTTGGTAAAAATTACTGTTATTGTGATCAAGTTAAGCAAGTTGAAGATGAAATGATCACTAAAAGGCCTAAAGTTAAAGATAATACATTTCCTTTTGTATTTTAGGCAAAAAAATGCATATTGTCATATTTTACATTTTAAAAATTACAAAAAGGAAAATGGGCCGATGCAAAAGTTTGGCACCCTTGGAGATTTGTGTGCTCAGATAACTTTGACCAAGGTTTAAGTCCTTAATTAACCTGTTGGGGTTGTGGCTTATTCACTATCATCGTTAGGAAATGGCAGGTGATGCAAATTTCCCATCCTCCTCTAACCTTGTGCCAAAAAAACAGCAGCCAGGGGTTCTTCTAAGCAGCTGCCTAGCACTCTGAAAATGAAAATGGTTGAGGCCTACAAAGCAGCAGAGGCTATAAAAAGATAGCAAAGCATTTTCAAGTTGCCATTTCTTCAGTTTGAAGTGTAATTAAGAAATGGCAGTTAGCAGGAACAGTGGAGGTCAAAATAAGCTTTGGAAGACCAAGGAAAATTTCAGTAAGAACTGCTCCTATGATTGCTAGAGAGGCAAATCAGAGCCCCTGCTTGACTTCTAAAGACCTTCAGAAAAATTTATCAGAATCTGGAGTTGTGGTACATTGTTCTACTGTTCAGAGACACCTGCACAAATATGGCCTTAATGGAAGAGTCATCAGAAGAAAACCTCTCCTGCATCCTCACCATAAAATTCAGCATCAGAAGTATGCAAAAGAACATCTAAACAAGACTGATGCATTTTAGAAACAAGTCCTGTGGACCGATGAGGTTAAAATAGAACTATTTGGCCACAATGATCAAAGTTTGTGTGGACAAAAAAAAGGGCTCAATTTCAGGAAAAGAAAATCTCGCCAACCATTAAGCATGGGGGTGGATCAATCATGCTTTGCGGTTATGTTGCAGCAAAATGGCACAAAGAAAATTTCACGGGTAGAAGGAAGAATGGATTCAATGAAATTTCAACAAATTGTTAATGCAAGCATAACACCATCTGTAAAAATATGAAGTTGAAAAGAGGATGGCTTCTACAAATGGATAGTGATCCTAAACATACGTCAAAATCCACAATATACTACCTCAAAAGGCGCAAGCTGAAGGTTTTACCATGGCCCTCACAGTCCCCTGATCTCATTATCATTGAAAATTTGTGTCTAGACCTCAAAAGAGCAGAGCATGCAAGCCGACTCATGAATCTCACAGAACTAGAAGAATTTTCCAAGGAAGGATGAAAAGCCCTCGAAAAAAAAATTAAGACTCTTGTCTGGCTACAAAAAGCGTTTACAAGCTGTGATACTTTCAAAAGGGTGTGCTACTAGGTACTAAATATACAGGGTGCCCAAACTTTTGCATCAGCCTATTTTCCTTTTTGAAATTTTAAAATGTAAATGATGAATATAATTATATATACAGTATAATACACATACAGTGGCTATTTCCCTGGTGATGAATTAAAAGTGCATGAAGTTGTCATCATGTAAGACCTTAATTTTAACCAAAATGCTTTTGAATATAGGTACAGTCATTTAATTAAAGAAAACTGACTGTCAAAAGTTTTGCATTGACTATTTATTGATCACAACATAGAGAGTAATTCATTGTTTACAATGCCATAACTTAATATTTTGTAGCGTAACCTCTTGCTTTAATTCCTGCACCACACCGACGGGGTATTGAAGCCACTTGAGTATTCAAGACATCCTAAGGAATCTTGCTCCATTCCATTTGCAAAACTGCTAACAATTCATCTTTATTGCTATGGGTACGGACCCCAAGTCGTTGCCCTAACTCATCCCAAAGGTGCTTTATAGGGTTTAGGTGATTGACTTAGCCATTGCAACAGGCGAATATTTTTCTTTGCTCACCAGTTTTTGACTAAATTGGATGTGTGCTTAGGATTATTGTTTTGCTGGAATTTCCATCCCCTGCTTACTTTGGTTTTACCATGTGGCAGCATTACATTCACCAGTATATCCTTGTACATGGTAGCATTCATATTTCCATCAATTCTAGGCAGAGAGCCAATGTCAGATGCAGAAAAGCAGCCCCAAACCATGGCATTGCCGCCTCCATGTTTCACTGTAGGTGTTTGGTACCTTACATCATTACGTTTTCCAATTGAGCGATGTATATAGTGCTTGCCATCACTACCAAACAGATTGAACTTGAATTGATCTGACCACAACACCTTAGACCAATCTGTCTCTTTCCATTGGCTGTGTTCTTTAGCAAACTCAGGTCATACCTTCTGGTTCTTTGCAGAGATGAAATGCTTCTTGACTGGAACTCGTGCATTCAACCCTACTGCTCTTAGCCGTCGCAGCGCAGTTTGGCGACTCACTTTGAGCCAATATTCTTCGTTCATTTTGTGCAAAAACTTTTGGTCGCCACAATACATATACATATAAACAATTTTTTTTTTTCCCCTAAAAATACAAAGGAAATGTGTCATCTTTAACTTTAGACCTTTTAGAGATCATTTCATCTTCAACTTGCTTAACAGTTCACAATAACAGTAATTTTGACCAGGGGTGACCAAACTTTTGCATGCCACTGTATTGTTTTTTCCATATCACAATTTTAAAAATACAAATTCTTGCAATTGTTACTTTTGCCACTGGGGCTATTTGAGACTCAACAGAATTGTAGATGAAGCTAAACAGGCACCAGCTCACCTGTAAGATTCATGAACCTCCCTCTATTCGGAGCTTAAACAGTGGCATAGGAATTCCAGTGGTGCTCCTCTAGAGAGAGTCAATGTAGCAATGTGTAGAAAGAGAAAAGCTGCACTCACCACATCCTGGAATTTAAAAGTCCTTTAATCCAAAATAACAGGACACCCTTGCGGTGTACAGTGGGTGTGCGGGAGAGAGATGGACGACGACGTCGTCCACCAGCGGTTGTTAGGGGCACACGACAGCTGATCAGCTTAGCTGTCATGTGCCGGGAAAGATGCAGGCTCAGTGCTGGAGTCTGCATGAAAGGGAGAGATACGACATGAAACGTACATGTACGGCGCATGTCGTGAAGGGGTTAATTGTTAAAAAAGTGTGTAGTGCATTCTTGCACAATAACAATGAAGGGCCTTAAAGAGAACCTGTCATCAGGATTATAGATATTAAACTAAAGGGATTGCCATAATGGCGCTGGTATACTGATTTCACTTTCAGTGAAGAAATCTGTAGCCTGATTTTTGTAAAACCATCGTTAGAAGTTTTCGTGTCCGTGCATCGGGGTGAGACTGTGGGTAGGGTCTTCGTCTCTGCCATGGCCCCTCTCTGCTGCCTCTGATGTCTATCTTCTTCCTTATATAAATTCCGTGCCGGCTCCGTCGTAGCTGTGGGCGGCGCTTGTGCAGATTGATCTCTTGATGGGCTTCGATAAAATGTATGGAGCCGGTAATGGCACATGCACAGATTGATCTTCTGGCAGTCCTCAGGAAAGTGGTGTGCATGCGCAGATTGAGATCTCGGCTCAAGTCACATTTTTTGTTTAATTTGGAGTAAACGCTTCGTATATTAATTGTGTTGCGTTTATAGCAGAAAGTTTGTAGATTTTCATAATAAACCTAATTTGCAGTATGGGTTGTTGAATAATTTTAATCGTAACTGTACATGGTTCAAATGTACGTCAACCAAAAGAATGGGCAACAAAAAGACTTGCTTTCATTAATTTCCTCTATTTTTTGCCTTAAATTGATGCTTCTTACAACTGTCAATAGTGATTAGCACATGTAACACATGCATGTTTCTTGATTATTTGGAGGTAGATTAGTTGGCAATTTCTGCCACAACAAATTTCTGCCCCTATTTTTTTGTAGTGTCAAACAATTGATTTCAACGTGAGGGATGTACATGTCAGAAGTTTTCAGTGCTTAAAGTGGATTTGTCACCTGCTTTCACAATGTAAACTGTATATACAGTTATATGAAAAAGTTTGGGCACTCCTATTAATCTTAAGCTTAATGTTTTATAAAAATTGGTGTTTTTGCAACAGCTATTTCAGTTTGATATATGTAATAACTGTTGGACACAGTAATGTTTCTGCCTTGAAATGAGGTTTATTGTACTAACAGAAAATATGCAATCTGCATTCTAACAAAATTTGACAGGTGCATAAGTATGGGCACCCTTATCATTTTCTTGTTTTAAATACTCCTACCTACTTTTTACTGACTTACTAAACCACTTTTTTTGGTTTTGTAACCTCATTGAGCTTTGAATTTCATAGCCAGGTGTATGCAATCTTGAGAAAAGCTACTTAAAGTGGCCACTTGTAAGTTGTTCTCCTGTTTGAATCTCCTCTGAAGAGTGGCATCATGGGCTCCTCAAAACAACTGTCAAATTATCTGAAAACAAAGATTATTCAACATAATTTAACCTGTCAGTTTCCACTGTGAGGAACATAGTAAGGAAATGGAAGAACACAGGGACAGTTCTTGTTAAGGCCAGAAGTGGCAGGCCAAGAAAAACATCAGAAAGGCAGAGAAGAAGAATGGTGAGATCAGTCAAGGACAATCCTCAGACCACCTCCAGAGAGCTGCAGCATCAACTTGCTGCAGATGGTGTCACTGTGCATCGGTCAAATATACAACGCACTTTGCACAAGGAGAAGCTGTATGGGAGAAATCATTAAAAGCTACAAGAAGCGACTAGAGGCTGTTATTTTTGCAAAAGGAGGATCTACTAAATATTAATGTCACTTTTCTGGTGAGGCAGAAATATTACTGTGTCCAACAGTTATTACATATATCAAACTGAAATAGCTGTTGCAAAAACACCAATTTTTATAAAACATTAAGCTTAAGATTAATAGGGGTGCCCAAACTTTTCCATATAACTGTATTACTCAGACCTGATGAGACTGGTGTACATACACTTTGAAAATAGATGTCACAATGACTGTGCAACCGTTATCAAGATAGTATAGAAATATATCTATACAAAGAGCATTTTACATGAAAGTGCAAGAAAGCTCATGAGTCCAAATGTATGCGGTCTCTGCCCACCCAACCTAACAGACAGCTGTAGCTTGTACTGAGCAATGTGAGATCTCAGCGGCGGCAAGGGAGGACGGACACTTGAGGAGCTATCAATCTAGATTAGTGGGCAAAGATTGAACTAATTTTTCCTAAAGGATTATACAACCATTTTGACATTGATTTTTAAAGTAAATACAGTATCATTATCTGGTCTAAAATATCTATTTAGTGAGTTTTGGAGAGTAAAGTCGAATTCTTAAAAAGGCATGCATGACGTGCCATTTCCTGTGGGATTTTTTATACTCTTAGTTTCTAAGCTTTCATAATTGTTATGATTTGATGAATGCATTCACACAATTTGATTATTTTCATCGTGTAGTAAATGTTACAATTGACATCACCGAGGCAGCTGAACTGTGTTTTGAGTTTTACAGTATGAATTGACACTGTTATGGCTTTAGGTAGACATGCTATTGATTACAAAAGATATTTTTTGACATTTTATGGCCTGTAGTGTAATGTACTTTTATGACATTGCTGTCATTTTCTGTGTTCATGATCCAGGCCCAGAGGGATATTATATTTGAGCTGCGTAGGATTGCATTTGACGTAGAACCAGATCAAAATACTCTTGGTGGCAGTATTGAAAAACGGAAATCTATGTACACCAGGGACTATAAAAAGCTTGGATTCACAGTGAGTATTTCAAACGAGCAATTTTCTTTTTCAATAATTTTTATTATTCCATTTCGTTTAACTTTGTCTTAGAATTTACATTGAAAATGTATTCAATTGATATTATTTCCTGAAGTATTGAGTATGGATTATAGTTTAGTTGTATATTTTTACATTTTTGGGGATAATTTTTTCCTGAAAAGCAAATGATGGCCCAAATTATAAAGCCTGTGGGATTTCGCTGAGTTTTCAGACTATAAAACGTACATTTCTAAAAGAAGCACCAAAGGTTTAGACAGCAAAAATAGGAAAAACGTATTTTATAGTAATTAAAACTTCATTGGCGGTGTAAACAAGTGAGGGGTCATTAGCACTAATTTTCATGCAGTAGGGTAGATTAGGGCGAAAATAAATCAATTGTTACTGTTTCTCTGTAGCATGTTTATTATACACACATAGCTTTATAGCACGCGCGTGTGTGTGTGTGTGTATGTATATACAGGTGCTTCTCACTACATTAGAATATCATCAAAAAGTTAATTTATTTCAGTTCTTCAATACAAAAAGTGAAGCTCGTATATTATATAGAGTCATTACAAACAGAGTGATCTATTTCAAGTGTTTATTCCTGTTAATGTTGATGATTATGGCTTACAGCCAATGAAAACACAAAAGTCATTATCTCAGTAAATTAGAATACTTTATAACAACAGCTTGAAAAATGTTTTTAAAATCCGAAATGTTGGCCTACTGAAATGTATGTTCTGTTAATGCACTCAATACTTGGTCGAGGCTCCTCTTGCATCAATGCAGTGTGGCATGGAGGTGATCAGCCTGTGGCACTGCTGAGGTGTTATGGAAGCCCAGGTTGCTTTGATAGCAGCCTTCAGCTCGTCTACATTGTTGTGTCTGGTGTCTCCCATCTTCCTCTTGACAATACCCCATAGATTCTCTATGGGGTTAAGGTCAGGCGAATTTGCTGGCCAATCAAGCACAGTGATACTGTTGTTTTTAAACCAGGCATTGGTACTTTTGGCAGTGTGGACAGGTGCCAAGTCCTGCTGGAGAATGAAATTTCCATCTCCAAAAAGCTTGTCGGCAGAGGGAAGCATGAAGTGCTCTAAAATTTCCTGGTAGACGGCTGCGCTGACTTTGGTCTTGATAAAACACAGTGGATGTACACCAGCAGATGACATGGCTCCCCAAACCATCACTGATTGTGGAAACTTCACACTAGACCTCAAGCAGCTTGGATTGTGTGTCCTCCACTCTTCCTCCAGACTCTGGGACCTTGATTTCCAAATGAAATGCAAAATTTACTTTACATTTACTTAGCGTCAATGACTGCCTTCTGGACATCTGTCAAGTCAGCAGTTTTCTCCATGATTGTGGAGCCTACTGAAACAGACTAAGGGACCTTTTTAAATGCTTAGAAAGCATTTGCAGGTGTTTTTTGTTAATTATTCCAATTTACTTAGATAATGACTTCTGTGTTTTTATTGGCTGTAAGCCATAATCCTCAACATTAACAGAAATAAACACTTGAAATAGATCACTCTGTTTGTAATGACTCTGTATAATATAAGAGTTTCACTTTTTGTATTGAAGAACTGAAATAAATAAACTTTTTGATGATATTCTAATTTAGTGAGATGCACCTGTATGTGTGTGTGTGTATGTATGTATGTATGTATGTGTATATATATATATATATATATATATATATATATATACATACACATACACACACACACACACACACACACACACACACACACACACACACACACACACACACACACACACACACACACACACACACACACACATATATATATATATATATATATATATATATATATATATATATATATATATATATATGTGTGTGTGTGTATATATATATATATATATATTATACTGTATACTCACTGTGGCTGTGGGGGGAGCTGTAGCGGCGGAAGAGCAGGGCACAGGAGGCTGTAGCCCGCTGCTGCATCCTACACTGTGCCCGCTGCTAAACAAAATGAATGTTCACTGCTCCCCACGCACACTGTACTTGCAGCGCGGCTCCTGGTATGTATGGCACCCTGCATCCCTCATTCTGGTATGTATGGCACCCTACATCCCTCATCCTGGTATGTATGCCACCCTTCATCCCTCATCCTGGTATGTATGGCCCCCCCTCATCCCTCTTTCTGGTATGCTTGGCACCCCCTGATCCCGTTCACGCTGCACACAAAAAAATAAACAATTATACGCACCTCCTCTCTGCACCACCGCTGCATCCTGCTCTGCTGCCGATAGGGATCTCACTGTGTGAGCCGCGCATGGCTTAACTGCCATGCGCCCTCACACTGTGAGATGCTGTGCCGGAATAGTCACTGCTCCCCATGCACACACTGTACCCGCAGCACGGCTCCTGCAGTGGCTCTGCGGTCTATGTGCCCGCTATTAGAGACCAGGTATATTCGCTACAACCCACTCCCATGGGAGTGGATTGTAGTGAATATTCATGGTCTTTAATAGCGGGCACACGTGACCGCCCACTGCAGCAGGAGCCGCGCTGCGGGTATAGTGTGCGCGCTGTTGAGAGTGAATGGTCACTGCTCCCCATCTCCACAGTCCCGACGTGGGGAGCAGTGACTATTCCGGCACAGCATCTCACAGTGCCATGCGCGGCTCACACAGTGAGATCCCTGTTGGCAGCAGAGCAGGGCACAGCGGTGGTGCAGAGAGGAGTTGAGTATAATTCTTTATTTTTTTTGTGCAGCGTGATGGGGATCAGTGGGGCCAAGCATACCAGGATCGAGGGGTGCAAAGCATACTAGGAAGAGGGATGAAGGGTGCAATATATACCAGGAAGAGGGATGAGGGGTGCCATACATACCAGGATGAGAAATGAAGGGGGACATACATACCAGGAAGAGGTATGAGGTGTGCTATACATACCAGGAAAAGGGATGAGGGGGGCCATACATACCAGGATGGGGATGAGGGGTGCCATGCATATCAGGATGGGGATGAGGGCCACGTATAACAGGAAGTTGGGGGCCATATATACCAGGATGGGGGATATTAACAGAATTGGGGGCATTACTCGTATAATAGTGTCAGCAGCAGACCCCCGCCCCCTTAACAGGGCATCATGACCACGTTTTTTGCTTACATTTTTTTTTTCTATTTTCCTCCTCTAAAACCTAGGTGCGTCTTCTAGTCCGAAAAATATGGTACATTTTGTCCTGCAAAATATAAGCCATTTTATAGCTCTATTGACAGAAAATTGTAACACATATAGCTCTCAGAATATTGCAACAAAAGAACATTTTTTTTTTCTTTTTCAGGGTATTTTACAAAAATAGTAAAAAAAGAAATAAAACTATATAAATCTGGTATCTCCATAATCGGGCTGACCCACAGAGTAAAGTCAACACTGATTGATAGCATGCCAAGGGTTGCAAGTGTGTGTATTTCTGCACATAGCACTCAGTCTTGACGCTGAAAATATTATTTCCATTTTTTCACTATTTGCATATCATTAACGTGTCTAACCATTCTGTGATTTCCAGAATTTCAAAAAGTTTCCTTCTTGATTTTGCAATTTCAATGTTGAGGAGTGTAGAATTGCATTACGGCCTATAGTTTCTATGTAGAACTTTGTAATTTAGTATATTTTAAATGCTGTAAAAAAATATTTTTAGGTGTAGATTTAAAAAAAGTAAAAAATAGAAATAGAAAAGGATGGAAATGTAGGGTATTGCGGTCACAGGAAAAACAGTAACAAGCAGTGTGATTTATGTGGCTGCCAGGGTCTGTAAGTCCAGTAATTTCTACATGCAGTCACAGTCTGGAAGGCTCTCCTCATGTGAAGCACTGTGAGACGTCCATGGAATAACAGCACTAGCCGTGTTTTATAGGACTGAGAGGCTTTTTTGTGCTTTTGTTCGACTTTTCACTTGTCCCTGAGATTCCAGTTGTGCATTCTTCCAGGCTCCACTCCATTTGACTTGTCACAGAAAAATGCCATTATAAGAAAATCAAAGCAAGGAAACGATTAACTGCCAACTGGTAGAAAGTGGCACCAGTCATTTTGGCTGAAGTCGAGGTGATTTGTTATTTGTCTGGTTTTAACAGATAAAGAATTTGTTCACAACATCATCACCATTTTCCAAAATCTTCAGAATATTTGAACCATTCCATTGTGTCATGAAAGATGACACATCAGAAATGGACACAGCGTATCCTTTCTTCCGTCTCACTCTTCTCCCATTTCTGAACAAAGTGGTTTTCACACCAATCATTGCAGTGAATGCCTACCCTTATAGGAGTTTTCCCACAAACAAAAGTTAATTTTATTCACTAGATTCTAGAATAAAAGAAGTTCCACAATTGGATGTCATTAAAACAAATGTTCCTGTGCTGAGATAATCTTATAAATGTTCCCATGCTGTGTACTGTGTAATGGCTGTGTCTGACCGTTCAGGAACATGGTCTGATCATACCACATCTCCTGGGCAGGGGAGGAAGGGAAAGAGAGTATACAGACATTACAACACGGGATCACAGCTGATTCTTTTTGGGAGGTTTAAGCAATGTTTTATTTCAAAGAAAGAATCAGCACAGAATCCTGTGCTCTCCTGTCTGTCTTCTCTTTTGCTTCTTCCCCTGGCCAGGAGCTGTGGTATGATCAGACCATGTTCCTGTACGGTCAGACACTGCCATTACACAGCAGGGGCACATTTAGAAGATTATCTCAGCACAGGGACATTTGTTTTAATGACCTCCAATTGTGGAACTTAATTTTATTCACTAGATCTTGGAATAAAAATAACTTTTGTTCGTGGGAAAACTCCTTTAAAATTGAACCCCATTTTTTTTTTAACTTAATAGAGAATATTGTGCTGGTTAATTTGTTGATATATCTTTGTTAACATTATTTTAATTTATGTTACACAAAATGCCAAATCCACTTCACAGATGCTCTGTGAAAACATAAAACTTGCTAAAAGTAACCAGAGATGCGTAGAAGTCTTCTGCATACTGTTTATATACACTGCTCAAAAAAATAAAGGGAACACTTAAACAACAGAATATAACTCCAAGTAAATCAAACTTCTGTGAAATCAAACTGTCCACTTAGGAAGCAACACTGATTGACAATCAATTTCACATGCTGTTGTGCAAATGGAATAGACAATAGATGGAACTTATTGGCAATTATCAAGACACCCTCAATAAAGGAGTGGTTCTGCAGGTGGGGACCACAGACCACATCTCAGTACCAATGCTTTCTGGCTGATGTTTTGGTCACTTTTTGAATGTTGGTTGTGCTTTCACACTCGTGGTAGCATGAGACGGACTCTACAACCCACAGAAGTTGCTCAAGTAGTGCAGATCATCCAGGATGGCACATCAGTGCGAGCTGTGGCCAGAAGGTTTGCTGTGTCTGTCAGCGTAGTGTCCAGAAGCTGGAGGCGCTACCAGGAGACAGGCCAGTACAACAGGAGACGTGGAGGGGGATGTAGGAGGGCAAAAACCCAGCAGCAGGACCGCTACCTCCGCCTTTGTGCAAGGAGGAACAGGAGGAGCATTGCCAGAGCCCTGCAAAATGACCTCCAGCAGGCCACAAATGTGCATGTGTCTGCACAAACGGTTAGAAACCGACTCCATGAGGGTGGTATGCGGGCCGGATGTTCACAGATGGGGGTTGTGCTCACAGCCCAACACCATGCAGGACGCTTGGCATTTGCCACAGAACACCAGGATTGGCTAAGTCGCCACTGGCGCCCTGTGCTCTTCACAGATGAAAGCATGTTCACACTGAGCACGTGACAGACGTGACAGAGTCTGGAGACGCCGTGGAGAGCGATCTGCTGCCTGCAACATCCTTCAGCATGACTGGTTTGGCAGTGGGTCAGTAGTGGTGTGGGGTGACATTTCTTTGAAGGGCCACACAGCCCTCCATGTGCTCGTCAGAGGTAGCCTGACTGCCATTAGGTACCGAGATGAGATCCTCAGACCCCTTGTGAGTCCATATGCTGGTGCTTTTGGCCCTGGGTTCCTCCTAATGCAGGACAATGCCAGACCTCATGTGGCTGGAGTGTGTCAGCAGTTCCTGCAAGATGAAGGCATTGAAGCTATGGACTGGCCCGCCTGTTCCCCAGACCTGAATCCGATTGAGCTCATCTGGGAAATCATGTCTTGCTCCATCCACCAACATCACGTTGCACCACAGACTGTCCAGGAGTTGGCGGATGCTTTAGTCCAGGTCTGGGAGGAGATCGCACAGGACACCATCCGCAGCCTCATCAGGAGCATGCCCAGGCATTGTAGGGAGGTCATACAGGCATGTGGAGGCCACACAATACTGAGCCTCATTTTGACTTGTCTTAAGGACATTACATCAAAGTTGGATCAGTCTGTAGTGTGTTTTTCCACTTTAATTTTGGGGGTGACTCCAAATCCAGGTCTCCATTGGTTAATAAATTTGATTTCCATTGATGATTTTTGTGTGATTTTGTTGTCAGCACATTCAACTTTGTACAGAACAAAGTATTCAATGAGAATATTTCATTCATTCAGATCTAGGATTTGTTATTTGAATGTTCCCTTTATTTTTTGAGCAGTCTATTTTGTGTGACACACTGCTCTGATTTAAGGGCATGAAAATTTAAAGTTTGAAAATTGCGAAATTTTCAAAATTTTGGGCAAATTTCCTTTTTTTTTCACAAATAAACGCAAGTGATATCGAAGAAATGTTACCACTATCATGAAGTACAATATGTCACGAAAAAACAATCTCAGAATCAGGGAGATCCGTTGAAGCGTTCCAGAGTAATTACCTCATAAAGTGACAGTGGTCAGAATTGTAAAAATTGGCATGGTCATTAACGTGCAAACCACCTTGGGGGGTAAAAGGGTTAAGCATTCCAGTCTCTGACAAAAGGTGATGTAGAGATGTTGGACTAGTATGCTGGAGAATAGAGCCTGGATTATATTCATCCCAGTAGGGGGTGTGGATAGGCATTGAAGTCTCCCACCATGATTACCGGGAAATCAGTGACAAAGGAAAGTACCATTTTTAAAACTTTTAAGAAGTATGTGGGGGAATATATATATAGCGACTATTATAATGTTGGTGTTATATATTTTACAGCGAATGCAAATAAATTTTCCTTCTGCAGCGATTTTGGTCACCTGGCTGATAAAAGGGGTACATTTATCTATTAATACACTAACTCCTCTAGCATGAGTGGAGTATACAGAGTGAAATTCTTTGCCCACCAATGCTCTATTCATCAAATGCAACCTGTTATTGGTCATGTGCGTTTCTGATTGGTATACTATTCCAGGCTTATTTTGATATATACAGGAAATACCACACACCTTTTTGCAGACTCTCCCAGACCTCTGACATTCCAGGCTAGAATTGAATCATGTATGCCATACATAAGCAAATATGAATGTAATACAGTATATTCAGGCGCTTCTCACTAAATTATAATATCATCAAAAAGTTAATTTATTTCAGTTCTTTAATACAAAAAGTGAAGCTCCTATACAGTGAGTACGGAAAGTATTCAGACCCCTTTAAATTTTTCACTCTTTGTTTCATTGCAGCCATTGGGTAAATTCTAAAAAGTTCATTTTTTTCTCATTAATGTACACTCTGCACTCCATCTTGACTGAAAAAAACCCAGAAATGTAGAAATTTTTGCAAATTTATTAAAAAAGAAAAACTGAAATATCACATGGTCATAAGTATTCAGACCCTTTGCTCAGACACTCACATTTAAGTCACATGCTGTCCATTTTCTTGAGATGGTTCTACTCCTTCATTGGAGTCCAGCTGTGTTTAATTAAACTGATAGAACTTGATATGGAAAGGCACACACCTGTCTATATAAGACCTCACAGCTCACAGTGCATGTCAGACCAAATGAGAATCATGAGCTCAAAGGAACTGCCCAAGGAGCTCAGAGACAGAATTGTGGCAAGGCACAGATCTGGCCAAGGTTACAAAAGAATTTCTGAATTACTCAAGTTTCCTAAGAGCACAGTGGCCTCCATAATCCTTAAATGGAAGAAGTTTGGGTCCACCAGAAGTCTTCCTAGACCTGGCCGTCCAGCCAAACTGAGCAGTCGTGGGAGTATGATGATCACCTCCATGCCACACCATATTGATGTAGTAATTGATGCAGAAGGAGCCCCAACCAAGTATTGAGTGCATTTACTGAACATACATTTCAGTAGGCCAACATTTCGGATTTTAAAATCATTTTTCAAGCTGTTGTTATAAAGTATTCTAATTTACTGAGATAATGAGTTTTGTATTTTCATTAGCTGTAAGCCATAATCATCAACATGAACAGAAATAAACACTTGAAAAAGATCACTTTGTTTGTAGTGACTCTATATAATATGAGTTTCACTTTTTGTATTGAAGAACTGAAATAAATGAACTTTTTGATGCTATTCTAATTTAGCGAGATGCACATGTATCTTATAATTTAAACGAGTTTGCCCTTTTTCTCCTCCAACCCTCCCAGCAATTTCCTCACGATATGCAGTTTTTCCGGTTATTGACCCCAATTTCAAATACCTAACGAGCATGATGCAACAACTAGCTAAACTGGAACCCCCCCAACCAGTGAAGGGTAGGGCTGTTAGCCTGTTATAGACAAGTGAACAAACTACAGTACCTTTTCCATTTTAAAGTAAATAATGCTAAATGAAACATTAAAAGTCTTACCGATAAACCTTCTCCTCCTTCAAAGGAGAAGTGTAATCATCAGTCCCGCACATGTTGTGTAGGCCCCTTGTCAAAAAGAGAAAGGAATATTGTCACCGGTGTCCTTTTGCTCAGGAACGCTCTCCGTCTCTGTTTGAGGAGTTATATAGACCTTTCGTGTCCAGCCAGGTCATGGCCTCCCTTTTGGAGTATCAAACATCTGTACTTTTCCCAGTGCTGCCACTCATGAGGCGTGCCGGATACATCATGGAGTATGGTACTTGTTTTGTTCGCAGTGTCCTTTTTAAGCTCTCCTCCTTTGTAGTTCTGCTAAGAAATCTGGGTATATGGATACATTAGAACTGTTTATGGACAAAGCTTGATGGTCCCTTGCTTTTTTCACAGAATCGTGTCCCTGTCCCTTAAGTGTAGCAGCTTCATGATAATAGGATGTGGCTGAGCAACCAGTGGTCCTGGACGAGTGGGCATGTTGTATAGCAAAGAAGGGGGATAGAGTGTCTTTGCCCAATTTTTTCAGCAGCTAGGCTTCAATATATACACCCAGGTCCTGATCTTCCACCTTCTCCAGTACCCCTACTATGCGTAGGTTATTTAATCTTAGCTTGTTTTCCAGATCGTCCGCTTTGTTAGGAAGCATATTTATATTTTGCTTATTTATTTTAAGATCATTTTGCGTGCATGGTACTTGGTCCTCCACAGCGCCCACTTTCCTCTCCACTTCCCTCATTCTTTATTAGATTTTTGCATATCATGCCTAATGCGGCTAATATCTTCCTTAAGTCCTCCAACTTGCATGCTAAGGATATCCAGAACAGAGCTGCAGCCATGATTTGCTGAGTATACTGTACATCTCTAAGGGTTGGTCCTTTCTCCTCTATGAGTACTTTGTTTGGGCCCATTGTTGTTTGTCCTGTCTGGGGCTCTGTCACGGCTTGTCTCAACTGCCACTTGGGGAGGGACACCATTAAGCTGTGTGAGGTCCACTCAATACTTTCCCCAGCCACCCTTCACTCTGGTTCCTTGTAGAGTGAATGTCCTTCTGAGGGTGCGAAGGAATCCTCCATCACCCTAGGAAATTGCTCCAGCTTAGCTGCATCTGTCTCTGTCACCCGTTCTCTGGCCAGCGTGCTGTGAGGAAGCAGCATTTTGGATGCCTCACTGTCGCGATCTCTCTCCTTCTGAGTCTTGCTATGGGTCATCTCTGGTTCCAAATTTCATAGGCAACTGCTCCCTCGGCTTCATGCCGCTTCCCAAAGAGCCGAAACCGATTTAGTGGGTAAGACATGGGTCGGATGAAGGTACTATACCAGGATACTGAGCGGGGGAGTAGCTCCATGCGTCTGCTCTACATGGCTGTCAGGACACGCCCCCTTGACGGTGAATACCTTTAACTTAATCCATACTAATCGTAGTGCAGGAAAGTAGCTGCTTAGTGCTAACATTTCACTTATCTCCCCTATTCCAAGGTGAAAATAGGGGTTGAAAGGCGGTCCTCATGATTGACTGTTTAGACTAGCGTCATGCTACTGGTCTGGGCTGTGTGCTCTCCGATGCTGCTAACAGAGGTAGATTTTCTTCTGCAGCATTAGAAGAGTCCAGTGACACTGAAGATGGCCAGATCCAGATGTCTACCCAGCTTAGGAGCAGCGCTTGCAAGTTATATAGCAAATAGCTTATCTGTGCCTTGCCCAAAAAACTAGCCACCTCTGAAACACTGCTGAGGTAGCTGGTAACCTAGGCAACAAGCTGTAAACAATATAATTAACAATCTCTCCATTCTTGAGAACGAATAGGATTTTTGGAGGCAAGTTGCAAAGTTTCTTGCTTTTACAAGCACTTCCAATTTTATTCATTCATAACAATGAGCCATCCACATTAAAATGATTTTAGACTGTAGCTTCCGTGTAACATATATAACCTTAACTAAGTTATTAAATACAGGGAAAAAGGAATGAAATGTTTTCTCTTCACAAAGTGATTTAAAAGGAGTTAGGAATGTAGAACACCAGGGGGCAGCAAACACACACTTTTTACTTACATTTGCATTTGCAAAAATATATGTTTAGTTAATAACTTGTTTTTATACCATATGCAGTTTAATAAAGATTTCACTGTTGTATTTGATGGTTGTCGTTCTATATGCTCCTAAAACGTAGATTGCTTTCCCATAGTTATATTTTCTTGTAATTTAATCACTAACATGAATCATTGTATGTGCTGTAGCTATACCTTTTGGTAAATTATTTTATTCAATAAAAAATAGTTTGCACGAAAGGGGGTATATTTTATTTTTTGGGTTACTATTTTCCCTAATGTTTTTTTGTCCCGTTAAATGCCTTTTAGTTTAGAAGTCTTCTAGTCTGTTAGTGTAAAATCTGCTATAATAGGTATTGAAAACCATTGACACCATGTGACTGTGACTGTGGGTGGGCCACTGATTGTGTGATCCTGTTTGTTAGGTTTCATTGTGGCTAAGGTATGAGTTACCTCTGATCCTGGCTGTTACCTGTTCATGCCAAAATAATGGTATAGGAATGATTTGCTTCTGGGCTTATAACATAATTAGTGCGCCTTGTCCGGGCTTTGTTTTTCTCCTCTTTGATTTCACGTCGTTCAGAAAATTAGTGTGATTTAAGGCTGTTTTTCTAATCATGATCAATTGAAAATCTGAAATACCTTAAACGCAAATTTCACTTTCTCACCTTAATTATTCACTGTGCTATTGATTTTGCCATTGGGAACCTGCGCTGGTCAGACTCTGTACGGTATGTCTCTGGGGTCCTGCCTAGCTGCTTAGCATTCTTCATGTGGTCTTAGAGGCCAGTAACTTAAGTAGTTATGTCAAGCTGTATAGATGAGCTTATAACTGCTCTAGTGAGTCTTGGCAGAACATGGGCTGGTTCAAGAAATATTGATTTCTGGGTGACATCCTAATGAATACTAAGGACCTTCATATTTCATTGATGACAAAACAATAACCGCTTTATCATAAACCAATATCATGTGATCGTTGTAAACTTCCCACTTTAGTTATGTACATCTGTACTGCATGCTATACACATAAAAAAAAAAGTTAGTACTCGCAGCCTTGAAATATTTTTATTAGACATTCAGCTCTTAAAATAATACACAGTATAATATGTAAGAAAGTTGCAAGACAAGTCATTCTTATGGCTGGAATGGAGCAGGCCACGGACAGATGTGATGGAAAAGCCTAAGTGCTCTTTCCAGAATAAAAAAAATAGTTAGCGTTGAAGAAAGATTACATAATGCCAAATACAGTCTGCAGCGGTGCTTGGAATAACGAATGCTGCAGACAGTGACCTCCGGAGCAGCGTGCGCTGCATCTGCGGCAGCAATGGAAGGTGAGCATGCCACAGTTACTTTTTTAGGTATGGATAGATTAAAAATAATTATTTTACTGTCAAACATTTCCTTTAATAGAACAGAAATGGCCTGCTTGGTCAGCCTCTCCCCCGCCCCCAATAAAATACTCATACCAACTAAAAGATCAGCATAAAATAGACCCACTGCTTCTAGGTTAGAGCCAACAATTAATGGCTACAATATGTATGTCCTGTATGAAGCGAATCTGTCATATGTCAGAAGTGGACCACTATTTTGAACGTTGCAATTTTAGGTTACTCACATTAACTATTAAAATTGGGCGTTAGTTATTGATCACTCCTCTTTCACATTAGACGTTCATGTTTCTGTAAGTTTTAGTTGTATGACTTTAACCCCCACCCATCCTGCAAGTTCCAGGTATTATTATTTTATATTGCATATCAATATATGACACTGACAAGTACTTGATAAAAAATTACATTTCAGTTAGAAGAGAATTTGTCAACGGATGTCATTGTCATGTAATCCTACATTTTCCCTTGCATTATTACTACTTGTATTGGTTGTTTAATGGGTGACAGGTCCAGTGGCATGCTCATCGGGGATGCTTTTATGATCACTTCAATTCCTTGTACAATAATAAGGTGTATTGCTATAATGAATCACATTTTGAGAGGTAAGGATGGAGCCCCTGTGGAAGCTAGTGTTGAAGAGTAGAAAAGGAGTAAACTGGAAAGACAATAGCGCAATAGGGTCTTATCCGAGTAAACAATTGTTACTTCGAAATGCATTCACAAAAACTGCATTTAATCTTCACTGGTATCTGACTCCATCTGTCAACAGTCGAGTCGGCGCAGGAATTACCTTATCTTTTGGACTATAAGACGCTCCGGACCATAAGACACACATAGATATTAGAGGAGGAAAATAGAAAAAAAAATTGAAGCAAAAAATGTGGTCATGATGCACTGTTATGGGGGTGGGTCTGCTGCTGACACTGTTACAGTTATATGAAAAAGTTTGGGCACCCCTATTAATCTTAAGCTTAATGTTTTATAAAAATTGGTGTTTTTGCAACTGCTATTTCAGTTTGATATATGTAATAACTGTTGGACACAGTAATATTTCTGCCTTGAAATGAGGTTTATTGTACTAACAGAAAATATGCAATCTGCATTCAAACAAAATTTGACAGGTGCATAAGTATGGGCACCCTTATCATTTTCTTGTTTTAAATACTCCTACCTACTTTTTACTGACGTACTAAAGCACTTTTTTTGGTTTTGTAACCTCATTGAGCTTTGAACTTCATAGCCAGGTGTATGCAATCATGAGAAAAGCTACTTAAAGTGGCCACTTGCAAGTTGTTCTCCTGTTTGAATCTCCTCTGAAGAGTGGCATCATGGGATTCTCAAAACAACTATCAAATGATCAGAAAACAAAGATTATTCAACATAGTTGTTCAGGGGAAGGATACAAAAAGCTGTCTCAGAGATTTAACATGTCAGTTTCCACTGTGAGGAACATAGTAAGGAAATGGAAGAACACAGGGACAGTTCTTGTTAAGGCCAGAAGTGGCAGGCCAAGAAAAACATCAGAAAGGCAGAGAAAAAGAATGGTGAGATCAGTCAAGGACAATCCTCAGACCACCTCCAGAGAGCTGCAGCATCAACTTGCTGCAGATGGTGTCACTGTGCATCGGTCAACTATACAACGCACATTGCACAAGGAGAAGCTGTATGGGAGAATGATGCGAAAGAAGCTGTTTCTGCAAGCACGCCACAAACAGAGTCGGCTGAGGTATGCAAAAGCACATTTGGAGAAGCCAATTTCTTTTTGGAAGAAGGTCCTGTGGACTGATGAAACCAAGATTGAGTTGTTTGGTCATACAAAAAGGCGTTATGCATGGCGGAAAAAAAACACAGCATTCCAAGAAAAACACTTGCTACCCACAGCAAAATTTGGTGGAGGTAACATCATTCTTTGGGGCTGTGTGGCCAATGCCGGCACCGGGAATCTTGTTAGAGTTGAGGGACGCATGGATTCCACTCAGTATCAGCAGATTCTTGACAATAATGTTCAAGAATCAGTGATAAAGTTGAAGTTACGCAGGGGATGGATCTTTCAGCAAGACAATGATCCAAAACACCGCTCCAAATCTACTCAGGCATTCATGCAGAGGAACAATTACAATGTTCTGGAATGGCCATCCCAGTCCCCAGACCTGAATATCATTGAACATCTGTGGGATCATTTGAAGAGGGCTGTCCATTCTCGGCGACCATCAAACTTAACTGAACTGGAATTGTTTTGTAAAGAGGAATGGTCAAAAATACCTTCATCCAAGATCCAGGAAATCATTAAAAGCTACAGGAAGTGACTAGAGGCTGTTATTTTTGCAAAAGGAGGATCTACTAAATATTAATGTCACTTTTCTGGTGAGGTGCCCATACTTATGCACCTGT
The DNA here is from genome assembly GCF_046119375.1 of Phyllobates terribilis. Lineage (NCBI taxonomy): Eukaryota > Metazoa > Chordata > Amphibia > Anura > Dendrobatidae > Phyllobates > Phyllobates terribilis. The sequence goes on along the minus strand of NW_027362764.1, from coordinate 266,366,770 downwards.
CAAATTTTGTTTGAATGCAGATTGCACATTTTCTGTTAGTACAATAAACCTCATTTCAAGGCAGAAACATTACTGTGTCCAACAGTTATTACATATATCTAACTGAAATAGCTGTTGCAAAAACACCAATTTTTATTAAACATTAAGCTTAAGATTAATAGGGGTGCCCAAACTTTTTCATATAACTGTATATGGGTAATATCCCCCATCCTGGTATACAGTGCAGACCAAAAGTTTGGACACACCTTCTCATTTAAAGATTTTTCTGTATTTTCATGACTTTGAAAATTGTACATTCACACTGAAGGCATCAAAACTATGAATTAACACATGTGGAATTATATACTTAACAAAGAAGTGTGAAACAACTGAAAATATGTCTTATATTCTAGGTTCTTCAAAGTAGCCACCTTTTGCTTTGATGACTGCTTTGCACACTCTTGGCATTCTCTTGATGAGCTTCAAGAGGTAGTCACCGGAAATGGTTTTCACTTCACAGGTGTGCCCTGTCAGGTTTAATAAGTGGGATTTCTTGCCTTATAAATGGGGTTGGGACCATCAGTTGTGTTGTGCAGAAATCAGGTGGATGCAAAGCTGATAGTCCTACTGAATAGACTGTTAGCTGCTTTTTTCTTGCCATAATACAAATTCTAAGTAAAGAAAAACGAGTGTCCATCATTACTTTAAGAAATGAAGGTCAGTCAGTCTGAAAAATTGGGAAACTTTGAAAGTGTCCCCAAGTGCTGTTGCAAAAACAATCAAGCGCTACAAAGAAACTGGCTCACATGAGGACCGCCCCAGGAAAGGAAGACCAAGAGTCACCTCTGCTTCTGAGGATAAGTTTATCCGAGTCACCAGCCTCAGAAATCGCAGGTTAACAGCAGCTCAGATTAGAGACCAGGTCAATGCCACACAGAGTTCTAGCAGCAGACACATCTCTTTAACAACTGTTAAGAGGAGACTTTGCAGCAGGCCTTCATGGTAAAATAGCTGCTAGGAAACCACTACTAAGGACAGGCAACAAGCAGAAGAGACTTGTTTGGGCTAAAGAACACAAGGAATGGACATTAGACCAGTGGAAATCTGTGCTTTGGTCTGATGAGTCCAAATTTGAGATCTTTGGTTCCAACCACCATGCCTTTGTGTGACGCAGAAAAGGTGAATGGATGGACTCTACATGCCTGGTTCCCATCGTGAAGCATGGAGGAGGACGTGTGATGGTTTGGGGGTGCTTTGCTGGTGACACTGTTGGGGATTTATTCAAAATTGAAGGCATACTGAACCAGCATGGCTACCACAGCATCTTGCAGCGGCATGCTATTCCATCCGGTTTGGGTTTAGGTGGACAATCATTTATTTTTCAACAGGACAATGACCCCAAACACACCTCCAGGCTGTATAAGGGCTATTTGACCAAGAATGAGAGTGATGGGGTGCTAAGCCAGATGACCTGGCCTCCACAGTCACCAGACCTGAACCCAATCGAGATAGTTTGGGGTGAGCTGGACCACAGAGTGAAGGCAAAAGGGCCAACAAGTGCTAAGCATCTCTGGGAACTCCTTCAAGATTGTTGGAAGACCATTTCCATTGACTACCTCTTGAAGCTCATCAAGAGAATGCCCAGAGTGTACAAAGCAGTCATCAAAGCAAAGGGTGGCTACTTTGAAGAACCTAGAATATAAGACATATTTTCAGTTGTTTCACACTTTTTTGTTAAGTATATAATTCCACACGTGTTAATTCATAGTTTTGATGCCTTCAGTGTGAATGTACAATTTTCAAAGTCATGAAAATACAGAAAAATCTTTAAATGAGATGGTGTGTCAAAACTTTTGTTCTGTACTGTATATGTCCCCATCCTGCTATATATGGCCCCCAATCCAGGTATACATGGTCCCCATCTTAATCCTGGTGTGCATGGCCCCCTCATCCCCATCCCTGGTATACATGGCCCTCTTATCCCCCATCCTGGTTTACATGGCCTTCTCATCCCCATCCTGGTATGCATGGCCCCCTCATCCCCATTCTGGTATGCATGGCCCCCTCATCCCCATCCTGGTATGCATGGCCCCCTCATCTCTTTCCTCGTATGCATGTCCCCTTCATCACTTTCCTGGTATGCATGGCCCACCTCATCCCCATCCTGATACACATGGACCCCTCATCCCCATCCTGGTATGCATGGCCCCCTCATCCCTATCCTGATGTACATGGCCCCCATCCCCATCCTGATGTACATGGCCACCATCCCCATCCTGGTATACATGGCCTTCTCAGCCCCATGCTGGTATGCATGGCCCCCTCATCCCCATCCTGGTATGCATGGCCCCCAACACACTGCACACACAAAGAATAAACAATTCTGCTCACCTTCCTTCCCTCTGCTCCAGCGCTGCGTCCTATTCTGCTGCCAGCAGCTGATCTCACCGTGTGAGCCGCACATGACGTCACTGCCATGCGCTCTAATACGTTGAGGTCAGCTGCCGAAATATTACCTGTTCTCCATGCCGGGACTATGGGCGTGGAGAGCAGTGAATATTCATTTCCTTTAATAGCGGGCACAGTGTTAGCTGCAGCCACCGGCTCCTGCAGTGGCTGGGCGATCACGTTTGCCCGCTGTTAAAGAAAATGAATATTCACTGCTCCCCACACCCATGGGAGTGGGGAGCAGTGAATATTCGTTCTCTTTAATAGCGAGCACACGTGATCGCACTGCAGCTGCAGCTAACAATGTGTCCGCTATTAAGGAAAATGAATATTCACTACTCTCCACTCCCATGGGTATAGGGAGCAGTGAATATTCATTTTCTTTAACAACGGGCACAGTTTTAGCCGCAGCAGCCGGTTACTGCCTCTGTGACCCGGTCCACCGCTGCTGCCGCTCCCCCGCGCCACAGCCACAGCAGGTATATCCAGACTATAAGACGCGCAACCCCACCCCCACTTTCCTCCAAAATTTTGGAGGAAAAAAAGTGCATTTTATAGTCCAAAAAATATGATAACCCATTCGGTTCAACCTTTTGATGAAGGTGAAGTTGAGGCTTATTTAGATAGGCCCATAATTTAAGGGAGCAGCCTGTCTGAAAAGGCTGCAAACACTGGACAAATTAGCAAAACACTCGTTCTTCAAGTGCGATGCTTCTTAATATCATTTAAATGTCATGATTATCTGTAGTACATTGTGTAAACAAAATATGTGCTGCCGAGAGCATGATGTTTTATGGGCATAGAATAATCAAATTGCTGATTGTTCTGGGTCCATGGTATTGTGGTTGGCTTGTCTAAACAGACCATTAAAATATCTATATGCCAACCGGTTGGCGAACTTTTAATAGCCACGATCATGTGATCTAAAGCATTAGGAGAGACCATGTTGTGCGTGAGTAGCTTAGTGTACCTTTTGGTTATGGATATGCAGTTTCTGCCTCTGCCTTTGTATGATAAAAACTTTTAAGTAATTTTGGCTTACATAAACCTTTTTGCATCTTTCCATGTTTGTAGATTTAGCTGAATGGCGGTGTAAAGTTGGAATTCATAAAGCCCCTAACTGTACACAAGATGTAATGTTAAAGGGAGAGAAGAAGACAATGATTTTAAGCACCAGTCCCCCTTTTTTAAAGGGACTGTCAGCACAGAATAACTGTTCAAACCAAGTACAGGCGCTTGGTGCATCATGATGGGGCAAAACATTTAAGTGCACCTTCACACCTTCTTCTTTTGCCTCTATCGCCACCATCCCCTTCTTTGATTGACAGTTCGGGTTTCATAGAGACAGAGATCTATGGAAACCAAGTAGGTGGGAACGTGCGCTTAAATGTTTGGCTGTGATGCACCGAGCGCCTGTACTTGGTTTGAACAGTCATTCTGTGCTGACAGAGTCCCTTTAAGCATTATTCATATCATTTAAGAGAGAAGAATTATGTCCTGTGGAGAATCCTATGAACCCTATGAAGCTTCAGATTTTCAAATAGATCATAGGATTATGCTAACATGATTTCCTTTTATATTAGTGGAAATTGAATAATTTAAAATCTGTGACAGAGGCATTGAACTCTAGCAAACCGGATACACGTCATAAGACTTGCCCATCGGCGCCTCTATCACGTAATCACGGAGCACCGATGGACTGTCATGACAGCCGGTGGTCTGCAGAAGACCCCCAAGCTTGTCATTGCAGATCTCCAATGAATGACGGCTCGTGGCCTGCATTCATAGATGATGTTTTCTGTACAAGGTCTTGAAGGGGTTAAGAGTAAGTGTTCTTTCACAAAAATTGTAATATGCCAGAAATTTTGATTAATGGGGTCTGGATGCTGACATTCCTACTAATGGCTAAAACAAAGTTGTGGACACAAATAGCTGAGTGCTGCTCTCATTGCAGTGGCAGTCTTAAAGGGAACCTGTCATTCGATTCATGCTGTCCAAACTATTTGAAGCATGAATCAGAAACTTGCTACGCAATTGCAGCCAGATAAGTTTTACTCTGAACGCTACTGTGTCTCAGTGTAAACATACTTTGAAAAGTCAGCCAGGGACTATAGGGAAAAACCTGACTAGTCCCTCCAGTCCTTGGCCGGATACTCCTGCGCAAATACCCATAACTGGGAATTCTCTCACTATGTAAACATAAAGTTGGTAAATAGGAATGAATATTGGTCAAGTAGTGGGTCACAGTCAATCCATTTAAAGCTATAAATGGTCACCTCGCATTTCCCATGTTGAGAAGGCCTAACAGAAGCCTGCAGCACTGTGAAGAAGCAGGGTGCTGCTGGGAATTTTAGTTTTGGCAAATAATAATAGGCTTGCCTTCAGCTCTGTGAAGCTGGATGCACAGAGGGGCTGAAAGAAAAAAGATTTAAAAAAAAGACACAAAGGTACAAGAATGAAACTTTCTGTTAGGTTAGTAATGTATATTAATAATAGTCATGCAGATAATGTGCTTTGCTAAAAATGTTTTTGGGAATACGAATTTAACAGGAGATATATCTGTGTCCGCTAACCCTGTCTAGTCCTGTTTTGGCTGAAAATTTGTAAGAGATTATCTTCTGTGAATATTAGGGTACCATGACAAAAGCTGGGTTCCTTGCCAGTACTTTGGGTTCTGGAACAAAACAAAGAAAGAAAAGAAAACAAAAAACAACAAACCAACGCAGGTGTGAACATAGCGTTACAATGTCAAACTGGCTGATGAATTAAAAACAAAACCACATCTCTAAATATAATCAAGTTTTCGGAGTACTAGTGAATATGATTGGTCAAAGCCCTCAATAAACACATTTACAATCTCCTTAAGAGACCAAAACATTCCCTTTGATGTATTTTTAACTAAAACAAGACACTAGAAGTAAAGTATAATTTAATTGAATGCTTCCCAAAAAATATATGAATAGACATTGAGATAACCGCAATTATAGTAAAACGTTATTTGAATAAGTTTAAAGAGAGCCTGTTATGTCCCTAAACTCTATTAACCTGGAGATACAGGGTTAATCTGCAGGTAAATAACATTACAATGCTGCCCAACTACTTTCCTGAAAGTGCGGCTACTAGAAGAAAATAAACTTTATATCTCACAGGAGCTGCCGGCTTTCAGTCATAGAGGCATGTCGAAGGCGGCTCCATTCACCGCTCAGCACACAGTAAGAACGCCCCAGCACTTTGACAGCTGTCTCTGCAGAGCATCTGTGCAGAGTGAGCAGTCAATCAGTGTTGGGACGTGTATACAGCCGCCGCTGTGAGCGGTGATGGATGACGCTCTATGCACGTCTTAATGACTGAAATCCGGAAGCTTCCTGGAGGAATAAAGTTCATTTTCTCCCAGTAGCCGGGCTTTTATTAAGATGGCCGGACAGCGTTATAACGCTATTTACCTGCAGATTAAACCCTATATCTGCAGGTTTATAACATTTGAGGACATGACAGGTTCCCTTTAATCTTACTAGTGTCGGTGCTTTGGTAGTATTATATAAAGCTTTGTTACACCAATGTATGTAAAAAAAGGGAAGTTTAAAAGACTATTTGTTTGGATCATTTTGTTTAAAACATTTTTTTAAACTATTCACCTTCAGAAAAGATGGATATTATTTATCCTTTAGTGGTGGAAACATCGATATATTGTTTGGATCTTAGAGACATTCGCTCTAGTTTTGTCAAATAAATGATGACATTCATTTGTTCTTTAGTGCAGACTATGGACAGCTGTGGCTTGTGTGGCTCAGACCAGATGATTAATCCAGACGGATGATAAATTCTCATTTGAAGCAGTCACAGATCCATGCTGATTATACATCCAGGAGCTCTTAGGACAGATGTAATCAGATGCATGCATGACATAATGTAGGGACAGAATAATCTGTTCTTACAGAAACAAGAACATATTTCTTAATTTCATAGAATAATGTGCATTACACTTTATGAGGCCACTTGCTATTACTGTATTCTTTAAGGGTCTTTCACACATCCGCTATCGTTTGTGTGCTATCCATTTTTTAAATGGATAGTATACTGACATATTGGTGCATATTTATGAAAGTTAAAGTGTAACCATCATTTTCATTTCATAAATCTATAGTACACATGAAAATAAGAAACTTTGTAATATATCTTATCAGATAAATCTGCTTCTTTCTCTGTCCGGACTGATCATTCATTCTCAAAATTCTCAATTCCTGTGTGCAAATTGCCTATTCAGAGAGGAACAGAACTAGAACTCTAGTGCCACATATTGGAAGTAGCAAACCTAAAAGTCAATATCAACATTTTAGCGAGCCTTGCCACAAGATAGAGGCTTAGGTTAAGTGGCCACGTAGTGTTTTTGTAGCGTTTTTGCAGCATTTTTACGGCTGCGAAAACGCTTGTAAAACAGTCTGCCATGCAAAGCAATGTGAATTCGGATGTGCTGTGCACATCATGCGCTAATTTGCGCGCCGAATTCACATTGCGTTGCAAAACGCAGCATGACCATTTCTACGCTGCAGATTCGCGGCCATTGAGGAACATTGAAACGCAGCAAACCCGCAGGTATATGTGGATTTGCTGCGTTTCAATTAAATTCACTGGCCGCGAATTTGCAGCTTAATCGCGGTGCGTGTGGTACCCGGGATGAAGAGGAGACTACAACTCCTCTTCATCCCAGCTACCACGCTGTGAAAAAAAGAAATAAAAAAGTTAAAAATAAACAAAACCTGTATATTCACCTCTCCGTTGGCCTCCGGTCTGCTCCCGGCCACGTCCTCTCTCTTTGGCGTTGCGTGACCATCAGCTGACTAAATTACGTCACCGCAGGTCCTGACAGTACACTGTGGGACGCCGAGGAGAGAGGACGCGGCCGGGAGCAGACTGGAGGAGACCAGAGAGGTGAGTATACAGGTTTTTTTAACGTTTTAATTCTCTTTCTTTTACTATAGATGCTGCATTTAAAGCATCTAAGTTGGTCACACATTATAAATCCATGCCGGTTGTATGGATTTATATTGTGTGACCAACTTGTCAAGCACTTTTCCAAGTGATGCTCAAAATCGCTTGGAAAACTGCTTGAAAAAACGCATGCTTACACGCATGTAAAAACGCTGAAAAAACGCTTCTCTCTGGCTGAAAAAAACGCATGTAAATCTGCATGCGTTTTTTTCTGCCAGAGAGAGGCAAAAACGCTCTGCATCAAATCTGCTACGTGGGCACATAGTCTTAGTGCCCACGATGCAGAAATGAAGCAGAAATTTTCCTGAGCATTTCTGCATCTCCTTGGCAGAAAAACGCATGCGGTTTTTCCATGCGTATTTGACGCATTTTTGCTTGCGTATTTGCCATGAGCTTTTCCAGTGCATTGTATAGGCAAATATGCATGCAGAAACGTACAAGAATTGGTCATGTCCGTATTTTTTCTGCGAGTAAAATCTGCGCAGAAAAAATCCTGACCATGTGCACAGAACTTGCAGAAAGTCATAGGATGTCATGGGATAAGGTATGCAATGTGTTTCTGGAGCGTTTACGCGCTGAAAATACGCACCAAAAAATGCACAAAAACGCATAGTGGGCACACAGCCTTGGGATAAACGCCAAACCAGATGCTCAGTTTGCAGACACTGTGATTCAGGGTACTGTCCTTCATCAGTGCAAAGTTTGAGATCTGGTTTGGCTGGGTGAGAGGCGGCCAAAGGGTAACATTTCATTCTCCGCAAGAAGAAACATTACCCCTTGGACACCTCTTACTGAGATAGGAGTTACTACTGATAAGATTCTATGTAGGTGGAAGGGGGGGAAGGAGTCTTGCTGAAGTACAAGGTGACATGGTTCAACCTAATGTGAAACCGCCAAAAGTCACAAAAGTTAGATTTTTCAAAGGATTGATGTCACTTTTCTGGCCTAAAATCTTTGATGAATCAACCATACAGTGTTTTTCCCTCTGCATTTTTTTAGAATGCAGTTTTCCAAGACATAGGTCAAATTTATCAAACGCACTGCGGGCATGAGTTTTCATGAAATCATATTATCTTTTTTTAATACATTTTTATTATACTCACGTCACCTGATATGTTTCATTCAATAAGTGTTCAAGTTTATACAGCTTGGAGTTGAAAATATGATGATAATGATGATTAATGATATAGTCAAAATACTCGCCTTATATTTTGACCCAGAGGAAAGCATATTCAATGGTGTGAATAATGTATAGGCAGCTTGTGTTCCTCCCTTTTTACTGGAGAAAGTAATGTGCTGTAATTTTTCAGCGAAGTTTATTGTAATGCAGCTTCTATTATTTCTTGTGGTTATGCAGTTCTTTTTATTGTTTTAGACTGCCGGTGAATTCATTTAAAGAATTTCTGTTATTGTGAAGTGTAATTTCTTTCTGCTGTTATGAACAGCTGTTTTATAGAGAGAACATTTCCTTATTAAATGCAAGGGCATTTGTAAAGGCCCGTAGTAATCATGGCTGTGGGCAGGCGTGAGGGCAAGTGCTTTGACCATAAATTGAAGTATTCTACCTAGCACTTGTCCGCTATTCTGGAAATAATCATTTGTCACGCTTATGAGTATGAACTGCTGTTGACTCTTCTACAAACCGTATTGAATTCCATTTTTTGCATAGGCTGTTGCCAATGATGTGAGTTTAGCAAGTTTTAAGATGGGATGTAGAAGCAGTTCTTTATGAACTATGAATGTATTGGAATTTCTGAAAGAAAACAATGGTGGATCAAGAGCATTTTATCTAGCGTCCTTTTCTTCTGTCATTTTGCATACATCATTGACTGTACCCAAACCGTGCTTGCCTGGAGTCAGTGTGCTCTTGGTGATTGACAGTTCTGGCTGGCAGTATGGATGAGTTGCTGTCCTAAACTATGCACTCTCCCATACTGCGAGCTAAGGCAGGTTAGCCTCTGCATCATGGGAGTAGCATAGGGACAATCAATCTTACTAGATCCAGTGATCTGGCCAGCTTCAGAGCAGCATGTGCTTCTGGCCTAGGACACTATAACCTTTGCAACAAGCGGTATACTACAGAATTAAAATTCCCACAGTTCCTGAGAATGGAGAGGATTTTGACTAAGAGAAAAATTGCAAAGTTTCTTGCTTACTTTGCAATTTTACCAATAAGTCAAACTCTTTAAATGGAATCTGTCACTACGTTTTTGATGTTCCATCTAAGAGCAGCATAATGTAGGGGGCAGAGACACGGATTCCAGCAATGTGTCACTTACTATGATACCTGCTATGGTGTTGATAAATGTTCTGTTTTATCTGCTGCATCTCTACCAGTCCCCCAATGCAGAGCTTGGTATACCCCGCAGACACTATTTACAGCTTTCTTTGTACACTGTACATTGGCAGAAAGCTGCTAATGATGGGTTATACAGAGCTTATGAATATCGAGCACAACATTGCTGCAGGTTTGACAGTCTTCTCAGTGATAATCGGCTGATAAAACAGTGATTTTCAAATCTACATCATGCAGCCCAGTAAATGACACATTGCTGGAATCAGGGTATCTGCCCCTACATTATGCTCCTCTCTTATGAGGTAGCAAAAGCCTGGTGACATGCAACGCCACACTCCCGATGCAACTCCACACTCAAGTCATTTACTAATGAAAAAACAGTATTGCCAACCAATGACCTCTCAGATGTGCTTGATGGGAGATAAGTCCTGAGATGCTGATGAGGCAATGGTAACCTGTTTAGGCCACACAGGCTGCGCACATTAAGCTCGCTCAATATGCAGCCTGGTGTTATTGAGTTGAAAAACTACTCCTAGGACACTTTGGAAAATTGGCCGTACTGGGTTCCAAAACCAAATCAATGTAATAACGAGCTGTTGGTGTACCTGGTATGAAGAGTAGAGGGGTCCAACTACTGTAACTTATGCCTCCCACACTGTAATCCTGGGAGTAGGACCGGTGTGATGGTCCTGCTTGAAGTTCTCTTCATTGACCTCATGCCTCCACTCTCATAGGCTATCCTATTGCAGAGCAAGACAGCAATGGAGGCTGGAATGGAGCGCTATCCTCTTCAGTGATGAGTCCCGCTTTTGACACAATGATAGATGGAGATTGGTCTGAAGATCACGTGGGCAATGTCATGAAGACCCCTTCATGAGGGACCGTTACATTGGTCCTACTCTCTTATGGTGTTGGTCGGCATATTGTATAGTAGCCTGACCCCTTCAATCTTCATTTCAGATACACTAACAGTTGGATGTGGAACATGTGGTATGGCCATTTCTCCAAAGTGTTCTTTGAGCCTTTTTTCAACACTACAGTACCAGGCTGCATGTTGTTCATGCCACTATGAGAGGCCTGTGTGGCTTAATTATGCTACCATGGCTGGCAATATCTATGGACTTGTCTCCCATCAAACACATCTGGGATGTTATTGGTCAGCAATGGAAAAGGAGCTGCCAGCAGCAGATCTTCATGATTTGCGTACCCAAGTGCTTTCAGCATGGCAGAACATTTTTCAGATAACCATTAATAACCTCATTGATAGCATGCCAAGGTGTGTACGTGAGTGCATTTCTGCGCACCTTAATTGCACATCACTGACATGTCCATTGATCCAGTGATATCAATAATTCTATAACTTTTCCTTGTTGATGTTGCAATTTCAATGGTAAGTAGTGTATGCTGTCTAAAAATGTGTTATTCTACTAAATGTTTAAAGTTTCCATTATCTACTGTCGTATTTATGAGCAAAGCATTCTACTACTATTAGGCTGTGTGCACACGTAGATTTGGTGCATTTTTGCCATGCAGATTGTTAGCCAAACCTAATGCCAGCAAAGTGAATGAGTTAGGGGTACAAGGCAGTGTGGTTCAATACAAACATCATGGCACATGGTCTGTATTGACTAATAAGGTCTACTTTTGTGTTGCTCGATAATGGGCTACCTACTGTGATTAAGGGGTATTGTTGTGTATAGCGTAAGCCTGATTACATTGGTAACAGTTTATATACCTTTTTCTGTGGCATGGAAGTATTTCTACTGTATGAGACAACTTTTATTTTATATTCATCTGTATGTAACTCTATACTTAATGTTTTATATCAATAAGCTATATATGCCTCTGTATACTTGCCATTTGTACTACTTTGTAACATATAGGTGTCATGCAATTATATTCATCATATAAACCACACTGCCCATCTAATTTTTAAATTGTTTTTTAGGGGCTTTTTATAGGGTGTTTTCTGTTTGTGTGCTGTAATTTAGTGTTATTAAACTTTGAGATATTTTGAAATGTTGTATATAATTGCCTTACTTCTTTAATGGTGGTAATAGTCTGGACATGATACATTATTGGGTACCTCCATAACTTATAAATATTGTTTGGAATCAAAATGGGCCTGTATATCCTAATTTTTGTACTAAAAGGGAATGAGCGAGCTGAAGTGTCATGCACACATTGAGTATTTTTGACTTGCAGATTTGGTGCAGAAAATAATCTGCAGCATGTCAATTCTCTGTGCGTTTTTGCCTGCTTTTTTCACCCATTGAATGCACTGAAAAAGCGCAGGCAAAAATGCAACGTTTTGAGGCTGCGTTTTCCTGCCAAGAGATGCAGAAAAGGTGCAGAAATTTCTGCACACAAAATACTCAACGTGTGCACTTACCCTCAATCTTGATTGATTTGATATTAGGGTTATGATTTGAAAAATGATATTGAAATTGTGGATATCAATTAAAAAAAATCTGCACCAATAAAGACTAATGTATAACAAGATCCGTTGTCCATCAAGACATCAGGAATTCAGAAAGTTTGTAAGTGCATATGTACAATTACATCCTGCAAATAATTGTCCTATATAATCCAATTTTAAGAACTAAATTCAATTTATGGAGAGCCTCTCCAGATTGTACAAAGGCCTACAGAGAAATAGGCGAATTCCCCTGGTTGGGCCCACCACCACCCTACATAAGCTGTGTTTGGCATCGTACACTTAATTCAATATATACAGATATGGGAAGCAACCTCATCCTTCATTTAACAAACTTCCTAGTTTACTATTATGAAGAAGCATAGGCAAATTTGTGAATATGGGTCAGGCAATATTGCACGTAGCTGAACCGTGGGCTCTCAGAATCAATGTCACTGGAGAGCTGTCTACATCCCAGTCCATGTCAGGAATTCTGTTGCCTTCTACAGTTTGACTACTAGTGGCCGCTATTGTTCACTTTTAATAATTGTGCTTCAGTTTCACTCCTTACCACTGGAGGCTGCTGTTGTTCTACAATTGCCCTTTTCCTAGATGGCGGATTCTGAATCTATGGAATCCATCTGGTTTCCTGTTTGGGCCTACTTGGATCTTGGATCTCTCACTCATTGCTTGAGTATTGTGTCTAGCTGTTAGCTTATCTTCAGTCTCCAACTCTTGAACATTCTTACCCAGTCTGTTCTTATTTATGTATGGATTGTTTCCTACAACTCCATGCTACTGCCAAGAACTTCTACTACTGCTTGCTTTTTCTGCTTGTGCTCCTTCAGCAACTGGTTTCCAGAAGTACTACACCAGTATCGTAACAGTCTGTCAGGGAAATATTATTGTCAGGAAAATGTTCATCCATATTTGTCTGACATAGATGTTTCACCTCCCTCCCTTATTCCCCTTCTGCTCAGCACAAAAGCCTCAATTAGCACAGTCATGAGGGAGGCCTTACACAAACAATGCCAGCCAAGAACTATATAAACTAACTAAAATGCAAATGTATCTCCTCTTAACACAGACCTGAGATAGGTTGACACCTTCTCCCAGGCCAGAGTTTGGAGGAAAGAGGAAATGGTTCGTTAAGTTCAAAGGCACTCACAAACAATTCCCGGCCACCAATATTTTCCAAAATGAAATATGAAATATTGTGAGTTCCATAAGTCCGACAGTAACGGGACCCATATTTTTAGTGACCAAATCGGCCCAGGAATGTATATGTAGTTTTCCGGGGCTGTAAGCAAAATCAGAGAACTTTAGCGCAAAAACACCAGAATAGCAGACTGCAACTATGTGATGCATGGCTCTAATTGAAGATAAAATCATAATAGAAAAATATGATATCACTTTTGGGCTTCTGGGATCAAAGCGCGATGAGTTATCCCAAAAAACAGGTTTTTAATACAAATCGAAAGGGTGGAGCCCAGCCCCTGTGATGTCATCACAGGAAGGTCTCTCCCTTCAGCATAAAATAGTTTGTTGAGGCTGAAGCCGGGTTCTTTGCCAGGGAGTATATGTCTATCATAGCGGAGGACCCTGTTTGATAAGAGTAAATGGAGCGTCTCCCCTCCACCTATATTGAATCGTCGCAGCGGTTTTTATAGTGTAAGTTATTCTTCTTTTATCCTTTTTATTTTATGTAACTGCTTATGTAATTTTAATGTCTCCTTTGTAACATCCTTGTATATATTTTTCTTAAACACTGCCTCCCTTTTGGATTGAATTTAAAATTTAATAGTTCTGTTTCTTTTGTTCTGTAATCGTTCTCTTTCCGGAAGCGATATATGCTACCAAAATGCAGGCGTCCGGCCAGGCCTGTATTATATTTCAAATTCTGCCAGTGGTGGCAGAGAATAATAATAATTGGGCTATCATGAAGCTGACAGTGACCGTACGGAGGGCGTTAAACACGGATTCCAGGCTTTGGAGACTCAGAGGTGTGACGCCATACGCTCACTGGTCGTTTACCAATACCTACTTAGCGAGTAGTCTGGATCGCGTGCTCGCGACTTTGGACGAAATTCTGACAGCGTGACGGCACGGTGAGATATCGCGTGATCTCCCCGGTGTCATTGTGTGTTGGAATCCCTGACACGGTCCAACACTGAACAGAGAAGTAAAGAGACAAACACAGCAAAAAAAGAAAGTGAGAAATAGAACAAGAAAGTGAGGTGATCAAACTGATGATAGTGGAGATTTATGAAAGAACTACTCTCATTGTCAACCAGGAAGCGAAGGCTGGAGAAGACCTGAACTCTGACCACAGATTTCAAGTCTCAAAGAAACTTTTTGCTGTATTGTCATTGTCCACTTTAATCTCCTCCATGCGCATTATTACAATTAACACCTCAACCCATAATAGTCTGGTGGGTGATGAAGATTTCCATAGTCTGGGAATAAGTTGATACATTTCAAATACAAAGTGTCCCAGCAGTCTCTTTTTAATCGTATGAAAGGATCCGAGGAACATGCAAAGCAGGCCAACTTCAGGGGTCATGTGAAGATTTGTGTGACATTGTGTTATACAGTGAAGTGATCTCATTCCATAATAGAAATATAGGGGGACAGCTAAACCAAACATGTAGCATTGAGCTAGGGGCTGAGGCACATCAGCAATATACATGTGAGGCTCAAGAACATTCTATATAATTTTACAAGGTATGGGAGGAAAATTGCAGCGATGATGTCCGGGTGCTGCCAAGGAGGAATACTTAATCAGGTGTAGAGGATCCTATATTTTTTTAAACAAAAAAACAAACTGTATAAGGCTATGTTCACACGTTGCATTTTTTCTGCAGCAAAACCTGATCTCTTGGTAGGAGGTTTGTTCAGGAGTTTTCTTGCTTTTTTGTTGTTTTTTTTGGTGCCTTTTTGTGCATTTTTTTCACTGTCCTTTTTGTCTCTTTATGCATGTACATAAAGTTCAGTGAAAAAAAATCTCATTCTGGTTTTGGCACAAAAAATACTGAAAAACCAGACACCTGCATTTTTGGTGCATTTTTTTAGTGTTTTCTTTTCACCACCCATTACTTCCAATGGGTGAAAAAACGCAGAAAAAACGCTGAAAGAAGTGACATGCTCTATTTTTCAAAAAAACATGCACGACACAAAATGCTGATCAAATAAAAACCAAGCTGTGTGCATGAGATTTCTGGAATCTCATAGACTTTGCTGGTACTGTAAAATGCAGCTGAAAATTGGCATAAAAAACGCTGAAAAAATGCTATGCGTGATCATCGCCCTAAGCAACACATTTCGGAGTTGGATCAACTCCTTTAGGTATATTACACAACGTGATCACCCATCCCTTTTATTAGGGGTAGGGTGTGGCATTTGTAACCTATTAAAACACAACTTGATTTTTTTTTTTTTATATACAAGCATATAAACCAATAAGAACTACATAAAACCACATGGAATTAATGTATAAATTGGAAATAGTTCTATAAAATAAACTTGAATCATTACTTCATTCATTACTTGAATCTATATCTACATTGAATTATGATTTCATAGGGAAGTATTTTTAGTCCTTACATTAACCTCTCACCGTTTGTTCTCAAGAGCCTCGTTTAACCCTTCAGGCACTAGGATAGATGCTTTAAAATCCAATAGAATTCACGATTGATTAGTTTTTGAAATCTATTAGGGACGTTGTCGGGTATCTGCTCGAGTATAGTCAAATGAAAATTCATTGAAATATTTTTATTGTAATTATTGTTTTGTTTGTTGGTATGTTCTAATAAAAATGTTTGGATAAATTGTGATTGAGAACACCATTTTTTATATTATATCTGTGCTTATTAATTCGCCAATGGATGGGTTGTATCATTCTCCAGACATATTGGAGATTGAAGTCACACTCAGACAGATAAATAACAAAACAAGTTTTGCAATTAAAAAAATGGTTGATATGAAACATTTATTTGGTAACCATTGACTGAAAGGTCATAGAACAAGCTGTTGGTAAAACTGCAATTTCACCCACTCTTATGGGACAATCTTCATCATTACATATGCCATCTAATAAACTGAAAGTAATGACTGATCTTTTTCTAAAACTAGAGGATTTATATAAGATTGAGATCCAACATAATATTTTTTAGGAAGTGGTTCTGTTCTCCCACCTGGGAATGGATCTGGTCCTGTGTTACGCTATTCCGGTCACCATTGTCCTGTACCTGGAGGCGAATCTACTAATTGTGCAAGGAAACCGTCCAAATCTTATGGAGAATCGTGTTCTGGTGTTGTAGGATGTGTGAGGATGCCATGTCTCTCACTAATTTCCCCTGTTGCCAGGCAATGCAGGATGCTGCTGTGTCTGGCACTAGGCAATGGTGGAATTATGTCCATTCTGCTGTGCAAGCTAGCAAGGAGTGGCTGTCTGGGGATTATTGGGAGGTTTTCAATACCTGATCTTTAGGCGGGTTATTTAACCCTGTTCACTGCTCAGTCATGTGCTGTTCATTGTAGTTCCTATATGCTGTGAAGGCGAGTTGTGCCAGCAGTGTGTTGCTATCTTTTCAGAGGTTTTCTCACTTTCTGTTCTGGTTAGACTTCCTGTGGTTCTTGCAGAGGTACTCACCTGGTCCTTGATTAGGCACCGACTGCGTCACCAGACGCCAGCTGTCCGGCGGCAGTGTGCCTGGGATGGGCTTTGCCAAAGTTTCCCTTCTATTTACTGGGAGCTGGGTGAAGAGTATTCCTGGGTCTCTCTGCATAGCGCATAACAGAATAAACAGCCATATATTAGAGAAAAATGGAATCGGTGAAGCAGCTTACTGACCCGATGCAAAGTCTTTTGGGAATGTTCCAGGATTTGGCATTCACCGTGAACCAATACAGCCAGACCTTGGCTCAGGAGTTTCCCCCCACACAAGCAAGTTCTAACCCCAGTTTTGCAGCGGGGGTCATTCCCATAGAACCTAAGGTGCCCCTTCCTGATTTTTTGGGGGGACATCGGAAACAATTTAATAATTTTAAGGAGGGTGTAATGCAGTGACTTGCTGGCATTACGGTAATGGTCCAGGATGTGTTTTACCTGACCATGTACCTTCCCCCTCAGATGACTGGTCACATGACTGTGACATAGCACAGGTCCTGCGCGCACAGAATGTCTGTCTGATCACATGACTGTGACATCAGCAAGGTCCTGTCAGTATGTGTGTGTGTGCACGGGATGCATATATAAACCCTGCTTGATGGGAGACAGGTGTGTTCGGTGTGTGTGGGACACCGTGATACCGTGAAGCCTGGCAGCCTGAAAGGTCGAGCCTGGATCTTGTGTAGATGCCAGTGGCCTTGGAGGTGCAGCGGCTTGGTGAAGAATCCGGAAAGGCGCAGACTGGATGGGTGTGAGTGAAACATTCCAGTAGCCTTAGACGGGACGACGGCTAGAGACCCCCCACCTGGGAAAGCCTTAAAGCCACAGTGGTGGCGGATTAAATGGACTGCAGCAACTAAGCCCGGCAAAGGTAATACACTTTGTTATATGGACACTTATATAGACATTGCTATAGTGTTACCTTGCTGAAGGCTGTAACTTGGGCCAATTGGGCCTATCTGCTACTTGAGAGACTCCCGGATGTGAAGTGTGTAAACATGCCGGTGATATACTAAGAAGGACTGTGTGATATGCGGTTTATAAGATAAGATAATAAACTGCTGTATTGAGAAAATACCGGAAGGACATTGCACGTGTGCCTAATTTACCCTGTGCAGCGAGTATCCCCCATTATGATGACTAGTGCTGCCTTACAAGGGGTACACATTCTATTTCCATCTTTGCCCTGTTTCCTCCGGGACTGAAGGTACTCGGGTGGGTCTTGTTATTTCCCTTCTTTGAGGGAACCCTCGGTCTTGGGCATTTTCATTATCCTCAGGTTCACCCATACTCTCGTCAGTGGATGATTTTTTTAAGGCTATGGGGCAGATTTATGACGAACCAGATCGGGTGACCTTAGCTGAATCAAATCTTAAGTCATTGCATCAGCGGGACCTCACTGCGGAGGACTACTCCCAGTTTCGTAGATGGGCCATAGAGACTGAGTGGAACGATACAGCTCTTCATCCTACCTTCCTGTCTGGGCTTAATTACCATATAAAAGATATGCTAGTGCACCACTCTCCTTCCTGGTCGTTGGAGGCTGCCATGACATTAGCTGGGCTACTGGATCAGAGAAGGCGGGAAAGATGTCGGGAGAAATTGTACCTTGGGCGGAGGTCATCCATACCCTCCGCTGGTCCTGAGGCTGAGGGAGAACCCAATTAAAAGAAGGTGGTTACTCTGCTTGTGACCCAGGATCCTCCTCATCCTATTCTGGTTGATAATACTGAAGAATATGAGATAGAAAGTATTGTGGACTCTCGTAGAGTTCGGAACTCCATTCAGTATTTGATTCATTGAAAGGAGTACGGTCCTGGGTCTTCGAGAGGTAATATACATGCCAGTTGTCTCATCGCTGAGTTCCATAAGAGGTTTCTGGATAAGGTGGGGTCTCTCCTAGTGAGGGGGATACTGTTAGGAAGTGTGGTTCTGTGCTCCCACCTGGGAATGGATTCGGTCCAGTGTTACGCTATTACGGCCACACGTGCTGCCATTGCACCGAGGTGGAGCTACTATGCGTTCAGGGAAACCGCCCCAATCTTATGGAGCATCGTGTTCTGGTATTGTAGGATGTGTGAGGACGCGGGACGCCGTGTCTCTCATTGATTTCCCCAGTTACCAGGTAACGCAGGACGCTGCTGTGTTTGCAACTAGGCGATAATGGGATTATGTCCCTTCTGCTGTGCTAGCTAGCAGGGAGTGGCTGTCTGGGGATGATTGGGAGGTATTCAGTACCTGATCTTTAGATGGGCTATTTAACCCTGTTCCCTGCTCAGTCATGTGCTGTTCATTGCAGGTCCTATGTGCTTTGGAGGTGAGTGGTACCAGCAGTGTGTTACTATCTTTTCAGGGGTTTTCTCATTTTCTCTTCTGGTTATACTTTCTGGGGTTCTTGCAGAGGTACTCACCTGGTCCTTGACTAGGCACCAACCGTGTCACCAGATGCCAGCTGTCCGGCGACAGTGCGCCTGGGAAGGGCTTTGCCAAAGTTTCCTTCTATTTACTGGGAGCTGGGTGAAGAGTATTCCTGGCCCTCAAGTGCTCGCCTAGCTGAGCAGCCTGCACCAAGTGTGTCTGTGGCTGCGCCTTTGCTGGTTTGGTGCCAGTCTTGCTGGGTTTCTCTGCGTAGCGCATAACAATATTGAGGTTTTATTTTTGAAAACGTATGTGAATGAAAACATTTTATCAAGTGGGTTGAGGATTCCATTCTCATCCACCTTTAAAGATGACCCTGCTTTCACCAAGGAATGGAATCAGTATATGATACCTGTTCAATGGGAATGATTAGACTTACTCAGAAAAGGGAAAATGTCGCTACTTGTGCTTTAATTGAAGTCAGGGATAAATTATCTGAATTTAATAAATTTCAACAGTACAACCGTCTGGATAACTTTATCACCACTAGGTTCATTAAAGTTGAATCAGAAATAATAAAAAAAAAATCAAAAAAGTGATTCAAAGACCATGAAAATTTTCAAATTTGTTGACTCCACAACTGGCAATATAAATCCAAACGGATCAATAAAACAATTGAATCACAATCGTATTTACAAAACACCTCAAAACACAGGAATTGAGCATCCTTTTCTAATCACAAGGATTTCACATGAGATCAAGGATTTGTTACCACAACACCAATATTTCAATAATGTACAATCTTCTTTAGTAAGTATAACCATTTGGTTGCCAAATGTTTGTCCACTACATTCAAACACGATACTAGGGAAGATTTCATGTCAGCCGCACCTTCTACCTCAGAACCCACTGACTTAATCCAACTGCCAGTTCAAGAAAAAGCTCCCGAACAATGTGATGCAACCAAATCAGTAGAGCAAGACCAAGTTGATTCTGTAGATGACTTAGTGTGAACAACACCAGGATTGAAGAATTCTGGGATTCTGAATCTCAACCATTAGAGGGTGAATACTCACAGTCCACAACTCCAAATTATTTTATTACACCTACCTCACCCTTTCTTTTTAGACATTGTTTTCAGCAACGAGAAACCAAATCAATTGACTTCCTAAATCACTTCTCCATTGAAACATGAAAATTACAACATTTTTTCCACCAGTATGTCAATCAAATGGCAAGACAAATACGAACAAGAATATAAAAAGAAAAGCAAGCCCCAGGGAAAACGGGAGGCAGAAAAAGAGGGAGACAAGATTCTAGATTGATCTCACACCAAAAAGAACAGATTTTGAGGATTTTCAACCTATACAAATACACACTCACAGAGCAAGAAAATAAATTACTTAGTAAGGTCTTCTCATTTTGCCCACAGGCGAAATTAGATACTTTTGGGTTATTTTTTAGATCTCAATGATTTCAAAAGAAAATGAACCCTTCATAGACATTTTATATTTATTGACAAGAAGAACAATCAATCCACTGAACCTATGACTGTTTTATCTGACAATGCATCAGATCTCATACCTCATCATGTAGATGTAATTACTCCCTTCACCATCAGGGCAGTCATTTAGAAACATTTCATCATCTTATCCTCAAAGAATTCAGAAAGATTGATACATTTGAGAAAGATCTTATTAGAGACAATCTTACTCATGCTGAATTAAATGAAAATACAGTACAGACCAAAAGTTTGGACACACCTTCTCATTTAAAGATTTTTCTGTATTTTCATGACTATGAAAATTGTACATTCACACTGAAGGCATCAAAACTATGAATTAACACATGTGGAATTATATACCTAACAAAAAAGTGTGAAACAACTGAAAATATGTCTTATATTCTAGGTTCTTCAAAGAAGCCACCTTTTGCTTTGATGACTGCTGTGCACACTCTTGGCATTCTGTTGATGAGCTTCAAGAGGTAGTCACCGGAAATGGTTTTCACTTCACAGGTGTGCCCTGTCAGGTTTAATAAGTGGGATTTCTTGCCTTATAAATGGGGTTGGGACCATCAGTTGTGTTGTGCAGAAGTCTGGTGGAGACACAGCTGATAGTCCTACTGAATAGACTGTTAGAATTTGTATTATAGCAAGAAAAAAGCAGCTAAGTAAAGAAAAACGAGTGGCCATCATTACTTTAAGAAATGATGGTCAGTCAGTCTGAAAAATATGGAAAACTTTGAAAGTGTCCCCAAGTGCAGTTGCAAAAACCATCAAACGCTACAAAGAAACTGGCTCACATAGGGACTGCCCCAGGAAAGGAAGACCAAGAGTCACCTCTGCTTCTGAGGATAAGTTTATCCGAGTCACCAGCCTCAGAAATCGCAGGTTAACAGCAGCTCAGATTAGAGACCAGGTCAATGCCACACAGAGTTCTAGCAGCAGACACATCTCTACAACAACTGTTAAGAGGAGACTTTGTGCAGCAGGCCTTTATGGTAAAATGGCTGCTAGGAAACCACTGCTAAGGACCGGCAACAAGCAGAAGAGACTTGTTTGGGCTAAAGAACACAAGGAATGGACATTAGACCAGTGGAAATCTGTGTTTTGGTCTGATGAGTCCAAATTTGAGATCTTTGGTTCCAACCACCGTGTCTTTGTGTGACGCAGAAAAGGTGAACAGATGGACTCTACATGCCTGGTTCCCACTGTGAAGCTTGGAGGAGGTGTGATTGTGTGGGGGTGCTTTTCTGGTGACACTGTTGGGGATTTATTCAAAATTGAAGGCATACTGAACCAGCATGGCTACCACAGCATCTTGCAGCGGCATGCTATTCCATCCGGTTTGCGTTAGTTGGACCATCATTTATTTTTCAACAGGACAATGACCCCAAACACACCTCCAGGCTGTGTAAGGACTATTTGACCAAGGAGAGTGATAGGGTGCTACGCCAGATGACCTGAACCCAATCGAGATGGTTTAGGGTGAGCTGGACCACAGAGTGAAGGCAAAAGGACCAACAAGTGCTAAGCATCTCTGGGAACTCCTTCAAGATTCTTGGAAGACGATTTCCGGTGACTACCTCTTGAAGCTCCTCAAGAGAATGCCATGAGTGTGCAAAGCAGTCATCAAAGCAAAAGGTGGCTGCTTTAAAAAACCTAGAATATAAGACATATTTTCAGTTGTTTCACACTTTTTTGTTAAGTGTATAATTCCACATGTGTTAATTCATAGTTTTGATGCCTTCAGTGTGAATGTACAATTTCCATAGTCAAGAAAATACAGAAAAATCTTTAAATGAGAATGTGTATCCAAACTTTTGGTCTGTACTGTATATCTTTGAAAAATATCAGTCAGATTGTAATACAGGCGGCAGACAAAGGTGGAAGTATCGTTATTATGCAGTGATCCTCATGAAGCCAAATGCATTTTTAGAGATGTACAATATTACGAGAAATTATCTCCTGATACCTCTTTACAATGTTTTTCAGAATATAATGCTTTAATTAGGATTGCAATATCTCACAATTTTTAAATTAAGAAAGTGGTTTTCTATGCATCAAACATTGAGGTACCATATTTTTATTTTTTACCTAAAATCCATAAAAGTTTAAATAACCCTCCTTGTCAGCCTATTATTTCTGATACTCAATTCATAACAGTACTTTTATCTCATTATATTGATTTATTCCTTCAGCTGATTGTAAGCCAATTACCCTACTATATTCGAGATTCATCTCATCTGATTACCAAGATCCAAAAAATGTCACTCCCTTTAAATATATCATTTTTGACATTAGACGTAAATTCATTATATTCCAATATTAAGCATGATTTGGGCCTGAAAGCCATTGACTTTTTTCTTTCTAAGGAAAAAAAATTCCCAACGAACAGGTAACATTTTTGCTACAAAGCATTAATTTTATACTGACACACAATATTTTTTCATTTAAGGGTGTGACCTATCCGCAGTTGAGGGGCTGTGTAATTAGGATGTGTTTTGCCCGAAGCTATGCTAATTTATTTATGAGACATTTTGAGTCCCTCCTACCAATGGGCCTCATATTATTTTATAAGAGGTTTACAGCTTACCTTTTCTTCATTTGGACAGGTATGGAAATTTAAGGTCAATTATTTGTAGATTATCTCAAGAAAAATCAATTGGGCCTTAGTTTTTCCTATTTTTAAAACAGAATCGAATTTCTGGATTTGGTTCTTTCAAAAAATATTACTTACTTTATTACAGCTACCCATTTAAAGAATGTTGATGTCAACAGTTATCTTGATTTTTTAGAGCGGCCACTATCCAAGATGGATTGAAAATATATCATATAGCAGTATTGGCAGATTCGAAAAGTTGCACAACAAATACTGATTTCATAAGTGAATCCAAAACTTGATAAAGATGATATAAAATATAAATGTGACTTCGTCACAACTTTCAACAGATCCCATAAGATCATTAGGAGAATCTTATTTAATTACTGGCCAAGCATAAAAAGTGACCCCATTCTATCGGGTCATCTTCCTGCTGTATCGAATATCTTATTCAGACACTACATGAATCTGAAGAACCTTGTAGCTCCTAGCTGCATTCAGTTGTGTTATAAACAAGCCAAAATTAGTACGGTTGGTATATTATCCTTTTTTTCCAGATCTCTAGGGATGCTATCCTGGGAATCCAAAATGCAAATGCTGTCTGATCTTTAAGCACTTTTCTTCGACCTTTCAGTCAATACTTACCAAAGAAATGTTTCATATCAACAATTTTTTAAAAGCAACATTTCTTTTGTTATTTACCTGCTTCAGTGTGACTGCAATCTCCAATATGTTGGGAGAAAAATACAACCCATCCATTGCCGAATTAAAAAGCACAGATATAATATAATAATGGTGTTCTTAATCACAGTTTATCCAACCATTTTTTATTAGAACATATCAACAAACAAAACAACAATTACAATAAAAATATTTCAATGAATTTACGTTTGACTATACTCGAGCAGATACCTGACCACGTCCCTAATAGATTTCAAAAACTAATCAATCGTGAATCCTATTGGGTTTTAAAGCATCTACCCTAGTGCCCGAAGGGTTAAATGGGACTATTGAGAGCACACGGTGAGGGGTTAAATGTAAGGAATAAAGGAATAAAAATACTTCCCTATGAAATCATATTCCAATGTAGATATAGATTCAAGTAATTAGTTTTTTTATATAACTAATTCCAATTTATACAATTAGTTCCATGTGATTTTATGTATTTTTATTGGTTTATGTGTTTGCATATAAAAAAACAAATCAAGTTGTGTTTTAATTGGTTACAAATGCCACACCCTACCCCTAAATAAGGGATGGGTGATCACGTTGTGTATTATACCTGAAAAAGGAGTGGATTCAGTTCCAAAACGCATTTTTATATGTAATTGTTTTTTTTTTAAATATATCCGATCCTCTACACCTGGTCCACCTTTCCTCCTTGGCAGCACCTGGACATCACCGCCACAATTTTTCTCCCACACCTTGATTCTCTTCACCCGCTGGGTGTGAGTACAACGGCCAGAGCAGCAGCCTTTGGTTCTACAGCTGCATTGGAGTTGTACTGCACACAACTCATCCAGGTGAGCGACCTACATCCCGCCTTCCTGTCGATCACTCTTCGGTATTACACAGGGAGCGCTCCCTCTTTTTCTTGTTTTTTCACAAGTGATTTTACAAGAGTTGTGTACAATTCTGAAAGGATCTTACATTGAGTCCCTGTATCCTAAAGGAAACTGATAATGTACAGTACAGACCAAAAGTTTGGACACACCTTCTCATTTAAAGATTTTTCTGTATTTTCATGACTTTGAAAATTGTACATTCACACTGAAGGCATCAAAACTATGAATTAACACATGTGGAATTATATACTTAGGAAAAAAGTGTGAAACAACTGAAAATATGTCTTATATTCTGGGTTCTTCAAAGTAGCCACCTTTTACTTTGATGACTGCTTTGCACACTATTGCATTCTCTTGATGAGCTTCAAGAGGTAGTCACCGGAAATGGTTTTCACTTCACAGGTGTGCCCTGTCAGGTTTAATAAGTGGGATTTCTTGCCTTATAAATGGGGTTGGGACCATCAGTTGTGTTGTGCAGAAGTCTGGTGGATACACAGCTGATAGTCCTACTGAATAGACTGTTAGAATTTGTATTATGGCAAGAAAAAAGCAGCTAAGTAAAGGAAAACTTTGAAAGTGTCCCCAAGTGCAGTTGCAAAAACCATCAAGCACTACAAAGAAACTGGCTCACATGAGGACCGCCCCAGGAAAGGAAGACCAAGAGTCACCTCTGCTTCTGAGGATAAGTTTATCCGAGTCACCAGCCTCAGAAATCTCAGGTTAACAGCAGCTCAGATTAGAGACCAGGTCAATGCCACACAGAGTTCTAGCAGCAGACACATCTCTTCAACAACTGTTAAGAGGAGACTTTGTGCAGCAGGCCTTCATGGTAAAATAGCTGCTAGGGAACCACTGCTAGGGACAGGCAACAAGCAGAAGAGACTTGTTTGGGCTAAAGAACACAAGGAATGGACATTAGACCAGTGGAAATCTGTGCTTTGTTCTGAGAGTCCAAATTTGAGATCTTTGGTTCCAACCACCGTGTCTTTGTGCGACGCAGAAAAGGTGAACGGATGGACTCTACATGCCTGGTTCCCACCATGAAGCATGGAGGAGGAGGTGTGATGGTGTGGGGGTGCTTTGCTGGTGACACTGTTGGGATTTATTCAAAATTGAAGGCATACTGAACCAGCATGGCTACCACAGCATCTTGCAGCGGCATGCTATTCCATCCGGTTTGCGTTTAGTTGGACCATCATTTATTTTTCAACAGGACAATGACCCCAAACACACCTCCAGGCTGTGTAAGGGCTTTTGACCAAGAAGGAGAGTGATGGGGTGCTATGCCAGATGACCTGGCCTCCACAGTCACCAGACCTGAACCCAATTAAGATGGTTTGGGGTGAGCTGGATCGCAGAGTGAAGGCAAAAGGGCCAACAAGTGCTAAGTATCTCTGCGAACTCCTTCAAGATTGTTGGAAGACCATTTCTGGTGACTACCTCTTGAAGCTCATCAAGAGAATGCCAAGAGTGTGCAAAGCAGTCATCAAAGCAAAAGGTGGCTACTTTGAAGAACTTGGAATATAAGACATATTTTCAGTTGTTTCACACTTTTTTGTTAAGTATCGAATTCCACATGTGTTAACTCATAGTTTTGATGCCTTCAGTGTGAATGTTCAATTTTCATAGTAAAGAAAATACAGAAAAATCTTTAAATGAGAAGGTGTGTCCAAACTTTTGGTCTGTACTGTATGTGCGAATACTATGCACTTTTTCTACATTTCTTTGGGGAGCGCCTGACCCATTTCTTTTTCCCACTTCTGAACATAGATGAGTTTAGAGTCCCCTGGACCCACAGAGACCAGCATATCACACACCAAACATACTGTATGCTTTTGTGGCTCAGTGGCAATGCATGTCTTTTTGAATTCAGTGAATACAGTGAAACTGTGAGAATTGAAAAACTTCCAAAAACTGTGTAATTGAAAGTACTGCAGCTAAGCAACCACAGGAGGGCATTAACCTCCTATTACTATCCGCCAATGCTTCTATACCAGAGGGCAGCATTACTTCTCGATCCCTGGGTATCGTGAAAGGAGATAACGATAATAATAAGGTGGAGTTCCTGGTGGTGCCTATCCTAGGATTTTTAGAATAGAGTTGACAGACCAGGAGAGTAAACCAGACCCAGGTGTATTGTAAACCTGTCTTTCAAATTGTAGAGAAGTTCTGAAGAGATGAGGTTAAATTTAGATAATTTTTAATTGTCTCTGGAAATATCCAGAATGGGCTTGTTTAAAATTTGTTACACACTCCATCGCCACTCATAGGATGGAGAAGTAGGTCCTGAACACAACTACATATAGGTGCTTTATGGTAAAGAAGAAAATCAGGGAAACCGCTGCCTCCAATCAATTTAATGCTAGTTAACGAAATATCTTAGATTTGGCCTAAAACCCATCCATACAAATCACATGGTCATGTGATCCCCTGCTGTAATGTCTGTATTGTCTTTCTTCCTCCCCTGCCCAGGAGATGTGGTATGTTCTGTACACGGTCAGACACAGACAGTTTTTAAAATGAACTTTTGTTCGTGGGGAAAACCCCGTTAAAGACCAAAGTTTGCAAAATGGGTTCACTTTTGTGGGTTTTCTACTGTTTTAACTCCTCAAGGGCTCAGTAAATGGCAGCGTCCAAAATCAACTCCATCCAGAAATCAAATGGCACTCTTTAACTTCCAAGCTCTACCATTTACCCAAACAGCAGCTTTTGAACACACATGGAGTATTACCGCATTGAGGAAAAATTGCATAACAAATTGTTAGACCTATTACCTCTTGTAAAGGTTAAAAAAATATATATATTTTATTGAAAAATCTTTTTTTTAATTTTCACATAGCAATGTTATAAACATTTGTTAAGCACCAATCTATTCCAGCTAAATTTGCTCTACAAAAGTCAAAGCAGTAGTTTCTGACAACATACAGTTTATCACCGCCTTAACGAGAAAGCCATTAACAAATTGCGGGGTTCTGCCTCCTGTGCCCCGCTCCTCCGCCCCTGCAGCTCCCCCACACACCTCACCACCAACAGCCACAGTATATATATGTATATATATATATATATATATATATATATATATATATATATATATATATATATATAATCAGACTATAAGACACACCCCCAACTTTCCTCAAAAATTTTGGAGAAAAAAAGTGCGTCTTATAGTCCGAAAAATACGGTATCTTTTTCATGTTGCTGTATTCTAAAAGCGTTAATTTTTTCAGTCTTTCATCAGTGAAGCTCAGTGAGGGTTTTCTTGAATGACAAGTTGTATTTTTTATTGCAACCAATAAGAAAGATATTGATTCTTGCATTTTTATTACATTTTCATTTGTTAATCCCATTTACCATATGGTATAAATACAGTTAAATGATGGGGTTATAGTACAGATTGTTACAAGCACATAATAACGCATGTTTTATTGTTAAGAAAACTATTTTTTTTTTCCCTTTGAGTTTTCTCACACTAAGGTCTCATTCAGGCATCCTGGAATCACATACGTCAATGTCTATGTGGCTGTTCACATTACATTTTTTGCGGACCAAGCAGTGCTTAAAAAAAGACTGAGACCTGTCAAAGTTGCGAACCAAAAATATCCATACAAATCAATAGGTTTTTGAAGAATCACTGACCTGACATATCGTTATCCATTGTCATTGTAGTGGATGGAGGAAGCTTTGCAATTTGAAACTTTGATAATCAAAACTGAAACACTGACCAAACACTAATGAAAATAAGATCAAAACACTGAAGAAAATTGATCCGTTACTTGCTCACAAGAAAAATCAGTGACGTCTGAATGAGGATTTGTCAGAAAACTCCAAGGAAAAAAAAAAACATAGATTGTTTTTCTATTATGAGTTGTAACAACCCATACCATATCCCCATCATTTTACTGTATGTATGCCATTTATGTAATCTTGGTATCTTTGTACAGTATTTTAGCCCCACAAGGAAACTTTAGCATGCAGCCCTTTGATCTCTTACAAAATACATTGCACTTCTTATGTCTTCATGCCAGTGTAATACTGACAAACAGCCTATCAGACACTGACATCTGTAGGGCCTATTAAGCTTCCATACATGGCAGATCTGGGGCCATTGCTAGGGCTTCAGCTGCCAAAGCAACCCAATAGCACCTCATGTTCAGCAAGGGAGCGCATTGTCACTGTGCACTGAGAAGAGCAGTGCGCATTGTCACTGTGCACTGAGAAGAGCAGTGCACAGTGACAGGATCCTGCTGAGCAGACCTTGGAATTGACAACCGACACATGCTCAGCTGAGCAGGGACTAGCCCCACCCCTGAAATGGATGTCACTGATGATGCTTCATTTCAGGGTGGGGGCACAGGCAACGGCAATGACCGCAGCCTCTGTCCCCTGATGACGACTCGTTTGAGTATCCCAGCATGCACTGGGATTCTCAAACGCTCAAACAAAACCTCACTGGAGGTAGTAGTAAAGAAAATAAAGCCGTTGGTGTCGTGCGGGGACTTTTTAATTAAAGCATATTAGAAAAGAGATTAGATTATTACATTAAATAGAGATTTAGGATTAAAATAAATCTTCGTTTCAGACCACCCCTTTAAGTATGCTTTTAGTAACCATTTCAAACAGGTTTGTATTAAATGTTTCAAGTTTGTTTTTAATTTCCAGTGTCATAAAAGCATGAAATACAAATTGATTAAATGGATTTATATATGGACGTTCATCTTCAATTGTATTTATTAATTTTGAAATTAAATTAACCAATTTGATGTGTAACATAGTGATAAGTGTCTATGGAATATATTTGCAGTCCAATCTAATTAAAGTACTGTAGGTTGTGTTTGATCATCCTTGTGTTTCTCCATTAGTTCTACAGATTTCAATAAAATCAGTATCAGATTGTCATGAATTATGGAAAAAAAACTATGAAAAGCATGAAATGCAGCTGTACCACAAATTATAGTGAGGCTCTGTTCCCATCTAGTTTATTGACTATGTAGGCAATATTCTCTGACAAATACCTCTGATGTCTGGTAAGCCACAATTGTGTGCCTCTATATGAGCATAAAGTTGGAGGATGGCACTCCAGTCACTTTCCTGCAGTTTTCCACCCCCATCCCCCTACTAAAACAGGACGTCAGTGGATGTCCTGACTTCAGACTATTTCAGTTTCATGGGGCACAAATTATAATATTAGTAAATGTTTTACTTTCCTTAATTATACCTATATTTGATAAATGTTTTATATTTTACTCTCCTTTTACTTAAAATGAACTTTTGTTTGTGGGAAAACCCCTTTAATTAATAGATCTTGGAATAATAATAACTTCCACAATTGGATGTGTTTAAATAAAATGTTCCTGTGCGGAGATAATCTTATAAATGTGCCCCTGCTGTGTACTGTGTAATGGCTGTGTTTGACAGTGCAGGAACATGGTCTGATCATACCACAGCTCCTGGGCAGGGAGAAATAAAAAAAAAAAAAAAAAATTATTTCTCCCTGCCCAGGAGCTGTGGTATGATCAGACCATGTTCCTGCACTGTCAAACACAGCCATTACACAGTACACAGCAGGGGCACATTTATAAGATTATCTCAGCACAGGAACATTTTATTTAAACACATCCAATTGTGGAAATTATTATTATTCCAAGATCTATTGATTAAAATGAAGTTTTGTTTGTGGGAAAACCCCTTTAACCCCTTAACAACATCTGACGTACTAATATGCGTCTGTGCCCTGGGACTTAAGAGCCAGACCCGTATTAGTACGTCATGGCTGTGCGGGCGCGATCGCCGCCGGGTGTCAGCTGATTGTCACAGCTGACACCCGATACTATGTGCAGTGAGCGGTCCTGCACCGCTCCCAGCACATTAACCCCCGCGATGCTGCGATCGAAGTCTATCGAAGTCGATCGCAGCATTGCGGGGGCAAGGGGAGGTGATCGCAGATACTCACCTCCTGTTCCAGCTTCCAGCGCTGTCTGCAAAGGCTTCCCGGGTGTTGCCATGACGACCCGATGTCGTCATGACAACATCCGGGTCACCAGACAGCAGGAAGATTGTTTGGACATGCGCAGTGCATCTCCAAACAATCTTCTCCCAGTCCAGCGCTGACAGCCTGCATGATACAGGGATGGTGCTGCATTCCTGTGCCATGCAGGCGATCAGAGAAAAAAAAGTGAAAGTCCCATAGTGGGACAAAGTAATAAAGTATATAAACGGTCAGAAAGTGAAAAAAAAAAAAAAAAAAAATTGCAAAAATATTAAAAAAAAATAAAAAAAGAATCCACCAAAAATAAAAATATAATGTACCCATCAATAAATATTATTATAAAAAAATAAATAAATAAATAAAAGTACACATATTTGGTATCGCCACGTCCGGAACAACCTGACCTATAAAACTTTCCCACTAGTTAACCCCTTCAGTGAACACGGTAAAAAAAAAAAAAAAAAAAAAAACGAAGCAAAAAACAATGCTTTATCACCATACCGCCAAACAAAAGATGGAATAACGCGCGATCAAAAAGACAAATATAAATAAAAATGGTACCGCTGAAAACGTCATCTCGTACCACAAAAAACAAGCCGCGATACAGCTCCATCATCCGAAAAATAAAAAAGTTATAGCTCTCAGAATAAAGCGATGCTAAAAAATATTTTTTTCTATCAAATTGCTTTTATTATGTAAAAGTGCAAAACCTAGAAAAACGATATAAATGTGGTACCGCTGTAAACGTACTGACCCAAAGGATAAAGCTACCTTATCAATTTTACCACACGCGGAACAGAATAAAAAAAAAATAAAAAATTCCTGAATTGTTGGTTTTTGTTTATTCTGCCTATCAAACATCGGAATAGAAAGCGATCAAAAAATGTCACGTGCCTGAAAATGCCACCAATAACCACGTCAAAGTGGTTTTTTTTTCACTTTTTCAGTTTTATGAATCAATTTGTGAAGCACCTGGGGGTTCCAAGTGCTCACTATGCATCTAGATAGGTGCCTTGGGGGGTCTAGTTTCCAAAATGGGGTCACTTGTGGGGGGAGCTCCAATGTTTGGGCACACAGGGGCTCTCCAAACGCAACATGGTGTCCGCTAACAATTTGAGCCGATTTTCCATTCAATTTGTTAGCGGATACAGTGTTGCATTTGGAGAGTCCCTGTGTGCCCAAACATTGGAGCTCCCCCACAAGTGACCCCATTTTGGAAACTAGACCCCCCAAGGCACCTATCTAGATGCATAGTGAGCACTTGGAACCCCTAGGTGCTTCACAAATTGATTCGTAAAAATGAAAAAGTGAAAAAAAAAAACTTTTTCATTTTTACGAATCAATTTGTGAAGCACCTGGGGGTTCCAAGTGCTCACTATGCACCTAGATAGGTGCATTGGGGGGTCTAGTTTCCAAAATGGGGTCACTTGTGGGGGAGCTCCAATGTTTGGGCACACAGGGGCTCTCCAAACACAACATGGTGTCCGCTAATTATTCAAGCAAATTTTACAATCAAAAAGTCAAATGGCGCTCCTTCCCTTCCGAGCCCTGCCGTGCGCCCAAACAGTGTTTTTTCCCCAAATATTGGGTATCTGCGTGCCCAGGGGAAATTGCACAACAAATTTTGTGGTCCATTTTTTCTTGTTACCCCTGTGAAAATAAAAAAAATTGGGTCTAAAGTAACATTTTTGTGAAAAAAGTTAAATGTTCATTTTTTTCTTCCACATTCAAAAAATTCCTGTGAAGCACCTGAAGGGTTAATAAAGTTCTTGAATGTGGTTTTGAGCACCTTGAGGAGTGTAGTTTTTAGAATGGTGTCACTTTTGGGTATTTTCTGTCAAAAAGACCTCTCCAAGTGACTTCAAATGTGATGTGGTCCCTAAAAAAATGGTTTTGTAAATTTTGTTGGAAAAATGAGAAATCGCTTGTCAACTTTTAACCCTTATAGCTCCCTAACAAAAAAAAATTTTGGTTCCAAAATTGTGCTGATGTAAAGTAGACATGTGGGAAATGTTACTTATTAACTCATTTGTGTGATATATCTTTCTGATTTAAGGGCATAAAAATTCAAATTTTGAAAATTGCAAAATTTTCAAAACTTTCGCCAAATTTCCGTTTTTTTCACAAATAAACGCAAGTGATATCGAATAAATTTTACCACAATCATGAAGTACAATATGTCATGAAAAAACAGTCTCAGAATCAGGGGGATCCGTTGAAGCGTTCCAGAGTAATTACCTCATAAAGTGACAGTGGTCAGAATTGTAAAAATTGGCCTGGTCATTAATGTGCAAACCAACCTCGGGGCTTAAGGGGTTAATGACATTTTCCAAGATGTAATAGACCTTCTTCAAGGGGGTTGTCTGGCTTTAGGCTACAAGTCTGCAGTCACTCTATGTGACTGCAGACTTGTGAATCCTCACATCGCGCAGATTGCGCTCTACAAGGATTCTCTGGTGATAGCACTGGTAGCGGGTAGTCATGTGACCTCAAGTATGTTATCTGCATACTTCCAGCCACATTCCGACTGGACTGTCCAGTCTCGCAGAATACACTTGCATTGAGCGAGGCTCCTTCCATTTAGACGGCACTTGACTGCATGTATGCAAATCACATACTTGCAGTCACATGACAGACCGGGATCAGGGAATCCTCAGTGTGCGAGATGTTTGGATTCACAAGTCAGCAGACTTGTAGCCTAAGGCCTGTTAAACCTTTTAAAGGCTATGGAAAATAAAACTGATCAAGTTTGAAAAAGAGTATGGTATATGATTGTGACGCTGAGTAACTTTTCACGGCCGGGCCGTGAGACGGGATAATCAAGGAGTCCGAAGTCAAAGCCAGGAGGGAACGTCATAAACAGAGGGAAGAGGCATAAGCGTAGTCAGGTAATGTACCGTTGGTCAGAATTCCTGGAGGACAGCAGATCAGAGCAGAAGAGGTTAAACAGATGGATGGTCAGTATAAGTTCCAAGGTCATGCAACAGAAGATCAATAAACAGAACTCAAGGCACAGAGAACAAACCACACAGGAGCTGAATGTACCTCTGGCAGAGATCTGGGACAAACAGCTCAGTTAAGTAGCCAGGCATTAAACTGGGATAATGAACACCTGAAGGTAGCCAGTGCCTCCCAGTCTCAGATTGGACAGCCAAGCTGTCAATCACCACACTGACAGCTATTGCACGCCACTGTACCAGATTGGATGGTCGAACTGTCAATCACAGTACTGACAGCTCCAGCACGCCCCTGTACAAGATTGGACGCCTGAGCTGTCAGTAACTGCATCTCAGACACAGTGAGGGGTGGAACTGTGACAATGATAATGTCTAACATGTTGACCTTT
The DNA here is from genome assembly GCF_046119375.1 of Phyllobates terribilis. Taxonomy (NCBI): domain Eukaryota; kingdom Metazoa; phylum Chordata; class Amphibia; order Anura; family Dendrobatidae; genus Phyllobates; species Phyllobates terribilis. Next base: position 266,332,612 of record NW_027362764.1, on the reverse strand, counting down.
GCATAGTTCTGTCTATATTCAAAACAGATTTATTATTGTTAATGAAAACAAACTTTTTGTGTTTTTGGGGGGTGAGATGGGGAGGGGAACTTTTTTCTTAATTATATATATATTTTTTTGTCTGACCGGGTACCTGTGATTAGTTAATCTTTTACATAATGATATGGAAAACTTAGATTTCTAAAGGATTTTTGCTTGTCTGTGTATTTGTCGTATCTGTAGGAAGCTAACTTGCCTCTCCCAGCAAAACGACATAACTGTACGTCCAGATTGTGCTTCATTTTAGACATACACACGTGGTCAAAATTGTTGGTACCCCTCGTTTAATGAAAGAAAAACCCACAATGGTCACAGAAATAACTTGAATCTGACAAAAGTAATAATAAATTAAAAATCTATGAAAATGAACAAATGAAAGTCAGACATTGCTTTTCAACCCTGCTTCCTCAGAATTTTTGAAAAAATTAAACTCATGAAATAGGCCTGGACAAAAATGATGGTACCCCTGAAAATAATGTGACAAAAGGGACATGTTAAATCAAGTTGGGTCCACTAATTAGCATCACAGGTATCTACAATCTTGAAATCAATCAATGGGCCTGTATATAGGGCTACAGATACTCACTGTGCTGTTTGGTGACATGGTGTGTACCACACTCAACATGGACCAGAGGAAGCAAAGGAAAGAGTTGTCTCAGGAGATTAGAAGGAAAATTATAGACAAGCATGTTAAAGGTAAAGGTTATAAGACCATCTCCAAGCAGCTTGATGTTCCTGTGACTACAGTTGCACATATTATTCAGAAATTTAAGATCCATTGGACTGTAGCCAACCTCCCTGGACGTGGCCACAGGAGGAAAATTTATGACAAATCAAAGAGACGGATAATACGAATGGTAACAAAAGAGCCCAGGATAAATTCTAAAGAGATTAAAGGTGAACTTCAAGCTCAAGGAACATCAGTGTCAGATCGTCGTTGTTTGATCCAAAGTGGACTTCATGGGAGACGACCAAGGAGAACACCATTGTTGAGAAAAAATCATAAAAAACCCAGACTGGAATTTGCCAAACTACATGTTGACAAGCCACAAAGCTTCTGGGAGAATGTCATATGGACAGATGAGACAAAAATGGAAGTTTTTGGCAAGGCACCTCAGCTCTATGTTCACAGATGGAAAAATGAAGCATATGAAGAAAATGACGTCACCGCAGGTCCTTTTAGACCATCACGAGCCGTACAAGAGACTGGACGCATCACTGAGGAGACCGGGGGCCATCGGAAGGTAAGTATAATCTTTATTTTTTATTTTAAATTCTTTTTTTAACAGGTACTATGGTACCTGGGTCTGTAGGGGAGTCTCCTCTTCTCCAGACCCGGGTACCATCCGCACATTGAATTGCTTAATATCCGCATGTGCACATATAGTCATGCGGATAATCCACAGCGGAAATTTACACAGCATGTGCACAGCTCATGCGGATTATCATTGGGGACCATGGGGCACTTATTACCAAGCATTTTTTAGGCTATGTGCCCTCGATGCCGAAATGCTCCGGATTTTTCCTGAGCGTTTCTGCATCTCCCTGGCAGAAAAAATGCATGCGGATTTTACATGCGTTTTTCCTGCCAGGGACAAGCGGAAGTGAAGCGTTTTTGCATGCATTTCTGCATGCGGGTTGTCAAGCTCTTTCCAAGCGATTTTATATAGTGACCAAGTGCTTGACAACTTGGTCACACTATATAAATCCATGCAACCGGCATGGATTTATATAGTGTGACCGTAAAAGAATGGTACCCAGGTTTGGAGAAGAGGAGACTCTCCTCCTGACCCGGGTACCATAGTACCTGTAAAAAAAAGAATTAAATAAAAAATATACATTTTTTACCTGCCGATGTCACCTGCTGACGTCAGCGGTCGCGTGACCCGTCACATGACTAAATGACGTCATGGCAGATCCTTTTCAGAACATCGCGAGCTGCCGGCTAGCCAAGACGCATCGCTAAGGACACCGCGGGCCATCAGAAGGTAAGTATAATGTATATTTTTTATTTTATTCTTTTTTTTACAGGTACTATGGTACCCGGGTCTGGAGGAGAGTCTCCTCTTCTCCAAACCCGGGTACCATCCGCACATTGAAACGCATGGAATCCGTATCTTCAGATGCAGTGATGCGGATTGCATGCGGTCCAATGCAAGTCAATGGCGGCGAAAACGCCGTGCTTCCGCCAATTAATTGGTATTGATGCGGATTTTTACGCAATGATAATCCTCAGCGGAAATTTCCACAGCATGTGCACAGCATATGCGGATTATCATTGGGGAATATGGCAGACCTTCTACCAAGCGTTTCTGCAGCGAAATTGCCGCAGCAAAAACGCTTGAAAAATGCATAGTGGGCACGCAGCCTATCTCTCAATAAAAAACTGACAGGCTGGATAATGCACTGCACTATGTGAGTAGTAGTGCAGCGTATTATCAATGTGATCAAAAGATTGCATGTTCAAGTCTCCTTCTAATACTAGAAAGTATTGGGAAAAAATACAAATATTTTTAAGTGTGAAAATAAATATGAACTAAAAAATCCCAGTTGTAATACAGTGTGCACAATTAGGCAATTTATATTATTGGCTATTTTTATTTTTGAACAACTACAGTGCTGTCATTCAATCCAAAAGTTTTAATAAAAAAATATATACAGTGGGGGAAATAAGTATTTGATCCCTTGCTGTTTTTGTAAGTTTGCCCACTGACAAAGACATGAACAGTCTATAATTTAAGGGTAGGTTAATTTTAACATTGAGAGATAGAATATCCAAAAAAAATCAAGAAAATCACATTGTATAGATTAGATACATTTTTTGGCATTTTGCAGTGAGAAATAAGTATTTGATCCCTCTGGCAAACAACACTTAATACTTGGTGACAAAACCCTTGTTGTCAAGCAGAGCAGTCAGACGTTTTTTGTAGTTGATAATGAGGTTTGCGCACATGTCAGGAGGAATTTTGGTCCACTCCTCTTTGCAGATCATCTCTAATTCATTCAGATTTTGAGGCTGTCGTTTGGCAACTCGGAGCTTCAACTCCCTCCATACGTTTTCTATGGGATTAAGGTCTCGAGACTGGCTAGGCCACTCCATAACCTTACTGTGCTTCTTTTTAAGCCACTCCTTTGTTTCCTTGGCTGTATGTTTTGGGTCATTGTCTTGCTGGAAGACCCAGTCACGACCAATCTTCAATGCTTTTACTGAGGGAAGGAGGTTGTTGGCCAAAATCTCGCGATACATGACCCCATCCATCTTCCCTTCAGTACGGTGCAGTCGTCATGTCCCCTTTGCAGTAAAGCACTCCCAAAGTATAATTTTCCCCCACCATGCTTCACGGTTGGGGCGATGTTCTTAGGTGTAACATACCTGGCGGCGTCCTTGCATAGTGGTCCATCTCCCACTGTGCAAGAGCGCGCACTTGATTTCCAGTCCAGACTATCACTTTGGCTTCTTTCCATATTGTCTGCTTTGCTCTGCTCTGTCTGCTTAGGGCGACGCCCTCTGAACTTCCTGTTTCTTGTAGCTGCTGCAGACACACCCCTGATGCTTCCTCAGCCTATTGCTGTCTGTCACCTGGTATTTAACCCAGCTCCTGCCTGGAATCCTTGCCTGAGCATCTTGTTCTGTCAGTTGGCTTCTTGTCACTGATGTGCCAGGTCCTGTCTGTTTCCTGCCTTGTCTGAACTGTGTCCTGTCTGTGTACTCTAGCCAGCTGCCTTTCCTGGAGGCTGTAATTCCAGGCCCGTGTGAACACGCTCTTAGCCTGTTCCTTCTGCCCTCTAGGGGCCGCATACCTAGATCTGTTGTCTGTGTCTTTTCCCAGTGTCTGTTCCTGCCCTAACTATCTTCCAGCCTGTTTCCCGTTTCTCTCTACGCCCATATCTCCCCTTTTTCTGCAGAGTCTGAACTCATACCTACTCCTGCTCGTTGTCTCTGTACTTCCGTTTGTGAGTTTGTGGTCCACTCGCTACTTCACTGCAAGTACCCTGTGGGTATCTCGTTCTGTCTTTCCCTTCCTGTCTGTTCTGTGTGAACAGAGCCCTGTCCCCTCTGCCCTGCCTTGCTCGCCGCTCCGACGGTTTCTGCCTGCTCTGCCTTGCTCGCCGCTCCGGCGGTTCTTGCCTGCTCTGCCTTGCTCACCGCTCCGGCGGTTCTTGCCTGCTCTGCCTTTGCTCACTGCTCCAGGCGGTCTCGCTCTGCTCTGGCCCTTTGCTCGCTGCTTCAGCAGTCTCGCTCTGCTCTGACCCTTTGCTCGCTGCTCCGGCAGTCTCGCTCTGCTCTGACCCTTTGCTCGCTGCTCCGGCAGTCTCGCTCTGCTCTGACCCTTTGCTCGCTGCTTCCGCAGTCTCGCTCTGCTCTGACCCTTTGCTCACTGCTCCGGCAGTCTCGCTCTGCTCTGACCCTTTGCTCGCTGCTCCGGCAGTCTCGCTCTGCTCTGACACTTTGCTCGCTGCTCCGGCAGTCTTGTCCTGCTCCACTCTTGCTCGCCGCTCCGGGCGGCCTCACTCTGCTGTGTTTGTCCACCGCTTCTGTGGTTCTGTTCCTGAGTCCCAGTCTGTACTGGGTCCTATCCACTCTGTGCTCCAACCTGTCGTACCTGCCAGTACCTCCCTGCCTGCATACCAGTCGTGCTTACCAACATCCACCTGCCTGCATACCGGCCATACCTGCCAGTACCTCCCTGTCTGCATACCAGCCGTGTCTGCCTGTACCCACCAGTCTGTGTGCCAGCCTAACCTGCCTGTTCCTGTATTCCCCGGTGTGGGTCAACAGCCATGTCCGGGGTCTGACCTGGAGTAGCACCTGGTCCCTCTGCTCGGTTCCTCCTTGGTGCACTGGCGTCGTATGCCGTCGTGCGACCTTGGTCGGATCAGGTGGATACTTAGTTACGCCCCTCCAGGCATTCACTCTCCGGTACGGTCCAGTGGAATCACTACATATACACGCACACGCCAGTCAGTCCGGGCGTGTGCATTACATTAGGGTTGTACTCATACTAATTCTTCCTCTAAACACGGCGAGTTGAGTTAATGCCAAAGAGCTCAATTTTTGTCTCATCTGACCACAGCACCTTCTCCCAATAACTCACAGAATCATCCAGGTGTTCATTGGCAAACTTAAGATGGGCCTGCACATGTGCCTTCTTGAGCAGGGGAACCTTGCAGGCACTGCAGGATTTTAAACATTTAAGGCGTAATGTGTTACCAATGGTTTTCTTGGTGACTGTGGTCCCAGCTGCCCTGAGATCATTAACAAGTTCCCCCCATGTAGTTTTAGGCTGACCTCTCACCTTCCTCATGATTAAGGATGAGATTTTGCATGGTGTCCCAGATCGATGTCGAATGACAGTCATTTTGTATTTCTTCCATTTTCTTACTATTGCACCAACAGCTGTCTCCTTCTCACCCAGCATCTTACTTATGGTTTTTTAGCCCATTCCAGCTTTGTGCAGGTCTATGATCTTGTCCCTGACATCCTTAGAAAGCTCTTTGGTCTTGCCCATGTTGTAGAGGTTAGAGTCTGACTGTTTAATTGAGTCTGTGGACAGGAGTCTTTTATATAGGTGACTATGTAAGACAGCTGTCTTTAATGCAGGTAACGAGTTGATTAGGAGCGTCTAACCGGTGGTTAGGAGCCAGAACTCATAATGGTTTGTAGGGGATCAAATACTTATTTCTCACTTCAAAATGCAAAAAAAAAATTATCTAATTTATACAATGTGATTTTCTTGATTTTTTTTTGTATATTCTATCTCTCAATGTTAAAATTAACCTACCCTTAAAATTATAGACTGTTCATGTCTTTGTCAGTGGGCAAACTTACAAAAACAGCAAGGGATCAAATAATTATTTCCTTCACAGCATATACAGTATATAATATATATATCTGATCAGTGACCAATATAGCCACCCTTTTTTTCTTAACAGTCATATGTCTTCCATCCATGTAGTCTGTCAGTTTCTTAATCTGTTGAGAATCCACTTTTTGGGAAAAAAAACAACCACAGCCTCCTGGAGGCATATGGTTTTTCTTTACTATAAATCCCTCGTTTAAAATAGGCCCACAAGTTCTCGATAGGGTTAGGTGAGGATGGGGCCATGTCATTATTATTTTATCTTTAAAGCCTTTACTGGCAGCCAAGCAGTGGAAACTTCATAAAAATCATGTTTTTTTTTTTAAAAAAATCCACACTTTTTCCTGTACTACTGTTTGAAGAAAGTGCCTTCTAAAAACTGATAGAAGTTTTGGGAGTAGAGATGAGCGAACCCTAAGTGAAAAATTAGGGGTTTGTACTGGACAGTTAGTGTCTGGTGCTAAATGCAAACAGGCAAGTTTGTTGCAATGTTGAGAGAGAGAGAATTTTTCCAGATCTAAAGTTCGGGTCATTGTTTTCAATGGGGTTCAGGTTCTGGATCAAGTTCTAGTACCTGAACAGAACTTTGGACTAAAGTTCGGATCAGGTAAGAGCACTCGAACTTCCATGGGTTCGCTCATCTCTATTTGGGAGTTGATTTTGAGCACATATTAAACCTGAAAAGTTCCTACTAGCTCATCTTTAATAACACCATCCCATAGCAGTACCCCACTTCCACCTTGCTGGAATCTGAGTTGAAGTGGAGGCCTGTACCCATTACTGATCTGAATATGACAGATTTGGAGGATAATGGGGTCCTGGTTGCTTCACATTTGAGTCTTCTCAAATCGTTGGCAGTTAATGTGAATCTGTTTTTCTCAACACGTTTTTTGCATCCCTGATATCTGTTTGCAACAAAACTTTTGATGGTTCTGCGATCGCACCCCAAAATCTTAGCAATTTCATGAGTGCTGCATCTCTGTAAGACTTTTAACCATTTTTGACTTTTCAGAGACAGTTAAATCTCTTTTTTGGTCCATTTTGCCTGATGAACAAGCTGCCTAATAATTCTGCACACCCTGATAAAGGATGTTGTATCCTTAGGCCACATCTTTCCTTATTACACAAATTCACATCTGATCTGCTTCATCCATTAAGCATTCAAGTTCATACAGCTTGGAGTTGGAAAATATGCATAGAAATGATGATATGGTCAAAATATTCACTTGCCTAATAATTGTGCACACAGTGTAATAAAACAGTGGTTTATTTATGAGAAAAAAATCCCCGCAATCACGTCACACATATTTGGTATTACCACATTTGTAACCACCCATATTAATGAAGTATATTATTTATTCCGCATGTTGAGCGCCATTAAAAAAAAAATATGAAAAACTATGCCTGAATTGCTGTTTTTGCTAATCTCACTTAAAATAAAAATGGAAAAAAATGTTCAAAAAGATTAAAAATTTGTATGCATCTTAAAATAGTTTTTAAAAAAAACCTGCAGCTTGTTGTGCAAAAAAACAAGCCCTTAAACAGCTCTGAAAACTCGTAATTAGAGTTAATAAAAGTTTGTAAATAAATATGTACCCCAAATTATGCCATTGACAAGTACAACTCATCTGAAATAAAAAAAAGGCCTTTATACAACTAGTTCATTAAAAAAAAATGAAAAGTTTATGGCTCCTAAAAATGCAAAGTTTTATAAAAGTGAAAAAAAATGGTTTGCCATAAAGGCCAAAGGAAGATAATGCTAAATAACATATAAATATGATATTTATTCAGAAAGAACTGAAGATGTCAACTAACATTTATTATGTGTGTAATAATATATGCAGAAATTCTGATTTAAAAACCAATATCTAAATATGATCCTAAATATGTTTCTCTCAATGTTTAACACGTGTAATATCTTTTGCAGAACAATGTAAATCCTGCGCTGGATTTTACCCACACTCCTCCGGGGATGCTGGCCCTTGACAACATGCTGTACTTTGCGAAGCATCATCAGGACGCTTATATACGGGTAAGGGTCTTAGTAGCTTTTCTATTTATTATACAGAATGCCTGTACGTTCGCATAGTTTTCACTGTGTCTATAGGCCCCTCAAAACGTTTGATAGCTGTCGGCTAAATGATCTTTCCAGACTTCCCCGTACAAAGTACGCTCAGCCTAGCGCTCATGTTTCCTACGAGAGAGCTGCTGCTAGACTCATTTGGCAGCTGCTTACATCATAGCCAAACTAAAAGATTGGGATTTGACATTTTCAATTGTTTCCACTGCCATTGTCTATGGACTGTGTCGTGATAACAGTTTTCCCCCTTCAAGTCAAATGTTTTTTTCTGATCAGATTTTTTTTTTTTGTATTAAAATGTGACATGCAAAAAATGTAAGAAAAATGTTTGTCTACCGCAGGGTTGCCTTCTAGTATGTTAGTAAGACTATGTGCCCACGATGCAGAAATGCTGCATATTTTTTCTGCATCTCCCTGGCAGGAAAAACGCATGCAGATTTTACATGCTTTTTTCCCGCCAGGTAGAAGCGTTTGTCAAGCGTTTTTGCATGCATTTCCGCATGCGGGTTATCAAGCACTTTTCCAAGCGATTTTAGCATCACTTGGAAAGTGCTTGACAACTTGGTCACACTATATAAATCCATGCAAACGGCAGAGATTTATATAGTGTGACCAAGTAATAGTTAAAAAAAAGAATAAGAATGGTGAAAAATAAAGATTATACTTACCTTCCTATGGCCCCCAGTGTTTTCTCTGCTCCGTCCAGTCTGTTGTATGGGTCGCGGTGGTGTGAAAGGACCTGCGATGACATCATTGAGTCATGTGACAGGTCACGCGACCGCCGAAGTCAGCAGTCGCGTGAGCTGTCACATGACTCAATGACGTCATCGCAGGTCCTTTCACACCACCGCTACCCATACAACAGACCGGACGGAGCGGAGAAAATACCGGGAGGACATCGGAAGGTAAGTATAATCTTTATTTTTTATTTTAAGTTCTTTTTTTTAACAGGTTCTATGGTACCTGGGTCTGGAGGAGAGTCTCCTCTTCTCCAGACCCGGGTACCATCCGCACATAGAATCGCATAATATCCACGTGTGCAAATGTACTGACACGGATATTATGCGTGTCAATGGCGGCAATTATGCTACGTGTCCGCAAAATTAATGGATATGCTGCGTATTTTTCCTCAGTGATAATCCGCAGTGGAAATTTCTGCAGCATGTGCACAGCACATGCGGATTATCATTGGTGACCATGGGGCACGTATTACCAAGCGTTTTTTAAGCGTTTTCGCTGCGGAAATTCCGCGGCAAAAAACGTTTGAAAAACGCATAGTGGGCTCGCAGCCTAAGACAACGGATGATACAAATGTTTTCAGCACTTTTATGATGTACAGTGCTGGCCAAAAGTATTGGCACCCCTGCAATTCTGTCAGATAATACTCAGTTTCTTCCTGAAAATGATTGCAATCACAAATTCTTTGGTATTATTATCTTCATTTAATTTGTCTTCAATGAAAAAAACACAAAAAGAATTGTCCGAAAGCCAAATTGGATACAATTCCACACCAAACCTAAAAAAGGGGGTGGACAAAAGTATTGGCACCGTTTGAAAAATCATGTGATGCTTCTCTAATTCGTGTAATTAACAGCACCTGTAACTTACCTGTGGCACCTCACAGGTGTTGGCAATAACTAAATCACACTTGCAGCCAGTTAACATGGATTAAAGTTGACTCAACCTCTGTCCTGTGTCCTTGTGTGTACCACATTGAGCATGGAGAAAAGAAAGAAGACCAAAGAACTGTCTGAGGACTTGAGAAACCAAATTGTGAGGAAGCATGAGCAATCTCAAGGCTACAAGTCCATCTCCAAAGACCTGAATGTTCCTGTGTCTTCCGTGCGCAGTGTCATCAAGAAGTTTAAAGCACATGGCACTGTGGCTAACCTCCCTAGATGTGGACGGAAAAGAAAAATTGACGAGAGATTTCAACGCAAGATTGTGCGGATGGTGGATAAAGAACCTCGACTAACATCCAAACAAATTCAAGCTGCCCTGCAGTCCGATCCGAGGGTACAACAGTGTCAACCCGTACTATCCGTCGACGTCTGAATGAAAAGGGACTGTATGGTAGGATACCCAGCAAGACCCCACTTCTTACCCCAAGACATAAAAAAGCCAGGCTGGAGTTTGCCAAAACTTACCTGAGAAAGCCTAAAACGTTTTGGAAGAATGTTCTCTGGTCAGATGAGACAAAAGTAGAGCTTTTTGGGAAAAAGCATCAACATAGAGTGTACAGGAAAAAAAAAGAGGCATTCAAAGAAAAGAACACGGTCCCTACAGTCAAACATGGCGGAGGTTCCCTGATGTTTTGGGGTTGCTTTGCTGCCTCTGGCACTGGACTGCTTGACCATGTGCATGGCATTATGAAGTCTGAAGACTACCAACAAATTTTGCAGCATAATGTAGGGCCCAGTGTGAGAAAGCTGGGTCTCCCTCAGAGGTCATGGGTCTTCCAGCAGGACAATGACCCAAAACACACTTCCAAAAGCACTATAAAATGGTTTTAGAGAAAGCACTGGAGACTTCTAAGGTGGCCAGCAATGAGTCCAGACCTGAATCCCATAGAACCCCATGTGGAGAGATCTCAAATATCAGGGACCTGGAGCAGTTTGCCAAAGAAGAATGGTCTACAATTCCAGCAGAGCATTGTAAGAAACTCATTGATGGTTACCGGAAGCGGTTGTTCGCAGTTATTTTGGCTAAAGGTTGTGCAACCAAGTATTAGGCTGAGGGTGCCAATACTTTTGTCCGGCCCTCCTTTGGAGTTTTGTGTGAAATGATCAATGATTTGATTTTTGCTTCATTCTCTTGTGTTTTTTCCTTGCAAGCAAATTAAATGAAGATAATAAGACCAAAGAATTTTCAGGAAGAAACTGAGTATTATCTGACAGAATTGCAGGAGTGCCAATACTTTTGACCAGCACTGTATCTAAATGAAAACTGAGAGGTTGTATTTGGCTTTTGAACAGAAACCTATACTAATGGGAGGTGAAGGGGAAGGAAAGTGTCAATTTTACTTTGCCTAAAAATAGAAAATACTGTTGTTTAGCACTGTATTTCGAGTTTGACAGTAGGCTTCACAGTGTTCACATAAGAAATATGAAACTTTCAAATTATGTTACATGGATAGTGCTTTAAGTATTATTATATTTCTTTTTAGTTTTTGTATTTTGTTACCTTTTGGAAAATGGAAAATGTAATCCAGTATGTTTTTTTTTAATAAAAATTATCTGATTTAAAAAAAAAAGTGTCATGCTGGACCTCAACCCAACCCTGCATTTTGCCTCTCACTTGTTTTTCTTGGGATATTGTATGTCCAGCATGTTATTAGCATGCTATTCTATACCGATTAAAAAAAAAAGAAAATATATAAACTTTTGTTGCAAATATCCTGCTTACAGAGCGCCTCCAACCCACACATCAATGTATAGTGTTAAGCAGTGTATTTTCATTTCACCCTTCTCAGTAATTCCTAAAATTTTTTTCATTGTAAATCTTCATGCCAATAGTCCTCCTATAATTTCATAATCTATTTCTTATTCAACTCATTTTAATGAGAAATTTGTCTAACCAATCCCAGTTGTATTATTACATCCACCTTCGTGAGGTTACATGACTTAAAGGGGTTTTCCCACGAATGAAAGTTCATTTTAATAATTGTCTGTGTCTGACCGTGTACAGAACATACCACATCTCCTGGGCAGGGGGGGGGGGGGAGCAAAAGACAATGCAGACATTACAGCAGGGGATCGCAGAGGATTCATTTTGTGAGGTAGAATATTTCACTGCCTGTGTATAAACAATATTTTACCTCACAAAATGAATCCTCTGCGATCCCCTGCTGTAATGTCTGTAGTGTCTTTTGCTTCCTCCCTGCCCAGGAGATGTGGTATGTTCCGTACACGGTCAGACACAGACAATTTTTAAAATGAACTTTCATTCGTGGGAAAACCCCTTTAAAGAAGTTGTCCACTACTTGGACAACTCCTTGTCATTTCCCACGCTTGGCCCCAAGAAAATAAAAAAGCTTATACTTTCCTCCCGTGCCGGGCAGGTTTGCGCGATGTCGGTGCTCGCTCTCCACTTGGCTCCAGTGCTGTTGTTGTGATGCTGGCGCCCAATCAGCGCTAGAGTCACTGTCCCTGCCTCCTGTCGAATTGAACAGGAATTCAGAGATTAGCTGCAGCCTGGACTTCAGCTTCATGTTCAATTTGTTCAAAGTCGGGGACACTGACACCAGCGCTGATTGGGTATCGGGGTCACGTGTCACAACAACCGCACGGCAGCCCCGGGACCACGAGTGCTGATACCAATGGTACGGCACTAGCACGGGAGGGGAGTATAAGCTTTTTTATTTTATCGGGTCCATACATTTAGTTCAAGAAGAACATCCAGGGAAGCTAATTCAGGCACCAGTCCCAACTTTCAGTGGTTTGTTTAACTTTAAGACCCCTCACTTGCTGAGCAATATGTTGTATATCACATATAAAGGTGGTGCTCACATTAGAGTTCCAAATAGTGCATCCAAGAAAATTGCACCTGTTGAAGTGCAGCTGTGCAAAACTGCCGTTGTTTATTTTCCTTCCTCTGCACACTCCCTGCCTTCCACTCAGTTATATCCTGCTCCAATGAATTGGAAATAAATGACTGTTTGAATCGCATACCCGGTGAGTGCTGCTTTTCTTCAATTTTCTTGGATGTACTATTTAGTTCAAGAATGGCATTGTCCAGGTAGTGCCTTAGGCTACAAGTCCGCAGTCCCTCTATGTGACTGCATGCTTGTGAAGCCTCACATTGCGCGTGCTGTGAGTATTCTCCGGTGCCGGGAGCGACAGGCACGTGACCGCAAGTATGTGATTTGCATATATACAGTCACATGTCTACTATATAGGCGCAGCCTTGCTCGATGCAAGTGTATTGAGCGTGGCCGGACATAGTCTAGTTGGAATGTGGCCAGAAGTATTCAAATCACTTACTTGCGGTCACACACCCGCCGCTGGCACCGGATAATTTTTACAGTTTGCAGGCGCATTTTGTGAGGATTCCCAAAGGCTGAACAACCCCTTTAAATTGACCAATTAAAAAGTGACATCACTGGTCATTTGCGAAGTACTAAATCATGTGTTTTCATCAAGCCCATCTTGATCTTTTCACACTTCCAGCAAGATAAAAGGAGGCAATGGTCAACATCGTAGTGAATAAAAGGATGGTTATTGTGACTGCAATTTGTAAACATTCTTTTAATGCCAATATACGGAAGCTTTTAGCCTAAATCTATCAGATAATCCTTACGGAGCTACGAGTCTCCTACCCTGCAGAGAATGCTGGTCCAGCCAGGCTGCAGTGGCTATGTTGCGCTGTCATGTTGTATAGCACAGCACAGTGCTATCGTCACTCTGACGCATGTGCTGTACTCAGCCGTCAGCCTCTATTGTTTTCCCAGTTCTGGTCTTTTCCTGGTGACATCCATCTGTCCATTGCATTTAGTTGAAACCACAAGCAGTTTTCCAATGACTGCGACACACCTTAGATGCTATTCTGGCTATAAAAGCTGTTGTGTATTCACACAATAGCCTGAGGTCCCCTGCTCCCTAATTTAGGGGTCTTACGGAGCGCACCCTCTGAGTGTATAAGTACTATCCAAGGGAGCACTCTGGTTTCAGTTTAATCTGGTTTGCATAACATCTGTGTAGTGTAAATTTGACTAATCCACCTTGACTTGTAGGTGTGTGAAAGTCATCCTCATAACATATTGAAGTTTTTCCCTGAGGTCTCAGTTAAGCATTTTATCAGTGGGATTGAAATGCACAGCATTGATCCTAAAATGCCTGGTGTGAGCAGGATATAGGAATGGCAATATGCTATAATATTTCCTTCCTTCTGTAACTAGCATTGAACTCCCGCAGTTACCTTTCAATCTAAGTGAAGCTTTTTGAGCTACAGAAAAGCTAGAGGGTGCATTTATAGCTGAATAGCATCAATAAAAATAGGCTCCGTTCTGCTTTCTGAGGATGACTGAAGAATGTCACATACAAAAGGTCTTTTTATAATCTAATAATAGCAAGTCTATGAACTGCATCAGAGCGTGTGCGTTTTCATTTAAAGTAGGGAGTATGCGGTGTATTCTGCATAAGTAATAAGGCTCTAGTCTGGTTCATTTACCGTTACCAGAATCGCATGTGCACCAGCCCAACGTGTTTCATTTATTTTATTTATCTTTTGTGTTTTTCCGCTAATCTCTCTTTCCATATTGTTGCAGTTATTGCTGAAAATGAATTGCATCAGCGATGTAAAATTGTACGAGCTTAAGTCATGTAGCTGAAAGTGTTTTGCCAATTACACACACAGGCCTATACTTCATATCTGATATGTGAGGTTATTGCATCAAAGGGCTCTGCTTAATAAAAGGGCTGAGTAGCATTCAGCCGCCAAAGATTGACAGTGGAGTTACAGTTAATTTAAACTGGATGTTCTACACGCTCTCCGTTACACAGAAGTGTGGCAGGCTCTCTGGTGGGGATCATCTCTAGCCGGTATTTGCAGAGCTTTAGATGTGAGCTTTAGTGCTGTGAATAAATGCCATGAGAATTATTAAAGTACTTTAGAAGTTCCACAAATACTATGATCCTTATGATAGTTGCTTTCATTACAGATTGTCTTGGAAAATAGCAGTCGAGAAGACAAGCATGAATGTCCCTTTGGTCGTAGCAGCATTGAACTTACAAAGATGCTTTGTGAAATCCTCAAAGTCGGGGAGCTACGTGAGTACCCCTTCTTTTGTCCTGGTTATAAGTGACATTGATCTCTTCATTCAGTCTTTAAGGCTATGTTCAAATTGCATTTGAGACTCCATTTATCAGCCAGTGTAGTCTGTTGGGCACCGACACTGCATTTTGGCTAGCATTATCAATAGAAGCCAAGATGGCGGTGTGAATAGAGCCATTCATTTAGGGACCATCATTGGGGCCAACAAAGGTATTATCTCCATGGGTTTTGTGCGTTCTCAATTAAGTGAGTTTACTGTTTCACATATACAAGACAGTGTCAGACAGGGGTT
The DNA here is from genome assembly GCF_046119375.1 of Phyllobates terribilis. Lineage (NCBI taxonomy): Eukaryota > Metazoa > Chordata > Amphibia > Anura > Dendrobatidae > Phyllobates > Phyllobates terribilis. Next base: position 266,317,569 of record NW_027362764.1, on the reverse strand, counting down.
TCTTAGACCCACCAGAAAAAATGGACTCTACGGACCAAGCCTCTGCCTATATACAATATGTCTTGATTTCTTCATAAATTTAGTTGTTAATGTTTGAGCAGAACCTCATCAGTGAAGTTCAAAATGTTATTTATGGAGCAACATTTGTTTATTGGCTGCAAACTGACTTCTTCCCTTCCTTCAACCATGGATTTAAATGGCAAAATTCTCACTTGCATGCTGTCTAACCCCTTCCCGACATCCACCACACATATATGGCGCAGTAATAGACTGGCTCACAAGTAGAGCCCACACCAACAGCAGCGGGTGTCAGCTAAATACTATCAGTGATACTCTGTTGCAATTGCTGCTTTTTGTGCTAGCACTGATTACTACTAGATGTCATTGTCTATAACGATCGCATCATCTCGGTGGTTTTTTGAAGGAGGGGACTTTTTCTTTCTTTGACAGCATCAGAACCTCGCTATTGCGGGGTGCCAGTGGTTGCTACGGCAACTTGGGGCTAATTAATTTTCTTATTGTCTGCCAGCTATGGTGGCCTGTTAGGCCCTGCAATAAGCAGGATCTAACAGGCCTCCTGTCAGTGTAAGACTGACTGGTCTAATACCCTACAAACATTGCAGGCTATAAGACCAGATGATCAGACGAGTGAAAGTTAAAGTCCCACAGTGGGACTATTGTGGTGCAGAGAAAGACGGTAATGGAGGCTCGAATATTGGTCTTTTCTTTTCAGCAATGAGTCCAGATTTTGTCTTGGACACAATTATAGCCAGAGGTTATGGAGTTGTGTAGCATAATATAAGGTAGCTGGACCACACTAGTCTTCATTCCAGGTACACTAACAGCTCGGCACTACATTGATTTGGTTGTGAAACTAATGTTGTCGAAGTACATTTAGCATTCCTTAGACAACCATTAATAACCTCACTGATAACAGCCAAGGCATGTAAGTGCCTACAAGGCTGACAGGCTGCATAGCACAGGGATGCTTCTGCTCCATCCCTATGCTATGCAAGCGATTAGCCTGCAAAAAATGAAAGTCCTATAGTGGGACAAAGTGTAAAAGTGAAAAACAGTGTCAGAAAGTGAAAAAAAAAATTGTAAAAATATGAAAAAAAAAAAGAAAAAATAATCCATAAAAATATGCCGTACCCATAAATAAATATTATTATGAAAAAAAAGAATAAAAGTACACATATTTGGTATCACCGCGTCCAGAATGAACTGACCTATAAAACTGTCCCCCTTTAGTGAACACGGTAAAAAAAAAAAAAAAAAATGAAGCAAAAAACGATGCTTTACCATCATACCGCCAAACAAAAAATGGAATAACTTTTACCAGACTTTACCAGACTTTGCTGGTACTGCCAGACGCAGCTGAAAATTTACATAAAAATCTGCAGCAAATACGCAGCAAAACACAACGTATGTGCTCATACCCTTATCCTGCAAAAACACAATTCCCTACTCGTATCTGTTCTCTCAACAGAAAAATAAAGGCTTTCCACATTATTAGTGGCTCAAAGGCGCTAGGAAAAAGCCAAGGCTCCCATGGCTCCTAAACACCAATCCAATAAAATCCACGCTCCCAATGCCAAATGGCTTCCCTTTTGAGGCTTGCAGCATGAGCAAACCAAAGTTAAAGTCAATACGTATGGCATTGCTGCAGAGAGGAGAACATACTCAAACTGGTTCTACAACACTTAATGATTGATGGCCGTGTCCTTGCAGATTTGACCATCAAAGTGTTTACCAAATCTGCAGTATGTCTTTTCTTTCAGGGTTTTGCTACATTTTTCAACCATTCAAATGAATGGGGAAAAGAAATGTAAGTAAAAACGTATAAAAAATTGTTCTTAGTTTACGCTGCATTTTTCCTGCCTACTCTCTGGTGTTTGTTGCAGAAAAATCTGCTGCAGATTGCTAACCCAGTAATCAGACACCCCCATTACTAACCCAGTGATAAAAGAAAACAAAAAACCACACCAACTGGAAAAAATAGTTTATTTTAAAATACACTCCCCCACACCTCGTTGACCAATTTATTAAAGAGCAAAAGAAAAAAACATGAAGATGTAACGTAATCCAGCGAATCAGAAGAAGTCAAAAATGGGAACCTAAAATACATAAAAAGAAAGTTAAATAAATAAAAACAAGAGACACGCCCTCATTCACCAATTTATTATTAAATAAAAATCCCCGCCGCTCCGACGTAATCCATTGGGGTTCCCACGATGTCCAGAGATTCAGTACAGCAACCTATGGAGCGTCATTCTGCGAACAGCGCTTCATAGGTTACTTGCGGTCATGTCTCACGCGCGATGATGTTACTGATTCGTGCGATATGACCGGGAGTAACTTATGAAGTGTCGTTCTCAGAACGACACTCCATAGGTTGCTGTACTGAATCGCTGAACATCGTGGGAACCCCAATGGATTATATCAGCGCTGCAGGGTCTTTTATGTAATAATATCTATCTATCCCATATTTATCTTTCTCTTATTTATCTATCTATCCTTTACAAAAACGCTTTAAAGTCACAATTTAAAGCAGTTGCAGAATTAATTCAGAAATTCACCTGTATCAAAGCCTGAACAAACACTGATTGTGTGCGCATACCCTAATAATGGCAGCTTTCAATTGGAAGCTGCCTAAGGCCCCCTTCACACATTCTGGTGTTTCTGGTACTGTAAACACCGCTACTGGTGAGAACCGTGGTCAGTGTCTGTGTGCCATCCGTGTGTACATGTGGGACATCAGTGTGTCCGTGTGCTGTCCTTATATGTGTGTCCGTGTGCTGTTAGTGTGACATGTATGGAATGAAATGCAGCATAGAAATTAGAATATTATGTATTAAAGATGTTCCAAGTTAGATAGCGATGAGGGCCATGGATAGATAGAAATATGTCAGTGTGATATAAAATGAGTGCTTTGCGTGTGTAGTTTTCTGTAATTGTATTTATTGACTAAAAAAAAATACATAAATAAAAAAAATGGCATGTTGTCCCCCTTATTTTTATTAACCAGCTGAGGGAAAGCAGACTGCTGGGGGCTGGTGTTATTATTCTGGGAAAGGGTCAATATCCATAAAGGTTCCCAGCCTATTAATAACAGCTCTCAGCTCTCTGAGTAGCCTTTACTGGTTATTAAAAAGGGGGGACCCAAAAAAAAATGACGTGGGGTCACCCCTATTTTTAATAACCGGCAAAGGCTAAACAGACAGCTGAGGGCTGATCTGAATAGGCTGGGAAGGGGCCATGTATATTGGCCCCCTCCCAGTCTAATAACACCAGCCCTCAGACACCCCATAAATGTGCGCCAATTCTGGCACTTAGCCTAGGCTCTTCTCGCTTGCCCTGGTGCGTTGGCAAGCGGGGTAATGGTTTTGAAGTTGATATCAGCTGTGTAATGTTTGCTGACATCAAGCCATGGGGTTAGTAATGGAGAAGCATCCGTCAGACACCCACATTACTAACCCCATTGTCAGAAGTAATAAACACACACAGAAAAGTCCTTTAAGTGTAAAAAGCACTCCCTGACCCTCTTTTAGGGTGAGAACTTTCTGTCAGTGTGTTCCGGCGGCCGTGCTGATCGGCCACATTACTGATGTCACCGCTCAGCACAGCCTCCGGATGTAGCAGTGTCGAGGATCGACATGGGATGGATTTACTGCTGAGCACTTTGGATTATTATATATTTTTTTTTATGGTAATGGGTAAAAGAGGGTCGAGGAGTGCTTTTTACTATTAATGGACTTTTCTCTGTGTGTGTGTTTATTACTTTTGACTATGGGTTAGTAATGGAGGTGTATGACAGATGCCTCTCCATTACTAACCCCTGGGCTTGATGTCAGCAGACATTACACGACATCAAACCTAAAACTATTACCCCACGTTCCAACACACAAGGGTAAGCAGAAGAGCTGAGAATAAGCGCCCGAATTGGCACATCTAATTGATGCTCCATTTCTGGGGCAGCTGAGGGCTGGTGTTGTTAGCCCGGGAGGGGGCCCATATCCATGGCCCCTTTCCAACCTATTAAGATCAGCCCGCAGCTGTCTGTTTAGCCTTTGCTGGTTATTAAAAAATGGGGGGTACCACGCACCATGTTTTTGGGGTCCCCCCATTTAATAGCCAGTAAAGGCTACGCAGACAGCTGTGAGCTGATATTAATAGGCTGGGAACCTTTATGAATAATGTCCCCTTCCCAGATCAACAACACCCTTCAGCTTGTTAATAAACATAAGGGGGACTCCCAACGCCATTTTTTTATTTATTGATTGATTTAATGCTTGCTATTTCCAGATGGCGGTGCTGACTACAACTGTCATCCACAGGGAGACCAGGCGAGGATGATGATAGTTGTAGTCAGCAACTGGCGGCTGGGAAAAGCACTAACTGTACCGCTTTCCCCCGCCTCCGAAGAATTTCACTCTGGTACATCAGTATGCACGTGTGTGTCATGCATTTCCTCCATGGTGCCGGAAAAAAAAGACATGTCTGTGGGCCTTTCACACGGACACACGGTCCATGTGAAAAACCTGACATGTGCGCCCCACCATTGTATACAATGGGTGTGTGTGTGTGTCCGTATTCGCGGTCCTTAAAAAACGAACCGCATACGGACATAAAATACAGACTTGTGAAGAGGGCCTAAAGAATAGTCAGAACACTTCTTTTAGCTGCTTAATGGCTTTCAAAACCTGAAGTGGTTAAAAGTGAGAACATGTGCATAGCATGTCGTTTTGACCTTGAAGTGCATAAGTTCATTTTTGGGGTATTTTTTTCGCACTCTATCAGGCATGTTCCAGGCAAAATCCACCTGAAAAAGACATTGTGTGCATATTCTTAGAAACAATCCTCAAAAGCATTCACAAGGTTTAGACATGAAAAGACTTTGAAAAAGTTGTGTTGAGAATCCTTATAATATGATTAGTTGCGATTCATACTATGGGTTAAGTAAAACATTTTATTGCTGGATAGATTACAAAATCCCTTTTGTGTAGGTTGCTATTGCCCCAGGAAAATGGTGAATTTATGTACTAGATTGATAGTAGCACCGATTGTTAATAACACTGTGCTTGTTTGTTTTTATTGAATGTGTATTTGAATAAATATTCAGTGTCTCCATCTTTGGCATCAGTGCCATTCGTATCCCTGTATAATTAGATAATTAATATTCATACATGCTTGGAAAAATAACAGCTGCTTTTGTGTATTTTCTTATGCTCTTTTCAGTGGTAGCTGCCTGGGACTTCAGTGTTATGTTATGGAATAACATTTGCTGTGCGGTTTTTGTTTGCTATAATTGTGGTTTAATATTATTAATTCATACTGATTTTCTACAGTTTTGTCTACGTAATAATATAATAAAATCATAAAGTGGCTAAGTACCATCCTCTGTGCATTTGATGGATCAAATTGTGTACTCTATGCTGGTATCATTTGAGAGGTCTAGGTGGCTGATTCATCCAGACTGGTGTAGCCCAAGCTCGTGCTATGCCAGTCTTGAAAGTGTACCTGGTGCCAAATTCATTGAGAGCCTCTAGTAAGTGGCGTGTGCCTGAGAGACTGGAGTGCCATTTCTGGCATAGAAAACACCGGCAGATTTTATTAAATAGATGGGAGGGAGTAGCCACGTCCCCACGCCCGTTTCGGCAGAGCTGATCTAAAGTCACAATTTTTTTTCACAAAAAATGTATAACTTTTCAAAGCTTTTATGCCACTTTTGTATCTTAAAAGCTTTGATGAATTGGTCCCACGGTGTCTGAACTTCTTATTACAGGATGTGACACAGAAGTAAATGATGCATTTATAGTGAGTCTGTCACCCACTTTAAATTGACCACTCTATAGTAGATGGCCCACTGATCCTAATTATTAAAATTATTTATGTGAAAACCTTTTGAAAATCTTTGGAAAACTTTCAGTGTACAAAGTGTACCACAGATTAAAGTTTGATGTGCTAAGTGGTTGCACCACGCATTGGCCTCTTGTGGCTTCCTTTTCTTATCTTTTAAAAACTGCTAGAGGTAGACTAGCTGCCCAAGATGTAATGGGCTAAAAGCAGACCACCACAGGGACAGTGCACCATTAGGGTGGGTGACCCGGTGCCTCCCAGCTGGTGCTGCTCAGGATCTGCAGACTGATAATTCAGGACCGTTAACGTCACTCAGTGTTTCTGAGTATCTCCTGATTCGGAGAAGGAAACACTGACCAGTGACTAATCAGAAATATGTAGACTCGATTCTGATATCTTCACTGGCCATTTTGCACTTTCATTGAGGGATATCTTATACAGATCTGGCATTGTCACCCACAGAAATGTCAGCCATTTTTCACTCTGACAATTTGGAACATCATCTCAAGTTGCATTTTTTTTGTAAAATATGTTTTTTGGCATGATAAATTAGCTATAAATGATGGCCATAGCATAACCACTGCCTTTATACTCCTTTCTCTTTCAAGCACTGGCTTATTTCTATAGTTCAGCTAGTGTTCGACTTGGCATTTTTTTATTCTGCACTTTGGGCATGTTGTTAAAGGCAGTATCATTTCTGACATGGACTGTAACTGTATGTATTACTAGCCAAAATATGAATACAACATCGCAGTGGAAATGTGCATGCAAGTAAAATGTTGCCTCGTAGCGAGCTTTCACTTGTAATCATCTTACTCCAAAATTTGCATGTTAATCAGAAAGTTGAGAAAGTATTATGCAAATTTCATCTACTGCTGAATGCAGTATTAACGCAAACAGCCTCCAAGCATAATTACAGGAAGCTGCTATGTAAACTTGGAAGGTGTGAGTTTCAGCTGATGATTTAAAGGATCATCATTTCCACTTACGTGACATGTTTGCGCTCAGTTGCTGAGTAAGTAGGGGATTTTATAATGAAGTCTCTTGGGTCATGGCATAAGCCTGTAGTAAGTTGTAGCTGAGAGTGAAAGTGGTAAACAATTGTTCTCCCATCCTATCCATACACTATTAATAGCAGGCGGTATAAGTGCTTCTAATTGTGTGCCTAGAGAGATGCTGAAGCGGCAGGATTCTGGATGCTAGCCGCCAGCACTCTCGGATTCTTTACATTCAAACTTCAATGTGATGAAAGTGGCACAATTTACTAAATAAAGTGTTTACTATTTCTCAAATAATATTTAAAGGTAAACTTCTTCAACAGAGGTGTGCCATTTCTGCCTCAAGTCCTATTCCCATCCACCGACTCCATACAATGCCATTTTTAAATATAACATAATATCTGGCATTGGAAAATACACCCAATGGTCCTGGCTAACCATACTCCCCTTAATAACTATTTGGCTCTTAAATGATTCATGAGAAGTCTCTTTTTTTGAGAAATGTACCTTTTAGCTCCATAGCTTAGACAAAACGGAATTCATTCAAGAAACCCAGGAAAACTTTTCTTTGATCTTCGATTATTCTTGATTTACTTGTAACCCATGCATGTGAGTTTAATACGCAATCTTATGTCCTGCCGTGCTGAGAGATTTTATGATAGCATTTTATGATTGTTGTCAAGAATCGTTCTGCTGAGCAAATGCTGTTACTGATTTACATGGAGAGATAATCGCATATGAAAATATTTCTATGCAAAACAATGTTAACATTTCTTTTCTATAAACTCAGAGGAATGGGGCTTCGAGCTGTCAGACCACTAACAATATTTAACTTTTCTTTATGGGGAAAAATAAAATGACGAAGCAGGGGTTGTCCGTGACTTTAACATTGATGACCTATCCTTAGGGCAGGTGCACACGGCCATAGATTCTCTCATGTGCGAGAATCGGGCTGATTCTGCAAATCAATCTAAACAGAGTGTGAGCAAAGTGTGCTTCAATTCTCTCAGATGAGGAAGAGATGGAGAAAAAAAATTCTCCATATTCTTCATTCTGTGAGGCTGCGGATATCGGAATGCACTCAGATGTCATCCGAGTGCCGTCTGATGTTTCCCATGCACTCATTGACTGGCATGGCCGAGTGCAATCCGAATATCGGGTCAAACTCGGGCATGCAGCAATTTTTTTTTCCTCCAACAGACACTGTCCAAGGATAAAAAAACAAACATGTGCATGGCCTCATAGCATAACAGTGGTCTGGGTGTGATCCGATGTTTTGTCGGATTGTACTCGGACCGAAAATACGGTTGTTTGCACGGTCTTTGAGATAGGTCATCAATGTCTGATTGGTGAGGGTACGACACCCGGCACCGCCCGCTTATCATCTGCTCCCGGTGTCTGTGGTGGCCGGAACTGCCCAATTATGAAGCAGCACAGCTCCATCGGCTGAATAGATTCCGTGGCCGAGTAATGCACATCCGCCCCCTATTGATGAATAGAGGACAGATGTGCAGCACCCGGCTATGGTCACTATATAGTCGACTGAGCTGTGCAGCAAACACCGAGAACAGCTGATCGGTGGAGGTGCTGGGTGTCGCACCCTCACCGATCAGATATTGATGACCTATCCCTTGGACAGTGCTGGGTGTCGAACCCCCACTGATCAGTCATTGATGACCTATCCTAAGTCTAGGCCATCAATCTTAAAGTCCCCAGCAACTCTTTTAAAGGGGAACTCCATGTCTAACAGCAATTGAGCATGTAATAAGATAGCATTCCCAGTTCATGGATCCCCTCTTATGTTAATTTTTCTGTCATACTGTATATCAAACCAGTGAACCAGCTTTGCTCATTTACCTGATACTAATGGATCATGACAGATAATAAATTATGGATCGTAACATATCTATCATAGATCTTGTAGAAATGGAATCTGAAAAAAAAACGGTATGAAGACAGCCTTTGTTATAAGCTAGTTCAACATACTTTTGAGTTAACCCAAACAAGTGAAAATTACGGCAGCGCTCTGTGGATGCTAAGATGTATGTAAATATAAAATTTTTGAATACTTAGAGAACCTATGAGCACAATTTTGTAATGTAAAGTGAAACACTAGTGTAATGGTGCTGTAATACTGATTACACCTTTGGTGAAGAAATACGCTTTGTTCTTCTTTAATCACATATGAAGTTTTCTGTTAACCCCTTCATGACATGGCCATTTTACGTTTTCGTTTTTTCCTCCCCTTTCCTCCATTTTCTTTGAAGAGCCATAACTTTTTTTTTTTCCCGTAAATATAATATATACAGTACAGACCAAAAGTTTGGACACCTTCTCATGTAAAGATTTTTCTGTATTTTCATGACTATGAAAATTGTACATTCACACTGAAGGCATCAAAACTATGAATAATCACATGTGGAATTATATACTTAACAAAAAAGTGTGAAACAACTGAAAATATGTCTTATATTCTAGGTTCTTCAAAGTAGCCACCTTTTGCTTTGATGACTGCTTTGCACACTCTTGGCATTCTCTTGATGAGCTTCAAGAGGCAGTCACCGGAAATGGTCTTCCAACAATCTTGAAGGAGTTTCCAGAGGTGCTTAGCACTTGTTGGCCCTTTTGCCTTCACTCTGCGGTCCAGCTCACCCCAAACCATCTCGATTGGGTTCAGGTCTGGTGACTGTGGAGGCCAGGTCATCTGGCGTAGCACCCCATCACTCTCCTTCTTGGTCAAATAGCCCTTACACAGCCTGGAGGTGTGTTTGGGGTCATTGTCCTGTTGAAAAATAAATGATTGTCCAACTAAACGCAAACCGGATGGAATAGCATGCCGCTGCAAGATGCTGTGCTAGCCATGCTGGTTCAGTATGCCTTCAATTTTGAATAAATCCCCAACAGTGTCACCAGCAAAGCACCACCACACCTCCTCCTCCATGCTTCATGGTGGAAACCAGGCATGTAGAGACCATCCGTTCACCTTTTCTGCGTCGCACAAAGACACGGTGGTTGGAACCAAAGATCTCAAATTTGGACTCATCAGACCAAAGCACAGATTTCCACTGGTCTAATGTCCATTCCTTGTGTTCTTTAGCCCAAACAAGTCTCTTCTGCTTGTTGCCTGTCCTTGGCAGTGGTTTCCTAGCAGCTATTTTACCATGAAGGCCTGCTGCACAAAGTCTCCTCTTAACAGTTGTTGTAGAGATGTGTCTGCTGCTAGAACTCTGTGTGGCATTGACCTGGTCTCTAATCTGAGCTGCTGTTAACCTGCGATTTCTGAGGCTGGTGACTCGGATAAACTTATCCTCAGAAGCAGAGGTGACTCTTGGTCTTCCTTTCCTGGGGCGGTCCTCATGTGAGCCAGTTTCTTTGTAGCGCTTGATGGTTTTTGCAACTGCACTTGGGGACACATTCAAAGTTTGCCCAATTTTTCAGACTGACTGACCTTCATTTCTTAAAGTAATGATGGCCACTCGTTTTTCTTTACTTAGCTGCTTTTTTCTTGCCATTATACAAATTCTAACAGTCTATTCAGTAGGACTATCAGCTGTGTATCCACCAGACTTCTGCACAACACAACTGATGGTCCAAACCCCATTTATAAGGCAAGAAATCCCACTTATTAAACCTGACAGGGCACACCTGTGAAGTGAAAACCATTTCCGGTGACTACCTCTTGAAGCTCATCAAGAGAATGCCAAGAGTGGGCAAAGCAGTCATCAAAGCAAAAGGTGGCTACTTTGAAGAACCTAGAATATGTAGCGTCGGCGTCCCTGCCTCTTGCTAGGCAGGGACGCTGTTCCCCTCACCTCTCCGCTCCGTGCCAGGCGTCCTCCTCCCGCTCTGCTGGCAGCGCGCGCTGCTTCCCGGCCACTGTGCTTAGGGCGCGCGCGCGCTCCCCCTCTCTTAAAGGGGCCGCGCGCGCCGTCCTAAGGAGTCCCCGGCCAATGGCCGGAGGACCTCACCATATATAAGGCACCTCCTCCAAAATGGAGGTGCCCGAGCAATGTTGTTGCAAAGCCTTTCAACTCTGCTTCAACCCTCAGGTCCCGTTACCAGTTACCTGCCAGTCACATGCCAGATTCCTGCCTGTTACTTATCTATCTGCGGTCCGACAGTCTGTCTACCAGCCCGGCCAGTCTGTCTATGGATCAGTCTGCCCACTCACCTGGGAGCGCTCACCTACTACCTGTCTGCTAGCCTACCTGGAGGCTCCGCCGTCACGTGCTGTGACCACCTGCCCATCCAGAGACTCTTGCCCGCTCACCTGTGAGCGCTCACCTGCTACCTGCCTGTTAGCCTACCTGGAGGCTCTGCCGTCACGTGCCGTGACCACCTGCCCATCCAGAGACTCTTGCCCGCTCACCTGCTACCTGCCTGTTAGCCTACCTGGAGGCTCTGCCGTCACGTGCCGTGACCACCTGCCTGTCCAGAGACTCTTGCCCGCTCACCTGGGAGCGCTCACCTGCTACCTGCCTGCTAGCCTACCTGGAGGCTCTGCCGTCACGTGCCGTGACCACCTGCCTGTCCAGAGACTCTTGCCCGCTCACCTGGGAGCGCTCCTCTGCTACCTGCCTGCTAGCCTACCTGGAGCCGTCACTTGCTGTGACCACCGGCCTGTCCAGAGACTCTTGCCCGCTCACCTGGGAGCGTCCACCTGCTACCTGCCTGCTAGCCTACCTGGAGGCTCTGCCGTCACTTGCCCATCCAGAGACTCTTGCCCGCTCACCTGCTACCTGCCTGTTAGCCTACCTGGAGGCTCTGCCGTCACGTGCCGTGACCACCTGCCTGTCCAGAGACTCTTGCCCGCTCACCTGGGAGCGTCCACCTGCTACCTGCCTGCTAACCTACCTGGAGGCTCTGCCGTCACTTGCCGTGACCACCCGCCTGTCAAGAGACTGTCCCCGTCACTTGCCGTGACCTCCTGCCCTTCTACCCAGAGACTGTCCCCGTCACCTGCCGTGTCCTCGTGCCCTTCTACAAAGAGACTGTCCCCGTCACTAGCCGTGACTACCTGCCCGCCTTCCCTGGGAGCCACCCGCTTCCTTACAAGGACTGCCCCCTTGTATAGTTGCTCAGAGGTTCCATCTCCCAGACCCGTTACAGTTTGCTTGGGCCATGGAACCCGGTGGCACCCAAGCTCCCTCGCTCTCGGACCTATGTCATGAACTGTCCCGTCAAAGGTCCCAACAGGAGTCCATCCTGAGTCATCTGCGGAATGTCAACTCTCGCCTGGACACTCTGACTGCTCCACCAGCAACCACCGCTAGTGTCATGACTCGCAGCCCGGCAGCGCCGCTGCCCACCAATACCATGGCATCCTGCCCCGGACCCCGGCTTTCTGCACCTCCTCGCTTCGGAGACGACCCCACTCAAGCTCGGGGCTTCATAAACCAGTGCACCCTGGACTTTGAACTCCTGTCCCACCAGTTTATCTCCGACCGGGCCAAAGTAGCCTTCATCATGTCCCATCTCACGGGGGAGGCACTGGCTTTGCTAAATCCTCTATGGGAGAGAGGAGACCCCCTGGTGTCCAACCTGCCAGCCTTTCTCACGGCTTTCCGGAAAGTCTTCGACGAACCCGGACGGAAGACCTCATCCGCATCATCTCTGCTACGCCTCCATCAAGGAAATCTCACCGTGGGCCAATATGCCATACGGTTCCGTACCCTTGCTTCGGAGCTGGCCTGGGATGACGACGCCCTGGTGTCTGTCATTTGGGAGGGTCTGTCCGGCCGTATTAAAGATGAACTCGCCGGTCGGGGCATACCTACCACTCTCGACGACTTAATAACTCTTGCCACCCGGATTGACATCCGGTTCCAGGAACGCGCCAAAGAGGTCACCCGTGAGAGGAGGTTTCCACGTCTAGCCCCAACCTTTCAGAAACCTGTCACTTCTCCCGCTACTCCCCAGGCGCACTCACTCGAGCCTATGCAGGTCGACCAGACCCGTCAAGAGTTACGCTGAGTCGAGGGGAGCTGCTTCTACTGTGGCAGTAAGGAGCACCGGATCCCTTCCTGCCCGGAGAGGTCGGGAAACGCCTGTGTCTAGGATTGCTCAGAGAGGTCGTCCTAGACAAGAGTAAACCCTCTCCATCTCTGTTGCTGTCGGTCTCTATCATCTGCGGGGAGAACCGTTATTTTGAACTAGCCCAACTTGACTCTGGAGCTGCCGGAAATCTCATTTCTCAGTCCCTGGTAGAGAAATACCGCATTCCCACCAAACCTCTGGCTGTACCCTTATCTGTCGCTGCCGTGGATGGGGGCCTCTTACCACATCCCATCCAACTCATCACTTAATCCATAACCCTGCAGGTGGGAATGCTGCACTCAGAGAGCATCTTCTTTCATGTTCTGCCTGGACTCTCTCACGCCCTCTTGCTAGGCCTACCTTGGCTTCAGAAACATGCACCCGTGCTTGATTGGCAGACCGGAGAAGTCCTTCGCTGGGGACAGGACTGCCATAAGACTTGATTAGTTCCCGTCCACCCTGTCTGTCCTTCTCCTACCCCAGCCAATCTACCTGGTCTTCCGGTTCCCTATTGGTCTTATGCGGACGTCTTTAATAAAAAGGAGGCCGAGACATTACCCCCTCATAGACCATACGACTGCCCAATCGACCTGATGCCCGGCGCTACTCCTCCCCATGGGCGTATTTACCCTTTGTCCGCTGCTGAGACCCGGTCCATGTCTGAATATATTGAGGAGAATCTGGCCCGGGGATTTATCCGGAAATCGACCTCCCCGGCGGGAGCAGGCTTCTTCTTCGTCAAAAAGAAGGACGGCTCACTCCGTCCCTGTATAGACTATAGAGGCCTTAACCAGATCACGGTGAAGAATAAATACCCCCTTCCGCTCATTCCGGAATTATTTGACCGTCTGAGGGGGGCTAGAATCTTCACCAAGCTGGACCTCCGTGGGGCGTATAACCTGGTCCGTATCCGTCAGGGGGATGAATGGAAGACGGTATTCAACACCCGGGACGGCCACTATGAATATCTGGTAATGCCCTTCAGTCTCTGTAACGCTCCTGCCGTCTTTCAAGAGTTGGTCAATGACATCTTCCGGGACCTTCTCTACTCCTGCGTAGTGGTGTACCTGGACGACATCTTGGTCTTCTCTCCGGATCTTCTCACTCACCGGAGGGATGTGTAACGGGTCTGGGAGGCGGAACCTCTGGGCTACTATACAAGGGAGCGGTCCTTGTAAGGGAACGGGTGGCGACCAGGCAGGCAGTCACAGCAGGTGACCGGGACAGTCTCTGGGTGTACGGGCAGGAGGTCACGGCAAGTGATCAGGGCAGTCTCTGGAAGAACGGGCTGGAGGTCACGGCAAGTGACCGGGGCAGTCTCTAGGTAAAGGGTAGGTACGACCTGTGATGGCTGAACCTCCAGGTAGGCTAGCAAGGCAGATGGAGGATGTGTGCTCCCAGGTGAGCAAGCGAGAGTCTCTGGAATAGCAGGTGGTCACAGCACGTGACGGCGGAGCCTCCAGGTAGGCAAGCAGGCAGGTAGCGGAGAAGCGCTCCCAGGTGAGCGGGCAAGAGTCTCTGGAATAGCTGGTGGTCCCAGCACGTGACAGCGGAACCCCCGGGCAGGCAAGCAGGCAGGTAGCGGAGAAGCGCTCCCAGGTGAGCGGGCAAGAGTCTGGAATAGCTGGTGGTCACAGCACGTGACAGCGGAGCCTCCGGGCAGGCAAGCAGGCAGGTAGCGGAGAAGCGCTCCCAGGTGAGCGGGCAAGCTGGTCCATAGACAGACTGACCGGAGTTGTAAGGCAGACCGTCGGACCTCAGGCAAGCAGGCAGGTAGCTGATGTGCGCTCCCAGGTGAGCGGGCAAGTTGGTCCTTAGACAGACTGACCGGAGTTGTAAGGCAGACCGTCGGACCTCAGGCAGGCAGGCAGGTAACAGGAAATCAGGCAGGATTAGGACAGCAAGCTGGCAGGAATCTGGCAGGTAACTGGCAGGTAACTGGCAACGGGACCTGAGGGCTGAAGCAGAGTAGAACGGTGCAACAACATTGCTCGGGCACCTCCATTTTGGAGGAGGTGCCTTATATATGGTAAAGTCCTCCGGCCATTGGCCGGGGACTCCTTAGGACGGCGCGCGCGGCCCCTTTAAGAGGGAGGGAGGGCGCGCGCGCGCGCGCCCTAAGCACGGTGGCCGGGAAGGAGCGCGCGCTGCCAGCAGAGCGGGAGAGGGACGCCGGGCACGGAGCAGAGCGGTGAGGGGAACAGCGTCCCTGCCTAGCAGAGGGCAGGGACGCCGGCACTACAGTACCCCCCCCTTTAGGCCCCCCCTTTTTTAGGCCAGATAGAAATTTAGCTAGGATGAGAGGGGCATGGATGTTCTCCCGGGGCTCCCACGTTCTCTCCTCAGGACCAAACCCCTTCCAATCTACCAGAAAAAAGGTCTTTCCTCTTACCCTTTTGGTGGCAAGAATGTTCTCTACCTCAAACTCGTCCTCAGCAGAAACCGGAGCAGGAGGCGTACCTGTAGACTTGGAAAAAGAGTTAAGCACCACGGGTTTGAGGAGAGATACATGGAAGGAGTTAGGGATCCGTAAGTTGGCCGGGAGTTTCAATTTATAGACCACCGGGTTGATCTGACTGATGACCTCCAGAGGACCGATGAACCGAGGCCCTAACTTGTAAGAAGGTATCTTGAGTCGAACATATTTAGATGAGAGCCAGACTTTATCTCCTGGACGAAATTGTGGAGGATCCAGGCGTTTTTTGTCAGCGTGTCTTTTCATACGCTCGGATGACAGAAGGAGTGCGGACCGGGTACTCTCCCATATGGAGGAAAATTTGCTAACGAGAGATTCCGCAGCCGGGTTGTCCACAGAGGTGGAGACAGGAAAAGGAATCCGAGGATGCTGACCAAAGACTACAAAAAACGGGGATTTGGAGGAGGATTCGCTCTCGTGATTATTATAAGAGAACTCGGCCCATGGTAGGAGATCCACCCAGTCAGAATGGTGGGCATTAACGAAGTGCCGGAGGTAACTGGTCAGGTTCTGATTGATCCGCTCCACTTGACCATTGGACTGTGGGTGGTAAGCGGAAGAGAAGTCCAGGGTGACGTCTAGTAGTTTACAAGTGGCTCTCCAGAAACGTGAGGTGAACTGTACCCCACGATCCGACACGATGTGGAGGGGCAGGCCATGAAGACGGAAGATGTGGCGGATAAAGTCTTTAGCCAGCTTGGGTGCAGACGGAAGGCCTGGCAGGGGAATAAAGTGAGCCATCTTGGAAAAGTGGTCAGCGACCACCCAAATGACCGTACAACCGGCAGAGACGGGGAGATCAGTTATAAAGTCCATTGCTATATGCTGCCAGGGGGCAGCAGGTACAGGAAGCGGAAGGAGGCGTCCGGCTGGCAGATGTCTCGGGACTTTGTTGCGGGCGCAGGACACACAGGCAGAAACAAAGTCTATTATGTCCTTGTGCAGGGTAGGCCACCAATAGTGCCGGGCAATAAGCTGGAGGGTCTTTTTCTGACCGGCGTGGCCAGCTAGTTTAGACGAATGGCCCCAGTGTAGGATCTTCTCCCGATCAGGTACTGAAACAAACGTCTTACCGGGAGGGAGACGATTTAGACTCACGGGAGCCACCTGCATTACTCTGGCGGGATCGATGATATGTTTAGGTTCTTCCTCGAGATCGGACACCAGAAAGGATCGGGACAAGGCGTCTGCTTTGACGTTTTTGTCAGCCGGGCGAAAATGAAGAACAAAATCAAAGCGAGCAAAAAACAAGGACCACCGGGCTTGGCGCGGGTTAAGTCTCTGGGCATGCTGGAGGTAAGCCAAGTTCTTGTGGTCAGTGTAAATTATTACCGGATGAAGAGCCCCCTCGAGTAGGTAACGCCACTCCTCCAACGCCAGCTTGATGGCCAATAACTCTCGGTCTCCTATGGAATAGTTGCGCTCAGAAGAGGAGAAGAGTTTGGAGAAGAAGCCACAAGTTACCATTCTCCCGGAAGATGATTTTTGAGTAAGTACCGCTCCGGCTCCAGAGGAGGAGGCGTCAACTTCCAGGAAGAACTGCTTGTTGCCGTCCGGGCGATGCAGCACCGGGGCGGAAGAGAAGGCCTGTTTTAGGGAAAGAAAGGCCTCCTCTGCTTCGGGCGGCCACTCTTTGGGATTAGTACCCTTACGGGTGAGCGCGGAAATTGGGGCAGTCCGGGAAGAGAAGTGCGGGATGAAGAGGCGGTAATAGTTGGCGAAGCCCAGGAACCGTTGAATAGCCTTCAACCCCTCTGGTCGGGGCCATTTCTCGATGGCAGACAGTTTCTCAGGATCCATTTGTAGGCCGGTCTGAGAGATAATGTAGCCCAGAAACGGAAGCGAGGTCTGCTCAAAGAGGCACTTCTCATATTTAGCGTAGAGATGGTTCTGCCTGAGCCTGAGCAGGACCTGACGAACATCCCTCCGGTGAGTCTGGAGATCCGGAGAGAAGACCAAGATGTCGTCCAGGTACACCACTACGCAGGAGTAGAGAAGGTCCCGGAAGATGTCATTGACCAACTCTTGAAAGACGGCAGGAGCGTTACAGAGGCCAAAGGGCATTACCAGATATTCATAGTGGCCGTCCCGGGTGTTGAATGCCGTCTTCCATTCATCCCCCTGACGGATACGAACCAGGTTGATTCTAGCCCCCCTCAGACGATCAAATAACTCCGGAATGAGCGGAAGGGGGTACTTATTCTTCACCGTGATCTGGTTAAGGCCTCTATAGTCTATACAGGGACGGAGAGAGCCGTCCTTCTTTTTGACGAAAAAGAAGCCTGCTCCCGCCGGGGAGGTAGATTTCCGGATGAATCCCCTGGCCAGATTCTCCTCAATATATTCGGACATCGACCGGGTCTCAGCAGCGGATAATGGATAAATACGCCCACGGGGAGGAGAAGTACCAGGTAACAGGTCGATAGGGCAGTCGTATGGTCTATGAGGGGGTAGTGTCTCTGCCTCCTTTTTATTAAAGACATCAGCATAAGACCAATAAGGAATCGGAAGTCCAGGTAGATTAGCTGGGGTAGGAGAAGGACGGACGGGATGAACGGGAACCAGACAGGTCTTATGGCAGCCCTGTCCCCAGCGAAGGACTTCTCCGGTCTGCCAGTCAAGAACGGGTGCATGTTTCTGGAGCCAAGGTAAGCCTAGCAAGAGGGCGTGAGAGAGTCCAGGCAGAACATGGAAGGAGATACTTTCAGAATGCAGCATTCCCACCTGCAGAGTAATGGATTCGGTGATGAGTTGGATGGGGCGTGGTAAGAGCCCCCCATCCACGGCAGCAACAGACAAGGGTACAGCCAGAGGTTTGGTGGGGATGCGGTATTTCTCTACCAGGGACTGTGAAATAAGATTCCCGGCTGCTCCAGAGTCCAGTTGGGCTAGTTCGAAATAACGGTTCTCCCCGTAGACGATTGAAACTGACAACAGCAGGGATGGAGAGGATTTATTCTTGTCTAGGTGGACCTCTCTGAGCGAACCTAGACACAGGCGTTTCCCGACCTCTCCGGGCAGGCACGGATCCGGTGCTCCTTACTGCCACAGTAGAAGCAGGTCCCCTCGGCACGGCGTAAGTCCTGACGGGTCTTGACCATCTTGGTCTGGTCGACCTGCATAGGCTCAGGAGGGTGTACCTGGTTAGAGACAGAAGGAGTGACGGGTTTCTGAAAAGTAGGAGCTAGACGTGGTAACCTCCTCTCACGGGTGACCTCTCTGGCACGCTCCTGGAACCGTAGGTCAATCCGGGTGGCAAGAGTTATTAAGTCATCGAGAGTGGTAGGAATGTCCCGACCGGCAAGTTCATCTTTAATACGGCCGGACAGACCCTCCCAGAAGACGGAAACCAGAGCGTCGTTATCCCAGGCCAGCTCCGAGGCAAGGGTACGGAACCGTATGGCATATTGGCCCACGGTGAGACTTTCCTGACGGAGGCGTAGCAACGATGATGCGGATGAGGTCTTCCGTCCGGGTTCGTCGAAGACTTTCCGGAAAGCCGTGAGAAAAGCAGGCAAGTTGGACACCAGGGGGTCTCCTCTCTCCCATAGAGGATTTAGCCAGGCCAGGGCCTCCCCGGTGAGATGGGACATGATGAATGCAATTTTGGCTCGGTCGGAGTTAAACTGGTGGGACAATAGTTCAAAGTGCAGGGTGCACTGGTTTATGAAGCCCCTAGCTTGAGCGGGGTCGCCTCCGAAGCGTGGAGGTGTAGAAAGCCGGGGTCCGGGGCAGGATGCCATGGTATTGGTGGGCAGCGGCGCTGCCGGGCTGCGAGTCATGACACTAGCGGTGGTTGCTGGTGGAGCAGTCAGAGTGTCCAGGAAAGAGTTGACATTCCGCAGATGACTCAGGATGGACTCCTGTTGGGACCTCTGACGGGACAGTTCATGACGTAGGTCCGAAAGCGAGAGAGCTTGGGTGCCACCGGGTTCCATGGCCCGAGCAAACTGTAACGGGTCTGGGAGGCGGAACCTCTGGGCTACTATACAAGGGAGCGGTCCTTTTAAGGGAGCGGGTGGCGACCAGGCAGGCAGTCACAGCAGGTGACCGGGACAGTCTCTGGGTGTACGGGCAGGAGGTCACGGCAAGTGATCAGGGCAGTCTCTGGAAGAACGGGCTGGAGGTCACGGCAAGTGACCGGGGCAGTCTCTAGGTAAAGGGTAGGTACGACCTGTGATGGCTGAACCTCCAGGTAGGCTAGCAAGGCAGATGGAGGATGTGTGCTCCCAGGTGAGCAAGCGAGAGTCTCTGGAATAGCAGGTGGTTACAGCACGTGACGGCGGAGCCTCCAGGTAGGCAAGCAGGCAGGTAGCGGAGAAGCGCTCCCAGGTGAGCGGGCAAGAGTCTCTGGAATAGCTGGTGGTCCCAGCACGTGACAGCGGAACCCCCGGGCAGGCAAGCAGGCAGGTAGCGGAGAAGAGCTCCCAGGTGAGCGGGCAAGAGTCTGGAATAGCTGGTGGTCACAGCACGTGACAGCGGAGCCTCCGGGCAGGCAAGCAGGCAGGTAGCGGAGAAGCGCTCCCAGGTGAGCGGGCAAGCTGGTCCATAGACAGACTGACCGGAGTTGTAAGGCAGACCGTCGGACCTCAGGCAAGCAGGCAGGTAGCTGATGTGCTCTCCCAGGTGAGCGGGCAAGTTGGTCCTTAGACAGACTGACCGGAGTTGTAAGGCAGACCGTCGGACCTCAGGCAGGCAGGCAGGTAACAGGAAATCAGGCAGGATTAGGACAGCAAGCTGGCAGGAATCTGGCAGGTAACTGGCAGGTAACTGGCAACGGGACCTGAGGGCTGAAGCAGAGTAGAACGGTGCAACAACATTGCTCGGGCACCTCCATTTTGGAGGAGGTGCCTTATATATGGTAAAGTCCTCCGGCCATTGGCCGGGGACTCCTTAGGACGGCGCGCGCGGCCCCTTTAAGAGGGAGGGAGGGCGCGCGCGCGCGCGCCCTAAGCACGGTGGCCGGGAAGGAGCGCGCGCTGCCAGCAGAGCGGGAGAGGGACGCCGGGCACGGAGCAGAGCGGTGAGGGGAACAGCGTCCCTGCCTAGCAGAGGGCAGGGACGCCGGCACTACAGTACCCCCCCCTTTAGGCCCCCCCTTTTTTAGGCCAGATAGAAATTTAGCTAGGATGAGAGGGGCATGGATGTTCTCCCGGGGCTCCCACGTTCTCTCCTCAGGACCAAACCCCTTCCAATCTACCAGAAAAAAGGTCTTTCCTCTTACCCTTTTGGTGGCAAGAATGTTCTCTACCTCAAACTCGTCCTCAGCAGAAACCGGAGCAGGAGGCGTACCTGTAGACTTGGAAAAAGAGTTAAGCACCACGGGTTTGAGGAGAGATACATGGAAGGAGTTAGGGATCCGTAAGTTGGCCGGGAGTTTCAATTTATAGACCACCGGGTTGATCTGACTGATGACCTCCAGAGGACCGATGAACCGAGGCCCTAACTTGTAAGAAGGTATCTTGAGTCGAACATATTTAGATGAGAGCCAGACTTTATCTCCTGGACGAAATTGTGGAGGATCCAGGCGTTTTTTGTCAGCGTGTCTTTTCATACGCTCGGATGACAGAAGGAGTGCGGACCGGGTACTCTCCCATATGGAGGAAAATTTGCTAACGAGAGATTCCGCAGCCGGGTTGTCCACAGAGGTGGAGACAGGAAAAGGAATCCGAGGATGCTGACCAAAGACTACAAAAAACGGGGATTTGGAGGAGGATTCGCTCTCGTGATTATTATAAGAGAACTCGGCCCATGGTAGGAGATCCACCCAGTCAGAATGGTGGGCATTAACGAAGTGCCGGAGGTAACTGGTCAGGTTCTGATTGATCCGCTCCACTTGACCATTGGACTGTGGGTGGTAAGCGGAAGAGAAGTCCAGGGTGACGTCTAGTAGTTTACAAGTGGCTCTCCAGAAACGTGAGGTGAACTGTACCCCACGATCCGACACGATGTGGAGGGGCAGGCCATGAAGACGGAAGATGTGGCGGATAAAGTCTTTAGCCAGCTTGGGTGCAGACGGAAGGCCTGGCAGGGGAATAAAGTGAGCCATCTTGGAAAAGTGGTCAGCGACCACCCAAATGACCGTACAACCGGCAGAGACGGGGAGATCAGTTATAAAGTCCATTGCTATATGCTGCCAGGGGGCAGCAGGTACAGGAAGCGGAAGGAGGCGTCCGGCTGGCAGATGTCTCGGGACTTTGTTGCGGGCGCAGGACACACAGGCAGAAACAAAGTCTATTATGTCCTTGTGCAGGGTAGGCCACCAATAGTGCCGGGCAATAAGCTGGAGGGTCTTTTTCTGACCGGCGTGGCCAGCTAGTTTAGACGAATGGCCCCAGTGTAGGATCTTCTCCCGATCAGGTACTGAAACAAACGTCTTACCGGGAGGGAGACGATTTAGACTCACGGGAGCCACCTGCATTACTCTGGCGGGATCGATGATATGTTTAGGTTCTTCCTCGAGATCGGACACCAGAAAGGATCGGGACAAGACGTCTGCTTTGACGTTTTTGTCAGCCGGGCGAAAATGAAGAACAAAATCAAAGCGAGCAAAAAACAAGGACCACCGGGCTTGGCGCGGGTTAAGTCTCTGGGCATGCTGGAGGTAAGCCAAGTTCTTGTGGTCAGTGTAAATTATTACCGGATGAAGAGCCCCCTCGAGTAGGTAACGCCACTCCTCCAACGCCAGCTTGATGGCCAATAACTCTCGGTCTCCTATGGAATAGTTGCGCTCAGAAGAGGAGAAGAGTTTGGAGAAGAAGCCACAAGTTACCATTCTCCCGGAAGATGATTTTTGAGTAAGTACCGCTCCGGCTCCAGAGGAGGAGGCGTCAACTTCCAGGAAGAACTGCTTGTTGCCGTCCGGGCGATGCAGCACCGGGGCGGAAGAGAAGGCCTGTTTTAGGGAAAGAAAGGCCTCCTCTGCTTCGGGCGGCCACTCTTTGGGATTAGTACCCTTACGGGTGAGCGCGGAAATTGGGGCAGTCCGGGAAGAGAAGTGCGGGATGAAGAGGCGGTAATAGTTGGCGAAGCCCAGGAACCGTTGAATAGCCTTCAACCCCTCTGGTCGGGGCCATTTCTCGATGGCAGACAGTTTCTCAGGATCCATTTGTAGGCCGGTCTGAGAGATAATGTAGCCCAGAAACGGAAGCGAGGTCTGCTCAAAGAGGCACTTTTCATATTTAGCGTAGAGATGGTTCTGCCTGAGCCTGAGCAGGACCTGACGAACATCCCTCCGGTGAGTCTGGAGATCCGGAGAGAAGACCAAGATGTCGTCCAGGTACACCACTACGCAGGAGTAGAGAAGGTCCCGGAAGATGTCATTGACCAACTCTTGAAAGACGGCAGGAGCGTTACAGAGGCCAAAGGGCATTACCAGATATTCATAGTGGCCGTCCCGGGTGTTGAATGCCGTCTTCCATTCATCCCCCTGACGGATACGAACCAGGTTGATTCTAGCCCCCCTCAGACGATCAAATAACTCCGGAATGAGCGGAAGGGGGTACTTATTCTTCACCGTGATCTGGTTAAGGCCTCTATAGTCTATACAGGGACGGAGAGAGCCGTCCTTCTTTTTGACGAAAAAGAAGCCTGCTCCCGCCGGGGAGGTAGATTTCCGGATGAATCCCCTGGCCAGATTCTCCTCAATATATTCGGACATCGACCGGGTCTCAGCAGCGGATAATGGATAAATACGCCCACGGGGAGGAGAAGTACCAGGTAACAGGTCGATAGGGCAGTCGTATGGTCTATGAGGGGGTAGTGTCTCTGCCTCCTTTTTATTAAAGACATCAGCATAAGACCAATAAGGAATCGGAAGTCCAGGTAGATTAGCTGGGGTAGGAGAAGGACGGACGGGATGAACGGGAACCAGACAGGTCTTATGGCAGCCCTGTCCCCAGCGAAGGACTTCTCCGGTCTGCCAGTCAAGAAAGGGTGCATGTTTCTGGAGCCAAGGTAGGCCTAGCAAGAGGGCGTGAGAGAGTCCAGGCAGAACATGGAAGGAGATACTTTCAGAATGCAGCATTCCCACCTGCAGAGTAATGGATTCGGTGATGAGTTGGATGGGGCGTGGTAAGAGCCCCCCATCCACGGCAGCAACAGACAAGGGTACAGCCAGAGGTTTGGTGGGGATGCGGTATTTCTCTACCAGGGACTGTGAAATAAGATTCCCGGCTGCTCCAGAGTCCAGTTGGGCTAGTTCGAAATAACGGTTCTCCCCGTAGACGATTGAAACTGACAACAGCAGGGATGGAGAGGATTTATTCTTGTCTAGGTGGACCTCTCTGAGCGAACCTAGACACAGGCGTTTCCCGACCTCTCCGGGCAGGCACGGATCCGGTGCTCCTTACTGCCACAGTAGAAGCAGGTCCCCTCGGCACGGCGTAAGTCCTGACGGGTCTTGACCATCTTGGTCTGGTCGACCTGCATAGGCTCAGGAGGGTGTACCTGGTTAGAGACAGAAGGAGTGACGGGTTTCTGAAAAGTAGGAGCTAGACGTGGTAACCTCCTCTCACGGGTGACCTCTCTGGCACGCTCCTGGAACCGTAGGTCAATCCGGGTGGCAAGAGTTATTAAGTCATCGAGAGTGGTAGGAATGTCCCGACCGGCAAGTTCATCTTTAATACGGCCGGACAGACCCTCCCAGAAGACGGAAACCAGAGCGTCGTTATCCCAGGCCAGCTCCGAGGCAAGGGTACGGAACCGTATGGCATATTGGCCCACGGTGAGACTTTCCTGACGGAGGCGTAGCAACGATGATGCGGATGAGGTCTTCCGTCCGGGTTCGTCGAAGACTTTCCGGAAAGCCGTGAGAAAAGCAGGCAAGTTGGACACCAGGGGGTCTCCTCTCTCCCATAGAGGATTTAGCCAGGCCAGGGCCTCCCCGGTGAGATGGGACATGATGAATGCAATTTTGGCTCGGTCGGAGTTAAACTGGTGGGACAATAGTTCAAAGTGCAGGGTGCACTGGTTTATGAAGCCCCTAGCTTGAGCGGGGTCGCCTCCGAAGCGTGGAGGTGTAGAAAGCCGGGGTCCGGGGCAGGATGCCATGGTATTGGTGGGCAGCGGCGCTGCCGGGCTGCGAGTCATGACACTAGCGGTGGTTGCTGGTGGAGCAGTCAGAGTGTCCAGGAAAGAGTTGACATTCCGCAGATGACTCAGGATGGACTCCTGTTGGGACCTCTGACGGGACAGTTCATGACGTAGGTCCGAAAGCGAGAGAGCTTGGGTGCCACCGGGTTCCATGGCCCGAGCAAACTGTAACGGGTCTGGGAGGCGGAACCTCTGGGCTACTATACAAGGGAGCGGTCCTTTTAAGGGAGCGGGTGGCGACCAGGCAGGCAGTCACAGCAGGTGACCGGGACAGTCTCTGGGTGTACGGGCAGGAGGTCACGGCAAGTGATCAGGGCAGTCTCTGGAAGAACGGGCTGGAGGTCACGGCAAGTGACCGGGGCAGTCTCTAGGTAAAGGGTAGGTACGACCTGTGATGGCTGAACCTCCAGGTAGGCTAGCAAGGCAGATGGAGGATGTGTGCTCCCAGGTGAGCAAGCGAGAGTCTCTGGAATAGCAGGTGGTCACAGCACGTGACGGCGGAGCCTCCAGGTAGGCAAGCAGGCAGGTAGCGGAGAAGCGCTCCCAGGTGAGCGGGCAAGAGTCTCTGGAATAGCTGGTGGTCCCAGCACGTGACAGCGGAACCCCCGGGCAGGCAAGCAGGCAGGTAGCGGAGAAGAGCTCCCAGGTGAGCGGGCAAGAGTCTGGAATAGCTGGTGGTCACAGCACGTGACAGCGGAGCCTCCGGGCAGGCAAGCAGGCAGGTAGCGGAGAAGCGCTCCCAGGTGAGCGGGCAAGCTGGTCCATAGACAGACTGACCGGAGTTGTAAGGCAGACCGTCGGACCTCAGGCAAGCAGGCAGGTAGCTGATGTGCTCTCCCAGGTGAGCGGGCAAGTTGGTCCTTAGACAGACTGACCGGAGTTGTAAGGCAGACCGTCGGACCTCAGGCAGGCAGGCAGGTAACAGGAAATCAGGCAGGATTAGGACAGCAAGCTGGCAGGAATCTGGCAGGTAACTGGCAGGTAACTGGCAACGGGACCTGAGGGCTGAAGCAGAGTAGAACGGTGCAACAACATTGCTCGGGCACCTCCATTTTGGAAGAGGAAGAGGTGCCTTATATATGGTAAAGTCCTCCGGCCATTGGCCGGGGACTCCTTAGGATGGCGCGCGCGGCCCCTTTAAGAGGGAGGGAGGGCGCGCGCGCCCTAAGCACAGTGGCCGGGAAGGAGCGCGCGCTGCCAGCAGAGCGGGAGAGGGACGCCGGGCACGGAGCAGAGCGGTGAGGGGAACAGCGTCCCTGCCTAGCAGAGGGCAGGGACGCCGGCACTACAGGATGTTCGTCAGGTCCTGCTCAGGCTCAGGCAGAACCACCTCTACGCTAAATATGAGAAGTGCCTCTTTGAGCAGACCTCGCTTCCGTTCTTGGGCTACATAATCTCTCAGTCCGGCCTACGAATGGATCCTGAGAAACTGTCTGCCATCCAGAAGTGGCCCCGACCAGAGGGGTTGAAGGCTATTCAGCGGTTCCTGGGCTTCGCTAACTACTACCGCCTCTTCATACCACACTTTTCTTCCCGGACTGCCCCAATCTCTGCGCTCACCCGTAAGGGCACTAATCCCAGAGAATGGCCGCCCGAAGCCGAGGAAGCCTTTCTTTCCTTAAAGCAGGCTTTCTCTTCCACCCCGGTGCTGCATCGTCCGGACGGCAACAAACAATTTTTCCTGGAAGTGGACGCCTCCTCCTCTGGAGCCGGAGCGGTACTTACCCAAAAGTCGTCTTCCGGAAGAATGGTAACTTGCGGCTTCTTCTCCAAACTCTTCTCCCCTTCTGAGCGCAATTATTCTATAGAGACCGAGAGTTATTGGCCATTAAGCTGGCATTGGAGGAGTGGCGTTACCTGCTCGAGGGGGCACTTCACCCGGTAATTATTTACACGGACCACAAGAACTTGGCTTACCTCCAGAGCGCCCAGAGACTTAACCCGCGCCAAGCCCGGTGGTCCTTGTTTTTTGCCCGCTTTGATTTCGTTCTTCATTTTCGCCCGGCAGACAAAAACATCAAAGCTGACGCCTTGTCCCGATCCTTCCTGGTGTCTGATCTAGAGGAGGAGCCTAAGCACATCATTGATCCCGCCAGAGTAATGCAGGTGGCCCCCGTGAATCTCCCTCCCGGTAAGACGTTCGTAACAGTACCTGATTGGAAGAAGATCCTACACTGGGGTCACTCGTCTAAGCTAGCTGGCCACGCCGGTCAGAAAAAGACCCTCCAGCTTATTACCCGGCATTACTGGTGGCCTACCCTGCACAAGGACGTAACAGACTTTGTTTCAGCCTGTGTGTCCTGCGCCTGCAACAAGGTTCCGAGACATCTGCCAGCCGGTCGCCTCCTTCCTCTTCTAGTACCTGCTGCCCCGTGGCAGCATATAGCTATGGACTTTATAACGGATCTCCCTGTCTCTGCCGGTTGTACGGTCATTTGGATGGTCGCTGACCGCTTTTCCAAGATGGCTCACTTCATTCCCCTGCCAGGCCTCCCGTCTGCAACCGAGCTGGCTAAAGACTTTATCCGCCACATCTTCCGTCTCCATGGCCTGCCCCTCCACATCGTGTCTGATCGTGGGGTTCAGTTCACCTCACGCTTCTGGAGAGCCACATGCAAGCTGCTGGACGTCACCCTGGACTTCTCCTCCGCTTACCACCCACAGTCCAATGGTCAAGTGGAGCGGATCAATCAGATCCTGACCAGTTACCTCCGGCACTTCGTTAATGCCCACCATTCGGACTGGGTGGATCTCCTACCATGGGCCGAGTTCTCTTACAATAATCACGAGAGCGAATCTTCCTCCAAATCCCTGTTTTTTGTAGTCTTCGGTCAGCATCCTCGGATCCCATTTCCCGTCTCCACCTCGGTGGACAATCTGGCTACGGAATCTCTCGTTAGCGAATTCTCCTCCATTTGGGAGAGTACCCGATCCGCACTCCTTCAGTCGTCCGAGCGGATGAAAAAACACGCTGACAAAAACCGCCTGGATCCTCCACAATTCCGTCCTGGAGATAAAGTCTGGCTCTCGTCCAAGTATGTCCGGCTCAAGATTCCTTCCTACAAGTTAGGGCCTCGGTTCATCGGCCCACTGGAAGTTATCAAACAAATCAACCCAGTGGCCTATAAATTGAAACTCCCGGCCAACTTGCGGATCCCTAATTCCTTCCATGTATCTCTCCTCAAACCCGTGGTACTTAACTCTTTTTCCAAGTCTACAGGTACGCCTCCTGCTCCGGTTTCCGCTGAAAACGAGTTTGAGGTAGAGAACATTCTGGCCACCAAAAGGGTAAGAGGAAAGACCTTTTTTCTAGTGGATTGGAAGGGGTTTGGTCCTGAGGAGAGAACTTGGGAGCCCCAGGAGAACATCCATGCCCCTCTCATCCTTGATAAATTTCTGTCTGGCCTAAAAAAGGGGGGGCCTAAAGGGGGGGGTACTGTAGCGTCGGCATCCCTGCCTCCTGCTAGGCAGGGACGCTGTTCCCCTCAACTCTCCGCTCCGTGCCCGGCGTCCTCCTCCCGCTCTGCTGGCAGCGCACGCTGCTTCCCGGCCACTGTGCTTAGGACGCGCGCTCCCCCTCTCTTAAAGGGGCCGCGCGCGCCGTCCTAAGGAGTCCCCGGCCAATGGCCGGATGACCTCCCCATATATAAGGCACCTCCTGCAAAATGGAGGTGCCCGAGCAATGTTGTTGCAAAGCCTTTCAACTCTGCTTCAGCCCTCAGGTCCCGTTACCAGTTACCTGCCAGTCACCTGCCAGTCACCTGCCAGATTCCTGCCTGTTACTTATCTATCTGCGGTCCGACAGTCTGCCTACCAGCCCGGCCAGTCTGTCTATGGATCAGTCTGCCCGCTCACCTGGGAGCGCTCACCTGCTACCTGCCTGTTAGCCTACCTGGAGGCTCTGCCATCACGTGCCGTGACCACCTGCCTGTCCAGAGACTCTTGCCCGCTCACCTGGGAGCGCTCCTCTGCTACCTGCCTGCTAGCCTACCTGGAGCCGTCACTTGCTGTGACCACCGGCCTGTCCAGAGACTCTTGCCCGCTCACCTGGGAGCGTCCACCTGCTACCTGCCTGCTAGCCTACCTGGATGCTCTGCCGTCACTTGCCGTGACCACCCACCTGTCAAGAGACTGTCCCCGTCACTTGCCGTGACCTCCTGCCCTTCTACCCAGAGACTGTCCCCGTCACCTGCCGTGTCCTCCTGCCCTTCTACCCAGAGACTGTCCCCGTCACTAGCCGTGACTACCTTCCCACCTTCCCTGGGAGCCACCCGCTTCCTTACAAGGACTGCCCCCTTGCATAGTTGCTCACAGGTTCCACCTCCCAGACCCGTTACAGAATATAAGACATATTTTCAGTTGTTTCACACTTTTTTGTTAAGTATATAATTCCACATGTGTTAATTCATAGTTTTGATGCCTTCAGTGTGAATGTACAATTTTCATAGTCATGAAAATACAGAAAAATCTTTAAATGAGAAGGTGTGTCCAAACTTTTGGTCTGTACTGTATGTGTATGTGTGTGTGTGTGTGTGTGTATATATATATATATATATATATATATATATATATATATATATATTTGTAACCTTATTACACTTTCGGTCCACCTACTTTTGGACCACCCTGTATATATATGGAGCTCTAGCTCCATTCTCCACCTAATGCAGCACCCCACTAGCTGATGGACAGTTTGCGCTGCTGTATGATGAGCGGCATATGTTCTGATCATTGGGTTAGCCTATGTTCACATGTGCATCACAGGTTGTCATTGCATCTTTCATCATATTTTCTTCCAAAGTAGTCCATCAGTATAAGAAGTATTTAGTATGATTAGTCCTCCAGTATTTCTTTGTTCTTCTAATCAAATGTAAGCAGATTGTTAGATTTATATTTAGAAATTCTGTAAAATGTCTAATTTCATGGTTTTCATTATTCTCATGGTATTTCATTATGTCTCATTATGAGGGCTTTGTATCATGTTTCTGTAATGCAATAGTTAATGATAACAAAAGCCTACTCATTGAACATTGTGTTCACTCTGATGAGCAGCAGTATTTTTTGTATTTTGGATTTGAGCAGTTATATGACAGACAAGACTAAAGTTTTGTCTTCCAAACAAAACGTCTCATTTCCCTTTCTGTAAAACGAATGCCAGAACACTATTTGTATATCATACATTATTGTTGTTGCCCTCACATCTATGAAAGTGTCACATGTCTGTAAAAAACACTTGTTGCATTTTTTCTGTATAGTTTTTGGCTAATTAAAAACTGTGCATTCATTTATTTACTTTTAGATTGGCAACATGCAGTCTTGTGTAGCACCATCATTATGTTGTCGGATGTAAGGCGTATCGCATTATAGCACTGGAAAAACATGAAAAATTCTTGCAAATATTGTGCTTGGTCAGATGTAAACATGACTTCCCCTTCATCAGTGCGGCAAGGTTCTGACCACTGAGTCATCATACAGTCTCTGTGCTATATTTTCAGATCAGGAGTCAATGGTACTGGTGCTATCCGGGTCCTTAGCCGTGTAGAATCTCACAAAATGTCAGACTGCTTTTAAGCTCCTAAATCAACCTCATATATTGATGCCATAATTATGTAGGTTGAAGCTGCCAACAGTTTTTTTCTACATGTACACTGCTCAAGAAAATAAAGGGAACACTTAAACAACAGAATATAACTCCAAGTAAATCAAACTTCTGTGAAATCAAACTGTCCACTTAGGAAGCAACACTGATTGACAATCAATTTCACATGCTGTTGTGCAAATGGAATAGACAATAGACGGAAATTAAAAACTCAATAAAGGAGTGGTTCTGCAGGTGGGGACAACAGACCACATCTCAGTACCAATGCTTTCTGGCTGATGTTTTGGTCACTTTTGAATGTTGATTGTGCTTTCACACTCATGGTAGCATGAGACGGACTCTACAACCCACAGAAGTTGCTCAGGTAGTGCAGCTCATCCAGGATGGCACATCAATGCGAGCTGTGGCAAGAAGGTTTGCTGTGTCTGTCAGCGTAGTGTCCAGAGGCTGGAGGCGCTACCAGGAGACAGGCCAGTACACCAGGAGACGTGGAGGGTGCCGTAGGAGGGCAACAACCCAGCAGCAGAACTGCTACCTCCGCCTTTGTGCAAGGAGGAACAGGAGGAGCACTGCCAGAGCCCTGCAAAATGACCTCCAGTAGGCCACAAATGTGCATGTGTCTGCACAAACTGTTAGAAACTGACTCCATGAGGGTGGTATGAGGGTTTGACGTCCACAGATGGGGGTTGTGCTCACAGCCCAACACCGTGCAGGACGCTTGGCATTTGCCACAGAACACCAGGATTGGCAAAGTCGCCACTGGCGCCCTGTGCTCTAAACAGATGAAAGCAAGTTCACACTGAGCACATGTGACAAACGTGACGGAGTCTGGAGAAGCTGTGGAGAGCGATCTGCTGCCTGCAACATTCTTCAGCATGACTGGTTTGGCAGTGGGTCAGTAATGGTGTGGGGTGGCATTTCTTTGGAGCGCCGCACTGCCCTCCATGTGATTGCCAGAGGTAGCCTGACTGCCATTAGGTACCGAGATGAGATCCTCAGACCCCTTGTGAGACCATATGCTGGTGCGGTTGGCCCTGGGCTCCTCCTAATGCAGGACAATGCCAGACCTCATGTGGCTGGAGTGTGTCAGCAGTTCCTGCAAGATGAAGGCATTGAAGCTATGGACTGGCCCGCCCGTTCCCCAGACCTGAATCAGATTGAGCACATCTGGGACATCGTGTTTCACTCCATCCACCAACGTCACGTTGCACCACAGACTGTCCAGGAGTTGGCGGATGCTTTAGTCCAGGTCTGGGAGGAGATCCCACAGGAGACCATCCGCAACCTCATCAGGAGCATGCCCAGGCGTTGTAGGGAGGTCATACAGGCACGTGGAGGCCACACACAATACTGAGCCTCATTTTGACTTGTTTTAAGGACATTACAGCAAAGTTGGATCAGCCTGTAGTGTGTTTTTCCACTTTAATTTTCGGGGTGACTCCAAATCCAGGCCTCCATTGGTTAATCAATGTGATTTCCATTGATGATTTTTGTGTGATTTTGTTGTCAGCACATTCAACTTCGTACAGAACAAAGTATTCAATGAGAATATTTCATTCATTCAGATCTAGGATGTGTTATTTGAGTGCTCCCTTTATTTTTTTGAGCAGTGTATTAGCGCTGCAGCCCTTCATTCTGAGGATTTTACAGGGTCTCAAAGGTTAAACTCTATAAACTCTTAACTGATGGCATGACCTAGATATATCAGCTATACAATATAACCATAAGAACACATCTTAAAATAACATTTTGCAAGTACACAACTGCTTGAAGGCTGTGGATGTAGTTGTAGGCATTATTTTTACTAAAATTCATCTATTTTTAGCATGTCAACTTTGCAATTTTGTTTTCCTTTTTGTCTACAGTAGCCTTTATGCATTCTTATATATTGCAGGCTCCCCAGTCCTGTTTAGTGTGAAATGTGTCATATGTGTGTCATCTGAACGCTCGGTCTGGATCCTCCTTTTGCTTTTGTAAACACAAATCTCTTAACAACCAAATAAATATATGCTAGCTAAGAATGAAGTCAGTTTTTTGAACCTTAGAGGGGTATTCCCATCTCCAGGATCCTACCCCAATATGTATTAGGTGTAATAATAATATCAGCAAATACATCCAATTATAAATGTAGTATAGTTCTTCTGATTGGCTATGTCGTTTACCCCATGTATATGGCAGTGCTGTAGATTAGATATCCATGGTTACGACCACTGATATAATGACTGTTATTTGTTAATAGTCTTAGTTTACCAGCAGCCACATGTGACCCCTGTAGCAAATTGGTGGCTGGAGTCACACTCTGCACCACTGACATCATGCAATTGCTCTAAAAGGGGAGCAGCACTAGAGCGCCAGCCCTGAATAGCCATCAGAATCAAGAGGTGGGTAGTGTTTTCATCACATCTTAAGCTTTCAATTTTCTGTTTTTAGAAATGGGACAAGCCCTGTAAGTAAAGGGTTTTTTGTTTGTTTGTTTGCTTTTTACCATGCCAGGTGACAGCTGATTAAGAGCTTAGTTAAAGGGAATCTGTCACCCCCTGGCACTTATCTGACCTCTAATATGGGCATACAGGTGATAGAAATGTAAATCTATACTTACGTGTATGCACCCATATTAGAGGTCTTGTTGTAGAAAAATGTCTTTTTATTCCTACAAGTTTCTGATGTGAAGAAATCCCCTCCTCCTGTGGTAATTACAATGTTTCTCCCCTCCCCTGTATGGCACAGTTCCCTGTGATGTGCAGTTGCAGCAGCCAAATCCAGGCACTGTGACATGCAGGGGAGGGGGGGAAACATTGTAATTACCACAGGAGGCAGGAATTTCTTCAGGGCCCCAGGACTGGAACACATCAGAAACTTGTAGGAATAAAAAGACATTTTACAGCAACATGACCTCTAATATGAGGCATGCAGGTAGGTATAGATTTACATTTCTATCTCCTGTATGCCCATATTAGAGGTCAGATAAGTTCCAGGGGGTGATAGATTCCCTTTAATGCACAAATAGGCATAATCTACATATAGAATGTTTGCTGTAATAATGTTCTAAGTTTTGGCGGCACCTTCTCCCAAGCCATGCATAAGTAGAGGTAGATCCTACAATACATACTGTAGTAATCCGCCCTGTAGTATTTGTTTTAATCCCTCTCAGATTCTTCACCGAATATGTCCAGACTCTGTTATTGGCTGGCCTGCACAATAGCAAGAATTATTTTACTAAATGCACAAGAAGATCTACGTAGTCTGACTGGCCAAGAACAAATTAAGGGGATCTTTCTGCAAATAATAAAGGAGCAGAAAGAGGTACCATAGCAAGTATGTGTCATCACGCACTAAGGAACTTTAAATAATATTTCTGATTTTAAAATGTTGTGGTTTTTTTTGCGTGATTTAACAGAGAGAAATGTAATATTTAATCATTGGACTGCTTATTTAAATCCATTTTAGATTTCCATATTAAGCTTTGCAGAAAGTTTGAATTCCTTCAGGGAGCTCTTAGAGATTTCTTTTAGTGAAAATGTAAGTAAACTGCATTGATTTGTATATTGTGTCATATGTCAAATAACAGAAACCTAAAGTGCTAGAAGAATTTTCCATAGAGACTTTCATTGTGGAAATCATGGTGGTCCAAGGTCTCTGACTTCACTAACCAGATCTACTTAGATGTAGCTATGACGCATACAAGCAGAGATTTTTGCTGAATTTTTGTCTATATTGTTTCCAAACATAAAAGATTTAGTATTACTCATTCTTAATGACAATGGATGGATAGATAGAGTAAATATCCATGAGAGAGAAGTGACAAGTTATATACTCATGATTACCTTATCTCCATCCAAACAAACACCATCAATTGTTCTCATCTGAAGCGCTGCCACATGTGGGTGGTAACTCTAATATATGGCCTTTGGAGCTGGCTGCCGGATTATTCTCAATTGAAGCATGTTCAGCCCTTTAGTCAGAATTTTCCTAAAGCCCAGAAAAGGTCTAATTGAAGGAGTCTTGTGGAGGTCATGCCATTCCCATGCTGATAGCGTAGCAGATAGCAGACAATTACAGTGCGGCTTCACAAAGCACTATTGGCCTCTTATCTGCAAACAGCATTATATTGCATTGCATGCCTATTTTCTTTGAAGCACTGGGTACATCAGACACAAACCATCCAATTAATCTTCTGGAAATATTGTTAGGAGACGACCCTAAAGCAGAGTATTTATAATACTGCCGGTTAGTGGCATTCACATTATTTGTAGTGTTATCCTAATGCCTTAATTTTTATTAAATATTGCCAATATCATTGCAAAAATGTAATAATTTTCCAGATTTTAGATGCATAGTTTAATCCTGGTGCGCTGTGTCACGTTTGACGATTGATATCGGTCAGACCTATAGATTATATTATCTCATTATATAAAGTTGCTGTACAATGGATGCTCCTTGCAGCGTATATTTCCCGTTCCCACTCTCACATTAGTGGTAATATATTTATAATGTGTTTGTTGCATTTATATTCATATTGCCTTTTGCTGCCTCCTAGCTAAGCAGTAAATCATTTCTGTGTATCATAAGTAAATGGCATTACTAATAACATGGTGAATTACTTTGTGGGGGATTTTCATATCTTGTCCTGTCATTATTAATTATAATGCAGTTGGCTTCCATAAAACCTGTCTAAGGAATATTTTATCGTTCTCTACAGTAACATTGCATTCTGCAATAACTGTTTGTCATGATTTCTTAGTAGGCAAATTTTCCATATTTATAGATTTTACCTTGGAGCTGCACATAAACTTTTCTTTAAATAACAATATTGCTTTATACATTTTTTCAAGCTAATCAGATTTACAACCCTTAGTTGTTGGTGTGAAATGCAGATAAAAAAGATATTGATTAAAATATCATAAAATAAGTTCAAAAACAACATAAGTCCATCAACCCAACCTATTTTTTTACAGCGCTGATCCAAAGAATGACAATAATCCCAACTCCTGATAACTTCAATGAATCAAGGACTCATCTCAGCAATGTTATACTTATTATATTGAATATGCAGTCTTATCTATAAATAGTCAGTATGTCAGAGTGGGAGGAGCTGAGCAGATTCATATATAGTTTTTTGGGGAAAGACTCTGTATATGTAACGGGGGTTACCTCGACAGAGAGGTTCCAGAGAACTGCAGCGTTCTGGGCATAGTTCAGACACACTGGGCCGAAGCTCCTCTCCAGTTTAGCTGCTTTTTTCCAGCAGTGCGGGAGTTAATCTGGGTTGCTGGGTTTTCCTGAGACTCTGGTCTCTCAGCTGATTTGTGTTAACTACTCTTCCCTTCTATATAGACTCAGCTATGACTTCCTGGAGCGTCAGTGATCAGTTCTTCTGCCTGACTTGGAGAGTGAAGGAGGAGCGTTGTGTATAGGAGCTTGGAGGTTTACTTAGCTATCGTGGTTGCTGTTTTGCTGCGTGTTTACCTGCTTTCTCTCCTGTTTGATTTCCCCTCCTTAACTCCCTTGTGTTTCCTCCGTGGCTGAGTGAGCATTTAGTGTGACTTCTATTTCTGTTTACCCTGTCTGTATTTCCCTGTCTTGTCACAGTATCATTATTTTGTACTGTCTTCCTGCGTGGGGGGAGAGGGAGTCACTGTCAGGGCTTGCGGAGGACTTAAGGAGATGCTGGCAGCTCAGGCCTCCTCACCATCAGAGGTACCCCTGAGATGAGGGAAAGTCAGGGTTCCCCTAGTGTGCCAGGGACAGGTGCGGGTCCCAATGCTCAGCCATTTCCCGGTTTCGTAGTTTACGGCTTGACAGTATAACTTGGAATTTTTTAGTTCTGATTTGTGCTCATTCTAGGATTAAGAGTCCAGTGGGTGGTCCTTCTCACTGATTGACCACTATCTCTTTATACACTCATAAAAAAGACTATCAATCACTAACAGGGCATTCAGCTGGGGTGTTAAGCCCAGAGTGAACTTGAATTTAAATAAGACCAGGGATTTTTAATGGGAGTACCTGGAGTAGGAACCCAAGATGCAAAATACTTAAGTGGAACACTACATACAAAGTTGCAAGTGGTAAACAGGAGTTTTATTGTAAGGCAAACCACACTATGTGACATGTTTTTAAATACTGATTGCAGTGTAATGAATAGTGAGCTGCTGGCATGTCATAGCACTAAAAGAAACCCAACCTCCCTCACATCAGAAGTGCAGTCATGCATTTTCCTTAGCAGCGAATACACAAATTACAGAGGTGACAGAAAACATAGTCTGTTTAGTAACCTTCTGTGAAGCTTATCTCTAACACATGAAAAAAATATATTTTAGTTAATGTCAGTTTCAATTGGTACTTTGTTACTCCTTTTCTGGCTTCTTTTCTGGCTTATATGTAGACAATACATGCATCTATTTCCACTCTGCATCTGCCACCTGCTACACTGATACACCTGAAAGTGTAGCAAGAGAGCAGCTTCAGAGAGGAGCCCCGGAGGAGAATGCGCCCACACTTACCCTGGCCTTGGCCAGACTGGGTTCAGGTGGGGCTTATGGTCAGCAAACAAGCGCTTTCATTCAAAAATAGAAAAAGTCTCCCAAACGCAAATTGATGGGGCATAATGGTGCTTGAGCTCTTGGCTCCAAGTCAAGGGTGCACAGAAGCCCACCTCGTGTGATTTTTATAGGGGCTATGTCCGCAATTTGTCTGTGCAGCTAGTTTAAAATGCATTTTGGACGTGATAGGCTCCCTTTAATTTAAACATTCATTTCTAATGTTACCTTAAGTCATTGAGTTCACTAGTAATAAACCACATTGTACATCCTTCCTCTTGTGTTAGCTTTCTGTTACTCTTTCTTATGTTAACGGATCGGTTTTGACCCGTGTCTTAAATCACCCCTAGGATACCCTAAAAACAGTTATTTATGATCCAATTTGTTTCTTACCTCTTAGTTACCTTGTTAGGGTTTCTCATCCATGGAAGGATTGATTTTAATATTTTTGTTGTGGCCCCCTGGGCCTTTCATTTGAGAGCATACCCTTCATTTTCAGTATAAAAATATTGTCAAATGAACCTCAAGAGAATAATATAAACTTAAAAAAGTTTGTTATATTACCTGACTATTACTGAAGGGTTTTAGAACACATTTCTTAAATGTAAAAAAAAAGTATACATATATATTTTATATTATTAACTCTAGTAACATCTATGGTGTTATGAGTCAATTTTGACCCATATCTAACTACTTTATGAAAAAGGCAAAAAAACAGATTTTTTTTTTTTATAGAACTTTAATACAAATAAAAGATGAAAATTATATTAACATTAATAGCAATAATAATAAAAAGTAGCTTTTCTAGGTCAAACAAACAAACAACAATCAATCAAGCAAATCAACAGAAATCAAGTACTAGTTTTTAGATGCATTAGTATTTAGATGCATGTGTGGCAAAAAGTGACACTTTTTGTGCGTTCTTTGCAGAGGTATTTTTTGCAGCCGAAGCACAATGTGTTTGTCTTTCTGTCCTTATTGCTAGGGCAGACCTGACACGTCTTTCTTTTAGAATCAGGTGGTCTCACTGGGGTTGTGGTTGATGTTGAGGCAGGCCTGGTTGAGGAGGATGCTGGTGATGATGCTCTTTGTGTTGCTGTGGGTGTGGACAAAGCACTTGTTGAGTTCTGGAGTTGTCGGACCAAGGCTGCAGCGGCTGGGTCTCGGGGCACTCGTTCCCTTTGGTCAATGTGCGCCTTGACAAGGGATCTTCCTAGTTCCTCAAGAAACATCCTCCGCTTGTGTTTTTTCTTTGAATTCCATCCTTGGTGAATGTGGGTCCACAACACAAATGAATTGCATGCTGACACATCAAAGATGTTGTAAAATACAACCATTGGCCATCTCCTAGTCATTCGCTGGCAAGTGTAGGTGGCAGTCAGCTTGTCCAGGTTGTCCACTCCTCCTTTGTTTTTGTTATAGTCCAGGATGATTCTGGGCTTTTTGTCACTTCCTGATGACACCGCTGCATCTTTGTGAAGTGTGGACATCAGTACCACATTCCGTCGTTTTTGGGGCAGTATGAAACAGTAGTGATGGTGTCTGTAAAAACAAACTTTGAGGAAAGTGGAGCCCTGTCCTTCATCTGCAACAATTCAGCGAGCTGCTCAGGTTTGTTTTTTTTCACTGTGCCCACCATGGTGATTTTCCTCCTGAGAAGTTCTTGTCCAAGGTCATAGCTGGTAAAAAAAATTGGCACAAGTAATGTTGTGACCCTGCAGTCCAGTAGTCATATCGAGGACTACACGTTTTCCTTGTTTTTTTTCAGGGATGCCGCTTGCAGACTTGCCTGTGTAAATCTGTAGATTCCATGCATAGCTAGTTTTTGCATCACAGGCTGCCCAAATTTTTATGCCGTATTTGCCTGGCTTACTTGGCATGTATTGCCGGAAGGGGCATTTTCCGCGGAAAGGGAGAAAACGTTCGTCTACTGTCACCTCTGGCCCTGGGTTGAACATCAGTGGAAGGAGCTGCACCCATTTCTCCCAAACATCCCTGATGGGAGCAAGTTTGTCAGATTTTGTTCTTGTGTCTCTGTTGTCAAATCTGAGGACTCTTGATATCATTTGAAAATTTTGAAGTGACATTGTTGCCCGGAAAATATTCCTGCCTGTGATGCGTCCCAGAGACTATCAGTGGCCTCATTGCAGGATTTGTACACTCCAGCAAGGAGAAGAACACCAATGTAGACATCCAGGACATCATCATGAAGGTCATTCCACATGTTGCCGTGGACTTTTTTTCCTTCAAGGTTTGTCATAGCAATAATGACTTTTTTTTATTGACAATGGCATAAACAGATCAAAACATTACTTGATGTCACTTACTCTTGTCACAGCAAACCTTGTGATCCCAGGGGTCATTTTTATGACATTTGCAGCATCTGCCCTGCCATGTACATCTGGAGGTACTGAGCTCCAACTGATCTTGCCACTTTTGGATTTGAATCTTTCAGCGGGAGCAGCTTCAGCACCAGTGACCTCCTCATCAGACTGATCAGAACCGTCTGTGTCTTCCGGTTGATACTCCACATCATCTTCCTCCTCAGAAACCTGTTCATCTGTATCAGTTTGCTGCTGTGTGTCCTCTGATTCATTATCATCTAAGATATAATCCAGAATTTGGCTTACATCAAATCTTCTCCTCATTGTTGCATGTGTAAACTGGAGATGTATACTCTGCAAAGTACCAACTCTAAGCTGATTTGGCCATACATGCCTGGACATGTCCCTAACTCAAGTTGTTGGAGGTAGAGCTGGCTGTGGGCTGTTGGTTTATATTGTGTTTGAGTTCAGTTTTGGGACTTACTATTGTTTTTTTACTCTTATATTAGACCTGGGTCGAAATTGACCCCAACAACACAAATGTTATAATTTTAATAAGAGCATTTTTACAATTTAGTAAAATAGTTTTATTTATTGTATTTTGTTTAAAAATAAATTCCTGAAAAAGTCAAAAAGTCTTGATGCAATAAACAAATGTATGTAGAATTTGTATGCATTTAAAACCTAAAACGGGTCGGTCACGACCCTAACACAAGAGGAAGGATATCAAGCTGTTTCCAATGTTTCCACTCCACCTGGTCCTTTACCTGACTTTGTAACTCAATGTCACAAGTGAGTAAGGGAGTTTTATACCTTTTTTCAAACCTTGATCTTTGTTTTTTATTAAAGTGGTGTCAGTCCCAGCATCATCTCTTTTGTTAATGCAGACTTGTGATCTATCATTGAACATCACTATTGTCTGGTCAACTCACTCCATGATTGCTTCTCTTTAGTACACTGTAACCTTCTGTTCTTCTGTTTAGGCATCTGTGCTGATTTTGTTTGTATTTTCGTTACCAAAATCAGATTTAATGTAGCCAATGTTTCATAGTTCTGTCACAAACTTTGACCCAGGTTTCGACCCTTTTTGTTTTTCCTTTGTTTTGTTGTATGTTTTTGTGAGGATCTGAGATTGTGGGTTGTAATAATCACCTAGCTAGGTTAAGAATGTAACCATTTTGATTCTTTAAGTCCATAGTCTTACAGCAACTCCAGGTAGATGGCCACAATGCAATGCTCCCAGTCCAAAAGATCTTAACCCGTGGCCAGTAGGTCCACTGCCCCCGTACCAGGAGATACCCACTGTCTTCCAACTTTTGGCTGGACCACAACTTTTCTATCTCCCGCCAGTATAATCTGCAGTCACAGCCCATGATCCTCCAGACGATGGATACCACAACCGTAGCATGTATATCCAGCTCCAGCCGGCAACAGGATATTGTACAGTCCCAACCTGAGTTCTCCCAACGTCTTCATGGGTTCAGTAATGGACAGTGGAGCCGTCCACCTTGGGTTGATCTCCTGTAGAGTCTCTCTGGAGAAGGGAGAGAGGCCCCTTTTATACCCACAGCTCTCATTCAGGACATTCTCCCACATAATTGGGAGGAGGTAATACCTCATTGTTCTATTGTTCAATTAACCTGCGCATTCTCTAGTAAACTACAGGGGACTGATAAAATACATATTTAGCAGGCATTCCACTAATTAGCAAGAGTCAACTTATTGGCTCATATGAACAATGGCTCATGTCCCATTACTGAACAATACATCTGGCATAATTAAGAATAAACGCTGTGTTGTCACAGTTTTCTATTTTTCAGGATATTTGATTCTGATACATTTATAACATATCCACAGTATATACCATACATTTTTTTGGTCAAGCATGTAAAATTTTCAATGCCAATCTTAACATGGCAATTACAGCATGAGATGTGAAGTAGTTGTAGTGCACATGTAAATGTATCTGACCTTCATTTTATTTTTCTTGTTGCTTTTCCCATCTCTCTGCTGGTAATGTAGATTTAAAGGGAAGCAGTCACCAGGTTTTCCCTATATATAAACTAAATTCACCAACTTTAAGACATCTTAAACAGCACTCCACCAACCTTTTTACAAGAGCCCATCTCCTTTTGCATATTTAAGAACATCCCTCGCCGTATGCTAATTGGAGCAGTGTGGACTGATGGGTGCAGCTGGTCTGTACTCGGTGTCTTCTCTGTCCCTGCAGTCACTGTCCCTCCTGCCTTGATTAACGTAGCTGATGTCTCCTACGTCATACACAGAATCTGTTGCTCCTGCGCCGTTCCTGACGTACAGGTGCTAGATTTGAACAGAATGTGGATAATGTAGGAGACATCAGCTACGTTAATCAAGGCAGTAGGACTGCAATTGCAGGGACAGAGGAGGCTCCAAGCACATACCAGAGACGCAATTTGGAACAGATCACACTGATTAGCATGCTGTTTTGGAGGATTATAAAAGGTATATTCTTAGATATGAGAAGGAGCTGGGCACTTATAACCAAATGAGTGGAGAGCGGTTTAACGGGGATATCCAGGACTTTATGAAAACACAAAAAACGTACCTAAGCAGTAACAGGCCAGTAATTGCAACTTACCTGCTTGTTGTGCACGGCGCCGTTCTTCCCCGGCACGGAGTGGTCACAGAAAAAGTGATGCCTCTCTGATCAAACCCTGATCAGAATAATCGAACCGTTTTCTCGGGTGTGGAGAAAGCAGTTGTGTGACTCTACTCTAAAACACAAGCTGGGGCGTCCTTTTCCTACTATTAGGCTACAGCCCCACTATTAGTATTTGTTCAGTATTTTTCCTCAGTATTTGTAAGCCAAAACCAGGAGTGGGTCAAAAATGCTGAATTGGTGAACTTGTTTCCATTATACCTTTTCTCTGATTGTTCCTCACCTGTTTTTGGCGTACAAATACTGAGGAATATTACTGACCAAGGGAGTTCTTAAAATTTATCACACTCCTTCAGGCAGAGAAACACTATATTATTGTACCATAGATATACAGTGGCATGTAAATGTTTGGGTACCCCTGGTCAAAATTACTGTTATTGTGAACAGTTAAGCAAGTTGAAAATGAAATTATATCTAAAAGGCCTATAGTTAAAAATGACACATTTCTTTTTGTATTTTAAGCAAAAAAATATATTTTTTCATTTTTTACATTTTAAAAATTACAAAAAGGAAAATGGGCAAATGCAAAAGTTTAGGCACCCTTGGACATTTGTGTGCTCCGATAACTTTGACTGAGGGTTCAGACATTAAAGGGATTTTCCCACGAACAAAAATACATTTTAATCAATAGATCTTGGAATGATAATAAGTTCCTGTTCTGAGATAATCGTATAAATGTGCCCCTGCTATGTACTGTGTAATGGCTCTTTCTGATTGTGCAGGAACACGGTCTGATCATAACACAGCTCCTGGGCAAAGGGGAGAAGCAAAAGAGTATACAGACATTTCAGCAGGGGATCGCATCAGATTCTTTCTTTGAAGTAAAACATTGTTTAAAAACAGGCAGGGAAATGTTTTACCTCTCAGAAAGAATCAGCTGTGACCCCCTGCATGTAATGTCTGTATACTCTTTTGCTTCTTCCCCTGCCCAGGAGCTGTGGTATGATCAGACCATATTCCGTACATGGTCAGACACAGCCATTACACAGGTTAACATTTATAAGATTATCTCAGCACAGGAACATTTTATTTAAACACATCCAATTGGGGAAGTTATCAGGGCTGTGGAGTCGGTAAGCCAAACCTCCAACTCCGACTCCTCAATTTCCATGACACAAACTCCGACTCCCTCATACATGGCTCAAGTGCTAAATTTACTGTAGCTCAGATTCATCTCAGCTAAAAGTCTAGACCCTTAGATCAGGAATAGGACATTTCATATATTTTCCAAATTCTTATGAAAAAAATATTCCCCACAAACTGCATTGAACTACTGTACCCAATTTATATATTCTAGGAGTTGGAATCGGTCCATTTTATACCGATTCCGACTCCACCAAAATGGACACCGACTCCACTACTCCCAACTCCACAGCCCTGGAAGTTATTATTATTCCAAGATCTATTGATTAAAATTAACTTTTGTTTGTGGGAAAACCCATTTAATTAGCCTGTTAGCATTATGGCTTGTTCACTAACATTATTGGGAAAGGCCAGGTGATACAGATTTCCCAGCTTTATAAAAACCCAGCTTTCTCTATCCTTGTGCCAAAAAAAAGCAGCCATGGGTTCTTCTAAGCAGCTGTCTAACACTCTGAAAATGGTAGAGGCCCAGGAAGCAGGAGAAGACTAT
This sequence comes from Phyllobates terribilis, assembly GCF_046119375.1. NCBI lineage: Eukaryota > Metazoa > Chordata > Amphibia > Anura > Dendrobatidae > Phyllobates > Phyllobates terribilis. Next base: position 266,274,314 of record NW_027362764.1, on the reverse strand, counting down.
AAGAAGATAGAAAAGCGTTTTCAAATTGTCCTTTCCTCAGTTTGAAATGTAATTAAGAAATGGCAGTTAACAGGAACAGTGGAGGTCAAGATAAGGTCTGGACGACCAACCAAAATATCAGTGAGAGCTGTTCGGATTGCTAGAGAGTGAAATCAGAACCCCCACTTGACTGTGAAACATCTTCAGAATGATTTAGCAGACTCTGGAGTTGTGGTACATTGTTCTACTGTTCAGAGACACCTTCACAAATATGGCCTTCGTGGAAGAGTCATCAGGAGAAAACCTCTCCTGCGTCCTCACCATAAAATTCAGCATCAGAAGTATGCAAAAGATCATCTAAACAAGCCTGATGCATTTTGGAAACAAGTCCTGTGGACCGATGAGGTTTAAATAGAACTCTCTGGACACAATGATCAAAGGTATGTGTGGAGAAAAAAGGGCATGGAATTTCAGGAAAAGAACATCCCACCAAACATTAAGCATGGGGGTAGATCAATCATGATTTGGGTTGTGTTACAGCCAATGGCGCGGGGAACATTTCCCGGAAAGTATGGATTCAATGAATTTTCAACAAATTCTTGATGCAAACATAACACCATCCTTAAAAAAGCTTAAGTTGAAAAGAGGATGGCTTCTACAAATGGATATGAATCCTAAGCACACATGAAAATCCACAATAAACTACCTCAAAATGCGCAAGCTGAAGGTTTTACAATGGCCTTCACAGTCCCCTGATCTGAACATCATTGAAAATCTGTGGCTAGACCTCAAATTAGCAGTGCATGCAAGACGAACCAGGAATCTCACAGAACTGAATTTTACAAGGAAGAATGAATGAATATCCCTTAAACGAGTTGAAAGACTCTTGTCTGGCTACAGAAAGCATTTTCAAGCTGTTATACTTCCAAAAGGGGGTGCTACTAGGCACTAACCATGCAGGGTGCCAAAACATTTGCATCGGACCATTTTCCTTTTTGTAATTTTTAAATTGTAAAAGATGAAAATATTTTTTTTTTTGCCTAAAATACTAAGGAAATGTGTTATCTTTAACTTTAGGTCTTTTAGAGAGCATTTCATCTTCAACTTGCTTTACTGTTCATGATTACAGTAATTTTGGCCAGAGGTGCCCAAACCGTAACATGCCACTGTTTATTTGGTTGCAAAGTTATGGTGGATATGTTTTGGCTTCTTGGGTTTGTTATAGATTTCTGGGTGACCAAACTGATGCTTATATGGATTAAAAAGACATAGAAATATAACCTTTTTGTTTATACATAAGGTTCAGTAATTTTTACCAATTCATTTCCGTATTTTTCGGACCATAAGACACACCTAGGTTTTAGAGGAGGAAAATAGAAAAAAAAAATCTAAGCAAAAAATGTGGTCATGACGCACTGTTAAGGGGGAGGGGGTCTGCTGCTGACACTGTTATAGGGGTAATGTCCCCCAATTCTGTTAATATCCCCCCTCCTGGTATATATGGCCCCCTCCTTCCGGTTATATGTGGCCCCCATCCCCATCCTGATATGCATGGTACCCTTCATCCCCATCCTTATATGCATGGCACCCCTCATCCCCATCCTGGTGTGCATGGCACCCCAATCTCCCATCTAGGTATGCATGGCACCCCAATCCCCCATCCTGGTATGCATGGCACCCCTTGATCCCCATCCTGGTATGCTAGGCACCCCTCATCCTGGTATGCATGGCACCCCTTGATCCCCATCCTGGTAGGCTAGGCACCCCTCATCCTGGTATGCATGGCACCCCTCATCTTGACATGCATGGCACCCCTCATCCCTTTTCCTGGTATGCATGACACCCCTCATCCCTTTTCCTGGTATGCATGGCACCCCTCATCCCTTTTCCTGGTATGCATGGCACCCCTCATCCCTCTTCCTGGTATGCATGGCACCCCTCATTCCTCATCCTGGTATGCATGGCAGCATGGCACTCCTCATCCTGGGATGCATGGCACCCCAACCCCCCATCCTGGTATGCATGGCACCCCTCATCCCTGTTCCTGGTATGCATGGCACCCCTCATCCCTCTTCCTGGTATGCATGGCACCCCTCATCCCTCTTCCTGGTATGCATGGCACCCCTGATCCTTAATCCTAGTATGCATGGCACCCCAGATCCCGATCCTGGTATGCATGGCACCCCTGATCCCGATCCTGATATGCGTGGCACCCCTGATCCCCATCCTGGTATGCGTGGCACCCCTGATCCCCATCCTGGTATGCATGGCACCCCTGATCCCCATCCTGGTATGCTTGGCTCCCCCTGATCCCCATCCTGGTATGAATGGCACCCTTCCATCCTGGTATGCTTGGCATCCCCTGATCCCCATCCTGGTATGCAAGGCACCCCCTGATCCCCATCCTGGTATGGTTGGCACCCCTCTATCCTGGTATGCTTGGCACCCCCTGATCCCCATCATGCTGCACACACAAATATAAACAATTATACTCACCTCCTCTCTCCTCCAGCGCTGCTGACACTCTCACTGTGTGAGCTGAGCATGGCGTTACTGCCATGCGCCCTCACACAGTGTGAGATGCTATGCTGGAATAGTCACTGCTCCCTGCACCAGAACTGTGTGCGTCGGGAGCAGTGATCATTTACTCACCTTAATAGCGCGCATACTGTACAGCGCGGCTCCTGCTGCAGCCGGCTGTCTGTGTGCCGCTATTAAAGACGATGAATATTCACTACAAACCATGGGAGTGAATCGTAGTGAATATTCATAGTCTTCAATAGCGGGCACACAGACCGCAGAGCGGCAGCAGGAGCGGCGCTGCGGGTACAGTGTGCGCGCTAGTAAGGAAAATGAATATTCATTGCTCTCCACGCCCATAGGCGTGGGGAGCAGTGAATATTCATTTTCTTTAGCAGCGGGCACAGTGTAGGCTGCAGCAGGCGACTGCTGCCTCCTGTGCCCGGCTCCTCCGCCACCGCTCCCCCCACACTCCCACCACCCACAGCCATAGGTATATAGTACGGGGCACAGTTCGGACTATAAGACGCACCCCCACTTTCCTCAAAATTTTGGAGGGAAAAAGTGCGTCTTATAGTCCGAAAAATACGGTACATAAAAAATACTTTGTTATAAATGGGGGAAGAAAATGCACTTTGTGCTAAACTATACTAGACTAAGTGCCAATGCTTAAACATACAGTATAATGTCATGTCTGGACAAGTTTCTTGAACCTTTACTTTTATGTGTCCTATAATTAACTGTTGCTTATAACATTTTGGATGAATTTATTGGCCCCATTTCTAATGATATTGATTAGTTCCCTAAGCCCCCCACATCTCCGCTCATCCTTATTTAATCTACGGTATGTCTTGCTTGGCTATTGCTTTGATTCCATATTTCCCAGCGGGTTCAATAACAATGCTTTCAGGCTGCTAACCGTAGGTGTTACATCTGTGTTACAAAGATTTTCCAGTATAACTTGATAAATGCAGAGAAAAGTTAAATAAAAAATAATAAAACAAAGGTTATGCCTGTCACCTTGGTAATTCTTCAAGAACTCATAACCATGTAGGCGTTATTTTATCTGGAGGCTTTTTAATAAAAACAGACTTTGCTGCCAATACCAAAATACTTATGACTTGTAAAACTGTCTAGAAAAAGCCTAAAGGGGTCAGTTATACCGGATTTCAAAGATCAAAAAAGACTTGTACATATTTGTCTTCAGTGTGTGCACATATATTGAATAAAGGCTAACAAGATCTGGTGTGAAACGGAGATAATGATCAAATATAGGAACAAAGAAATAGATGATATGGGTTAGGAGCAGAAAAATATAGTTGGCAGTTTGAAATTACATTCTCTTATGACCATTTCAAACAAGTGTTTTTTTTAGTCCACTAAAATTTGCTAAAAGGAATATTTTGTTCAGAATGGTCAAATTATTTTGTTACTAGTCATGGAGGTGAAAATATTGTAGTTCTTTGAGCTAAGCATGCTGTTTCATTATAGAACTCTTAATATTGCATGTGTGCTTTTTCTTAATGTTATTTTTTCTATGTCAATATGTCTAACGTAGCCAATATACTGCACATCCCATGTTCTTGATGCAGATTGTCTATATGTACCGGTAGATACTACATACAGGATGTGAACTTGATTCTCAGTGAAGACTAAATCAACCATGTCTTTATATACTGTTACATCCCAGAGTCAAGTTCAGCTGTGATAGAACCCTGCAAATCATAAGATGAGGCCAACCTCTTCATGCTCTATGGTCCAGCTGTGATGCGTAAATTCAGTTGTGCTCAAACGTTTACATACCCCGGCAGAATTTTTCCTTTCTTGGCCTTGTTTCAGAGAATATGAATGATAACATAAAAACATTTTCTCCACTCATGGTTATTGGTTGGGTGAAGGCATTTATTGTCAAACTACTGTGTTTTCTCCTTTTAAATCTTAATGACAACCAAAAACATCCAAATGACCCTAATAAAAACTTCACATACCCCAGTTCTTAATACCGTGTATTGCCCCCTCTAACATCAATAACAACTTGAAGTCTTTTGTGGTAGTTGTAGATGAGATTCTTTAGTTTCTCAGATGGTAAAGCTGCCCATTCTTCTTGGAAAAAAGCCTCCAGTTCCTGTAAATTCCTGGGCTGTCTAGCATGAACTGTGCGCTTGAGATCTCCCCAGAGTGGCTCAATGATATTGAGGTCAGGAGACTGAGATGGTCACTCCAGAACCTTCACTTTGTTCTGCTGTAGCCAATGACAGGTCGACCTGGCCTTGTGTTTTGGATCGTTGTCATGTTGGAACGTCCAAGTATATCCCATGCACAGCTTCCGGGCTGATGAGTGAAAATTAGCCTCTAATATTTGCAGATAACGTGCTGCATTCATCTTTCCTTCAACTTTTACCAAGTTTCCTGATCCTTTGTAGCTCGCACATCCCAAAAACATCAGCGATCCACCTCTGTGCTTTACTGTAGGAATGGTGTTCCTTTCATCATAGACCTTGTTGACCTCTCTCCAAATGTAACGTTTATTGTTGTGGCTAAAAAGTTACATTTTTGTCTCATCACTCCAAATTACCTTGTTCCAGAAGTTTTCAGGCTTGTCTCTGTGCTATTTGGCATATTGTAGGCGAGATACTTTGTGGCATTTGCGCAGTAACGTCTTTCTTCTGGTGACTCGACCATGCAGCCCATTTTTCTTCAAGTGCCTCCTTATTGTGCTTCTTGAAACAGCCACACTGCTAGTTTTCAGAGAGTCCTGAATTTCAGCTGATGTTATTTGTGCGTTTTTCTTTGCATCTCGAACAATTTTTCTGGCAGTTGTGGCCGAAAGTTTTGTTGGTCTACCTGACCATTGTTTGGTTTTTACAGAGCCCCTGATTTTCCATTTGTTAATCACAGTTTGATTGCTGCTGACTGGCATTATCAATTCCTTGGATATTTTTTTTGTATCCCTTTCCTGTGTTATACAGTTCAACTACCTTTTCCCGTAGATCCGATGACAGTTCTTTTGCTTTCCCCATGACTCACAATCCAAAAAGGTCAGTGGCTGGATGAAAGATGCAAGAGTCTGTCTGGATCCCAGAAACTGACTCAGCTTTTATGCACACACACGGATTACAAGTAAACAGGTCACAGGTGAGGATGTTACCTTTAGTAGCCATTCAAACCCATCTGTGTCAAATTCTGTGCATGTTATCAGGCCAACATCACCAGGGTATGTGAACTTTTGATCAGGGTCATTTGGATGTTTTTGGTTGTCATTAAGATTTAAAAAGAGAAAACACAGTAGTTTGACAATAAATGACTTCACCCAACCAATAATCATGAGTGGAGAAAAAGTTTTTTTGTTATCATTCATATTCTCTGAAACAAGGCCAAGAAAGGAAAAATTCTGCCGGGGTATGTAAACTTTTGAGCACAACTGTACCTACTGTATTGCACACTCTCAGTGGTGGACTGGTGTCCGCCTGCAATGCTATGTATTACTGCCGGCTGTGACACCTTTCTGACATAGCCAGTAGTAACTTTTTCAGCTCTTTTGTAAAACTGGATGTTATAGTCTAGCCTTTGCCCCTCCATATGCATCAATGAACCATCACTGCCCATGACATGGTCACCGGTTTATTGATTATCCTTCTTTTGATTCAAGTAGGTGCTAACCACTGCATTCCAACACACAAGAGCTGACATTTTTTAGATGCTCTGACACTATCATAGCCATTGTCAATATTGCTGAAAATCCTTCCCCGTAATAATTTTTCTTGTTTCTGAATTCTCAACTACAAGAACTGATGACTCACTTGCCGACATGTACACTGCACACAAAATATATACACATAAATGCACAAAGGTGCACCATCCATTACATAAATGAACATAAGCTGTGTATAGTACTCATTGGCCTTTATAGCCCCAGTTAAGGCTAGGTAGTTTGGCATACTGCAAAATTATAGAACCATTGATTGTAGCCTGTGTGAAGTTCTCAATAAATAAACACTTTGGGGCAAATTCATTAGGGTGTTTGCAGTTGAATTTTGGCATAAAGCACCATAATATGTTGCAATATTTTGTGCAAGTCGAAAGTTGCATGAAAATATTGCATCATTTGGTGTTTACATATGTATAAGATGGGGCTATGCTACGCCCTCCCTTCAAATTCATGAAAAGTTACGCTTGAAAAGTTAGTGGCGTGAGTTGCTCCAGAAATGTAATCTATGCCAGCTCTGAATCAATATGACTTTCTGACATAACATGCACCAGTTTTCAGGCGAGTATTGTAGAAAATTAGTTGTGTTGCGGTTGGTCATGTCCATTTTTTAAAAAACATTGTTGAATCTGAATCAAAAGGGCAAATATGTTTTTCGTCAGATTTTTCATCTTTTCACTCCTTTAAGTTAGTGAAAATGTTTTTCATTAGTTTTGCACAGGTGTCACCCATGGAACCTTCAAGGTTTGTTCCATATAATAGGCATGTGGAACATCATTGTGAGGTTGATTCACTTAGTTGGTAGGTTGTATATAAAAAAAAATGAAAGTAAAACCTAGTTTGCAGAAAATGTCATTATGGCCCATAAAACAGAGCAATAACCAATCATAAATCCACTTCTTATGGTGTATATAGCTGCTTCTAAGTTAAAACGATTTTAGCCTCACCCCAGTACAGTATTTCTATAAAATGCTTGACCAAGCATCAGCTGCACAGGTAATATTAGCGGCTTGTAATTATTAAAATCGTGACCCTTTGATTTTAATCATTGTAACCAGTTTTATCAAAATAAAAGCAGTCTATCATAATTACTTGTAATAACATTTTAGAAGGGTAAATGGTCAGTTGCTGAATTATCCAGCACAAATTCAGTTCTGTTGCATTGCATCTTTACTTTTAGGAAATAGTTTAGCAGTATTATACACAGAAAAGAAAGTAATTGAGCATTTGTGTATAACTCTTCGGTGTTGTGTAGTAGTTTAGATAAATTAACAAAATAGTACAGTATAATATAGTAAATACATATATGTTTATAGTGTGGTGCAGTGCCATCTTATACTTCTGCCCCTAAGAAATATCTTCAGTCCTTCCTTGGAATGCCAAGGCTTGATAAATGTATTGTGACAAATTGCCAACATTAATATCTCCATTTGCCTTACACACTCCACTTGCCAGACGGCGTGATCAAGGTCATGTAGAAAATGCTCTCGCATGTCTTTCAACTTTTTTTTTCCCATAGAGTGCAGCACCATGAGCAACTGTGGCATGATCTTTATTTTCTAGTTTTAATGGAAAAATAAATATCTTTAAAAAACTGCAATTAATGATATATATACATTTTGGAATCGCTCCAGTATCTGTACTTGCAAATTAAATGAATAAGCTTCTTTTTACTGTAAATTAAGAAACCACTCTCCCACTGCCTCTCTTCTTTATGGCATACAGATGGTAGAAGCGGAACATGGGAGTAATACATACATAAATGCAAGTTAAGACTGAAGAAGGTTTTTATAATTTTAGTTACCTTGACAGTTCATAGGCACAAAACAGTAATATATATTTTACCCGCAACTGATTGCAAAGTTGTTGTTTCTTTGTTATTCTCGAAGCATTGGATAAAATATTGGTATATTTTATTCTCAACTTGTGTATTCAGCAGCACACTGCTACAAAGCCTTTCACCTCCTCGTCAGTAGGGGGCAGGCATTCCTTCTTGAGTGACCGTTCTCCGTCTTTCTGCTTAGCTTTTCCTGCTACCTTGAGATACTCTAACAATGTGGGTGCTTGTTCTGAAGTGTACACAGTTGTCACTATACTTGCCTATAGATATAACAGGGCTTCTGAACAAGCACATATTTAGGGAAAGTGTAGGTAAAGTGAGAGCAGTGATTAGGAAAACTGCTCTGAATATTGTGGTGGGAGCCTGGGGCTGGTAATTATGCAGAAGTGATATCAAGTCTTTAGCTGAGAGGGAGGGGGAGGAAGGTAAGCAGCTAACTGCTATATAGAAATCAGTGGGCTGAAAACAGGTGGCTAGGATCTCACAAGTTAATTCAGCCTGTAATGTAACTTCTGCACATACAATGCCAGGCTATAGTTGTTGATCTCCTTGGAAACAAGTAATACACTAAGTAAGATAAAAGCTCTCATTCCAAGAGAATGACAGAAGATAGAAAAGGCAAGTCAATAATTGCAAGCTTCCTTATTTTCATGCAGTTTAAAGGGAATCTGTCAGCAGGTTTTGGCTATGTTATCTGACAGCAGCATGATGTAGGGAGTGAGACCCTGATTCCAGTGATGTATCACTTAGTTTACTTTGTGCCGCAGTTGTTATAGAATCACAGTTTTTTCTGCTGCAGATCTAGCAGTGCTCGGAATATTGAGCCCCATGTAACTCTGCCAACAACACTGAATGGCAGCTTTCTGTGTGCATACAAAACATCAAATATGCTCCTGGCAGCTCCCTTTGCAATTGCCAAGAAATTACGTACCAGATGTGCTCGATGGGAAACAAATCTGGAGATGATGCAGGCCTTGGTAGCACGAGCAACATATGGGCTGGCATTATATAAAAAAAATGGCTCCTAAGACATTCTGGAGAAATGGCCGTACCCCTGTTTCCATGATTGATCCATTTTGTTCGGTATGTTAAATTGAACATCTGTACAACATTGGGCTAGAAACAAGACCTACAACTCCTAATGATCCACTGACCGTATGCCATCTCCGTAAAAGGCTGTTATGGTGCTGAGCAAGCTGGCAGTGAAGGCTGCAATGAAGGTATATCCTCTTATGTGTTGAGGCCTGTTTTTGTCTTGGATGCAATGATGGCCAGAGATTGGTCTGGAGACAACGTGGGCAACTCCCCGAAGAGGCTTTCACAAGGGAATATCATATTTATTTCTGTATGCGGTGCTCATACTCGGTATTGAATAAATCAAGATGTTTTGAAAATGTTTATTTATTTTTTTTCAGCATTTGCATATCATTAACATGTTTATCGATCCTGTGATTTCCTTTTTTGTGTTCTTGGTGTTGCAATTTCAATGTTAAGTAGTGTATTAAGAAGGAAAGTGCAGAATCGACATGCAGAATAGGCATGAAATGACATGCAAAAATGAAAAATTAAATACAATTTTCAAAACCTCTAGTCTGAGCGCATAAATATCTCAACAGGGAAAAGTCTTGGTGTTCTGGAAATCACAGGATCCATACACATGTTACATATCCAGCATTGTTAAAAACTTTTAGGCAGGCATGGGGAAAAATGTGTTAATGTAAGAATGTTTTCAAAAATAGAAGTGTTCATTTGTTTATTTTTTCATCAATTAACAAGAGTGAATGAACAAAGGAGAAATCTAAATCAAATCAATATTAGGTGTGAGCATGCTTTTTCTTCAAAGAGCATCAAAGAATCAATTCTTCTAGGTACACGTGCACACAGTTTTTGGAGGAACTCTGCAAGGAGGTTGTTCCAAACATCTTGAAGAACTAACCACGGATCATCTATGGATGCTGGAGTGCAAAAATCCTTCTGTCTCTTCATGTAATGTCAGATATGTTGAGATAAGGGCTCAGTAAGGGCCATTTAATCACTTTCAAGATTCCTTGTTCTTCTTTACACTGAAAATAGTCCCTAATGACTTTGTATGTTTGGGTTGTGTTGTGGCAACAGAATAAATTTGGAAAACCAAACAAATGAGCTGGAGCATAAGTTGATATACTTGTAAAGTGTAAGAACATGTTCACACTGTGGCCATTTCATAGACAAAACCCAAGAAAAGAAACAAAATGAGCATATACCCTGTAGTTAGTAAACAGTAATAGTACATGTAAATAACATAGAGTACATATTTAACACTATTTTGATCAAAAAAGCGTAAAAACCATTCTACCACGACAAGATGTAATCAATCAGGACAGTCTTATCCTCTCTCTAGTATTGAAACCCTACCTGTCAGCCGACCTCAATATAAATAGGGGCAGATCAGTACAGGGGCCCGACTGTTCAGACATTTGCCCATGGTAAGCTTGGGAAGCTATATAGATGAAATGCCTAGTTCAATAGGGGGAGAGGCACCCCTGTTTGTACAATGTACAAAAAACTGCAGCAAAACCAATGAAATTAGCCGGACCATAAGCTGGTATACATGCAATGTACATCTTGTCGCGGTGGGATGGTTTTTACGCTTTTTTGCTCAAAATACTGGTAACCAAGTACCCTATTTTATTTACATGTACTATTAGTATTTACTTATTTACTTTCTGGGGTATAGGCTTATTTTTTTTTTTTTGTCTTGGGTTTTGTCTTTAGAATTTGGAGACAATCAGATGCGTCCCTGATGGTATTTCATGATGGATAATTATCTCCCTGTATTTCTCTGAGAACAAAATTGACCAGAATACCAACACCATTTGCTGAAATGCAACTTCACATTTGCATAGAACCGCTATCATGCTTCACTGTTGTCTGCAGACACTCATTATTGTATCGCTCTCCAGCCCTTCAGGGTACAAACTGCTTTCAGCTACAACCAATATTTCAACTTTTGACTCAACAGTCCAGACCACATGCATCTTTCTGCACCGTTTCTATTTTTTTCCAGCATAGATAAGTCACTTGGCCTTGTTTCTATGTTGAAGGTATGTTTTTTGGCTGCAATTTCTATAAGACCACTCCTGGACAGTAGCCTCCAAACAGTAGTGAGTGTAGCGAAGTCCCACAGGTTGTTTGCAGTTCTAAGATGATGGCATTGCTGGACATGTTCGAAGGGAAGTAAGCATGGTGTGTCTTTCATCTGCTACAGTACTTTAAGTTTCCTTGGCTGACCATTGAGTCTTTGGTCCTCAAAATTGCCCATTTCTTGGTGGCTTAAGTGCTGAGAAATACAGACAGATACAGATCCATTGCATTTGCATTTTGTTAATTGATAAAAATCTATAAAACTTTCTATTTTTTAAAGCATTTCTATTTTGCAGCATTCTTTCCACACTTGTGAAACACAGGTGCCGGAATGCAACGCACAGAGACGCAAGGCGGGAACAGTCAGGGATTCATAAAACCACTTTATATGTATAACAACTATTCTGCAAGGGGGTTAGTAACAAGGGTAATAAACAGCAACTTGGAATAACAATAAGAAATATTTTCAGTGAATAACAGTAAAGTTGTTTGCAGAAGTGTGATGCACCCAGTCGTGGAAGTCACCACGTGAGTTCTCTTTGTATGGCCCTAGCGGGGGGTCACTTGTTCTTCCCACTAAGCCGCAAGTCTCTTCCGGATAAAGTCTATCAGATCTTGTTTAGCCTCCCACACACCAACCGGCAATCCTAACTGTCCCCGGTACTGTAGGTGAAAGTTGGGAGTGATGACCCTGTTCACGTGCGCGATACCTCCGCTGTTGTTGGCGCATCTCTCCTGTCACAGTCCTCTCTCAGCTCTTCTCAGCTTGACCATCGACAGTAGTCTCTCACGCTTGAGGTAAGGAGGTCCAGACCTTGGCTTCTGGCAGGTGGTGTCGGGTTCCAGGAACTGTGGAGCGCAGGTCCTGACTCTGACCAACATGCGCAGGACTCGGGGCTCTTCTGTGAGGAGTCCGGAGCTTATCATGTGGTGTCTGGCTCTGGTACGGCACAGGCCTTTGGCTGGGCTCTGCGGTCCCTCTGGAGCACGTCTGCTCCACTCTGCAGCCTGGCGCCAAATCTGCCTTTGTCTTGGCGCGCTGGACTTTTATAAAATCTTTCCTGGAGGTCACGTGATCAGGTCCGGCATCTGAATTTGCTCCCCCTTCAACTCTTTTAGCACAACTTGGTTCCACTTAATTTCGTGTGTGTGTGGTGCGTACGGCGTATACAGAGTGAGTGTGTGTGGTGCATACGGTGTATATGACTCGCCCCCTGGGCCAGTGCTGTAGTGCGGCGCGCGGGGGGGATACCCAGAGCCGGATCCGAAGGGGGTAGTAGTCTTCGTGTGGCGGTGACCCGGTCCGTGCCCAGGGTGGTCAAACTAAGTGGCAGTTATTGGTATGATGGTATTAGTGTCCGACTACACCACCCGTTGATTTGCGGTCGCAAGGCCGCCACTGCAAAACAGTCCGCTGAGGCCGATGGTATATATGTGCAGCTATGGTGGTATAACCCCCAACGGGAGAGGTATAGCCTCAGGGCAGCTGGTGCGGGTGAAGGGAGTGATAGTAAGAGCGTCCCGGTACCTATGGTGCTGGTGGTGCGATGGAACACAGAGACTGATTGCAGTTTTCAATGCTTTACTCACAGTTGTTATTAACGTCAGTCCTGCAGGTGATGACGACCCGAGCCATGCTGCGTCCACCAGGTACGGGGCTCGACCAACCCCCAGGCAATTCCAGAGTGTGACCTTGAACTCCTTTCCCCGTTCCTTTCTTTGGCCGTCCCCACTAGGGACCCACCCATGTCCAGCTTCCTCGGGCTTTCTGGTGGCGAAACCTTTCTCCGGTCTCCCTGACCCTATGTGGCATGCCTTCGTGGTGAGTGTAGTGAGTGGTCGCGCCAAGACGTGGCCACGTCCTCCGGTTCCTGGCTGAGGATAAGTGGCCTCCACCAGTTTGGGATCCGGTACCCTGATCTGCCAACCCTTCACCCGCTGACTCCTAGCGTGTTCGGGTTCCTTCTTGCTTCATGTCTCTGGGCCTTTTCTTATGTTTCATTCTTTCCTTGCTTCTTGTTCCTTTCTTCTTCACTCTTGCTCCCTCCAGGGGCAGCACCCAGACAGGGCTGCTGCTCCCTGTCACTCCTCTTCTCACTCTTCTTCTGTCTGACTGAACTGAACTCCTAAGATGGTGCTCACCTTTTATACTCCCTCTGACACCCGAGCCCAGGTGATTAGCAACCTATGGGCTCCTTCCTATGCCCAGAAACCCGCCCCTATCTGCTCCTACACCACTGGGTTTTCCTCCCCCTCCCCACTCCAGCCAGGAACAGAAGCTGTCGTACCTGCACATCTTTCTAGTGGGAGTACCGTCGGTCTGTTCCTCGGAAATGGGGTGTGTGTGGTGCATGCAGCTAACTGAGTTCTAGTCCACACTCCATCCTTACCCGGAAGTGGAATACCATACCTCTGGTTCGAGGTGCAATACCCCTGTAGCAGCCGAGCCCTCGGGGTGCTACATTCCCCCCCTGGTAAATCACAGCACGTCCTCTGGCTGAAACAGAGCAAAACAATTACAAACTTACAAAAATTTTAAAGTGTACACTCATAAATAAGACATTAACTTTCAAATCATCCCTTTATGGGAGGTACTCTTTTCACTTTAACGTTACTGATATCAACACTTTTGCTAATGCCACGGGAACTCTTTTGTAGAAAACACGATATATAAAACTTCAGCATCGTTACTTTTAGCAGCATTATGAAACTTTCACATTTAGACATTTTTCATATAAAACATTTTCAACATTCTTGACTTCTTGGGATCTGGCCGCTGTGCAACTCACGACCTGATAAAGTGCAACAGTCACTGTATCTTGAGGTTGGGAAGGGTTCTTACAAAACCAATAGGGGGCGCTTTAGGAAGCGCAACTAAGTACAGGGTCGGCCGCTCTCAGTCCTCGGTCAGGTTAGGGATTAGGGCAAAGCAGGCAACAGTTCTCTTTCTGTCCCAACGGGGACCACACTCTTTGTGGAAACAGTCTCACAACAGTCCGTATACCCGATCGGGTAACTATTTACATCTCCTCTTTTACCGTTTACGATTTACGGTGTCCTCCACACACTCCTTCCTCTTCCTCAGGTTCAGACCCGTCCGGGCCCTCTTTCTTCTCCTCCTGGTACGATAACTCCTCCTCCTCCTTGACCCGGTGGACATGAAGGGCGTACCACCCCTTCACTCCCTTATGCCTGGTATAGGTGACGGTATCTCCAGGCACCAGGTCCCGTCCACTGTGCCCCTCCGGTAGGTGGGACTCTACGTCGCTCCTGTTTACAAACACCTGGCTCATGGTCTTCGGGTCTTAGATGATGCCCCAGCCACATGCCATGTGAAACTTAACAACAGTCCCGGTGACTCGGGGACCGTGAGCTGTACGGGGGGTCCTGGCGGGCCCTTGTCTTCTGCTCCACGTTTTTAATGTGGAGCCACTCCTCCTTCACTTTCCTCTCTCTCCGCTCCCGCTCAACCGTTGCCCGTTGTTGGCGGCAGGTCCCATAGCGCCGGGCGGCGCCCGCCCGGGTCTCCTGAGTGAACCCCATCAGGTCTTCTCCAGTGGGGTCCCCCCTCGAATTGAGCGTCTTCCAGCGGGGGTGAAGAGAGGTCCACGGGCTCCGGAGCTGGGATTAGCGGTTCATCTGGGGCCCTTGCTCCCTCGGGGTGACTCTTCCTGGAGCGGGGGTTTGTGTATTCAGGCGGCCAGACGAATGGTGTCCCATCCGGGCAGGTGTGCTGCTCATACAGGTCTTTCCCCAATGGTGGCACAACTGGGGGCCCCGGCTGGGGTGCAGCGCCCGCGGGCACTCGGCCTTTCACCCAGGCCGGTGACTTTCTGATCGTGCCCGATGTTGGGCAGCACGGTCCTGGGCGAGGCTCCGCTGCAGAGCTTGCTGCTGGAGGGCTAACTGCTGGTGATGGAGGCACGGCGGGCGGTGCGGCACCCAGAGCTTCGGGTTCCGCGGCGGGAGGTAGGGGCAGGTCCGCGGCCTCAGGGCCCGGAGTAACGGCGTTCCCCTTACTTGTCGTTGCGGCCTCCCCCGCGGCGTCGTCCTCGGCCTCCGATCCGCTTCTGCTGCCTCTCGGGATGGACGCGGTGCTGGATGGTGGCTGCGGTAGTGAAGCTCTCTTCCGTATCCGACATCCTCCTCCCCCCTAGTGGACCGCGGCCTACCTTGCGATGATCCTCTTCCGTAGGCCGCGGCTCCGCAGTGGATCGTCAGGGTTGAGGACCTTCCGTCGCGTTCCTGTGACGTCGGCGTCGCTGGGCTCCCTCCAGGACCTGACGCAACGTCCGGACGTGAGGCGGGGCTTCAATTCTCGCGGGCTTTCGGAGTCCACGCCCCTCTTCTTCCCGCGCGGCGTCCTCAAGATGGCGTCCAATGGCGGGAAAACTCCACGGATGGCGGGAAGAAGGCAGAAGATGGCGTCGGATGGCGGGAATCGGCTCCAGATGGCGGGAAACGACTCCGGACGGCGGAAAACTTCACCATAGGTAAGTATAAAAGTCTCTTTTTTCAGGCACGCAGTACCCGGTGGTTGCGGGCACGTAATCCTGCCGACTACGCCAAAGTTGACTCGCCCCCTGGGCCAGTGCTGTAGTGCGGCGCGCGGGGGGGATACCCGGAGCCGGATCCGAAGGGGGTAGTAGTCTTCGTGTGGCGGTGACCCGGTCCGTGCCCAGGGTGGTCAAACTAAGTGGCAGTTATTGGTATGATGGTATTAGTGTCCGACTACGCCACCCGTTGATTTGCGGTCGCAAGGCCGCCACTGCAAAACAGTCCGCTGAGGCCGATGGTATATATGTGCAGCTATGGTGGTATAACCCCCAACGGGAGAGGTATAGCCTCAGGGCAGCTGGTGCGGGTGAAGGGAGTGATAGTAAGAGCGTCCCGGTACCTATGGTGCTGGTGGTGCGATGGAACACAGAGACTGATTGCAGTTTTCAATGCTTTACTCACAGTTGTTATTAACGTCAGTCCTGCAGGTGATGACGACCCGAGCCATGCTGCGTCCACCAGGTACGGGGCTCGACCAACCCCCAGGCAATTCCAGAGTGTGACCTTGAACTCCTTTCCCCGTTCCTTTCTCTGGCCGTCCCCACTAGGGACCCACCCATGTCCAGCTTCCTCGGGCCTTCTGGTGGCGAAACCTTTCTCCGGTCTCCCTGACCCTATGTGGCATGCCTTCGTGGTGAGTGTAGTGAGTGGTCGCGCCAAGACGTGGCCACGTCCTCCGGTTCCTGGCTGAGGATAAGTGGCCTCCACCAGTTTGGGATCCGGTACCCTGATCTGCCAACCCTTCACCCGCTGACTCCTAGCGTGTTCGGGTTCCTTCTTGCTTCATGTCTCTGGGCCTTTTCTTATGTTTCATTCTTTCCTTGCTTCTTGTTCCTTTCTTCTTCACTCTTGCTCCCTCCAGGGGCAGCACCCAGACAGGGCTGCTGCTCCCTGTCACTCCTCTTCTCACTCTTCTTCTGTCTGACTGAACTGAACTCCTAAGATGGTGCCCACCTTTTATACTCCCTCTGACACCCGAGCCCAGGTGATTAGCAACCTATGGGCTCCTTCCTATGCCCAGAAACCCGCCCCTATCTGCTCCTACACCACTGGGTTTTCCTCCCCCTCCCCACTCCAGCCAGGAACAGAAGCTGTCGTACCTGCACATCTTTCTAGTGGGAGTACCGTCGGTCTGTTCCTCGGAAATGGGGTGTGTGTGGTGCATGCAGCTAACTGAGTTCTAGTCCACACTCCATCCTTACCCGGAAGTGGAATACCACACCTCTGGTTCGAGGTGCAATACCCCTGTAGCAGCCGAGCCCTCGGGGTGCTACATATACAGTGTGTGTGTGTGTGGTGCGTACGGCGTATACAGTGTGTGTGGTGCGTACAGTGTATACAGTCTGTATGTGGTGTGTACGGCGTATACAGTGTGTGTGTGGTGCGTAGGCGTATACAGAGTGTGTGTGTGGTATACAGAGTGTGTGTGTGGTGGTGCGTACGGTGTATACAGTATGTGTGGTGGTGCGTACGGCGTATACAGTGTGTGTGTGGTGCGCATGGCGTATACAGTGTGTGTATGTGGTGCGTACAGCGTATACAGTGTGTGTGTGTGTGGTGCGTACAGCGTATACAGTGTGTGTGTGTGTGGTGCGTATGGCGTATACAGTGTGTGTGTTGCGTACAGCGTATGCAGTGTGTGTGTGGGCATATACCCTGTTGTAAGTAAATAGTAATAGAACATGTAAATAACATAGGGTATTTAGTTAACACTATTTTGATGAAAAAAGTGTAAAAGCCATCCCACCGCGACAAGGTGTACCCGATCAGGACAGTCCTATCTCCAGTATTAAAACTTTACCTTGTGTCAGCCGACCTCAATATAGATAAGGGCATGGAAGGACGGGAACTCGAGTGTTCCGAGAGCAGCTCATGGGAAGCTACAAGTGCTTCTCACTAAATTAAAATATCATCAAAAAGTTAATTTATTTCAGTTCTTCAATGCAAAAAGTGAAACTCAAAAATTATATAAAGTCCTTACAAACATAGTGATCTATTTCAAGTGTTTATTTCTGTT
The DNA here is from genome assembly GCF_046119375.1 of Phyllobates terribilis. Classification (NCBI taxonomy): domain Eukaryota; kingdom Metazoa; phylum Chordata; class Amphibia; order Anura; family Dendrobatidae; genus Phyllobates; species Phyllobates terribilis. Next base: position 266,256,572 of record NW_027362764.1, on the reverse strand, counting down.
AATGTTGATGATTATGGCTTACAGCCAATGAAAACACAAAGTCATTATCTCAGTAAATTAGAATACTTTATAACAACAGCTTGAAAAATGATTTTAAAATCTGAAATGTTGGCCTACTGAAATGTATGTTCAGTAAATGCACTCAGTACTTGTTCGGGCCTCCTTTTGCATCAATTACTGCATCAATGCAGCGTGGCATGGAGGCGATCAGCCTGTGGCACTGCTGAGGTGTTATGGTAGCCCAGGTTACTTTGATAGCAGCCTTCAGCTCGTCTGCATTGTTGGGTCTGGTGTCTCTCATCTTCGTCTTGACAATACCCCATAGATTCCCTATGGGGTTAAGGTCAGGCGAGTTTGCTGGCCAATCAAGCACAGTGATACTGTTGTTTTTAAACCAGGTATTGGTACTTTTGGCAGTGTGGACAGGTGCCAAGTCCTGCTGGAGAATGAAATTTCCATCTCCAAAAAGCTTGTCGGCAGAGGGAAGCATGAAGTGCTCTAAAATTTCCTGGTAGACAGCTGTGCTGACTTTGGTCTTGATAAAACACAGTGGACCTACACCAGCAGATGACATGGCTCCCCAAACCATCACTGATTGTGGGAACTTCACACTAGACCTCAAGCAGCTTGGATTGTGGCCTCTCCACTCTTCCTCCAGACTCTGGGACCTTGATTTCCAAATGAAATGCAAAATTTACTTTCATCTGAAAACAACATTAACAGAAATAAATACTTGAAATAGATATCTCTGTGTGTAATGACTATATAATCTACGAGTTTCACTTTTTGTATTGAAGAACTGAAATAAATTAACTTTTTGATGATATTCTAATTTAGTGAGAAGCACTTGTACTTAAGTACAGTAACACTGGGTGTAACATGTTAGTGCAAAGTGTAAAGACACTGAATTAGATTATACCTTTATAAAGGGAAAAAATGTATGTAAGGCATAACTTCAAGGGTGGCAGACAATATGCCAATGTATAGGGCAAAAATACAATAGTGAGTCACCTATGTGAGTGGAAGTAAAAATAATGGTGAAATGAACAATAGTACAAAGCCCCAAAACTTAAAATATAGCCTGTGGAGTAATAACTCAGTAGCTAAAGGGTAAGAGTACAGTCATAGTCGATATCACCGAAATACAGCCATCCAAGAAGTAATACATACAGTGGTGGCCAAAAGTATTGGCACCCCTTCAATTCTGTCAGATAATACTCAGTTTCTTCCTGAAAATGATTGCAATCACAAATTCTTTGGTATTATTATCTTCATTTAATTTACTTGCAAGGAAAAAACATAAAAGAGAATGAAGCAAAAATCAAATCATTGATCATTTCACACAAAACTCCAAAAATGGGCCCGACAAAAGTATTGGCACCCTCAGCCTAATACTTGGTTGCACAACCTTTAGCCAAAATAACTGCGAACAACTGCTTCCGGTAACCATCAGTGAGTTTCTTACAATACTCTGCTGGAATTGTAGACCATTCTTCTATGGCAAACTGCTCCAGGTCCCTGATATTTGAAGGGTGCCTTCTCAAAACTGCCATTTTGAGATCTCTCCACAGGTGTTCTATGGGATTCAGGTCTGGACTCATTGCTGGCCACCTTAGAAGTCTCCAGTGCTTTCTCTCAAACCATTTTATAGTGCTTTTGGAAGTGTGTTTTGGGTCATTGTCCTGCTGGAAGACCCATGACCTCTGAGGGAGACCCAGCTTTCTCACACTGGGTCCTACATTATGCTGCAAAATTTGTTGGTAGTCTTCAGACTTCATAATGCCATGCACACGGTCAAGCAGTCCAGTGCCAGAGGCAGCAAAGCAACCCCAAAACATCCGGGAAAGTCCGCCATGTTTGACAGTAGGGACCGTGTTCTTTTCTTTGAATGCCTCTTTTTTTTCCTATACACTCTATGTTGATGCTTTTTCCCAAAAAGCTCTACTTTTGTCTCATCTGACCAGAGAACATTCTTCCAAAACATTTTAGGCTTTCTCAGGTAAGTTTTGACAAACTCCAGCCTGGCTTTTTTATGTCTCGGGGTAAGAAGTGGGGTCTACCATACTGTCCCTTTTCATTCAGACGCCGACGGATAGTACGGGTTGACACTGTTGTACCCTTGGACTGCAGGGCAGCTTGAACTTGTTTGGATGTTAGTCGAGGTTCTTTAACCACCATCCGCACAATATTGGGTTGAAATCTCTCGTCAATTTTTCTTTTCCGTCCACATCTAGGGAGGTTAGCCACAGTGCCATGGGCTTTAAACTTCTTGATGACACTGCGCACGGAAGACACAGGAACATTCAGGTCTTTGGAGATGGACTTGTAGAGTTGAGATTGCTCATGCTTCCTCACAATTTGGTTTCTCAAGTCCTCAGACAGTTCTTTGGTCTTCTTTCTTTTCTCCATGCTCAATGTGGTACACAGAAGGACACAGGACAGAGGTTGAGTCAACTTTAATCCATGTTAACTGGCTGCAAGTATGATTTAGTTATTGCCAACGCCTGTTAGGTGCCACAGGTAAGTTACAGGTGCTGTTAATTACACGAATTAGAGAAGCATCACATGATTTTTCAAACAGTGCCAATACTTTTGTCTACCCCCTTTTTTAGGTTTGCTGTGGAATTATATCCAATTTGGCTTTAGGACAATTCTTTTTGTGTTTTTTTCATTGAAGACAAATTAAATGAAGATAATAATACCAAAGAATTTGTGATTGCAATCATTTTCAGGAAGAAACTGAGTTTTATCTGACAGAATTGCAGGGGTGCCAATACTTTTGGCCACCACTGTATACCCATCCTTGAGAAACACACCCGACGCGCTTTTCGCTGAGGTTTCATCCTTGGCCCCTATTATTCCACAAGCTATATTTTATTTTTTGGGGCTTTGTACTCTTGTTCATTTCACCAGTATTTTTACTTCCACTCACATAAGTGGCTCACTATTTTATTTTTGCCCTATACATTGATTGGCATATTGTCTGCCACCCTTGTACTTCTGCCTTACATCCACTTTGTATCCTTTTTCAGCACGATATGTAGTGTGATGTTTTTTTTCCTCTATATTACCTAAGGCTTCATTCACATGCCTTGCTGATTCCTGTACAGGAAAAACCAGTACTGGTGAAATCCATGGTCCGTATCTGTGTGCCATCCGTATGTACCTATGTGACATACGTGTGACATCCGTGTGACACATCCGTGTGCCGTTCGTGTGACATGTGCTGGCGCCTGGGAAAGCAGTACAGTTCGCGCTGATCCAAGGCGCCAGCTGCTGAAGGAAGCGGTCATCATTGTCCCCTGCTCGCGCTGAGATCAGCTTGACCAGGAGACGATGGGAGTTGTTGTCAGCACTGGCTGTGTACATGCCGTGTAAAGTGAAGAATTAAATAAAATAAATGGTGTGGGCTCCTGACGATTTATTCATTACCAACAGAGGGAAAGCCGCCCCCATTACTAACCCCAAAAGTAAAAGTTTGGAAATAAACACACCATTTATTTTATTTAATTCTTCATTTTACACAGCATTTACACTTAATACATCTCCCATCACGCTCCTGCTCGCGCTGATCTCGACAACGATGAGAGTTGCCTTCAGCAGCCTGAGATCAACGCGAACTGTATTGTTTTTTCCCATCATGCTGATGATACACTGTTGTCATCCGTGTGTCATCAGGGTGCAGCACACATTTTGTCTGTGCTGCGCAAAGCAAACATGTCTGTGGGTTTTTCTCAGGGACACATGGTCCGTGTTAAAAACCTGACGTGTGCACACCCATTGAATACAATGGGTGTGCGTATGTCCATATTTGCCGTCCTTAAAAAATGGACCGCATATGAATATACAAAGCGGAAATGTGATGGCGGCCTAACTCAGTATCTTTAAACATTACATTTTGCACGAACATTGTTACAGCCAATTTACAGCCAGGTTTACTGTACTTATTTAAGTATATTTGTTCCTTGTCAGCTTTGGCTAACATTTCCCTTGCATTTAAATATTGTGCTGGGTTTTATTGTTACCGTTAATAAAGGGTATGTTTTAATTCTTATTTTTTGTCTGGTATCTATTCTCTCTTCTGTTCTATGTAGTTACATATGCCTCTAGATATATTACTCGGCTGTGTTTTGCCCTTAAGTTTAGAATTCTATAAGTAGATAAAGAGAATAAATAACACAAATGAGTGAAAAATGTTAGGCTGCCATTTTCTCAAATAGGAAAATAATCCAATCTCGCATTTCTCTGAGTAGCAAAAGTACAGTCATGGCCAAAAGTATTGAGAATGAGACAAATAGTAATTTTTCCAAAGTTTACTGCTTCATTTTTTGTAATGGCAATTTGCATATACTCCTGAATGTCAAAGAGTGATCAGCTTAACAGCAATTACTGTACTTGCAAAGTCAATATTTGCCAAGAAAATGAACTTTAACCCCCAAAACACATTTCAACATCATTGCAGTCCTGCCTTAAAAGAAGCAGCTAACATCGTTTTAGTGATTGATCCATTAACACAGGTGTGGATGTTGATGAGGACTGGGCTGGCGATCAATCAGTCATGATTAAGTAAGAATGACATCACTGGACACTTTAAAAGGAGGCTGGTTCTTGGTATCATTGTTTCTCTTCAGTTAACCATGGTTATCTCTAAAGAAACACGTGCAGCCATCATTGCACTGCACAAAAATGGCCTAACAAGGAAGAGTATCGCAGCTACAAAGATTGCACCTCAGTCAACAATCTATCGCATCATCAAGAACTTCAAGGAGAGAGCTTCCATTGTTGTCAAAAAGGCTCCAGGGCGCCCAAGAAAGACCAGCAAGTGCCAGGACCGTATCTTAAAACTGTTTCAGCTGCGGGATCGGACTACCAGCAGTGCCGAGCTTGCTCAGGAATGGCAGCAGGCTGGTGTGAGTGCTTCTGCACGCACTGTGAGGCGGAGACTCTTTGAGCAAGGGCTGGTTTCAAAGAGGGCAGCAAAAAAGCCACTTCTCTCCAGAAAAAACATCAGGGACCGACTGATATTCTGCAAAAGGTACAGGGAGTGGACTGCTGAAGACTGGGGCAAAGTCATTTTCTCTGATGAATCCCCTTTTCGATTGTTTGGGACATCTGGAAAACAGCTTATTCGGAGAAGAAGAGGTGAGCGCTACCACCAGTCTTGTCTCATGCCAACTGTAAAGCATCCTGAAACCATTCATTTGTGGGGTTGCTTCTCAGCCAAGGGAATCGGCTCACTCACAGTCTTGCCTAAAAACACAGCTATGAATAAAGAATGGTACCAGAATGTCCTCCAAGAGCAACTTCTCCCAACCGTCCAAGAGCAGTTTGGCTCCCAACAATGCCTTTTCCAGCATGATGGAGCACCTTGCCATAAAGCAAAGATAACTAAATGGCTCATGGAACAAAATATAGAGATTTTGGGTCCATGGCCTGGAAACTCCCCAGATCTTAATCCCATTGAGAACTTGTGGTCAATCATCAAGAGACGGGTGGACAAACAAAAACCAACAAATTCTGGCAAAATGCAAGCATTGATTATGCAAGAATGGACTGCTATCAGTCAGGATTTGGTCCAAAAGTTGATTGAGAGCATGCCAGGGAGAATTACAGAGGTCTTGAAGAAGAAGGGGCAACACTGCAAATATTGACTTGCTGCATTAACTCATTCTAACTGTCAATATAACCTATTGGTACTCATAATATGATTGCAATTATATTTCTGTATGTGATATAAACATCAGACAAACACTAATAAAAACAAGAGGCCAACAGATCATGTGAAAATATAATTTTGCTGTCATTCTCAAAACTTTTGGCCATGACTGTATATGTTTAAGATTAGCAGACAATTGAAGGTGAAATTGGGTGTTTTCAATCAATGGGCTGATAATCAGGTGAGAGGGGGACCTGTTTTATTTAACCTTCGTCCGGCTGAGTAGGTACAATTGTAACTATTCCGTTTTAAAATTGCAATAACTTTTTTTCGAAAAGTCGTAGAGGGCTGAAATTTCGTGACATCTCTGCAGTTTTGGTCCAGAATATATTGGCCAAATTTCAATAAAATATCTCCACCCCCTTCTGAGATAAGGGGTCGAGATATTTTTGCATCCATAACAAGCTGCATAGGTACAAATGTACCCTCATATATTTTGAATGAAGATAATGCAAGGAAAAAATAATATTTTTTTTAAAGATAATGCTATTTTATTATTATAAACAAGTAAAAAAACTGTTCATTTACATTATAAAAGAAAATGTAAGAAACTTTTTTTATTGATTTTCTTCGCAAGCATTGCATGTTGTCTTTGCTACCGAGTGTTCATCGCAAATGGGTTTCACACAAACCACACAAGACTTTCTAGTCTTACGTTGTTTTCGCCTCAGGTCTCGGCAGACATAGCAACTACCAACAACAGGGGAGGGTCCACGACTACCATGAGGTATTTGAGGGCCAGCTGCTGCTTACGATGCTACCAGAATGCATCGTCTAAGCACCATTTCTACTGCACCTCGAAGAAAATGGTTTCTCATCATCATTCGGTTTGTACTACGATCTTCAATTGCAGGCATACACAGCTGATTTGCGAGATCTTTCAGGAACTTTCTTCGTTGATCCTTTGTCCTGAAGCTTGGATTGTGTTCTCTGTAGATGATGTAGGATGCTAACCCAGTGACGTCAATCATATTGTAGAAAAATGCCAGAGGCCAACGTAATGTTCGTCGTTTCACAGTGTACTCTCCCAACATTTTATCCATAACATCAACTCCGCCTTTTGTTTTGTTGTAGTATTTTATTATCTCTGGCTTGGCTGCTAGTATCTCTTCAACTTCTCCCGTCATGTGCATAGATGATAGAAGCACGACTGATTTGTTCTTCTTTGGTACATATGAACAGACTGTTGCATCATGATTGTAGGCAAAATTTGTCGAGTTTACAGGCCTTTCTTTGGCAGGCTGCATGTTGCTAGGTAGGAACCTTTTGTTTTTTTCTCACTGTACCAACTAGTGTCATGTTCCAGGAGTTCAATACCTTAGCTAGTTCCATGGTTGTAAAGAAGTTATCGGTGATGACATTTCTTCCAGAGCCTTTATACGAGCTCACTAGGTCCAATACTGTTCGTTCACCAATGTTTACTTGTCGAGGACCATCAGTTGGTTTCCCAGTGTAGAGCTGACCTTGTAATGGGTAGGCGTTTGACGAGTCACAAGCCCAGAAAATCTTTATGCCATATTTAGCTGGTTTTGAAGGTATATACTGGGTAAATTTAGTATGGCCTCTAAATGGAAATAATTGCTCGTCGACGGTGATACAATTATATGGCTTGTAGACTCTCTCCAGATTTCTGTTCAGCATTGTCCAGATGTCCCGTATTGGTGCAGCTTTATCTGTTTGCACACGTTCTGCACGTGTATTTTCGTTGTCAAATCTGATAAATCTGAGTATCATCTTGAAGCGGTCACGAGACATGGCTGCACGTATAAGAGGCAGAGCAGCAACATTCCACATTTCCTCCAGATTCTCTTTGTTGTCTCTGTGCACACCAGCAGCAATCAGTATGCCCAAAAATGCATGGAGTTCAGTTTCAGTAAATTGCTTGAATGTTTTTTGTGGTGGCCGTTCAGAAGAATCAGGAAAACGTTGTACCAGTTCGTTGTTGTAAGCATCACAAACTCTCTTGGCCTTTCGATTCATTTCTCGTAATATGATGTCACACATCTCGGGAGTCATGATTGACTTGAATAGCTCTTTTGCTGTATACAGGTTGCTGATTGCTGCAGGGCCACCTCTTTGTCGTAGGACATAACGAGATTTTGTTTGTGCATTTGGCAGTGGATCACTACACCATTGAGCTTTATCCTTAGCAGTCCAAATGTCGCCTGCACTTTGAGGCACCGACTCATCCTCAACACTTTCGTCTGAGTCGTATTCTTTTTCCTGCTCTATAACCATTTCTTGTTCAATGTCTGAATCTTCTTAAGTAACATCCACTTGTGGTACATAGTTTTCATCATCAGATGCAACATATGGTTCTTCCTCATGCTCAGAATCAGATTCTTCTAGCATTCGCATTATTTCGTCAGACGTAAATCTGTAAATATGAAAAAATGAAAAATAAAGAATTTTCCGAAATACTACACAATACTACATTATTGGCTTTTCACAAAATGATACTAACCTGCAAACACGTTTTCTTGGATTATGGCGGAAACTAGATCCAGCATCACTATTACTCATGACTTGGTAGATGAATTTTGGCTTCGGAATTTAGTTCAGTAACATGTGGCAAGTAGAATGAAACTCGATTCTAAAGTGCAGATAAAAAAGTAAATTATTTCTAGTGATAATTATTTATAAATGTCATTTATATATTATGTAAACCGTATACGGTTTCAGAATTTTCATTCCATCTTCGACTGTTTTTTCGACCAATAGGAAAATTGTAACAGAGCCACCATCTTTATTTTGTGCTGAATATAAGTAAAACATCGTAAAACAATATGTAGATACTAATTATTATCCATTTTTCGTATAAAAATCATACCTATAGTGATAAGTTTCATACGAAATATATGTAAGCCAAGTCCAGGCTCAAAGACAATTTCTGACTGTTCTGTCCCCACATAAGGCGAATGAAGGTATTACTGGCTGTTAGATGCTGTGAGACTTTCCTACCTTCGTATCCAAGAAATTGAAGACTTCACAAGCCTAGAAATGTGTGTGCTCACAGCAATGAGATGAACAGCAAAATGGCTACTGAGAGGAGGGAGGCAGGAAGAGAAGTAGAAGCCACTCCCAGTTTGAATCAACTTAATTGACAGCTACATAAGTGAGCAGTAACAACACTGGCCAATAGATATCAGCATAACATTTGTAGCTGAATGAACTTTAGTTTCTGAAACCAAGTAAAGGAGAAAGTCTTCCCACAGTGGAAGTATATATGAAGGTACAATTGTACCTCTGCAGCCTGTTAACGTTGTAAAATAATGCAGCCTGACGAAGGTTAAAGAACAGGGATCTGTCAAAGTCTGAACTTCACAATATGTTTGTCGAATTGTATCTTGACATGAACAAAGGAGATTTCTGGATTTTAGGTTTAGATACTTTTATCCCTCAGATGGATCATTTTCCTCATGTAAAAAATGGTATTCTAATATTTTTGACTCATTAATTTGATTGGTTTGCTTTATCTACTTTTGGAACTGAATCTGATATAGTTTTAGGTCAGTTTTATGCAGAAATGTAGAAAATTCTGATGGGTTCTCAAACTTAAAAGCACAACTATAGATAGGAACATGGAAAATTAAAATAATAAACCGCATAGAGCTGTTGTTTTCTGCCTATATATAAATTTTGTACTTCTGTATTTCTGGCCTCTTGCAGCTGATCTTAAAGGGAAACTGTCACCTGGTGTTTTCTATGTAATCTGACAGCACCATGATGTAGGGGCAGAGAACCTGATTCCAGAGATGTGTCACTTAGTTTATTGGGAGAAGTTATCATAGTCACAGTTTTCTCTGCTGCAGATCTAGCAGAGCTGAGATGTTGAGCTGTGTATAACCCGCCCGCACCACAGCTCTGTGTACATTGTGTAGTGACAGAGAGCTGCTAATCAGTGCTGGGGGAGTGGTTGGACTAGTTGTTCTCTCATGATAATCTCCTGCTGATAAAACACTGTATTGAAACAGCAAAACACAGACTAGTAAATGACACATCACTGGAATCAGGGTCTCTGCTCCTACATTATGCTGATTTCAAATTATATAAAAAAAACTGCTGACATTTTCCATTTAACGATGGGGCATTAAAACATCACATGAGCCAGAAGAAGCATATGCTAATGCGAAACAGCTATTGCTCATTTATTGCAACCGAAATGAAGTGAATTTTACTGAAATTGCCAGTGGTGTGTGCCTCACCTATTGCTTTCCTCTGAATTTTCAGGATTTTGAGACACGGATGTGTAAAATTGACTTTTATCTGCCAACTGTAGTACTAGCTAGTGCGCCCCTCTTCTCTCAGAGGCTGCAAGGGCTATATGTCCACCCCTGCATATACTTTTAGTTTTATCTACAGTGGGTACGGAAAGTATTCAGACCCTTTTTAATTTTTCACTCTTTGTTTCATTGCAGCCATTTGGTAAATTCTAAAAAGTTATTTTTTTTCTCATTAAAGTACATTCTGCACCCCATCTTGACTGAAAAAAAACAGAAATGTAGAAATTTTTGCAAATTTATTAAATAAGAAAAACTGAAATATCACATGGTCATAAGTATTCAGACCCTTTGCTCAGTATTCAGACCCTTTGCTCAGACACTCATATTTAAGTCACATGCTGCCCATTTCCTTGTGATCCTCTTTGAGATAGTTTTACTCCTTCATTGGAGTCCAGCTTAAACTGATAGGACTTGATTTGGAAAGGCACACACCTGTCTATATAAGACCTCACAGCTTACAGTGCATGTCCGACCAAATGAGAATCATGAGATCAAAGGAACTGCCCAAAGAGCTCAGAGACAGAATTGTGGCAAGGCACAGATCTGGCCAAGGTTACAAAAGAATTTCTGCATTACTCAAGGTTCCTTAGAGCAGAGTGGCCTCCATAATCCTTAAATGGAAGAAGTTTGGGACCACCAGAAGTCTTCCTAGACCTGGCCGTCCAGCCAAACTGAGCAATCGTGGGAGAAGAGCCTTGGTGAGAGACGTAAAGAAGAACCCTAAGATCACTGTGGCTGAGCTCCAGAGATGCAGTAGGGAGATGGGAGAAAGTTCCACAAAGTCAACTATAACTGCAGCCCTCCAAAAGTCAGGTCTTTATGGCAGAGTGGCCCGACGGAAGCCTCTCCTCAGTGCAAGACATATGAAAGCCCGCATAGAGTTTGCTAAAAAACACACTCCCAGGACTCCCAGACTATGAGAAATAAGATTCTCTGGTCTGATGAGACGAAGATAGAAGTTTTGATGATAATTCTAAGCGCTATGTGTGGCGAAAACCAGACACTGCTCATCACCTGCCCAATGCAATGCCAACAGTAAAACATGGTGGTGGCAGCATCATGCTATGGGCGTGTTTTTCAGCTGCAAGGGCAGGACGACTGGTTGCAATTTAAGGAAACATGAATGCAGCCAAGTACAGGAATATCCTGGCTGAAAACCTCTTCTAGAGTGCGCTGGACCTCAGACTTGGCCGAAGGTTCACCTTCCAACAAGACAATGACCCTAAGAACACAGCTGAAATAACAAAGGAGTGGCTTCAGAACAATTCTGTGACCATGCTTGACTGGCCCAGCCAGAGCCCTGACCTAAACCCAATTGAGCATCTCTGGAGAGACTTGAAAATGGCTGTCCACCAACGTTCACCATCCAACCTGACGGGACTGGAGAGGACCTGCAAGGAAGAATGGCAGAGGATCCCCAAAACCAGGTGTGAAAAACTTGTTGACTCATGGCTCTACTAGCTCAAAAGGGTGCTTCTACTCAATACTGAGCAAAGGGTCTGAATACTTATGACCATGTGATATTTCAGTTTTTCTTTTTTAATAAATTTGCTAAAATTTCTACATTTCTGTTTTTTTTTCAGTCAAGATGGGGTGCAGAGTGGACTTTAATGAGAAAAAAATGAACTTTTTAGAATTTACCAAATGGCTGCAATGAAACAAAGAGTGAAAAATTTAAAGGGGTCTGAATACTTTCCGTACCCACTGTATTTGTTGACATTTTCCATTTCTTTAGTAGACAACAAGTTAGACCAAAGGCCATCTTTTTTCTAAGCCATATATTTCTTTCAGAATGAACAAACTGGGAGCAGTAGTGCTTATGATGCGCCCAGGGGATGGGGACGACTCGGTACCTGGGCCTTCACCTGGTTTTAGGGATGTCGCGGTGGTCGGCTCCCGGGCCCGTACCCTGGAGCCACTCCTGAAAAAGGGGATTGGAACTTGGATAGAAATAAAAATAAAGTAAATAGTTTGTGACGCCACCTGTGGTACCCAGTAAGGATTACCAGCGCTGCTTCAGACCTCCGGGGGTGTTGGGATGGCAGCTGAGGTGTCTCTGCTCCCCACAGGTGGAGCAGGCCCCCGGGCAGGGATGGTGTGAAGAGATGCAGGAGAGAGGGGACCCAGCCGGGTCAGAGGAAGAACAGACACACACACCGGGGCTAGTTTCAGTACCTTTACTGCAGATGGTAGTCGGGAACGGTCCGGGGTACTTGTAGGTGGTGTGCACTTCTGGTCTTGCTCCCCAGTGAGCGGGTGCAAGGCCTCCTTTCTGTATCCTCCTGTCCCTCTCCCTGGAGCCTCTGACCTGCCTGGAACTGGGTCTAGCTTCCTTGATGTTTCTCTCACCCGTGTGCTTGGCGGCGAGGGCTTTCCCACTGGTTACCACGATCCCTGGACGCTGGGGCCTTCGTGGTACCTAGTCCTCTGAGTGTGCGCTATTCACCGGTGGACTGAGGGATATGAAATCCTCCTCAGTATGCCGGATTCCCTACTGGGCATAGAGATCCCAATAGGCTCGGGCCCGGTGCCCGGCTTGCATCAGGGGACGAACCCTCTGTGGCTCCTCTGTCCCTCATGGCTCTTCTATTCTCCTTGACTTCTGGCCCACTCTAGACCCTCACTGGCCAGACTAGCCCGCAGCTTGGGCCTAGCCTGGCTTTCAGCCACACAGACGTCAGCTTGTCTGGAGCTGCAGCATCGTGTCACACTCACTGCTTCCCACTGACTGACTTCCTGAACTCCACCCCCCAGTATATATATACCTGACAGGGCTCCATCTAGTGGACTTGGGTGGAGGTGTCTGCATGTATTGAGGCCACTGGGGAGAATCCATCTGTGCAACACCCAGGAGTTCTGTGACTGCCTGCAGCCACAGGGCGTCACACTTACAATGTAGGAATTATATCTTATGGTAGCACTAAAACCATCCAACAGGGAAGAAGCTTCAGTTGGTGTAGCATTCAAAACAACAAAAACTAGCACTAATGTATGATATTTTGTGCTATATTCATAGAAACAGAAAGAAAAGGCTTTCTAAAACCTCATTTCTTCATATGCTGTGTAATTTCTTAAAAGATTTAAAACTATATAATTAGCTGTAAAAGAAGCATAATAATACCTGTACTCCACTTTTCAAAACAGTTTTATGTTCTCTAGAAGCCTGATGCCATCCTAAAGTCCTCAGTGCTGCAAGCAGCATTTATTAAACCATAGCCCTCAATTATTATGTTAAGAATATGCCGCCATCGCTGATATTGTAAAATATTTCATGCAGCTTCCATTTTGTATAAGAGACAATTAAGTTACGCCAAGTCTATTTTGGTCCTTAACAATAGAGTATATGCGATGCATTTTACTTTTCAATATTTCCATTTCTCTATGGTATGATTGTCACTATAAGTACTGATATTATACCTGCCAGTAATTTAAAAGAAAAAAATGTTAACTAGAATTGTAATTTACATATGCTCGCCTACCAAATGCTTTGTCAAAATTGGAAAAAATGACAAAAGTTGTTAACTATGTCAGTCTTCCAGTTACCTTGCTCTACATGAGCTATTTTTGCCTTTGCGATTTTACATACCTTTTATTTCTAATTGTAAGTAAGAATTAAATGGTAAGACACTATTATGGAATGAATCAAAGTGAAACTTAGAGTTTATACCAAATTAGAAAGTTATCATCTCTTCATGAGTACAACACGTCTCAACGACAATAACTCGAGTAGTGGTGTGCATGCTCAACCACCAATCCATGTAGGCGGGTATTCCAGAGCCCCATTCTCCGCAACTATGGTAGGCCTTGTGTTGGCACCCCCAACAAGCAGCAATTTATCACCTATTCTCTGGATATCTATGTACTATACCTTCAAATGCCCTTCCACCTTATTTCTTTGCTTATTTTACTGTTTTAACCAGGGCTGTAGAGTTGGAGTCTTGGAATTGGTATAAAATAAACCAACTCCGACTTCTAAAATATATAATAAATCGGGTACAATGCAGAATGTGCTGAAAAAGTTTTCATAAGAATTTGGGAAAAATATAAAATGTCCTATAAATGTCTGTTCTGCTCCTGATCTAAGGATCTCAGCTTTTAGTTGAGATGAATCTGTGCTGCACTTTATGTACATGCTGAGTAGTGAGGCAGCGCTGGGGAGTCAGAGTCAGGGAAATTGAGGATTCGGAGTCGGAGGTTTGGCTTACCAACTCCACAGCCCTTGTTTTAGCAGGTATATAATTCTGTACACTTAACTTTATACAGCAGGTGAAATAAGTATTGGACACCTCACTAATTTTATAAGTATTTGACGCTTGTCACATTTTGTTTTATTTTAAAGTAAGTGTGTATTCTCTTCCTAAATTTGTAGACTAAGATGAGAAAAAAACTTGTCTGTGCCATTGTAGCTCAATGCAGCTCCAAACCATCCAATTAGATGCAAAAGACTGTAGACAAAGGAAGGCTGTGGGAAAACTGGATATTTTTTTTTTCTAATCTCAGACAATAAGCTTCCAATTAATTTCAATGTTTATCTCCATGTTTTTTTTATTACAACTTTCATAAATATTTATTAAAGTTCAATTAACTGTAACTGTAATTACTCACCTGCAAATTCACAAGACTGCTTGATTTTATAATGTTATGTACATTGAGGGTGCGTTCCCAGGATTTGCTGCGATTTTGATGCTGCATATTTATGCAGCATCAAACCCGCAGCTGCCAGATGTTACAGCATAGTGGATAGATTTCTAGAAATCCCATGTCCACTATGCGTCTCTGTTCACCTGCGGATCACCCGCGGGAACTGACATGCGGCGCGTCTTTCAGAGCGGGTCAGCGCATTTGTATAATGAGGGTGGAAGTGGTGCAGATGTTCTGCAGCATCTGGGCCGCAGCGGGTCCTGATCGTGGGAGCGTACCTTTAGTATATTTCTTAAACAGGATTTTTAAGGAGTAAAACACAGTTACATTTTGTTGTCTTACCTTGAATTTTTATTTAATCACCGCCGGTACAATTTTGCAAGTTTGTTTTTTCCACCCTCTCTTCCAAGAGCCATAACTTTTTTATTTTTCCTTTAGCAGGACAATATTTTACTGTTTGCTATTATGCTTTTTTACTGAACAAGTTGTAGTTTTGATTGACACTATTCAGCTTGGCATACAATGTACTGGAAAAAAAAAAATTCCAAGTGCAGTGAATTGTTAAAATTTTTTGGATGTTTAGGGAAAATTTCCTGACATGATTCTGCAGGTCAATACAATTACAAGCATAGCAAAGTCTATAAGTTCTTTTTTTTTTTTTTTTTAAATATAACTAAAAAAAAAAAAATTCAGAATTTTGTAAATTTAAGAAAAAAATGATTTGTATCGCAATTGTCCTGAGACCCATAATATTTTCATTTTTCATTCAGTGAAGCTATATGAGGGGCGGACTGATGTTTTTATTGGTATCATTTTGAGGAAGAAAAAAATGACATCTTGAGCACTACTTATGTATATTGTAATAAATGTGGCTAGACTTCATAGAGATTACCAAGATGGCAGCCATGAGGCCTTTGAGCAGGCGACCGGTTGCCATGGCAACCCATCTATACCCCAAAGTTGCATTACAGGGGGGGGGGGGGGCCTATGGTCACCCCCCCAAACCAGCAGGACATTTAATCTTTTAAATGTTGCTGTAAATCTCTGACAGTGGCTTTAAACAGCTATGATCAGAGCTAACTCTGGTCGCTGCTGTTAAAACCATGCAATGAAGAGAGAAAAGAAGACATGCAATTCAGCAGTGATCACCGCTAATAATCAACGTTTAAATGCAAATTACGAACATTTTTATTTCAAATAGACTCGACACATATACACAATGGACATACCAACAAAAATCATTAAAACACCATTAAAAAGAAGGAAGTGGAACCATCCACTCCTTATAGAACCCACTACTTCAGAGTCCTTTCATGATTCAACCTAATTATAGATGCATGATTGTACATGTCAATAAATGTATACAGGCTATATAAAACTTCTGTGGTGGTCAATATTGCACTGGCTCGGAGTGTAAGTAGAGGTAGAACAATGCAGTTTTAGGCGCTCCCTAAAAACACATCTGTTTAGGGTGGCCTATCACGTTCCCTAATCAAAGTCCTTTTATATTCTCATAGCCCATTCCTTATTTCTCCAAACATAAGTCTCCACCCAACCAAAAAGCACTAGATACTGGCTGGTGACAAGCTCATGCAGCCTCTATCTATCCCTCATCCCCTCAAGATGGCTGGACCATCCTTGTAAATAAGCCATTGTACTTTGTGTCACCCCCACCTCATTGTAGATTGTAAGCTCTTAGGAGCAGGGTCGTCATTATTTTTGCTGTAATTATTGTATTATCTTTAGCTATGTTACTTATGACTGTTGTACATGAACCTGTGAATTGTTAAGCGCTGCGGAATATGTTGGCGCTATATAAATAAAGATTATTATTATTATTAATGCATATAAGGTGCAGCAGATAACAACTTAGTACATTTCGATGGTCCTTAATGAAAAAACATACATTTGAGCAAATCCACTAAAACTGGTAACCCAAATGCAAAATGGTGGGTCAGCTCGAGCTAAATCTAATCCCCACCTGAGTATATCAACCCAGCCTAGGAAAAAATACTTCTATTGAATACAAGCTGTTTGAGTGGAAGGTGCTGCACCTACACAATATGAACCCAGCCAGCAATAAGTCCAAAAAGTATATCCCAGATAAGAGAGAGCCTGTTTTGTCAAAAGGTGTAGAGGGGTACTGGTTACCCAACGCGTATCACCACGCACGGTGGCTTCGTCAGACCCCTTGAATGCACTTGAAAAATGCAAGTCAAATCCGCATGTAAAAACGCTGCAAAAACGCTTGAAGACGCATGTAAAATCCGCAAGCATTTTTACTGCCAAGAACATGCAGAAATGCTGCGGAAATTTTCTGCTTCAATTCTACATCGTGGGCACATAGCCTCAGTTTGGAGATAATGATATGCTCGTGCTTCGGGGCGGGACTGTGGGGTGGGCTCTCTATCTGGTGCTCTGCTTACATATTCATCTGTATGCTCTTATGACAGATCACTGATTGTTCACTGACCAGCCTCCTATTTTACATAATGCATCTAGTAGTGCGGGACTAGGTAAAATAGGAGGCAGGTCAGTGAAGGAACACTGAGCTGTCATAAGAGCATACAGATGAATATGTAAGCAGAGCACCAAATAGAGCGCCCCCCCAAAGGCCACCCCGAAGCACAAGCATATCATTATCTCCAAACTGAAAGTAAAGATTACAGAAGAACCACAGGACGGATTTAATTAACACAGATATCATATTAATCAGTGTAATGTCGCCCACCTGACAGTGTATGTGGTTTACTGAGCACAATCCTGCTGACAGGTGCGCTTTAAGTGTGACAAACATGCAAAAGAATAAGAAATCAGGAAGAGGGCACACACTTTTTCACACCACTGTACATTACATCACTTACACTGGGTTAAAGTATATACATGAAAGGAGACATGGGGCCCGGCATATACATCACAGGAAACTTGGGGCTGAGGTATATACATCACAGGTAACATGGGGCTGCAGTATATACATCACAGGAGACATGGGACTGCGGTATATACATCACATTAGACATGGGGCTGCGTTCTGCAGCATATACATCACAGGAGGAGACATGAGGCTGCAGTATATACAGCACATGAGTAGACATGAGGCTGCGGTATATACATCATAAGAGAAGACATGAGGTTGTGGTATATACAGTACAGGAGGAGACATGAGACTGGGATATACAACACAGGAGAAGACGCAGGGGCTGCCAAGTGGACTTCTGTGGGACAGGAGAGCATCTCGTGCTGACTCCACCCACAGAGTACGTCCTGGCACTGGCCAATGTCAGGACCTATTTTTTCATTGCACGCACCGCAGAACAAGAAGAAATTAAAGGGCCGGCGGCCATCAAAACACAGCTAATGGCCCAACTACTCCGTTCTCCGGGAATCTGCCTGGGGGCCGGAGAAAAGGTCATCTCCTGAGGTTTCCCACCCCTGCCTTATGGATATGGTAAGATGGGAATAACCCATTTAACTTTCCAAAACAAGAGCCTTCATGGCTTTTTTACAATTGCTACAACTCCGCTAATAAGAATATAAGCAACACAGGAAGTTACTAGTGCAAACAACAAAGTTTAGAAAGGAGCGTATTTTTTTCCATTTCTGCCATTTTTACCATTCTGATTCTTTATTTGTTTTGTTTCTTTACATCCTAATTACCACATCAAGAAATATACAGGGGCAAGTTTTCATTTGAATGACAAAAATTCCAGTATTTTTGTCATCCAAGTCGTTCAACAGCCCTTGTATAGGAAGGGGATATGTCATTAACTGGCACAATTTTCTTTCTATAGTGTGTGTTTATAAAAAAAATCCTTGATTACATTACCATCTCATTATAGACCTTATTACAGCTCCTGCAACAATGTCATTATATTCATTTCACATAAGAACATTTTGTCCACTTCCAGCTCTTGTATTTGTACAAATTGCTAATGAAAGGTGCTCTTACTGTATGTTATAACTACTTTTCGTATCATTACATTATTCTTATCTTTGTTTTTTGCTTCCACTGCTCCATCAGTTAGCACAAAAAATAATAATTGACCTTTGTAAGTAGCCTCAAAGGGTGCATGATCAGCCTATAAGTCTGATGTCTGACAAGGCTATATTCACACATCCATTTCTGGTTATAAATTAAAAAAATTTACTTTTTCCGCTCATGGGTCTTCCGCATTGAAAACCGTTTTACATCTGTCTTGCATCCCCTTCTTTCTTATCCTTTTTTAAAATATTGAGGCAGTAGACTGTCTAAACTTTTTTATCCTTTCGCTTAGCAATAGAAAAGTTAAAAACGGATGAAAGATGGAAAACTGAAGTGAACATGATGTCCTCTGTTTTTCATCTGGTTTTAATTTAATTTGCAAAGGAGAATCTGATCAGGACAAGCTCTGAGTGTCACTAATTATGGGGATCCATTTTTAAAGATGCGTGTATGGATCTGACGCACCCCTGGGCCTGTGTCGCGCAGCGTTGCGCACGCGGGAGCTTACCCGGAGCCGGATCTGTTGAGGGTTGTAGTCTCGTGGTGGTGACCCGGTCCGTGCCCAGGGAGTCAGACTAAGTGGCGCTGTATCAGCGGTAGATGTTGGATTACTACGCCACCCGTTGAGTACAGCTAAGGAGCTGCTGCTGCAGGGCAGACCGCTGAGGCCGGTGGTAGGATTGTGCAGCGTGATAGTATAACCCCCAACGGGAGGGGTATGGCCTCAGGGCAGCCGACGTGGATGATGGGGGTAGCAGGAATCACTCAGAGACGATGCGGTGTGATTCAGGGTCTTTACTGGTGATAAAGATAGACCCTCCCGGAGTACTGGCTAGCGATCGGGGCCTGGTCAGTCCTTGAGCAGATGGGATCTCCCCTGGCCAGGCGGAGTTGTAGGCCTCCCAAACTGACTGTACTCTTCTGGCTACCTTGCTAGAGGCGGGTATAAGTAGCCCACGTCCCTGAGTGTACCGTGTGGTGCTCACCCGTATGGCTGGTGACTCGGGGCCTTCTAGTAGCTTCCGCTCCACGACGGCGGTGCTGGTCCCATGCGTGTGACCGTGCCTTCGGGTTTCTTGGCCAGAGGACCTGAAATCCCCTGCCTGACGGATTCTGCTGCTGGGTAGGAGTTAGTCCCCGCAGCCTCGGACTCCGGGTCCGGTAAGAAATCTTCTCAGTCAGGGCGAGCTCTGCAGCTGCCAGCCCCTGACTCCTTGTAACACTGCTCCCACAGAGCTCCTGATGTTTCTTCCTATGCTGCTTCTCTTCTCTACTTCTGGCATGGCCCAGGAGCTGGGCCCAGCCGGAGCCACAGCTCCCTGTCAGCCCTCCTGGCTCAACTCTCCCTCTGAACTGTCTAACCCTGCCTCAGCCCCAGGTTTATACAGGGGAAGTTCTTCCCCTCCCAGGACTGGGCAGGAGGTGTGGCATGCATAGGATTCCTGACCAAGAGACCTCCCACCTGCTCTCAGACATAACATTGCCGTTACTGTGGAAACCAGACCCCTGGGGTGCCACAGATCAGGGAAACTCTTATTTCAGAAACGAACAGCACACGGACATGTGCAGCAAATGTGTGAATGTAGCCGAAGCGTTTACCATTCATCTGTAGTAATAAATGGATGTAAGTTCTACCGGGGGCAGAGACTTATGTGATTGATAAACTTCACTGCTACAATCTGGAGTTATGAATTTTCAGTCCAACCAGTTTAACAACTTTTTTTTTTTCCAGGCACCTTGGTTTCCATTTCATATTGGTGTCCAATGTTGTAATTTCATTTATATATATATATTTTAATATCCAGTAAGTTTTGTCCAAATCTATAGGATTTTCAAGTTAAAAAAAAATGTCTTATATGCAAATATCATCGATGAAGCCAGTGATTGGCTACCATACAAATGATGCCTTATTTGCCAAAAAGCTAAACCTGAAGCCTAGTAGAGGGGTTGACTTCTGAATGACCTCGCTGGTGAATAGACACAGTGGTTCCATGCATAGATGTGCTTCGGTTAGTCTGTATTACACATTTCCGGTCCCTACAGATGCCTTTCTGAAATAAAACTACATCAACTACATTCTTTTCCAAATGACAAAACCTGGCAACCTTGGGGCATCTGCAACTGGAAATACAACAGCATACAACATGTAAAAATACCCCACTTGAGACCTTTTTCCAACTGGATGTGCAACCGTTTGACCACTCTTTTGGGTCCAATCACTAAGGCAGTTATGAATCCACCTAACAGTTGCCTTGTCCATTACATAGTTGGTAATTTTTTCAATAAGGATGGTATGTGATGCTTTGTCAAATGCTTTGCTGAAGTGTATATCTACCCCTCTGAAAAATTAGGGGATCGCAACACTTAGATGATCTTTACTAACATTTTTATTCATAGGAAATATACAAATCTCCCACACAGCAATGCTGGTCTAGAAAATGAACTTTATGACTTTCTAAAACATCCTTCAAACAAATGAAATTTAAATGATTTCATTAGTGCCAAATATTACTCCAATATTCCAATAGGAAAAAAGTTATGAATTCACCTTGCAATTTGAAATTCTAAACAAATACCAGTCCGAAGCTAAAAATCCAAAGTGGTCTGTAAATAAAGGGGAGTGTTTAGCGACCTTACTGAGCTACCAGACCCAACTAATTAAAAATAATAAAATGGCCCCCAACAAGAAAGTTGGCAATTAAAACAATAGAAAGGATTTTCAATCTGAATTGAGAACATTGAGAGAAATGGAAGTGAATGTATGCAAATCGCATCTGAGAAGTCAGATGACCGCTTCGAGTGTGAAAAAGAGCAGAATCCTAACAGTGTGCATGTTACAGAATGTTAGGATTCAATATGTTACAATTCCTCCCTTGTTTTTTACATGGTTCAGAAAAGCCTTTAAATATTATGCTTTGTCAAATCATTTAACTTTTTCATACATTGCTTATCCATTAATTGCTATAAGTTGAAACAATGTCTTTAATTACAAGGAGTGCAACCCTAAACGTATACAGTCCAGTGTATATTAATGTCTACAGTTTATTCCTCAGTTCTGTAGTTTTATACTATAGGTTTACGCTTCCTTTTTTCTACTTTATTAAAAATAAATATCTCTTATTAAATGTGATTATACTTTTCTAAAGTGTATTCTCTTTACCTAATGATCTGCTTTGCTATAGCTTGTCGCTCTGGGATTTGGGTCTAAAGTGGTCACTGCAGAGGCATGGAAAGCGTGGTGGACTGGCAGAACCAACCGAACCCTGCCTTTTGTGTAGGATGGGTCAGCACCATCACTGGTGACCACACTGCAGTGGTCATTTTGAAACATTGCCTGGACAACCTAAGCACTCCCTTGTGTGATATTACCACGCAGAACAATACATTTTAACATTTCTAAATGTGTTCGTCCGGATGATAGAATGTTAGAGTTGGAAGGGACCTCCAGGGTCATCATGTTCAACCCCCTTCTCAATGCCAGATTGGCTAAAACATCTCAGACAGATGGTCTGTCCAGCCTCTGTTTGAAGACTTCCATTGTAGGAGAACTCACCACCTCTCGTGGCAGCCTGTTCTACTCATTGATCACCCTCAATGTCAAAATTTTTTGTCTAATATCTAATCTGTATCTTCTCCCTTTGTTTCATTCCATTGCTTTTAGTCTTCCTTTGTGAAAATGAGAATAAAGCTGATTCCTCTACAGTGTGACATCTGTTCAGATATTTGTAGACAGCTATTAAGTCTCCTCTCAGTCTTCTCTTTTGCAAGCTGAACATTCCCAAATCATCTAACTGTTCCTCATAGGACATTGTTTGTAGACCTGTCACCATCCTGGTAGCGCTTCTCTGAACTTGCTTTAGTTTGTCGATGTCTTTTTTAAAATGTGGCGCCCAGAACTGGACACAGTATTCCAGATGAGGTCTGACCAAAGAGGAGTAGAGGGGAATAATTACTTCACGTGATCTAGACTGTATGCTTCTGTTAATGCGAAACCAGAATTGTGTTTGCCTTTTATGTTGCTGCTTTACACTGTTGACTCATGTTCAGTCTGTGATCTATTAGTATACCTAGGTCTTTTTCACATGTGCTGTTGCTTAGCCCTATTCCTCCTATTCTGTATATGCTATTTTCATTTTTCTTGCCCACATGTAGGACTTTGCATTTCTCCCTGTGAAAAACCATTCTGTTAATTGCAGCCCACAGTTCCAATTTGTTTAGAACTTTTTTGAATCCTCTCTCTTTCTTCTCTAGTATTAGCTATCCCTCCTAGCTTTGTGTCATCAGCAAATTTAATCAGTTTACTCTAAATTCCTTCATCTAAATCATTGATAAAGATGTTGAACAACACAGGGCACAGGACAGAGCCTTATGGTACCCCACTTGAGACCTTTTTCCAACTGGATGTGCAACCGTTTATGACCACTCTTTTGGGTCCAATCACTAAGGCAGTTATGAATCCACCTAACAGTTGCCTTGTCCATTACATAGTTGGTAATTTTTTCAATAAGGATAGTATGTGATGCTTTGTCAAATGCTTTGCTGAAGTGTATATCTACCGCGTTTCCCTGATCCATCCAGTCAGTGATTCTGTCATAGAAGGAAATTAAGTTAGTCTGATATGACTTATTAGTTGCAAACCCATGCTGGCTCTGGTAAATCACTTCATTCTCATATAGGTACTTGCATACATGTTGTTTAATAATTTGTTCAAAGATCTTTCCTAGTATAGAAGTAAGGCTCACAGGCCTATAGTTCCCTGGGTCCACCTTCTTCCCCTTTTTGAAGAAAGGGACAACATTAGCTCTTCTCCAGTCTTTTGGGACTTCTCCTGTTCTTCAAGAATTTTCAAAGATTATGGAGAGTGGTTCAATAATTTCCTCTGCTATTGTCTTCAGTACCCTAGGATGTAATTCATCTGGACCTGGACACTTGAATTTATTTATATTGACTAAGTATTCCCTCACTACCTCTCTGTTTATAGATAGTGTGGATTCTTCTATTTCTTCGATAGTACAGTGAAGATCAGTTGATGTTACATTTACTTTCTGAGAGAAAACAGACGCAAAATAGGAATTTAAAACTTCGGTCTTCTCAGGATCATTTTTTACCACTTTACCCTTTTTGTTCTGTAAAAAAAAGTCTATAGCTTTTTTTTTACTTTTCTTTTGCTTTTGGTATACTCCCAAAATCCTTTCTTATTGCTTTTGACATCTTTTGCGAGCCTTAATTCATTATCAGCTTTAGCTAATCTGATGCAAACTTCGCAGGTTCTGCAGACAGCATTATATTCTTCTTTAGATATGTGTTCATCCATCCTGGTTTCCTTAAATGCTTCCTATTCCTACCCTCTTTTAGTGATTGTTAATGATTGTGCTTTGAGAATCTCATTTTTCTAAATTTCCCATCCTTCCTGGACATTTCTGTCCTTAAGAACATCCAGCCATTGGATCCCTCCTATCCTCTTTCTGAGTCCCTTTAAAATATGTCTTTCTGAAATCCAACCTTGAAGTTTGACTCTTCACAGGTCTTTCTCCTCTAGTCATCCCAAATTCCATGATAGCATGATCGCTACCTCCTAATTTCCCAGCCACCTTTACTTCCGCAACCATTTTCTCCCTGTTTATGAGGATTAGATCCAAGGTAGCAGATCCCCCTTGTTCTCTTTTCTACCTTTTGGAAGATAAAGTTGTTATCAAGAGAGGATAAGAATTTGCTGGACCTGTTATTCCCAACAAATGTCTGGATAGTTGAAATCTCCCATGATCACTACGTCATATTTTTTGATAATTTTGCCATCTGATGCATAAAGAGTTCATCCATATCTTCAGCTTGTCCAGGTGGCCTATAGGACACACCTACAATGGTGTCCTTTCCGTTGTTCTCTCCTTGTATTCTTAGCCAAACAGTTTCCACAGAGCTCCCAGTCTCTGAAACTTCAATCTCTGTGCAGATATACGCTTTTCTAACATACAATGCGACACCTCCTCCCCATTTATTAAGTCTGTTTCTTACAAATAAGTTGTATCCTTCTAGCCTTGTATTCCAATCATGTGTATCGAATCATGTGTATCGAATCATGTGTATCGTCCTACCAAGTTTCAGTGATGCCAATGATATTTCTTTTCCTGCGTTAGTAGCTCCAATTCTGCTTGTTTGTTGCCCTTGATTTGTGCATTTCTATAGAAACATCTTAGTTTGTGATCGGTTTCTCATATATTTTTATTCTGATTTTTTTGCCTTTGTTCTTCCTTTCCACTTCTAAGGCCACGGCCCGACTATCAGTATTTGGTCAGTATTTTTTCTCAGGAGTGGGAGCCAAAACCAGATGAGGAACAATCAAAGAAAAGGTATAATAGAAACAAGTGCACCAATTTTGCTTTTATAACGCACTCCTGGTTTTGGCTCCCACTCCTGAGAAAAAATACTGACCGAATACTGGCCAAATACTGATAGTGGGGCCGTGGCCTAATAGCAGAGCTCTCAATAGTATTTGTTCGCTATGTGGCATTCCCTAGCCTTTCCTACTCACAATGTTCTAATTTAAAGCTCTCCTGATGAGTAAAGCAAGGCGACTTCCAAATATGTGTTTTCCAGTCTTGGTAAGGTGCAGCCCATCTCTAGCAAGTAGTCCATCGTATAAGTAATTCACTCCGTGATCCAGGAATCCAAATCTTTGCTGACGGCACAATCGACGTAGCCAGGTGTTTACCTGTAGAATCTTGTTCCACCTCCTTGTTCCATGACCATCCACTGGAAGATGGATGAGAAGACAACCTGCGCTCCTAGTTCTTTCACTTTTTTGCCTAAGTCTTCAAAGTTACTGTAGATGGTTTCCAGGTCCTTTCTTGCGGTGTCATTTGTCCCCACATGTTCTAGCAGGAATGGGTACTCCTCTGTAGGTCTGAACAGTCTTATATCCTGTCAGACACATCTTTGATTTTTGCACTTAGAAAACAGCACATTTCTCTTGAGGTTATATCCGGTCTGCAGTGTAGATAGCGGGCTCTATTCTTCTCAATAGGGAATCCCCCATGACCACCACTCTCTGTTTCTTCTTCACAACATTTTTCTTTCTCTATCCAAGGGGAATATGAGTGCTTACAAGGTTGTTTTTTTTTTTTTTGTTGTAGGCATGGCTATGCTTATAAGAATAATACATATATATATATATATATATATATATATATATATACAGTACAGACCAAAAGTTTGGACACACCATCTCATTTAAAGATTTTTCTGTATTTTCTTGACTATGAAAATTGTACATTCACACTGAAGGCATAAAAGCTATGAATTAACACATGTGGAATTATATACTTAACAAAAAAGTGTGAAACAACTGAAAATATGTCTTATATTCAAGGTTCTTCAAAGTAGCCACCTTTTGCTTTGATGACTGCTTTGCACACTCTTGGCATTCTCTTGATGAGCTTCAAGAGGTAGTCACCGGAAATGGTCTTCCAACAATCTTGAAGGAGTTCCCAGAGATGCTTAGCACTTATTGGCCCTTTTCGCTTCACTCTGCGGTCAAGCTCACCCCAAACCATCTCGATTAGGTTCAGGTCTGGTGACTGTGGAGGCCAGGTCATATGGCATAGCACCCCATCACTCTCTTTCTTGGTCAAATAGCCCTTACACAGCCTGGAGGTGTGTTTGGGGTCATTGTCCTGTTGAAAAATAAATTATGGTCCAACTAAATGCAAACCGGATGGAATAGCATGCCGCTGCAAGATGCTGTGGTAGCCATGCTGGTTCAGTATGCCTTCAATTTTTAATAAATCCCCAACAGTGTCACCAGCAAAGCACCCCCACACCATCACACCTCCTCCTCCATGCTTCACGGTGGGAACCAGGCATGTGGAGTCCATCCGTTCACCTTTTCTGCGTCGCACAAAGACACGATGGTTGGAACCAAAGATCTCAAATTTGGACTCATCAGACCAAAGCACAGATTTCCACTGGTCCATTCCTTGTGTTCTTTAGCCCAAACAAGTCTCTTCTGCTTGTTGCCTGTCCCTAGCAGTGGTTTCCTAGCAGCTATTTTACCATGAAGGCCTGCTGCACAAAGTCTCCTCTTAACAGTTGTTGTAGAGATGTGTCTGCTGCTAGAACTCTGTGTGGCATTGACCTGGTCTCTAATCTGAGCTGCTGTTAACCTGCGATTTCTGAGGCTGGTGACTCAGATAAACTTATCCTCAGAAGCAGAGGTGACTCTTGGTCTTCCTTTCCTGGGGCGGTCCTTATGTGAGCCAGTTTCTTTGTAGCGCTTGATGGTTTTTGCAACTGCACTTGGGGGCACTTTCAAAGTTTTCCCTATTTTTCGGACTGAATGACCTTCATTTCTTGAAGTAATGATAGTCACTTGTTTTTCTTTACTTAGCTGCTTTTTTCTTGCCATAATACAAATTCTAACAGTCTATTCAGTAGGACTATCAGCTGTGTATCCACCAGACTTCTGCACAACACAACTGATGGTTCCAACTCCATTTATAAGGCAAGAAATCCCACTTATTAAACCTGACAGGGCACACCTGTGAAGTGAAAACCATTTCCGGTGACTACCTCTTTAAGCTCATCAAGAGAATGCCAAGAGTGTGCAAAGCAGTCATCAAAGCAAAAGGTGGCTACTTTGAAGAACCTAGAATATAAGACATATTTTCAGTTGTTTCACACTTTTTTGTTAAGTATATAATTCCACATGTGTTAATTCATAGTTTTGATGCCTTCAGTGTGAATGTACAATTTTCATAGTCATGAAAATACAGAAAAATCTTTAAATGAGAAGGTGTGTCCAAACTTTTGGTCTGTACTGTATATATATATATATATATATATATATATATATATATATATATATGTAGATATATTTATATTATGATAGAATTATAGTGTTAATAGTTTGTTTTCATCAAAATAGAAAGCAAATGAAGAAAAGAGAAATCTAAATCAAATCAATATTTGGTGCGACCACCCTTTGCTTTCAAAACAGCATCAATTATTTAAGGTACAATTGCACAGTGTCAGTAGTAGTATCATTGAGCCAAAGATTTTGGTAATTGCTTGATTTTGCTGCAATATAAAACGGTATTACTACGGCATAAAAAGCATGAACCTTTTCGATTATTATTATGGATGACTTGCTCTTTTTAATGGACATTAATGGATTGCTTACCATTAGTTTCGACCAGCTCATTTGTGGTTTGCCTCTCTTATTTCTTTGAGCTGCACAAAAACCATTTCGGATACTCAGCAGCTGAGCGCCAACATCCTGGGTATATTCACAACATGTGACAAAATAATAAGAAAAAGAAAAAGACTTGACACTAATTTGGATCCCTTTGACTTCTATTATCCAATGAAGATTTTGTTCTGTGTGATCAGGTTGCACTACCTTATTCCATATGGACGTGCTCAGCTTTTAAGAAAGTATTCCAAACATTCATATCGAGGGTGATTCATTCATATAGGGCCCATGGAATTAATGATTACAAAACGACCATCGCCTGCACATGTATTGAATTTTATCTCCCTGTATCCTCGCTTTTTACTTGAAGTAGCTTCCTCCTTGATATTTACAAGATGTGATTGCGCTGCATTCTTTTGCTCTGATTTTATTAACATTGAGGTCAAAATGCGATTTATGATTTGTGAAGGTATGGGGTCTTCCGTGGGCATAATACTACTTAGATAACACAGGGTGAGGGTAAAACAGTGTTGCAATACTTTATTGAACCACCAAACAGACAATAAACATATAAAACAGTCCCAGCAAACACCCAAGATGGTTCAAAATTACACAGTCTTACCCTTCCGCTGGCCTGCCAGGAATAGAGCAGCTCCGACTTTGGGACTTCCAGGGCCAACTAGCTTAAACAGTGGCACCCTGCTCTGGGTGGACACCCACAGAGCGGAGGTAGCAGCAAGCATAGGAAGTGGACAGTCCATTGAGGTACAAGGCCAGGAGACCCAAGTTTCCCATCCTGGCTTCTCCGAACATATCCATGGAACCAGGTGACCAGATAGTCCCAACCTGCCTACCCCAAACATATCCATGGGGCCAGGTGACAGTAAAGTCACAATCCTGGCTTCCCCAAACATCTCCATGGGGCCAGGTGACCGGATGGTCCCAACCTGGCTTCTCCGAACATATCTCTGGGACCAGGTAATCGGAGGGTCACAATCCTGGCTTTCCCAAATGTATCCATGGATTCTGTGATAGTCAGTGGAGCAGATCTGTATCCTTCCAGCCAGGGCCATTTTCCTATAGGCTGGCATCCTGTAGAATCCAAATCTGTGTCCCTCTGATGGAGCCATTCTGCTTTTCTGAAAAGTTACTATGCCTCTCAAGAGTCTCTCTTGGCTGTCATTTTGTAAAGGTGTTTCTCATCATTCATAGGGCAGGGTGGTGGTGGGTGGCAGGGGCTCATGTCTCATTGTTTGATCATTTAATCAATTTGCATAGTTTGGCTTCCATTACTCTGCAGATCAACAACCTAGCTGGCCTGCTTCAATATGTAATTAGCATATTAGCAAACAGCTTTGTTCAATGACCCTGTGCAGAGATAATAGTACAATAAACTGTAAGAGCTGATATAAGATGTAAATAACAGCTATTCATCAATTAACAAATATCAACTCAACCTACAAGAGAAGTCAACATTCAGACTTATGACAAAAGTCCATGTTTCTTGTCCCACCCGAAGAAAGAAACACATAAATTCAAAAGTCAACATAAAAATAATAGTGTATTTCTCCTGGGCTACTGAATTTAGACTTCTGCTTAATTAAGATTAAAAGCTGGATCATCACAGAATCGTTGTGACAAAAAATGCAGTGCAATTGCTCCATTAATGTTATATATCTATGCATCATCTGCCATCTTAGGGGAGGTTCACAATGGATGGATATGCAGCAGATTTTCCACCTGGCAAATTTAAACCCTTAGCAACAGCCGCTGTACGCTATCGCTATGTGGCCAGGGTCACACGACTAGTGTTGAGCGAATTTGTTCGGCATTTCAAATTCGGGTTCGTGTTTGGGGTTCCGGCTTGTTTGCGCCAAAAAATCGTCTCCGCCCATGAACATCCCTTATTTGCCATGCTGTCACGCAGATGTGACAGTCATGTGAACAAGCCGGAACCCCCGAACACGAACCCGAATTTGAAATGCCGAACAAATTCGCTCAACACTACACACGACCAAAGATTCTCTCATGCATCGGATTTGGGCTGATTATGCTAAGGACACTCCAATCATACCCTGATCAGAGTTTGATCTATGTGTCAGTATAGTGTGATGCGATTCTCTTGCATGAGAGAATCGGAGCACATTGTGAGAAGATGGAGAACAAAATTTCTCCATTGTGTGAGTCTGCAGAAATCAGTCTGCAGTCCGATGGCATCCAAGTGCAGTCTGATGTTTTCCATGCACTCATACACTTGAATGGGTGAGTGTCTTCCAATTTCAGTGTGAAATCAAAGTATACTGCGATTTTATTCCACAGATTCTGTCAGTGAAAAAGAAAAGGTTATCAGCACTGAGCTACGCTCAATTTCTGCTTAAAAAACATAGTGTGAACATACCCTAAAATGAAAAGCTACAGCTTGAATATAAATTCAAGCCATCATAGGATAAAGGAGGATAAAATCAAAAAAGGTAGCTTAAACCAAATATTTTTTTTAAATTATTTTTACTTATCCATTTCGTTATAAAGTCCTGATTTTTTTTTTATAACCACTTACCGTAAATATGGGTAATGAATGGCATTAAAGATAAATCTCCCTTCCACCCACCTGCAAAAAAATGTGGGAATTGCATTTTTGGTCACCATTTCACTCCACTTGGAATTTTTTCTAACTTTTCGGTACATTATGTGGGAACATGAATAGTAGCATGGAAAAATTAAAAAGTTATATCACATGAAAAAACGAAAGCTCAAAAGCGAAAAAAAAATTGCACGATGCTTAAAGGGTTAACCCCTTCAAAGCCTGTTTTTACCTCCCTGACCAGACCAAATTTTAAAATTCTGCTAAGTGTTTTTTATGTGGTAATAACTCTGCAACGCGTCAACAAATGGCAGTGATTTTGAGATTTTTTTTTCGTGATACATTTTACTTAATGTTAGTGGTAAATTTAAGTTAAGATTTTTTGCATTTTTAAATTCTTAAACCAGTTAGTCATGCTGTACAAAATAATTTTTAACATTTCCCATATGTCTACTTTAGATCAGCATAATTTTTTAAACATATTTTTTTTTTGTTAGGAAGTTAGAAGGGTTAAAAGTTTATCAGCAATTTCTCATTTTTCCAACAAAATTTACAAAACCATTTTTTTTGTGGGGGGCCACATTACATTTGAAGTGACTTTTGAGGGGCCTATATGATAGAAAATACCCAGAAGTGACAACATTTTAAAAACTGCACCCCTCAAAGTGCTCAAAAACACATTCAAGAAGTTCATTTACTCTTTAGGCGCTTCACAGGAATTAAAGCAATGTGAAAAGAAAAAATTTTAATTTTTCCCACAAAATGTTAATTTTGCCCCAAATTTTGCATTTTTACAAGGGTAACAGGAGAAAATGAACCTTACAGTTTGTTGTGCAATTTCTCCTGAGTACACTGATATGTGGTGGGAAACTACTGTTTGGGTGCTAGGCAGGGCTTTGAAAGGAAGGAGCACCATTTGACTTTTGGAGCACGAACTTGGCTGGAATAGATAGCGAACGCCATGTTGCGTTTGTAGAGCCCCTGATGTTCCTAAACAATGGAAACCCTCCACAAGTGACCCATTTTAGAAACTACACCGCTCAAGGAATTTATCTAGGTGTGTGGTGAGCACCTTGAACCCACAGGTGCTTCACAGAATTTTATAATATTGAGCTGTGAAAATGAAAAAAAAAAATTTACCACAAAATTGTGGCTTTAGCCCCAAATATTTCATTTTAACAAGGGTAACAGGAGAAATTGGATTATACAATTTGTTGTGCAATTTGTCTTGACTACACTGATATCCAGGGGCGGACACAGACTGTAGTGGGCCCCTGTGCAAGAAATTTTTGGGGGCCCCCCCCTGCTCTTCATAAGGCAACAAAGTTATGTAAACATAACCCCCCCATGTGCAGCTCACCCCACCGTGCATCTCACCCCACCGTGCATCTCTCACCCCCCCCGTGCATCTCTCACCCCCCCGTGCATCTTTCATCCCCCCATGTGCATCTCTCATCCCCCCATGTGCATCTCTCATCCCCCCATGTGCATCTCTCATCCCCCCCATGTGCATCTCTCATCCCCCCCATGTGCATCTCTCACCCCCCCCATGTGCATCTCTCATCCCCCCATGTGCATCTCTCACCCCCCCCCATAGTGCATCTCTCATCCCCCCCCATAGTGCATCTCTCATCCCCCCCATAGTGCATCTCTCATCCCCCCCCACCATAGTGCATCTCTCATCCCCCCCACCATAGTGCATCTCTCATCCCCCCCACCATAGTGCATCTCTCATCCCCCCATAGTGCATCTCTCACCCCCCCCACCATAGTGCATCTCTCATCCCCCCCACCATAGTGCATCTCTCACCCCCCCACCATAGTGCATCCCTCATCTCCCCCCCCACATGTGCATCTCTCATCTCCCCCCATAGTGCATCTCTCATCCCCCCACCATAGTGCATCTCTCATCCCCCCACCGTAGTCCATCTCTCACCCCCCCCATAGTGCATCTCTCATCCCCCCCCCCACCATAGTGCATCTCTCATCCCCTCCCACCATAGTGCATCTCTCATCCCCTCCCACCATAGTGCATCTCTCATCCCCCCCACCATAGTGCATCTCTCATCCCCCCCACCATAGTGCATCTCTCATCCCCCCCCCATAGTGCATCTCTCATCTCCCCCCATAGTGCATCTCTCATCTCCCCCCATAGTGCATCTCTCATCCCCCCCCCATAGTGCATCTCTCACCCCCCCCACCATAGTGCATCTCTCACCCCCCCACCATAGTGCATCTCTCATCTCCCCCCATAGTGCATCTCTCATCCCCCCCCATAGTGCATCTCTCACCCCCCCCACCATAGTGCATCTCTCATCCCCCCCCATAGTGCATCTCTCATCTCCCCCCATAGTGCATCTCTCATCTCCCCCCATAGTGCATCTCTCATCTCCCCCCATAGTGCATCTCTCATCTCCCCCCATAGTGCATCTCTCATCTCCCCCCATAGTGCATCTCTCATCCCCCCCCATAGTGCATCTCTCATCCCCCCCCCATAGTGCATCTCTCATCCCCCCCCCATAGTGCATCTCTCACCCCCCCCCCCATAGTGCATCTCTCATCCCCCCCCCATAGTGCATCTCTCATCCCCCCCCCATAGTGCATCTCTCATCCCCCCCCCATAGTGCATCTCTCATCCCCCCCCCATAGTGCATCTCTCATCCCCCCCCCATAGTGCATCTCTCATCCCCCCCCCATAGTGCATCTCTCATCCCCCCCCCCATAGTGCATCTCTCATCCCCCCCCATAGTGCATCTCTCATCCCCCCCCCATAGTGCATCTCTCATCCCCCCCACTCCTAGTTAATTGTATTTAAAAAAAATAAAACTTGTTATACTTACCCCCATGCGATCCCTGCAGAATCCTGGCGCTCGTCCAAATCGCTGACACCAGGTTCTCCTGACTTCCGGCCATGTGACGGCGCCGTCACATGACCGGAAGTCAGGGGAATCATGAAGGCGCTGCCGCAGCATCGCAGCGCAGCGCTGAGACGTCCCGGACCCGGCGCTTAGCATGGGGCCGGGGGCCCCATGAGGAGAGAGACGCACAAGAGGGGGGGCCCCAACGGGGCTCCGAGGGGGCCCCTACCGGCCGGGCCCCATACTGGAGTCAGGACAGTCATGCCCTGATGGCGGCCCTGCTGGAGGGGCCCCCTCTCCCTCGGGGCCCCCGTTCAATGAACCGGCTGCACGGGCGGTAGTTCCGCCCCTGCTGATATCCCATATATGGGAGAAAACTACTGTTTGGGCACATGGCAGAGCTTGGAAGGGAAGGAGCGCCAATTGAATTCTGGAGCCCAATTTTGGCTGGAACAGATTGTGGTTTTCATGTCACATTTGAAAAGTCCCTGACATACCAAAACAGCACAAACTCCCACTTTGACACCTAGTTTTACATTTTCAAAAGGGATAATAAGAGAAAATAGACCACAAAATGTTACGCATTTTTTCTGGAGCATGCCAATAGCTCATGGGGTCGAAAACTACTGTTGAGGCATAGTGCAAAGCTCAGAAGTGAAGGAGCGCCATATTGTAGTGCAGATTTTGCTGGAATGGTTTGAGGGTGACATGTCACATTGGCAGAGCCCCCGAGGTGCCAGAACAGCAGAAACCCCCCCCCATAACTGACCTCATTTCACAAACTACACCTTTCACTGAATTCATCTAGGAGTGCAGTGATCATATTGACACCATATGTGTTTCACAGAATTTTATACCATTGGGCAGTGATGAAAAAATAATTACATTTTTACCACAAAAATTTTCTTTTAGCCTCAGATTTTACATAGTCACATGAGGAAATGGGTAAAAATGGCACTAAAATTTGTCTCACAATCTCTGCTGAACGTGTCATATATGGCTGTACAGTACTGCTTAAGCCATACAGCGTGACTTGTAATGGAAGGAGCACTGTTTGACTGGTGGAGAACAAATTATTGTAAAATAGTTCACGGACTTTGTTTACAGAGCCCCTAAGTGCCAGAAAAGCAGAATTTCCCCTCAAGTGACCACATTTTTGAAATTACACCCCTCTGGAAATGTTTCTACAGGTGCAGTGACGGTTTTCACTCCATGGTTGTTTGCCAGAAAGAAGCAGCAGTAAATGTTGCTTAGTGAAAATTGCAAATCTGCCATTGTAGTGCCCATTCATTGAAGTACCCATATATTGTGCCTAGCTCATGCTACTGTAGACATGGACCCCATAAATTAAGCGGGCTCTCATCGCTACAGAAATGCCAAACATGGATTCCAACTGTGGTTTGGGCACACTAAGAGGCTCAGAAAGGAGGGGGCCATTTGGATTTGGGAGCACATAATTAATGGGATTTCTTTTGGGGGCGAGGAGCCAAAGCCTTTGTGCTACTAGTAATGTGGAAGCTCCTTATATTTCCATTGATGGATGTAGGAACTGAATGGGGACTTGCTTTTTTTTGTGGATTGAGTTGAAGCTTTTATTTGTGAACATTATACATAAGATTTTGGATCACATTTATCCTGCACTCTACGCTAAGCTGACATCGAAGTTTTAATGTAAATCTCTGAATGACGTGATTCAGATGAAGGCCCTGAGGGATCCATTCACTATAATGACGCAGCAGCGTTACTTTGTACTTCGTCTGGCCTATGTTCAGTGGTGTCCTTCTTTTCAGATGTGCACAAAAATGTGGTCGACCACGCTTTTTATGCACGCTTAAAAAGATGGACACCGTCAGATCATAGGCTACACCACAGTCTCTCCATCTACCTCTTTATAGGGAATCTTCCATCGGGGGTTCCATCTGAATCACATATTTCAGAGAAACCCAGGGTAAGCGCTCAGCGTAGAGCCGAGCCTTACTGTGATCTTTGGGAGACTGAATGAACATACAGGTCAAGAATTGGTTTTATTTATTTTTTAAAGCTGTTTATTTTGCTACATAAGTGATTAAACAACTTTATTCTCCGGGTCGTTGCGATTACAGCGATGCCAGAGTTGCATTGTTTTTTTTTTATGTTTGGCTGCTATCAAACACTATATTTTGAAAGCTATAAATTTTCTATATTTCTGCCAACAGAGTCATATGAGGGCTTGTTTTTTGACATTTTTATTGATACCATTTTCAGTCACATAATGTTTTTGATCGCTTTCTGTTCTGATTTTTGGGAGGCAGAATGAACAAAAACCAGCAATTCAGGAATTGTATTTTTTTTCATGATGTTCACCATGAGGTAAAAGCAATAAGACCACTTTATTCTTCAGGTCAGTACGATTACAGCGATAACACATTTATATAATTTTTTTTATGTTTTGGCACTTTTGCACAATTAAAACTATTTTTGAGAAAAAAGAATTGTTTTTGCATTGCTATAGTTTTTTTGAATTTTTCTGCTGTATAGCGGCTTGGTTTTACAGGACAGGATTTTTTATCGCATTTTATTCCACTTTTTTTTCAGCGGTATGATGAAAAAGCATCGTTTTTTGCCACATTTTTTTTACATAGTTACATAGTTAGTAAAGCCGAATAAAGACTTGCGTCCATCAAGTTCGACCTGTTAGTTCTGTAATTTCTAAAGTTGATCCAGAGGAGGGCAAAAACCCCAAATGGTTTGGCCAATCTTCACCTGAGGAAAAATTCCCTCCCGACTCTGAAACCAGCAGTCAGAATAAATCCCTGTATCAACCTACTATTTTATTCTATTTTTAAGTATATGCAGAAATCTGCCTGGTATCTAGAAATGCATCCAGTCCCCGCTTGAACTGGTTTAGTGAATCCGACATTACCGTCTCCTCACTCAGTGAATTCCATATTCTCACTGCTCTTACCGTAAAGAACCCCTTCCTATGCTGGTGCTGAAACCTTTTCTCTTCCAGTCTTAGTGAGTGCCCTCTTGTTACCGTAATATCCCTCCTTTTGAACAAATCCCGGGCAAGGTCTCTATACTGTCCCCTAACATATTTGTACACATTTATTATGTCCCCCCTCAACCTTCTCTTTTCCAGGCTGAATAGTCCTAGTTTTGCCAACCTCTCTGGGTATTGCAGTCCCTCCATTCCCCTTATTAATTTTGTTGCCCTCCTTTGTACCTTTTCAAGCTCATTTATATCCTTTCTATATATTGGGGCCCATAACTGAGCACAGTATTCCAAGTGTGGTCTGACCAGTGCTTTGTACAGTGGAAGAACAATGTTCTCATCCTTTGCAGCTATACCTCTTCTGATACATCCCATTACCCTGTTTGCCCTTACAGCAGCGGCCTGACTTTGGGCACTCCAATTTAGTTTGCTATCAATCAAGATGCCCAAGTCCTTCTCCATCTCTGAATTCCCCAATGGTTTCCCATTCAGTGAGTACTGGTGACTTCCATTTTTCCTTCCCATATGTATGACCTTACATTTCTCCTCGTTAAACCTCATTTGCCATTTAATGCTCCACCTACCCAGCTTATCCAAATCCCTCTGTAGGTCTTCACTATCCTCTTTTGTATTAATTGTTTTACATAACTTTGTGTCATATGCAAATATTGATATTTTACTATTTATCCCGTTGACTATGTCGTTAATAAAGATATTAAATAACATTGGGCCTAGTACAGACCCCTGTGGTACCCCACTAGTGACGCTTACCCAATCTGAGTATATTCCATTTATAACCACCCTCTGCCTTCTATCCTTTAGCCAGTTAGCTACCCACTTGCAGACATTTTCCCCCAGCCCCATCATTCTCATTTTGTATACCAACCTATTATGTGGCACGCTATCGAACGCTTTTGAGAAGTCGAGATACACGACATCCACTGGTTCCCCCTGATCTACTCGAGAGCTAACCTCCTCGTAGAAGTCAATCAGGTTTGTTTGGCAGGAGCGATTCCTCATGAATCCATGTTGGTTCGGGGTTAATAGATTATTAGCATCAAGATGCTCCATGATTGCCTCATTAATAAAGCCTTCAAAAATTTTGCCCACAACGGACGTCAGACTCACCGGCCGATAGTTTCCGGTGTTACTTTTTGCTCCCTTTTTGAATATTGGCACTACATTCGCCTGTCGCCAATCAAGTGGCACAGACCCAGTCTCAACAGAGTCCTTAAATATAAGATATAACGGTCTGTCTATCACATTACTTAGTTCCCTTAGTACCCGTGGGTGTATGCCATCAGGTCCTGGTGATTTGTTTATTTTAATGTTACTGAGGCGTTTCTGTACCCCAGCTTGGGTTAGATTTGTCATACTTAGTGGAGGATTAAGCTTGTCACTTCTCATTTCGCCTGTTAGTTCTTTTTCCTTTGTGAAAGTTGACGAAAAAAATTTATTTAATAGATTAGCTTTATCCTCATCTTTCTCTATGATTTTGCCTTCATCACTTTTTATCAGTCCAATATTATTCGATTTAATCCTTTTACTATTTATATACGTAAAGAACAGTTTGGGATTTGATCTACTTTCCCTAGCAATACGTCTCTCTCTTTCCTCCTTTGCTATTTTTATTTGTTTTTTGCAGGTTCTCGTTTTTTCCTTGTAACACATTAGTGCCTCCTTGCTGTTTTCCTGTTTTAATCTCTTGAATGCCTCTTTTTTGCTATTTAACGCCCCTTTTACGTTCTTATTCAACCATATTGGTTTCCTCTTATTTCGGGCCCTTTTATTCCCATACGGTATATACCTCTCGCACTGAGTATTCAGAATTCTTTTGAAGGTTTCCCATTTACTATTCGTATTTCCTTGATTAAGAACTTTGTCCCAGTCTATAAGTTGAAGGTTTTCTTTCAGCTGATCAAACTTCGCCCTCCTAAAGTTTAATGTTTTTGTTGTTCCCTTATTGATAACCCTACTGAAGGGCATTTTGAAGTCGATAATATTATGGTCGCTATTACCTAGGTGCCCCCCTATCTGTACCTCAGTTATTCTATCAGGCCTATTAGTCAATATTAAGTCCAACACTGCCTTCCCTCTCGTTGGTTCCTGCACTAGTTGGGAGAGATAATTATCCTTAATATTTGTCAAGAACCTTTTTCCTTTCTGCGATCTACAGGTTTCTGTTTCCCAGTCAATATCCGGGTAGTTGAAGTCCCCCATTACAATCACCTCATTATGTTTTGCTACTTTGTCTATTTGTCCTAATAGCAGTTTCTCATTCTCCTCTGTTATATTAGGTGGCTTATAGCAGACCCCCAGTAATATTTTATTATTATTTTTTGCCCCCTCTATCTCTACCCACATGGACTCGACCCCCTCTTCTCCCTCTCCTATATCTTCCCTTAGTCTGGGCTTTAGACGTGACCTTACATATAAGCAGACTCCTCCGCCCTTCCCCTGTTTCCGGTCCCTTCTAAATAAACTATAATCTGTTAAATTTACCGCCCAGTCGTAGCTATCGTCTAGCCAAGTCTCTGTTATACCTACGATGTCATACCTCTCCTCCGATATAAGCGCCCGCAGCTCATCCGCCTTATTGGTCAGGCTTCTTGCGTTGGTCAGCATGCAAGATAAAACTTTGGGGTTATTTAGCATCCTATTCTTCTCTAACGATCTAACTGTACTATCCCCACCCCCCTCTCCACCCTCATTATATTCACTTCTCCCCTTGCTTGCCTCACATCCCACCTATTTCCTTGGTTTCCCCCCCCGTCTCTAGTTTAAAAACTCCTCCAACCTATTAGCCATCTTCTTCCCCAGCACCGCTGCACCCTCCCCATTGAGGTGCAGCCCGTCCCTACGGTAGAGCCTGTAGCCGACAGCGAAGTCGACCCAGTTCTCCATGAACCCAAACCCTTCTGCCTTGCACCAACTCTTTAGCCACTTATTCACCTCCCTAACCTCCCGTTGGCGCTCCTGTGTGGCTCGCGGGATTGGTAGTATTTCTGAGAAAACTACCTTGGAGGTCCTTGCCCTAAGCTTCCTACCTAGATCCCTGAAATCATTTTTAAGGACCCTCCATCTACCACTCACTTTGTCATTGGTGCCAATGTGGACCATGACCGCTTGGTCCTCGCCAGCCCCACCCAGTAACCTGTCAACCCGATCCGCGATGTGCCGGACTCGAGCGCCAGGGAGGCAGCACACCGTTCGGCGATCCTGGTCTTTGTGACAGATTGCCCTGTCTGTCCCCCTAATAATAGAGTCACCCACTACCAGGACCTGTCTAGCCTGCCCTACACTTCCCCCCTCCCCCTCATTACTGGAGCATACACTCCCCCGGCGGTCAGAGGATCTGTCGTGCTCCAATAATGCCGGTTCTGAACCAGACTTCCTATACTTCTTCCCTCTATCCCTTCTAACTGTTACCCAGCTCCCTGCCTGTTCAGCCTGCGCTTCCCCACTAAGCTCCACCCCCAGTGTTGACCCATTGAGTGTCTGCTCGGTGAGCAGCAAACTCCGTTCCATATTGTCGATGCTCCTCAGTACCGCTATCTGAGCACTTAGATCCAGGATTTGGGCTTCCAAGTGCACGATATGCTCACATCTCTCGCAGCAGTATGGATCCCTGAGCGGTAGCTCAGGGAATGCATACATTGCGCAAGATGTACACTGCACGGCTCCGGCCAACATGGACGTCATTCTAAATATGGGGATACAGTCAGTATATATGTACAAGTACAAAACACAATTATTTATATATAGGTGTATGGACGGGGATCAATTAGGGATGTGCAAGTGTATCGATTAGATATCGGCGCGGGATCAGTTAAGTATGGACGGGGGATCTATTAAGTATCAATTAAGTATGGACGGGGGATCAGCTGAGTGGGTCAGGTGGATTAATTAAGTATGGACGGTGTGTCAATTAACTATGGACTGGGATCAATAAGTATGGACTGGGGAAATAATTAATTGTGGACTAGGGAATCAATCAATTAATTATGGACAGGGGGTTTAATTAAATAGGATGGGGGGTAAAGCAAATAAATAGGTATGGACGGTGGGTCAATTAACTAAGGACTGGGGATCAATAAGTATCAATAATATCAATAAATATGGACTGGGGAAATTGTGGTCTGGGGAATCAATCAATTAATTATGGACAGGGGTTAATTAAATATGGTGGGGGATAAGGCAAATAGATAGGGACTGGGGATGAGTAAAAGTGGACAAGGGGAATCTATTAAATAGGACAAGGGGGATCAATCAATTATGGGCTGGGGGGTCAATCATTTAAATGTGGTCAGGGGGATCACTTTAATATGGACGGGGGGTGGTCGGGGATCAATTAAATGAGGACGGGGGGGTCAATTTAATGTGGTCAGAGGGATCAGTTAAATATGGACGGGGGTGTTCAGGGGAATCAATTTAAATATGGACGGGGGTGATCAATTAAATATGGACGGGGGGGTAATCAATTAAATATGGACTAGGGAATACAATACAATTACAATACAGATACAAATACAATACAGTACAGTACACACTTGGGTTCAGTAGGGCCGCTTATCGCGGCCTCCTGCCCCTCACTCACCTCCTCTAGGGACGCTGCACGCTATCACAGCGCGCTTGTCCCTCCGGTCGCCTCTTACCGGTCCTCCTGATCACCTCCTGGTCACCACCACCTGGCACCCTCCGCTGGCCGGCACTGCACGCTGCCACAGCGCTCTCTTGCGCTCGTCCCTCCGGTCGCCTCCTACTGGTCCTCCCGGTCCGCTCGGTCACCTCCGCCTGGCTCTCCTCCCTTCCCAGGAGCTCTCTCCACACACAGCACAACTCTTGCAGCACACGGCAGGCTCTGCCTCCACCACTTCCTGTCAGGCCTCCTCCCACTTCCCTTACGGTGTTCACTGCCTGCTTGAGTTAACTAGTGGGACAGTTTTATAGGTCAGGTCGTTCCAGAAGCGGCGATACCAAATATGTGTACTTGATTTGTTTATCTTTACATAAATATATGTATTTAATAGATACATTTTTTTTGTTTTGTTCTTTATTTTGTGATTTTTATTTTTTTGTTTTATATTTTTACAATTTTTAAAAACCTTTTATTTTTACTTTTTTGCCTTGTCCCAGAATGGGACATCAACTTTTCCTGCCCTAATCGTTGATCTAATAAATCAGTGTCTCTCACACAGGGAGCAGGCATGTCAGCTTTTGCTGTGAGCAAGAGATTACAGGCCACCATACCGGAGTGACCCCGATGCCATCTTTCGGCCCATGATCACCATGGAGACCTTTGGCCCAACGCGATTGCAATCGTGTTATGCCGATCGGAGCAGAGAGGGAGCTCCCTCCCTCTGCTATGCCAATCAATGTCTCTGTCACTATTGACTGTGGAATCAAAGGGGTTAAACACCCGTGATCGGCGCTAGTACCGATCGTGGGCGTTTGCTGTAGGGTATCAGCTCTCATATAGCAATGACACCCGCTTTTGATTGTACCGGCGCTTAGCGTGAACCTGCACGATGGTGTCACTGTATATGTGCGGTTGTTTGTGAGAACTCCTCTCTCGCAGCGCCGTACATGTACGGCGGATGTCGTGAAGGGGTTAAGTACCTAATCTCATCAGCGGGCTGTGTAAAAACTGCAGTAAAACTGGAATGCGGTGAGGATTTCAATTCCGCTGCATGTCAATTTATTCTGCAGATTTTCGCTTTGCAGTTCATCCAAGTTAGTCAAACATAGTGCATTTCCTGGTTTCAAAGATGGATGAATTGTACTCATTGTCTCTTGGTTTAGTACATTTTTGCTATTCTGTTGTCTGCTGAAAAATTTGAAGTCCACGAGCAGGAGAGTAGATTTCAGGTTTTGCATTTTCCTATGGTTGAATGTTTAAAGCTTAGTAATATGCAGATTTACACCAATATACTTTTCTGCCTGTCAATCTATGCTGCACATAAAATATTTAAAGGGGCGACAAACTGTTTGGTTGCTATCAGTGGGCAATGGTTCTGTGTAGTGGAGAGCAGGTGATTAACGTGCTGATGTTTTGAAAGCAGAATATGCATGCTCCTAATCTGATGGCCGAAGGTAGTATGAGGTCTTCTATTTATAGCCGTGAATATGAAAGCCCCAGGTTTGTGACTGATGCGTGCACAGAATGTTTCCACTAATAAATCGCTTTGGAGTCACACGGAGGGCTAACAGATTGCACCTTACTGCCTGCAGGCCTTTGCATTGCCTCGTGTTTATTCGCTTTTGACATGCTGTTGCGGGCTGGATTTCTGTTTTGGAGAGATTACTATTTAAAGCTGAAGACCATTTCTGTATTCAAATGGGGAAAAATGATGACTTTAAATCCCAAATGCTGTGTCAGTAATGCACGACTAAGCCCCATATTCCAATTTAGATGTTAGGGCCAGTAGAATATATATCTTTGTTAAAACCCAAAAAAATAGTCTTAGTTGATTTAAAAAAAAGCATTTGGTATATGTAGAAATAATGGCAATACTACCGTATATTCTGCATGCATGTCTTACAAACTGGTAATGGTAGAAAACTATATTATGTACGGTATATATTTCGATGTTAGTTTCATTACTGGAATGGATTTTTATGGTATACATAGTTATGGGGTGTAAGGATTTAAGAGGATTTTATCTCGAGAGACTTTCTGCCAGACGCCAGCCGGAACAAGAGAGAAGGTGCCCCTGTTATGGAACTAGGTATGGCTCCAGAGGGGAGAACCACATCTCACAAAAACTTATGCCATGTTTGTACACATGCCATAAATGTCTCTTTGTGGGAGACAGAACCATAAAACAATGAGCACTAAGCGCAGTTTATCAATATCATATAGTTGATATATTGTGGCTAAGATTTCAGAATTAAGGATATGTAGAAGGAAGGAAGAAAATCATTTTATTCTTTTGTGTTCTGTATTTCAGCCAGTGAAACCTGCAATGATTTTCACCCTATGTTCTTCACACATGATCGATCTTTTGAGGAATTCTTTTGTATCTGCATCCAGCTGTTGAACAAGACGTGGAAGGAAATGAGGGCAACTTTTGAAGACTTCAACAAGGTAAGAACAAAAAGAGACTTCTATTAGGATCTAAGCACCTTTTATACTCCATCTAAATCCCAAAAGTGTGCAGAAGAATTATCATCTGGCCTTTGTAGTATGTATGATTCTTTTTGTTATTTTTATGTATAAACTACCCTGGCGTATACATTCAGTTTTAGGGACATATTTATTTATATGGATAACAACATTAGGGTAATGTAGCTAGTATTACATTCTTATTTTAGATTTTGTATAACATCTACTAAAAACTTCAGCATGCTATTATGGCTCGTCTGCTAAATGTACTACTTTGCTAAACACAGTTCTGCAAGGGTAAAATTGTTTGAAAAGTAAGAGGTGATTTTTAGCGATTGCTGTACTCTGTAAAAATATCGAAAAAATTCCATCAATGAGGTGAACATTACGAACTTCGTTAGAAAAGTGTATTATGCCTGTAGGGAATTCTGTGTACTTGAAGGAAAGCTATGAGAATTTAGACTGTATTCTCAAGAAACATAATTTCGAGGATCAAGGATGTGGTGATCTGAAAGTTCTCTCTTTCCTCCTTGGGCACCAAGGAGGATGCATGAAGTATCCATGCTTTTTGTGTGAATGGGACAACCGGGATATGACTCATCATTGGAGACTAAAAAGTTGGCCAACAAAAACATCTTTACAACCTAGACTCA
The DNA here is from genome assembly GCF_046119375.1 of Phyllobates terribilis. Classification (NCBI taxonomy): domain Eukaryota; kingdom Metazoa; phylum Chordata; class Amphibia; order Anura; family Dendrobatidae; genus Phyllobates; species Phyllobates terribilis. The sequence continues at coordinate 266,212,593 of NW_027362764.1, read as the reverse complement.
AGAATATAGTTGCAGAAAGTTTTGTTGATCCCACTAAAGCTCTCGTGCCACTACTCCACATTAAGCTTGGACTGATGAAGCAGTTTATGAAAGCTCTAGTGAAAGAAGGAGAGACTTTTTAAGTACCTGTGTACCAAGTTTCAGGGACTGTCCAAAGCAAAACTGAAGGAAGTAATTTTTGTGAGTACAGATATTTGGAAACTCATGAAGGACGACATGTTTGAAACAAAAATGAAAGCTGTTGAGAAAAGGGTTCTGGATTCTTTTAAAGAAGTTATGAAGAATTTTCTAGGTAACAATAAAAATCTAAAATTTAAGTCCATCATGGAGAACATGCTGAAACGTTTCAAAGCCTTGGGTTGTCTGATGAATTTGAAGTTACATTTCTACATTCCCATTTGGACTACTTTCATGATAGCAAAGAGCAATGAGAAAGATTTCATCAGGATATCAAGGATGAATGGATTTATGATACCAAGATAGATGGAACGTGAACATGATGGGGACTACTGCTGGATGCTTCACAGAGAAAATCCACAGGTCTTCTATCATAGAAAAGGTGTCAGGAGAAGCTTTGAAGAGAAAAGGAAAAGACACAAGAATTAATTACCAATAAAGTTGCAGAATGAACTTACATTTATATATATAATATTTTTATATACACATTTTAATATATAATATTGTGTACATTTTTGGCTACAATAAAGATTTTTCTTGTTCATCTCGCTTGTATGTAATTTCACGCGCGTTTTGTGCAAAATACATACGTGATGGTTTAAGATAGTAGTGATTTAAAATCAGGGTATAAGAAAACATAAGAATCAATCATTCGATTTGAAAAAAATGTCATAAATCCAAATTTTTCATACCGGTATAATTGGGCACAAGAATAACTGTGTTCTGGTAAGCCCCCAATAGAAAGAGATTGAGGAACTGTGTCCTGAAACACACTAGTCCACATTTTTTAAGACCTTGACAAGAGTTTCAAGTGCAGTAACTTTCATACTTGAAAAGTCTTCTGCCTGTAGTAAAATATTATTGGCTTCACTGAGGTGCTTTAACAGCCAAAATATTCATTAGGTCTGGAGCTTTTCATTTCTTTTGATCAGATGGAAATTGAGCACAAAGCAGTGCTGCTGAATTTCTATTCACGTTCATAAATCTCTAGGTGCTTTGTAGCGAGAATCTGCATCTCTCAGTAAATCATTCAAATGGCAATGAAATGTAAAATACACTTAATATGAGATGAAAGGTACTACAAAATGATTGCCAGCTTCATCCTGTTTCACACCCGTTTCCCTGGAGGTACCCCTACAACATAAATGAGCGCTAAACTGGTAACCAATTATATAGACTCTGTCCATTCACAATTTGGAGTTTTTTTTGTTTTTTTTTTAATAAAATCATTTGTGGATAATCAGTATTTTCTTGCATTTATTGTCAACTCCGTAACCTTGAAATAGGATAGTATTTCAAGGTCACACACGAATTTTAATTAATAATGGCAATAAAATGTTCTCTCTTTAACCCCTTCCTGACTGCGTTCCCGCAAACCTCCGTACAGATACTGCGTGATGATCGTGCGGGCTCACGCTGAGCGCTGCCGCGATCAAATGCGGGTGTCTGCTCTATATGAGAGCTGACACCCTACAGCAATGCCCACAATCGGTGCTAGCGGGCATTTAACCCCTCTGATGCCGTTGTCATTAGTGACAGCAACATCGATGGGCATCGCAGAGGGAGGAAGCTCCCTCTCTGCTCCGATCTGCACAACGTGATTGCGATCGCATTGTGCCGATTGTCTCCATGGTGACCCTGGCCTGAAAGATGGCAGCAGGGTCACCCAGGAACGGTGGCCTGTAAGTTCCTGCTCAGAGGAGGAGCTGGTACGCCTCCTCCCTGCCTGCGAGATGCTGATCTGATGCCCTGCATTGCAAAGTAATAGATCAGGGCAGGGAAAGTTGATTTCCCTTCCTGGGAAAAGTAAAAATAAAATAAAAAAAAATACAAAATAAAGAACAAGCAAAAATGAAAAAATATTAATCCAATAAATACATTAATTTATGTAAAAGGAAAAATAAACAAATTAAGTACACATGTTTGGTACCGCTGCGTCCGAAATGACCCAACCTATAAAACTGTCCCGCTAGTTAACCCCAGCAGTGAACACCCATAACAAAAAAGTGGCAAAAAACATTCTTTTTCATCATACCGCTGAACAAAAAGTGGTCAAAAAGTCGAATGGAAATAAAAAAAAGTATAGATGAAAACGTCATCTTTTCCCACAAAAAATAAGCCACCATACAGCTCCATCAACAGAAAAATAAAAGTTACAGCTCTCACAATAAAGCGATGCAAAAATAATTATTTTTTTCTAAAAAATTGTTTTTATTGTGTAAAAGCGCCAAAACATAAAAAATGATATAAATGTAGTATTGCTGTGATCGTACTGACCCGAAGAATAAAGCTGCCTTATCAATTTTACCACATGGCGAACAGCAGATAAAAAAAAAAAAATCCTGAATTGCTGGTTTTTGTTCATTCTGCCCAAGAAAGTCAAAAACAAGCCCTCTCAAAATATGGCGATGCAAAAACTTTGTTTTGAAAAAAACAGCAGCCAAACAGAAAAAAACTATATAAATCTGGTATCGCTTTAATCGCACCGACCCAAAGAATAAAGTCATCGAATCAAATATGCCGCACAAGAAACGGTGTAAAAAATAAATAAAACCAAATCTTCACCTGCTGTTGATTTGTTCATACTGTCACCCAAAGATCACAGTAAGGCTCAGCTCACACCCGGTGTAAGCGGAAACCCGCTTACACCGGGTTTCCGTCTAAATCTCTGAAATATGTGATTCAGATGGAACCCGCTGCAGAATGTCCCCTATATTGAGGCAGATGGAGACACTGTGGACGTCATCTGGCCTATGATCCATATGATCCAGCAGTGTCCTTCTTTTTAGGCGGGCATAAAAGCACTGTCCGCCACAGTTTTGTGCACCTTTGAAAAGCAGGGCACCACTGAACATAGGCCAGGCGGAGTCCAAAGTAGCTCTGCTGCCTCATGATAGTGAATGGATTCCTTGGGGGTTTCATCTGAATTATGTCACTCGGAGATTTAGATGGAAACCCCAAAGTGCTCAGTGTAGAGCGCTAAATAAATGTGATCCAAAATGTTATGTAAAATGTTCCCAACAAAAGCGTCAACTCAATCCACAAAAAAGCAAGTCCCCACTTAGGTCTGTCACCTGTCAATGGAAATATAGGGGGTTTCCACATTACTGGTAGTACAAAGGCTCTGGAAAAGCTCTATGGCTCCTCGCCCCCAAAAGAATTCCAGCAAATTCTGCACTCCCAAATCCAAATGCCCCCCCATCTCTTCTGAGTCCCACAGTGTACCTAAACAGCAGTTAACGTCCGCATGTTTGGCATATCTGTAGTGATTAGAGCCACCTAATTTTTGGGTGAATGTCTCCAGAAGCAGAAGCTGGACACTACAAAGTACTGGACACTACAAAGTACTGGACACTACAAAGTACTGGACACTACAAAGTACTGGACACTACAAAGTACTGGACACTACAAAGTACTGGACACTACAAAGTACTGGACACTACAATGTACTAGGCACTACAAGGTACTGGACGCTACAATGGCAGATTTGCAATTTTCACTCAGCAACATTCACTGCTGATTGTTTCTGGCAAACACCCATGGAGTTAAAATCATCACTACACCTGTAGATAAATTCCCAGAGGGATGTCATTTTCAAAATGGGGTTACTTGAGGGGGGATTCTGCTTTTCTAGCACTTGGAGGCTCTGTATATGGAGCTCGCAAACTAGTATGATAATTTCTTCTCCAAGAGTCAAATAGCAGTTCGTCCCTCCCGAGCCTCGCCGTGTGGCTAAGCAGTACAGTACAGCCACATATTGAGTATTTCCAAGTTCAGCAGAAATTGTGTGACAATTTTTTGTGCCATTTATATCCATTTCCCCGTGTGACAATGTAAAATCTGGGGCTGTAACAATTTTTTTGTGGTAAAAATGTAATTATTTTTTCTTCACCGCCCAATGGTGTAAGGTTCTGTGACACACTCTTAGTGTCAATGTGATCACTGCACATGTAGATGAATTAATTGAGAGGTGTAGTTTGTTAGATGAGGTCACTTATGGGGGATTCTGCTGTCCAGGCACCTCATGGTCTCTGCCAATGTGACATGGCACCCTCAAAACATTCAAGCAAAATGTGCACTACAATATGGCGCTCCTTCCCTTCAGAGCTTTGCAATGTGCCTCTAAAGTAGTTTTCAACCATATATGAGCTATTGGCGCACTCAGGAGAAAATGCGTAACATATTTTGTGGTCCATTTTCTGCTATTACCTCTTTTTGAAAATTAAAACTTGAGACCAAAGTAACATTTTAGTGGAAAAAAATGGTAATTTTCCATTGACTCGGCCCAATGTTATACAAGTCTGTGAATCGCTTGAGGGTTAAAAATGCTCACTACACCTCTAGATTAATTTCTCAAAACGTGTATTTTCTAAAATGGGGTCACTTGTGGGGGTTTCTGCTGTTTTGATATGTCAGGGGCACTCGCAATCTGTTCCAGCCAAAATTGTGCTCCAGAACTCCTTTTCTCTTGTTACCCTTGTGAAAATAAAAAAATTGGGACTAAAGTAAAACTTTTGTGCAAAAAAGTAAAATGTTCATTTTTTCCTTCCACATTGCATTAGTTCCTGTAAACTTCTTGAATATAGTTTTGGGGACTTTGAGGGGTAGAGTTTTTAGAATGGTGTCACTTTTGGGTATTTTCTGTCATATAGACCCCTCAAAATCCCTTCAAATGTGATATTGTCCCTAAAAACAAAAATGGTTTAGTAAATTTTTATTGGAAAATGAGAAATTGCTGATCAATTTTTAACCCCTCTAACCTCCTAAAAACAATTAAGTTTCAAAAATTGTGTTGATATAAAGTAGACATGTGGGAAATGTTATTTATTAACTATTCTGTGTGTCATAACTCTGGTTTAAGGGCATAAAAAAAAAATTTTTGAAAAGTACAGAATTTTCTCCAAATTGCCGCTGTTTTCGCAAATAAACGCAAGTCTTATCGAACAAATTTTACCACTATCGTGAAGTACAATATGTCACGAAAAAAACAGTCTCAGAATAAGTGAGATTCGTTGAAGCGTTCCAGAGTTATTACCTCATAAAGCGACACTGGTCAGAATTGTAAAAATTGGCCGGGTCAGGAAGGTGAAAACAGGCTTCGGGATTAAAGGGAATCTGTTAGCAGGTTTTTGCTATACAAAGTGAGGACAGCATGAGGTAGGGGTTAAAACATATATTTCAACTATGTGTCACTTCTCAAGGGGTGTGTTTACTTACAGTGAAGGTTTTATCACTAGTACATTATCATTGCAGTGACTAGCTGGGCATGTGAGCACTTGTGCGGCTCCGCCCCCTCCTGTGATAAGCAGCTCACTGTCAATCGACTATATATAGAGAGAGCTGTGATGTGGGCAGGGGCAGCTTTTCAGCTCTGCTGCATGCTAAAGCTAAGAACTCTAATTGTGTCACAAATACTGCACCTAGTAAACTAAGTGATACATCATTGGATTCAGGGTCTCTTTGCCTATAATATGCTGCTATTAGATGTAGCAAAAACCTGGTTACAGATTCATGGGTCAAGATTGGCCCAAATGAATGCACATTTAGGTTAGTATAGAATGTTAATAGGGTGAGCATTAGTGTTGAGCGAACATGCTCGACACTGCTCGGTACTCGCCCGAGCATCACGCTACTCGGGATGTTCGGCGAGCACCGAGCATTTCCGGGTTACTCGGGCGGGAGCTCGGGTCTCCACCCTGCATGTTTGGCGCTCTTTACAGAGCCAATGAACATGCAGGGATTGCCAGCCAGTCACTGTAATGCTGCAGCCATGTTGGTTGTGGGCATTACAGTGATTGGCTGGCCGCACAGCGTCACCTCGAGTATTTAAAACCGGGCGCTGCCATCATGGACACAGTCGCTCCGGATTAGACAGTGTAGGGACAGCGCTGCTGATTTAGGGAGAGATATAAACTGCGAAATAGTTAGTGTAGGGTCTGTAAACGTTGCCAGAACAAACAAACAGTCCTTTTCAGGACTAATATCCATCCCAGATACCAGGCAGGCAGGCTGTATAGGAGACACAGTGGTTATACCAGCAAACGCTGCATTACAGTCCTGTGTGCTCCTGTTGCTGAAATTGCTGGACTTAGCACCAGGTGTCGGGGGCCAGGAAAAATCCTTTTTTTCATCTAAATCCTCCTTTTTTTTCCTCCTTCACACTGTACAAATACCCGTCTTATTAACCTTTTGGTGTGTCCCCCCCCCCCCAAAAAAAAAAAAGCGTGTCTCTGATTTTTCAGACACAAATATAACTGTTGAAAATAGTATGGTGTAGGCTAGAGAAAGAGAAGTGTTGTTTTGCACTTCCACGGTTCAAACCTCTGTATTATCCATTTTGGGCCATTTGTATCTAAAAAAAAAAGCAGTTTGAGTGTGTCGCTCACTGTTCAGCCGCAAATCTATATATTTAAAAAAGTCTGGTATACCCCAGTAAACAATAACTGTGGTTTTGCCATCCCACAGTAAAAAAATCTCTATTATTCAGCTTTTGGTAATTTTTTCTGTAAGAAAAATAGTAGTGTCTCCTGACTGTTGTGACACAAAAATATATCTGTTGAAAATAGTCTTGTGTAGGCCCGACATCCCAGTGTGGTTTCGCAGTTCCACAGGTCAAATCGCTGTACTATCCAGTTTTGGGCCTTTGGTATCATAAAAAAAAGCAGTTTGAGTGTGTCGCTCACTGTTCAGCCGCAAATATCTCTATTTAAAAAAGTGTGGTATACCCCAGTAAACAATAACTGTGGTTTTCCTCTTCCACGGTTCTAATCTACTCTTTATTACCCTTTTTCCATTGATAGTGCAAGTGTAAGCTATTTTACTTCATTTACAATGGGCAAGGCGCGTGGCAAGGGACGTGGAAGTGGACGTTCTGGTGATGGTTCGTGCAGAGGACGGGGCCGTGGCCAAGGAGAAAATATGCCACAACCAACAGCCACATCTTCTCGCTCCCACTTCTTGACCGAATTACTAGGGAAGCACAGAACAACACCAGTATTGAGAACTGATCAGTGTGAACAGGTTATTAATTGGATAGCAGATAATACTTCCAGTAACCTGGGCACCACCACCTCCGGTGTGTCTTCCACACGGTCAACTCTTAGTAGCCGTGAGTGTCGACCGCATACTCCCCCTCACCCTGATGCTCCTTCCTCCCACCATGCCGAGTGTCGTCAGACAGCAAGTGATCCCACCCTTGGACACTCTGAAGAGCTGTTCACTGGTCCATTTCCATATTTGGGCCCCTCGCCTGATACGCTTGAAGTGGTGGAAGAGGAGATCCCATGTTGCGATGCCCAAATATTTGAACAGCCACGGCCACAGGAAGTCGACATTGGCAATCTGTCACAAGAGGTGGACGATGACGAGACACAATTGCCAGGAAGTGAGGAGGAGGATCGTGGTGCGCAAGTGGAAGAGGAGGAGGTGGTGGATGATCTAGTAACTGACCCAACGTGGAAGGAGGACATGCAGAGTGATGCCAGCAGCACACAGGGGGAGGGAGGCAGAGTACCCCAACAGGCAGGAAGAAGCAGTGTGGTGGCCGCTGACAGAAGGCAGGCAACCGTTCCCCGTAACACCAACACGAGGGACGTTGCCAGTACAAGCGGTAGGTCTTCCAGAGTCTGGAATTTTTTTTAAAGACTCTGCTGATAACCCCAAAAAGGCCATATGTTCCACCTGCCATGCCAGCATCAGCAGGGGTGACAAAACTACCAGCCTGTCCACCACCAGCATGATCAGGCACATGGCAGCAAAGCACCCGACTTTGTGGGGTGAAACCCTGGGTCCACGACCAGTGTCAGCGGGTGTCACCACTGCTTCTTCCACTGTTGTGCATGCAATAGAACCCCCTGTTGTGTGTGCAAGGCAATCCCCTGTCCATACTGCATTGAAAGATGCCCCCTCCTCTCAGTCTTCACTTGTTATGGCAGTTTCTCAAGAAACAGCATCAACGTCCACGTCCCACCGCAGCGTTCAATTGTCCATATCCCAGACCTTTGAACGAAAGCGGAAATTCGCAGCTAACGCCCCACAGGCCACAGTCCTAAATTCGCACATTTCACGACTGCTTGCGTTGGAAATGCTGCCTTTTAGGCTGGTGGAGACGGAATCCTTCCGCAATCTTATGGCGGTGGCCGTCCCTACTCGGTCCCCAGCCGACAATATTTTGTCCCTACTCGGTCCCCAGCCGACACTATTTTGCCCGGTGTGCCATCCCCGCACTACACAAGCACGTGTCCCAAAGCATCTGCCGTGCCCTCAACAACGCAGTTACTGGGAGAGTCCACCTGACAACTGACACGTGGACAAGTGCTTGTGGCCAGGGACGGTACATCTCTCTGACGGCACACTGGGTAAACATAGTGGAAGCCAGGACTCAGTCGGATCTTGGTACGGAACACATCCTCCCCACACCGAGGATTGCGGGCCCTATGTCAGTCAGAGTTGCCCCCACAGTGTACAGCTCCTGCGCATCCTCCTCCTCCTCCTCATGTTCAGCCTCCATCTCAGATATCACCACATCAGTTACAAGCTGGAAGCATTGCAGTACTGCCTCTGCCAAGCGGCAACAGGCTGTGCTGAAACTCATAAGCTTAGGTGATAAACCTCACACTGCTTGTGAATTGTGGACAGCTGTGAAAGAGCAGGCAGATCTGTGGCTGAGACCGCTGAACCTACATCCCAGCATGGTCGTGTGTGACAATGGCCGTAACCTGATGGCAGCTCTGAGGCGAGGTGAGATCACACACGTACCATGCCTGGCTCATGTGCTTAACCTCGTGGTTCAGCGGTTTCTTAAATCGTACCCCGAGTTGCCAGATCTGCTCGTGAAAGTACGCCGCCTGTCAGCTCATTTTCTCAAGTCGGCTACAGCTCCCGCACCCTTGCTGTGTTGTAGCAGTGTTTGCAGCTTCCGGCACACCGACTGGTGTGTGATGTCCCCACACGTTGGAACTCTACCCTCCACATGTTGCAAAGGATTTGTGAGCAAAAGAGAGCAGTTGTGGAGTACCAGCTGCAACAAGGCCATCGATATTCAGGTCAGACTCCACACATAAGACCTCAGGAGTGGACCTGGATGTCTGACATATGTACCATCCTGACAAACTTGGAGGAGGCCACCAAGATGGTGAGTGGCGATGACGCCATCATTAGTGTCAGCATCCCACTTGTCTGTCTTTTGCAGCGCTCTCTGCAGAGAATTAAAGAGGAGGCATTGCAGCCAGAGTATGGTGAGATGGATCAAGAGGCCGTAGCGGGCGATTACACACAGCCCAGCCTCATCTCATCCCAACGTGCATTGGGGGACAATGAGGGAGAGGAGGAGGAGGAAGAACAGGAGCTGCTATCATGCGTTGTAGACCGTAGCACCTGTACAAGTGTCATACCGTCGGCTCAGCGTGGGTGGCCTGAGGACAGGGGGGAGGAGGAAGAGGAGGAGGAGAGCATGGTCAGTCGTCATCTTGGTGAGGACACGGAAATCTTGCCCGTTACCAGTCTGTCACGCATGGCTGACTTTATGTTACGCTGCCTTAACCGTGACCCTCGCGTTGTCAAAATGTTGGGTGACAGTCATTACTGGTTGGTGACACTTGTAGACCCCCGCTACAAAGAGAACTTTCACTCTCTTATTCCTGAGGTGGAGAGGTCTACAAAAATGGGGCAGTACCAGAAGGCCCTTGCTGCAGAACTCTTAAAAAAATTCCCATCTGAACACGCTAGCGGCAGAGGTCACAGTTCGTTTCCCAACCAAGGCGTACAGGCGAGAGGGATGCAACTCCAATCCAGCAGAGTCAGGGGAAAACTGTCAATGTTCTGGGACAGTTTTCTGACACCCGCCCAGCTTACAGGCCCTGAGGCGCTGGGTACTCTCACAAGGAGTGGAAAGTTTCAAAAGATGGTGAGGGGGAGTACCTTGCCGACCGTACCAGCGTCCTCCGTGATTCCTCTTTGCCTTTTAATTATGGGGTATCCATGCTGGACACTTGGAATGAACTCGCTCTGTACGCCTTGGAGGTCCTGGCCTGCCCTGCCGGTAGCGTGTTATCGGAGCGTGTTTTTAGTGCCGCTGGGGGAATTATAACTGATAAGCGCACTCACCTGTCAACTGACAATGCTGACAAGCTGACCCTTATCAAAATGAACAAGGGCTGGATTGGGCCAGACTTCTCATCACCACCAAATGACAGCAGAGTAACATAAAGTCAAATCCACTGTGTTATTTCGGGAGGTGTATTCACATGCACCGCTTCACACCCACACATGGGTATACGCTTCCTCGTTTCGGCTGTTTTATCTTCTTCTCCTTATCCTCAGCCTCCACCACCACTATACCACCAGGGTGCCAGCATTGCAATTTCATCCGTCCTTATTTTTGGCAGATTTTGCTTGCAAAGCATAAGCAAATACTATGGGACACCCACTCCCCAATAATGGGACTTATGTTTGTAAGGTGCTGTACTGCATGGCTCTTGTAAGGGGCATTGCAAGTTGCTCCGTCCTAATTTTTGACAGCTTTTGGTTGCAAGGCATAAGCAAATACTATGGGACACCCACTCCCCAATAATGGGACTTATGTTTGTAATATGCTGTACTTCATGGCTCTTGTAAGGGGCATTGCAAGTTGCTCCATCCTAATTTTTGGCAACTTTTACTTGGAAAGCATAAGCAAATACTATGGGAGACCCACTCCCCAATAATGGGACTTATGTTTGTGATATGCTGTACTGCATGGCTCTTGTAAGGGGCATTGCAAGTTGCTCCGTCCTAATTTTTGGCAGCTTTTGCTTGCAAGGCATAAGCAAATACTATGGGACACCCACTCCCCAATAATGGGACTTATGTTTGTAATATGCTGTACTGCATGTGACGCGCCCCCTGGGCCGTGTGTACACGTGTGTGGGATACCCGGTGCCGGGTCTCTGGGGTCTGTAGTTTCCGTGGCGGTGACCCGGTCCCGTGGCTCAGGCTGGTCAAACCAGTGGCAGTCTTTCTTAGGTTTTGAGGTTAATTGTCCGACTGCGCCACCCGTGGATTGCGGTCAGGGAGTACCACCGCTGCAAGGCAGACCGCTGAGACTGGTGTTGTGTGTGCAGCAGAGAATGGGATAACTCCCCACGGGAGGAGTATAGCCTCAGGGCATTGAGTGTGGATGATGGAGGTGATGGTGCATGAGCCCAGCAGGAACGACTCAGAGTCTTTGCAGTGCAGTTCAGGGTCTTTACTGATGATTATAAGGTAGACCCTCCCGGGAGTACTGGCTAGCATAAGAGGCCTGGTCAGTCTGTGAGCAAGCAGGAGTTCCCCTGGCCAGGTGGAGTTGTAGGCCTCCCCGTCTGTCTGCACTCTTCCTGGCTACCTTGCTGTAAGCGGGTAGAAGTAGCCCACGTCCCTGAGTGTACCGTGTAGTGCTCACCGTATGGCTGGTGACTTGGGGCCTTCTGTTAGCCTTCGCTCCACGACGGCGGTGCTGGTCGCTTGCTTGTGACTGAGCCTCCGGGCTTCTATGGCCAGAGGGCCTGAAATCCCCTGCCGGCTGGTTTCTGCTGCTGGATATATAAGTCCTCACAGCCTCGGACTCCTTTGTCCGGTTCCTATTGTCTTCTGCCAGGGCGAGCTCTGCTCAGCTTCCAGCCCCTGGTCTTTAGCTCCTAGCTCCTACAGAGCTCTTTGCTGTTACTTTCCCTTGCTCTCACTCTGACTCTGACTGTTGTCTGACTCGCTCAACCCCGCCCCAGATCCAGTTTATAAGGGCAGAATTCTCCCCTCCCAGGACTGGGGCAGGAGGATGTTGCATGTTTAAGGGATCCTGACCAGGAAACTTCCCACTTGCTCTCCGACGTAATATCTCTATTACTGTGGTGACCAGACCCCTGGGGTGCCATACATGGCTCTTGTAAGGGGCATTGCAGTTCCTCATAATTTTTGGAAAGCCTTCCATTCACTGCTTAGGCCAACAGTGCTCAGGAGACCCAGTTGCTATAAATGGAAAAAAAGGTTTAATTAACACCCTCTGACCTCCATGTCATTTCCAAGGGGCATTGGAGTGCCTCGAAATTTTTGGTAGCCATTGCACTTACTGTATGCCCTATAACTGTGTAGCCGAACCGCTCCTTTTGTTACAGAAACATATCCTACAAGACATATCTGGTTGACTGGCCTGATATTGATGTGAATGGTCCCTGTTCCTCCTGCTCTTTCTCCTTTGCCACTACCTCATCCATCATTTATCACCTGAAGCTTTGTTTTAACGGGAGTCATAGAACTTGGATAGTAGCAGGAAAACATCCAGCAATCCTCGGAGGAGGTAGGATATGCGCCAAAACGCTGACCACCTCAGGCCTAGCCGCTACTACATACATGCGCTTGCATTACAACAAAACAAAGCAGATGCTAACTTCTATCATCCTCATCATGCTCCTCACCTTGGCACTCTCAACTCCCCTGGTGGAGAAGCCAGGGCCCACCGGAGGAGTCTGATAGTCCGGTGGGCTCGGCCAATGCTGCCCTAAAGCAGGCCAGGCTAAGAAAAGTGTGGGAAAGGTTACCGGGACAATTAGGGGTGGCTGGGGACCAAGTATGGACACCCGGCCACCCCCTGGAGGCAAGGGAGCAAGCGGGGACACCCGGCCACCAGGCGGCTGGGGACTGAGTATGGATACCAGGACGCCGACACAGCCATGGCGTGGTGGCCAGATTCCGCCTCCACATGCCTAAAAGGCCCAATTTAAAGTGCAAGCAAGCAAGCAGTATGGTATTGCAGCCTGGGGGTGGGTGGGTGGCAGGCTGCATACTTGCGCTTGCATTGCAAGGAATGGGAGAGGTACAATTGAACACTGCCCTGGGACAAGGACTTGAATGGGGATAGTTGCAAGTCTGCAACGACAGGTGCAAGGTGGGAGGCATCTTCGCATGTACCATGAACAGGGGTTTGGCATGCACACACTACAGCGGAATAGGCTCTCCTTCCCTCTAAATGCACTGGGGAGGGCACAGGTAATGTTTTGGTATACGCGCTTAATCTTATGTATAAGGCACACCAGGACAAATAGGGGCGGCTGGGGACTGAGTATGGATACCTCGCTGCCGTGGCAGCCATGAGGTAGTGGCCAGCTTCGGCCTTCTCCAAACTAAAAGGCCCCATTTCAAGTGCAAGCTAGCAGTATGGAATTGCAGTCTGGGAGTGGGTGGGTGGCAGGCTGCACACTTACACTTGCATTAAAAGAAAACATAGCAGATGCTAACTTCTGTCATCATCATCATGCTCCTCACCTTGGCACTCTCAACTCCACCGATGGAGAAGTCAGGGCCCACCGGAGGAGTCTGGTTCTCTGGTGGGCTCGTCCAATGCCGCCTAAAGCATGCCGGGCTAAGAAAAGTGTGTGGGGGGATGTTCCAAGGAGAAATAGGGGCGGCTGGGGACCGTTTATGGACACCCGGCTGCCCCCAGGCGGCTGGGGACTGTGTGTGGACACCCGGCCGCGGGGCGGCTGGGGACCGAGTATGGACACCCGGCCGCCGGGCGGCTGGGGACTGAGTATGGATTTCAGGCCGCCAACACAGCCATGACGTGGTGGTCAGATTCCGCCTCCACATGCCTAAAAGGCCCAATTTCAAGTTCAAGCAAGCAAGCAGTATGGTATTGCAGCCTGGGGGTGGGTGGGTGGCAGGCTGCATACTTGCGCTTGAATTGCAAGGAATGGGGGAGGTACAATTGAACACTGCCCTGGGACTAGAACTTGCATGGGGATAGTTGCAAGTCTGCATCTTCTGATGCGGCAAGGATCACTTATGATGGGCACACTTTTAGACAGTGACCTGGGAGTCAGAGATGCTTCCAGGGGTCTTCCCCATGCTGTTCCCATGTCTTTTCAGCACTTTATGCATGTGTCACACAGCACATGGCCAGATAAGGTTGTAAAATGTTAAAATGACATTTCCCGGTGAATGCATTTGTCACGGTTGAAAGCAATACAAAAGTGCAAAAACGCATAAAAAATGCTACTTGTGAACATAGCCGAAGGTGTGGAGGAGTATTTTTGTTTTTGGTCATTTATTTTAACTTATACACAAGTCTTTTCCCTGGAAAGGATGTTCCTTAACATATTTCACAGGAAAAAAGTTTCACTTTCGTTTTTGAACGTTTTATTGTGAGCCCGTAAAAGTGGCTTAATACCTCTGACCATGTTGTTGACAGCAGTGACCTGGGGGTCAGAAATGCTTCCTGGGGCGATCCCCATGCTGTCTCCATGTCATTTGAGCACTGTCACTATCGTTTTGGGCACTTGTTAGGCTTTTAAAAGACTGCCGGGGGTGCCACCGCAAAAATGCTCGAGTCTCCCATAGACTAACATTGGGCTCGTTGCTCGGATCGAGCACCCGAGTATCACGGCGAGCTCGGCCCGAGCACCCGAGCATTTTAGTGCTCGCTCAACACTAGTGAGCATCACAGAAAGAGGTACATACAGCACTGACAAAAAAAAAAAAAATAAATAAACTGTAAACTACAAAATAAAGAATAAAGCGATGGTAATATAGATATGCAGACAAGGAATTGACTACGAGAAGAAGAAAATTAATCCTGAAGTTTTGTTATGCATGTGATTGTCTTGAAAGGACCAAATATTTGATAGAACATTACAAAAATTGTAGGAAAATGGATGAGGGATGATGAGCTAGCATACAGCCAGGGGACTGCAGACCATTGATCATTTCTGGTGGAGAGTGTTTGTATGGTTTTCCCAGCTTGAAATTTCTTATAGTCGGGAGAATTGCTGAATCTTATTTATCCATTCAGAGAGATTGGTCGAAGTAAATTGCAACAATTGTGAGAGGATGAATTATTAGCTGAAGTTAGTAATAGGCCACGGCACCACTATCAATTTTTGGTCAGTATTCGGTCAGTATTATTTCTCAGGAGTGGGAGCCAAAACCAAGTGAGAAACAATCAGGAAAAGGTATAATAGAAACAAGTCACCAATTCTGCATTTATCACCCACTCCTGGTTTTATCTCCCACTCCTGAGAAAAAATACTGACCAAATATTGATAGTGGGGCCGTGGCCATAAAGTGAGTATTTTGTGCTTTGATAGTTGGTAATTGTTAGATGGTATTGAGACTAGGGTTTTTTAAAGGGAACCTGTCATGTAATTTTTGTGTATTAAACTGCCCCCAATGTCTTGTTAGTGATGCAAGCAATGTGCATCACTAACATGGTTTTCTCAAAGAAGAGATCAGAGTATATATCTTAAAAAAAAAAAAACACTTTTTATAATTAGAAAATTGCGTCACAGACCTGGTTCAGTCATCAGGAAGGGGGGGGCGCTTTGTAGCGTTTGTCACGGTCAATCAGGGTCCTCTTCAAATTATGCACGTCCATCGCAGTCTGATTGCCATGACTGACCTACGCCACAACAACCACCTAGCAAATCCCACACTTGCGCACTGCCCATCAGCTCCCCAGGCATGTGCACTGAATCTGGGTGAACGTTCCCTGCTTCATTTCATATGTGCGCAGGGAGCCTGTGCACATGAAATGAAGCTAGGAACGTGCACCCAGATTTCAAATTTTTAAAAAACATGCCTGAGAAGTGATAACCATTTCTACAATATCTAATTTAATGATTTTCTTATGTACACAGTTAAATTCTGAGAATTTTGATGTCTATTGCTCATTTCCATTTTCTTTTCATTAAAGGTTGTAGCTAGAAAGTCATGACTACAGTACATGACCACTTAAAGCAATCACTGAGCTCAGTGGTCATTCCCAGGCTGAGCCCAGTGATTGTCTGCAGCCGCCATCATTTGCTGTAGTCTTGGCGTCCCTACTGCAGCTGTGTCATCAAAGACCGGAACCAACGTTGGAGAAGCAGGAAGTAAGTTTGATTTTATTATTTTTAAATAGACAGTCCAGTCCTTAAATTCCACTTAAAAGGAATTTAAACACTTCAGCCGGATTCCAATATAGATTACAGCTGATCAGCAGCAGCATGACAACCTGTCACCAACTCAATGTCTAGAGACCCATCAGACAAAAAAAAGTATTTCCAAAGTGGAAAACGTCTGAAAAGGGAGCCAGCCACGTTACTCGTGTTGTTTGATCTGCAGGCAATATATTATGGTGGAGATTGATATATAAAAAATGGGTAAAAAATCAAGGGCACAACAGTATGTCAAGGGACCAGCAGAAGTCCAAATTTAGGGTGCTTTAAATTTTTGTAAAGCACAGTTAGCTTTGCAGAGCTCTATGGAGGCTTCAGTCACGGCCAATGTAGCACAAAAGTGGAGATTGCACACCATTTGTTTTCCTTTTAATGCCACTTAGCAGGGCTGTGGAGTCGGAGTCGTCGAGTCGGAGTTGGAGTCTGTATAAAATGGACCGACTCGAACTCCTAAAATATATAATAAATTGGGTACAGTAGTTCAATGTGGTTTGTGAGGAATATTTTTTCATAAGAATTTGGGAAAGTTTTGAAATGTCCTATAAAGGTCTGTCATAGTCCTGATCTAAGGATCTAGACTTTTAGCTGAGAAAAATGTGTCCTACCGTAAATTTATCACTTAAACATGAGTCAAGTATGAGGGAGTCTGAGTTGGAGTCAGTGTCATGGAAATTGAGTAGTCTGAGTCGAAGGTTTGGCTTACCAACTCCACAGCCCTGCCACTTAGTCTGCTTAAACTATTTTGGACAAAATCATCTTTATCTACATGACTTTTAAAACATCTGTATATAATATAGGTTTTTAAAGGGAATTCCAGTTCACCCCAAGTATTCTTTTTTAAGCCACCAAATCCAGTCTTACAGTATTTCAATGTCCATTCTTGACAAATTCCTGTTTTGAAAGATTCTTATAAAAAATACATTGCGGTGCAAAATAAATATTTTATCACTATCCTTTAGCTTACATTTTATATGAACGCAACACTGGCCTATTCTTAACACAAAGAAATGCAAATATTCTAGAATATGGTCTTGCCATGTTTCTGATGTTTCCACAGTGACAGCACAAGGCTTTATAAGCGAAGGATATAAAACTAGAAAGCCGTAAATAGGTGTTATCTCACCCAACTTTGTACTGCTATACTTTTGGGATGTATTAAAGTTTATAAATAGTTTGTAGCCTCAACATGCTTAGTGCAAATACAATACCTTATTATATAAAGTATGTCTTATTGTACGGTATTTTGAAATTAGATCTATATCTAGACTTCTTCTAGGGCTTGAAAGATTGAGTGTGTGAATTCTAAATGTCACAAAGTTTCAGAACTGATTGCCAGGTCTCTTCCAATACACAAATAGAAAGAGATCTGTCATTTAAGTCGGGTATGAAGAAGCTGGCAAAAAAAAATTAAATCTCATAATTATGCTAATAAAATCTACAGTTTGTTAAGCCAAAAAAAAACTACAAACAAATGCAAACCTTTGACAGCTCCATCAAGTGAAAATAAAACATTAATGGTTCTTATAATATGGAACACAATAAAAATGTATTTCAAAAAAATAAATAGGACTTTCTTGTGAAAAATGGTAATAAAATATAACAAAAACTTTACATGTTTGATGTCTTTAATAGAGTTTGTGCATATCGATTCGCAAGGCTGGGCCATTGGCCATGTAATTGATGTGTGGCCGCTGGACTGGAGCCCTGAGAACCACCTCATACATGACAGCATCCACAGCTCTTCTTTTGGTTAGCTGGCCTGCTGCGATGTCATCGTTGCGACATGATGCTCATGTGACATCTTGCCAGGCCAGGTAATCAAAAGACAAGCCACAGATGCTGTAACGTAAGATGCTGTTCTAATGGCTCCTGTCCAGCAGCTACATCCACCAACTTTTATTTCTTTAACATCTGAAAGTATAAAATTAGAATGCCTTTTATCCCGCCAGGTAAATAGAAAAAAAGGAAGAAGCCATATGATAGGTGTTTTTTTTAGTAACCTTGCCTCATGAACAATGGAATAAAAACTGATAGTCGTATGTCCCCCCAAAATGGTACCCAT
Organism: Phyllobates terribilis; assembly: GCF_046119375.1. NCBI lineage: Eukaryota > Metazoa > Chordata > Amphibia > Anura > Dendrobatidae > Phyllobates > Phyllobates terribilis. Next base: position 266,194,410 of record NW_027362764.1, on the reverse strand, counting down.
AAAAACTACAGCTTATCCTGCAAAAAGCAAGCTCTCAAACAACCGCATTACAAAAAAAAGTTGAACCTCAATATACCAACACAATTTTTTAAAGAATTTTATTGCATAAATAGTAATAAAAGATATTAATTTATTGATATCACTGCTTCCATAACAACCCAAAGTATAACTTTGTTAGTTATCGGTATGCTAGTGAATTATAGATATATTATATATATATATATATATACATGATAAAGTGGATGAATTTTGTTAAGCTAGCCACCCAAAAATATAACAAAGCGTGATTAACCCCTTTCTGACTTATGTACTAATACGTATCTGCACCCTGGGCCTATTGGACCAGATACATATTAGTACACATCGGCGATTGCGCCCGCACACAGGCTGTGTGGGCGCGATCGCCACCTGGTGTCAGCTGATTGTCACAGCTGACACTTGGTGCTGGGAGCAGTCCTGCATCGCTCCCTGCACATTAACCCCCGAAATGCTGCGATTGAAGTTGGGAGCAAGGGGAGGTAAGCGCCGTTACTTACCTCCTCTCCGGCATCCTGCACTGTCTCTGCCGGGTCCCGGTCGTTGTCATGGTGACCTGATTTTGTTATAGCGACATCCGGGTCACTAGACAGCAGGAAGTTATTTTGATCATGCTCAGTGCACAATCAAAGTAACTTGTGCCTGTGCAGCGCTGACAGGCTGTATAGCATAGAGATGCTGCTGCATCTCTGTGCTATACAGGCAATCAGACTGCAAAAAAATGAAAGTCCCATAGTGGGACAAAGTGTAAAAGTGTCAGAAAGTGAAAAAAAAAAATAAAAATTGTAAAAATATTTAAAAAAAATAATCAAAAAAAATAAAAATATACTGTACCCATGAATAAAGATTATTCTGAAAAAAAAGCAATAAAAGTAAACATATTTGGTATCACCGCGTCCTCAACGACCTGACCTATAAAACTGTCCCACTAGTTAACCCCTTTAGTGAACACTGTAAAAAAAATAAAAAACGAAGCAAAACACGATGCTTTATCATCATACCGCCAAACACAGAATGAAAAAAAACGCGATCAAAAAGACGAATGTAAATAAAAATGGTACCGCTGAAAACGTCCTCTTGTCCCGCAAAAAACAAGCCGCCATACAGCTCCATTAGCCAAAAAAAAAGTTATAGCTCTCAGAATAAAGCGATGCAAAAAAAAATTATTTTTTCTATAAAATAGTTTTTATTTTGTAGAAGCGCCAAAACATAAAAAAAATATAAATGTGGTACCGCTGCAAATGTACTGACCCGAAGAATAAAGCTACCTTATCAATTTTACCACACGCGAAACGGCTTAAAAAAAAAAAAAACAGTTCCTGAATTGTTGGTTATGTTTATTCGGCCTCCCAAAAATCAGAATAGAAAGCCATCAAAAAATGTCACGTGCTAATACCAATAAAAACGTCAACTCGTCCCGCAAAGAAATAGCCATCACATGACTCTGTCGGACGAAATACGGAAAAATTATAGCTCTCAAAATATGGCGATGAAAAAACTAGTCTTTGCAAAACAAAAGCGTATTTTAGTGTGTGACAGCTGTCAATCATAAAAACCCAATATGGATCTGGCATTACTGTAATCGCACCGACCCGAAGAATAAAGTTGTCTTATCACTTATACCATACGAGGAAAGGCTTAAAAAATAAACTCTAGGCTTAGGGTTGTTCTAGGGTTAGGGTTGTGCTAGGGTTGGGGTTGTATTAGGGTTGGGGTTGGGATTTTTTCAAAAGTAAAGAAAAAAAATGATGACGATATGGCGACTAGTGTTGAGCGCAAGTGCTCGCTACTTGAGTTTGCATCAGGTGCTCGGGTATGCACCAAGTATTGCGGGTGCCCGAGTGACATGTTCAAATCTCTGCCCCATGTGCTTCGCGGCCAAAAAAAACTTGCGGGGATTGCCTGCCATGCACCAGCGATCCCCGCATGTTTTTTTTGGGTGTGAAACATGCGGGGCGGGGACTCGAGCATGTCTCTCTTGCACTCGCAATACATGGTGCATACCGGAGCACCCGATGCAAACTCAAGTAGCGAGCACTTGCGCTCAATACTAATGACAAGTTATTCAATATGATGACCTAATGTTATCAATTTCTGTGTCGTACCTCTAGGTTCAAAATGTTCAATATACCCCTTGATAAAACCCTTGAGGGGTGCAGTTTCCAAAATGGAGTCAATTGTGGGGGGTTTCCACTATTTAGGCACATCAGGGGCTCTCCAAACGTGACATGGCGTCTGCTCCCAATTCCAGCCAATTTTGCATTCAAAAGTCACACAGTGCTCCTTCCCTTCTGAACTCTGCCGTGCGCCCAAACAGTGTATTTTTCCCACATATGGGGTATCGGCATACTCAGGAGAAATTGCACAAAAGTTTTTGGGGTCTATTTTCTCCTCTTACCGTTGTGAAAATAAAAAACATTGGGGCTAAAATATCATTTTTGTGGAAAAAGTTAGATTTTTTTATTTTCATGTCTCCATGTTATAAACTTCTGTGAAGCACCTGGGGGTGCAAGGTGCTCACCACATATCTAGATAAGTTCCCTGAGGGGTCTAGTTTCCAAAATGGTGTCACTTGTGGGGGGTTTCCACTGTTTAGGAACATCAGGGGCTCCCCAAACGCAACATGGCGTCCGCTAATTATTTAAGCAAATTTTAAATTCAAAAAGTCAAATGGCGCTCCTTCCCTTCGGTACCCTGCTGAGCTCCCAAACAGTAGTTTTCTCCCACATATGGGGTATCGGCAAGCTCAGGAGAAATTGCACAACAAATTTTGTGGTTCATTTTTTCCTGTTATCCTTGCAAAAATAAAAATATTGGGATCTAAAGTAACATTTTTGTGAAAAAAGTCAAATGTTAATTTTTTTCTTCCTTATTCCAAAAATTCCCGTGAAGCACCTGTAGAGTTACTAAACTTCTTGAATGTGGTTTTGAGCACCTTGAGGGGTGCAGTTTTTAGAATGATGTCACTTTTGGGTATTTTCCGTCCTAAAGGCCCCTCAAAGTCACTTCAAATGTGATGTGGTCCCTAAAAAAAATGGTTTTGTAAATTTTGTTGGAAAAATTAGAAATCGCTGGACAACTTTTAACCCTTATAACTTTTTAGTTCCAAAATTGTGCTGATGTAAAGTAGACATGTGGGAAATGTTATATATTAACTATTTTATGTGACTTATCTCTCTGATTTAAGGGCATAAAAATTTAAAGTTTGAAAATTGCAAAATTTTCACCAAATTTCCAATTTTTTCACAAAGAAACTGAAGTCTTATCGAAGAAGTGTTACCACTATCATGAAGTACAATGTGTCACAAAAAAACAGTCTCAAAATCAGTGGGATCTGTTGAAGCGTTCCAGAGTAATTGCCTCATAAAGTGACAGTGGTCAGAATTGTAAAAATTGGCCTGGTCATTAACGTGCAAGCCACCCTCGGGGGTAAAGGGGTTAAAATACTGTATGTACCCCAAAATGGTACCAATAAAAACTATAACTCATCCCCCCAAAATTAAGCCCCCATACTGTTCGATCAATAGACAAATTGAAAAAAAAATATGGTACCAAGAATCAGTCAATACAAACATTTTTTTTCCAGTAACACCCTATTCACACTGTTAATGTAGTATGTCTATGACTCTGAAAAGACATGCACTATCTTTCTGTAGCATAAATAAAGCTATATAAGTTTAGTATCACAGTATTATGAATGAACTGCAGATTAAAGTAAATATGTCAATATGATTGTGCTATATACAGCATTTCTACAGTATGGCTGCATATAGTGAAATTCACGGTCTCCTTTGAAGCCCGGCCACAGGCTTGGTTTCAAGGGAGCTCCTTAATGACAACCACGGAGGTCTTCAACAGACCCCCCTGTTGTCATAGCAACTGATCGTCAACCCACAATCACGTCACAACCACGCCTGGAAAAAGAAAAATAAAGAACTAAAATAATGTACTTTGTTGAAGTACCATTTGAATTTGTGGCATCATTCAGTCTTTTGGGGTAGAACTATATCAGCATGGCACATGTAAAATTGGCAATCTTTACCCACTCTCCCTTGCAGTGGTGCTCTAAATCTGTCAGATCATGAGGGCATCTCATGTGTTTTTATGTCAACCCACAGATTTTCAATTGGATTCCGTTCTGGGCAGGTGGAAAAGGTTCTGAAATTATTCTTCCTAGTATGTGTTTTTTTTTGCATGATTAAAACCTGGTATTTAAACAGGGATGTGTAGACTTTTTATATCCGCTGTATATAAAAAGTCACAAGGCCAGAAATTATACCGACTGAAATAACAGTTTGTCATGCAAAAAACAGGACTTCATACAACCCCATCGGGTATGGCTCCTAGACTATGGCAGCGCCAAAAAAAGTGTGAGATTTTATTGTGAGAACGTAATAAAGTAAATAAAGTATGAATAAACTATACATATTTTCAGCTTTTTTGGAAAATCTTTAATTAATTATCATATGCTATATATCCGTCCTCTCCCTGCACTCTAGAATGTGATATTACAGGCATCGTCTGCTGTGGATTTTTATGCAATTTAGCACTAACAACTTGTATCGCAGATTTTTCAGCAGTGGAATTTTTGTGTTCTGTCTATGCACTTTGTACATCCTGAGTTTTATAAACTACAGTAATCTTTGGAATAATAAGCTCCACAATTGAATGTGTTAAACAAAATGTTGCTGTGCTAAGATAATCTTATAAATGTTCCCCTTCTGTGTACTGTGTAATGGCTGTGTCTGACCATACAGGAACATGGTCTGATCATACCACAGCTCCTGGCCAGGGGAGGACGCAAATGAGTATACAGACATTACAGCAGGGGAGCGCAAATTATTCTTTCTTTGCTTAATAACAGGCAGTGAATTGTTTTACCTCACAGAAAGAATCAGCTGTGATCCCCTACCATATTTATAAAATTCTATAAAACGGACTCAACGGCCCCTGTCCCATATTCAGTAAATCACAGACCATATGTTGACTAAATGTAACAAATGTATAGAACATCAGACATCCATAATAGCAGTACAATGCAGCAAACAATCAGTGTGTCAGAAAACCCAAGCAGGCAAAAACCAAGGTGCCTACAAAGTGCAAAGAATGTTCTAGCAGCAGCATGAAGTAGGGGCTCAGACACTTATTTCAGCGATGTGTCACTTATTGGGCTGTGTGCTGTTGTTTACTTACAATGAAGGTTTTATCACCTGGTGATTAGAACTGCCCCTACATGTCCAAACCGACCACGCCTCCTCCTGTGTTAAGCAGCTCACTGTCAACACACAATGCACATACAGAGCCTGGTGGGGGAGGGGATAGCTTTCTCAGCTTTGCTTCATGCTGCATCTAAGAACTTTGATTATGTCACAACTGCTGCACCCAGTAAAGTAAGGGACACATCGTTGGCTTAAGGGTCTCTTTTCCTACATTGTTACTGTATGATGAGGCAGTAAAAATCTGGTAACTGATTCCCTTTAAGCAATATATACAATAAATGAGAAAGTTGGCAGAGGGAAGGGGAAGAAAATGTCCCCCATGTGTATCGCTGTTGCTGTTGACAGAGTCCAGGTGGTGCAGGCTCAGATTTGCATTTTACAAAATCTACAATGAATGAAATATTGAACAACAATTGATAATGGATCCAATAGAGTGGTTTTGTTGTGAATAGAAAGAGGTAAGTTTTTTTGGTGTTGCAAATATATGGACAAAATCCACACCTAAGATTACCATGCTTATGAGTCCCTTATTGCAGACCTGGGCATAGTGCGGCTCATGGACAACATCCGGCCCTCTGAATGATCCAGTCCTGCCCACGGACTGAGACAGTGGAAGGTTTATAACAGTGGCCCACGGGTCACATCATGCCCTCCCCCGCCGGCCATCCATATGCCACTAGTGTCATCGCTATCCGCATCCTCGAAATACAGACAGTGGTGAATACATTGGTGGATGAGGGGCCCCCGGCCCCTTCTTACACCAATCAGCATATGAGACAGCTGACGTGATGATGTCATTTCATTGCATCAGCTATGCACTGTGGAGAGTCAGTGCATTGGAGACAGGAGCAGAGGCAGAGCATCAGGGGAAAGGGAGCGAGGTAAGTATGTGGTGTTTAGTTTTTTTTTCATGTGTATTGGATGTTTGTATGTACATAGGAGGCTGTGTGGGGCTCATGCTGTATATGGGAGGCTATGTGGTGCTCATGCTTTATATTTGAGGCTATGTGGGGCTCATACTGTATATGAGAGGCTATATGGGGCTTATGTTGTGTATGGGAGGCTATGTGGGGCTCAGGCTGTATATGGGAGGCTATGTGGGGCTCATGCTGTATATTGGAGGCTATGTGGGTCTCATACGGTATATGAGAAGCTATGTGGGGCTTATGTTGTATATGGGAGGCTATGTGGGACTCATGCTGTATATAGGAGGCTATGTGGGGCTTATACTCTATATGGAAAGCTATGTGGGGCTCATATTGTATTTGAAAGGCTATGTGGGGCTCATGTTGTATATGGGAGGCTATGTTGGGTTTCATACTCTAGGGGGCTATAAGAGGGTTCTTGCAGTATTTAGGGGCTGCGTGTAGGCTTATACATTATATAGGGGGCTGTATATGGGCTCATATGATATATAGTGGGGTTGTCAGCATACTTAATTCTGCTCAATATTAAGTGATACAATTAATATTAATATAAAATATAATTAGTATGTTAATATTCATTTTGAGCAGAATTAATTAATTGAGAATTAATTTCAGCCTATTGGCTCTGCTCTTCACAACCGTCACAGTCTCTCATGTGGCCCTTTGGGAAAATTAATTGCCCACCCCTACCTTATTGTAAGCCATGTATCGTCTGAGACCTATAGAGCAAAGTATGGATCTTATATAGCAATTACAAAGGGCAAACTAAGTCCAGCATGACTAATCTTCACTTTAGATTTTAGTTTCATTAAAAATGAATAGTTGACTTTGCTCTCCTTAAATATGTGCCAGTATTTAATTTCCCTACTGTCTGCTATGAAAGGTGCCACTTTTACAATTCATATATTAAACCTTCTAAGAGCTCATTTATTTTCAGGATAAGGCAAGTTTTTTATCTTAAGCCCAGTTCTTCAAAAGGCAATTGTTCTAGAAAGTTGGAAAATGCCCTTTGCTTTATTACAAATAGTGGGGGAGAGCAAAACATTTTAATCTTTTTTAATAACTTACAATTCAGCGTCTGCTGCTTGTAAGGTTAGGCTCACATGTTTTTCTCTCATCCTAGAAAATCGGTCCGATTATGCTAATCGCATTTTGATCAGACTCTGATCAGAGTTTAATCAGAGTTGATCTGATTTTCTCGGACTTGTGTGACGCCTCATGCTCGAAAAAGCCCTTTAATTTACCCTGGGTGATGGGGGACTCGAAATCGGGTCCTGTGATAGAGAGATGGGGTGCAGCCGTGGCCCGGACCCGACCCGTGCTCAGGGCCGTCACATTAAAAAGAGATGGTGTGGGCTCATCCGGGTTGAGTGGCTGATTAACGACTACGCCACCTGTGGTGCCTGGTGAAGGGCCACCAGCGCCGCTGTAGTCCGCTGAGGCATGGTGTTATGGCGGCCATAGTTATTACTACTCCCCATAGGCGGAGCAAAGCCTCAGGGCAGAGGGACAGGATGGAGGGGGGTAGTAGTAGTAGAGGAGAACGGGCTCCGTGTCGTGCGGTGTGGCGCAGAATAAACAGTCCGGAGGCCGTAGGGGTGAACTTCCAAGGCTTTACTCACTTTAGAGATGGCAGAAGGACTCTGCTCCCCGCGGAGTCCTGCGGTCACCAGGGATGGGGGTCCGACAACCTCCGAGTAAGTCCAGCGTTCAATCGGGACCCTACACCAGAGTGTTCCTGAACTACAGACCGAATCCTTTCCTGTCCGTGTGTGTGCGAATAGGCCGGGTCTCCCTCTGAGCTCCTCTCAGAACAAGGCACGGGTGGCAGCTCCGCTCCGTCCGATACCCGGTGGGATCCTCTGGGCCTACCGGGCTTTCCCGACCAGGACATGGAGTAGCAAGGTCGGGTGTCGGGGGCCGGTACCCCTCTTGCAGCCGGAGTCCCTCTGAATATATCAGCATGGCGAGGACAGGTGGCGTACACCGCTCCGTCTGCATCCTGCCTGGGATCCATTTGCTGTGGAGCCACACTCTTAAGCTCCGGGCCTTCTTGGTCCTGGTCCTTGGCCGGGTTGAGACATTCCTTGTCTACAACCTGCCCCTCGTCCCAAGGCCGGGGTACGAGGGCTGTGTCTCCGACCTCTGCAGGCCCACACAGGGTCCACTATCAGGGTGAGAGATCACGACCTAACAACAGTCAAAGACAGCTTGACAGACAAAAGACCTTGACCAAAGATGGCTTTTTATTAAATATGAAATTTAAAGTGTAGCTAACTTGTAAGTCCTCCACCCTCACCCACTAACTGGTTCCCCTAACTCTTGGTTCCCCAGTCTCCCTGTAACCAGGGGAGCAGCACCTAGTGCATAATAGCTCCCTCTGGTGGAGAAATGTGGTGTTGGATGCAATGGTTGGGTCACGACTATCACACTGTTCTTACCTCAGAGGAGGAACACTACACTCCATTAAAGAAGTGCAGCATCCCTGTGGCGGTTGAACCCTCATGGGTGCCACACTTGCAAAAAAAAAATAAAACTTCTCCACCTTTTCCATATTGTCAGACCATGAAAATTGAACCACACTCAGATAACATGCGTGTGGTCTGATTTTTCTTTTTCCCCACGAACACAGAGTTGAATTGGCAACTGCCATCCGATTCTTGGTGGTAAATAGTACATGCTGCAATTTATTTTATTATTTTTCCTCTGACTTAATCAGACATTTGCACAGCCCCGTAGAATAACATGGGGACGAGTGCTATCCATAGCACTCATCTGATTTTTGCCGTCGTGTGCACGAGCCCTAACAGATATTCTAAGTACATAAGTCTGCTTGTTTTATTAAGATAGCGTGGGATGATGCAAATCAATATTTGTGATAAGTATTTATGTACAGTCATTTTCTCCAGAATAAAGCCTTTTGATATAAAAGCTTCTGTGTGCATATGATTTGTATTGATGTGTCTGTTTACAAATGTATACCTGTGCAAGGAATTTTTTTATTACTTTCTTCCTAAATGCAATGATAATCAACATTCTAAATTATCTTCATTATCATATCATATCCAAGTGCTCTGCAAAAATGTTCCAAATTCGCCAGAGTTTCTGATCTTTGTTTTGACTGCTCTCCATCTTTCATCTCTCAATGTTAGGGCAGGTGCGGACAACCTTACGTTCTCCATCTGAGAAAAACTGTCCAATTAATCTAATCACACTCTGATCGAAGTTTGATCAGAGCAGGATACGTTTTTCTTGGACGTGGAGAATTAAAAATTTTAAAAAAAAAAGTTTCTCTATCTTTTCCATTCAGTCTCTTCGTATAAATCGGACCGCACTAACATTCGATCATGAGTGCGGTCAGATGTCTTTCACAGGCCCATAGACATGACCGTGTACTGCCAACACGGGTTCCATGGATCAACATGCCCCCACCTTCCAGCACTCACCTTCCCCCACCAAATAAAAACACTGCACCTGTATTTCTTTGGATAAATTTGGCCACAGCGGCCATTTTATTAACAAACAACATTAACGTATTAATAGTGTTATAAAATAAATAAGAAGGGAGGGTTCTTGGAGTTAAAATTAGATCTGGCATAAATTAAACCGAACTCGAACCACCATATTACCCTCAGCCGTCCATCACCAGCTCAAGGGCACCAAAAGCTCCCAGGGTAAAACCCCGTCCAGAGCCCAAAACCAAATGCCAGATCACCCCGGTTAATCAAGGCACTGCCTGTGATTATCCAATATTCTTTCCACCGACACTTCTGTGCCAACTCCAAGATCCCCACCCCCCGCCACCAACGAACAGCCCTGACCACCTCAGGCTCGTGAGCGCCCCAACACCGCAAAAGCCCTTTCGATCCCCTCCTGTATGGCCAATGCCCATAAATCAATGCCAATATCATTCAAATATACGCCGTCCTTTTCCCAAAAATTTTCAACTCCCGCTTCCAGATCAAGATGCCGCACGCTTACTCCCCCGTTCCTGGTAACAAAAGCTGATATAGCTCTGTCCAACTTTATACGTGCCCTAGTAATTCCCTTCAATGATCTGGCCTCCCTCCATTTTTCTCTGGGCACAATGTCAGACCACACTGTCAACACCTCAGGAAAAGATGTCCATAACCTTAACCGATCGATTCGAATGTCCCTCATCAATTCCCTGACCGGCCGAGCCCTCCAAATCATTTCCCCCCATATGCACCACCAAAATATCCGGCGCCCGATCCAAACGAGCTGCTTTATGGAATTCTGGTAGCACCCTTCTCCAAACCATCCCTCGAAAACCCGACCACCGAACCACCGCTTGCTCCCTGCTAAAACCCAATTGCCTACCGTCCGGCCTCACGTCCGCCCTCACCGCTCCCAATGGACGAAAGAGTGTCCTAGCATCCAAACTAACAACGGGACGCCACCAGCAACAAGACAACCAAAAGGTCTCAAAAGGCAAATTACCTAAGACCGCATACCTAATGCCTTACATAAGACAGGTAACGATCAGAACTCCACCTCCCAATACGTTTTATCACATCCTTGCCTAACCCCAAGCCATCCGCTTCTGATGCCGCACCAATTCTGAATGAATGTGACCCGTATACCTCAGGGCTAAGGCCCAGCTCAGCAATCCCCTTTTTAAACACCGATATGAATTGAAAACGTGAGAAAAAGTCTCCATTTTCATGACACAATAATGGGCCCTTCCGCCCTGAACAAACCTGCCAATAAACATCTCCTAGGACAAAGAAAAGATCCCATAACCTCACCCAATATTACTCGTTTACCTTTGCCCAATTGATCCGTCTTTTCCCCACCTAATCCAAAATTCAATACCCCCATCTCGACCACTCATATCCAAACAAACCCCCAACCTTATTCCTGCTTGGTGCCACCAATTCACCTACTCTTAGCGCGCCAAAAAACGGCAATGAAAAAGCCAACCTAAATAGTGTGGCTTCAAAAACTGAACAACAAATCTTATCCAATACAAAACCCAAACGTTCCAAAATACTAAAGGTTACCGGCCTCCATTTATCCAACTCTTTACCTCTTGTCCTAAAGCCATTGAGAGCTTGCTTCACTAAAAAAGGACTTCGTAACATCCTTTATCCCCTGCAATTTAAAACCTAACGCTAAACCTGCAACAAACTTGCCAACTTTTGAAACCGACCATCCGCTCTCCACTGCTCTTCCCACGAGAAACAACACCGCCATCTCTCTATCTCTATCACTCTCCAACACACCCCACTACATAATCCAACTTTGCCATACTCGCCACGATGCCTCGTATGATGCCCAGGTCTGCTTTGTAATGGACTCCCGTATTAACCGTCCCGCTCTTCCATAACCAGCTGCCACAAACGCGAAGGGCATTCCTGTCCCACGTCCTCTGCCTCTGGAGCTAGCGTCCGAAAACGATCCCACTGAAAACGAGACAAGGCATCTGCTATGGAATTTTGTACACCTGGAACATGTACCGCTGTAATCCAAGCATTCAGCTTAAGACAACAATGTACTAGTTCCCTCAGCAACCTAATCACAGGCGGAGACGAGGCTGACAAACTGTTGATGACCGACACCACTCCCTTGTTATCGCAGTAAACCGAATTCTCCTGTTGGCGAAACACTCTCCCCAATTAGTAACCGCAACAACAATGGGAAACAATTCCAAAAATGCCAAGTTCCTCGTAAGACCCCTCTCTTTCCACACCTTCGGCCACTCGCCAACGCTCCACCGCCCTTTCCAGTAGGCCCCGTAACCAGCACCCCCTGCCGCATCCGTAAATATCTCACAATCAAAACTGTTCAAAAACTCCTGCTGGATTACTGACCTGCCGTTATAACTTTCCAAAACAATTTCCAAACTTTTAGATCCTCCTTGTGGTCCTTATTAAGGCAAATGAAATGATGCGGCGCGCACACTCCTGCTGTCGCTCCTGACAACCTGCGACAAAATATTCTGCCCATTGGCATAATCCTGCAAGCAAAATTCAAACGCCCTAACAGCGACTGTAGCTCCCTCAGGGTCACCTTGCGCAACTTCCTGATCCTATCGACCTCCTGCTTAAGCAAACTCAATTTATCATCCAGTAACCGACACTCCATTCTTTCGGTATCAATTACAATGCCCCAAAAACTTAAAATGGTGCCAGGTCCTTCAGTTTTTTCTTCTGCTAACGGCACGCCAAAATGCTCCGCTACCCACACCATAGTACCTAACAAATTCCTACACAACAACGATTGCTGGGGGCCTATAAACAAGAAGTCATCCAAATAATGAATGACCGACTTAACAGAAGCCAGGTCCTTCACTACCCATTCCAAAAAGGAGCTAAACGTTTCAAACAAAGAACACGAAATCGCACAACCCATTGGCAAACACCTATCCACATAGTACTCCCCTTCCCAAAAAGAACCTAACCACGGGATGCTATCCGGGTGAACTGGCAACAACCTAAAGGCTGACTCGATATCCGTCTTAGCTAGCAACGAGCCTGGCCCGTATCTCCATACCCAATGCACCGCCGCGTCGAATGATGTATATTCAACCGAACACAACTCCTGCGCAATACCATCATTAACCGAAAGCCCCTTCGGGTACGACAAATGCTGAATTAAACTAGACTTATTCAGCTCTTTCTTGGGCACAACCCCCAACGGCAAGATAATCACCTTGCTAATAGGCAATTCCTGAAACGGTCCAGCCATCCTGCCCAATTCCACCTCCTTAGCCAACTTCACACTAACCACTTCCGGATGAAGGGAAGCCGACTTCAAATTTTTAACTGAAAAAAAGGGGACCTCATGATCAGGAGGAGGGATTCTAAACCCTTCCAAAAAAACATCCGCAATGACCTTAGCCTTCAACTGATCCGGATACCTACTTAGAAAGGGGGCCATCGCGTGAACCCTCACCGGAGTCACCCCTTTGACCTGTACCCACTGTCGGCTTTCCCTTACCCTTCTTAAAGCATTTTGATGCTCCGTGCGAACTTCCGTTACAATGGGAGCACACATGTTTAAATTTACAGGAGGTCCCGAACTTGCATTGGCCGTCATTAAATTGCCAGCAAGTTCCCGCTTCCTTTTTTGTGCTGTGTGCCCCTTGACTACTTCGCCCGTGTCCTGCTGACTGATTCCCGCTACTGTTGCTCCCGTGAAAGGACTGCCCATACCTCAGTGGGGCCATAACCTTCAACCACAACCCAATGTCCTTTTGATTCCATCTGATCTCCGGGCGGACAGCTTTCCTCTGCCTAAATTGCTCGTCATATGGTAACCACGCCTGACCCCCATAAGTACGATGAGCCTCCCCAATAGAATCAAGGTAGCAAAATAAACCTGAGCAATTATCCGGAGCATTTTCCCCAATAACGCTAGCCAATATTGCAAAAGCCTGTAACCAATTAACAAACGTCTGAGGAATCAACCTCCACCTACGTTTCTCTTCTTCCTCTTTTTTACTATCGTCCTTTTTACCCTTATCCAGATTAAACTTTTCCAGCGGAAGAAGGGAAAAATTTCAACATAGTTATCCCGCCAAACTTTTCCTTTACCTCTTTTTTTTTTTTTTTTAAGTGTGCCCCCAACGGCCCCTCAAAGCACACATATACCTCCCCTTTTGCCCTATCATCCAGCTTTACAGTATCCGCTTTGTCCTTCTCTGTACGCAAACCGATGCCCCAGAAGGTGTCCCGGCTGCATTCACCGCCGACCTGGCCGACTCACTCCCCACCTGCGACAACACCGGTTGACTAGGTACCCACGCCGCCGCAGGTAACAAACCTCCTTGATTAACTCCACCACCGTCTATTCTAGCCAAAATTTACGACATGCTAAACAAAATGTCCCTAAGACCCACTACATCTGACCCACGACCTCCCCTAGTATTTTCCCCGTTGGGCCCAGCCAACTGCCTATCACCTCCCCCATCCACTAATGACCCAGCGGGCGACAAACAATACATGGACGCATGCTCATCAAGCTGCGCAGGTGCTGTGTCCCTGCCAGCCGAATTCCCGAGTCCTGATGAATCCTGGATTTGCTTTGATCCTCGCCACACTCCGATTTGCCAGACTCCTGCTGCTGCTCAAGGCCCGCGCCCCTGGCCTCCTCGTCACCAGGGGGTCCTGAGCACGTGCCGATGTCCCCGCCGATCGTCCCCCGTCAGTCCCGGCTCCGGTCCTCCCTGCCATCCGTGGCACTCCGCGACTTCCAGACCCGGACTCCCTAGCCCGATCCATGGTGGTCCGTGGGTGACTGCCAGGCAGCCCCATGCTGCTTCCCGCTGCTCCACCGCCCTGGATGTGCTGACTCGAGCCTGGCAGCAGGTCCTCGAATTACTGCTGCCTGCCCGTGCACCTGCGCTGCTGTTTCCCTTCGCTGATGTTTTTGGCAGGCATCCCGACTGGTACATCGCCAGGTGCGCCTGCCGTGCTGGTGGTCCCTCTGGTCCCCTCATCCGCTCTGGCACTCCGTTTTCTTATGGGCAAGCGGCGTCGTGAATCGCCGACTCCTGCTGCGGGGGGTGTGTTCATGCACCCACCGCTCACTTCCTGAACGCCCCTGTCACATGATGCCGGGGCCGGAAGTGACGTAGGCCGCACTTCCGGTGAAGCCGCGCCCCCCGGATGATGACGCGGCTGCAGCGCGGGCCTTGCTTCCGGCGCGGCCCGGGCTCTGGTATTGCGGCGCGCCGCTGGAGCAGGCCGCACTACAGCTGAGCGGGGCACTTCAGTCGCGGACCGCGACCCGATGCTGGAGGAGCCCGCATGCCGGCTGGGCAGATTCCTGCCGCGGCGGGCACGCTGGCGGGGAGTTCCGCCGGCATGCTCACCGGACGCAGGGTCCCCTGAGGGGCTCCGCAGCCTGCGCCTGCTGCCCGTACTAGCCATATCCGGGGAAAGCCTCTCGGGGGCCGCGTCCTCCTGCCGCTTCTTCCGGATCCCGACGGAGAATCTTCTGCCCCGGGATTCCCCAGCAATCCAGACAGCTGGGACTCAAGCCACCCTCCACGCCTAGATCTGGGAGCCTCCCTCAGCCTGGCGATCAGGGAATCAACGGTTTTCATAAGATTGGTAAGTGTATTCCAACAATGGGAAAGTTGTAGTTTTTTTTTTTTTTTTTGAGTTCTGCAACTTTCCCCGCTGACTTCCTTCCTGGACTGACCTTTTTCCCGCACTTTTCCTTATTATATCTCCCCAGCCCCTTCCAATGCCCGCCCCTCCAGGCTTATAACCAATCCGGATATTGGGATTAAAATTACACCCTCCTGGCACATCCCGGTCATGTGGGGCTTCCTTCTAGTTACACTTGCTTCCAGCCCCCTTCTTGAATAGGCGAGTGTTATTCGATTATCTGGGGCAGTTCGTGCACAATGCGATTTCTTTCCTCTCACTCCTCAGGCCAAGGAAAAAATCGGACATGTGCACTGCCTTATTGAATAACATTGGTCTGAGTGCGATCCAATGTTTTGACGGGTCGCACTCGGGCTGAAACTACGGTCATCTACACGAGTCCTTAGAGGTAACGGGAAGGGAGAGCAGTTGTCCATAGATATGCAGTGGAGGAGAGAGAAAGTAACTCTGGGAGGGTACAGAAAACTGGCTATAGAAAGAGCGGAGAGTAAATAATTGCATGATAGACAGTGTATTAATACATGAAAGCATGTGAAGACCGCAGCACCCTGGATACACACGGCTCACATCCAGTCTATATTACTGGATTGGACCTTCCCACAAAAATGAAATTGAAACTTAGATCAGGTTTCAAACTGCATATTATGTGGTATGAAAATGGACGAAGGAATGAAGATCGGAAATGCAGATTTAAACTTAGTGCAAATTTATTAACTATGGGTAACCACTAATATATGTAAATATCATGTTTTACATGTCAAAGGTGTAGCCTTTACAGTAGAAGCACATAAGAGACCCTATTAGAATTCTGGTGTGAAAGCTTTGATGACGGGCCTTTATCTCATAAAAGATGGATAAAAAGTCACACATACCTCAAAATGGTACCCGGAAAAACCTTAAATAATCCTGCAAAAAATAAGCCGTAATACAGCTCTGTCAACAGAAAAATAATAAGGGTATGTCTCTCACAATGTGGCAACACAAAAATACATATATATATTTTTACAAATTATTTTTATGTACAAAGTATTTTTATGTGCAAGCATAGAAAAACATAAAATCCTATACATTTGGTATCTCGTTAATCATATTGACTGACAGATTATCAAAGTTATTACATCACTTGAAGCACACAGTCAGCATAATAAAATATACCCTAATTGGGAAAAAAATCGAATTTTCACTTTTTGCCGCCATCCGTCACACAATTTCTTTTGAAGGTAAATAAGAAATCATGCCAATGTAAAGTAACATCTGGGAAATATCAATTAACTATTTTGTGTGGTATGGCTATCTCTTTTAAGGGCAGACGCATTAAGGCTGTGTACCCACGATGCGTTTTTTAAGCTTTTCCGCAGCGGCAAAAACGCTGCAGAAACGCTTAAAAAACGCATGGTAGAAGGCCTGCCATGTTCCCCAATGATAATCCGCATGTGCTGTGCACATGCTGTGGAAATTTCCGCTACGGGTTATCATTGCGGAAAAAAACGCAGCACTACCAATTATTTTGCATAAGCGCTGCGTTTTCGCCGCCATTGACTTGCATTAGATCGCATGGATTCCACATCACTGCATCTGTACATGCGGAATCCATGCATTTCAGTGTGCGGATGGTACCCGGGTTTGGAGGACAGGAGACTCTCTTCCGGACCCAGGTCTTATAGAACTGTAAAAAAAATAAATATTAGATTTACCTTCTGATGGCCCCCGGTCTCCTTGTCTTCGCTTGCCGGCAGCTCGCGGTGGACTTCAGTGTAGTGTACCGCGAGCTGCCGGCAAGCCAGTTACTATTTTTTATTGTATGGATATCCATCTTTTTAAAGACATGAAATAAAGATTGCTAAATTTCATCAGCTGCTAGGATTCCATGTTTTCTCCAATTTCTTATTGTGCCAGATGTCTACTTTCAGAAAATATATCGCTATTAGGGGATAATTTCAATTTAATGTTTATTTTATTTTTACATTTATTTTTTTCGTGGCTACTAGAAATGCGAAATGGTTAAAATGGATATCCAGGACTTTATAAAAAGCAAAAATGTGCCTAAGCACTAACAGTCAGGTATTTGCTACCTACCTGCCTGTTGTGCACGGTGCCTTTCATTGCCGGCACAGAGCGGTCACAGACCGCTCCTGCCGGCGATTCAGATGCCTCAACAGAGCAGCAAATTCTTTTTTGCTCCCATCCATTAACAGGGCGGGACTTCTGATGTCATTCTGATTGACAGCTGGATTCCCCCTGCCTAACAGGGACAGCCAGCTATCACTCAGAATGACGTCAGAAGTCACGCCTCCTCGACCGAGAAGGGTGTAAAAGAAGCTGCTGCTCTGTCGACGTGACGTCAGCAATGGCAGTCTGTGATCGCTCTGTGTCAGGGAAGAACGGTGCTGGGCACAACAGGCAGGTAGGTAGCAAGTAGCCGCCTGTTAGTGCTTAGCTACATTTTATGTTTATCATAAAGTACTGGATATCCCCTTTAAATTATGTGCAGGTATAACCTTCTGGTTACAGATGCCTATTACATGAAATGGGATTCAAATTATAGATTTTTTCAACCTGCTGTGCGATAATATATAAGTAATGAGAAATTCTCATGGCTTCTCTAAAGTATTTTAGATAACAGCGATAGGAACCCACTTTGCCGTTTTGAAGCTGACCATGAGAGGTTATGAACCCGTCTATATTGGCATGATTGGCAGACAGTCGTTTGTGTATATATGGTTATTTCAACAAGCCCAGTTTTGTTCCCACTGGAGATAAGCCAGAGGTATCTGAAATATTATCTGTCATTTTGATGAAACCCCTTATAAATGATTTTAAGACTGGGTGTCTTCTTGCTCTTACAGGTACTCAGCTAATTAGCTAGTTAGATGCTACCACCCAGTTTATAAACCTAATAGGATTTCCTCTGGCTACTTGACAACTACATAATTGTGCCTGAATAGTCTAATAATGTCAAAAAGGTTTTCTTCTTATTACTTATATGTGATCTAAAGGGTGTCGACAGCAAACCCCAATCATGCAGAGAATAAAGCTTTCATCTTTTTTCTTGACGTGCTGAGATATGATGAGCTACGAAAAAAGACGAAAGAAGAAGCGCAGATCTGGCAGCCCTTATTATCATGTAATGCATTATCTCTTGTATGCAGCCGGCAAGATTAGAAGCTCCATGCTGGAAAGTTAGAATGCTGTGTGATAACTGCTGTGGTTATTCTGAGCACGCCTCCTAAACGCTAGCTGCAGAAAATCTGCATCCAGGCAATGAGAATGTAAATGATCTACGCCAGGACCGTATTATAAAGTCATTTCATTTTAGAATGTTAATAAAATTATAGAAATGTCTTAAACGCACACGTAAGTGAAATATACAGATCTTTATTAAGAAATAAACCATAAAGATCCTTCTATATAAAATGATTTTTTTACCTAACATCTCGTAAACTGTTGTGATTTATTTGATGGATTTGTTTTTCTATTCCACATTTTATATTAGATCTGTCAAGCTTCTGATTTTTTTTTGTGTGCCACATTTTGCTATTCTGACATTCAAATAGCAACAGGGCCTCGGCCGAAAAATTAAAATTCCCTTCCATCGTGTTTTTTTTTATTACTATTTCAGCATTTGATAGCTATCAGTAAAGTATATTCAATGTGTGCATTTAAAATACTGGTACTTCCGGCTTCTGCTATTTCCAGGGTTGCTTCGGCCTTCTCCTGCATCATGTGTCCGCCTTTCTGATCGGCCGGCTCACACCGCAGGCCATTAGCTCTGAGAGCCTCGTCCTGAGTCTCATAGACTTACATGGAGAAAAAGTGACTTCCAGTCCACACAGAAACACTGGAGTGACCTGGCTAGTTACACCTGCAGTCAAATGATCCAGGAGAGGACCCGAGCAGGGCTGAAGTGGGTAAAAGACGGTAAACAGTAATGCACATGATGACCATATTTTACTGATTGCTATCAATTGCTGAAATTAAAAACAAACACTGGAATGGTACTTTAAGGATGCTGTGGTGTAGCTTTTATGGTATGATATGTTTAGTTAGACATAGTATTGGCATGAAACTTACAATATTTTAGTTAAGATTTTTGTTTTCCATGGTGTCACTATAGTAAGGGTTTGACTTTTATTGGAAAAAGGTGTTCATATGTACAGTAACGCCCCGCCAATAGGTTCGGCCTTCAGTTTAACATGTAATATTGATTTGGCATGTCCAATTTTGGGCTGCCAATCATATTGGCTACTGGAGATAAGCCGTCGCAAGACACATCTGACGCCGGCTCTCTCATAGATATCACAGTTATGTTTGGCCGTATGAGCATTCCTTTGTATAGGAGAGTCAGACGAACGATTGGCCAAACCATCGTTCCACTGACAGCCATCTAACCTGTATGGCAGGCCTAAAGGGCTTCTCAGAGAAAGAGGTAAAATGGCGTCCCTGATATAATTTAAACTGCAGCCCATCCTATTCACGTATCCGGACGGGCTGCAGACTGAAGGCAGACAGCTAGCAGGTCCTGGTCTCAGCTGATGAGCTGTATCACACATATATCAGTCAGATGGGAGCAAAGCTGTTATATGTGAAGAAATACATCTATTTCTCGCTAAACACGAAAAGGGTTATCTTCAGCACCATCCTCCTCAATGTTCATTTGTTTTCCAGTTGGGCGTAGTCTGTGTCCTTGCATTGCTGTAAAGCTGTCAGACTGACAGAGGAGGAGGTGGGTGAAGCTGGAGATCACCTCACTGAGCACAACAAGGGTTGAAACCTATTTCTTTACATACTGCAGCCATGCTCCCAGCCGCCAATGGGGTATGGGTGATACAACTTTTGTCAGTTGACAGTTGGGTCTTGTAAACTGTGTGTTCAGTTTGCAGCCCGTCCCGACACATGATTAGAAAGGGCTGCAGTTTAAATTATATATTCTATCTGGGACTCCCTTTTATCTTATTCTTGGAGAACCCCTTTAAGTGACATGCTTCTCTGCAGCTACAAAATGTGTGGTCTGGTCCAATGGGCGAATCCAGATTGTGATCAGCATCACTCTAGTTCTTCAAACGCCGCCTCTTCTATCTGGACGGAAGCGGATGATGTCTTAACATCATTCACACAGTGCTCGAATCTCACACCTCAGTGCAGTGGAATCAGACACCGGCCGTGCAAAGTCATGTAATGTGCCGGCTTTACTTGTGCATCACTAGCTCCCTGGCTATTTAATAGAGCAGAGTGAGGCGCACCTGCGCGGATCTCTAGTTCCACTGAGCAGGTGCGAGACTTCGAGCACTGTCTGGATGATGTAGGAGACGTCAACCACTACCATCCAGGTAGAAAAGGTGGCGTTTGAATGGAGTGGGGCGATGCCGATCACAATCTGGATTTGCCCATCGGACCGCACCACACAATTTGTATACAGCCTTGGACATGTATAAAACACTTTTTCAGAGGTATACAGGGGCACCTATGAGGATATAAAGAGGTTGAAAGGTGATGGGCATGGTTTATAAGGCATAAAACTAGTGACAGGTTCCCTTTAAAACAAATCAATAGACTACCGGTAGTTCTTTCCAAACTTTTAAAACCCAATGGTCAGTAATAGATTTTAAGCTAGGCTGCTTATCAATAGATACATGCATAAAGAAAACCAGTGATAACTGATAGTGCTGTACTATAATCCCATAAACTTTAACTGGTCTCCTAAAAAAAATCATTCCCTTCAACCCAGTTATCTCACTTCCCCAGGCATGTAAACCTCCTTCAAGGAGTGAGGCATAAACATTTTTTTCTCAAGCGCAAAATTATTCTTATCGCACAACCAGTGTTAAATATACGAAGGTAGGCAGGGTAAACTATGTTTTTTAATATCCAGTAGAACCAGACCTCCAACCTGTCTCAGTTTTCCTGAATTTGGAAATAGATATTCTTGCGGTTCTACTCATAGGCGGATTATAATGAGGTCAATCCGGGCTACCGGGAGTCGGAAGATGGAATCTTGACTGTAAAACTGCTGTGTCCCGGGGCGGCGCTGCGAGGATGACTCACCAGCTGCTGACTGTAAGTGCAGGAGAGGAGGCTCCGCCCACCTGCTCCGGCCTCCAGCAGAGCACAGAGCCAGCTTACAGCATGGCCACTGCTCTCCCTGCCCCCTCCCCTGCTCTGAATGTTACCTCTCCGCTCTCCCCCTCCTGCCCTTCAATTACACCAGAGCTCTGCAGTCGGGCCTCAAGAGGAGGGGAGGCTGCCCCACAAAGAAGATGGAAGAACCTGCATCATGTACAGAAAGGGTAAGTCCATGTGCAGTGTGTGTGTGTGTGTATGTATGTATGTATATATATATATATATATATATATATATATATATATATATATATTGTGTGTGTGTGTGTATGTATCTATGTCCGTGTATTTGTGGACCATCAGGGTGGCTCACTCGCTGTCGTGGCCCGGGCCGCTTCCCTGGCATCTGTGCAGGAACGCTGGCACTTCACCTGACATGGCCGTGAGCTGTGCAGCTGTGTCTGGTATTAATGACACGGCAGGGACGACACTGCGCCTATAATTGTGCTTGTGTATTGCCCCTGCCGCGCCATTACTACCAGACACAACCGCACAGCGCACGGCCATGTCAGGTGAAGTGTCGGTGATCAAGCAGCGCCAGAGGTCCTACACAGATGCTGTAGAAGCAGCCTAGGCCCCAACGGTGAGTGGGCCCCTCTGATGGTCCAGGGCCATGTCTGTGACATGCAGGCGGCCCTGCACTGAGACATGCCTGAGGAGCTGCTGGACAGGACAGTTTTATGTGTTTATAAGATATGTACGTATGCATGTGTCTGTGCGCATATCTGCGTACCGTGTGCATGTGTGCGCATATCTGCGTATCGTGCGTGCGCACGTATGCTGGTCCGGCCGCATCACAGCTAGAAGACACGGCCCTGTGCGCGGCAGTGTCTGCTAGCGTGACGTCATGCAGTGTTCTAAGCCTGTGTAAATATTACTGTAGTGTCAGTGTGGTAGTATACTCACCTATCAGTCTTCTCCATTGTCCAATGCCGTTCCTGTCCTCTTCGGAGTCATATCACGGCTCTTCCAATTTGCCCGCTCACACTGAGGTCTATGTGTGAGCCGGAAGTGGCTTTTCCAATGTTAACCTAAGTAGACCTATATGTTATGCTAATCATTGTTTTACTGTTTGTTGTATTATAGCATTAATGATGGGTATTATAATTTTTTTTATTATGCAAATATATGGTCCATAGTGTTTATGCTTTCCTTGTTTAGTCTTCCATACATGGGAAAGATGCTTTGTGACAGCAAAATGTAGCTACTGCTTCAGCAACCATGGGGTTTTGCGCTCTGCTTTAGACTGTTGCATTGATATAAAACAACCTGTGTACATACTCATAGATTTTTTTATTGAGCCCCTGCACCGCGCTGTGTGTGTGCTCATGCAGGAGTTCAGTGATTTTGCCTGATGAGCAGCGCACTGCAGTGTTTGTTTTGAGCGATCAGTGGGGTGTTGTTTGGACCCAGGCATCCACTGATCTACTGCGCATGTTAGGAGTGGATTAGATAGGTTGGTGGTTGTTTAGTAGTCTGTTTAGATAGTCTGACTGCTCTTCAGATGAGCACTGAACCATCAGTAATAGATCATTCAGTGCACATAGGCGGCCATTGTTCTCGTCAGTGTTAGTCTTGTTTACCTAGGATGATGCGCTGCAGAGAGAGATGATCTTTTGTGCAAACCAAAAGATCAGATCAACTGACGAACGAGCATTGTGCTCATTTGTTGGGTAATGGGAAGCCTCTTCTAGACTGCACGACTATCATGAAACAAATGTTCCTAGGAACTCTCGTTCATGATAATCGTGTAGTGTAAATGCAACTTTACTCTGTGGGAAATTATTGCCTCGGTTTTAGCCATCACCTTGCATTAGTGACCCTGGGGCTGGACTGCTTATTCACTGCCACACTGCAGGTATCAAGGACTGTTGCTTACAGTGCTGTGAGGATAGTGCTTCCAGAAAGTGCATGTTTATAAGAGAGTCATTGCCAAGACTTGGTGGCTGAAAGAAGGTTTGAGCATCAGTTACTACATATCTGCTATTCTCACATGTACTGTACTTTGTAAGATGTCCTGAATAAAGTGTATTTCTGATATAAAAAAGACTATAGTAGAATTTAACTTCTCCTTCCCTTTTAAAGATACACTTTCTGCCTTGAATGTAATGCACTGGCTTTACAGAGAGACTGGGGCACAACTTGAACCTGCTGTGCCCCAAACCTGACTTCCTCCCTCACAGCACTTATCCCTTCCGTGTACTAAACCTAAACCAGTGCAGACAAAGATGAGGTAACTCTGCTAATTTAGTCATATAAATGTGAGTGTTGCTAATTAAGATCATGCTCCTCAGACGCTTCCTTGTTGTCAGCCTCACTCGCCTTCATATCCCACCCTGTGCCCCTTTCTCACCAGTTCTTCCAGCCCTCTGTCACATCCATCACTTTCCAGTGTACTGCCAGCATGATGCACAGTCTCATCATAGCCTTAGTGATGTGCTGGCTGCTTGGGCTCTGCTCCCTCTCCAGGACCCCTACAATGGCGCTGCTAGAAGACTCACACAGAATACGCACACAGTCTCCACCCCATAGACTTCTTGCTGTCCTTTGACATTACTGGGATTTCTCCTGTGCCGCCACTGAACAACAAAAAAAGGGAATGCAAAGTATGGAATAAATAATCAAGTGTGGGCAATGTTGGCAGACCAGAAGCAATATTATGCATTGTCGGACCTCTAGACGAGGCACACATAGCTAGACATATAAATTAGTTATGGCAGGTAGCAGAAGACTCCTAGGTTCCCTGACCTATGGACCCTGAACTATAGTTATGCCCAGGAGAGAGATGAAAGTACTAGCAGACACTTCTAGCCCAGCTTACTGAGGATCATTGTCATTACATCTCATGACTAAAGAAAACTGTTCATTTCTTGGTATTTTATTAATGTTGTAATCAAGGCTGGCGGCACTCATGTTTGCTTTTTGTAAAATGCAATATAACAGCATGAAAAATTAAAGACAATGTAGAAAAATCTGAGTGCTGTGTTTTACAATGCAAGAAAGGAACAATAATGAGATTTGATCATGTTTTCTCCTGCGTTTGCATCTTAAACCCACAATGACATCACCAGTTTTGTATGATTTTTCCCCTAATGTCTTTTCCACATCTGTAGCAAAGCACATAATATCTCTGTGTATTGCAGGGACAATATACCATCTGGGCATCATTCGATGACACATTTTTGTTTGCTTTTATCCAGCTTTTTGATGATTGACCAGATGTCTTCTCCCTGATGCAAGCATTGGCTTGGTGGATGTTTAGCCTGCATCTAATTATAGTAGTATTGTTTTTCAAGCAGTACCGTAATACTTTTTTTATCCGAACTCTATAGCAATTGCTGTCTTGTTGTTTTTAAATGTTTTGGTCATCTCTTGTAAAATAATACAGCTTTAATTTCATTGCGTGCGCTTCTAGAAATGGGCTGTAGCTTTTCTTTTTTTTGATTATTGCATGTAATGTCATCCCTGTAAAGTGGAAATAGGAAAGCAAAAATCAATTTACTGTCTGTAAGGTTGTAAAATGTATGGAAGGAACTTCTTTCTTCAGTGCTAGACTTTCCAAACAGCAACAATACCTAAATATTGCGGAATAATAAATCATCAAAATTACGAAATACAAGGGTTAAAAAACATCATTTCACACTGTTCATATTAATAAGATTTCTTTTGCATATTCTGTTGATTCTGGAGAGCGTCTCATAGGGTAAACTGTAACAAGTCATTAAATATCCCAATCAATACATTGAATCCATCAATTAAAAAGCAAGGATAAAGCAGATCATGTTCAAACAATAAAGCTCAATGTACACAGAGCTAACTGATCGACGAATGATCAGGGAAAATCCTAACCAGTATCTGATTGACACACTCCGCAATGATTGTACTTTGTAAAGCAAGGTGAATCTTGTTGACATTTGTATTGGAAATATTGTGACACCTACATTCCCTGTACAGCAAAATATTACTTTACAACTTTTATTAACATAATATAATTTAATCTTTGGCAGCAATCATTGTGATTCCTCAAAATCTGTCACATAACAATTATTGAGGAGTGTTAATTGGCCTTTAGTGGCTATGCAAGGAGAGAACGAGAGGTTCTATTGCTGAAGGGAAAAATTATACACACATTAATCCGTGTTTAGCATGTGCATTAACTAAGAAAATAATACGCCTAAAGAAACCAAAACAACTTGTATATACAGAATGCACCAAAACATTGTTTTAGTGTATTTATTCAGGATGGCATGGTCAGCACAGTTTTCAAAAGTAGTCAAACATTTTGCATCCCATTGATGATAGGGATGGCATATGAAAGAAATCCTGATGAAAGGATTCTAGCAGACAAAATTCAAGTAAGGAGTTAATAAATCTGATTTTATGCAGTTTTTAAAGCCAAATGTTAAGATCCTCCCCAGATATCCTCAGTAGACCCCATTGCCTTTTTACACATCTAGTGTGAGGAGCAGAGAAGAACCTTGATGACCCCTTGCACAGTGCACCACATTTACAAAGCACCTTGTTCCGACCTTAACAACCAACTACAAATCTCACCTGACCTAAATTTACAAGCTGGAACTGAGTGTTTTGCTAGAACAGAGTGCTGGCTAAAAGTCTAGTACTGCAGCCTCACAGCGCTGACTAGGCTGCACTTGAAACTTTAATGCCAATATGAGTGTTCTGCTTCCCTTGATTGTGTCCCAGACCTATTTATGACATCAAGGTGTAGGTGAGAAACTGTAGGGTTAACGAATCAGCTGGATTAGGGACTTTTTTAAAAGAGCCTCCATGGGAATTGTTCTGTCAATTCAGCAGTTAATACCACAACCCACAATAAGCATATTTTCAACTCAATTTACCTTTTTGTTTGAAGCTGTCCTAAATAGCCTGTTAAAATTGCAAAAATTAATAATGTGCAACCCATTTCAATTCTTATGTATTTATCAGATGTTAAAAAAGTCAGATTCCTCCAGCAGCAGCTGCATCACTTTTCTGTTACCCTCCTAAAGCTAAATGAGCCTGCAAACGTTCATTTCCATCCAACTCTGTCAAGGCTCATGTGGCACTATAGGGGTTAATCTGATGTCTGTTTGCATTTACAGACCACAATGGTGTAAAACAGCTCATTTCAATGTAGTTTAACAATTATAAAGCTCTTGACTCTTTGCAATGCAATTATTTAAGTAAAATTCACTTGTGTCTTTGTCTTTATTGGTGTTTTCATTTTAGTGTAATAAGGGGCATAGTATTTTTAGATGTCTGTACATTTTCCTGTCATTATTTCCATTAAACTTTAAAATTATACTTACTGTGGTCTAGACTTATAGGCCTCAATTCATCAATTCTTATATGTCAGAAAACCGGGGTAAAAAGCTTTGAAAAGATGCAACATTTTTGTGCAACTCGGAGTTGCGAAAAATTTTTGCAACTGTCCTCTGTTTTCATGCCAGTTTCACCCAGCTCCACCAAGTGGGCAGAGATAAAGCAGGATGAGTGCATGATATCCAGCCCGTCTAATTCATGACCATCCGTGATGACCTTTACTCCAGTCCTGATTTGCCAGACACGCCTTATTACAGACCTGTTTATGGTTCTGAACATCAGGACATTGTTTCAATTTAAATAGTGTAGTCTCAATCGCTGGAGTAAAATTTGTAGAAAGGTGCATGCCACTTCTCAGACACCCTTGATTCATTAAGAGGTGCACACCATTTCTTAGACCAGTGGTTCTCAACTCCAGTCCTCAAGACCCACCAACAGATCATGTTTTCAGGATTTCTTTAGTATTGCACAGGTGATGGAATTATTACCTGTGTAATACTAATGAAATGCTGAAAACATGATCTGTTGGTGGATCTTGAGGACTGGAGTTGAGAACCACTGTCTTAATTTCTCCTGCCTCATCTGCCTCATTAAGAGGCCCTTTTAGTGACTCAGCAGCTTCTGACTTCATCACACCGCCATCAAGACTGGTCTGAACATTGCTTGTCTCCAAGAATCGGAGTCATAATGTTTTAATCCTTGGTGTTTTTTTGGAGGTTTTGAAGATCACAAAACCATATAATCTATGGACCTTTTTATAGAACATGTGAAAAGTTTCATATATTCTGTGTCCAAAAACAGTTCAGTGCAGGGTCTGCTCTAACTTCGAGTCCCATAGCAGTTACCTGATCTATCTCTGTGGAAGGTATAGAAGTAGTACAGGTGCATCTCACTAAATTAGAATATCATCAAAAAGTTAATTTATTTCAGTTCTTCAATACAAAAAGTGAAACTCATATATTATATAGAGTCATTACAAACAGAGTGATCTATTTCAAGTGTTTATTTCTGTTTAATGTTGATGATTATGGGTTACAGCCAATGAAAACACAAAAGTCATTATCTCAGTATATTACAATAATTAACAAAAAACACATGCAAAGGCTTCCTAAGCATTTAAAAAGGTCCCTTAGTCTATTTCAGTAGGCTCCACAATCATGGGGAAGACTGCTGACTTGACAGATGTCCAGAAGGCAGTCATTGACACACTCCACAAGCTCCCAGAGTCTGGAGGAAGAGTGGAGAGGCCACAATCCAAGCTGGTTGAGGTCTAGTGTGAAGTTTCCACAATCAGTGATGGTTTGGGGAGCCATGTCATCTGCTGGTGTAGGTCCACTGTGTTTTATCAAGACCAAAGTCAGCGCAGCCATCTACCAGGAAATGTTAAAGCACTTCATGCTTCCCTCTGCCGACCAGCTTTTTGGAGATGGAGATTTCATTCTCCTGCAGGACTTGGCACCAGTCCACACTGCCAAAAGTACCAATACCTGGTTTACAAACAACAGTATCACTGTGCTTGATTGGCCAGCAAACTCTCCTGACCTTAACCCCATAGAGAATCTATGGTGTATTGTGAAGAGGAAGATGAAACACCAGACCCAACAATGTAGACGAGCTGAAGGCTGCTATCAAAGTAACCTGGGCTTCCATAACACCTCAGCAGTGCCACAGGCTGGTCACCTCCATGCCACGCTGCATTGATGCAGTAATTGATGCAAAAGGAGCCCCAACCAAGTATTGAGTGCATTTACTGAACATACATTTCAGTAGGCCAACATATTCGGATTTTAAATTCATTTTTCAAGCTGGTGTTATAAAGTATTCTAATTTACTGAGATAATGACTTTTGTGTTTTCATTGGCTGTAAGCCATAATCATCAACATTAACAGAAATAAACACTTGAAATAGATCACTTTGTTTGTAATAACTCTATATAATATGAGTTTCACTTTTTGTATTGAAGAACTGAAATAAATTAACTTTTTGATGATATTCTAATTTAGTGAGATGCACCTGTAGCTGCTAACTTGCATGCATTTTGCTGCCCTGACAGTGTGACACACGTACATTATTTGCATAGTGCCACATTTTACAGTAATTTACAGCAACTGAGACCAGCTGTGCTATGCAAATAGATCAGAACGCCAAGGCACGCTGCTTTATTAAGGGAATCTGTTACTAAAATCAATCCCCTCAATATATGTATTGGGGCATGCAGGTCTTCAAAACATAAATCCATCAACACCTTTATGTATTTTATCTGTTGCTGCATTCCCTAGTAATTAGTATTTAATTCATAATCAAATGAGACATTTCCTCCACTGGTTCTTTTCCCGCCCAGCACCAGTCTTTTTAGCTTGATTGACGGCTCACTTTCAGATTTCTTTGCCTAAGAGTTAAAATATAATATAGAGTAATATAAGTTACATTTCTGGCCTGAGGAAAACATCTGTCTGATGATGAAACGCGTAGCTGTGTATTTTTAATAAATTCTTATGAAGTATTACTTGCCAGACTGTCATACTCAGCAGTGCTTATTTCATCCCGCTTTTTTTATTTTAATTGTTAAATTATTCATCTGATACATGGTGGTATGGTGCAGGAACCATCACTTGGGGCAAGCTGCAGCTGATTCATTACTTCTCTGGCTTTGAAACAGAGTTGTGCCTGGTATTTGCACATCCCTTCAAGGTGAGTATACTACCATATGCCCTTTCTGTCAGCCCTCACCAATTCCTTTTGATCAAGTATTTTTGCAATATGGAGTATCCTGTCATTTTCTTCTCTTTTAATGCCTGCACCTGATATCGCACAGGAGTGAGCTGTTAATCAATCTAAAGAGACTGGCACTTAATATATTATTTGCCTATGAATTAAATGCTAATTACTCAGGAATGCAGCAACAGATAAACGATATAAAGGTATTGATGGATTCACATTTCAAAAACCTGCATGGCCATGTAAGTGGTTGGGGAGGTTGATTTTACTGACAGATTCCCTTTTGTATTAATCCATCTTCAGGTTGGTGGCTGCCATATCTGTATGCCACTGTCTCACAACAATGTAATACATCCTACCTATACTATTGTAGTTGTGAATACATGTTGCTTTGATGTTAAGTTACATCATAATAAAATATTTAACTGCCAGGATATTGAGTAAATGGCTCCTAATGGTTTTTACTATAGTAGAATTTACAAAACCCATTTCTTTCTAGTTTATTGCTGCTTTATGAGGCAGAATATTGACCGCACTTTATGGGAGCCTTATAGTCTAAGGATGTTACAGGTTATAAGTTTATTAGTTTTAGAAGCAATATTCAGCGCTGATGAATGTTTTTACTTTTAAGTACTTGATGAATTACTGGCTTCAAGGGCAACCTCAATTATTTCCACTGCAGTCAGTGATTGGCTGTAGTGGACACCTGTCAGTTGAGAGAGGACCTGTCACGGGGTCAATAGTAGGCAGTTTTTGCTCTTATAATATTCCTTCTGCTTCCTTGAGTATGCACAAGTCCAAGCGGGTGATATTAACACAGATCTAACTTCTCATCAACTGTCTGAAAAGGGCGATTGGTGTCAGTAATTCACGCGACTTCATTGTATATGACCAGGAAGGCTGATCATCACATTCATGTTGGAGAGTCCTGAGGGTGATGTTGTTTGTGTCATAAATGTCAATCATGCCCAGTGGACGTGATTAGAAGATCTAGGACTAGTCATGTCTAATTTGCATGCCGTAATCAGATTTATAACTTGATTTTTCAAACAGAAATAATTGAATGGCACATACAAGCCCGTCTCCTAATCCAGGAATAGGCTTATATAAAGTTATGTTGGCGGTTTTGGAAGGGCTGACCGATCTCCTTTAAACTATAATTTAGTCTTTTTTTTTAATAAGATTTAGAGGTATTTGTAGTGACAGATGAACAGGTTATCACGGTTTTGCTTCAGATATGACAAATACTCTAGATAGATGGATAAATGTATGGATGCATAGATATGTGATAGAATTACTAATATTCAGATATGTGAGATAGATGTGCATGGATATGTAAATGTGAGAGAGAAGATAGAGCAGTTCAGTGATTAGAACTGTTATTTTACAGTACTGGGGTCCTGGGTGAAAATCCCACCAAGGTTTGTGTAGCGCTGGCGTCCCTGCCCTCTGCTAGGCAGGGACGCTGCTCCCCTCACCGCTCTGCTCCGTGCCCGGCGTCCTCTCCCCGCTCTGCTGTCAGCGCGCGCTCCTTCCCGGCGTCCTCCTCCCGCTCTGCTCTCAGCGCGCGCTCCTTCCCGGCCCCTGTGCTTAGGGCGCGCGCGCGCGCGCGCGCTCCCCTCCTCTTAAAGGGGCCGCGCGCGCCGTCCTAAGGAGTCCCCGGCCAATGGCCGGAGGACTTCATCATATATAAGGCACCTCCTCCAAAATGGAGGTGCCCGAGCAATGTTGTTTGCACCTGTGTCTCACCTGTGCTTCAGCCCTCAGGTCCCGCTGCCAGTTACCTGCCAGTTTCCTGCCAGTTACCTGCCTGATTCCTGCCTGAATACTTGTTACCTGTCTGCCAGTCTGAGGTCCGACGGTCTGCCTTACTACTCCTGTCAGTCTGTCTAAAGGACCAGCCTGCCCGCTCACCTGGGAGCGCACATCAGCTACCTGCCTGCTTTCCTGAGGTCCGACGGTCTGCCTTACAACTCCGGTCAGTCTGTCTATGGACCAGCTTGCCCGCTCACCTGGGAGCGCTTCTCCGTTACCTGCCTGCTTGCCAGCCCGGAGGCTCCGTTGTCACGTGCTGTGACCACCAGCTATTCCAGACTCTTGCCCGCTCACCTGGGAGCGCTTCTCCGTTACCTGCCTGCTTGCCTACCTGGAGGCTCCGCCGTCACGTGCTGTGACCACCAGCTATTCCAGACTCTTGCCCGCTCACCTGGGAGCGCTTCTCTGTTACCTGCCTGCTTGCCAGCCCGGAGGCTCCGTTGTCACGTGCTGTGACCATCAGCTACTTCAGACTCTTGTCCGCTCACCTGGGAGCGCTTCTCCGTTACCTGCCTGCTTGCCAGCCCGGAGGTTCCGCCGTCACATGCCGTGACCACCTGCTATTCCAGAGACTCTCGCTTGCTCACCTGGGAGCACACATCTACCATCTGCCTGCTAGCCTACCCGGAGGCTCTGCCATCACAGGTCGTACCTACCCTTTACCCAGAGACTGCCCTGATCACTTGCCGTATCTCCCTGTCCGTTCATCCAGAGACTGCCACCCGCTCCCTTACAAGGGCCGCCCCCTTGTATAGTAGCTCAGAGGTTCCGCCTCCCAGACCCGTTACAGTTTGTATGTTCTCCCCGGGTTTGCATGGGTTTCCGCCGGGTTCTCTGTTTTTTTCCCACTGTCCAAAGACATACTTATAGGGAATCTAGATTGTGAGCCCCAATGGGGACAGTACAGTGATGATGGTGTCTGTAAAGTGCTGTATAAATTAATGGCGCTATATAAGCAAGTAAAACAAATAGATATGAGCTGAATATAACTGTGCTTTTACATTTTTTTACTATCTAGTATTTTAATAGAAATATAATCCTGTGTAAACTTTTCTCATTGTTACCAATCTATAATAATATGGTTTCTCCGTTAAGTGTGACTGTGAGTCTGTGATACGAGCTGTTAGATTGAATGATAAATGGGTGGTATATGCTTCTTGCTAGCTTACTAGCAAAAAGTGCTTGCTACCCATTTACCACCCAACGCTAAAAGAAGATAATGTATGAATCAAAATCTTAATTTTGTACTCATCCTTGCAAGAGGTGCTGATTCATACATTATCTTCTATTAGCATCTCGTACTTTTAGTAAATGAAATATAGTAATTGATAATTGTGCTAAGTGCTGGAAATGTTAGCACAGGAGAAGCAAATTGATTTGCACTTTTGCATATTGGGTATTGCTTTGTGGCTTGGAGAAATCATATACAACTGTAATGACTTGCAGATTCCTTGGAAACAGGAGCAATTTCATACACAATAGGTATTTATATCAATAATGCTGTAAATGTGGCTTAGATTAAAATGGGAAATTCTTTTCTTTTTTATTTATTTCCAAGTTCTACAGGGTACACATGGATTTAAATTGTGTTTATTCCATGTAATAATCATTCTATGATCTCAGTGTAGGAAGGGAAATGATAACAGTGCTAAACATACCGTATTTTTCCCTTCACCCATGACAGCACACCTGAGAGAGGATCCGCCCTTCAAGGACAGGAAACCATCTGAAATAAAAGGGCGGCACCTCTCCCCCGCTTCAGTTGGTTTCCTGTCCTTGATGAGAATCCTCACGAAATAATCAGGCGGCTGTTATGCTGAAGAAAACTTACCCAGGCCTGTCCCGGCGCTGGAAGAGCCGGCTGTTTTGTCCGTGGTGCCGGCCTTCAGGTGCTGGTAGAGCCGTCCGCAGGTTCCCCGGGGACCTGGCGCACGTGCTGGCGCAGGCGGTGCAGAGGTCCTGGGCTTCCGTACACCGCCGCGCCGCCCTCCCCCGGCCGTCCATGTGACCGCGGTCATGTGCCTCTGACATGGTGCGGGGCACGCTGGGTAGGGCGTGCCCGATGACGTCGGCGGCGGCGCCGAAGGAAAACATGCGGCGCCCAGCATAACAAAAACGCTGGCGGCGTTTGCGAGAAGAGAACGGTGCCAGGGGGAGGGGCCTAATTACCGGAAGGAGACCACAGGGACCAGGAGGTGGCTGATTTCAC
Source organism: Phyllobates terribilis (assembly GCF_046119375.1). Lineage (NCBI taxonomy): Eukaryota > Metazoa > Chordata > Amphibia > Anura > Dendrobatidae > Phyllobates > Phyllobates terribilis. The sequence goes on along the minus strand of NW_027362764.1, from coordinate 266,160,907 downwards.
CCGTCTCCCTATAAAGAGGAGCACCTGGGGTCAGAACGCTGCTCGTCATAATGTCTGACATGGAGCAACAGCAGCTGTCGCCACAGTCGCTACCACCTTCATCGCCACCTCTGTCTGCTCGCCGGTCTAGAGGGTCCAGCGGAAGGAGCAGCGGTCGTCCGAGTCAGAGGGGTAAAGCTTCTCAGGACTCCACGGTCTCCAGGAGGGATGCGGTGCGTATCCTGAAAAAGCCTTCAATTCCGGTATCTGCAGTGGCGGGGTGAGTGATCTTCGTGAATGTCACTAGATATATTTGCTAATGGGCTCCTACTGTGTGTTTAAATCACCAGGAAGAACCCAGGAAAGTAACCGCCAAGAAGCGGAACAGAGATTGTGCCATATGCAAATGCCCGCTAGCAATAGACTGGCAGAAGGAGCTCTGCTCCGGCTGCATTCAGAAAACTATTTGTGAGGGTACCCCGGATTTTTCAGCCAGCCTCAGATCGGTTATCAGATCGGAGGTAGAGGGCTCCCTTAAAACTATTTTGAAAAAAAGAAGGAAAGTCATATCTGATCCTTCTTCTGACTCTGACTCCTCTGTATTATCGGATGGACAGTATCATAGTGGGGCCACATCATCTTCCTCTTCAGACAGCAATAGAGGGAGGACACCATGCTTCCCTATAGAAGACACAGACAAATTGGTAAAGGGCGTCAGAACCACTATGAGGTTAAAGGAAGATAATTCCGTTAAGTCCCTAGAAGATATAATGTTTGCAAAGTTAGAAGAAAAGAAAAAACGCACCTTCCCGGTGAACGCTAAGGTCCAGGCACTTATCAATAGAGAATGGAGGAAACCTGAGAAAGTAGGAGCCTTGCCTTCATCCTCAAAGAGGAAGTATCCCTTTGACCTAAAGGACTCTGAGAACTGGGACAAGGTGCCAAAAATTGACGCTGCAGTGTCTAGATCATCAAAAAGATCGGCACTCCCTCTTGAAGACTCAGGGGTACTTAGAGACCCCTTAGACAAGAAGGCGGATACCTTTTTAAAACATGCCTGGGAATCCGCAGCAGGAGGTCGAAAGCCGGCCATTGCAGGAACATGTACCGCTCGTTCCCTTATGATATGGTTACAGCAGTTAGAAGATCAGCTGAAAAATAAAAAGACGTCAAGGGAAAAAATTCTAGCCAGCCTCCCTATGTTGCATGGTGCAGTTGCCTTCCTAGCAGATACCTCTGCTGACTCAGTAAAACTGGCAGCTAGGTCGGCTGGGTTATCAAACGCGGCTAGACGAGCTCTGTGGCTCAAGGGATGTCCTGGGGACTTACAATCAAAGTCTAGACTGTGTTCTATCCCCTGTGACGGCCAATTTCTCTTTGGCAAAAAAATGGACGATGTCCTTGAGAAAGCAAGTGACAGAAAAGGAAGGTTCCCTGGGTTTTTGGCGGATGCCAGAAAGACCTATTTTCGGAGGGGGAAATTTAGTAGAGGTCGCCCCCCGGGAGAAAAAAGAAAGTGGGATTTTAAGAACAAAAAAGAGTCCGGATATATGTTCGGGGGTCCCTCCGCTGCCTTCAAAAAGCCTCCACAATGACGCCAGGCCACAAGTTGGAGGGAGACTTTCTAATTTTTTTCATGCCTGGGGAAGCATTTCCTCCAGTCCCTGGGTCCTCAACATAGTGAGAGATGGACTACGGATTAAATTACCTTAGCAGCCATACCGCTCGTTTGTGATAACTCCGGTAAGAAAATCCCCAGACGAACAACTGGCCCTAGAATCAGAGATCTTGAACCTGTTGAACAAGCAAGTGCTATGCGAGGTTCCAGTCAGTCAAAAAGGAAGGGGATTTTATTCCCCTCTCTTTTTAATAAAAAAAACGGATGGTTCATTCAGAATTATTATAAATCTAAAGGGCCTCAACCGGTTTGTAAACAACGATACGTTCAAAATGGAGTCAATAAACTCAACAATAAAGCTTCTTTTTCACAATTGCTTTATGGCAGTGATAGATCTCAAAGACGCGTACTATCACATCCCAATTCACCCAGGTCATCAAAAGTATCTAAGGGTTGCTCTTTACATTCAAGGAAGTCTCAGACACTTCCAGTTCCAAGCTCTTCCCTTCAGGTTGTCTATTGCTCCAAGGGTATTCACCAAGCTGATAGCCGAGGTAACAGCCTTTCTCCGCGTTCAGAATACAGTTATAATACCATATCTGGATGACTTCCTTATAGTGGCGAATTCAGAAAGCCACTGTATTTCACAACTGAATCAAGTCATGGCTGTCTTGCAGAACTTAGGCTGGATGATCAATGCCCAAAAAATCAAGGCTACAGCCCGCAAGGATCCAGGCCTTTCTGGGGTTTACCCTAAACTCAGAGAGTCAGACTTGTCTTCTACCAGACAACAAAATTAGAAAAAGTCACAAATTTGGTGTGCAGCAGCCATACACACCCCAGACATGTCCTTAAGGAAGGCTATGTCCCTGCTAGGTACTCTAACATCTTGCATTCCGGTGGTCAAGTGGGCACAATTTCACACAAGAAGCCTTCAGTGTGAAATCTTGTCAGCACAAAGATTGTTAAAAGGGTATTTAGAAGGAAAGGTACATCTCTGCTTGCGAACCAGGGACGCCCTCTTGTGGTGGACAGACAGGTCAAATTTATCTCGGGGGGTCCAGTGGGACACACCAGTACAAGACGTCATCACGACCGATGCAAGAAACTCAGGGTGGGGCGCACACCTAGAAAATCACATGATTCAAGGCCCTTGGTCATTCCTAGAGAAAAAGGGGTCATCAAATCTAAAAGAGCTATGGGCGGTGAGAAACGCTTTAGAAGGCTTCCTCCCTTTACTCCAGGGTCGCCATGTTCGGGTTATGTCGGACAACAGAACCACTGTGGCCTACATAAACCACCAGGGGGGAACTAGATCTTATTCTCTTATGGAAGCAGTAGGCAGGCTTTTTCAAATAGCGGAGAAAAATCTTCTACCTCTCACAGCGCTACACATACGAGGCATAGACAACGCGAAAGCAGACTTCCTAAGCCGTAACAAGTTGAGACAAGGGGAATGGGCCCTGAATCCCAGAGTATTCCATCAGATAGTACAGCTGTGGGGTCTACCAGAGATAGATTTGTTCGCCGACAAAAACAAAAGGAAAGTGGAGAAATTCTGCTCACTAGACCCAAGGGGAAACCCTTTGGCAATAGATGCTCTCCAGATTCCTTGGAGCTTCAAGTTGGCCTATGCATTCCCGCCGATAGCTATGATACCTCTGGTGGTGAGGAAGATCAGAAAGGATCAAGCGAGAGTGATTCTCATAGCCCCCTTCTGGCCAAAGAGACCATGGTTCTCCCTTTTGAGGATGATGTCACAATCAGACCCATGGCTCCTACCAGAGACCCCGGACCTTCTAGCTCAGGAACCAATATTCCATTCTCAAGTGAAGGGTTTCCACCTAGCAGCATGGAATTTGAGAGGGCAATATTGACGGGCAAAGGGTTTTCATCAGGTTTAGTGTCTACTCTATTAAAAAGTAGAAAGCCCATAACCACCAAAATCTATCGTAGAACATGGAGAAAATTTTTACATTTTCTAGGAAAGCCTTTAAGCCAAAAACCTCCAATTAAATCCATCCTGGAGTTCTTACAGAAGGGGTTTGAGTTAGGTCTAGCTACCAGTACACTTAAGGTCCAGGTTTCTGCCTTGGGTGCGCTATATAACCATAACCTTGCAGCCAATAAATGGATTACAAGGTTCATTAAATCCTGCGGTAGATCTAGGCCAATCTCAATACCCAAAGTTCCTCCATGGAACCTAAATTTAGTACTTGACGCACTAACTATGGAACCCTTTGAACCAGTTCAGGAGTTGTCCGCAAAATACATAACTCTCAAAACAATTATTTTGGTAGCCTTAACATCGGCCCGTAGAGTAAGTGATATACAGGCCCTATCCATAAATCCTCCATATATACGCAAGTATTTGAGGATAGAATAGTATTGAGGCCTGATCCAGCCTACCTTTCTAAGGTTGCGCTCAAGTTTCATAGATCTCAGGAAATTGTTCTGCCCTCCTTTTGTAACAGCCCAAAGAACCCAGGGGAGCAAAAGTTTCATAACCTTGATGTTAGAAGGGCTCTATTACAATACCTAAAGGTAACTAGCCAGTGGAGGCATAGCCAATCCCTGTTCGTAGCCTTCCAGGGGAGTAGGAAGGGGTATGGGGTGACGAAAGCAACTATAGCCAGATGGATTAGGGAGACCATTTGCTTAGTCTACTCTACAAGTAACACCCCGATCCCGGACGGCATCAAAGCTCACTCCACCAGGGCCGTGGCTACCTCCTGGGCTGAGAAGGCAGAGGTATCGATAGATCAAATCTGTAAGGCCGCTACATGGTCATCACCATCTACCTTTTTCAAACACTACCATTTGGATCTATCCTGCCTATCTGACTTAACCTTTTGGTAGAAGGGTGCTACAAGCGGTGGTCCCTCCCTAAGGTATTTCTTCTCCAAAATTCTCTCAGGTGTGCTGTCATGGGTGAAGGGAAAACACCAAGGTTACTTACTGGTAGCAGGTTTTTCCAGAACCCATGACAGCACCCGTATATTCCTCCCCTTCTTTCTCACCATATGGGTGTGCACGTGTGTTGGGTGCTATTTGATGTGGTGTTGGATTTGTGTTTAACTCTTTTTTATGAAGGTCCTCTCAATGCTCTGTAACCAACTGAAGCGGGGAGAGGTGCCGCCCTTTTATTTCAGATGGTTTCCTGTCCTTGAAGGGCGGATCCTCTCTCAGGTGTGCTGTCATGGGTTCTGGAAGAACCGGCTACCAGTAAGTAACCTTGGTGTTTTCAGACTAAAAAGACGCACTGGACCATAAGACACACCTAGGTTTTAGAGGAGGAAAATAGAAAAAAAATGTAAGCAAAAAATGTGGTCATGATTCCCTGTTAAGGGGGAGGGGGTCTGCTGCTGACACTGTTATAGGGATAATGTCCCCCAATTCTGTTAATATCCTCCATCCTTGTATATATGGCCCCCTCCTTCCTGTTATACGTGGGCCTCATCCCTATCCTGATATGCATGGCACCCCTCATCCCCATCCTGATATGCATGGCACCTCTCATCCCCTTCCTGGTATGCATGGCACCCCTCATCCCCATCCTGAAATGCATGGCACTGTACCCGCAGCGCCATACATTCCAGTAAGAGGGTTATAATACTGATTTTTTTTCTCAGCAGTGTGTGTAAAGGAAATCTGTCACCAGGTTTTGGGCACCTAAATTGAGAGCAGCATAATGTAGAGGCAGAGACCCTGATTCCAGCGATGTATCACTTACTGAGCTGCTTAGTGTAGGTTTGAAAAAAAATCACTGTTTTACCAGCTGGAGATTATCACTAAAATACTAATACATTTTCTGCCATGTAGCCCTCGATATTGATGAGCTCTGTGTAACTCCACCCACCCCCTCCAGTGATTGGCGGCTTGCTGCCTATGCACAGTGTACACAGCTGCCAATCAGTGGTGTGGGCGTGGTTATGCAGTGCTCAGCATTCAGAGAACTGATAGATCTGCAGCTGATAAAACCGTGATTTTATCAAAACTACAGCAAAGCAGCCAAGTAAGTGACACATCGCTAGAATCAGAGTCTCAGCCCATACATCATGCTGTTCTCCGCTTAAAGAGCAACTGCTTGGTAACAGATTCCTTTTAATCAATAGAGAATGTTACATATTTTGCCTATTTGTTCACTTTCTTTCCTTACATTACTTTTAGGTTACCGAGAGGAAGTATACATTCATGTAATTTTATATACTGTTTTAGGCTATGTGCCCACGTTGCGGACCTGAAGCATATTTTTTACGCTTCTCCCTGGCGGGAAAATCGCATGCGGATATTACATGCGGTTTTCCCGCCAGGTAGAAGCGTTTGTGAGGCGTCTTTGCATGCATTTCCGCATGCGGGTTATCAAGCACTTCTCCAAGCATCACTTGGAAAATTGCTTGACAACTTGTTCAGAATGGTAAAAAATAAAAAAATAAACTTTATACTCACCTTCTGATGCATTCTCTGCCCCGTCCGGAGGCTTGAGCGGCTCACGCTGTAGTGTGCAGGACCTGCGGTGACGTCATTGTGTCATGTGGTGGGTCACATGACTCAATGACGTGGCAGGTCCTTCAGACAACAGCGCGACGGAGGGAAAACATCAGAAGATAAGTATAAACTTTATTTTATTCTTTTTTTTACAGGTTCTTTGGTACCCAGGTCTGGATGAGAGTCTCCTCTCATCCAGACTTGGGTACCATCCGCACATTGATTCCGCGGCTTTCCGCAAAATTAATGAACATGCTGCGGATTTTTGACCGCAGCATATACGCTGCGGAAAAATCCGCAGCATGGGCATTGACATTGCGGAATGCCATTGGGGACCATGGGGTGCGGATATACATGCGTTTTTCAAGCGTTTACGCTGCGGAAATTCCGCAGCATATACGCTTGAAAAACGCTACGTGGGCACACAGCCTTATATATTTGTTTTTTTTTATTTGTCACCCTAAGCCATGAATAGATCCCAAATGAAGAGATTGCAGAAAAGAAATGCCTTGTTTTCATGTCCACGTTTTAGTTGAAGTAGACACATGCAAGGCAAATCGGGCCTTATGTTGCTTAAAAACGGAAAGTGAATGTGTCATTCAAAGTAGTTTTCTGTATGGGTCCTATTTTTTTCTCAATTACAGACCTCTTTTAGTTTCCATCACAGACTGTCAGGTATAGTTTTTGCTTCTAGTGAATCAGACACTGTGTAAATTGGAAGAATAATGCAGATCCTACTGGTACAACCATGATTGATGAGATGCTCACTTTCAATTTAGTAACACCTGAAAGGTTCCTGGAAGTGTCCAAAAAGTTTTGTACCAATGTGCAATTTATTAGGAAATTTTAACATCTAAAAGCAAATAATATTTACATTAAATCTTATTCACAAGTCCTTACCTAGTTTAAATTTTTTTCATCTGTGTGTTTGTTTGTTTTTTTATCCATTTGCTTTCTGTCTGTTTTTACCATCTGTATGCCATTCATATGTCTGGTATAGCAGAAAGAATCGGATGGATGTTTCTGAATTGTCTTTTAGCCATTTGTCTGTGAAAAATGGACAGTACATGAATGCCATCTATATGCTGCCTGTTTGTTTTGTGAACCCATCCATTGAAATGGATGAGTTTGGTCCGCAGATTGGAGCAAAGTACGACGTCTCTGTTTTGTTTTTATCATTTATGACCAGCTTATCAAAGTATGCCACTCCCAACAGCTACAATATAACATAAGCCCTTTGTGGTATATTGGCTACCATTTCTCCTTACACTAGTGTAACGTGGCATGGGGTGTAGCCGTGCGCAAGGTACTCATCTCCTACACCCCGGCATGTTACATGAAAGTGGTGGTCCTGGCTGGGTGTGTGGATTTGTGCTGTGGGGGCATTACGCCCATGCAGGCTGCATGCAACCGATGTTGCTGGTTTACCTGGACCAGATGTTTCACAGTTCAATGGGGGAGACCACCATTCAAAAATAAACTTTTTACTGACTGGGAGCTTGGTAGGGAATATATACAAGAGATAGCGGGTACACAGTCTAAGGCTATGTGCCCACGATGCAGAAATGCTGCATATTTTTTCCGCTTCGCTTCGGTTTTTACATGCGTTTTTCCCGCCAGGTAGAAGCGTTTGTCAAGCGTCTTTGCATGCATTTCTGCATGCGGGTTATCAAGCCCTTTTCTAAGCGATTTAGCATAACTTGAAAAAGTGCTTGACAACTTGGTCACACTATATAAATCCATGCAACTGGCATGGATTTATAGTAGTGTGACCAAGTTAGTTAAAAAAAAAAGAATAAGAATGGTAAAAAATAAAAAATAAAGTTTATACTCTCCTTCCGTTGTCCTCCCGGTGTTATCTCCTCTGCGTCCGGTGTGTTGGGTGGCTCGCGCTGTTGTGAAGGACCTGTGGTGACGTCATTGAGCCATGTGATGGGTCACATGACTCAGTGACGTCATGGCAGGTCCTTCACAACAGCGCGAGCATTGCAAGAGACCGGACGGAGCAGACAAAACGCCGGGAGGACATCGGAAGGTAAGTATAAACTTTATTTTTTATTTTAAATTCTTTTTTTTTACAGTTTCTGTGGTACCCAGGTCTTGATGAGAGTCTCCTCTCCTCCAGACTTGGGTACCATCCGCACATAGAAACGCATAATATCCATGTGTACAAATGTACTGACACGGATATTATGCGTTTCAATGCAAGTCAATGGCGGCGATTACGCTGCGTGTCTGCAAAATTAATGGACATGCTGCGGATTTTTGAGCGCAGCATGGGCATTGACATTGCGGCTTGTCATTGGGGACCATGGGGGACGGATTACCAAGCGCTTCCCAAGCGTTTATGCTGCAGAAATTCCGCAGCATAAACGCTTGGAAAACGCATAGTGGGCACACAGCCTTACGAACGTTTCCTTTAGAATTCAAAGTATTTTCCCCACAGCTTCCTTCCTTCGTTTCTCTATTGTTCTCTATGTACACTTTTTCTCACTGCTTCACCACATTCCAGCTTTAACACTACAGTCTTGCTTAACAAGAGTAGTTTACCTGTCCCGCAGTTCCACATCCTCTCTCCCCATTAGAGTGCCAGTATGACTGGTAATGCTGACTCTCTGGAACACCTACCTAGGACACTTTAATCGTCTCACATACTCAGTCCTGTTTAGGCCCGTTACCTTCAAACGTTTTAAACTCTGGGTCTTGTGGCTTGGGGTCCTCTCCCAGGACCTGTCTGCAGAAAGTCACTCTGTCTCTTAGGAAGTGCTGCTCCGGATCTCGCTATTCATTTTCTTTGGTCTCCTCTCACTTAGTCACCCCGGAATGTGGCAATGCTCATCTTGCACCTTTAGGTCCACTTGCTATGCGCTCCAAGCCCTATGTGACTCTCTGACAGGAAATTGTCACTTTCCCTGCAACTCATCCCTCCTGCTCTGGGTTAGTCCCAAACATTAATTCTGACTGTCCCTACAGTCAAACTACACACATTATCAATATTGCCAATACCTTTAGCGCACATTACAGTTCGCATTGCATTGCATAACATTTAAAAACAGTAAATTTGTTTCTTCAAGAGGGAAACGTGGGCTGCATGTCTATCTCCTTATACTAGCCTCAAAGTAAAACTCACATAGCCTCACAGTCCCAATTATGTTTTTATTGTATAACAGTGCCAGCCACACAGTTCCCCTCATAACAGTGCTAGGCACATAATATCACCTACACCACTGCAATAATACTTACTTGTCCAGGATCCAGCACTGCTTTTCTTACCTCTGACAGGGAAAGATATATTTAAGCAGCCACTAGAAGAGCCTCACATGTATCTTTCAATTTCTGAACTGATCTCTGTTTGGCTCAGGAAAGAGAGGATGGAGCTGCTATCTAATTACGGCACTATGTTGTCTACATCTGAGAGATGCAGCTTTCGTTCCACAGCTTTGTTTAAGCATGTCTGTGTCCTGATGACTGGAGCTGCACAGATTGGCAATGTGGGCTACACCTAGCTCTACACTGTGTTCAGAATTATTAGGCAAATGAGTATTTTGATCACATGATATTTTTTATACACGTTGTCCTACTCCAAGCTGCATAGGCTTGAGAGACAACTACCAATTAAGTAAATCTGGTGATGTGCATCTCTGTAATGAGGAGGGGTGTTGACTAATGACATCAACACCCTATATAAAAGTGTGCTTCATTATTAGGCAACTTCCTTTCATATGGCAAAATGGGTCAGAAGAGAGATTTGACGGGCTCTGAAAAGTCCAAAATCGTGAGATGTCTTGCAGAGGGATGCAGCAGTCTTGAAATTTCCAAACTTTTTAAGCTTGATCACCGAACAATCAAGCATTTCATGGCAAATAGCCAACAGGGTCGCAAGAACGTGTTGGCCAAAAAAGGCGCAAAATAACTGCCCATGAATTGAGGAAAATCAAGCGTGAAACTGCCAAGATGCCATTCGCCACCAGTTTTGCCATATTTCAGAGCTGCAACGTTACTGGAGAATCAAAAAGCACAAGGTGTGCGATACTCGGGGACATGGTCAAGGTAAGGAAGGCTGAAAAACGACCACCTTTGAACAAGAAACATAAGATAAAACATCAAGAATGGGCCAAGAAATATCTTTAGACTGATTTTTCAAAGGTTTTATGGACTGATGAAATGAGAGTGGCTCTGGATGGGCCAGATGGATGGGCCAGAGGCTGGATCAGTAAAGGGCAGGGAGCTCCACTCCGACTCAGAGGCCAGCAAGGTGGAGGTGGGGTACTGGTATGGGCTGGTATCATCAAAGATGAACTTGTGGAACCTTTTCGGGTTGAGGATGGAGTGAAGCTCAACTCCCAGACCTACTGCCAGTTTCTGGAAGACAACTTCTTCAAGCAGTGGTACAGGAAGAAGTCAGTATCGTTCAAGAAAAACATGATTTTCATATAGGACAATGCTCCATCACATGCATCCAACTACTCCACAGCGTGGCTGGCCAGTAAAGGTCTAAAAGAAGAAAAAATAATGACATGGTCCCCTTGTTCACCTGATCTGTATCCCGTAGAGAACCTGTGGTCCATCATAAAATGTGAGATCTACAGGGAGGGAAAACAGTACACCTCTCGGAACAGTGTCTGGGAGGCTGTGGTGGCTGCTGCACGCAATGTTGATCGAAAACAGATCAAGCAACTGACAGAATCTATGGATGGAAGGCTGTTGAGTGTCATCATAAAGAAAGGTGGCTATATTGATCACTATTTTTTGAGGTTTTTGTTTTTGCATGTCAGAAATGTTTCTAAATTTTGCGCACTGATATTGGTTTACCTGGTGAAAATAAACAAGTGAGATGGGATTATATTTGGTTTTTATTAAGTTGCCTAATAATTCCGCACAGTAATTGTTACCTGCACAAACAGATATCCTCCTAAGATAGCCAAATCTAAAAAAAAAACACTCCAACTTCCAAAAATATTAAGCTTGGATATTTATGAGTCTTTTGGGTTGATTGAGAACATAGTTGTTGATCAATAATAAAAATAATCCTCTAAAATATTACTTGCACGCATTACTTCTGCACACAGTGTATAGCTCTAGGCTGTAAGATGTGCACCTCTGTCCTAGAAGCACTTATAGAAACATTGCATTGTTACTGGTCTATTGAAGATCAGTACAAGGAGCTGTAGCTTTTCTAATTAAGGTATGAATGTTCATGAAACTGAAGCATAATACAGTCATGTCCAAAAGTTTTAGACACACAAATTTTGTTTTTCACAGCTTGCTGCTTCAGTGTAGATCTTCTAGTCAGATACTTCTATGGTTACTGAAGTACAACTGTAAGCATTTCACAAGTTTCAAACTTTTATTGACATATGCATCAAGTTTATACAAAGACTCTGAAATGTTGACCCTTATTTTTCAAGACTTCTGTAATTCACCCTCGCATTTTGGATATCCGCTTCGGGTGCATATTTCACGCTGTAGTCCTCCGATGCTGACATATTTTCAAGCTAAGCATAGAGTATTTCATGATTCTGGGCTGTAGTTGACATGGTGTGCATGTGAAGGACATTCTAAACTTAGACTAACCAGTCTTGTGCCAAAATTGACACTGGATCATTATTGTGATACACTTGTCTAACTTTCCACCCCCTCTTATTTTTGCATAAATGTAGTCACTTTTTGGTGCCCTTTTTCTGCAGTTAAGCCACCCTCTTTGGTGTCTAAGCCTCACCCTTCAATGTGAAATCCTGCCCATTTTTAAATACTGTTTTTCACTTATAATAGATCTAAAATGAGATGCACCAGTTTGCACCATAGTTTGGCAACTTTTCCACCAAATTAGAAGCACACTGGCAATAGTAAACCTGCTCCATTGTGTTCACCTCTAGTGCGACAGAGGTCCCACAAACTTTGAGAAGCAGAAATGGTGGAGAATCCCCATCATGGTGCTGTGATGGGGGAGACGGTATAAAGAAGAAGAATTTCCCGTCATGTCTTCATCTTCTTTGCATACATTAAAGATAGTAGATAATATCATAAAGTCATCTGTATCTACATTGGTACATGGCGTGGCATTTGCTATGTTTCTGTCTTCAGCTTCACTGTGAGGACCCCCAGGTTGTATCGGAAGTGCTATGCAGGGTTTACAGGACGTAAAAGGAAAAACTGAGCTGCCACGTCAAATTCAAGTAATGAGGGGAGGGGAAAGATGAGATTGTAGTTGATTATGAATCTGGCAGCAGATGTTCTATACAAATCTAGCTCCCTACATCCCGTCTGTTTCCATGGTGACAGAATAAGTAATTATTGAGCCCAGACGCTCCCTCTTTTTCTCCTCTCCCCCAACAAGGTGAAAACTGGAAATGAATTTGAACTGTCTCCCTGTAAGCTGCTGTATGTCACACGGTGAGGGGGAAGTGCAGAATGGCAAGGGCCAGATTTAATTTAGTGTGCTCTGATCAGGGGAAAGAACATTTTTTTTTTCTCTAATATTATGGAGAGGAAAAGGTCTCTTAGGATCCTAAATAAATAGGCAGGAATTTCCCTGGAATGGAAATGGCCTGTGATTGGGCGGTGTAAGCGTGCCCCTGCCTATCACAGCCCAGCTGCTCCAGCAGCACCATAAACATAAGCAGGGCTGCACGCTCAGCTCTTCTAGCACTGGGCGCCAGTTGTAGGTGCACATACAGGGGACTCCTCATCACATGCACTTACTGGAGCCAGACATCATCAAGGATATTACACAGCGGATGTGTGTGCAGCAGTGCTAGAAGGACCATTACCCTTTCCCTGCACTATGGATCAGCGGGATATGTGTGAGTACAGCACATGTCTGCTAGTTCAGCTGCCAGAATGTCAGCAAATCATTTGATGGAGATGGAGGCAGAAATTTCATGCTACAGTTAAAGCTCCATGTGCCCTAGTATTTTATATACATTAATGTTATGATAAAGTGATTTGTGTATCTATATTATTATTATTATATACGGTATATTGTGCTATGTCAGGGCACAAACTGTACACGTAACCCTAAATGTGCTGATTTGTCAGAAACGATTGATTATAGATATACCACGCCAGTCAGTCACGATCGCAGCTAGAACAGGGTCTGTAGTGCGGAGAACATGTGGCAGCTCCTGTAGGACTTCAATTTGTTTTTTCACGCTAGTGAAAATTAGGACATAGACAAGTAAGAAATAAAGTGGAGAGTAATCAAATCCAATTACTTTGATTGTTGTAATATATATCTTGTAATAACTGTATTTTGAATTGATCCCACCGCTAATGTAATACTCTAGGATGAGTGAATAGCTATGCCGAGCAGGCTCTTTGTCTTGTCAGTAAAGCAGGGCATTGTTACCAGATCACCTAATGCTGATGTTCCTCTTATGCCCCCCTTCCTTGCTTCTGTCATTCTGTTAACCCTTGCCAGTACGTCAAGATGTCTAGTCCCATTTAATGTCTTTCTGTTACGTTTAGTTCCTTTGAATCGTGTTTGTTTCCGGAATACGCACAATGTATCCTTACAAATACATTTCCTAGGAAGCCGAAATGGACAATAATGGAGGAGAATATTACTGTGGGTTTACAGTGGCTAATGAGGCTATAATGATAGTTATCCAAACATAGCAGGTGGAAAGATTTACATGACGGGAGTTCGTTCAGTGGAGTAAGTAGATTATTACCTTGTGGTTTTGTGTGTTTCTTTTGAAGTATCCTTCACTTTGTGTCAAGAGCTCTTTCGTTTCTTCAGGGAATCGCATGTATATGTGTGTGTTGTTTCTGCTAGCTTCTTGATACATTTTCTTAAGACGCTTTGAAGTTTCACATCTTCATGGAGAGCTTTGTGATTAATAAATCAATTTAATTGTTATTGAGTAGGTCCTCTGGTGGTTTTACCTGTAGGAATATAGTCATCTGTGGTAAGACATAATGTATAATGGCAGCACTTTTAGTCCATTTTCTTGTTGTAGGATACTCTACTGTCTTATGTAATGGCATATATCTTTAGACGTTGCTTTGCAAACATTTATTTATGGCCCTCCAATGTAAAATTCTCTTACATGGTTCATCATGTCAATATAGAACAAAAAGGTAAAAACAAATTCTTGCATATCCAGCTTTTACCGCTATTTTTGGAGTTTTCCATACGTACTGCTTCCAAGTCTAGCCCCTGAGGTCACTACGCTGACTCTCCATGCTCCCACACACATTTAGCAGTGGACGCTGGTGCCTGTCTTCAGCACTGGCATAGAAAGGTAGAAATACAAATATATATCCTATAGTAACTCTACCATTCGATAGATGACGAGGTGAGCGAGTAAGAGTTATTGAGGGAGAATTTTCAATACTGGCACGCCATTCAAATGGGGTGGTGGTCTCTCCCCTAATGCAGTCTGTTGTAAATTTATCATTTAACAAATTGCATGATTTCTAAACTGAATATCTTGAGAAAGCGCATCTGTTGTCAAAGGCGGCCGAATAAATTCATAAATATGGTGCAAGCCTAAACACTATGTGTATAAATATATTGTTATGATCAAACGCTAATAAATCTGCCCCATACTCTTCCTACCTAAAGTCGACTAATAAATACCTGTTTTTCTATACAATGATACAGATATATAAATAGCCCAACATGTGCTTGTTGCGGAGCATGCCTCCCCAGTACATAGTAATAAGGGACCATGCTGTGAAAACACAGTTCAATATCGCTGTAGCGCACCTCGCAGGTTTAACAACGGTTACATCTGTATTCTCTTGTTTCTTCATTAATAGATGAAAGTATTGCATGAACACCATGTATATTTGTGAGATATCACGAAATGTAACGTGTACAATATGTAAAAAGGTCCAATGTATGAGCTTACCTTAGTGTGAGTCACCATATGTAAATCTGCAAGTAGATCTTATGCGCATGTTTCTTCTACTTATTCCTCTTCTTTTTTTGCTAAAAGTTCAAGATACTTTTTTCGCCAATAGCAAAGCTCTGTAGTGTCCAATAACATACAGGACTCATTGCATTGTCCTTTTTATTTAGTTTTAGCACTGCTTTCAGACTTCAACAGACCTGTTATTTTTGCAGGGGTAATACATCAAAATATATTGTATGCCAAAAATAAAGCTTTTTGGTCCTATATCGCACTAACATTTTAATGAATGTTATACATCATGTCACAATTCCTGACACGATTGTTGAACTGTGGTTATGTTCCATTGTTACATCAATGTTAAGCAAACTGTCTGATGTGGCCTTGTCCCCCATAGCAATCATAAATTGCATCATCTTATCGTGGTAGTAAAGGGGGATATGACTATGGTGGCCCATCTTATTATTAATAGATGTAGTTTGTACAGTGCTCATGCACAGGGATTGGGTAGAAGCAATATATTGGTTTTGCACAACTGTATACAGCAGCTCCACTTGGTATATGTGTAACATAGTGTACACCTTATCTCGTTGGTCTATTTGCACCCATTCGTTCTTCGGACTCTACTGTATCTTTACAGTACTTTCTCCAGCGCTTCTCTTAGGGTGCGGTATAGTTGAACCATGGCACAGTCTGAATTTCCCACATCTTCAAGGGGTTGTCCAGACTTATGATATTGATGACCAGTTCAGTAGAAGAGCTGCAGTTCTCAGCGACAGGCACTACACAGTGAACAGAGCCTTTTCTGCTCCATTCACTGTTTACAACTGTCCGCCAACCAGAGCTGAAAACAACTGAATGGCGTTGGACCTCAACCATTCTGTACCATTCTGATATGTTACGGATAGGACCCCTTTATCTTCCACTAGATCCTTTTTCAGCACAAGACTCTTTTGAACTATTATACCGGTCAATATTAAGGCTTCCTTGCATCCCTGTGCCCATGCCCATATAGACAACTGTACAGGGTCGGGCTGGGGCACCGGAACACCGGAGAATTCTCCGGTGGACCCGGGTCCTCGGCGGGCCCCTGAGCAGGACTCACGGAGCCTGCTGGTTAACATGGACGCCGGGACCTGAAGGTGAAGGGGGGGGGGGGGGGCCTTGCAGTGCGGCTGATGAGGGCAATCTGGCCTGCTTCGTGGACTCCCACGCTCCCATGGCCAGATTGCCCTCATAGTGTGCGGCGGGCAGGGAGTGATGCGATCCCTCCCGCTCCGCTGCTGACGGGAGGAAAATGGCAGCGGAGCGGAGGGATCCGTCCTGTGCTTCATGCCCGCCGCTTTCTCCCTGACAAAGGCTCGCGCTGCTTGATGACGTCACCATGCAGCGCGGGCCTGTGTCAGGGAGAAAGATGCCGGGCAGGAAGCTGAGGACGATGCTGTGGGGGAACGAGCAGAGAGGGAGGGTAAGTGTTGTTTTTTTTTTTGTGTTTTTTTTAACTAATACAGTGGTGATGAAGGAGGTGGGGGGGTGAGGGAGATCAGAAGTGATGGAGCAGGTGGAGGGAGATGAGGTAGAGCAATGGTGATGGAGGAGGTGGGGGAGATATGGGAATGGTGATGGAGGAGGTGGGGGAGATATGGGAATGGTGATGGAGGAGGTGGGGGGAGATATGTATGGCATGGTGATGGAGGATGTGGGGGGATATGGCATGGCAATGGTGATGGAGGAGGTGGGACATATGGCATTGCAATGGTGATGGAGGATGTGGGGGGAGATATGCATGGCATGGTGATGGAGGAGGTGGGGGTGAGATGGCAATGATGGAGAAGGTGGGGGGGAAATATGGCTATGATGGAGGAAGTGGGGGGAGATATGGCATGGCAATGATGGAGGAGGTGGGGGAAATATGGCAATGATGATGGAGGAGGTGGGGGAAATATGGCAATGATGATGGAGGAGGTGGGGGAGAATATGGCAATGATGGAGGAGGTGGAGGAGAATATGGCAATGATGAAGGAGGTGGGGGAGAATATGGCAATGATGGAGGAGGTGGGGGAGATATGGGAATGGTGATGGAGGAGGTGGGGGGAGATATGGCAATGGGATGGAGGAAGTGGGGGGAGATATGGCATGGCAATGATGGAGGAGGTGGGGGAAATATGGCAATGATGATGGAGGAGGTGGGGGAAATATGGCAATGATGATGGAGGAGGTGGGGGAGAATATGGCAATGATGGAGGAGAATATGGCAATGATGAAGGAGGTGGGGGAGAATATGGCAATGATGGAGGAGGTGGGGGAGATATGGGAATGGTGATGGAGGAGGTGGGGGGAGATATGGCAATGGGATGGAGGAAGTGGGGGGAGATATGGCATGGCAATGATGGAGGAGGTGGGGGAAATATGGCAATGATGATGGAGGAGGTGGGGGAAATATGGCAATGATGATGGAGGAGGTGGGGGAGAATATGGCAATGATGGAGGAGGTGGAGGAGAATATGGCAATGATGAAGGAGGTGGGGGAGAATATGGCAATGATGGAGGAGGTGGGGGAGATATGGGAATGGTGATGGAGGAGGTGGGGGGAGATATGTATGGCATGGTGATGGAGGATGTGGGGGGATATGGCATGGCAATGGTGATGGAGGAGGTGGGACATATGGCATGGCAATGGTGATGGAGGATGTGGGGGGAGATATGCATGGCATGGTGATGGAGGAGGTGGGGGTGAGATGGCAATGATGGAGAAGGTGGGGGGGAAATATGGCTATGATGGAGGAGGTGGGGGAGATATGGCAATGGTGATGGAGGAGGTGGGGGGAGATATGGCAATGGGATGGAGGAAGTGGGGGGAGATATGGCATGGCAATGATGGAGGAGGTGGGGGAAATATGGCAATGATGATGGAGGAGGTGGGGGAAATATGGCAATGATGATGGAGGAGATGGGGGAAATATGGCAATGATGGAGGAGGTGGGGGAGAATATGGCAATGATGGAGGAGGTGGAGGAGAATATGGCAATGATGAAGGAGGTGGGGGAGAATATGGCAATGATGGAGGAGGTGGGGGAGATATGGCAATGATGGAGAAGGTGGGGGGAAATATGACAATGATGGAGGAGGTGGGGGAGATATGGCAATGGTGATGGAGGAGGTGGGGGGAGATATGGCAATGGGATGGAGGAAGTGGGGGGAGATATGGCATGGCAATGATGGAGGAGGTGGGGGAAATATGGCAATGATGATGGAGGAGGTGGGGAAGATATGGCAATGATGATGGAGGAGGTGGGGGAGATATGGCAATGATGGAGGATGTGGGGGGAGATATTGCAATGATGGAGAAGGTGGGAGGGAGATATGGCAATGGTGATGGAGGAAGTGGGGGGAGATATGGCATGGCAATGGTGATGGAGGAAGTGGGGGGAGATATGGCATGGCAATGATGGAGGAGGTAGAGGGAAATATGACAATGATGATGGAGGAGGTAGGTGGAGATATGGCAATGATGGAGGAGGTGTGGGAGATATAGCAATGATGGAGGAGGTAGGGGATATAGCAATGATGGAGGAGGTGGGAGAGATATGGCAATGATGGAGGAGGTGGGGGTGTATATGGCAATGATGGAGGAGGTATGGGGGAGATATGGCAATGATGATGGAGGAGGTGGGGGAGATATGGCAATGAAATGATGGAGGAGGTGGGGGAGAATATGGCAATGATGGAGGAGGTGGGAGAGATATGGCAATGATGGAGGAGGTGGGGGGAGATATGGCAATGATGGAGGAGGTGGGGGTGAATATGGCAATGATGGAGGAGGTATGGGGGAGATATGGCAATGATGGAGGAGGTGGGGGAGATATGGCAATGATGGAGGAGGTGGGGGAGAATATGGCAATGATGGAGGAGGTGGGGGATATAGTAATGATGGAGGAGGTGGGAGAGATATGGCAATGATGATGGAAGAGGTGGGGGGGATATGGCAATGATGGAGGAGGTGGGGGTGAATATGGCAATGATGGAGGAGGTATGGGGGAGATATGGCAATGATGATGGAGGAGGTGGGGGAGATATGGCAATGATGGAGGAGGTGGGGGAGAATATGGCAATGATGGAGGAGGTGGCGGGAAGATATAGCAATCATGATGGAGGAGGTGGGGAGACATGGCAATGATGATGGAGGAGGTGGGGGAGACATGGCATGGCAGTGATGATGAAGGAGGTGGGGGGAAATATGGCAATGATGGAGGAGGTGGGTGGAGATATGGCAGTGATGGAGGAGGTGGGGGGAGATATGGCAGTGATGGAGGAGGTGGGGGATATGGCAATGATGGAGGAGGTAGGGGATATGGCAGTTATGGAGGAGGTAGGGGATATGGCAGTTATGGAGGAGGTGGGAGAGATATGGCGATGATGAAGGAGGTGGGAGAGATATGGCAATGATGGAGGAGGTGGGGGGAGATATGGCAATGATGAAGGAGGTGTGGGGGAGATATGGCAATGATGGAGGAGGTGTGGGGGAGATATGGCATTGATGGAGGAGGTGTGGGGGAGATATGGCAATGATGGAGGAGGTGGGGGAGATATGGCAATGATGGAGGAGGTGGGGGAGATATGGCAATGATGGAGGAGGTGGGGAAGATATGGCAATGATGATGGAGGAGGTGGGGGGAGATATGGCAATGACTATGGAGGAGGTGGGGGGATATGGCAATGATGAAGGAGGTGGAAGGAAGATATGGCAATTATGATGGAGGAGGTTGGGGATATGGCAGTGATGGAGGAGGTGGGAGAGATATGGCAATGATGATGGAGGAGGTGGGAGAGATATGGCAATGATGATGGAGGAGGTGGGGGGATATGGCAATGATGGAGGAGGTGTGGGGAAGATATGGCAATGATGGAGGAGGTGGGGGAGATATGGCAATGATGATGGAGGAGGTGGGGAAAATATGGCGATGATGGGGGAGATATGGCAATGATGATGGAGGAGGTGAAGGAGATATGAAAATGATGGCGGAGGTGGGGGAGAACAATGATGGAGGAGGTGGGAAAGAGCAATGATGGAGGAGTTGGGGAGAGCAATGATGGGGAATTATTTGGTCACTATATGCTATTAATATCTGGTCTGGTCACGGTGTGGTGGTATTTCTCCCTTGTATGTGGTATTATTCGGTCACTATGTGGTGGTAATATGTGGTCTGGTCATGGTGTGGCAGTATTTCTCCCTTGTATGTGGTACTATTGGTGTTGGTATAGTGGATTGTGTTGTGTATGGCGGTCATTTGTTCTCTCTGATATTAATTAGAAGATTCTTTATTTCCATTAGTGATTAAGTACTTGGAATAAGATGCACTTACAGGGGTTCTCTGGGGAAAACAAGAATTCACCTCTCCACAGGTGTGATAAATTATTGATTAGTGGGGGTGTGAATGCTGGGACCTGCACCGATTGGTAGAATGTGTAGCTTTTATCCCCATTAGACTGGAGCTCATGTGCGACTTGACCACTGATCCATTCATTCCCTCAGTGGCTATTCTTGTTTTTTTCTGGAAGCCACAAAGAGAATGAATGGAGCTGCGGTCAGTTGTCCCACCTGCTGCTGCATTTTAAAATGGGGATAAGTGTCCTGACAGGGATAAAACTTCCCTATTCTTCCAATCAGTGCGTTTTCCAATGTTCGAACCCAAACGATCAATAAGTTATCACCTATTTTGTGAAGCCCATGGATCGGTGATAACTTGTTTTAACCAAAGAACCCCTTTAATGCAAACTAACGTAATTGTACATCCCAGTTATGGTGGCGCACAGTATATGTGCAGGAGCCGCCTGTGATTTACAGTCGACGCTCCACTATAACAAGAATAATGGCTAACAGGTGTTTGCATATAGCTAGCTGTAGGGTGGGCCCAGAGGATCAATTCCTCCTGTGGGCCCCAGACACCCCAGTCCGACACTGCAACTGTATATTATACTGGGTTACACCAAAGGCAGAACTGAGAGGTGTCATACTTCCCTTGCCTGTTCCACCTCGCTCTCTGTCTTGGACCACAACTTGTAAAAACATCTTTGTTGCAGCACATGTGTAACGAGTTACACAAGTTTTTTGCGATACAGCTATAAACCATGAGGCTAAAACAGCATGCAGTTCAGTATATATTGCAATAGTTTGCTATGCAGATTTTGGCCACTTGTCAAATACATGTAAAGCAAATGGTTTATTTTATGTACAGAACCATGGAATAAATGCTATATAAATAAATAATAATCTGATTCACTAGTTTTTGCTGTATGGTGGTAAATTGCATTGTAAATCTATTGCAATTTGTGATAAAGTCACGTGGTAATTTCCATTCAGTAATTGTAGTACGCGACATGGGGATCCAGACATTTCTAATTATCCGTTTCAGTTGATAATTTCTGGTGAAATGTATCTCTGCAATATTATTGACATTCGTTAGAAAGTATTAAAGGGAATCGGTCACTAATTTTGACCTTTGTGAGCTTTTAACTTTGTTCACAATGGAGTGCATTGCGTTCCACAGTGAGCACCAGCGTACAGATGCTCTTGATAGAATAACTTACTAAGCAGATAATTGAGTCGATTATTGCTATTCGTTAATCCTGACATACTTCAGTTTTACCTTTTGAGACAAACTACTTCTCAAGGTAATTAAAAAAGGTTATACTAAAGTTTTGGACCAGGCTGTTCATAAGCACCTTAAATGTTGGGTAATGTGTTTCACTGTAATCGTATATTATAATGGGGAAACAAGTGTAATAAAAAATACATAAGCCCTATCAATTATAGGGTATAATATACTATCTGCCAACTATCTGATTCCACCTAACCATATCGGAAGAATGGGACAAGAAAGACAAGGAAAAATATATGGTGAGACTGTGAGGATAATCAAATTATCAACTTGTGAGTATACATTGTGGGTGTAAAAATCCTTAGTATCATCGGGCACATGGATCGATATCTAAATGTGCCACAATTGGATATTAATACAGTGTCAAACAGTATATTTGGATTTGCTTATAGCTGTGGGGGTCGTGATGACATTCCACTCGTCCTCCAGTCACTCCAAATTCAAACTATGAGCATGGGTCAACCATTCAAAGAATGAGTCAGACAACAAGCTGGTTCAAACTCGGAGCACGCTCAGAAGGCTACTACAGACAACGTCCTCAGCAATGTTCTGAATTTATTTTTTACATGCACAAATCTAAATACACTACATAATGGGAGGGGAAAGAGGTTGTCCGGAGCGGGGTAAGCCATGAAAGTCCAATGTCTGGCCACTCCTGATTGGTCCACATCTCCTTATCTCAGTCTCTGGGCAGATATTGCAGCCGTCAGCTTATAATCTTGTTTCGTTTCTCTGAAATAAGTCTTGGCAACACTGGAACTGTCTTAGTTTAAGTTTCGATTTGAGTATTACGTAGCAAGGAAAGCTTATTGTTATATGACACAAAATGGTGGTTAGTACATTAGCAAAAAAGCGTATAAAAATTACAAAAAATATAAAAGTTACAAATATATATATTCTCTTTTACCCCGACATTCCCCCCTAAACACTAAGCTTTCCTTTGCTTCGGGGCCTTTGAGACTGTCCATGTGTGGGGAGAGGGGAGGTGGATTTCTTCACCCAATCATCTTAGAAGCTGCCCCCTTATGGGACGCCCCCAGACAATCGAGCCCTATCCTGAATGACACATGGAGTTCTCCCAACTGATCCTAAACTGAATCTTTCAATTGGACTTTATCATGGGGGGGGTCTGGTCAGGCTTGTTCAAAGGAGTATATTTCTCTATATAAGGGGACTATGCAGCACAGGACCACCAGGCCCAATACTAGTAGGCCTCCCATTACTAGACAAACTTGTTGGAGGAATCCCTTGAGCCCTCCCAACCAACTTGAGAAAAAGGAGGTATCTACCCCTGTGTGGTAGCTGTCCACCCTGGGACAGACAGTAAGCATATGGAAAGGATATAGAAGAAGGTAGTCATCTTTTATAGACTCGTTCTGTCTCTCTTGCAGTGGGAGGCGTGAATCCAGGTGCTCTTGCCCTCAAGCTTCAGAGCCGTCGGGGTGGTGAGAAGCACAGTGTACGGTCCCTCGAACCGCGGCTGGAGGCAGTCTTTCCGGACAAACTTCTTCACATACACTAGATCGCCTGGGATGAAATCATGTACTGCATCACCTGTAGATTCTGGGAGAGAAGCAGATACTGGAAAGCGGGTGTTAGTCAATTCTCTAAACAAGGCAATCACAAATTTTACCACTCTATCATGTGTTTCAGACAACTCTTGGGGCCTAATCTCTCCTATCTTGGGTGGGGTCCCAAACAAAATTTTATAGGGAGTCAGCCCATGTTTGGCCTGAGGAGTGTGTGTGATATGATACAATACTATAGGGAGTAGGTCGGGCCAGGGGAGGGGATGATCTTAGGTCATTTTCAAGAGCTGGGTCTTGAGTGTGGAATTCATTCTCTCCACTTTGCCTGAACTGGCAGGATGGTATGGAGTGTGGAGGCCCAAATCTGTTCCCAACATGTTCCAGAGTTCTTCGTAGATATTTGCTGTGAAAGCTGGTCCTTGATCCGATTCTATGACTTGGGGAAACTCCAAATCTGCAGGCAATTTCGGTGATCAGTTTCTTGGCTGTGACTTTAGCAGTCATGTTGACAACCGGGTAGGCCTCGGGCCAGGCTGAGAACATATCCACGGCTACCAAAACGTACTCCTATTTTCCTGCTTTAGGCATTTGGATATGGTCGACTTGTATTCTCTGCCAAGGGTAGTCTGGTTTAGCCAGATGTTGAAGAGGGACCCGTGCCATACACGTTGGGTTGCAGGTAGCGCAGACAGAGCAGGATTTTGAGTACGCAGTCACAGTGGAAGAGATTCCAGGTGCAAAGTACAGTTTCTTGATACATGCCAAGGCTTGATTCTTTCCTCTGTGTGTAGGCCCGTGAGCCCATGCTGCCACAGCTGAGTACATGCATCTAGGCAAGCAAGGCTTCCCATCCACTTGGTAAAAAATCGAGTTGACCTTTGAATCTTTGCAACCTGCCAGCACAGCTTCTGCCGCTTTCCATTGCTTGACTTCTTCAGTGGGGGGTCTTACTTTGTTCCTCACACAATTTTTCTTTAGGCATCCTGACCCCCCTGGATTCCACTCGTGTCTCCGCTGGACTTGTATGGTCTTCCGCCGGCTGTTCCTTGGCTCTTGCTCTAGTGAGCGCCACAGCTACGGTTTGCAGAGTCTCTCCCATCTCTTCTTCCTTTTCCTGCCACTTTGATGACACATTCTCCACTGCTGCAGTCTTGGCTGCTTGGTCAGCTAGGTGGTTGCCCCTGGCTTCTCTGGATTCTAGTCTTCCATGAGCCTTGACCTTGATAACAGCAACCTGAATGGGTAGTTCCAGGGCCTTCATTAGGGCCTTAATCCATGAGACATGTTTCACTGGTGTACCTGCAGCTGTGATGAATCCTCTAGACTTCCACAAGAGTCCAGAATCATTACAAATTCCATGTCCATACCTGGAATCGGTATATACATATTCGCCTTTGTTCCTGCTGCCAGGTGGCAGGCCTCTGTGAGAGCCACAAGTTCAGCTTCTTGTGCAGACATGTATGGTGGTAGAGCTTCAGCCTTGAGGACTGTTAGGTCCGTTGTGACAGCATATCCCGTGTGGAACTTCCCTTGAGGGTCTGCGAAACGGGATCCATCAGTCCATAGGTGCAAGGCAGGGTCTGCGAGCGGATGTGCCACCATATTCTCTGGAGCAGAAGTCTCTTCCTGCAAAATTTTTATACAATCATGAGGTTCCACCAATGGATCTTCACCCTCTTCACCTTCCCCCCTAGAAGGTGGAAGCAAAGTGGCAGGATTGATAGTCAGACATCTGGTAAATGTTATATTGGAGGGCAACAATAGGGAACACTGCAGCCGCAGGTGTCTTTGGTTGGTGAGATGTTTGTTGCAGAACAGCTGAGAGATCATGGCCAAGGACGATATCAGCTGACTTGTCAAGGAGAATGTGAGCAGCGTGGACCGCCTTAAGGCACATGGGGGCAGTTCGGGCGACAGGGTCCAGGCGGGCTGAGTAGTAGCCCAAAGGCCGATACTTATGATCATAGCGTTGTGCTAGAACTCCAGAGGCATGACCTTCCGATTTCGAGACAAAAAAGTGAAATGGCTGAGTATAGTCTGGTAAGCCCAAGGCCGGGGCAGAGACAACAGCCTGTTTAAGACGGTCAAAACATAGTCTGTGTTGATGAGAAACACGTGGATCTTCAGCATGAAACCAAACTGAGCCTTCATTCTTGAGACAGTCGTACAGAGGTTGCATGAGCTTTGAGGCATCAGGGATCCATTGCCTGCAGTAAGTGATGAGGCCAAGGAAAGTCTGCATAGCGGAGTAGGTGGTTGGGAAGGTGATATCCATGATGGCTTGTTTTCTTTCTTCAGTCAGATGTCTAGCACCTTGTGATATACAATGTCCGAGAAAAATGACCTTGGGCAGACACCATTGGACTTCGCCTTTCGAGACTTTACAGTTAGGTGAGTGAAGAAACCAGAGAAGGGATACTGACATCTCTGGCAAATTTTCTTCAGTGCCACAGAGTAAAAGATCATCCACATACTGTAGAAGGGTGACCTGAGGGTTCTCTTGAACCCATGGCTCCAGAATAGACTTCATAGAATGAGTGAATTGGTTAGGAGAGTTCTGGGCTCTTTGCGGAGTCCTGGTCCATGTAAGCTGTGCTCCTTGAAAGGTGAAGGCAGAAAGAAACCACGAATCTTCATGTAAGGGTATACTGAAAAAGGCGTTGGCCAGATCTAACACCGTAAACAAAGTGGCCGTTGGAGGCAGCTGAGACAAGAGGGTGTTTGGGTTGGGTACCACTGGAGTTTCTAAAATGGTAGCTGCATTGACGGCTCTGAGATCCTGAACCAACCGGTATCTTGGAGGCTCTCCCGGAGCGGTTTTCCTTTTTACAGGAAAGAGGGGTGTATTGCATGGAGATACACATCTGACAAGGACTCCTGATTCCAGGAGGGAAGCGACTTGGGTACTCAAGCTTTGTTCTTGTGCAGCCTTGAGGGGGTATTGTGGCAACCGTGGTTACCTGTGTCCAGGCTTGAGGTGTACCTGGACCGGGGGAACCTGCAGGAGGCCAACGTCCTCTGGCCCGCTGGACCACAGAGAGTGAGGGAACTGTGAGGTTGTATGGTCATCCTCATGAGAGGGAAGGCTTTAAGAACACCGCGGTCTTCAGTCCCTTGTTTGGAATGAGGGTCCCGCAAAAGAAGCTCCATACCATGGTTTCCGAAGGTAATTGTTGCCTTCATCCGCTCTAAGAGATCGGCTCCCAACAGGTTGACAGGGCAAGTTTCAGAGACCAAGAATCTTGTGAGTACTCCGGTGAACGGTCCTGCAGACACAGGGACTGTGAGTGGAGAAGAAATATGTTGGCCTTCTACCCCAACACAGGTGAGGGTATCCGGTGATAGGGATACAGAAGGAGGGAGCTGTGCAGAGGAAATGACAGATGTGGCCGCCCCAGTGTCCACCTGTAACTCCAGTGGTTGATGGTCCACCTGTAAAGTGACAGTCCCACAGGCGGCCGTGAGATGCGTAGCCGGGAAAGTGGACACTGGTTGACCGAGCCGTCATTGGCGTGGATGAGATGGTTCACGGGAAGGTCCATGGTTGTGTGGACCGTCACGGAACGACCGGTCATGGTACTGTCTGCGGGTTGGACAGTCTCTGAGGATGTGGTCAAGGCTACCACACTCCCAACACAACATTCGTCCTTCAGAATCACGAGATTGTCTTCTGTTTCTAGATGGTCCCTTGTCATCTCTTCTGTCTTGTTTTCTATATGTGGGAGGAGTATCATCACCTGTGCCTTTAACCATTACCCACTTGATTCCATGTTGGTTGCCAGGGGGTGGGTAGCTTTCTTGAGCTTGATATAGCATGGCAGGTGCGGCTTTCTTCTTTGGCTTAGTATCTTTTTCCATTTTTAGCATTGATTTTTGGAAAGCTTTAACGATGTCCACCGCGTCGTTGAAAGAAGAAGAACGAATCTCGGGCCGTACTCTCAGGACTTCATCTCTGAGAGCATCTTGTAGGCCATCTACTAGGGCCTGAACCAACAGGGCGGC
The DNA here is from genome assembly GCF_046119375.1 of Phyllobates terribilis. Classification (NCBI taxonomy): domain Eukaryota; kingdom Metazoa; phylum Chordata; class Amphibia; order Anura; family Dendrobatidae; genus Phyllobates; species Phyllobates terribilis. Next base: position 266,133,774 of record NW_027362764.1, on the reverse strand, counting down.
CTGCGTCCTGACGTGAAGACTGTATCCGAGATCCTCAAAATGCATGCTGAGTCTTGCAGCATATTTTTCCACAGATTCATCAGGGTTTTGTTGAACATCTTGTACAGACCCAGCTTGATCTGACAAGCGATCCTGAGCCCAGGCTTTTAACTGTTTCATGTATTCTAGGACGGATTCATACGTACTAAGGGGTCCTGCTTTTGTGGAAACCATGGCCTTTTGAAAGCTCTCCGTTTTCGGCTAAGTGAGCCTGGCATTCTGCAGCCAGAGTAGAACCAACAGTAAGGGAAATTTTGCGAGCCAATCCTCCAACATGGCTCATACAGGTGTTTGCAGGGTTGACTATGGCCCCCACCCGATGTGTAAGGATGTCACCATAGCCTATTGACAGAGTGACAGGGCGTCCTGATGGGTCTACTAGATTACGGGAGCGGCAGGGGTCCCAGACTTCTGAGGGGCTGAGGGGTGGTGCTCTTTCAGCAGTTGCTTGGAGCAAGGGCCGGAGTACGGGTAATGGATATGGGGTGGAGGATGCCATAGGAGACGTATGGGGTAAAGGAGGGGGGGGGCTGGAGTATCTTGAGCCCATCCCTCATCTGGCTCCGTATCGTCTTGAGTAACAGTATGTTGGCGGAGGGAGAGCAGTCTGGCCTGAAATTCTGGGGAGTTGAGGAGGATATCCCCAGGGTTGTGGGTGACTCCCATAGGAAACAGGGGAAGCGTCTCAGCATCGTGGACTGGAGCAGAGGGTGTCACATTAGTTTCAGATGGGTGCTCTGGGACTGCGGGCTTTTCCACCTGTGCTGGTGGCTGGTAATATGCACCGGACGGATCTAGTAGTGGATATAGGCCGGATTGGGGCTTTCCGGGCCTCCCACAACAAGTAAGAGGTGTAGCAAGATGGCCGTTGGAGGGAGGAGGTGGGAGTGGGGGTGGGATTATTCTTGGGGGCAGGCTGGGCATCGTGCCATGGGCGGCCCGCCCAGAGTGGGTTTTGCTCTCCACACACCCGACACGTCCACCCCTCCGGTAATTTGGCGTCGGCGCCATTATAGGGTGGTGACTGAGGGCTCAGTGTAGTGACAGGCATCAAAGGTGCAACGGCCATTTTGGGGGCACATAACAAATCACATTCTGCAGCTTTCATGTATCCGAACAAAGGCTCGGCATTCTCTGTTCCCCCCTGCACCATCTACTCTAAGATGTGCTTGAGTCTGGTGCAAAAATCCTCACCCAACTTTCCCAACTTCTGTATCACACATTCTTTCTACACTGAAAACTAAAGCCTGCCTGTACTGGATAAGCTTATCATGTTATACAAATTCCTAACATTCTTCTTGCCTTCTTGCCTTCCCGTAACTCCACTAATTGGCTTAACTCCCACAGCAGCATTCCACAACTTACGAGATCTTTCAAATTTAAATATACACAACATTTTCTTATAGAATGCAATGATCTGTCGCGACTCAGATCACTGGTGCAGTCTACAGGTCGCCACTCCTCAGCGTAGAGTACTCCTCAATACACTGATAAGACAGAGAGTACACCTCGATCCGTCCCTTCCCTAACCTTGAATGGCGACTTTACAGTACGACTCACCACGGCACCCTGACTGACAGCAGAACCCCTCCTTATGAGGTTTCTCTGTATAAGACGAAGAGTACACCTCAATTCGTCACAGACCCTTACAGCAGAACCCCTCCTTATGAGGTTTCTCTGTATAAGACGAAGAGTACACCTCAATTCGTCTTCCTTCCTACTACGGCACCACCCGTCAGTGTAGAGTACTCCTCAATACACTGTTTCCTAACCTTGACTTTACAGCAGTCTCTGTGTTAGACGAAGAGTACTCCTCAATTCGTCACAGATTCTGACAGCACAACACCTCCTTTACACTACAATTCAGAAATGCTTTGAAACTTCGACTATCAGTTACGGGAGGCAGCTATCTAAGAAAAGTACAGTGACCGGGGGAGGAGGAGCTGGTGTGCACACGAGCACGCGCAGGCATGCGACGTCACTCGTTTTAACACTTGCTGGTTCAGGACGTGGTGCGGGACGCCCAAGGTCTCACCACTCGACCGGTCACCCACCCAGATCCAACCTGACAATCCCACAGGAACCGCTGCGGCTGACACACAGGCAAGTGAGACATATAAAATACATCTCAACTTACCGTGTTCGATGGAGGTTGATCAGGCCTCAAATTCAGCCACCGCGGTCACCACCAGGGAAGTCAGCAATATGGGTCCGGGAGGGCGGCGTACCGCTAGCCACGCCGCACGTTGAGCGCCATTTGTGGGGGTCGTGATGACATTCCACTCGTCCTCCAGTCACTCCAAATTCAAACTATGAGCATGGGTCAACCATTCAAAGAATGAGTCAGACAACAAGCTGGTTCAAACTCAGAGCACGCTCAGAAGGCTACTACAGACAACGTCCTCAGCAATGTTCTGAATTTATTTTTTACATGCACAAATCTAAATACACTACATAATGGGAGGGGAAAGAGGTTGTCCGGAGCGGGGTAAGCCATGAAAGTCCAATGTCTGGCCACTCCTGATTGGTCCACATCTCCTTATCTCAGTCTCTGGGCAGATATTGCAGCCGTCAGCTTATAATCTTGTTTCGTTTCTCTGAAATAAGTCTTGGCAACACTGGAACTGTCTTAGTTTAAGTTTCGATTTGAGTATTACGTAGCAAGGAAAGCTTATTGTTATATGACACAAAATGGTGGTTAGTACATTAGCAAAAAAGCGTATAAAAATTACAAAAAATATAAAAGTTACAAATATATATATTCTCTTTTACCCCGACATAGCGACCTATTAAAGAAGTTGTCCAGTACTTTATATTATCCCCCTGGGGCCCCTAAAGATTTTTGTAATTAGATTACTTTGCAGATATTGCCTGTGATCGGCGCAATCCTTGGCCGCTCGCAGGCATCACGTGACCCCGCGCTGACGTCACGACAAGTGAGGCGTGACTCAGCGCTGGGGTCCCCGCGGTGGCTGCTGGGTTGTAGGCTGGGTTACCCCCCTGCGTCACACCCAGCATCCACCGCTCGCTTTCCCAATGAATGGAGAGAGGCAGAGCGCGCGGTGGATGCCGGGTGTGACGCGGGGGGTAACCCCGTCCCACAACCTGGCATCCACCGTGGAACGTGGAAGACGAAGACCCTGGCTGCTGCCAGCACTTGACGTGACATCAGCAGATGTCAGAGCCGGCTGCAGCCGGGGGTCACGTGATGCCTGTGAGCGGCCAGTGATAGCGCCGCTCACAGCCAGTATCTGCAACGTAAGCTAATTACAAAAACCCTTAGGTGCCCCGGAGGGATACATTGGGGGGGGTAATCTAAAGTACTTAGCGCTCACCTTTCCGATTAGTCATACTAATTAGAATATATGGCGCCTCAAGATTAAAGCTCTTATTTTACAATTAAGCTAGCAACTTTCCTTTAACATTGGAGTTGCTGGAAATACACATTACATGACAAATGTAGCCCTGTAGCCATTTTCTAATGTTTAATAGCTTTTACTCTATGAGCTTCACAGCAAAAAGGCATTCTCGTACTTTCTGGTGAGCCTGTGATAGACTGTGCTGGGTATACATAGCAGTAAAACTGAGAAGACAGTGCTGCAGAGAGGAGGAGAAGTGCTGCAGCCTGAACTAATAATGATATCGAGGGTGTGTCTGTCTACCTGACTTCCTTTATGCACTGTAGCTTAGCTATAGTCTGGGCTCGTAGCTCTGTCCTAATGGAGATCAGCTTAAAAGTAGCCAAGGAGCATGATCTAGGGAAAAAAAATGCTAAGCATCAACTGTCGGTGCTAACTTTCCTGAGCTCCTGACCTGCTGGTTAATTTAATTTTCGAACATATTTCTATCCAAAATGACCTTTTATGTTTCTTAAATGGTCAACGTTTTTTTCAACAAACTTTGGATAAATCAATGTCATAAACAAATATATATAATAAAGGAGCTGGAGAGGTAGAAAGCGCAAATAGGGTCTTATCCAAAGTACTTATTTGGTATTGAAACAGGATATGCTAACCTGACATAGTTGAGGTTTGTGCATGGAAAGGTTAATCAGCTTGCTGCAAATCCAAGGGTCGCCAGACCGTACTGCAAAATTAGGAGGATGATGTTTGTGGAGTTTTATCCGCGCTGCTGAGAATTGAAGAGATCCAGTTGCAGGCGATATTGACAATGTGGTTTTAGTTGACTCGTTTCAGAGTATATCACACTTCTATGTGGTTGTATGTATGTGGTTATTCCTGAAGACAAAGTGTGATATACTTTGAAACTTGTCGAATAAAACCGCAATGTCAATATCTCCTGGTACTGGATCTCTTCAATTCTCAGCAGCGCCGATAAAACTCCACAAACATCTTCCTCCTAATAAACAAATATAAGAACATTTGTAATTTTTTATCTGAGAAATCTGCTTCTATTTCCACTAATGAGCCACTCCTTCTCTTCCCCTCTGCTTCCTGAACCACTTACAGAGAGGGCTGAGGTTAAGAGGAGTGAGAAAACAAGCGGAGGCAAATCAGACAGCAGATTGTGCTGAAGTTAGTGAGTGATTTAAAGTGAACCTGGCAGCAGGATTTAGCCCTATAAACTAAAGGCATGGCCATAATGGAGCTGTGATGCTGATTAATATGATACCTGATATGAAAAGATCTGATCACTAGTTGTTGAATACTCACCTTATGAAGTTTTCATAAAATGACATCCTGTGTGCTTTGGGGTGTGACATGGGGCCAGGGTCGTCTTCTAGTTTTCCACCCCCACCCACCAGCCTCCTCTGCTTCTGGTACAGGTCACTAATTATTCAGTGACCTGCCTCCTTTTTAAAATTCAGCACCACCACCATCATTGTGTGGGTGGCTTGTGCGCAGTGCGAGAATTTTTCACTGAGCTTAAACCTCGATCTGAGCATGCACCGCATCCGGCGCCATTGTATTGAAGTCCTGCACACAGGACGCAGACTCAAAGTGAAAGTGAAAAACTCTATCACTGCCCACGTGCCATCCATACAATGATGGCGGTGGTGCGGAATTTTGAAAAGGAGACAATAATCAGTGACCTGTACAAGAAGCAGAAGAAGCTGGTGGGAGGGCGGAGAACCAGAGGCAGACCCTGGAGCACAGAAGATGTCATTTTGTGAAAACTTCATAAGGGGAGTATTAACCAGCCACTAATCGGATCCCTTCACACCAGGTATCAGATTAGCCCTTTCACTCTGAAGCCTGACTAACGTTTAATTGTGAAAAAATTGGAAATTTGGCAAAAATTGTGAAAATTTTGCAATTTTCAAACGTTTAATTTTTATGCCCTTAAATTAGATAGTTATGTCACCTAAAATAGTTAATAACATTTCCCACATATCTACTTTACATCAACACAATTTTGGAAACATAATTTTTTTTTGTTAGGAAGTTATAAGGGTTAAAAGTTGATCAGTAATTTCTCATTGTTTGCAACAAAATTTACAAAAAACATTTTTTTAGGGACCACATCACATTTGAAGTGACTTTGAGGGGTCTGTATGATAGAAAATACCCAAAAGTGACACCTTTCTAAAAACTGCACTCCTCAAGGAGCTGAAAACGACATTCAAGAAGTTTATTAACCCTTCAGGTGCTTCACAGGAATTAATGTAATGTGTAAGGAAAAAAATGAACATTTTTTTCACAAAAATGTTACTTTAGACCCAATTTTCTCTTACTTTCACAAGGGTAAGAGGAGAAAATGGACCCCAAAATTTGTTGCGCAAATTCTCATGAGCACAACAATATGTGGGAAAAAACACTCTTTGGGCGCACTCAGGGCTCGGAAGGGAACTAGCACCATTTGACTTTTTGAATGTAAAATTTGCTGGCATAATTAGCGGATGCCATGTCACATTTGGAGAGCCCCCACAAAACCCCCCACATGTAACACCCTTATGGAAGCTAGACCCCTTGGAGAACTTGTATAAATGTGTAGTAAGCACCTTGAACCCCCAGTTGCTTCACAGAAGTTTATAATGTTGAGCCATGAAAATAAAAAAAATCTTATTTTTCCCACACAAATGTTTTTTTTAGCCCCAAATTTTGCATTTTCACAAGGGTAACAGGAGAAATTGCACCATGCAATTCGTTGTTCAAGTTCTCCTGAGTATACTGACACCCCATATGTGGGAGGAAACTACTGTTTGGGCGCACGGCAGGGATTGGAAGGGAAGGAGCGCCATTTAACTTTTTGAATGTTAAATTTGCTGGAATAATTAGCTTACACCATGTCGCGTTTGGAGAGCCCCTGATGTGCTTGAACAGTAAAAACTTCCCAAAAGTGACCCCATTTTGGAAACTAGACCCCTCAGGGAACTTATTTAGATGTGTGGTAAGCACCTTGAACCCCTAAATGCTTTAAAGACGTTTAGAACATTGAGCCGTGAAAATAAAAAAAAAAACAAATTTTTCCCACAAAAATGTTTTTTAGCCCCAAATTTTGCATTTTTACAAGGGTAACAGGAGAAAATGGACCCCAAAATGTGTTGTGCAATTCTTCCTACACAGATACCCCATATGTAGATTAAAAATTCTTTTGAGGCATAGTGCAAAGCTCAGAAGGGAAGAAGTGGCATATTGGAGTTCAGATTTTGCTGGACTGGTTTGACGGTGCCATTTCACATTGGTAGAGTCCCTGAGGACCCCATTTTACAAACTACATCTCTCAATGAATTCATCTAGGGGTGCAGTAATCATATTGACACCACAGGTGAGTCACTGCATATTATACCATTGGGCAGTGAAGAAAAAATAATTACATTTTTACCACCAAAATTTTGTTTTAGACCCAGATTTTACATTTTCACACTGGGAAATGAGTTAAAATGGCACCAAAATTTGTCCCACAAATTTTACTGAATGTAGAAATACCCCATATATATCGGTGTGCAGTACTGCTTACCCTTGCAGCGAGACTCGGGAGGGACGAAGCGCTTTTTGCCTCCTGGAGTGCAGATTTTCCTAGAATAGTTTGCTGACTCCATATACAGAGCCCCTAAGTGCCAGAAGAGCAGAATCCCCCTCAAGTGATACAATTTTGTAAATGATACTCCTTTGTGAATTTATTTACTGATGTAGTGACGATTTTGACGCCATAGGTGTTTTCCAGAAACAAGCAGCAGTGGATGTTGCCGAGTCAAAATTGCAAACTGCTGCTGTAGTGACCAGTACGTTGTACCCAGCTTGTGCTTCTGGAGACATGCAACTGTAAATTAGGCGGACTCTCATCACTTCGGAAATGCCAAACATGTGGATGCTAAATGTGGTTTAGGCACACTGTGGAGCTCAGAAGTGAGGGGCGCATTTGGATTTGGAGCGCAGAGTTCGCTGGCGAATAGCTACTTCACTTTTCCAGAGCCTTTGTGCTACCAGTAACGTGGAAGCCCCTATATATCCATTAATAGATGACGGACCTGAGTGAGGACTTGCTTTTTTTGTGAATGGAGTTGGACTTTTATTGGGAACATTTCACATAACATTTTGGATCACATTTATTCGGCATTCTACTCTGAGCACTTACATCGGGATTTCCATCTAAATCTCTGAGTGACGTGATTCAGATGAAACCCCCGAGGAATCCATTCACTATAATGAGGCAGCAGAGTTGCTCTGGACTCCGTCTGGGCTCTGTTCTTTTTGCAGAGGTGCACAAAACTGTGGCCCACGGCACAGGTCCTACAGCGTTCACAGTGCCTCCATCTGCCTCATTGCAGGGAATCTTCCATCTGAATCACTTATTTCAGAGATTTACATGGAAACCTCGGTGTAAGCTTTCAGCCAGAGCAGAACGCAAGATAAATGTGAGCCGAGCCTTACTGTGATCTTTGGGAAGCAGAATGAACAAATCAACAGCAGGTGAAAAATTGGTTTTATTTATTTTTTACGCTGTTCCTCATGTGATATAAGTGATTAGATGACTTTATTATTCGGGTCGGTGCGATTACAGCGATACCAGATTTACATTGGGCTTTTATGTTTGGCTGCTATCACACACTAAAAGACGCTTTTATTGTGAAAAAAATTTTGCATCGTCATATTTTGATAGCAATAATTTTTCCATATTTCTGCTGACAGTCATATAATGACTTTTTTTTTTACGGGATGAGTTGATATTTGTATTTGTGCTATTTTCGGGCAAATGACATCTTTTGATCGCTTTCCATTCCGATTTTTGTGAGGCAGAATGAACAATAACCAGCAATTCGGGAATTGTTTTTTGGGGATTTTTTTATACCATTCCACATGTGATAAAATAAAAATAAAAATATGTTTTGGTGCTTTTTCACAATAAAAACTATTTTATAGAAAAAAACAAATTTTTGGATTGCTTTATTCTGAGAGCTGTATGTTTTTTATTTTTCCACTGATGGAGCTGTATGGTGGCTTGTTTTTTTGCGGGACAAGTTGATATTTCCGCAATACCATTTTTTATTTACATTCGTCTTTTTGATCGCGTTTTATTGCACTTTTTGTATCATGATAAAGCATCGTTTTTTGCCTTGTTTTTCATTTATATTTTTTTACAGTGTTCACTGAAGGGGTTAACTAGTGTGACAGTTTTATAGGTCAGGTCGTTCCGGATGCGGCAATACCAAAAATGTGTACTTTTTTGGTTTATTTATTTTTTTACATACGTAAATGTATTTATTGGATTAATATATATACAGTGCTGGCCAAAAGTATTGGCACGCCTGCAATTCTGTCAGATAATACTCCGTTTCTTCCTGAAAATGATTGCAATCACAAATTCTTTGGTATTATTCTCTTCATTTGATTTGCTTGCAAGGAAAAAACACAAAAGAGAATGAAGCAAAAATCAAATCATTGATCATTTCACACAGAACTCCAAAAAAGGGCCGGACAAAAGTATTGGCACCCTCAGCCTAATACTTGGTTGCACAACCTTTAGCCAAAATAACTGCGAACAACCGCTTCCGGTAACCATCAATGAATTCTTACAATGCTCTGCTGGAATTGTAGACCATTCTTCTTTGGCAAACTGCTCCAGGTCCCTGATATTTGAGATCTCTCCACAGGGGTTCTATGGGATTCAGGTCTGGACTCATTGCTGGCCACCTTAGAAGTCTCCAGTGCTTTCTCTAAAACCATTTTATAGTGCTTTTGGAAGTGTGTTTTGGGTCATTGTCCTGCTGGAAGACCCATGACCTCTGAGGGAGACCCAGCTTTCTCACACTGGGCCCTACATTATGCTGCAAAATTTGTTGGTAGTCTTCAGACTTCATAATGCCATGCACATGGTCAAGCAGTCCAGTGCCAGAGGCAGCAAAGCAACCCCAAAACATCAGGGAACCTCTGCCATGTTTGACTGTAGGGACCGTGTTCTTTTCTTTGAATGCCTTTTTTTTTTTCCTGTACACTCTATGTTGATGCTTTTTCCCAAAAAGCTCTACTTTTGTCTCATCTGACCAGAGAACATTCTTCCAAAACGTTTTAGGCTTTCTCAGGTAAGTTTTGGCAAACTCCAGCCTGGCTTTTTTATGTCTTGGGGTAAGAAGTGGGGTCTTGCTGGGTATCCTACCATACAGTCCCTTTTCATTCAGACGTCGACGGATAGTACGGGTTGACACTGTTGTACCCTCGGATCGGACTGCAGGGCAGCTTGAATTTGTTTGGATGTTAGTCGAGGTTCTTTATCCACCATCCGCACAATCTTGCGTTGAAATCTCTCGTCAATTTTTCTTTTCCGTCCACATCTAGGGAGGTTAGCCACAGTGCCATGTGCTTTAAACTTCTTGATGACACTGCGCACGGAAGACACAGGAACATTCAGGTCTTTGGAGATGGACTTGTAGCCTTGAGATTGCTCATGCTTCCTCACAATTTGGTTTCTCAAGTCCTCAGACAGTTCTTTGGTCTTCTTTCTTTTCTCCATGCTCAATGTGGTACACACAAGGACACAGGACAGAGGTTGAGTCAACTTTAATCCATGTTAACTGGCTGCAAGTGTGATTTAGTTATTGCCAACACCTGTGAGGTGCCACAGGTAAGTTACAGGTGCTGTTAATTACACGAATTAGAGAAGCATCACATGATTTTTCAAAGGGTGCCAATACTTTTGTCCACCCCCTTTTTTAGGTTTGGTGTGGAATTATATCCAATTTGGCTTTAGGACAATTCTTTTTGTGTTTTTTTCATTGAAGACAAATGAAGAGAATAATACCAAAGAATTTGTGATTGCAATCATTTTCAGGAAGAAACTGAGTATTATCTGACAGAATTGCAGGAGTGCCAATACTTTTGGCCAGCACTGTATTTGTTTATTCTTTATTTTGTGATTTTTTTTTTTAATCTTTTATAATTAACTTTTTTTTAACCTTTTTACATTGTCTTTACCTGCCCTGGTCGCTGATCTGATACTCAGCAATACTTCTGCACTGCGTAGCATCAGAGCAGCGTCTGACAGGCACGGAGGAGGCATCTCAGATCCTATTCCCTGAGCAGGTGCTGAGAGGCCACCTTCCCTGAAGGACCCTGCGGCCATCTTGGGTTTGGGGATCACCACAGAGACCATCAGCGAAATGCGATCACTCGTGTTATGCTGATAGAGGGATCCCTCTCCCTCTGTGATGCCCCACGATGTCGCTTTGACTATTGACAGCAGCATCACAGGGGTTAAACGCCCGCGATCGGTGCTAGGACCGATCGTGGGCATTGCTGCGGGGTGTCAGCTTTCGCATAGAGCTGACACCCGCACTTGATCGCGGCGGCGCTCAGTGTGAGCCCGCGCGATCTTGGGTTCGTTTATATACTGCTCTTTGCGGGAACGCAGCTCCCGCAAAGCAGTATATATGGCGCATGTCTGGAAGGGGTTAATCAGCATCTCAGCGCCATTATGGCCATGCCTTTAGTTTAAAGGACTAAATCTTGCTGATAGGTTCTCTTTTGCCTATCCCATAACTGGATTCACAGACATACAGCTCAGTATTGATGCATAATGTCATACATGTTGCGGCTGCTATTTTTGAATATGTGCTAAACAGAGAAAGTAGCAGTAATCCCTCTGTTTCTGTGTAGTTTGAATAGGAGACATCATAGCAGATTGTCTCAACCCACTAGTTCTGAGACACCTGAAAATTAGAGCGCAAACCCGCTGAGAGGATAACTGGTGAAATATGCATTATACAAGATATATAACAGCCAGAAATTCTGATATTTCTCATGTATATACAAATGACAGCTTATACTGAAAAGTTACCTGAACTGATAAGCACACTTTAACATGGAAACCCGGTACTTATTCAATATTATTGATAATTTCACCCGGGTTTCAATTTAGATCTGTTATAAAGAAGTGGATTTTATATATATATACTGTATATGTATATACATTTTAAATGTTATCAGTTTCACATTTACAGTAGATTAACAGATGAGAACACTAGAAGAAACACTAAATAAGTGTTACATTTTATGAAATCATGTGAAGATGAACGAGAACAGGCAATTTAATACAGTTTTATGCATAGTTACATTCAGGGTCGGGAGGAGCAGGAAGACTGTGTGGTGCAGATTCAGCCATTAACTGCACCGGATTGAGTGATGTCATAGAGAGGGGTATTCATTTAGTGACTTCTCTACACCCCAATAACATGCAGCTGTTTTGATATTGCCTGTGACTTTAAAGGGGTGGTCTGAAGGTCAAAGACATTTTTATCTAAATCCCTATCTGTTTAATGCCATAATCTAAACTAATATGCTTGCATTAAAAATGTCCTACTGTTCCCTAACTACACTAGGTTACTGTATTTTTACCTCTACTTTCTTTGTGATGATGCTTCATTTGAGGGGCTAGTCCCTGCTGAGTCCCTGCGTGTCCTTATGCAATGTGCATAGTGACAATGCACACTCTGTGTTGCCAGCTCAGGTCATTAAATGGATATTAATTTAGATTAAAATTTCTTTGACCTTCGACCCACCCCTTTGAGGACCTGAAGTGTACCAAGCAACTTACATGAGAGAGAATGAAGTGAAAGAATTAATTAACATGATACTTTATAATTTTCAGTCAGACTGGGACTTATGGTACTTTCAGAAAAAAATAAACAATTTTTTTACTTTAGCACTATAATTTTCCTATATTTGCAATTTTTCATGCACATGATTACATAAGTTTTCAGTTTTTTTTGACTGGTATTTTATTTATTTTACACTTTATTCCATATATATATCACTCTTTATTTCCTTTACTCATACACATACAATTCGGTCTCGGCTATAAGATAGAAGTATCTTTGTCCTTGAGTTATATAATTACATCTCATAGTGCATTATTAGGAGTCCGTGTTCATTGACATATTAGCACATCGAGTCCATGAGCGCATGTCTGGCCTCCTTGGATCTTTACCCCAGCTAGGCGTCCTGATCAGTGAGTTCTTGCTTCTCCAGGGAAACGGTTCTCTTGGTGACTCTGCATGCTCTGATCTAGAGCCCAGGTGGGCGGAAGTTCCTGACGGGTGAGGTTTCCATCTGCGCATGCGTAGCCAACATGATCTCCGGTTGTAGAACACCTTGAGTGTGCAACACACTTAGGACGCCTGACTCTCTCACTGGTTAGATTTCCAGGACGGACACTTATATTTGGCACAAGCTTTCTTATATGTTTCTCTTCTACATACATATAATATGCATTATATGATAGGCTGCCTCAATCCAATATGACATATGCACCTATGATTGGCTAATCCAATGTAGACATGAGGTTTTATTAGTTACCCATCGGCTACTGATTTACCATACTTGCCTATATACTGTATACTCACCTCTTTTCTCCTTTTGTGCAAAAGCTACGGTGAAATGAGCTTTGGGGCTCCTGGGCCACACAGCAACTAGCTCTTCTCTTCATCACAGGATTTAATGCTTTTTAATAGTAAATAATGCATCTCATTTTGTATTGTTCACAGGGACATATACTATAGGCACTGGGAAGCATACCATTTAACTTACAACTTTTACTATACATTGCTTATGTGGACCTCCATTGGGTTACTCTTCTTTTTATCTGGAGGACATTATACAGATCCACACAAATATTGATCCAAGTTTTGTGTGGATCTGTATACATACAGATCACAATTCACTTTAGCTAGCTGTGTCAAATATTGGAAATTAAGCACAACATTAGTTACATATACAGGCCACAGATTCTCAAGTCACATTTTCATTCCTACAACAACTTCTCACTGATCCAACTGTCGTGCTCTATTGTCAGGCTTTTCATAAAGGCTAATTAATGTAATAAGAGTAGCTGTCAGACATCTCAATTTTATTTCATTTTATGTATTGTTATTTTATTCTTTAATTCAGTAGATGTTCCGATTGTAAGTGTAAGCTGTCTAAAACGACATAATCATGTACATACCGTAACTGTCAGAGTTGGCAGATTTCGATTGTTCCTGCTATTGTTTTCTTCTTTCTTTCAATAGTTCTGATTTGTAATGTCATAGAACAGGCAACTCATTTTGATCATTAATTTCATTGATCGTAAACATTAACTTTTTACCCTTGTCATAAGTTTCTTATAACTTTAATAAAAAAAAAAAAATTATTCCGTTCTGTTGTGACAACCACCCACATTCATCAAAATTAAGGAACAGCTTGTTCCTGTTTATGGCTTTAACAGACAAGTCTTGAACGTTTATCAAATATACATATGCAGCAAATCAATCCAATTCATCTGCACGTCTATGTATTCACAATTTGTTGTACCATGTCCTTCACCAAAAATAACTTGTATACTGTAAAATTACTGAATATGTAAACGTCGTCCTCAGAAAATGACTTATTGACTATATTAGGTTTTCATGTGCAGTGGATTTTTTTTTTTTACATTTGTGGACTTTTTTTTTCACACTATATAAAAAAAGAAATCTGAAATCTTGCAGTTTTCACACTGGCCAGTAAACCCTAAAACTAGACTGATACTTCCTATTCATTTCAGTACACAAATAGATACAGGCAGCAATAAATTGACTGCGTCTCATTGACTTGTATAAATGTATTTTCTGGGCCTGCTTTTATCTGAACAAAGATCATTATGAATGGAAGGGGGAGAATTGAGCTGAAATCATCATCTATTGTGAGTGGTGGATGTGTGGCGCCCCTGAGGGTTCAGTCGCCACAGAGGTACTGCACCTCACCCAGAGGTGTGGTGTCTCCTTCTCTCAGGTAAGGAGGGAGTGCTGCCCGGAACCCCAACACCTGCATTCAACACTACACTGCTCCAGGTCAGCTGGAAGGGCAAGACGCAATGTATGTCCCTGCTGAGCCCTGTCCCTGGCTGGAGTGGGGGGAACCAAAGAGTGGGGGAACCAGTAGTGGGTGTTGGTGGAGGAAGTAGTTAGGGGGAGCACTTTGGTAGGAGTATAAAAAGGGAAGCCATCTTAGGGTGGCAGTTAGATCAGATCAGGACAGTTCAGAAGAGCAGTCTGGGAGCAGAGTCTCAGTAGGAGCTCTGCTCCACAACTAGGGCCTAGTGTCAGAGGCCCAGGAGGGGGGCAGGGAGTAGGCTCCGTTCTAAGAAGGGATCCTAGGGGGTACGGCAAGTGCAGGAAGGCACCCGTATGCCCCACATCTGTCAGAAGACAGAGGGACCGTAGGCCGCAAGAAGGGGACCGGCCCCTGGCCCAGTCATGTACTTCAAGTCCCAGCTGGAAAAACCGGAGGCTCCTGGCTTATATAGTCAGTTGCCGAAGCCTCATTCTAATCCCCGTGAGGGTCAAGCAGGTCTGTGAACTCCGACGGAGAGGAGGGACTTCAGAGCACCCGAGCAGGATTGAGAGTGGGAAGCGCAGGACAGGAGGGAGAAAGACCCAGCGTGAAGACGGTCTAGCTAGGAACACAAGAAAGTGGGGTTCTGCCAGGTACTCCTGATCTGCCTGAGGAAGTGCTGAACCCCTGCCTGGTGAACTCAGCGCGATGTGGGAGGCTAGCACCTGTACAGTGCACCAGTGGAACTGTCATAAGAACTGTGAGTAAAAACTCGGTTTACTGCACCGCACTGCCTCCGTCCATTCTTTAATCTACGCCATCGTTCCCTCTCTGCACCACAACTCCCAGCGCAACCATCATTTACCTACACTGCCCTGGAGCTTGCTCTACCTGTGGAGAGCCACACCACCACTGCTGCCGCAACACCAGCTCCAGAGGACTGCTCCGCAGCGGCGGCTCCTCTTGGCCGCAATCCACAGGTGGCGTCACGAACAATTCCAAAAACCCCATATAAAAGTACCCCCCTTTTGCACTGACCACCCTGGGTCACGGACCGGGCCAGCCACCGTGATACTCCCCTACCGGCATACACAGGGGGCCGGCTGCCGAGTACCCCACGGCCCTGGGGGCGCGTCAGATGCTGTGTTATCTACTGTATAGAGATTTGTTTCATTTCATTGTAATCCTATTTGTGATAATGAGATAAATCTGAAAAGTCATCTTTACAAAAAAGAAAATATCAATCGAGTATTGGGCTTAGTGCCCAGTTTGAAATTTGCAATATGGATAGAAATTAAAAATTGAATAAAACGAGCATTTAAAAAAACATTGAACATAAAAACCATACTTTTCTGATGACACATTCCCTTTAAGCAGGTAGTGTCAATAGTCTTTTATATTAAAGCATGGCAGTAGTGACTGAGTGTAAAACTTGTTTTGTAGAACTGATTTCAGCATTCAGTATAGCACAATATTTGCTTTTTTACATTACAAATGCAAAATGAATATATGATGGTGCACAGAGGCATGTAAAGCGTTTCATTCTGAATCTGTGAATACCTTTTCAGCCACAGCAGCTGGTGGATAGCAGAGATGCAGCCTAATTGCATACAACTCTGAGCCTGTGTAAGCCTCATCAGTGCAAGCTGTGGAAGCCATAGTTGTATTGAAAGGGGCAAAGAGACAGTATAGTCAACAAGAACAATGTACAGGATGAAAGGCACCAAAAAAACTCCACTGAAATACTATGAAAAATAGCAATGATTACCTGATAATGGATGGTGTTTGCGTGTCATCAATTCCACCTTAAATCCCGAAATATCCTTATTTTCAGAACGTTGGTAGAGCTGTAAAAGTAATCTGATTACAGCCATTCGTGGATGGAGGAACACTTTCATGAGCTTTATTTCTAGTAAGGAGGAGCGTTGGGGAATTTTACTCTCTAGTTCGGTCTTCTTTGTATAAGAATGGGAGTGCTTTTCTTAAAGGGAATCTGTCACCACCTGGGACGTAACTAACCTATTAATATAGGCATACAGGTGATAGAAATGTAAATCTATTCATACCTGTATGCCTCATATTAATAGTTTTGAAATCTTATATTATGACTTTATGGTAATGATTGCTCCAGGTCCCGGGCTCTTAAGGAATCCCCACCTCCTATCCTTATTATCATAGTACCCCCATCCCCTGCACATCACAGTGTCCTATTATGGCGCTGTAATTTCCCACTTGCGTGTTGAAATCCCTCCACGATCCTCCCTCCCACTCTCTCTTCCACAAGTCTCCATGCCTCACCGGTACCTGCGCAGAAGATCACAGACTAGTGTATTTCGTGATCTTCTGCGCAGGCGCGTCACTGCCGGCACCTGCACAGAAGATCACGGAATACACTAGTCTGTGATCTTCTGCGCAAGTACCAGTGAGTCACGGAGACTCATAGGAGGTAGAGGATCTTGGAGGGATTTCAACACGCAGGTGCAAGAATACAGCGCTGCAACAGGACACTGTGACATGCAGTCGGGGGGGGGTACTATGGTAATAAAGAGAGGAGGTGGGGATTTCTTACGGGCCTAGGAACTGGAGCTATCATTACCATAAACACATAATATAACATTTGAAAATATCAAAATTATTAATGAGTCATACATGTATGAATGGATTTACATTTCTATCACCTGTATGTCCATATAAATAAGTTAGTTATGTCCCAGGAGATGACCGATTCCTTTTAAAGGTGGCATTCATGACATATAGGACTGCCAGGCATCCACTTGGGTTGAGTACTTATTCTGTAATCTATGTTATTACAGTTTAAAGGGAATCTGTCACCACATTTGACCTATCATGTCAATTAATATGGGCATAGAGGTTATAGACTACTGAAAAAAGTCCTATCTGTATGTCTCATATCAGATGTCTTGTTGTTGATAAATCCTCTTTTATCACTATGTAAATGACCTCTTCCGCGCTATGGGGCGTACACTGGCTGGAAGATGACTGCCTCCAGAGATTATTTTACATGAACGGGGAGTTACCAGTGTGATGTGTGATGGCCGCTCTCTGCTCTCCTGATCTCACTGCAGAGCTGTGTGTGATTATACCTGACACATCTGCAGGTTCCTCTCAGCTTTACCTTCATCTCACAGACAGAGTTCAGAAATCTGCAAAAAATGTTTTTGCAAGAAGACAAATTTTATTTCTCCTGTTAGTTACATGTCTCACACTGGTAACTCCCCCTCCATGTAAAATAATCTCTGGAGGCAGAGTTATCTTCCAGGCAGTGCACGCCCCATAGCCTGGAAGAGGTAATTTACATAGTGATAAAAGAGGATTTATCAACAACAAGACATCTGATATGAGACATACAGGGATCACTCTCCTCAGCAGTCTATAACCTGTATGCCCATATTAATATTGATAGGTCATCTGTTGGTGACAGAGTACTCTTAAAGCAGTTGGATGGATTTATTTTTTCTTGTTTGGTTCATTCTTCTTCTGTCAGTCCACTGCTTTAGAAGTAGAGTAATTGTCCACAAGAAAGGACTTACTGTTATTTAATCTATGCAAATTGCAGATTCGCCTCAAAGACGGAAAAGCAATTAAAAATCAGTCAGTTTTTATATGCAGCTTTTTATTATTAATAGTAGTAGTAGTATGAATTATTTTACACCGCAATTCCATCTTATTTGTGCTTTAATAATATACTGCTATCTCTATTTTTGGCTATTATGAAAAGAAAATGGAAACTAACAGGTTTTTCTCGCAAAAAACATGTATGACTTTTGCACTGGATAGATAATATCTGTGAAATTGCAAATAATCTCAATGATCATCAGTATAAGGGTTCCAAATGTCATGTTCCTACTAACACAAAACACCCATGCCCTGTTACAAAAATGTAAGGAGATGGACATACTGCCCACATTTCCTCTCGGAGAAACAAGTTTAATGTTATTTGGTGTAATGTGAAATGTGATGTATAATGTAAATTATGATGTGCATTAAAGGTGTTTCGTAATATTGATAATGTGTGTAGTTTGACGATAGAGATGAGAGTTAATGTTTTGGACTAGCCCAGAGTGGGAAGTACTAAGTTGAAGGGAAAGTGACAATTTCCTGTTAGGAAGTGAGATAGGGTCTGGAGTGCATAGAAAAAAGACCTAAGGTCAATTGTGAGCAATGCCACATTCTGAGCATTGCTAAAGTGAGAGGAGGCCGAAGGAAACGGCGTGATCTGTAGCAGAAGTAACTAAGAGACAGAGTGTATTACTGGAGAAGGGTCCTTGGGAGAGGATGCTTAGCAGAAAGGCCCTGAGTAGCTTACAGCTCTCAAAGGTAGCGGGCCTGTACTGGACGTAGTGCATGAGATATCCCACCCAGATTCTCCTGGGTGGGATCTCCAGGGCGTCAGCACTAGAGAAGAAACATACCGGCCATAATGGCACCATAGCTTCTCTAAGGGGAGAGAAGACGCCGAACCGTGGGTCCAGTGAAAGACTCTTGCTAAACAGGACTGTAGCACTGATCTTGGCTGTGGTGAAGTAGGGAAAAACAGTGGATACTGAGGGCAAACAGTGAGAGTAAAGAGGAAAGGTAATTATAGAGAAAAGAAAGACGGAAACTGTGTGGAAAAAGCTTTGAGTTGTAAAGGAAACGTTCATAAGACTGTGTACCCGCTATCTCTTGTATATATTCCCTATCAAGTTCCCGTTCAGTAAAAAGTTTATTTTAAAATGGTGGTCTTCCTCATTGAACGTTGAAACATCTGGTCCTGGCAAACTAGCAACATTGGTTACATGCGGCCAGCACTGGCGTAGCAACCTCACAGCTCACGCCCAGCCAGGACACCCACTTTCATGTAACGTGACGGGGCGTGGAAGACGAGTGTCTCACCCATTGGCTACCGCCCCACTCCACGTTACAGAAACTCCAAAGTGCTCTCACTCCTAATCCGTTACTGCATAAAAGCTTTTCTCCATCACAGTTATGCTAGCAAGGAGGAATGTGTGACCCTTGTACTAATATTTGGTGGGGATTTTAGGGGATCCCTGCAAGAAACATTTATCTGTCCACAGTATATAAAAAAGTAAATGTCTGATAGCTAGGGCACATACCAATTAGGAGAACAGCCGTTACCCGTTCTTCTTCACTTTGGTCAGGATTGAATGAAGCAGCATGGTTGCACATGACATCTGTCATTCTGTAAATGTATATGTGACTGATATATGCAGCCAGTCGCTGTGCTAGGAAATAGCCAAGTATGTAGGAGCTCGTGGACCACGAGTGGTCATCCTTTACCATGGTGCTCCATTTAATTAGGACTGAATTGAGGAGGATTGTAGGATTTGGAACCCTTGTTCTTATGATCACCGTTCCTATGAATAGGGAGTGTCCTTATTGGGAAAACTTTTTATTAATACCATTTACTTTAGAATAGTTTATCTGATCTCAGAATAAATTACTGATATTTTTAGACCGTTTTTTTCCTTACATATCATCCAAGTATCATAAATGTGGATTTATTGTATTTTCTATAAAAAGATATTTGTATTCTGTACTGACAAATTATAATATAAGTATCTTCCAGTCAACGTAGATATGGTGCGATTTGCATATGTATAATATACTGAATATATTCCTAGGGGAAGGGGTTTGTTTGCAAAGAATAGACTATAGCAACATTTAATTTCTCCTGCAGTCAATGAATACTGGGCAGCCATAAGAGGAATACAGCAAATCTGGATAATAGTGATGACATAAATGATCCTAGAAGTGAAATTGAGCAAGTCACCCTTTACTGTGACTCACACGAATACACCATAAAGTAACATCTATGACAGTGAGCTAGGCTGACAAAGAAATTGGAATGTGCCATTGCCAGCTCTCGCAGAACAAATGAATCAAAAATGACTATGAGACAATGAATTTGCTGATTTGTGTAGTTAATGGAAAGAGCCAGATGATTCTCTGGGCTCATGCAGTCACACATGATCTCTACTGGTGGAGCAGCAGACAGCCTGAGCATAATGGAAATGAAACAGTAAGGAACCTCCTGGAATCAGCAAGGTCTATAGACTAGCAATAATTGCAGCTTGTGTCACATGGAAAGATGTGGTCAACCTAAAATGCTGAGAACTACCACCCAGTGTACAAGTCCCTAGTAATGTTCAGCAGAAATGGTGAAAACAACATTCTCTGTCCATTTACTATGCTCTTTGTGCTACACTTGAAAACATGTATTTATATTTGATAGGGTTACACTTGTGTTTTATGACTTTACCATGGAACAGAAACGCTTTACTGGTATTTTGAGAACAATGCAGGCACATTTAAATGGAACTGGCCACCAGAAAAAAACACCATTAACCTGCAGATCTGAAGGTTAGTAACCCTACTAGCCTGCCCGGCGCCCGCACTTACCAAAATACTATTCTCCCCAGCAGCGTTGCGGGGGTTCAGTCACCCACGCCCCTGGCCTTGACTGACAGCTGACCCCAACGCAGAGCCAGTGTCAGTCAGGGTCGGGGGCTAAGAACAGGCGCCAGGCAGGTTAGTAACACTATTAACCTGCAGATTAACCTCATGTCTGCAGGTTAATGAAAACAATGGGTACTTTTTATATAACTTGCAAGGTATGTCAGCTATCCAGGTATGGTCCTGCTCCTCTAATATGTGAGTTGTCTTTACTGTAATTGAATTACCTGTTGATTATAATGAGGATTATGAGGCTCTTTATACATTATCTCGTATTGTGTGATTCTTTTGGTTTTACTTATAATCCACTTGGATTTTATATTTTTTATCTGTTATTTAAGGGCCTGCATTATTCAGTTATTTCACATGGTCAGTGGAGGACAGGAAAGGTTATGCAATATTATTGGTTCATGCGACTTATTATGATGTATTAATTACTATTGTAATTTTTATTCCCTACTATTACTTCTTATGTGAGATTTATTGACATATGATGTGATGTAATTTTCCGTGCATTGGTGTCATTGGTGCATATTATTAATTTTTAAATTGTCAACTTCAAACTTCATAGGTTTTTGTTGTGTTTTGGAATTGCTAAGCACTTCTGTGTATTCTGGCAAGAGGTTTTAAATGTTAGATATCAGAGTCACTATTGACTGCAATATGCAAATTGCCTCTTCAGAGAGTAAGAGGACTTTAACTCTATAGCGCCATCTGTTGGAAGCAGCAATCCTACAAATCACAATTGACCCTTTAACGAGTCTTGCAATATAACTTAGGATAAAAGCCAAATCAGAATTTCAATTTGCAAACACGGTGTTTCGAGGTATTATCCCTCACCATTGCAAAGTATAAGAACTGATTTGACTAGGTGAGGGGCTCTGTGTAGCGTCGGCGTCCCTGCCTCCTGCTAGGCAGGGACGCTGTTCCCCTCACCTCTCCGCTTCGTGCCCGGCGTCCTCCTCCCGCTCTGCTGGCAGCGCGCGCTGCTTCCCGGCCACTGTGCTTAGGGCGCGCGCGCTCCCCCTCTCTTAAAGGGGCCGCGCGCGCCGTCCAAAGGAGTCCCCGGCCAATGGCCGGAGGACCTCACCATATATAAGGCACCTCCTCCAAAATGGAGGTGCCCGAGCAATGTTGTTGCAAAGCCTTCACTCTGCTTCAGCCCTCAGGTCCCGTTACCAGTTACCTGCCAGTCACCTGCCAGATTCCTGCTTGATACCTGCCTGATATCTGCTTACCTGCTTGCAAGCCTGCGGTCCGACGGTCTGCCTTCCGACACCTGTCAGTCTGTCTATGGACCAGCCTGCCCGCTCACCTGGGAGCGCTCACCTGCTACCTGCCGGCTAGTCTACCTGGAGGCTCTGCCGTCACTTGACGTGACCACCTGCCAGTCCAGAGACTCTTGTCCGCTCACCTGGGAGCGCTCACCTGCTACCTGCCTGCTAGCCTACCTGGAGTCTCTGCCGTCACTTGCCGTGACCACCTGCCAGTCCAGAGACTCTTGCCCGCTCACCTGGGAGCGCTCACCTGCTACCTGCCTGCTAGCCTACCTGGAGGCTCTGCCGTCACTTGCTGTGACCACCTGCCAGTCCAGAGACTCTTGCCCGCTCACCTGCTACCTGCCTGCTATCCTACCTGGAGGCTCTGCCGTCACTTGCCGTGACCACCTGCCTGTCCAGAGACTCTTGCCCGCTCACCTGGGAGCGCTCACCTGCTACCTGCCTGCTAGCCTACCTGGAGGCTCTGCCGTCACTTGCTGTGACCACCTTCTCGTCCACAGACTCTTGCCCGCTCACCTGGGAGCGTCCACCTGCTACCTGTCTGCTAGTCTACCCAGAGACTGTCCCTGTGACTACCTGCCCTTCTACCCAGAGACTGTCCCTGTCACTTGCCGTGACTACCTGCCCTTCTACCCAGAGACTGTCCCTGTCGCTTGCCATGACTACCTGCCCGTCTTCCCTGGGAGCCACCCGCTTCCTTACAAGGACCGCCCCCTTGTATAGTTGCTCAGAGGCTCCGCCTCCCAGACCCATTACAGTTTGCTCGGGCCATGGAACCCGGTGGCACCCAAGCTCCCTCGCTCTCTGACCTATGTCATGAACTGTCCCGTCAGAGGTCCCAACAGGAGTCCATCCTGAGTCATCTGCGGAATGTCAACTCTCGCCTGGACACTCTGACTGCTCCATCAGCAACCACCGCTAGTGTCATGACTCGCAGCCCGGCAGCGCCGCTGTCCACCAATACCATGGCATCCTGCCCCGGACCCCGGCTTTCTGCACCTCCACGCTTCGGAGGCGACCCCGCTCAAGCTCGGGGCTTCATAAACCAGTGCACCCTGCACTTTGAACTCCTGTCCCACCAGTTTATCTCCGACCGGGCCAAAGTAGCCTTCATCATGTCCCATCTCACGGGGGAGGCACTGGCTTGGCTAAATCCTCTATGGGAGAGAGGAGACCCCCTGGTGTCCAACCTGCCAGCCTTTCTCACGGCTTTCCGGAAAGTCTTCGACGAACCCGGACGGAAGACCTCATCCGCATCATCTCTGCTACGCCTCCATCAAGGAAATCTCACCGTGGGCCAATATGCCATATGGTTCCATACCCTTGCTTCGGAGCTGGCCTGGGATAACGACGCCCTGGTGTCTGTCTTTTGGGAGGGTCTGTCCGGCCGTATTAAAGATGAACTCGCCGGTCGGGACATACCTACCACTCTCGACGACTTAATAACTCTTGCCACCCGGATTGACATCCGGTTCCAGGAACGCGCCAAAGAGGTCACCCGTGAGAGGAGGTTTCCACGTCTAGCCTCTACCTTTCAGAAACCTGTCACTTCTCCCGCTACTCCCCAGGCGCACTCACCCGAGCCTATGCAGGTCGACCAGACCAAGATGGTCAAAACCCATCAAGAGTTACGCCGTGCCGAGGGGAGCTGCTTCTACTGTGGCAGTAAGGAGCACCGGATCCGTTCCTGCCCGGAGAGGTCGGGAAACGCCTGTGTCTAGGATCGCTCAGAGAGGTCGTCCTAGACAAGAGTAAACCCTCTCCATCTCTGTTGCTGTCGGTCTCTATCATCTGCAGGGAGAACCGTTATTTTGAACTAGCCCAACTTGACTCTGGAGCTGCCGGAAATCTCATTTCTCAGTCTCTGGTAGAGAAATACCGCATTCCCACCAAACCTCTAGCTGTACCCTTATCTGTCGCTGCCGTGGATGGGGGCCTCTTACCACATCCCATCCAACTCATCACCGAATCCATAACCCTGCAGGTGGGAATGCTGCACTCTGAGAGCATCTTCTTTCATGTTCTGCCTGGACTCTCTCACGCCCTCTTACTAGGCCTACCTTGGCTTCAGAGACATGCACCCGTGCTTGATTGGCAGACCGGAGAAGTCCTTCCCTGGGGACAGGACTGCCATAAGACTTGTTTAGTTCCCGTCCATCCTGTCCGTCCTTCTCCTACTCCAGCCAATCTACCTGGTCTTCCGGCTCCTTATTGGTCGTATGCGGACGTCTTTAATAAAAAGGAGGCAGAGACATTACCCCCTCATAGACCATACGACTGCCCAATCGACCTGATGCCCGGCGCTACTCCTCCCCGTGGGCGCATTTACCCTTTGTCCGCTGCTGAGACCCGATCCATGTCAGAATATATTGAGGAGAATCTGGCCCAGGGATTCATCCGGAAATCTACTTCCCCGGCGGGAGCAGGTTTCTTCTTCGTCAAAAAGAAGGACGGCTCACTCCGTCCCTGTATAGACTATAGAGGCCTTAACCAGATCACGGTGAAGAATAAATACCCCCTTCCGCTCTTTCTGGAATTATTTGACCGTCTGAGGGGGGCTAGAATCTTCACCAAGCTGGACCTCCGTGGGGCGTATAACCTGGTCCGTATCCGTCAGGGGGATGAATGGAAGACGGCATTCAACACCCGGGATGGCCACTATGAATACCTGGTAATGCCCTACGGTCTCTGTAACGCTCCCGCCGTCTTTCAAGAGTTGGTCAATGACATCTTCCGGGACCTTCTCTACTCCTGCGTAGTGGTGTACCTGGACGACATCTTGGTCTTCTCTCCGGATCTCCCCACACACCGGAGGGATGTTCGTCAGGTTCTGCTCAGGCTCTGGCAGAACCACCTCTACGCTAAATATGAGAAGTGCCTCTTTGAGCAGACCTCGCTTCCGTTTTTGGGCTACATAATTTCTCAGACCGGCCTACGAATGGATCCTGAGAAACTGTCTGCCATCGAGAAGTGGCCTCGACCAGAGGGGTTGAAGGCTATTCAGCGGTTCCTGGGCTTCGCCAACTACTACCGCCTCTTCATACCGCACTTCTCTTCCCGGACTGCCCCAATCTCTGCGCTCACCCGTAAGGGCACTAATCCCAGAGAATGGCCGCCCGAAGCTGAGGAAGCCTTTCTTTCCTTAAAACAGGCTTTCTCTTCTGCCCCGGTGCTGCATCGCCCGGACGGCAACAAACAATTCTTCCTGGAAGTTGACGCGTCCTCCTCTGGAGCTGGAGCGGTACTTACCCAAAAATCGTCTTCCGGGAGAATGGTAACTTGCGGCTTCTTCTCCAAACTCTTCTCCTCTTCCGA
Source organism: Phyllobates terribilis (assembly GCF_046119375.1). NCBI lineage: Eukaryota > Metazoa > Chordata > Amphibia > Anura > Dendrobatidae > Phyllobates > Phyllobates terribilis. The sequence continues at coordinate 266,108,417 of NW_027362764.1, read as the reverse complement.
GCGCAACTATTCTATAGGAGACCGAGAGTTATTGGCCATCAAGCTGGCATTGGAGGAGTGGCGTTACCAGCTCGAGGGGGCTCTTCACCCGGTAATAATTTTCACGGACCACAAGAACTTGGCTTACCTCCAGAGTGCCCAGAGACTTTTCCCGCGCCAAGCCCGGTGGTCCTTGTTTTTTGCTCGCTTTGATTTTGTTCTTCATTTTCGCCCGGCTGACAAAAACATCAAAGCTGACGCCTTGTCCCGATCCTTCCTGGTGTCTGATCTAGAGGAGGAGCCTAAACACATCATCGATCCCGCCAGAGTAATGCAGGTGGCCCCCGTGAGTCTAAATCGTCTCCCTCCCGGAAAGACGTTCGTAACGGTACCTGATCGGGAGAGGATCCTACACTGGGGTCACTCGTCTAAGCTTGCTGACCGTGCCAGTCAGAAAAAGACCCTCCAGCTTATCACCCGGCACTACTGGTGGCCTACCCTGCACAAGGATGTAATAGACTTTGTTTCTGCCTGTGTGTCCTTCGCCCGCAACAAGGTTCCGAGACACCTGCCAGCCGGTCGCCTCCTTCCTCTTCCAGTACCTGCTGCCCCCTGGCAGCATATAGCTATGGACTTCATAACAGATCTCCCTGTCTCTGCCGGTTGTATGGTCATTTGGGTGGTCGCTGACCGCTTTTCCAAAATGGCTCATTTCATTCCCCTGCCAGGCCTCCCGTCTGCACCCGAACTGGCTAAAGACTTTATCCGCCACATCTTCCATCTCCATGGCCTGCCCCTCCACATCGTGTCGGATCGTGGGGTTCAGTTCACCTCACGCTTCTGGAGAGCCACATGTAAGCTGCTAGACGTCACCCTGGACTTCTCCTCCGCATACCACCCACAGTCCAATGGTCAAGTGGAGCGGATCATTCAGATCATGACCAGTTACCTCCAGCACTTCGTTAATGCCCACCATTCAGATTGGGTGGATCTCCTGCCGAATTCTCTTACAATAATCACGAGAGCGAATCTTCCTCCAAATCCCCGTTTTTTGTAGTCTTCGGTCAGCATCCTCGGATCCCTTTTCCCGTCTCCACCTCGGTGGACAATCCGGCTGCGGATTCTCTCGTTAGGAAATTTTCCTCCATTTGGGAGAGTACCCGATCCGCACTCCTTCAGTCGTCCGAGCGGATGAAAAAACACGCTGACAAAAAACGCCTGGATCCTCCACAATTCCGTCCTGGAGATAAAGTCTGGCTCTCGTCCAAGTATGTCCGGCTCAAGATTCCTTCCTACAAGTTAGGGCCTCGGTTCATCGGCCCACTAGAAGTTATCAAACAAATCAACCCAGTGGCCTATAAATTGAAACTCCCGGCCAACTTGCGGATCCCTAACTTCTTCCGTGTATCTCTCCTCAAACCCGTGGTACTTAACTCTTTTTCCAAGTCTACAGGTACGCCTCCTGCTCCGGTTTCCGCTGAAAACAAGTTTGAGGTAGAGAACATTCTGGCCAGCAAAAGGGTAAGAGGAAAAAACTTTTTTCTGGTAGATTGGAAGGGGTTTGGTCCTGAGGAGAGAACGTGGGAGCCCCTGGAGAACATCCATGCCCCTCTCATCCTTGATAAATTTCTGTCTGGCCTAAAAAAGGGGGGGCCTAAAGGGGGGGGGTACTGTAGCGTCAGCATCCCTGCCTCCTGCTAGGCAGGGACGCTGTTCCCCTCACCTCTCCGCTCCGTGCCCGGCGTCCTCCTCCCGCTCTGCTGGCAGCGCGCGCTGCTTCCCGGCCACTGTGCTTAGGGTGCGCGCGCGCGCGCTCCCCCTCTCTTAAAGGGGCCGCGCGCTCCGTCCTAAGGAGTCCTAAGGAGTCCCCGGCCAATGGCCGGAGGACCTCACCATATATAAGGCACCTCCTCCAAAATGGAGGTGCCCGAGCAATGTTGTTGCAAAGCCTTCACTCTGCTTCAGCCCTCAGGTCCCGTTACCAGTTACCTGCCAGTCACCTGCCAGATTCCTGCTTGATACCTGCCTGATATCCGCTTACCTGCTTGCAAGCCTGCGGTCCGACGGTCTGCCTTCCGACACCTGTCAGTCTGTCTATGGACCAGCCTGCCCGCTCACCTGGGAGCGCTCACCTGCTACCTGCCGGTTAGTCTACCTGGAGGCTCTGCCGTCACTTGCCGTGACCACCTGCCAGTCCAGAGACTCTTGCCCGCTCACCTGGGAGCGCTCACCTGCTACCTGCCTGCTAGCCTACCTGGAGGCTCTGCCGTCACTTGCCGTGACCACCTGCCAGTCCAGAGACTCTTGCCCGCTCACCTGGGAGCGCTCACCTGCTACCTGCCTGCTAGCCTACTTAGAGGCTCTGCCGTCACTTGCCGTGATCACCTGCCTGTCCAGAAACTCTTGCCCTCTCATCTGGGAGCGCTCACCTGCTACCTGCCTGCTAGTCTACCCAGAGACTGTCCCTGTGACTACCTGCCCTTCTACCCAGAGACTGTCCCTGTCACTTGCCGTGACTACCTGCCCTTCTACCCAGAGACTGTCCCTGTCGCTTGCCTTGACTACCTGCCCGTCTTCCCTGGGAGCCACCCGCTTCCTTACAAGGACCGCCCCCTTGTATAGTTGCTCAGAGGTTCCGCCTCCCAGACCCGTTACACTCTGGACTGAGGTCTAAGGAGTTCTGACACTTTACGCTGACGAAGGGTAATACCCCGCAACACCGTGCCTGCAAATTGAAATTCTGATTTGGCTTTTATCCCAAGTCATGTTGAAAGCCTCATAAAAGAGTTGATAATGATTTGTAGGATTGCTACTTCCAACAGGTGGCACTATATAGTTCAAGTCCTCTTCCACTCTGAAGAGGCAATTTGCATATTACATTTCCCAGAGGAGCATTGCACGGCGAATAAGCCTCCTTACCTTGGCATGCCAGAGCTCCTATTGACTGCAAGGAATTTGACAGGGGAAGAGAACTCCCTGGCAGTTCAATGGCACACTGCAAAGTGATCAGATGGTGACTTACCATGGCTGGTAGGAGCCTAACAGTGCTATCCTTAACTCTGCCATAGGCACTTGCATTTGCAAGATGTTTAACACTTAATTTTCCAAAGCATCATGAAGTCGAAGTACAAAGCATTCTTTAGATAGCACCAAGAAGAAAATGCACAGAATGAAGTGTGGGTATGATTGGCCCTTTCCAGACAAAATTGATAATCAAGTAGAAAAATGCAGCAAGCATTGTTGGATTGCTATCTTGCCACCAGTCATCGTCCTATTCAGATGCCTTTTTTGAGTGCTAATAAAAACAGGCATCTATGTAGGCCGATACTTGACACCAAGATGGGTATACAATAAGGTTTGGTCAATTTTCTTATATGGATGCCGACAAGCCCCCTTTTTTGTTCTTTGAAAGCAAAGTGATTCCTGCCTCAAGTCCCCTGGTGGGACAAAAGAAATATGAAATTCTGCTCAATAAAGTTAAATATGGAGAAAAGCCCTCTCTGCCTCTTAAATATATAAATACTGTGTATATATATTTGTGTGTGTAAATCAATCCTCTTTTTCATAAAAGAAAATTGTGACAACACTGTAGTAAACAATAAATATATGTCTTATTTCTCGGACTATAAGACTCACTTTTTTCCTCCCAAAATTTTGGAGAAAAGTGGGGGGTTGCGTCCGATATACATAAATGCTGTGGGCGGTGGGGGATGTGGGGAAGCAACAGTGGCGGAGTAGCGGTGCACAGGAGGCAGCAGCCGCCTGCTGCAGTCTACACTGTGCCCGCTACTAAAGAAAATGAATTATCACTGCTCCCCACACCCAAGGGAGTATGATAGTTTATTTTTCTGTGCAGTGTGACTTGGATCAGGGGATGCCATACATACAGGGATGAGGGGGGCCATACATACCGGAATGAGGGGGCCATACATACCGGGATGAGGGGGGGCCATACATACAGAGATGAGGCATGAGGGGGGCCATACATACAGGGATGAGGCATGAGGGGACCATACATACAGGGATGAAGGGGGCCATACATACAGGGATGAGGGGGGCCATACATACAGGGATGAGGGGGGCCATACATACCGGGATGAGGGGGCCATACATACTGGGATGAGGGGGGCCATACATACAGAGATGAGGCATGAGGGGGGCCATACATACAGGGATGAGGGATGAAGGGGGCCATACATACAGGGATGAGGGATGAAGGGGGCCATACATACAGGGATGAAGGGGCCATACATACCAGGATGAGGGGGTCCATACATACAGGGTTGAAGGATGAGGGGGCCATACATACCAGGATGGTGGATTGGGGTGCCATGCATATCAGGATGGGGATGGGGGCTATATAGACCAGGATGGGGGATATTAACAGAATTGAGGGATATTACCTCTTTAACAGTGTCAGCAGCAGACCCCCTCCCTCTTAACAGGGCATCATGACCACATTTTTTTGCTTACAATTTTTTTTTCTATTTTCCTCCTCTAAAACCTAGGTGTGTCTTATGGTCCGGTGTGTCTTATAGTTCGAAAAATATGGTACATAAGATATAGCTTGTGAAGATGTGCGGTTGCGGATTTTAATAATCACCTAGGCCGGTTAACAATGCAATTAGTTTTATTCCTTCTACCCACGGTAAAAAGGCAAATCCAGGTAAATGTCCAACATTCAATTCTCTCAGTCCTCAAGTTTCCAACTCGGGATCAGTAGTTCCATTGCCCCGTAACAGGTGATACCCACTGTCCCTCAACTTTTGGTTGGCCCACAGCTTTGGTATCTCCCGCTGGTATTGGCAGTCACAGCATATGCTCCTCCGGATGATGGATATCACGACCGCTGCACGTGATACCACCCAGCTCTCTGTCTGACTACAAATGTGTCTTCTCTTTATCCTGCACTGGGATCAGCCCCCTGAATGGGCAGAAGAGCTCACCACCACTCTCCACACCCCCCCCCCCACAGCTAATTGTGCCTTAGTGGAGATATTTTCTCAGGTCAAAGCCATCACAAAGCCAAAACACAAAAATAAGATCAATGAAAATGGGTGTTGCGGGCTGGAAAAGTATTTAGTGAGTGGCCAGGTCCTCACATATCTCATATTGTAACAACTCATTTGTAACAACTTATTTGTAACAGCCCAAAAAAAGCAATGGTAGTTTGCTTTTTTATCCCCTTCCCTCATCCTTCCAGATGTATATATAGTATTGTTTAAGTTATACAAAATTTTATATAATGATGGCTTTTATAGTGGAAAAGCACTAAAATGAAAAAAAAAAATTGTATCACCATTTTCATAGCAACCTTTAAAATAAAGATACTGCACAAGTAGCTGTTAAAAAAAAAAAGACGTCATATCTAACGTACCATAAAAGTTTCAAGCTTTATTGTTAATTCGTTTTTAATTCGCACAAGAGCCCAAGAGGTAAGGGGTCACTTATACCTCAAAAAGCAGGTAGAATTGTGCACTACAATGAGCTATTCTACTGCAAAAGGCCCAAATACTGTTCTTGCAGTTAAAGCCCTGTTCTGTCTGTGTCCGCTCCTGAGCCAATCAATAGACTTTGCTCATACAAGAGACCATTTAAATCATATAATACAAATATGTAGCAATTAATATAACAAAATAGCGAAACCTTATATGGAAACAAAATGGTACATAAAAAAAACTGCGATAAACGACTATACAAGGAAGTAAGTTTTAAGTTAATAATGAAGTATAAAATCTTGGTGAATATTTTACCCTTTAGAAACCATGGCCCCAATTCATCATTGTGCCTCTTTTTTTGTCTTGTTTTGTGACTTTTTAGTTTCGACTCAGTTCATTATTATTTTTCCCTTTTTTAAGTACATTTTTGCACGATTTTGCAAAATGTGCAACTTTTGGCACCAGAAAACCACAAAAAACGTTCAAGACAGCAAAAAGACCATTTTTAGCTTTGTGCCAAAAAACATAAATGGTGAATTGGGGCCTATGAGTAAAAACCAATATGCTTACCTATTTAACAGTGTGTGCTAATGATTGCCACAGCACACAGCGGATTGCCTCTTTAAATACCTTGTACATTCATAGCAGAGGCATAAATTATGATGAATTACTTGAAAATGAGTAAATATCCAAGTTTTTGGTGCAAAATAATAGCTAATGTTGCAACCATTCATACAATATTTGAGGAATTATATTTAAACTCTACCTTGCGTATGGCCACACTATATGGATCTTCACTTATACAAGGCATTTGCTTGCTCTGTTTCCATCTTCTCTTCCCAATTTGTCCCAGTTAGAATTATCAAAGTATATTTTAAAAAAGCTGACATTACATATTAAAAAGGAACCAGCTCAGCACTAGATCCGGCAGAGAGAGCCAGAAATGATGTAATAGATGTCTGAACAAAGCCAAGACTGATTACTTCAGCACCTTGGACAGAAACAGAAAACTTTTATGGTACTGTATATTCTGTTGTTATTTAAAGAAGACCTGTTTTTATGTTAAAGGGCTTTTCCAGTACCAAAAAAGATTTGTCCACAGGTATTAAATGCTTTAAAATAAAACAAACTTAGGCAGTGAAATATTCTGCAACCTCTGGTGCTTACTGCTGGTGTTTGATTATTCTGCAGCAGCCATATGTTGCCTACACCAGATTCAGTAGGTTCAAAACATCTCTGTAACGTAACATTCTTTCTAAACAAAAATTTCTTGAGTTTTCAGTCCCTCTTAAGTCATTCACCTCCTTGTTATGCAGAGATATTGTCCTTCCACTTGATTGGTAAATTGACTTTGCCCTTCAGTATGACCGATAGGCAGCCAGTGCCCAACAACATGACTGATGGTGAGTCCGTGCCCAGTGACATAAATGATAGGCACCCACTGCCCAATGACATGACTGGTGGACAGCTACTGCCCAACGACATAACTGCTAGGAAGCCACTGCTCAACAACCTGACTAGTAGGCAGGCAAAGCCCAACCAAATGATTGGTAGGTAGCCACAGTTCAAGCTAATGCCTCGAAGGCCATTTTGTTCAACTATATAACAGGTAGGTAACCACTGTTCAACCATGATGGGTAGGCTGCCACTATTTAACCACATGATTGGCAGTCTGCCATTTTCCAACCACATGAATGGTAGTCTGCCACTCTCCCACCACATGAATGGTAGTCTGCCACTTTTTAACCACATGAATGGTATTCTGCCACTCTCTAATTAGATGAATGGTAGTCTGCCACTCTCCAATTACATAAATGGTAGTCTGCCACTCTTTAATTACATGAATGGTAGTCTGACACTCTTCAATTACATGAATGGTTGTCTGACACTCTCTGACCACATGAATGGTAGTCTGCCACTTTTAACCACATTAAGGATAGTCTGACACTCTCCAATTACATGAATGATAGTCTGCCACTTTTCAGTTACATGAATGGTAGTCTGCCACTCTCTAATTACATGAATGGTAGCCTGCTACTCTCTAATTGCATGAATGGTAGTCTGCCACTCTCCAATTACTTGAATGGTAGTCTGCCACTCTCCAATTACATGAATGGTAGTCTGCCACTCTTTAACCAGCGCTGCGAGGTCGTGGAGTCTGGGTCCATTTTGGTGGAGTTGATATAAAATGGACCGACTCCAACTCCTAAAATATATAATAAATTGGGTACAGTAGTTCAATGCAGTTTGTGGGGAATATTTTTTCATAAGAATTTGGGAAAGTTATGAAATGTCCTATAAATGTCTGTCCTATTCCTGATCTAGACTTTTAGCTGAGATGAATCTGTGCTATGGTAAATTCATCACTTAAACATGAGCCATGTATGAGGGAGTCGGTGGCATGGAAATTGAGGAGTCGGAGGTTTGGCTTACCGACTCCACAGCCCTGTCTTTAACCACATGAATGGTAGTCTGCCACTCTTCAATTACATGAATGGTAGTCTGCCACTTCTAATTACATGAATGGTAGTCTGCCACTCTTCAATTACATGAATGGTAGTCTGCCACGCTCTAATTACATGAATTGTAGTCTGCCACTCTCTAATTACGTGAATGGTAGTCTGCCACTCTCTAATTACGTGAATGGTAGTCTGCCACTCTCTAATTACGTGAATGGTAGTCTGCCACTCTTCAATTACATGAATGGTAGTCTGCCACGCTCTAATTACATGAATTGTAGTCTGCCACTCTCTAATTACGTGAATGGTAGTCTGCCACTCTCTAATTACGTGAATGGTAGTCTGCCACTCTCTAATTACATGAATGGTTGTCTGTCACTTTCCAAGCACCTGTCAGGAAAGTAACCACTGTCCAGTTATTAGCATTTATTATGCAGTGAGTGGTAAGCACATTGCATTACAGAAGCTGATTTAATATTGCCAATTTCCTAATAATTCTCAAGATAGTGTGTGTTCTGAAAGAAAATCAGAATTTTTCTTAAGAAGAGAAAAGCATGAGCATATTTGACAGGAGAAAAATGTCAATATTTCCTGTCCTAACTGTCCTCCATAATTTGTCAGTTATTTTATTTTGCTCTCATTTCACCCTCAGTCTTTTCTTTACCTCTACCATAAGCTCCATATTTAGCTCTTAGATTGCCTTCTATACTTGGTCCACATTTTCCTTTTCTCTCTTACGTTGGCAATCTAATTCTGACACTTGATACATATCCCAGTCTCAGACTTATTATTCATGACACAGTACTGCCACAGAATACTAGTCCTTGTTTTGAAGTACAGAAGTAGTTTCAAAATTCATGACATGTTTCCCTCGAAGGAGAATTTGTTGCTGAAAATCTGACCGTGCTTGCCACGGGTGACAGCACTCTCCCTGGCTGCTTAGGATTTGGCGCTGTACTATATTCCTCATGTGTGAATTATTAAATATAGCTATATATATATGTTGTCTATATTTTCATTACTAGCCATCAAACCTTACTGAATTTGGTACATCGATATCCCATTACTCAGTGGTTTAGAAACATTAATGGAATTATTCTTTTACTGTTAAAATACTTTATACATTTCCATTTCACATAGGGCTTGGAAAATGAGGGGTTTACACAAAAGCTATGCATATAAATGAGTAAGAATATGCAAATCCACCCCGAACTAAGGAATTCATGAGAAGTGGCAAATGCGTGATACATCTTTTCAATATAGAAATTCAGTTTAGTTGCCAATTACACTTGCTACTTTAACGAAACACCATATTACATATTTACATAACTTACGTAAAGGTATTAAGTCAACAAAATATGTCCTTATAAATATACTGTGTCCTGTACTGAATTGCACTTCAACAATACTCTTGAAAACAAATGCCCAGGTCAAAAACCTATAACCTACTGTAGAACAGAAAGAAGTGAGCATTAGGAGTTCCTTAAAAAGTAATTTTTATTAACCTCTTCATGACCAAGCCATTTTCCGTTTTTTGCTCCCAGTCTTCCCAAAGCCATAAATTTTTTATTTTTCGGTCAATATGGCTTACTTTTTGCTGGACGAGTTGTTCTTTTGAACGACACCATTGGTTTTACCATATCGTGTACGGGAAAACGGGAAAAAAAATTAAAGTTTCACTAAATGCTAAACTGACCTGCCATTATGTTTTTTCAGGTCATTACGAGTTCGTAGATACCAAACATATATAGGTTCTTTTTTATTTTAGTGGTGGAAGAAAATACAAAGCTTGTTAAAAAAAAAAAAAATGGTGCCATTTTCCGATACCCGTAGCATCTCCATTTTTCGGGATCTGGGGCCGGTGAGGGCCTATTTCTTACTCACCGAGCTGACATTTTTATTGATACCAATTTAGGGTACATACGATCTTTTGATCGCCTATTATTGCATTTTATTGCAATTTAGCCGCAACTAAAAATACTTAATTCTGCAGTTTATTTTCTTTCTCGTTACGCTGTTTACTGATCGGATTAATTCTTTTCATATCTTGATAGATCGGGCGATTCTGAACGCGGCGATACCAAATATGTATATATTTGTTTTTTTTATTGTTTTATTTTGTATGGGGCGAAAGGAGGGTGATTTAAACTTTTTTATTTTTTTAATCTTTTTAAAAACATTTTTTTTTACTTTACACATGATCACATCGCCTGTGTGTAGCAGAATTGTTCACTTGCTGTGAGCGCTGACCGCTGGGCGGCGCTCATAGTAATCTGGCAGTGACAACCGCAGGGGTTTCATGCAGACCCCGGGTTGTCATGCCAACCCATCGGCGACCCGCAATTATAAGACGTGGTCGCTGATGGGCGGGGTTAGTGACGTGTTTCCGGTAAGTGCGAGTTAAATGCTGCGGTCAGAAATTGACAGTGGCATTTAGCTCGTTACCAGCCGCGGGTCAATCAGATTCCACCCACGGCTGTTAGGGTCACATGCCAGCTGTACAGATCAGCTGTCATGTACCCGGAATAGTGCAGGCTCAGCGCCGGAACCCGCACCAAAGGGAGGGATCCGACGTGTCGTAGTAGCACGGCACATGTCGGAAAGGGGTTTTAAACGTACAAAATGTGTGATATATCAAAGCATGTGTAGTAAATATCACAGCATTATACAGTGGGAAAAATAAGTATTTGGTACACTGCAGATTTTGCAAGTTTTCCCACCTACAGAGAATGGAGAGGTCTGTAATTTTTATCATAGGTACACTTCAACGGAGAGACAGAATCTTAAAAAAAAATCCAGAAAATCACATCGTATGATTTTTACATAACTAATTTGCATTTTATTACATGAAATAAGTATTTGTTACAACAGATAAACGGAACTTAATATTTACAGAAACCTTTGTTTGCAATTACAGAGGTCAGACGTTTCCTGTTGTTCTTGAAAGGCAGTGTATCAAATACTTATGTTCCCCACTGTATATATTTTGTATATTTAATAAAAATTACTTTTTAAGAGATTTCCTTACGTAATTGTATAAAGTAATATTATCAGACATGAATATTTGCAATATGCTATAGATGTATTTATAGTTGTTAGAGATGGCAAAAGAAAACAAATTAAAATGTTTTTTTACTCAACCTTTTTTCTCCGTACACAGTTTAGTATAGAAAACCAGACCATTGTTTACTCACTATCCCCGGGTCCTCCCACCAGTGTCCATCATTGATTTGCACTTCACAAGGGCTGCAAATCATGTTTACTTTTCAGTTCTCAGCCCTTAAATGGCGAAAATCCAGCCGTATCGCACATTCCTATGGAAGGGCTTGTCTGTCTTAGAAAACCTATTTTTGTTAATTTTATTAGGCCACCATGTATATTTAAAAAGTGAATATTTATGTGCAATTTCTTTGAGTTTAGCTGTGGTCAGGCCCATATTGCACGTTTTCCCAGTAGATCTGTTCAGAAGTGAATATATTTTACAACTGTTAATAAATCAAGATAGACAGAGTAAATGAGTCTATTTACCTGCATGTTAACTATGGGCATAAACTTTATCTGTGAAAGGGGATTACGCTGTTAATTGACTCAATGTGTTACTATTTTTTTTCATTTTTTCATTATAAGTCTCTGGGATTCTGGGAATCCAGATGTTAAGGGTTATATAGAAATTACATATTTAATGTGAAATAAATTGTGTGCATTGCATAATTTTGAAAATATTTTCTTACGGTCAACTTCTATTAGCTGTCAGAGTAGATTGGATACAGCAGCTGGTAATCCTCAGCAAGTTTCACCAAAGAGGTGAATGTTCACACTTAACGAACAATGGTGTGCAAAAAGTGTTTACCTCCTTCCTGATTTCTAATTCTTTTGCATGTTTGTCACACTTAAATGTTTCAGATCACAAAACAAATTTAAATATTAGACAAAGATAACACAAGTAAACACAAAATGCAGTTTTTAAATGAAGGTCTTTATTATTAAGGGAAAAAGAAATCCAAACCTAAAGGGCCATGTGTGAAAAAGTGATTGCCGCCACCCCCCTCAAAACATAAATTAATTTGGTTTATCACATCTTTGGGAAGCGGAGTTCAATTTCCCTAGCCACACACGGGCCTGATTACTGCCACACCTGTTCTCAATCAAGATATCACATAAATAGGACCTGCCTGACAAAGTGAAGTAGATCAAAAGATCCTCACAAGCTAGACATTATGCTGCTATCCAAAGAAATTCAGGTACAAATGAGAAAGTAATTGAGATCTATCAGTCTGGAAAAGGTTATAAAGCAATTTCTAGAGCTTTGGGACTCCAGCGAACCACAGTGAGTGCCATTATCCACAAATGGCGAAAACATTGAACAGTGTTGAACCTTCCCAGGAGTGTCCGGCCGACCAAAATTACCCCAAGAGTGCAACGACTCATCCAAGAGGTCACAAAAGACCCCACAATAACATCCAAAGAACTGCAGGCCTCCCTTGCCTCAGTTAAGGTCAGTGTTCATGACTCCACCATAAAAAAGAGACTGGGCAAAAATGGCATGCATGGCAGAGTTCCATGATGAAAACCACTATTGAGCATAAAGAACATAAAGGATTGTCTTAGTTTTGACAGAAAACATCTTGATTATTGCCAAGACTTTTGGGAGAATACTCTGTTGATCGACGAGACACTGACGAGACAAAAGTTTAATTTTTTGGATGGAGTATGTCCTATTACATCTGGCGTAGAAGTAACACAGCATTTCAGAAAAGGAACACCGTATCAACAGTAAAAAATGGTGGTGAAAGTGTGATGTTCTGGGGCTGTTTTGCTGCTTCAGGACCGGGAAGACTTGCTGAGGTAAATGGAACCAGGCATTCTGCTGTCTACCAAAAAATCCTGAAGGAGAATGTCCTATCCTCTGTTCGTGACCTCAAGCTGAAGCACACTTGGGTTATGCAGCAGGACAATGATCCAAGACACACCAGCAAATCCACCTCTGTATGACTTAAGAAAAACAAAATTAAGACTTTGAAGTGGCCTAGTCAAAGTCCTGACCTTAATCTGATTGAGATGCTGTGGAATGACCTTAAAAAGGCAGTTCATGCACAGAAACCCTCCAATGTGGCTGAATTACAACAATTTTGCAAAGATAAGTGGGCCAAAATTCCTCCAGAGCATTGTAAAAGACTCATTGCCAGTTATCGCAAACAATTGATTGCAGTTGTTGCTGTTAAGGGTGGCCCATCCAACTATTGTTTTATCCTATTTAAGTGATTTCTTGATTGAAAACATGTGTGGCAGTAATCAGGCCTGTGTGTGGCTAGGGAAATTGAACAAATTAATGTTTTGAGGTGGGTGGTGGCAATGACTTTTTCACACAGGGCCCTGTAGGTTTGGATTTCTTTTTCCTTTAATAATAAACAACTTCATTTAAAACTGCATTTTGTATTTACTTGTGTTATCTTTGTCTAATATTTAAATTTGTTTTGTGATCTGAAACATTTAAGTGTGACAAACATGCAAAAGAATAAGAAATCAGGAAGGGGGCAAACATTTTTTCACACCACTGTATCTGTGAAATTAATGAGATATTGAAAACTGCAACTGAGCGCAATTAAAGAGGTTGTCCACTACTTGGACAACCCCTTCTTAAATGCTGTTGTCCCCCAAGTAAAATAAAAAAATGTGTATGATCACCTCCCACATCGGCACTATTCCTGCAACTTCAGCCCCAGGTCTCCATGTGCTAATGTGACACTGTTATGCCACATAAACAGCTGCTGATAACCTGCTTTGCTAACACATCCCTCAGATGTCCAAGTTTTGAGCACTGCAGGCCATCAGAGGCCGCTGATGGGCTACAGTGCTCACGTGGCATAACAGTGTCATACAAGTGCAGGGAGACCCGACACCGACATTTCTGGAACAGAGCAGGTACGGTACGAGAGATGAATAATTAATTTTTTAATTTTACATGGGTAATTAAAGCATTTAAAGAGGGTTTGTCCAAGTGGATAAGTCCTTTAAAAGTTTTTCTTTTTTGTTCAGTTTGGAAAAGCCGCTTAGGCAAGAATTTTTAGATTAGTGCTTATTGTCATGCTAAATTTTTCAGAATTGATCAACTGCCACTCTGCTTTACCAAAGGTCCCTGCGCTGTACAATTTTACATTGCATACAGAATAATAAATCAAATATCTTAATGATACGAAATACAAAAATGAAATTTCATTAAAGGGAATCTGTCACCGGATTTTTTTCACCTAATCTGAGAGCAGCATAATATAGGGGCAGAGACCCTGATTCCAGTGATGTCACTTACTGGACTGCTTGATTTCATTTTGATAAAATCACAGTTTTATCTGCTGTAGATCTACCAGTTATTTGAATGCTGAGCACTGTATATCTCCACCCACACCACTAATTGGCAGCTTTTTGCCCATGTACAGTATACACAGCTGACAATCAGTGGTGAGGTCGGAGTTATACAGAGGTCATGAATATGCTTGATTACCTGGCAGCAGATTTACTAACTAGTCCTGTAATATTAATCTCCTGCTGATAAATCTGTGATTTTATCAAAACTACAGCAAGCAGCCCAGTAAATGATACATTGCTGGAATCAGGGCCTCTGTTTCTACCATATGCTGTGCTCAGATTTGGTGGCAAAAACCTGTTGGCAGATTCCCTTTAAGGCCTCCAAACTGCCCCGTAGCAGTTGCATGGTCAGCCTCAGTGGGCGGTACTTCTGCATTTCTGGTCTGTTTCCCTTCCGTATACATGTAGAACATATGTTTTAGAAAGGAATTGCTTGGCTTACATCTGATTTTAGAAAAAAAAACTACACAAGTTTTAACGGCAGCCTTGGCAGAATGTTATGTGCATTTTGATGGAGTCATGGGCCACATAGCAGGTTGATCAGCTCTAACTTATTTTGGTAAAATGCACCTATCACTATAGAGCAAACTCCCCGGACATGTCCGATTTCGTAAAATATGGTACTTGCATCCACAATAGAATACAAATTCTGAAACCTCTTATTCTAGAACTCTGTATTGTTGCGTGATAGGGTAACTTTACTAATTGCAAAATAATTGTTTTTGGCTTGTCACCTAGTATTAGATGTTTCCATGTTCTCCTCTATGGAGCAGTCATAAAGAGGTTGATGGTAGTACCATTTACCAAAGTTCACCTGTCTGCGCTGCTAGCAAGAGAGGTGGGCCAGATCACGGACATCCAGTGCCTTACTAGACCTTTATTATTTACCATGTCCTACGTACCACATACAATATAAAACACTACTGAAGATCAGTGAGATCTGCCCTGTTAGTTTTTTTAGTCTTTGCTGGGTTCCTGTTTTCTGTGCTACATGCCGTTCATAAAACATAGAGTCTAATCCATGCGCTGTCTCCTAGGATCACTTAGTTCGGGAACCTCAGTCGAACATCTACTATTATAAAGAATTGAAGCCACAAAACAAGCCTCTAATACTCAATACATGAGCCCAGGTTAGGTAGGAATATATTTGCAGTTATGAAAGACTGCCCATATTCATTTTCCAACAGTCTTACCAAACTCTTCTGAGCAGTCTGATCTACAAAGTCCACTAGAAGACATCTATTTCCCACAAAGAAATAAGCCGACAGCTTAAAACGCTGACCTGCAGTTTCAGCTAAACGAAATGGTAGCCATTAATCTGCCTCGCAAGAGCGTCCATCACTCAAACTGTCCCATGCTTATAAGCACTTTTAAAGTAGATGCTAGCTGACCTTTCTTTCACTGGCATCATATACTTGTGGATTCTTTCTCGGTTATAATTTTTAACCGTAAATGCATTTTTTTTCTAATTTGTGTGCTTTAGTTTTGCTTTTATCGGTCTAATTTATAGATGTTGCTCCAAAATAGATCCTGGCGCCAGTATAAATTATGGTTTCATAATCTAAATTATTAAGGGGTCCATGCACGTATCCCTTTGTCGCTTTCCAAGTTTTCCTTCATGAAGCACCTTATTCTCTATATAACAGCAAAGCGACTAGGGAAGGACAAGTCCGTCATAGAGTCACCGCAGTCTGTGGTCACAGTAATATGTAACATATATGCACATCATTGTTCTTTGTGTTCCCCTCAACTGATGGGCAAACTGAACAGAAACTTCAGATTGCAGTCTACTCATGCCCCTAGCATTGACTATGTGCTGTTAAATACATTTCTAAATCAATAGGTTGGCTTTTATGAATGTAATATTTTTCTTGTTGTGATGGGATTTATATATAAAAAAAGCATAATTAACAGGATAAGACAAAAAGGTGATATAGGGTCCCGGGGATTTATGCATACGAGCTGAACATGCCGTACAAGCGCATCAAAGAATATGGTGATAATGGGTTTCAAATTTTTCTCCTCATTAATGTTATGCATCTTCACATTCTTCGAGGCTATTATGACAAATTCAATAGGACTATGTAGTAAAATGTTGACAGTCTTCAGGCTGGTCAAGTCGCGTCTGTAGGGAAATTATTTGGTACTTTAGGTATCGTTTTACTCCAATACATGTGGCTTTTCTGCAGTACAGATTACAAACAAGTTTACGTGATCCCAAAGCCACTTAGATGGCAGATGGACTGGCTCCATATCGATTTACAATTTGTGCTTGGGGGCACAGAAGTGTTCCTCATATTCTGCCAGATCAGTCAGGCTATCCCACATGTATTATATATACAAAGAAGCTGGATGTCACATACATTAAATAGTGTGAATTTAAAACTGTATCTTGTTGTGTTGACCTAGACAGCCATCAGGTGACTAAATCAGTAAATGTGAATAGCGGTACCAGAGCGCCAATAGCAGGGCAAAAATATTAAAAGGACTGATTTATTAATACACACAACGCGTTTCGGTGGACACAGCCACCTTCACCTGATGAAGGTGGCTGTGTCCACCTAAACGCGTTGTGTGTATTAATAAATCAGTCCTTTTAATATTTTTGCCCTGTTATTGGCGCTCTGGTACCGCTATTCACATTTACTGATTGTCCTTTTCCCCCTGTTGGGGTGCGGTAGAGCTGCCTTTAATCTATTGTTCTTTCATCTGTGGGAGCAATTTAATTAGAATTACTACCCTGGTTTTCCAAGCTTCGCTGCCCTAACCCCTCCGGAACGCTGCCGGGGGTGTTGGTGAAGCTGGGCGTCTATCTCGGCGTTACATGCTACTAACCTGACCACGTGATCCACCACCGAAAGATCAGGATCTGTGAACGCCGCTGGAAATAGATGACAGCCACCAACAGAGCGGAGCTTGTGGAGCTTTACACTGGGGTTGTGCAGAGGTGCACAACTTCATAAGGTTAGTAGCCATTCCCACACCCCTCTAACAATTGCAATACTGAGTCACCCATTGCGCCTTGTTCTCTCCTCTCTTTACATATCAGGTGACTAAATGGCTTTTGCATAGATCAGTGATCTCCAACCTGTGGCTTGGGAACCACTTGTGGCTCGAAGGACCATGATGTGTGGCTCATGGCTGCCTTCCAATTTTGTGCATTAGCATCGGGTCTAGCAAATTGCTATGAAGAGCTGGTCTCCAGATGGTGACTTTTGTGAGTAGCAGGGCTGTGGAGTCAGTAAGCCAAACCTCCGACTCCTCAATTTCCATGACACCGACTCCAACTCCACGACTCCCTCATACATGGATCATGTTTAAGTGATAAATTTACTGCAGCACAGATTAATCTCAGCTAAAAGTCTAGACCCTTAGATCAGGAATAGGACAGACATTTTTAGGACATTTCATAACTTTCCAAAATTCTTATGAAAAAATATTCCCACATCCTGCATTGAACTACTGTACCCAATTTATTACATATTTTAGGAGTCGGTCCATTTTATACCGACCACGACTCCGACTCCACAGCCCTGGTGAGTAGTTCCACATAGAAGAGCAGATCTGGATGCGCATATACTGGTCTATGGGTTGGGAAGATAAATTAAGTAAGTGCTATGCTGGACAGAGGGGTTGTTTGAAGCTGGATGCGATAGTGTGGTGAGAGGGCTTGACGCAAGAATACGATATGAGGGTATTGTGGGAACTCAAAGATGTAACTATACTGCCTTGGTGTGATTTTTGTGGGGAAGCTTTAGCTTTATTTCGATAATGGGGGCATCTGAGTGTCACTACTGTGGGGGAGGCAGGAGTTGGATGTTTTTATTCTGGGGTACTCTGGATATAGTTCTTGACCCTCTCTCAGCTGAATTTTTCTCTTGAGGTAAGAAACGTTAGGGACCACTGGCGTAGATGATTCACTGCACTCTCCTCAGTTGAAATAGCCCAGTTTTTACAATGATTACTACCTAGTCCATATCTATGATAAGTATCGAAGATTTGTTCAGACTCTTGCCCCCTATGAATTAGCTTTTCTATTTTATTTTACACAATCCACCTGAAGCTTGCATGTATGTCCAATTGTAACGTAGTGGGGCCATTCCGTGAGTTTAACATTTGACATACATTGCAAAAAAATCGCAACTTTTTCATTATTTAGTGCAAATTTTTATCCACTGCGTGTGAAAGAAGTATTCCTCTGAAATTTCAGCAGATTCTGTCGAGATGTAGTTGTGACATCTATTTGAAGCTGTTTGATAAATTAGTGGAGATGCCACAGGGGTTTCATACAGTGCAGTATAGAAAGAACAGTGAAATATACTGAATAGTTTGGTGATGTTGACAGGTATGTTTATAAGCACTGAAACTATCATTGTTATGACATGCACTTACAGAAATAATGAATCTTTACAACATTTTGTATTTCCAATAGTTTTACACGTGACAAGCAGGAACTCAGAGGAATGAACATATTTTGTTGATTACAAATAACTTCTGCTTTAAAATGTTTGCAAACCGTTACTGCTCAATTGTTAAAATCTGTTTGCCAACATAGCTGTATAACGATTACTTCTGCAAGTAATTGCCCAGAGCACGTAAAAAGCTGATTAAAATAAGTCTTTGTTTGTCTGGATGCTGTATAATGTAAATTCTCCAAGATATTAGACAAGGCAAAATGTAGTCCTTCGAAGGGTTTGGAGGCAAGGAAAAAGATCTTTTCTCCTTCCCAGTAGGAACCTGTGTAGGCAGAGCTTCCATTAAGAAGGCTCAATCAGTCTTGTATAGAATTGATGCTGACATTATCTCATTGTTACAAGGCATATCCTCAGCTTCCCTTGTGTTCACATTACTGACAAAAATGAGATTCCATATTATGCATTCGCTATCAGCTGTCCAATTATTTCAAAGATCCTGTCTACTTGACCTGAGATGTGCTCAACTATCTGCAGAATTACTTATTCCTTGGTAAAGGCTTGCTCCCTCTATTTTCTTTGGATGTGAATTATTATCGGTTATTTGTGTAATCACTGACTCAAATAAAAAAAGTTCTTACTTTACACTGCGTTTCATACATTTCCTGTTCTAATATTCTACATAATTATATTATTTCTATCACCAGAATTACTGGTTCCTACAAATCTGTTCATAATATCACTGCATCCTTCTTGGAAATGTTGAAACTGGTATACACTTAGTTTTTTTCATTTTTCTCATCAGTCAATCTGGTACATCAGCCATCAAAATAAAGTATTTACTAGGGATGTTTATTGACTTCTCTGTGCAAAGGTGTGAGGAAGCCATTGATAATGATGTGATCCTGCATGATCTATCAAGAGGTGGTAGCTTTTATTGCCTATGATTATAACGAGATGACTGCTGAAAAGTGATTACTGTAGAACACGAGGTGTCAACCTTTTATATGGCTAGAGAGAAATCTACAAGATTTACATTTTTTTTAATATAGATAGTGATATGAAAAAAAAGGAGTAATCAAAAATTCTTAAAAAAATATGTCTGCCAACATTTTTTTAATTAAACAATAGGTCATTTAATGTTGACACATTCCCATTCTATATAGTGTGCAGTTCTAAAAATATCATAGGATCACAGCACCTCAGTCCCAATGCTAACAGTTGGCAGGTGGTATACAAAAGATTTCGATAGCTTGGTGGCTCAGTGGTTAGCACTCCAACCTTGCAGCGCTGGGGTCCTGGGTTGATCTCCCACCAAGGACATCTTCTGCAAAGAGTTTGTATGTTCTCCCTGTGTTTGCATGGGTTTCCTTCAGGTCCGCTCATTTCTTTCCACACTACAAAGACATATTGGTAGGAAATTTAGATTGTGAGACCCAATGGGGACAGTGGTGATGTCTGTAAAGGGCCGTGGAATTTGTCACTTTTGGTCAGCGATGAGATAAGTCGCTGCCAGAAGAGTCTGCCAGCTACTCTCTCATACAAAACACAGGAGGCTCAGCTGTGCGTTCTCTTGTAAAGGGAAGTAGGGAAAGATAGATGTTGGTTAAACGCTCGCTCCTTCAGCTGAGAGTCATCTAATGTGTATGGGGATCTCAACTTACAAAAGAAAGGAGGATCACTGACTGCTCAGAACTCATGATCTACAGCTTATAAGGAGGTTATTTTTTTTACTCGATCTTAAATGAAAAACCAAATCTTTGGGATAGATTTACTCAGATTTCCCTATGTGCAAACCTTTCTTTTTCCTAAGCACAAACTTGATAAAATACGGGAAGCATCGATTGGAGCCACATATAGTTTAATATTGTTGTATTCATGTTAAAGCGCTCAATGCATCAATCTTTACCTATACTATTTTAATAAGTGGTCTATAAATATCCTCTTTCCAGAAAAAGTCTAGATGCTAAAAATGTCATAAAATATGTAACTAGGAACATCTGGGGAATATATTTTAAGTAGGTATTGAAACATAGATGCATTATTAATTATCAGATTGAGTTTCACACCATCTGTTTGTGCAGAAGAGAGTTTCTATGTCACAGATTGCACAGATTGTCATCTTTTAATGTATTCATTGCTTAGTCTTACTGCAGCAAGATGGACAAATTAGCATCCTTAAAAACAGGCTACAGGAGTGTAACTCATGGTACTTCGTAGCGTTGTTTATGCTAATTTATATAGCAAAATAAACATAAAATGGGTGTAATATCCATGTATAGATAAGTGTTGTGCTTTCTACAGCATACATAACACTTCTGTGTAATATGCTGATAGGTAGGGACTCTGCGTACGTGAGCGCTAATATCCCTGTATCTGTTCTACTGGACAACAGCCGTCTTCGGAGTAGATGCATTCAGCACTCTCAGAAAATTGACTTGGTCACAGGCGTTTCTTCAACCCTGTCATATGTAGTATGAAGGACATAACAAACGTGTATCATTAGACTCCGGGTCATTCTACCTATGTCATATAATAGTCCCAAGACATGAGGAAACTGGCGGAATATCTTTAGTATCTTGGGTAAAGAATTGATTGGTTTAGATTATCTGATGCAAGTCTTATTCTTTGTCAACATACCTATGATGACTCAAATAACAAGATTCCCAAGCTCAAATGTAAATTAGCTTTTCTTAACACAGTCCATTGAATTTATGCGGACGCTATATTTTGCCAACGGCTTTGTCAGAAATTGGAGAAATAATTTAATGCTAGCTGACCATGGATTCAATCAACTAATAAGCAAGTTTATATAGGTTGTCCTAGAAAATCACTGTACAGGGAGAGAGGTTTGTCTACTACGGTCACTGTCATACTGGCGTAGCTTACCCCAGGGGCATGCTGTGCTACTAAATAAAAATATGAATACATTTGACTCTCGTTATTCCGACTCGGTTTAAATGATCAAATTATTTTTCAGATTTGATCGTTGCCTACCTGAAGAATACATTCTAAACAGGTTTCTTTGTCTGAATTTCTCAGGAATTCTAAAAAATAAACTATGCAAGATAAAAAATGATCAGCTTGTTTCTTTGGACATAGTGGCAATCTTTTATTTTGTTTTCATTATTAAAATTTACAGCTATACCTAATATACCCCAGGAATCCATTATTTGTTCTAACATGAATCAGTGACATCAGTGAAATGTCTAACTGTAACAAATGTAATATTAGGATATTCCATCACATTTTAAATATTTAATGTACATCTAAAATTATTGATAGTTTTACTTTTCACGTAGTATTTCCAAATTTGTGACTATAATAGTGCACTCATACAATTTGCAGATAGCCTGGATTGTTAAAGTCAAATGCACTATAATGTGCACAGAATATGCTATCTTTTGATATAATACAGTATTCTTTAAAAAAAAAAAAAATTAAATGAAGAAAATACACAAACAAATGACAAGAGTTCGTCACGGAGTATGTTGCTTTCAGTTTATTTGTTTCTGTCCTGTGTTGCAATTTAGAAATGTCACAGAAGATCCGTCATTTCTCTCCTCCTCCTCCTTCCAATCCGAGTCTAGCAGTTAGGGAACTGAATGTAGCAGGAGCCTTTCCCCATTGCTCTATAAATGGTATTCACTTCTCTCAGCTGTCGGTCAGATAAAATGGAAGGCTGCAGAAGGAAGTTTAAAGTTGAGTCTGTACAAGATTTCTGTGTCTGGATATGCCGAAAATCATAGCGACTGAGAAAAGCTTCTATTTTTTTTATGGAAGAGTAACAGTGGTTTTAATTCTTATTTCATTAATCAATAGTACACATGAAAATAACAAACTTTATGATATATCATATCAGAAAAATTTGCTTCTTTCTCAGTCAGGACTGATTATTCATTCTCAAAATTCTCAATTCATGGATAAACTCATTATTCAGTGTTACATTACTGATGACCGTTTCTTCTGTTAAGATTCCATGTAGATGAGAGAGGATCTCTGTTTATCTCTTCCCTTCTCTTCCCTCCTCCCCTTTACATGGAGTGGGCAGCAAGTATCAGCCATTAGATTCTCTTTAAGGGGGTTCATGATCTTTTGTAATCTGTTTGACAGTAGCTGTGATCCATTTTTCTTAATTGACTTGTGTTGGGCTTGTCAGGTATCGGTTTTCTTTTTTTCCTTATTTGAAAGTGCTGAGCTATTCTAACAAAATCCCTGCACCTAGGCACGATTTAGATTTTTTGGCGGCATTGCACTTTTGGTTTGTCATTGGAAAGATCTCCCAACTAGCTTGTGGTATAAGAATTTTGGAGACATATGTAAAGACTTTCTCCAGAAGTCTTACTGCACAGCCACCATTTAATAGCTGCAAGTGCCTGGTCTTCAAAACTAAAATGTACAAACTAGCAAACAAAATAGTTTGATTGACTTGTACTATGTAAAGTAATTTATACAGTAAAATAACACATCTATGACTGAGGACAACCACTGCCTCTTCATATTGTATTTTGCTGGTTCAGATTGTTTTTTATATCAATGCTGGGAAGCCAGTACAGTACTTCTATAACATATCAATTATTTGTCTCTAATAGGTTATGCAAGTTGTAAAAGAACAAATCATGAGAGCACTCACAAACAAGCCGAGTTCTCTGGACCAATTCAAGAGTAGACTGCAGAACCTCAGCTACACAGAAATCCTGAAAATACGTCAGTCAGAAAGAATGAACCAGGAAGATTTCCAGTCCCGTCCTATACTGTAAGTAATCCATCTCTGTAATGCTAATCATCTGTAAAGCATGAAAAGTGTAACTATATGTG
Organism: Phyllobates terribilis; assembly: GCF_046119375.1. Lineage (NCBI taxonomy): Eukaryota > Metazoa > Chordata > Amphibia > Anura > Dendrobatidae > Phyllobates > Phyllobates terribilis. Next base: position 266,084,948 of record NW_027362764.1, on the reverse strand, counting down.
TATACAGTTGAAACCAGAAGTTTACATACAAAAAAAGACACATATGCATGTTTTTCTCAATATCTGACATGAAATCAGAATAAACCTTTCCCGTTTTAGGTCAATTAGGCTATGTTCCCACGATGCAGAAATGAAGCAGAAAATTTCTGCAGCATTTCTGCATCTCCCTGGCAGAAAAAACGCATGCAGATTGTGCATGCGTTTTTCCTGCGGAATACATGCGGATTCACATGCGTTTCCGCATGCAGATTGACAAGCGCTTTCCAGGCGATTAGCATCACTTGGAAAGTGCTTGACAACTAGGTCACACTATATAAATCCATGCAAACAGCATGGATTTATATAGTGTGACCGTAAAACAATGCTTAAAATAAATCTATACTCACCCCCGATGCCCCGGCGTGTACTGCAGCGCTCGTTCCTGGCTGGTTCCCGGCTGCCGGCATATCGCGAGACACAGCGGTGAAGGGCCTGCGGTCACATGACTGTGACGTCACCGAAGGTCCTTCAGCGCTGCCGCCATGCCGAGAGAAGCCGTCGGAAAGGTGAATATAAACTTTATTTGTTATTTTATTCTTTTTTTTACAGGTACAATGGTACCCAGGTCTGGATGAGAGTCTTCTCTCCTCCAGAACTGGGTACCATCCGCACATTGAATCGCATATTATCCGCGTGTACAAATGTACAGACACGGATTCTATGCATCTCAATGCAAGTCAATGGCGGCGCTTCCGTAAAATTAATGAACATGCTGCGGATTTATGAGCGCTGCAGAAATGCTGCGGAAAAATCCGCAGCATGTTCATTAATTTTGTGGAAGCGCCGCCATTGACTTGCATTGAGATGCATAGAATCCGTGTCTGTACATTTGTACACGCGGATAATAACATGCTGCGGATTTATGAGCGCTGCAGAAATGCTGCAGAAAAATCCGCAGCATGTGCATTGACATTGCGGAATGCCATTGGGGACCATGGGGTGCGGATTACCAAGCATTTTTGATGCGTTTACGCTGCGGAAATTCCGCAGCGGAAACGCATGAAAAACGCATCGTGGACACGCAGCCTTAGGATTACCATAATGTTTAATATTTGCTAAATGCCAGAATAATAAGAGAGAGAGAATGTTTTAAGGCATTTTTATTACTTACTGCAAAGTCAAAAGTTTACATACATTTCATTAGTATTTGGTACCATCGCCCTTAAACTGAATGACTTGGGTCAAAAGTTTGGGATATCCTTCCACAAGCTTCTCACAATAGTTGGTCGGAATTTGGGCCCATTTCTCCTGACAAAACTGGTGTAACTGATCCAGGTTTGTAGATTGCCTTGCTCACACCTGCTTTTTCAGCTTTGCCCATAAATTTTCAATAGGATTTTGAGATCAGGGCTTTGTGATGGCCACTATAAAACATGGACTTTGTTATTCTTAAGCCACTTTTTTATGATTTTGGCAGTATGCTTCTGGTCATTGTCCATTTGGAAGACCAATTTCCGCCCAAGCTTTAATTTCCTGGCTGATGTCTTGAGATGTTGCTTCATTATTGCCACATAATCTTCTTTTCTCATGATGCCATCTATTTTGTGAAGTGCACCAGTCCCTCCTGCAGCAAAATAACCCCACAGCATGATGCTGCCATCTCCGTGTTTCAAAGTTGGGATGGTGTTCTTAGGCTTCCAAGCTTCTCCCTTTTTCCTTCAAACGTAACGATGGTCATTATGCCCAAAAAGTTCAATTTCAGTTTAATCAGACCACAGGACATCTCTCCAAAATTTAAGGTCTTTGTTCCTGTGTGCATTTGCAAACATTAATCTGGCTTTTTATGTTTCTTTTGGAGTAATGGCTTCTTCCTGGCAGAGTAGCCTTTCAGCCCATGTTGATACAGTACTCGTTTCACTGTGGATATTGACACAGTCTCACCAGCTTTCGCCATCATCTTCACAAGGTCTTTTGCTTTTGTCCTTGGGTTGATATGCACATGTCGGACCACGTTCATCTCTGGGACACAGAACCCGTCACCTTCCTGAGCGGTATGATGGCTGGACATTCACATCTTGTTTGTACTTGCGTATAATTGTTTTACAGATGAACGAGGCGCCTTCAGGTACTTGAAATTGTACCCAAGGATGAACCAGATTTCTGCAAGTCCACAATTCTCTTCCTGATATCTTGGCTGATTTGTTTAGACTTTCCAATGATGTTACACAAAGAAGCAGTATTTCAGGTGTGCATTAAAATACATCCACAGATGTGTCTTTAATTAACTCAGATGTTGCCAAAAAACCTATTAGAACCTTCCAAACACATGACATCATCATATGGGCAGTCCAGAATTGTTTAAAGGGAACCTGTCATGTCCTGTCTACTATGTAAACTGCTCCCATTGCGTTATTAGTGATGCAATGCACTTGCCCTATGATGAGTGGCTCAGGCTGCAGACAGTGAAGCTGGGATCTACACAGCTTCATTGCGCATGCGCTATGACGAGCGGCTCCCAGCGCTGAAAGCTTTGCTGGCTGGCCATGTCATACTGCGCAAGAACCCCATACTTACTTCAGCCCAAGCAGGGAGCAGAATTCAAATGCGTGGGCGGCGCCAGCCCTGACTGAATGCGAGGATCACACCCCTATGACTAAATGAGCAGGTATGATATAACTATATAAAGTGCTATATACTCATGATATTAGTGCCAATTTTAATGAAAAAAGCGTGTTAGTGATGCAAATAACAACGCAATGGGGGAAGTTTACATAGTAGACAGGACATGACAGGTTCCCTTTAAAGGCATAGTAATCTTAATGTATCTACACTTTTGACTTTGCAGTAAGTAATAAAAATGGCTTAAAATATTCTCTCTCTCTCTCTCTCTCTCTCTCTCATTATTCTGGCATTTGGAAAATGTTAAAAATTATGGTAATCCTAATTGACCTAAAACGGGAAAGGTTTATTCTGATTTCATGTCAGGTATTGAGAAAAACATGCATATGTGTCTTGTTATATAGTGTATGGAAACTTCTGGTTTCAACTGTATCTATCTATCTATGTGTGTGTGTGTGTGTGTGTGTGTGTGTGTGTGTGTGTATATATTTTATATAAAGTATGTATATATTCTATACACTCCTGAAAATTTAATTTGCAGCCCCAAGGATTAATAGACATGTTAATGATATGCAAATGATGAAAAAATGGAAACAACATTTTCAAAAATACAGATAATTTCATATTGAATATGAGTGCCACATGCAGAAATTCACATACTTGCACATCTTGGCTGCCATTAATGAGGTCACTAATGGTTGTCTGAGGAATGTTCTATCATGTTGAATGCCCTTTGTCACGCAAATCGTCAGGATCCACTGCTGGCAGCTTCCTTTGCAGTTCCCGACCACTGACGTCTCAGGCCACACAAGCTGCTCATAGTAGCTCAGACAACATACGGCCTGTTGTTGTCGTGCTGAAAAATGGCTCTTAGGTTAATCTGGAGTATATATATATATATATATGTATGTGTATATATATATATGTATGTGTATATATATATATATGTATGTGTATATATATATGTATGTATGTATATATATATATATATATATATATATATATATATATGTACATACATACATACATACACTAGCTATTGAAACCTTTCTACGCCCGGGTTGTGAGCATTTTTATTGGTACGTTTTTTAATTTTATTAATGGCACTGGAGTCAGCACATGTGCATACCGAGCTATCCTGCGCCAGGACATTAAAGACATTCTCTGCGAATTTGCATATACAGTGTCTTCAATAAAATGGCGCCGTAGTGTGGTATGCACACGTGCTGACTCCGGCGCCTCACTGCACAAGCGCCACCCATTCCGGCTTCGGACAGAAGGACGCGTTCAGCATATATAAGATGTACTGAGAATACAGGGGGTGTACTCGCTTACGCTGAGCGCTGTATATATAACGTACTGAGAATACAGGGGGGTGTACTCACTTATGCTAAGTGCTGTATATATAATATACTGAGAATACAGGGGATGTACTCGATTACGCTGAGCGCTGTGTGTATAACATACTGAGAATACAGGGGGGTGTACTCACGCTGATCGCTGTAGATGTAACATACTGAGAATACAGGGGGTGTACTCACGCTGAGCGCTGTATGTATAACGTACTGAGAATACAGGGGGTGTAGTCACTTACGCTGAATTCTGTATGTATAACGTACTGAGAATGCAGGGGGTGTACTCACGCTGAGCGCTGAATGTATAACATACTGAAAATACAGGGGGTGTACTCACTTATGCTGAGCACTGTAGATGTAATGGACTGCGAATACAGGGGGTGTAGCCACTTATGCTGAGCGCTGCATATATAACGTACCGAGAATACAGGGGGGTGTACTCACGCTGAGCACTGTATGTATAACGTACTGAGAATACAGGGGGATGTACTCACTTATGCTGAGTGCTGTATATATAATGTACTGAGAATACAGGGGGGTGTACTTACTTAACACTGAGCGGTGTTTATATAACGTACTGAGAATACAGAGGGGTGTACTCACTTACGCTGAGCGCTGTATGTATAACATACTGAGAATACAGGGGGTGTACTCACTTATGCTGAGAGCTGTAGATTTAACCAAATGAACATACAGGGGGGTGTACTCAATTACGCTGAGCGCTGTATATATAACGTACTGAGAATACAGGGGGGTGTACTTTCTTACGCTGAATGCTGTACGTATAACGTACTGAGAATATAGGTGGGTGTACTCACATACTCTTAGCGCTGTATATATATAATGTACTGAGAATACAGGGGTGTACTCACTTATGCTGAACGCTGTATATATATCGTACTGAGAATACAGGAGGGTGTACTCACTTACGCTGAGCGCTGTATGTATAGTGTACTGAGAATACAGGAGGGTGTACTCACTCTGAGTGCAGTATGCATAACTTACTGAGAATACAGGGGGGTGTACTCACTAACGCTGAGCACTGTAGATGTAACGTACTGAGAATACAGGGGGTGTACTCACTTATGCTGAGCGCTGTATATGCACTGCTCAAAAAAATAAAGGGGGCACTTAAACAACAGAATATAACTCCAAGTAAATCAAACTGTCCACTTAGGAAGCAACACTGATTGACAATCAATTTCACATGCTGTTGTGCAAATGGAATAAACAATAGATGGAAATTATTGGCAATTATCAAGACACCCTCAATAAAGGCAATAAAGGAGTGGTTCTGCAGGTGGGGACCAGAGACCACATCTCAGTAACAATGCTTTCTGGCTGATGTTTTGGTCACTTTTGAATGTTGGTTGTGCTTTCACACTCGTTGTAGCATGAGACGGACACTACAACCCACGGCAGTTGCTCAGGTAGTGCAGCTCATCCAGGATGGGACATCAATGCGAGCTGTGGCAAGAAGGTTTGCTGTGTCTGTCAGCGTAGTGTCCAGAGGCTGGAGGCGCTACCAGGAGACAGGCCAGTACACCAGGAGACGTGCAGGGGGACGTAGGAGGGCAACAACCCAGCAGCAGGACCGCAACCTCCGCCTTTGTGCAAGGAGGAACAGGAGAAGAACTGCCAGAGCCCTGTAAAATGACCTCCAGCGGGCCACAAATGTGCATGTATCTGCACAAACGGTTAGAAACCGACTCCGTGAGGGTGGTATGAGGGCCAAAACTTCCACAGATGGGGGTTGTGCTCATAGCCCAACACCGTGCAGGACGCTTGGCATTTGCCACAGAACACCAGGATTGGCAAAGTCGCCACTGGGGCCCTGTGTTCTTCACAGATGAAAGCACACTGAGCACATGTGACAGACATGACAGAGTCTGGAGACGCCGTGGAGAGTGTAATGCACACGCCCGGACTGACTGGCGTGTGCGTGTTTATGTAGTGATTCCACTGTGCCATGAACCGGAGAGTGCCTGGAGGGGCGTAACTAAGTATCTGCCCGATCCGACCAAGGTCGCACGACGGCATACGACACCAGTGCACCAGGGAGGAACCGAGCAGAGGAACCAGGGTCTACTCCAGGTCAGACTCCGGACACGGCTGTTGACCCACACCGGGGAATACAGGAACAGGCAGACTAGAGCACAGGCTGGGTAGGGTCCAGTACAGACTGGGAGACAAATTCGAAACCGCAGACGCGGTAGACAGAGCTGAGCAAAGCGAAAACCGCAGACGCGGCGGACAGAGCAAAGCAAAGCGAAAACCGCAGACGCGGCGGACAGAGCTGAGCAAAGCGAAAACCGCAGACGCGGCGGACAGAGCTGAGCAAAGCGAAAACCGCAGACGCGGGGCGGACAGAGCAGAGCAAAGCGAAAACCGCAGACGCGGCGGACAGAGCAGAGCAAAGCGAAAACCGCAGACGCGGCTGACAGAGCTGAGCAAAGCGAAAACCGCAGACGCGGTGGACAGAGCTGAGCAAAGCGAAAACCGCAGACGCGGCGGACAGAGCTGAGCAAAGCGAAAACCGCAGACGCGGCGGACAAAGCAAAGCGAAAACCGCAGACGCGGCGGACAGAGCTGAGCAAAGCGAAAACCGCAGACGCGGTGGGAACAGGGCTCTGTTCACACGGAACAGACTAGAAGGGAAAGGCAGAACCAGATACCCACAGGGTACTTGCAGAGAAGTAGCGAGTGGACCACAAACTCACAAACGGAAGTACAGTGACAACGAGCAGGAGTTAGGTACGAGTTCAGACTCTGCAGAAAAAGGAATGGAACGGACATAGAGAAAAAACAGGTAAAAGATAGGAGAGAGTTCAGACTGGAACTGAGTGTACGGAGGAGACAGACACTGCAGCGGGATACAGGAGCGGGTCTGGGAATACGGCCCCCAGAGAGGCAGGATGAACAGGCAAGGAGCGTGTTCAGACTGGCCTGGAAATACAGCCTCCAGGAAGGCGGAACGAACAGGCAAGGAACGAGTACAGACTGCAGGTTAAGGTACACAGATAGGACACAGTACAGACACGGGAACTGATACCGCAAGGCAGGAGACATAGACAGGACTCAGTTCAGACACGGGAACTGATACCGCAAGGCAGGAGACAAAGACAGGACTCAGTTCAGACACGGGAACTGATACCGCAAGGCAGGAGACAAAGAACGGGACCTGGCACCTTCAGAGTGCAAGCACACACTGAATGAAACACTATGCTCAGGCAGGGGTTGATTGCCGCAGCTGGGTTATATACCAGTTGACAGACATCAATAGGCTGAGGACGCACAAGGGGTGTGACCCACAGCAGGTACAAAAAGCAGGAAGTGATCGGGCTCCGCCCTTAAGCAGCAGAAACAGACACAAACAGACAGCATGGAGGGAAGCCAGAGAGACATTCTGGACAGGAGATCAAGTGCGCGCTCTTGCACAGTGGGAGATGGACCACTATGCAAGGACGCCGCCAGGTATGTTACAGTACCCCCCCCCTTACGCCCCCTCTTCTTCAGGCCTGCCAGAATCTTCCGCAGGGAATTTGAGGGCCAATTCTTCACTTCGAAGAGATCACTTCCACTGTCCACCGGAAAAACTGGTCTCCTCTGGGTAGCTAGGATGCTACCTCCCATCCAGCCACCCTTAGCAACAGACGAAATGGGTGGAGTACCAGGAACAGCACACAAGGAAGTCTCACTCCACATACTTTCAGGTGGCATCCCATAGGGTACAGGAGACAACTGGAAGTCCTCCACCGGGTTGGAGGGGGACAGAGACTTGGGGGTAATCTCTGCTTCGAGGTACATCTTGTCAAGCTCACAGGAAGAAATAGATGGGTTATCAGGTACAGGATGAGGAAAAGTCACTGTCTCTTTGTTATCTGGTGGTACCCCGGAGGATTCAGGAAACAACTGGAGGTCCTCCGCCGGGTCAGAAGAGTGCAGAGGCTCAGAGAAAACATCTGCTTCAGAGTACACTAGGTCGGACTCGCTGGACGAAGCAGGCGAGGTATCTGGTACCGAGTATAGGAAAGTCTCTGTCCGTTTACCACCAGGTGGCACACCGAAGGGTTCTGGAGACAACTGGCGGTCCTCCGCCTGATCAGAGGGGTGTAGAGACTCATGGGTAACCTCTGCTTCGGAGTACACTAGGTCGGACTCACTGGATGAAGCAAGCGAGGTATCAGATCCAGGATATAGGAAAATCTCTGTCCATTCACCACCAGGTGGCACCCCGATGGGTTCTGGAGACAACTGGAGGTCCTCCGCCTGGTCGGAGGGGTGTAGAGACTCGGGAGTAACCTCTGCTTCGGAGTACACTAGGTTGGACTCACTGGACGAAGAGAGCGAGGTATCAGGTACAGAGTATAGGAGAGTCTCTGTCCTTTCGCTACCAGGTAGCACCCCGAAGGGTCCTGGAGACAACTGGAGGTCCTCCGCCTGGTCAGAGGGGTGTAGAGACTCGGAGGTAACTACCACTTTGGGGTACCCATTGTCAGGCTCACAGGACGAAGCGGACAAAGTATCGAGTACCGGGTGTAGAGAAGTCTCTCTCCATTTGTCATTGAGTGGTATCCCGGAGGATTCAGGAGGCAACAGGGGATCCTCCGCCAGGTAGTAGAGGTGCACAGACTCTGAGGTAACCACAGCTTTGGAGCATCCTTGGACATGCACACCGGTTAAAGTGGGTGAAGCATCTGATGCCGGGTGCAGGAAGTTCTCCTGTGTGGAGTCTGGATGGGCAGAAGTCTCTTCGGGCAGGAGAACTGGTGCACTACCCACGCACATTACCCGTTGGGGCTTCTCCGGGATACAGGGAGATGAAGCTTCAGTAGGGACTTCAAGGTTGGGGTCAGGAGGTCTCAGGGAGGACAGACCCTGGCGTGACTGCTTGCCTCTACGTCTAGCACGTCTGGACTGCCTCTTGAGGTTGGGAGAAGTATTCCGGAAAGCGTAGTCACCCTGTGAGGATTCTGGGTGGGCAGTAGTCTCATTGGGCTGGAGGACTATTGCGCTACCCACACACATTACCCATTGGGGCTGCTCCGGGATATTGGGAAGTGAAGCTTCAGCAGGAGCCTCCGGGTTAGGATCATCGAAGACCATTAGAAAGGCCACCAGGAAGGCCATTAGGTCCAGGAGGATCGGATCCTGTGTTTCATATAGGGGGTTGATCCATTCCAAGGCATCACCCGCCAGGTAAGACATAATGAATGCCACCTTAACCCGATCGGTGGGAAAACATAGAGGGTAGAACTTGAAGTGTAGCATGCATTGCTCCACAAATGCACGACTTTGTCTTGGATCCCCATAATAACGTAGCGGATCCGCAGGAACGAGAGCAGATAGATCCATCTGGACGGGTGCGTAATTCGCCTGGAACTCAGCTAAAGGGGAAAAAAAAAAAAAAAAAAATGTATTTTAATGCATGTATTCGCTGGAAAACTTCTCAGAGAGCGAAGGCCGTGGGGCTCAACGGGAACCATGGCCTGAGCATGCTGTAATGCACACGGCCGGACTGACTGGCGTGTGCGTGTTTATGTAGTGATTCCACTGTGCCATGAACCGGAGAGTGCCTGGAGGGGCGTAACTAAGTATCTGCCCGATCCGACCAAGGTCGCACGACGGCATACGACGCCAGTGCACCAGGGAGGAACCGAGCAGAGGAACCAGGGTCTACTCCAGGTCAGACTCCGGACACGGCTGTTGACCCACACCGGGGAATACAGGAACAGGCAGACTAGAGCACAGGCTGGGTAGGGTCCAGTACAGACTGGGAGACAAATTCGAAACCGCAGACGCGGTAGACAGAGCTGAGCAAAGCGAAAACCGCAGACGCGGCGGACAGAGCTGAGCAAAGCGAAAACCGCAGACGCGGCGGACAGAGCAAAGCAAAGCGAAAACCGCAGACGCGGCGGACAAAGCAAAGCGAAAACCGCAGACGCGGCGGACAGAGCTGAGCAAAGCGAAAACCGCAGACGCGGTGGGAACAGGGCTCTGTTCACACGGAACAGACTAGAAGGGAAAGGCAGAACCAGATACCCACAGGGTACTTGCAGAGAAGTAGCGAGTGGACCACAAACTCACAAACGGAAGTACAGTGACAACGAGCAGGAGTTAGGTACGAGTTCAGACTCTGCAGAAAAAGGAATGGAACGGACATAGAGAAAAAACAGGTAAAAGATAGGAGAGAGTTCAGACTGGAACTGAGTGTACGGAGGAGACCGACACTGCAGCGGGATACAGGAGCGGGTCTGGGAATACGGCCCCCAGAGAGGCAGGACGAACAGGCAAGGAGCGTGTTCAGACTGGCCTGGAAATACAGCCTCCAGGAAGGCGGAACGAACAGGCAAGGAACGAGTACAGACTGCAGGTTAAGGTACACAGATAGGACACAGTACAGACACGGGAACTGATACCGCAAGGCAGGAGACATAGACAGGACTCAGTTCAGACACGGAAACTGATACCGCAAGGCAGGAGACAAAGACAGGACTCAGTTCAGACACGGGAACTGATACCGCAAGGCAGGAGACAAAGAACGGGACCTGGCACCTTCAGAGTGCAAGCACACACTGAATGAAACACTATGCTCAGGCAGGGGTTGATTGCCGCAGCTGGGTTATATACCAGTTGACAGACATCAATAGGCTGAGGACGCACAAGGGGTGTGACCCACAGCAGGTACAAAAAGCAGGAAGTGATCGGGCTCCGCCCTTAAGCAGCAGAAACAGACACAAACAGACAGCATGGAGGGAAGCCAGAGAGACATTCTGGACAGGAGATCAAGTGCGCGCTCTTGCACAGTGGGAGATGGACCACTATGCAAGGACGCCGCCAGGTATGTTACAGTACCCCCCCCCTTACGCCCCCTCTTCTTCAGGCCTGCCAGAATCTTCCGCAGGGAATTTGAGGGCCAATTCTTCACTTCGAAGAGATCACTTCCACTGTCCACCGGAAAAACTGGTCTCCTCTGGGTAGCTAGGATGCTACCTCCCATCCAGCCACCCTTAGCAACAGACGAAATGGGTGGAGTACCAGGAACAGCACACAAGGAAGTCTCACTCCACATACTTTCAGGTGGCATCCCATAGGGTACAGGAGACAACTGGAAGTCCTCCACCGGGTTGGAGGGGGACAGAGACTTGGGGGTAATCTCTGCTTCGAGGTACATCTTGTCAAGCTCACAGGAAGAAATAGATGGGTTAGCAGGTACAGGATGAGGAAAAGTCACTGTCTCTTTGTTATCTGGTGGTACCCCGGAGGATTCAGGAAACAACTGGAGGTCCTCCGCCGGGTCAGAAGAGTGCAGAGGCTCAGAGAAAACATCTGCTTCAGAGTACACTAGGTCGGACTCGCTGGACGAAGCAGGCGAGGTATCTGGTACCGAGTATAGGAAAGTCTCTGTCCGTTTACCACCAGGTGGCACACCGAAGGGTTCTGGAGACAACTGGCGGTCCTCCGCCTGATCAGAGGGGTGTAGAGACTCATGGGTAACCTCTGCTTCGGAGTACACTAGGTCGGACTCACTGGATGAAGCAAGCGAGGTATCAGATCCAGGATATAGGAAAATCTCTGTCCATTCACCACCAGGTGGCACCCCGATGGGTTCTGGAGACAACTGGAGGTCCTCCGCCTGGTCGGAGGGGTGTAGAGACTCGGGAGTAACCTCTGCTTCGGAGTACACTAGGTTGGACTCACTGGACGAAGAGAGCGAGGTATCAGGTACAGAGTATAGGAGAGTCTCTGTCCTTTCGCTACCAGGTAGCACCCCGAAGGGTCCTGGAGACAACTGGAGGTCCTCCGCCTGGTCAGAGGGGTGTAGAGACTCGGAGGTAACTACCACTTTGGGGTACCCATTGTCAGGCTCACAGGACGAAGCGGACAAAGTATCGAGTACCGGGTGTAGAGAAGTCTCTCTCCATTTGTCATTGAGTGGTATCCCGGAGGATTCAGGAGGCAACAGGGGATCCTCCGCCAGGTAGTAGAGGTGCACAGACTCTGAGGTAACCACAGCTTTGGAGCATCCTTGGACATGCACACCGGTTAAAGTGGGTGAAGCATCTGATGCCGGGTGCAGGAAGTTCTCCTGTGTGGAGTCTGGATGGGCAGAAGTCTCTTCGGGCAGGAGAACTGGTGCACTACCCACGCACATTACCCGTTGGGGCTTCTCCGGGATACAGGGAGATGAAGCTTCAGTAGGGACTTCAAGGTTGGGGTCAGGAGGTCTCAGGGAGGACAGACCCTGGCGTGACTGCTTGCCTCTACGTCTAGCACGTCTGGACTGCCTCTTGAGGTTGGGAGAAGTATTCCGGAAAGCGTAGTCACCCTGTGAGGAGTCTGGGTGGGCAGTAGTCTCATTGGGCTGGAGGACTATTGCGCTACCCACACACATTACCCATTGGGGCTGCTCCGGGATATTGGGAAGTGAAGCTTCAGCAGGAGCCTCCGGGTTAGGATCATCGAAGACCATTAGAAAGGCCACCAGGAAGGCCATTAGGTCCAGGAGGATCGGATCCTGTGTTTCATATAGGGGGTTGATCCATTCCAAGGCATCACCCGCCAGGTAAGACATAATGAATGCCACCTTAACCCGATCGGTGGGAAAACATAGAGGGTAGAACTTGAAGTGTAGCATGCATTGCTCCACAAATGCACGACTTTGTCTTGGATCCCCATAATAACGTAGCGGATCCGCAGGAACGAGAGCAGATAGATCCATCTGGACGGGTGCGTAATTCGCCTGGAACTCAGCTAAAGGGGAAAAAAAAAAAAAAAAAATGTATTTTAATGCATGTATTTGCTGGAAAACTTCTCAGAGAGCGAAGGCCGTGGGGCTCAACGGGAACCATGGCCTGAGCATGCTGTAATGCACACGGCCGGACTGACTGGCGTGTGCGTGTTTATGTAGTGATTCCACTGTGCCATGAACCGGAGAGTGCCTGGAGGGGCGTAACTAAGTATCTGCCCGATCCGACCAAGGTCGCACGACGGCATACGACGCCAGTGCACCAGGGAGGAACCGAGCAGAGGAACCAGGGTCTACTCCAGGTCAGACTCCGGACACGGCTGTTGACCCACACCGGGGAATACAGGAACAGGCAGACTAGAGCACAGGCTGGGTAGGGTCCAGTACAGACTGGGAGACAAATTCGAAACCGCAGACGCGGCGGACAGAGCTGAGCAAAGCGAAAACCGCAGACGCGGCGGACAGAGCTGAGCAAAGCGAAAACCGCAGACGCGGCGGACAGAGCAAAGCAAAGCGAAAACCGCAGACGCGGCGGACAAAGCAAAGCGAAAACCGCAGACGCGGCGGACAGAGCTGAGCAAAGCGAAAACCGCAGACGCGGTGAGAACAGGGCTCTGTTCACACGGAACAGACTAGAAGGGAAAGGCAGAACCAGATACCCACAGGGTACTTGCAGAGAAGTAGCGAGTGGACCACAAACTCACAAACGGAAGTACAGTGACAACGAGCAGGAGTTAGGTACGAGTTCAGACTCTGCAGAAAAAGGAATGGAACGGACATAGAGAAAAAACAGGTAAAAGATAGGAGAGAGTTCAGACTGGAACTGAGTGTACGGAGGAGACCGACACTGCAGCGGGATACAGGAGCGGGTCTGGGAATACGGCCCCCAGAGAGGCAGGATGAACAGGCAAGGAGCGTGTTCAGACTGGCCTGGAAATACAGCCTCCAGGAAGGCGGAACGAACAGGCAAGGAACGAGTACAGACTGCAGGTTAAGGTACACAGATAGGACACAGTACAGACACGGGAACTGATACCGCAAGGCAGGAGACATAGACAGGACTCAGTTCAGACACGGGAACTGATACCGCAAGGCAGGAGACAAAGACAGGACTCAGTTCAGACACGGGAACTGATACCGCAAGGCAGGAGACAAAGAACGGGACCTGGCACCTTCAGAGTGCAAGCACACACTGAATGAAACACTATGCTCAGGCAGGGGTTGATTGCCGCAGCTGGGTTATATACCAGTTGACAGACATCAATAGGCTGAGGACGCACAAGGGGTGTGACCCACAGCAGGTACAAAAAGCAGGAAGTGATCGGGCTCCGCCCTTAAGCAGCAGAAACAGACACAAACAGACAGCATGGAGGGAAGCCAGAGAGACATTCTGGACAGGAGATCAAGTGCGCGCTCTTGCACAGTGGGAGATGGACCACTATGCAAGGACGCCGCCAGGTATGTTACAGTACCCCCCCCCCTTACGCCCCCTCTTCTTCAGGCCTGCCAGAATCTTCCGCAGGGAATTTGAGGGCCAATTCTTCACTTCGAAGAGATCACTTCCACTGTCCACCGGAAAAACTGGTCTCCTCTGGGTAGCTAGGATGCTACCTCCCATCCAGCCACCCTTAGCAACAGACGAAATGGGTGGAGTACCAGGAACAGCACACAAGGAAGTCTCACTCCACATACTTTCAGGTGGCATCCCATAGGGTACAGGAGACAACTGGAAGTCCTCCACCGGGTTGGAGGGGGACAGAGACTTGGGGGTAATCTCTGCTTCGAGGTACATCTTGTCAAGCTCACAGGAAGAAATAGATGGGTTATCAGGTACAGGATGAGGAAAAGTCACTGTCTCTTTGTTATCTGGTGGTACCCCGGAGGATTCAGGAAACAACTGGAGGTCCTCCGCCGGGTCAGAAGAGTGCAGAGGCTCAGAGAAAACATCTGCTTCAGAGTACACTAGGTCGGACTCGCTGGACGAAGCAGGCGAGGTATCTGGTACCGAGTATAGGAAAGTCTCTGTCCGTTTACCACCAGGTGGCACACCGAAGGGTTCTGGAGACAACTGGCGGTCCTCCGCCTGATCAGAGGGGTGTAGAGACTCATGGGTAACCTCTGCTTCGGAGTACACTAGGTCGGACTCACTGGATGAAGCAAGCGAGGTATCAGATCCAGGATATAGGAAAATCTCTGTCCATTCACCACCAGGTGGCACCCCGATGGGTTCTGGAGACAACTGGAGGTCCTCCGCCTGGTCGGAGGGGTGTAGAGACTCGGGAGTAACCTCTGCTTCGGAGTACACTAGGTTGGACTCACTGGACGAAGAGAGCGAGGTATCAGGTACAGAGTATAGGAGAGTCTCTGTCCTTTCGCTACCAGGTAGCACCCCGAAGGGTCCTGGAGACAACTGGAGGTCCTCCGCCTGGTCAGAGGGGTGTAGAGACTCGGAGGTAACTACCACTTTGGGGTACCCATTGTCAGGCTCACAGGACGAAGCGGACAAAGTATCGAGTACCGGGTGTAGAGAAGTCTCTCTCCATTTGTCATTGAGTGGTATCCCGGAGGATTCAGGAGGCAACAGGGGATCCTCCGCCAGGTAGTAGAGGTGCACAGACTCTGAGGTAACCACAGCTTTGGAGCATCCTTGGACATGCACACCGGTTAAAGTGGGTGAAGCATCTGATGCCGGGTGCAGGAAGTTCTCCTGTGTGGAGTCTGGATGGGCAGAAGTCTCTTCGGGCAGGAGAACTGGTGCACTACCCACGCACATTACCCGTTGGGGCTTCTCCGGGATACAGGGAGATGAAGCTTCAGTAGGGACTTCAAGGTTGGGGTCAGGAGGTCTCAGGGAGGACAGACCCTGGCGTGACTGCTTGCCTCTACGTCTAGCACGTCTGGACTGCCTCTTGAGGTTGGGAGAAGTATTCCGGAAAGCGTAGTCACCCTGTGAGGATTCTGGGTGGGCAGTAGTCTCATTGGGCTGGAGGACTATTGCGCTACCCACACACATTACCCATTGGGGCTGCTCCGGGATATTGGGAAGTGAAGCTTCAGCAGGAGCCTCCGGGTTAGGATCATCGAAGACCATTAGAAAGGCCACCAGGAAGGCCATTAGGTCCAGGAGGATCGGATCCTGTGTTTCATATAGGGGGTTGATCCATTCCAAGGCATCACCCGCCAGGTAAGACATAATGAATGCCACCTTAACCCGATCGGTGGGAAAACATAGAGGGTAGAACTTGAAGTGTAGCATGCATTGCTCCACAAATGCACGACTTTGTCTTGGATCCCCATAATAACGTAGCGGATCCGCAGGAACGAGAGCAGATAGATCCATCTGGACGGGTGCGTAATTCGCCTGGAACTCAGCTAAAGGGGAAAAAAAAAAAAAAAAAATGTATTTTAATGCATGTATTCGCTGGAAAACTTCTCAGAGAGCGAAGGCCGTGGGGCTCAACGGGAACCATGGCCTGAGCATGCTGTAATGCACACGGCCGGACTGACTGGCGTGTGCGTGTTTATGTAGTGATTCCACTGTGCCATGAACCGGAGAGTGCCTGGAGGGGCGTAACTAAGTATCTGCCCGATCCGACCAAGGTCGCACGACGGCATACGACGCCAGTGCACCAGGGAGGAACCGAGCAGAGGAACCAGGGTCTACTCCAGGTCAGACTCCGGACACGGCTGTTGACCCACACCGGGGAATACAGGAACAGGCAGACTAGAGCACAGGCTGGGTAGGGTCCAGTACAGACTGGGAGACAAATTCGAAACCGCAGACGCGGTAGACAGAGCTGAGCAAAGCGAAAACCGCAGACGCGGCGGACAGAGCTGAGCAAAGCGAAAACCGCAGACGCGGCGGACAGAGCAAAGCAAAGCGAAAACCGCAGACGCGGCGGACAAAGCAAAGCGAAAACCGCAGACGCGGCGGACAGAGCTGAGCAAAGCGAAAACCGCAGACGCGGTGGGAACAGGGCTCTGTTCACACGGAACAGACTAGAAGGGAAAGGCAGAACCAGATACCCACAGGGTACTTGCAGAGAAGTAGCGAGTGGACCACAAACTCACAAACGGAAGTACAGTGACAACGAGCAGGAGTTAGGTACGAGTTCAGACTCTGCAGAAAAAGGAATGGAACGGACATAGAGAAAAAACAGGTAAAAGATAGGAGAGAGTTCAGACTGGAACTGAGTGTACGGAGGAGACCGACACTGCAGCGGGATACAGGAGCGGGTCTGGGAATACGGCCCCCAGAGAGGCAGGACGAACAGGCAAGGAGCGTGTTCAGACTGGCCTGGAAATACAGCCTCCAGGAAGGCGGAACGAACAGGCAAGGAACGAGTACAGACTGCAGGTTAAGGTACACAGATAGGACACAGTACAGACACGGGAACTGATACCGCAAGGCAGGAGACATAGACAGGACTCAGTTCAGACACGGAAACTGATACCGCAAGGCAGGAGACAAAGACAGGACTCAGTTCAGACACGGGAACTGATACCGCAAGGCAGGAGACAAAGAACGGGACCTGGCACCTTCAGAGTGCAAGCACACACTGAATGAAACACTATGCTCAGGCAGGGGTTGATTGCCGCAGCTGGGTTATATACCAGTTGACAGACATCAATAGGCTGAGGACGCACAAGGGGTGTGACCCACAGCAGGTACAAAAAGCAGGAAGTGATCGGGCTCCGCCCTTAAGCAGCAGAAACAGACACAAACAGACAGCATGGAGGGAAGCCAGAGAGACATTCTGGACAGGAGATCAAGTGCGCGCTCTTGCACAGTGGGAGATGGACCACTATGCAAGGACGCCGCCAGGTATGTTACAGTACCCCCCCCCTTACGCCCCCTCTTCTTCAGGCCTGCCAGAATCTTCCGCAGGGAATTTGAGGGCCAATTCTTCACTTCGAAGAGATCACTTCCACTGTCCACCGGAAAAACTGGTCTCCTCTGGGTAGCTAGGATGCTACCTCCCATCCAGCCACCCTTAGCAACAGACGAAATGGGTGGAGTACCAGGAACAGCACACAAGGAAGTCTCACTCCACATACTTTCAGGTGGCATCCCATAGGGTACAGGAGACAACTGGAAGTCCTCCACCGGGTTGGAGGGGGACAGAGACTTGGGGGTAATCTCTGCTTCGAGGTACATCTTGTCAAGCTCACAGGAAGAAATAGATGGGTTATCAGGTACAGGATGAGGAAAAGTCACTGTCTCTTTGTTATCTGGTGGTACCCCGGAGGATTCAGGAAACAACTGGAGGTCCTCCGCCGGGTCAGAAGAGTGCAGAGGCTCAGAGAAAACATCTGCTTCAGAGTACACTAGGTCGGACTCGCTGGACGAAGCAGGCGAGGTATCTGGTACCGAGTATAGGAAAGTCTCTGTCCGTTTACCACCAGGTGGCACACCGAAGGGTTCTGGAGACAACTGGCGGTCCTCCGCCTGATCAGAGGGGTGTAGAGACTCATGGGTAACCTCTGCTTCGGAGTACACTAGGTCGGACTCACTGGATGAAGCAAGCGAGGTATCAGATCCAGGATATAGGAAAATCTCTGTCCATTCACCACCAGGTGGCACCCCGATGGGTTCTGGAGACAACTGGAGGTCCTCCGCCTGGTCGGAGGGGTGTAGAGACTCGGGAGTAACCTCTGCTTCGGAGTACACTAGGTTGGACTCACTGGACGAAGAGAGCGAGGTATCAGGTACAGAGTATAGGAGAGTCTCTGTCCTTTCGCTACCAGGTAGCACCCCGAAGGGTCCTGGAGACAACTGGAGGTCCTCCGCCTGGTCAGAGGGGTGTAGAGACTCGGAGGTAACTACCACTTTGGGGTACCCATTGTCAGGCTCACAGGACGAAGCGGACAAAGTATCGAGTACCGGGTGTAGAGAAGTCTCTCTCCATTTGTCATTGAGTGGTATCCCGGAGGATTCAGGAGGCAACAGGGGATCCTCCGCCAGGTAGTAGAGGTGCACAGACTCTGAGGTAACCACAGCTTTGGAGCATCCTTGGACATGCACACCGGTTAAAGTGGGTGAAGCATCTGATGCCGGGTGCAGGAAGTTCTCCTGTGTGGAGTCTGGATGGGCAGAAGTCTCTTCGGGCAGGAGAACTGGTGCACTACCCACGCACATTACCCGTTGGGGCTTCTCCGGGATACAGGGAGATGAAGCTTCAGTAGGGACTTCAAGGTTGGGGTCAGGAGGTCTCAGGGAGGACAGACCCTGGCGTGACTGCTTGCCTCTA
Organism: Phyllobates terribilis; assembly: GCF_046119375.1. Taxonomy (NCBI): domain Eukaryota; kingdom Metazoa; phylum Chordata; class Amphibia; order Anura; family Dendrobatidae; genus Phyllobates; species Phyllobates terribilis. The sequence continues at coordinate 266,065,995 of NW_027362764.1, read as the reverse complement.
CGTCTAGCACGTCTGGACTGCCTCTTGAGGTTGGGAGAAGTATTCCGGAAAGCGTAGTCACCCTGTGAGGAGTCTGGGTGGGCAGTAGTCTCATTGGGCTGGAGGACTATTGCGCTACCCACACACATTACCCATTGGGGCTGCTCCGGGATATTGGGAAGTGAAGCTTCAGCAGGAGCCTCCGGGTTAGGATCATCGAAGACCATTAGAAAGGCCACCAGGAAGGCCATTAGGTCCAGGAGGATCGGATCCTGTGTTTCATATAGGGGGTTGATCCATTCCAAGGCATCACCCGCCAGGTAAGACATAATGAATGCCACCTTAACCCGATCGGTGGGAAAACATAGAGGGTAGAACTTGAAGTGTAGCATGCATTGCTCCACAAATGCACGACTTTGTCTTGGATCCCCATAATAACGTAGCGGATCCGCAGGAACGAGAGCAGATAGATCCATCTGGACGGGTGCGTAATTCGCCTGGAACTCAGCTAAAGGGGAAAAAAAAAAAAAAAAAATGTATTTTAATGCATGTATTTGCTGGAAAACTTCTCAGAGAGCGAAGGCCGTGGGGCTCAACGGGAACCATGGCCTGAGCATGCTGTAATGCACACGGCCGGACTGACTGGCGTGTGCGTGTTTATGTAGTGATTCCACTGTGCCATGAACCGGAGAGTGCCTGGAGGGGCGTAACTAAGTATCTGCCCGATCCGACCAAGGTCGCACGACGGCATACGACGCCAGTGCACCAGGGAGGAACCGAGCAGAGGAACCAGGGTCTACTCCAGGTCAGACTCCGGACACGGCTGTTGACCCACACCGGGGAATACAGGAACAGGCAGACTAGAGCACAGGCTGGGTAGGGTCCAGTACAGACTGGGAGACAAATTCGAAACCGCAGACGCGGCGGACAGAGCTGAGCAAAGCGAAAACCGCAGACGCGGCGGACAGAGCTGAGCAAAGCGAAAACCGCAGACGCGGCGGACAGAGCAAAGCAAAGCGAAAACCGCAGACGCGGCGGACAAAGCAAAGCGAAAACCGCAGACGCGGCGGACAGAGCTGAGCAAAGCGAAAACCGCAGACGCGGTGAGAACAGGGCTCTGTTCACACGGAACAGACTAGAAGGGAAAGGCAGAACCAGATACCCACAGGGTACTTGCAGAGAAGTAGCGAGTGGACCACAAACTCACAAACGGAAGTACAGTGACAACGAGCAGGAGTTAGGTACGAGTTCAGACTCTGCAGAAAAAGGAATGGAACGGACATAGAGAAAAAACAGGTAAAAGATAGGAGAGAGTTCAGACTGGAACTGAGTGTACGGAGGAGACCGACACTGCAGCGGGATACAGGAGCGGGTCTGGGAATACGGCCCCCAGAGAGGCAGGATGAACAGGCAAGGAGCGTGTTCAGACTGGCCTGGAAATACAGCCTCCAGGAAGGCGGAACGAACAGGCAAGGAACGAGTACAGACTGCAGGTTAAGGTACACAGATAGGACACAGTACAGACACGGGAACTGATACCGCAAGGCAGGAGACATAGACAGGACTCAGTTCAGACACGGGAACTGATACCGCAAGGCAGGAGACAAAGACAGGACTCAGTTCAGACACGGGAACTGATACCGCAAGGCAGGAGACAAAGAACGGGACCTGGCACCTTCAGAGTGCAAGCACACACTGAATGAAACACTATGCTCAGGCAGGGGTTGATTGCCGCAGCTGGGTTATATACCAGTTGACAGACATCAATAGGCTGAGGACGCACAAGGGGTGTGACCCACAGCAGGTACAAAAAGCAGGAAGTGATCGGGCTCCGCCCTTAAGCAGCAGAAACAGACACAAACAGACAGCATGGAGGGAAGCCAGAGAGACATTCTGGACAGGAGATCAAGTGCGCGCTCTTGCACAGTGGGAGATGGACCACTATGCAAGGACGCCGCCAGGTATGTTACAGTACCCCCCCCCCTTACGCCCCCTCTTCTTCAGGCCTGCCAGAATCTTCCGCAGGGAATTTGAGGGCCAATTCTTCACTTCGAAGAGATCACTTCCACTGTCCACCGGAAAAACTGGTCTCCTCTGGGTAGCTAGGATGCTACCTCCCATCCAGCCACCCTTAGCAACAGACGAAATGGGTGGAGTACCAGGAACAGCACACAAGGAAGTCTCACTCCACATACTTTCAGGTGGCATCCCATAGGGTACAGGAGACAACTGGAAGTCCTCCACCGGGTTGGAGGGGGACAGAGACTTGGGGGTAATCTCTGCTTCGAGGTACATCTTGTCAAGCTCACAGGAAGAAATAGATGGGTTATCAGGTACAGGATGAGGAAAAGTCACTGTCTCTTTGTTATCTGGTGGTACCCCGGAGGATTCAGGAAACAACTGGAGGTCCTCCGCCGGGTCAGAAGAGTGCAGAGGCTCAGAGAAAACATCTGCTTCAGAGTACACTAGGTCGGACTCGCTGGACGAAGCAGGCGAGGTATCTGGTACCGAGTATAGGAAAGTCTCTGTCCGTTTACCACCAGGTGGCACACCGAAGGGTTCTGGAGACAACTGGCGGTCCTCCGCCTGATCAGAGGGGTGTAGAGACTCATGGGTAACCTCTGCTTCGGAGTACACTAGGTCGGACTCACTGGATGAAGCAAGCGAGGTATCAGATCCAGGATATAGGAAAATCTCTGTCCATTCACCACCAGGTGGCACCCCGATGGGTTCTGGAGACAACTGGAGGTCCTCCGCCTGGTCGGAGGGGTGTAGAGACTCGGGAGTAACCTCTGCTTCGGAGTACACTAGGTTGGACTCACTGGACGAAGAGAGCGAGGTATCAGGTACAGAGTATAGGAGAGTCTCTGTCCTTTCGCTACCAGGTAGCACCCCGAAGGGTCCTGGAGACAACTGGAGGTCCTCCGCCTGGTCAGAGGGGTGTAGAGACTCGGAGGTAACTACCACTTTGGGGTACCCATTGTCAGGCTCACAGGACGAAGCGGACAAAGTATCGAGTACCGGGTGTAGAGAAGTCTCTCTCCATTTGTCATTGAGTGGTATCCCGGAGGATTCAGGAGGCAACAGGGGATCCTCCGCCAGGTAGTAGAGGTGCACAGACTCTGAGGTAACCACAGCTTTGGAGCATCCTTGGACATGCACACCGGTTAAAGTGGGTGAAGCATCTGATGCCGGGTGCAGGAAGTTCTCCTGTGTGGAGTCTGGATGGGCAGAAGTCTCTTCGGGCAGGAGAACTGGTGCACTACCCACGCACATTACCCGTTGGGGCTTCTCCGGGATACAGGGAGATGAAGCTTCAGTAGGGACTTCAAGGTTGGGGTCAGGAGGTCTCAGGGAGGACAGACCCTGGCGTGACTGCTTGCCTCTACGTCTAGCACGTCTGGACTGCCTCTTGAGGTTGGGAGAAGTATTCCGGAAAGCGTAGTCACCCTGTGAGGATTCTGGGTGGGCAGTAGTCTCATTGGGCTGGAGGACTATTGCGCTACCCACACACATTACCCATTGGGGCTGCTCCGGGATATTGGGAAGTGAAGCTTCAGCAGGAGCCTCCGGGTTAGGATCATCGAAGACCATTAGAAAGGCCACCAGGAAGGCCATTAGGTCCAGGAGGATCGGATCCTGTGTTTCATATAGGGGGTTGATCCATTCCAAGGCATCACCCGCCAGGTAAGACATAATGAATGCCACCTTAACCCGATCGGTGGGAAAACATAGAGGGTAGAACTTGAAGTGTAGCATGCATTGCTCCACAAATGCACGACTTTGTCTTGGATCCCCATAATAACGTAGCGGATCCGCAGGAACGAGAGCAGATAGATCCATCTGGACGGGTGCGTAATTCGCCTGGAACTCAGCTAAAGGGGAAAAAAAAAAAAAAAAAAATGTATTTTAATGCATGTATTCGCTGGAAAACTTCTCAGAGAGCGAAGGCCGTGGGGCTCAACGGGAACCATGGCCTGAGCATGCTGTAATGCACACGGCCGGACTGACTGGCGTGTGCGTGTTTATGTAGTGATTCCACTGTGCCATGAACCGGAGAGTGCCTGGAGGGGCGTAACTAAGTATCTGCCCGATCCGACCAAGGTCGCACGACGGCATACGACGCCAGTGCACCAGGGAGGAACCGAGCAGAGGAACCAGGGTCTACTCCAGGTCAGACTCCGGACACGGCTGTTGACCCACACCGGGGAATACAGGAACAGGCAGACTAGAGCACAGGCTGGGTAGGGTCCAGTACAGACTGGGAGACAAATTCGAAACCGCAGACGCGGTAGACAGAGCTGAGCAAAGCGAAAACCGCAGACGCGGCGGACAGAGCTGAGCAAAGCGAAAACCGCAGACGCGGCGGACAGAGCAAAGCAAAGCGAAAACCGCAGACGCGGCGGACAAAGCAAAGCGAAAACCGCAGACGCGGCGGACAGAGCTGAGCAAAGCGAAAACCGCAGACGCGGTGGGAACAGGGCTCTGTTCACACGGAACAGACTAGAAGGGAAAGGCAGAACCAGATACCCACAGGGTACTTGCAGAGAAGTAGCGAGTGGACCACAAACTCACAAACGGAAGTACAGTGACAACGAGCAGGAGTTAGGTACGAGTTCAGACTCTGCAGAAAAAGGAATGGAACGGACATAGAGAAAAAACAGGTAAAAGATAGGAGAGAGTTCAGACTGGAACTGAGTGTACGGAGGAGACCGACACTGCAGCGGGATACAGGAGCGGGTCTGGGAATACGGCCCCCAGAGAGGCAGGACGAACAGGCAAGGAGCGTGTTCAGACTGGCCTGGAAATACAGCCTCCAGGAAGGCGGAACGAACAGGCAAGGAACGAGTACAGACTGCAGGTTAAGGTACACAGATAGGACACAGTACAGACACGGGAACTGATACCGCAAGGCAGGAGACATAGACAGGACTCAGTTCAGACACGGGAACTGATACCGCAAGGCAGGAGACAAAGACAGGACTCAGTTCAGACACGGGAACTGATACCGCAAGGCAGGAGACATAGACAGGACTCAGTTCAGACACGGGAACTGATACCGCAAGGCAGGAGACAAAGAACGGGACCTGGCACCTTCAGAGTGCAAGCACACACTGAATGAAACACTATGCTCAGGCAGGGGTTGATTGCCGCAGCTGGGTTATATACCAGTTGACAGACATCAATAGGCTGAGGACGCACAAGGGGTGTGACCCACAGCAGGTACAAAAAGCAGGAAGTGATCGGGCTCCGCCCTTAAGCAGCAGAAACAGACACAAACAGACACAAACAGACAGCATGGAGGGAAGCCAGAGAGACATTCTGGACAGGAGATCAAGTGCGCGCTCTTGCACAGTGGGAGATGGACCACTATGCAAGGACGCCGCCAGGTATGTTACAGAGAGCGATCTACTGCCTGCAATATCCTTCAGCATGACTGGTTTGGCAGTGGGTCAGTAATGGTGTGGGGTGGCATTTCTTTGGAGGGCCGCACAGCCCTCCATGTGCTCGCCCGAGGTAGCCTGACTGCCTTTAGGTACCGAGATGAGATCCTCAGACACCTTGTGAGACCATATGCTGGTTCGGTTGGCCCTGGGTTCCTCCTAATGCAGGACAATGCCAGACCTCATGTGGCTGGAGTGTGTCAGTCGTTCCTGCAAGATGAAGGCATTGAAGCTATGGACTGGCCCGCCCGTTCCCCAGACCTGAATCCGATTGAGCACATCAGGGACATCATGTCTCGCTCCATCCACCAACGTCTCGTTGCACAACAGACTGTCCAGGAGTTGGCGGATGCTTTAGTCCAGGTCTGGGAGGAGATCCCACAGGAGACCATCCGCAACCTCATCAGGAGCATGCCCAGGCGTTGTAGGGAGGTCATACAGGCACGTGGAGGCCACACACAATACTGAGCCTCATTTTGACTTGTTTTAAGGACATTACATCAAAGTTAGATTAGTCTGTAGTGTGTTTTTCCACTTTAATTTTGGGGGTGACTCTAAATCCAGGCCTCCATTGGTTAATAAATTTGATTTCCATTGATGATTTTTGTGTGATTTTGTTGTCAGCACATTCAACTTTGTACAGAACAAAGTATTTAATGAGAATATTTCATTCATTCAGATCTAGGATGTGTTATTTGAGTGTTCACTTTATTCTTCTGAGCATTGTATAATGTACTGAGAATACAGCGGGGTGTACTCACTTACGCTGAATACTGTATATACTGTATAATGTACTGAGAATACAGGGGGTGTACTCACGCTGAGTGCTGTATGTATAGTGTACTGAGAATACAGGGGGTGTACTCACTTACGCTGAGTGCTGTATGTGTAGTGTACTGAGAATACAGGGGAGTGTACTCACTTACGCTGAGTGCTGTATGTATAACGTGCTGAGAATACAGGGGAGTGTACTCACTTACGCTGAGTGCTGTATGTATAACGTGCTGAGAATACAGGGGAGTGTACTCGCTTACGCTGAGTGCTGTATGTATAACGTGCTGAGAATACAGGGGAGTGTACTCACTTACGCTGAGTGCTGTATGTATAACGTGCTGAGAATACAGGGGAGTGTACTCACTTACGCTGAGTGCTGTATGTATAACGTTCTGAGGATACAGATGGGTGTACTCACGCTGAACGCTGTATATATAACGTACTGAAAATACAGGGTGGTGTACTCACGCTGAGCACTGTAGATGTAACTTACTGCGAATACAGGGGGTGTACTCACTTACGCTGAGTGCTGTATGTATAGTGTACTGAGAATACAGGGGGTGTACTCACTTACGCTGAATGCTGTATGCATAGTGTACTGAGAATACAGGGGAGTGTACTCACTTACGCTGAGTGCTGTATGTATAACGTGCTGAGAATACAGGGGAGTGTACTCACGCTGGTGCACTGTGTGTATAACGTTCTGAGGATACAGATGGGTGTACTCTCACTGAACGCTGTATATATAACGTACTGAAAATACAGGGGGGTGTACTCACGCTGAGCACTGTAGATGTAACTTACTGCGAATACAGGGGGTGTACTCACTTACGCTGAGTGCTGTATGTATAGTGTACTGAGAATACAGGGGGTGTACTCACTTACGCTGAGTGCTGTATGTATAGTGTACTGAGAATACAGGGGGTGTACTCACTTACGCTGAGTGCTGTATGTATAACGTGCTGAGAATACAGGGGGTGTACTCACTTACGCTGAGTGCTGTATGTATAGTGTACTGCGAATACAGGGGGTTTACTCACTTACGCTGAGTGCTGTTTGTATAACGTGCTGAGAATACAGGGGAGTGTACTCACGCTGGTGCACTGTGTGTATAACGTTCTGAGGATACAGATGGGTGTACTCACACTGAACGCTGTATATATAACGTACTGAAAATACAGGGGGGTGTACTCACGCTGAGCACTGTAGATGTAACTTACTGCGAATACAGGGGGTGTACTCACTTACGCTGAGTACTGTATGTATAACGTATTGAGAATACAGGAGCATGTACTTACTTACGCTGAGCGCTGTATATATAACGATGGTCCCCAATGGCATTCCGCAATGTCAATGCACATGCTGCGGATTTTTCCGCAGCATTTCTGCAGCGCTCATAAATCCGCAGCATGTTCATTAATTTTGCGGAAGCGCAGCGGAAGCGCCGCCATTGACTTGCATTGAGACGCATAGAAACCGCGACTGTACATTTGTACAAGCGGCTTCTATGCGTCTCTATGTGCGGATGGTACCCAGTTCTGGAGGAGAGGAGACTCTCATCCAGACCTGGGTACCATTGTACCTGTGAAAAAAAGAATAAAATAACAAATAAAGTTATATTCACCATTTCCGAAGGCTTCTCTCTGAATGCCGGCAGCGCTGAAGGACCTTCGGTGACGTCACAGTCATGTGACCGCAGGCCCTTCACCGTTGTGTCTCGCGATATGCCGGCAGCCGGGAACCAGCCAGGAAGCAGCGCTGCTGCACACACCGGGGCCTCGGGGGTGAGTATAGCTTTATTTGTTTTAATTTTTACGGTCACACTATATAAATCCATGCTGTTTGCATGGATTTATACAGTGTGACCTAGTTGTCAAGCACTTTCCAAGTGATGCTATCGGCTGGAAAGCGCTTGTCAATCTGCATGCGCAAACGCATGTGAATCCGCATGTGGACCCGCATGTATTCTGCAGGAAAAACGCATGTACAATCCGCTTGCACAATCCGCATGCGTTTTTTCTGCCAGGGAGATGCAGAAATGCTGCAGAAATTTTCTGCTTCATTTCTGCATCGTGGGCACATAGCCTTATAATGAAAAGTATTCTTCCAGTAATTTATCCTGATAGAATGCCTATAACCATGTCCGGGCCACATACAGCATGCACACCTGCACTAGATTTGTAGAATTATGTATGTATGAATAGTTGTAGGGCTTATATCAATATTTGTATTCGGTCTAGATTTTGAAAATACATTTACTTTATTAAATATTCTTGGTCTGAACATTCTGTCTTTTTGTCTGATGTGACCTTTACAAAGATCTGTATAATCTCAAAATCGTATTTGAAATTTCATCTATTTTTCTCTGTGGAAAGTAGAACTGATATTAAACTCGTGTATAAATCTGCTGTAGCTAGAAATGAAAATAAATGGCTGCAGGAGAAAATGGAGAAATTCTTTCTCCTGATCACTATAGATTTAGACATTTGAAATAACAGAATTTTTTTTTTTATTTTGTTTTTTTATTATGTATCTATGATTAACTTAAAGGGAATCTGTCACTATTAATATGGGCATTCAGGTTATAGATTGCTGAGGAGAGTGATCCCTGTATGTCTCATATCAGATGCTTTGTTGATAAATTATCTTTTATCACTTTATGTAAATGACCTCTTCCAGGCTATAGGGGGGACGACGCTGCCTGGAAGATAACTCTGCCTCCAGACTATCTGCTTTACCTCACAGATATAATCCTCTGTGATCCCTTGCTGTCCTGTCTTCTCTTTTGCGTCCTCCCCTGCCCAGGAGATGTGCTATGATCAGATGATGTTCCTGCACAGTCAGACACATCCATTACACAGTACATAGCACATTTTGACACTAAGGGCCACATGATTCCCAAAGATTGAACTGATCTTATTTTCCTACTGAGAAAGTTGTATGAGGATTTATATTTTGGGGACAGGGTGCATTTTTCAATTACATAACTTTTGGAAACTTTCAACTGACTATCAGCCTGTGTTTAGAGAATCCAAACCCACCATTCTCTTCTTTACACAGGACTATAGTGCGCTACATTTCAGTGAATAGCTGACACAGATGGAACTTTGTCAGCTCTTTGTGCCAGGACATTTAATTGCAAATTATTTCTGTGTAATTGTCATGTTGATATAAGACACTGGGATACAAATTTTATACAGACCGACCATTCGGAAATGCCCATCAGTTTGTGTAATATTCAAATAGTCATTGCCCAAATAACCATTATGGTTCTCATCATGTCTGTCATTTTCTACATTGCATAGGGAACTGAAAGAGAAGATTCAGCCGGAAATCTTAGAACTTATCAAACAGCAGCGACTTAACCGGCTTGTTGAAGGAACCTGCTTCAGAAAACTGAACAGTCGGAGACGACAAGGTACGTTTTGGTCAAGTGTAGAGCTCACCATATTTTACAGTACCTGTAGCTTTCTATGGTTAAAATGTATGAAAAAGAACTCGGGCACATATTTCACATTTCCTTGTACAACCCCTGGCAAAAATTATGGAATCACCGGGCTCGGAGGATGTTCATTCAGTTGTCTGTGATCTGCTTTTTTTCAACAACATTAAACAACTGAATGAACATCCTCCGAGCCCGGTGAATCCATAATTTTTGCCAGGGGTTGTATAGTAAGAAAATGTATTGAAGAGCATGGCCTACATTTGACCTTTGTTAGAGTAACCCCAGCCTGATACTCATAATCCTAAAATATTAAAGGGTACCTAAATAAAGTGATCTATGCATTCAATAAAATAATAATATAATCTGTTTTTCCCTGCTGTGCACTGTTGTTCAAACTATATTAATTTTAAAAAGTGACTTTAGTACTTCATTACATTGTACATGTGTAAAGGTCAGATGAAACTTTTGATGTAAAATGTATGCACAATAAATGTGCTCTTGGGCTGATATCTTTAGATTTTGTGAATTCCATAGAAACATTTCTTCACACTGAAAAAAAATTTGCAGAAGCTTAAAGAAAGTAACCAGAACCTTATGGATCTGAGCATAGGAATTTAATAACAGTCAAAAGGTGTGAAACTGACACAAAGTTCGCTGTTTAAGAGGTTTTTGAACCTTTAGTCAGATGTTTTTATGGTTACTGAAGTACAGTTATAAAAGCATTTCATAAGTTTTAAACTTTCATTCACACATACATTGCTGAAGTGTTGAAAAATAAGAGTCCGCATTGTAATTATTGAGTCTTTGTGTAAACTTGATGTATTTGTCAATAAAAGTGTAAAAACTTATGAAATGCTGATAATTGTTTTTCAGTATCCATAGAAACATCTGACTATAAGATCTAGAAGCGTCAAACTACAACCAAAATTTGAGTCAGTTTCAAAACTTTTGGCCATGACTGTACATAGTAAACTACAGAGGGGTCTTGGTAATTCCTGATGGCTTTTGAAATTTGTATCAAATAGGATGTATGAGTCAAAAATATGCATAGTCAGTTAATTGTAAAATATCTTTACACTTTTCTTTTCATCAACAAAAGCTGATCAATATGTCACAGATCTCTTGGCAATGGGGCTAAGTAACATAACATACCTCGCACTATGTAACCCATCAGAAAAACGCCCCAACGTTCTTTTCGCCTTCTTCTTCACATCGTCTCCTGAAGACTTTCTACTTTGGGGCGTTTTTTCTGATGGGTTACATAGAGCTAAGTATGTTCAGTTACTCCTGAATACCCCATATGTAGAGCCTGGTAGTCTGTACCAGTAGTTTGCACTAGAAGCCTGTTATCACCTTTCTTGTGGAATGTCTCCAATGTCTTTAGTATTTCATGGTATATCCATTTCCTTGTGATATGTAGCCTGGAAATGTTTAATTATATATGGTATGTAGGGAGATTTTGTCCAGTGACATTTGTAACTTTTGTATTGGCTCTTGTATCAATTTTCCTTATACCCATCAGTTTAATTGTTGTTGAGGGTACCTTTCTGTATTAAGTCTTACATGGATTCAAGTATTAATAATTTGATAATAATTGTATTTTAATTTGGAAATGTTTCACTCCACTTATTAGAACTGAGCTGGCACTCAGGTTTGTCTTTGTATGTAATCTGAAAGCAGTGTAATGTAGAAGCAGAAAGCTTGATTCGATGGATGTGTCACTTGCTCAAAAGCTTGCTGTAGTTTCATTACAATCATTGTTTTATCAACCGGAGATTATCTCTGCCGGACTAGGTATCTCATGCCAGAGAGTCAAGCTAATCTGTGTAACCCCGCCCCCACCAATTGGCAGCTTACTGTTGAAGTACAGTACGGGAAGCTGCCTATCATGAGTGTGGGTGAGGTTATACAGAGCTCAGCATTCATAGCACTTCTATAAAACTGAGATTTTATCAAAATTGCACCAAGCAATCCAGAAAATGATACATCGCTGGAATCAGGATCTCTGCTCCTACATCATTTTGCTCTCAGATTACATAACAAAAACCTGCTAACAGATTCCCTTTAAAGAAATCCTCTAGAAAACTGAATCTCTCTAGTTTTTTTGTCTAAACTCTGCCCACCATGTGTTCAATTTTTTTTTAAAAAAAAGAAAAAGGATGAAACCTGAGGCCATCCCCACCAGGTTGCTTAATTAGTGCTAATTGGCTAATGGCTAAGCAGCCAGATGATATGTGTTCTAACCATAGGTAGTCAGGCTTGCCGGTAGGTTGCCATCCAAACTCATTTGTTAGTTATTGTACTATGTATTTGCCAGTCGTCCAGTAGGTGAATATCTACTTAAAGGCTCTGTTATATGAAGCAATGTGTAAGTATAGCAGATGTATAATGGAGAGTTTTGTTAATGTAAGGCCACGGCCCCACTATCAGTATTTGGTCAGTATTTTTTTCTCAGGAGTGGGAGCAATAACCTGGAGTGGGTGATAAATGCAGAATTGGGGACTTGTTTCTATTATACCTTTTCTCTGATTGTTCCTCACCTGGTTTTGGCTCCCACTTCTGAGAAAAAATACTGACCAAATACTGACCAAATACTGATAGTGGGGCCGAGGCCTTAGAATTAATATTTACATCCAGAGGCAGGTGGCCTGTACTTACTAATACTTTACTATAGCTAAGAGCTTGGTACAAGATATCCAGTCGCAAAATTCTCTCAGCTGTACCTACTGCTGCAATATATCCGTGTAGGTAATGTGTCAGACGGTTGATTGACCAGTTTGTATAAAATCCACCTTTCCAATTGATATTATCTCTACAGGTTATCAGATTTCCACTAGTTTCAGACCGTAATATATTCTTAAATCGACCGATGGTCTAATGACTTGAACTGACAGCCTTATAGGTCACATGGTTGGGACTCTTATTTGTTATTTAGGCACATAGTTGTGCCCATATTGTTCTAAATTAGAATTAGCCTTTGGATGTAAACAAGAATGTTACCATCATGCATAGCAAAAAATATTATAAAAGGGTGCAACTTTCCATTATACAATGATTGTACTTTAATTACATAGAACTGCTGTTCATTTGCCATTTATCTCCATTTATGTATTTGAAGTTTGTTAAATGATATAGAACAGCTTTGTTGCACTTCTCTCTGTAACAGTTAATATTTAATGACATGAAATGAGTCTCCTATGGCAGAAGGGTGATGTGAAGACAGTACTGGATATGAATTCCTCGCAGTACGCCTATCCCCGTCTAGATGGCTTTCTAAGGTGCAGTGTACACTTTTCAAATGAAATACAAATCAGGCAGCACGTTTTGATGTTTCCTTGTGCAAGTATCATACTGTTTCCCCAGGGTCTTTTTTTTTTCATGCAATGATAAGCTTGAAAATTCTAAGGCTTTCTGTGCCATTTGCTTACTTATTAAAAACATCAGAAGCCATCCTGAAATGTTTCAGTTTATGTGACCTGATTATGAGAAGATGTTAGACATGATGTCAGTGCTATGGACACTTAAACATTCTAAATATAAATCATCTCGGAGATGTAAAAGTTTATAAAGCATATCCTAGAACCTGTCAGCATTTTTTAGAAATGTAAAGACCTGGTCATAATGACACTGTTATACTGATTAAATTGATACCATTATTGAATAAATCCTCATTGTGGTTGATCTTTAATCCGCATTTGAAGTTTTTGGGTAATTCACTTTAGGTGCATGATGCACAGATAAGAAATATATATATATATATAGTACAAGGCCAAAGATTTCACTTATTTCTTACATTACATGAGTGATATCTATTGTAAATTCTACAATAGCTCAGAAACCGGCGAAGCCTCGCAGCGCACCATACGTGTCCTGGAGGGATTCGAACGTTTTCATTTTAGACCAAACAGTATAGTCCTCCATACAGTATTATGGGCACCTCCTAGTCCTCCATATAGTATTTATGGGCACTGCATAGTCCTCCATACACTATAATGGGCCCCATATATTGCTTCATACAGAATAATGAACCCCATATATTGCTTCATACAGAATAATGGATCCCATATAATGCTCCATACAGAATAATGGGTCCGACATAATGCTCCATACAGAATAATGGGTCCCATATAATGCACCATACAGAATAATGGACCCCATAATGCTCCATACAAAATAATGGGCACAATATAATGCATATAGAATAATGGACCCATATAATGCTCCATACAGAATAATGGGCCCCATATAATGCTCCATACAGAATAATGGGCCCCATATAATGCTCCATACAGAATAATGGACCACATATAATGCTGCATACAGAATAATGGACCCCATATAATGCTCCATTCAATATAGTGAACCTCATATAATGCTGCATACAGGATAATGTACCCCATATAATGCTCCATATTGAATAATATTGAATAATGGACCCCATATAATGCTCCATACAGAATAATGGGCCCCATATAATGCTCCATACAGAATAATTGGCCCCATATAATGCTCCATACAGAATAATTGGCCCCATATAATGCTCCATACAGAATAATGGGCCCATATAATGCTGCATACAGAATAATGGGCTCCATATTGTCACGGGTGTGTCAGAGGTGACAGACAGTCGCTCTGCAGTTGGTTGCTGGAGATCTCTACATTTGGCATTACAGACATCTTCTTAAAGGCTGTCTCTAGGACCCAACGGCTACCTCCCTGTGTCTAATTAACACCCTGCCTGGGTGTATAATTACCTGCTGTGTTTCAGAGGGAGGTGCTGGCGATATTAATTACTACCTGTGAAAGCTTTAGCAAGAGCAGTGCTTCGTCCTCTCTGGAGCTTGAGGACATGTGCGCATTTGTCTGGAATTTGTCTAAAGCTAAGTAATTTCCCCCTGTTTGTCCACCCCTGTTGTCTATAGTGTTTAGTGGAGATCAACTAGTGCTCATCTCCTCCCTTCCCTAGCCTTAGCCATACACCAGGGAAAGACAGGGCGAGGCACGCGTGCCGCGATTGGTGAAGAGCCAATAAAGGGACTTTAGGCGAGACAGGGTGATGCTAGATCAATCTAGGAGGTCTCCACTTCTCCCCTTTCCCTAGAGTCTGGGCTCCCTTTCCCTCTTCTCATTGTGTTGCACTAAGTCTTTCCCACACCTTGCGTGACACATATAATGCTCCATTCAATATAATAGACCTCATATAATGCTGCATACAGAATAATGGACCCCATATAATGCTCCATAGAGAATAATGTACCCCATATAATGCTGCTTACAGAATAATGGACCCCACATAATACTCCATACAGAATGGGACCCATACACACGTGGTCAAAATTGTTGGTACCCCTCATGTAATGACAGAAAAACCCACAATGGTCACAGAAATAACTTGAATCTGACAAAAGTAATAATAAATTAAAAATCAATGAAAATGAACAAATGAAAGTCAGACATTGCTTTTCAACCCTGCTTCCACAGAATTTGAAAAAAAATTAAACTCATGAAATAGGCCTGGACAGAAATGATGGTACTCTTAACTTAATATTTTGTTGAACAACCTTTTGAGGCAATCACTGCAATCAAACGATTCCTGTAACAGTCAATGAGACTTCTGCACCTCTCAACAGGTATTTTGGCCGACTCCTCATGAGCAAACTGCTCCAGTTGTCTCGTGTTTGAAAGGCGGGAGCCAAAGACCCTACCCACAGTCCCACCCCTATGCGCCTAAAATTAATTGCCTAAAAACTTCAAATGTAGATTAAAGAACAATCAGCGTGTGGATTTTTTCACTTAAGGTATTGATTTCATCTGTACAACAATGTCATTATGGCCATTCCTTTATATTACATTGCTAGATCATTCTCGCTTTAACGTAGAGTTTCCAGGGTCGACAAAAAATATACCCCTGCTGTAATGTTTGTATAGTCTGTTTTGTTTCCTCCCCTCCCCAGGAGCTGTGGTATGATCAGACCATGTTCCCGCACTGTCAGACACATCCATTACACAGTACACAGCAGGGGCACATTTATAAGATTATCTCAGCATCGGGACATTTGTTTTAAACACATCTGATTGTGGAAGTTATTATTCCAAGATCTATTGATTTAAGTGAACTTTGTTTGTGGGAAAACCCTTTTAACCCCTTCACGACCTTCGACTTACATTTACGTCAAAGGTCGTGTTCCTGCCTCTGATGCAGGCTCACACACTGAGCCCATATCTTTCCCCGCACATGATGGCTGATTTAATCAGGCATCATGTGCCTTTAACAGTCACGGGTGCAGCAGTGCACTGCTGTGGCTGTTTACTAGTTAAACCACGCTGTAAGTCACTGACAGCGGGATTTAACACTCGCCAGCCAGAAGCGTGTCATTCATCCCTCACATCATGTGATCACGGGGCGCCAGTCGGTTGTCATTACAGCCAGGGGTCTGTTAATGACCCCCGTGCCTGTCATTACGATCCTTCTGTGAATGCCAGCCCGTGATGGCGTTCATAGGAGATCGTTATTTCTGCTATGTATAATATAAGCGATCGGATTATCACAGCTTGAAGTCCCCTAAGAGGATAATTAACTACAGTAAAGAGTAAGAAAAAAGTTTTTGAAAATTCCAAAAAAATGCAAAAGTTCAAATCACACACCTTTTGCCCCATTAAAAAAAAAAAAATTAAAAAAAGAAGTACATATATTTGGTATCGCTGCTTTCGTAAAAGTCTGATCTATCAAAATGTAAAATGAATCTGATCGGTAAATAGTGTAACGATCAAAACTCCAGAATTAATTTTTTTGGCCTCTGAAGCATTGCAATAAGAGGCGATCAAAACATTGTATCTACCCCAAAATGGTATGAATAAAAACATCAGCTCAAGGCTCAAAAATAAATAAACAATCATACAGCCCTATATACCGAAAAATGAAAACGTTACAGGTCATGGAAAATGGCAACATTTTTTCTTACAAATTTCCCACACATGTTTGCGTATCTGCATACTTGTACTGACCTGGAGAATCACAATTGTGGAATTGCACTTTGGCAATTTCAACACACTTGGATTTTTTTCCCTGCTTTCCAGTGCATCACATGATAAAATGAATGGAGTCATTCAAAAGTACAGCTTGTCCCTTAACGGCTAGGGGGACAGAAAAGTAAAAAAGTTATGGCTCTTGGAATTAGAGGAGAAAAAAATGCCAAAGCGCAAAAATGGAAAATCGCAGTCTCATGACAGGGTTAATGCAGACAACAATTCACATGATGTAGAAGGGACAGTATCTGAGTCAGGAGAGTTATATAACATTGCAGCTAATTAGAGTCAGTTACTATATCACTGCACTCTTGCATGTAAAGTAGAAATAATATCTTTAGCTGCATTGCGGACTTACAAAGGAATATTGAGAATGGAGCTTGATGAGGAGGGGATGTCTGAGAGCTTCCGGGAAGAATCTGATGATGATGTGATCCTGTAGTTCACATGAAGTCTAGAAAAGGTACAAAATGTATGAATGCAACTGAGCTGGGATGAAGCAAATTGCTGGTAAGTCAGCAGTACAGGAGGAATTTATCCAGTCATTTACGTCACTTTTCATTGTCATAAAATTAAATTACTGATTTTGTTGCAATTTGTTTCTGTACAAAAACATGCAAATTTTTGCTTGGTACAGTGCTCGTTACTCTTTCTAAAAGAGGCTGTAATCTGGGCATGGTTACCGTATTTTTCGGACCATAAGACGCACTTTTTTTCCCCAAAATTTGGGAGGAAAATGGGGGGTGCTTCTTATGGTCTGAAAGTAACTTACCAGTGGTGGTGCGGGATCGGCAGCGGCGACAGCGGCAGCAGATGGCGGCGGCGGCAGCAGAAGAGGTATCTGCCTGGGACCCGGGCCTTGCCCGGTACCGGGGCCGGTTTCTTGATGTGAGCTGCGTGAGCTGCTTCCGGTGAGCTTCGTGAGCTGCTTCCGGTGCGCGTGGCCATCTTTCTGAAGCTGATCTTCAGGAAAATGGCCACCGGAGCCTGGCGCATGCGCTCTGCTATGACAGCGGCCATTTTCCTGTAGATCTCAGCTCCAGAAAGATGGGCGCGAGCAATGGAAGCCGCTCACACCGCTCTGCCACGCTACTCACAGCAAGACACCGACCCCGGTAACAGGCCCCAGGACCCCAGCCACCTCTCACCCAGGCCACAAGCCCCCAGCCCCCAGCCACCACTCACCCAGGCCCCAAACCCCAGCGCCAGCCATTACTCCCCCCAAGCCCCCAGCCACCACTCACCCAGCGCAAGCCACCAGCGCCAGACCCAGCTTCCTGAAGGACCTTGCCTCCTGTGCCCCAACCACACGGCCCAGCCACGTAAGATACCTATTCAGACTATAAGACGGACCCCCATCTTATCAAAAAAAATGTTTTCCTATTTTCCACCCCAAAATTTGGGGTGCGTCTTATGGTCCGGTGCATCTTATAGTCCGAAAAATACAGTAGTTATGAAATAAGGCTTAAGCCAGAGTTATGAATTGCTACTTTATAAAAAGGTGGCATAAAAAGTGAAAAATCAGTTCTAGACAAAAAACTTATGTCTAAAGATGTAACTCTTTCATCAGTTTGGTGCAAATAAAGGTAAGTCAGCCACAAGCAAAACTTACTTAAAAAATTCCTCTCTATATGTGCAAAAAAAAATGCTTTAAATATTAATTGAATGTTATTGTAGTTTTAATCAAGTATTCCTGTGGGTAGGCCTGATTGTGGTAACAAACATTCTGAAAACATTGAGTTAGTGGTTTTGTCACAGCTCCAACAGTATAAACGGGTACAATGAAGGACCATACATTTTTAGGTAATTTTTTTTGTGTATGAACCCAGTTGTGTTATTATTTTTTTGCCAGCAGGGTACAGTAAATGCCCTTATACAGCCGCAGCAGTCATGCAGCTTCCTTTCTTTACTGCTCACATTAGGCTTATAAGAGCTTTTTTTTCATGAATACAATGTGCTTGAAATAATCCCCAGAAAGTGTTTTAGATGAGAATAGGAGACTTCAGTTTTCAAAGACTGAGGCACAGAATCAGAATTTCTCTTCTTTTCTTTTCATTGAATTCACAGAACAAAAAGAAAATAGAATTGTATAAAAGTAAAGACACGTTTTAGTCTGCGACATATGTCTTTTTTCTTGTCTTCTCTTTCTCCCGAGAACAAGCACTGTTTTTCTTTAATTAGAAATTGGTTGCTGGCACTGGGGCTGACTGGCAGGTATACAGCCAGTGAGCTGATAAAGAAGACCAAAAAACTGAATATCGGATAAACTCCATATAATAAAGCTAGCATCCGCCTGAAAAGAGGCATTATGTAGCTCTAAATTGATATGTCACTCTTGTAAACTGCTTGTATTCCCTTGTGCGGCAGATTGTTGAAGAGTAGAGGATACAGACTCCAATGTCTGGACTGATTGGATATATTATGAAGTCATTCATGTGCATTTACATTTAGAGTCCCACAAAGCCTTCAAATTATGAATGATTTGGAATAATATTTATTTTATTAAATATATGAGAACATAGACCGTCATGTCTGATCCAAAAGTGCAATCGGAACAATCAACTTAAAAAATAGGGCGTTTGTTCCTCATATTATTTTTAAGCAATCCCTTCTATTCTGTATAAACAGATGTAGACATGAGGCTTGAATGTATACCTATGGCATAAGAAGCATTTTAAGCTTTTTATAATAACCCTGAGATGTCTTGTTTTTGTTTTATTTATAAATTCTGACTAATTAAAGGGGTTTACCAAGTTTAGAAGTTATTTCTATTCATGGAATGAGCAATAACCTCGTGATCACCGGGGATCTGACCACAGGGATCCGTATAGATCCCGAGAACCAGGCCCTGTGTGAATGGAATGGTGGTCGATCATGCACACTTCCACTCCATTCATTCTTAATGGGAGTGCCAAAGACCATCCGAATACTTCGGCGGTTCCAATAAGAGCAAATGGATTGGAGGTGCGCATGATCAACTCCCACTCCATTTAGAGTCCCTCGTTCTTGGGATCGTTGGTTCCAGCGGTCAGACCACTAGTGATCAGGAAGTTATGCCCTTTCCTATGGCTAGGTGATAACTATCAATAACACTAATTAATTAATTATTAAAGGGCATATTGATGATCTCGGGATAGAATATCAATATCGGTTTGGTGGTTGTCCGACACCCAACACCCACACTGATCACCAATTATTACCTCTAAATAGTAGTTGTAATGCAGTGCTGGGCAGAGGCAGCTCTATTTATTGCTTACATCCGACCACCACCGGAGCTGATAATAGCTGATCAGCGGGGGTGCCAGATGGTGGTCCCCCACTGATCTGATATTGATGACCAATCCTATCAATAGCATATGATTGCAGAACCCTTTAACTGTTTAATGTTGCCTAATTAATTCCATGTGTTTTATGACTTTAAGACACAATATAACATTGACAACATTCTCGACCAACAGAAACATTATTCAGTTTATCCATAAAGCACTGTTTAGATTGAAACACATAATTTTATATTCACTTAAAATAGGAGCTTATGAATATATTTTTAGTTCTGCTTAAATATACATGTGTGGTGCTATCTGGAGCATGAAATGTATCCCAAGGTGATTACTTTCAGTTAGTCATATAGACTGCAAGATGTATTTTTTCTGATTTCTAGTTGCTATGCTCGAGTGTTTTTCATCAGACGTATTTGCTGACTTTCTCTGATATGTAGTAAGATTCCATTTTTCTAACCAACCCTTGACATGGTTGCAGCAGATAGCTTTCAGGTTTCTTTTTCAATTCCTTTTTTTCTGAATAACCACAAATACTCTTGGTATATCTGTATTAAGAGTATCTTTGAAAAGAGATGCAGCAGATATTGCCTGTGTTGATACCTGGGAGTCTCAGTGAGGGCTTTGCTGGATACTTCCAAAAGTCTACACTTTAGTCGTATCTTGACGGCTTTATCTTAAATCCATTGTCTTGGCGAACAGGATGAAGATTCTGTCACTGTCCAAATACCTTTGGGCTCAACTGTACTTTCCAGCATATAGACAGTATGTGCGTATTTGTGTTTAGCTGGTCGGAATGAAATTAGTATGTGTAGCCACGTCAAGCGGAAAGACCGAAACGGAGCTGCTTGCGTAAATAGGGCGAGTCCAGAATCCCATAAGATACAGCAAACCTGTAAAGAAAGAATACAATGTGCGTCAAAGCTTGAGATATAAACTGACCACCGCAGACAGTTTGTAAGAGGGAATTGGATGAAAAAGCCTTAGCACAAAATGCCTGTCAGTTCAGTATAATGTCTGTATGATTGACTGTCGGTTTTCGCATGGATGAAAAACGTAGAATGATCACAGGTCGATCGAACGGCAACGGACATCTGAACAATCAAAAGATGACAGCGCAAAACCAACAGATGGATAAAGAAAATAGTTTATTAGCTATACTCAGAAAGAAGCTGAAAAAAACGCTCATAGATAAAATCCAAATGATCAGCCACCTTGTGGTAAACGCCGATCATTAGCATGACCCAGGGTCGGACTAATGAACAGGAGAAGCCATATTGGTTGAGACGAAACCCTGGGTCGGGCTAATGATCGGCAATGATCTGTTACACAATCATTCATCATCGTGTTCCACCTTTTGCAAAAAGGTAATTGAGGCTGAAATTATTTGTGTTCTGTGTATCTAGTTCTGTACTCTATAAGCTGCTTCTTGACCTATTATGTTTAAAAACGGCAATAACTTTTTGCAGCATGTGTGTTATGCCAAAAATGGCAAAATAAGTGGAAAAGAAATCTAAAGTTTAAATATTAGAGACCTTTTTCATTAATCTTGGACTTGTAAGTGTATAAATATAGTCCAATTATTATTTTCTGCTAATATTTTGAGTTCCTTCTTTTCTGTGGTTCTTCATGGCACATAATTCATACATCCGTTCTACGTACCTGACTCTGAGATGTAACCACATTGACAAATTTATTAAACTGCCCCACCAAGCCATTAATTATAATTGAAGTGCCTACACATTCGATCTGATTTTCATGCAAAGTACTGTTTTTATTGGTCTGAACAATGATGGCATTTAAATTGCTTGATATAGTTGTAACTTAGCAATGCATATCTGCCAATGTCAGTGTCTGCCAGTCTTCGAGAATGTATTTTATGTATGCCACATTTCCTATTCAAGAACTAAATGCAGAGCTGCCATATCCTGATAGTGACACCTCATTGTGAATATGAAGTACTGTTTACTTGTCAATCAGAAGTTCTCCCTTGACAGCTCGTGTCAGTAAATGTTACCCTCTGAAGAAATATTATTGAGCTTATAGGCATAAGCGCAAGGAAAGGGACAGATCTAGTGGTTTTACGCTAACCTAGGATAAGGTAATGGCAGTCTGTTGAGACATAACACATCTGATTTCAGATATTTGTTTATTGTGGCTCTTCTCACTTTCTCGTCAGCATTGATTTCTGAAATATTATTCCACACAAGGAATCAGAAATATAACAAACGCAAACAAATCATTATGTAAATAATTCAGTTTTGCATATACTTACCAGAGGCTGGCATCAAGTGCAATTATCGTAAGCACAGTGTTTACCAGCTTGTTTTGGGCTCTGTAATTAAAAAAGCTTAATTTATGGTTTACATTGCAAAATATTATTTTATTGTCAATCTCTCTAGCCTGACTAGGCCCCTGTAATTTATATGGTGTAGTCCAACCTTTGTCACATCATTTAAATGTTTCTCAGAGACCAAAACATTATTTAAATACATTCATATATTGAACCTTTTACACCCTGAGTGTATAAAAAATCGTTCATGTTTTAATCAGAAAAGTGGGGAAAATGTTCTCACTTGTCATCCATGTGCAATCAGTTTTTTTACTCAGCTATTAATCTTTTACAGGACCATTTACAGTTTCCGATCTTACAGAATTGTAATGTATCCATAAAAATTGGACACCATACGGATAGTCCGTATTGTATCCAATTTTTTTTCTCGCACCCATCTAATTTCGGCGTCAAATCGCAGCATGCTTTTTTCCTCATGCCAAATACATCTAAGAAAAAAAAACACAGATCTGCACTGCCTCATTAAATAACATTGCTCCAAGTCTGATCCCATATTTTTATATCAGATTGCACTCATCCGAGTTATACGCTCGTGTGAACGAGCAATTAAAGAGTGAATCCACCTAAAGTATCTGATATGTCAGCAGATCATTGTTAGATTGATTTGCCCTTTAATAGTGTTGATTTCCGTAGTAGATGCCAAGAATTTTCTCCATATTATTTTTAGAAGGTTTTATTTTGGGAATTTATGCATAACAATAGAAACAACCGTTGTTAAATTATTCACATTTGTGAGATTAATTCACAAGCTTATTATGTAAACCACTGTTAAACTGTGAATGGTAAGAGCAATAGCAAGGCTGTAAGGGTCTTATGCACAGATGACAGATGATTATCGGAGGAGATAAGGATCCGGCATGTCCAATTTCAGACTGCCGTTCCTTTTGTTGTCAGTGAAATAAACCACCCCCAGTGATGTCTGGTAGTAGTTTTTTCATTGAGACCACTGCAGAGTGAGTGCTCCTGTGCCCGGGAAAGTCAGTTGACATAGTTGCCGGCCAAATGATCAGCCGAACCACCATTAGGCCGACAGCTATCTAATGTGTATGGGGGCTTTAGAGCTGAGCTATAGATGCCAACAAGCTTGTATGCACAGAAGTTTGGTATTATCGACCGCTCACTCATACAGCTACACACCAACCCCCATCCCTCACAACCGCCATATCTTACTATGCATCAAAGAACCACCCGTGACCCAAATAACCAGACTTGGTAGCAATATGTCCTACCAATACATTTAACCGTGTCTGTCAACTCCAACCATCTGCCTGAACATTTTCAGATTGATAGTTATATCTCCTAATAATATACATGATTTTTTACATTGGAATATATTTATTCACCAGTTGTTTTCAATGAGACAGAACATCTGTAGTTTTCTGTGCCATAATAATTACATTTCTGGCACAAAAGAGTAAAAATCTAAAACATTTACAAAGCTGAACATGAGGTTCTCTTCACTAACATTCTGATAAGTCTTTATATGTAAATTCTTTTATACCCAAAAAAATACAAAAGTATTCTAAGAGAGATACCTTTATTGATTAACTAGAAAAATTATATTTTCAAGCTTATGGAGCACAGTAATGCTGGTTTACAAATGAATTACTGGGACGAGAGCACAACATTTACAAGATGTTACAGCAATGCATTTTTGCTTTGCGGTGGATGGGATGATGCCTCCTGAAGATAAGTCAAGGTTATAAAATTTAAGGTTTTTGTTACAAATGGATAGGTGGTGGGAGTGGTTTGGAGTCAGTCTAGTGGAGGTGTGATATGAGTCCATGTAGTGAGTCATAAATCCAGGCGTTAGATTGAGTCCCTTTGTCAAAGACTTGAACAAGCTTATCAGCTTGAATTACCTGATATTTTGTTGTCATTCCAAAAATGACCTTTCAGTTTTAAGACTTTTAAATCTAACATACTGTGTCCAACACTGATCATCAAGGGCTACATCTATATTTAAGTGGAGGCTCTAGATATTTATGTTTTTAGCCCTACCCGGAATGAATGCATTTGATTCGGATGAAATATTGATGAATATCCCAGTTTAAAACACCACTCCAGCGTTTTTGTTTATTTTACCCCTGGAGTGGTGTCACTAATCTAAGTTCCCTGCCCTTATTATTATACTTAGCACTCGCCGTCTTCATCGGTTATCTGTGCCGCTCTGGTCGGTCTTCTGCAGTTTGTGACCGGTATTTGCTGGGCGATCTTGAAGTCACTACTCAATGTTAGCCAATGAGAGCCAGAACGAGGCTTTCATAGATTTGCATTGAGAGCTTGTGACTGTTACCTCTGACTTCAGTCAGAAGTTGCGGTCACAAGATGACTGACCGAGACCAGGCGGCATCGGGAACAACAGAAGACAGCGTCTAGTAAGTATAATACTAGAAGCAGGGAACTTACATTAGTGGCACCACTCCAGCACTGAAATAAAAAAACACCACCACTGGAGTGGTGCTTTAAACGAGTAACTTGGATCTTGACTAAAACCTTTTCTGTATTGAGTAGGTAAATAGGACAGTAGGAGTCTGGGGATAAAGAGTTCTTTCCGGCAGGGCCGGCCCGAGAGATTACGGCGCCCTAGGCGAAACTATTTTGTTGCACCCCTACTATTCTTGGCAGTAGATGAAAACTTGGGATATAAATTTAGGAGCAAAATAAACCACAACAACAATGATTAATTAACTCTCTCCTAACTCTGAGAAGTTGTGTAGGACAAATATATACAAAGTAATCAATAACACAAAACAAAAACGACCATAGGTAATTAAAATTTTTGTTTCCTTGCCTTTTTTTTTTAAAAGGATGACACTAAGTCACCGAGATTAATTTGTTTAGCAACTTCAGATTCTATCGAAATTGTTGCCAACCCAACCAACCTCTCTTGCGTCATATTTGCCCTTAAATATGGTTTAATTAGCTTTAGTTTTGAGAAGCTTCTCTCTCCTGAGGCCACGGACACAGGCAGAGTCAAAAGAATTCTTAGAGCCACCACCAGGTTGGGGACACTTTCTTTCAAGTCAGATTTAAGCAAAAGTTCAAGAACGTCTTTTGGTGATGAATCTTCTGGAACACGTCTTGACATTTCCTGCAGTTCACCACATAGCTCTATGGCATCGATGTCTTTTACTTCGATGTGTGTAAGAGACTTTTCCAGAGCTTTACACTTATCCAGAACAAATTTGCTTGGTTTTCCCTCAAGTGAACGGATGTGGTACAAAAATCCAAATTTCAATTCCATTTCTTTCAGCTGAGTGAACCGCTCATCAACTGAATTTATAGCAGTATCTAAGATCGCAAAGTAAAAGTTAATTTTGAAACTCTGTTTCTCATCTCTTATGGGCTCATCTTTCCCTTCATAAGAGAACTGTCTGGTTTTTTTCTTTAAACGTTTTGGCGCAGAACTTGACTCAAAATTAGCTGGTATGCCAAGCTCTTCTGCGATTTCCCTCGCATCAACTAACAACTTCTCAAACTCTTCATCGCTTCTTAATGATTGCAGATATTTCTTTGTTTTGTCAAGGTGTTGAGAAGCAGCAGCTAAATCGAATTCTTGTGACTGAAGTAACTTACTTGTCAAATTGATTTCGTACAAAATGTTGAACCATACTAGAACAGGTGTAACAAAAGAAAAGGTTCCAACTTGTTTAGCAAGACCTTGAGCTTCTAGCCGGGAGACATTTCCAGAGCTTCCTGTGAGACTAATATTTTCTGCTATGTCCATTAGGGCATCATGGACTTCGCTCAATTGGTAACGGAGGGGGGCCAGAGCATCAATTCTACTTTCCCACCTTGTTTCGCTTAGAGGTTTTAGGGTCAGAGATGGCAAATGACGCACGAGTACTTCCCAACGCTGAGTTGACGAAGAGAAAAATACGTAGAGATTTTGAACTAACAGGAAAAAAGTTGTCGCTCCA
This sequence comes from Phyllobates terribilis, assembly GCF_046119375.1. NCBI lineage: Eukaryota > Metazoa > Chordata > Amphibia > Anura > Dendrobatidae > Phyllobates > Phyllobates terribilis. The sequence goes on along the minus strand of NW_027362764.1, from coordinate 266,039,773 downwards.
AAACAGCGTTTAGCGGCATCGTTGACGACTAAGTTTAGAGAATGGGAGCTGCAAGGCACAAAGAATGCACGTGGGTTTATGTCCAAAATTCGTCTGTGTAGTCCAATGTTTTTTCCCTTCATGTTGCTCCCATTGTCGTAGCCTTGCCCTCGTAAGTTGTCCACAGAGAGCGACAGTTCTTCAAATTTGTTCAAGACAGCGGCTGTCAAACCACCTCCAGTTGTATCAGAAACAGGAATGAATCCCAAGAACTGCTCTTTAATTTCAAACTTTTTGTCTTCTGATGTGGACACGTCAGAAGTACAATCCAGCACTACAGAAAAGTATTTTGCAGTTTTGACATCGTCAAGAATCTTTTCCTGAATACCATTACTTAGCAGTTGAATCATCTCATTCTGTATTGTTTTTCCCAAATAATGTGCATGAATCTCTTTGTCCCGGATTTTCCGAATGTGCTCACACATGACGAGATCGAACATAGCCAAATACTCCACAAATTTCAAAAAGTTCCCATTATTAGATGCAAACAATGCATCATTTGATCCACGGAACGCTAAGTTTTGCGTACCTAGTACCCTCACTAGAGCTATCAACCTTTCTAAAATTTGATGCCAGTGTTTTTCTTGCTCTTCAATTTTGCGTAAGTGTTCTTCGTCAATGGTCTTGTTCATCTTAAGTCTATTTTCGAGTTCCTTCCATTTTTGAAAGCTAATCATGTGATCTTTGCTTTTTTCGTGGCTGGCTAAAATAGCAGATATGTTTTTCCAGTCATTTACACCATCAGTACCTAAGGCTGAGCGTTTGATGATTCCTAGTTGAAGTGATGAGTCTGGAAACAACGTGCAGCAAAAACAAAAAGCTGAATTTTTCTGAATAGAATACGTTAGCCAATTGCGTTCAAGACTTTCACCATTGACAAGACGACGTTTATAGTGAACACAAGAAAATTTTCTACGATTAGTGTCCAAAGGAAAATCAAAATCTTTAACTTGTGTGGGGCCGAGTTTTACTACATCTAGGCGTAAGTCATCATTGATTACGGTCCACGTAGCGGGATCGTCCGAATAGTCTTTGCGTAGTATTTCTATAGATGTACCAGCCTCCATGTCAGTACTGGTACTTTGATCAGATCTACCACCAGATATTGATGGTTGTAGTTCACTATTTTCAGCATGAGAAACAAATTATATTTCCACATTCGATATTTCCGAGGCAGCAGAAGCCTGTTGTTCCAACGTTTGGAATTCCGCGTCTTCATTTCTATTGCTTAGATATTTTAAAAATGACCCTTTGATTTTTGAAAGTGATTTCTCCTCCTCAGCTTTTCTTTTACGGTTCTGAAGCCCCGAAAGTTTTTTCTTCTTATCAGCCATGACTCGTTACAACACACAGCATTTACTTAAAAGTTAACGCGCCGATTAAAATTGTTATCTGAACATTATATAATACGATTTTACTTTTAAGACAAAAACCACAAATTTCTTTAACAATTTCCAATGTTTCCAATATTTTTGAAAATCAAAACAATATACCTACCTCGCAGCGCCTAACACTTTAGAACCTAGGCCAAAAATTTACTAAAAACCTCCTATTTTCTATTTGCATTCATGAAACCTCATGAAACAATGAATCTAATGAATATACAAAATAACAGCAATGGCTCACATGATAAAGCTTGCAAACAGTAGAGACATACCTCGAAAATATTATAATCGCGTGCGCCGATATGCAAAAAACGTAGATACTATCTCCTTTGCCTTAGCTGGCCTGACTGGCAGTCCAGGCAGTCTACGCCAATGCGTCAAAACAGACTCCTCCCACTAGCCGCATCGACTGCTGATGACATCTATCAATATAATCGCCAACTAGTACCTAGTACCTAAAGTCCAAACTACGTATAAATAGGCTATATGGTACACCTACCTTTAAAGTATACGTATTTTTTTCTCTCGGGCGCCCCCTTAGTGTAGTGTGTGCATTTTTGGTTGTTTGCTTTGCCAACATTTGAAAACTTAGGAGCAAAATAAACGCGCGGGATCAAACACCTGTCAGCAGACGATGCAAACGACTCGCGTCCGTAGTTTAGCGCCTCCTTTCCGTGCGTAAATTGAAGTTCAACGGTTTTTCTTTTAAATTTATGGTAAAAAAAAATTTATGTACACTTTTCTTTCCATCCCTAAAACTTTTTGCCTTTTGAAAAGATTTTTTATAATTTTTTCTATTTTTTCTCTGGCGCCCTCTTAGGGTCGGCGCCCTAGGCAGCCGCCTAGTTCGCCTATACGTTCGGGCCGGCCCTGCTTTCCAGGCATCAGCAACACCACCATGGAATCAGATAACTTAGCCTGTTGAAATATCACCTCATAGAGTTCTAGCAAGTGATGTTTAACCATGTCACAATTGAATTTTCTACCAGTCTCCTGTTAGTTCGTCCATCCCAGGGGTTTTCCATGAAGGTAATGATTGAATTGCATTTTCAGTGTCCTCTGTGATTGGGACACCCAGTGCCCCCGCTTAGTAGTGCAATAAGCACCATCGACGCTGTCTGTATAGAAAGAAGTTTATAGAAGTCTCTGGGATCTCAAGTATTGCATCGGGAGCTGTTCAAATCCCTGTAAAAATATTGAAAGACGCAGTTAATAACTTGAGGATCAGTACACAAGTATTTTGTACAAGGAATGGAGGTAAAAGTTCTCTCAACCTGAGCTTGATATTTTAATAGCTTCCCAGTTTTATCCCCTTTTTCAAATATTGCTGCCTCTTTGGCAAGAAGCTTTGCATGAGGTTGATCATTGACAAGGAGCAATTCTCTCTAAGCCTCTGCTCAGTGATGCTGATTGGAGGTTGGGGGGTCCGCTCTATAAGTTTGCTCGGGTTTTTGAACCGCAAACCTCAGGGATGTTTCCCTTTCCCGGAGTTTACGTTTCTGGCTGGCCATTACAAATGTGAAAGTTCCTCTGGTAGTTTTATTGCAATCTTAACTACAAGCGCCAAGTGGTCAGAAATACCTCAGAGAGTGTAATCAACATTTGATATTGGCGGTAATAAATCTGGAGATCCTTTATTCTCACTCATTCTCCTGTCATACGTGGGAGGTGGCCTAAATCCATGCTAGGGCACTCGCAGCAGTAGTGAATAAGCAAGAGGTTTGACCATCCACAAATCTTGAGTTTGGCATTGGAAATGATAATGTATTTCTACCCTTGTCACAAATTTATTCACTTAATTCTGTGAATGGAGTATGTTTGCTGTCAGGAACAGAGTAATCCAGATAGAAGAGATCAGAGTATTGTTGTATATCACCTCAGCCTTCAGACAATTTGTTTTTATTTCCATATTTAATCAATATTATTCATTCATGGAAATTATTACCTTAATGTGCCTGTAGCTATAATTGAAAATGTAATGGACAATCAACGTTGTCTTGAGATAAGAGCTGTATTCCTATCTTATATCATCCTGTGCCGGCTTGCTCACTATCTGGCCTGCATCCATTTATTCACTTCCCATAAATCAGATGAATAGACTTGGGTGTGTTCCTGTCTAGATCTCATTATTTCACTTCAGATTGGCATCAAATGTTCTCTAGATTTTGGTGTCTTCTTGAGCAGATGTTAACCTTGTGCTTTTTCACTAATCTTGACCCTCTTCAGTGTTTGGTTTAACCCCTTACCGACATCCAGTTTACATGTATTGCGTAAGTGTGTAGCAGGTGTATGGAGTGGGCACATTGGGTAAGCCTGGCCCATACCTGGCAGGTAATGGCTGTGACCCAAGCCAGGAGCTGCTTCTAGCAGTTGCTGGTGGAGCAGAGCTCTGCCCGTGACTGTTAAATGCTGTTGTCAAACTCTGATCATGGCATTAACAGCATGCCGTGCCGGCATGGGAGCGTCTCATTCTGTGCGCCCCTCGTGATGCAATCCGGGATGCCGATGGGTTTCTATGACAGCCAGGGGTCTGTTGAATACCTCTGTACCTGTCATCATGGAGCTCCTGTGAAACCAAGTCTGTGGCCAGGCTTCAAAGGAAACCATAATGTTCACTATATGCAGCAGCACTGTGGTACTGCTGTGTATAGTACAAGCGATCAGACGATTGCAGGCCCAAGTCCCCTAAAGGGGCTAATAAGTACAGAAAAAAGTAAAAAAAAAGTTTAAAAAAAACATAAAAGTTCACATCACCTCAATTGAAAATAAAGTTAATAAAAAAAATACACGTGTGATATCGCTGCGTCCCGAAAAGTCCGATCTATCAAAATATAAGATAATTAGCCCAATTGGTGAACACCATAAACAGAAAAAAATTCAGAGCGCCAAAATTGCGTACGTTTGATCCTTGTAATATAGGAAAAAATGCTGTAATAAGCGATCGAAATGTTATATCTGTCTCAAAATGGTATAGATAAAAAAAAAGTTCTCGCCCCACCAAAAAATAAGCTTTTACACACCTCTATTACCTGAAAAATGAAAACATTGCAGATCTGAGAAAATGCTGATAATCAAAAAAAAATATGGATATTAACCATATTGGGCAGGGGTTCATTTATTCTTTAGGCTACATTCACACACCCATGTGTCATGGTCCGAGTACAGACCGTGATGCATGAATCGACTCATTTGAGAATCATGAGAACAAATGTTCTCATTTGTTGTGTGTGTATGCATTGGGACTATAATGCCTACACATAAAAATGAGTTTGCTATTCATTCATTATTTCCCTTTAATAGCGCCAATTCTGTTGCTCTGCTTAGGCCATCGTATGTCATGTTATGAGATGCCCCATATTGGCTCTGACCACAATCTATATGATATTTATGTTCCAGGAGCGCCTGTTTGCGGTCCATTAAACATGGAACGCTGACAGATGAATTCAGCGTCCCCCCAGAAGTAACGTCTGTGTTCCAGAAACGCGCCTGTGCGTTCCAATGACACATGGTGTGAACAAATGACATCATCAACCAACTGGAAGTGACTGCTGGGATCAGCAGTGTAAATGGGTCTTTAATATAAGCCATCAATAGTCAAAGGCTGGGTAAACCGTTAACAATGCCGATGTTGGTTGGGACTATTTATTCTGTCCTATTCTAATGTGGAGAGAGTGCACTATAAATGCATGGGACTATTTGCAACTTTTATTCAGCTCATTATAAATAATAATAATTTATTTATTTCTATAGCGCCAACATATTCTGCAGCACTTTACAATTGAGCAGGGACATGTATAGTCAATAAAAGCAATACAAAGTTCAACAGTTACAGGAGGAGTGAGGGCCCTGCTCACAGGTTTACAGTCTATAGATTTATCAATAGGCTTTTATATGAACTGGCTTCCAGGTTAAAATTGACTTGTATGATTATTTCTAGGGCACATAACAAAATTCTCCACACCCAAACCATCCAATGAGTGCGCCCTTACGGCTCATGCACGTTAGTGATTTTCTCATACGAGATAATCGGCCTGAGTTTCATCAGTGTTTTGGCTGACAGTTTCATCCCTTTTCTCTGATCAGAAAAAAATGCTTCTCTGCCTTCTCCTATCAGTACTTGAAAAAGGGACCCATAGACTTTCATTGCCAAGTGTTTGATCTAACGCCCATATCAACATCTGACATGTCTCCACAATTTTGCTTGGACTGCTCAGTCCACAAAATATCACAGACGTGTGAACAGCGTTATAGACTATTACAGCTCAAGAGCTCTCCGTGAAAAACACGGATAGCACTTTTATGCAAAAAACTGATGTGTGAATGAGCCCTAAGTGTGAGAAATCTCTGCATGTAAGCATAGTCCTTAGAGAGTGTTTAGGACCAAGTTTGAGCACCTCTTTTCTACTGTAAGTTCTTTCTCAGACATATAGATACTTCAAGTCTATTTAATAGGAAGCTCATTATTGGAGTCTGAATTTATAAATATCTGATCAGTGAAGGTAAATAGCCAAAAATAATTCTACAATATACCTATATCATCCAATTTAAAATCCACATAAAAAAACTGCGTGAGCATGCTTTACGGAAGAGTCTCCATAATACATCATGAGATGCAGCTTCTTGTGTCTCTATGTAAAATCAGAAGAGCATGGGGATATTATATAGCTAGAAAGAATTCAATTTCCACAATATTCTGGATTCACGCAACATGTTAAATATTTATATTCACCAGTTGTGGGTAAAACAAAACGTTTTTTATCCATGGTATTAGTTTGTGACTGCTTAATGGCAAACGAGTAGGGCGCCGTTTAAGCAGGGCGTTGGACACGATGACCCTGGAGGTCCCTTCCAACTCTAACATTTTATGATCCTATGATCTTCACCTATTTTGACAGTGTTGTTTGAAACTTGGTGTGAAAATGTCAAAAGTCACAAAATGTTTGCACAACTCCTCATTATGCAAAAATGTAAAGTATTTTACACAAGTTATCTGGTGTAAACTCTTTAAAGTATCAGCCCCTATATTTTCTCTAAAAACAAATCTCTGCAATTGTGCAGCCAGGCTTCGATTCATGGGCAGTGGTTTGGGCAACATGAGTTGATTGTCAGGTGCGCTTTTAAGCTTTTGTGACTGTTAAATTAATCAATCAATGTGAATGATTTTCCCCAGATTTTAGCTCTGAGTTGAGGTTGTTTCTTGCATGAAATGTGATTAGACCTATGAGTCAGATATTTGATCAGCTACAGATGACCAGTAGATTATGTTCTAATTTATTGTGTGAAGAACATACCTATTGCATTTTGCATTAAGAGTGCACATTACTTTCCACCCACATTGATCATTACATTGAATGGAAATGAATGCTAACCTTTGTAGCAAATAATATTTACTGTGCATTTGTTTTTGTTTTTCAGAATATGTTCTAGTTATGCAATGATTATATGATTAGTGTATTGAATTCTATTATCGTCCATTTTGCAGATAAGTTTTGGTATTGCCGTCTGTCACCCAATCATAAAGTATTACACTATGGAGACTTAGAGGAAAGTCCTCAAGGAGAGGTCCCCCATGACAATTTGCCGGACAAATGTAAGTCACCTTAATATTCATTCTTACAAAATCATACATACGAGTTATTGACTAATTGTTTGTTTTTGCCTAATGTTGGATTAAGATGTCGGAGCCGGGATTGTAGTTATTAGTATCATTTTTTTCTTTTTTTACTCTGATGTGCTAATCCTCTTGGTTTAACTTGATGAGTGATAATTCTTTTTTAGCCCTACTTAATATATACCAGACTGTATTTTAAATGTCAATATTTAGTTTACATTTGTTGCCTTAATGAGCTGCGGTGCCTTGTTTCTGAAGGAAATAATCCACCTGGAATAGTGGTAATTGGTGGTTGAAGTAGACAAAGCAAGATGTTGGAAGATGTGCTGTGAAGGACCCATGGGTTCTAGCAGTAAATCTGCTTAATCTCAGGAGATTGGGTTACTTTAACTAAACCAACACAACTATGTTCATTCTAGAAAAAAGAAGGGAAAGAAGTGGAGTGACTATAAATGTGGACATAATATATCCTAACTTAATGGATTGCTGTTCCTATTTTCTGCAACAGTGCCTTCATTTAATTGTTCCTGAGCAATCTCATTGGTGCGTACCAAAATAAATAAATGTAGGAAAAGAGCTTTAATATGTTGATGAAAGGTGGCATTTGCAATTTTCTGTGGCTAAGTTTAAAGCAAAAGGCTTTGCCTTTTCTTTAGTTTTCATGTTATGCTATTTCTGGTTGGAGCTTCAGAGCAATTCCTTTATGTTAAAGGGGTTGTTCCTTGAACAAAGTACATTTTCATTAATAGAACTTGGAATAATAGTAAGTTCCACAATTGGATGTGTTAAAAAATGTTCCTGTGCTGAGGTAATCTTATAAATGTGTCCCTGCTGTGTACAATGTAATGGCTGTGTCTCACCGTGAATAGCTGCTCCAGTACATGGCCGGCACATAGCACAGCTCTTGGCCAGGATGGAAGCATAAGTCACTTATGATAAGTGAGCATACAGACAAAATAGCAGGTGCTTAACATAACATGGGCTCACAGCTGCTTCTTTCTGAGGTAACACATTTTTTTATCTATTTTATCACAGGAGCTCATCATAAATCAAGTCAGAGATGTATGCGCTCAGAGGCAGCTAGAGCTCCTACGTTACTGACTTGATTTATGATGAGCTCAGAGGGCTGAAGATGCAGCCGAAACACTCCTGTGTTACCTCAGCAAGAGAAATGGATTGCGTCAGAAAGTAGCAGCTGCTGTGTCATCTGCATGCTCACTCATCATAAGTGACTTATACTTCCCCACCTGCCAGGAGCTGTGATATGTTCTGACCATGAACTGGAGCAGTTCTGCATGTTAAAAGACAGATATTACACAGTACATAGCTGGGCCAGATTTAGAAGATTATCTCTGCAGAGGAACATTTTTTTTAATGCATGCAGTTGTTGAAATTATTATTATTCTAAGATCTATTGATAAAAAATGTACTTCTAGTGGGACAAAAATGAATTTATATGTTAGAAGTTTGTTGTTTTTTTTACACACAAATATTAGGCACAAATGTACTTTTTTTTGTATTGTGTATACTTTTTCTAACCATCAGACAGTATAATACAATTTCAGTATGTTTGGATTTAGTTGAAAGAAAGTCACACTGTGTACCTCAAAATTCTCATAGCTGTAATCCATGACAATAAAAACGTTTTCTACTTTTCTTCTGATGTTGCAGGTAGGCTTTATTAGCCCTGTCCCGACTGGGCAATTTTTTTTTTGCTTCAAGTTTTTCCTCACTTTAATTCCAAATGACGTAACTTTTATATTTTTTAATCCAAATATGAGGACTTGTTTCTTTTCAGGATGAGTTGTAGTTTTAAATGACACCATTTATTTTCCATACAATGTACTGGAAAATAGGTAAAAAATTTGAAGTGATGTGAAATGGCGCAACAATCTGCTTATCGATTCTTCCATTGTTTTGGGGGTTTTGATTTAGGGTGTTCATTCTCTAGGTCAGCACAATTGCAGAGATGCCAAATATGTATAGGCTTTTACTATTTAAGAGGTGGACAAAAAATGTAAAATAAATAAAAAATTGTTCGTGTCACCATTTTCCTGAGATGTGAGAGATTGTCTTTCACATTGCAAGCTGACTTTTTTATTGATACCATTTTAGGGTAGGCTACCAAAAAACGAAATTTTCTTTCAGTTTTTTTCTCATGGTATTTACCATTCGGGTTAGCTCATTTTCTATTTTGATAGAGTGGACTTTTACTAAAATACCACATTATTGCGGTATATAAACAAAATGACGTTCTCCTATGAAGCCCTGCCTTAAAGGGTTGGTCCAGTACCTAAAATGTACTTTTTAAATATCTATATTTACACCCTTACCACTTTTGTAATTAACTTTATTATAAAATGCTCTGCATTTCTCCCTACCTAGCTAACCACTTAATGTGTTTTTTTTTACTTCACTTCCTGTTATGTTTCAATTGAGAGGAGTCTCAAGCAGGACATCACAGGAGGCTGGGGCTGCACTCACTTCTCTACAGTGTCTATGGTCCCTTTTGCAACAGGGCATCAGAGGGGGGTGCCACCCCACAGATTCTAGCACCGTCCACAAACGAATCATCATCAGCTCAAAGGACAGCACTGGTGTCACTCACTGCTTCTATCACTGCTCCTGATGATGATTCATTTGAAGACGGTGATAGAAGTTTTGGGCAACACTGGTGTCACTCACTGCCTCCACCTCCGCCATTGATGATGTTTTCTTTCACAGTTAGAAGCCGCGTAGGACATAGAATCTGTGGGATAGGTGAGCATAGTGATGCCACCCTGCCTCTATCACCATGATCATAGATCTAGGACATCTTCAGAGGGAGCCAATGCTAGAAACTGTAATATTCAACTGCAGCGCCGCCCCTGATGATGTCCTTTTCCAGGAGGGACAATGGATGCTGCAGGGAAGTGATGCCGCTCCAGCCTCCTGTGGTGTTCTGTTTGAGACTCTTCTCAAACGAAACTACACATGAAGTGAAGTAAAAGAAAAAACACATTTAAGGGCTAACTAGATAGGAAGACGTGTAGGGTATTTTACAATAAAGGTAATTACAAAAGTGGTTAAGGTGTAAAGTTAAATTTTTAGGTATCAGACTAACCCTTTAAGCTTCACAGGAGGACAAATAAGGCACCGGTACTGTCATGACATCCTATTAACCATATTGCGGGGGGGGGCCAGCCAGTGCACATGTGCACCAGAAGTCACTATCCGGGATGTCACATCAAGCTGCAGCCGGGCGTGGCCCAGTGACGCACACTCCCCCGATTGATGGGCTGTGGGCGGCGTTTCACCACACATCACAGCCCAGCATACAGCGCGCCCTTTTCCAACGAAAGCAGAGGAGAGGGAAAGCGCGCAGTGGATGCTGGGCTGTGACGTGTGGTGAAACGCCGCCCACAGCCCATCAATCGGGGGGGTGCGTTTCACTGGGTCATGCCCGGCTGCAGCCAGAACTTGACATGACATTAGCGGATCTCATGTGATACCAAGTGAGCGGTCAGCATTAGCGCCGCTCACAGGCAAGAATGACAATTCAAGGTAATTGCAAAAACACTTGTTTCCACAGTTTAAATCAATGGGGACATTGTTAATAGTAGAGGACAACCTCTTAAGATAAAGCTAAGAAAGTCATACTAAATAGTAGATTCAGTAACTGTAGCATTTTCTTTGCGCTAATGTCCAATAAAGGAGCAGCGGCCAATAAAAGCAGGACAAATCTTTTCTTATTGAAAGTTTGTGTATATTAGGACTTAGGTTGCATTTATACTGGCCGATTTCAGGACAGAACATTCCTAGGAATGCTTGTTCCTAATAAGCAGCCTGTATGAGCAGGCTAACAATCACCCGACGAATAAGCAAGACACTCATCCATGGGGTGAAGTGATTTTTATACTTGATTAAAAATCATTGTTGTCGTCAGCACAATGTGCTGTTGAGAACAATGGCATTTTATATGCATAGAACGATTGTGTTAATAATTGTTCAGTGCGCATGAAAATGCGGTCATCCTTTTGAAACCGGCTATTAAACATCCACTGATCGGCTTATATGCATTTAACAACAACGGGTTGGTCAGACTAAATGCATGTTATATGCAAAATAGTTTCTTAGCGTTTCATAGATTGAGCCCTTCCAAATTACTTAAAAATGGCTATTACTGAAGATGTTGTCTTCAATCTTCTTCATTGTTTACCAGACACAGGTATCAAGGAGTCCAAAGTCAAAGCCAGGAGGGTATGACTTAAACAGAAGGAAGAGATAAAGGCGTAGTCAAATAACTATCCGTAGGTCAGAATACCAGGAGGACAGTGGATCAGAGCCAAAGGGGTTAAACAGACAGATAGTCAGAACAAGGTCCAAGGTCAGGCAACAGAAGATCAATACACAGAACACTAGGCACAGAGAAACAAACCTCATACAAGCTGAATGTATGTCTGGTAGAGGTCTGGGAGAAACAGCCCAGTTAAGTAGCCTGGCAGTAACCTGGAATAATGAACACCCGGAAATAGCTTCAGCATGCCCCTGTACCAGATTGGACTTCTGAGCGGTCAGTAACTGGACCCCATATACAATGAGGGGTGGAACCGTGACAGTACCCCCTTTTCTAAGGGGGGGCCTCCGGACCCCTAGGCTTGCCAGGAAACTTTAGATGGAAGGCCCTAACTAATCGATCAGCCTTCACATCTCGAGCGGGGACCCATGATCTCTCCTCCGGTCCGTATCCCCTCCAGTGGATGAGGGATTAAAGGGAATTTCGAACCCTACGAGAATCCACAACCCTCAACTGCATACTCCAAGCCAGCGTCGACTGAAACTGGAGGAGATGGGGATGAGGGAGACAATACCTAAGGGACAAACTCCTTTAATAGGGATTTATGGAAGATTTTAGAGATGCGAAGGGATGGGGGAAGCTCTAATGTGAATAAGCAAAAATTGGACTATTAATATCTTTATTAGAAAAGAAGTTAAAACTATTGTAACACTCAAGACAAACAAGAACTGGGTTCCAGGCGAGGTGGAACTGTTAACACATGGTGCTGTAGCCAAAACAACGTGTGCAACAAAAAAACACACAAACGCATCAATCACCACATGAGCACATATGGGGCAATGTAGCCCCTATGTATATAACAAGAAAGACTGTGAGCATCACAGAGTGCCAAATGACATCTAGGGGGACATTTCAATATGTCCACATGAACACTGTTTGTACCATATCATGTATTTGACTAAAAAAGAAATCGAACTTGTCATTTTGATACCACTCTCTCTACCAGATACAGAGCCAAAAGCCATATGCCCTCTAATAGGCCCCTATCATGGTTTAGCTTATTATGGCTATAACAGAGGCTACTGTCTTCATCAGTACAAAGGGAGCGTATGGATATCCAATATGCAAATCGCTCAAGTATAACCTATGACCATGGCAACAGATGATGTTAATAAATATCAGTCACCCTGTGTCCATGGCATCAAATGCTGTTAATCAATATCAGTCAACTAATATATAGACTGGCGGTATGAGCGTAATTAAGCTCATTCACAAAGATTTTCCAGCCACATATCATAGAAAAAAGAATGGTCTCGCACGATTATCAGGATGCGGAAGGCTGTATTGCCAGGTCCCTTAAGGGTGCCTGTGTCCTTATGAACTGGGTTTAATCTGAATGCCACAGGATTGACCACCTCTAAGATCTCGTATGGACCAATAAACTTTGGACCCAACTTTGCCGATGGCACCTTAAGTTTAATGTTCCTGGACGACAACCAAACCTTATCCCTGATCTTAAAAACAGGAGCCACTGCACATCTTATATCGGCCTTCTGTTTTTGGCGAATCTGAGCAGTCCCAATATTCTTTTTAACCTCCTTCCAGGCATCCCCAAGTCTTTGTCTGGAAACTTCCACCGCAGGACATTCAGAACTAATCCTAGAAAATTCACCAAAATGGAGATGAAAACCATAATTACAGAAACGGTGAGGTTCCAGTAGACTGATTCACTCGACTGTTAAATGCAAACTCAGCGAGAGGTAAAAACAAAGACCAGTCCTCCTGCTGAGCCGCCACAAAGCACCTTAAAATTTGTTCCAAAGATTGATTTGTCCTCTCAGTCTGACCGTTTGTCTAAGGGTGGTAAGCAGATGAAAATGACAAGTCAATCCCGAGTTTACTACAAAAAGCTCTCCAGAATTTAGAGACAATTCACATGATGCCTGTGAGTGGCCAGCGATACTGCCTGTGAGCGGCGCTAAGAGCAACGCAAGGTATTTACAAAGACACTTCTTTTTAACATAAGAATAGATTGGCCAATTATTAATAGTAGTGGACAAACCCTTCAAGACATTTGTTACCACAATTGGAGCTCCATTTAACAATCTCACTCTGACACCAATCAATAGCAGGATTATGAATCTGCAACCATGGAAACCCCAGTACCAACCCAGCAGGTAAATTATTCAACACAAAACATGAGATGGATTCAGAGTGGAGAGCTCCTACTTGGAGCTTGAAATCCACCATTACCTTCTTGACCAAATTCCGGGATAATGGTGTCTTGTCAAGGGCGAAGATGTGAATGGGTCTTTCTAAACTAACTGTCCCTAACCCTAACTTCAGAACCAGTCCCAAATCAATAAAGTTAGCAGCAGACCCACAGTCAATGAATGCCAATGTTGATAACACCTGGTTCTCGAATGATAACACTGTATTTATCAGTACTTTAATGGAGGAAGAAAAAGGTACCTGGGAGTCTGGGTGACCTCCTTGGCCGTCACCCAGACTCAGACGTTCTCCTGACTGTTTGCTGACCTGAGGGCGAGTTGGGCAATTCTTTAGAAAATGTCACGAGAGACCACAGTACAGACCGAGTCTGAGATCTTGTCTACATCTTTTCTCCACGACGAGAAGACTGGCATCTCTAATCTCCAATGGCTCCACCTCTGGTAAATGGACTTCCTCCGGGGAAATATGATGGGCAGCCTGCTGTTCATCTCTTCTCTCACGGATTCTACGGTCCATTTGTATGGCCTGGGTCATGGCCTCCACCAGGGAACAAGGAGCATTTTGAAAGACCAGGGCGTCATTAAGGGTTTGGGAAAGGCCTTTGTGGAACTGGCACCTGAGAGCTGCATTGTTCCACAGAACTGCCGTGGACCACTGCTGGAACTCAGTACAGTAGTCCTGAGCTGTTCGACCCCCTTGTGCCAGGTTCATGATCTTAGCCTCAGTGACCTGGATCCTGTCAGGTTCGTCATATATCAGTCCTAAACTGTCAAAGAAGGCGTCAACAGATACCGTTCTGGGGACAAGGAAAATGCCCAGGTCCAAGGGCCCCCTCGCAGTAGGGACATGATTATTACCACCCACTGGAACTCCTCCCCTGACGATCAGGGGCGCAGGGTAAAAAATAACCTACAGCTCTCCCTGAAGACCCTAAACTGGTCTTTCTTTCCAGAAAATTTATCAGGGAGGGCTATTACATGTTCGGGAGAGACTACCTGTACATCAGAGGGTACTGACGTCACAGCCACTGCTGGCAGTGAAGGGCTGTAGGAGGTCTTCAATAAATTATCTGACCCTGCAACTGACATTGTGATGATTCCAGACTCTGGCATTCCTTAGCCAGATCCTGAGTCATCAGCTTCAGATTCGCCATCTGGTCACTGAGCGTGTGAACAGTTTCCATACAGGCGAAAAAGAAAAACATATGGGCCAGACTTAATGTGACGCGGAGTCACTTTTCACAGCCAAGCTGTGAGACGAGATAGTCAAGGAGTCCAAAGTCAAAGCCAGGAGGGTACGACAAACAGAGGGAAGAGACAAAGGCTTTGTCAGATAACGTTCCTTAGGTCAGAATACCAGAACGACAGTGGATCAGAGCAGAAGGGGTTAAACCGACGGATGGTCAGAACAAGGTCCAAGGTCAGGCAACAGAAGATCAATACACAGAACACAGAAACAAACCTCACACAAGCTGAATGTACGTTGGGCAGAGGTCTGGGTGAAACAGCCCAGTTAAGTAGCCTGGTAGTAACCTGGAATAGTGAACACCTGGAAATAGCCGGTGCCTCCCAATCCCAGATTGGACAGCCGAGCTGTCAATCAATACATTGACAGTTTCAGCACGCCCCTGTACCAGATTGGATGGCCGAGCTGTCAACCAAAGTACTGACGGCTTCAGCACGCCCCTGTACCAGATTGGATGGCTGAGCTGTCTGTAACTGCATCCCAGACACATTGAGGGGTGTAACCGTGACAGCTACAGCTTTATTTAATTCATGTGGATGGGACTAAGCTGCATTACCAGGCGCAGCCTCTACTAAAAGTACTGATCCATGCCTGGTAAGTGATGTAGGCGAAGTGATGCTCATCCGAACACTGCAGTTGATCCGAGAGTGCTGAGAGGTGGGACACTGCTTGTTGGATATAGATAGCCAACCCCAAAGGTGCGTTATCAATTTTTTTGTCCCAGATAACCCCTTTATTATGTTAAGCCTGGTTGGTGGGATATACTATACATGAAGATTTTAATGTCATATTATAACTCTCATTTTAACGTTTTGTCACATACAATAGTTGCAGCATTAGTTTCATTATAGGTCCATCCTCCTTAATAGTTAAACTGAAGTAAAAGTCATATTTTCTGTAGCTCCCAAGTTTTAAGCTTTGTAACTGGCACATATTCTTTTTCACAATTCATTTTACTCAGTCGTGTGAGCAAATATTACCTTCTGTAGTGTATTAAGAAACCCTGATAAAATGAAAATGTTGATGCAGCTAGAGGTTGCTGGTTTTAGCTGTTCTTTGTCTTATGCGTGATGCATAATTCATTTGGGTTACAATAACATGTAAAATACTTGCTGTACTGTATAATCTATTTTTATTAATCGGCATGTAATCTTTCTCCAGTTAAAACATGTCAGGGCTTATGAGGATAAAAATAAAAGATTTTCAATGGATTTCCAGCCTAATGTAATTACTGCTGGGAACTTGGCATCTGCTGTAAACATAAATGCAGGTCCTTGTGCATGTAAAATTAATCTGACTGCTTTTGCTGATTGAAACTATAGTGCATTGGATCTTAAATCTCTAAAATAAATAATGGAAGAATATAGAATATTACATTATATCCCCCTACGGCCATACAAATCAGTGTCATTGTTCTTTAGGATTAATGGTTGTGAAAGGGGCTTATCGGCAATTAGTTCACAATAACAAATAATATAAGGCTTTCTAGATCTCCTGCCATCTACATGCTTTCATAAGTTATTCTTCATTTATGTCTTACTCCTACAAAATGTATGAAGTAGCACTGCCACAGGGGTGACAATTGTCATAAGATGGTAAAAGTTGGTTGATGTGCTCTCTGGAAGTCATGAATTTCTGTCCGTTGTTAAATATTTGCCTTGTTTATGAAGTTTATCTGAAAGTGTTGTGATAAAAATATCTTTAACGGGGTATTTCCATCTTTCATATTTGACATACAGTGCCTACAAGTAGTATTCAACCCCCTGCAGATTTAGCTGGTTGACACATGCGGAATTAACTTGGCATTGTGACATTTGTACTGTAGATCAGCCTGGAAGTGGGAAATGCACTGCAGCAAATTTTTTTTTTTTTTTTGGTTTTTGTTTTTAAAACGTTAAAAGTTAATTCAAAGTGTCATTTATTATTCAACCCCTCAAACCACAAGAATTCTGTTTGGTCCCCCTAAAGTATTAAGAAGTAGTTCAGGCACCAAGAATAATGAGCTTCACATGTGTGGATTAAAGATATCTTTTGCCAGCCTTTTCTGACTATTTAAGACCCTCCCCAAACTTGTGAACAGCACTCAGACATGGTCAACATGGGAAAGACAAAGGAGCATTCCAAGGCCATCAGAGACAAGATCGTGGAGGGTCACAAGGCTGGCAAGGGGTACAAAACCCTTTCCAAGGAGTTGGGCCTACCTGTCTCCACTGTTGGGAGTATCATCCGTAAGTGGAAGGCTTATGGAACTACTGTTAGCCTTCCACGGCCTGGACAGCCTTTGAAAGTGTCCTCCCGTGCCGAGGCCAGGCTTGTCCGAAGAGTCAAGGCTAACCCAAGGACAACAAGGAAGGAGCTCCGGGAAGATCTCATGGCAGTGGGGACATTGGTTTCAGTCAATACCATAAGTAACGTACTCCACCGCAATGGTCTCCGTTCCAGACGAGCCTGTATGGTACCTTTACTTTCAAAGCGTCATGTCAAGGCTCGTCTACAGTTTGCTCATGATCACTTGGAGGACTCTGAGACAGACTGGTTCAAGGTTCTATGGTCTGATGAGACCAAGATCGAGATCTTTGGTGCCAACCACACACGTGACGTTTGGAGACTGGATGGCACTGCATACGACCCCAAGAATACCATCCCTACAGTCAAGCATGGTGGTGGCAGCATCATGCTGTGGGGCTGTTTCTCAGCCAAGGGGCCTGGCCATCTGATCCGCATCCATGGGAAGATGGATAGCACGGCCTACCTGGAGATTTTGGCCAAGAACCTCCGCTCCTCCATCAAGGATCTTAAGATGGGTCGTAATTTCATCTTCCAACAAGACAACGACCCAAAGCACACAGCCAAGAAAACCAAGGCCTGGTTCAAGAGGGAAAAAGTCAAGGTGTTGGAGTGGCCTAGTCAGTCTCCTGACCTTAACCCAATTGAAAACTTGTGGAAGGAGCTCAAGAATAAAGTCCACATGAGACACCCAAAGAACCTAGATAACTTGGAGAAGATCTGCATGGAGGAGTGGGCCAAGATAACTCCACAGACCTGTGCCGGCCTGATCAGGTCTTATAAAAGACGATTATTAGCTGTAATTGCAAACAAGGGTTATTCCACAAAATATTAAACATAGGGGTTGTATAATAATTGACCTACACTTTTATGTTTAAAATTTAATAAAATTCAACTGAGCAACATAACTTTTTGGTTTGTAAGATTTATGCTTCTGTTCATAAAACCTACTCTCGTTTGCAGTTTGAAGGCTCTAACTTATTTGCATCTTATCAAACCAGCTAAATCTGCAGGGGGTTGAATACTACTTGTAAGCACTGCATCTAAAGGAATTGCCACAAATGTTTAAAAGATTTAAGTCCTATATCTGGAATCCACATCTACAGTGCCTTGAAAAACTATTCATACCCCGTGAACTTTTCCACATTTTTTTCACATTACACCCACAAGCTTAAATGTATTTTATTTGGATTTTATGTGATATACCAACATAAAGTAGCAAGTATTTGTGAAGTGTAAATGAAATGTTACATGGTTTTCTAATTATTTTAAAAATATAAATCTGAATATTGAGACGTGCATTTGTATTCAGCCGCCTGTAGTCTTGTAGTCTCATACCCCTAAATAAAATCCTGAGTGATTAATTGCCTCCAGAAGTCACATAATTAGTAAATTGAGTCCACCTGTGTGTAATTTATTCTCAGTATAACTACAGCTGCTCTGTGAATGCTTCAGATGTTTGTTTGAGAACATTAATGATCAAACAACATCATGACAACCAAGGAAAACACCAGGCAGGTCAGGAATAAAGTTGTGGAAGAGCGTAAAGTAGGGTTAGGTTATATATATAAAAAAATAACCCAAGCTTTGAACATCTTACGGTGGGTGCACTGTTCAATCAGTCTTTCAAAAATGGAAGGAGTATGGCACATTTGCAAATTTACCAAGACATGGCCTTACACCTAAATTGACATCCCAAGCAAGGAGAGCACTAATTAGAAAAACAGCCAAGAGGCCCTTGGTCTCTCTGAAGGAGTTGCAGACATCCACAGCTCAGGTGGGAGAATCTGTCCACAGGACAGTTATTTGTTATAAACTCCACAAATCTGGCTTTTATGAAAGTGGAGTGGCAAGAAGAAAGCATAAACATACTGCTAGAGCTACAATGGAATGGTTTAGATCAAAGCATAGTCATGTGGTTGAATGGTCCAGTCAAAGTCCAGACCTAAATCCCATTGAGAATCTGTGGCAAGGCTTGAAAATTGCTGTTCACAACCACTCCATCCAATCTCACTGAGCTAGAGCTAGTTTGCAAAAAAGAATGGGCAAAAATGTCACCTCCAGATGTGAAAAGCTTGTAGAGACATACCCCAAAAGACTTTCAGCAGTAATTGCAGCGAAAGGTAGTCCTACAAAGTATTGATTCAGGGGGGCCGAATACAAATGCATGTCGCAATTTTCAGATTAATATTTTTTAAATAATTAGAAATCCATGTCAGATAGACCATTCCCCCCAGCAACCCAAACCCCCCTTCCCTTCCTTCACCCAACCAGTGTAATCCTACCCTTACTAGTAAGGGATGAGACATAGAGTATGCACTGAATGGTTTTGAATAATTCTAACAATGAGCAAAATAAACATATATCTACATTTTGATGACTCCATTCCAGCTCCTGTTGCATTAAAAGCCCCATAATGCGCACAAACTGTGCACATACAGTACAGACCAAAAGTTTGGACACACCTTCTCATTTAAAGATTTTTCTGTATTTTCATGACTATGAAAATTGTACATTCACACTGAAGGCCTCAAAACTATGAATTAACACATGTGGAATTATATACTTAACAAAAAAGTGTGAAACAACTGAAAATATGTCTTATATTCTAGGTTCTTCAAAGTAGCCACCTTTTGTTTGATGACTGATTTGCACACTCTTGGCATTCTCTTGATGAGCTTCAAGAGGTAGTCACCGGAAATGGTCTTCCAACAATCTTGAAGGAGTTCCCAGAGATGCTTAGCACTTGTTGGCCCTTTTGCCTTCACTCTGCGGTCCAGCTCACCCCAAACCATCTCGATTGGGTTCAGGTCTGGTGACTGTGGAGGCCAGGTCATCTGGTGTAGCACCCCATCTCTCTCTCTCTTGGTCAGATAGCCCTTACACAGCCTGGAGGTGTGTTTGGGGTCATTGTCCTGTTGAAAAATAAATAATGGTCCAACTAAACGCAAACCGGATGGAATAGCATGCCGCTGCAAGATGCTGTGGTAGCCATGCTGGTTCAGTATGCCTTCAATTTTGAATAAATCCCCAACAGTGTCACCAGAAAAGCACCCCCACACCATCACACCTCCTCCTCCATGCTTCACGGTGGGAACCAAGCATGTAGAGTCCATCCGTTCGCCTTTTCTGCGTCACTCAAAGACACGGTGGTTGTAACCGAAGATCTCAAATTTGGACTCATCAGACCAAAGCACAGATTTCCACTGGTCTAATGTCCATTCCTTGTGTTCTTTAGCCCAAACGAGTCTCTTCTGCTTGTTGCCTGTTCTTAGCAGTGGTTTCCTAGCAGCTATTTTACCATGAAGCCTGCTGCACAAAGTCTCCTCTTAACAGTTGTTGTAGAGATATGTCTGCTGCTAGAACTCTGTGTGGAATTGACCTGGTCTCTAATCTGAGCTGCTGTTAACCTGCGATTTCTGAGGCTGGTGACTCGGATAAACTTATCCTCGAAGCAGAGGTGACTCTTGGTCTTCCTTTCCTGGGGCAGTCCTCATGTGAGCCAGTTTCTTTGTAGCGCTTGATGGTTTTTGCAACTGCACTTGGGGACACTTTCAAAGTTTTCCCAATTTTTCGCTCTGACTGACCTTCATTTCTTAAAGTAATGATGGCCACTCGTTTTTCTTTACTTAGCTGCTTTTTTCTTGCCATAATACAAATTCTAACAGTCTATTCAGTAGGACTATCAGCTGTGTATGCACCAGACTTCTGCACAACACAACTGATGGTCCCAACCCCATTTATAAGGCAAGAAATCCCACTTATTAAACCTGACAGGGCACACCTGTGAAGTGAAAACCATTTCCGGTGACTACCTCTTGAAGCTCATCAAGAGAATGCCAAGAGTGTGCAAAGCAGTCATCAAAGCAAAAGGTGGCTACTTTGAAGAAACTAGAATATAAGACATATTTTCAGTTGTTTCACACTTTTTTGTTAAGTATATAATTCCACATGTGTTAATTCATAGTTTTGATGCCTTCAGTGTGAATGTACAATTTCCATAGTCATGAAAATACAGAAAAACCTTTAAATGAGAAGGTGTGTCCAAACTTTTGGTCTGTACTGTAGCTTGCGTACAAACTGAGTAGCATACTGAGCAAAAAACTCCACATTAAACCTGTCATGAGAAAAAGTTATAGACATACTGTATATATGTTTAAAGCACTCAATGTTCGAACTACATATCTAGTGTTGCCCACAGAGGCTTGAGGTCTATTCGCTCACACGGCATCATGTCGAATCTGGCATTTATGAGTGTCCAGCCATCTCAAAGCGTTCTTTGGAGATTCAAACAAAGAGGTAGAACGAGGGTGATAACTCTCAGTTTTGAAGAGTAGATCATAGAGTATGCACTCCAAGTGCCCTCAACCTTCTCTTTATGTCCAAGAATAGGGATCTTTTGCACTGAACTTCCACAGAAAAGTCCATAAAAAAGGATATCTTCAGTGTTCCAAGTGAAATGTCCTGCTTTTCCCTGGCTTTCCTCAAGATGATGTCCCAGTCGTCATAGTGTAAAATCTTTATCAAAATGGATCTAGGATGTCTACCCACTGGGCCATGTCTTGTGGGGACCCTGTGGGCTCTTTCAACAGAAAACTAGCCATTTTTCAAGAAAATCATCTGGATCTCTCCCTTTCACCTTCTCAGGGACTCTCACTCCCAGATATTATTACACCTTGGGCGATTTTCAAGATCATCAGCTTTGGCCAGTAAGGTGGCGACTGCTTGACTGTGGCTCTGAATGTCTCTGTGGACCGGAGGGAAGGCATCCTCCAACTTACTGTCTTTCCCCCTCAGCTGCGGTGGTACATTCCGCCACTTTTTGTACATCCCGCCACTTTTTGTACATCATGCCGGACTATTGATACAGTCTCTTGGATGTAGCCTACCTGGCCTGTTAGTGTAGCCAGTGTGGTATTGCATTTATTAGAAGCTTTTAGAACATCCAATAGAGAAGGGGAGTCCCCCAGAGGATTTTTACCAGGGACACTTACTGTGTTCTTATGGGTTAATGATGCAGGATTGTGCCCCCTTAGCAGCTGATGTTGTGGCTTGAGAGACGTCCTCTCCTCCCTCCTCCTCCAGTTCTACTGCTGCAGACTGGTACCCTTTTGGGGACATCTCCCTGCTTCTCCGCTTGTCTGTCAGTGACCTCTGGACCTGTGGGCTCTGGAATGTTGCCTTTGAGTGTATTGCTCCAGTCTGGCAGCAGCTTCTACTCTTCCATAACGCTGTCTCCGGCCACAGGACTCGCGGGTGCCATTTTTGATTTCTTATGATGCCTCATCATCCTCTCTGCAGATTTTCCTGCTTCTCATCATTTCACTACTGCAGCCTAAAAATAGAGCTCTCTGGAGTCACCTCCTCACTGCATGCCCGCCAGGACACGTCCCCAGGGACTGTCTTTACGCCCTCAAATTCCTTAGTTGCTCCTTTTTTCAGAACTTTTTGAGAATTTATTCAAGTGTCAGAACCACATAACAGACCCCTGCTTACACCAGCATAACTGTATAGGTCACACAGCATTGCCAGCAATAACAATCACAGGTAAAAAATAGTAACAAGAATCATTTCTGCTTCAATGCATTGAGAATGATATATTTTTCTACCTAAAGGGAACCTGTCACTTCATTTCGAGCGTCTAAACTGTCCCCAGTGCGTTGTTAGTGATGCAATGTGCATCACTAACACGTTATTTTAACACGTTAACACGCAGCCTAATCATGTGCAAAAAGCACCTTATATAGTTATATGGTACCTGCTCGTTTAATCATAGGGCTGTGCTTCATTTTTTGTTTAATCACGGTCATCGCCACCCACTCAATTTGATTGATTTCTCTGGTTGCGCCAACGTCACTAGAATCCCGCGCATGCGCAGTGTGCAGACGGGCGTGCCTGCGCATTGTGGCGATTGGAGCCGCGCTTGCGCAGTGTAGCCGGCCGCGCTTGTGCAGTGTGGCGCTTGGAGCCGCACTTGCGCAGTATGTAGTCACCCTTACTTGCACAGTGTGGCACTTGGAGCCGCGGTTGCGCAGTGTGTGGCTGGCTGCACTTGCGTAGTGGGGAGTTGCGCGTTACGACGCATGCGCGGCTCACCAATCGACACTGCGTATGCGAAGCGCGGCTGGCTACACTGCACAAGCTTAGCTCCAAGTGCCACACTGCACAAGGGAGGGATTCTAGTGCCGTCGGCGCAACCAGAGAAATCAATCAAATTGAGTGGGCAGCGACACTCGTGACTGAACATAAAATGAAGCACAACCCTATGACTAAAGGAGCAGGTACAATATAATTATATAAAATGCTTTTTGTACATAAATAGGCCACAGTTTTTATTGAAAATAACGTGTTAGTGATGCATACTGCATCACTAACAACGCACTGAGGACAGTTTAGATGCTTGAAATTATGTGACCGGTTCCCTTTAAGAAAACAGCATATTGTCTGATATGTCATGTGTATATCTAATAATGCAGGCACTTGGGTCAAAGATGTGGATTGAGAAGGGGTTATCCCAGTAGTGACAATCCCTTTAAGCTGAATTCTACTTTGCAAGCATTTATCGTCTTAAATATAATACAACTTCTTTAAGATCAGTCCCGACCTCAGTATAAGCTAATGTAAACTGTGTAATTATGCAGAGAGGCAGAGTTTCATTTTTAACTACATTAACCAGTGGGTCCACGGTAACATAAAATATTCTCTATGGTTCTCTATGGTATTTCGACAGTAACATATCCCGTAGGCCACACTAGACTGAAGTTTTAAAACTAAATCTCGGCACATTTATGATAAATTCAAACTTCCTAACATCTGTCCAGCCTAAAGTATGGGCATATAATAATAATGAACATTTTGTAATATATTATTTGCTAGCACTAATAAGTTACAGCATGTATAGTTGCATTCACAATTCTGCAGTTGAAATGTCAAACCATTTCCTGTCGGTGAATTAAATTAGTTTCACAACTGAATTATAAATGCACAAATAAATATAATTTTACATATATATACAACCTTTCCTCTGGCTTGTTACAGAAAAAGGACCAGCAGAAGCTGTATTAAAAATAGTGAGTGTATCGTTTTTTTGGCCAGTTGTGGATTCCAGATTGGTGGACAACCTTTCTTTCAGTTGTGTCAAACTCATGCATAAACTGACACTACTGATATTTGTGATCATTCCATAAGTGACAGTGTCCAAACTACACGTGATTGAATCTTTATAGGTTTTTTTGATAATGGTATGCTGTTTTTTTACCTACAGTGCCTGTAGCAGACATTAAAGCAATATTGACTGGTAAGGACTGTCCTCACATGAAGGAGAAAGGAGCCCTCAAGCAAAATAAGGTGAGATATCTGAAAAGCATATCAATATTATATTCAAATATTCTCATGCCTTCCTATAGTTTTTCATTATAGCTCCTTGTGTCTTTCCAGTGGCATAAATTATGTCTCTGTGTTAAGCAAGTCTATAATTAAAAGATCACCTGTATAGTTGCCTTGAAGCTTCATAGTCAGATAATTATATAGTGAGCCTTTGAAGTGTCACGATCCATATTACTAATGGAAAAAGTGCCTTTTCTTGTATAACCAATCACTTGCTATGTGTTTTCAAAACTAAAAAATCTAGGTAGGAATGAAATTGGTTTACTCTGTTTAGAATCAAGTATCATTTCTATTAGCATGAGTTATACAGTGGTGGCCAAAAGTATTGGCACTCCTGCAATTCTGTCAGATAATACTCAGTTTCTTCCTGAAAATGATTGCAATCACAAATTCTTTGGTATTATTATCTTCATTTAATTTGCTTGCAAGGAAAAAACACAAAAGAGAATGAAGCAAAAATCAAATCATTGATCATTTCACACAAAGCTCCAAAAATGGGCCAGACAAAAGTATTGGCACCCTCAGCCTAATACTTGGTTGCACAACCTTTAGCCAAAATAACTGCGAACAACCGCTTCCGGTAACCATCAATGAGTTTCTTACAATGCTCTGCTGGAATTGTAGACCATTCTTCTTTGGCAAACTGCTCCAGGTCCCTGATATTTGAAGGGTGCCTTCTCCAAACTGCCATTTTGAGATCTCTCCACAGGTGTTCTATGGGATTCAGGTCTGGACTCATTGCTGGCCACCTTAGAAGTCTCCAGTGCTTTCTCTCAAACCATTTTATAGTGCTTTTGGAAGTGTGTTTTGGGTCATTGTCCTGCTGGAAGACCCATGACCTCTGAGGGAGACGCAGCTTTCTCACACTGGGCCCTACATTATGCTGCAAAATTTGTTGGTAGTCTTCAGACTTCATAATGCCATGCACACGGTCAAGCAGTCCAGTGCCAGAGGCAGCAAAACAACCCCAAAACATCAGGGAACCTCCGCCATGTTTGACTGTAGAGACCGTGTTCTTTTCTTTGAATGCCTCTTTTTTTTCCTGTACACTCTTATGTTGATGCTTTTTGCCAAAAAGCTCTACTTTTGTCTCATCTGACCAGAGAACATTCTTCCAAAACGTTTTAGGCTTTCTCAGGTAATTTTTGGCAAACTCCAGCCTGGCTTTTTTATGTCTCGGGGTAAGAAGTGGGGTCTTCCTGGGTATCCTACCATACAGTCCCTTTTCATTCAGACGCCGATGGATAGTACGGGTTGACACTGTTGTACCCTCGGACTGCAGGGCAGCTTGAACTTGGCCACCACTGTAGATGTAGATTGCCTGGCTTTGGTTAGAATGGATCTCTATTGGAGTGCTTGTAGACACAGAGGACCCGCCATTTTGGACTTCTAGACTAAATAGGCCTGTGTGCCTGTGTAAAGTTAGGAGTTTAGGATCCCCATACACATTTGAGAAAGATTGGCCAAATCTGATTTCAGTGGGACTGTCCTACTTTCTCTTGTATATGGGGGCCTCCACTTCTTCCCTGATAGAGTCTGAAAACACATAAAGACTATGGCCAAGCATTCTTATGTGTGCGTGTATTGGGAGAAATAGCTGTTTGGCCAATAGATATCTAAAATCGAGTCACCTTCAGTCAAACACGTGTCTACAGATCCACAAAGATTGAGATAAACTTTTGTAATTGACCAAATACTTATTTTCTACCAAAATTTGAACAAAATTTCTTTCCAAATCAGACAATGTGATTTTCAGGATTTGTTTTCTCATTTTGTCTCTCATAGTTGAGGTCTACCTATGATGTCAATTACAGGTCTCTCTCATCTTTTTAAGTGGGACAACTTGCACAATTGGTGGTTGACTAAATACTTTTTTTTCCCACTGTGCATCAGGGTTCAGTTAAAGGGG
The DNA here is from genome assembly GCF_046119375.1 of Phyllobates terribilis. Classification (NCBI taxonomy): domain Eukaryota; kingdom Metazoa; phylum Chordata; class Amphibia; order Anura; family Dendrobatidae; genus Phyllobates; species Phyllobates terribilis. The sequence goes on along the minus strand of NW_027362764.1, from coordinate 266,013,404 downwards.
TTTTCCCATGAACGAAAGTTGATTGTAATCAATAGATCTTGGAATAATAATAACTTCCACAATTGGATGTGTTTAAATAAAATGTTCCTGTGCTGAGATAATCTTCTAAATGTTCCCCTGTGTAATGGATGTGTCTGACCGTACAGGAACACGGTCTGATCATACCACAGCTCCTGGCCAGGGGAGGAAGCAAGAGAGTATATAGACATTACAGTATGGGATCACAGCTGATTCTTTTTGTGAGGTAAAACATTTCACTGTGTTTTTAAACAATGTTTGACTTCAAAGAAAGAATCAGCTGTGATCCCCTGCTGTAATGTCTGTATACTCTTTTGCTTCCTCCCCTCCCCAGGAGCTGTGGTATGATCAGACCATGTTCCTGTACAGTCAGACACAGCCTTTACACAGTACACAGCAGGGGCACATTTATAAGATTATCTCAGCACAGGAGCTTTTTTTTAAATACATTCAATTGCGGAACTTATTATCATTCCAAAATCTATTGATTAAAATGAACTTTTGTTCATTGGACAACCCCTTTAATGAAGCCCATAAGATTTTCCAGTTTGTTTGATAACGGATCCAACATTGCTAAAACTACGGCACAGGCATGAGGAGAGCGTTGTGATCGGTTTGAGAAATGTGATCGGCAAATCCTTCTTTTGGGAAATGCATGTGCGTTTTTACGTTTTAATTGTCCTTCATAAATAATAGTGCACGTGAAAATAAGAGACTTTGTAATATATCTTATGAGACAGATCCGCTTCTTTCTGCTCCTGGACTGATCATTTGTTCTCAAAATTCTAAATTCATGAGTAAAAGCTGTCTTCTGTGAATACAGATTTTTCCATTACTAAGATAGGTAACATTCAATGGACAGGAGCGAGAAGCAGACACTTCTGCTGCAAGTTCATCTGAAATAAAAGTTAGGCTATGTGCCCACGATGCAGAAATGCTCCGGATTTTTCCTGAGTGTTTCTGCATCTCCACTGGCAGAAAAAAACACATGCGGATTGTACATGCGTTTTTCCTGCCAGGGACATGCAGATGTGAAGCGTTCTTCACATGCATTTCCGCATTTGGGTTGACAAGTGCTTTCCAAGCGATTTTAGCATCACTTGGAAAGTGCTTCACAACTTGGTCACACTATATAAATCCATGCAACAGGCATGGATTTATATAGTGTGACCGAAAGAATGGTAAAAAATAAAAAGATAAATCTATACTCACCTTCCGATGGCCCCCGGAGTCTTGCTTCGCTCCGTCCTGGCTTGCCGGCAGCTCGCGGAACACTGAAGGACCTGCCATCACATGATTATGATGTCAGCGCAGGTCCTTCAGTCCACCACGATCTGCCTGCAAGTGAAGACGAGCGCACCACGGACAATCAGAAGGTAAATATAATATTCGTTTTTGTATTTTATTCTTTTTTTTACAGGTTTTATGGTACCCGGGTCCGGAGGAGAGTCTCCTGTCCTCCACACCGGGGTACCATCAGCTCATTTAAATGCATGGATTCTGCATCTACAGATACAGTGATGCGGAATCCATGCGTTCCAATGCAAGTCAATGGCGGTGAAAACGCAGCGCTTCCGCAAAATAATTGGTAGTGCTGCGTTTTTTTCCGCAATGATAATCTGCAGCGTAAATTTCCACAGCATGTGCGCAGCACATTGGGGAACATGGCAGGCCTTCTACCATGCGTTTTTTAAGCGTTTCTGCAGCGTTTTTGCCGCTGTGGAAACGCTTAAAAAACGCATCGTGGGCACACAGCCTTACATGTTAAAGCTCTTCACAAGGTTTAAAAGATACATGGGACGATTGAAGGGTGACATTAGCTCTGGAAAGAATGGTGCTTTGCTGATAAATAGAACAATAGGATATGGGAATTTTAGGAAGCGATATATTGTACGAATCCTAACATCAGCTATGATTCAAGTATCTGCTTTTTTGTTTCTTCTCACACATTCATTTCTGCATTATTCTTCATTTAGGAGGTGCTTGAGTTGGCTTTTTCAATCATGTATGATTCCAACTGCCAATTAAATTTCATTGCCCCTGATAAACATGAGGTAAGTGAATGTCAAAAATGCATAAGCTCATAATAACTAGTAAACATGCTATTTATTTAATAACATTTCAGCCACTGAATTGGCTGTGCATTTAACATTTATTGATTTTGTATAAATAGACATTAAATATTGTTCATTTTGGAGGTTTCAAATTTCTGGCTACAACATTAGAGAATTCTATTTCTGCTTCTCTGCCAGGAGGTTCTATAATTTATTCACTACACTGTCAGTAAAATGTTTTATCACAGTCCCTTGTGACAACACTGCTTCAGTGCATGACCCCTCATTCATGGCTCTTCCATAATGCATCTCCCAGGGGTATACAGCTCTTAAATTCTGCCTTTCTTATCTGTGGTACAAAGATCATCAGTACCATGGTTAGGATTTCAAATGGAAATCATGCAATATTAAGATTTTAGGCCATAGCTTAGAGCTGATGTGAGCAGGTGAGACAAAGTGCTGATTTCAGTGGTTAAAATATTGCGTTTGCAATAGTGAGATTGTCATATTATTGAGTGAAATGCTACATTACATTTACACCAGCTCAAGAGATTAGAACCCAATTTACTAGAGGTCAAAGCCGAGGCCTAATGGTGCTAACAGAATACTGTGACATGCCTGTCTTAGAGCTCTGAAGTAGAGAAATACGCCATGTAGCGATAATGTCAGAGAATTTCCACCTAGACATGAAATTATCCGTATGAGAGTAAATAAGTTTTGACATTTTTCTTTTTAGCAAACATTGACAACATAGAGTTCAGCAATTTTGTTCTACATAATTTGAGTTATGTTCTCATATAGTATAAATTTAGTTTACAGACTTGTTGTACTGTGTACCTCTTTAGCTGACCATAGTTCTGGTAAAAACAAAATATCACATCCATTGGAGCAATGACCTCCAGTGGTGGCCCCAACTCCCTCCTATAGGCAGTCAGGGCAGCTGCAGAGCCACTGGTTGGAAACTATTGGTGAATGGATAATTGAACATTCCCTATTGCCATTACTTATCCATGAAATCTTTCATTCCTTCACAGTATTGTATTTGGACAGATGGACTTAATGCATTACTTGGAAAAGACATGATCAGTGACCAAACACGGAACGATATGGACACATTGCTTAGCATGGAAATAAAGCTGCGCCTCCTAGACCTGGAAAATATACAGATTCCTGATGTACCACCTCCTATTCCAAAGGAACCTAGCAACTATGATTTTGTTTATGACTGCAACTGAGAATATTGGCCTGGAACTCATATTGAAACTGGAATTACTGGAAATGTGGACTGAAATGCAATATATTTCACTATTTGTCTACCAATTTCACTTAAGACATTCCCAATCTTCACTAAAATATGAGGCCATTTTACTACTGGGCATATTATTCAAGTTGACTTAGTTTTCACATGATAAGAGGCCATGTCATGAAAGCTCTTGGAGACACATGTCCATATTTCTAATGCTTTAAATAACACAAGGACTATAATCCACCACCAGTGTGTGGTGCCCTCAGCTTTATGTTCTGGAGCTCTAGAATGAACAGACATTATTGTTGATGCTGCTTCTCATTCTGGAGGCACTAATGAAGGCTACTGATGTTCTGAACACCGCTTTGAAGCATTGCAGTTTTTTTCCTTTGCTAACTCTCTCGCTAGTTAAGTAGATATCTAGTTGGATTACTTTAGCAGTAGTCAAATGGCCAGCTTGACCTTAACGAGTGCAGTCACTGTGTCACAGAGAAAACCTATCTTCCTTTTGGAAAGCTATGACTTCAAGTCATAGATGGCTAAAATATTCTAAGATGTCTGGTATGTATATTATAAATTGTAGGCTTGTCCTCTGAAATGGGCCCTTGTGTTTAGAGCATACTGTCACAACGTATAAAAAAGAAAACTATAATTTCAAATCCCCCTTGAATGGTCCTATATGTTTACACCATGCCATAATTAGTAAGAGATCCTGATAATAGACATACAGCAGTGGAGACGTCACCTACAGGTCAATACAGTTGTGTAGTCCACAGGTGGCAATATCCACTTTCTGACAGTAGCTAGTACCACTTACCATCAATAAGAATTCTGTTCAGCATATGTTATCCACAGCATTTGAACTTTTTGTAGGGTTATATAATTAGTTTTCATTTCAGGAACATATCTTGTCATTTGTTTAAATACTAATTTGATCAAATATCAACTACCTGTAAAAAATTATATTGACGATCACTGTGACTTTTTCTAAAACTTACCACATGTCAGTCACGAACTTTAAATTATTTAAGTTTCAATTTTAGTACAAGAATTGCTAGTTTTCTGTGCAGAATTGAAAATCCTCTACAATGTAATAATGATGCATGGTATTGGACCATTGTTCCATTTACTTCAATGAGACAATGCTGCAATACCCTGGACCACTGCTATTGCCTAGACGGTGTGCAGGTAGGTAAACGCCATGATGTAGACAGTGGAGAGACTGCTGCAAACACCGTATTTGTAAGAGTTCCAGGAGTTCCCACAAATCTAATATCTATGGCTTATCCTAACCATCAACCATCAATATTCTAAACCCTGAAAACCCCTTTAAGGGCATGCTGTCTATTTTTAAATCTAGAGCATGCTCTTTAGGTGGTACTCTTGTGCTGCAGATTTCACAATGCAGATTGAGCCATGTGTTTGCCAACAAATATGCAAAGAAAATGTTCTGCCATGTGTAAACTTAGTCCTAAAGGGGTTGTGTGCGAATAGAAAAAAAAAAGGTTTGTTTTCCCTAGAAACAGCGCTACTTTTGTGTTGTATGTGATATTCTAGTCAATTCAATACTAGGCACAGTGTGTGGATATACAGATGTAGCCTTTCTCAAACTAACACACAAGAACAATATCACAATGTGGGAAGCTATCAGAAGACAGAAAATGACCTTTTGGTTAATACAGTTTTTTGTGTTAAATGTATACTTTAAACATTTTTGGCATTTTTTAACATATCAAAATCTGTATTAAAATTTTTAAAAATTTGAAATCTTGCACTTTTCACACTGACCACTGTTTTTTTTTTTAGAGTTCTACTTCCTTTTGTTTCAGGAAACAACACATGTACATAACCACAATGGTCAGATCTCACCCCCATCTTTTATATGGAAGTGTCTAATAAGCCTGTACAAAGGTCATTGTGAATGGAGGGGGAGCAGGGTCAGCTGTGACATCACCTATTGTTATTGGTGGAATTTGTGTTATCAGTTGGGTATAGAGTAGTTACTAGTGTTGAGCGAGTATGTTCTATTAACCCTTTCGCCGAGTATGCTCGGGCCGAGCTCCGACTAGTTATAGCTGCTCGGTGTTATGCTTGAATCGCTCCCGTGTGCATGATTTGCAACTGTTTGACAGCTTTATTACATGTGAGGAATGTGTAAGAAATAGACATTCCTCACATGTATTAAAACTGTCAAACAGTCGCAAATCATGCACACGGGAGCGATTCAACCATAATACCGAGCAGCTGTAAATACTCGGAGCTCGGCCCGAGCGTACTCGGACAGAACATACTCGCTCAACACTAGTAGTTACCTGTCATTGTAATCCTGCAGAATCACAATTTTTAATTTTTTTTTATAAAGATCATGATATGAAAAATAAAACAATTGCCTTTTTAAATACACATACAGTAAAAACCTGATTTAAACAATGTAATTTTCTGATGATAGCTTCCATTTAACACTATGCACAACAAAAGCCATTGAATTTGTATATTTAGGTATATAGTATAGTTTGTATAGATATCTTTATAATTTTAAGAAAGACTACATTTGCAAGTGGCGCTGTTTATAGACCGACTTTTTTTTATTATCTCGTACAACTCATTTAGCGTAGCATTATGACGGATCGTTATACAGTCACTTCAGTATTCAGCAGAGGTTATGACTGGTTGCTTGAAAATATCACAGGATGTATGTTATCCTATGTTTCCAAGGGTCACCTGATCCAAACAAGCTCTTTTTCATATATAAATCCCATGCATTTTTATTGTCATTGGGTTAGGAGAAATTTGGAATAGTTTACTAATGTATTTTTCCACTGCAGGACAGGATAATGCACAGAAGATGTAATAGTTGTGTTTAGTGTGAAAAGTACCAAGGTTCAAAGTTGAATACATTTCAATGTCTATCTTCATTGATTTTTTTTATTTATTTAATATATACAAGAAATTTCAGCCAGTGACATGGAAAGGATGTACATATTTATCTCAATTCTTAATAAACTGTATGTGGCTTTTCCTCTGTTTCTGTTCTTGTCTGGTGAGTTCTTCTATTATACAGTATACAAATGTAAAGCAGTCGATCATTTCACCATGTAAAGTGCTTCTAGAGTGATAAATCAAAGCAAACTACATTCTAGTACACAGACCAGGGCTCACGGGAGCTGTAGTCCAGGCAGTGATGATAACCTGGTGATAAAACATTAATTGTATTGAAACAACAGCACACAGCCCAATAAGTGAGACATCCTTGAAATCTGTGTTTTAGCCTTTACATCATGCTGTCCACAGATTACATAGCAAAAACCTGCTGATAGAATCCTTTTAAAAAAACAACCAGTGTTGTAATGCAAGGTGTGAATAGGATTTTTTTTAGACATTTTTGAAAGGTCGATAATAATTTTCTAGGAATCAAGACACAAACAGTCATTTAAAAAAATGGACATTTTTTGAAAGAGATTTATTTTAACAGCCAAACCAAGACATTTTTTTTTTGTTGCCAAGAAGATAAATCTGATCTGAGCTTAGAGAAAAAAAGCTGTATAATCAGCGTTGCTAAGTGCTAGGGAACTGTTATATTTATTAAGTACGACAAAGTTAGCCACTTGCAAGAAAAAACAAACCTTCAAGGGCTTAACCAAGTTATTGGACAATTTATCATTTAAAGCTTTGTGATTTACCACTAACCTTAATAAGGCAGAGAAATGGCCAATTTTGCATGTCTGTATTTTGCACCAGTATTTATTAACTGGGATTATAGTGGAAATATTTTCACTTCATCGATGAGTTGGTTTTATTTTACAAAATTCCTGATTACAAAATACTGTTTTGTGAAGAGAACCATAATCTGTATAAACTAGGGGGGGGATAAAAAATATGTATGCATTACTACTACTGTACCTGTCCATTTAGTACACCAATCCCATTCAATTAAAGTAGCTAGGGCTCCATGGACATATATAATGTGTTAAGGACACACTTACCTGGTCCCTCTAATTCATCACTTGCTAGTAGCAATTATAAGGGACAATTTAAATGTAATACTTGCCTTTTGTCTGTATCCAATTGAAAATGTTATTCTCAACAAATAGACAAATTATTACCTATCCATGGAATAAGTTTACAGAAACAAAGGCCAAATTCCATAAGAGTAGTAACTCCTACAGCAAATCTAAACCTAACCTCAAGGGAGACTATTCCAAGATATTATAAAGCTTTGTAATCTTTATTGTATCCTAATTAAGGATGATTGATAAAGTATTAAAAAGGGAAGGGAAAGAAGGATACTATTGTTCACCTAATTGGTTTATAAACAAACCACTCTAAAGTGCAATTGCATAAATAAATCCAAGAAGTTTACAAACTGCAAAGTGGTCAAACTTGATATAATTAAAAGGAATCTGTCAGCAGGTTTTTGCTGTATAAACAGAGTAGCATAACATACTGTAGGTCAAGAAAGCCTGATTCCAGGGATGTGTCATTTACTGGACTGCTTGTTGTAGTTTTCATAGAATTCATGTATTGTCTGATGTAGGTGTAGCAGAGCGGTCTTTTGCTCTGTGTCTAACCCTGACCACATCGGTGACTGGCAGCGCCCTGTGTACACTATGCATTGTGAGCAAGCTGCTAATCGGTGGAAGTGAGGTTACCCAGGTTATCCTTACTGCTGGTCGCTTGAGCTATAGTTCTGGCAGTCACAAACACTGTTTGTATTGAAACTACAACACAAAGCCTAATAAGGGATACATAACCTAGTATCGGGTCTTGTGCCCTTCGTTATGCCACTCTCAGATTATATAGCAAAATCTTGCTGACCAATTCTTTTCAAAGGAAATCTGTGAGTTGGATCAACTCTATTTATATGAGCATGCAGGCCATAGGAAGCTGAATAAAATGATACCTTGATATCTGCGATCCGATGTCTTATTCCAGAGAAATTCATGTTTGTCTTATATGTAAATGAGCTGTTCCAGGCTAACATGGATATTTCTGGGATAAGACATCAGATCGCAGATGTCAAGGTATCATTTTATTCAGCTTCCTATGACCTGCATGGCCATATAGACTGCTTAGGAGGGTTGGTCCAACTGACAGATTCCCTTTAACCCCTTAATAACATCTGACGTACTAATACGCGTCTGTGCCCTGGGACTTAAGAGCCAGACCCGTATTAGTACGTCATCGCGATCGCGCGCGCACACAGGCTGTGCGGGCGCGATCGCCGCCGGGTGTCAGCTGATTGTCACAGCTGACACCCGGTACTATGTGCAGGGAGCGGTCCTGCACCGCTCCCAGCACATTAACCCCCGCGATGCTGCGATCGAAGTCGATCGTGGCATTGCGGGGGCAAGGGGAGGTGATCGGCGATAGTCACCTCCTCTTCCGGCTTCCAGCGCAGTCTGCAAAGGCTTCCCGGGTGTTGCCATGACGACCCGATGTCGTCATGACAACATCCGGGTCACCAGAGAGCAGGAAGATTGCTTGGACATGCGCAGTGCATCTCCAAGCAATCTTCACACTGTGCACTTCTGACAGCCTTCATGGCATAGGGATGGTGCTCCATTCCTGTGCCATGCATGCGATCAGAAAAAAAAAAGTGAAAGTCCCAGAGTGGGACAAAGTAATAAAGTGTATAAACTGTGTCAAAGTGGAAAAAAAAAAAAAAAAAAAAAATGTGCAAAAATATTATAAAAAAAAATAAATAAATAATACACCAAAAATAAAAATATAATGTACCCATCAATAAATATTATAAAAAAAATAAAAAAAAAACAATAAAAGTACACATATTTGGTATCGCCGCGTCCGGAACAACCTGACCTATAAAACTGTCCCACTAGTTAACCCCTTCAGTGAACACGGTAAAAAAAAAAAAAAACAAAGCAAAAAACAATGCTTTATCACCATACCGCCAAACAAAAAGTGGAATAACACGCGATCAAAAAGACGCATATAAATAAAAATGATACCGCTGAAAACGTCATCTCGTCCCGCAAAAAACAAGCTGCCATACAGCTCCATCAGCTGAAAAATAAAAAAGTTATAGCTCTCGGAATAAAGCGATACTAAAAAATATTTTTTTCTATAAAATAGCTTTTATTGTGTATAAGCGCCAAAACATAGAAAAATGATACAAATGTGGTACCGCTGTAAACGTACTGACCCGAAGAATAAAGCTACCTCATCAATTTTACCACACACGGAACAGAATAAAAAAAAAAAAAAAAACAATTCCTGAATTGTTGGTTTTTGTTTATTCTGCCTCCCAAAAATCGGAATAGAAAGCGATCAAAAAATGTCACGTGCCTGAAAATGGCACCAATAACAACGTCAAGTCATCCCGCAAAAAACGAGCCGTCACATGACTGTCTGCCAAAATCTGGAAAAATTATAGCTCTCAAAATATGGCGATGCAAAAACTAGATTTTACAAAAAATGCGTCTTTTAGTGTGTGACAGCTGTCAGTCATAAAAACCCCATATGATTCTGGCATTGCTGTAATCACACCGACCCGAAGAATAAAGTCGTCTAATCACTTATACCGCACAAGGAACGGCGTCAAAAATAAACTCTTGGGTTAGGATTGGGCTAGGGTTAGGGCTGGGTTTGGGGCTAGGGTTGTGCTGGGGCTAGGGTTGTGCTAGGGTTAGGGCTGGGGTTGGGATTTTTTTCAAAAGTAAGAAAAAAAGATGACGATATGGCGACTAGTGTTGAGAGCAAGTGCTCGCTACTTGAGTTTGCATCGGGTGCTCTGGTATGCATTGAGTATCGTGGGTATTTGAGTGACATGCTCGAGTCTCTGCCCCATATGATTCGCGGCCAAAAAACTTTACGGGGATTGCCTGCCATGCACGAGCGATCCCCGCATGTTTTTTTTTGGGTGTCTAATAACCGTGAAACATGCGGAGCAGGGACTCGAGCATGTCACTCGAGCACACGCTGTACATGGTGCATACCTGAGTACCCGATGCAAACTCAAGTAGCGAGCACTTGCGCTCAAGAATAATGACAACTTATTCAATATGATGACCTAATGTAAACAAATTCTGTGCCGTACCTCTGGGTTCAAAATGTTCACTATACACCTTAATAAAATCCTTGAGGGGTATTGTTTCCAAAATGGGGACACTTGTGGGGGAGCTCCACTGTTTAGGCACATCACGGGCTCTCCAAACGCGACATGGTGTCCGCTAACAAATTGAATGGAAAATCGGCTCAAATTGTTAGCGGACGCCATGTTGCGTTTGGAGAGCCCCTGTGTGCCCAAACATTGGAGCTCCCCCACAAGTGACCCCATTTTGGAAACTAGACCCCCCAAGGCACCTATCTAGATTCATAGTGAGCACTTGGAATCCCCAGGTGCTTCACAAATTGATTCATAAAAATGAAAGTGTTTTTTTTTTCACTTTTTCATTATTACGAATCAATTTGTGAAGCACCTGGGGATTCCAAGTGCTCACTATGCATCTAGAAAGGTGCCTTGGGGGGTCTAGTTTCCCAAATGGGGTCACTTGTGGGGGAGCTCCAAAGTTTGGGCACAGAGGGGCTCTCCAAACGCAATGTGGTGTCCGCTAACAATTTGAGCCGATTTTCCATTCAATTTGTTAGCGGATACCATGTTGCATTTAGAGAGTCCCTGTGTGCCCAAACATTGGAGCTCCCCCACAAGTGACCCCATTTTGGAAACTAGACCCCCCAAGGCACCTATCTAGATTCATAGTGAGCACTTGGAACCCCTAGGTGCTTCACAAATTGATTCGTAAAAATGAAAGTGTTTTTTTTTTCACTTTTTCATTATTACGAATCAATTTGTGAAGCACCTGGGGGTTCCAAGTGCTCACTATGCATCTAGAAAGGTGCCTTGGGGGGTCTAGTTTCCAAAATGGGGTCACTTGTGGGGGAGCTCCAAAGTTTGGGCACACAGGGGCTCTCCAAACGCAATGTGGTGTCCGCTAACAATTTGAGCCGATTTTCCATTCAATTTGTTAGCGGATACCATGTTGCATTTAGGGAGTCCCTGTGTGCCCAAACAGTGGAGCTCCCCCACAAGTGACCCCATTTTGGAAACTAGACCCCCCAAGGCACCTATCTAGATGCATAGTGAGCAGTTGGAACCCCCAGGTGCTTCACAAATTGATTCGTAACAATGAAAAAGTGTTTTTTTTTTCACTTTTTCATTTTTACGAATCAATTTGTGAAGCACCTGGGGGTTGCAACTGCTCACTATGCATCTAGATAGGTGCCTTGAGGGGTCTAGTTTCCAAAATGGGGTCACTTGTGGGGGAGCTCCAATGTTTGGGCACACAGGGGCTCTCTAAACGCAACATGGTGTCCGCTAATTATTCAAGCAAATTTTACAATCAAAAAGTCAAATGGCGCTCCTTCCCTTCCGAGCCCTACAGTGCGCCCAAACAGTGTTTTTTCCCCAAATATTGGGTATCTGCGTGCCCAGGGGAAATTGCACAACAAATTTTGCGGTCCATTTTTTCTTGTTACCCCTGTGAAAATAAAAAAAATTGGGTCTAAAGTAACATTTTTGTGAAAAAAGTTAAATGTTCATTTTTTTCTTCCACATTCAAAAAATTCCTATGAAGCACCTGAAGGGTTAATAAAGTTCTTGAATGTGGTTTTGAGCACCTTGAGGGGTGCAGTTTTTAGAATGGTGTCACTTTTGGGTATTTTCTGTCATAAAGACCTCTCAAAGTGACTTCAAATGTGATGTGGTCCCTAAAAAAATGGTTTTGTAAATTTTGTTGGAAAAATGAGAAATCGCTGGTCAACTTTTAACCCTTATAGCTCCTAACAAAAAAAAAATTTGGTTCCAAAATTGTTCTGATGTAAAGTAGACATGTGGGAAATGTTATTTATTAACTCTTTTGTGTGACATATCGCTCTGATTTCAGGGCTTAAAAATTCAAATTTTGAAAATTGCAAAATTTTCAAAATTTTTGCCAAATTTCCGTATTTTTCACAAATAAACGCAAGTGATATCGAAGAAATTTTTCCACAATCATGAAGTACAATATGTCACGAAAAAACAATCTCAGAATCAGGGGGATCCGTTGAAGCGTTCCAGAGTAATTACCTCATAAAGTGACAGTGGTCAGAATTGTAAAAATTGGCCCGGTCATTAACGTGCAAACCACCCGGGGGGCTTAAGGGGTTAAGGACAGCTCCTCAAGTAAATCCAATCAGAAGTCCAGGAAAGGCTCAAAGAAAGCCAGAATTGACACAACGGTATATAGATATTAATGAAATTGAGCTAAGTCTGGGCTACATAGCATACAATGCAAATAATAATCATGAATATACTATAGTCATTTTAAGTGAAAAGACTATAGTTACATTGCAGATACATAGTGTAAGGTAGTGGCATTTCCGCCAGTGAATTTAGTGAGCCAGTGATCCAGGCAAGTGAAATCAAACGTTCTTTATTGTCCAAATACTGCACCTGAAAACTGTTCATTTCCAGATCGCTGCCGGGAACAAGTAAATAAAGTCCAGTGCTGCTGACACTTGCACCCCTGTAAGGTTCTCGGGTGGTAACATGTTTGCCCACTTAGCTGGCTCTGACCTCTGTTAGCTTCACACAGTCAGGCACACATCCATAACACTTTCAGCTCTGCTACATGTGAATTACAAACACAGACTGACACACCCAAGCCTTAACTGCAGGTTTAAATGAAAACCGTAAGATCCAGACTGGAGGGAAAGATCCATCCCACTACCAACCTACAGATCTCTCCAAAAATAAAAACCCAAGACAGGTTTTCCTAAAGTGGCCTGGTCAAACAACTTGACCCAGTCCATACTTACTTTTATTTTGCATGATAACTACAGCCGTGGCTGTGATTAAAATGCGGTTCAGTATGCTTTTAAGCACATTCTGGGGGATACATAATGGTCCTCACATAAGATTCCCCTCACTGTCTCACAATAGTAGTAGCCATCTTATTGTAAAAAATAAACTAGATGGCACTATAAAACCAGTGATCAACTTAGAAAACTACTTTTTATATATTTTTTTAACTTCATTCAAATAAAAATTATTATTTATATAGCTATTTGTACTCCAATTTCTTCTTTTTGAAAGTATGGAATGTGTGCATTGTAGATTCAGACTGAAGACTACAAAACCATGAAGGAACACATAGAAACAAGGATAAAGAAACAGGTGTGAAACAAACCAGACTGTGCTAATGTGTCACCCTGGCCTGGATGCCACAAATATAATAAAGCTGTGTCTGAGAGCAAGGGGGAGGTTCTCTGGTCAGGGGAACATTAGCATGCAATACCTCCTGTCACAGGCCAGTAGGGGGAGCAGGCTGCCCCTATAAAAGCTTTAACTGGGGGCAGGGTGAGGGAGAACTGGACGACCTGTCTCAGGATTGAGAGTTGTCCCAGAGCAGTGAGGGACAGTTGTATTGCACCCTAAGAGGAAGTGTGGCAGTAGGAGAGCCACAAGCCAGAGACAAGAGGCGAAGTGAGCCTGTCTTGGCAGACAAAGAACTCCATTTTACCAGACTTTTGGTGTCTGAGGCTGTGAGGATTCCACGTCCTGCAGCAGATAACCAGTCCGCAGGGGACTGTATGTTCCTTGGCCTTAGAAGCCCGGAGGCTCTGCCACAACAGAAGGGACCAGCAAAGCCGTACTAGGCCGGGAGTAGAAAGGGACCCACGTTGCAGGCCATACAGGCGAGAATACATGGTGAGCTCGGACCGTGGGCTGTTACCCTATCAGGAGGAGATAGCCAGAAGGAGCGCAGAGAGCACGGTAGGCCTACACCCTCACCCTGACCAGGGCCAATTTCCCAATTGCTCTCAGACATCCAGGTCCCCTCCTAGCCGGGACTGTTTGTGGGTCAGTTCACCTGTTCTAGTAAAGACCCTGGACTGCAACCTGTTGTCTGCGTGCTCTTTGCTCCTCCAGCACTAACGGTACTGGGATGCCCTACACCATCACCCCCATCTTCCATTATACTGCCTTGGGGCTGCACTCTTCCCGTGGGGAGTCACACTATCCCAGCTGCATACATCATCAGCCCCAGCAGTCTGCCTTGCAGCGGCGGTTCCTAATAACCGCAATCCACGGGTGGCGTAGCCGGACATCACTTAAAACTTATAAAGGGACTACCACTGGTCTGACCACCCTGAGCCACGGACCGGGTCGCTACTACTACCCCCATCGTTCCCCTATTGCCCGGATCCGAGTGCCCCACGGCCCAGGGGGCGAGTCAGCTTTGGCGTAGTCAGCAGGATAGTAACCAACCCGCCACAAACGGGTATTGCGTGCCTGAAAAGACTGTACACGTACCTGAAGAAGAGTTTTCCCGCCATCCGGAGCCGTTTCCCGCCATTTTCAGCCGCCTCCCGCCATCTTCCATCGGTTCCCGCCATCTTCAGCCGTTTTCCCGCCATCGGACGCCATCTTCAGGACGCCGTGCGGGAAGAAGAGAGGCGTGGACGTCCAAACCGCGCGAGACCCGAAGCTCCGCCCCACTCACCGATGCTGCGCAAGGTCCTGGAAGGGAGAGAGAGCGACGCTGACGTCACCAGGACGCGACGCAAGGTCCTCGTCCGGAGCAGCACCAGCGGAGCCGCGGCCTACAGAAGAGGATCGTCGGAAGGTAGGCCACGCTTAACTAGGGGGGAGGAAGATGTCGGACACGGAGGCGCCCACTACCACCAGCGCAGCTGCAGCAGCGGTGATGCCATTTTCCCTGCCCTACATCCCTGGAGCGGCCTGGCTGCCTAAGTATTCAGGGGAGCCCCATGCCCTAACTGACTTTAAGGAAAGGCTGTACAGTTTGTTCCAAGTCTACCCCCTGACAGAGGAACAGAAGGTTAGCATACTAACAGGGCAGTTAACTGGCGCAGCCCAAAGGGAGGTAAAGTCATGGCCTGCTGAGGAGAAAAGAACTGTGAAGGGTATTCTGGCCCGGCTGCGGGGTACCTTTGACACACGTACCTCCGCTGAAATTAAAATGAGGTTCTTTGGATGTAAGCAGCGGGCACAGGACAGCATCAGAGACTATGCCCTAAATTTGCAGGAAGCCTTGAGGGCCATCCAACAAGCCGACCCTGGCAGCGTGCAGGCTACGGATAAGCTACTAACAGAACAGTTTATAGAAGGTCTGCTGTCTAGCGCCCACAGGACCCAGCTGCCCCTCATGTTCTTTCAGAACCCTGATCTGACCTTTACCCAATTTAAGGACAGGGCCATAAGGGTGCTCTGTGAACCCGAAACAAGTGGCGCTATAAACCCCCGGCGCCCTGCTCTCACCTACCACCAGGAGGCGGCGCCCTCCTCTATGGACTCTGTGGGGGCCGATGCACAGGCCCTGAACCAAGCCCCGTCGAAAGATCTGCATCACCAAGTCTAGGAGCTGACCAGGAGCGTCGCGGCGTTGACCAGGACCGTCCAGGCGTTACAAGTGGACCCGTCAAGACCCATCGAGCTGGCTTCAAATCCGGAGGATGTCCCGTGGCGTCGACAGAGGAGGATCCCGTCGTTCCGAGGGAGGCCCACAGACCACTACGCAGAGGAT
The DNA here is from genome assembly GCF_046119375.1 of Phyllobates terribilis. NCBI lineage: Eukaryota > Metazoa > Chordata > Amphibia > Anura > Dendrobatidae > Phyllobates > Phyllobates terribilis. The sequence continues at coordinate 265,997,538 of NW_027362764.1, read as the reverse complement.
GGACAGCCCATTTGCCGTCGATGCAACCAGCCCGGACACATTTCCAGGTACTGTAATTTAAACGGGTCCAACCTGGGGCAGAGGGCCGACCCCCAGGCATAAGATCACCAGGCCCTTATAATTGGCGTGATAAGTACGTTGGGGGGTGCCCGGTTTTACCCGTGGTGCTGGACGGTATCCCCATGAGCGCCTTGCTGGATACCGGGTCGCAAGTAACCACTATCCCTTATGTACTTTTTAAGCAGTATTGGACTGATGCTGATATCAAACTGTATCCAGACAGTAACTTGAGCATCATCGCCAGTAATGGCTTGCCTGTGCCGCAGATGGGGTTCAAGGAGATGACCATTAAAATTGGTAAAGTTGAACTACCGGCACAGGGAGTGATTATTGTGGACATTGACCGTCGTGAAAGTCACCCTAAAATAACTGTGGGTACTAACGTGATTGAAAATTGTCTTTCAGAGGTAATTGTAATTCTACAACAGGTGGCGGTGAATGCTAGTTCCAGCCAACAGAGAGTCCTCAACAAGGAGATAAAAGCACTGATGAGATGGCAGCAGGTAAAACTGTCTGGTGGTGAGATCGGTAGCGTAAGACTGAGTGACCCATTCCCCATTTCCATGCCTCCCAAAAGTGAAATGATGATCTGGTGTCGGACTGCAATCGGGTTGAGAGGTAGAGACTACCAAGCCATGGTAGAACCCGTGTACTCGGACAGCAGGCCCACCATTTTGACAGCTCGGGGGGTGGTTGATGTCCGTCATGGGAAGGTGCCCGTTCGCATCCTCAACATTGGGGAGAGGGAGGTACATTTGCCCAGGTACGCTACACTTGCCGAACTGTTTGTTGTTGAGCACAAAGCTATCAGGGCCGTGGAACCCTTGCCTCCATCTCCACAGGTGGAGGGTAATGGCTCCTAGAAACAAAAGGAGGACTGGTGCCACAAACTCCATGTGGGTGCTGACTCCACTCCCCTGCACCAAAAACAAGGAGTCTACCGGGTGATACAGGAGTACGAGAGAGTCTTTAGTAAGCACCCGCTAGACTTCGGCAGAGTAAAAGGGATAGAACACCACATCCCCACAGGGAGCCACCCACCAATAAAAGAGAGACACAGACCTGTACCCCCTGCACATTATCAGAACGCCAAAGGTATGCTGAGGGAAATGAAAGAAGCTGGGGTCATTAGAGATAGCTGCAGCCCCCTTGGTTCTGGTAAAAAAGAAAGACGGCACCATGAGAATGTGCGTGGACTATTGACAAATCAACCGTATCACCCACAAAGACACATATCCGCTGCCAAGAATAGAGGAGTCTTTAGCCGCACTAAAATCAGCTAACTTATTTTCTACTTTGGACCTTAGTAGCGGGTACTGGCAGGTTCCTGTGGCAGAGGCTGACAAGGAGAAGACCGCCTTCACCACCCCGATGGGACTGAGCGAGTTCAACTGTATGCCCTTCGGGCTCTGCAACGCACCAGGGACCTTCCAGAGGCTGATGGAATGCTGTCTAGGGCACCGAAACTTCGAGACGGTCCTCCTTTACCTGGACGACGTGATCGTCTATTCAAAGACTTACGAGGATCATCTAAAGCACCTGGCCGAGGTGTTCGAAGCCCTGGCAGGCTATGGCCTGAAGGTGAAACCATCGAAGTGTCACCTGCTGAAACCAAAGGTCCAGTACCTAGGGCACGTGGTAAGTGCGGAAGGAGTAGCCCCCGACCCTGACAAGGTCACGGCAATCAAGAGCTGGCCGAGCCCTTCAAACATCAAGGAAGTGAGGCAATTCCTCGGGTTGGTAGGCTACTACCGAAGGTTCATCCCCGGGTTCACTAAGATGGCAGCTCCTATGCAGGACCTCCTGACAGGACAGTCTAAGTCCAGAAGCCAAAAGCCACCCTTCAAGTGGGATAAACCGGAAGAGGAGTCCTTCCGCCAGTTGAAGATGGCCCTCACAGGGGATGAGATCCTGGCCTACCCTGATTATGGCCAGCCTTTTATTCTCCACACAGACGCCAGTAATGTGGGACTGGGAGCCGTACTGTCATAAAACCAACAGGGCAGAGAAAGGGTGATCGCGTACGCCAGCCGGAAGCTGAGGCTCACCGAGAGGAACCCGGAGAATTACAGCTCCTTCAAGCTAGAATTCTTGGCGGTGGTGTGGGCCGTAACGGAACGCTTCAAGCATTACCTGACCTCCGCAAAGTTCACTGTGTACACTGACAACAACCCGTTAACACACCTAGATAGTGCAAGACTTGGTGCCCTGGAACAGCGGTGGATGGCCCGTCTCTCCAATTATGACTTCGTGATCAAGTACCGGGCAGGCAAAACCAATGCCAACGCTGACGCCCTATTGAGAATGCCTCACTTACCTGAAGGTGACGAAGACCCAGAAGAGCTGGAGGAGGTAGAACTCCCCGCGTTTCACCGGTACGGAGCCGCTCAATACTCCCACCGTGTGAAGGAGGAAGATTTAACCACCGTTATGATCAATCCCCTACCTCACCACAGCTGGGCCGAGACCCTGCAGTCTGCCTGGTGAAAGATCTGCTGACCCAGGAAGACGCCCGCTTAGGTCCGGATGCTCCAGAGGAAGCCAAGCAGCTATTGAAAGAGAAGAACAAGCTGTTCCTCTATGAAGGCAAGCTGTGCAGACGACTTGTCAACCACCGGACACATGAGCTGACCTGGCAAGTCGTGGTCCCAAGGTGGGAAGCAGCTATGGTCCTGAGGGCTTACCATGACAGAGCGGGGCACTTCGGTTGGAAGAAACTGGAGTTCCTGCTAAGAAGACGGTTCTTTTGGGTCGGCATGAGAGGGGCTGTAGAAAAGTGGTGCAGAGACTGTGGCCCTTGTCACCTAAGGAGGAAGGACTGCACCAGCCAGAAGACACCCTTGAGGCCCATAGTCACCACGCAGCCTCTTGAGCTGGTAGCTCTGGACCACGTCAAATTGTCTCTAAGCCGGTCAGGATACATCTATGCCCTGACTATCGTGGACCACTATTTCCGTTTTCTAGTGGTGGTCCCGGTAAAAGACTTGACAGCCCAAACGGCGGCCAGAGCCTTCCAGCAATACTTCTGCCTCCACACGGGTATCCGGAACAGGTCCTGACAGACCAGGGTCCAGCGTTCGAGGCTGAAGTCTTCCAAGAGTTCTGCAACCTCTATGGCTGTAAGAAAATTCGGACAACGCCTTACCACCCACAAACCAACGGGATGTGTGAGAAAATGAACAATATAGTCATTGATCTCCTGAAGACGTTGCCCCTGGAGGAACGCAACCTGTGGCCAAAAAAACTGCCGGACCTAATAGACTTGTACAACCATATCCCGGTGAATGCTACAAACTGCACCCCGGCTTACCTGATGCGAGCTAGACCAGGTAAGCTGCCCGTAGACCTGGAGATGGGAGTCCTAACACCTGAGGACACCTCCCCGGATGCGGACTGGGATACGGAAAGGCAACTGCAGTACAAGAAGGTACAGGAGAGTGTGGAGAAGAGCCTGGTCCAGGTGAGAGAAAGGCAAGAAAGACTCTTCAACCAACACGCCCCTGCTGGTCCCCTAGAACCTGGTGAGCAGGTCCTGAAGCGCAAGAGAAGGCTACATAAGTTGGACGACCAGTGGGAAAGGGAACCCTACACCGTACTGCAGTCTGACCACGACAACCCGAAGGTGTGCGTGATCACCAAGGACGGAGGAGAAACCACTAGTGTCATCTCCAGAGACCACCTCAAAAGGTGCCCCGAGCAACTCCGTAGTGCAGAAGAGGATCAAAGTGACCTTGAACCCGCAGAGGACAAGGAAGAAATGATCAGCACCGTTCTCGGAGAGTTCCCTCAGTCCTGGACTCGAATAAACGATGCAATAGTGGTACCCGACCTGCATTTCCTGCAACCGGTTCCGCAACAACCTACACCGGAGCCGGAAGACAAAGAGGAGCAAGCAGCTCCAGAGGCAGAAGAGCCTGTACCAGCAGCCAAGGAGAGTCAACCCTCTGCTGACAGTGAGCCTGCCATGCCTGCGGTAAGCCAAAGGACCCGCAGACAGCTGCCTGCCCTACCTGTACACCCATCTGGTAGCTGTACCCCTAATGCTAGTGGGGAAAGCCAGGTCGGTCCACCACCAGGCAGTGGGTTAAGGAGGTCAACCAGGAGCACAAAGGGGCAGATACCCGCTCGCTGGAGAATATAGGGTGCACTAAAATTGTAAATAACCCTGTTGCCAAGTGTTGAAATGTTTGCAAAGTTACATGCATGATTGGTAATTCTGTGTTTCAGTTTCTTGCAGTTACCGTACGGACTCAAAGGTTATGGACTTTTAATAACCGGGACTTTGTATGGACTGCGTTCGGAGCTTAACCAAGGAATGAACTAAGACTGTGAAGGACTTGGGGTAGGACAGACCCCCACCTGGTTAAGGCTCCCCGTTGTATTGGTGATATGGACACCCGGTCACAGACCACACTGTGACCTTAAGAACTCAATCTGTGCGTCACTCTCCTGATAATGTTTTATAGTCATGTATATTGTCTTTGTTTACTGTTTAGTCCCGGAGTACTACATTTTACTAGGGGGGAATGTGTCACCCTGGCCTGGATGCCACAAATATAATAAAGCTGTGTCTGAGAGCAAGGGGGAGGTTCTCTGGTCAGGGGAACATTAGCATGCAATACCTCCTGTCACAGGCCAGTAGGGGGAGCAGGCTGCCCCTATAAAAGCTGGAACTGGGGGCAGGGTGAGGGAGAACTGGACGACCTGTCTCAGGATTGAGAGTTGTCCCAGAGCAGTGAGGGACAGTTGTATTGCACCCTAAGAGGAAGTGTGGCAGTAGGAGAGCCACAAGCCAGAGACAAGAGGCGAAGTGAGCCTGTCTTGGCAGACAAAGAACTCCATTTTACCAGACTTTGGTGTCTGAGGCTGTGAGGATTCCACGTCCTGCAGCAGATAACCAGTCCGCAGGGGACTGTATGTTCCTTGGCCTGAGAAGCCCGGAGGCTCTGCCACAACAGAAGGGACCAGCAAAGCCGTACCAGGCCGGGAGTAGAAAGGGACCCACGTTGCAGGCCATACAGGCGAGAATACACGGTGAGCCCGGACCGTGGGCTGTTACCCTATCAGGAGGAGATAGCCAGAAGGAGCGCAGAGAGCACGGTAGGCCTACACCTTCACCCTGACCAGGGCCAATTTCCCAATTGCTCTCAGACATCCAGGTCCCCTCCTAGCCGGGACTGTTTGTGGGTCAGTTCACCTGTTCTAGTAAAGACCCTGGACTGCAACCTGTTGTCTGCGTGCTCCTTGCTCCTCCAGCACTAACGGTACTGGGACACCCTACACCATCACCCCCATCTTCCATTATACTGCCCTTGGGCCGCACTCTTCCCGTGGGGAGTCACACTATCCCAGCTGCATACATCATCAGCCCCAGCAGTCTGCCTTGCAGCGGCGGTTCCTAATAACCGCAATCCACGGGTGGCATAGTCGGACATCACTTAAAACTTATAAAGGGACTACCACTGGTCTGACCACCCTGAGCCATGGACCGCGTCGCCACTACTACCCCCATCGTTCCCCTATTTCCCGGATCCGAGTGCCCCACGGCCCAGGGGGCGAGTCACTAATCTTTATATTCTTTATCAAAACCATATTAATTGTCAAAGTTCATTTGTAGAGTCACCAGCTTCAGGAAGTGTTTGTTACTTTCAAGTGTGCTTTGCAGAAGCAGCATTGGTGCACGGTTGCATACGATGTGGAGCCCTATTCCACAACTGTTCTAGTCCAGAATATGGCAAGTAGCAATCAACTAAGAGAAACAACAGTCCATTAGTAGTTTGTTATGAAGGTCAGTCAATCAAAAAATTATAGAACCTTGAAGGTATTTTCAAGTGCAGTCATGAAAACCATCAATTCCTGTGATGAAGCTGCCTCTCATGAGGACCACCCCAAGAAAGGAATACCAAGAATAACTTATTCTGCAAAGAATAAGTTGATCAGAGTTACCAACCTCAGAAACTGCAAATTGATAGCACCTAAGATAATAGCACTCATAAATGATGTACAGACAAGTATAGTAGCTCACACATCTCAACAGAAACTGCTTAGAGTAGACTGTGAATAGCAGGCTTGCATGGTCAATTTTCTGCAAATAAGCCACTATTAAGGACCTCAAACTGGAAAAAATTGTCTGGGCCAGGCAATACAAGGGCTGGATATTAGATTAGTGGAAATCTACTGTGGTCTGATAATTCAAAATTTGAGATATTTGGTACCAACCACCAATTCTTTGTGAGAATGGAGAGATGAGATGGTGCGGGGATGCTTTGCCTGTGACACTGTTTGCGATTAATTCTAAATTCAAGGCACAGTTACCAAACATGGAACCAGTGTTTGTATCGTAACAGGAAAATGACCAATAACATACCTCCAGGCGGGGGCGTTGGTAGGATACTAACAGAGGCTCAAGCCCTAAAGTGCATATCTCCCCATACGACCCCATCCAGACCCCCCCGCCATTTAAAAGAGGATCTATACATATATAATAATAGTATATCACTGTGGCTAACCTAAAATACAGTATGCAAACAATAATATCAAAATTACTGCTATAAAAGGCAATTATAATACCACCACACAATGTCCACTACCATTACCAGTACACTGTGCGTACATATTATAATATGACCAGTACCTCTGCATAACAAAACGCTCTGTACAAAGACTAATGGCACCACCATACCACTTCTACTACGTAATGACTGAAATATTTTAATGCTACTAAATAAAAAATAAGAAAAACAATATTAAAAAGAACAATATTACCATCATACAGTGACCATATAGTGGTAGATGCCAGTCCTGCAGAACATACAGGTGATTACAGTACGGTTGTAGATAGTGGCTTACAGCTGACATTCTTTCTGATTGGGATCATTCACTTTTCCTGTCTGTTCCATCTGGTCCACACCTCCATTACAACTTCTTCCATCCAGGACTCATCTGCAGAGTCTACAACAAAGACACATGTGACTTCTCACATTTCCAGCATAGTCCCCATCTATTCCCAACCTACAAAAACACCCTAATCTGTGTGCACATGTGGCATGGATCAGTGGCCCCAATATTTAAAAAAAATTGTCATTACTAGGATTGCCCCCTCCTCCAAAAAATTTAATTGTGTCCCTTAGAAAGTATTACTTGGAAAGTTAAAATGGCCCCATATACTCCTTTGAAAGTTATAATATCCCAAGTGCTCCCTTACAGCAGCAAATATCCTTGAGTATCCCCTTAAAGTAACAATGTCCCCACAAAATAATAATGCCACCTGAGTGCCCCAATCGAAACTAATAATGCCCCCATTTACAACAAATAATGTCCTCTGAGTGACTATATATAGTATGAGTCAATGTCACCAGAGACTTTGAATGTACAAAACAATCCTTTATTAGATTAAAAATATGCATACAATGAGGTGACAGGCTCAAAAAAGGGAAGAAATCACCATATAAAAGAGACAATGGATAAAGTGCATAAATAATATACGAGAAACAGCCAGCAGTCTGCCATCCCCATAGGTACTCATAAGTTCATATAGGTCAAAAAGTAATAGTATACAGTACATAGAACCTAACCAGTGTTCCGCAGTGACAGTGTGATCCCTGACCAAAACGTCATACACATGCCATGTCCAAATAAACTAGTCAGAGATCACCTATCCAAGAAAGATAGCTCTATCAGCAACATTGATGTTAAACAATAGATGCATTACCCATGCCTCCAGGTGTGGGCCCTCCAGCCCCTCCTCTATATTGTACGATGGTGCCCACAGCTCCCTACATATAGTATGTTTTCACAACCCCCTATATATACTATGATGGTCTCCACACACCCTATATATAGTATGATGATTCCACAGGCCCTCTATATATATATTATCATGTCCCTACAGCCCCCTATATGGAATATAATAGCCCCACAGCCCCCTTATAAATAGTATGATAGTCCCCACAGTTCTTATATAGTATGAGGCCCCATATACAGTTATATGAAAAAGTTTGGGCACCCCTATTAATCTTAAGCTTAATGTTTTATAAAAATTGGTGTTTTTGCAACAGCTATTTCAGTTTGATATATGTAATAACTGTTGGACACAGTAATGTTTCTGCCCTGAAATGAGGTTTATTGTACTTACAGAAAATGTGCAATCTGCATTCAAACAAAATTTGACAGATGCATAAGTATGGGCACCTCACCAGAATAGTGACATTAATATTTAGTAGATCCTCCTTTTGCAAAAATAACAGCCTCTAGTCACTTCCTGTAGCTTTTAATGAGTTCCTGGATCCTGGATGAAGGTATTTTTGACCATTCCTCTTTACAAAACAATTCCAGTTCAGTTAAGTTTGATGGTCGCCGAGCATGGACAGCCCTCTTCAAATGATCCCACAGATGTTCAATGATATTCAAGTCTGGGGACTGGGATGGCCATTCCAGAACATTGTAATTGTTCCTCTGCATGAATGCCTGAGTAGATTTGGAGCGGTGTTTTGGATCATTGTCTTGCTGAAAGATCCATCCCCTGCGTAACTTCATCTTTATCACTGATTCTTGAACATTATTGTCAAGAATCTGCTGATACTGAGTGGAATCCATGCGTCCCTCAACTTTAACAAGATTCCCGGTGCCGGCATTGGCCACACAGCCCCAAAGCATGATGGAACCTCCACCAAATTTTACTGTGGGTAGCAAGTGTTTTTCTTGGAATGCTGTGTTTTTTTGCCGCCATGCATAACGCCTTTTTGTATGACCAAACAACTCAATCTTGGTTTCATCAGTCCACAGGACCTTCTTCCAAAAAGAAATTGGCTTCTCCAAATGTGCTTTTGCATACCTCAGCCAACTCTGTTTGTAGCGTGCTTGCAGAAACGGCTTCTTTCGCATCACTCTCCCATACAGCTTCTCCTTGTGCAAAGTGCGTTGTATAGTTGACCGATGCACAGTGACACCATCTGCAGCAAGTTGATGCTGCAGCTCTCTGGAGGTGGTCTGAGGATTGTCCTTGACTGATCTCACCATTCTTCTTCTCTGTCTTTCTGATGTTTTTCTTGGCCTGCTACTTCTGGCCTTAACAAGAACTGTCCCTGTGTTCTTCCATTTCCTTACTATGTTCCTCACAGTGGAAACTGACAGGTTAAATCTCTGAGACAGCTTTTTGTATCCTTCCCCTGAACAACTATGTTGAATAATCTTTGTTTTCAGATCATTTGACAGTTGTTTTGAGGAGCCCATGATGCCACTCTTCAGAGGAGATTCAAACAGGAGAACAACTTGCAAGTGGCCACTTTAAGTAGCTTTTCTCATGATTGCATACACCTGGCTATGAAGTTCAAAGCTCAATGAGGTTACAAAACCAAAAAAAGTGCTTTAGTAAGTCAGTAAAAAGTAGGTAGGAGTATTTAAAACAAGAAAATGATAAGGGTGCCCATACTTATGCACCTGTCAAATTTTGTTTGAATGCAGATTGCACATTTTCTGTTAGTACAATAAACCTAATTTCAAGGCAGAAACATTACTGTGTCCAACAGTTATTACATATATCAAACTGAAATAGCTGTTGCAAAAACACCAATTTTTATAAAACATTAAGCTTAAGATTAATAGGGGTGCCCAAACTTTTTCATATAACTGTATATAGTATGATGGCTCCACTGCCCCATATATATATATATATACAGTACAGACCAAAAGTTTGGACACACCTTCTCATTTAAAGATTTTTCTGTATTTTCATTACTATGAAAATTGAACATTCACACTGAAGGCATCAAAACTATGAATTAACACATGTGGAATTATATACTTAACAAAAAAGTGTGAAACAACTGAAAATATGTCTTATATTCTAGGTTCTTCAAAGTAGCCACCTTTTGCTTTGATGACTGCTTTGCACACTCTTGGCATTCTCATGATGGGCTTCAAGAGGTAGTCATCGTAAATAGTTTTCACTTCACAGGTGTGCCCTGTCAGGTTTAACAAGTGGGATTTCTTGCCTTATAAATGGGGTTGGGACCATCAGTTGTGTTGTGCAGAAGTCTGGTGGATGCACAGCTGATAGTCCTACTGAATAGACTGTTAGAATTTGTATTATGGCAAGAAAAAAGCAGCTAAGTAAAGAAAAACGAGTGGCCATCATTACTTTAAGAAATGAACGTCAGTCAGTGCGAAAAATTGGGAAAACTTTGAAAGTGTCCCCAAGTGCAGTTGCAAAGACCATCAAGCGCTACAAAGAAACTGGCTCACATGAGGACCGCCCCAGGAAAGGAAGACCAAGAGTCACCTCTGCTTCTGAGGATAAGTTTATCCGAGTCACCAGCCTCAGATATCGCAGGTTAACAGCAGCTCAGATTGGAGACCAGGTCAATGCCACACAGAGTTCTAGCAGCAGACACATCTCTTCAACAACTGTTAAGAAGAGACTTTGTGCAGCAGGCCTTCATGGTAAAATAGCTGCTAGGGAACCACTGCTAAGGACAGGCAACAAGCAGAAGAGACTTGTTTTGGCTAAAGAACACAAGGAATGGACATTAGACCAGTGGAAATCTGTGCTTTGGTCTGATGAGTCCAAATTTGAGATCTTTGGTTCCAACCACCGTGTCTTTGTGCGACGCAGAAAAGGTGAACGGATGGACTCTACATGCCTGGTTCCCACCGTGAAGCATGGAGGAGGAGGTGTGATGGTGTGGGGGTGCTTTGCTGGTGACACTGTTGGGGATTTATTCCAAATTGAAGGCATACTGAACCAGCATGGCTACCACAGCATCTTGCAGCGGCATGCTATTCCATCCGGTTTGCGTTTAGTTGGACCATCGTTTATTTTTCCACAGGACAATGACCCCAAACACACCTCCAGGCTGTATAAGGGCTATTTGACCAAGAAGGAGAGTGATGGGGTGCTATGCCAGATGACCTGGCCTCCACAGTCACCAGACCTGAAACCAATCGAGATGGTTTGGGGTGAGCTGAACCGCAGAGTGAAGGCAAAAGGGCCAACAAGTGCTAAGCATCTCTGGGAACTCCTTCAAGATTGTTGGAAGACCATTTCCGGTGACTACCTCTTGAAGTTCATCAAAAGAATGCCAAGAGTGTGCAAAGCAGTCATCAAAGCAAAAGGTGGCTACTTTGAAGAACCTAGAATATAAGACATATTTTCAGTTGTTTCGCACTTTTTTGTTAAGTATATAATTCCACATGTGTTAATTCATAGTTTTGATGCCTTCAGTGTGAATGTACAATTTTTAAAGTCATGAAAATACAGAAAAATCTTTAAATGAGAAGGTGTGTCCAAACTTTTGGTCTGTACTGTATATATGCCTGTATATTGTGGTAGATCGGCTCACTCAGCTGCACATGGAGGTAGACACAGAACGCTGTCTCTTTAAATTTCTTATTGGTTTATTACAAAAAGTGAATAAACCAATGTAGAGTTTATAGAAATAAACACTGCCCTTTTGGTATAACAGCAAAACAAAAGAAAATGTATAGCACAGTCCTTACATTGGCCGGGATACGGCCACTCGGGGTTAGCAAATCACACGGTTCAGGTTAGTACAAAAACACAAGCTCCTCTCTCTGGAGTTAGCCTCTCCAGATACATTGAACAAGACATGATTCAACAGGCTGGCTATTTAAACCCCAGTCCACACCCTGGGATGGAGATATGAAGAACAACCTCCCACCCGCTCTATTGTTTTTCTCAAAAACCCATCCTTTAAAATGGCTGATTAACATCTCTTAACACTTGGTGTGCTGGAGCAAAACTTCTGGGTTTCAAATCACTGAAGCTAATAGCCTCAGTGAAACATACCTCCCTTCCAGCACTTTGCCAGTGACTTTGTCACATATCCCCCGCCCCCCTCTGCACAAAGTCAGGGTTTTTGGCACCTTCACTCACTAAATGGAAGTCTGGACAGGGCATCTGCATTACTACCTAGTTTCCCGGGTCTGTGCCCCACATGAAAACTAATGCCACTTCTGGACCAGGTGCAACAGGCAAAACATTTGGGAGTGAGATGGTTTGTCCCGGTGATACGCCCAGCGATGAACCCGCTGCCCCCTGATAGTCATTGTCACCCCCAAGCACGCGACAATCTCAGTTTTAGCTTGCCATATTGGCGTCCTGCAAAGCTAAATCATAGTACACCTTCTGGGGCTCTCCCGTCAAGTATGGCGCCAGTTCCTCTGCCCACATTCTTCACCAATTGTAGGGGTTTTACTCAATTGGGTGCGACAGGAGGAAAACAGGAGGCTTATTCCTTTAAAAGTTCATGTGCGTTTATTGCTTCATAAACCCAAAAGCCAAACAGAAAAGTAAACAGCCTTTAGATCAGGCAAACAAAGTAAAATGTCCTTAGCAGGTCTCTGCTCAGCCAGGCCTGTGTGGCACACAGGCTGGGGTAGCGTCCAGTATCCTGGTTCGGTCTGGAGACATACTCAGGAGGCGTTCTCCCTCCAAGCACACAGACCATGTGCCAAACAACAGCCTCCATTATATAGGCTGTTAACCACACCCAGAGGTGAGGTATGTGGTAGCTAGACCCACGCAACTCTCTAAACTACCCGTAACCTGGCTCGCAGGTGCACCAAATGAACCTCTTAGTGCATGCGTGCACTAGAGAAACACTCCGGGTTTCATCACAGAGACCAGCCATCTCTGTGACACATACCTCCCATCGACTATGTGACCATAAGCTACCTTACAATATACGTATGTGTGAATATATATACACATGGTTCCTAGCGATGACGATGCAGGAAGGTAGTGGGGACAGCACCTTAGTCTTGCACACGCCGGAGGTCACTGAAGTGGAAGTCACAGTGACTCGTCGGTGCCTAAGCATAAGATCCCTGCTGTAGAATGAACATGGACGGGAGGAAAAAGTGCGCCTTGCGTAAAAGGTGAAGTGCACAGGCGTGGGATTTGGCTGCTGAAATTACACATCACAGGGCACTCTGACTTGCAGGGGAGGGGGGAAACATTGTAATTAACACAGTAGGCGAGGATTTCATGCGGGGCCAGGGCCCGCAAATAGTGTTGAGCGATACCTTCCGATATCGGGAAATATTGGATCGGATTGGATCGGACCTATACCCAAAAAGTATCTGATATCGCCGATTCCGATACCGGAAACCAATGCAAGTCAATGGGACTCAAATATCGGAATAAAAATAAAACCTTTCTTTCCTTGTAGGTTAATTCTACATGAAGGAAAACAACTAAGAATAATGTAGAATGACATGAAAAGCCGGCAATTCAGCAGCGGCAGACACCGGTACCCGACAATTTAGAACAGAAAGAATAGAGCATCACACATAGATTAGATAGATAGAAACATGTCAGTCACATATATAATAAGTACAGTGACCGTGTTGATTACTGTACTTGTCATTTAGTATTAAAATAAAGGATTTATTAAAAAAAAAAATTGGCGTGGGGTTCCCCTTAATTTTAGGCTCTAGCGGAGGTTAAGCAGACAGCTGGGGCAGATGTTTGAAGCCTGGGAAGGGGGTAATACCCACGGAGCTTCCCAGGCTACTGATATTAGCCCCCAGCTGAATACCTAGCCTTTATTAGCTATTAAAATGGGGGACCTCCAAAAAAATGATGTGGGGTCCCCGCTATTTTAATAGCTAGCAAAGGCTAGGCAGACAACTGGGGGCTGATATTAATAGCCCATGAATATTGGCCCCCTCCCAGGCTAGAAACACCAGCCGTCAGCCGCCCCAGAAATGGCGCATCCATAGGATGTGCCAATTCTGGCACTTAGCCTCGCTCTTCCCACTGCCCTGTAGTGGTGGCAGTGGGGTAATAGGGCTGGGGTTGATGTCAACTTATAATGCCAGCTGACATCAAGCCCAGGTTAGTAATGGGGAGGCGTCTATAAGACACCCCCATTACTAACCCCATAGTCAAAGTTAAAAAAAAACACAAACACCCAGAATAAAGTCCTTTAATTGAAATAAAGACACAATTCTTTATTGTTCTAAATTAAACCATACTTACCATCACGCCCATTCCAGCTGAAGCCAACGATCTCCTGCAATAAAAGTAAAATAATAAAGCAACCTCATCCTTACCTTTCCATGGTTCCCAGGACGGCTCCAGCTCTGCTATATTCACATGACAGGCTGGATCTCAGCCGAAAGCTGCCATCCAGCTTGCCATGCCGCAGAGACTGAGAAGCACAGGCATGCTTGCGCTCCTCAGTGTCTGGCTGTGACGGCATCCAGATGAGCCGAGTTCATGTCCAATCAACTCAGCTCACCTCATGCACATCACTGACAGCGTGGGAAAATTCTCCTGCTCAAGCGCTGAGCGCAGGAGAATTTTCCCACGCTGTCAGTGACGTGCATGAGGTGAGCTGAGTTCATTGATGTCAGCTGGCATTATAAGCTGACATCAACCCCAGCCCTATTACCCCACTGCCACCGCTACAGGGCAGTGGGAAGAGCGAGGCTAAGTGCCAGAATTGGCGCATCCTATGGATGCGCCATTTCTGGGGCGGCTGACGGCTGGTGTTTCTAGCCTGGGAGGGGGCCAATATTCATGGCACCCTTCCTGGGCTATTAATATCAGCCCCCAGCTGTCTGCCTAGCCTTTGCTAGCTATTAAAATAGGGGGGACCCCACGTCATTTTTTTTGGGGGGGTCCCCCATTTTAATAGCTAGTAAAGGCTAGGTATTCAGCTGGGGGCTGATATTAGTAGCCTGGGAAGCTCCGTGGGTATTACCCCCTTCCCAGGCTTCAAACATCTGCCCCAGCCGTCTGCTTAACCTCCGCTAGAGCCTAAAATTACGGGAAACTCCACGCCTATTTTTTTTTTAATAAATCCTTTATTTTAACACTAAATGACAAGTACAGTAATCAACACTATCACTGTACTTCTTAGATAGAAACATGTCAGTCACATATATATCTAATCTATGTGTGAAGCTCTATTCTTTCTGTTGTAAATTGTCGGGTACCGGTGTATGCCGCTGCTGAATTGCCGGCCGGCTTTTTTAAAGAGACGGTGCATGAAAACACTATTATTTTTTTTAATAAATCCTTTACACTAAATGACAAGTGCAGTAAGCTGAGCGCTGCCATCCAGCTTGTCATCCTTCAGAGACACTGCAGAGCGCAGGCATTATGGGAACTTCCGATACCGGTATTCGATATTCTAAAAGTATCCGAGCTCAGTATCGGAACTCCGATACCTCGAATATCGGTCGATACCCGATATTTCAGTATCGGAATGCTCAACACTCCCCTCAAAGCATCGAAGATTGATTGAATAAAAAGAAATTTCACAGCAACTAGACCTCTAATATGAGGCATACAGGTAAGTATAGATTTACATTTCTATCACCTGTATGCCAATATTAGAGGTCAGATAAGTGTCAGGGGTGACAGGTTCCCTTTAATCACCTTCCATAGGGGAAAGCCGGATGGGGAAACAGGTCAGAAGAGTGGGCCCGAGAGCATGGGAGCTGCAGGGGTGGAAAGAGTGTCTCCGGGGCCAGTGGTGCCAGAAAGTGAAGGGAGAGCTCAGGATGAACAAATGAACATGTTCAGTACTGTCCTGTATCTGCTAATGATTATGTAAAGATAAGTAAAGTTGAACTGTTTAAAAAGGAAACAGAGTCTCTCAATGAATGTGTGGTAACTGAAGGATTTGGGATCATGGAACCAGAGGGATCTTAAAGCTCAAATGTGAGTGTTATACAGTACACACAAACTACAAGACAGACAGGACATTATCTACTCTTTGTGAGAGGCCAGGGTGTGGGAGAACATCAGCCCATCACTACTACTACCAGCCTGTGCCCCTCACAAGTTGCCTACCTGATAAAGCTGGTAGGTATAATGCTAAGGGTGAGTAAAGCTGTCATCAGAGTGAAAGGGATGGTACTTTAAAGGTATATGAGTTTTAACATAAATTTGGTTTGTTTCACATGTTTCTTTACTCCTTGTTTTCACATGTGTTCCTTTGTGGCTTTGCTGCCTTCGAACTGAATTTTAAATTTACACATTCCAATAAGAACAAGGAAAACAATTGCATGAATAGTTGTGTCCACACATTTGACCAGTTCTGTATATATACAGTACAATACAAAAGTTTTAAGCGTGCTACAAAGTAAGAATGCTTTAAAAATAGAAGTGTTAATAGTTTTTTTTATCAATAAACTAAATTCCAACTGAATGAACAAAAGAGAAATTAATATCAAATCAATATTTGGTGTGAGTATCCTTTACCGTCAAAACAGCATGAATTCTTCTAGGTACACTTTTACACAGTTTTTGAAGAAACTCTGCTGGGAAGTTGTCCCAAGCAGGGGCTGACATACCATTGGTGCAACCTGTGCAGCTACACAGCAGCCCAAGAGGCTAGGAGGCTCACTTCCAGCTCCAAAGCAAGTACAATTGTGCATTATGATGAGCTAAAGGGTCCATATATTGTTCCTGCAAAGTCTGTATCCAATTCTGGTTCCAAACATCTTTGAGAACCACATATTTTCTGTGGATGTAGGCCTGTGCAAATCCTGTCTTTTCATGTAATTCCAGAGAGATTAGATGCTATTGAGATCAGGGTTTTGTTGGTGCCATATCATCACTTTCAGGACTCCATGTACTTTCTTCTGAAGGTAGTTTTTAGTAACATTAATTACATTAGTTGCATGTTTGGAGTCATTTTCCTGCTGCAGAATAAATTTGGAGCCAAAAAGAAGGTTCCCTGATGATGTTACACTAAGTATCTGCCTGTATTTCTCAACATTGAGGACACCAAGAAATGTGCAACATTGAGGACCACAGATGCAGTGGTCGGACAAGGGTACTTATTGCAGCGGATGAAAGACACATCATGGTTACTTACCTTTGAAATCTCAATATATCCAGCAGTGTCATCGGCTCAGACCTCTCAGCAACTAGTGGGACCCAACAACACCCATCTACCGTTCATAGAAGTCTGGCCAATAGTAGTTTATATGGAAGAACTGCTATCAAAAATCCATACTTATAATAACATGGAAACTAGGCTAAGTTACTCAGATATACACGAGTACATAGAAAATGCCATTTTTTCTGCCTATTGCGATGCCTTCCATATTTGTGACATTGTGATAAACTGTGCTGTGTGCTGGTAAAATAACATCCTGTATTCTTTGTTACAGAAAAATACAACAGTAGAGGAAAATTTGCCTGTTTTCTCAGTCTGTAGAAAAGAAACAGCCTAAATGCTCATTTTTCGGGCTTTTTGACATAAGGTCCTCGCACAAAATAGTATTTGTGAGTAGTCCATTATCCACAATAATTTCACCTGCCAAGAAGCGTAGGACAATCTGTACAGTTTAAATTACACTAATTTGTCAAGAGTACTATAGTAGAGCACGGTAAGAGCAGGAAAGCTAAAATGTAGCAACTGGCCAAATAATATACACTACTCACAAAAATGAAGGGAACACAGGCATCACCGTAAAATTCCAAGTCAGTTAATATTCAGAGATAATAATAATCTGACCAGTTAGGTAGCACAAACTATTTTGAATCAGTTTCACCTGTTTTGTTGCAAACATACAGGTGCTTCTCACAAAATTAGAATATCATCAAAAAGTTAATTTATTTCAGTTCTTCAATACAAAAAGTGAAACTCATATATTATATAGAGTCATTACAAACATAGTGATCTATTTCAAGTGTTTATTTCTGTTAATGTTGATGATCATGTCTTACAGCCAATGAAAACACAAAAGTCAATATCTCAGTAAATTAGAATACTTTATAACAACAGCCTGAAAAATGATTTTAAAATCCGAAATGTTGGCCTACTGAAATGTATGTTCAGTAAATGCACTCAATATTTGGTCGGGGCTCCTTTTGCATCAATTACTGCATCAATGCGGCGTGGCATGGAGGCGATCAGCCTGTGGCACTGCTGAGGTGTTATGGAAGCCCAGGTTGCTTTGATAGCAGCCTTCAGCTCGTCTGCATTGTTGGGTCTGGTGTCTCTCATCTTTGTCTTGACAATACACCATAGATTCTCTATGGGGTTAAGGTCAGGCGAGTTTGCTGGCCAATCAAGCACAGTGATACTGTTGTTTGTAAACCAGGTATTGGTACTTTTGGCAGTGTGGACAGGTGCCAAGTCCTGCTGAAGAATGACATTTCCATCTCCAAAAAGCTTGTCAGCAGAGGGAAGCATGAAGTGCTCTAAAATTTCCTGGTAGACGGCAGCGCTGACTTTGGTCTTGGTAAAACACTGTGGATCTACACCAGCAGATGACATGGCTCCCCAAACCATCACTGATTGTGGAAACTTCACGCTAGACCTCAAGCAGCTTGGATTGTGGCCTCTCCACTCTTCCTCCAGACTCTGGGACCTTGATTTCCAAATGAAATGCAAAATTTACTTTCATCTCACAACACCTTGGACCACTGAGCAACAGTCCAGGTCTTTTTCTCCTTGGCCCAGGTAAGACGCTTCTGGCATTGTCTATTGGTCATGAGTGGCTTTACACAAGGAATGCCACACTTGTAGCCCATGTCCTGGATACGTCTGTGTGTGGTGGCTCTTGAAGCAATGACTCCAGCAGCTGTCCACTCCTTGTGAATCTCCCCCAAATTTTTGAATGGCCTTTTCTTAGCAATCCTTTCAAGGCTGTGGTTATCCCGGTTGCTTGTGCACCTTTTTCTACCACACTTTTTCCTTCCACTCAACTTTCCATTAATATGCTTGGATACATCACTCTGTGAACAGCCAGCTTCTTTAGCAATGACCTTTTGTGGCTTACCCTCCTTGTGGAGTGTATCAATGACTGCCTTCTGGACATCTGTCAAGTCAACAGTCTTCCCTGTGATTGTGGAGCCTACTGAAACAGACTAGGGGACCTTTTTAAACGCGTAGGAAGCCCTTACAGATGTTTTTTGTTAATTATTCTAATTTACTGAGACAATGACTCTTGTGTTTTCATTGGCTGTAAGCCATAATCATCAACATTAACAGAAATAAACACTTGAAATAGATCAATCTGTTTGTAATGACTCTATAATATATGAGTTTCACTTTTTGTATTGAAGAACTGAAATAAATCAACTTTTTGATGATATTCATCATTTTGTGAGAAGCACCTGTAAGTGACAACTTATTTGAGAACAATACTTTCCCCAAAATGGGATTGGCTTTACAGGTGGTGGCCATAGACAATAACTCTCGCCTCATCCTTCCTAACTAATGACTTTACATTGTGAGTTTTGTATTTTTTTATATTTATTTCTTGGTGTTACCTGGTCTCTCAGTTACAGGGGCTTGCTTTATGCATGTGATTTCCATGTGGTGGTCATCTGACTATATAATGGTTAAGACTTTTAAACCTTCTGCATTTTTTTGATTGGTTTAAATTAAATCTGTCAGATCAATTCCCCCATCGCCCCTCTTCCTCCTCAAAAAAGCATATATGGGCATGTAGATCTTTGACAGCTAAATACATTGACACATTTATATCTTCTATCTGTTGCTGCATTCTCAAGAAATCAGTATTTGAACCACATGCAAATGAGACACTACGTGCTCTAGGCGTGGCAGTCCACTTCCTGAGCCTCTGCCTGCCAAGATTGTTTATCTACTTAGGAGTTGTATGGTCCTGACTACATAGTGTAAGCCACACGGGCCTTCCAATAAATAAGAAACAAAGTCAGACACATAAGGTTTCACCCTACTTTATTAAGGAGATCCATTTGTGTTTAATGCTCAAAACAACATTTGCACAGAGATGTATGACCACGACATACTCTAATCAGCCTGTGTAAGCTTGGTATGATGGTTGTTTTTGTTAAATGATTTAGCAGCCCTCAGTTTGTTGAGAGCTAAAGAGTTTTGAGATTGCTGACTCTCCTGTAAGTATTATTTGTATGTTTCGGAAGGTGATGTTTAAGATGATGATCACCAGTTAAAAAGTGCCAGTGTTTAACCAGGATAATTGCTGATCAATTGATGAGAATGATTATAAGTGAACATGTTCCTTGCTTTAGGTTAACCTGTTTTGTCACTCCTTTTGAGTCAATTCTCTTGGCTTAACAAGTCAGTTTTGGAGAGTTTTCTCACTCTGAATTTCAGCTTTATTTGGAACAAAATGTTACTTCCTTTTCTTGAACCTTTGTTTCATAGTTATGAGAAGTATTTCTTGGTAGTGCAGTTTTTGCACAACCTTCTGAAGTGTCCAAATGGCATGTTAGTCAGCCATTTCTTATAAAATCAAACTATTGCTATCTTCTGACAAAAAAATTTATTGTTCTGTGTATAATTGATATAATTGCTTCTGGCGCTTATTAATAAATCAAGATACTCTATCTTATTGCTTTAATTGGTCACTGAAAAAGATAATTCCCATGTATTGAGATTTAAATAGTTATCAAAATCCTGGAACTCATCTTCTATTCCTGTCCATATAAAAAATAAGTTGTATATCTTTGAAATGTAATAACAGTCCCTCACTACTTCACTACTTTCAAGTCCATACTCATTACAGCAAAACAGACATACTTCTTATATAATCCCTGTCTCACAACCCTAAACAGCTATTGAGTATTTTCAATTCTCTCCTCCGTCTCCAGCTCCCCCTCCCTCTCCTCTCATCTCAGCTGAAGACTTTGCCTCATTCTTCAAGCAGAAAATTGACCACATAAGGCAAAGCTTTTGCCTTAAGTTCCCACAGCCCCTTCTCATAACTACTCAACTCTCCTCCTCCAAAACCAGCTTCTTCGCCATCACAGATCAACTTTCCTCTTTACTCTCCAAGTCACATCTCACCACCTGTGAACTTGACCCAATCTCGCCCCACCTCATCCCAACCCTAACCCACCTCTTCAACCTGTCACTAACAACTGGTGTCTCCCCTATGCCTCAAAACTACTGGAACAACATGTCCATCTTGAACTGATCTTCCATGTCTCCTCCTGCTCTCTCTTTGACCGCTTACAATATGGCTTCCGACCCCACCATTCCACTGAAACTGCCCTGGCTAAAGTCACCACCGACCTACTAACCGCCAAATCCAAGCAACACAACTCTGTCCTCCTTCTCCTGGAGCTGTCATCTGCCTTCAGCACAATGGACCATTTCCTCTTACTACAGACTCTCTCATCTCTTGGCATCACAGACTTGGCCCTATCTTGGATCTCCTCATACCTAACAGACTGGACATTCAGAGTCTCCCACTCACACACCACCTCCTCATTTCGCCCCCTAACTGTCGGTGTCCCCCAAGGCTCAGATTTAGGCCCCTTGCTCATCTCCATCTACACCTTCGGCTTCGGACAGCTCATAGGGTCTTATGGCTTTCAGTTTCACCTCTATGCTGATGACACACAGATCTAGACCTGATATCATCTCCTTACTAACCAGAATCCCACAATGTCTATCCACTATTTCATCCAGCAGCTAGATTTCTAAAACTTAACATGGATAAAACCGAATTTATCATCTTTTCGCCATCTCACTCAACCCCCCCAACTGACCTATCCATCAAAGTCTCCCCAGTCCCACAAGCTCGCTGCCTCGGGCTAACCCTTGACTATGATCTCTCCTTCAAACCTCATATCCATGCCCTTTCCACTTCCTGCCGACTCTAACTCAAAAATATTTCCCGGATCCGCACATTCCTTAACCATGAATCTGCAAAAACACTAGTGCATGCCCTCATCATCTCCCGCCTTGACTACTGCAACCTCCTGCTCTGTGGCCTCCCTTCCAACACTCTCGCACCCCTCCAATCTTTCCTAAACTCTGCTGCCTGACTAATCCACCTGTCACCCCGGTATTCCCCGGCCTCTCCCCTCAGTCAATCCCTGCACTGGCTCCCCATTGCCCAGAGGCTCAAGTTCAAAACCTTAACCTTGGCATACAAAGTCATCCACAACCTGTCTCCTCCATACATCTGTGACCTAGTCTCCCAGTACTTACCTCTGATCCTCACAAGATCTCTTTCTCTACTCCCCTCTTATCTCCTCTTCCCACAATCGCATACAAGATTTCTTCTGTGCATCCCCCCTACTCTGGAACTCTCTAACCCAACATATTAGACTCTCACCTACCGTGGAAACCTTTAAAAGGAACCTGAAGACCTACCTCTTCCGACAAGCCTACAACCTGCAGTAACCCTCGTTCCACCATACCACTGCATGACCAGCTCTGCCCTCTTCTACTGTATCCTCACCCATCCCTTGTAGATTGTGAGCCATCGCGGGCAGGGTCCTCTCTCCTCCTGTACCAGTCGGTGACTCGTTTTTGTTCAAATTATTGTACTTGTTGTTTGCTTTGTATACCCGTTTCACATGTAAAGCCCCATGGAATTAATGGCGCTATAATAATAATAAATAATAATAATAATTTTCTCAGACTAGGCATGCTGTAATAGAATAAAAATGCTCTCAAAATCTATTAACGTATAGATTTGGGAAACTGGACACAAATCTCGTACCCATCACAGTTCTGTGTTCCTGTAAATGTAGTTATGAAAAACAAAACAAAAAGAGGCTGAAGTGGAGTGATTCTGTTACAAAGTGAGATGGCAAAAAGATAACTAAATGTAGCAAAAGAGCAAGCTTACACTCTATGAGAGAAAATACTACCACTCCTTCAAATTGTCAAACACTTCATGCTCTCATATCCACATGCTGCTTATAGTGCCAGATATTCTAAAATGTTGGGTACCATTTCTGCTGTAGACCAAATAAAAAAATAAAACAAAAGCGCCAGCCGACCGGGGACCACAGTGAAAAGGTAACAGCAGCACTTAGTAGTGGGAACGGTGCCTCTATTCTTCCTATTCCAAATTCACCTTTCATCCACAGTGGATTGGACTTCTGGGGAAAGGAGTGAAGCAAGCTATGCCGGTCCAATGATATGAAACAGGATTTATTCAAAAGAATACATATGGACACAGATAGATAAAACTGAGTAAAACACACAGATAAAAACACACAAGTGGATAGATCTACGCATTTCAGGTTTCCCTTTCGGCAGGATGAATCCATATCTTATTATTCCCTTTTTATGCTCTCACCATTAACATCCTGGATCATAGTTGGATTATAATGAGAGCAATCTGGGCTACTGCTCGAGGCTCCGGGGGGCCCATAGCCAGATTGACCTCATTACAATGTGTTGTGCGGACATATCCCGGCAGGCAGGGGCAGGCTGAGCTGGGGGGCCGCAGGCCGCCTGCTTCTTCTTCGGCCAGGCCAGCGCTGAACCTTTAAACTTGCTTGTGCTGGCCCCTGTCGCGTCACAAGCTAGCATACACGGTCCTGTGCGTGGCCGTGTCTGCTAAAGTGACGTCAAGCAGTGCGCCCTGCACTGCTTCTTCCCACCAGAGAGGAGCTGGATGGGTGACAAGCCGGGGGAAGGTGAGTGACATGTGCGTGTGTGCGTGTATGATTGTGTTTATGTATGTGTGCAGATTTCTGCGACCCGTATATGTGCAAGTCTGCATGTGTATACGTGACTGCATGTGTATGACCATGTGTGTATGACCCTGTGTGTGCATGCTTGCTGGTGTCTGACTGCGTGTGTGTGTGTACAAGACTGTGTGTGTGCATGACTGCATGCATGAGTGCGTGTCTACGTGTGCGTGTGGACCAACTTACATAAAACAGATGTATATCTGAGGATTATCAATAACTAGCTAACAAATTTATCCACTTAAAATTTCAAAATGTATTCAATTTAGATTAAAACCAAAGAGCTATGCGGGGGCTCATACTGTACCTAGGAGGCTATGCACGGGCTCATACAGTATCTAGGAGGCTATGCAGGGACTCATACTGTATCTAGGGAGCTATGTGGGGGCTCATACTGTATATAGGAGGCTATGTTGGGGCTCATACTGTATCTAGGGAGCTATGCGGGGGTTCATACTTTATCTAGGGCGCTTTGTGCGGGCTCATACTGTATATAGGATGATATATGGGACCCCATACTGTGTCTAGGAAGCCACATGCAGGCTTATACTGTATATAGAAGGCTATATGGGGGCTCATACAGTATCTAGGGAGATACTGTATGTGTGGGCTCACACTGTATATAGGGAGCTATGTGGGGGCTCACACTGTACATAGGGAGCTATGTGGGGGCGCATACTGTATGTAGGGGGCTCTGTGGTTGCTCATACTGTATGTAGGGTCTATGTGTGGGCTCATACAGTATGTAGGGGGCTACGTGGTCTCATACTGTATATAGGAGGATGTCAGCATACTTAATTGTGCTCAATATTTAGTCATACAATTAATGTAAAAAAATATATAATTAATATGCTAATATTAATATTGAGCAGAATTAATTTCAGCCTATTGGTTCGGCCTCCACAACAGTAACAGTCTCTCATGTGGCCCTTTGGGAAAATTAATCTCCCACCCTGCTCTATTTTATATAGCACTATATTATGCATAGTGCGGTTCATAAGGGCAACATTTGCGCCGCACTATCTCTGTCTTTTTCCATTTCCATCTACAGATGTGCACCAGAGCAACTGTGTATTATTACTCTATGACTTATCACATGATGTATCAAGGGGATCATGTGACATGTCATTGGGTACCTGGGGGTAGGGGGACCCACGCCTTCTAAACTGCCCGGGGCCCTGGCTACTCTTAATCCACCCCTGTCCTGGATACATCACTCATAGGAACTGAGGTATCACTCTTATTAAATGCTCCATACACTCCAAATTATACTCCTTTATAATCCTTTATATTAAGATTTCTGATATACAAAATCTTTAATAAGTGAAAGAGGTTTGGGGAATGGAAATAAATAATGATAAATTTAAAAAATTTTCTCTACTCATACATTTAACCCTTTTCGAGCTAAACAGGGTAAGCGAAAAATCCAATTTATTTACATCCTACATAGTTCCCTGAATTTTGAAAAGGAATTATTGGCCTGTTCTATGGGGGGTTATTTTAAGGCTATTGGCATCACTCTCATGTACCAAAAAGAAGTGATTAAAGACACTATGATTTTTTTTATATTATGTGTAATATCATATCTATGCCTTTTTGACGGTTACCTCTGAGTTAATGTAGTCCTTCCTATATATTGGAGTCCACATTGACAATCCAACAAATAAATAATTAAACCACTCCCACAGCTTAAAAATTGCTGGACCTCGAATATCTCCCAGTGATATTGCTCCTATTGTAAATACAGTCAGAATTTGAACTCTCAGAGATTATGGCTTTCTATGAAACTAATCCCATAAAAGACAAGTTGTTTTTGCTTTATTGCAGGGGCGTACATAGGATTCATGGGGCCCCATAACAGAAGTTCAAATTGCCCCCCCCCCCCCAAAAAAAAAAAATGTAAATAATTGTCAGGGTCACAGAAGAGCAGATCACACAACCTTCCTGCCTTTACATAGTAATTTTCCTCCTGCTGATGTCCTAGGCCCCTCTTTCATTGTCTTATAAAGTGTGATACCAACAAAAGTGTCCCCCAAACACAGTATGATACCCCATGGTGAATTCCTCCACATGCGCAGTATAATGACCCTACTGTACCCCACCTCAACTCCCAGGGCAAAGTATGATGACCCCAACACAGTATGATCCCCCAATTGTGAGCCCTAGAGCTAGAGAGGATGGTAGGTAATAAGGGAGGGTGTTATACGTAATAAAAGATGAAACTATATAACTAAGGACGGCTCTATACATAATAAGCGAGTACATTATATATTAAGGGCGTATGCTATACATAATAAGTGAATACACTATGTACTAAGGGACTGTGCTATACATAATACGGCTACATTCCTGCATCTATGTGCAGTGTCAGTGTGCTGCCCTGTTTTACAGACGCATTGAGCATGTCCTATTCTAATCCTCAAAATCGGATCAGAATAGGACATTCTCTGACCCTCACAGATCTCATTCTCAGATCCGTGATTTTCATGGATGTGTGAATGGATCTATAAAACTCTACAAGTCCGTGGACCATCCGATAAAAAATCTGACATTTCACACAAATGTGAGAATGCAGCCTAAGGGATTTTAAATGTAACATTATCACTCCAAGTCATACAACGCAGATACAGAATAATATTTACATCCAGGCACTTACCGCTGACGGCTCGTCTGATCAGAGTAGGTTTCTTCTGCTTCTTCTCCATCTGGTCAGACCTTCATGTCGACATCTCCCAGTCACGATTCATCTTGTCATGATGATCTCCAACCTAGATAATCATTGCTCTGTCCCAGCACCTCCATCATTGCTCTCTCCCAACACCCCCGTCATTGCTATGTCCCAGCACCTCCCGTCATTGCTCTCTACCAGCACCCCCAACATTGCTCTGTCCCAGCACCCCTGTCATTGCTCTCCCAGCACCCTCGTAATTGCTCTCTCCCAGCACCCCTGTCATTCCTCTCTCCCAGCACCCCGGTCATTGCTCTCTCCCTTCACCCCGTCATTGTTGTCTCCCAGCACCCCCGTCATTGCGCTCTCCGAGCACCCCCATCATTGCTCTGTCCCAGCACCCCCATCGTTGCTCTCTCCCAGCACCCCCATCATTGCTCTCTCCCAGCACCCTCATTATTGCTCTCTCCCTGCACCCCCATCATTGCTCTCTCCGAGCACCCCCATCATTGTTCTCTCCCAGGAACCCCCGTCATTACTCTCCCAGCACCTCCATCATTTCTCTCACCCAGCAACCCGTCATTGCTCTCCCCATCCCCGTCATTGGTCTGCTAATCCCCATCATTGCTCTCCCCGCCCCATCAACCCCATCACTGCTCCTCCCAGTCCCACCATTGCTCTCCCCAGACCCATCAGCGCTCTCCCCAGCCCCATCAGCCCCACCATTGCTCTCCCCAGCCCCATCAGCCCTACCATTGCTCTCCCCAGCCCCATCAGCCCCACTATTGCTCTCTCCAGCCCAATCAGCCCCATTATCACTCTCCCCAGCGTTTCAGTAAAAATAAAAAAAAAGCCACTTACCTCTCTGCCCGTTCCCCTGCAAGCTGCAGCATCACTGCTCTTCCCAGCCCCACCATTGCTCTCCCCAGACCTATCAGCGCTCTCCCCAGCCCCATCAGCCCCACCATTGCTCTCCCCAGCCCCATCAGCCCCACGATTGCTCTTCCCAGCCCCACCATTGCTCTCCCCAGCCTCATCAGCCCCATTATTGCTCTCTCCAGCCCCATCAGCCCCATTATTACTTTCCCCAGCGTTTCAGTAAAAATAAAAATAAAAAACACTTACCTCTCTGTCCGTTCCCCCGCAGGCCGCAGCATCCTTGTTGTCTGCAATTTCCTCCCTCACACAGGTCCGCGCTGCATTATTATTATTAATAATTTATATAGCGCCATTGATTCCATGGCGCTGTACATGATGACGTCATCAAGCAGCGTGTGCCTGTGTGAGGGAGGAAGCGGCAGGCAGGAAGCAGAGGACGGATCTCTGCAGCTCCGCTGCCATTCTGTCCTGTCTGCAGCGGAGCTGGGAGACACTGCAGCGGCTGGCCCTCCGGCGAAGCTGCACCAGCAGCGGTATGTCCGCCCCTGGATTGCTATGGGCCCCCCCAGCTCACGGGCCCCATAGCAGTCGCGTGGTCTGCCCCCATTGGCGGTACGCTTTATTGCATATTTTAATTTCAAGCAAGATTTTTTTTATAGATTCAATGCAGAGATAGTAGGATATGTTCAAGTATAATAACGCTAAATCCAACATTGCCCATTTGTAGTTATGTAGTCATAATATTAATATAATGGGATAAGGCGCTGGTCATTGAGTTGATCCCAGCTGTAATGGGATCACCTCCCAAGATGATTACAAAGATCCTTATGGATTTTAGTGACAATTTTGTTAATAAATTTACTATTGATTAGCTCCTTTCCAACTGAGCAATTTTCCATTTTTGCTTCTTCCAAGAGCCACAACCTTTTTTAGTTTTCTGTCCACAAATTCATATGAGATTTTGTTTTTTGCAGGACAAGTTGTAGTTTTAAACAACACTATTCATTTTATTATTCAATATACTGAAAAACGGGACAAAATTCCAGATGCATTGAAATTGCTGAAAAACATACAATTCCACTATTGTTTTTTTAAGGCGTTTGTTTTTTCATTGCACGGTAAAAATGACTTGGCAGTATGTTTCTCCAGGTCAGTACTACTGCGGTAATACAAAGCTTTTATTTATTTATTTTTTTAATTTATAGATCGCAAAAAACAATTTGGAATTTTTTCAAAAAATTTTTTAAAAAATATTTTGCTTCTGTCATCATGTTCTAAGACCAGAAGCATTTCGTTTTTGGCTGATGGAGCTTGATTTTGGTGTCCTGAGCTGATGTTTGTATTGATACCATTTTGAGGTAGAATACAAAGTTTTGATCTTTTCTTATTGCATTTTTGTTTTTTCAATAATTTCTCGTTAAATCATTTACCAATTGGTTGATTAATTTTATATTTTGATAGATCAGACTTTTATGGATGCGGCAATACCAAATATATACACTTTTTTATTATTTTTTTCGTCACTTTCTATTTTTAATGGGGCAGGAGGGGTGATTTGACCTTTATTGAACCATACATCTACTTTTTTTTACCAATTTTAAATTTGTGCTTGTGATATGCTAATTAGTGGGTGTTGTCTAGTCATGGACGTGTTCATTTCCAAAGTCCATTTTAGGACATGATCAGATATCAAAATCAAACATCAGAATGATGTCAGTGTGGCGCCCCTGAGGGTTCAGTCGCCACAGGGGTACTGCACCTCAGTTCGAGGTGTGGTATCTCCTCTTCCAGGTAAGGATGGAGCATCTCTCAGGACCCCACTTCACCATTTAACACTACACCACTCCTGTCCTGAAGGGGGCCAAAATGCACCAGGGGGGAACCAAAGATTGGGGGAACCATGTAGTGGGTGAGGGTAGAGGACACACTTTTAGGAAGCACATATTGATTCATATTTAATCTACGGCCATCTTAAGTTCAAGGTCTTTGATTGTGGTCTTCGTCTTTGATTGTGGTCTACTGCCAGAGTCCAGCAGAAGTCTGCAGCCGACTGAAGATACACGGTCCTCGTACTCTGGCCTTGAGACAAGGAGCGGGTCAGAGTTAACCACTGTCTCTACCCGGTCAAGGTCCTGACCTAAGAAGGTCTTGGAGGGGAGTGGAGGAGATAGGCTCCACAGGCAAAAGGATCCCAGGGGTACGGATGGAGCGGAGTCGCCACCTGTATTCTTTACTCTGGCCTAGTCAGAGGGATTCCTGCTGCTAAAGGGGTGACCGGCCCCCGACATCTGAGTTTGTTACTTCACGTCTCAGTCAGAAAAGCCCGGAGGCTTAGTGGATCCCAGAGGGATACGGACGGAGCGGCCTACGCCACCTGTATCTCTTACACTGCGTTTATCCAGTGGGACCCGGCCTTACAACACGTTCGTACCACACACAGTCAGGAGAAGACTTAGAGGGAGATCTTACAAAGGAGAGGAACACACACCAGCGGGGTCTCGACAGGTGCTCTTGATCTACCTGGAAAGTGCTGAACCCCCTTCCCGGTGGCCGCAGTACGCCGTGTGTAGCAGAGAGAAGCTTTGCGGCTGAAAGTACATCTGAAAGTGAGTAAAGCCCCGGATGACTTCATACACCGTCTCAGCTCATTATTTCCTGCGCGGCACTGCACCCACCATCCCTTCTCACGCTGCCCTGAGGCCTGCTCCGCCTGCGGGGAGTCGTCCCATCCTAACTGCCGTAACACCGGCCTCAGTGGACTGTAGCAGCGCTGGTGTCCATCACCGGAAACTGCAGGTGGCGTAGTCAAAAATACCACTCTTCCTGGAAAGCCCAATATATTTTTTGTGTGTGACGGCCCTGGGTCCAGGCCACGACTGCAACCCCCGTAACACCTACACCGAGCCGGCTCCGAGTAACCCCCGCAGCTCAGGGTGGGCTTGAGAGCGTCATACATCAGTTTGAGGCTAAATACCCTGTCTGACAAGTGATCCTGACAAGTGACTTTAATAAGTGACTTTAATACGTGACTTTTACAACTGTAATAATACTAATAAAAAAAATCGTCACTGTTCGCTGATGGGACTTGAACCCAAAATTCTGTGTCCAGATACCAGTGCACTAACCACTGACCTATTAACTCAGTTGATGAAACCTTAGAGTTCTATTTGGTTATATGATTTTCAGTGCAAACCTGATTGAAACTCATTGGGACTTATGCATAGACTGCAAGCAAGCCAAATTCAAATGATGTTTGATTTTGATGTGTGAGTCTGATGTGTGACTTTCTTCAAACATCAGAATCAGAATCACAATGACTTTTAGTCACCATGAGTATTTTCATGGTTGATATCATAAGACAAGAAAAGCTGCCAGTTACTAATGTGGCACCCCTGCAGGTCCAGTCGCCACAGAGGTACTGCATCTCAGCCATAGGTGTGGTACCCCACTTTCGGGTAAGGAGGGAGCACTACCCGGGACCCACACACCCACATCCAACACCACATCACTCCAGTAGGGAAGGGTGAGATTTCTCCTGAGGGAGAGCACAGTCCCTGTCCCTGTCTGGAGGATGGAACTAGGCAGAGGACGTGGGTGGAGGAAGTAGTTTAGGGGAGCACTGAAGGCAGAGGGGACCACGTAGAGTGACAGTTGGTGACGTGGGTCACATGACAGGTAGTATAAAAGGAAAGGTAGAAAGATCTAGAAATGTGACACAGATGCCTTACCATTAAACTATAGGTTCATTATTTGATTATTTCGGTAGTGATATATAATAATAATTGCATAGCAAAAGTAAATTGGGAGTTTGCAGCCAGTTCTTGGGTGGATGAAAAGAAAAATTGACAATAAAGAAATTTTATCATTAGACCCCTCTAAGAAATTATGCAAATGTACAGTCACTTGGAAATAGATATGTAGTAAATTGGTGCCTCCCAATTTACTTTGGCTATGTAATTTACCATGCAAATAGACAGCGTGTCTGAAACTCTTATAACATCAGGATGACAATAAGAATGTCAGATATTAAAAGTAAAACACCCCTGTAGTTTGTTTGTTAAACAGGCATAATTAAAAAAAATAAACAAATAATAAGAATATTTCTATTGGGATATGAACTGTGACACTGTAGTTTCAGAGGCTGATGCCTTACCATTAAGCTATCCAGTCAAGTGATAATAACTGGTAGCTTTTCTTGTCTTATGAGATCAACCATGAAAATAGGGTGACTAGAAGTCATTGTGATTCTGATTTTGATGTTTGAAGAAAGTCACACATCAGACTCACACATCAAAATCAAACATCATTTGAATTTGGCTTGCTTGCAGTCTGTGCATAAGTCCCAATGAGTTTCAATCAGGTTTGCACTGAAAATCATATAACCAAATAGAACTCCTAAGTTTCTTTAACTGAGTTAATAGCTCAGTGGTTAGTGCACTGCTTTCTGGACACAGAATTTTGGGTTCAAGTCCCATCAGCAAACAGTGATTTTTTTTTAATTATTAGTACTGTTGTAAAAGTCACTTATCAAAGTTACTTGTTAGAATCACTTGTCAAAATCACTTGTCAAAATCACTTTTCAGGATCACTTGTCAGAATCACTTATCAAAATCACTTGTCAGAATCACTTGTCAGAATCACTTGGCAGGATCACTTGTCAGAATCACTTGTCAGACAGGGTATATAGCCTCTTACTGACATCATTCTGATGTTTGATTTTGATATCTGATCATGTCCTAAAATGGACACTGTACAAAGAATAATCCTCCCATTTCAGGAGCATTGTCACCACTGGCAATTTGCATATCTCTTGCATGTGCTCAACTTTTTGCCTCCCTATTATATATAGATGGGCCAGGACACAGGGAATCGGATCAATCAGACATGAACAAGTCAAGTGTATGAGAATGTATATTGTTTTCATTTGGATTGGAATACTACACTAAGAGTATTGCAAACAACATACAATGAGTCATTTATGGTAGATAATGATTTATCTGAATCATGAGGATAGGTATCCATGACCGAGGTAGGCTTGGGTCTCCAAGAATTAATGGTTTTCAAGGTATGATTATGATCTCAAATGCTAATCATAGGAATAGTGGTGGGACGTAGAAAGAGAGGATGCCTCTCTAGCTTCTTTGACATTGAGTTGTGTTTTTTTATTCAGTATGATACATCCACTAGTGGTCATATGAGTGTAACATCCCTGGCGGCGTGCTGGCATGGCTTACCATCTTCCACCATGCAAGACCGCCAACTTACCTACCAGTTCAGGCTGTGCACTATACTCCTCTACTTGCTGTGTGCATGTCTCTTGTCTGCTGGCTTAGGGTGGCGGCGCTGGTACTTCCTGATTCTTAAAGTTACAGTGTGCACAGTCCTAATGCATCCCCAGCCTATTGCTGTGAGTCACTGGATACTTAAATCTCCTCCACCCAGTGGGTGGTGGCTGAGCAACACTTTCTTACAGTGTGTTCTGTGCAACTGTGAGTTGCCAGGTCCTGTCCTGATTCTAGTCTGTTTCCGCCACCCTGGGGGCTGAGTACCCAGGCCCGTTACCTGTATCTGTGACTTCTAGTCTATTTCCGCCACCCTGGGGGCTGAATGCCCAAGCTCGCTCCTTTATCTCGTTCCTGTGTCAGTTCCTGTCTGAACTGTGTCCTAGCCCGTTACCTGTTTGTCTCTATGTCCAATCCTTCCCTTTTCCTGCAGTGTCTGAACCAGTACCTAACTCCTACTCGTTGTCTCTGTACTTCTGTTTGTGAGTTTTGTGTCCACTCGCTACTTGTCCCGTTTCCCTGCCTCTGTATCTACCTCCTGTGTTCTAGCTATCTTCCTGTGTTTCCTTGTCCCTGTCTGTTCCATGTGAACAGAGCCCTGTCCTGTCTGTCTGCACCTGCGGCTCTGCTCTGCTCTGCCCTGCTCTGTTTGCTCTCCCCACCTGTGGCTCTGCTCTACCCTTGTCTGCTTGCCCTCCGCACCTGTGGCTCTGCTCTGCCCTGCTCCACTTGCCCTCTGCACCTGTGGCTCTGCTCTGCCCTGCTTGCCTTCCGCACCTGCTGCTCTGCTCTGCCCTGCTCCGCTTGCCCTCTGCACCTGTGGCTCTACTCTGCCCTGATCCGCTTGACCTCCGCACCTGCGACTCTGCTCTGCCCTGCTCTGCTTGCCCTCCACACTTGTGGCTCTGCTCTGCCCTGCTTCGCTTGCCCTCCGCATCTGCGACTCTGCTCTGCCCTACTCCGCTTGCCCTTTCCACCTGCGGCTCTGCTCTGCCCTGCTCCACTTGCCCTCCACACCTGCGGCTCTGCTCTGCCCTGCTCCGCTTGCCCTTAACACCTGTGGCTCTGCTCTGCCCTGCTCCGCTTGCTCTCTGCACCTGCGGCTCTGCTCTGCTCTCCCCTGCTCCACTTGCCCTCCTCACCTGCGGCTCTGCTCTGCCCTGCTCCCCTTGGCATTAGTGTTTCCTCTCCACAGATGACTGTGACTGTCTCTGTGGCAAGTGAAGGCCTCAGATTAACTGGAAGTATCGGGCTGAAAGCCATGAAGAGACGATATCTGATCCCCGTCCGACAACTCCAGAATCCGGTTTGGGCATTGTCAGGGGTAGGACGAACCCTACTCAGAAACAGTCAAAATATGTCTGTACAAATTAAGCTTCAGATTGGAGCATTATACATGAAGAAGATCACATTCCAGGTGCTGTCTGGTTTACCCACAGGTCGTCCAGAGCAGAGAGATCTAGTGCCTGCTCAGGTCTCGTAGACGTGTCATCTCAGAGACCAGACTGAAGATGGCCCCGAAGCAAGGATCTTCCATCTCTAATAAGCCTGGCAATAAGTCCATCAAGGCGGTGGCTACCCCTAAGTCTCTGCACCCTTCCTACCAGGCGGAGGCCCCCCCCAGTTGTCTCTTGAATCCTCCAGGGTGCTACCTGATGTTAAAAAATGGAGAGAGACTTTCCTATGTCCTGTTCCTGGTAATTCGTCCACTTCGTCTGATGCTGAGGATGGCTCGAGGGGAGGAAGCATCCTAGTCACCAAGATGGTGAGACCTGTCTCGTTCCCTCTAGTGGACAGTAGAGGTAGTCTTCTTGAAGAGAAGTCTTGGGAGTCCATTGAAAAGGATCGGCCTCCAACTTCTCTGCAGAAAATCCTTGCAGGCTTGAGGAAAAGGGGGCTTAAAGGGGGGGCACTGTAACATCCCTGACGGCGTGCTGGCATGGCTTACCATCTCCCACCATGCAAGACCGCCAACTTACCTTCTAGTCCAGGCTGTGCACTACTTGCTGTGTGCATGTCTCTTGTCTGCTGGCTTAGGGCGGCGGGACTGGTACTTCTTAAAGTATTCTTGAAGTTACAGTGTGCACAGTCCTAATGCATCCCAAGCCTATTGCTGTGAGTCACTGGATACTTAAACCTCCTCCACCCAGTTGGAGGTGGCTGAGCAACACTTTCTTACAGTGTGTTCTGTGCAACTGTGAGTTGCCAGGTCCTGTCCTGATTCTAGTCTGTTTTCGCCACCCTGGTGGCTGAGTACCCAGGTCCATTACCTGTATCTGTGACTTCTAGTCTATTTCAGCCACCCTGGGGGCTGAATGCCCAGGCTCATTCCTTTATCTCGTTCCTGTGTCAGTTCCTGTCTGAACTGTGTCCTAGCCCGTTACCTGTTTGTCTCTATGTCCAATCCTTCCCTTTTCCTGCAGTGTCTGAACCAGTACCTAACTCCTACTCGTTGTCTCTGTACTTCTGTTTGTGAGTTTTGTGTCCACTCGCTACTTCATAGCAAGTACCTTGTGTGTATCTGGTTCTGCTTGTCCCGTTTCCCTGCCTCCATATCTACCTCCTGCGTTCTAGCTATCTTCCTGTGTTTCCTTGTCCCTGTCTGTTCCATGTAAACAGAGCCCTGTCCTGTCTGTCTGCACCTGCGGCTCTGCTCCGCTTGCCCTCCGCACCTGCGGCTCTGCTCTGCCCTGCTCCGCTTGCCCTCCACACCTGCAGTTCTGCTCTGCCCTGCTCCGCTTGCCCTCTGCACCTGTGGCTCTGATCTGCCCTGCTCCGCTTGCCCTCCGCACCTGCGGCTCTGCTTTGCCCTTCTCCGCTTGCCCTCCGCACCTGTGGCTCTGCTCTGCCATGCTCCTGTTTGCCCTCCGCACCTGTGGCTCTGCTCATCTCTGCCTTGCTCTGCTTCTCCTCCGCACCTGCAGCTCTGTCCCTGTATCCCAGTCTGTACTGGTCCCTATCCAGCCTGTTTACCTGCCTGCCAGTACCCGCCTGTCTGCATACCAGCCATGCCTGCCAGTACCTGCCTGTCTGCATACCAGCCAAACCTGCCCGTTCCTGCATCTCCCGGTGTAGGTCAACAGCTGTGACCGGGGTCTGTCCTGGAATAGCACCTGGGCCACCTCCCACGTCCCTCCTCAGACCACGGAGTCGAGTAAGCCGCCGTGCGTCCGTGATCGGATCTGGCGAGGTCCCTAGTCACGCCCCTCCAGGCACTCCTCGGTTCGTGGCCCAGTGGGATCACTAACCACGCTCACGCCAAACAGTCCGGGCGTGAGCGTAACAATGAGCTTGTCATGTTGCTTTATCACACAATCATAACTTTGAAGGTTTGCCATTATACCTATAAGTGTATCTCTGCACAGGTTGACAAAAGATTAAACCATTTGTGTTATTGAGAATGTTCTGGATTTATCATCTCTTCACCATCACTCCCTTTGGTTTCAACGAGACCCATGAATCCATTATTTAACCTATACCTCTCACATGATCTTATGTGTGGGGACCTTACCTTTAGAATTTAATATTTTAAGTTATTGTAGCAACTAGCAACTTTTGCACTATATCACCTAACTATGTAGCCATTTAAAACCAAAAGTGTTTCCAAGAGTTGAACCTTTGCATGACCAGACTATGACCATGACCAGGTAAGTTCCATAGCTGTTGCTTGCTGTTGTTAACCACATCATTGTTCTGAACATGCATACTGTTCTATGGTGGGTACTGAATTCTTTTTTTTTCTCTTTGTATTTTGATGTCAGCACCAGTCAGTAAGTAATGCCGTGCATTCTCCATTTCATGGAAGAGTACCAGAAGCAGGAGTCCCCTTTGAGGATGGATGCCCTGGGCTAGGGTCCAGTTTACCTTCATCAGACTCCAGTCTTGATCCACATTTAAGTCAAAATAGAGTTTCCATGATCACTGCTACACCTGAAGATTTCCCCTTTTCTTGACATTTGTGCAAATCCTAGAGGAGGACCTGCATATATCCTCTGAATATGCCATATTCAATCTCATTGTGGTCACATATTTTGAAGTAGGTGGGGTTATATTACAAATGAAAGAAATTATCTCGCAAAGTGTTTAAGGTTTTAAACAAGAATATTAAATATATTCTGTGTATATTTAGATATGAGCATGTTGCATTTCAGATATAATTAGAAAATACTTACATTGTAAAGGTGCCTGTCAGTGAGATGTGATCCATTAAACATTTAATCTTTGTTCACTTGATTCTATTTTCTATAGGACTGCACCTTTATCTGACACTAACCGCAGGGGTTTTCTTTCAAGACGCTGCATGAACTGAATTCTAATGCAGCGTTTTCCTAGCTGAGGCTCAATAACCTTCTAATGTCGGTCATTTATATTGGTGAACACCTGCATTTCCTTCCTTCTTTCTGCTCTGAATTTAGTAGTGAAATTCACTAAGATACTCCAATATTTGTAGCTATTTAACACATTTGCATGTTTTATTGTGCCCTATGTATTTTAACAAGGAATTATTTCATTTAGTTATATCTTTCATGTTCACAAACAGTGCTGCCAACTTGATTTTTCATCTTTTCTTGACTTCTTGTCCAAAAATAATGGACAGCTAATGTTTTTATTATAACATGTGTTTAATTATAAATAATTCAAATTTTATTGACATTAATTTTTACATTAATTTTATATATGTCAATGTGGCACCCCAGGGATCTGGTTTCCACAGTAACAGCAATGTTATGTCTGAGAGCAGGTGGGAGGTCTCTTGGTCAGGAATCCTATGCATGCCACACCTCCTGCCCAGTCCTGGGAGGGGAAGAACTTCCCCTATATAAAAACCTAGGGCTGAGTCAGGGTTAGTGAGTAGAGAAGAAGTAGAGACAGAGAAAAGAAGCAAATATAGGAACAGAACATCAGGAGCTCTGTGGGAGCAGTGTTACAAGGAGTCAGGGGCTGGCAGCTGCAGAGCTCGTCCTGACTGAGAAGATTTCTTACCGGACCCGGAGTCCGAGGCTGTGGGGACTAACTCCTACCCAGCAGCAGAATCCGTCAGGCAGGGGATTCCAGGTCCTCTGGCCAAGAAACCCGAAGGCCCCGAGTCACCGGCCATACGGGTGAGCACCACACGGTACACTCAGGGACGTGGGCTACTTATACCCGCCTCTAGCAAGGTAGCCAGAAGAGTACAGTTAGTCTGGGAGGCCTACAACTCCGCCTGGCCAGGGGAGATCCCATCTGCTCAAGGAATGACCAGGCCCCAATCGCTAGCCAGTACTCCGGGAGGGTCTATCTTTGTCACCAGTAAAGACCCTGAACTACACCGTACCGTCTCCGAGTGGTTCCTGCTACCCCCATCATCCACGTCGGCTGCCCTGAGGCTATACCCCTCCCGTTGGGGGTTATACTATCACGCTGCACAATCCTACCACTGACCTCAGCGGTCTGCCCTGCAGCAGCAGCTCCTTAGCTGTACTCAACGGGTGGCGTAGTCGTCCAACATCTACCGCTGATACATCGCCGCTCAGTTTGACTCCCTGGGCACGGACCGGGTCACCGCCACGAGACTACAACCCTCAACAGATCCGGCTCCGGGTAAGCTCCCGCGTGCGCAACGCAGCGCGACACAGGCCCAGGGGCGCGTCAACTTTTGGCGTAGTCGGCAGGATTTCGTGCCCGCAACCACCGGGTACTGCGTGCCTGAAAGGGACTGTTCAAACTTACCTGTGGTGAAGATTCCCGCCATCCGGCGCCATCTTCAGCCTTCTTCCCGCCATCGGTGAAGATTCCCGCCATCCGGCGCCATTTTCAGCCTTCTTCCCGCCTTCCGTGGAGTTTTCCCGCCGTTGGACGCCATCTTGAAGACGTCGCGCGGGAAGAAGAGGGGCGTGGACTCCGAAAGCGCGCGAGAACTGAAGCCCCGCCTCACGTCCGGATGTCGCGTAAGGTCCTGGAAGGAGCCCAGCAGACGCCGACGTCACAGGAGCGCGACGGAAGGTCCTCAACCCTGACGATCTACTGCGGAGCCGCGGCCTACGGAAGAGGATCATCGCAAGGTAGGCCACGGTCCACTAGGGGGGAGCAGGATGCCGGATACGGAGGAGAGCTTCACCGCTTCAACCCCCGCCAGCGCCACCGCTGTTGCGGTCATGCCTTTCACCATGCCCTATATCCCGGGGGCAGCCTGGCTACCCCAGTACTCAGGGGAGTCACATACCCTGCATGACTTTAGAGAAAAGCTGGATAGCCTCTTCCAGGTGTACCCCCTCACAGAGGAGCAAAAAGTGAGCATCCTGGTGGCCCAATTAACCGGGGCAGCCCAAAGGGAGGTAAAGTCCTGGCCACCTGGGGGGAGGACTGTCGCAGGGATACTAACCCGGCTGAGGGACACCTTTGATACCCGCACCTCAGCCGAGATCAAGCTTAGATTCTACGGGTGCAAACAACGGGCACATGAGAGTATAAGGGACTATGCCCTGAACCTACAAGAGGCCCTGAAAGCCATTAAGCAGACCGACCCTGACGGCGTGGGAGACGAGGACAGGCTGTTGACTGAACAATTTATAGAGGGTTTATATTGCAATGCCCACCGAACCCAGTTGCGGGCAATGGCCTTACAGGACCCTCATTTGGGATTTGCACAGTTCAAGGACAGAGCCATCCGGGTGCTTCGAGAACCGGCACCAGGTGGCGTTGTGACCCCCAGACGCCCCACTACCACTTACCACCAGGAGGCGGCGCCCTTGTCGGCAGGGCCTGTGGGAGCTGATGCACAGGCTTTGAACAATGACCCGGCTCCAGACCTGCACCATCAGGTCCAAGAGCTAGCTAAAAGCGTTGCTGCGCTAACCCGAACTGTGCAGTCTTTACAGGTTTCCACTCCAGGGAAGATCCAGCTGGCATCCGGACCGGAGGACATCCCGTGGCGTCGACCAAGGAGGACCCCACCGGCCAGAGGAAGACCCAGCGACCGATACAACGAGGACGGACGACCCATCTGCCGCCGCTGTAATCAACCCGGACATATGGCAAGGTACTGTCCTTTAAACTGGCACAACCTAGGGTAGAGGGCCAACCCCTAGGAAAAAGATCATCAGGCCCATCGAACTGGCGCGACAAATATGTGGGAGGACGTCCAGTCTTGCCTGTGGTACTGGATGTCATTCCTATGAGTGCCCTACTGGACACCGGGTCACAGGTCACCACCATCCCGTACGTGCTCTTCAAGCAGTACTGGAATGACTCGGATATTACCCGCTACCCTGACGACGACTTGAGTATCATCGCCAGCAATGGTCAGCCCGTGCCACAGATCGGATTTAAAGAGGTGACCATTAAAATTGGTAGAGTTGAACTGGCAGCACAGGGACTGATCATTGTAGACATTGACAAACACGAGAGTCACCCAAAGATAACTCTAGGAACTAATGTAATTGAAAATTGTCTTGCAGAGGTGATTTTCCTTTTACAGCAGGTTGCCAAGAACGCCAGCTCCGGCGAGCAGCGAGTGCTCCAAAAAGAGATCCGGGCACTGATGCGACAGCAACAGGTGGAACTCTCCGGCGGTGAGATTGGTAGCGTGAGAATGTGTGACCCTTTCCCTATTGCCATGCCCCCAAAAAGTGAAATGATGATTTGGTGCCGGGCAGCTATTGGTCTGAGAGGTAGAGATTACCAGGCAATGGTAGAACCAGTTTACTCAGACAGTAGGCCCACCATCTTGACAGCACGGGGGGTGGTTAATGTACGCCATGGGAGGGTGCCCGTTCGCATAATCAATATCGGGAAGAGGGAAGTGTACCTGCCCCGGTATGCCACGCTAGCCAAATTATATACCATTAACCAAAATGCTATACAATCTGTGGAACCCTTGCCTCCATCTCACCCGGAGGAAGGTAACGGCTCTAAGAAAACAATGGAGGACTGGTGTCAGCAACTACATTTGGGTACTGACTCCACTCCCTCACACCAGAAACAGGGAGTCTATCGGGTGGTTCAAGAGTACGAGAGAGTGTTTAGTAAACACCCGTTAGACTTCGGGCGAGTCAAGGGGGTAGAACACCACATCCCCACGGGAGACCATCCTCCCATAAAAGAGAGGTATCGACCCGTACCCCCTGCACACTACCAACATGCCAAGGGGATGCTTAGAGACATGAAGGAGGCTGGGGTGATCAGGGATAGCTGTAGCCCCTGGGCAGCTCCACTAGTCTTAGTCATAAAGAAAGACAACACCATGAGGATGTGTGTAGATTACCGGAAAATCAACCGTATCACACACAAGGATGCGTACCCCTTACCAAGGATAGAGGAGTCTTTGGCTGCTTTAAGATCTGCTAACTTCTTCTCTACCTTGGATCTCACTAGTGGGTACTGGCAGGTTCCTGTAGCAGAGGCGGACCGGGAGAAGACCGCATTCACCACCCCGATGGGACTTAGCGAGTTTACGTGCATGCCGTTCGGACTCTGCAACGCACCAGGAACCTTCCAACGATTAATGGAGTGCTGTCTGGGCCACAGAAACTTCGAGACGGTCCTGTTGTACCTGGACGATGTCATCGTATATTCTAAGACTTATGAGGACCACCTGAAACACCTGGCGGAAGTGTTCGAAGCTCTGGCAAGCTACGGCCTAAAGGTGAAACCCTCCAAGTGTCACCTCCTGAAACCAAAGGTGCAGTACCTGGGACACGTGGTGAGCGCTGACGGAGTGGCTCCCGACCCTGATAAGATCACCGCAATTAAGGAATGGCCAAGTCCCTCCAGTGTAAAGGAAGTGCGGCAGTTCCTCGGGTTGGTAGGCTACTACCGCAGGTTCATCCCCGGTTTCACCAAAAAGGCAGCTCCTATGCAGGACCTCCTGATAGGCCAGTCCCGGAAGGCCAAGAACCAGAAGCCGCCCTTCAGATGGGAGAAGTTGGAAGAAGAGTCCTTCCGCCAGCTGAAGATGGCCCTCACGGGGGATGAAATCCTGGCGTACCCGGATTACAGCCAGCCCTTTATCCTCTACACCGACGCAAGTAACATCGGGCTAGGAGCCGTGCTGTCCCAGATCCAGCAGGGGAAAGAGCGAGTAATCGCTTACGCCAGCCGAAAATTGCGACCCACCGAAAGAAACCCTGAGAATTACAGCTCATTTAAGCTAGAGTTCCTGGCAGTGGTGTGGGCAGTCACCGAACGCTTTAAGCACTACCTCGCTTCTTCCCGGTTCGTCGTGTACACGGATAACAACCCGTTGACACACCTGGACACGGCAAGACTCGGTGCCCTAGAGCAGAGATGGATGGCCCGCCTGTCCAACTACGAGTTCACCATCAAATACCGGGCAGGACGCTCCAATACCAACGCGGACGCCCTGTCCAGGATGCCAAACCTACCGGACGTAGGAGAAGATCCAGAGGGACTGGAAGAAGTCGAACTCCCCGCGTTTCACCGTCATGGGACTATCCAGTATTCCCATCGGGTAAGGAGTAAGCAAGGCGCTGCGCTTAACCCCTTACCTCACTACAACTGGGCGGAAACGCAAGACAGTGACCCTGCTGTCCGGCTGGTGAAGGAGATGCTGACTCAGCCAGAGGCTCGCCTTGACCCAGACGCTCCGGAGGAAGCCAAGCAACTGTGGGCAGAAAAGAGTAGACTGTTCCTTTACAAAGGGAAGTTGTGCCGCAGGATGGTTAACTCCCGGACGCATGAACTAATCTGGCAAGTAGTGGTGCCACGACGAGACGCAGCCATGGTGATGGAGGCATACCACGATGGAGCTGGGCTTTTCTGATGGAAGAAGCTGGAGTTCCTGCTGCGCGGGCGGTTCCATTGGGTAGGCATGAGGGGAACCATCGAGAGGTGGTGCAGAGACTGTGGCCCGTGCAACCTGAGGAGGAAGGACCGTGCCAGCCAGAAGACTCCCCTGCAGTCCATCGTCACCCGGCAGCCGTTGGAACTGGTAGCCTTGGATCATGTAAAACTGACCCCAAGCAGAAGTGGCTACATCTACGCGTTAACCATCGTGGATCATTACTCCCAGTTCTTGGTTGTCGTCCCCGTCAAGGACTTAACGGCTCAAACAGCAGCTAGAGCCTTCCAGCAGCACTTCTGCCGTCCACACGGGTACCCGGACGAAGTGCTGACGGACCAGGGACCTGCCTTTGAAGCGGAGGTCTTCCAGGAATTCTGCAATCTGTATGGCTGCCGGAAGATAAGGACGACACCCTATCATCCGCAAACTAATGGACTTTGTGAGAAAATGACCCAGGTGGTAATGGATCTTCTGAAAACGTTGCCCCTGGAAGAACGCAGTCTGTGGCCTGAGAAGCTGCCCGATCTGGTGGACCTATACAACCACATCCCGGTAGGTTCCACCAACTGTACCCCGGCTTACCTAATGAGGGCGAGACCTGGTAAGTTACCTGTTGACCTGGAAATGGGAGTCCTGACACCCGAGGACACCTCACCAGAAGCAGACTGGGACACAGAGAGGCAGCAGCAGTACCGGAAAGTACAGGAGAGCGTGGAGCGAAGTCTCTGTCAGGCTAGGGAAAGACAAGAGAAAACTTACAACCAGTATGCTCCCGCTGTTCCCCTGGTACCCGGAGAGCAGGTCTTGAAGAGGAAAAGACGGCTCCACAAGTTGGACGACCAGTGGGAGAAGGACCCGTACACCGTACTGCCCTCAAGCCACGAGAACCCGAAGGTCTGTACCATCAGTAAAGACGGAGGGGAGACCACAGCCATTGTATCCCGGGATCACCTGAAGAAGTGTCCTGAACAGCTACGGAACCCTGAAGAGGAACAAGAAGACCATCGACCCGTAGAGGAAAGGGAAGATATGGTTAGTACTGTGCTCGGAGACTTCCCTCGGTCTTGGACTCAAGTCAATGGTGCAGTTGTGGTACCCGTACTCACCTTCCTCCAACCAGCATCCCAAGCACCTACGGAGCAACAGGTAGAGCTGGAAGAACAGCCGGTCCAGGAGGCAGAAGACCCCACACCAGCAGACCAGGAGGATCAACCCTCTGCTTGCAGTGAGCCTGCCATATCCCTAGTGAGCCAAAGGGCCCGTAGACCGCTGCCCAGTTTACCCTTAACAGCTCCTACACCCTGTAGTTCAGGGCCAGACAGTCAGCTCCGTAGGTCCACTAGGGCCACTAGAGGCCAGTTACCCGCACGTTGGAGGATTTGAAGTGTATAAATTGTTTTATTTGTGGTTACCTGTTTTTCTTGTTGCTTGTGTATAATTATGTGTTTCTAGTTGTTTATAGGAGTCTTTGGTGGATTTACCGGGAATCCTGTGTACATAGTTGGAGCGTAACCCAGGACGGACTAAAGACTGTTAAGGACTCGGGGCAGGACAGACCCCTACCTGGTTACGTCTCCCTGTTTTGGTGAAATGGACACCTTGCTTTCTTCAAAGACTGCACCCGGTTACGGACATGCCGTGACCACCTTTATGTGTTTCTTTATTGTATTGTTATTGTTATATCTTGTTATGTTCTTCTAAAATATGTTTAGTCCCGGAGTACTAAATTTCACTAGGGGGGAATGTGGCACCCCAGGGATCTGGTTTCCACAGTAACAGCAATGTTATGTCTGAGAGCAGGTGGGAGGTCTCTTGGTCAGGAATCCTATGCATGCCACACCTCCTGCCCAGTCCTGGGAGGGGAAGAACTTCCCCTATATAAAAACCTAGGGCTGAGTCAGGGTTAGTGAGTAGAGAAGAAGTAGAGACAGAGAAAAGAAGCAAATATAGGAACAGAACATCAGGAGCTCTGTGGGAGCAGTGTTACAAGGAGTCAGGGGCTGGCAGCTGCAGAGCTCGCCCTGACTGAGAAGATTTCTTACCGGACCCGGAGTCCGAGGCTGTGGGGACTAACTCCTACCCAGCAGCAGAATCCGTCAGGCAGGGGATTCCAGGTCCTCTGGCCAAGAAACCCGAAGGCCCCGAGTCACCGGCCATACGGGTGAGCACCACACGGTACACTCAGGGACGTGGGCTACTTATACCCGCCTCTAGCAAGGTAGCCAGAAGAGTACAGTTAGTCTGGGAGGCCTACAACTCCGCCTGGCCAGGGGAGATCCCATCTGCTCAAGGACTGACCAGGCCCCAATCGCTAGCCAGTACTCCGGGAGGGTCTATCTTTGTCACCAGTAAAGACCCTGAACTACACCGTACCGTCTCCGAGTGGTTCCTGCTACCCCCATCATCCACGTCGGCTGCCCTGAGGCCATACCCCTCCCGTTGGGGGTTATACTATCACGCTGCACAATCCTACCACCGGCCTCAGCGGTCTGCCCTGCAGCAGCAGCTCCTTAGCTGTACTCAACGGGTGGCGTAGTCGTCCAACATCTACCGCTGATACATCGCCGCTCAGTTTGACTCCCTGGGCACGGACCGGGTCACCGCCACGAGACTACAACCCTCAACAGATCCGGCTCCGGGTAAGCTCCCGCGTGCGCAACGCAGCGCGACACAGGCCCAGGGGCGCGTCAACAACAGCCTATAATACTATATGATCACATTATCATCATCTACTGGACACTGT
Source organism: Phyllobates terribilis (assembly GCF_046119375.1). Classification (NCBI taxonomy): domain Eukaryota; kingdom Metazoa; phylum Chordata; class Amphibia; order Anura; family Dendrobatidae; genus Phyllobates; species Phyllobates terribilis. Next base: position 265,952,688 of record NW_027362764.1, on the reverse strand, counting down.
AAAATGATACCAATTGCAATCAATAATCCGTACCAGATTCACTAGCTTAAAAAAATCAAAGATACATAAATTTTTTTATGGACAGCGGAAAAATGTGCATATTGGTAACGCTGCAATAAACGATTTATCTCTTCATATCTGTCCTTTATGTATTGAGCCTTGCTACCATAATCCCTACTGTGGCTCTGAGTGGCTGCTGTGGGACAGGTGCGCATTTTCTTTTCATAGAGAACTATGATAGTCTTTGTATCTGTCATTCATCACAGTGGTGCAGAATACAGCCAGTGTATTACCCAGCAATCATATCTTATCACACTGAGGCAGAAACACCGGTGTGAGACTCATCTGCAGACGCGGACACAATACTTTCTGAGATGTAAATATCCTAAAGACTAGAAAGCCCTCATGCACATTGCTGCTTTACATTGGATGGTGTTCTGTGCAGTACTTTTAGTTAGTCCACCCTATATGGTGTACTGTCATACACTGTACAAGTAACTCTACCAAACACTGTCTAATACTCGGTGCTTTCTACTACGGTTCCTTTATAACAATTATATACAGTGCTACCACCACCATACACTGCAAAAATAATACACTGCACAGTGCCTAAGTAGCAGAACCATAGTCACAGAAATCAACATAAATACTGCCTTTGTACGTTTCTGGCCAACAACATGCTCACCCTTCCAGCTATTCTTCTGCCGGCCATCACTGCCTTCTTCCTGGGCCCTGTATTGCTGACTCCTGGTCATTTAAAGCACCACTCCAGCATTTTAGTTTTTTTCAGCACTGGAGTGGTGCTTTAAATGTAAGCCCTGTGCACCCATTCTTATACTCACCTCTCAGCGGCTTCGCCTTTTACCTACGCCACTCCCGTCCCGCAGCGCCATTTGTGCCTGTAACTTCTTACGAAACAGAAAACAGCACAACAAATTATTTTTCTTCATAATTTATCCAAAAATATTTCATCCAGTATATATATACAAGTAATAGAAATAACTTTGCAATATATTCACCACTGTGAACAAATCATCGGTACGGGCTTGAGCAAGCTTCCGATTTGCAGACAGATTCTGGGTGTGGTTAATCCCTGTGAAGACTTGCACTTGCATAGATTGAGCAGGAGAGCAGAGGCACTGGCCGACGATGAGGGAAACACACCTGGGGCAATATTTCTGGGGACCTTCCCCTTTTTCAAGGGGAGGTCCCCTGAAACGTCGCTGCAGGTGTGTTTCCCTCAATCAATGGAAGTGCAAGTTTGTACAGAGATTATGTGGCACCCCAGAGGTCCGGTTGCCACAGTGGCATTGTCTCCCTCACAGGGGGCGATGCCATGCCTAGAAGCAAGGAGGGGTCCCCTGATCAGGTATACCAGCATGCAACACTTTCCTGGCTCCAGACCAGAAAGGGGAGTGACTCGCCCCCTGGGCCGTGGGGCACTTGGAGCCGGGCAACAGGGCAATAATGGGGGTAGTAGTGGCAACGCGGTCCGTGGCTCAGGGTGGTCAGACCAAATGTTGTGGCAGTCTATTTGTAGGGTTTTAAATGTCCGACTACGCCACCCGTGGATTGCGGTCAGGGTTAACCGCCGCTGCAGTGCAGACCGCTGGGGCAGATGTAAATGTGCAACACTGAATAGTACAACTCCCCACGGGAGGAGTATGGCCCCAGGGTAGTATATAGATGGATGATGGAGGGGATGATTCCGACCACAATAGCCAGGAAACGGAGGCCTCTTAAACAGTTCAGGGTCTTTATTAGAACAGGTGAGACGACCCAAAAACAGCCCCGGCTAGGAGGGGGCCTGGATGTCTGAGAACAAGTGGGAAGCTGGCCCTGGTCAGGGTGAGGGTGAAGGCCTACCGTACTCTCTGCGCTCTTTCTGGCTATTTCCATCCTTGTGGTGTAACAGCCCACGTTCCTGAGCTCACCGTGTCTTCTCGCCCGTATGGCTTGCAACTTGGGTCCCTTTCTACTCTTGGCTTGGTGCAGCTCTGCTGGTCCCTTCTGCTGTGGCGGAACCTCCGGGCTTTTTAGGCCAAGGAACATACAATCTCCTGCGGACTGGTTATTTGCTGTAGGACTTGGAATCCTAACAGCCTCGGACACCAAAGTCCGGTAGTTCAGTTTCTCTCTCAGCCAGGACAGGCTTCCCTCGCCTTCCGTCCCTGGCTCGTGGCTCCTCTGCTGCCACTCGTCCTCCTCAGCCTCAGCTGAACTGGCTCTCCCTTCTCTGGGACACCTCTCACTCCAGAGACAGGTCGTCCAGAACTTTCTAACCCTGCCCCCAGTTCCAGCTTTTATAGGGGCAGCCTGCTCCCCCTACTGGCCTGGGACAGGAGGTGCTGCATGCTAATGGTCCCTGACCAGAGAACCTCCTCCTTGCTCTCAGACACAGCTTTATTATACATTTGTGGCATCCAGGCCAGGGTGACACATTCCCCCCTAGTAAAACTTAGTACTCCGGGACTAAGCTTAAAACAAGAGCAATATGCATGACCATTAAAACATTATAAGGCAGGTAGAAGCAAACGATGCACAGGTTGAGTTCTTAAGGTCACAGTGTGGTCTGTGACCAGGTGTCCATTTCACCAACAACAACGGGGAGCTTTAACCAGGTGGGGGTCTGCCGTAGCCCCAAGTCCTTGACAGTCCTTGTTCATTCCGTTGGTTAGCTCCAAACATATTTACAGGAAAGTCTCGGTTACTCACAGTTCATAACCGTTATTAACTGAAAGAAACTGAGAAAACGAGTAGTTACTGGTCATGCAATTACATTTTAAACAATTCAACATTTTGCAGGCTATTGACATTTGCTATCACACCCTACACTCTCCAGCGAGCTGGTGTTTGCCCCTTAGTGCTCCGGGTTGACCTACGTAACCCACTGTCTGGTGGTGGTCTAACCTGGTTTTTCTCACTAGCGCTCGGGGTACTGCTACTAGCTGGGTTCACAGGTAGAGCAGGCAGCTGTCTGCGGGTCCTCTGGCTTAACGCAGGCATGGCAGGCTCACTGTCAGCAGAGGGTTGATTCTCCTGGGCTGCTGGTACAGGCTCTTCTGCCTCTGGAGCTGCTTGTTCTTCTTCACTTTCCCGCTCTGGTGTAGGTTGCTGCTGAGTTGGTTGCAGGAAATGCAGGACGGATACCACTATGGCATCGTTTATTCGAGTCCAGGACTGAGGGAACTCCCCAAGAACTGTGCTGATCATCTCTTCCTTGTCCTCTGCGGGTTCAAGGTCACCTTGATCCTCTTCTGCACCTTGTAGTTGCTCGGGGCACCTTTTTAGGTGCTCTCTGGAGATGGTACTAGTGGTTTCTCCTCCATCCTTGGTGATCACGCACACCTTCGGGTTGTCGTGATCAGACTGCAGTACGGTGTAGGGTTCCCTTTTCCACTGGTCGTCCAGCTTTTGTAGCCTCCTCTTTCGCTTCAGGACCTGCTCACCAGGTTCTAGGGGACCAGCAGGGGCGTGTTGGTTGAAGAGTCTCTCTTGCCTTTCTCTCACCTGGGCCAGGCTCTTCTCCACACTCTCCTGTACCTTCTTGTACTGCAGTTGCCTTTCCGTATCCCAGTCCGCATCTGGGGAGGTGTCCTCGGGTGTTAGGACTCCCATCTCCAGGTCTATGGGCAGCTTACCTGGTCTGGCTCGCATCAGGTAAGCCGGGGTGCAGTTTGTAGTAGTCACCGGGATATGGTTGTATAAGTCTATCAGGTCTGGCAGTTTTTCTGGCCACAGGCTGCTTTCCTCCAGGGGCAACGTCTTCAGGAGATCAATGACTATATTGTTCATTTTCTCACACATCCCGTTGGTTTGTGGGTGGTAAGGCATTGTCCGAATCTTCTTACAGCCATAGAGGTTGCAGAACTCTTGGAAGATTTCAGCCTCTAACGCTGGACCCTGGTCTGTCAGGACCTGTTCCAGATACCCGTGTGGGCGGCAGAAGTGTTGCTGGAAGGCTCTGGCCGCCGTTTGAGCTGTCAAGTCTTTTACAGGGACCACCATTAGAAATCGGGAATAGTGGTCCACCATTGTCAGGGCATAAACGTATCCTGACCGGCTTGGAGCCAATTTGACGTGGTCCAGAGCTACCAGCTCAAGAGGCTGCTTGGTGACGATGGGCCTCAAGGGTGTCTTCTGGCTGGTGCGGTCCTTCCTCCTTAGATTACAAGGGCCACAGTCTCAGCACCACTTCTCTACAGCCCCTCTCATGCCGATCCAGAAGAACCGTCCTCTTAGCAGGAACTCCAGTTTCTTCCAGCCGAAGTGCCCCGCTCTGTCATGTTAAGCCTCCAGGACCATAGCTGCATCTCGCCTTGGGACCACGACTTGCCAGGTCAGCACGTGCGTCCGGTGGTTGACGAGTCATCTACACAGCTTACCTTCATAGAGGAACAGCCTGCTCTTCTCTTTCCATAGTTGCTTGGCTTCCTCTGGAGCATCCGGATCTAGACGGGTGTCTTCTCGGGTCAGCAGGTCCTTCACCATGCGGATTGCAGGGTCACTATCTTGGGTCTCGGCCCAGCTGTAGTGAGGTAGAGGATTGATCATGATGGTTGTTAAGTCTTCCTCCTTCACGCGGTGGGAGTATTGAGTGGCCCCATACCGGTGGAATGCAAGGAGCTCCATTTCCTCCAGCTCGTCCGGATCTTCTCCCTCATCGGGCAAGTGGGGCATTCTCGATAGGGCATCTGCATTAGCATTGGCTCGGCCTGCCCGGTACTTGATGGTGAAGTCATAATTTGCTAGCCGGGCCATCCACCGCTGCTCTAGGGCACCAAGTCTAGCATTGTCCAGATGCGTTAACGGATCGTTGTCCGTGTACACAGAGAACTTCGCAGAGGCCTGGTAATGCTTGAAATGCTCTGTTATGGCCCACACCACTGCCAAGAATTCTAGCTTGAAAGAGCTGTAATTCTCCTGGTTTCTCTCGGTGGGTCTCAGCTTCCGGCTGGCGTATGCGATCACCCTTTCTCTGCCCTGTTGGTTTTGTGATAGTACGGCTCCCAGCCCCACATTACTGGCGTCCATGTGGAGGATAAAAGGCTGGCTATAATCGGGGTAGGCCAGGATCTCATCCCCTGTGAGGGCCATCTTCAACTGGCGGAAGGACTCCTCTTCCGGCTTGTCCCACTTGAAGGGTGGCTTTTGGCTTCTGGACTTAGACTGTCCTATCAGGAGGTCCTGCATAGGGGCTGCCATCTTAGTGAACCCGGGGTAGAACCGTCGGTAGTAGCCTACCAACCCGAGGAATTGCCTCACTTCTTTGATGTTAGAGGGGCTTGGCCAGCTCTTGATGGCTGTCACTTTGTCGGGGTCAGGGGCTACTCCCTCTGCACTCACCACGTGTCCCAGGCACTGGACCTTCGGTTTCAACAGGTGACACTTTGAGGGTTTCACCTTCAGGCCATAGCCTGCCAGGGCTTCGAACACCTCGGCCAGGTGCTTTAGATGGTCCTCGTAAGTCTTCGAATAAACGATCACGTCATCCAGGTAAAGGAGGACCGTCTCGAAGTTTCGGTGCCCTAGACAGCATTCCATCACCCTCTGGAAGGTCCCTGGTGCATTGCAGAGCCTGAAGGGCATACAATTGAACTCGCTCAGTCCCATCGGGGTGGTGAAGGCGGTCTTCTCCTTGTCAGCCTCAGCCACAGGAACCTGCCAGTACCCGCTAGTAAGATCCAAAGTAGAGAAGAAGTTAGCTGATTTTAGGGCTGCTTAAGACTCCTCTATCCTAGGTAGCGGATACGCGTCTTTATGGGTGATACGATTGACCTTTCTATAGTCCACGCACATTCTCATGGTACCGTCTTTCTTTTTTACCAAAACTAAGGGAGCTGCCCAGGGGCTACAGCTATATCTAATGACCCCAGCTTCTTTCATTTCTCTCAGCATGCCCTTTGCATTCTGATAATGTGCAGGGGGTACAGGTCTGTGTCTCTCTTTTATTGGTGGGTGGCTCCCCGTGGGGATGTGGTGTTCTATCCCTCTTACTCTGCCGAAGTCTAGCGGGTGCTTAATTCTCTCGTACTCCTGTACCACCCGGTAGACTCCTTGTTTTTGGTGCAGGGGATTGGAGTCAGCACCCACATGGAGTTCCTGGCACCAGTCCTCCTTTTGTTTCTTGGAGCCATTACCCTCCGCCTGTGGAGATGGAGGCAAAGGTTGTCAAAATGGTGGGCCTGCTGTCTGAGTACATGGGTTCAACCATGGCTTGGTAGTCTCTGCCTCTCAACCCGATTGCAGTCCGACACCAGATCATCATTTCACTTTTGGGAGGCATGGAGATGGGGAATGGGTCATTCATTCTTACGCTACCGATCTCACCACCAGACAGTTCTACCTGCTGCCGTCTCATCAGAGCCTTTATCTCTTTGTTGAGGACTCTCTGTTGGCTGGAACTAGCATTCATCGCCACCTGCTGCAAAATCATAATTACCTCTGAAAGACAGTTTTCAATCACGTTAGCACCCACAGTTATTTTAGGGTGACTCTCACGGTGATCAAAGTCCACAATGATCACTCCCTGTGCCGGCAGTTCGACCTTACCAATCTTGATGGTCATCTCTCTGAACCCCACTTGTGGCACAGGTTGGCCATTGCTGGCGATGATGCTTAAGTTATCGTCTGGATAACGGGTTATATCCGCGTCATTCCAGTACCACTTGAAAAGTACGTAGGGGATGGTAGTCACTTGAGACCCGGTGTCCAGCAGTGCACTCATGGGGATACCGTCCAGCACTATGGGTAAGACCGGGCGTCCCCCCATGTACTTATCACGCCAATTAGACGGGCCTGGTGACCTTATGCCTGGGGGTTGGCCCTCTGCCCCAGGTCGGGCCCATTTAAAGTACAGTACCTTGCTATGTGTCCTGGCTGACTGCAACGGCGGCAAATCGGCTGTCCATCCTCAGTATAGCGGTCGGCGGGCCTCCCTCTGAACGGAAAACCCTTTGTCGACGCCATGGGACATCCTCCGGACTGTAAGCCAGCTTGATGGGTCCTGACGGGTCCACCTGTAACGACTGTACGGTCCTGGTCAATGCAGAAACACTTCTGGTTAGTTCCTGGACCTGATGGTGCAGGTCTGCAGGCGGGGATGGGCTTGAGACCTGCGCATCAGCCCCCACAAGGTCTGCAGGGTAGGGCGCCGCCCCTTGGTGGTAAGTAATGGCAGGGCGCCGGGAAGTTACAGCGCCACTTGGTGGGGGTTCTCGGAGCACCCGGATGGCCCTATCCTTGAACTGCACAAAAGTCAAATCGGGGTTCTGTAGGACAGCAGACCTTCTATGAACTGGTCAGTTAACAGCTTATCGGTGTCCTGCACGCACCTGGGTCAACTTGTTTGATAGCTCTCAGGGCTTCTTGCAGGTTCAAGGCATAGTCTCTGATATTATCCTGGGATCGCTGCTTACAGCCATAGAACCGCATTTTAATTTCTGCTGAGGTACGGGTATCAAAGTTACCCTGCAGCCGGGTCAGAATGTCCTTTACAGTCCTTTTCTCCTCATCTGACCATGATTTCACTTCCCGCTGGGCTGCACCGGTTAGCTGCCCCGTCAGAATGCTCACTTTCTGTTCCTCTGTCAGGGGATAAACTTTAAATAAACTGTGCAGTCTTTCTTTAAAGTCAGTTAATGTATGGGATTCCCCCGAGTACTGGGGCAGCCAGGCTGCTCCGGGGATGTAGGGCATGGAGAAGGGCATCACTGCTGCTGCAGCCACACTGGTGGTAGAAAGTCCCTCCGCGTCCGTCATCTTCCTCCCCCCTGGTTAAGCGTGGCCTACCTTCCGACGATTCTCTTCTGTAGGCCGCGGCTCCGCTGGTGCTGCTCCGGACCTTGCGTCGCGTCCTGGTGACGTCAGCGTTGCTATCTCTCCCTTCCAGGACCTTGCGCAGCGTCGGTGCGTAGGGCGGAGCTTCAGGTCTCACGCGGTTTGGATGTCCATGCCCCTCTTCTTCCCGTGCGGCGTCCTGAAGATGGCGTCCGATGGCGGTAAAACGGCTGAAGATGGCGGGAAACTGCTGAAGATGGCTGAAAATGGCGGGAAACGGCTCCGGATGGCGGGAAACCTCTTTTTAAGGTAAGTGTACAGTCTTTTTCAGGCACGCAATACCCGTTTGTGGCGGGTTGGTCACAATCCTGCCGACTAGGTCAAAGCTGACTCACCCCCTGGGCAGTGGGGCACTCGGAGCCGGGCAACAGGGCAATAATGGGGGTAGTAGTGGCAACCCGGTCCGTGGCTCAGTAGTGGCAACCCGGTCCGTGGTGGTCAGACCAAATGTTGTGGCAGTCTATTTGTAGGGTTTTAAATGTCCGACTACGCCACCCGTGGATTGCGGTCAGGGTTAACCGCCGCTGCAGTGCAGACCGCTGGGGCAGATGTAAATATGCAGCACTGAATAGTACAACTCCCCACGGGAGGAGTATGGCCCCAGGGCAGTATATAGATGGATGATGGAGGGGATGATTCCGACCGCAATAGCCTGGAAACGGAGGCCTCTTAAACAGTTCAGGGTCTTTATTAGAACAGGTGAGACGACCCAAAAACAGCCCCGGCTAGGAGGGGGCCTGGATGTCTGAGAACAAGTGGGAAGCTGGCCCTGGTCAGGGTGAGGGTGAAGGCCTACCGTACTCTCTGTGCTCTTTCTGGCTATTTCCCTCCTTGTGGTGTAACAGCCCATGTTCCTGAGCTCACCGTGTCTTCTCGCCCGTATGGCTTGCAACTTGGGTCCCTTTCTACTCTTGGCTTGGTGCAGCTCTGCTGGTCCCTTCTGCTGTGGCGGACGCTCCTGGCGGACTGGTTATTTGCTGTAGGACTTGGAATCCTAACAGCCTCGGACACCAAAGTCCGGTAGTTCAGTTTCTCTCTCAGCCAGGACAGGCTTCCCTCGCCTTCCGTCCCTGGCTCGTGGCTCCTCTGCTGCCACTCGTCCTCCTCAGCCTCAGCTGAACTGGCTCTCCCTTCTCTGGGACACCTCTCACTCCAGAGACAGGTCGTCCAGAACTTTCTAACCCTGCCCCCAGTTCCAGCTTTTATAGGGGCAGCCTGCTCCCCCTACTGGCCTGGGACAGGAGGTGCTGCATGCTAATGGTCCCTGACCAGAGAACCTCCCCCTTGCTCTCAGACACAGCTTTATTATACATTTGTGGCATCCAGGCCAGGGTGACACAGGAGCTCCTCCCCTTCAAACTAGAATCTGGAGGTGGGGTTAGAAGGAGTTATTTAAAGGAGAGTTGGAGACAGCATTACACATAAGGACGCCTACCCATTACCCAGAATTGAGGAATTATTAGCTGCACTAAGATCCGCTGACTATTTCTCCACTTTGGATCTCACCAGTGGGTATTGGCAGGTTCCCATGGCAGAGGCGGACAGAGAGAAGACTGCATTTACGACACCAATGGGCCTCTGCGAGTTCAACCGCATGCCAACATTCCAGCGGTTAATGCAGTGTTGCCTAGGACACAAAAACTTTGAAACTGTCCTGCTGTACCTGGTCGACGTAATCGTCTACTCAAAGACGTACGAAGACCACCTGGAGCACCTGGCCGAGGTGTTTGAAGTCCTATCTAGTTTTGGACTAAAAGTAAAGCCTTCCAAGTGCCACCTGTTGAAGCCCAAGGTGCAGTACCTAGGTCATGTGGTAAGCACCGAAGGTGTGGCACCCGACCCTGAAAAAGTCACCGTGATCAAGGACTGGCCAAGACCCTCCACTATCAAAGAAGTGCGGCAGTTCCTCGGCCTGGTAGGCTACTACAGGAGATTCATCAAGGGTTTCACCAAGATAGCGGCACCGATGCAGGACCTCTTAGTGGGCCAGTCCAAGAAGGCCAAGAACCCGAATCCTCCGTTTGAGTGGGGTAAAAAAGAAGATGAATGCTTCACTCGACTGAAAGTGGCACTTACGGGAGACGAAATCATGGCCTACCCGACTATGGTCAACCCATTATACTCTATACAGATGACAGCAACATGGGATTGGGAGCAGTGCTGTCTCAGGCACAGCAGGGCAGAGAGAGAGTGATTGCCTACGCCAGCAGGAAGCTCCGTCCCACGGAAAGGAACCCCGACAACTATAGTTCCTTCTAGTTGGAGTTTTTAGCCATAATCTGGGCTGTAACAGAGTGCTTCAAACACTACCTATTTTCACAATAATTCGCTGACCCACCTTGAAACGGCGAAGCTAGGTGCGCTGGAGCAGAGATGGATGGCCCGGCTGTCCAACTACGAGTTTACCATCAAGTATCGGGAGGGCATAAAAACGCTAATGCTGATGTGCTGTCCAGGATGCCCAACTTGCCAGATGGGGGAGAAGACCCGGAAGAGCTGGAGGAGGGAGAGTACCGGCTTTCCATCTTCACGCGGTGACCCAGTGCTCCACCAACAGAGAGGCCATGTTTAACCCATTGCCCCACCATGGGTGGGCAGAGACCCAGGATAGCGACCCGGCTGTCTGCCTAGTTAAGGAGTTGCTGACACAAGCTGACTCGCACCCTGGTCCAGATGCTCCACAGGAGACCCAACAGTTGTGGAAGGAGAAGGGCAAGCTGTTCATCTATGAGGGAAAGCTATGTCAGAGAAGCATCAACTCCCGGACACACAAACTGGTCTGGCAGGTGGTAGTCCCAAAGCGGGATGTGCCAATGGTCCTAAAGGCGTACCATGATGGAGCAGGACACTTCGGGTGGAAGAAGTTGGAAGTCCTGCTACGTGAGCGATTCTACTGGGTTGGCATGAGGAAAGCAATCGAGAGATGGTGTCGAGAATGTGGTCCATGCAACCTGAGACGGAAAGACCATGATAGCCAGAGGGCTCCCCTGCAGCCCATAATCACCAAACAGCCGCTTGAATTGGTAGCCTTGGACCACATGAAGCTAGCCCCAAGCCGGTCAGGCTATGTCTACGCTCTCACCAGAGTAGACCACTACTCCCGGTTGTCGGTAGTAGTGCCAGTGAAGGATCTGACGTCTAAGACGGCAACCAAAGCATTTCAACAACACTTTTGTCGCCCACACAGTTACCCTGAATGAGTGCTTACCGACCAAGGCCCAGCCTTTGAAGCAGAAGTGTTTCAGGAATTCTGTAACTTGTACGGCTGTAAGAAAATAAGGACATCTCCGTATCATCCCCAGACCAACGGGTTGTGCGAGAAAATGAACCAGGTGGTAATAGACCTGTTGAAGATGTTGCCCCTTGAAGAACGTAGCCTGTGGCCAGAGAAGTTACCGGATTTGGTGGACCTATATAACCACATCCCGGTGAACTCCACGAACTGTATACAAGCCTACCTGATGAGGGCAAGACCTGGCAAGTTACTCATTGACTTGGACATGGGAGTTTTAACACCTGAGATGACATCACCAGATGCAGATTGGGATACGGAGCGACAGCAACAATACCGCAAGGTGCAAGAATGTGTAGAGAGAAGTTTGTCCCAGGCGAGACAGAGGCAGGAGAGAACTTATAATCAGCACGCACCTGCAGTTCCCTTGTCACCTGGAGAATAGGTACTAAAAAGGAAGAGACAAGTTCACAAATTAGATGATCAGTGGGAGGTTGAGCCATACACTGTCTTACTTTCAAATTTCGACAACACCAAGGTATGCCTCATCAGTAAAGATGGAGGAGAGACTTCAGCGGCAATCTCAAGAGACCACCTGAAGATATGCCCTGATCAATTGAGACACAAAGAGGAAAACCAAAACAGCCCCCAGCACACAGAAAAGGTGGAAGAGACGGTTCAGATCATCCTTGGAGAATTTCCCCTGTCTGGGATGCAGGTGAACAAAGCAATCGTGCTACCTGTCCTGACTTTTCTCCAAGTAGCCTCACCGGAAGCCGCAGAGACTCTAGAACAGCAGAGAGACCAGTCGGCCCCAGAAACAGATGCTTCATCAGCAGCGGATCAGGAGAATCTACCCCCTGCTAGCGGTGAATCTGTCGTACCCATGGTGTCAAAGAAGTCGTAGAAGACTACCAAGCCTACCGGTGTTACCTCAGACTAGCCGTAGTGTAGTCCACACTGAGCCCACCACACCAGCGGTAGATACTACAGACCCGAGTAGGTCATTGGCAATAAATGTACTGCGTACGTAGATCAACCCGTAGTACCATAGGTTAGCTTCCTGCCCGTTATAGGGACTAAAGTGTAATAAGATAATAGTGTATAGTATATAGTTGCAACTGTTAAGTATGAGAGCCTACAGAGACTTCCTGTAAGAACTTTTAAGCAATTGTGAGTGTATATAGTTATTATATTTATGAACAAATGGACCACAGGACTAGGTGTGGTCAGGACAATGTTGAATAAAGTTAATTGTTGACCTTGAAAATAAACTGCAGGCGTGGCCGAAAACCAGGCCTACCGACAGAGTGCCCTGAAGCCATGTCCAGGGACGATACACGAAGTGGGTTGAGGCGGTTCCCAGCAACCAACCTTCAAGTACCCGGAAAAAGACAATTCCTGGGTAGTGGCGTAAAGACTAAGCGCCGCAATGACTGTTCCCAATTTTTGTTTGGTTTTTGTTGTTCTGCAGTTTTTGCCTTTTTGAGACTTTGTAAATTTTTTAGAATATAAATCGCTATTGTTGTTAATTGTTTAATTCTAAAAGTGTCCTCAGTCCGGGAGTACTGAATTTAAGTAGGGGGGGAATGTGGCACCCCAGGGGTCCGGTTGCCACAGTGGCATTGCCTCCCTCACAGGGGTTGATGCGATGCCTAGAAGCAAGGAGGGGTCCCCTGATCAGGTATACCAGCATCCAACACTTTCCTGGCTCCAGACCAGAAAGGGGAGCTCCTCCCCTTCAAACTGGAATCTGGAGGTGGGGTTAGAAGGAGTTAGTTGAAGGAGTGTTGGAGACAGGAGAGCAACGAGGAAGGGAGCTGTGAACAAGCTCGCCCCAGAGAGAAGCGCAAGGTAATCGGACACCGGAGTCCGTGGTTGTGTGGGCACTGAAGGCCTGGCAGCTAAATCCGAAGGGCAGGAGACTGCAGGTCTCCTGGCCCCACCAGACGCCCGGCGGCTCAGCAGCATTCTAGGGCCCAGCGCCGCCACGAAGGAGCGACACTTGAAGAAGACTCGAGCTGCCTGCTATACGGGTGAGGAATAGACGTTTTGCTCAGGAACGAGGGCCAGAGCATAGCTTTAAGCAGCAGGGCCAAAGAGAATAGCGCAGAGGGTAGGCCTACAACTCCACCTGGCGAGGTGGATTCCCAAACTGCTTCTAGGCCGCCTGGACCTCCACCACCAGCTAGTACCAGTGCCCCGGTCTGCTCTAACAAACCGCAAATAAAGATAGAGAAAACCACCATTAATTTCTTGTCTGGTCATTATCTGCACCCTCAGCCCTGCATTACGCCACACCAACAACATCTACCTCCACAATTCGTCATATACTGCCCTGGAGCTTAGCTCTGCCTGTGAAGAGTGAACCAACTCTGCTGCGTCACCATCATCTCCAGTGGATCTGCACCGCAGCGGCGGCCCCATATAGCCGCATACCACGGGTGGCGTCATGAATACATTCCCCAAAATTGACTTTTGCACTTTTCCTTCATTTGTCGGCCCAGGGCCACGGATCGGGTCACTGCCACCGTGACTACCACAGAAAAGGACCGGCCCGGCTACCGAGTACCCCACGGCCCCAGATTACCCAGAATCTGTCAGCAAGCTTGCTCAAGCCCGTACTGCAGTCTGAATAATTTGTTCACAGTGGTGAATATACAGCAAAGTTATTTCTAGTATTTGTATATATATACTGGATGAAATATTTTTGGATAAATTATGAAAAAAAACAACCTGTTGTGCCATTTTCTGTTTTGTATGGATGACAGCTAGTTGGAGGAAGCAACTGCTATGCAGCTAATACAGGTGTGGGACTTTAGTATTACATAAGCCACTTTTTCAATTTTTGGATTGCCTGTAACTTCTAATTGACTGGAAGTCAGAATTTACATCTCAAGAGCTGAATGCAAGTCTTTGAAAGCCATAATGAGCCTCTCATAGAGATGTATTGAAAAGTGACCTCCGGCACGCTCGATGTAACACTTTTTGCCAGAGACCGACGTGAGGGACGCTGGAAAAGGATGAAGGCGCAGCAGGTGAGTATGAGAGTATGGGCAGAGAAATTACATTTAAAGCACCACTACAGCGGCACAATAAAAAAAAGACAGGAGTGGTGCTTTAAAGTGCCAGTGCTCACCAAATTTCTCCATCCACAATTTGCAGCCATGCAGTGATTTTGTTAGGGAACCCTTCTCCCTTCACTCTTTATGCCTGAGCAGTAAGGTTTTTAGATTCCTGTGATATGCAAACATGTTTTTCTAGATTTGCTATCTTTAATCATAGCCTGGTTAGTTTCTTCATCTCATTATGTTTTTCTGTCTGCTGCTTGCCCTCACCTTCTGACTGTCACTCTGCCAGCTCGAACCTTTTGCCTGTTTGACAAATTACAGTGGCGACATCTGCACATCCTCATGTCATGAAATTACTCTGACATTGGAAAGTTTACACTATATGTGGGATATAACAGTAAAGATCTGGAAGTTCCTTTGATTTTCCCCATGGTTAAGCCTTCCGTCAAATCTGTAGCATCATAGCAGATCCACAACATCAAGGTAAAAAACAGTGCTAAACAGTAAAACAGCACTACTATATTTTTTTCTGTAACTGCACCCCTCATCTGATTGTCTATCACATTCTGCACTTATTTTGTGTGTAGTGTACTTACTTTCATGCAGTCCTGCCTAATGTTTTCTTCCCTTCAGATGGTATTTTGATTCCTTGCTCTTATCTTGCATTTTATTCCTATGTATAAGGTAGTTTCAAGTATCTAGTGCTAAGTGATCTAAGATACCCCCTCCAGCAGGTTGCATACCTTTTAAGGGGTTTTCAATGCCGGAATTAATTTTTTCCAGCACTGAGACACTAGTAGTCTTACCAGTTTGTAATATACACACTGTCAGGATTCCGCTCTCCTTGCAGTCATCACATGACCAGTCATATGCGTTACTCACTGTCACTTGCCAGCTAGTTTATTTTCCTCTTTCAGGATTATAGCTATATACCTTCCAATAAAAATAGAAAAGGAGACTACTTTCTCCCTTGCTAATTTCAACTTTGTACTGCATCCTTTTTAATACTGTACAGTATATTCCATACATTTTAAAGTGGATCTACTACCAGATTTCACAGTACAAACTACATAAATTATTAAAAATATAGGATTGCTGTGTAATCCTATTGCACTCAATCTTCGCCCATCTTGTCTTATCAAAAGCTTCTCAATGTTACTCCTTTCTCTTGCTTCTCCAGACACCTCACACTGCTCAGTACAAGCTCCAGCTGTCAGTCAGGCCGGGTGAGAGTAGACTGAATGCATTTGGATTCATGAGCTCTCGCACTCTTCAGATGGACTCAAAATGTTAAATTTAATATCTATCAGGATTATACAGCCATTCTGACATGGATTTTCACAGTAATTAAACCAGCCTCAACAGGTCTAAGAAAACTGTTTAATAATGTATGCAGCTTGTATTATGCAATCTAGTGACACATGTGCTTTAACTTTTTTATGTATAATTGCCAAGGGCCCAACAGTAAAATTGACTCAGGGGGCCCACTATTCAGCTACATGCAAATATTACATTACACTCATTCATAAATTTACCTCTGCTTCTATATAATAGTTTAGTTTATTAATTTAATTATGAGATGCTGTCTTTATCTGGAAATATTAAATCAAATCTATTGTGCCAACTACTGCTCGTATATGGGTGGTGATCCACTCCTACACAGAGGACCACTGGATGTTTCACCTGCTCCTCAGTTTGCCAGGCAAACCCTGTATGGCTGTCTCATAGTGCATTATCAACCCTCCAAATGCAGTGATTGGCTGCAGAAACAAAGTTGCAATGAACTTTCCCCATATAGCATGTCTACTCCATCTCTGTGTATATTGTTTCAAAGATTTTTTTTTTTTAAAAAAAAGCAACATGGGGGGCTCAATATGGCGAGGGAAAGAATGGTTGGCTCAATATGGATAGAGGGCAGCATGGGGGGCTCAGTACAGAGAAGGGGTAGTGACGCACCCCTGGGCCTGTGTCGCACAGCGTTGCGCATGCAGGAGCTTACCCGGAGCCGGATCTGTTGAGGGTTGTAGTCTCGTGGCGGTGACCCGGTCCGTGCCCAGGGAGTCAGACTAAGTGGCATTGTATTAGCGGTAGATGTTGGACGACTACGCCACCCGTTGAATGCAGCGAAGGAGCTGCCGCTGCAGGGCAGACCGCTGAGGCCGGTGGTAGGATGGTGCAGCGTGGTAGTATCACCCCCAACGGGAGGGGTATGGCCTCAGGGCAGCCGACGTGGATGATGGGGGTAGCAGGAATCACTCAGAGACGATGCGGTGTAGTTCAGGGTCTTTACTGGTGATAAAGATAGACCCTCCCGGAGTACTGGCTAGCGATCGGGGCCTGGTCAGTCCTTGAGCAGATGGGATCTCCCCTGGCCAGGCGGAGTTGCAGGCCTCCCAAACTGACTGTACTCTTCTGGCTACCTTGCTAGAGGCGGGTATAAGTAGCCCACGTCCCTGAGTGTACCGTGTGGTGCTCACCCGTATGGCCGGTGACTCGGGGCCTTCTAGTGGCGTCCGCTCCACGACGGCGGTGCTGGTCCCACGCGTGTGACCGTGCCTTCGGGTTTCTTGGCCAGAGGACCTGAAATCCCCTGCCGGGCGGTGTCTGCTGCTGGGTAAAGATTAGTCCCCACAGCCTCGGACTCCGGGTCCGGTGATAGCTTCTCAGTCAGGGCGAGCTCTGCAGCTGCCAGCCCCTGACTCTTTATAGCACTGCTCCCACAGAGCTCCTGATGTTCTTTTCCTATATCTGCTTCTCTTCTCTGTCTCTACTTCTTCTCTACTCACTAACCCTGCCTCAGCCCTAGGTTTATATAGGGGAAGTTCTTCCCCTCCCAGGACTGGGCAGGAGGTGTGGCATGCATAGGATCCCTGACCAAGAGACCTCCCACCTGCTCTCAGACATAACATTGCTGTTACTGTGGAAACCAGACCCCTGGGGTGCCACATTCCCCCCTAGTGAAATTTAGTACTCTGGGACTAAACATATTTTTTTTTTAGAAAAACATAACAAGATATAACCAATTATAATACAATAAGAAAAACACATAAAGATGGTTACGGCGTGTCCGCAACCGGGTGCAATTTTGAAGAAAAGCAAGGTGTCCATTTCACCAAAACAGGGAGACGTAACCAGGTAGGGGTCTGTCCTGCCCCGAGTCCTTAACAGTCTTTAGTCCATTCCTAGGTTACGCTCCAACCAATTGTACAAGGATTCCCGGTAAATCCACCAAGGACTCCTAAAAATAACTAGAAACACATAATTATTTACAAGTAACAGACAGGTGACCACAATAAAACAATTTAAACACTTCAAATCCTCCAACGTGCGGGTAACTGGCCTCTAGTGGCCCTAGTGGACCTACGGAGCTGACTGTCTGGCCCTGAACTACAGGGTGTAGGAGCTGTCAAGGGTAAACTGGGCAGCTGTTTACGGGCTCTTTGGCTCACTAGGGGTACGGCAGGCTCACTGTGAGCAGAGGGTTGATCCTCCTGTTCTGCTTGTGTGGAGTCTGCTGCCTCCTGGACCGGCTGCTCTTCCAGCTCTACCTGTTGCTCCGTAGGCACTTGGGATGCTGGTTGGAGGAACGTGAGGACGGGTACCACAACTGCACCATTGACTTGAGTCCAGGACCGAGGGAAGTCTCCGAGCACAGTACTAACCATATCTTCCCTTTCCTCTACGGGTCGAGGGTCTTCTTGCTCTCCTTCTGGGTTCCGTAGCTGTTCGGGACACTTCTTCAGGTGATCCCGGGATACAATGGCTGTGGTTTCCCCTCCGTCTTTACTGATGGTACAAACCTTCGGGTTGTCGTGGCTTGAGGGCAGTACGGTGTACGGGTCCTTCTCCCACTGGTCGTCCAACTTGTGGAGCCGTCTCTTCCTCTTCAAGACCTGCTCTCCGGGTACCAGGGGAACAGCGGGAGCATACTGGTTGTAAGTTTTCTCTTGTCTTTCCCTAGCGAGACAGAGACTTCGCTCCACGCTCTCCTGTACTTTCCGGTACTGCTGCTGCCTCTCTGTGTCCCAGTCTGCTTCCGGTGAAGTGTCCTCGGGTGTCAGGACTCCCATCTCCAGGTCAACAGGTAGCTTACCAGGCCTTGCCCTCATTAGGTAAGCCGGGGTACAGTTGGTGGAACCTACAGGGATGTAGTTGTATAGGTCCACCAGGTCGGGCAGCTTCTCAGGCCACAGACTGCGTTCTTCCAGGGGCAACGTTTTCAGAAGATCCATTACCACCTGGTTCATTTTCTCACAAAGTCCATTAGTTTGCGGATGATAGGGTGTCGTCCTTATCTTCTGGCAGCCATACAGATTGCAGAATTCCTGGAAGACCTCCGCTTCAAAGGCAGGTCCCTGGTCCGTCAGCACTTAGTCCGGGTACCCGTGTGGACAGCAGAAGTGCTGCTGGAAGGCTCTAGCTGCTGTTTGAGCTGTTAAGTCCTTAACGGGGACGACAACCAAGAACCGGGAGTAATGATCCACAATGGTTAACGCGTAGACGTAGCCACTTCTGCTTGGGGTCAGTTTTACATGATGCAAGGCTACCAGTTCCAACGGCTGCTTGGTGACGATGGACTGAAGGGGGGTCTTCTGGCTGGCACGGTCCTTCCTTCTTAGGTTGCACGGGCCACAGTCTCTGCACCACCTCTCGATGGTTCCCCTCATGCCTACCCAGTGGAACCGCCCGCGCAGCAGGAACTCCAGCTTCTTCCATCCGAAGTGTCCAGCCCCGTCGTGGTATGCCTCCATCACCATGGCTGCGTCTCTTCATGGCACCACTACTTGCCAGATTAGTTCATGCGTCCGGGAGTTAACCATTCTGCGGCACAACTTCCCCTTGTAAAGGAACAGTCGAGTCTTCTTAGCCCACAGTTGTTTGGCTTCCTCCGGAGCGTCTGGGTCAAAGCGAGCCTCTGGCCGAGTCAGCATCTCCTTCACCAGTCGGACGGCAGGGTCACTGTCTTGCGTTTCCTCCCAGTTGTAGTGAGGCAAGGGGTTAAACGTAGTGGCTTGCTTACTCCTTACCCGATGGGAATACTGGATAGTCCCATGACGGTGGAACGCGGGGAGTTCGACTTCTTCCAGTCCCTCTGGATCTTCTCCTACGTCCGGTAGGTTTGGCATCCTGGACAGGGCGTCCGCGTTGGTATTGGAGCGTCCTGCCCGGTATTTGATTGTGAACTCGTAGTTGGACAGACGGGCCATCCATCTCTGCTCTAGGGCACCGAGTCTTGCCGTGTCCAGGTGTGTCAACGGGTTGTTATCCGTGTACACGGTGAACCGGGAAGAAGCGAGGTAGTGCTTAAAGCGTTCGGTGACTGCCCACACCACTGCCAGGAACTCTAGCTTAAATGAGCTGTAATTCTCAGGGTTTCTTTCGGTGGGTCGCAGTTTCCGACTAGCGTAAGCGATTACTCGTTCTTTCCCCTGCTGGATCTGGGACAATACGGCTCCTAGCCCGATGTTACTTGCGTCAGTGTAGAGGATAAAGGGCTGGCTGTAATCAGGGTACGCCAGGATTTCATCCCCCGTGAGGGCCATCTTCAGCTGGCGGAAGGACTCTTCTTCTAACTTCTCCCATTTGAAGGGCGGCTTCTGGTTCTTGGCCTTCCGGGACTGGCCTATCAGGAGGTCCTGCATAGGAGCTGCCTTTTTGGTGAAACCGGGGATGAATCTGCGGTAATAGCCTACCAACCCGAGGAACTGCCGCACTTCCTTTACACTGGAGGGACTTGGCCATTCCTTAATTGCGGTGATCTTATCAGGGTCGGGAGCCACTCCGTCAGCGCTCACCACGTGTCCCAGGTACTGCACCTTTGGTTTTAGGAGGTGACACTTGGAGGGTTTCACCTTTAGGCCGTAGCTTGCCAGAGCTTCGAACACTTCCGCCAGGTGTTTCAGGTGGTCCTCATAAGTCTTGGAATATACGATGACATCGTCCAGGTACAACAGGACCGTCTCGAAGTTTCTGTGGCCCAGACAGCACTCAATTAATCGTTGAAAGGTTCCTGGTGCGTTACAGAGTCCGAACGGCATGCAGGTAAACTCGCTAAGTCCCATCGGGGTGGTGAATGCGGTCTTCTCCCGGTCCGCCTCTGCTACAGGAACCTGCCAGTACCCGCTAGTGAGATCCAAGGTAGAGAAGAAGTTAGCAGATCTTAAAGCAGCCAAAGACTCCTCTATCCTTGGTAAGGGGTACGCATCCTTGTGTGTGATACGGTTGATTTTCCGGTAATCTACACACATCCTCATGGTGTTGTCTTTCTTTTTGACTAAGACTAGTGGAGCTGCCCAGGGGCTACAGCTATCGCTGATCACCCCAGCCTCCTTCATGTCCCTAAGCATCCCCTTGGCGTGTTGGTAGTGTGCAGGGGGTACGGGTCGATACCTCTCTTTTATGGGAAGATGGTCTCCCGTGGGGATGTGGTGTTCTACCCCCTTGACTCGCCCGAAGTCTAACGGGTGTTTACTAAACACTCTCTCGTACTCTCGAACCACCCGATAGACTCCCTGTCTCTGGTGTGAGGGAGTGGAGTCAGTACCCAAATGTAGTTGCTGACACCAGTCCTCCATTGTTTCCTTAGAGCCGTTACTTTCCTCCGGGGAAGATGGAGGCAAGGGTTCTACGGACTGTATGGAATTTTGATTGATGGTATACAATTTGGCTAGCGTAGCATACCGGGGCAGGTACACTTCCCTCTTCCCGATATTTATTATGCGAACGGGCACCCTCCCATGGCGTACATTGACCACCCCCCGTGCTGTCAAAATGGTGGGCCTACTGTCTGAGTAAACTGGTTCTACCATTGCCTGGTAATCTCTACCTCTCAGACCAATAGCTGCCCGGCACCAAATCATCATTTCACTTTTTGGGGGCATGGCAATAGGGAAAGGGTCACACATTCTTACGCTACCAATCTCACCACCGGAGAGTTCTATCTGTTGCCGTCGCATCAGTGCCCGGATCTCTTTCTGGAGCACTCGCTGCTGGCCGGAACTGGCATTTTTGGCAACCTGCTGTAAAAGGAAAATCACTTCTGCAAGACAATTTTCAATTACATTAGTTCCTAGAGTTATCTTTGGGTGACTCTCGTGCTTGTCAATGTCTACAATGATCAGTCCCTGTGCCGCCAATTCGACTCTACCGATTTTAATGGTCACCTCTTTAAATCCAATCTGTGGCACGGGCTGACCATTGCTGGCGATGATACTCAAGTCGTCGTCAGGGTAGCGGGTGATATCCGAGTCATTCCAGTACTGCTTGAAGAGCACGTACGGGATAGTGGTAACCTGTGACCCGGTGTCCAGTAGGGCACTCATGGGGATGCCATCCAGTACCACAGGCAAGACTGGACGTCCTCCCACATATTTGTCGCGCCAGTTCGATGGGCCTGATGATCTTTTTCCTGGGGTTTGGCCCTCTACCCCAGGTTGTGCCAGTTTAAAGGACAGTACCTTGCCATATGTCCGGGTTGATTGCAGCGGCGGCAGATGGGTTGTCCGTCCTCGTTGTATCGGTCACTTAGTCTTCCTCTGGCCGGTGGGGTCCTCCTTGGTCGACGCCACGGGATGTCCTCGGGTCCGGATGCCAGCTGGATCTTCCCTGGAGTGGAAACCTGTAAAGACTGCACAGTTCGGGTTAGCGCGGCAACGCTTTTAGCTAGCTCTTGGACCTGATGGTGCAGGTCTGGAGCCGGGTCATTGTTCAAAGCCTGCGCATCAGCTCCCACAGGCCCTGCCGACAAGGGCGCCGCCTCCTGGTGGTAAGTGGTAGTGGGGCGTCTGTGGGTCACAACGCCACCTGGTGCCGGTTCTCGGAGCACCCGGATGGCTCTGTCCTTGAACTGTGCAAATCCCAGATGAGGGTCCTGTAAGGCCATTGCCCGCAACTGGGTTCGGTGGGCATTGCAATATAAACCCTCTATAAATTGTTCAGTCAACAGCCTGTCCTCGTCTCCCATGCCATCAGGGTCGGTCTGCTTAATGGCTCTCAGGGCCTCTTGTAGGTTCAGAGCATAGTCCCTTATACTCTCGTGTGCTCGCTGCTTGCACCCGTAGAATCTAAGCTTGATCTCGGCTGAGGTGCGGGTATCAAAGGTGTCCCTCAGCCGGGTTAGTATCCCTGCAACAGTCCTCCCCCCAGGTGGCCAGGACTTTACCTCCCTTTGGGCTGCCCCGGTTAATTGGGCCACCAGGATGCTCACTTTTTGCTCTTCTGTGAGGGGATACACCTGGAAGAGGCTATCCAGCTTTTCTCTAAAGTCATGCAGGGTATGTGACTCCCCTGAGTACTGGGGTAGCCAGGCCGCTCCCGGGATATAGGGCATGGTGAAAGGCATGACTGCAGCAGCGGTGGCGCTGGCGGGGGTTGAGGCAGTGAAGCTCTCCTCCGTATCCGACATCTTCCTCCCCCCTAGTGGACCGTGGCCTACCTTGCGATGATCCTCTTCCGTAGGCCGCGGATCCGCAGTGGATCGTCAGGGTTGAGGACCTTCCGTCGCGCTCCTGTGACGTCGGCGTCTGCTGGGCTCCTTCCAGGACCTTACGCAACGTCCAGACATGAGGCGGGGCTTCAGTTCTCGCGCGCTTTCGGAGTCCACGCCCCTCTTCTTCCCGCGCGGCGTCTTCAAGATGGCGTCCAACGGCGGGAAAACTCCACGGATGGCGGGAAGAAGGCAGAAGATGGCGCCGGATGGCGGGAAAACTTCGCGGATGGCGGGAAGAAGGTAGAAGATGGCGCCGGATGGCGGGAAACCTCCACGGATGGCGGGAATCTTCACCACTGGTAAGTTTGAACAGTCTTTTTCAGGCACGCAGTACCCGGTGGTTGCGGGCACGAAATCCTGCCGACTACGCCAAAAGTTGACGCACCCCTGGGCCTGTGTCGCACAGCGTTGCGCATGAAGGAGCTTACCCGGAGCCGGATCTGTTGAGGGTTGTAGTCTCGTGGCGGTGACCCGGTCCGTGCCCAGGGAGTCAGACTAAGTGGCGTTGTATTAGCGGTAGATGTTGGACGACTACGCCACCCGTTGAATGCAGCGAAGGAGCTGCCGCTGCAGGGCAGACCGCTGAGGCCGGTGGTAGGATGGTGCAGCGTGGTAGTATCACCCCCAACGGGAGGGGTATGGCCTCAGGGCAGCCGACGTGGATGATGGGGGTAGCAGGAATCACTCAGAGACGATGCGGTGTAGTTCAGGGTCTTTACTGGTGATAAAGATAGACCCTCCCGGAGTACTGGCTAGCGATCGGGGCCTGGTCAGTCCTTGAGCAGATGGGATCTCCCCTGGCCAGGCGGAGTTGTAGGCCTCCCAAACTGACTGTACTCTTCTGGCTACCTTGCTAGAGGCGGGTATAAGTAGCCCACGTCCCTGAGTGTACCGTGTGGTGCTCACCCGTATGGCCGGTGACTCGGGGCCTTCTAGTGGCGTCCGCTCCACGACGGTGGTGCTGGTCCCACGCGTGTGACCGTGCCTTCGGTTTCTTGGCCAGAGGACCTGAAATCCCCTGCCGGGCGGTGTCTGCTGCTGGGTAAAGATTAGTCCCCACAGCCTCGGACTCCGGGTCCGGTGATAGCTTCTCAGTCAGGGCGAGCTCTGCAGCTGCCAGCCCCTGACTCTTTATAGCACTGCTCCCACAGAGCTCCTGATGTTCTTTTCCTATATCTGCTTCTCTTCTCTGTCTCTACTTCTTCTCTACTCACTAACCCTGCCTCAGCCCTAGGCTTATATAGGGGAAGTTCTTCCCCTCCCAGGACTGGGCAGGAGGTGTGGCATGCATAGGATCCCTGACCAAGAGACCTCCCACCTGCTCTCAGACATAACATTGCTGTTACTGTGGAAACCAGACCCCTGGGGTGCCATAGTAGCATGGGGGGGTCTCAGTATGGAGAGTGAGGCAGCATGGAGGGCTTAGCATGGGCAGCATGGAAGGGCTCAGTATGAAGAAGGGGAAGCATGGTTAGTATAGAGAGTGGGACAGCATTGGAGGCTCAATATGGAGAGTGGTGAAGTGTGGAGGGCTCAGTATCGAGAGTGTGGCAGCATGGTATGGAGAGGGACAGCGTGGGATGCTCAGTATGAAGAGGGTCAGCATGAGGGGCGGAGTTTAAAAAAAGAGCAGCATGGGGGCTCAATATGGAGAAAAGGGCAGCATGAAGGGGACCAGTATTTAGAAGGGCAGCATAGTGGCTCAGTATTGAGAGGGTACAGTGTTGCGGAGCCAGTATGGAGAAGGGGCAGCGTTGGAAGCTCAGTATGGAGAGGATGCTACATGGGGGCTCTGTATGGAGGGTAGCATAGGAGGCTCAATATGAAGAGAAGCAGTATGTTTTCCATAGAACCCCCCATGCAGTATGATGTTCACCACAGCCCAAAACAGTATGGCTGCTTTCACAGCCCCCCACACAGTATGATGTTCAAAACAACCTCTCATACAGTATGATGTTCACCACAATCCATCTTATGTTATTTCTAAGGGCGTCGGGATGTGTTGTGTGGCACCCCAGGCCTGGTTGCCACAAATGTGATTAATATGCGTCTGAGAGCAGGAGGGAGGTTCCCTGGTTAGGGACAATTAGCATGCAGCACCTCCTGTCCCAGGCCAGTAGGGGGAGCTGGCTACCCTATAAAAGCTGGAACTGGGGCAGGGTTAGAGAGACCAGAACCCACTTCTGAAGTGACCAGAAGGGTTTCTTAGAGGAAGGGACAGGTCAGCAGCAGCTGAGGAGTCCGTGAGGCAGAGGAGAGACTGCAAGCCAGGGACAGAGGAGACGAGAGCCCGTCCTGGCAGAGAATCAATCCAACCGGACATTGGGGTCCGAGGCTGTCCGGATTATCATTCCCAGCAGCAAAGAACCAACCTGTGAGGGATTTCAGGTCCCTTGGCCTAAGAATCCTGGAGGCTCCGCCACACAGAGGGACCAGTACAGCGAGGAGAAAGCAAAAGGTACCCAAGGCCCGAGTCGCAAGCCATACAGGCGAGAAGTACACGGCAAGCTCAGGGACGTGGGCTATTACACCACGAAGAGGGGAATAGTCAGAAAGAGCATAGAGAGAACGGTAGGCCTACACACTCACCCTGACCAGTGGTGCTCCCTCGAATGCTCTCAGACACCCAGGCCCATTCCTAACCGGTTTTACTGTTGGGTCATTAATAACATCTACAATAAAGACCCAGAAATGTTTTGAAACGGACTCTGAACTTTTACTATTGCGGCCGGCACTATGACCCCCAGCATCCACCTACACTGCTCAGAGGCCACACTCCTCCCGTGGGGAGTTATCCTACCCTTGAGCTGCACACCAACACCAGCCTCAGCGGTCTGCCTAGCAGCGGCGGTTATCCCTGACCGCAATCCACGGGTGGCGTAGTCGGACATTCACAAATCTATAAATAGACTGCCACAACATTGGTCTGACCACCCTGAGCCACGGGACCGGGTTGCCACTACTACCCCCATCAGCACCGTACACCAGAAGAGCCGGTTTCGAGTACCCCACGGCCCAGGGGGTGAGTCAGCTTTGGCGTAGTCGGCAGGATTGTGACCAACCCGCCACAAACGGGTATTGCGTGCCTGAAAAGACTTTATATTTACCTGAGTGAAGTTTCCCGCCATTCGGGGCCGTTTCCCGCCAAAAGGCGCCATCTTCGGGATGCCACGCGGGAAGAAGAGGGGCGTGGACACCAAAAACCGCACGAGACCGGAAGCCCCGCCCTACGTCCAGACGCTGCGCAAGGTCCTGGAAGGAGATCCAGCGGACGCCGACGTCATCACCCCGCGACGCAAGGGCCTCACCCAGAGCATCGCGAGCAGAGCCGCGGCCTACAGAAGAGGATCGTCGGAAGGTAGGCCACGGTTAACTAGGGGGGAGGAAGATGTCGGAAGCGGAGGGACCCTCTACCACCAGCGTAGCTGCTGCAGCTGTGATGCCGTTTTCCATGTCCTATATCCCCAAAGCGGCCTGGCTGCCACAGTATGCCGGCGAGTCGCATACCTTGAGCGACTTTAAAGAAAGACTGTATAGCTTATTCAAAGTTTATCCCCTGACAGAAGAACAGAAAGTAAGCATACTGATAGGGAAGTTAACTGGTGCGGCCCAGCGGGAGGTAAAGTCTTGGACAGCTGAGGAGAAAAGGACTGTAAAGGGGGTTCTGACCCGTCTACAGGACACCTTTGATACCCGTACCTCAGCAGAAATCAAAATGCGGTTCTATGGATGTAAGCAGCGGGCCCAAGATAGTATCAGAGACTATGCCTTAAACTTGCAAGAAACCCTGAGAGCAATCAAACAAGCTGACCCTGGCAGCGTGCAGGATACAGATAAACTATTGACTGAACAGTTCATAGAAGGTCTGCTGTCCAGCGCCCACAGAACCCAGCTGCGCCTCATGGCCCTACAGAACCCCGATTTGACTTTTGCACAGTTTAAAGATAGGGCCATCCGGGTGCTCCGAGAACCCGCACCAGGTGGCGCTGTAGCTTCCCGGCGCCCTGCCATCACTTACCACCAGGAGGCGGCGCCCTACCCTGCAGACCTTGTGGGGGCTGATGCGCAGGCCCTAAACCCATCCCCGCCTGCAAACCTGCACCATCAGGTCCAAGAACTAACAAAGAGTGTTGCTGCATTGACCAGGACCGTACAGTCGTTACAGATGGACCCGTCAGGACCAATCGAGCTGGCGTCCAGTCCGGAGGATGTCCCGTGGCGTCAACAGAGGAGGATCCCGTCGTTCAGAGGGAGGTCCACAGACCGCTACGCTGACGATGGACAGCCGATTTGCCGCCGTTGCAACCAGCCAGGACACATAGCCAGGTACTGTACTTTAAATGGGTCCGACCTGGGGCAGAGGTCCAACCCCCAGGCATAAGGTCACCAGGCCCGCCTAATTGGCGTGATAAGTACGTGGAGGGATGCCCGGTTTTATCCGTAGTGCTGGACGGTATCCCCATGAGTGCACTGCTGGACACCGGGTCCCAAGTGACTACCATCCCCTATGTACTTTTCAAGCAGTATTGGAGTGACACTGATATAACCCGTTATCCAGACAATGACTTGAGCATCATCGCCAGCAATGGCCAACCCGTGCCACAGGTGGGGTTCAAAGAGGTGACCATCAAGATTGGTAAAGTTGAACTGCCGACACAGGGGATGATTATTGTGGACATTGACCGTCGTGAAAGTCACCCTAAAATAACTTTGGGTACTAACGTGATTGAAAATTGTCTTTCAGAGATAATTGTAATTTTACAGCAGGTGGTAATGAATGCTAGCTCCAGCCAACAGAGGGTCCTCCAGAAAGAGATAAGAGCCCTGATGAGACGGCAACAGGTAGAACTGTCTGGTGGTGAGATCGGTAGCGTGAGGATGAGCGACCCGTTCCCCATTGCCATGCCTCCCAAAAGTGAAATGATGATCTGGTGTCGGACTGCAATCGGGTTAAGAGGAAGAGACTACCAAGCCATGGTAGAACCCGTGTACTCAGACAGCAGGCCCACCATTTTGACAGCCCGGGGGGTGGTTGATGTCCGCCATGGGAGGGTGCCCGTCCGCATCTTAAACAATGGGGAAAGGGAAGTACACTTGCCCCGGTACGCTACACTAGCCAAATTGTTTGCTGTCGAACACAATGCTCTCAGGGTCGTGGAACTCTTGCCTCCATCTTCCCCGGTGGAGGATAATGGCTCCCAGAAACACAAGGAGGACTGGTGCCAGAAACTTCATGTGGGTGCTGACTCCACTCCCCTGCACCAAAAACAAGGAGTCTACCGGGTGGTTCAGGAGTACGAGAGAATCTTTAGTAAGCACCCGCTAGACTTCGGCAGAGTAAAAGGGGAAGAACACCACATCCCCACGGGGAGCCACCCACCAATAAAAGAGAGATACAGACCTGTACCCCCTGCACACTATCAGAATGCAAAGGGCATGCTGAGAGAAATGAAAGAAGCTGGGGTCATTAGAGACAGTTGTAGCCCCTGGGCAGCTCCCTTAGTTCTGGTAAAAAAGAAAGATGGTACCATGAGAATGTGCGTGGATTATAGAAAGGTTAATCGTATTACCCATAAAGACGCGTACCCGTTGCCTAGGATAGAGGAGTCTTTAGCCGCACTAAAATCAGCTAACTTCTTCTCTACTTTGGATCTTACTAGCGGGTACTGGCTGGTTCCTGTGGCAGAGGCTGACAAGGAGAAGACCGCTTTCACCACCCCGATGGGACTCAGTGAATTCAACTGTATGCCGTTCGGGCTCTGCAACGCACCAAGGACCTTCCAGAGGTTGATGGAATGCTGCCTAGGACACAAAAATTTTGAAACGGTCCTACTCTACTTGGACGATGTTATTGTCTATTCAAAGACTTACGAGGACCATCTAAAACACCTGGCAGAGGTGTTCGAGGCCCTGGCAGGCTTTGGCATGAAAGTGAAACCATCCAAGTGCCATCTGTTAAAGCCGAAGGTACAGTACTTGGGACACGTGGTGAGTGCAGAAGGAGTAGCCCCGACCCGGACAAGATCACAGCAATAAAGAACTGGCCAAGCCCCTCTAACATAAAAGAAGTGAGGCAGTTCCTCGGGTTGGTGGGCTACTACCGCAGGTTCATCCCCGGGTTCACCAAGATGGCAGCCCCTTTGCAGGACCTCCTGATAGGACAATCTAAGACCAGAAGCCAAAAGCCACCCTTCAGGTGGGACAAGCTGGAAGAGGAGTCCTTCCGCCAGCTGAAGATGGCCCTCACGGGGGATGAAATCCTGGCCTACCCCGATTATGGCCAGCCTTTTATCCTCCACACAGACGCCAGTAATGTGGGGCTGGGAGTCGTACTATCACAGAACCAACAGGGCAGAGAAAGGGTGATCGCGTACGCCAGCCGGAAACTGAGGCCCACCGAGAGAAACCCGGAGAATTACAGCTCCTTCAAACTGGAGTTCTTGGCCGTGGTTTGGGCAGTAACGGAACGTTTTAAACATTACCTGGCCTCTGCTAAGTTCACAGTATACACGGACAATAATCCATTGACGCACCTGGACACTGCAAGACTTGGTGCCTTAGAGCAGCGATGGATGGCCTGGCTATCAAACTATGACTTGACAATCAAGTACTGGGCAGGCCGAGCCAATGCCAATGCAGATGCCCTATCGAGAATGCCCCACTTACCCGATGAGGGAGAAGATCCAGAAGAGCTGGAGGAAATAGAGCTCCCTGCATTCCACCGGTATGGGGATACTCAGTACTCCCACCATGTAAGAGACAAAGACTCGACCACCGTCATGTTCAATCCCTTACCTCACCACGGCTGGGCTGAAACGCAGGATAGTGACCCTGCAGTTCTCTTGTTGAAGGAAATGCTGACTCAGGCAGATGCCTACCCCTATCCGGATGACCCTGAGGAAGCTAAGCAGCTGTGGAAGGAGAAGAGCAGGCTATTCCTCTACGAGGGGAAGCTGTGCAGAAGGCTTGTCAACCACCGGACACACGAGTTAACCTGGCAGGTAGTAGTTCCAATGCGAGATGCGGCCATGGTCCTGGAAGCCTACCACGACAGAGCAGGACACTTCGGGTGGAAGAAACTGGAGTTCCTGTTACGTGAGCGGTTCTTCTGGATAGGTATGAGAGGGGCCATAGAGAGATGGTGCAGAGAATGCGGCCCCTGTAACCTCAGAAGGAAGGATCGTACCAGCCAGAAGACTCCTTTGAGGCCGATTATCACCAGGCAGCCTCTCGAGCTGGTAGCACTAGACCACGTGAAGTTGGCTCCAAGCCGGTCCGGCTACATCTATGCCCTCACGATTGTGGACCATTACTCCCGGTTCCTAGTGGTGGTTCCTGTTAAAGACTTGACAGCGCAAACGGCAGCCCGCGCCTTCCAGCAACACTTCTGCCGTCCACACGGGTACCCGGAGGAGGTATTGACAGACCAAGGTCCAGCGTTCGAGGCTGAAGTCTTCCAAGAGTTCTGCAACCTCTACGGCTGTAAGAAGATACGGACGACGCCTTACCACCCCCAGACCAACGGGATGTGTGAGAAAATGAACCAGGTCGTCATAGACCTGCTCAAAACGTTGCCCCTGGAGGAACGCTGCCTGTGGCCTGAGAAGCTGCCAGATCTAATAGACTTGTATAATCATATCCCGGTGGGATCTACCAACTGCACCCCGGCTTACCTAATGCGAGCAAGACCTGGTAAGCTGCCAATGGACTTGGAGATGGGAGTCCTGACACCCGAGGACACCTCCCCAGAAGCAGACTGGGACACGTAAAGGAGGCAGCAGTACAAGAAGATACAGGAGAGTGTGGAGAGGAGCTTATCCCAGGCGAGAGAGAAGCAGGAAAGGCTCTTCAACCAATACGCACCTGCTGGTCCCCTGGCACCTGGAGAACAGGTCCTAAAGAGGAAGAGGCCGCTCCACAAGCTGGACGACCAGTGGGAGAAGGACCCGTACACGGTGCTGCCTTCCAACCATGACAATTCGAAGTTGTGTGTAATCAGCAAGGATGGAGGAGAAACCACCACCACTGTTTCCAGAGACCACCTGAAAAGGTGCCCCGAGCAGCTACAGAGTGCTGGTGAAGACCAAGATAGCCTTGAACCCGCAGTGGACAAGGAAGAAATGGTCAGCACGGTCCTCGGAGAGTTCCCCCGGTCAAATTAACAACGCCATAGTGGTACCCGTCCTTAGCTTCCTTCAACCATACCAGCAAGAACCTACAGGGGAGCAGGAAGAGTCAGAAGAACAAGCAGCCCCGGAGGCAGAAGAGTCCATACCAGCAGCCCAGGAGAGTAAGTCCTCTGCTGATAGTGAGCCTGCCATGCCTGCGGTAAGCCAAAGGACGCGCAGACGGCTGCCCAACCTACCTGTAGGCCCTGCAAGTATCTGTACCCCTAATAAGAGTGAAGAGAGCCAGGTTAGACCACCACCAGACAGTGGGTTACGTAGGTCAACCCGGAGCACTAGAGCACTATTTGCGCTGGAAAATATAGGATGTGCTAATAGTGTGACCTGTATATATTTTCCTGTAAATGATGCCTAATGTTGAAAAAGTTTACAAAAGTTAATTGCATGACCAGTAATTATGTTTTTCTAGTTTCTCCTAGTGACAAATGGACTAACAGGTTATGAACTTTGAGTAACCGGGACTGCTTGTAAATAATTGCACAAGATGCCTCCTTTTGAAGCTCAACCGCGGAAGAAAGACTGTCCAAGCAAAGACTGTCAAGGACTTTGGGGTTAGGACAGATCCCCACCCGGTTTGAGCCTTACCTGTTTAAGTGACATGGACACCCGGTCACAGACCACACTGTGACCTAAAGAACTCAATTGTGTTTTGTTTGTTGCCATTTATTAATGTTGTGTTTATGGTTGTGCATATGTTACCCGGTTGTTTTTGCCAAAAAGGCTTAGTCCCAGAGTACTAACTTTTACTAGGGGGGAATGTGGCACCCAAGGCCTGGTTGCCACAAATGTGATTAATCTGCGTCTGAGAGCAGGAGGGAGGTTCCCTGGTTAGGGACAATTAGCATGCAGCACCTCCTGTCCCAGGCCAGTAGGGGGAGCTGGCTGCCCTATAAAAGCTGGAACTGGGGCAGGGTTAGAGAGACCAGAACCCACTTCTGAAGTGACCAGAAGGGTTTCTTAGAGGAAGGGACAGGTCAGCAGCAGCTGAGGAGTCCGTGAGGCAGAGGAGAGACTGCAAGCCAGGGACAGAGGCGACGAGAGCCCGTCCTGGCAGAGAATCAATCCAACCAGACATTGGGGTCCGAGGCTGTCCAGATTATCATTCCCAGCAGCAAAGAACCAACCCGCGAGGGATTTCAGGTCCCTTGGCCTAAGAAGCCTGGAGGCTCCGCCACACAGAGGGACCAGTACAGCGAGGAGAAAGCAAAAGGTACCCAAGGCCCGAGTCGCAAGCCATACAGGCGAGAAGTACACGGCAAGCTCAGGGACATGGGCTATTACACCATGAAGAGGGGGATAGTCAGAAAGAGCATAGAGAGAACGGTAGGCCTACACACTCACCCTGACCAGTGGGGCTTCCCCGAATGCTCTCAGACACCCAGGCAAATTCCTAACCGGTAATACTGTTGTGTCATAAATAACATCTACAATAAAGACCCAGAAATATTTTGAAATCGACTCTGAACTTTTACTATTGCGGCCGGCACTATCACCCCCAGCATTCACCTACACTGCTCTGAGGCCACACTCATCCCGTGGGGAGTTATCCTACCCTTGAGCTGCACACCAACACCAGCCTCAGCGGTCTGCCTAGCAGCGGCGGTTATCCCTGACCGCAATCCACGGGTGGCGTAGTCGGACATTCACAAATCTATAAATAGACTGCCACAACATTGGTCTAACCACCCTGAGCCACCGGACCGGGTTGCCACTACTACCCCCATCAGCACCGTACACCAGAAGACCCGGTTTCAAATACCCCACAGCCCAGGGGGTGAGTCAGTTGCAGAAGACCTGAGAAGATGTAACTCAGCCGATACAAGATATCACTGTGAAAAGTCATCTTGGAATCAGTACCTATAAGGTACATAGATCTAAGGGTGTATTTACATTAGCCAGTTGCAGTCTTTAAGTGACCGCTGAGCTGCAATACGAATCCGATTGGCAGTCATTTTAATGTCTGTTTAGACAGGCTGTGACCTCACTTTCATGTGCACAGAATAATTGTTAACATGATTATCCTGTGCACATAGAATAGTGTTGTTCTCAGCAGCACATGTGTACACAGGACAATGTGCTGCTGAGTACAATATTTAAAGGGAGTCTTTCACTCCCAAAATGTTAATTAAACTGCATACATATTTATATAACGGGACGCAGCCCCCATAAAAATCATACCAGGCATTTACAATTTAACTTAAAAACTCACTTCCATTAATTTTTTAACCTTAAACCTGTATAAATGTTAGTGTAATGTGTTAATGCACAGTACTCACCGATCGCCGTCTTCTATGGTATCCATCGCTGTTACACCACTCTTCTGAGTCACATGACGGCTATTCAGACTCTCTAGATCATACTACACTCTGTGTTTGAGCCAGAAATCTCTCTTACAATGTAAGCCTATGGTGTCACGTTCTCACGCTCCATAGACTTACATTAAAAAAGCTAATTCCGGGTCACACATAGAACACAGTATGATCTAGATAGTCTAAATAGCCATCAGGTGACTCATAAAAGGACCAGAGTGGCACTGGATAACGAAAAGAATGGCGATCATTGAGTATATAAACACACTGACACTACACTAACATTTAGTGAATAAAAGTTATCGGGAGTGGTTATTTAATATTTGCAGAAAAATCTGCTTTTATTTAAAATCCCACCAAGGACTAGAGATGAGCGTTGTTCGACTCGAACTGTTCGCCAATCTCAAATTCGAGCTGTTTTGGGCGGTGTTCGAGCTGTTCGGCGAACACGAACGATTTGAAAAAAATTCGGCTGTTCGAGGTTATGTTCGATAACTGTTCGTGCACCAAAATCATAACTGGATTTTTTCTCAGTAATGCTGAAAATTAATGTTAATACGCAGTTTGAGTGTACAGCGGGGCGGGGGGAGGGGCAGGGGATGGATCTCTGCAGGAACAATGAAGATCTCCATTTTTTCTCTTTCCCGCATTTACAGTGGGGAGGTGCAATCTGTCAGCCTATCAGCAGCGCACACACGGAGCGAACTGCTTTTTTTCACACAAGCCATGGCATGTGTCATTGGCAGTGTATGTCACATGTCCTTGCCCTATAAGACCCAGCCATTTTCCCCGCAGCAACCATTTTCTCACTGCTGCAGCTGCGTGTTAGACGGCACCGCTGTTGCTGTGTGCGCTATACCTTGTTAATTTCAAGCCAATTTTCGCACAAATCTACAGATAGCTTGGGAGTAGGGAATAGTTGTGATTGCAGTCCTTTTAAGGACTAGGTTACAGCATTTCCTACGACTTTTATCAGGCAGGTCTGTGCTATTAAATAGATAGGTTGGGAGTAAAGACTAATTGTAATTGCAGTCCTTTTCAGGACTAAGTTACATCAGTTCCTATCAGTTTTTGCCAGGCAGGTCTGTGCCAGTGCTGTGCAAGTTTTTTTCACAGCATTTGGCTAAATCTAGCAAAGCAAATCCTTTTTGGCCTATTGCAGAGTGTGTTAGTCAGTGGAGTAGCCTATCTGTGTTGCAAGCTACACCACCTGTGTATAGAATACCATTTATTTCACTGCACCTAGTGAAGTAAAACCTTTTGGGCATAGCATCATTCTATTAGTCCATCTATACTAACCTCCACCAAGTTGCAAATTGAATATAATTTTTTTCTGCATCTAGCTCTGAAAAAATATTTGGGCTTCTAGCAGTGTGTGTGACATGGTCTATTAGTCCATCTATACTGACCTCCATCAGGTTGCAAATTGAATATAATTTTTTTCTGCATCTAGCTCTGAAAAAATATTTGGGCTTCTAGCAGTGTGTGGGACTTGGTCTATTAGTCCATCTATACTGACCTCCATCAGGTTGCAAATTGAATATAATTTTTTTCTGCATCTAGGTCTGAAAAAATATTTGGGCTTCTAGCTGTGTGTGGGACTTGTTCTATTAGTCCATCTATACTGACCTCCATCAGGTTGCAAATTCAATATAATTTTTTTCTGCATCTAGCTCTGAAAAAATATTTGGGCTTCTAGCAGTGTGTGGGACTTGGTCTATTAGTCCATCTATACTGACCTCCATCAGGTTGCAAATTAAAAAGAATTTTTATCTGCATCTAGCTCTGAAAAAATATTTAGGCTTCTAGCAGTGTGTGGGACTTGTTCTATTAGTCCATCTATACTCACCTCCATCAGGTTGCAAATTCAATATAATTTTTTTCTGCATCTAGCTCTGAAAAAATATTTCAGCTTCTAGCAGTGTGTGGGACTTGTTCTATAAGTCCATCTATACTAACCTCCACCCGGCTGCAAATTCAATATAATATTTTTCTGCATCGAGCTCTGAAAAAATATTTCAGCTTCTAGCAGTGTGTGGAACTTGTTCTATTAGTCCATCTATACTAACCTCCACCAGGTTGCAAATTGAATATAATTTTTTTCTGCATCTAGCTCTGAAAAAATATTTGGGCTTCTAGCAGTGTGTGGGACTTGGTCTATTAGTCCATCTATACTGACCTCCATCAGGTTGCAAATTAAAAATAATTTTTATCTGCATCTAGCTCTGAAAAAATATTTCGGCTTGTAGCAGTGTGTGGGACTTGTTCTATTAGTCCATCTATACTGACCTCCATCAGGTTGCAAATTCAATATAATTTTTTTCTGCATCTAGCTCTGAAAAAATATTTGGGCTTCTAGCTGTGTGTGGGACTTGTTCTATTAGTCCATCTATACTGACCTCAATCAGGTTGCAAATTGAATATAATTTTTTTCTGCATCTAGCTCTGAAAAAATATTTGGGCTTCTAGCTGTGTGTGGGACTTGTTCTATTAGTCCATCTATACTGACCTCCATCAGGTTGCAAATTCAATATAATTTTTTTCTGCATCTAGCTCTGAAAAAATATTTGGGCTTCTAGCTGTGTGTGGGACTTGTTCTATTAGTCCATCTATACTGACCTCCATCAGGTTGCAAATTGAATATAATTTTTTTCTGCATCTAGCTCTGAAAAAATATTTGGGCTTCTAACAATGTGTGGGACTTGGTCTATTAGTCCATCTATACTGACCTCCATCAGGTTGCAAATTGAATATAATTTTTTTCTGCATCTAGCTCTGAAAAAATATTTGGGCTTCTAGCTGTGTGTGGGACTTGTTCTATTAGTCCATCTATACTAACCTCCATCAGGTTGCAAATTCAATATAATTTTTTTCTGCATCTAGCTCTGAAAAAATATTTGGGCTTCTAGCAGTGTGTGGGACTTGGTCTATTAGTCCATCTATACTGACCTCCATCAGGTTGCAAATTAAAAAGAATTTTTATCTGCATCTAGCTCTGAAAAAATATTTAGGCTTCTAGCAGTGTGTGGGACTTGTTCTATTAGTCCATCTATACTCACCTCCATCAGGTTGCAAATTCAATATAATTTTTTTCTGCATCTAGCTCTGAAAAAATATTTCAGCTTCTAGCAGTGTGTGGGACTTGTTCTATAAGTCCATCTATACTAACCTCCACCAGGCTGCAAATTCAATATAATATTTTTCTGCATCGAGCTCTGAAAAAATATTTCAGCTTCTAGCAGTGTGTGGAACTTGTTCTATTAGTCCATCTATACTAACCTCCACCAGGTTGCAAATTGAATATAATTTTTTTCTGCATCTAGCTCTGAAAAAGTATTTGGGCTTCTAGCAGTTTGTGGGACTTGGTCTATTAGTCCATCTATACTGACCTCCATCAGGTTGCAAATTAAAAATAATTTTTATCTGCATCTAGCTCTGAAAAAATATTTTGGCTTGTAGCAGTGTGTGGGACTTGTTCTATTAGTCCATCTATACTGACCTCCATCAGGTTGCAAATTCAATATAATTTTTTTCTGCATCTATCTCTGAAAAAATATTTGGGCTTCTAGCAGTGTGTGGGACTTGGTCTATTAGTCCATCTATACTGACCTCCATCAGGTTGCAAATTGAAAATAATTTTTTTCTGCATCTAGCTCTGAAAAAATATTTAGGCTTCTAGCAGTGTGTGGGACTTGTTCTGTTAGTCCATCTATACTGACCTCCATCAGGTTGCAAATTCAATCTAATTTTTTATCTGCATCTAGCTCTGAACAAATATTTAGGCTTCTAGCAGTGTGTGGGACTTGGTCTATTAGTCCATCTATACTAACCTCCACCAGGTTGCAAATTAAAAATAATTTTTAACTGCATCTGACGCGCCCCCTGGGCCTGTGCTGCAGCTACTGTGCAGGGGGAATACCCGGAGCCGGATCGCTGGGGGTTGTAGTTCTCCGTGGCGGTGACCCGGTCCGTGCCCAGGGTGGTCAAACCAGTGGCAGTCTTAATGTTGTAACAAATGTCCGACTACGCCACCTGTGGATTGCGGTCAGTGGGGACCGCCGCTGCGCTGCAGACCGCTGAGGCTAATGTTGTATGCGCAGCCAAGAATGGGATAACTCCCCACGGGAGAAGTATTGCCTCAGGGCAGCTAGTGTGGATGATGGTGGTGATGGTGTGAGCGTCCCAGTACTTATGGTGCTGGTGCGGTGAGGAATCACAGAGACGTGCAGTTGCAGTTTTCAAAGCTTTACTCACGGTTGTTATTCTGGTCACTTGTGCACATGAGGGACCGCCTGAGCCGTGCTGCGTTCACCAGGCAAGGGACTCGGTCAACTCCCAGGCAATTCCAGAATGTGGTTCAGAGCTCCCCTCTCTTCCTTTCTACTGGCCGTCCCCACCAGTGACCCACCTTTGTCCAGCTTCCTCGGGCCTTCTGTTGGCGAAACCTCTCCCGGTTTCCCTGACCCTATGCGGTATGCCTTTCTGGTGGATGTAGTGAGGGGTCGCACCAAGATGTGGTCACAACCTCCGGTTTTGGCTGAGGATTAGTCACCTCCACCAATTTGGGTTCCGGTACCCTGCTCTGCCAACCCTTCACCCAGTATCTCCTCTGGGCATATGGGGTTCCTTCTGCCTTCGTGTCTCTGGGCCTTTCTCTGTGTTCCTTGCTTCCTTTCTCCTCTGTTCCAGTTCCTTTCTTACTTTCCTTTCCGTTCCTTCTCCTCTCTCTCTCTGCTGCTTCTGGCCTCCACTCCAGGCCTGCCTCTGGAGCTGGGCCCAGACTGAGCCACAGCTCCCTGTCAGCCCTCTCTGGCTGAGCTTCTCTCTTCTTCTCCTCCTCTCTGAACTGAACACTGATCTAAGATGGTGCCCACTTTATATACCTCCCTCTATGTGTGAGCCCAGGTGACTAGCAACCAATGGGCTCCTATCTATGCCCAGAAACCCACCCCTATCTGCTCCTACACCACTGGTTGTACTTTCCCCTCCCCACTCCAGCCAGGAACAGATGCTGTCGTGCCTGCACTTCTGTCTAGTGGGAGCACCGTTGAGCTGTCCCTCGGAAATGGGGTGTGTGTGGTGCATGCAGCCTACCGAGCCCTGGTCCACACTCCATCCTTACCCGGGAGTGGAATATCACACCTCTGGTCTGAGGTGCAATACCCCTGTAGCAGCCGAGCCCTCGGGGTGCTACATTCCCCCCTGGTAAATCACAGCACGTCCTCGGGCTGGAAAAGAGCAAAGACAATTCAAAAACATGCAATACTTTTTCAAAACTTTTCACATTAGAAACCGGCCGGCATTATTCAACTTCCCTTTATGGGAAACACTTTCTCTTTACTAAACATTATACTGCACTTTTAATATTACTGGAACTCTTTTGTCATATAACATTTTCTAGCAGCATATAAAACTACTCAGCATATCAAACTTTTTCTGGTAAAACATTTTAGTAAATTCTCTTCTTCACTGGCCACTGTGCAACTTGCGACCAGGTAAAGGTGCAACAGTCCATTTAATTCCGAGGTAGGCATTGCAGTGTTTGTATAAAACCAGTAGGGGGCGCTTTAAGAAGCGCAACTATATACAAGGGATGGCCGCTCTCAGTCCTCGGCCAGTGGGGATAGGGGAACGGCTGCTCACAGTCCTCAGCCTGGTTAGGGATTAGGGGCAATTTTTAAACAGTCAACAGTTCACTATTTGTCCCAACGGGGACCACACTTTCACAAACGGGAACAGTTCCATTTTACCGTTTACTGGTAACGGTGTCCTCCTGATGCTCTTTCCTCGTACTCTTCAGACCCGTCCGGGCCTTCTTGGCACTCGGGGTCCGAGTGGTACCGCTCCTCCTCTTATCCTCTGGACATGAAGGGCATACCATCCCTTTAGGTCTCGGTGTCGGGTGTAGGACACCAAGTCTCCTGGAAACAGATCCCGTTCCGGATGGCCCTCTGGCAGGTGACTCTCCACATCCCTCCCGTCAACATGGATGTCTGTGGCGGTGGCAGAGTCCCAAATGAACCCCCACCCTTTCTTCAGGTGGAACTTCACCATGGTCCCAGGTGTTTTAGGACCGCGTGCTGCATGGGGGTTCCGGCGGGTGCGCGTCTTCTCCTCCGCGCTTCGGGCCTGCAGCTGCTCCCTCTTCTGACGCCGTGCCTGCTCCTCCTCCGGACCTGCCAGTTGAGCATACAGGTCCGTGCCCAGGGGTGGTGGTTTCGAGACCGGGGGCACACGCGGTTGGGAGGCGCCTGGGGAGATCAGGCCTTGCGACCAGGCCGGTGGTCGTCTGCTGGTCGTGCCCTGGAGTGGCACCGCCAAGGCAGGGGGCGCTGGTGAGGCAGCGGCGCCCGGGTGTACTAGGCCTTGCATCCCGGCCTGTGACGTCTCCTGCTTTACGGCGCCCGGGTTCAGAGGGCACAGCGCTGGGTGGGGCGTGTCAGCGACGCTTGCAGCCTGAGGCCTAGCTGGCGGCGGTGGAGGCGAGGTGTCAGGTACGGTCCCCGGGGCTTCGGGTCCTGCAACGGAGGGTGGGGGCAGGCTGGTGATCTCAGGGCTTGGGGTGATGACGTCCCCGTTACCTGCCTCGGCCTCCGTGGCTTCCTCCGCGGCGTCGTCCGCAGCCGCCGGTCCATCTTCTCTGCCCTCAGCGGCAGGCGCGCTGCTTGGTCCTCGCGGTGTCTCCTGCTGGCCGGTTACGTGCTGCCAGGCCAGCTCCTCCTTCCACCTGGCAAACACATCTCGCTGCGCCCGGACCATCCTCCGGTCCAAGTCCTCCAGCGCAGCCTGCGCACGCTCCGGGTCTCTGGGGAGCTGCGTCAGGGTCTCCACCAGGCTGTATGGTGGTGCAGCCTGCAGCAGGCTCCGGACCAAGGTGTTGGTACTGCTGGGCGCTTCCTCCATTTCCGGGTGCGGTCTGTCCAGACTGATCCAGGCCGCACCCAGCCCCTCAGTTTTCTTTCCTATCCGCCCCCATGGGGGTTGGTCTTGGGGGCATCTGCTGACAATCACCTTCAGGGGCAGCCCCCCCACGTTGATGGACATCTCCACTGCTGCATTCATGGCTGGTGGGGGCGGGCTCCTTCTTTAGTGCCATTCTGGGACCTGGCCCACGATGGGAGGTGGCTTCCTGCTGTCCTTTGGTGCGCACATAATGGCGTCCGCTCTGCCAGGGCGGGAAAAACTGATGAAGATGGCGGGAAACGGTCCAAGATGGCGTCTGATGGCGGGAATCGGCTCCGGATGGCGGAAAACGACTCCGGACGGCGGAAAACTTCTTTTTAAGGTACATGTGCAGTTTTCTTCAGGCACGCAATACCCGCTTGTGGCGGGTTGGTAATGATCCTGCCGACTACGCCAAAGTTGACGCGCCCCCTGAGCCTGTGCTGCAGCTACTGTGCAGGGGGAATACCCGGAGCCGGATCGCTGGGGGTTGTAGTTCTCCGTGGCGGTGACCCGGTCCGTGCCCAGGGTGGTCAAACCAGTGGCAGTCTTAATGTTGTAACAAATGTCCGACTACGCCACCCGTGGATTGCGGTCAGTGGGGACCGCCGCTGCGCTGCAGACCGCTGAGGCTGATGTTGTATGCGCAGCCAAGAATGGGATAACTCCCCACGGGAGAAGTATTGCCTCAGGGCAGCTAGTGTGGATGATGGTGGTGATGGTGTGAGCGTCCCAGTACTTATGGTGCTGGTGCGGCGAGGAATCACAGAGACGTGCAGTTGCAGTTTTCAAAGCTTTACTCACGGTTGTTATTCTGGTCACTTGTGCACATGAGGGACCGCCTGAGCCGTGCTGCGTTCACCAGGCAAGGGACTCGGTCAACTCCCAGGCAATGCCAGAATGTGGTTCAGAGCTCCCCTCTCTTCCTTTCTACTGGCCGACCGCACCAGTGACCCACCTTTGTCCAGCTTCCTCGGGCCTTCTGTTGGCGAAACCTCTCCCGGTTTCCCTGACCCGATGCGGTATGCCTTTCTGGTGGATGTAGTGAGGGGTCGCACCAAGATGTGGTCACAACCTCCGGTTTTGGCTGAGGATTAGTCACCTCCACCAATTTGGGTTCCGGTACCCTGCTCTGCCAACCCTTCACCCAGTATCTCCTCTGGGCATATGGGGTTCCTTCTGCCTTCGTGTCTCTGGGCCTTTCTCTGTGTTCCTTGCTTCCTTTCTCCTCTGTTCCAGTTCCTTTCTTACTTTCCTTTCCGTTCCTTCTCCTCTCTCTCTCTGCTGCTTCTGGTCTCCACTCCAGGCCTGCCTCTGGAGCTGGGCCCAGACTGAGCCACAGCTCCCTGTCAGCCCTCTCTGGCTGAGCTTCTCTCTTCTTCTCCTCCTCTCTGAACTGAACACTGATCTAAGATGGTGCCCACTTTATATACCTCCCTCTATGTGTGAGCCCAGGTGACTAGCAACCAATGGGCTCCTATCTATGCCCAGAAACCCACCCCTATCTGCTCCTACACCAATGGGTGTACTTTCCCCTCCCCACTCCAGCCAGGAACAGATGCTGTCGTGCCTGCACTTCTGTCTAGTGGGAGCACCGTTGAGCTGTCCCTCGGAAATGGGGTGTGTGTGGTGCATGCAGCCTACCGAGCCCTGGTCCACACTCCATCCTTACCCGGGAGTGGAATATCACACCTCTGGTCTGAGGTGCAATACCCCTGTAGCAGCCGAGCCCTCGGGGTGCTACACATCTAGCTCTGAAAAATTATTTCAGCTTGTAGCAGTGTGTGGGACTTGTTCTATTAGTCCATCTATACTAACCTCCACCAGCTTGCAAATTCAATCTAATTTTTTATCTGCATCTAGCTCTGAAAAAATATTTAGGCTTCTAGCAGTGTGTGGGACTTGTTCTATTAGTCCATCTATACTAACCTCCACCAGGTTGCAAATTCAAAATAATATTTTTCTGCATCGAGCTCTGAAAAAATATTTCAGCTTCTAGCATTGTGTGGGACTTGTTCTATTAGTCCATCTATACTAACCTCCACCAGGTTGCAAATTAAAAATAATTTTTATCTGCATCTAGCTCTGAAAAAATATTTAGGCTTCTAGCAGTGTGTGGGACTTGTTCTATTAGTCCATCTATACTAACCTCCACCAGGTTGCAAATTCAATATAATATTTTTCTGCATCTAGCTCTGAAAAAATATTTCGGCTTGTAGCAGTGTGTGGTACTCATTGTATTAGGCCATCTATACCAAGCTCCACCAGCTTTGAAATTAATAATAATTTTTAGCTGCATCTAGCCCTGAAAATAATTTTTCTTCCCAATAGTGGTAGCAATAGAAATATGGGGCGCGCGCCTGGCTAACAAAAATATATGCTTCATAACAAAAACACCAGCCTAGCGCACTGCATTAATAAGATGGCATCATCGTCTCTCCCAGTGCTAGGCTCCATAGACTTACATTAAAAAAGCTAATTCCGGGTCACACATAGAATACAGTGTGATCTAGATAGTCTAAATAGCCATCAGGTGACTCATAAAAGGACCAGAGTGGCACTGGATAAGGAAAAGGATGGCGATCATTGAGTATATAAACACACTGACACTACACTAACATTTAGTGAATAAAAGTTATCTGGAATGGTTATTTAATATTTGCAGAAAAATCTGCTTTTATTTAAAATCCCACCAAGGACTAGAGATGAGCGTTGTTCGACTCGAACTGTTCGCCAATCTCAAATTCGAGCTGTTTTGGGCGGTGTTCGAGGCGTTCGGCGAACACGAACGATTTGAAAAAAATTCGGCTGTTTGAGGTTATGTTCGATAACTGTTCGTGCACCAAAATCATAACTGGATTTTTTCTCAGTAATGCTGAAAATTAATGTTAATACGCAGTTTGAGTGTACAGCGGGGTGGGGGGAGGGGCAGGGGATGGATCTCTGCAGGAATTATGAAGATTTCCATTTTTTTTTCTCTTTCCCACATTTACAGTGGGGAGGTGCAATTTGTCAGCCTATCAACAGCGCACACACGGAGCGAACTGCTTTTTTTCACAAAAGCCATGGCATGTGTCATTGGCAGTGTATGTCACATGTCCTTGCCCTATAAGACCCAGCCATTTTCCCTGTAGCCACCATTTTCTCACTGCTGCAGCTGCGTGTTAGACGGCACCGCTGTTGCTGTGTGCGCTATACCTTGTTAATTTCAAGCCAATTTTCGCACAAATCTACAGATAGCTTGGGAGTAGGGAAGAGTTGTGATTGCAGTCCTTTTCAGGACTAAGTTACATCAGTTCCTATCAGTTTTTGTCAGGCAGGTCTGTGCCAGTGCTGTGCAAGTTTTTTTGACAGCATTTGGCTAAATCTAGCAAAGCAAATCCTTTTTGGCCTATTGCAGAGTGTGTTAGTCAGTGGAGTAGCCTATCTGTGTTGCAAGCTACACCACCTGTGTATAGAATACCAATTTTTTTCTGCACCTAGTGAAGTAAAACCTTTTGGGCATAGCATCATTCTATTAGTCCATCTATACTAACCTCCACCAGGTTGCAAATTGAATATAATTTTTTTCTGCATCTAGCTCTGAAAAAATATTTCGTCTTCTAGCAGTGTGTGGAACTTGTTCTATTAGTCCATCTATACTTACCTCCATCACGTTGCAAATTAAAAATAATTTTTATCTGCATCTAGCTCTGAAAAAATATTTGGGCTTCTAGCAGTGTGTGGGACTTGTTCTATTAGTCCGTCTATACTGACCTCCATCAGGTTGCAAATTCAATATAATTTTTTTCTGCATCTAGCTCTGAAAAAATATTTGGGCTTCTAGCAGTGTTTGGGACTTGGTCTATTAGTCCATCTATACTGACCTCCATCAGGTTGAAAATTGAAAATAATTTTTTTCTGCATCTAGCTCTGAAAAAATATTTGGGTTTCTAGCAATGTGTGGGACTTGGTCTATTAGTCCATCTATACTGACCTCCATCAGGTTGCAAATTGAATATAATTTTTTTCTGCATCTAGCTCTGAAAAAATATTTAGGCTTCTAGCAGTGTGTGGGACTTGTTCTATTAGTCCATCTATACTAACCTCCACCAGGTTGCAAATTAAAAATAATTTTTATCTGCATCTAGCTCTGAAAAAATATTTAGGCTTCTAGCAGTGTGTGCGACTTGTTCTATTAGTCCATCTATACTAACCTCCACCAGGTTGCAAATTCAATATAATATTTTTCTGCATCGAGCTCTGAAAAAATATTTCAGCTTCTAGCAGTGTGTGGGACTT
The DNA here is from genome assembly GCF_046119375.1 of Phyllobates terribilis. Classification (NCBI taxonomy): domain Eukaryota; kingdom Metazoa; phylum Chordata; class Amphibia; order Anura; family Dendrobatidae; genus Phyllobates; species Phyllobates terribilis. The sequence goes on along the minus strand of NW_027362764.1, from coordinate 265,908,340 downwards.
GTTCTATTAGTCCATCTATACTAACCTCCACCAGGTTGTAAATTCAATCTAATTTTTTATCTGCATATAGCTCTGAAAAAATATTTAGGCTTCTAGCAGTGTGTGGGACTTGGTCTATTTGTCCATCTATACTAACCTCCACCTGGTTGCAAATTAAAAATAATTTTTATCTGCATCTAGCTCTGAAAAAATATTTAGGCTTCTAGCAGTGTGTGGGACTTGTTCTATTAGTCCATCTGTACTAACCTCCACCAGGTTGCAAATTCAATATAATATTTTTCTACATCTAGGTCTGAAAAAATATTTAGGCTTCTAGCAGTGTGTGGTACTCATTGTATTAGGCCATCTATACCAAGCTCCTCCAGCTTTGAAATTAATAATAATTTTTAGCTGCATCTAGCCCTGAAAATAATTTTTCTTCCCAATAGTGGTAGCAATAGAAATATGGGGTGCTCCTGGCTAACAAAAATATACGCTTCATAATAAAAAACACCAGCCTAGCGCACTGCATTAATAAGATGGCATCATCGTCTCTCCCAGTGCTAGGCCTACTACGCAGGCTAGCATTTCTGTGCCTAAAACACAATGTATGGGTCCGCGCTATCCACTATGCTGAGGGGTCTAAAGCTGCTGCTAACGCTTTATAACAATTCAATTGGCAGATTTTCACAGAGCTCTTCCACAACGCCCACCCATTGGGCAACAGTTGCCCACCCTCCCTATGAGATCTAGTGGCGAATAGTTGATGCCATTAATCAGAGCATCAGTTGCCCCGTCGACGTGGCAAGCATACGGTAAGGCATGGGAAGAGTGGACACGACTAGTAGCAGGCCGACGGGTTGACCAATGTGAACAAGCTAGATCACAAGTCACCATAGAATTTCTCCACCAGCTAATGATGAGGGGCATATCAGGGGCGTCAGCGCACCGGTGTCTGACCGGAGTAGCACTTCACTTCCAACTACTGAATTGGGGAGATGTGACAAAGATTCATCATCAGACAATCCATAAAAGGGTGGAAAAGGGGTCAGCCAAGTCAGGAGTGTAGACGTCCCGTCCCGTGTCACTAAAACTGATTTCTCACATCATATCCCTAACACCATTAACATGACACTCACAATTTGAAGCAACACTACTGTATACTGCATTTGGATCGCCTTCTTCGGGGCGCTATGCATAAGCGAATTAGTCCCTCAATCCAAAATTACCACCAGTGGAGGCTTATTACACCAGGACGTAGTCATAGCCAATAATGCAATACGTCTACGCATACACCAATCGAAAACGGTTCCAGCGGGCAGGGGCACTTGGGTACTTCTACAACCCACAAACGGTACACTGAGTCGGGTAACAATAGTAAAAACATATCTAACCATCAGATCACAAAGTAATTTCTTCCTATCACACATTGATGGAATGCCATTATCAAGATACCAGTTCCAAGCTATATTTAATAAATGCATAACATCGGCAGGGAACCACCCCAAAGATTACGGGACACACTCATTCCGAATAGGCGCGGCCACGGAAGCAGCAAGAGCAGGACTGTCAGAAACGGAAGTTCAGAGGATAGGGAGATGGCGATCCACGTGTTTGGCGAGATACATAAGACCGGACTTGTTATCCTAACGTGGTTTGTTTCTTTTACAGGTGACGCTAAGCCAACAGTGTGGGTGATAGGCCACTCGTATATATATTGGGAAGAAAAAAGGGCGAAAGTCCGCCCAGGCGGGAGGAAATTAGAGTTTCATAACACATATTTCAACTGGAGAGGTATTAGAGGCCTGCTATGGCCACAGGTACTAATGGAGGTAATCAAGGTAGGGAGAGAGGCAAGAGGTCCGGTCAGCTTAGTTATACAGGCCAGGGGAAACAACCTAGGTCATCACAAGAGTGCATAACTAATGGCAATAATGAAACTAGACACTGAGCGCTTCAGAGAATTTTTCACAAAACTAGCTATAGTATGGTCAGAGATTGTGCCGATAGCTGTATGGCAAGGTGCGCGAGACATCACGGCCATCGAACGGACAAGGCGGGTAATAAATATTCGGATGGCAAAATTTAGAAGAGACAGAGGCGGTGTAGTGATATGACACCGACAACTGGAAGGAGATAAAGCAGGCCTCATACGGCCCGACGGTGTTCACTTAATGGATATTGGACTGGACATATTCCTGTCAGGACTCCAGGACGGAGTGGAACAAGCGTTAAGAGTGATGGGTGGGGGTCAGAGTCCTGCATACGAGTACGCAGGATCCTCCGTGGCCTGGAAATAGAAAGGACATGTTGGAGAGTTACACTTGTTGGCCAACTTGCCGGAGTGGAGACCCAGGGCATGCTGCAACAAGCTGAATTATTTTAGAAATAAAATGCCTTTCTAATGGAATGAGTATAAAGAGTTAATAAAACTGTGACCGATCCTCACCCATCCAGTTCTAAGAGTTACATTATTGTATTGTCAAGGAAAGGGGGGCGGTAGGGGGGCTGAGCGTCTGGGTTTGGTTGGGGGTCCCCACAGTCTGCCTAGGCTAGATGCATTTAAAATTCTTATTAGATACACAGGCGGTGCAGCTTGCTTCGCAGCTGGGCTACTATGCCCAAAGTATTGCCTAGGCTAGATGCAGTTAAAAATTCTACGTTGACTAGGAGACACTGAAGATTTGGAGCAGACCTCTGAGTAAACAGCTCTTCAGACTCAACCATCTGTGTTACCCCAAGCCATAGTGTATGTAATTTCTTACAGTTAAAAGGGGGGCGGGGGAGCGACCCAACCCACCTGGAATTGACGATGCCAACGTCACATAAGACACAGCAAGGGGGCTCCAAAAAGAGTCTCCATTTTTTCCCAAAATTGTGGCACAGACACCACTTAACTCTAGAACGCATACCTGGGGCCTCGCAGGCCCGCCCTGTTAATTGTTTTCTATTTTCTGCAAGATTACTTTAGTTAGAATTTTGAAACTCTAGGTATTCTTCATGTATATAGTTGTTTGTCATTTGAGTTTGCGCTATTCCATGTTATTTGCACACGGGCCTAAAAGGCCCCAGGTATGTGAAAGTGTAGATTTTTATGGTCATGCGTTCTAGGGTTAAGTGGCATCAATTGCCCCACAGTTGCTTAAAACGGTTGGTGAGGTGATTTTACCAAATCCAAGGATGACACAGGGGTAGAAAAGTCCTTGCAAATCCATGATTTGTTCATCTTTATGAATGTGAGTCTGTCTACATTCTCAGTGGACAGCCGCGTGCGCTTATCTGTCAGCACACCACCAGCAGCGCTGAACACACGTTCAGAGAGAACGCTGGCTGCAGGGCATGACAAGATCTCCAAGGCGTGAGTGGCGAGCTCCGGCCATTTTTCCAGATTGGAATCCCAAAATGAGCAAGGGTCCAGTGACACAGTCATGGCTTCGATGTTCACTTGGAGATACTCCTGTACCATCCTCTCTAGGCATTGACTATGTGTCAGACTTCTTGTCTCCTGTGGCCTTGCAAAGGATGGTCTAAAAAAGTGGTGAAACGATTCCACAAAATTGCTGTTACCAGCAGATACTGTGTTACTGTTACGGTTTGAGTGATGAAGACTCGACAGTCCCACGGTTGGCAAGTTAGAACTGTGAGATTCACTACGTGCACCACTGGTGTTTTGTGGAAAAGCACATGTAAGATTCTGCAACAGCGTCTGCAGATACTCCTGCATGCGTCAATCCCTTTTTATGGCACGAATTATTTCGGCAAATTTACTTTTGGACCGGGGATCTAAGAGTGTGGCAACCCGAGGGTCATGTTGCAGGTAGTGCAGCAAGAAGGCACTCATGTGTCTTGCGCATCCAGGAGGACCAAGTCCTTGTTGTGTTGGTAGCGAGGTAAGAATCATGCTTCCTTCCTCTGCCCTCTCCCCCCAACCTCGCACAACAGAAATGTGATCAAGGTCTCCCTCATCTGATGAGTCTTCCATGCCCATCGCCAGTTTGTCCTCCACTTCTTCCTCGGCTCCTGCACCTTCCTCAACAGTTTGGCTGCTACCATGCGCCCTGGTTAATCCCTCTCCCCCACCCTCCCATGCCTGCCGCCTTGGTGCTGCCAACCGTCTGGACCTTGGAGATGTTATCCCTTCCGCATACGACTCCTCCTCTACTTCCTCCACCTTCTCTTGTCCCACCACCTGACTCTGAATTCTGTTTAATGTGTGCTCCAGCATGTAAATCACCAGAATAGTCATGCTGATAATGGCATCGTCGTCAGCACTAAACATCTTCGTCGCCATTTCAAAACTGTGCAGAAGGGTGTGTGGCGCCCCTGAGGGTTCAGTCGCCACAGAGTTACTGCATCTCACCCAGAGGTGTGGTATCTCACCCTCAGGTAAGGAAGGCGTATGGCTCGGGACCCTAACACCTGCATCCAACACATACCCGCAGTGGGGCTAGGGCGAGATTGCTCCTAAGGGAGAGCACAGTCCCAGGTCCCTAGCTGGTGGGAGGGTCCTATGTAGTGGGTGCTTAGGGGAGCAGCTTATTGGAGCACATGACAGGGAGAGTATAAATAGGAAGCCATCTTAGAAAGAGCAAGCCAGTCAGAGGAGGAAAAGTGACAGGAGCAGAGGCTCGGCATGAGCTCTGCTCATGAGGCGGGCCTAGCCTGGGAGGCCCAGGACTGAAGGAGAGAAGAGAGGAGTGGAGCAGGAAGGCTCCAGGAACCGAAGGGACCCTAGGGCTATGGGCCATGCAGAAGGCCACCCGTACTCCCGCTGCTACCAGGAGGTAGAGGGGTCAGGCCAGGGGAACCGGTCCCTCAACTAGCGGCGAAACAGCAAGGCTCAACTAGAAACCGAGGCTGCAGCATTTCATGTACTGCAGACCAAAGTCCACACCAGTCTCACTAAGAAGGTAGCCACATAGGACCCAGGGGACGGAACACACGTCGCCCCCCAAGGCCCGAGGATACTGGACAGAAGTGTCACTGGGTGTGAGGTGCAGGGAGAAGGCCAGAGAAAGGACACACAGAAGGGGGTCCTGCTAAGTACTCCGGAGCTATCTGGGGGTGGACTGAGCCCCTCACTGAGTACGCACAGCACGATGGGGGAGATTGCTCTGGTACCTGTAATCTGGACTGCAACAATTGTGAGTAAAGATCTTGGGACTGCATCACACGGACTCTGTGTTCATTACTGACTCCCTGCACTACAACCACCATCATCCACCCACACTGCCCCGAAGCTACACTCTTCCTGTGGTGAGTAATAATACCATTGCTGCAAAACCACCAGCTTCAGAGGACTGTTCCGCAGCGGCGGCCCCTTTGGCCGCACTCCACAGGTGGCGTAGTCGGACATTATAAAATCCATATATACAAATTACCCTTGGATTGACCGCCCTGAGTCACGGACCGGGTCACCGCCACAGTGACTACAACCCCCAGCGTCTACCGGCCCAGCTCAGGGTACCCCACGGCCCAGGGGGCGCGTCAACTTCATAGGTCCCTGATTTGAGACCACTCCTGCAGGGTGATTTGCCCCACCTCTGGATCTCGTTGGCCCAGGCTATACGTCAGAACGTATTGCACCAGGGCTTGTCGGTGCTGCCACAGTCGCTGCAACATGTGCAGAGTTCAATTCCACCGTGTCGGCTCATCGCATTTCAGCCGGTAAACTGGCAGGCCCAACGACTTCTGTAGAGATGTAAGTCGTTGAGCTGCAGGATGCGAAGTGAGCACACAGCGACCGTGCCCTCTGCAGAAAGCCATCTAGTTCGGGATAGTGGGCTAAAAATTGCTGGACAACCAGGTTCAACACGTGAGCCATACAAGGCACGTGTGTGACATTGCCTCGGCGAAGGGCCGCACCCAGGTTTGCAGCATTGTCACACACGGTCTTCCCTGGTTGCAGGTCCAGTGGAGACAACCATTCATGAAACTGGGTCTCCAGAGCTGACCACAACTCCTCAGCTGTGTGACTCACATTTCCCAGACATTTCAAATGCATAGTAAGGAGGTGTGCAGGATTCCTTCTGCGCAGTTAGAAAGCAAGTGCATTACCAGACAGGCTTTGGGTGCAGGTGGAGGACCGAGAGGAGGTTGAGGAGGCAGAAGCAGTGGAGGAACTTCGAGATAAAGAGGATTGACGCACAACTCGTGGGGACGGTAAGACTTGGACAGCAGCCCCTTGTCCTGCTGTCACCATAGTTACCCAGTGCCCAGTCAGCGACATGTAACGCCCCTGTCCATGCCTACTCGTCCAAGTGTCTGTGGTGAAATGCACCCTGTCACACACAGAGTTTCTCAAAGAAGCGGTGATGTTGTGTGCGACATGCTGGTGGAGCGCAGGCACACCTTTCTTTGAGAAGTAGTGCTGACTGGGCATCAGGTACTGGGGCACTGCGACGGACATAAGGTCTCGAAAATCCACTGTGTCCTCCAGGCAGAAAGGCAGCATTTCTGTAGCCAACAGCTTGCAGATGGTGAAATTCAACCTCTTAGCTTTCTCATGGCTAGGAGGAAATGGTCTTTTACTTTTCCACATCTGAGGGACCGAGGGCTGGCTGTTGTGCTTAGACGGGGTTGAGTAGGGTGTCCCCGGCAAACTGCCGGTCTGTGAGGAAGATGCAGGCGGACCTGTTAGGTTGCCTTGATCCAAAGGTGGTGCTCTCGATGTCGGAGAGCGCTGAACACCAGCAGGTGTTTCCACTTCCCAATGAACTGACGACCTGCCAATCACACTGGCTGTTGCGGGTAAAGAGGTGGCAGGTCTGCGTCCAAAAACATGTGTGACTGCTGACCCCCAGTCACAGAGGATGAAGAGGCTGCGGATGCACAAGATGGGGCAGACAGTGGTTGGCCCAGCCCGCTAGGCCGCATTGTAGCACAGCGAGCTTCCCACTGCAACTTATGCTTCATATCCATGTGACGGTACATGCATGAAGTACTCAAACTATGGATTTTTTGGCCTGTACTTAGCTTTTGGTGACAAATATTACAGATAACACGAGTTGGGTCATCCTTATCGATCTGAATAAATGCCCAGGCTATGCAAGGCTTAGAGCCCATGCGACCTGAAGAGCCACTACGACTTGTGGTCAGAGGCAGAGTTGTGGTTGAGGATGCAGTTGTTGATGCGCTTCCAGTATTCCGTCTCTGTCCAGGAAGGCGCAACCTAACCTCGTCGTCAATAGCATCTGTGACGCCCCGCAGCGCTTGGTATCACAGATCCTAGAAGAGTGCATTGATGGAATCCTCCACAAGAGGCCCCCGTAAACATTCACACATCTCCACCTTCCACCTCAGACCAGCAGAGGGAGCACATTAGGGATATAAATAGGGAAGGTGGAGCTAGGCAGTTCAGTTCCTCTGAAGAGTTCCTGCAGTAGAGAAGCCTAAGAGAGGTCAGTCTGCAGTAGAGCTCAGTCTAGTCTAGAGAACTCAGTTAATAGTTCAGCAGTGGAGCACGAGGCTCCTGCTAGCTAGATTCAGGGAGACCAGATAGAGCTTAAGGTGTGCCGGCGCCATAAGATCGGTGAAGCGCGGCAAGCTGCCGTTAGTGTGTATAGCCTAGTGAGGGCCCGAGTAGGCCGAAGGCGAGTGGCGAGTTAGTACATAAGGGGCAGAGGAACTTAACCAGCTCACCCCGAAGCATTTACCGGACACCGGATCCGAGCTTACCGGGATCTCTATGACCCTGTAAGGCATAACCGGAATCCCTGGAGAACTACAAGTCCCAGGATCGCTAAGGTGCTGATACGTAACAGAGCCAGGAGACGCTTAGGCCCCGCATACTGGGAGCGTGAATTCCAAGAGAAGGCCCTACCACAAGGTCAGCCAGCGCAGGACAGAGACAAAGTTAGGCCTAGCTCCAGGCAGGTCAGAAACTTACTACGCAGAGGCAAGAAACAGGAGGCCCTACACCCGCTCATTGAGGAGGATCCTGATATGCACCCTTCACCCTACAGTGCTCCGGGATGTGCCTGAATTTCCACCAGTGAAAGGTACTGAAGTGACTACTGTGTCCGTTCCCATTCTTGCTCTGACCCAGCTGGGTCTCGCCTGTCCTGCATTCCCCCTGCATACGCTGCCCTGAGACCTAGCTCCACCTGTGGGGAGCTATACAATCGAGCTGCCTTATCACCGGCCTCAGTGGACTGCTTCTCACCAGATGCCACAGGTGGCGTCACGAACTCTTATAAAATTAACAATTATCCACCCTTTTAAAGAGTGACCCCAGGGTACGGGCCAGGGAGTCGACCACCGCGACATCCCCAAGGCCAGGCAAAGGCCCAGGTACCGAGTCATCCCCATCCCCTGGGCTAGTCACATCCTCCTCCACCTCCTCTGCTGACCTCATCGAATGGCTGACTGTGGGTTGACAGTAAGTGGGATCTCCAACCTCGTCATCATCACCCTGTGTGTTCTCACACCCGTCGTCCTCAGAGCCAGCCTCTTCCTGCCCTGACCGAAAAGTCAAGTTGTCACTCCAATCAGGTATTTGAGTTTCATCATCGTTTTCCTCATTGTCTCCACCAACAGGAGTTACAGTTTGGGAACGAGGGTCTACATTATGCTCAGAACCTTCTTCATCTGGTCCTGGATCCGACTTATAAAGATTCTGGGCATCAGTGCAGATCATTTCCTCATCTGGATTAACAGAAGCTCTGGAGCAGACCTCCGTTTCCCAGGCTATAGTATGAGTAAACAGCTGTGCAGACTCAACCATCTGTGTTACCCCATACTCAGACGGGCAGCTGGAGACTTGGGAGCTGTGAGGAAGCAAGTGCGATTGGGGTGACACCTCTGAGGACTGGAGTATTTGTGATGTTGAAATTGAGGTGGTGGAGAGCCCACTTGAAGGAGCACTTGATATCCGTTGAAGCACCTGCTGTTTTTGTGCCTCATCTGGAATTTGTAGCGATGGGCGTGTCCGTAAGAAAGGGATCGTATCACATTGTCCACGAAAAGAAGTCGACATTTTAGTTTGGCTGGAAGATGGTCTTTCTTCTGCAGATGTTACTCCCCCCCCCACCGTGGGGGGGCTCGACCCACCAGCGGACAGGCACCAGAATTGGGAGAGGGGGGCTGGCCGTCAGGGTCCACCGCGGCTCTGGCACAAACCCGGCGACACGGAGGTGGCACGGGCAGGAGCGGACTGGCCGTGTCGGCTTCTCACTTTTTGGATTTTAGAAGGGCATGACATGCCTATATCTGTGTCTCCCCCTCCTTTCACTCCTCCACCTCTTTTCTTTTCGCATGACTATATGTACTTGTCACTTTTCCATGTGTTAGTTATGTCTTCTGAGCAGTTTGTCAGCTTTTGGACACCTTTGAAGGTGTTTTCTATGTGTTTCTATGTGTTTTTGTTTGCCTGCCATTGGTTTTAACGGTGTTCGAAGGTGTTCGACGAACAGTTCGACGAACAGTTCGGCGAACACAAGGGTGTTCGACGAACCGAACCGAACTCGAACACTACGGGTGTGGCTCAACACTACCAAGGACAACATCTGCAAGGAGTTTGTATGTTCTCCCCGTGTTTGCGTAGGTTTCCTCCGGGTTCTCCGGTTTCCTCCCACACTCCAAAAGACATACTGATAGGGAATTTAAATTGTGAGCCCCAATGGGGACAGTACCCATAATGTCTGTAAAGCGCTGTGGAATTAATGGTGCTAGATAAGTGAGTAAAATAAATAAATAAATACATATGCAAATTAGGGTTTTTAGGCGCACCCTTGGCATGGACTATGTCTTTGTGCACTATTTCACCTTCCTATTTGCATATTAAAGCTAGTCCCTTGTCTAAAACCAGTTAGCGTTCTGCGCTTTTGATGTGAATTGACACTGGAGGAGCACAGCAGCACACTCCAAGTGTCAGTGCACCAGATTCCCGCCTGTCTGCGTCCGCTACTCGATGCCCTCAGAAGTGTGGCTGATTAAAATAAGCTTGTGAGTCTGAACTTGCACAAAGTCATTGGAGGAGCATAGAAGTGTGCTCCAAGTGTCAGTGTGAGCACACACAATGTGACTGTGTGTGTTCCGATGTTCTCTTTCATCATAGTCATTCATTTTCCCTTTTCTTTTCCAATCTAGCTAGACCACCATGACAACTTCTTCCATCCATAAATCGTCCCTGCAAAATGTAACTATGAGACATCTTTGGCTTACTGATTTTACCCACACCTTCCTCACATTCCCGACCTCTACACAAACCAAAAAGTGCCATGAGTGCCCTAGATGAAAATAATGCCCTCTCAGTGCCTTATACAGTAACAATATTCTCTTTTAATCCCCCCACACAATAACAGTGCCCCTCTGTGACCCTACACTGTACTAATGTTCCCTCTGTACTTGCTCATAGTAATAATGCTCCCGTGCCTCTTTACAATTATACATCACCATATAGTAATAATGTATCCCGTACCTCATTATAATTACAGTGGGGAAAAAAAGTATTTAGTCAGCCACCAATTGTGCAAGTTCTTCCACTTAAAAAGATGAGAGAGGCCTGTAATTGACATCATAGGTAGACCTCAACTATGAGAGACAAAATGAGAAAACAAATCCTGAAAATCACATTGTCTGATTTGGAAAGAATTTTTTTTCAAATTTTGGTGGAAAATAAGTATTTGGTCAATTACAAAAGTTCATCTTAATACTTTATTATATATCCTTTGTTGGCAATGACAGAGGTCAAACGTTTTCTGTAAGTCTTCACAAGGTTGGCACACACTGTTGCTGGTATGTTGGCCCATTCCTCGATGCAGATCTCCTGTAGAGCAGTGATGTTTTGGGGCTGTCGCTGGGCAACACGGACTTTCAACTCCCTACAAAGGTTTTCTGTAGGGTTTAGATCTGGAGACTGGTTAGGCCACTCCATGACCTTGAAATGCTTCTTACGAAGCCACTCCTTCGTTGCCCTGGTGGTGAGCTTGGGATCATTGTCATGCTGAAAGACCCAGCCCGTTTCATCTACAATGCCCTTGCTGATTGAAGGAGGTTTGCACTCAAAATCTCACGATACATGGCCCCATTCATTCTTTCATGTACACGGATCAGTCGTCCTGGTCCCTTGGCAGAGAAACAGCCCCAAAGCATGATGTTGCCACCCCCATGCTTCACAGTAGGTATGGTGTTCTTTGGATGCAACTCAGCATTCTTTCTCCTACAAACACGACAAGTTGTGTTTCTACCAAACAGTTCTACTTTGGTTTCATCTGACCATATGACATTCTCCCAATACTCTTCTGGATCATCCAAATGCTCTCTAGCAAACTTCAGACGGGCCCAGACATGTAATGGCTTAAGCAGGGGGACATGTCTGGCACTGCAGGATCTGAGTCCCTGGCGGCGTAGTGTGTTACTGATGGTAGCCTGTGTAACGTTGGTCCCAGCTCTCTGCAGGTCATTCACTAGGTCCCCCTGTGTGGTTCTGGGATATTTGTTCACCATTCTTGAGATCATTTTGACCCCACAGGGTGAGATCTTGAGTGGAGCCCCAGATTGAGGGAGATTATCAGTGGTCTTGTATGTCTTCCATTTTCTAATTATTGCTCCCACAGTTGATTTTTTCACACCACGCTGCTTGCCTATTGCAGATTCAGTCTTCCCAGCCTGGTGCAGAGCTACAATTTTGTTTCTGGTGTCCTTCGACAGCTCTCTGGTCTTCACCATAGTGGAGTTTGGAGTGTGACTGTTTGAGGTTGCGGACAGGTGTCTTTTATACTGATAACAAGTTCAAACAGGTGCCAGTACTACAGGTACTGAGTGGAGGACAGAGGAGCCTCTTAAAGAAGAAGTTACAGGTCTGTGAGAGCCAGAAATCTTGCTTGTTTGTAATTGACCAAATATTTTTTTCTACCAAAATTTGACATTTTTTTTTTCCAAATCAGACAATGTGATTTTCAGGATTTATTTTCTCATTTTGTCTTTCATAGTTGAGGTCTACCTATGATGTCAATTACAGGCCTCTCTCATCTTTTTAAGTGGGAGAAGTTGCACAACTGGTGGCTGACTAAATACTTTTTTTCCCCACTGTACAATCCCCCTGCAAACCCTTATAATAATAATGACCCCACATCTCTTTACAATAAAAATCTTGTACTTTATTATAATATTGCCTCCTGTGTTTAATATTGCCTCCTGTGTTTCCACCAAAATGATTATGATTTCAACATGTGCCTTTTTATAATAACCCCCCCCCCCATTGTGCTTGCTTATAATAATGACCCTAGTACCTCTTTATTTTAATAATGCCTCTGAGTAGTGATGAGCGAGCATTAAAATGCTCGGGTACTCGTTACTCGGGTCAGGTAAATTGGAATGCTCGAGTAGAGATGAGCATTGTTCTACTCGAACTGTTCGCCAATCTCAAATTCGAGCTGTTTTGGGCGGTGTTCGAGCCGGTCGGCGAACACGAACAATTTGAGAAAAATTCGGCTGTTCGAGGTTATGTTCGATAACTGTTCGTGCACCAAAATCATAACTGGATTTTTTCTCAGTAATGATGAAAATTAATGTTAATACGCAGTTTGAGTATACAGCGGGGTGGGGGGAGGGGCAGGGGATGGATCTCTGCAGGAACAATGAAGATCTCCATTTTTTTTTCTCTTTCCCGCATTTGCAGTGGGGAGGTGCAATCTGTCACCCTATCAGCAGCGCACACACGGAGCGAAGTGCTTTTTTTCACACAAGCAAGGGCATGTGTCATTGGCAGTGTATGTCACATGTTCTTGCCCTATAAGACCAAGCCATTTTCCCCGTCGCCACCCTTTTCTCACTGCTGCAGCTGCGTGTTAGACGGCACCGCTGTTGCTGTGTGCGCTATACCTTGTTAATTTCAAGCCAATTTTCGCACAAATCTACAGATAGCTTGGGAGTAGGGAATAGTTGTGATTGCAGTCCTTTTAAGGACTGGGTTACAGCATTTCCTACGACTTTTATCAGGCAGGTCTGTGCTCTTATATAGATAGATTGTGGGAGTAAAGACTAATTGTAATTGGAGTCCTTTTCAGGACTAGGTTACATCAGTTCCTATCAGTTTTTGCCAGGCAGGTCTGTGCCAGTGCTGTGCAAGTTTTTTTCACAGCATTTGGCTGAATCTAGCAAAGCTAATCCTTTTTGGCCTATTGCAGAGTGTGTTAGTCAGTGGAGTAGCCAATCTGTGTTGCAAGATATACCACCTGTGTATAGAATACCAATTTTTTTACTGCACCTAGTGAAGTAAAATCTTTTGGGCATAGCATCATTCTATTAGTCCATCTATACTGACCTCCATCAGGTTGCAAATTGAATATAATTTTTTTCTGCATCTAGCTCTGAAAAAATATCGGGCTTCTAGCTGTGTGTGGGACTTGTTCTATTAATCCATCTATACAGACCTCCATCAGGTTGCAAACTGAATATATTTTTTTCTGCATCTACCTCTGACAAAAATATTGGGCTTCTATCTGTGTGTGGGACTTGTTCTATTAATACATCTATACAGACCTCCATCAGGTTGCAAACTGAATATATTTTTTTCTGCATCTACCTCTGAAAAAATATTGGGCTCCTAGCTGTGTGTGGGACTTGTTCTATTAATCCATCTATACAGACCTCTATCAGGTTGCAAACTGAATATATTTTTTTCTGCATCTACCTCTGAAAAAATATTTGGCTTCTAGCTGTGTGTGGGACTTGTTGTATTAGTCCATCTATACTGACCTCCATCAGGTTGCAAACTGAATATATTTTTTTCTGCATCTACCTCTGAAAAAATATTGGGCTTCTAGCTGTGTGTGGGACTTGTTGTATTAGTCCATCTATACTGACCTCCATCAGGTTGCAAACTGAATATATTTTTTTCTGCATCTACCTCTGAAAAAATATTGGGCTTCTAGCTGTGTGTGGGACTTGTTCTATTAATCCATCTATACAGACCGCCATCAGGTTGCAAACTGAATATATTTTTTTCTGCATCTACCTCTGAAAAAATATTGGGCTTCTAGCTGTGTGTGGGACTTGTTCTATTAATCCATCTATACAGACCTCCATCAGGTTGCAAACTGAATATATTTTTTTCTGCATCTACCTCTGAAAAAATATTGGGCTTCTAGCTGTGTGTGGGACTTGTTGTATTAGTCCATCTATACTGACCTCCATCAGGTTGCAAACTGAATATATTTTTTTCTGCATCTACCTCTGAAAAAATATTGGGCTTCTAGCTGTGTGTGGGACTTGTTGTATTAGTCCATCTATACTGACCTCCATCAGGTTGCAAACTGAATATATTTTTTTCTGCATCTACCTCTGAAAAAATATTGGGCTTCTAGCTGTGTGTGGGACTTGTTCTATTAATCCATCTATACAGACCGCCATCAGGTTGCAAACTGAATATATTTTTTTCTGCATCTACCTCTGAAAAAATATTGGGCTTCTAGCTGTGTGTGGGACTTGTTCTATTAATCCATCTATACAGACCTCCATCAGGTTGCAAACTGAATATATTTTTTTCTGCATCTACCTCTGAAAAAATATTGGGCTTCTAGCTGTGTGTGGGACTTGTTGTATTAGTCCATCTATACTGACCTCCATCAGGTTGCAAACTGAATATATTTTTTTCTGCATCTACCTCTGAAAAAATATTGGGCTTCTAGCTGTGTGTGGGACTTGTTGTATTAGTCCATCTATACTGACCTCCATCAGGTTGCAAACTGAATATATTTTTTTCTGCATCTACCTCTGAAAAAATATTGGGCTTCTAGCTGTGTGTGGGACTTGTTCTATTAATCCATCTATACAGACCTCCATCAGGTTGCAAACTGAATATATTTTTTTCTGCATCTAGCTCTGAAAAAATATTGGGCTTCTAGCTGTGTGTGGGACTTGTTCTATTAATCCATCTATACAGACCTCCATCAGGTTGCAAACTGAATATATTTTTTTCTGCATCTACCTCTGAAAAAATATTGGGCTTCTAGCTGTGTGTGGGACTTGTTGTATTAGTCCATCTATACTGACCTCCATCAGGTTGCAAACTGAATATATTTTTTTCTGCATCTACCTCTGAAAAAATATTGGGCTTCTAGCTGTGTGTGGGACTTGTTCTATTAATCCATCTATACAGACCTCCATCAGGTTGCAAATTGAATATAATTTTTTTCTGCATCTAACCCAGCCAATAGTTTTGGCCTAATACCACAGTTTGGCCACTCAGCTCTGCTCGGTTCCCATCCATTGTTTTTTTGTGCAAACAACTCCAGAGTTGTGAATTAGTTAACCACCAAAATGAGTGGAAAAAGGCCTGCTGCTGGTGAAAAGGGGAATAGGCGTGTTGGGAAGGGGAAAAAAGGTTGTGTCCGTGGGGTAGGTGTTAAAGCAACAGTAACATCTGCAGAAGAAAGACCATCTTCCAGCCAAACTAAAATGTCTACTTCTTTTAGCGGACAATGTGATAAGATCCCTTTCTTACGGCCACGCCAATCGCTACAAATTCCAGATGAGGCACAAAAACTGCAGGTGCTTCAACGGATATCAAGTGCTCCTTTAAGTGGGCTCTCCTCCACATCAACTTCAACATCACAAATACTCCAGTCCTCAAAGGTGTCACCCCAATCGCACTTGCTTCCTCACAGCTCCCAAATCTCCAGCTGCCCGTCTGAGTATGAGGTAGAACAGATGGTTGAGTCTGCAGAGCTGTTTACTCATACTATAGCCTGGGAATCAGAGGTCGACTCCAGCGCTTCTGTGAATCCAGACGAGGAAATGATCTGCACTGATGCCCAGAATCTTTATGAGTCGGATCCAGGACCAGACGCAGAAGCTTCTGACCATAATGTAGACCCTCATTCCCAAACTGTAACTCCTGTTGGTGGAGACAATGAGGAAGACGATGATAAGACTCAAATACCTGATTGGAGCGACAACTTTAGTTTTTTGTCAGGGCAGGAACAGGTTGGCTCTGAGGACGACGGGTGTGATAACGCACAGGGTGATGATGATGAGGTTGGAGATCCCACTTACTGTCAACCCACAGTCAGCCAAGAGATGAGGTCAGCAGAGGAGGTGGAGGAAGATGCTAGTGACGATGAGGTCAGGTTGCGCCTTCCTGGACAGAGACGTAGTACTGGAAGCACGTCAACAACAGCATCCTCAAACACAACTCTGCCTCTCACCACAAGTCGTGGTGGCTCTTCAGGTCGCATGGGTGCTAAGCCTTGCATAGCCTGGGCATTTTTTCAGATCGATAAAGATGACCCAACTCGTGTTATCTGTAACATTTGTCAGCAAAAGCTAAGTAGAGGCCAAAAAATACATAGTTTGAGTACTTCATGCATGAACCGGCACATGGACATGAAGCATAAGTTGCAGTGGGAAGCTCAGTGTGCTACAATGCGGCCTAGCCGGCCGGGCCAACCACCGTCTGCCATATCTTGTGCATCCGCGGCCTCTTCATCCTCTGTGACTGGGGGGACAGCAGTCACACCTGTTTTGGGGCGCAGACCTGCCACCTCTTTACCCGCAACAGCCAGCGTGATTGGCAGGTCATCATTTTCTTTGGAGGTGGTAACACCAGCTGGTGTTGAGCGCTGTCCGACATCGATAGCACCACCTTTGGATCAAGGCAACCTAACATGTCCGCCTGCATCTTCCTCACAGACCGGCAGTTTGCCGGGGACACCCTTATCAACCCCGTCTAAGCACAATAGCCAGCCCTCGGTCCCTCAGATGTGGACAAGTAAAAGACCATTTCCTCCTAGCCATGAGAAAGCTAAGAGGTTGAATTTCACCATCTGCAAGCTCTTGGCTACAGAAATGCTGCCTTTCCGCCTGGTGGACACAGAGGATTTTCGAGACCTTATGTCCGTCGCAGTGCCCCAGTACCAGATGCCCAGTCGGCACTACTTCTCAAAGAAAGGTGTGCCTGCGCTCCACCAGCATGTCGCACACAACATCACCGCTTCTTTGAGAAACTCTGTGTGTGACAGGGTGCATTTCACCACAGACACTTGGACGAGTAGGCATGGACAGGGGCATTACATGTCGCTGACTGGGCACTGGGTAACTATGGTGACAGCAGGACAAGGGGCTGCTGTCCAAGTCTTGCCGTCCCCACGAGTTGTGCGTCAATCCTCTTTATGTCAAAGTTCCTCCACTGCTTCTGCTTCCTCAACCTCTTCTCGGTCTTCCACCTGCACCCAAAGCCTGTCTGGTCATGCCACAAGCTTTCTAACTGCGCAGAAGGGATCCTGCACACCTCCTTACTATGCTGGCAGTAGGGCTCAACGTCATCAGGCGGTTTTTACATTGAAATGTCTGGGAAATGTGAGTCACACAGCTGAGGAGTTGTGGTCAGCTCTGGAGAACCAATTTCATGAATGGTTGTCTCCACTGGACCTGAAACCAGGGAAGGCCGTGTGCGACAATGCTGCAAACCTGGGTGCGGCCCTTCGCCGGGGCAATGTCACACACGTGCCTTGTATGGCTCACGTGTTGAACCTGGTTGTCCAGCAATTTTTAGCCCACTATCCCAGACTAGATGGCCTTCTGCAGAGGGCACGGTCGCTGTGTGCTCACTTCCGCCGTTCGCATCCCGCAGCTCAGCGACTTACATCTCTACAGAAGTCGTTGGGCCTGCCACTTCACCGGCTAAAATGCGATGTGCCTACCCGGTGGAATTCAACTCTGCACATGTTGCAGCGACTGTGGCAGCACCGACAAGCCCTGGTGCAATACGTTCTGACGTATAGCCTGGGCCAACGAGATTCAGAGGTGGGGCAAATCACGCTGGAGGAGTGGTCTCAGATCAGGGACCTATGCACCCTTCTGCACAGTTTTGAAATGGCGACGAAGATGTTTAGTGCTGACGATGCCATTATCAGCATGACTATTCCGGTGATTTACATGCTGGAGCACATGTTAAACAGAATTCGGAGTCAGGTGTGGCACAAGGGGAGGTGAAGGAAGTAGAGGAGGAGGAGTTGTATGCGGAAGGGCTAACATCTGCAAGGTCCAGACGGTCGGCAGCACCAAGGCGGCAGGCATGTGAGGGTGGGGGAGATGGTTTTACCAGGGCGCATGGTAGCAGCCAAACTAGTGAGGAAGGTGCAGGAGCCCAGGAAGAAGTGGAGGACGAACTGATGGAAGACTCATCAGATGAGGGAGACCTTGATCACATTTCTGTTGTGCGAGGTTGGGGGGAGAGGACAGAGGAAGGAAGCATGATTGTTACCTCGCCACCAACACAACAGGGACTTGGTGCTCCTGGATGCGCAACACACATGAGTGCCTTCTTGCTGCACTACCTGCAACATGACCCTCGAATTGTGAGAATTAGAAATAATCCTGACTACTGGGTTGCCACACTGTTAGATCCCCGGTACAAAAGTAAATTTGCAGAAATTATTCCTGCCATAGAAAGGGATGCACGCATGCAGGAGTATCAGCAGAGACTGTTGCAGAATCTTACATGTGCTTTTCCACAAAATACCAGTGGTGCACGTAGTGAATCTCACAGTTCCAACTTGCCAACCGTGGGACCGTCAAGTGTTCAGCACTCAAACCGTAACAGAACCACAGTATCTGCTGGTAACATCAATTTTGCGGAATCATTTCACCACTTTTTTAGCCCATCCTTTGCAAGGCCACAGGAGACAAGAAGTCTGACACATAGTCAACGCCTAGAGACGATGGTACAGGAGTATCTCCAAGTAAACATTGAAGCCACGACTGTGTCACTGGACCCTTGCTCTTTTTGGGCTTCCAATCTGGATAAATGGCCGGAGCTAGCCACTTACGCCTTGGAGATCTTGTCATGCCCCGCAGCCAGCGTTCTGTCTGAACGTGTGTTCAGCGCTGCTGGTGGTGTGCTGACAGATAAGCGCACGCGGCTCTCCACTGATAATGTAGACAGACTCACGTTCATAAAGATGAACAAATCATGGACCCGAAACGACTTTTCTACCCCTGTGTCATCCTGGGGAGAGTAAAAGCTTGATGATTGGTTAAAATCACCCTACCAACCGTTTTAAGCTTTCAAATTACTAATCATGTTTATCTGTATCTTGGCTGGAAAATAATTTGGGCTTTGTAGCAGTGTGCAGCACTGATCCTATTAGGCCATCTATACTAAAGCTTCACCAGATTTAAAATTAATAATAATTTTTAGCTGCATCTAGCCCGGAAAATAATTTTGGGGCTCCGAGATGCGCAGGACACATAAGTGCCTTCTTGCTGCACTACCTGCAGCATGACCCTCATATTGTCAGAATTCGAAGTAATCATGACTACTGGGTTGCCACACTCTTAGATCCCCCAAACTTTTCGATCAACCTTTTCATTTTAATAAAGACCAAAAAAATGGTCATTTTTGAAATTATAAGCATTAGCAGGTTGTTAGAAACTGAAATCAAACAGTTTTCAACTCAAAACTTTATTCTAGGTGATGTTACATTTTCACATAGGACCCCTTGTTCGAAAGGAGCTTCTGAACTCTCTCGTCCATTGAATTTGTCAGGTTTTGGATGGTTTCTGCTTCAATTGTTTTGCATGAGGACAGAATACCCTCCCAGAGCTGTTGCTTAGATGTGAACTGCCTCCCGCCATCATAGACACTCCTTTTAATGATGCTCCAAAGGTTCTGAATGGGGTAGAGGTCAGGGGAGCATGGGGGTCACACCATAAGTTTGTCCCCTTTTATGCCCATATCAGCCAGAGATGCAGATGTTTTATGTGCAGCATGAGATGGTGCATTATCATGCAGAAAAATGATCTTGCTGTGAAATACACGGTTCTTCTTCTTGAACCATGGCAGGAAGTGCTGTTTGAGAAAATCCACATACATTATGGAGTTCATCTTTAGCGCCTTCAGGGATCCTAAAGGGGCCGACAATCTCTCTCCCCATGATTCCAGCCCAAAACATTACTCCACCTCCTCCTTGTTGGTGCTGTAGCCGTGTTTGCGTGGGGTGTCCATCAACCAGCCATCCTCCACTCCATCCATCTGGACCATCGAGCGCTGCACGGCACTCATCCGTGAACAAAACAGTTTTGAAATCAGTCTTCATGTAATGTTTGGCCCACTGGAGCCGTTTCTGCTTGTGTGAAGTGGATAGAGGAGGTCGACAGGATGGCGTATGCACAGCTGCAAACCTCTGAAGGACCCTGCATCTTGTTGTTCGGGGGACGTTGGAGGCACAAGCAGCTTCAAAAACTTGTCTGCTGCTATGACAAGGCTTTTTTGCCGCTGCTCTTTCAACCTGACGTAATTGCCTGTAGGAAAGAGTCCTCAATTTGCCCTTATCAGCACGCACACGTGTGTACTGTGAATCAGCTACATACTTCTTGATTGCCAAGACACTTCATCCTGATCATCGCACAATGTTGATTGTAGTCATGCCTTGACCTAAACACTCCACAATTTGTTGCTTCTCAGCAGCCGACACATCCTTTTTCTTTCCCAGTTTGGCAGAAAATGTAGGCTGCTTAATAATGTGAGACAGCCTTCTTAAGTAGTCTTGCCTTTCATTGGACACACCTGCCAAACTAATTAGCACAGGTGTCTGCAATTGCTTACAGTGATATAAAGAGCCCTGACACACATCACCATCAATGAATTTAACTGACAAACAAACAAATTCTTCCCTTATCACTCCTAAACACTTTTTGCATAATAATTTGGAACGCAGTGTACATGTGCTTTTCCACAAAACACCAGTGGTTCACGTAGTGAATCTTACAGTTCTAACTTGCCAACCGTGGTCTGTATGGAGTTGTTCAATAAAGGGCCCAAAATTAAGATAACATAGATGGGAGAGGTCTCTATGAATAGGAATTCCTAAGTATTTGATACCCTGTGAGGGCCAGGCAAAGGGAAAGTTGGACTGGATGGAATCCTATATGGATTTGGGGAGGGAGACATCGAGGGCCTCAGACTTCGCTGCATTGATTTTAAAATTTGACCATGTAACAAAGTGATCTATTTCAGCCATAACAGCATGGATGGATATATGTGATTGAGTGATATATACTAGGACATCATCAGCAAATAGAGAGCACTTGTACTCGGTGCCTCCCACCTCAATCCACCTAATATTGGGGTTATGGCGAATTGATGAGAGCAGGTGCTCCGTCACTAGGATGTATAAGAGAGGGGACAGAGGACATCCCTGCCTTGTCCCATTGGTGATTGTGAAAGGTGATGAAAATGTTCTGATGCACCCCCTGGGCCTTGGGACACCCGGAGCCGGACCCTTTTTGGTGGATGCTGGTGGTTGTAGTCTTCGTGGCGGCAACCCGGTTCCGTGGCTCAGGGTGGTCAAACCAGTGGCGGAACTATTTATGTGGTTTTGATGTTTAAATGTCCGACTACGCCACCCGTGGATTGCGGTCAGAGTGAACCGCCGCTGCAGGGCAGACCGCTGAGGCAGGTGTTGTGGGTGCAGCAGAGCGTAGCATAACTCCCCACGGGAGGAGTATAGCCTCAGGGCAGTGTATGCGGAGGATGGGGGTGATGGTGCAGGGCAGCAGCAGTAACGACACGGAGTCAGTGATGCAGTCCAGGGCCTTTACTCACAGTTCTTATTATCCAGACCACGTCTGCAGGTAACGGCTGCCCACGTCGTACTGTGCTCACCAGGTGAGGGGCTCAGACAACTCCCAGATAACTTTGGAGCGCTTCACAGGACCCCCTTTGTGTGTCCTTTGTCTGGCCTTTCTTACCAACCCTTCTGTCCGGCTGCCTCGGGCCTCCTCTTGGTAAACTTGGCGCCAGTTTCCCTGACCCTATGTGGTGCCTTCCTAGCGGGTGTAGCGAGGGGCTGCGCCACATAAAATGTCACAGCCTCCGGTTTCTAGCTGAGGGTCGTTTCCTGCCTCCACTAGTTTCGGGGACCGGTCTCCCCCTTTGGCCTGACCCCTCCACGCAGGTGGATTCGGGCGTGCGGTGGCGACTCGCCCGTCCGCACCCCTGGGATCCCTTCATTCCTCGTTCCTGGAGCCTTCTCCGCTCCTCTTCCTTCCTTCTCCCTCTTCCAGGCCTGGGCCTCTGTTACTAAGCCCGCCTCCGGAGCAGAGCTCATGCAGAGCCCCTGCTCCCTGCCACTTCTGCTCAGACTTCTCTGCACTGAACTAAGATGGTGCCCACCTTTTATACTCCCTTCTCAATGCACTCAGGAACTGCTTCCTCCCTGCTCCTGCACTACAGGGTTCCCCTTCCTCAGTGTTCCCTCCCCCCACTCCAGCCAGGGACAGGGACTGTCGTGCCCATCTCAGAGGCATATTGGTCGCCCTGCCCCACGGCAATGTGGTGTAATGCATGCAGGTGTCGGGTCCTGATCCACACTCCATCCTTACCTGAGAGTGAGATATCACACCTCTGGGTGAGGTGCAATACCTCTGTAGCAACCGAGCCCTCAGGGTGCTACAGTTCCATTTATCTTCAGCCTAGGTGACGTATTGTGATACAGGGCCGTGATTTTGGCTATAAAAGGGTCCCCTAGACCCCTACCCCAAGCTTTTTAAGAGAATCATATATAGCGTGCCAGGAGACTCTTTGGAATGCTTTCTCAGCATCCAACGAGAGTATCTAATTACAAATTTTTAACTGCATCTAGCCCAGGAAATACCTTGTGCCTAGTAGCAGTGTCTGCTAGTCAGCGGATTATCCCCGCTGTTAAGCAAGCTACACCACCTGTAGTTTAGACACTTAATTTTTTCAAAGGAAATGCTTCGGGACCATGGGATACTCAGTGAAGAGCATCAGGAGGCACCCCAAGGCATAGGGGCTGGGACTGGCAGTAGGATGCCTTGCGGTGGACAGCCGAGCTCGATCCTTATAAAAGCTTTTTAACTGCAGCAGCTTTAGTGGACGCTACTGGAGCTGGAATTACGCGGCTGCTGGCATGAGACTTGCCCTCCAATAGATCCTTGTAAATGGATTTAAAGTGTATTCATTCAAATTAGAGAGACAATTTAAATTAAAAAGCTTAGAGCTGCCTCCACCACAGGGGGGCTCGCTCGACCCACCAGCGGACAGGCACCAGTATTGGGAGAGGGGGGCTGGCCATCAGGGTTCACCACGGCTCTGGCACAAACCCGGCGACACGGAGGTGGCACGGGCAGGAGCGGACTGGCCGTGTCGGCTTCTCACTTTTTGGATTTTAGAAGGGCATGACATGCCTATATCTGTGTCTCCCCCTCCTTTTACTCCTCCACCTCTTTTATTTTCGCATGACTATATGTACTTGTCACTTTTCCATGTGTTAGTTATGTCTTCTGAGCAGTTTGTCAGCTTTTGGACACCTTTGAAGGTGTTTTCTATGTGTTTCTATGTGTTTTTGTTTGCCTGCCATTGGTTTTAACGGTGTTCGAAGGTGTTCGACGAACAGTTCGACGAACAGTTCGGCGAACACACGGGTGTTCGACGAACCGAACCGAACTCGAACACTACGGGGGTGGCTCAACACTATGCTCGAGTGCTCGATCCGAGTAATGAGTACAATATAAGTCAATGGGAAACTCGAGCATTTTTCCGGCGCCTTTCCCCCGGAGGTCTGGAGGGGCTCTAAAAATTGGTCAAATCGATGGAAATAGTGCTGAAATGACATGGGAACAGCATGAGGAAGACATCTGAATCCCAGGTCACTGCTGTGAACAATGTTGTCAGAGTATTATGCCACTTTTTCTCATTGCTTTCAACGGTGAAAAATACATTCACCAGTAAATGTAATTTTAACATTTTACTACCTTATCTTGCCATGTGGTGTGTTGGACATGATCAGACAAATAGTGTTTCATTTTTGAAGGAGGGACTCTAAAAGTCACAAAGCCTATTTTTACAGGGCCATGAGGCGGCCCTTACTATTGTTAAAGGGCCAGCAGTCAACCCTCACTATTGTTAGAGCGCCATCAGCCGGCTATGCTTTGCATAGCCGCATACTGATACTGCCATATAACGTATCCATCTGAGGTGGTCAAATTTTCTTTTTCGTATATATTTTGTAAAGTTTGAAATTTGGATGTCTAGCAGGCAGCCCTCACAATTTATGGATGTCCAGCACGCGGCCCTCACAATTTATAGAGTGCCAGCAGGCGGCCTCTACTATTTTCAGAGCACCAGCAGACGTCTTGGGGAGGATGAGACCAAGATAGAGCTTTTTGGTAAAGCACATAATTTAACTGTTTACTGTAAATGGAATGATACCTACAAATAAAAAAACACAGTACTTACAGTCAAATAAGGTGGAGGTTCAAAGATATTTAGGGGTTGTTTTGCTGCCTCTGGCACTGGGTGTCTTAACTGTGTGCAAGGCATCATGAAATTGGAAGATTCTCAAAGGATTTTGGGTCACAATGTAGTGCCCAGTGTCATAAAGCTGAATTTGCATCCTAGGTCATGGGTCTTCCAGCAGGACAATGACCCCATTTCATCAAGTTATTTTAATTTTTTCCTCCTTTCATAGCAGTTTGTTTCTCAAAGGATTTGTACAGATTATGGGTGACATTAAAGGTGGAACAAGTTCTGAAATTATTCTTCTAGGTATGATTTTTCACATCGCAAATACTTGGCATTTTAACAGGAGTGTATATTTTTATACCCACTGTATGGTCTACAAAGCACTAATGTAGAACTGATGTCACCATTATATACTGACTGTGGTGGTAATATCAGTCTCAGCATAGTGGTTTTGGCTAATGATCAGTATGGTAGCATTATCATTACTGTATGTTAGGCACTGGGCACTTGCTGGATCAGAAATGGGTTCTGAATCATCAGTGGATTCTGTGGTCTCCCATTCTGGTTCAGCCAGGGCTGATGCTGCACAGCATCACCATCAGTCCCAACGCCTAGCCAATGCACGAGAGGTACAAGTGGTATCTTGTGTATTTGTGCCTAGCAACATGAAGCACAGGTTGCGGAGAGAGACTAGGCCACTGCAGCCTAAGTCTAAAATGCATCGCACTGAGCATGTCCGTGACCTGGCGGATCATGATTCGTGGTTTGGCACCCACCTGACCTGGTGACCTGGCACCGCCTGACTGGTCACGGGTGTCGTCACCA
This sequence comes from Phyllobates terribilis, assembly GCF_046119375.1. Taxonomy (NCBI): domain Eukaryota; kingdom Metazoa; phylum Chordata; class Amphibia; order Anura; family Dendrobatidae; genus Phyllobates; species Phyllobates terribilis. Next base: position 265,883,325 of record NW_027362764.1, on the reverse strand, counting down.
ATGGTGCGACAGTTAATCTTTAAAAGGCTCGCCCACAAACATGGCGGCGCGCTCAGATCATTTGAGCTAGCTGTTTGTGGTGTGTGCACACTTACTCCGGGCTCAAAGAGCCATAGCTTTAGCTAGGCAGGTAGAGGCCGGGCTCAAAGAGCCATAGCTTTAGCTAGGCAGGTAGCTTCGCCTCGCTGACTGGCTCTAACCAGGGGGTTCGCCTTACACCCCGAGCCGCCTGTGAGCTAAATAGAGTGGGTTTGCTCAGTCCGGTAGCACGCCGGCTGAGTGCTCGGATACCCGGCGGGAATCACCCGCACGCTAGCGCTGTCTCCTATAGCGTAGCGCCTGTACCGTAGACTGCTCATAGTCCGGTCACACGTCTCCTTGCGGTTCTTGGAGAATAGTGTGAACCGCTTTAGCGCCAATCCCCATAGCGTAGCGCCTGTATCAAAGACAGGGCTTCTGCTGTTCCCACGGTCGCACGTCTCCCTGCGGTTCTTGGAGATTATGCGAACCGTCTTACCCTTCCGTGTGCTTTAACACGAAGGGCTAAGGTTTTGTTAGGTGCGTCGCCGGTCGCTCTCCCTCCGTGCAGTCAACGGAGATAGAGCGTACCGCTATACCCTGTCCAGTGTGAAGTTAACACGGAAGGGTTATCTTTAGTTGGTTGTCTTTCCTTCTCACCCGGGAAGAGTTCGGCAGCAGTCCACCAGGCTGCATCGCGGACCCCGGGGTCGGTTGCGTTCCTATTTAATAATGGGTTTGCAACAGTCCCCCTAACAGTATCTGAGCGCCAGGGTCTTGCCGAACATGGCCGACAACTAGCTGCTGCAGCGTCATATACAGCAACTGGAGACCAGACTCAGGTCTCTGGAACAAACGGTCCCGGTTGCTGATACCACTGCAGTAGCTACCCAGGCGGCTTCTCTAGCAGCCAGCATGATAAACTCGGCTGCCACCGCTGCAAGTGCTCCATTACCCCGCTTTGCTCTCCCGGAGAAATTTTCTGGGGACAGTAAATTTTGCAGGGGTTCTATAAATCTATGCTCCATTCATTTGGAGATGATGGAGGCACGATTTCCTTCCGAGAGAGCCAAAGTGGGTTATGTTATCTCGTTGCTCTCCCACAGGGCTCTGGAGTGGGCTACTCCACTGTGGGAGCGGAATGACCCGGTTGTGGCTAATGCAGGTCTTTTTCTTAGGACCTTAAAAAGCGTCTTTCTGGGGCCTCAGGTCACGCATGATACGGCTCTTAAGCTGCTTGCATTGACCCAGGGTTCGGTCACCGCCAGCCATTATGCCATTCAGTTCAGAACCTTCGTGGCTGAACTGGATTGGCCGGAGCGGTCGCTGATCCCGGTGTTTTGGAGGGGGCTGGCTGGGCACGTTAAAGATGCCCTAGCTACCAGAGAGATTCCAACCTCTCTGGAAGAGTTAATTACACTTGCTAACAGAATTGATCTGCGTCATGCAGAACGCAAGTTAGAGCTGGAGCTTTCCAGACCCCGGTTTCGGTTGGCACCCTCTTTCTCTAGGCCTATCTCCAAACCCGCGGTTTCCAATCCGGAGCCTGAGGTTAAGGACATATCCCGGACTAAGTCTAAGTCCCCTCATTCCCGACTTACACGTCCCCTGGAGTACCCCGTTAATAAGGTCTCTAAGCAGTCGGGAAACGAGAGTGTCTAACCGCCGTTGGAGGGGGTGTGTTAGATTCAGGGGTCTCGTCCTCCAAATTACTTTATGAGGTGACGTTGTCCTTCGGAACAACCGTGGTCACAGCCAAGGCGTGGGTGGATTCTGGAGCTGATGGCAACTTTTTGTCTGCAGCATTTGCCCAGAGACATGCCATTCCTATGGACTTACTGCCTAGGCCAATGAACATCAGGGTGGTCAATGGGTCCCTGCAGGATACACAAATTACCCACCAGTCTGTTCCTCTCACCATGTCGTTTCCTCAGGGTCACCGGGAGGTTATCTCCTTCCTTATTATCCCCGGGGGATTAGATGAGGTGTTATTGGGCCTTCCTTGGCTACGCCATCACTCTCCACACATTGACTGGTGTACAGGGAGAATTTCGTCCTGGGGTAAAGACTGTGTGCTCCAGTGTATGGTTACAGCTGCCCGAGGAGCAGTCTCTGAGCCTCCTTCTGACTTGTCCGCTCTGCCTGTGCAATACCGGAGCTTTGCGGATGTCTTTTCTAAAAAGGCTGCTGAGACTTTACCTCCCCACCGACCGTATGACTGCCCTATTGACCTGGTCCCCAGTACTGAGCCTCCTCGCGGTAGGGTCTACCCTCTGTCTGTACCCGAGACCCAGGCCATGTCTGACTATATCAAAGAGAATCTGGCTCGGGGGTTTATCAGAAAATCGGTCTCTCCTGCGGGAGCGGGGTTTTTCTTCGTTCAGAAAAAAGGGGGTGATTTGCGTCCCTGCATTGATTACAGAGAATTAAATGCCATCACCATCAAGAATAAATATCCTCTGCCCCATATTTCTGAGCTGTTTGACAGGCTGCGAGGGGCTCATATTTTCACTAAACTGGACCTGCGAGGGGCATATAATCTGGTGCGAATCCGTGAGGGCGACGAGTGGAAAACAGCCTTTAACACTCGTGATGGCCATTACGAGTATCTCGTCATGCCTTTCGGATTATGCAATGCCCCCGCATTTTTTCAAGATTTCGTCAACGATATCTTTCGGGATTTGCTGCTATCTTCCATGGTAGTCTATCTTGATGATATTCTCATTTTTCCCCGGACCTCTCCACACACCGAGAGGATGTTCGCAGGGTTTTCGAGCGATTGCGAGCAAATTCCTTGTACTGTAAGCTGGAGAAGTGTCAATTTGAACGAGAGTCGTTACCGTTCCTGGGCTACATCATTTCCAGTAAGGGATTGGCTATGGATCAACAAAAGTTGGTGGCGGTACAGAACTGGCAGGAGCCCCATTCTCTTAAAGCGGTACAACGCTTCATGGGCTTTATTAACTACTACCGGCAGTTCATACCACATTTTTCCACCCTGGTGGCTCCCTTAGCCGCTTTAACCCGAAAGGGTGCCAATCCCAAGGACTGGTCTCAGGAGACATCCGAGGCGTTCCGGGAGATTAAATCCTACTTTGCTAGAGCTCCCATTCTCCATCGCCCGGATGTGGACAAGGCGTTCTTCCTGGAGGTTGATGCCTCTTCTGTCGGAGCAGGAGCGGTTCTCTCCCAAAAGAATGAACAGGGTCGGACAAGACCATGTTTTTTCTTCTCCAAGACCTTCTCTCCAGCAGAGAGGAATTATACTATTGGTGACAAAGAATTGCTGGCCATTAAAATGGCTTTTTCAGAATGGAGGTACCTCTTGGAGGGAGCTAAGCATCCATTCGTGGTATATTCCGATCACAAAAATCTGTTATACCTACAGACGGCGCAGCGTCTTAACCCGAGGCAGGCCAGGTGGTCTCTTTTCTTTTCTCGGTTCAATTTCTCCATTCACTTCTTAAAAGGAGAGAAGAACCCTCGGGCAGACGCTTTGTCCCGGTCCATGGATATGGCTGAGGAGGAGGACGAGCCAAGGCTCATTGTTCCGCCTGAGTGTATGCAGACACTGGCTCCAGTGTCTCTAAATCAGGTTCCTCCCGGGAGGACGTTTGTTCCACCAAATTTACAGAATGAGGTACTGTCCTGGGCACATGCCTCTAAGATCGGAGGTCATTTTGGGGTCAAGCGTACAACAGAGCTTCTCCAATGCTCATATTGGTGGCCTCGGTTACCCCAGGACGTTAAGGAGTATATCCAAGCATGTGTCTCCTGTGCGAGAAATAAACCATCCCGTCAGAAGCCGGCTGGTCTTCTTCATCCGTTACCCGTGGCGGATAGACCTTGGGAGCTGGTTGGGATGGATTTTATTGTGGAGTTGCCTAAGTCCCGGGGAAACACAACTATATGGGTGGTGTCTGACCATTTCTCTTAGATGGTTCACCTGGTCCCTCTGCCTAGGGTTCCTTCCTCCCGGGTTCTGGCATCGTTGTTCATTCGTCACGTTTTCCGTCTCCACGGGATGCCTGATAGGATTGTTTGTGATCGGGGACCACAGTTTTCCTCCCGGTTTTGGAGAGAATTGTGTAATTTGCTTGACATTGAACTAAATCTTTCCACTGCTTATCACCCAGAGACCAATGGTCTGGTGGAACGCACTAACCAGACGCTGGTGACATACTTGCGCCATTTCGTTTCTGCCAACCAGAATGACTGGTCGATATTGCTTCCCTGGGCAGAGTTTGCCTTAAACAACGCAGTGGCGGATTCCACGGGTCAGACTCCGTTTCTCCTAAATAATGGCCAACATCCGCGAGTCCTGGTTCCTATGCCGGTTTCCTCTGTGGAACCTGGGGTCAGAGATTGGGCTCAGGAGGCGCAGGAGGTTTGGGATCATACCCAGGAGGCTATTTTGGCTTCCAAGAATCGGATGAGAGAGTCGGCTGACGCTCATCGTCGCCCAGCCCCCGTATTCTCCCCGGGCGACAGAGTGTGGCTCGAGGCTCGCAACATCAGGGTACGCGGGGAATCCGCTAAGTTTGCTCCCCGTTTTATTGGTCCTTTCAGAATCCTGGCCCAAATAAACCCCGTAGTGTACCGGTTACAATTACCTCGACACATGAGGATTCACGACACCTTTCATGTGTCACTTCTCAAGCTGGTTCGTCTGACCAAATTTTTGGAACCCCAATCTGCTCCAGACACCAGGGGTGATGATTTTGAGGTACAGGCGATTGTGGGGTCTAAGATGGTTCGGGGGAAAAAAATTTACCTCGTACACTGGAGAAGTCATGGGTCTGAGGATTGCTCCTGGGAGCCTATGGACCACATTCATGCCCCCCTGCTCATTGAGGAATATGAGCGTCAAGTGGAGGGGGAGGTTAGAAAGGGGGATAATGTTAGGTGCTGGGCGCTTGCTGGATCAGAAATGGGTTCTGAATCATCAGTGGATTCTGTGGTCTCCCATTCTGGTTCAGCCAGGGATGATGCTGCACAGCATCACCATCAGTCCCAACGCCTAGCCAATGCACGAGAGGTACAAGTGGTATCTTGTGTATTTGTGCCTAGCATGCTGCACAGCATCACCATCAGTCCCAACGCCTAGCCAATGCACGAGAGGTACAAGTGGTATCTTGTGTATTTGTGCCTAGCAACATGAAGCACAGGTTGCGGAGAGAGACTAGGCCACTGCAGCCTAAGTCTAAAATGCATCGCACTGAGCATGTCCGTGACCTGGCGGATCATGATTCGTGGTTTGGCACCCACCTGACCCGGTGACCTAGCACTGCCTGATTGGTCACGGGTGTCGTCACCAATGGTGTGACAGTGGGGCAGGGCTTAATCTTTAAAAGGCCCGCCCACAAACATGGCGGCGCGCTCAGATCATTTGAGCTAGCTGTTTGTGGTGCGCGCACGCTTACTCCGGGCTCAAAGAGCCATAGCTTTAGCTAGGCAGGTAGAGGCCGGGCTCAAAGAGCCATAGCTTTAGCTAGGCAGGTAGCTTCGCCTCGCTGACTGGCTCTAACCAGGGGGTTCGCCTTACACCCCAAGCCGCCTGTGAGCTAAATAGAGTGGGTTTGCTCAGTCCGGTAGCACGCCGTCTGAGTGCTCGGATACCCGGCGGGAATCACCCGCATGCTAGTGTAGCACCCTGAGGATTCGGCTGCTACAGGGGTATTGCACCTCAAGCCAGAGGTGTGATATTCCACTCCCGGGTAAGGATGGAGTGTGGAACTGAGCTCAGTTAGCTGCATGCACTACACACATCCCATTTCCGAGGGACAGACCGATGGTACTCCCACTAGAGAAATGTGCAGGTACGACAGTGTCTGTTCCTGGCTGGAGTGGGAGGGGGGTGGAACATCCCAGTAGTGTAGGGGCAGATAGGGGGAGCAGCCTGGGTAAAGCTAGGAGCTCATTGGGTGCTGGTCACCTGAGCTCACACATAGAGGGAGTATATAAGGTGGGAACCATCTTAGATCAGGGTCAGTCTGTGAGACGTCAGTCTTTTGTAGAGGTTTGGTCAGTCTCAGAGAGCCTGAGAAGCAGAGAGAGAGGAGAAAGAAGGACCCAGAAGGGGGAGAAGAGGGAACTCCAAGAACCCAAAATTAGATCAGAGGGTGAAGAGTTGGCAACAGGGTACCGGATCCCAAGCTGGTGGAGGCTACAGCACACCTTAGCCAGAGACCGGAGGTCGTGGGCAGGATCTGCCACGACCACCCACTAAATCCACCCGGAAGGCAAACCAAGAATAGGGTCAGGGAACCCAGAGACAAGGGTTTACCAACAAGAGGCCCGAGGGAGCCGGACTTAGGTGGATCCCTGGTGGGGAAGGCCAGAGAGAAGGACAAGTCAGAAAGGGAGCTCAGGACCACGCTCCAGAATCACCTGGGGGTTGGCCGAGTCCAAGACCTGGTGGACGCAGCACGGCTCGGGCGGTCACTTAAGGCCAGAGTGACCACAAGAACAGCAGTAAGTAAAAACCCTGAACTGCACAGCCCGACTCTGAGTCTTCTTACCATCCACACTGCACCACCACTACCACCATCCTCTACACCTGACCCCCTGAGGCTATACCCCTCCCGTTGGGGGTTATACTACCCGAAGCTGCACACATACCACCAGCCTCAGCGGACCCTGCTGCAGCGGCGGCCGTATTGACCGCAAATCAACGGGTGGCGTAGTCGACACTAAGAACTAATAACATCTGTAGGACTGCCACACACTGAGCTTGACACCCTGGGCACGGACCGGGTCACAGCCACTCGGAGACTACACCCCCCATCTGATCCGGCTCCGGGTATCCCCCTTACAACACTGGCCCAGGGGGCGCGTCACTAGCGCCGTCTCCTATAGCGTAGCGCCTGTACCGTAGACAGGGCTACTGCTCATAGTCCGGTCACACGTCTCCTTGCGGTTCTTGGAGAATAGTGTGAACCGCTTTAGCGACAATCCCCATAGCGTAGCGCCTGTATCAAAGACAGGGTTACTGCTGTTCCCACGGTCGCACGTCTCCCTGCGGTTCTTGGAGATTGTGCGAACCGTCTTACCCTTCCGTGTGCTTTAACACGAAGGGCTAAGGTTTTGTTAGGTGCGTCGCCGGTCGCTCTCCCTCCGTGCAGTCAATGGAGATAGAGCGTACCGCTATACCCTGTCCAGTGTGAAGTTAACACGGAAGGGTTATCTTTAGTTGGTTGTCTTCCCTTCTCACCCGGGAAGAGTTCGGCAGCAGTCCACCAGGCTGCATCGCGGACCCCGGGGTCGGTTGCGTTCCGATTTAATAAAGTGTTTGCAACCGTCCCCCTAACACTGTATATGCAGGTAAGATTTAGTTATGGTCTGGTGTTATTTGTCTTTTTTTTGCAATATTATTATTGCATTATTATTAATTTTCTATAATGGTATTATTGGAAATGTGGAACTTGTAGCTAATTTTGATTTCCTTCAGGCAGGGTATTATTAGTAATAAAGACTCCCATCTAGGAAGGGGGAGTAGCAGCATGGGCCTATGGGTTTTCAAATGCCAGGGCTGAACTTCAGGGGACATACTAAATAGAATGAAGAAAAGGAAAAAATAAAATGAATGAACATATTAACTTATTGGTCCAAAAATATGCTGAGATATAATAGGTTTCTTGAGTATTTTAGATATGGAATGAATATGGAATATATGTAGATTACAGGGGAATATACAAATATTCCATTTAAGCAAGCGTATATTATATTCCCTGTGCTTGTTAGGTAGGGAATGAACATGAAATATATATAGATTACAGGGGAATGAACACATTCCCATATAAACAGGTGCATATTATATTCCTGTGCTTGTTATATGGGGAATGAACATGGAATACAGTATATAGATTACAAGGGAATAAGCACATATTCCATATAAACAGTTGTATATTGTATTCCCTGCCCTTGTAAGGTGGGGAATGAACATGAAATATATGTAGATTACAGAGGAATGAACACATTTTCCATATAAACAGTTGTATATTATATTCCCTGTCCTTGTTAGGTAGGGAATGAACATGAAATATATGTAGATTACAGAGGAATGAACACATATTCCATATAAATAGGTGTATATTATATTCCATGTGCTTGTTAGGTGAGGAATGAACATGAGATATATGTAGATTACAGGGGAATGAAACCATATCCCATATAAACAGGTGCATATTATATTCCCTGTGCTACTTAAGTGGGGAATGAACATGAAATATATGTAGATTACAGGGGAATGAACACAAATCCCATCTAAACAGGTGTATATTATATTCCCTGTGCTTGTTAGGTGGGGAATGAATATGGAATATATGTAGATTACTGGGGAATGAACACTTATCTCATATAAACAGGTGTATATTATATTCCCTGTGCTTGTTAGGTGGGTAATTAACTTGGACTATATAGATTACAGGGGAATGAACACATATCCCATATAAACAGTTGTATATTATATTCCATGAGCTTGTTAGGTGGGGATTGAACATGGAATATACAGATTACAAGGGAATGAGCACAAATTCCATATAAACAGGTGTATATTATATTCCATGTGTTTGTTAGATGGGGAATGAACATGAAAAGTATGTAAATTACATGGGAATGAACACATGTCCCATATTAACAGGTGTATATTATATTACCTGTGCTTGTAAGGCCTCTTTCACAAGTCAGTGTCTCCACTGCGTGTGGTGACAGTTTTCACACATACTGGACTCATTTACACAAATAGACCAATTCAAATCAATGCGTCTGTGCACATGTCAGTGCGTTCACACGAACCATGTTTCCGTGTGCAAAACATGTTGACATGTCTGTTTTTTTTATCGGCAGCACGGTACGCACACCTGCACACTGATAACACATGAATGAATCCTACTCTTATCATTGTCGCCTGGTCTCCGTGCAATCAGTGAGACCAGGCGACGCTGATGACAGTTGTTGTCAGCGGCTGCCGCTTGGGAACAGCACTAACTGCAACTGTCATCATCCTCGCCTGGTCTCCCTGCCATCAGGTGACGCTGATGAGAGTTGGAGTCAACGTGTTAAATAAATAAATAAAAACAAATGGAGTGGGATCTCCCTAATTTTTACTAATTAGCTGAGGGAAAGCCGACATATGGGGGCTGGTGTTATTATTCTGGGAAAGAGCCAATAGCAATAAAGGTTCCCAGACTATTAATAACAGCTCACAGCTGTCTGTTTAGCCTTTACTGGTTATTAAAAAGGGGGTACCCCCCAAAAAAATGATGTGGGGGTCCCCCTAATTTTAATAACCTGCAAAGGCTCAACAGACAGCTGTGGGCTGATATTAATAGGCTGGAAAGTGGCCATAGATATTGGCTCCCTCCCAGACTAATAACATCAGCCTCATTCGCCCCAGAAATGGCACATCCATTAGATGCGCCAATTCGGACACTTTGCCTCGGCTCTTCCCACTTGACCTGGTGCGTTGGCAAGTGGGGTAATAGTTTTGGGGTTGATGTCAGCTGTGTAATGTCTGCTGACATCAAGGAGAGGAGTCTATCAGACATCCCCATTACTAAACCCTTAGTCAAAATAAATAAACACACACACAGAGGAAAGTATTTAATTGAAAAAATAACTCCCCTGCAATACCCTGCAATACCACTCATTTTCCCATTTATTACCATAGAAATGAAAGTTATACTCACCAGTCCACTGTAATTCCATAATAAAGAGGTCCCAAAGTTATACTCACCTGTCTCTGTTATGATAGGCTACAAGCACTAAGGAAAGACAGGAGATCTGTCCCTACAATAGAACTAAGCTAGATCCCTACGATGTAACGGGGAACCTGATCCTGCGATCAGACCCGCTAAAGTCCTCAGCTAGTCTGAACGAAGACCTATAGATGTGAGGGAGGGATCCCAACAAGAACTAGGGACTGGGAGAAAGATGGTCACCTCCTAGCAGAAATTGTAGCAGTAAAAAGACAAACACACAACATAGAACATAAAGGTCAAAAGACCTAGCTAAACTGACTGAGAAAGGTTACAAAGCACCTGGCTAGCTTAAGAGTAGAAATTACAATGAAGTCCAGCATGGCCAGAAGGGCGGAGCAGGATTAAATAGGCAAAAAGCTCATGTGACCAGCAAAATAGAAAAAACCTAATAGGAGAGTTCTAACAGTACCCCTTCTTCTAAGAGGATCCTCTGGATCCCCTAGGCCCAGGCTTATCAGGAAACCTCTTGTGAAACGCTCTGACAAGTCTGGAAGCAGAAACATCATCCGCCCTCACCCATGAGTTATCCTCGGGACCGAAACCCTTCCAAGCGACGAGATACTGCAAACTCCCCCTATACCGTCTAGAATTAAGGATGCGGGAAATTTCATATTCCCCGTCCTCCACCACCGGAGGAACAGTTGCAGTGGCGTCTCTATCAGATACATCAGCTTTTTTCAATAGAGAAACATGAAACACCGGATTAATCTTCCAGGAGGTAGGAACCTCCAACCTAACAGCAGATTGGTTAACTACCTGAAACACCTTAAAGGGCCCTACAAACTTGGGACCCAATTTTTTAGAAGGAATCCTCAACCGCAGATTCTTAGAGGACAACCAAACCATGTCACCAACCGTAATCAAAACCTCTTGACGTTTCCTGTCAAAGTACCTCTTAGATTTTTTATTAGCCTCCTGAAGATTACCACGCACATCCGTCCAAACTCTATCCAAATCACCGTAAAAACTCTCCTCCTCAGGCACAGCCGATACCAATTTGGAGAATGACCCAAAAGACGGATGTCTCCCAGAACAACAAAAAAAAGGCGAACACCCAGCAGAAGAGGATGTATGGTTGTTAAGAGCAAATTCAGCAAGCGGCAGAAACTCAGACCACCCCTCTTGATTGTCTGCCACAAAACAACGCAAGAACTGCTCAACATCCTGATTCTTCCTTTCTGTCTGGCCATTAGACTCAGGATGATATCCAGATGAAAACGACAAATGAACTCCCAACCTGTCACAAAAGGCACGCCAAAAACGAGCCACGAACTGAGGTCCCCTATCAGAAACAATGTCAGTAGGAACACCATGGAGTCTGACAATTTCCTTGACAAAGCCTTAGCGAGTGTCTTAGCGCAGGGCAGTTTGATGAAGGGAACCAAGTGACGCATCTTGCTAAAACGGTCCACGACCACCCAGATGACCGTGAAACCCTCGGAGGAGGGAAGGTCAGTAATAAAGTCCATAGCCAGATGTGTCCAAGGTGCACAAGGAACCTCCAGAGGGCAAAGCAACCCCGCAGCAGGAGTATGAGAAGACTTAGATCTAGCACACACAGTACATTGACGCACCCACTTAATGACTTCCTTCTGCCATCCAGGCCACCAAAAACTGCGACCCACAAGTCTCTTGGTCTCAGAAATTCCTGCATGACCTGCCAACCGAGACTCATGACACTCAACAAACAAATCTCTCCTAAAGGTTCTAGGCACAAACAACCTCCCATGGAGAGTGCTAGATGGGGCATTCTCCTGTGCTTTAAGAATCTCATCTTCCAAAACGGAGTCCAATGCAGCAATCACAACACCTTCTTGTAAAATGCTCTCCTCCTCCTCAGCACCGACCATGGGAGAAAAGCTGCGAGACAACGTATCAGCTTTAACATTCTTGGTACCCGGGATGTAAGTACCGGAAAAATTAAACCGCAAAAAAAAAATGCCCACCTAGCCTGACGGACATTCAAGCGCTTGGCAGCATCAAGATAGATCAGATTTTTATGATCAGTGAAAACCTGAATGGGAAATTCAGCACCTTCCAAGAGATGACGCCAGTGTTCAAATGCGAGTTTAATAGCCAGCAATTCCCGATTACCAATATCGTAATTAAGTTCAGTCTCAGAAAATTTTTTTGAAAAAAAGGCACAGGGATGTACTCCATCCTTGCTTTCCTGAGACAACACCGCACCGACCCCCACAGAAGAAGCATCAACCTCAACCAAAAACAGCTTAGTCACATCAGGCTGCATAAGGATGTGGGCAGAGCTGAACCTCTCCTTTAGAAACACAAACGCTTCAATGGCCTCAGTAGTCCACTGAACCGTATTAGCACCTTTCCTGGTGAGATCGGTCAGTGGTTTAACAATAATAGAAAATTTTTTAATGAATTTTCTGTAATAATTGGCGAAACCCAAAAACCTCTGTATCAATTTCAAACCAATAGGCCTAGGCCATTCCTGCACAGCTTGAACTTTCACCGGGTCCATCTCAAAGCCCTCGCTGGAGATAATGTAGCCCAAAAAACTAATTCTCTGTACAGCGAACTCACATTTCTCTAGCTTAGCAAAAAGCGAATTGTCAATTAATAACTGTAATACCTCACGTATGCTCCGCCAATGAGACTCCAGATCAGGCGAATAAATCAAAATGTCATCCAAATACACATTTTTGCCGATCAAAGGTCTAAGGATGTCATTAATAAGATTCTGAAAAAATACTGGTGCATTGGTAAGACCAAAAGGCATAACCAGATTCTCAAAATGACCCACAGGAGTGTTAAAAGCAGTCTTCCATTCATCACCCTCCTTCATGCGCAACAAATTGTATGCCCCCCGGAGATCAATTTTAGAGAACCACTTGGCCCCCACTAACTGGTTAAACAAATCAGGAATCAATGGCAGTGGGTAGAGATTACGTACAGTCATTTTATTAATCTCGCAAAAGTCCAGACAAGGACGTAAACCGCCGTTTTTTTTTTTAACAAAAAAAATTCCAACAGCCACAGGTGACTTAGAGGGTCTGATATGACCGGCAGCCAAGCTCGTCTGTATGTATTCCTCCAAAGCCTTTCTCTCAGGAATAGTAAGATTAAATAAACGACTTTTAGGAAGAGTCGCTCCAGGGACAAATTCAATGGTACAATCATAGTCTCTATGGGGAGGCAAAATTTGCGACTCCTCCTCAGAAAAAACTTTCCAAAAATCCTGAATAGGTACAGGTAATTCCCCTTTATCCACAGCAGCAATGCGCCCGTTACAACACTTGTCATAACACTTAGGGCTCCAGGACTTAATTTCATTAGTAGACCAATCCAGTACAGGATTCATAGAATCATAGAATCATAGAATGTAGAGTTGGAAGGGACCTCCTGGGTCATCTGGTCCAACCCCCTGCTCAAAGCAGGATTCACTAAATCATCTCAAACAGATGTCTGTCCAGCCTCTGTTTGAAGACGTCCATTGAAGGGGAACTCACCACCTCTCGTGGCAGCCTGTTCCACTCATTGATCACCCTCACTGTCAAAAAGTTTTTTCTAATATCTAATCTGTGTCTCCTCCCATTTAGTTTCATCCCATTGCTTCTAGTCTTTCCTTGTGCAAATGAGAATAAAGATGATCCTTCTACAATGTGACAGCCCTTGACATATTTGTAGACAGCTATTAAGTCTCCTCTCAGTCTTCTTTTTTGCAAGCTAAACATTCCCAAATCCTGCAACCGTTCCTCATAGGACATGGATTGTGCAATTTTAACCAGGGTAACAGCAAAATTACTGGAGAAGGCAAATTATTTAATACTACCAAATCCAAATTTTCTTGGTGAATACCATTAATAGTGAGGGGAAATTCATAAACGTTGTGAGTAACACATTTCAAGGGAGAGCCATCGACAGAAACCACGGCAATAGGGGATGACAAAGGTTTGGGTTTTAATTTAACTTTTTCCAAGAATCCCCCATCAATCACATTCAGAGTAGAACCACAATCCACAAATACCCGAAATTCAATTAATTCTTCCTGAGCTGCAGTAGTAGCAGAAAGAAATACCCCCTTAGTGTTTAAACAGGCTATACGGGCGTAACTGACCTTTTTTTTTTCTTTGTTCTTACGAAGCACACAGTTCTTAATGAAATGGTCAGATTTTCCGCAATAAAAGCACAAACCTTCAGAAAACCTGCGGTCTTTTTCCTGAGAGCGGGGTGACATCGCCCCAATCTCCATCGGCTTTCCAATGTCAGTACAGACCCTCTCAAGACTAGGAGCTGACATGGCAAAGGATTTACTCTCATTAACCCTTGCACGCAGTCTCCTGTCCACCCATATAGCTAATTGCATTGCCTCCTGCAAGTTTCCAGGTGTAGGATAAGCAATAAGCAGATCCTTAACCCTTTCACCTAGCCCAGCAAGAAACAAACTTTTCAGAGCTGAATCGTTCCACCCCACCTGAGCAGACCACCGACAGAAGTGAGTACAATAATTTTCCACATTACCTGATCCCTGTCTCAAAAGTCTCAATTCCGTCTCAGCTGATGAGACACGATCAGGATCATCATACAACAACCCCAAAGCAGAAAAAAAACTATCCATCTAAAGCACGGATCACTAGGTTGGAAGGCCCATCCCTGAGGTTCTTTGCGCAGAAGTGACATTATGAACCCTATGCGCTGTGATTCATCACCAGAGGATCTGGGTCTCAAACGAAAATACAATAAACAAGCATTTTTAAAGGAAAAAAAATCTTGTTGTTCACCAAAAAATAAATCAGGCAATCTTACCTTTGGCTCCACAAAATGCGCTCCAGAACAGCTACTCACGTGTTGTTGGAGCTCGGCCACCTCCAGAGAGAGTCCCTGCAGGCGTTGAGCCAAATCCTGAACCGACACCATGATGGAAACTGGAGGTCTTTCCTTAGAGATATTTTTGGGCTGGACTTACTGTTATGATAGGCTACAAGCACTACGGAAAGACAGGAGATCTGTCCCTACAATAGAACTAAGCTAGATCCCTACGATGTAATGGGGAACCTGATCCTGCGATCAGACCCGCTAAAGTCCTCAGCTAGTCTGAACGAAGACCTATAGATGTGAGGGAGGGATCCCTACAAGAACTAGGGACTGGGAGAAAGATGGTCACCTCCTAGCAGAAATTGTAGCAGTGAAAAGACAAACACACAACATAGAACATAAAGGTCAAAAGACCTAGCTAAACTGACTGAGAAAGGTTACAAAGCACCTGGCTAGCTTAAGAGTAGAAATTACAATGAAGTCCAGCATGGCCAGAAGGGCGGAGCAGGATTAAATAGGCAAAAAGGTCATGTGACCAGCAAAATAGAAAAAACCTAACAGGAGAGTTCTAACAGTCTCACTGCGAGCAGTGACGTCAGTAAGGTTACCGCAGTTCATAGCCTGGCTCACACAGAGGTTACTGTGGGAACCGGTGACTGTGACCGGCGGTAACCTTGATGACGTCACCGCTTGTCACTGCAGCTGGGTTCTACGGCACTCTCATTGTGTTCCGGCTGGCATGGTGAGCAGTCGCATTACTCATGTCACCGCTCACCACAGCATCCAGATGTAGCAGAGTTGGGGATCGTCGTAAATCCTCCTTATTATGGATTTACAGTGGACAGGTGATGCTGACAGTGCTATATATATTGGTGAAGGAGGGGCCGCCAGCCCCTTCTTCCACCAATCAGCTTGTGAGACAGCTAACGCGATGACATCATTTCATCGCATCAACTGTGCACTGCGGAGAGTCAGTGCATGAAAGACAGGAAAACGGAAGCGAGGTGAGTATATGGTGTTCTTTTATTTCTCATGTGTATGGGATGTTTGGCTGGACATAGGGAGGCTATGGGGTACTCATGCTGGACATGGGGAGGCAATGGGGCTCTCATGCTGGACATGGTGATGCTGTGGGGCTCTCATGCTGGACATGGGGAGGCTATAGGGTTCTCATGCTGGACATGGGGAGGCTATGGGGCTCTCATGTTGGACAGGGTAAGGCTCTGGGGGTCTCATGCTGGACATGGGGAGGATATGGGGGTCTCATGATGGACATGGGGAGGCTATGGGGCCTCATGCTGGACTGGGGGAGGCTATGAGGGTCTCATGCTGAACATGGAGGTCTCATGCTGGACATGAGGAGACTATGTAGGTCTCATGCTGGACATGGTGAGGCAATGGGGGTGTCATGCTGGACATGGGGAGGATATGGGGGTCTCATGCTGGACATGGGGAGGCTATGGGGCCTCATGCTGGACTGGGGGAGGCTATGAGGGTCTCATGCTGAACATGGAGGTCTCATGCTGGACATGAGGAGACTATGTAGGTCTCATGCTGGACATGGAGAGGCTGTGGGGCTCTCATGCTGAACATGGGGAGGATATGGTGGTCCCATGCTGGACATGGGGAGGATATGGGGGTCTCATGCTAGACATAGGGAGGCTTTGGGCGTCTCATACTAGACATGGGGAGGCTAAGGGGGTCTCATGCTGGACATGGGGAGGCTATGTGGGTCTCTTGCTGGACATGGGGGGCTATGTGGGGCTCATGCTGTATATGAGAGGCTATGTGGGGGCTTATACTGTATATAGAGAGGCTATGTGGCCATCATGCTGTAAATAGGAGGCTATGTGGGGCTCATGCTGTATATGGGGAGGCTATGCAGGGCTCATGCTGTATATAGAGGCTATGTGGGGCTCATGCTGTATATGGGGAGGCTATGTAGGGCTCATGCTGTATATGGGGAGGCTATGTTGGGCTCATGCTGTATATGGAGAGGCTATTTGGGGCTCATGCTGTATATGGGGAGGCTATGTTGGGCTCTTGCTGTATATAGGAAGGCTATGTGGGGCTCATTCTGTATATAGGGAGGCTATGTGGGGCTCATTTTATATATAAGAGGCTATGTGTGGGCTCTTACAATATATAGGGGGCTGTGTGTGAGCTCTTACAGTATATAGGGGGCTCATATGGAATATAGAAGGGGCTGTGTGTGAGCTCAAATGGTATATGGGGGATATAAGCATACTTAATTCTGCTCAATATTAAGTGTTCTAATTATTTTATATTAATATTAATTTTAATTAATGTGTTAATATTTAGCAGAATCAATTATAAACCCTCCATAGACTTTATTATATATGATTATATTGGATATCATTGGCTGCAGGGCTTGTGCTAAGCACATTCTAGAATGTTCTGACATCACAGGATCGGCACCATGGTGACCTCTGCCTGGATATTATGACATCATGGGGAATATATAAGCAACAGCTCACCCGGAACTCCTTTGAGGGTTATAGTAGCAGGTTCAGAGTAAGTATGCGTGTCTTGTACTCCTGGTCTGTCCTTATTATTTCCCATTTCCTATCTATATAACTTTCTGATTTCTTATGACAAGCTTTCTCTACTTCCTAATTCACGTATCCCATACATTTTTTAATGAGAAAACTTTATATTTATTTATTAGCTCGTTATGGCAAAATTTACTATTGATACAATTGGTATTTAAGATCAGGCAATTTATAAGGAAACCTCTTTATTTGTCCAATTCAGGATTTGGCAGTTATTTGTATTTAAAAAATATCGAGCGAAAATCAAAGAACAATTTATGTCCGAAATAAGAAAAGTCATGCAATTCAGAATAGTGGTTGTAATGCTGCCTCTATATGCATATATAATAATGAATTTCTGTTGTCTGTTCTTTATGCACGTGTGGCGAAAACTAAACTATGTGGTAAAAAAAAAATTTGCAGAAATTAAAAAAGTAGCTTGAGTCGCCATTTCTGGATACCTCTAACATTTTTATTTTTTGCATGGTGACCTGATGTTTTCATTGATATTATTTTGGGGTAGTTAAGACGCTTCAATCGCTTCTTAATGCATTTTTTTTGTAGAATTGTAGCAATTAAAATCCTGCAATTTTGCCATTTTGATTTCTTCTTTGCTTTACAGTTTTTACAGATTGGGTCAATTAATTTTATATTTTCATAGCTCAGACTTTTCAGAACACGTTGATACAAGATATGTGTATTTTTTTCTTTTTTTTAATGTCAACTGGAGAAGAGGGGCGTGATTAGAATTTTTTTTTTACTTATTTAAAAACTTTTTTCTTCACTTTTTCTTCGACTTGAATCTGCGATTGTCTGATCTCTTAATTTCCATCAGCTGTTTTTTTTTTTTTCATACAAGTGAAATGGATGACATAGTGGTCGTAAAAATGGAAGCACGGACCAAAAAAAAAAAAAAAAAGATGAAAATCGGATGCAGCGCACTAATGAAAATTAGTTGGCTTGGTTTTGTGCAGATGAGAAAAAAAATGACGTGTGAATACGGCCTAAAAATAAGTCGTCCACTGCCACTGAGGGACTTTTATTAAATACTTCCGTAAATCTAATTGTAAACTGTTGTTAGTTTTTCAGCTGCTTGTGTAAAAATCACAGGTAAAAGTCTTTCTTCTCATTGTATAGTGGTGTGGTGCGCATGCGCCACCTTGGCTCCATCCTACAGGGGCATTTCAGAGCTGGAGGGTCCGGCGGACAGATCCCCAGCAATCAGCAGCTTATTCCCTGTACTGTGGATAGGGGAGAACTTAGTTGGGACATCTATTTTAATAGTTCAAATCAATTATTGGTGATAGCAAAATTCCTAGTTTAACCCTTACCTAATATACACTTTGATGTTTCCCTTGTACTATAGAACAGACACTGGATTTTGAATTCAGAAGTATAAAACTATTGAAGAATCACAACTATGTAAGTGAAAAAAATGTAATCATTTAATATAAGCAAACCTTCCAGATTACATAATGATATAGACGTTTCCTTATCTCTGACAACTGATTCATCTTATTCAGGTAGAGATGATACACTGTAAACCTGTCTGCACACAAATACAGTATCTGTCTACAGAGTGAGCTGCCATTTATTGGGTACCAGTTATGTATCTTATTTTACAGTACAAAGATGCCATAGTAGATTTTATGGGATTTAAGCAGTACAGGAATTATCATTTTACTTGCTAAATGGCTACCAGGAGAAAACACATGAGCCACTATTGTAGTATGTTTTCTGTAGGGATCTGTATACAGAGCTCATTTGACAGTTTTCCCAGTGAACAGGACTGAGCAGCCTGCAGTGTATTAGAATGTATGGAGGCTGCAGAAGACAAAATCCCAAATAACTGCAATATTGCTAGTTTTTTGCTATCAATATTTACAATATTCACTTTCTGGTACATAGTTAGAAAATCACCACTGAATTAAATGAATGGTGTCTGTTGTAAATTTAAAAAAGGGAAATAATGCAGACAAGATGGACCACGTGGTCTTTTTCTGTTAATAATCTTATAGATCTCTATATATCCCCATACAGAAATGCCCTCTATTGGCAGCTGCTGACAGACAGAACTTTAGCATTTGGAGCTTGTTCGCACCGCTGTATACATCGGATGAGAGCTAAATGATTTTTTATTGGATAGCACTCGGACCAATGTTATTCAAAGGGTCTGTGCTGATGACTGATTTTTTTTCACTGGCAGAATCTGTAAGCGATAAAAATCACAGCATGCCGCCATTTCACGGTAAAATTAGACACCACTCACTCATTCAAGTCTATGTGTGCGTGGAAAACACCGGTCTGCACTCGAATGACAGCTGAGTGCAGTCCAATTTCAGTGGACTCACACAATAGAAAAAATTGAGAAATTTTGTTCTCCATCTTCTGTTCTCAGTGAGGTCCTATTCTCTCATCCAAGAGCGTAGGATCACACTATGCTGACATTCAGATCAGAGTTTAATCAGAGTGTCATTAGCATAATCAGCCTGATTCTCTAGGATGAGAGAATTTACGGTCGTGTGACCCTGACATTACAGAGAATCTATCACCAGGTTTTTGTTACCCCATCTAAAAGCAACGATTCCAGCAATGTGTCACTTACTCAGCTGCTTGCTGCAGTTTTAATAAAATCCCTGTTTTCTCTGCTGCAGATCTAGCAGTTCTCAGAATTTTGAGCTCTGTATTACCCGCTCCCATCACTGATTGACAGCTTTCTGTGCACACTGTTCATAGGTAAAGGACTGGCAAACAGGGGTGGGTGCAGAATTACACAGACAACATGGCAGCATATTTACTAGTCCTCTTATGATAATCTCTTGCTAATAAAACACTGATTTTATTGAGTTTACAGTAAGCAAGCCAGTAAGTGGCATCGCTGGAATCATGGTCTCTCACCCTATATCATGCTGCTCCCATATTAAATAGCAAACAACCTGCTGACAGATTCCCTTTAACAGTGTACTATAGTAAATGTAAAACTGTTGGCAAAGAAGGTACCTAGAATGGAGGGAGAAGGGGGGAATTTAGCCAAATTTGTCATGGTCACTAATACAGCTGAACATCTTAATAATTACTGGCATTTGGTTATATTAATATGAGATACATTTTCCATGTACCATAGGGAGAAGTACATGAACTTCATGAAAGAAGAAATTCAAGACAAGAAAAATGTGCTTGAAAAAATAGAACTGATATTGTAAGTGCTGAGATTTATTACGCTAGATGCATGCAAAAGATGCATTGTCTGAAGGAGAATAATACTTACATATCGACTAATTTCCCTATTTGCCTAAAATCTAGGAATTCTACATGTGTGAATGTAGTTGTAGGATTTATGGCATACATGTCAAACTCTGCCCCGTGGGCCAAATCTGACCCATTATTCTGTATGGAGCACTATGTGGGGCCATTATTCTGTATGGAGGACTATGTGGGGCTATTATTCTGCATGGAGGACTATGTGGGGCCCATTATTTTGTGTGGAGGACTATGTGGGGTCATTATTCTGTATGGAGGACTATGTGGGGCCATTATTCTGCATGGAGGACTATGTGGGGCCATTATTCTGTATGGAGCACTATGTGGGGCCCATTATTCTGTATGGAGCACTATGTGGGGCCCATTATTCTGTATGAAGGACTATGTGGGGCCCATTATTCTGTATGGAGCACTATGTGGGGCCATTATTCTGTATGAAGCACTATGTGGGGCCCATTATTCTGTATGGAGCACTATGTGGGGCCCATTATTCTGTATGGAGGACTATGTGGGGCCCTTTATTCTGTATGGAGCACTATGTGGGGCCATTATTCTGTATGGAGGACTATGTGGGGCCCATTATTCTGTATGGAGGACTATGTGGGGCCATTATTCTGTATGGAGCACTATGTGGGGCCCATTATTCTGTATAGAGGACTATGTGGGGCCATTAGTCTGTATGGAGGACTATGTGGGGCCCATTATTCTGTATAGAGGACTATGTGGGGCCATTATTCTGTATGGAGGATTATGTGGGGCCATTATTCTATATGGAGGACTATGTGGGGCCATTATTCTGTATGGAGCACTATGTGGGGCCCATTATTCTGTATAGAGGACTATGTGGGGCCATTAGTCTGTATGGAGGACTATGTGGGGCCCATTATTCTTTATGGAGCACTATGTGGGGCCATTATTCTATATGGAGGACTATGTGGGGCCCATTATTCTGTATGGAGGACTGTGTGGGGCCATTATTCTGTATGGAGGACTATGTGGGGCCATTATTCTGTATGGAGGACTATGCAGGGCCATTATTCTGTATGGAGCACTATGTAGGGCCCCTTTTTCTGTATGGAGGACTATGTGGGGCCATTATTCTGTATGGAGTACTATGTGGGGCCCCATTATACTGTATGGAGGACTATGTGGGGCCATTATTCTGTATGGAGCACTGTGTGGGGCCATTATTCTGTATGCAGCACTATGTGGGGCCATTATTCTGTATGGAGGACCATGTGGGGCCATTATACTGTATGAAGGACTATGTGGGGCCATTATTCTGTATGGAGGACTATGTGGTGCCATTACTCTGTATGGAGCACTATGTGGGGCCATTATTCTGTTTGGAGCACTATGTGGGGCCCATTATTCTGTATAGAGGACTATGTGGGACCATTATTTTGTATGGAGGACTATGTGGGACCCATTATTCTGTATGGAGCACTATTTGGGCCCATTATTCTGTATGGAGTGCTATGGGGGCCCATAATTCTGTATGGAGTACTATGTGGGGCCCCATTATACTGTATCGAGGACTATGTGGGACCATTATTCTGTATGGATGACTATGTGGGGCCCATTATTCTGTATGGAGCACTATGTGGGGCCATTATTCTATATGGAGGACTATGTGGGGCCCATTATTTTGTGTGGAGGACTATGTGGGGCCATTATTCAGTATAGAGGACTATGTGGGGCCATTATTCTGTAAGGAGGACTATGTGAGGCCATTATTCTGTATGGAGCACTATGTGGAGCCATTATTCTGCATGGAGCACTATGTGGGGCCCATTATTTTGTATGGAGGACTATGTGGGGCCAATTATTCTTTATGGAGCACTATGTGGGGCCATTATTCTATATGGAGGACTATGTGGGGCCCATTATTCTGTATGGAGGACTGTGTGGGGCCATTATTCTGTATGGAGGACTATGTGGGGCCATTATTCTGTATGGAGCAGTATGTGGGGCCATTATTCTGTATGGAGCACTATGTGGGGCCCATTATTCTGTATAGAGGACTATGTGGGGCCATTATTCTGTATGGAGGACTATGTGGGGCCCATTATTCTTTATGGAGCACTATGTGGGGCCATTAGTCGGTATGGAGGACTATGTGGGGCCATTATTCTGTATGGAGGAGTATGTGGGGCCATTATTCTGTATGGAGGACTATGTGGGGCCATTATTCTGTATGGAGGACTATGCAGGGCCATTATTCTGTATGGAGCACTATGTTGGGCCCCTTATTCTGTATGGAGGACTATGTGGGGCCATTATTCTGTATGGAGCACTATGTGGGGTCATTATTCTGTATGGAGTACTATGTGGGGCCCATTATTCTGTATAGAGGACTATGTGGGGCCATTATTATGTATGGAGGACTATGTGGGACCCATTATTCTGTATGGAGCACTATTTGGGGTCATTATTTTGTATGGAGTACTATGTGGGGCCCATTATTCTGTATGGAGTACTATCGGGGCCCCTTATTCTGTATGGAGGACTATGTGGGGCCCATTATTCTGTATGGAGCACTATGTGGGGCCATTATTCTGTATAGAGCACTATGTGGGGCCATTATTCTGTATGGAGGGCTATGTGGGACCCATTATTCTGTATGGAGGACTATGTGGTGCCCATTCTTCTTTATGGAGGACTTTGTGGGGCCCATTATCCTGTATATTGGTTGACCCGCGACTTTGTCCAAGTTTTTCATCTTGGCTCTCTGTGCGTTTGAGTTGACATACCTGCTTTATGGTGATCATTGCTGCCTTCCTTTCTATCTTATACTAAGCCAACATCACAGAACATGTAACACATCACAGAATGGAAGGAGTAACTGTTGTTTTGTTTTTTTTTTCTCATGAATCAATAGTGCACATGAAAACAAGAAACTTTGTAATATTTATTATCAGAGAAATCTGAACAGAAAGATCCATCCAGGAGGAGAAAGAAGCAGATTTCTCTGATAGAACACTATAGAAAGTTGCTTATTTTGATGTAAACTATTGATTTACAAAAATGGCATTTTTTTCTGAATAACTCTGTGTGAAGGCATTTGGAGCAGTTTTCCCATCTTGGCTATTTCTGGTAAATCCCATTGAGATGAATTGAGCTGTGAGCTGTTCACCTGCACCCCACAATCTGCAGTCTGTACTCTGCATTCTGAGTATTGGCGAGGGTCCCAGAGTTCACTCCCCACCAATCATAAAGTGATGGAAGATCCTAGAAATAGGAATACCTTTTAACCCTTTATGTTTTCATGTTTTCGTTCTATACCTTCTATAACTCCCATTTATATTTAGTATTTGGGGGGAAGATGACAAGCAATGTTAGAAAATATTATTCTACTCAAGGTAATAGATGTTTGAAACAAACTTTCAGCAGATGTGGTTGAAAAATTAAAAGTGAATGAATGTAAAGAAGACAAAAATAGCTAGAAATTAATATAAGGGCAGAATAGATGGACCATGGGGTCTTCTCCAAACACCAATCTTCTAGATTTTTCAATCCCCTTATAATTAGCTCCCTCTAGTGGCAGCTGCGGGCAGGCAGAACGATACCTTTAAAGAGTAAACGTCATATTAAATTTTATTTCAGAAATCAATAGTTCACATCAAATGATGCAACTTTATATTAGGTCTTATCAGCAAAATCTGCTTCTTTCTCCTCCTGGACGGACTCTTCACTCTCAATTCATGGGTATAAATCTGTAAAATCTATATGCAGTGAAGATAGATTTTCCCATTACTGAGATAGAAGATGACAGTTGGTGCTTATTAAATTCTATGGAGAGGAGGAAGAGGAAAATGGAGCAGCTAGAGGTAGACAGACATTCTGCTGCAAGTTCTCCTGAAACAACAGTTCCAGGTCTCCATAGAAGATGACGGTTGGTGCTCAGAATGTTCTATCTCAGTAATGGGAACATTTGTGTTCTCTGAATACAGATTTTACCTGTGAATTAAGAATTGTGAGAATGAATGATCAGTTCAGGATGAGAAAGAAGCAGGTTTCTCTGTAATAAGATATATTACAAAGTTTCTTATTCTCACATGTACTATTGATTCATGAGAAAAAAAAATGATGGTTATTCTTTAAATTGTGTGATGTTGCTCATTTAAAATGATGGCTTAATATCTGAGATGGATTGGGAAGGTACCAATCAGAGGCAGACATATCATTGGTGCAGCCTGTGTAGATGCTCAGGGGCCTCAGAGGTAAGGGGGCCACTTTCATCTCCATAACAGGTAGAATGATGCATTATGATGAGATATTGGACTACAAAGGCCCAGATATTATTCTTGCATGGGGCACTTTTCTGTCTGTGTCCACTCCTGGCATTAATGCTCATAAAAAATCCTAATAACTACATTCATAGATTTACAATTTCTTACATTTTGTCCAGAGCTACACTAAGACTTGTAGTGCTTCTGTTTCATCTTTAACTACTGGGTGATAACTGAAGCCAATAACATTGCATGTAACATATTTATTTAAGAATAGTTGTAGTTTAAAGGGGTTAGTCCCAACATAGCTTGGGGTCCGACAGCTGGGTCCTCCACCCATCTGAGAACATTGTTCGGAAGTTAGGGGAATAATTTGCCAAATGTGTACTCATGAGGAATAACACTATTGTTACACTTGTGTCCTATATTTTTCACCAGTGTTCTCCTCTCTCATTTTCAGTTGTCTCTGATCTAGTGGGCAGAGACTTGCTGTTATGATGTCTCCTATGTACAATACACAGATACAGAGAAATACCTGATTTTTTTTTCTCCGCTTAACACATGTTTAGAAGTAGCAGCAGCATGGAGGACATTATACAGTAGTACTCAGCAGTCTAGCTGTGAATCCAGCTTTTGGATAAGTTAAGCTTCTGTCTGGCTGCAGCGCTATGTTTCTGTGTCTCTCTCTTCCTGTTTTCTCACGCTGCCCTTCACTCCTCCTCCCTCTACACAGATTATCATAAGCAGTGTAATCAGACACCACGGTGAGCTGACAGTCCGTCTTGCTTTCTCCAAGATAGATTTAGCCTGTGTTTTTTTTCTTCAGAGTGGACAGTGAGTTTAGGAGGCAGAGGGGAGTAGAAGTGGCTCATAAGTGGAGAAGGAAGCATATTTCTCTGATAAAATAGATTACAAAGTGTCTTATATTTGCTTGTACTATTGAGTTTTTGACCATTTATCACAAGTTGATGTACCTTCCTTGTACGATAGTGAGGACACTGAGAACACAGAATTTGTGTCGCTTACAGACTTGATGAAAGAACTGATACAGAATAACATCGTGACTATGTAAGTGCAGAGAATTACTGATCTAATATAAGCAAACCTTTTAGATGTCATCATGATATAGATGTTTTCTTATCTCCAATGTGTGATTCACTGTATTCAGGACAGATAAAATAAAACCTGTCTGCACGTGATATATATTTATACACAGATAGCTGTCATTTACTGGGTGCCGCTCATGAATCATATTTTATTTACAAAGATGCCAAAGTGTTTTTCATGGGTTAAAACATTAGAGGAATTATTATTTGACTTATTATATACAAGTGAGAAAAAAAGAAAAATGAGCCAATATCTTAAAGGGAACCTGTCACCAGTAATCTGCAGGTTAACTCCATATCTGCAGGTTAATAGCGTTTTTTTCAGGTGACAGGTTCCCTATAATGTGGCTTCTGTAGAAATATACAGTATATATATTAAACATGTAAAAAAAGTAATCACAGCGCTGGTGTGTTGAGGACTCCCAGGTTGCATGGACATCTGCCAGGAGCCACAGACTTTTCAATCCAAGATTTCAGTCCAGCAAAGCAAAGATAATCCCATAAAACGTAACATTTATTCCACCATGGATAAACTATTATAATGATAAACAATCCAGGAAATAAAAAGTTATTCCAGGAGATAGGTGATGACTTCTCAATGCCCCGGACCCTCACTGATGTACAGCATGTTTACAGAGGTATACAATAGAGTCAAAAATAAATAAATAAAAATATACATTTTCCACCTGTGAGAACATTTTTTTTTTATTTTTTTGCATGCATATATTTAGTTGCTAAACACCATATTTGTAATTTGATTTCATTACAAACTTTGCACCATTAGGCTTTTACAGGATCTGTTTCCTTGTACATTCAAATTTGATGTGGCTGATAGGAGCTGAAAAAAGACATTATAAAGCTACAAACTCTCCCATTGGACCATTAGAAGTTCACTGAGAGATTTTCAGTGAACTCATTCTGCAGCCACTAATACATATTACAACATAGAAGCTATAGAAGGCAAACGGTGCAAACATTTAATGAAACCCAATTAGAAAAATTAGAAAAGTAAGAACAAAAATGTCCCCAGAGATGGACAACCCCTTTAAGGCCCAGATCATACAAATAATCCTAAACACCACAGTAAGTGCATGAGACTTCACTAAATCTGCAATAAATCACAACCCAAGTGTAAGTATATAATCCCAGGATAAGAAGAGAAGCATGCATGAGAAGCTCAATATTAAAAGTAATATTTTATTAAAGACAAATATTAAAAGATATTAAATAACAGGGATTGCCTCATAAACGGGACAAATAAATTGCCTGGAGGAATTAAATATGGTATAAGAATCGAGCAGCAAAGACCGAGGTAGAAGGTGAGTAAAAACCATGAGTGCTGATAATCGAGAACACACATCTCCACCCTCAGTACTGAGCGAACGTGGTCACCAACTATTCCAAAACCCCCAATAGCAGCGAGTACAGACAAGACAGTGCAACTAGGTAACATTACCTTACAGAAGCTCCCCTCCTCCTCCCATCAAGGTTTTTATCTTCTTAATATATTGCAGTCATCATATTATATAGCACTGTGTACTTACAATTGCTCATTTTTTCTTTCTACTCAGTTAATTCTTCTCTTTTCTCTGCTTTATGTAGAAACAGGAAGTCTCTTTTCCCTGCATAAATCATCTCCCACCCCCACTGCTAACTGCTCCCCCTGCCAGGATCTTTTGCATTGACTCATGAGTCATACAGGGAAAATTGACCTCCTGTTTCTACATAGAGCTTAGGAGTCAGTTAGTCAGTTTTTAATCACGTGATGTCAGAGACCTAATGGAAAAGAGAAGAATTATCTGGATAGAAAGGCAAAATGAACAACTATAAGTACGCAGTGCTATATAATATGATGACTGCTGTATATTAATAGGAGAAACATTTTGATGGGAGTGCTTCTGTAATAAATAGTATTGCTGTCTATGGAACCCAGGCAGGGTGTTCTTCCACCCCGACGCAGGTTTCGCTTTGCTTCTTCCTGGGGCGATGTAGCTGTATGCAGCCTTTTATTATGCTGGATAAGTTTTAGTTTCTATAGGATCCTTGTTAGGGCGCATATAAAAAAATATATATATATTTTTTTTGCAATTTATTTTTAGGACATTTAATGTGAGGTATGTGGTTAGAAAATCAACAGTAAATGAATTTACACTAGCCCTCTACTTCACAATAAGAACAATCAGAAATACAAGCTTGACAGGTTACATCTCTATTGCTCTCCCTTTTTATGTTTTTGGTGCTGTTCTTCTGATCCCCAGTCCTCTCTACATGTATGTAACATGACTGGCAGCCTCCTCTCTGCACCGTGTGCTTGGGAGTCTGAGGCACTCCCCCTGCTGTGGGCTGGTCCATCTAAGAGCAGAAGGGGATGTATCAGCCGGGACTGTGCACACTACTCTACGGTAGACTGAGAGAATCCCCCCTGCTGTGGGCTGGTCCATCTAAAAGCAGAAGGGGATGTATCAGGCTGGACTGTGCACACTGCTCTACGGTAGACTGAGAGAATCCCCCCTGCTCCTAGATGGAGCAGCCCAGATCAGTGGGCGTGTCTCAGACTCCCCAGGGCACTGTGCATTGAGAATCCTGGCAATCATACATGAAGAGTAGGTCTAGAAATCAGAGGAATAGTGACAAGTTATAAAGGAGAGCGCCGGGTCATGTAAATACACATTATTAATGTATTAGGATTCTACTACTGTGAGTTGGAAAGACGACCAGATGAGGACGCATGTGGTCACACCATGTCAGCTGGAGACCGAGCAGTCATCTGCCTGTAACAGCTGCGACAAGAGTCAGCTCTCTCTCCTTCTTCCAAGTGCCATAATTTTTCATTTTTCCTTCGAGATAGACATGTGAGAGCTTGTTTTTTGTGGCACAAGTTGTATTTTTGAATGACACTATTCAGTTTATCATGTGATGTACTAGAAAGCGGAAAAAAAATTTTTCAAGTGCGCCAAAATTGCAAAAAAAAATTGCAATCCCGCAATTATTTTGAGGAACTTTTTACTTAGTGTATGATTCTCCAGATCATTATTATGTTTCCTTTTTATTTAAGTGGTGAAATTTTTTTGTTTGCAAATTTGGAAAAAAAAAATTCCACCTGTCGCCATTTTGAGTCTTTTTTTAAAAAAAATATATATATAAAAATAAAAAGTTTCAATCATCCCCCTTTTCATATTTAAAAAAAAATTTGAAAAAATGTTTGCTATCACCGCATCCGTAAAAGTCTGATCTATCAAGATATAAATTTATTTTAACTAGATGTAAAACACCGAAAAGAAAAGAGTCGAAACACAAGAATATCATTTTTTTGGTTCTTGGACCACCCATTAAAAATGCAGTAAGAATAAATTGATACATCGTATGTGCGACAAAATGGTTTCCATAAAAAAGAAAGCTCAGGTCTTCAGTTACAGGTCTCAGAAAATGATGTCACAAACCAAATTTTTATTTATAAAGTTTTAAATTATTTTTAATCACTAAAGTCTAAAAAAAAATATCCCTATAAGTTTTATCACCGTTTTCTAACTGACCTAAAGAATAATACAGCCAGGCCATTTTTACCAAATAATGAATCCTGTAATGAATTGCATTATTTTCACCATTTTACCATTTTTAGAATTTTTTTCCCATTTTTCAGTATATTATATGGTAAAGAGATTGGTGTAATTCAAGACTACAACTTGATCCGCAAAAAATCAAGTCCTCAAATGACTATGTAGACCAAAAAATATAAGGACATGGGTCTTGGAAGACGGGGAGAAAAAAATAAAGGCTCAAAAATGGAAAATTTCCCAGTCATTATATCATTATAAGTCTAGGATAGACGTATATGAAAAGTAAATAATTTGGGCAGCTGGACCATGAGGTCTATTCATGCCGCCAGCCTTCTAGGTTTCTTCTGCCCATATACAGTGAGCGCCCTCTAGTGGTAGCTCCACATTGACAAAATTGTATTATTTATATGATGTAAGTGGAAAATGTTGGCAAAGTATTTTGGATGGAGATCGAGGGGCGGAATTTGTTCACTAATGCTCTTCAAATTGCTGATATTTATGCATTTACATATGAGATGATGATATATGTTCCATGTACAACAGATGGGATATCAAACAACTGATAGAGGACAAAATACAAAAGGAAGAGAAACAACTAAACCTGATGGAGGAGTCTTCGTAAGTGATTTTTTTTCAGGAAGAGCTGATATAAAACCTGTTTGCACATACTACATATCTGTCTACACTGATAGTTGTCATTCAGTGTGTGGAAGCCATTTCTCAGTCTAGGAGGTTTGTAGGACACATGATGCAGATTAATTTTATTTATTCAAATTTATGCACCAAGTAAGCATAGTGGGCGCATTATTCAGGTACCTTAAGTGCATTTTAACCCCTTAATGACGTGACTAAGTTTAACTTTAAGAAACAGTTACTTTTGTTAATAGAACAAAAAACTGTATCTGAGTTAAATAAAGAAAGAAAAACGAAGGCCCTGAAATATCAAGCTGGTCTGTCAAGCGTGGTGGCATCAGACCCTCCTGATCCATGAAGGTGTGTCTGGCTCTTCATGAATCAGGAGCATATGACAAGTGGCGTGCACCTCTGTGCACCTTGCTAGAAATCTTACTCCAGTCTCAGAATGGAGTCAAATTTCTGGAGTAGAGAATTTCACAGCATGTCAAGTATTAGACAAGCTGTGGTGTGACGTCCCCGCAGCACCCCCGTCCTGTCACAGCTATGTCCATTTTGGCGGAGTTGGGAGAACCTGATGTGAAAACACCAAAAGTTGCAAAATTTTGGCACAACTCCAAGTTGTGCCAAAATTTTGCAACTTTTAGCAATTTATGCCAGAATTCTACTTAAATTACTTTGATGAATTTGGGCCTCAAAAACTAAAGGGTCCAGTAAAAAAACTCATTACTTAACCCTCCATCCTGAAAGAAGCTGCAGGGAGAGGAAGCTGCTATTAGATAGTGGCTTCCCCTAAAGTCACAATATACCCTGAGTGGTACAA
Organism: Phyllobates terribilis; assembly: GCF_046119375.1. Classification (NCBI taxonomy): domain Eukaryota; kingdom Metazoa; phylum Chordata; class Amphibia; order Anura; family Dendrobatidae; genus Phyllobates; species Phyllobates terribilis. The sequence goes on along the minus strand of NW_027362764.1, from coordinate 265,852,603 downwards.
TCTCTTCGATAAGTCACCTTTGTTGGATTATTGTGGGTCTGAGGTCGCGGTGATATATTCACTGTTGTGTAATCATTGTCACTACTTTTCTTTTCTTCACTTCTCCAAAAGATGGATTCTCGAAATCCTTTCTTCGCCACGAGCTTTCAGGCCATACATGTATGAAAGGAATATCTGGCGTCCATCCCAGGAAATCATCCAGTACGTATGTTATTTCTAGAAATATAATACTATTTGACCAGCGTGATACGAGGTTGTGTTTTAGATTGACTCACTGGTGCAGTACAGTATTTGTAGTGACCCAACTATTTGTTGTCACACCCGCTGGTCCAATGCTTTCTATTACTTCCTAGTTATCCAGTAGTTTCGCCACCACAGGTGATCCACCTGGTTATTTCTAGTGGCTCAGCTTAAAGGAGTTGTCCACTTCTTTCACATTGATCCCCTATCCTTAGGATAGGGCATTAATGTATGATCGGCAGGGGTCCCGCACTCGGCACCCCCACCGATCAGATGTTATCGGTGCCGGCGGTGGCTGCCAGCCGGAAGTGCTTACCTGCAGTGCTTGGCCATCCATCTGTAGTGGCCGCCGGGGGTACTGCACATCCGCCTCCCATTGAATTGAATAGGAGGCAGATGTGCAGTACCCTGCGGAGGCCACTACAACTTGACGGCGAAGGACCGCAGACAAGCACTTGCGGCCGCCGGCACCGATAACAGCTGATCGGTGGGGGTGCCGGATGCGGAAACCCTGCCGATCATACATTGATGCCCTATCCTAAGGATAGGGCATCAATGTGAAAGTATTGGACAACTCCTTTAATAATAGCATACCTCATTTCTCAGGAATTTATATTAAAGGGCCTACTTTGTAAAAAAAAAACACTTCCAACTGTGAGTAGAGATGACTGGGATATATCATTCATATGGAATATATACTCTTCTATATCAATCATTTTGATTTCTTTATTCCAGGGGTGGACAATTACATTTTCCAAGAGGCTACATGATAGACCCTTGAGTGTTGTGGAGGGTTTAACCAATAGGCTAAAATTGATTCTACTTATCATTATTATTATTATTATTATTATTATTAATAAGGGTGTCAAAATCTGCATCTGCTCCATGAAGTGATCAGAAGATGCACAGCATTACTTACAGTTTATGCTGTGCATCCTCCATTGTCTTTTCACTTCATTCCCAGCTTCCTGGCAACATTGTTACAAAAGCTAAAACTGGGCAGAGGGAAAGGGTTCACAAGACAGCAGTGTGCAGACCGGACTGGAAATAGCCTTCAGTCCTATCTGTACTGTGTCCTCCTCCTGTTTATGATGTCAACCCCTCCATGACTGTTCTGGGATCAGTGGGTATACAGAAGGATCTTGGAAGTAAAGAGCGGCAGATATAACATAGATGAATGAGTGTATGTGTATATATGTAGCGCCCCGAGGGTTCGGTTGCTACAGGGGTATTGCACCTCAACCAGAGGTGTGATATTCCACTCCCAGGTAAGGATGGAGTGTGGACCAGGGCTCAGTTAGCTGCATACACACACTCACCCCATTTCCGGGGGACAGCTCGACGGTGCTCCCATTTATGCAGGCGCGACTGACTAGGCTCGACGGTGCTCCCATTTATGCAGGCACAACTGACCATGTCCCTGGCTGGAGTGGAGAGGGGGGAGAGAACCCAGTGATGTAGGAGCAGTAGGGGACGGTTTCTGGAGCACAGGAAGGAGCTCATTGGGTGCAGGTCACCTGAGCTCAGACACAGAGAAGCAGATAAAAGGTGGGAGCCATCTTAGTTCAGAGAGTTCAGAGAAGAAAGAGAGCTGACAGGGAGCTGTGGCTCAGCCTGAGATCAGCTCCACGAGGCAGGCCTGGAGAGAAGGCCGGGCCAGAGAGGAGAAGAGGAGAAGGAGAAGGAAGGAAAGAGGAGAGACAGAGGAGTAGAAAGGCTCCAGAAACAAGAAGGCAGAAGGGACCCTAAGAGAGCAGAACGGACAACAACCGTTGCAAGCCCGCGTTATATCGGGTGAAGGGTCAGGCCGCGGAAGGGTACCGGATTCCCAAGTTGGTGGAGGTAAATCATCCCTCAGCCAAGAACCGGAGGTCGTGATCATTTATTGGTGCGACCCCTTGCTACACCCGCTAGGAAGGCACCACATAGGGTCAGGGAAACTGGCGCCAAGTTTTACCAGAGAAGGCCCGAGGCAGCTGGACAGAAGCGTGGTCACTGGTGGGGCACGAGAGGCCAGAGAAAAGGATAGAAGGGGGTCCTGTGCCACACTCCTGAGTTGCCTGAGCCCCTCACCTGGTGGACGCAGCACGGCTTGGGCAGTCATTGCTGACAGAAGTGACTTTGATATCAACTGTGAGTAAAAGGCCTGAACTGCACCATTGGACTCTGTGTGATTTATGCTGTGCCTGCACCATCACCCCCAGCATCCACCTACATTGCCCTGAGGCTACACTCTTCCCGTGGGGAGTTATCCTATCCCTGTGCTGCACACCAACACCAGCCTCAGTGGTCTGCCTCGCAGCAGCGGTTATCTCTGACCGCAATCCACGGGTGGCGTAGTCGGACATTCAAAACACTGATAAATAGACTGCCACAGCATTTGGTCTGACCACCCTGAGCCACGGGATCGGGTTGCCACTACTACCCCGAGCATCGCACAGAAGCCCGGTCCCGGGTGCCCCACGGCCCAGGGGGCGAGTCATATATATATACATATATATATATATATATATATATATATATATATATATATATACAAACACACACATGTGGTCAAAATTGTTGGTACCCCTCGTTTAATGAAAGAAAAACCCACAATGGTCACAGAAATAACTTGAGTCTGACAAAAGTAATAATAAATTTTAAATCTATAAAAATGAACAAATGAAAGTCAGACATTGCTTTTCAACCCTGCTTCCTCAGAATTAAAAAAAAAAATTAAACTCTTGAAATAGGCCTGGACAGAAATGATGGTACCCCTGAAAATAATGTGACAAAAGGGACATGTTAAATCAAGTTGTGTCCACTAATTAGCATCACAGATGTGATGTAGTATATAGTGTGTGTATGTATACAGTATATAGTGTATGTATGTATACAGTATATAGTGTGTGTATATGTATGCAGTATATTAGTGTGTGTGTATACAGTGTATATATGTATACAGTATATTAGCATGCGTAAGTATACAGTATATAGTGTATGTATGTATACAGTACATAGTGTTTGTATATGAATACTGTATATTAGTGAGTATATGTATACAGTATGTAACGTACTTATACAGTATATAGAGTTCCTATGTACAGTATAATATGTAGTATATAGTGTGTGTATGTATACAGTGTGTATGCTTCCAGTATACAGTGTATCTGTATACAGTATATGAGTGTGTGTATGTATACAGTGTGTAGAGTACTTACTGTATGTATACAGTATATAGAGTGTGTGTATGTATACAGTATATTAGTGTGTGTATACAGTATGTAGAGTACTTATGTATACAGTATATAGAGTGTGCGTGTGTGTATATACAGTATATATATAGTATATAGTGTGTCTATATGTATATAGTGTGTATATGTGTATGTATACAGTATATAGTGTGTATTGTACAGTATATAGGTAAAATCAATTAGTTTTATGACTGAAGCTCTCGCCTAACATATAGGATGATATCTCTTTGATGTACTATAGGGAGGAGACTCCTGAGCAGATAATGGACGACGACACAGAGATTGATAACATCACAGTTATGTAAGTGCAGATATTTATTGTTAATATAAGAAGATATAGATGTGTTCCTAATAGAGGAATGGAACATAGATGCCGACATCATTTATTATCATCCCTCCCATAACCCATATCAGTCACATTTCTGTTGTTTTCCAATATAAAAAAATTTGGCCAAAAATGGTAAATGTCACAAGGACAGTAATCAGCTGCAGCGGTCATGTAGGTAGTCGGTCGGTCATCGAGGTCTGTACTCCGACTCTTCACGGACATCTGACTGAGGCATTAATGTATTCTAATAAATTGTAGACCCTGTAACCATCTGCACGGACGCTACTAGGTAAAAGTCAGTGTCCGCTAATCAGTGGGGTCTCCATCTGGATTCAGACGTCTGCTTCCCTGCTATTGGGGGCAGATCCTAATGATTGGTCATCAGTATTCTAATCCTGGAAAACCCCTATATCTGTGATGGAGGAAATGGACAAATTTTGCTTAGAAAGTATTTAGGTTGGAGTGAAAAACTATGGAATTGACTCTGTCTGTCTTGCTCCTGAGACCCTCTTACAGACCCTAATCCCCCCTGTTGCTGCACATTTACATGAGATGATATATGTTTCAATTACTGTAGGGACGAGACCTTCAAAACCAAAGGGAAGAAGACCATCAGGAGCAGGTAAGAGCCGCGATTACTGAGCGAACCTTCTAGATGATAATGATAGAGATGATTCCTCACTACTGTATATACCTGACTGCACAGACAGCAGCCATTTATTGTCACCACTCAGCATCTTACATATCTGATTTTTAAGAGGTTTGGGAAGAGTTTTTGTTCCTAAAGGCTTGTTTTACTGCCTTCTGATTGGACACTGCCATATCTGCAAAGGTTTCCTTTTGGATCCTCTTCAAAGAAGTCACATGAATTTATTTTTTTTCTAAACCTCTACAAGGAAGAAAAAAAAATCTAAAAAAACCCCTCCTCATACAAACAACAAAGTGGATTTCCCATAGGAATGAACTGGAATTGTGTTTATTCGGGACAACTTGTACTTTTGAATAACAACATTTATTTTACAACAATGGACGAGCTGGGTTTCAAAGGCGCTCCATGATGACATGCATGGGGGTCTTCATCGGCATCCCATGATCACTTTACATGGGCGCATATAATGATGCGCCCCAATGCCGACACAATATTAATGCCACTGTCAGAGTTTGACCGCGACATTTAATAGGTTAACAGTCTTGGCTGTTAGAGGTAGGTTCTGGCTGTGTGTCACAGCCATTATTTGTCGGGTAAGGGGCAGGCTCACCCCGTGGACCCGCTCCATACACCCGCTACTGACTTGCACTGTACATGTATAGTGGATGTCGGTAAAGAGTTAATCAATGGCGGTTTTATTTACTTGAGCTGCAGCACCAGGCACTTCCATTTATTCGGACGGTGACCAGGACAGACTATAAACTGTGCTACTTGACTACTGTCCGAAAAGATCAGGAGATCCGCTCATATTTCATGAGTCTTCTGGACATATTTGTAGAGTAAGCGTGTGTACTCAATATCATGGTAACTCTGGAAATGTAGGATGCTTTTCTTAACACTCATGTTACTTTGTTTCTATCTATCTTTCTAGGCTTCGCTCCTTCTTCTTCCGGTTGTGTTGCGTCAGAATATAAAACAGTGACAGTGAGTATATAAGATCCTTTGTGTACATGTCTCCCCCAGGTCTGATCGTCATTCTGTAATATGCTGCCACCAGCTTTAAGATTGAAATTTCCAGTGCGCTAAATTTTTACTAACTTTTTACTAGCTGGTATAATTCATGGTAGTCAATATGGGCTGTTAAACAGTTTTCTATGTCTGCTGTTCTTCGTCTGCCTTTGGGCATTTAACACATCATTCCCCCAATGGCAATGTTTTACACAAAGCTCCAAATCTGTATAATTACCGTTAATATACAGAAAAGCCCAAAATGAGTTTTATTTTTTGCATCTTTTTGCGTTTTTTTAATTTTCTTTCATCCCCTCGGTGTATCCAGCTTAACAGGGCTGAGCAGACAGTCCTATTCTTCCAACGTTTAATTTCTCGGAAGCATACGGCTTCTCCTTGGTGCTTCAGGCCAGTTCACCGTTCATACTCGGCCAAACAGCCTATGGAGAAATAAAGAGACAACAGGGCGCATGCTCGACTGATAGCATTGGAGAAATGGGATGGAAACATGAGGGGGGATTAGCTAAAAGTAGGGAGATTTAAATATGAGTTGCATTGGCATACACAAATAAATATGGTCTTCATTTTGTACATACATATTATGATTTTGGGAGTGCCCTTTTAAGTGAACGGTTATTAAAACATAAATATTTTTACAGTGTATGCATTTGCCAATGACCACAATTTTAAAGGCATTTCCTTAATTTTGTTTTGCAAAATCGTGCACAATTAATAATCGCATGCAGGAATGGTTTCAGCGTTAAATGACATCCTTGTGATTCTAGCAAACTATGTAGTAAATAATTTATTCATTATTAACCGGGTTTGCTAGATGCTAAGAAACATAAAAATATAGCTCGTTTGTTACTTAAAGTGGTTGTCCTGTCAGGTCACAAGATATTGATTACCTATGCTTAGTATAGGTCATCAATATCAGATTAGTCGGGGGTCCAACACCTGGCACCCCCACTATTCAACTATTATAAACTCTGGCTTAATATAAACATATTGAATAGAGTTCCAATGTGTAGGCCCAGTTAAAGTATAGCGGGCATCACCAGACAATGCAGATCAGGTCCTTGAACAGCTTATAACAGCTGATCTTTGAGGATACAGTATATCAGAAAAGTGAGTACACCCCTCACATTTTCATAAAATTTTATTATATCTTTACATGGGACATCACTGAAGATATAACACTCTGATACAATGTAAGTTAGTCAGTGTACAGCGTGTATAACAGTGTCAATTTGGTGTGCCCTCTAAATAACTCACATAGCCATTAATGTCTAAATCACTGGCAACAAAAGTGAGTACACCCTTAGGTGAAAATGGCCAAATTATGCCCAAAGTGTCAATATTTTGTGTGGCCACCATTATTTTCAAGCACTGCCTTAGCTCTCTTGGGCATGGAGATTACTAGAGCTTCACAGGTTGCTACTGGAATCCTCTTCCACTCCTACATGATGACATCACGGAGCTGGTGGATGTTAGAGACCTTACGCTCCTCCATCTTCCGTTTGAGGATGCCCTACAGATGCTCAATAGGCTTTAGGTCTGGAGACATGCTTGGCCAGTCTAGCACCTTTACCCTCAGTTTCTTTAGCAAGGCAGTTGTCGTCTTGGAGGTGTGTTTGGGGTCATTATCATGTTGGAATACTGCCCTGCAGCCCAGTTTCCAAAGTGAGGGGATCTTCTGCTTCAGTATGTCACAGTGCATGTTGGCTTTCATGATTCCCTCAATGAACTGTAGTTCCCCACAGCCGGCAGCACTCATGCAGTCCCAAAACATAACACTACCACCACCATGCTTGACTGTAGGCAAGATGCACTTGTCTTTGTACTCCTCACCTGGTTGCTGCCACACATGCTTGACACCATCTGAACCAATTAAGTTTATCTTGGTCTCATTAGACAACAGGACTTGGTTCCAGTAATCCATGTCTTTAGTCTGCTTGTCTTCAGCAAAGTGTTTGCGAGTTTTCTTGTGCATCATCTTTAGAAGAGGCGTCCTTCTGGGATGACAGCAATGCAGAAAAATTTAATGCAGTGTATGGTCTGAGCATTGACAAGCTGACCACCCAACCCTTTAACCTCTGCAGCAATGCTGGCAGCACTCGTATATCTATTTTGAAAAGACAACCTCTGGATATGACTCTGAGCACCTGCACTCAACTTCTTTGGTCGACCATGGCGAGGCCTGTTCTGAGTGGAACCTGTCTTGTTAAACTGCTGTATGGTCTTGGCCAGGGTGCTGCAGCTCAATTTCAGGGTGTTGGCAGTCATTTTATAGTCTAGAACATTTTTATGTAGAGCAACAATTATTATTTTCAGATCCTCAGAGGGTTATTTGCCTTAAGGTGCCATTTTGAACCTCCAGTGACCAGTATGAGAGCGTGTGAAAGTGATTTAACAAATTTAACCCACATGCTTCCCATTCACACCTGAGACCTTGTAACACTAATGAGTCACATGACACCGGGGAGGGAAAATTCCTAATTGAGCAAAATTTTGCCATTTACACTTAGGTGTGTACTCACTTTTGTGATATACTGTAGGCCCTGAGGATAGCTCATCTTGTGACTGAAATGCGCTTTAAAATTATTGTTTCTTATATCTCCACTCTATATAGGAAAATGCCACTTACCACCTTGGCAGAAAACTGTCTTTACCACCTTGGCAGCAAACCTTCTTTACAACAAAACCGTCTTTACCACCTTGGTAGCAAACCGTATTTACCACCTTGGCAGCAAACCATCTGTAACACCAAACCGTCTTTACCACCATGGCAGCAAACCGTCTTTACCACCAAAGCGTCTTTACCACCAAACCATCTTTACCACCTTGGCAGCAAACCTTCTTTACCACCAAACAGTCAATGCAAGCAAACCGACTTTACCACCAAACTGTCTTTACCACCTTGGCAGCAAACCGTCTTTAACACCAAACTGTCTTTACTACCTTGGCAGCAAACCATCTTTAACACCAAACCGTCTTTACCACCAAACCGTCTTTACTACCTTGGCAGCAAACCGTCTTTACCACCAAAATGTCTTTACCAACAAACTGTCTTTACCACCTTGGAAGCAAACCGTCTTTACCACCAAACCATCTTTACCATCAAACCGTCTTTACCATCTTGGCAGCAAACCGTCTTTACCACCAAACCGTCTTTACCACCTTGGCAGCAAACCATCTTCACCACCAAACCGCCTTTACCACCAAACCTTCTTTTCCACCTTGGCAGCAAACCGTCTTTACCACCAAACCATCTATACCACCTTGGCAGCAAACCATCTTTACCACCTTGGCAGCAAACCATTTTTACCACCAAACCGTCTTTACCACCTTGGCAACAAACCGTCTTTACCACCAAACCGTCATTACCACCTTGGCAGCAAACCGTCTTCACCACCAAACCACCTTTTCCACCAAACTGTCTTTACCACCTTGGCAGCAAACCGTCTTTATCACCTTGGCAGCAAACCGTCTTCACCACCAAATCGCCTTTTCCACCAAACCGTCTTTACCACCTTGGCAGCAAACCGTCTTCACCACCAAATCGCCTTTTCCACCAAACCGTCTTTACCACCTTGGCAGCAAACCGTCTTCACCACCAAATCGCCTTTTCCACCAAACCGTCTTTACCACCTTGTCAGCAAACCGTCTTCACCACCTTTTTATGCACGACACTCAATAAATTGTTTTTAATTTTACTTCATTTCCTGCACCCTTTTTGTTTAGATGCTGCTCTCCAGTCTGGGCACCTCCCTCTGCTCATTTTTCTAATCTCACAACCAGAGCTGGTACTGCCTGGCTCAATTTTACAGCACTGCCTTCTGCCCACCCAATACACAGCATTGGCTGTTAGTAATCTGCCCCAGCACTGACCTCATTCATTCCAGTATTTGAAATGACTTGAGCAGTGATTCTGTGCTTTTATCTGTGGCAGTGCAGCACGGATCACTACACCCCACACCACATCCACAATTGTGATAGAATTCATCACATGTTCCTAGGGGTATAAGTTTGCGGTCGCAGAAAGTCTGACTGGGCCCATGCTGACGCCAGAGCCTAATTCAGTTGGATGTGCACCCGGATGCACAATCAGTTGAAGTGTGTTAAGGTGCAGAGACATGCCGGATCCCTGCAATGCAAAACACACTGCTGCCCAGAGGTCAGCAGCTGACGTTGGCGTGCGAGGCATAGACAGCTCATGGCAGTGACATTACCCTACACATTGTCTAGCCTATGCTGGGGCTACACAATGTTTGGTCATAACATAGGTTAAGCTGCCAAACTTCATTCTGTGCCACTGCTACATGGTAGTGTGATGCAGGCGAGTAGGATCACATTGCGACACCTGCGGTGGTGTGACAAGTTCTGATTTTTTTAATCTGCTTGTTGCGGTACGTAGGGGGACGTAATGTGACCTTAATGTGACCCTATTCACTTTATTTCGGCTTCTATGTCATTCAGCAGCAGCTTACAATGATTACGCTGCACAACCTGCACCATGGTCAAAATCACTGAGTAACCAGCATCAATATATATTAGTGCAATGTAGAGATGAATGAAAAGATTCACAGGACTCCATCAGATCAGGGTCATGCAAAGTTATTCAGCCGGTCATTAAATAGTCGGCCTTATATTACCGTAAGTGCCACATACATCCAAGATGCTGGAGTCTGAATACTGGCCGAAGAAGTTTGCAAGTTTTATAATAAATCCTGCTGATCGAGTTTATATAATATATGATGCATGGATGTGTAGCACCCTGAGGATTCGGCTGCTACAGGGGTATTGCACCTCAACCCAGAGGTGTGATATTCCACTCCCGGGTAAGGAAGGAGTGTGGAACTGAGCTCAGATAGACTGCATGCACTACATACATCCCATTCCAGAGGAGCAGGCCGACGGTACTCCCACTTAGAAATGTGCAGGTACAACCGAGCCTGTTCCTGGCTGGAGTGGGAGGGGGGTGGTACATCCCATGTAGTGTAGGGGCAGATAGGGGGAGCAGTCTGGGTAGTGATAGGAGCTCATTGGGTGCTGGTCACCTGAGCTCACACATAGAGGGATATATAAGGAGGGCACCAACTTAGATCAGGGTCAGACGCTGAGAACAAGTCAGTTGGAGAGGAGAGAGAAGGAAACAGCAGCCCTGGAGAGAGAGAGAGTGGAGCAGAGAAAGACCCAGAGGGGGAAGACTGAAGGGACCCAAGAACCCAAATTAGAGCACCGGGTGAGGAGTCAGCAAGAGGGTACCGGAACCCAAGCTGGTGGGGGCAAAGACATTCCCCAGCCAGAGACCGGAGACCGTGGGCAGTGTCTGTCACGGTCACCCACCACATTCACCCCGAAGGCACACCACATGAAGGGTCAGGGAACCCAGGGCCAAGGGTGTCCCAAAAGAAGGCCCGAGGGAGCTGGACCTAGGTGAATCACTGGTGGGGACGGCTGAAGAAAGGACAGAGGGAGAGCTCAGGGCCACGCTCTGGACTTGTTTGGGGGTTGGCCGGATCCAGGACCTGGTGGACGCAGCACGGCTCGGGTGGTCACTAGCAGCTGGAGTGACCAGTACAACATCAGCAGTAAGTAAACACCCTTAACTGCACAACCCGAGTCTGTCTTCATTGCCGGCTGCATCGCACCACGACAACCCCCATCCTCTGCGCCTGTCCCCTCTGAGGCTATACCCCTCCCGTTGGGGGTTATCCCACCAAGCTGCGCATCCACCATCAGCCTCAGCGGACCCTGCTGCAGCGGCGGCCACAGTGACCGCATCACAACGGGTGGCGTAGTCGACACAAAAGAACTTTAGTAACATCTGTAAAGCTGCCACATAACACTTAGCTTGACGCCCTGGGCACGGGACCGGGTCACAGCCGCTCGGAGACTACAACCCCCCCCATCTGATCCGGTGCCGGGTATTCCCCTCAAAAAGGAATATGTCCCAGGGGGCGCGTCAATTTTGGCGTAGTCGGCAGGATTACGTGCCCGCAACACCCGGGTACTGCGTGCCTGAAGAAAAGTGCAAGTTTACCTCAGAAAGAAGTCTCCCGCCGGTTCCGGAGGGTCCACGCCATCGGACTCCATCACCAGTCGTTTCCCGCCGATTGTCCGCCATTTCCAGCTTGTTCCCGCCGTCTGCCGAGTTTCCCGCCACTGGGAAGCGATTCCCGCCAAAACCGCAGATTTCCCGCCTTGGAAGAACAGCGGACGCCATTATGGGCGTGCCAAAGGAGGGCAAGAGGCCACCTCCCATCGTGGGCCAGGACAGAAAATGGCGCCAAAAGTGGAAACCGCCCCCACCAACAGAGACTGTGATGCTGGAGGTGTCTGTCAGCGTGAAAGAACTACCCCTGGAGCTGACAGTCACCGAGTTGCCCCGGGACCGCCCTCGAAGTGGGAGGAGACGAAAGAGAAGAGAAAAGATGGGTGTCGCTTGGAGCAGTCTAGAGCGAGCGCACCCGGAGGCAAGAGGTCTAACAAGGTGTAGCGGAGGAGCTGACCCGGAGATGGAAAGAAAGCAGAACAGCACCGGCCCGCTGGCCAGGAGTCTGCTAGAGACCGAGGAAGGAGGGCAGAGCAGCACCGGCCCGCTGGCCAGGAGCCTGCCGGAAGCAGAGCAGAGCAGCACCGACCCGATGGTCAGGAGCCTGCTAGAGTCCACAACCCCGCTAGGTCTAGCGGAGATCCTAGCGCAGCTCCCCCGAGACCGGGAGTGTGCACAAACTGCCCTGGAGGGCCTCGCAAGGAGGATGGCCCGGGTACAGCGCGAGATACTGGCGGAGTGGGGCCGGGAGATGACCCAGCAAGCAGAGACCAGTCAACGGAGCACGCTACCCTGGAAGAGGAAGCAGACCGCCTCTGAGGATGGCGCGGGAGGACCCAAGGCCGGAGACGGCGCCGAGGAGGGAGCCGAACGCATGGAGGCAGGTAAAGGGGACGCCTATACCCCAAGCCGTGACACCGCTTACCTGCCCCAGCTCCCCGTCGCAGAGCCCGAAAGTCCCCCTGCTGTGCCCGTAGCCGCCAGGTCACCGCCATGGACTAGGCCCCGACCGGAAGCCGCCGCAGCGACCCCTGTGACGTCACGCGCCCCGACCCGGAGCGTGACAAAGCAGGAATTACCACCAGCCTGGTCGCAAGGCCTAGTACCCCCGGGCGCCGCACCACCAACAGCGCCCCCTACCTCCGCGGAGCCTCCGGCCTGGCCGCAAGGCCAGGTAGCCCAGGGCGCCGCCGTCCTAACGGTGCCCTTCACCTTCCAGGTGCCCCAGGCCTGGCCGCAAGGCCTGGGCAACCCGGGCGCCACCACCACCGCGCCCGCGCCCGTAATACCTAGGGTGCCACACCTGGGGGAGGACCTCTTCGGCCAGCTCACATGGCCGGACGGGCGGCCCTTCATCTGGCCCGAAGGGTACCCTGAGCTGGAGCGGCAGCAAAGACTAGGGCCCTTGTGTGAGCCCCTAATCCCGGCTCCGAAGCCCGTGGCTCGGGTCTCGCCTCCTCTAGCAGAAGCCCAATTCGTGTGGGACCCCACGGGAGAAGATTTGATGGGGTTCACCGGAGAAACTCGGGCAGTCGCCGCTGAGCGTACTGAGTGTTGTCGTCAGCAGCTAGCAGAGTTTAAGAGAGAACGGGAGGAGAGGCGGGTCAGAGAACAACAGGCCCAAATCCGGAGCGCGGAGCAGAAGAGCCGGACTAGGAGGAACCCCCGTGCAGCGCATTGTCCCCGCACCATCGGGACAGTGATAAAGTTCAACCCGCAGCATGGGTGGGGCTTTATTCGGGACCGTAACAACCGCGGTGACGTTTTTGTGACTCGCAGAGACGTCGAGTCCCACCTGCCGGAAGGTCACAAAGGCCGTGACCTCTACGTCGGAGACGAAGTCACTTTCACCCGGCACAAGTGTGCCAAAGGACCTTACGCCCTCCACGTACACCGCTTGACGGAGGAGGAGTTGCGGTACGGAGAGGAGGAGCCAGAGGACCCGGACGGGTCTGAAGCAACACCATATCAAGAAAAAGCAGGAGGGAGCCGTCGTTGAGGACGGGAGTAGAGACTGTATATAGTTGCCCGTCGGGGCACAGTGAACCGTTAGAGCTAAAATAGTCCCCGTTGGGACCAGTGAACTGTTTACCCGTTAACCCCTTTATCCTACAGGCTGAGGACTGTGAGCAGCCATTCCCTTCCCTCTACCTGGCCGAGGACTGAGAGCGGCCAACTTCCAACTTCTCCCTGTATATAGTTGCGCTTCCTAAAGCGCCCCCTACCGGTTTTATAGAAAACCAGTTTTTCTAAGAGACTGTCGCACTTTTCCCGGACACACGTTGCACAGTGTCCGGAGGAGGAACCAGAGACAAGAGAAGTCTACGAGAATGTTTATATGAAAAGTTTTATATATATAATGTTTTATATGTTTTATTATGTTTATATGAAAAATTTTGTATGTTTTGGTGTTTTGTCTTACAGCCCGAGGACGTGCTGTGATTTACCAGGGGGGAACCAAATCCTCAGGGTGCTACAGGGGTATTGCACCTCAACCCAGAGGTGTGATATTCCACTCCCGGGTAAGGAAGGAGTGTGGAACTGAGCTCAGATAGACTGCATGCACTACATACATCCCATTCCAGAGGAGCAGGCCGACGGTACTCCCACTTAGAAATGTGCAGGTACAACCGAGCCTGTTCCTGGCTGGAGTGGGAGGGGGGTGGTACATCCCATGTAGTGTAGGGGCAGATAGGGGGAGCAGTCTGGGTAGTGATAGGAGCTCATTGGGTGCTGGTCACCTGAGCTCACACATAGAGGGATATATAAGGAGGGCACCAACTTAGATCAGGGTCAGACGCTGAGAACAAGTCAGTTGGAGAGGAGAGAGAAGGAAACAGCAGCCCTGGAGAGAGAGAGAGTGGAGCAGAGAAAGACCCAGAGGGGGAAGACTGAAGGGACCCAAGAACCCAAATTAGAGCACCGGGTGAGGAGTCAGCAAGAGGGTACCGGAACCCAAGCTGGTGGGGGCAAAGACATTCCCCAGCCAGAGACCGGAGACCGTGGGCAGTGTCTGTCACGGTCACCCACCACATTCACCCCGAAGGCACACCACATGAAGGGTCAGGGAACCCAGGGCCAAGGGTGTCCCAAAAGAAGGCCCGAGGGAGCTGGACCTAGGTGAATCACTGGTGGGGACGGCTGAAGAAAGGACAGAGGGAGAGCTCAGGGCCACGCTCTGGACTTGTTTGGGGGTTGGCCGGATCCAGGACCTGGTGGACGCAGCACGGCTCGGGTGGTCACTAGCAGCTGGAGTGACCAGTACAACATCAGCAGTAAGTAAACACCCTTAACTGCACAACCCGAGTCTGTCTTCATTGCCGGCTGCATCGCACCACGACAACCCCCATCCTCTGCGCCTGTCCCCTCTGAGGCTATACCCCTCCCGTTGGGGGTTATCCCACCAAGCTGCGCATCCACCATCAGCCTCAGCGGACCCTGCTGCAGCGGCGGCCACAGTGACCGCATCACAACGGGTGGCGTAGTCGACACAAAAGAACTTTAGTAACATCTGTAAAGCTGCCACATAACACTTAGCTTGACGCCCTGGGCACGGGACCGGGTCACAGCCGCTCGGAGACTACAACCCCCCCCATCTGATCCGGTGCCGGGTATTCCCCTCAAAAAGGAATATGTCCCAGGGGGCGCGTCAGATGCAGTTATTGTTTTACATATAAAAAAACGTAACCATATGAACAAAGATGGATATAGATACATATTTATTTATAGTGATAAATGGCAAAAAATGGCAGCACTCCAGATGTGAGATAGTGAAAAAACTGATATTTATTCACCCATGTATGTGCGACATTTCGGCTCTTGAAACGGTGAGCCTTTCTCAAGCCATGAACATTATATATAGTGTACGCTCCATAATCAGTGATTAATCAATATACATCAGGAAAACATAGTGCATATGTATGTAGTGTGTGAGAGCAGGATTTATACTTTATCTATGTTACGTGCATGCCGCTAGGTTTAGATAAGGGTGAGACAAGTTTCATGAATTCTTGGAATCCTGCGGGAACCGTTACTCAGGGCGACCATAAGTTGCAGCTTTCTCAGTCATAAGGGGGTATTGACTCCCAGACACAGACACACTTGACAGAGTCCTCATGGACAGCTGAACAGTAGAATTTAATATAATAAGTCTCTTAAAGGAACAGGCTTCGTAAACAGCATCAGCATCTTTACCAAAGCATATTAGTACACAGGATTCCTTATATCACAGTGAGATGGAGGAGGGGGGGAGGGTTTGCTGAGGGAGATGATCCCTGTGACAATTCCTTCCAGTCTTTATCTTCCTGCCCGATGACAGACTTTCTCAACTAGCAGTACAAAGGTGGGGTTCTGACCTTCGCCCAGCTTCACGCTTTACTGGAATGGTTCACTTGTCTGAACTTCTGTGAGAGACAGATCACACACCACTCATGCCTTCGGCTGCTGCCAGAATAGTAAACGAGTTCCCCACAATCCCCCTGGGGCTCTGCTAACCACTCCCTGTCTCTTGTGACTGTGTTAACCCCTCTAGTTGCTGGATGCTTCTGAAGCAAATCACTTCCTGTCTCCTGTGATTGTGTTAACTCTTCTAGTTGTTGGATGCTTTTGAAGGAACAGCACTACTTCTACCTGTCACACTTTTCCCTCCTTACCTGTCACACTCTTCCCTCCTTTTTTTGAATATTGTCCACGACATTCGCCTTGATTTGTCGATCTGTCCAATTTTGACACAGTGGTGAGAGTCATGTAACTTTATATGCATATTGGCATAACATTTATAAACATTAGTAACAACCAAATCTTATGACCGTTTGCTTGTAGAATTCCTGTAAGAAATAGACAATTAAAACAAACATCATCTCTTCAGCTGGAGGTTTTTGTATGTCTTCAACTCTCTAGACCTTAACAGTTCTTTGTTTCTACAAAGTCTTTTAAGGAAAATCAAAGCATGAAAACAAGTCTTTCCACCAGGCAACATCTTCCATACTGCCTCTCGGTGGTGAATATCACTCAAGCGGGCTTACCTGGTCTGTAGGCAGAGATAGCTGTTTCCAATCAACAGTCCTCGGGACTTAGCTCACTCTCCTGAGGATGGTACATCTCTCTCCTTGCCAGTCCTATAAATACAACAGTGTGCTCTTCTTCATCGGAACTATCAAGGTCACTATCCACATCCAGAGCTTCAGTCTGTGGTGGTCCCTTAGTCGATCTTGGTCGATGTCAGTCTGCTTCTGGGAAGTCTTGTTGTGGTAGGAGATAATCACAGGGTAGTAGTAAATTCTGATGGACTATTCTGGTTTTCTTGTCCCCCATTTCCGATCAGATTTCATACACTGGACTATCATCGGTTTTCCTCTTTACAACCACATACACCTTGTCTTCCCAGTACGAACATTGTTGTCCTGGACTACCTTTTTCACGTACGTTCTTGATTAGCACCCAACTTCCCGGTGTCAATTCTGCTCAATAACATTTTCGATCGTAGTACTCCTTACTCTTGCTCTGCTCTTGCATAACCACTTTGGACGCTATGTTGTATGCCTCTGCCATCCATTCTTTCCATTTCCAAATGTACTCCGGATACGTTTTGCAAGTCTCTGACACCTGAGTATCGAACATGATGTCGATTGGCAGTCTTGGCGATCGTCTATACAATAGGAAGAAAGGTGAGTAACCCTTTGCCTCGCTCTTTGTACAGTTATAGGCATGTACCACTTTTGACAGAAAACTCTTCCAGTCTTTATTCTCGTCAGCTGTTAAAGTGTGCAACATCAATAATAATGTCCGGTTAATACATTCCACTTGTCCATTACCCTCTGGGTGATAGGGTGTTGTGTGGGATCTCTGAATTCTACAGTACTTTCCTAACTTGGCAAAGATCTGGTTCTCAAATTCTCTTCCTTGGTTGTGGTGTAACCTTGTAGGGAACCCAAACGTCAAAGCAAAATCATTGAAGATCTTCTCTGCCACTGTTCGACCAGATTTATTGGTGGTGGCATGTGCTTGTGAACATAAATTCCCTTTAAAACATTTACTTTTTATTGAATATCATTAAAATTCACCAACGAAAAAACCCAGGTGTGAAGCTAAATGGATACCTGTTTCTCTTGTCGAAAGATAAAGGAAAACCACTCTGACCTCAATGTGTCCCTAGTCCGTACCTAAAGCTGGTCCCGACTGCCAGCGGAGGTTGGCACCGCTCCTCGGTGGCTGTCCCTTCTGTCCCTGTTATGAGTTTACTGCTGATATACAAATAGAGATGAAAAACAGATAGTATAGATTTCCCTCAAGTCTAGACTACAGTTAAGACTTCTTGATATGTATGTTGTTCTTTGGTAGTTGTTTTGCATATTTTTTGCTTTGATTATAGCAGTTCACGTAGTCAGTATGAGCGGTCCAAACACCCGTTCCTCTCCTTCTATCTTGATAGTGTGGAAGTAACAGGGTGGAAGAATGGCGTATACAGTAGATTCAATAAATTATTGTATTTAAGAACTGGTAATAGCTATATGTATATACATAAAGATAAATACATGTTTCAAAGATCCGATTTTTTCACCCAGGACACTTCAGGCATATGTGCTAAAAGGAGCAGATTCATCTGCTGGGACCCAGCAGGATTGCCTAACCAGTACAGACCAGTCCAAATAAATAGACAAGACTCAAATCTGATACATGAATCAGGCACCGAATGTTTCTGCAATCGTCTCTCAGACTAGAGACTTTTGTCTGATAAGTTATAATACATAAATATACGTCTTTCCGATGTTTCTGAAATCACCTATTGATAGACTGTGTTATTTATAGCATAATGCTGGCTACATATGCACATATGTATTGTTCAGAAAACCGGTCTATTTTCTAGGAGTATATACAGCTCTGGCAAAAATTAAGAGACCACTGCAAAATTTTCATTTTCTCTGATTTTTCTCTTTATAGGTTTTTTTTGAGTAAAATGTGCATTGTTGTTTTATTCTATAAACTACTGACATGTCTCCGAAATTCAAAGCTAAAAATTTTGTATTTATTTGCAGCAAATGAGAAATCGTCAAAATAATAAAAAAGAAACATTGCTTTCAGACCTCAAATAATGCAAAGAAAAGAAGTTCTGATTCATTTAGAAACAACAATACTCATGTTTTAACTCAGGAAGAGTTCAGAAATCAATATTTGGTGGAATAACCATGATTTTTAATCACAGCTTTCATGCGGCTTGGCATGCTTTCCACCAGCTTTTGAGTGACCTTATGCCAATCCTGGCACAAAAATTTAAGCAGTTCTTCTTTGTTTGATGGCTTGTGACTATCAATCTTCCTCTTGATTACATTCCAGAGGTTTTCAATGGGGTTCAGGTTTGGAAATTGGGCTGGCCATGACAGGGTCTTGATGTGGTGCTCCTTCATCCACACATTGATTGACCTAGCTGTGTGGCATGGGGCATTGTCCTGCTGGAAAAAACAGTCCTCAGAGTTGGGGAACATTGCCTGAGCAGAAGGAAGCAAGTGTTTTTCAAGGATAACCTTGTATGTTGATTCATATGTCCTTCGCAAGGATTAACCTGCCCAATTCCAGTCTTGCTGAAGCATCCCCAGATCATCACCGATTCTCCACCAAATTTCACAGTGGGTGCAAGACACTGTGGCTTGTATGCCTTTCCAGGTCTCCATCTAACCATTAGACGACTAGGTGATGGGCAAAGCTGAAAATTAGACTCATCAGAGTAGATTACCTTACTCCAGTCCTCTATAGTCCAATCCTTATGGTCTTTGGCAAACTTCAACCTGGCTCTCCTTTGCTTCTCATTAATGAAAGGCTTTTTTCTAGCTTTACATGACTTGAAGCCTGCCTCTAGGAGCCTGTTACGAACTGTTCTTGCCGTGTGCTTCACCCCAGCTGCCATTTGCCATTCCTTTTGTAAGTCACTTGATGTCATCCTGTGGTTGCTGAGTGACATTTGAATAAGATGACGGTCATCCCGGTCAGTGGAGAGTCGCTTTCACCCTCTGCTGGTCTGTAGCTTTGTTGTCCCCAATGTCTGCTGCTTGACCTTGTTGTAATGGACTGCCATCTTCGAAATTTTA
This sequence comes from Phyllobates terribilis, assembly GCF_046119375.1. NCBI lineage: Eukaryota > Metazoa > Chordata > Amphibia > Anura > Dendrobatidae > Phyllobates > Phyllobates terribilis. Next base: position 265,833,003 of record NW_027362764.1, on the reverse strand, counting down.
AGGATGGAGGCAACATGACGCTCACTGTATCCCTCTGCTAGTAACGCCAGAATTGAGCCCTTCTTTTCCTCACTCAAGTCTTTTCTTTTCAACTCCTTTGGCATGGTTAAGTTATTTTTTCATTCAAATTACTTTTGGGCTATTCCTAGTACTAGTTTTGCCATCCAGCTTGTTCTATTGCAAGAGGATTGTGAAGACCACAGCAGTGTTTTTTATACTTTCATTCGTTACATAAGATTTGGTCCAGATGATCACCTAATCAGAAGCACATTAAGTAGAATGAGGTGTACTTTGGTTGGAATTCAACTGACACTGGAATGGAATGGCTGTCAGATATGTAGAGATAGTGATTTTTAGAAAACTGTGCAGCGGTCTCTTAATTTTTGCCAGAGCTGTAGATACTTAGCAGAAACAATACAAATTGGACATCAATGGTTCAGAGGACTCATACAGTACAGACCAAAAGTTTGGATACACCTTCTCATTTAAAGATTTTTCTGTATTTTCATGACTTTGAAAATTGTACATTCACACTGAAGGCATCAAAACTATGAATTAACACACGTGGAATTATATACTTAACAAAAAAGTGTGAAACAACTGAAAATATGTCTTATATTCTAGGTTCTTCAAAGTAGCCACCTTTTGCTTTGATGACTGCTTTGCATACTCTTGGCATTCTCTTGATGAGCTTAAGAGGTAGTCACCGGAAATGGTTTACACTTCACAGGTGTGCCCTGTCAGATTTAATAAGTGTGATTTCTTGCCTTATAAATGGGGTTGGGACCATCAGTTGTGGTGTGCAGAAGTCAGGTGGATACACAGCTGATAGTCCTACTGAATAGACTGTTAGAATTTGTATTATGGCAAGAAAAAATCAGCTAAGTAAAGAAAAATGAGTGGCCATCATTACTTTAAGAAATGAAGGTCAGTCAGTCCGAAAAATTGGGCAAACTTTGAAAGTGTCCCCAAGTGCAGTTGTAAAAACTATCAAGCACTACAAAGAAACTGGCTCACATTAGGACCGCCCCAGGAAAGGAAGACCAAGAGTCACCTCTGCTTCTGAGGATAAGTTTATCCGAGTCACCAGCCTCAGAAATCGCAGGTTAACAGCAGCTCAGATTAGAGACCAGGTCAATGCCACACAGAGTTCTAGCAGCAGACACATCTCTTCAGCAACTGTTAAGAGGAGACTTTGTGCAAGGCCTTCATGGTAAAATAGCTGCTAGGAAACCACTGCTAAGGACAGGCAACAAGCAGAATAGACTTGTTTGGGCTAAAGAACACAAGGAATGGACATTAGACCAGTGGAAATCTGTGCTTTGGTCTGATGAGTCCAAATTTGAGATCTTTGGTTCCAACCACCGTGTCTTTGTGCGACGCAGAAAAGGTGAACGAATGAACTCTACATGCCTGGCTCCCACCATGAAGCAGGAGGAGGAGGTGTGATGGTGTGGGGGTGCTTTGCTGGTGACACTGTTGGGGATTTATTCAAAATTGAAAGCATACTGAACCAGCATGGCTACCACAGCATCTTGCAGCGGCATGCTATTCCATCTGGTTTGCGTTTAGTGGGACCATCATTTATTTTTCAACAGGACAATGACCCCAAACACACCTCCTGGCTGTTTAAGGGCTATTTGACCATGAGGGAGAGTGATGGGGTGCTACGCCAGATGAGCTGGCCTACACAGTCACCAGACCTGAACCCAATCGAGATGGTTTGGGGTGAGCTGGACTGCAGAGTAAAGGCAAAAGGGCCAACAAGTGCTAAGCATCTCTGGGAACTCCTTCAAGATTGTTGGAAGACCATTTCCGGTGACTACCTCTTGAAGCTCATCAAGAGAATGCCAAGAGTGTGCAAAGCAGTCATCAAAGCAAAAGGTGGCTACTTTGAAGAACCTAGAATATAAGACATATTTTCAGTTGTTTCACACATTTTTATTAAGTATATAATTCCACATGAGTTAATTCATAGTTTTGATGCCTTCAGTGTGAATGTACAATTTTCATAGTCATGAAAATACAGAAAAATCTTTAAATGAGATGGTGCGTCCAAACTTTTGGTCTGTACTGTATATGATAAATGAGTATAACAATTATAGTACTTCTAAAATAGCCTCTTCAATTACAAGACTCATATATGATGAACGAGTATAGCACTTATCATGTTTCTGAAGTCGCCTCAACGCATTTGTGGCGCCCTGCTGCGCATTGGTGCCACAGAACCCAGAAGGATGCATGGATGGACTTCTCCACAAGAGGCCCTCACACATTCACACACCTCAACCCTACCACCTCAGACCAGCAGAGGGAGCCCATTAGGGCAGCTCAGATTAGTGTTCAGAGACAGAGAGGAAGAGAGCTCAGAGTTGAGCAGAGAGTGTGCTAATGCTAAGAGAGCAGCGAAGAGAGCAGCACGCTGGCTGCTGTGCTTAGGCAAGCCAAGGCCTACAGCACGTGTGAAGGCCTAGTGAGGGCCCTGAGTGGGCCGAAGGCGAGAGGAGAAGGAAGAAGTAGCGAGGGGGCAGAGGAGCATACCAGGCTCACGCCGATATATATACCGGACACCGGGTCCGCGCCTACAGGGACCCTTTACACCCAGTAGGAACCACCGGAACCCCTGGAGGACTAGAGGTCCCAGGTTTACCAAATGCTGACTACAGTACCAGGGCTAGGAGTCACGGAGGCCCCAGCGTCCAGGGAGAGTGATCTCCAAAGAAAAGGCACTACCACCAGGTCAGCAGGTGCAAAGAGAGACAGTAACCAAGCTAGGACTAGCTCCAGGCAGGTCAGAAGCTTAGAGAATAAAGCAACGGATCAGTATACCCGCTCACTGGGGAGAGTCCAAAAGTGTGCCCTTCGCCTGGAGTACCCTGGACCGTGACTGCAAAATCACCAGTAAAGGTACTGAAGCGTCTGTCTTTCCTCCGGGACCGTCCTTGCGTCTCTACCCTGCACCATCCGTCACACCCCATGCTGCCCTGGAGCTAGCTCTACCTGTGGAGAGCCACACCATTCCTGCTGCCGTAACACCAGCTCCAGAGGACTGCTCCGCAGCGGCGGCACCCTCTTGCCGCATTCCACAGATGGCGTCACAAACACTTTCCCAAATCCCCTATAAACTATTCCCCCTTTTACTGACCGCCCTTGGTCACGGATCGGGCCAGCTACCGTGATATCCCCCAGCAACCAGAGGCCCGGCTGCCGAGTACCCCACGGCCCAGGGGGGCGCGTCACATTTCCCCAAAGCTTTCCCTTGGTTCATCAGGAGGCTGAAAATGTTAGTCATAGATGATTATATGGATGCCATTGCTTGTGAACATGTTTCATTGCTTTGTGAGCATGTAATGAGCCATGATCATCCTAAGATCTGCCTTGACTCCCCGACAGTAGAGGGCCGCTTGTCTTTTAAGGCCAGTACCGGAGCGATTTCTCTACGTAATAAGGGATGGCATCATACATACCTAGAGAGGATGCTACGTAATAAGGGACAGCGCTATACATAGCTAGAGAGGATGTTACGTAATAAGAGACAGCGCCATACATAGCTAGAGAGGATGCTACATAATAAGGGACATCGCCATAAATACCTAGAGAGGATGGTACGTAATAAGGGACGGTGCCATACACAGCTAGAGAGGATGCTGCGTAATAAGGGACAGCGCCCTAAATACCTAGAGAGGATGCTACATAATAAAGGAGGGTGCCATAAATACCTAGAGAGGATGCTACATAACAAGGGACAGCGCCATAAATACCTAGAGATGATGCTACATAATAAAGGACGGCACAATACATAGCTAGAGAGGCTGCTACATAATTAGGGACGGCAGCACACATGGCTAGAGAGGATGCTACGTAATATGTGTCAGCGCCCTAAATACCTAGAGAGGATGCTACATAATAAGGGACAGCGCCATACATAGCTAGAGAGGATGCTATGTAATAAGGGACATCCCCACACATAGCTAGAGAGGATGCTACGTAATAAGGGACAGCGCCATACATAGCTAGAGAGGATGCTACCTAATAAGCTTCGGCTCCATACAAAGCTAGAGAGGATGCTTTAGAATAAGGGACGACGCCATACATAGATTGAGAGGATGCTATGTAATAATGACAGCGCCATACATGGCTAGAGAGGATGCTATATAATAAGGGACGGCACCATACATAGCTAGAGAGGATGCTACATGATAAGGAACATCGCCATACATGGTTAGAGAGGATGCTACATAATACAGAATGGCACCATATATAGCTAGAGAGGATGTTATATAATAAGGGACAGTGCCATACACAGCTAGAGAGGATGCTATATAATAAGGGACGACTCCATACATAGCTTGAGAGGATGCTATGTAATAAGGGTCGGCACTGTACATACCTAGAGAGGATGCTACGTAATAAGGGTCAGCGCCCTGTGTGCTTTTCACAGATGTGAATTGATCTATAAAACTCTGAGTCTGTGTGCCATCCAATAAAAATATCTGGCAGCTCATGGACATTTAACACAAATGTGAGAATGTGGCCTAAGGGATTTTACAAATAACAGTATTACTCTAAGTCATACTGTGTAGATACAGAATAAATACTTACATCCAGTTATCGCTGACGTCTCGTCTGATCAGAGACGTTTTCCGTTGTTTCTTCTCCATCTGGTCAGACCTTCATGTCGACGTCTCCCAGCTACGACTCTTCTTGTCACACTCATCACCGCAGCCCTGAAAATAACAAGGTCATATATATTGTATGTATACACATTTGTCTCCCCCCACAATGCACACCTGAATGCAAATATGTACCTCAGCATTAAAAATATATAGTGATAACCTATCTGCCCCCCTTCATTAACTATAATTTCTGGTGCCCAATAAATATAAATTAATCAGTGTCTGTGACATTTCCCCAATTCATTTCAAGGCTATGGGCACATGTTGGCAGAGTTTTACTGTTCCAGCAAACTGAATGAGAATTCTGAAGTCACATGCCAACGCTGCATAATTGTTTCTTACAGATTTGCAGCAGATTCATATCTGCATAATGTCACTTCTTGCAGCATATTTCATCCATTCTAATGAGTGGAGAATAGCTGCAACAATACGCCGTTAAAAAGCTCAGTAAAAAGCGTATTTTATGCAGCGTTTTTCCAGCCAACACATCAGGATTTGCAGTAGAATTTTCTGCGCAAATCCTGAATGTGTACACATAGTCTTAGTCCCTGTCCTGCTTCAACCCTGCCCATTCATTATAAGTCCCTGAAAGCTTCATTTTTAGTGATGATCAAACACTAAAATGCTCGGTACTCGAATCAAGCAGGTTGGACGTGTTTTAGTATAATGTAAGTCAATGGGAAACTCAAACATTTTTCTGGAAAACCCTAACAGGAGGGCTGGGGGGGCAGCAAAAAAAATTAAGAAGCTGTAATGGATGGAAACAGCACTCAATGGAATGGGAACAGCATGGGGAAGATGCCTGGATGAATCTCTAACTCACAGGTCGCAGCTGGGAACAATGTTATCAGAGTATTACTCCACTCTTACTAACTGACAATAAAAGAAAACCGAAGATAAAATGGTTTTACAGGAAAAAAATGTTAGTAAACATTCTTTCCTGTATAAAAAAAACACCACCTCCATCCCTTAGTAGCCGCGCCATCTCTCACCGTATTTTCCCATAGCCTATGACTACAGTAGATGACATAGTAGAGGGGGAAATAAAACTACACCCACCAGTAAGTGTAATTTTAACATTTTACTACCTTACACACGTGGTCAAATTTGTTGGTACCCCTCGATTAATGAAAGAAAAACCCACAATGGTCACAGAAATAACTTGAATCTGACAAAAGTAATAATAAATTTTAAATCTATGAAAATGATCAAATGAAAGGCAGACATTGCTTTTCAACCCTGCTTCCACAGAATTAAAAAAAAAATTAAACTCATGAAATAGGCCTGGACAGAAATGATGGTACCCCTGAAAATAATGTGACAAAAGGGACATGTTAAATCAAATTGTGTCCACTAATTAGCATCACAGATGTCTACAATCTTGTAATCAGTCAATGGGCCTGTATATAGGGCTATAGATACTCACTGTACTGTTTTGTGACATGGTGTGTACCACACTCAACATGGACCAGAGGAAGCAAAGGAAAGAGTTGTCTCAGGAGATTAGAAAGAAAATTATAGACAAGCATGTTAAAGGTAAAGGTTACAAGACCATCTCCAAGCAGCTTGATGTTCCTGTGACTACAGTTGCACCTATTAATCAGAAGTTTAAGATCCATGGGACTGTAGCCAACCTCCCTAGACGTGGCCGCAGGAGAAAAATTGATGACAAATTAAAGAGACAGATAATACGAATGGTACCAAAAGAACCCAGGATAACTTCTAAAGAGATTAAAGGTGAACTTCAAGCTCAAGGAACATCATTCTCAGATCGCACCATCCGTCGTTGTTTGATCCAAAGTGGACTTCATGGGAAACAACCAAGGAGAACACCATTGTTGAAAAAAAATCATGAAAAACCCAGACTGGAATTTGCCATACTACATGTTGACAAGCCACAAAGCTTCTGGGAGAATGTCCTATGGACAGATGAGACAAAAATGGAAATTTTTGGCAAGACACACCAGCTCTATGTTCACAGATGGAAAAATTAAGAATATCAAGAAAAGAACACTGTCCCTACTGTGAAACATGGAGGAGGCTCTGTTATGTTCTGCGGCTGCTTTGCTGCATCTGGCACAGGGTGTCTTGAATCTGTGCAGGGTACAATGAAATCTCAAGACTATCAAGGGATTCTATAGAGAAATGTGCTGCCCAGTGTCAGAAAGCCTTGTCTCAGTCACAGGTCATGAGTCTTGCAACAGGATAATGACCCAAAATGAGCCTTGCAACAGCTAAAAACACCCAAGGATTGCTAAGAGGAAAACATTGGACTATTCTGAAGTGGCTTTCTATGAGACCTGACCTAAATCCTATTGCACATCTTTGGAAAGAGCTGAAACATGCCGTCTGGAAAAGGCAACCTTCAAATGACGCGCCCCCTGGGCCAGTGCTGTTAGGGGATTACCCGGAGCCGGATCAGATGGGGGTTGTAGTCTCCGAGTGGCGGTGACCCGGTCCGTGCCCAGGGTGTCAAGCTCAGTGTGTGGCAGTCCTACAGATGTTATTAGAGTTCTTTGTGTCGACTACGCCACCCGTTGATTTGCGGTCAAAAGGCCGCCGCTGCAGCAGGGTCCGCTGAGGCTGTTGGTATGTGTGCAGCTTTGGTAGTATAACCCCCAACGGGAGGGGTATAGCCTCAGGGGGTCAGATGTAGAGGATGGTGGTTGTGAAGGTGCAGGATGAATCAGCAAGAAGACTCAGAGTCGGGCTGTGCAGTTCAGGGGTTTTTACTTACGGGTGTTCTTATGGTCACTCTGGCCTGAAGCGACCACCCGAGCCGTGCTGCGTCCACCAGGTCCTGGACTCGGCTAACCCCCAGGCAGTTCTGGAGTGTGGTCCTGAGCTCCTATCTGACTTTCCCTCTCTTCTGGCCGTTCTCACCAGGGATCCACCTATGTCCGGCTCCCTCGTGTCTCTTGGTGGGTACACCTCCTCTGGGTTCCCTGACCCTATACTTGGTCTGCCTTCCTGGTGGATTTGGTGAGGGTCGTGGCAGATCCTGCCCACGACCTCCGGTCTCTGGCTAAGGTGTGCTTTTCTCTCTGCCAGCTTGGGATCCGGTACCCTAGGTGCCAACTCTTCACCCTCTGATCTAATTTTGGGTTCTTGGAGTTCCCTCTTGTTTTCTCTGGGTCCTTCAGACTCCTCTCTCTCTCTTGGCCTTGGAGCTGGGCCCAGCCGGAACCACAACTCCCTGTCAGCCCTTCTGGCTGAGCTTCTCTGCTCTGCTCCTCAGGTTACACTCTGACAGACTGACCCTGTCCTAAGATGGTGCCCACCTTATATACTCCCTCTATGTGTGAGCTCAGGTGACCAGCACCCAATGAGCTCCTAGCATTACCCAGACTGCTCCCCCTATCTGCCCCTACACTACTGGGATGTTCCACCCCCCTCCCACTCCAGCCAGGAACAGACACTGTCGTACCTGCACATTTCTCTAGTGGGAGTACCATCGGTCTGTTCCCCGGAAATGGGATGTGTGTAGTGCATGCAGCTAACTGAGCTCAGTTCCACACTCCATCCTTACCCGGGAGTGGAATATCACACCTCTGGCTTGAGGTGTAATACCCCTGTAGCAGCCGAATCCTCAGGGTGCTACATTCCCCCCTGGTAAATCACAGCACGTCCTCGGGCTGTAAGATATAAAAAACATCCAAAACATACAATTTTTTTTTTTTTAAACATAAACATAGAAAACATCATATAGATATCATCAGCAATAAACTTTTCATATAAAACTTTTCATAAATAACATTCTTGTTCCTCCGGCCACGGTGCAACTTGTGACCGGGTAAAGTGCGACAGTCTCTTGAAGAAAACAGTTTCCTCTAAAACCGGTAGGGGGCGCCTTAAAAAGCGCAACTATATACAAAGGAAATATGGCCGCTCTCAGTCCTCGGCCAGGTATTAGGGAGGAATGACCGCTCTCAGTCCTCGGTCAGTGGGAATAGGGACACACGGGTTTCAGTTCAATCGGCTGGTCCCAACGGGGACTATATTTTAACTAGAACAGTTCTTATACCCTGACGGGTAACTATGTACAGTCTCTCTCTACCGTACTTCAACGACGGCGTCCTCCTGCTCCTTCTTTAGATTCTTCAGACCCGTCCGGGTCCTCTTGCTCCTCCTCACACCGCAGCTCCTCCTCCGTCAGGCGATGCACATGGAGGGCGTAGGGTCCTTTGGCACACTTGTGCCGGGTGAAGGTGACCTCGTCCCCTACATACAGGTCACGACCTCTGTGTCCCTCCGGCAGATGGCTTTCTACGTCTCTGCGGGTCACAAAGACGTCGCCGGGGGTATGATGGTCTCTAATGAAGCCCCATCCGTGCTGCATATTGAATTTTATCACAGTCCCGGTGGCACGGGGACCATGAGCTGCACGGGGTTTCCTCCTGGTCCGGCTCTTCTGCTCCGCGCTCCTTATCTGCATTTGCTGTTCCCGGACCCGCCTCTCTCTCCGCTCCCTCTCGAAGACCTCGAGCTGCTGGCGGCAGCACTCTGCACGCTCCGCTGCGGCCGCCCGAGTCTCCTGAGTGAACCCCATGAGGTCTTCTCCGGTGGGGTCCCACTCGAACTGTGCCTCCTCCAGCGGGGGCGAGGTCCTCTTTACGGGCTTCGGAGCCGGAATCAGGGGCTCGCACATGGGCCTTGCTCTCTGGAGTTCCAGCTGAATGTACTCCTGGGGCCATATGAAGGGCTGCCCATCCGGGCACGTATGCTGGGCAAATAGATTTTCACCCAGGTGTGGCACTCTAGATGTTGAGGGCGCGTTGATGGTAGCGGCGCCCGGGTTAACCAGGCCTTGCGACCAGGCCTGGGGCACCTTAAAGGCAAAGGGCACCGTAAGAACGGCGGCGCCCTGGGTTATTCGGCCCTGCTACCAGGCCGGTGGCTCCGCGGAGGTAGGGGGCGCTGTTGGAATAGTGGCGCCCGGGGGTACTAGGCCTTGCGACCAGGCCGGTGGTATTTCCTGCTTGGCCACGCTCGAGGTCGAGGCGTGTGACGTCACAGGGGTCGCGGCCGCGGTTTCCGGTTGAGGCCTAGTCTGCGGCGGTGACGATGCAGCGACGGGCACGGCAGGGGGAATTTCGGGCTCTGCGACGGGGAGCTGGGGCAGGCACGCGGTTTCCCGGCTCGGGGTAGAGACGTCCCCTTTACCTGCCTCCGTCCGTTCAGCTCCCTTCTCGGCGCCGTCTCCGGCCTTCAGTCCTCCTGCACCATCCTCAGAGGCGGTCTGTCTCCTCGTCTCGGGTGGCGTGCTCCGCTGACGGGTGCCGGTCTGCTGGGCCATCTCTCGGCTCCACTCCGCCAACGTCTCTCGCTGCACCCGGGCCATCCTCCGTGCGAGGCCCTCCAGCGCGGTCTGTGCACACTCCCGGTCTCGGGGGAGCTGTGCTAGGATCTCCAGCAGGCCTTCTGGAGTGGCGACCTGCAACAGGCTCCTGACCACTGGGTCGGTGCTGCCTGACTCTCCCTCCATCTCCGGGTAGGCTCTCTCTGGACTCTCTTCCAGACGTCTTGTCTCCGGGTGCGCTCTCTCCAGACTGCTCCAGGCGACACCCATCTTTGCTCTCTTGTTCTGTCTCCGCCCACATTGAGGGTGGTCCCGGGGCAACTTTGTGATTGTCAGTTCCAGGGGCAGTTCTCTTACGCTGATGGACACTTCCAGCATCACAGTCTCTGTTGGTGGGCGCGGTTTCCGCTTTTGGCGCCATTCTTCGACCTGGCCCACGATGGGAGGTGACCTCTTGCCACCCTCTGGCACGCCCATAATGGCGTCCGCTCTTCCAAGGCGGGAAATCTTTGGAAATGGCGGGAATCGTCTCCCAGTGGCGGGAAACTCCATGGATGGCGGGAAAAAGCTGCAAATGGCGGACAACCGGCGGGAAACGACCGGTGATGGGGTCCGTTGGCGGGGACCCTCCGGAACCGGCGGGAGACTTCTTTTTGAGGTAACGGTGAACTTTTCTTCAGGCACGCAGTACCCGGTTGTTGCGGGCACGTAATCCTGCCGACTACGCCAAAGTTGACGCGCCCCCTGGGCCAGTGCTGTTAGGGGATTACCCGGAGCCGGATCAGATGGGGGTTGTAGTCTCCGAGTGGCGGTGACCCGGTCCGTGCCCAGGGTGTCAAGCTCAGTGTGTGGCAGTCCTACAGATGTTATTAGAGTTCTTTGTGTCGACTACGCCACCCGTTGATTTGCGGTCAAAAGGCCGCCGCTGCAGCAGGGTCCGCTGAGGCTGTTGGTATGTGTGCAGCTTTGGTAGTATAACCCCCAACGGGAGGGGTATAGCCTCAGGGGGTCAGATGTAGAGGATGGTGGTTGTGAAGGTGCAGGATGAATCAGCAAGAAGACTCAGAGTCGGGCTGTGCAGTTCAGGGGTTTTTACTTACGGGTGTTCTTATGGTCACTCTGGCCTGAAGCGACCACCCGAGCCGTGCTGCGTCCACCAGGTCCTGGACTCGGCTAACCCCCAGGCAGTTCTGGAGCGTGGTCCTGAGCTCCTGTCTGACTTTCCCTCTCTTCTGGCCGTTCTCACCAGGGATCCACCTATGTCCGGCTCCCTCGGGTCTCTTGGTGGGTACACCTCCTCTGGGTTCCCTGACCCTATACTTGGTCTGCCTTCCTGGTGGATTTGGTGAGGGTCGTGGCAGATCCTGCCCACGACCTCCGGTCTCTGGCTAAGGTGTGCTTTTCTCTCTGCCAGCTTGGGATCCGGTACCCTAGGTGCCAACTCTTCACCCTCTGATCTAATTTTGGGTTCTTGGAGTTCCCTCTTGTTTTCTCTGGGTCCTTCAGACTCCTCTCTCTCTCTTGGCCTTGGAGCTGGGCCCAGCCGGAACCACAACTCCCTGTCAGCCCTTCTGGCTGAGCTTCTCTGCTCTGCTCCTCAGGTTACACTCTGACAGACTGACCCTGTCCTAAGATGGTGCCCACCTTATATACTCCCTCTATGTGTGAGCTCAGGTGACCAGCACCCAATGAGCTCCTAGCATTACCCAGACTGCTCCCCCTATCTGCCCCTACACTACTGGGATGTTCCACCCCCCTCCCACTCCAGCCAAGAACAGACACTGTCGTACCTGCACATTTCTCTAGTGGGAGTACCATCGGTCTGTTCCCCGGAAATGGGATGTGTGTAGTGCATGCAGCTAACTGAGCTCATTTCCACACTCCATCCTTACCCGGGAGTGGAATATCACACCTCTGGCTTGAGGTGTAATACCCCTGTAGCAGCCGAATCCTCAGGGTGCTACACAAACACGAGACAACTGGAGCAGTTTGCTCATGAGGAGTGGGCCAAAATACCTGTCGAGAGGTGCAGAAGTCTCATTGACAGTTACAGGAATCATTTGATTGCAGTGATAGCCTCAAAAGGTTGTTCAACAAAATATTAAGTTAAGAGTACCATCAATTCTGTCCAGGCCTATTTCATAAGTTTAATATTTTTTTTAATTCTGTGGAAGCAGGGTTGAAAAGCAATGTCTGACTTTCATTTGTTCATTTTCATAGATTTTTAATTTATTATTACTTTTGTCTGATTCAAGTTATTTCTGTGACCATTGTGGGTTTTTCTTTCATTAATCGAGGGGTACCAACAATTTTGACCATGTGTGTATGTGGGCATGTGGTGTGTGTGACATGGTCAGACACATCCTGTTTAATTTATGAAGGAGGGACTCTGAAACTCACAAAGCCAATGTGGACAATTCAAGAACTGCCAAAAATTAGAAGGAAGAGAGACTTTGATATGCCCCGTATTAGACATAAAGCAGGGCCTCCTACAAATTCTGTTCAAATTGTTAGGTAGTGGGACTCCTAGACTCATAAAGCCTGTGCTCTACGTGCAAGAACTGCCAAAAATTAGAAGGAGGGACTGCAATACACCCTGGAAGACACGTAGAGTAGGGCTTCAGAAAATTTTTTTTTCCATTTTTAAGGAGTGGGACTCCTAGAACTAGTAAAGCCTATGCACTAAGTGCAACGGCCGAAAAATATTTACCCCTGGGGGGTATACATATATTCGTAAGAGAATTGTAGAGGTGTTAGTAATAAATAATAGTATGGGAAGAAGAATCACATTGTGTGAACAAGGACATATATGAACCAAGGGCAATGGTCACATAGCAGATGGAAGCTTACATTGATAATCAATCCAGTATGTTTCTGGTATAAGAAGAAAAGGATGTCATTCATGGCAGACTAACAGTTAATCTCCAGATGGTTGTATGTACATCTCACCCATTATATGTTATGACAATGTCAATGGCAGAGTACTGGAGGGGAGATAACTTTCACTGCAGCTGTTAGCTTCAGTGAATTGAAACCTTGAAGTTTTCTTCAGCATGTTATGTGCTGGTGGGGTTAAACTGCCATATTAAAAGGGCTTGTTTTTTTGTGAATGGCCATAGTGCAGGTGGGATGCCATTCACCATATCACCAACCCAGGGTGTGGTCTGGGCTATAAACAGCCAGCCTTTTGACTCAGGTGTTGTTCAATGTATAGAGAAGCTAGCTCCATAGAGTGGAGCTTGTGTTTTTGTGCTAACCTGGACCGTGTGTTCTTGTTATCCCTGAGTGGCCGGACCCCGAGCCGACATAAGGACTGTTCTGTACCTTTTTCTTTTTCTTTAGTGTTATGCCAGAAGGGCCATGTTTATTTTATGAATTTTGCAGTCATTTTAAATAGACCACCTAGAAATTTAAAGGGACAGTGTTCTGTGTCTACCTTCGAGTGCCGCAGAGCAAGCCAATCTACCACAATATATTACAACTTAGTGCTGTCTACCAAATTGACAGACACCCTTCTATGAGTCTCTCTTCCCACTGGTGTGACAAAGGATGGTCACATTGGATGTGCTGTATGTACATGGAGAATACTGGGTCGGTACTCTGAGGCTTGCACCCCTTTGAAATATCATTTTTTTGTAGTGCAGCTTTCTGTAGAGGATACTTAGAGTGATAAATAGAGATACAGTAGATCTATACATGTATGAGTGTACAAATACTAACATATATATTATATATATAAATATATATACACATACACACACACACATACACATGCTGTAGGGTTTCACACTCTTAGGTACACATTAGGTAGCATTCACACAGGCACTGGATTCTTGTGAATCAATGTTACATTTATTTCCACAGGTTGCACAACACTGAAAAAAACACAAGATCCCTAGCCTTGTCCAGGCGCTAACTACACAAAATAGAACCTGGCTACTCAGACACGGCTGAGCTAGTCCCAGTTCAGTCAAACAAAACAGCTATTGTCCATAGCAACAAGTGATACTTGTAGTTTGGTGCACATGGCCTGTGCAGCCTCTCTTTTCAGCTCCAACATCACCCACTCTGGTCAGATTCCCCATCCTCCCCAGCAGACTGACTAAAGTGAGCATCTAGCCTGATTATATGCAGAGCCAGCCAGGTGCAAATAATCAGAGCCTGCAGAGCTAGGAGTTAACCCTGTTCTACCTGGTTTTGCTGCAATGTTCACTGTAAGTAAATATGGATTTATATCAATCTCTATTCACAAGGTTAGGTTACATTATTCTTAGAATCAAATTAATATCACCTCAGCTGCTGCAAAACCTCACAATACACAACTCAGCTGAGGCAGAAAAGCATAATATACACCTCAGCTGCAAAGCCGAAAAAAGAGGTCAATATAGGATATGGTGATGATAATGTCATTTTTATTGATCAAGCAGTTGGTGTGCGGTATTCATACAACAAGATGAAAAGCAGACACATATGCAGATAAACAATGGTGTGAATAAATGTAAAACATGGTATAATAAAAGAAAGGGACTGCATGTTGTGTAATAGAATCCACATCTGAATTGGCAAATAATGGTAGCGTGACCAGAATACCACAGACCAGAGAAAGTCAATAGCTAGGACATAATAGTATCTAAATACATAGATAATAAATAATAAATGAATAATAGCTGATGAAAAACATCACCCTGTGGTAGTGGGTGTATGTATTATACTACAGTGATAAGGATCAATGTGGATATGCCAAAGCACATGATGATAGAAATGTATTTATACTGGGTACCAAGGATTAAGAAAGGAATGGTAATTGTGGAAATATATATGGTGTCATACAGGTCACTAAAGTAAGTGTATTGCAGAATATATCATAAGGGCGCATCTCCTAGGAAACATCTGGTGACAGCCATACAGGTATATACTTACCTATTTTATTATATATTCTGCAATACACTTACCCTAGTGATCAGAATGACACCATATACTGTATATTTCCACCATTACTATCACTTTCTTAATCCATGGTACCCAGTATATATACGTACCTAAGATCATGGCCGAAAGTGTTGGCACCCTTGAAATTGTTCCAGAAAATGAAGTATTTCTACCAGAAAATTATTGCAATGATACATGATTTGTTATACACATGTTTATTAACTTTGTGTGGATTGAAAAAACACAAAAAAAACCTGAGAAAAAAGGCAAATTGGAAATAATTTCACACAAAAACCCCAAAATGGGCCAGACAAAATTGTTGGCACCTTTCCAAAATTGTAGGTAAACAACTTTGTTTCAAGCATGTGATGCTCGTTCAAGTTCACCTGTGGCAAGTAACAGGTGTGGGCAATATGAAAATCACACCCGAAACCAGATAGAAAGGGGAGAAGTTGTCAGTGCGAACTATCCATTGACATCTGAATGAAATGAAACACTATGACAGGAGACCCAGGAGGACCCCACTGCTGACACAGACATAAAAAAGCAGCACTGCAGTTTGCCAAAATGTATGTGAATAAGCCAAAATCCTTCTGGGAAAGAGTCATGTGGACATATGAGACCAAGATAGAGCTTTTTGGTAAAGCATATCATTATACTGTTTACCGAAAAAGGAATGAGGACTACAAAGAAAAGAACACAGTACCTACAGTCAAATATGGTGAAAGTTCAAAGATGTTTTGGGGCTGTATTGCTGCCTCTGGCACTGTGTGCCTTGACTATGTTCAAGGCATCATGAAATCTGAAAATTACCCAAGGATTTTGGATCACAATGTAGTGCCTAGTGTCAGAAAGCTGGGTTTGTGTTCTAAGTCATGGGTCTTCCAGCAGGACAATGACCCCAAACATACTTCAAGAAGCACCTAGAAATGGATGGAAACAAAGTGATGGAGAGTTCTGAAGTGGCCTTTAATGAGTCCCGATCTAATTACCATTGAACACCTGTGGCGTGATTTTAAAATTGCTTTTGAGAGAAGGCACCCTTCAAATATGAGAGATCTGGGGCAGTTTGTAAAAGAAGTGTGGTCCAAAAGTCCAGCTGAGAGGTGTAAGAAGCTAGTAGATGGTTATAGGAAGTGATTGATTGCAGTTATTTATTCCAAAGGGTGTGCAACCAAATATTAAGCTGAGGGTGCCAACAATTTTGTCCAGCCCATTTTAGGAGTTTTGTGTGAAATTATGTCCAATTTGCCTTTTTTTCTCATTTTTTTCTTGTGTTGGAAAAGGAAATAAATATTTGTAAATGCAATAATTTTCTGGAAGAAACATTTCATTTTCTGAAACATTTTTTTGGCCATGACTGTATAACCATGTGCTTTGGCATATCCACATTGATTCTTATCACTGTAGTCTAATACATACACCCACTACCACAGGGTGATCTTTTTCATCGGCTATTATTTATTTATTTATCATTTATTATTTATTTATTCATATACCATTTTGTATTCTAGCTGGTTATTGACTTTCTTTGATCTGTGTTATTCTGGTTATGTTACCATGTTATATTATCCGCCAATATAGATGTCGATTCTATTACACGACATGCAGTCCCTTTCTTTTATTATACCATATTTTAAATTTATTCACACCATTGTTTTATCTGGATGTGTGCCTGCTTTCCATCTTGTTGCATGATTACCGCTCACTAACGGCTGGATCAGTAAAGTTTTTATTATTACCACATCATATATTGACCCTTTTTTTCGGTTATCCTTTTTTGTTCGTTCTAGCTTATTGCCGATTGGTTTCTTCTGCATTATAGCCCTGGGAAATATAAGCACATCCAAAGTATACCTCCATTATAAGACATCTGAATAGCATTATAATACAATATATATATATATATATATATATATATATATATATATATATAGTGCATTGTGAAAGTATTTGGTCCCCTCAAACTTTTCTACCTTTTGCCACATTTCTGGCTTCAAACATAAAGATATAAAATTCTAATTTTTTTGGGAAGAATCAACAACAAGTGGTACACAATCGTGAAGTGGAACGGAATTTATTGGATATTTTAAACATTTTTAACAAATTAAAAACTGAAAAGTGGGGCGTGCAATATTATTCGGCCCCTTTAATTTCAGTGCAGCAAACTCACTCCAGAAGTTCAGTGAGGATCTCTGAATGATCCAATGTTGTCCTAAATGACTGGTAATGATAAATAGAATCCACCTGTGTGTAATCAAGTCTCCGTATAAACGCACCTGCTCTGTGATAGTCTCAGGGTTCTGTTTCAAGAGAGCATCATGAAGACCAAGGAACACACCAGGCAGGTCCGAGATACTGTTGTGGCAAAGTTTAAAGCCGGATTTGGATACAAAAGGATTTCCCAAGTTTTAAACATCTCAAGGAGCACTGTGCAAGCGATCATATTGAAATGGAAGGAGTATCAGACCACTGCAAATCTACCAAGACCCGGCCGTCCCTCTAAACTTTCATCTCGAACAAGGAGAAGACTGATGAGAGATGCAGCCAAAAGGCCCATGATCACTCTGGATGAACTGCAGAGATCTATAGCTGAGGTGGGAGAGTCTGTCCATAGGACAACCATCAGTCGTACACTGCATAAATCTGGCCTTTATGGAATAGTGGCAAGAAGAAAGCCATTTCTCAAAGATATCCATAAAAAGTCTCATTTTGAAGTTTGCCACAAGCCACCTGGGAGACACACCAAACATGTGGAATAAGGTGCTCTGGTCAGATGAAACCAAAATCAAACTTTTTGGCCACAATGCAAAACGATATGTTTGGCGTAAAAGCAACACAGCTCATCACCCTCAAAACACCATCCCCACTGTCAAAACATGGTGGTGGCAGCATCATGGTTTGTGTTAGAACTCTCCTGTTAGGTTTTTTCTAGTTTGCTGGTCACATGACCATTTTTGCCTATTTAATCCAGCTCCGCCCTCCTGGCCTTGCTGGACTTCATTGTATTTACTACTCTTGAGTTAGCTTGGTGCTCTGTTACCGTTCTCTGTTAGTTGTGCTAGGTCTTCGGACCTCTATGTTCTTTGTTGTGTGTTTGTCTTTGACTGCTACAATTTCTGCTAGGAGGTGTCCAACTTTATCCCAGTCCCTAGTTCTTGTAGGGATCCCTCCCTTGCATCTATAGGTCTTCGTACAGACTAGCCGAGGACTTTAGCGGGTCTGATCGCAGGATCAGGACCCCGTTACATCGTAGGGATCCAGTTTAGTTCTATTGTAGGGACAGATCTCCTGTCTTTCCTTAGTGCTTGTAGCAGATCATAACAGTAAGTCCAGCCCAAAAAATTTCTCTAAGGAAAGACCTCCAGTTTCCATCATGGTCTCGGTTCAAGATTTGGCTCAACGCTTGCAGGGACTCTCTCTGGAGGTGGCCGAGCTCCAACAACACGTGAGTAGCTGTTCTGGAGCACATTTGGTAGAGCCAAAGGTACGTCTGCCTGATCTATTTTTTGGTGAACAACAAGATTTTTTTTCTTTTAAAAATGCTTGTTTATTGTATTTTCGTTTAAGACCCGGATCTTCTGGTGATGAATCTCAGCGCATAGGGTTCATAATGTCACTTTTGCGCAAGGATCCTCAGGGATGGGCTTTTTCTCTCCAACCTAGTGATCCGTGCTTTAGATCAGTGGATAGTTTTTTTTCTGCTTTGGGTTTGTTGTATGATGATCCTGATCGTGTCTCATCTGCTGAGTCTGAATTGAGACGTTTGAGGCAGGGATCAGGTAATGTGGAAAAGTATTGTTCTCACTTCCGTCGGTGGTCTGCCCAGGTGGGGTGGAACGATTCAGCTTTGAAAAGTTTGTTTCTTGCGGGGCTAGGTGAAAGGGTTAAAGATTTGCAGATTGCTTATCCCACACCTGGAAACTTGCAGGAGGCTATGCAATTAGCTATACGGGTGGACAGGAGACTGCGTGCAAGGGTTAATGAGAGCAAATCCTCTGTTATGTCAGCTCCGAGTCTTGAGAGGGTCTGTGCTGACAAAGGAGAGCCGATGGAGATTGGGGCGATGACACCCCCCCTCTCAGGAAAAAGACCGCAGGCTTTCTGAAGGTTTGTGCTTCTATTGCGGAAATTCTGGGTCTTTTTATTAAGAACTGTGTGCTTCGTATGAACAAAGAAAAAAAAATGGTCAGTTATGCACGTATAGCATGTTTAAATACAAAGGGAGTATTCCTATCTGCTACTACCGCTGCTCAGGAAGAATTAATTGAATTTCGGGTATTTGTGGATTGTGGTTCTACTTTGAATGTGATTGATGGGGGATTCTTGGAAAAACTTACATTAAAACCTAAACCTTTGTCATCCCCTATTGCTGTGGTTTCTGTTGATGGCTCTCCCTTGAAGAGTGTTACTCACAAGGTCTGTGAATTTCCCCTCACTATTAATGGTGTTCATCAAGAGAATTTGGATTTGGTAGTATTGAATAATTTGCCTTCTCCAGTCATATTGGGGTTGCCCTGGTTAAAATTGTATAATCCTGTACTGGATTGGTCTACCAATGAAATTAAGTCCTGGAGCCCTAAATGTTATGACAAGTGTTGTAACGGACGTATTGCTGCGGTGGAAAAAGGGGAATTACCTGTACCTATTCAGGATTTTTGGAGAGTTTTTTCTGAGGAGGAGTCACAAATTTTGCCTCCCCATAGAGACTATGATTGTACCATTGAATTTGTCCCTGGAGCGACTCTTCCTAAAAGTCGTTTATTTAATCTTACTATTCCTGAGAGAAAGGCTTTGGAGGAATACATACAGACGAGCTTGGCTGCCGGTCATATCAGACCCTCTAAGTCACCTGTGGCTGTTGGAATTTTTTTTGTTAAAAAAAAAAACGGCGGTTTACGTCCTTGTCTGGACTTTTGCGAGATTAATAAAATGACTGTACGTAATCCCTACCCACTGCCATTGATTCCTGATTTGTTTAACCAGTTAGTGGGGGCCAAGTGGTTCTCTAAAATTGATCTCCGGGGGGCATACAATTTGTTGCGCATGAAGGAGGGTGATGAATGGAAGACTGCTTTTAACACTCCTGTGGGTAATTTTGAGAATCTGGTTATGCCTTTTGGTCTTACCAATGCTCCAGCATTTTTTCAGAATCTTATTAATGACATCCTTAGACCTTTGATCGGCAAAAATGTGGTTGTGTATTTGGATGACATTCTGATTTATTCGCCTGATCTGGAGTCTCATTGGCGGAGCGTACGTGAGGTTTTACAGTTATTAATGGACAATTCACTTTTTGCTAAGCTAGAGAAATGTGAGTTCGCTGTACAGAGAATTAGTTTTTTGGGTTACATTATCTCCAGTGAAGGTTTTGAGATGGACCCGGTTAAAGTTCAAGCTGTGCAGGAATGGCCTAGGCCTATTGGTTTGAAATCGATACAGAGGTTTTTGGGTTTCGCCAATTATTACAGAAAATTCATAAAAAAAATTTCTGTTATTGTCAAACCACTGACCGATCTCACTAGGAAAGGTTCTAATGCGGTTCAGTGGACTACTGAGGCCATTGAAGCTTTTGTCTTTCTAAAGGAGAGGTTCACCTCTGCTCCCATCCTTATGCAGCCTGATGTGACTAAGCCGTTTTTGGTTGAGGTTGATGCTTCTTCTGTGGGGGTCGGTGCGGTGTTGTCTCAGGAAAGCAAGGATGGAGTACATCCTTGTGCCTTTTTTTCAAAAAATTTTTCTAAGACTGAACTTAATTACGATATTGGTAATCGGGAATTGCTGGCTATTAAACTCGCATTTGAACACTGGCGTCATCTCTTGGAAGGTGCTGAATTTCCCATTCAGGTTTTCACTGATCATAAAAATCTGATCTATCTTGATGCTGCCAAGCGCTTGAATGCCCGTCAGGCTAGGTGGGCACTTTTTTTCTCGCGGTTTAATTTTTCCGTTATTTACATCCCGGGTACCAAGAATGTTAAAGCGGATGCTTTGTCTCGCAGCTTTTCTCCCATGGTCAGTGCTGAGGAGGAGGAGGAGAGCATTTTACAAGAAGGTGTTGTGATTGCTGCTTTGGACTCCGTTTTGGAGGATGAGATTCTTAAAGCTCAGGAGAATGCCCCATCTAACACTCCCCATGGGAGGTTGTTTGTGCCTAGGACCTTTAGGAGAGATTTGTTTGTTGAGTGTCATGAGTCTCGGTTGGCAGGTCATGCAGGAATTTCTGAGACCAAGAGACTTGTGGGTCGCAGTTTTTGGTGGCCTGGATGGCAGAAGGAAGTCATTAAGTGGGTGCGTCAATGTACTGTGTGTGCTAGATCTAAGTCTTCGCATGCTCCTGCTGCGGGGTTGCTTTGCCATCTGGGGGTTCCTAGTGCACCTTGGACACATCTGGCTATGGACTTTATTACTGACCTTCCCCCCTCTGAAGGTTTCACGGTCATCTGGGTGGTCGTGGACCGTTTTAGCAAGATGTGTCACTTGGTTCCCTTCATCAAACTGCCTTGCGCTAAGACACTCGCTAAGGCCTTTGTCAAGGAAATTGTCAGACTACATGGCGTTCCTACTGACATTGTTTCTGATAGGGGACCTCAGTTCGTGGCTCGTTTTTGGCGTGCCTTTTGTGACCGGTTGGGAGTTCATTTTTCGTTTTCATCCGGATATCATCCTGAGTCTAATGGCCAGACAGAAAGAAAGAACCAGGATGTTGAGCAGTTCTTGCGTTGCTTTGTGACAGACAATCAAGAGGGGTGGTCTGAGTTTCTGCCACTTGCTGAATTTGCTCTTAACAACCATACATCCTCTTCTGCTGGGTGTTCGCCTTTTTTTTGTTGTACTGGGAGACATCCGTCTTTTGGGTCATTCTCCAAATTGGTATCGGCTGTGCTGGAGGAAGAGAGTTTTTCTGGTGATTTGGAGAGAGTTTGGACGGATGTGCGTGATAATCTTCAGGAGGCTAACAAAAAATCTAAGAGGTACTTTGATAGGAAACGGCAAGAGGTTTCGTTTGCTATTGGTGACATGGTTTGGTTGTCCTCTAAGAATCTGCGATTGAGGATTCCTTCGAAAAAATTGGGTCCCAAGTTTGTAGGGCCCTTTAAGGTGCTTCAGATAGTTAACCAATCTGCTGTTAGGTTGGAGGTTCCTACCTCCTGGAAGATTAATCCGGTGTTTCATGTTTCTCTGTTGAAAAAAGCTGATGTGTCGGTTGGTGACGCCTCTGCCACTGTTCCTCCGGTGGTGGAGGACGGGGAATATGAAATTTCCCGCATCCTAAATTCTAGACGGTATAGAGGGAGTTTGCAGTATCTCGTCGCTTGGAAGGGTTTCGGACCCGAGGACAACTCATGGGTGAGGGCGGATGATGTTTCTGCTTCCAGACTTGTCAGAGCGTTTCACAGGAGGTTTCCTGATAAGCCCGGTCCCAGGGGATCCGGAGGATCCTCTTAGAAGAGGGTGTACTGTTACAACTCTCCTGTTAGGTTTTTTCTAGTTTGCTGGTCACATGACCATTTTTGCCTATTTAATCCGGCTCTGCCCTCCTGGCCTTGCTGGACTTCATTGTATTTACTACTCTTGAGTTAGCTTGGTGCTCTGTTACCTTTCTCTGTTAGTTGTGCTAGGTCTTCGGACCTCTATGTTCTTTGTTGTGTGTTTGTCTTTGACTGCTACAATTTCTGCTAGGAGGTGTCCAACTTTATCCCAGTCCCTAGTTCTTGTAGGGATCCCTCCCTTGCATCTATAGGTCTTCGTACAGACTAGCCGAGGACTTTAGCAGGTCTGATCGCAGGATCAGGTCCCCCGTTACATCGTAGGGATCCAGTTTAGTTCTATTGTAGGGACAGATCTCCTGTCTTTCCTTAGTGCTTGTAGCAGATCATAACAGTTTGGGCCTGCTTTTCGTCAGCAGGGACAGGGAAGATGGTTAAAATTGATGGGAAGATGGACGGAGCCAAATACAGTACCATTCTGGAAGATAACCTGTTGGGGTCTGCAAAAGACCTGAGACTGGGACAGAGATTTATCTTCCAACAAGACAATGATCCCAAACATAAAATAAAATCTACAATGGAATGGTTCAAAAATAAACGTATCCAGGTGTTAGAATGGCCAAGTCAAAGTCCAGACCTGAATCCAATCAAGAATCTGTGGAAAGAGCTGAAAACTGCTGTTCACAAACGCCTTCCATCCAACCTTAATGAGCTCGAGCTGTTTTGCAAGCAAGAATGGGCAAGAATTTCAGCCTCTCGATGTGCAAAACTGATAGAGACATACCCCAAGCGATTTGCAGCTGTAATCGCAGCAAAAGGTGGTGCTACAAAGTATTAACTCAAGGGGGCCGAATAATATTGCACGCCCCACTTTTCAGTTTTTAATTTGCTAAAAAAACACTTCATGATTGTGTCCCACTTGTTGTTGATTCTTCCCCAAAAATTAGAATTTTATATCTTTATGTTTGAAGCCAGAAATGTGGCAAAAGGTCGAAAAGTTTGAGGGGGCCAAATGCTTTCACAATGCACTGTATATACACTGCTCAAAAAAATAAAGGGAACACTGAAATAACACATCCTAGATCTGAATGAATGAAATATTCTTATTGAATACTTTGTTCTGTACAAAGTTGAATGTGCTGACAACAAAATCACACAAAAATCATCAATGGAAATCAAATTTATTAACCAATGGAGGCCTGGATTTGGAGTCACCACCAAAATTGAAGTGGAAAAACACACTACAGGCTGATCCAACTTTGATGTAATGTCCTTAAAACAAGTCAAAATGAGGCTCAGTATTGTGTGTGGCCTCCACATGCCTGTATGACCTCCCTACAATGCCTGGGCATGCTCCTGAGGAGGTTGCGGATGGTCTCCTGTGGGATCTCCTCCCAGACCTGGACTAAAGCATCCGCCAACATTTGGACAGTCTGTGGTACAACGTGACGTTGGTGGATGGAGCGAGACATGATGTCCCAGATGTGCTCAATTGGATTCAGGTCTGGGGAATGGGCGGGCCAGTCCATAGCTTCAATGCCTTCATCTTGCACGAACTGCTGACACACTCCAGCAACATGAGGTGTGGCATGGTCCTGCATTAGGAGGAACCCAGGGCCAACCGTACCAGCATATGGTCTCACAAGGGGTCTGAGGACATCATCTCGGTACCTAATGGCAGTCAGGTGAGCTCATGGAGGGCTGTGCGGCCCTCAAAAGAAATGCCATCCCACACCATTACTGACCCACTGCCAAACTGGTCATGCTGAAGGATGTTGCAGGCAGCAGATCGCTCTCCACGGCGTCTCCAGACTCTGTCACGTCTGTCACATGTGCTCAGTGTGAACCTGCTTTCATCTGTGAAGAGCACAGGGCGCCAGTGGCGACTTTGCCAATCCTGGTGTTCTGTGGCAAATGCCAAGTGTCCTGCACAGTGTTGGGCTGTGAGCACAACCCCCACCTGTGGACGTCGGGTCCTCATACCACCTTCATGGATTCGGTTTCTAACCGTTTGTGCAAACACATGGACATTTGTGACCTGCTAGAGGTAATTTTGCAGGGCTCTGTCAGTGCTCCTCCTCTTCCTCCTTGCACAAAGGCGGAGGTAGCGGTCCTGATGCTGGGTTGTTGCCCTTCTACGGCCCCCTCCACGTCTCCTGGTGTACTGGCCTGTCTCCTGGTAGCGCCTCCAGCCTCTGGACTCTGTGCTGACACAGCAAACCTTCTTTCCACAGCTCGCATTGATGTGCCATCCTGGATGAGCAGCACTACCTGAGCAACTTCTCTGGGTTGTAGAGTTCGTCTCATGCAACCACGAGTGTGAAAGCACAACCAACTTTCAAAAGTGACCAAAACATCAGCCAGAAAGCATTGGTACTGAGATGTGGTCTGTGGTCCCCACCTGCAGAACCACTCCTTTATTGTGGGTGTCTAGATAATTGCCAAATAATTTCCATCTATTGTCTATTCCATTTGCAGAACAGCATGGGAAATTTATTGTCAATCAGTGTTGCTTCCTAAGTGGACAGTTTGATTTCACAGAAGTTTGATGTACTTGGAGTTATATTCTGTTGTTTAAGTGTTGGCTTTATTTTTTTGAGCAGTGTAATTAAATATACTGTATATTTATATATATATACTGTATATATATATATTTATATATATATATATATATATATATATATATATATATATATATATATATAGTACAGACCGAAAGTTTGGACATACCTTCTCATTTAAAGATTTTTCTGTATTTTCATGACTATGAAAATTGTACATTCACACTGAAGGCATCAGAACTATGAATGAACACATGTGGAATTATATACTTAACAAAAAAGTGTGAAACAACTGAAAATATGTCTTATATTCTAGGTTCTTTAAAGTAGCCACCTTTTGCTTTGATGACTGCTTTGCACACTGTTGGCATTCTCTTGATGAGCTTCAAGAGGTAGTCACTGAAAATGGTTTTCACTTCATAGGTGTGCCCTGTCAGGTTTAATAAGTGGGATTCCTTGCCTTATAAATGGGGTTGGGACCATCAGTTGTGTTGTGCAGAAGTCTGGTGGATACACAGCTGATAGTCCTACTGAATAGGCTGTTAGATGCTTTTTTCTTGCCATAATACAAATTCTAAGTAAATGAAAATGAGTGGCCATCATTACTTTAAGAAATGAAGGTCAGTCAGTGCGAAAAATTGGGCAAACTTTGAAAGTGTCCCCAAGTGCAGTTGCAAAAACCATCAAGCGCTACAAAGAAACTGGCTCACATGAGGACCGCCCCAGGAAAGGAAGACCAAGAGTCACCTCTGCTTCTGAGGATAAGTTTATCCGAGTCACCAGCCTCAGAAATCGCAAGTTAACAGCAGCTCAGATCAGAGACCAGGTCAATGCCACACAGAGTTCTAGCAGCAGACAAATCTCTACAACAACTGTTAAGAGGAAACTTTGTGCAGCAGGCCTTCATGGTAAAATAGCTGCTAGGAAACCACTGCTAAGGACAGGCAACAAGCAGAAGAGACTTGTTTGGGATAAAGAACACAAGGAATGGACATTAGACCAGTGGAAATCTGTGCTTTGGTCTGATGAGTCCAAATTTGAGATCTTTGGTTCCAACCACCGTGTCTTTGTGCGATGCAGAAAAGGTGAACGGATGGACTCTACATGCCTGGTTCCCACCGTGAAGCAAGGAGGAGGAGGTGTGATGGTGTGGGGGTGCTTTGCTGGTGACACTGTTGGGGATTTAAACAAAATTGAAGGCATACTGAACCAGCATGGCTACCACAGCATCTTGCAGCGGCATGCTATTCCATCCGGTTTGCGTTTAGTTGGACCATCATTTATTTTTCAACAGGACAATGACCCCAAACACACCTCCAGGCTGTGTAACGGCTATCTGACCAAGAAGGAGAGTGATGGGGTGCTACGCCAGATGACCTGTGGTCACCAGACCTGAACCCAATCAAGATGGTTTGGGGTGAGCTGGACCGCAGAGTGAAGGCAAAAGGGCCAACAAGTGCTAAGCATCTCTGGGAACTCCTTCAAGATTGTTGGAAGACCATTTCCGGTGGCTACCTCTTGAAGCTCATCAAGAGAATGCCAAGAGTGTGCAAAGCAGTCATCAAAGCAAAGGGTGGCTACTTTGAAGAACCTAGAATATAAGACATTTTCAGTTGTTTCACACTTTTTTGTTAAGTATATAATTCCACATGTGTTAATTCATAGTTTTGATGCATTCAGTGTGAATGTACAATTTTCATAGTTATGAAAATACAGAAAAATCTTTAAATGAGAAGGTGTGTCCAAACTTTTGGTCTGTACTGTGTATGTATGTGTATATATATATATATATATACACATATATATATTGTAGTATCGGCGTCGCTGCTCCCTGTCAGGCAGAGACGCCGTGTCACTTACCGCCGCGCTCCCTGCCCGGCGTCCTCCGGCGCTCTTGCCTCTGTTGCTGCCGGCACGCGCAGCTTCCCGGGCACTGTGCTTAGGGCACGCGCGCGCTCCCTCCCTCTTAAATGGGCCGCGCGCACCATCCTGAGGAGTCCCCAGCCAATGGCCGGAGGACCTCTCATATAAAAGGCACCTCCTCCAAAATGGAGGTGCCCGTGCAAGGTTGTAGCTTTGTGTGTTATACTCTGCTTCAGCCCTCAGGTCCCGCTGCTAGCCTGACTACCAGTCCAGCCCGCCAGCCTGACTACCAGTTCAGCCCGTCAGCCTGACTACAAGTCCAGCCCGCCAGCCTGACTACAAGTCCAGCCCGCCAGCCTGACTACAAGTCCAGTCCGCCAGCCTGACTGCAAGTCCAGTCCGCCAGCCTGACTACAAGTCCAGTCCGCCAGCCTGACTAGAAGTCCAGTCCGCCAGCCTGACTACAAGTCCAGTCCGCCAGCTTGTCTACTCTCCAGCCCGACAGTCTGTCTACAGTCCAGTCCGCCAGTCTGTCTATGGGCTCTGTCCGCCTGCTTACCTGGAAGCACCTGCCCGTTACCTGCCATGCCTGCCAGCCCGCTTACCTGGAAGCACCTGCCTGTTACCTGCCGTGCCTGCCAGCCCGCTTACCTAGAAGCACCTGTCTGTTACCTGACGTGCCTGCCAGCACGCTTACCTGAAAACACCCGCCTGTTACCTGCCGTGCCTACCAGCCAGCCTACCTGGAGGCTCCTGCTTGTTACCTGCCATGTCTGCCAGTCCGTCTGCCCAGATCACTCGTCAGCCTTCCTGCCATGCTCATCTGCTGTACCGGTCAGTCCCTGCCTTCTGACCCGTGGGAGTCACCTGCTCTCATACAAGGTTGGTCCCAGAGTAGCATCTGGTCCCTCTGCTCGGTCCTTCCCTGGTCACGGAGTCGATTGAGCCACCGTACGACCTTGGTCGGTCCGAGTTGATACCTAGTTACGCCCCTCTGGTCCCTCCTTGCACCGCAGCACAGAGGTTCCACCACCCGGATCCGTAACATATATATATATACATATATAGGCCTGCATGTGCAATTTACATTAACTTGGTGGGAACTATGTAAACTAGATATCGGGTGCATAAACTCAGAAATGCATCCTTTACAATATGGAGCATCTTCACACACAGTATCTCTACCTCTTCCAAGCTTACTTGTTTCTTCCTCAAGTTCCTCTATCTTTACCACAACCCAGCACAGTACTACAGACCAGTAAGTGAGAGTCCTATACTTCAACCCGCGGTTTTGCATCCTTATTTCCTCTTAGGGGAACTAGTTTGCCACTGTGGCCAATACTTAGTTACTCTGCTTGCCAACGCCTTGGAATTCCCGCCTGGGACACTCTCTTCATCTCACGTTCTCTGTTCCATCATGGCCCGTTACCTCACTGAGTTGTAAACTTGGGGCAAAACTGCTAGGTGTCCTATCCCAGGACACTTCTTTGATGCATTACTTCTGTCCTTCTGTCACTTTTCCTTTTTCTACTCCAGATCTCTTTATCCACTGCCTCGATCAGTACTCATGTCAAGGACACCCACGTCACGTGGCTCTGCTGACCAGTCAGACCATAGGTCTGCTTCTCTTGCATGTTGGGCCCTATCTGACTTCCTGACAGGAAACTGTATCTGTCCCTGCACTTTAAACCCTCCCACTCTGGTATAGTCCCAATCATTAACCCTAACTCTCCCTACAGTTGGTCAAACTACAACGCCGTCACTAATCACACATGTCACAATACGCATGTCTTAAAGGGGGAACGTGGGCATTATGTCCATCTCATTACATGATGATAATGTGTGTCACCCTGGCCTGGATGCCACAAATATAATAAAGCTGTGTCTGAGAGCAAGGGGGAGGTTCTCTGGTCAGGGGAACATTAGCATGCAATAACTCCTGTCTCAGGCCAGTAGGGGGAGCAGGCTGCCCCTATAAAAGCTGGAACTGGGGGCAGGGTTAGGGAGAACTGGACGACCTGTCTCTGGATTGAGAGGTGTCCCAGAGCAGTGAGGGACAGTTGTATTGCACCCTAAGAGGACGTGTGGCAGTAGGAGAGCCACAAGCCAGGGACAAGAGGTGAAGTGCGCCTGTCCTGGCAGACAAAGAACCCAATTTACCAGACTTTGGCGTCTGAGGCTGTGAGGACTCCACGTCCTACAGCAGATAACCAGTCCGCAGGGGACTGTATGTTCCTTGGCCTAAGAAGCCCGGAGGTTCCGCCACACCAGAAGGGACCAGCAAAGCCATACCAGGCCGGGAATAGAAAGGGACCCAAGTTGCAGGCCATACGGGCGAGAAGACACGGTGAGCTCGGGAACGTGGGCTGTTACCCTATAAAGAGGAAATAGCCAGAAGGAGCGCAGAGAGCATGGTAGGCCTACACCCTCACCCTGACCAGGGCCAATTTCCCGTTTGCTCTCAGACGTCCAGGCCCCCTCCTAGCCGGGCCTGTTTGTGGGTCAGTTCACCTGTTCTAGTAAAGACCCTGGACTTCAACCTGTTGTCTGTGTGCTCCTTGCTCCTCCAGCACTAACGGCGCTGGAACGCCCTACACCATCACCCCCATCTTCTACTATACTGCCCTGGGGCCGCACTCCTCCTGTGGGGAGTTATACAGTCTCAGCTGCACACACTATCAGCCCCAGCGGTCTGCACTGCAGCGGCGGTTAACCCTGACTGCAATCCACGGGTGGCATAGTCGGACATCACTTAAAACATATAAAGGGACTACCACTGGTCTGACCACCCTGAGCCATGGACCGGGTCTCCACTACTACCCCCATCGTCTCCCTATTGCCCGGTTCCGAGTGCCCCACGGCCCAGGGGGCGAGTCAAATGCGACTTCAAAAAAATCTTCTGTTCAAAACTGAAAGTATGAGTCTAAAATAGCCCCAGTGGCCAGTCTGAAATTGCAAGCTTTATAATTTTTTTTAAATCGTCCTTGCCCCATGAGGAGAGATCTTGCATGGAGCCCCAGACCGATGAAGATTGACAGTCATCTTGTGTTTCTTCCATTTTCAATTAATTGCACCAACAGTTGTTGTCTTCTCACCAATCTGCTTGCCTATTGCCCTGTAACCCATCCCAGCCTTGTGCAGGTTTATAATTTTGTCCCCAGTGTCCTTAGACAGCTCTTTGGTCTTGGCCATGGTGGAGAGGTTGGAGTGTGATTGATTGAGTGCGTGGACCGGTGTCTTTTATTCAGGTAACGAGTTCAAACAAGCGCAATTATTACAGGTAATGAGTGCAGAGTAGGAGGGCTTCTTAAAGAAAAACTAACAGGTCTGTATGAGCCCGAATTCTGGCTGGTTGGTGGGTGCTGAAATACTTATTTCATGCAATAAAATGCAATTTAATTATTTAAAAATCATACAATGTGGTTTTCTGTTTTTTATTTTTAGATTCTGTCTCTCACAGTTGATAACAATAACAATTACAGATCTCTCCATTCTTTGTAGGTGCGAAAACTTGCAAAATCGGCACTGTATCACTATATGTAGTACATCGGAGATTCAAATAAAGGTGAGGATAATAATTTGTAGGACCCTGGTCCAGTAGGCAGGTCTGTATTCTGTGGTTGCTGGACGAGATCTCTGAGGACTGCCTCCTTCTTGTCAGCATTCAAGGCTCTTTTTTTGATTAACTGGCTTGGTGCAATGACATGTGTGCATCACGCCTCAATGACGATGTCATGCCAGGTTAGCTAATCAAAAGTGGAGTCATGGATGACAGCAGGTATGAGGCTGTTTACAGGGCTACCAGCTGGTGGTCATGGAGTCCTAACCTAGCTGTTGGACCAGGGCTCTGCAAATCAATTTGTACATCTCTAGAATCTAGTAAATTTATTTTAAAGTGTTCAAAATTCCAATCTAAAACACTTATCTGCTTTATATCTCATGATATGTAATAACTGATGTTACTGCCAACAAATCTAATACCATGGAACCATATAGAACTGATGTACATATATAATGATGGTCTAGAAAAGAAGCTTATCATTCATTAACGGGGTTTTTCCACGAACAAAGGACATTTTAATTAATAGATCTTGGAATGAAAATAAGTTCCACAATAAGATGCGCTAAAAAAATGTTCCTGTGCTAAGATAGTCTTATAAATAAGGTCGGACTGGCCTTGCGGGGTGCAGGTGAAATCCCTGGTGGGCCCTTGCTCAGGAGAGAGAGAGAGTAGAAAAATAAATAAATACAAACAAATAAATAAATAAATATTGGCCACAAGCCCTTTAAAAGCGCAGTGGCGAGAGCACGTAGCTGAACAGCCACGACACACAGAGCAGGGAAGCTGGGGTCACATGTATGGCTGCGTCACCAGGGGCGGACATTTAGCTGCTGCAGCTGCACCCAGAGCCTGGAGGTAGAGGGGGGCACTTGCGGGGCGGCTAATAATGAGGGCAATCTGGCCTGCTTCTTGGCCCATGGCTAGTTTTCCCTCATCATGTGCTGCGGGAGGGAGCGATTCTGCAGCTCCACTGCCTACAAGAGAAAATTCCAGCGGAACATCTGCTTCCTGCCCAGAGATCTCTCTGACACAGGCATGCGCGGGTTGATGATATCAGCATGCAGCGCGTGCCTGTTTTATTAAGAATATTGCCGGCGATGACAATGCTGTGGTGGAACAGTCGGAGAGGTGAGTGTTTTTTTTTTAACCAATAGACAGGGAAGAGCACAATGATGGGGTCGGGGAGAGGACATTGAAGGATAGGTGTGGTGGAGAACCATGATGGGGGTGGGGGAGAGGACAATGATGAAGGTGGGGGAGAGGACAATGATGGGGGTGGGGGAGAGGACAGTGATGGAGGTGGGGGAGAGGACAATGGATGGGGGATGGGGGGAGAGGACAATGAGGAATGTGAGGGAGATGATAATGAGGTGAGTAGGGCACAGGACAAGGATGGGGGATTGGGATGGGAGTAATGGGGATTTATAATGGACTTATGAACAGGGGGAAGGGGGAGAAGAATATTAGATATGGAAGCTGACATCAACTCCAATGCTATTACCCCACTTGCCACCGCATCAGGGCAAGTTGGAAGAGCGAGGCTAAGCATCAGCATTGGCGCATTGGCTGATGTTTTTAGTCTGGGAGGGGGCCAATAACCATGGCCCCTTCATAGGCTATTAATATGAGCCCCGAGTTGTCTGTTTAGCCTTTGCTGGATAGTGAGTATAGGGGGGGACCCCACATCATTTTTTTGGGGGGGTCTCCCCTATAATAACCAGTCAAAGCTAAGCAAATAGCTGTAAGCTGATATTAATAGCCTGGGAACATTTATGGATATTGGCCGGTTCCCAGAATATTAACATCAGTCCCCAGCTGAGTGAGTAGTAGGTGTCGCTCAGCTGTTATGAATCGTGGTGCTCAGTAGTAGGACACAAGTCACATATATATGAGAATAAATACTTCGGTACTCAAAATTTGCACTTAAAAAGCAGATTTTATATGAAAACTTGTATCCCAGATCTTTCAAAACAAGTCGACGTTTAAATGGCCTTTATCAGGGACAATCTGTATGGTACAAATAAAGCGACACAAAATAAAGATTAAAGTACAAAATAAAAGAAACAACAACAAAAAATCAACAATCTGCTGTGAATATAGTACAATGACAGATAATGTAACTACATAGTCATATCATAGTAAACATGCAAATATGCTATAACAGATGATTAATAAATTTAAAATAGTCAAGCACTGCTATGGGCTAAGTGCTAAATTGCAGAAAAATGTGCAGCAAGTTCCAAATAGGGAAATTATCTGTTAAATTGTGGCCATCTATGTATAAAATAAGAACATTGTATTAATAAATTAGTAATAAACAGGTATGCATTAGTGATGAGCGAACATGCTCGCCACTACTCGGTACTCTCCCGAGCATCACTGTGCTCGACAAGCTCGGCGAGTATTTCCCGGTTGCTCGGGTGGGAACTTGTGCTCTTTACAGTAGAGAGCCAATGAACATTCAGGGACTGCTTGCCATGCACTGTAATGCCGTAGCCATGTTGGTTGTGGCATTACAGTGATTGGCTGGCCGCATAGCGTCATCAGGTCTATTTAAGACCTGGTGACGCTAGGCTCGTCACAGTCTACCCCGGAATCAGGCAGAGTAGGGAGAGCTGCTGTTGAGTCGGGGAAAGATTTGCTTGTTTATAGTTAGTAAACATATTCCACAGCATATCTATATATCCACCTGAACTAACAGTCCTTCTGAGGACTAATCCAGGTGCATATATTCAGTGGTGATAGCAGGAGTTAGGCAGGAAGGCAGTGTATGTGGCAGACTGCAGTGCATATAGTGCAAGAGGGTCTATTGAACGTCCTGTTAGTATAGGTATTCCACAACATATATATATATATATATATATATATCCATCTGACCTAACAGTCCTTCTGAGGACTAATCCAGCTGCATATATTCAGTGGTGAAAGCAGGAGTTAGGTAGACAGGCAGGGCTTGTGGCAGGCTGCAGTGCATACAGCACAAGAGGGTCCATTGCACATTCTGACTGATCCTGCTATTACAGATATTTGTAGACATACCCCCAGATATCAGGGGCAAAGGCTATTTTTTTTCTATCTTAATCCTGGTTATTTCCTTAAAAAGCAAGGTAGGCAGGGTTTATGGCAGACAGTATATACAGCGCAAGAGGGTCCATTGCACGTTCTGACTGATCCTGCTATTACAGACATAGCCCCAGATATCAGGGGCCAGGCCTAATTTTTTTTTATCTTAATCCTGGTTATTTGCTTAAATCCAGAGTACACCATTTTTCTGCTCCATTTGCTTGTTAGCACAGCAGAAAACAGCCAGATCTTTTCTATATTACAGCGATAAAAATCCAGAAATTTGTAGTGAACGTTGAAAATATTGGCCTCCATTTACAGTTTGTTGCAGTGTGTCAGTGAAGCTATTCACACGTGGTTGCTGTGAAGAATAGTAACCTACAGGCCCGCTATTTAAAACCGTGGTTGTCCGTCAGACGTATCACACATACAGTAACTGCGGTTCAAATTCAGCCATTTCTGGCCTCCATTTACATTTTCTTGCAGTGTGTCAGTAAAGTTATTCACACGAGGTTGCTGTGAAGAATAGTAACCTACAGGGCCGCTATTGAAAACCGTGGTTGTCCATCAGACGTACCACATATAACTGCGGCCCATATTCAGCCATTTCTGGCCTCCATTTACATTTTGTTGCAGTGTGTCAGTGAAGCTATTCACACGAGGTTGCTGTGAAGAATTGTAGCCTACAGGGCCGCTACTTAAAACTGTGGAGTTGTCCGTCAGACGTATCACATATAACTGCAGTCCAAATCCAGCCATTTGCAGTGAACGTGGAAAATATTGTCCTCCATTTACAGTTTGTAGAAGTGTGTCAGTGTACACCATTTTAACGCTCCATTTGGTGGTTCGCAGAATACAGACAGATTTTTTTTCTACTTTTATTCACATGACTGTATTGTGGAAGCAGAGGAACTTTTTTCAATGATCAGACGCACATGATCCATATGGCTGTCGTAATAATACAGAAATTTTGTGGAGCATGCCAAATATTCCACTCCATTTAAAGTCAGCCACCTGTGTTTTGTTGAACTAATCCACACTTGGTCGCTGACAAATGCCTATTAGGTAACTGCCTGAAACTGTGAACATCAGACGTTATCCCATATGACTGCCCTAATAATCCAGCAATATTTGTGAGCGTGTCAAATATTACACTCCATTTAAAGTATTGCAGTTGTGGGTTCAAACCTATTCACAGTTGGCCACTGACAAATAGCATATCTGTGAACAATGTTGTCAGAGTATTACACCACTTTTATGGACTGACAAAAAAAGACATACAAAAAACAAGCTGAAATGGAAAAAATGTTAAGAAACGTTCTTTCCAGGGTAATGACTTGTATATAAGGCCAAATAAAAAAAAAATTATGGACTGAGGAAGACATTGATGTGACCAGAATGAACACTCATCTGTAGCTGGTGATGATACTACCTAGCAGCACCTGTCCCTATTGTAAATGCATCTAACAGCATTATTGATAGGGAATAGAATAGATTTTAAATTTGTATAATCTTTCTTTAGTATAAAAACCAGACTCGCCAATGTAACCTCAATGTAATCACATTGTTCAGCTCCTGCACCTCCTCCTCCCCCTGTTCGGCCTCCATCTCTGAAATGACCACATCAGTCACAAGCTGGAAGCACTGCAGCACTGCCTCGGCAAAACGGCAATAGGCTGTGCTGAAGATAACATGCTTATGATTAGGTGACAAACTGCACACCGCTGCAGAGTTGTTGAAAGCTGTAACACAGCAGCCTGATCTGTGGCTCTCACCGCTGAACATACAGCAAGACATGGTCGTGTGTGACAATGGCCAGAACCTGGTGGCGGAGAAATGACAGCCGGAGTAGATATGATTTCCCTCTATGCCAGTCATTTCACCGAGCTAAAGAATATGGCTGTGGTGAAATACAACTCTCACCGAGAAGCAGCGTCAGACTGAAGAACATTGGGCCCACCAGAGGATTTGATTATGAGGTCCCACTTTCTCCCCCGCTCAAGAGCCCAAAAGCAGCTGCAAAGTTTGCGCTATCATGAACTCTCCTGATGGAGAAGCCAGGGCCCGTCCAATGCTGCCGAGAAGCATCCCTGGCTAAGAAAAGTCTGTGTGGAGGTTCCTGGACACTCTATGGCTACTTTTTTACTGCGGGGGAAACCCATGCAAACACGGGGAGAACATACAAAATTCTTGCAGATGTAGTCCTTGGTGGGATTCAAACCCAGGAACTCAGTGCTGCAAGGCTTCAGTGCTAACCACTGAGCCACTGAGCTGCCCTTTCTGTTATCCCTCTGATATCTAACTGGCTGGAGAAACTTGCACTTACTGCCACTCAATATCTTCAACTCCTTTGTGAGAAACTATTGTATTTAGGTAGCCACTCAATCTACCAAATAAAATTCCTGAGTAGGAAATTGGGGATATCTTCGCTTCTGGTAGTAGGTGCAAATACCAAACCACTGAAAATATTCCAGGCTGGTTGGAGGCAAGCTGATTCCCACAGAAAAGTACCAGCACCAAGCTAAGGGGATGGTGGCCTCTATCATCATCGCGACCTGTAAAGTTTGCGCTATGAGCTCTCCTGAAGGAGAAGCCACGGCCCACCGGAGGAGTCACTAGTTCTCTGGTGGGCCCGTCCAACCCTGCCGAGAAGCAGCCATGGCTAAGAAAGGTCTGTGGGAAGGTTCCCGGAGACTCTATGGCTGCTTTTTTTTACTGTGAACTGGCTCTAGCAATCTATAAGATTGCAATCTATTGGCCAGAGACTTCAGTTCAAAACCGTAACCATGGCATGTATAGCCATCCTGTCTCCTCCATATATCTGTGACCTAGTCTCCCGGTACATACCTGCACGCAACCTCCGATCCTCACAAGATCTTCTCCTCTACTCCCGTCTTACCTCTTACTGTCGCTCTTATTCACTACTGCAACTCTCTTCTAATCGGTCTCCCTCTAAACAAACTGTCTCCTCTCCAATCCCTTCTGAATGAAGCAGCCAGGGAAATATTTCTATCAAGCCGCTTCACCAACACCTCTACCTTGTGCCAGTCATTGCACTGGATAGGTTAAACAATCAATCCCTACAGAATTCAATACAAACTCATCTCTCTCATCCACCAAGCTCTCCATAGTACTGCACCACCCTACATTTCATCCCTCATTTCTGTGTATCACAAATTCCATGGACTTTGTTCTACAACTGATCTAAGACTGACATCCTCCTTAGTCAGAATCTCACACCTCCATCTCCAAGAATTCTCTCATGCAGTGCCAGTTTTCTGTAATGCCCAAAATGCATACAACGCCATGGTCACGCTAAAGGCAGAGGAACATAAATTTGGCCATGTGTGCCAGACTGCCAACAGCCAAGACTTCCCTGTTCTCACGAAGAGGACGACTGTCCATGTTCTCTTCCTCCTCCGCCTCCTCATTATCACCTAATCCGCGTTGAGATGAGATGAGGCTGGGCTGAGTAGCATCACCCTGTATTGTTCCTTGCTCCCCCTGCAATACCTCCTCTTTAATTGTGAGCAGCGAGCGTTTCAGTAGACAGAGAAGTGGGATGGTGATGCTAATTATGGCCACTCACCATCTTGGTGGAGTCCTCAAA
The DNA here is from genome assembly GCF_046119375.1 of Phyllobates terribilis. Lineage (NCBI taxonomy): Eukaryota > Metazoa > Chordata > Amphibia > Anura > Dendrobatidae > Phyllobates > Phyllobates terribilis. The sequence goes on along the minus strand of NW_027362764.1, from coordinate 265,795,950 downwards.
GTTTTGGAGGACAGCACAGATGTCATCCCTGCCCACTCATCAGCTCTTATGTGCGGAGGCTGGCCTGAATGCCAATGGGCGTGTTGAAGTTGGTACTCAACAACTGCTCTCTGCTGCTCAATATCATTCCATACATCTGCAACGTTGATTTCCAACACGTAGTCACATCGCACACCAGTCGGTGAGCTGAAAGCTGCAAATGCTGCTGAAGCCCTTCCAGGGCGACGGAAGCTGTAGCTGACTTTCTGATATGGGCACACACGCAGCGTACTTTCACAAGCCGCTCTGGCAGATCCGGGTAGGTTTTGAGAAATCGCAGAACCACTAAGTTGAGCACATGGGCCAGGCATGTACATGTGTGAGCTTGCCTAGCTTCAGAACCAACACCAGGTTCTCTGATACAGCTTTCAACAACTCTGCAACGGTGTGTGATTTGTCACCTAAGCATACAGTCCTGCTTATTGTTATTGTTGCTTATTATGTACTTAAACACACGAAGTTTAAGTACACAATCTGGAATATCTCCTGAAAAAATGAATCAAGTGATGGAGATGGAGGCTGAAGAGGAAGAGGAGGAGGTGGTGCAGGAGCTGTAGAATGTAAGGACAACCCTGATTGACCCAGGGCCCGCAATCCTCTGCTTCGGGAGGACATGTTCCATCCCAGGGTCCCACTGGGTCCCAGCTTACACAATATTAACCCAGTGGAATGTGTCAGTGAGATGAACCGTCCCTGGCCACATTCACTTGTCAACGTGTTTGTGGTTAGGCATGGTTAGGCGGTCCTTCCCACTTAAGTGCACTGGGGAGGGCACAGGTAATGTTCTGGGACCCACGCTTGTGAAAGGCGGAGACGATACCGGGAGAAATAGTGGCAGTTGGGGACCGAGTATGGACACCCGGCCGCCGCTGCCATGAGGTTGTGGAAAGCTTCCTCCTCCACAATCCTAAAAGGCATCATTTCAAGTGCAAGCAAGCATTCCAGAAATGTGGCAGTTTAGTATTGCTGCCTGTGGGTGGGTGGCTGGCTGCATAAATGCTCTTGCATTCTAAGGACTGTGGTAGGGACAACTGAATGCTGCAAAGGGTCAAGGATGTGAACGGTGATGGTTGCAAGTCTGCAATGAAAGGTGCGGGCGGGAGGCATCTTCGCATGCGACATGGTCAGGGGATTGGCATGCATGCGCAACAGCGGAAGAGGCAGTGGTGTCACCCGCAGACACTGTTTCTGGACCTTGGTGTTCGGTCCAGCTAGTCGGGTGCTTTGCTCATGTGCCTGAGCATGCAAATGGTGGTCAGGCTGGTAGTTTTGGTGCTTTTGTTGATGCTGGCCTGGCAGATGTTGCAAATGGCCTTTTTGGGGTTATCTGAACAGTCTTTAAAAAAGAACCAGACTTGGGAAGACCTAACAGTTGTATTGGCAACTTCACTCGTATTGGTGTTCTGGGGAGCAGTTGCCCGCCTTGTGTCAGTGGCCACCACACTGCTTGTTCCTACGTGTTGTGGTGCTATGCCTCCCTCCCCCTGTGTGCTGCTGTCCTCACTCTGCATGTCCCCTTGCCAGGTTGGGTCAGTGACTTCATCGTCCACCGCTTCGTCTTCCACTTCCACACCATGGTCCTCCACCTGACTTTCTGTCCATTGTGTCTCATCATTATCCACCTCTTGCGACAGTAATTGCACTTTCCCACTGTCACCTTTGGGTGACTATGACTGCTCAAATCGCTACATGCGATCTCCTATTGCCCTGTTCAAAGCTGGCTGGCCGAGAGGCCCAAATCTATTGATGGAAAAGTGAACAGCTCTTGGTTTAACCCTGGACTCTAATCTCTCCTTCAAACCACATATCCATGCTCTTTCCACTTCTGAGCAGACAGAGCGAGAGGCCAGAATCTATAAATGGAAAGATGAACAAAACAGCTCTTTGGAGTGTCCAAGTGTGGGATCAGTTGTCTCAGGGCACTCAGAATGGTGGGAGGAAGGAGGATCAGGGTGAGGAAGATGCCGACTCCAAGTAAAAAAAATCTCCGGATCTGCACATTTCTCAACCACGAATCTACAGAAACACTAGTGCACGCCCACATCATCTCCCGTCTCGACAACTGCAACTTCCTTCTCTGTGCCCTACCTTCTAACACTCTTGCATTCCTCCAATGTATCCAAAACTCTGTTGCCCTACTAATCCACCTGTCTCCTTGCTATTCCCTGGCCTCTCCTCTCTGTCAATCCCTTCACTGGCTCCCCATTGCCACCAGACTCTAGTGCAAAACCCTAACCTTTACATGCAAAGCAATCCAAAACTTGTCTCCTCTATACATCTGTGACTTAGTCTCCCAGTACTTACCTGCACGCAACCTCCGATCCTCACAAGAGCTCCTTCTCTACTCCCTTCTTATCTCCTCTTCCCACAGTTGCATACAAGATTTCTCCTGTGCATCCCCCCTTCTCTGGAACTCTCTACCCCACCATTTCTGACTCTCGCCTACTGTTGAAACCTTCTAAAAGCACCTGAAGACCCACCTCTTCCGACATGCGTACGTACAACCTGCAGTAACCCTCGCTCCACCATACCACTGCACGACCAGCTCTATCCTCACCTACTCTATCCTCACCCATCCCTTGTAGATTGTGAGCCCTCATGGGCAGGGTCCTCTCCTGTAGCAGTCGCGGTCACATTTTTGTTCAAGATTATTGTAATTGCTTTTGTGATGTATACCCCTTTTTCACATGTAAAGTGCCATGGAATAAATGGCGATAAAGTAATAATAATAATGTGGTCCAGACTCATGGCTACTGACATTGGACCATGTGGAAGATGGAGGTGGTGGTGGAAAAGTGACTGGAAGAATTATCTGCTATCCAACCAACAACCTTTTCACACTGCTCTGGCTTCAATACGGGTGTTCCGCGGCCCCCATGAAATTGGGACAGTAAGGTAGTTCGGATTGATGTGGGTGTTTGTTGTTGACATCAGTAGTGTTGAGTGAGCACTAAAATGCTCGGGTGCTCGAAGCTCGGGCCAAGCTCGCTGTGATACTCGGGTGCTCGACCCGAGCAACGAGCCCAATGTTAGTCTATGGGAGACCCGAGCATTTTTGCAGCGGCACCCCCGGCAGTCTGTGGAAAGCCTAATAAGTGCCAAAAACGATAGTGACAGTGCTCAAAAGACATGGGGACAGCATGGGCATCGCCCCAGGAAGAATTTCTGACCCCCAGATCACTGCTGTCAACAACGTGGTCAGAGGTATTAAGCCACTTTAACGGGCTCACAATAAAATGTTCAAAAACGAAACTGAAACGGTTTTCCTGTGAAATATGTTAAGGAACTTCCTTTCCAGGGTAAAGACTTGTGTATAAGGTAAAATAAATAACCAAAAACAAAAATACTCCTCCACACCTTGGGCTATGTTCACAAGTAGCATTTTTTATGCGTTTTTGCACTTTTGTATTACTTTCAACCGTGATAAATGCATTCACTGGGAAATGTCATTTTAACATTTTACAATCTTATCTGGCCATGTGCTGTGTGTGACACATGCATACAGTGCTGAAAAGACATGGGAACAGCATGGGGAAGACCCCTGGAAGCATCTCTGACACCCAGGTCACTGCCTAAAAGTGTGCCCATCAGAAGTGATCCTTTCCGCATCAGAAGATGGAGACTTGCAACTATCCCCGTGCAAGTCCTTGTCCCAGGGTAGTGTTCAATTGTACCTCCCCCATTCCTTGCAATGCAAGCGCAAGTGTGCAGCCTGCCACCAACCCACCCCCAGGCTGCAATACCATACTGCTAGCTTGCTTGCACTTGAAATGGGGCCTTTTAGTTTGGAGGAGGCCGAAGCTGGCCACTACCTCATGGCTGCTTCGGCAGCGAGGTATCCATACTCAGTCCCCAGCCGCCCGCCGGCCGGGTGTCCACGCTCAGTCCCCAGCCGCCAGGGGGCGGCCGGGTGTCCACACACGGTCCCCAGCCACCTGGCGGCGGCCGGGTGTCCATAAACGGTCCCCAGCCGCCCCTATTTCTCCTTGGAACATCCCCCCTCACACTTTTCTTAGCCCGGCCTGCTTTAGGCAGCATTGGACGAGCCCACCAGAGAACCAGACTCCTCTGGTGGGCCCTGGCTTCTCCATCAGGGGAGTTGAGAGTGCCAAGGTGAGGAGCATGATGATGATGATAGAAGTTAACATCTGCTTTGTTTTCTTGGAATGCAAGAGTATGTGTGCAACTTGCCACCCACCCACCCACCCACCCCCAGGCTGCAATAACATACTGCTAGCTTGCTTGCACTTGAAATTGGGCCTTTTAGGCATGCGGAGGCAGATGCCGGCCACCAAGTAATGGCTGCGTCGGCGGCCTGGTATCCATACTCAGTCCCCAGCCACCCGGCGGCCGGGTGTCCACGCTCAGTCCCCAACCGCCAGGGGGCGGCCGGGTGTCCATACTTGGTCCCCAGCCGCCCCGCGGCCGGGTGTCCACACATGCTTCCCAGCCGCCTAGGGGCAGCCGGGTGTCCATAAACGGTCCCCAGCCACCCCTATTTCTCCTTGGAACATCCCCCCCACACACTTTTCTTAGCCTGGCCTGCTTTAGGGCAGCATTGGACGAGCCCACCAGAGAACCAGACTCTTCCAGTCCGCCCTGGCTTCTCCATCAGGAGAGTTGAGAGTGCCAAGGTGAGGAGCATGATGATGATGATAGAAGTTAGCATCTGCTTTGTTTTCTTGGAATGCAAGCGCATGTATGTAGTAGTGGCTAGGCCTGAGGTGGTCAGCGTTTTGGCGCATATCCTACCTCCTCCGAGGATTGCTGGATGTTTTCCTGCTACTATCCCAGTTCTATGACTCCCGTTAAAACAAAGCATCAGGTGATGAATGATGGATGATGTGGTGGCAAAGGAGAAAGATCAGGAGGAACAGGGACCTTTCACATCAATATCAGACAAGTCAACCACACATGTCTAGTAGGATATGTTTCTGTACCAAAAGGAGAGGTTCGGCTACATAGTTATAGGGCATGCAGTGAGTGCAATGCCTATCAAAAATTTCGAGGCAATCCAATGCCACTTGGAAGTGACATGGAGGTCAGAGGGCATTAACTAAACCGTTTTTTCCATTTATAGCATTTGGGTCTCCTGTGCACTGTTGGCCTAAGCAGTGAATGGAAGGCTTTCCAAAAATTATGAGGAACTGCAATGCCCCTTGAAACAGACGTGGATTACAGCATACTAAAAACCTCTTACCCATTATTGGGGAGTGGGTCTCCCTTAGTGTTTGCCTATGCATTGAAAAGCATAAGCTGACTAAAATTAGGAGGAAATGCAATGCCGTTGGAAGAATGGTGGAGTTCGCAGTGGAATAAAAAGACAATATCAATGCCCCTTGGAAAAGTGGTGGAGGTTGCATTAGCTTAACAAGACGGTTTTAATGCCCCTTGGAAGAGACGTGGAGGTCGCAGTGGAATAAAAAGACAATATCAATGCCCCTGGGAAAAGTGGTGGAGGTTGCATTAGCTTAACAAGACGGTTTTAATGCCCCTTGGAAGAGCGGTGGAGGTTGAAGTAGCTTAACAAGATGGCTTTAATGCCCCTTAGAAGAGTGGTGGAGGTCGCAGTAGCTTAACAAGACGGTTTTAATGCCCCTTGGAAGAGTGGTGGAGTTCGCATTAGCTTAACAAGACGGTTTTAATGCCCCTTGGAAGAGACGTGGAGGTTGCAGTAGCTTAACAAGATGGTTTAAATGCCCCTTGGAAGAGACGTGGAGGTCGCAGTAGCTTAACAAGACGGTTTTAATGCCCCTTGGAAGAGATGTGGAGGTCGCAGTAGCTTAACAAGACAGTTTTAAAGCCCCTTGGAAGAGATGTAGAGGTTGCAGTAGCTTAACAAGACAGTTTAAATGCCCCTTGGTAGAGACGTGGAGGTTGCAGTAGCTTAACAAGACGGTTCTAATGCCCCTTGGAAGAGACATGGAGGTTGCAGTGGAATAAAAAGACAATATCAATGCCCCTGGGAAAAGTGGTGTAGGTCGCAGTAGCTTAATAAGACAGTTTTAATGCCCCTTGGAAGAGACGTGGAGGTCGCAGTAGCTTAACAAGACGGTTATAATGCCCCTTGGAAGAGACATGGAGGTTGGAGTAGCTTAACAAGAAGGTTTTAATGCCCCTTGGAAGAGTGGTGGAGGTCGCAGTGGAATAAAAAGACAATATCAATGCCCCTGGGAAAAGTGGTGGAGGTCGCAGTAGCTTAACAAGACGGTTTTAATGCCCTTTGGAAGAGACGTGGAGGTCGCAGTAGCTTAACAAGACGGTTTTAATGCCCCTTGGAAGAGACGTGGAGGTCGCAGTAGCTTAACAAGACGGTTTTAATGCCCCTTGGAAGAGACGTGGAGGTTGCAGTAGCTTTACAAGACGGTTTTAATGCCCCTTGGAAGAGTGGTGGAGGTCGCAGTGGAATAAAAAGACAATATCAATGCCCCTGGGAAAAGTGGTGGAGGTTGCAGTAGCTTAACAAGACGGTTTTAATGCCCTTTGGAAGAGACGTGGAGGTCGCAGTGGCTTAACAAGACGGTTTTAATGCCCCTTGGAAGAGACGTGGAGGTCGCAGTAGCTTAACAAGACGGTTTTAATGCCCCTTGGAAGAGACTTGGAGGTTGCAGTAGCTTAACAAGACGGTTATAATGCCCTTTGGAAGAGACATGGAGGTTGGAGTAGCTTAACAAGAAGGTTTTAATGCCCCTTGGAAGAGTGGTGGAGGTCGCAGTGGAATAAAAAGACAATATCAATGCCCCTGGGAAAAGTGGTGGAGGTCGCATTAGCTTAGCAAGACGGTTTTAATGCCCCTTGGAAGAGACGTGGAGGTCGCAGTAGCTTAACAAGACAATATCAATGCCCCTTGGAAGAGACGTGGAGGTCGCAGTAGCTTAACAAGACGGTTTTAATGCCCCTTGGAAGAGACGTGAAGGTCGCAGTAGATTAACAAGACGGTTTTAATGCCCCTTGGAAGAGACGTGGAGGTTGCAGTAGCTTTACAAGACGGTTTTAATGCCCCTTGGAAGAGTGGTGGAGGTCGCAGTGGAATAAAAAGACAATATCAATGCCCCTGGGAAAAGTGGTGGAGGTCGCATTAGCTTAACAAGACGGTTTTAATGCCCCTTGGAAGAGACGTGGAGGTCGCAGTAGCTTAACAAGACAATATCAATGCCCCTTGGAAGAGACGTGGAGGTCGCAGTAGCTTAACAAGACGGTTTTAATGCCCCTTGGAAGAGTGGTGGAGGTCGCAGTAGCTTAACAAGATGGTTTTAATGCCCCTTACAAGAGTCATGCAGTACCGCATATTAAAAACATTCCCATTATTGGGGAGTGGGTCTCCCATAGTCTTTGCTTATGCCTTCCAAGCAAAAGCTGCCAAATATTAGGATGGAGGAACTTGCAATGCTGGCAACACAGACCACGGTCACCCTGGTGGTATAGTGGTGGTGGAGGCTGAGGATAAGGAGAAGAGCGAAAAAAGCCGAATTCAGGAAGCGTATACCCGTGTGTGGGTGTGAAGCGGTGCATGGGAATACACCTCCCGAAATAACACAGTGGATTTGACTTTATGTTACTCTGCTGTCATTTGGTGGTGATAAGAAGTCTGGCCCAATACAGCCCTTGTGCATTTTGATAAGGGTCAGCTTGTCAGCATTGTCAGTTGACAGGCGTGTGCAGTTATCAGTTATAATTCCCCCAGCGGCACTAAAAACACTCTCCGATAACACGCTAGCGGCAGGGCAGGCCGGGACCTCCAAGGCATACAGATTGAGTTCATTCCAAGTGTCCAGCTTGGATACCCAAAATTTAAAAGGCACAGAGGAATCACGGAGGACGCTGGTATGGTCGGAAAGGTACTCCCTCACCATCTTTTGAAACTTTCCACTTCTTGTGAGAGTACCCCACACCTCAGGGCCTGTAAGCTGGGCGGGTCTCAGAAAACTGTCCCAGAATGTTGACAGTGTTCCCCTACCTCTGCTGGATTGGAGTTGCGTCTCTCTCGCATGTACGCCTTGGTTGGGAAACGAACTGTGACCTCTGCCGCTAGCGTGTTCAGATGGGAACTTTTTTAACAGCTCTGCAGCAAGGGCCTTCTGGTATTGCCCCATTTTTGTAGACCTCTCCACCTCAGGAATAAGAGAGTGAAAGTTCCTTGTAGCGGGGGTCTAAAAGTGTCACCAACCAGTAATGACTGTCACCCAACATTTTGACAACGCGAGGGTCACGGTTAAGGCAGCGTAACATAAAGTCAGCCATGCGTGCCAGACTGGTAACGGGCAAGACTTCCGTGTCCTCACCAAGATGACGACTGACCATGCTCTCCTCCTCCTCTTCCCCCCTGTCCTCAGGCCACCCACGCTGAACCGACGGTATGACAGTTGTACAGGTACTACCGTCTACAGCGCATGATACCAGCTCCTGTTCTTCCTCTTCCTCCTCCTCCTCTCCCTCATTGTCCCCCAATTCACGTTGGGATGAGATGAGGCTGGGCTGTGTGTAATCGCCCGCTACGGCTTCTTGATCTATCTCACCCTACTCTGGCTGCAATGCCTCCTCTTTAATTCTCTGCAGAGAGCGTTGCAAAAGACAGACAAGTGGGATGCTGACGCTAATGATGGCGTCATCGCCACTCAGCATCTTGGTGGACTCCTCAAAGTTTGTCAGGATGGTACATATGTCAGACATCCAGGTCCACTCCTGAGGTCTTATGTGTGGAGTCTGACCTGAATATCGACGGCCTTGTTGCAGCTGTTACTCCACAACTGCTCTCTTCTGCTCACAAATCCTTTGTAACATGTGGAGGGTAGAGTTCCAATGTGTGGGGACATCACATACCAGACAGTGTGCCAGAAGCTGCAAACGCTGCTGCAACAAAGCAAGGGCGGCGGAAGCTGTAGCCGACTTGCGAAAATGAGCAGACAGGTGGCGTACTTTGACAAGCAGATCTGGCAACTCGGGGTGCGATTTAAGAAACCGCTGAACCACGAGGTTAAGCACATGAGCCAGGCATGGTACGTGTGTGATCTCGCCTCACCTCAGAGCCCCCACCAAGTTTCGCCCATTGTCACACACGACCATGCCTGGATGTAGGTTCAGCGGTCTCAGCCACAGATCTGTCTGTTCTTTCACAGAGCATGTACCGCCCCTGGCCACAATCACTTGTCCACGTGTCCGTTGTCAGGTGGACTCTCCCAGTAACTGCGTTGTTGAAGGCACGGCAGATGTTTTGGGACACGTGCTTGTGTAGTGCAGGGATGGCACACCGGGCAAAATAGTGTCGGCTGGGGACCGAGTACCGAGGGACGGCCACCGCCATAAGGTTGCGGAAGGATTCCGTCGCCACCAGCCTAAAAGGCAGCATTTCCAACGCAAGCAGTCGTGAAATGTGCGAATTTAGGACTGTGGCCTGTGGGGCATTGGCTGCGAGTTTGCGCTTTCGTTCAAAGCTCTGGGATATGGACAATTGAACGCTGCGGTAGGACGTGGACGCTGATGCTGTTTCTTGAGAAACTGCCTTAACAAGTGAAGACTGAGAGGAGGAGGCATCTTTGCATGCAGTATGGACAGGGGATTGCCTTGCACGCACAACAGGGGGTTCTATTACATGCACAACAGCGGAAGAGGCAGTGGTGACACCCGCTGACACTGGTCGTGGACCCTTGGGTTCGCCCCACAAAGTCGGGTGCTTTGCTGACATGTGCCTGATCATGCTGGTGGTGGTCAGGCTGGTAGTTTTGTCACCCCTGCTGATGCTGGCCTGGCAGGTGGTACAAATGGCCTTTTTGGGGTTATCAGCAGAGTCTTTAAAAAAATTCCAGACTCTGGAAGACCTACCGGTTGTACTGGCAACGTCCCTCGTGTTGGTGTTGCCCGCCTTCTGTGTGCGGCCACCACACTGCTACTTCCTGCCTGTTGGGGTACTCTGCCTCCCTCCCCCTGTGTGCTGCTGGCCTCGCTCTGCATGTCCTCCTGCCACGTTGGGTCAGTTAATAGATCATCCACCACCTCCTCCTCTTCCACTTGCACACCACGATCCTCCTTCTGCTATCCAATTAATAACCTGTTCACACTGATCAGTTCGCAATACTGGTGTTGTAGTGTGCTTCCCTAGTAATTCGGTCAAGAAGTGGGAGTGAGAAGATGTGGCTGTTGGTTGTGGCACACTTTCACCTTGGCCACGGCCCCGTCCTCTACACGCACCATCACCAGAACGTCCAGTTCCATGTCCCTTGCCACGTGCCTTGCCCATTGTAAATTAAGTAAAATAGCTTACACTCTCACTATCAATGGAAAAAGGGTAATAAAAAGGAGATTAGAACCGTGGAAGAGGAAAAACACAGTTCTATTTCTCTGGCCTACACCAGAATCTTTTAAACAGATATATTTGTGACTGAACAGACAGGGAGTCACTATTACTGTTTTTTTTTTTACGTAAAACAGGCCAAAAGCTGGATAATACAAAGATTTGAACCGTGGAACTGCAAAACCACAGTTATACTTATGTGGCGTACACCAGAATCTTTCAAACAGATATATTTGTGTCTGAACAATCAGGGAGACACTATCTATTACTATTTTTCTTTACGGAAAAAATACCAAAAGCTGGATAATACAGAGATTTGAACCGTGGAACTGCAAAAACACCGTTCTAATTTACTGGCGTATACCAGACTTTTTTAAATAGATACAGTATATTTGGGGCTGAACAGTCAGCGACACACTCTAACTGTTTTTTTCATGTTAAAAAGGCCCAAAAGTGGATAATACAGAGATTTGAACCGTGTAACTGCAAAACCACTGTTATAGTTATGTGGCGTACACCGGAATCTTTCAAACAGATATATTTGTGTCTGAACAATCAGTGAGACACTATTACTGTTTTTCTTTACGGAAAAAATACCAAAAGCTGGATAATACAAAGATTTGAACCGTGGAACTTCAAAACCACAGTTATATTTTTCTGGCTTACACCAGACTCTTTTAAACAGATATAATGGTGTCTGACCAGTCAGGGAGACACTATTACTGTTTTTTTATGGCAAAAAATGCCCAAAACAGGATAATACAGAGATTTGACCCGTGGAACTGCAAAACCACAGTTATATTTTTCTGGCCTACACCAGACTCTTTTAAACAGAAATATTTGTGTCTGAACAGTCACAGACACACTCAATTTTTTTTTTTTTAGGGGGGGGGGGGGATACCAAAAGGTTAATAAGACGCGTATTTGGACAGTCTGACTGAGGAAAAAAAAATACAGGATTTAGATGAAAAAAAAAAAATTTTCCTGGCCCCTGAGACTGGGGTTATAAGTCTAGCAATTTGACCAACAGGAGCACACAGGACTGTAATGCAGCATTTGCTGGTATAACCACTGCATCTCCTATACAGCTTGCCTGTCTGCCTGATATCTGGGATGGATATTAGTCCTGAGAAGGACTGTTTGTTTGATTTGGCAGGCTTTAGAGTCCCTACACTACCTATTTCGCACTATATATCTCTCCCTAACTCAGCAGCACTCTCCCTACACTGTCTGATCCGTAGCGACTGTGTCCAAGATGGCGGCGCCCGGTTTTAAATATTCGAGGTGACGCTGTGCGGCCAGCCAATCACTGTAATGCCCATAAACAACATGGCTTTGGCACAACATGGCTTCCCTGCATGTTCATTGGCTCTGTAAAGAGCGCCAAACGAGCAGGGTGGAGACCCAAGCTCCCGCCCGAGTAACCCGGAAATGCTCGGTGCTCGCCGAACATCCCGAGTAGCGTGATGCTCGGGTGAGTAACGAGTAGTGTTGAGCATGCTCGCTCAACACTAGACAGCAGTGATCTGTGAGTCAGAAATGCTTCCAGGGGTCTTCCCCATGCTGTTCCCATGTCATTTGAGCACTGTTCCCATCGATTTCGTCAATTTTTAGGCCCTCTGCAGACCGCCAGGGGGAGCCGCTGGAAAAATGCTCGAGTTTCTCATTGACTTACATTGGGCTCGTTGCTCAGACAGAGCACTCGAGCATTCCAATTTGCTCGGCTCGAGCAACGAGTACCCGAGCATTTTAGTGCTCGCTCATCACTTGTAAGCATGGCAGTAAACACATTGACATCATAAGGACCAGGGTCCTTATGGAATGGCATAAAGAAATAAAAATAAAAATAAAATAAAGAAAATACCAAATAGAGCAAAAAGAAAAGGGGAAATTAAAAAGAAGGGAAAAAAAGGGAAAAGGTATAGATATTGTACAATTTGTTTGGAATCATATCTGTGAAAGTATGGGTGAATGGGATCTGCAGTCAGTCTCACATATTGCAAGAGATGTACTGGCTGAAGCAGGGCGCCTTTTTAAAGTGTGGGGGCGTGGCCCAAGTCCAGTCATGTGATAAGTTACATGACCACACAGGAAGTATCTGTGCAATGAGCAGTGTGCAGCTAATAATAAAATGTGAATGAATGACCAGAGTGAATGGGAATTGTGACTGAGTCACTGGTGTTATATGCGAGGGGAGGTATGTGTCACTCAGGATGCTCTCCTGTGTGAACTGAGACCTACTGAATTTTTGCCAGCATGTTATATGCTGGGAGTTAACTCTTTTAAAGGGTGTGGTTTTATGGGAATGAGGTAGAGATGGGAGGGAAATCATTCCCCATACCTCCACCTCAGGGTGTGGCTGAGCAAGCTTTAAATGTTCAGTCTTGTTTTTTTTTCTCTGTGTTGTGTTTGGAGAGGCAACGTCTCCAGACTGGACAGCCATAGCTCAGGAAGGAGCTGGAGGCTGGACATAACCTGTGTGGGCGAACCGCACATGCACATATGGACTGTGCTATCGTTTATCTTTTGTTTTGTTGTTTTGCCAGTAAGGCCGTGTTTATTTTTGCTTGAGTTGCAGGGCTTTATGCCATACAATAAAGCCTGCAGAGAAAACCCGATTCCTGAGTCTACGTCCGGAAGCAGCCGAGCGAGTCGACCTCACACAGAATGTAGAGGAATATGTGTGTCTGTGTGCTGGGTGATGGGTACAAAAGTATAATGGCAGATATATATGACGCGCCCCCTGGGCCTGTGCTGTGGTGCAGCGTTGCGCACGCGGGGAATACCCGGAGCCGGATCTGTTGGGGGTAGTAGTCCTCGTGGCGGTGACCCGGTCCGTGCCCAGGGTGTCAAACTAAATGGCAGTCTTTAGCAGTAGATGTTAGAGTGTTCGACTACGCCACCCGTTGAATGCGGCTATGAAGCCGCCGCTGCAGGGCAGTCCGCTGAGGCCGGTGGTTCGGATGTGCAGCGTGGATGGTATAACCCCCAACGGGAGGGGTATGGCCTCAGGGCAGCTATGTTAGAGATGATAATGGGAGTGATGGTGCGGGTGTCCCAGTACTGATGGTGCAGGTGCGACGACGAAACACGGAGGCTTGAAGTGCAGTTTCAAAAGCTTTACTCACAGTTCTTTACCAGGTCGCCCGTGCACAGTAGGACCACCCGAGTCGTGCTGCGTCCACCAGGTCAGGGACTCGGCCAACTCCCAGGCAGTTCCAGAGCGTGGTCTTGAGCTCCCCTCTCTTCCTACCTACTGGCCGTCCCCACCAGGGATCCACCTTTGTCCAGCTCCCTCGGGCCTTCTGGTGGTGAAACCTTTCCCGGCTTCCCTGACCCTATACGTGGTATGCCTTCCTGGTGGATATGGCGAGGGGTCGCGCCAAAACTTGTCCACGACCTCCGGTTCCTGGCTAAGGATAATTGGCCTCCACCAGTTTGGGATCCGGTACCCTGTCTGCCAACCCTTCACCCGTTTCCGTTCTCTCGTGGGATCTCAGGGTTCCCTCTATGCTTTCGTCTCTGGGCCTTTCCTTGTGTCTCTCTTCTTCCTCCTTTTTCCTTCTCTCTCTCTCTCTCTCTGCTTCAGGCCTGGCTCTGGAGCTGGGCCCAGACGGGGCCACAGCTCCCTGTCAGCCCTCTCTGGCTGAGCTCCTCTCCTCTTCTCCTCCTGCCTGAACTGAACCCTGATCTAAGATGGTGCCCACCTTACATACTCCCTCTGACACCCGAGCCCAGGTGACAAGCACCCAATGGGCTCCTTCCTATGCCCAGAGTCCCTCCCCTGTCTGCTCCTACACCACTGGGATGTTCCTCCCCCCCCCCACTCCAGCCAGGGACAGAAGCTGTCGTACCTGCACATCTATCTGGTGGGAGTACCGTTGATCTGTCCCCCGGAAATGGGGTGAGTGTGGTGCATGCAGCTATCTGAGCTCAGTTCCACACTCCATCCTTACCCGGGAGTGGAATACCACACCTCTGGTTCGAGGTGCAATACCCCTGTAGCAGCCGAGTCTTCGGGGTGCTACATTCCCCCCTGGTAAATCACAGCACGTCCTCGGGCTGGAAAAGAGCAAAAGCAAATTAAAACATACAAAAATTTTAAAGTGTACACTCACATATAAGATATATCAACTGACAACTCATCCCTTTATGGGAGGTACTCTTTTCTTAGAATGTTACAGGTATAAAACATTACGAAAACATTATCAGACTTTCTACACACACTTATAAAATACCATTAATTCTTTTAGCATAACATAAAACTTTTTCATATAAAACATTCTCATACAAAACACATTTTCGATCTTCTGGCCACGGTGCAACTTGTGACCAGGTAAAGTGCAACAGTCACTAGTAGAAAAACAGTTCTCTATAAAACCAGTAGGCGGCGCCTTAGGAAGCGCAACTATTTACAGGGTATGGCCGCTCTCAGTCCTCGGCCAGTGGGAATAGGGAAATGGCTGCTCACAGTCCTCAGCCTGGTAAGGGATAGGGGCACACAGGAAACAGTTCCTTTAAACAGTTCCACACTAGTCCCAACGGGGACCACACTTCAATTAGCAGCATGTCAAGTACCCTTACGGGTAACTATATACAGTTCTCTGTTTATGCTACTTCCTTCAGTAGCGGTATCCTCTCCTTGTTTCCTCCCGAGGGTAGTCTTCAGACCCGTCCGGGTCCTCTTGGCTTTCCTCATATTGTATCTCCTCCTCCGTCAACCGGTGCACGTGAAGGGCGTATGGTCCTTTGGCACACTGATGCCGGGTGAAGGTGACCTCATCACCCGGGTAGAGGTCACGTCCGCGATGTCCCTCCGGCAGGTGGCTTTCGACATCCCTGCGGGTGACAAAGACGTCGCCGGGGGTTCGGTGATCCCGGATAAAGCCCCAGCCATGCTCCAGCTGGAACTTTATTACGGTCCCGGTGGCGCGGGGACCGTGGGCCGCACGGGGGTTTCGTCGGGCTCGGCGTTTCTGCTCCACGCTTTGGACCTGCAGCCGTTCCTCGCGGATCCGCCTCTCCCGTCGTTCTCTCCCGAAGACCTCTAGTTGCTGACAGCAGCACTCCTCCCGCTGGGCTGCGGCCGCCCGGGTCTCTTGGGTGAACCCCATGAGGTCCTCACCGGTCGGATCCCATGCGAATTGGGCCTCTTCCAACGGGAGCGGAACAATTTTGGCGGGCGCCGGAGCCGGGATTAGAGGCTCACACAGGGGCCGTTCCCTCCGGAGTCGGGGGTTGATGTACTCCGGTGGCCACACGAAGGGCAGCCCGTCCGGGCTAGTATGCTGCGCGAAGAGATCTTCGCCCAGGGGCAGCACTGTGGAGGTTGATGGTTCTGTGGGGGCAGCGGCGCCCGGAGGTACTCGGCCTTGTGTCCAGGCCGGAGGCATCCTTTTTGGGTCCAGGTATGGCACCTTTGGGGAAGAGGGCGCTGGAGGGGTAACGACGCCCGGATGCACCAGGCCTTGCGACCAGGCCGGTGGCACAGTGGAGGTAAAGGGCGCTGTGGAGACCGCGGCGCCCGGAGGCACTCGGCCTTGCGACCAGGCCGGTGGCACTTCCTCTTTTGCCGCGCTCAGGGTCAAGGGGCGTGGCGCGGAAGGGGGCGTGACCGCGACTCCGGCCGCTTGAGGCCTAGTTGGGAGCAGTGGCGGTGCGGCAACGGGCGCAATGAGGGTGACTTCGGGCTCTGCGACGGGGAGCTGGGGCAGGCTTACGGCTACTGGGCTCGGGGTGATGACGTCCCCATTACCTGCTTCCATCCCTGCGGCTCCCTCCGCGGCGTCGTCTCCGGCCTTCGTCCCTCCTGCACCATCCTCCGGGGCAGACATGCTCCACGATGCGGGTGGCGTCCTCTGCTGGCGGGTTCCAGCCTGCTGGACCATCTCCCTTCTCCACTCGGCCAGTGCTTCCTGCTGTACCTGGGCCATCTTCCGGGCCAGGGCTTCCAGCGCGGTCTGTGCACGCTCCCGATCTCTGGGGAGCTGTGCCAGGATCTCCACCAGGCCTTCTGGGGTGGCAGCCTGCAACAGGTTCCGGACCACAGGGTCAGTGCTGCTCGACTCTTCCTCCATCTCCGGGTGCGATCTGTCCAGACTCCTCCAGGCCGCACCCATCTTCTCTGTTTTGTTCTCTATCCGCCCCCCTTGAGGGTGGTCCCGGGGCAACTTGGTGACAGTCAGTTCCAGGGGCAGCCCCCTCACGCTGATGGACATCTCTATCATTGCAGTCTCTGCTGGTGGGGGCGGTTTCCGCTTTTGGCGCCATTCTTGGACCTGGCCCACGATGGGAGGTGGCCTCTTGCCACCCTCTGGCACGCCCATAATGGAGTCCGCTCTGCCAGGGCGGGAAATCGTCTCAGATGGCGGGAATCGTCTCCTTATGGCGGGAAACTCCGTGGATGGCGGGAAAAGGCTGCAGATGGCGGGCAAACGGCGGGAAACGACCCGAGATGGCGTCCGATGGCGGGAACCCTCTGGAATTGGCGGGAGACTCCTTTTTACGGTAAATGTGAACTTTTCTTCAGGCACGCAGTACCCATCGGTTGCGGGCACGAAATCCTGCCGACTACGCCAAAGTTGACGCGCCCCCTGGGCCTGTGCTGTGGTGCAGCATTGCGCACGCGGGGAATACCCGGAGCCGGATCTGTTGGGGGTAGTAGTCCTCGTGGCGGTGACCCGGTCCGTGCCCAGGGTGTCAAACTAAATGGCAGTCTTTAGCAGTAGATGTTAGAGTGTTCGACTACGCCACCCGTTGAATGCGGCTATGAAGCCGCCGCTGCAGGGCAGTCCGCTGAGGCCGGTGGTTCGGATGTGCAGCGTGGATGGTATAACCCCCAACGGGAGGGGTATGGCCTCAGGGCAGCTATGTTAGAGATGATAATGGGAGTGATGGTGCGGGTGTCCCAGTACTGATGGTGCAGGTGCGACGACGAAACACGGAGGCTTGAAGTGCAGTTTCAAAAGCTTTACTCACAGTTCTTTACCAGGTCGCCCGTGCACAGTAGGACCACCCGAGTCGTGCTGCGTCCACCAGGTCAGGGACTCGGCCAACTCCCAGGCAGTTCCAGAGCGTGGTCCTGAGCTCCCCTCTCTTCCTACCTACTGGCCGTCCCCACCAGGGATCCACCTTTGTCCAGCCCCCTCGGGCCTTCTGGTGGTGAAACCTTTCCCGGCTTCCCTGACCCTATACGTGGTATGCCTTCCTGGTGGATATGGCGAGGGGTCGCGCCAAAACTTGTCCACGACCTCCGGTTCCTGGCTAAGGATAATTGGCCTCCACCAGTTTGGGTTACGGTACCCTGTCTGCCAACCCTTCACCCGTTTCCGTTCTCTCGTGGGATCTCAGGGTTCCCTCTATGCTTTCGTCTCTGGGCCTTTCCTTGCGTCTCTCTTCTTCCTCCTTTTTCCTTCTCTCTCTCTCTCTCTCTGCTTCAGGCCTGGCTCTGGAGCTGGGCCCAGATGGGGCCACAGCTCCCTGTCAGCCCTCTCTGGCTGAGCTCCTCTCCTCTTCTCCTCCTGCCTGAACTGAACCCTGATCTAAGATGATGCCCACCTTACATACTCCCTCTGACACCCGAGCCCAGGTGACAAGCACCCAATGGGCTCCTTCCTATGCCCAGAGTCCCTCCCCTGTCTGCTCCTACACCACTGGGATGTTCCTCCCCCCCCCCCACTCCAGCCAGGGACAGAAGCTGTCGTACCTGCACATCTATCTGGTGGGAGTACCGTTGATCTGTCCCCCGGAAATGGGGTGAGTGTGGTGCATGCAGCTATCTGAGCTCAGTTCCACACTCCATCCTTACCCGGGAGTGGAATACCACACCTCTGGTTCGAGGTGCAATACCCCTGTAGCAGCTGAGTCCTCGGGGTGCTACATATACAGTACATGACTATATGCAGAAATATAGGGATTTAAAGGAAAAGCAAAAAAATAAATGAATAAATAAAAAAAAATAAAAGTTAAATTAAATTAAAAATAAAAATGTAGACAATGTTATCACAGCTAAACAAATGTTATCACTGACAAAAAAGGAGAGCCATATGGAGTGAGAAAGGGAAAAATAAAAAATGTGAAAATTACAAAAGAGAGACGACATAAAAATAATATTTATAAAGTATGAAATGAACAGAAAAAAAGAAAAGTTAATGAAAAATAAAAAATAAAAATAAATGCAAAAAAAGGAAAATGGATAAAAGAAAGAAAATAAGGGAAAAAGGAAACATTGAAGAAAATGTATATAGGTGCATCTCAAAAAATTTGAATATCATCAAAACGTTAATTTATTTCAGTTCTTCAATACAAAAAGTGAAACTCATATATTAAATAGTCATTACAAACAGAGTGATCTATTTCAAGGGTTTATTTGTGTTAATATTGATGATTATGGCTTATAGCCAATGAAAACACAAAAGTCATTTTCTCAGTAAATTAGAATACTTTATAACAACAGCTTGAAAAATGTTTTTAAAATCCAAAATGTTGGCCTACTGTGTCCGGGGCATTCTGGGATACACCTCCACTTACCCAAACTGCTGGTGTCTTCCTTGACATACCTATTTGGTAAGATCGATTATGACTTTTGTAATCCCTAATGGATTAACTTTGTTGGGCCATATATAGAGGCTTGTATAATGCATGGGCACTTAATCAGTCCTATCTTTGAAATTACTTTGTGCACAGGTACTACTCAATTACATTTGGTATAGGACTGATACACAAGCCCATTAGATAATCCAGCCTGGCCGTATCATTATCTTTTACCTACTGTTTATGGATTATATGAGCTCTATTTTTATGTAGAACTTTTTGACACCGGTGGTCATCGCTGCTATCTCCATGAACTTTATTCTCTATTTATTGTGTGAATACTCCTTTTATATATTAATTAATCATGTAATAAAATTTAATTCTATGCCGATAAAACTCTCTCTCCTCATTTTGATATGTCTAATATGAGTCGGCATTTTTTGGGGCTTGTGGGAAGCACCTTCTCCCATAATTTCCAATTTAGCTACAGACGGGTTGTATTATTAGTATGGAATGTATGTTCAGTAGTGATGGGCGAACACTAAAATGCTCGGGTGCTTGATGCTCGGGTCGAGCAAATTGGGATACTCGGGTGCTCGACCCGAGCAACGAGCCCAATGTAAGTCTATGGGAAACTCGAGCATTTTTCATGCGGCTCCCCCCGGCGGTCTGCAGAGGGTCTAAAAATTGCCCAAATCAATGGGAACAGTGCTCAAATGTCATGGGAAAAGCATGGAAAGATCCCTGGAAGCATTTCTGACTCCCAGGTCACTGGTATTACGCCACTTTTACGGACTCACAATAAAACATGCAATAACGGATCCAAAATGGATTTTCCTGGTAAATATGTTAAGGAACATCCTTAACATCTGTTAAGGAATGACTTGTATACAAGGCAAAATAAATAACCAGAACCAAAAATACTCCTCCACACCTTGGGCTATGTTCACACGTAGCGGTTTTGATGCGTTTTTGCACTTTTTCATTGCTTTCAACCAAGACAAATGCATTCACTGGGAAATGTCATTTTAACATTTTACAACCTTATCCGGCTATGTGGTGTGTGACACATCATCAGACATATGCATTCAGTGCTGAAAAGACATGGGAACAGCATAGGGAAGACCTCTGAAAGCATCTCTGACTCCCAGGTCACTGCCTAAAAGTGTGCCGCTTGGCCAAGGCAGTGCTGCAGTGCTTTCAGCTTGTGACTGATGTGGTCATTTCAGAGATGTAGGAGGAGGTGCTGGAGCTGAACAATGTGATTACATTGAGGTTACATTGGCTACTCTGTTTTTTATACTAGAGAAAGGTCCTACTGTTTGTTTGTTTTTCTACATTATTTTTTAAGACAAATGCATTCACCGGGAAATGTCATTTTAACATTTTACAACCTTATCTGGCCATGTAGTGTGTGACACATCATCAGACACATCCTGTTTCATTTATGATGGAGGGACTCTGAAAGTCACAAAGCCTATTTTTATAGGGCCATCAGGCGGCCCTTACTATTCTTAAAAGGCCAGCAGTCGGCCCTCACTATTGTTAGAGAGCCATCAGCCGGCTATGCTTTGTTGTTCCATTATTAACAAGTGGGTCTCCTATACTGTTATTGCGTATGCAGTGACTGCAAGGGCTGCCAAAAATTCGGACGCAACCCAATACCCCTTTGAAGAGACATAGAGGAGGGTCTCAGTAAATAAAATGTTCCCATTATAAAGGAGCGGGTCTCCTATAGTGGTAATGCCCATGCTGTGACTGCAAGGGCTGACCTAAATTTGGGAAAACCCCCACTAAGAAGTTAAAGACACATAGAGCAGGGCCACAGTAATGACATGTTTCCATTACAAAGGGACGGGTGCGCTATACAGTTAAAGGGTAAGAAGTGAGTCCAACGGCTGACCAAATTTCGGAAAAACCCCACTAACAATTTAAAGACACATAGAGCAGGGCCACAGTAACGAGTACGACATGTTCCCATTAGAAAGTAGAGGGTCTGCTATACAGTTATAGGGTATGCAGTGAGTCCAACGGCTGGCCAAATTTAGGAAAAATCTCACTAAGAATTTAAAGGCACATAGAGCAGGGCCACAGTAATGACAAATTCCTATTAGAAAGGAGAGGGTCTCCCATAGTGTTGGCCTATGCAGTGAATGTGAGGGCTGCCAAAAATTGGGCGGCACTCCAATGCCCCTTGGAAGAGACTTAGAGAGCCTCATAAAAAAATGTTCCCATTAGAAAGGAGTGGGTCTCCTATACTTGTAATGCCCATGCACTAAGTGTATGGGCTGACAAACATTTACCCCTGGGGGGTATACATGAACATACTGTATAAAAAAAATTTTTTACGGGCATCATAAACATCCTTTAAAAAAAATCTGTGGGTGTTGCATCACGGACCACGGTCACCTTGGTGATATGGAGGTGGAGGATGAGGATGAGGAGAAGGAAGAGGACAAGAGCAAACAGCCAAAATCAGTAAGCGTATACCCATGTGTGGGTGTGAAGAGGTGCAAGGGAATACACCTCCCAAAAAAGACACTGGATTTGAGTTTATGTTACGCTGCTATCATTTGGTGGTGTTGAAAAGTCTGGCTCAATCCAGCCCTTGTTCATATTTTTAAGAGTCAGCCTGTCAGCATTTTCAATTGACAGGAGGATGCGCTTATCAGTTATAATTCCACCAGTGGCACTAAAAACCCGCTCTGATAAAATGCTAGCGCCAGGGCAGGCCAGGACCTCCAAGGCTTAGAGAGCCAGTTCATTCCAGGTATCCAGCTTGGATACCCAATAATTATAAGTCACAGAGGAAACACAGAGGACGTTGGTACGATCGGCAAGGTACTCCCTCAGCATCTTCCCAAACTTTGCATTCCTTGTTAGAGTACCCCGCGCCTCAGGGACTGTGCGATGGGAGGGGCTGAGAAAATTCTCTCAAAAATTTGACAGTGCTCCCCTGCCTCTGCTGGATTGAAGTTGTGTCTCTCTCGCCTGTACTCCTTGGTTGTCCAACGAACTGTGACCTCTGCCGTCTGCGTTTTCAGATGGGAATTTTTTTAATAGTTCCGCAACAAGGGCCTTCTGGTACTGCCCCTTTTTTGTAGACCTGTCCGCTCCAGGAATAAGAGATATGAAGTTCTCCTTGTAGCGTGGGTCTAGAAGTGTCACCAACCAGTAATGACTGTCACCCAAAATTTTGAGAACGCGAGGGTCATGAGAAAGGCAGCGTAACATAAACTCAGCCATGCCTGCCAGACTGCTAACAGGTAAGACTTCCGTGTCCTCACCAAGTGGATGACTGACCATGCTCTCCTCCTCTTCTCTGTCCTCTGGCCATCCACGCTGAACAGACGGTATGATAGTTGTGCAGGTAGTACCATCTATAGCGCATGAAAATAGCTCCTGTTCTTCCTCCTCCTCCTCTTCCTCATTGTCACCCAATCCACATTGGGTTGAGATGAGGCTGGGCTGTGTGTAATCACCCTGTATGGTTCCTTGCTCCATCCCATCGTGCTCCGCCTGCAATGCATCCTCTTTGATTGTGAGCAGAGAGCATTTCAGAAGACAGAGAAGCGGGATGGTGACGCTAATTATGGCATCATCACCGCTCACCATCTTGGTGGAGTCCTCAAAATTTTGGAGAATGGTACATATGTCTGACATCTATGTCCACTCCTGAGGTCTTATGTGTGGAGTCTGAACTGAATACCGATGGCCTCGTTGATGCTGGTACTCAACAACTGCCCTATTCTGCTCATAAATCCTTCCCAACATCTGCAGCGTAGAGTTCCAATGCGTGGGGACATCACATACCAGTCTGTAAGCCGGAAACTGCAAACGCTGCTGAAACACGGCAACGGTTGTGGAAGCTGTAGGTGACTTTCTAAAATGGGCACACAGGTGGCATGCTTTAACAAGCAGATCTGGCAGCTCCGGGTTGGACTTGAGAAACAGCTGAACCACAAGGTTAAGCACATGGGCCAGGCATGGTATGTGTGTGAGCTCGCCTCACCTCAGAGCCGCCACCAGGTTCCGGCCATTGTCACACACGACCATGCCTGGCTGTAGGTTCAGTGGTGTGAGCCACAGATCTGCCTGCTCTTTCAGAGTTGTCCACAACTCTTCAGCATTGTGTGGTTTGTCACCTAAGCATATTAGCTTCAGCACAGCCTGTTGCCGCTTGGCCGAGGCAGTGCTTCCAGCTTGTGACTGATGTGGTCATTTCGGAGATGGAGGCTGAAGAGGAAGAGGAGGAGGTGCAGGAGCTGTAAAATGTGGGGGCAACCCTGATTGACCCAGGGCCCCCAATCCTCGGCATCGGGAGGACGTGTTCCGTCCCAAGGTCCGACTGGGTCCTGGCTTCCACTATATTAACCCAGTGTGCCGTCAGCGAGATGTACCGTCCCTGCCCACAAGCACTTGTCCACGTGTCCGTGGTTAGGTGGAGTTTACCAGTAACTGCATTGTTGAGGACACAGCTAATGTTGTGGGACACATGCTTGTGTAATGCGGGGACAGCACACTGGGAGAAATAGGGGCGGCTGGGGAACGAGTACCGAGGGACGGCTGCTGCTATCAGGTTGCGGAAAGCTTCCATCTCCACGAGCCTAAAAGGCAACGTTTCGAGCGCAAGCAATCGCGAAATGTGTGAATTTAGTAGTGTGGCCTGTGGGGCATTGGCTGCGTATTTGCGCTTGCGTTCCAAGGACTGGGGTAGGGACAACTGAACGCTGCGCTGGGACAAGGACGAGGATGTGCTTGCTGATGGTACTAGTTGAGAGTGTGCAACAACACGTGTAGGGCGGGTGGCATCTTTCCATGCGCCATGGACAGTGGATTGGCGTGCACGCACAACAGCGGAAGAAGCAGTGGTGTCACCCACAGACACTGTTTCTGGACCCTGGGGTTCGGCCCACTTAGTCAGGTGCTTTGCTGCCATGTGCCTGATCATGCTGGTGGTAGTCAGGCTGCTAGTTTTGCTACCCCATCTGATGCTGGCGTGGCAGGTGGTGCAAATGGCCTTTTTGGGGTTATCTGCAGAGCCTTTAAAAACAACCAGACTCGGGAAGACCTAACATTTGTACTGGCAACTTCCGTCGTGTTGGCATTACGAGGAGCGCTTTCCCGCCTTGTTTCTGTGGCCACCACACTGCTTCTTCCTGCCTGTTGTGGTGCTACGCTTCCCTCTTCCTGTGTGCTGCTGTCCTCGCTCTGCCTGCCGTGTTGGGTCAGTTACTATATCATCCACCACCTCGTCTTCCACTTCCGCACCCTGGTCCTCCTCCTGACTTTCTGACAATTGTGTCTCATCATCATCATCCACCTCTTGCGACAGTAATTGCACTTTCCCACCGTTGCCTTCGTGTGACCGTGGCTGCTCCAATATTTGGGAATCGCTACACGCGTTCTCCTCTTGACTCGCTTGAAGCTGGCAGGGCGAGAGACCTGAATTTACAAATGGAAAAGTGAACAGCTCTTCTGAGTGTCCAAGTGTGGGATCAGTTGTCTCCGGGCACTCGGCATGGTGGGAGGAAGGAGGATCAGGGTGAGGAATATACGGTCCAGCCTCACGGCTACTGACACTTGATCGTGTGGAAGATGGTGGTGGTGGCAAAGTGACTGGAAGCATTATCTGCTATCCAACCAACAACCATTTGACACTGCTCTGGGTTCAATAGTGGTGTACTGTGGTCCCTAGTAATTGGGACAGGAAGGTTGAGCGACAAGATGTGGGTGTTTGTTGTGGCACAATTTCAGCTTGCCCACGGCCACGTCCTCGGCCTCAGCCTCTGCATGCACTATCACCATCATGTCCACTTCCCCGTCCCTTGCCACGCACTTTTCCCATTTTAAATGGAGGACAATATTTTCCATGTTCACGAGAAATGGCTGATTTTAGAAAGCAGCTATATGTAATACGTCTGACAGAGAACCACGGTTTTAAATAGCAGGCCTGTAATTTACTAATATTATTCTACACGGAGACCTAGTGTGAATAGCTTGACCGACACACTGCAACGAAAAGGAAGGCAGAAATGGTTGATTTTGGTCCACTTCCCCGTCCCTTGCCACGCACTTTTCCCATTTTAAATGGAGGACAATATTTTCCATGTTCACGAGAAATGGCTGATTTTAGAAAGCAGCTATATGTGATACGTCTGACAGAGAACCACGGTTTTAAATAGCAGGCCTGTAATTTACTAATATTATTCTACACGGAGACCTAGTGTGAATAGCTTGACCGACACACTGCAACGAAAAGGAAGGCAGAAATGGTTGATTTTGGAACACTGTTCTATGTGATATGTCTGACAGAGAACCACGCTTTTAAATAGCAGGCCTGTAATTTACTAATACTATTCTTCACAGAGACCTAGTGTGAATAGCTTGACCGCCACACTGTGACAGAATGGAAAAGGAGGCCAATATTTTCAACGTTCAGTTCAAATTTCTGGATTTTTATTGCTGAAATATGGAACAGATCTGGCTGTATTCTGCAGTGCTAACAAGCAAATGGAGCAGAAAATGGTGTACTCTGGATTCCTTTTTAAGCACATAACCAGGATTAAGATAAAAAAAATTTTTTTGCCCTGGCTGCTGATATCTGGAGCTAAGTCTACAAATATCTGTAATTATTACAGCAGCAGCAGCCAGGACGTTCAATGGACCCTCTTGCGCTATATGCACTGCAGTCTGCCACATACACTGCCTGCCTGCCTAACACTTTTTATATGCAGCTGGATTAGTCCTCAGAAGGACTGCTAGTACAGATGGATATATATATATGTTGTGGAATACCTATACTAACAGGACATTTAATGGACCCTCTTGCACTATATGCACTGCAGTCTGCCACACACCCTGCCTGCCTGCCTAACTCCTGCTATCACCACTGAATATATGCAGCTGGATTAGTCCTCAGAAGGACTGTTAGTTCAGATGGATATATATACAGTGCTGGCCAAAAGTATTGGCACCCCTGCAATTCCGTCAGATAATACTCAGTTTCTTCCTGAAAATGATTGCAATCACAAATTCTTTGGTATTATTCTCTTCATTTAATTTGTCTTCAATGAAAAAAACACTAATGCTGACTCTCGGGGTATGGGATATTGACACTGACACTAGAGAAACTAGCTGCATCCCCATCCTCATGTATAGAAAGAGGATCTGCATCCCCATCCTCTTGTATTTAGAGAGAGGATCTGCAACACCATCCTGTTGTATATATAAAGAGAAGCAGCATCCCCATCCTCCTGTACAGAGAGAGGAGCTGCATCCTCCTTCCTCCTGTATATAGAGAGTAGAGCTGCATCCCCATCCTTTTGTACAGAGAGAGTATCTGCATCCCCATCCTCCTGTATTTAGAGAGAGGATCTGCAACAACATCCTGCTGTATATACTAAGAGAAGCTGCATTACCATCCTCCTGTACAGAGAGAGGAGTTGCATCCTCCTACCTCCTGTATATATAGAGAGGAGCTGCATCCTTCTTCCTTCTGTATATAGAGAGAAGAGCTGCATCCTCCTTCCTCCTCTATATAGAGAGGAGCTGCATCCCCATCCTCCTGTATAGCGAAAGGAGCTGAATCCCCATCCTCCTTTATATAGAGGAGCTGAATCCCCATCCTCCTGTATACAGAAAGGAGCTGCATCCCCATCCTCCTGTATAGAGAAAGGCCCTTGGTAAAGCGGCTATGGATGCCGCAAAAGGCGGTCGGGGTACGCCACTGCACCTCCTGTGCCGCCAGTTTGCCCATAGCCCTCATTACTAGTAAGACCATTACCCTATTAGCGTGCCTAATTATAGGTGAATTGACATGGACATTATAGACTAGGAGATTATCTGGCATTCAGCTAACATAGGTGTATGGTTTTCTGCCCTACCTGTGCTGCACTATATAATTCTTTCTTGCAGCCTTCTACAACCATAATGTTTATTAGGCATTTCCCTTGGGTTGTGGACTTACTTGCTGCATATCTGTTGCTGTCTTTTGAACATTTATAGTTGTTGTTTCTATATGAATTTTTGTCTTCAATAAAATATGTATTTTTTTAGCCATTATAACTCTATTTCCTCATTATAAATAATGTTTGTCAAGAGTTGGTATAATTTGGTGTCTATGGGAAGACTCTTCTCCCACCCACACCATAGTATTTATGTTTGGGCTATACAGCTATTTGTATAGAGAAAGGAGCTGCATCCCCATCCTCTTGTATTGAGAAAGGAGCTGCATTCCCATCATCCTGTACAAAGAGAGGAGCTGCATCCCCATCCTCCTGTACAGAGAGAGGGGCTGCATCCTCTTTCCCCTGTATAGAGAAAGGAGCTGAGTCCCCATCCTCATATATAGAGGATCTACATCCCCATTCTCCTGTATATAGAGAGTGGAGCTGCATCCCCATCCTTCTGTACAGAGAGAGGAGCTGCATCTGTGGCGCCCGTGTCTATAGCGCCACAATATGCCTGCATGAATAATGTGGTTTATCTGTATTGCCAGCAATGGTGAGGGATAAGTACTCAGTTTTCATTACATACACATATTGCTGTTACTGTAAAAGTCAGAAGGCCGGTAAAACCTAGGATTTACCGGTCAATCTGGACATTTACCGAGGCCGTCAGTAAAAGCTCAAAATGAAAAGTAAAATTAGACTTTTACCTGTGAAGTCTTGGTAAATGTTAATGACGCGCCCTGGGCCTGTGTCGCGCTGCGTTGCGCACGCGGGAGCTTACCCGGAGCCGGATCTTTTGAGGGTTGTAGTCTCGTGGCGGTGATCCGGTCCGTGCCCAGGGAGTCAGACTAAGTGGCGCTGTATTAGCGGTAGATGTTGGACGACTACGCCACCCGTTGAGTACAGCTAAGGAGTTGCTGCTGCAGGGCAGACCGCTGAGGCCGGTGGTAGGATTGTGCAGCGTGATAGTATAACCCCCAACGGGAGGGGTATGGCCTCAGGGCAGCCGACGTGGATGATGGGGGTAGCAGGAACCACTCGGAGACGGTACGGTGTAGTTCAGGGTCTTTACTGGTGACAAAGATAGACCCTCCCGGAGTACTGGCTAGCGATTGGGGCCTGGTCAGTCCTTGAGCAGATGGGATCTCCCCTGGCCAGGCGGAGTTGTAGGCCTCCCAAACTAGCGATACTCTTCTGGCTACCTTGCTAGAGGCGGGTATAAGTAGCCCACGTCCCTGAGTGTACCGTGTGGTGCTCACCCGTATGGCCGGTGACTCGGGGCCTTCTAGTAGCTTCCGCTCCACGATGGCGGTGCTGGTCCCACGCGTGTGACCATGCCTTCGGGTTTCTGGGCCAGAGGACCTGAAATCCCCTGCCGGTCGGTTTCTGCTGCTGGGTAAGAGTTAGTCCCCACAGCCTCGGACTCCGGGTCCGGTGATGGCTTCTCAGTCAGGGCGAGCTCTGCAGCTGCCAGCCCCTGACTCCTTGTAACACTGCTCCCACAGAGCTCCTGTTGTTTCTTCCCATAGCTGCTTCTCTTCTCTGTCTCTACTTCTGGCATGGCCCAGGAGCTGGGCCCAGCCGGAGCCACAGCTCCCTGTCAGCCCTCCTGGCTGAACTCTCCCTCTGAACTCTCTAACCCTGCCTCAGCCCCAGGTTTCTATAGGGGAAGTCCTTCCCCTCCCAGGACTGGGCAGGAGGTGTGGCATGCATAGGATTCCTGACCAAGAGACCTCCCACCTGCTCTCAGACATAACATTGCTGTTACTGTGGAAACCAGACCCCTGGGGTGCCACATTAACATTTACCGTCGAGCGTAGTAAAAGTCAGAAATATCAGGTGTGAAGATGGAACATCTGACTTTAACCAAGCGCAGTCGGTAAATGTGCACATTTACCACGGCTTCTTCGTAAATGTAGCTGAGAAGGGTGTAATAAAAACTGTAAGCCACTGCGGGAAAGGTGTCTGATTAGGCAGATACGGCGAGGAAATGGAGGACACAGTGGGAAAGGTGTCTGATTAGGCAGATACGGCGAGGAAATGGAGGACACAGTGGGAAAGGTGTCTGATTAGGCAGATACGGCGAGGAAATGGAGGACACAGTGTTCAAAGTTTTTATAAATGTAATAAGAGTAAATGGGGAAAATATGATAATAACAATGAACAAAATCTGCTACCCTGTAAGGTATCTGCTACCCTGTAACGTATGTACGTTCTATATATACAGATGTCAATCCTGACTATCCTTAATGTATGTACGTTCTATATATACAGATATCAATCCTGACTATCCTATGATTATTGTTCCGATCATACAAAAAGTGCCCACTTTCCGCTAACATACAACCTCTAACCCCACACTAAAATATGCAAAAGAGAACGTCCTATGAATCTTAGGGTATCAGTGTTCCGCAGCACCCTCTCACAAAAAGTTACAAGAAGTACACACGCTGCCGGTGTAGTAGTGTATAAATTGTCCTGTACTTAGCTTCCTGTAGAGCGCAGAGTCCAAAGTCTTTCCAAGGGCCCCTTGCAAGGTGGACGCTAACACCGCTCACACGATTTACCGTTGCCGTGCCAATGTGGTAGAACCAGGAGATATGCAGATAAGCTCTGAGCCGGAGTTGCTGGGTGCCATGAACGGTCTCTTCCACCCGAGCACCGTAGTCTCTGATCAGAGGAATCGGAAGACAGCGCATTCCGAGAAAAGGCTGGAAGGAAACAACACAACAGCCCTGTCTGGGCTCAGTCTAGTCAGCACAGCACCAGTCCTCTCACTCTCCCTAAAATAGCTCCTGCCTCAAGTCCTAGTTTCCTGGGGTTCTCTTCTTAGATTGCTGCCCAATCACTGCCTGAAGAAAATCACTAACTCATCAATGGCAGTGTTAGACCAGTAGATGGTGCTGTTATACAGTCTGTCACACAATGCTGAGTAACCCTATTACAAAAGAACATGGGATTCTTGCCAAGCAGTGTGGGTAAATGGGTAAGGTGCCACAGCGAGGTAGTCGTGGGCGAGCCGTAGTCCCCACTCGCTATGGCACCCTACAGACAATACGTGTCCTCCCTCTGAAGTGTGGCTGTGTATGTGTTGCTCTTCACTTACTTCAAGCCATCCGATCGCGGCTGTCTCCAGGCATTTCTCTTCTGGGACCAGGGCAGCAAGAACTTCAGAGGACACAAGGTTCTTAACCAGAACTTGAACTTTACTTGGGGAAGAGGGATATATACAGTATTTACAGGCAGATATAATGGATAAGGCTCGACAGGCTATCATCTCTCTCACAGGCACTGGCAACATCTTCAGCCCTGGTTCCCTCTTTAAGTGAAGCATCTCTTGTGACTCTATCTCTAGTCCACGAGACTCTTCTGTAACATTAACAGTGACCTGGATCAAATATCTCCCCCATGTCCTAGCCTGGAGTCCTATTTATCTTCTTCTGCTTCCTGCAGACTAGAAGTGCCTCGGGTCCTCACTAGTGTTGAGCCACCCCCGTAGTGTTCGGGTTCGGTTCGGTTCCTCGAACACCGGGATGTTCGAGGAACTGTTCGTCGAACACCTTAGAACACCGTCGAACACCGTTAAAACCAATGGCAGGCAAACAAAAACACATAGAAATACATAGAGAACACCTTCAAAGGTGTCCAAAAGCTGACAAACTGCTCAGAAGACGCTCTCTTTAAAAAAGCCGGCCGGCAATTCAGCAGCGGCATACACCGGTACCCGACAATTTAGACAAGAAGGAAGAGAGCATCACACATAGATTAGATAGATAGAAACATGTCAGTCACATATATATGAAGTACAGTGACAGTGTTGATTACTGTACTTGCCATTTAGTGTAAAGGATTTATTAAAAAAAATATTAGTGTTTTCATGCACCGTCTCTTTAAAAAAGCCGGCCGGCAATTCAGCAGCGGTACCCGACAATTTATAACAGAAAGATAGAGCATCACACATAGATTAGATAGATAGAAACATGTCAGTCGCATATGACTCGCCCCCTGGGCCATGTTGTGTAGCGTTGCGCACGCGGGGAATACCCGGAGCCGGATCCGATGGGGGTAGTAGTCTTCGTGTGGCGGTGACCCGGTCCGTGCCCAGGGTGGTCAAACTAAGTGGCAGTTATTGGTATGATGGTATTAATGTCCGACTACGCCACCCGTTGAATGC
Organism: Phyllobates terribilis; assembly: GCF_046119375.1. Classification (NCBI taxonomy): domain Eukaryota; kingdom Metazoa; phylum Chordata; class Amphibia; order Anura; family Dendrobatidae; genus Phyllobates; species Phyllobates terribilis. Next base: position 265,764,965 of record NW_027362764.1, on the reverse strand, counting down.
GGCTATGAAGCCGCCGCTGCAGGGCAGTCCGCTGAGGCCGGTGGTACGGATGTGCAGCGTGGATGGTATAACCCCCAACGGGAGGGGTATGGCCTCAGGGCAGAGGATGAGAATGATGTTGGGAGAGATGGTGTGTATGTCCCAGCACTGATGGTACCGGTGCGATAAGGAATCACTGAGACTTGCAATTGCAGTTTTCACAGCTTTACTCACAGTTCTTTATCAGGTCCCTTGTGCACAGTTAGGACCACCCGAGCCGTGCTGCGTCCACCAGGTGCGGGACTCGGCCAACTCCCAGGCAGTTCCAGAGCGTGGTCCTGAGCTCCCCTCTCTTCCTTCCTACTGGCCGTCCCCACCAGGGATCCACCTTTGTCCAGCTCCCTCGGGCCTTCTAGTGGTGAAACCTTTCCCGGTTTCCCTGACCCTATATGGTATGCCTTCCTGGTAGATATGGCGAGGGGTCGCGCCAAAACTTGTCCACGACCTCCGGTTCCTGGCTAAGGATAATTGGCCTCCACCAGTTTGGGATCCGGCACCCTGTTCTGCCAACCCTTCACCCGTTATTCCGTGGGATCTTAGGGTTCCCTCTTTTCCTGCGTCTCTGGGCCTTTCCTGGTGTTTCTGTTCCTTCTTCCTCTTACTTCTCTCTCTCTCTGCTTCAGGCCTCCACTCCAGGCCTGGCTCTGGAGTTGGGCCCAGACTGAGCCACAGCTCCCTGTCAGCCCTCTCTGGCTCAGCTCCTCTCTGAACAGACAGACCCTGTCCTAAGATGGTGCCCACCTTATATACTCCCTTCTGACACCCGAGCCCAGGTGACCAGCACCCAATGGGCTCCTACCTATGCCCAGAGTCCCTCCCCTGTCTGCTCCTACACCACTGGGATGTTCCTCCCCCCCCCACTCCAGCCAGGGACAGAAGCTGTCGTACCTGCACATCTATCTGGTGGGAGTACCGTTGATCTGTCCCCCGGAAATGGGGTGAGTGTAGTGCATGCAGCTAACTGAGCCCAGTTCCACACTCCATCCTTACCCGGGAGTGGAATACCACACCTCTGGTCTGAGGTGCAATACCCCTGTAGCAGCCGAGTCCTCGGGGTGCTACACATATATAAGAAGTACAGTGATAGTGGTGGTTACTGTACTTGTCATTTAGTGTTAAAATAAAGGATTTATTAAAAAAAAATTGGCGTGGGGTTGCCCGTAATTTTAGGCTCTAGCGGAGGTTAAGCAGACGGCTGGGGCAGATGTTTGAAGCCTGGGAAGGGGGTAATACCCATGGAGCTTCCCAGGCTACTAATATCAGCCCCCAGCTGAATACCTAGCCTTTACTAGCTATTAAAATGGGGGACCAGCCCCTAAAAAATGACGTGGGGTCCCCCCTATTTTAATAGCTAGCAAAGGCTAGGCAGACAGCTGGGGGCTGATATTAATAGCCCAGGAAGGGTGCCATGAATATTGGCCCCCTCCCAGGCTAGAAACACCAGCCGTCCCAGAAATGGCGCATCCATAGGATGCGCCAATTCTGACACTTAGCCTCGCTCTTCCCACTGCCCTGTAGCGGTGGCAGTGGGGTAATAGGGCTGGGGTTGATGTCAGCTTATAATGCCAGCTGACATCAAGCCCAGGTTAGTAATGGAGAGGCGTCTATAAGACACCCCCAGTACTAACCCCATACTCAAAGTTAAAAAAAACACAAACACCCAGAATAAAGTCCTTTAATTGAAATAAAGACACAATTCTTTATTGTTCTAAATTAAACCATACTTACCATCACGCCCATTCCAGCTGAAGCCAACGATCTCCTGCAATAAAAGAAAAATAATAAAGCAACATCATCCTTACCTTTCGATGGTTTCCAGGACAGCTCCAGCTCTGCTACATCGAGATGACAGGCTGGACCGCAGCAGAAAGCTGCCATCCAGCCTGTCATCCCGCAGACACTGAGAAGCGCAGGCATGCTTGCGCTCCTCAGTGTCTGGCTGTGACGGCATAAAGATGAGCCGAGTTCATGTCCAATGAACTCGGCTCACCTCATGCACGTCACTGACAGCGTGGGAAAGTTCTCCTGCACTCAGCGCTTCAGCGTGAGAATTTTCCCACGCTGTCAGTGACGTGCATGAGGTGAGCTCATGTCCAATGAACTCAGCTCACCTCATGTACGTCACTGACAGCGTGGGAAAATTATCCTGCACTCAGCGCTTCAGCGTGAGAATTTTCCCACGCTGTCAGTGACGTGCATGAGGTGAGTTCATGTCCAATGAACTCAGCTCACCTCATGCACGTCACTGACAGCGTGGGAGAATTCTCCTGCACTCAGCGCTTCAGCGTGAGAATTTTCTCACGCTGTCAGTGATGTGTATGAGGTGAGCTCATGTCCAATGAACTCAGCTCACCTCATGTACGTCACTGACAGCGTGGGAGAATTCTCACGCTGAAGCGCTGAGTGCAGGAGAATTTTCCCACGCTGTCAGTGACGTGCATGAGGTGAGCTCATGTCCAATGAACTCAGCTCACCTCATGTACGTCACTGACAGCGTGGGAGAATTCTCACGCTGAAGCGCTGAGTGCAGGAAAATTTTCCCACGCTGTCAGTGACGTGCATGAGGTGAGCCGAGTTAATCGGACATGAACTCGGCTCATCTTTATGCCGTCACAGCGAGACACTGAGGAGCACAAGCAAGCCTGCGCTTCTCAGTGTGTGCAGCATGGCAAGCTGGATGGCAGCGTTCTGCTGCGATCCAGCCTGTTATGTGAATGTAGCAGAGCTGAAGCCGTCGTAGGAACCATGGAAAGGTAAGGATGATGTTGCTTTATTATTTTTCTTTTATTGCAGGAGATCGTTGGCTTCAGCTGGAATGGGCGTGATGGTAAGTATGGTTTAATTTAGAACATTAAAGAATTGTGTGTTTATTTCAATTAAAGGACTTTATTCTGGGTGTTGAGTTTTTTTTTAAATACTTTACTAGAAATTCATGGCGGTCATGTCTAATATTGGCGTGACCCCATGAATTTCGGGCTTAGGGCCAGCTGATAATGCCAAGCTGACCCTAACCCCTTTATTACCCAGTGAGCCACCGCACCAGGGCCCTGGATGAGTTGGGTACAGCGCCAGAAGATGGCGCTTCTATGAACGCGCCATTTTTCGGGGTGGCTGCGGACTGCAATTTGCATGAAATAATTAAAAAAAAATTTATGTGGGGCTTCGCACTATATTTGTGTCCAGCCAGGTACAGCAGGCAGGAATGGGCTGCCCCCAACCACCAACTGCCTATTTGTACCTGGCCAGACACAACAATATAGGGAAGCCCTTTTTTTCTTAATTATTTCATGAATGTCATGAAATAATTAAAAAAAAAAAAATAAGTGGGGCTTCGCCCTATTTTTGTGTCCAGCCAGGTACAACTAGGCAGCTGGGGGCTGGAATCCGCAGCGCAGGGAGGCCCAAGCTTTCTGCCCCCCCCCCCCGCTGCAAATTGCTGTCCACAGCCACCCCGGAAAATGGCGCGTTCATAGAAGCGCCATCTTCTGGCGCTGTACCCAACTCATCCAGGGCCCTGGTGCGGTGGCTCACTGGGTGATAAAGGGGTTAGGGCCAGCTTGGCATTATCAGCTGGCCCTAAGCCCGAAATTCATGGGGTCACGCCAATATTAGACATGACCACCATAAATTTCTAGTAAAGTATTTAAAAAAACACAACACCCAGAAAAAAGTCCTTTAATTGAAATAAACACACAATTCTTTATTGTTCTAAATTAAACCATACTTACCATCACGCCCATTCCAGCTGAAGCCAACGATCTCCTGCAGTAAAAGAAAAATAATAAAGCAACATCATCCTTACCTTTCCATGGTTCCCACGACAGCTTTAGCTCTGCTACATCGAGATGACAGGCTGGACAGCAGCAGAACGCTGCCATCCAGCCTGTCATCCCGCAGACACTGAGAAGCGCAGGCATGCTTGCGCTCCTCAGTGTCAGGCTGTGACGGCATCCAGATGAGCCGACAATGAACTCAGCTCACCTTATGCACGTCACTGACAGCGTGGGAAAATTCTCCTGCTTTTAGCGCTTCAGCGTGAGAATTCTCCCACGCTGTCAGTGACGTGCATGAGGTGAGCTCATGTCCAATGAACTCAGCTCACTTCATGCACGTCACTGACAGCGTGGGAAAATTCCCCTGCACTCACCGCTTCAGCGTGAGAATTTTCCCACGCTGTCAGCGACGTGCATGAGGTGAGTTCATGTCCAATGATCTCAGCTCACCTCATGCACGTTATTGACAGCGTGGGAGAATTCTCACGCTGAATCGCTGAGTGCAGGAGAATTTTCCCACGCTGTCAGTGATGTGCCTGAGGTGAGCCGAGTTCATTGGACATGAACTCGGCTCATCTTTATGCCGTCACAGCGAGACACTGAGGAGCGCAAGCATGCCTGCGCTTCTCAGTGTGTGCGGCATGGCAAGCTGGATGGCAGCGTTCTGCTGCGATCCAGCCTGTTATGTGAATGTAGCAGAGCTGAAGCCGTCGTAGGAACCATGGAAAGGTAAGGATGATGTTGCTTTATTATTTTTCTTTTATTGCAGGAGATCGTTGGCTTCAGCTGGAATGGGCGTGATGGTAAGTATGGTTTAATTTAGAACATTAAAGAATTGTGTGTTTATTTCAATTAAAGGACTTTATTCTGGGTGTTGAGTTTTTTTTTAAATACTTTACTAGAAATTCATGGCGGTCATGTCTAATATTGGCGTGACCCCATGAATTTCGGGCTTAGGGCCAGCTGATAATGCCAAGCTGACCCTAACCCCTTTATTACCCAGTGAGCCACCGCACCAGGGCCCTGGATGAGTTGGGTACAGCGCCAGAAGATGGCGCTTCTATGAACGCGCCATTTTTCGGGGTGGCTGCGGACTGCAATTTGCATGAAATAATTAAAAAAAAATTTATGTGGGGCTTCTTACTATATTTGTGTCCAGCCAGGTACAGCAGGCAGGAATGGGCTGCCCCCAACCACCAACTGCCTATTTGTACCTGGCCAGACACAACAATATAGGGAAGCCCTTTTTTTCTTAATTATTTCATGAATGTCATGAAATAATTAAAAAAAAAAAAATAAGTGGGGCTTCGCCCTATTTTTGTGTCCAGCCAGGTACAACTAGGCAGCTGGGGGCTGGAATCCGCAGCGCAGGGAGGCCCAAGCTTTCTGCCCCCCCGCTGCAAATTGCTGTCCACAGCCACCCCGGAAAATGGCGCGTTCATAGAAGCGCCATCTTCTGGCGCTGTACCCAACTCATCCAGGGCCCTGGTGCGGTGGCTCACTGGGTGATAAAGGGGTTAGGGCCAGCTTGGCATTATCAGCTGGCCCTAAGCCCGAAATTCATGGGGTCACGCCAATATTAGACATGACCACCATAAATTTCTAGTAAAGTATTTAAAAAAACACAACACCCAGAAAAAAGTCCTTTAATTGAAATAAACACACAATTCTTTATTGTTCTAAATTAAACCATACTTACCATCACGCCCATTCCAGCTGAAGCCAACGATCTCCTGCAGTAAAAGAAAAATAATAAAGCAACATCATCCTTACCTTTCCATGGTTCCCACGACAGCTTTAGCTCTGCTACATCGAGATGACAGGCTGGACAGCAGCAGAACGCTGCCATCCAGCCTGTCATCCCGCAGACACTGAGAAGCGCAGGCATGCTTGCGCTCCTCAGTGTCAGGCTGTGACGGCATCCAGATGAGCCGACAATGAACTCAGCTCACCTTATGCACGTCACTGACAGCGTGGGAAAATTCTCCTGCTTTTAGCGCTTCAGCGTGAGAATTCTCCCACGCTGTCAGTGACGTGCATGAGGTGAGCTCATGTCCAATGAACTCAGCTCACTTCATGCACGTCACTGACAGCGTGGGAAAATTCCCCTGCACTCACCGCTTCAGCGTGAGAATTTTCCCACGCTGTCAGCGACGTGCATGAGGTGAGTTCATGTCCAATGATCTCAGCTCACCTCATGCACGTTATTGACAGCGTGGGAGAATTCTCACGCTGAATCGCTGAGTGCAGGAGAATTTTCCCACGCTGTCAGTGATGTGCCTGAGGTGAGCCGAGTTCATTGGACATGAACTCGGCTCATCTTTATGCCGTCACAGCGAGACACTGAGGAGCGCAAGCATGCCTGCGCTTCTCAGTGTGTGCGGCATGGCAAGCTGGATGGCAGCGTTCTGCTGCGATCCAGCCTGTTATGTGAATGTAGCAGAGCTGAAGCAGTCGTGGGAACCATGGAAAGGTAAGGATGATGTTGCTTTATTATTTTATGCTTATTGCAGAAGACATTGGCTTCAGCTGGAATGGGCGTGATGGTAAGTATGGTTTAATTTAGAACAATAAAGAATTGTGTCTTTATTTCAATTAAAGGACTTTATTCTGGGTGTTTGTGTTTTTTTTTAACTTTGACTATGGGGTTAGTAATGGGGGTGTCTTATAGACGCCTCTCCATTACTAACCTGGGCTTGATGTAAGCTGGCGTTATAAGCTGACATCAATCCCAGCCCTATTACCCCACTGCCACCGCTACAGGGCAGTGGGAAGAGCGAAGCTAAGTGCCAGAATTGGCGCATCCTATGGATGCGCCATTTCTGGGGCGGCTGACGGCTGGTGTTTCTAGCCTCAGAGGGGGCCAATATTCATGGCACCCTTCCTGGGCTATTAATATCAGCCCCCAGCTGTCTGCCTAGCCTTTGCTAGCTATTAATTTAGGCGGGACCTCACGTCATTTTTTTGGTGGGGTTCCCCATTTTAATAGCTAGTAAAGGCTAGGTATTCAGCTGGGGGCTGATATTAGAAGCCTGGGAAGCTCCGTGGGTATTACCCCCTTCCCAGGCTTCAAACATCTTCCCCAGCCATCTGCTTAACCTCCGCTAGAGCCTAAAATTATGGGGAACCCCACGCCAATTTTTTTTTTAAATGAATCCTTTATTTTAACACTAAATGACAAGTACAGTAATCAACACTGTCGCTGTACTTCATATATATGTGACTGACATGTTTCTATCTATCTAATCTATGTGTGGTTCTCTATTCCTTCTATTCTAAATTGTCGGGTACCGCTGCTGAACTGCCGGCCGGCTTTTTTAAAGAGACGATGCATGAAAACACTATTATTTTTTTTAATAATTCCTTTACACTAAATGACAAGTACAGTAACAAACACTGTCACTGTACTTCTTATATGTGTGACTGACATGTTTCTATCTATCTAATCTATGTGTGATACTCTATTCTTTTTGTTCTAAATTGTCGGGTACCGGTGTATGCCGCTGCTAAATTGACGGCTTTTCATGTTTCACTGTGAGCACTGTTCCCATCGATTTGGGATACCACTGTAATACCACAACCACCATGGCTGTGGCATTACAGTGAGTGGCAGACAATCCCTGCATGATTGGTGCTCTAAATAGCGCCAGACATGCAGGACACGCTTTTGGTGCACAAACAGTTATCGAACATAACCTCGAACAGCCGAATTTTTTGCAAATCGTTCGGGTTTGTCGAACAACTCGAACACCGCCCAAAACAGCTCAAATTTGAGATTGGCGAACAGTTCTAGTCGAACACCGCTCATCTCTAGTCCTCACTAGCTCTGATGAGTTTCTCCGACCAGCTAACAGGACTCTTGCTCTTGCGTGAGGAGACTTGCACAGTAGTGATCCCACTGTCTGAGGGTGTAGAGCTCCCGTCTACCCTAGCAGCCACTATAGTCAGGCTGCCCGCACGATTCCCCGTACTGTCTCTTACTGAGTGACTCTTCCTGCTTTCTAGACACTTAAGCAGGAATCTTCCTAAAGTGCCCACCCTCGGTGAGCTGTCATCACACAGCATTAACTCATCACTGCCTGTAACCCTGCTAGCAGACTCAACCTGACATCTGCACCCAGAATAGTGGCATCTTGTGGCTGTTTACAGGTACTGCAGCCCACAATGAATTATGCCAGGAACAAGCTCTATATCACTCAAGGCTTGATCCGGGCACTAAGTCCCTCCTTTACTCTACTGACTGGACCACTAAAGCTAACCCCTAGCTTGGTCTACCAACAGTTCAGAGAGGTCTGACTTTAGGAACACTTCCTTTAGCTATCTCAGTACCAAGGCAAGGCTACGCCCTTCCCCACTATTACAAATGGGCGTACTTCCTGTTTGTGTCCTCATGCTGGACGACTGCCTGAGTGTTTTGCAAGCTGCACATACTGCTCAAAGCTGCATAGCCGACTGCCTGTCAAAGCTGCACAGGCACTAGCTGATTGTCAGATCATGAGTGAGGAATCGAAAGAGTTTTTCGGAGCTCTTGAATGAAGTGGTGGAGAAAAAGCAAGATAATAATTTTTATCTCACGGACGATAAATACGAGAATATATTGAAAGAAGTGAAGGAGGCTAAGGTGGCGGTACCTAAACAGAGTATTCACTATAGGCGTTTGAAGAGGTACGACATCATGACCGTCGGAAGTGATGAAAAGTTAATTGCACCAATCTCGTATGAAAAAGACAACATGTTGCATTACGTTCGGTGTGCAGAACTCTTTAGTGTCATTCATAATGCGCACATCTGTACCGGCCACGGAGGGCGGACCAGGATCCTAAAGGAGGTGAACCGTAAGTTCAAAAATGTCACAACGGAGTCAATAGTTATTTATCTGCGACTCTGCCAGCCATACCAGAAAAAACAGAAGATTACCAAAAAAGGCCTCGTTGTGAAACCCATCCTACACAGTGAAATGAATTCTCGTGCTCAAGTCGATCTCATTGACATGCAATCCAATTGTGATAATGATTTCAAGTTCATATTCGTCTATCAAGACCACGTCACTAAATTTGTTCTTCTACGTGCTTTATGCACTAAAAGAGCAGAAGAGGTTGCGTACCACCTCCTTGACATTTTTTCCACTTTTGGTGCCCCGTGTATTCTGCATTCTGATAATGGGAGGGAATTTTGTAACAAGGTCATACAGAGTTTGTGCGCGATGTGGCCTGATATGAAAATAGTGCATGGTAAACCAAGACACAGCCAGTCCCAAGGCTCCATGTGAAGAGCAAATCAAGACATTGAAAACATGTTGTCAACGTGGATGGAAACAAATAAGACACCCAAGTGGTCTGAGGGCCTTCGCTTTGTACAAGCAATGAAAAATAGAGCATACCATGAGGGAATAAAATGCTCGCCCTATGAAGCTATGTTCAGAGTACCAATGCAGATGGGTCTAGCTACCTCCAAAATTCCTAGTGATGGGATCAGAAATCTCTCTTCAGAAGAAGATCTTGAAAAAATGTTTGCTGGTATGCAAGAGGAACCTAGTGATCCGACATCACCAACAGAAACCGAAGGGTCAGATGAATCTAACCTTCATCACACGTCAGCACCGACAGCAGCAGAAGCTTCGGATGAATCCAACTGTCATCAGCTGTTCACAACGGAAGGAGAAGCTTTGGACTTATCCAACTGTCCGCACACCTTAACAGCATATGAAACTCCACCAATTTTGCCATCCAAGAATAATGAAGACCTAAAAGAAAAAAGTGTCGAGTCAAAGCCTTCTAAGAAAGATGGAGAACTTCATGATAATCAGCAACCTGACGTTTTGATTTCGCATGCAATCAATAGAAGAATTGGTGCGGTCAGAAGAGTTCGAAAAGCTGCAAGAGAAGGACTTGAAACACAGGCCAAGAAAATGTTGAAATGTTCCAGTCAAAAATTACCCGAACCTAACATTGGACAGAACATCAGAATCAGAATTCCAGACGTCGACCGTTCAAAAATGGACCCTAAGTCGATCATTGCGATTACTATAAAAAAAGAAGATGACTTCTACCAAGTGGGGACTACCGCTGGGATCCTAAATGCAGTAGGAACTCCTCGCCCACTAGGGTCATCCCGCCCTCTGGCCGGACCCCCTTCTCCGCCACTTAAAGATCACTACTTACCGGAGGCTACCAGAGGCTTCCCAGGTCTCGTCGGCCGGCCGCATTATCCTTCTTCCAGGTCACATGACTGCATACGTCACCACGAAAGTGACAGGTGCATAAGTCATGTGACACGAGTTGTGTCACATGACTTACATATGCGTCACTTGCGTGGTGACGTATGCAGTCATGTGACCCGGAAGGAGAACGCGAACGACGAGACCTGGGAAACCTCCGGTAAGTAGCAATTTAGCTTTATACCTGTCTGCACTGCACACTTGCACCATCCATGCCTTCCGATGATGCATGAAACATGCATTATCGGAAGGCACGGATATATCCGACAGATATCGGGATTATCCGTATCCATACAGCCCGTTTTCCGCTTGGATAACGGGTCTGGACGGATCTATCCGCTTATCCCTAGTCACAATTACAGAATTACATAGTTTTGAAGTTGCGTTATTCTTGTATTTGCGTTAATTTGACATTTTTGAGAAGTATTTTCCTACATAAATGTTTCCTATTTGAATTCAGAATTACATAGTTTTGAAGTTGCGTTATTCTTGTATTTGAGGTAATTTGTCATTTTTGAGAAGTATTTTCCTACATAAATGTTTTCTATTTGCATTTTCCTATTTGTATTTGTTCATTTGCATTTGCATTTTGAAGAATAAAAATATTTCTAACGATTAAGGCCTTCATCAGAGTCGGAAATTGCGTTTAGTTAACTTTTACCACCATCATCTGCTGGTAAGAGTCAGAATTCTGTGACTCAAAGTTACTTTTACCAACACATGCTGGTAAATGTAAAGATTTACCAATTCGCCCAGGTAAAAGTCCAAAATCGTTCGTTTATATGGAATACATCTGACTTTTACCAACGCTGTTGAGAAATGTTAAGATTTACCAAGACTTCACCGGTAAAAGTCCAATTTTACTTTTCATTTTGAGCTTTTACCGACGGCCTCGTAAATGTCCAGATTGACCGGTAAATCCTATCTTTTACCAGCCTTCTGACTTTTACAGTAACATTGCTACCCGATCCTTTACAGGAGGATTGTGCGCTTTTGTCCAAATCAGGAAGTTGTGCACAGAGCGGAGGAGGTGCTTCAGTAGTTGTAGTTGTAGTGTGAGGAAGAAAGCAGCATCATAGAGTTCTCTGTGCAAGGGACAGAAGTGTACTCTCTGCATGTACAAGCTACACAAGGGAGTGTCCAGTCCCTAGATCACAAAAACTTCCAGAGTTTGCGCTAAATTGTGAGTCTGCTTGGTGTTTATATAACAAGCAGGAAAGTGTTTTACCTGGAAGCTTAGTAACTGCATGGAGTCAAAGACACTGCTGCAAGAGAAAGTGAGCGTTCTGACAGGATTCATGTTGCCTGCTAGCTGGAAGATATCACCGATCCAGTAACTGTTTACCTTGGACCCCTGGGGATCCAAGGAATCTTCTACCAGAGGTTTAATTATATTGAGTATAATGGCATAAGAAGCTTTATTTCATAAATAATTCATTTAAAATTGGTACATCACATCAAAAATATGAAATATTATAAAGACAGAGACATGCGGACAAATAGTCCCAATTTATGCTGCTGACCTCTACAGAGGGTCCATCTGGGGGTCATAGAGCATACTAGTGCAGGGATAGAGAGAGAAGCAAGTGATCAAATGGCTTACATGCGATTATGCTAAATTCATAAAGCCCACTCTACCACAAAAGTTAAATTACATCTCACTCACCCAGTAAAGGAGGGCCCAAGTCTGAGAGGAACAGCACAGGGACGGGACAATGGCAAAAGAGAGCCTCGATGCACGTTTCGCCGGTGATTACCCTTGGCTTTCTCAAGAGGCATTTGTGGTTGCGCTTTCAGGACCTTTAAATATGCCCCCAAGAGATCACGTGTGTTGTTACATGACTCTCCAATATGACCGCCAAACATCAGATGAAAGGCGGCGCATGTGCTACGGCTACTACCGCCTCCATGTACGCGCCTCAGCAGTCATGACATTGGCGCGCGACCCGAAATGCGAGCAAGCGCTATTCCCGGCGACACGCCGAAGGCTTATTGACAGCTGAGCACGGCCACAGGGCGGGAGAGACCGGGCGCATGCGCACAGCATCTGCGCACAGACAGGCATAGAGAGAAATACAGTTAGGTCCACATATATTTGGACAGAGACAACATTTTTCTAATTTTGGTTCTAGACATTACCACAATGAATTTTAAACAAAACAATTCAGATGTAGTTGAAGTTCAGACTTTCTGCTTTCATTTGAGGGTATCCGCATTAAAATTGGATGAAGGGTTTAGGAGTTTCAGCTCCTTAACATGTGCCACCCTGTTTTTAAAGGGACCAAAAGCAATTGGACAATTGACTCCAAGGCTATTTCATGGACAGGTGTGGGCAATCCCTTCGTTATGTCATTCTCAATTAAGCAGATAAAAGGCCTGGAGTTGATTTGCGGTGTGGTGCTTGCATTTGGAAGGTTTTGCTGTGAAGTAAACATGCGGTCAAAGGAGCTCTCCATGCAGGTGAAACAAGCCATCCTTAAGCTGCAAAAACAGAAAAAAAACATCCAAGAAATTGCTACAATATTAGGAGTGGCAAAATCTACAGTTTGATACATCCTGAGAAAGAAAGAAAGCACTGGTGAACTCAGCAATGCAAAAAGACCTGGGCGCCCACGGAAGACAACAGTGGTGGATGATCGCAGAATAATCTCCATGGTGAAGAAAAACCCCTTCACAACAGCCAACCAAGTGAACAACACTCTCCAGGAGGTAGGCGTATCAATATCCAAATCTACCATAAAGAGAAGACTGCATGAAAGTAAATACAGAGGGTTCACTGCACGGGGCAAGCCACTCATAAGCATCAAGAATAAATAGCCTAGACTGGACTTTACTAAAAACATCTAAAAAAGCCAGCACAGTTCTGGAAGAACATTCTTTGGACAGATGAAACTAAGATCAACCTCTACCAGAATGATGGAAAGAGAAAAGTATGGCGAAGGCATGGTACAGCTCATGATCCAAAGCATACCGCTTCATCTGTAAAACACGGCGGAGGCAGTGTGATGGCTTGGGCATGCATGGCTGCCAGTGGCACTGGGTTAATAGTGTTTATTGATGATGTGACACAGGACAGAAGCAGCCGAATGAATTCTGATGTATTGAGAGCCATACTGTGTGCTCAGATCCAGCCAAATGCAGCCAAACTGATTGGTCGTCGTTTCATACTACAGATGGACAATGACCAAAAACATAAAGCCAAAGCAACCCAGGAGTTTATTAAAGCAAAGAAGTGGAATATTCTTGAATGGCCAAGTCAGTCACCTGATCTCAATCCAATTGAGCATGCATTTCACTTGTTAAAGACTAAACTTCAGACAGAAAGGCCCACAAACAAACAGCAACTGAAAACCACCGCAGTGAAGGCATCAAACGGGAGGAAACACAGCGTCTGGTGATGTCCATGAGTTCAAGACTTCAGTCAGTCATTGCCAACAAAGGGTTTTCAACCAAGTACTAGAAATGAACATTTTATTTACAATTACTTAATCTGTCCAATTACTTTTGGTCCCTTTAAAAACAGGGTGGCACATGTTAAGGAGCTGAAACTCCTAAACCCTTCATCCAATTTTAATGTGGATACCCTTAAATGAAAGCTGAAAGTCTGAACTTCAACTGCATCTGAATCGTTTTGTTTAAAATTCATTGTGGTAATGTCTAGAACCAAAATTAGAAAAATGTTGTCTCCGTCCAAATATATATGGACCTAAGTGTATGTATGTAATGGACAAATCCACTCCCAAGGATCAATATAGTAGCAAATTAAAGTGCCAACCTGTAATAATTATAATGAATACCACAGGAGTCTTTTTGCGTGGAACAAATATACAACAGAACACAATTTATAGGTGTCAAAGTGTATATTATAAACACACGGTGTTTCAAACAAGTGCAGACGAAAACACAAAGTCCATAAACACTCAGGGGAAAATGCAATTAGCAGAGCAGTTTGTAAAGCACTGTTCACACTAGAGGATGCTAGAAAACAAGGAAGTCTTTATCAAGTCTAAACAATATATATTATATAATCCAGGGAGGCCTGGGTAGGAAGTCCCAGATAATGCAGCACAGTCCCGTGCTCTAAATGTAATCAGCAAAGCAATCTGTAAAGCATAATTCACACTAGAGGATGCTAGAAAACAAGGAAGTCCTTATCAAGTCCATGCAAGGAAGTCCATACAATATTTAGATAATCCAGGGAGGCCTGGGTAGGAAGTCCCTGATAGTGCAGCATAGTCCCGTGCTCTGCAGCTATCTAATTCAGGTGAGTCAGAGCAGAAACCAGCTTACTTGTTAGCAGAATGCAGGTGAAGACTGAGGCTCAGAGGTAGCAGCAGGAGCAGCCAGGAGAAGGAGGAATACTGGTAACAACTGAATGCAGCAGAGTCTCTGAGAGCAGGTAACAGAATAGCCAAACAAGTCTGCAGGGCAGAGCAGGAAACTAGGAAACCACCAGGAGCAGATCACAGGCAGAATACTCTAGCACTGATTAGAGGCTGGGGTGGAGTTATAAAGCAGGAAGACAAGGGGCACATGAGACAAAAGACACCATCTTGAAAGAGGGCAAAAAGGGCCAAAATGTAATTAAAAATATTTGCAGCCCTGATGCAACCCATTATACAAATATTCATACATTTGGACATAATATCACAGAAAATATGAGGGATTATAGCACTCAATAATAATCATAGCAATGCTAACAAACATCAAAATACCAAGGGGAAACATACATTATACAAAGATACATATGCATATATTCTTCACCATCTACCCAATCTATTGCAGATATCAAGATGGAACGGGTCCACAGACAAAGTTCGTGTCTACAGATGGTCTGGGATAGAAAATTCTTAAGACGCAATCAATTATAGAAATATATATATATGTATACGTATTCAACACCATCTATCCAATCTATTGCAGGTGTCAGGATGGAAGGGGTCCACAGACAGAGTTAGTCTCTACAGATGGTATGGAGTAGACGGTTCTAAAGGCGCAATCACTATATAAAAGAAGTGAGTACAAAGAATGAGAACAAATAAAATCAAGAAAAATTAAAAATAAAAACATATAGCCATGGTCCCCAAATCAATAGCACAGGGTCTGCAGGAGAACAAAGAACTCATCATATAATCAAATACCCTATCTCAGAGAAAAGACGAGAACCCGAAATTCTCATTCAGGCCCCGCGGAGCCACAGTGTCCAAGGTGACAATGCACCTGGCCTCTTTTTTGGCCAGGAGTTGCCTACCATTTCCATCCCGCGAGCCCATATGTATGACATCAATGCCACGAACCTTCACCGTCCGAGGGTCACAGTTGTGGACCGCCTTGAAGTGACGTGGCAGCGTTTTTAGCTCACGAGTATCGACCACAGTCCGGACCGCACCAATGTCCCGCACATGTTCATGAACTCTGATTCTTAGCTCTCTTGTGGTAAATCCCACATAAATCTGGTGACAACCACATGTGGCATAGTAGATCACATGGGTTGTGCCGCAAGAAATATAATTGCGGATCCTGAACTGCCGAGAGCCATTAGAGGACGCGAATGACATACTGCGCAGGAAATTGATGCAGGCGGCACAGTGGCCGCATGGAAAGGAACCCACCGTGGGTCCGCGGGACCCGAAAGGGTTGGACAAGGGAGGCACGTAGTGGCTAGATACCAGCA
The DNA here is from genome assembly GCF_046119375.1 of Phyllobates terribilis. Lineage (NCBI taxonomy): Eukaryota > Metazoa > Chordata > Amphibia > Anura > Dendrobatidae > Phyllobates > Phyllobates terribilis. The sequence continues at coordinate 265,749,262 of NW_027362764.1, read as the reverse complement.
GATCGCCCAAGTTATTGGCTCGCCGAGGTGTCATTTGTGGATAACTCCCTAAGGAGTCCCGTAGGGAGGGCTCCGCACCAAGAATGCTCCAGTGACAGGAGAGTATCAGCTCCCCACTCACGATTAAATGTGGAGATGTAGCGGATCCTCTCCAGTGTCCCCCGCTTTACTGCATAAGGAGGATAGATCAGATGGTTACGGGAGGTGTTCCGTGCCCTCGCATAGCCACGGCCGATGCAGCAGTTACTATAGCCGCGTTGCCTAAAGCGCTCTGCCAGGTCTGAGGCCTGTCTTTCAAAGTTGGAGTCAGTAGAGCAGATCCACCTCATCCTAAGGAACTGTCCGACTGGGACGGCCCAAATCGTAGAAGAGTAATGTGCGGAGGCAGCGTGCGCTAAAGAGTTGACCGAGGTGGGTTTTCTAAAGACATCAGTCTGAATAGAATAGTCATCATCTACCTCCAAAGTGATGTCTAAGAAATCAATCCATTTGTGATGGTACAAATAGGTCAACGTAACCGAACGATTATTAAAGTTAAGTCGCAACATGAAATCGTCAAGCTCCTCCACCGTCCCCCTGCCAAAAGAATAGGATGTCATCAATGTATCTGAGCCATGACACGACGTGGTCCGCGCCCTGTATGCCCTCGTCGTCAAATATGTCTCTCTCGTAGGCACTCAAGAAGAGGTTGGCGTAGGAGGGCGCACAGGCCGCCCTCATCGCCGTGCCAACCCTCTGTAGATAAACTGTATCTTTAAATAAAAAATAGTTATGGCAGAGGACGAAGTGGAGGAGCTCAAGGATAAACTCACGTGAAGGGCCGCCCTGATCGGAGGTTCCAAGGAAGAGGCGGACTGCTGACAGGCCCAGATCATGGCTAATACACGTATAGAGGCTCTCCACATCGGCCGTGACTAGAAGGATACCATCTGTCACAAGGACGCCATCAACACGTGTGAGGACGTCCGTCGTGTCCTTAATGTATGACGGAAGAGTTTCCATTAATGGGCGGAGGTGGCTGTCAATATATTGACAAATAGTGCCACACAAACTGCCCAGTCCTGACACGATCAGACGTCCTGGCGGGCTGAGGGCGGCCTTGTGAATTTTAGGGAGTAGATAAAAAGTGGCAGTTTTGGGGAATCGTACAGTTAAAGCCTCAACTGTCTGTTTATTAATAATTCCCTGGTCACAGGCGCAGCCCAGGATCCCCTGGAGCGCAGCAGAGAAGGAGGCCGTAGGATTATAGGATAATCTAGAATATGTCAAGGTGTCTATAAATTGGCGTAACGCCTCTCTCTCATATTTGCAGCAGGGCCACAGTACAGTGTTCCCTCCCTTGTCCGCCAGCTTAATGACAACATCGCGGAGCGATTGCAGCTAATGTATCGCCGTGCGTTGGGAGTAAGTGAGGTTATCAAATTGTCTCCGCGTAGGGAGATGCCTCAGATCTTCCATTACCAAACGCACAAAGATCTCAACTGCTGGCCTCAGGGACAAGGGAGGGAACCTTGTAGATCTAGGGTGTTTCAACTGTGGTAGCCCACTTGTTATGGGGGGTTGTTCCTGCTCCAAAAGGAGGTCCTCCAAGTTCTTCAATGCCTCTCTCTCTGCCGCGGTCACAGGGCCATCCTCACCATGTGCCCTGGAATAGAGTTTTTAAAGAATCAGTTTCCGTGCGAACAGATGGAGGTCCTTCGAGGCAGTAAAAAAATTAAATGTATTAGTGGGTGCAAAAGATAGACCTAGACCTGGGACCTCCATCTGTGCCTTGGCTAGTACTTGTGTATAAGGTAAAATAAATAACACCAAAAAAAAATACTCCTCCACACCTTGGGCTATGTTCACAAGTAGCATTTTTTATGCGTTTTTGCACTTTTGTATTGCTTTCAACCGTGACAAATGCATTCACCGGGAAATGTCATTTTAACATTTTACAACCTTATCTGGCCATGTGCTGTGTGACACATGCATACAGTGCTGAAAAGACATGGGAACAGCTTGGGGAAGACCCCTGGAAGCATCTCTGACACCCAGGTCACTGCTTAAAATTGTGCCCATCAGAAGTCATCCTTGCCGCAACAGAAGATGCAGACTTGCAACTATCCCCATGCAAGTCCTTCTCCCAGAGCAGTGTTCAATTGTACCTCCCCCATTCCTTGCAATGCATGCGCAAGTATGCAGCCTGCCACCCACCCACCCCCAGGCTGCAATACCATACTGCTTGCTTGCACTTGAAATTGGGCCTTTTAGGCATGTGGAGGCGGAATCTGGCCACCACGTCATGGCTGCGTTGGCGGCCTGGTATCCATACTCAGTCCCCAGCCGCCCGGCGGCCGGGTGTCCACACTCGGTCCCCAGCCGCCAGTGGGCAGCCGGGTGTCCATAAGCGGTCCCCAGCCGCCCCTATTTCTCCTGTCAACTTCCCCCCACACACTTTTCTTAGCCCAGCCTGCTTTAGGGCTGCATTGGACGAGCCCACCAGAGAACCAGGGGAGTTGAGAGTGCCAAGGTGAGGAGCATGATGATGATGATAGAAGTTAGTATCTGCTTTGTTTTCCTGGAATGCAAGCGTAAGTGTGCAGCCTGCCACCCACCCAAAGGCTGCAATACCATACTGCTAGCTTGCACTTGAAATGGGGCCTTTTAGTTTGGAGGAGGCCGAATCTGGCCACTACCTCATGGCTGCTTCAGCAGCGAGGTATCCATACTCAGTCCCCAGCTGCCCCTATTTGTCCTGGTGTGCCTTATACATAAGATTAAGCGCGCATACCAAAACATTACCTATGCCCTCCCCAGTGCATTTAGTGGGAAGGACAGCCTATTCCGCTGAAGTGTGTGCATGCCAAACCCCTGTTCATGGTACATGCGAAGATGCCTCCCACCCTGCACCTGTCGTTGCAGACTTGCAACTATCCCCGTTCAAGTTCTTGTCCCAGGGCAGTGTTCAATTGTACCTCTCCCATTCCTTGCAATGCAAGTGCAAGTATGCAGCCTGCCACCCACCCACCCCAGGCTGCAATACCATACTGCTTGCTTGCACTTGAAATTGGGCCTTTTAGGCATGTGGAGGTGGAATCTGGCCACCACTTCATGGCTGCGTTGGCAGCCTGGTATCTATACTCAGTCCCCAGCTGCCCGGTGGCCGGGTATCCACACTCGGTCCCCAGCCGCCAGGGGGCGGCCAGGTGTCCATACTCGGTCCCCAGCCGCCCCGCGGCCGGGTGTCCACACACGCTCCCCAGCCGTCTGGGGGCAGCCGAGTGTCCATAAACGGTCCCCAGCCGCCCCTATTTCTCCTGTCAACTTCCCCCCACACATTTTTCATAGCCCGGCCTGCTTTAGGGCAGCATTGGACGAGCCCACCAGAGAACCAGACTCTTTCGGTGGGCCCTGGCTTCTCCATCAGGGGAGTTGAGAGTGCCAAGGTGAGGAGCATGATGATGATGATAGAAGTTAGCATCTGCTTTGTTTTCTTGGAATGCAAGCATAAGTGTGCAGCCTGCCACCCACCCACCCCCAGGCTGTAATACCATACTGCTAGCTTGCACTTGAAATGGGGCCTTTGAGTTTGGAGGAGGCCGAAGCTGGCCACTACCTCATGGCTGCTTCGGCAGCGAGGTATCCATACTCAGTCCCCAGCAGCCCAGCAGCCGGGTGTCCACGCTCGGTCCCCAGCCGCCAGGGGGCGGCCGGGTGTCCATACTCGGTCCCCGGCCGCCCCGCGGCCGGGTGTCCACACACGGTCCCCAGCTGCCAGGGGGCGGCTGGTTGTCCATAAAAGGTCCCCAGCCGCCCCTATTTCTCCTGTCACCTTCCCACACTTTTCTTAGCCTGGCCTACTTTAGGGCAGCATTGGACGAGCCCACCAGAGAACCAGACTCCTCCGGAAGGCCCTGGCTTCTCCATCAGGGGAGTTGAGAGTGCCAAGGTGAGGAGCATGATGATGATGATAGAAGTTAGCATCTGCTTTGTTTTCCTGGAATGCAAGCGTAAGTGTGCAGCCTGCCACCCACCCAAAGGCTGCAATACCATACTGCTAGCTTGCACTTGAAATGGGGCCTTTTAGTTTGGAGGAGGCCGAATCTGGCCACTACCTCATGGCTGCTTCAGCAGCGAGGTATCCATACTCAGTCCCCAGCTGCCCCTATTTGTCCTGGTGTGCCTTATACATAAGATTAAGCGCGCATACCAAAACATTACCTATGCCCTCCCCAGTGCATTTAGTGGGAAGGACAGCCTATTCCGCTGTAGTGTGTGCATGCCAAACCCCTGTTCATGGTACATGCGAAGATGCCTCCCACCCTGCACCTGTCGTTGCAGACTTGCAACTATCCCCGTTCAAGTCCTTGTCCCAGGGCAGTGTTCAATTGTACCTCTCCCATTCCTTGCAATGCAAGTGCAAGTATGCAGCCTGCCACCCACCCACCCCCAGGCTGCAATACCATACTGCTTGCTTGCACTTGAAATTGGGCCTTTTAGGCATGTGGAGGCGGAATCTGGCCACCACTTCATGGCTGTGTTGGTGGCCTGGTATCCATACTCAGTCCCCAGCTGCCCGGCGGTCGGGTGTCCACACTCGGTCCCCAGCCGCCCCGCGGACGGTTGTCCACACACGCTCCCCAGCCGTCTGGGGGCAGCCGAGTGTCCATAAACGGTCCCCAGCCGCCCCTATTTCTCCTGTCAACTTCCCCCCACACACTTTTCTTAGCCCGGCCTGCTTTAGGGCAGCATTGAACGAGCCCACCAGAGAACCAGACTCTTCCAGTGGGCCCTGGCTTCTCCATCAGGGGAGTTGAGAGTGCCAAGGTGAGGAGCATGATGATGATGATAGAACTTAGCATCTGCTTTGTTTTCTTGGAATGCAAGCACATGTATGTAGTAGCGGCTAGGCCTGAGGTGGTCAGTGTTTTGGCGCATATCCTACCTCCTCCGAGGATTGCTGGATATTTTCCTGCTACTATCCCAGTTCTATAACTCCCGTTAAAACAAAGCTTCAGGTGATAAATGATGGATGAGGTGGTGGCAAGGGAGAAAGAGCAGGAGGAACAGGGACCATTCACATCAATATCAGGCCAGTCAACCACATATGTCTTGTAGGATATGTTTCTGTAACAAAAGGAGCGGTTTGGCTACACAGTTATAGGGCATACAGTGAGTGCAATGCCTACCAAAAATTTCGAGGCACTCCAATGTCCCTTGGAAATGACATAGAGGTCAGAGGGCCTTAACTAAACCGTTTTTTCCATTTATAGCAACTGGGTCTCCTGTACACTGTTGGCCTAAGCAGTGAATGGAAGGCTTTCCAAAAATTATGAGGAACTGCAATGCCCCTTGAAACAGACGTGGATTACAGCGTACTAAAAAGCTTCTACCCATTATTGGGGAGTGGGTCTCCGTTAGTTTTTGCCTTTGCATTGAAAAGCAAAACCTGACTAAAATTAGGAGGAAATGCAATGCCCGTTGGAAGAGTCGTGGAGGTTAGAGGTAATTAAAAACAACATTTCAATGCCCCTTGGAAGAGCTGTGGAGTTCAGAGTGGCTTAAGAAGACGCTTTTAATGCCCCTTTGAAGAAACGTGGAGGTCACAGTAGCTTAACAAGACGGTTTTAAAGCCACTCGGAAGAGACGTGAGGTCCCAGTAGCTTAATAAGACGGTTTTAATGCCCCTTGGAAATGTGGTGGAGGTCACAGTAGCTTAACAAGACGGTTTGAATGCCCCTTGGAAAAGTGGTGGAGGTCGCAGTAGCTTTACAAGATGGTTTGAATGCCCCTTGGAAGAGACGTGGAGGTCCCAGTGGCTTAACAAGACGGCTTTAATGCCCCTCAGAAAAGTGGTGGAGGTTGCAGTAGCTTAACAAGACGCTTTTAATGCCCCTCAGAAGAGATGTGGAGGTCTCAGTAGCTAAACAAGACAGTTTTAATGCCCCTCGGAAAAGTGGTGGAGGTCGCAGTAGCTTAACAAGACGCTTTTAATGCCCCTCAGAAGAGACGTGGAGGTCCCAGTAGCTTAACAAGATGGTTTAAATGCCCCTTGGAAAAGTGGCGGAGGTCACAGGAGCTTAAAAAGACGGTTTTAATGCCCCTTACAAAAGCCAAACAGTACAGCATCTTAAAAATATTATTCCCACTATTGGGGAGTGGGTCTCCCACAGTCTTTGCTTATGCCTTCCATGCAAAAGCTGCCAAAAATTAGGATGGAGGAACTTGCAATGCCCCTTACAAGAGCGATGCAGTACAGCATATTGCAAACATTATTCCCATTATTGGCGAGTGGGTCTCCCATAGTCTTTGCTTATGCCTTCCAAGCAAAAGCTGCCAAAAATTAGGACAGAGGAACTTGCAATGCCCCTTACAAGAGCCATGCAGTACAGCATATTACAAACATTATTCCCATTATTGGGGAGTGGGTCTCCCATAGTCTTTGCTTATGCCTTCCAAGCAAAAGCTGCCAAAAATTAGGAGGAAATGCAATGCCCGTTCGAAGAGTCATGGAGGTTAGAGTTAATTAAAAACAACATTTCAATGCCCCTTGGAAGAGCTGTGGAGTTCAGAGCGGTTTAACAAGATGCTTTTAATGCCCCTCAGAAGAGACGTGGAGGTCCCAGTAGCTTAACAAGACAGTTTTAATGCCCCTTGGAAAAGTGGTGGAGGTCACAGTAGCTTAACAAAACGGTTTGAATGCCCCTTGGAAAAGTGGTGGAGGTCGCAGTAGCTTAACAAGACGGTTTGAATGCCCCTTGGAAGAGACGTGGAGGTCCCAGTAGCTTAACAAGACAGTTTGAATGCCCCTTGGAAGAGACGTGGAGGTCCCAGTAGCTTAACAAGACTGTTTGAATGCCCCTTGGAAGAGACGTGGAAGTCCCAGTAGCTTAACAAGACGGTTTTAATGCCCCTCGGAAAAGTGGTGGAGGTCGCAGTAGCTTAACAAGACGCTATTAATGCCCCTCAGAAGAGACGTGGAGGTCCCAGTAGCTTAACAAGACATTTTGAATGCCCCTTGGAAAAGTGGTGGAGGTCGCAGTAGCTTAACAAGACGGTTTGAATGCCCCTTGGAAGAGACGTGGAGGTCCCAGTAGCTTAACAAGATGGTTTGAATGCCCCTTGGAAGAGACGTGGAGGTCCCAGTAGCTTAACAAGATGCTTTTAATGCCCCTCAGAAGAGACATGGAGGTCCCAGTAGCTTAACAAGACGGTTTGAATGCCCCTTGGAAGAGACGTGGAGGTCCCAGTAGCTTAACAAGAAGGTTTTAATGCCCCTCGGAAAAGTGGTGGAGGTCTCAGTAGCTTAACAAGACTCTTTTAATGCCCCTCAGAAGAGACGTGGAGGTCCCAGTAGCTTAACAAGACAGTTTTAATGCCCCTTGGAAGAGACGTGGAGGTCCCAGTAGCTTAACAAGATAGTTTTAATTCCCCTTGGAAAAGTGGTGGAGGTCACAGTAGCTTAACATGACGGTTTTAATGCCCCTTACAAGAGCCATACAGCACAGCATCTTAAAAATATTATTCCCATTATTGGGGAGTGGGTCTCCCACAGTCTTTGCTTATGCCTTCCAAGCAAAAGCTGACAAAAATAAGTACAGAGGAACTTTAAATAATGGCAACACGGACCACGGTAACCCTGTGTCATGGGTGTGTCGCCACGAAGATCGTCGCGACTACACAGCCTGACTTCTCGCAGCTGAGTTTTTGGTGCTTTGTGTTTTTTGGTTGTGAGGGAGTTAATTCTCTCTCTCTGTGCTTGACGAGGCTCAGCCTCGCCCAGCTGCAGTTAATGCTGCAGTATTGGGATTCCTTTAAATACCTGCTGGTCTGATAGGGAAGTTGTCGGTGAAAGCATTTCTTGTAGACCTTCAGAGTGGATCGTTGTTTGGTGGAGTTCGGAGCGAGGAGTATGCGGTGTGGTTTGTTCCCTTCCTCCCTTTATCATTTATCTCCTAACCTGTTGTTGTTCCCTCTGTAATTGTGGTGTTGTTTTTGTATGCAAGGTGGTTTTTGGTTTTCCCCTTGTACTGTCTCGTTTGTCTAGTACTGTGTTTTGGGCATTTTCTATCCTGTTCCCCATTGTTGTGATCGGGGTCCTTCTCAGGACTAGATTACTTAGGTTCAGGGATATTCAGGAGTTTAGGGTTACGCTGGCGGCCTGGACCTCTGTACCATAAACAGTACCTCCAGGTTGAGGGATTAGTCAGGGCCCCCGTCTAGGGTCAGCTCAGGCCCCTGACCCCCCTGTACGCTGAGACAGCGTGACACCCTGGTGGTATAGTGGTGGTGGAGGCTGAGGATAAGGAGAAGAACATAAAACAGCCAAAATGAGGAAGCGATGTGTGGGTGTGAAGCGGTGCATGTGAATACACCTCCGGAAATAACACAGTGGATTTGACTTCATGTTACTCTGCTGTCATTTGGTGGTGATGAGAAGTCTGGCCCAATCCAGCCCTTGTTCATTTTGATAAGGGTCAGCTTGTCAGCATTGTCAGTTGACAGGCGAGTGCGCTTATCAGTTATAATTCCCCCAGCGGCACTAAAAACAAGCTCCGATAACACGCTAGCGGCAAGGCAGGCCAGGACCTCCAAGGCATACAGAGAGAGTTTATTCCAAGTGTCCAGCTTGGATACCCCAAAATTAAAAGGCACAGAGGAATCACGGAGGACGCTGGTACGATCGGCAAGGTACTCCCTCACCATCTTTTGAAACTTTCCACTCCTTGTGAGAGTACCCCGCGCCTCAGGGTCTGTCCGAAGGGAGGGTCTGAGAAAACTGTCCCAGAATGTTGACAGTGTTCCCCTGCCTCTGCTGGATTGGAGTTGCGTCTCTCTCGCATGTACGCCTTGGTTGGGCAACGAACTGTGACCTCTGCCGCTAGCGTGTTCAGATGGGAACTTTTTTAACAATTCTGCAGCAAGGGCCTTCTGGTACTGCCCCATTTTTGTAGACCTCTCCACCTCAGGAATAAGAGAGTGAAAGTTCTCCTTGTAGCGGGGGTCTAAAAGTGTCACCAACCAGTAATGACTGTCACCCAACATTTTGACAACACGAGGGTCACGGTTAAGGCAGCGTAACATAAAGTCAGCCATGCGTGCCAAACTGGTATCGGGCAAGACTTCCGTGTCCTCACCAAGATGACGACTGACCATGCTCTCCTCCTCCTCCTCTCTCCTGTTCTCAGGCCACCCACGCTGAACCGACGGTATGACAGTTGTACAGGTACTACCGTCTACAGCGCATGATACAAGCTCCTGTTCTTCCTCCTCCTCCTCTCCCTCATTGTCCCACAATGCACATTGGGATGAGATGAGGCTGGGCTGTGTGTAATCGACCGCTACGGCTTCTTGATCCAACTCATCATACTCTGGCTGCAATGCTTCCTCTTTAATTCTCTGCAGAGAGCGTTGCAAATGACAGACAAGTGGAATGCTGACGCTAATGATGGCTTCATCGCCACTCACCATCTTGGTGGCCTCCTCCAAGTTTGTCAGGATGGTACATATGTCAGACATCCAGGTCCAGTCCTGAGGTCTTATGTGTGGAGTCTGACCTGAATATCGACGGCCTTGTTGCAGCTGGTACTCCACAACTGCTGTCTTCTGCTCACAAATCCTTTGCAACATGTGGAGGGTAGAGTTCCAACTTGTGGGGACATCACATACCAGTCAGTGTGCCAGAAGCTGCAAACGCTGCTGCAACACAGCAAGGGCGGCGGAAGCTGTAGCCGACTTGCGAAAATGAGCTGACAGGCGGCGTACTTTGACAAGCAGATCTGGCAACTCGGGGTACAATTTAAGAAACCGCTGAACCACGAGGTTAAGCACATGAGCCAGGCATGGTACGTGTGTGATCTCGCCTCGCCTCAGAGCCGCCACCAGGTTACGGCCATTGTCACTCACGACCATGCCTGGATGTAGGTTCAGTGGTGTCAGCCACAGATCTGCCTGCTCTTTCACAGCTGTCCACAACTCACAAGCAGTGTGAGGTTTCTCACTTAAGCTTATGAGTTTCAGCACAGCCTGTTGCCGCTTGGCAGAGGCAGTACTGCAGTGCTTCCAGCTTGCAACTAATGTGGTGGTATTTGAGATGGAGGCTGAACATGAGGAGGAGGAGGAGGATGATGCTCAGGAGCTGTACACTGTGGGGGCAACTCTGACTGACATAGGGCCCGCAATCCTCGGTGTGGGGAGGATGTGTTCCGTCCCAAGGTCCGACTGCGTCCCGGCTTCCACTATGTTTACCCAGTGTGCCGTCAGGGAGATGTACCGGTCCTGGCCACAAGTACTTGTCCACGTGTCCGTTGTCAGGTGGACTCTCCCAGTAACTGCATTTTTGAGGGCACGGCAAATGTTTTGGGACACGTGCTTGTGTTGTGCGGGATGGCACACCGGGCTAAATAGTGTCGGCTGGGGACCGACTACCAAGGGACGGCCACCGCCATAAGGTTGCGGAAGGATTCCGTCTCCACCAGCCTAAAAGGCAGCATTTCCAACGCAAGCAGTCGTGAAATGTGCGAATTTAGGACTGTGGCCTGTGGGGCGTTTCCGCTTTCGTTCAAAGGTCTGGGATATGGACAATTGAACGCTGCGGTGGGACGTGGATGTGGACGTTGATGCTGTTTCTTGAGAAACTGCCAGAACAAGTGAAGACTGAGAGGAGGGGGCATCTTTGCATGCAGTATGGACAGGGGATTGCCTTGCACACACAACAGGGGGTTCTATTGCACGCACAACAGTGGAAGAAGCAGTGGTGACACCCGCTGACACTGGTCGTGGACCCTGGGGTTCACCCCACAAAGTCAGGTGCTTTGCTGCCATGTGCCTGATCATGCTGGTGGTGGTCAGGCTGGTAGTTTTGTCACCCCTGCTGATGCTGGCATGGCAGGTGGTACAAATGGCCTTTTTGGGGTTATCAGCAGAGTCTTTAAAAAAATTCCAGACTCTGAAAGACCTACAGGTTGTACTGGCAATGTCCCTCGTGTTGGTGTTACGGGGAACTGTTGCCTGCCTTCTGTGTGCGGCCACCACACTGCTTCTTCCTGCCTGTTGGGGTACTCTGCCTCCCTCACCCTGTGTGCTGCTGGCCTCGCTCTGCATGTCCTCCTGCCACGTTGGGTCAGTTACTAGATCATCCACCACCTCCTCCTCTTCCACTTGCGCACCACGATCCTCCTCCTCACTTCCTGGCAATTGTGTCTCGTCATCGTCCACCTCTTGTGACAAATTGACAGCGTCGACTTCCTGTGGCCGTGGCTGTTCAAATATTTGTGCATCGCTACATGGGATCACCTCTTCCACCACTTCAAGCGGAGCAGGTGAGGGGCACAAATCTGGAAATGGACCAGTGAACAGCTCTTCAGAGTGTCCAAGTGTGGGATCAGTTGCTGTCTGACGACACTCGGCATGGTGGGAGGAAGGAGCATCAGGGTGAGGAGGAGTATGCGGTCGAGACTCATGGCTACTAAGAGTTGACCGTGTGGAAGACAGACCGAAGGTGGTGGTGCCCAGGTAACTGGAAGTATTATCTGCTATCCAATTAATAACCTGTTCACACTGATCAGTTCGCAATACTGGTGTTGTTCTGTGCTTCCCTAGTAATTCGGTCAAGAAGTGGGAGCGAGAAGATGTGACTCTTAGTTGTGGCACATTTTCACCTTGGCCACGGCCCCGTCCTCTGCACGCACCATCACCCGAACGTCCAGTTCCACGTCCCTTGCCACACCTTGCTCATTGTAAAGGAAGTAAAATAGCTTACACTCGCACTATCAATGGAAAAACGGTAATAAAAAGTAGATTAGAACCGTGGAAGAGGAAAACCACAGTTCTATTTCTCTGGCCTACACTCGACTCTTTTAAACAATCTGAACAATCAGGGAGAAACTATTACTGTTTTTCTTTACGGAAAAAATACCAAAAGCTGAATAATAGAGATTTTTTACCGTGGAATGGCAAAACCACAGTTATTGTTTACTGGGGTATACCAGACAATTTTAAATAGATATATTTGCGGCTGAACAGTGAGCAACACATTCAAACTGGTTTTTTTTTAGGTAAAAATGGCCCAAAAGTGGATAATACAGTGGTTTGAACCGTGGAACTGCAAAACCACACTTCTATTTCTCGGGCCTACATCAGACTATTTTCAACAGATATATTTGTGTCTAAACCATCAGGAGACACTATTACTGTTTTTCTTTATGGCAAAAAATGCCAAAAGCAGGATAATACAGAGATTTGACCCGTGGAACTGCAAAACCACACTTCTATTTCTCGGGCCTACACCAGACTATTTTCAACAGATATATTTGTGTCTAAACAATCAGGAGACACTATTACTCTTTTTCTTTACGGCAAAAAATGACAAAAGCAGGATAATACAGAGATTTGACCCGTGAAACTGCAAAACCACAGTTCTATTTCTCGGGCCTACACCAGACTATTTTCAACAGATATATTTGTATCTGAAAAATCAGGGAGAGACTATTAGTTTTTTTTTTACCGCAAAAAATGACAAAAGCAGGATAATAGAGATTTTTTACAGTGGAACAGCAAAACCACAGTTATAATTTACTGGTGTATACCAGACTTTTTTAAATATATATATTTGCGGCTGAACAATGAGCGACACACTCAAACTGTTTTTTTTTTAGATACAAATGCCCCTAAAGTGGATAATACAGAGGTTTGAATCGTGGAACTGCAAAACCATACTTCTATTTCTCGGGCCTACACCAGACTATTTTCAACAGATATATTTGTGTCTGAAAAATCAGGGAGACACTATTAGTTTTTTTTATCGGCAAAAAATCCCAAAAGCAGGATAATAGAGAATTTTTACCGTGGAAAAACAAAACCACAGTTATAATTTACTGGTGTATACCAGACTTTTTAAAATATATATATTTGCGGCTGAATAGTGAGCGACGGACTCAAACTGTTTTTTTTTTAGATACAATGACCCAAAAGTGGATAATATAGAGGTTTGAACTGTGGAACTGCAAAACCACACTTCTGTGTCTGAGAAATCAGAGACACACTTTTTTTTTTTTTTTTTGGGGGGGGGGACACCAAAAGGTTAATAAGACGGGTATTTGTACAGTGTGAAGGAGGGAAAAAAAAGAGGATTTAGATGAAAAAAAAGGATTTTTCCTGGCCCCCGAGACCTGGAGCTAAGTCCAGCAATTTCAGCAACAGGAGCACACAGGACTGTAATGCAGCGTTTGCTGGTATAACCACTGCGTCTCCTAAACATTCTGCCTGCCTGTTATCTGGGATGGATATTAGTCCTGAGAAGGACTGTTTGTTTGATCTGGCAGCCTTTACAGACCCTACACTAACTATTTTGCAGTATATATCTCTCCCTAAATCAGCAGCGCTGTCCCTACACTGTCTGATTCCAGCCGTCTGTGTCCAAGATGGCGGCGCCCGGTTTTAAATACTCGAGGTGACGCTGTGCGGCCAGCCATTCAATGTAATGCCCACAACCAACATGGCTGCGGCATTACTGTAACTGGATGGCAATCCCTGCATGTTCATTGGCTCTGTAAAGAGCGGCAAACATGCAGGGCGGAGACCCGAGCTTCCGCCAGAGTAACCCGGAAATGCTCGGTGCTCGCCGAATATCCCGAGTAGCGTGATGCTCGGGCGAGTACTGAGCAGTGTCGAGCATGCTCGCTCAACACTATTAATAGACAGTTGAGGCTTTAACTGTACGATTCCCCAAAACTGCCACTTTTTATCTACTCCCTAAAATTCACAAGGACGCCCTCAACTCGCCAGGACGTCTGATCGTGTCAGGACTGGGCGGTTTGCGTGACCCTATTTGTCAATATATTGACAGCCACCTCCGCCCATTAGTGGAAGCTCTTCCGTCATACATTAAGGACACGACGGAAGTCCTCACGCGCGTTGATGGCGTCCTTGTGACAGATGGTATCCTTCTAGTTGCGGCCGATGTGGTGAGCCTCTATACGTGTATTAGTCATGATCTGGGCCTGTCAGCAGTCCGCCTCTTCCTTGGAGCCTCCGATCTGGACGGCCCTTCAAGTGAGTTTATCCTTGAGCTCCCCCACTTTGTCCACTGCCTTAACTATTTTTTATTTAAAGATACGGTGTATCTACAGAGGCGTGGCACGGCGATGGGGGCGGCCTGTGCTCCCTCGTTCGTCAACCTCTTCTTGCGTGCCTGGGAGAGGGACATATTTGGCGACGAGGGCGTACAGGGCACGGACCGCATCATGTCATGGCTCAGATACACTGATAACATCCTATTCTTTTGGCGGAGGGCGGTGGAGGAGCTTGACGATTTCATGTTGCGGCTTAACTCTAATAATCGTTCTATTAGGTTGACCTATTTGTATCATCACAAATGGATTGATTTCTTGGACATCACTTTGGAGGTAGATGATGACTATTCTATTCAGACTGATGTCTTTAGAAAACCCACCTCGGTCAACTCTTTAGTGCCCGCTGCCTCCGCACATTACTCTTCTACGATTCGGGCCATCCTAGTCGGACAGTTCCTTAGGATGAGGTGGATCTGCTCTACTGGCTCCAACTTTGAAAGACAGGCCTCAGACCTGGCAGAGCGCTTTAGGCAACGCGGCTATAGTAACCGCTGCATCGGCCGTGGCTATGCTAGGGCATGGAACACCTCCCGTAACCATCTGATCTCTCCTCCTCATGCAGTAAAATGGGGGACACCGGAGAGGATCCGCTACATCTCCACATTTAATCATAAGTGGGGAGCTATGCAGCGGATCCTCTCCCGTCACTGGAGCATCCTTGGTGCGGAGCCCTCCCTACGGGACTCCTTAGGGAGTTATCCACAAATGACACCTCGGTGAGCCAAAAACTTGGGCGATCTGCTGGTATCTAGCCACTACGTGCCTCCCTTGTCCAACCCTTTCGGGTTGGCCGTATGGAAAGGAACCCACCGTGCGGGACCCACGGTGGGTTCCTTTCCATACGGCCACTGTGCCGCCTGCATCAATTTCCTGCGCAGTATGTCATTCGCGTTCTCTGATGGCTCTCGGCAGTTCAGGATCCGCAATTATTTTTCTTGCGGCACAACCCATGTGATCTACTATGCCACATGTGGTTGTCACCTAATTTATGTGGGACTTACCACAAGAGAGCTAAGAATCAGAGTTTGTGAACATGTGCAGGACAATGGTGCGGCCTGGACTGTGGTCGATCCCCGTGAGCTAAAAACGCTGCCACATCACTTCAAGGGGGTCCACAACTGTGACCCTCGGATGCTAAAGGTTCGTGGTATTGATGTCATTCATCTGGGCTCGCGGGGTGGAAATGGTAGGCAACTCCTGGCCCAAAAAGAGGCCAGGTGCATTGTCACCTTGGATACCATGGCTCCGTGGGGCCTGAATGAGAATTTGGGGTTCTCGTCCTTTCTCTGAGATAGGGTATTCGATTATATGATGAGTTCTTTGTTCTCCTGCAGACCCTGTGCTATTGCTTTGGGGACCATGGCTATATGTTTTTGTAGCACCGCGAGGACTCGGCTGCTACAGGGGTATTGCACCTCAAACCAGAGGTGTGGTATTCCACTCCCGGGTAAGGATGGAGTGTGGGACCGAGCTCAGTTAGTTGCATGCACTACACTCATCCCATTTCCGGGGGACAGAACAACGGTACTCCCACCAGATAGATGTGCAGGTACGACAGCGTCTGTCCCTGGCTGGAGTGGGAGGGGGGGAGGAACATCCCAGTAGTGTAGGAGCAGTCAGGGGAGGGACTCTGGGCATAGGAAGGAGCCCATTGGGTGCTAGTCACCTGGGCTCGGGTGTCAGAGGGAGTATAAGAGGTGGGCACCATCTTTAGACAAGGTCCCGTTCAGAGGAGGGTCTGTTCAGAGAGGAGCTCAGCCAGAGAGGGCTGAGGGGGAGCTGTGGCTCCATCTGGGCCCAGCTCCAGAGCCAGGCCTGAAGCACAGAGAGGAGGAACAGAAACACCAAGAAAGGCACAGAGACGTAAGAATAGAGGGAACCCTGAGATCCCACAAGAGAACAAGTTAACGGGTGAAGGGTTGGCAGAAGAGGGTACCGGATCCCAAACTGGTAGAGGCTAAACATCCTTAGCGGCAGGAGCCGCGGTCGTGCCCTCTGTTACGCCACGCCCCTTGACCCTGAGCGCGGCAAAAGAGGAAGTGCCCCCGGCCTGGTCGCAGGGCCGAGTACCCCCGGGCGCCGCAGTCTCCACAGCGCCACCGTCCTGGTCGCAAGGCCGAGTACCCCCGGGCGCCGCCGTCTCCACAGTACCCTTCACCTTCAGAGTGCCACCGGCCTGGTCGCAAGGCCTGGTGAATCCGGGCGCCGCTGCCCCTCCAGTGCCCTCAACTTCCACAATGCTGCCACTGGGTGAAGATCTATTCGCACAGCACACTAGCCCGGACGGGCTGCCTTTCATTTGGCCACCGGAGTACGTCAACCCCCGACTCCGGAAGGAATGGCCTCTGTGTGAGCCTCTGATCCTGGCTCCGGCACCCGCCAAAATTGTTCCGCTCCCGCTGGAGGAGGCCCAATTTGCATGGGACCCCACCGGTGAAAACCTCATGGGGTTCACCCAAGAGACACGGGCGGCCGCAGCCCAACGTGAGGAGTGTTGCCGACAACAACTGGAAGTCTTTCAGAGGGAACAGCGAGAGAGGCGGGTCCGCGAGGAGCGGCTGCAGGTCCAAAGCGCGGAGCAGAAAAGCCGGACCCGACGAAACCGCCGTGCGGCCCACGGTCCCCGTGCCACCGGGACTGTAATAAAGTTTCAAATGGAGCACGGCTAGGGCTTTATCCGGGATCACAGAACCCCCGGCGATGTCTTTGTTACCCGCAGGGATGTTGAGAGCCACCTGCCGGAGGGACACCGAGGACGTGACCTCCACCCGGGTGATGAGGTCACCTTCACCCGGCATCAGTGTGCCAAAGGACCATACGCCCTTCACGTGCACCGGTTGACGGAGGAGTTGCAGTATGGGGAAGATCAAGAGGACCCGGACGGGTCTGAAGACTACCCTCAGGAGGAGACAAGGAGAGGACATCGCTACTAAAGGGGAGTAGCGTAAGCAAAGTACTGTAAATAAGTTACCCGTATGGGTATTCGATATGCTGCTAAGAGAAGTGTGGTCCCCGTTGGGACTAGTGTGGAACTGTTTAAAAGAACTGTTTCCTGTGTGCCCCTATCCCTTACCAGGCTGAGGACTGTGAGCAGCCATTCCCCTATCCCCACTGGCCGAGGACTGAGAGCGGCCATACCCTGTAAATAGTTGTGCTTCCTAAAGCGCCCCCTTCTGGTTTTATAAGGAACTGTTTTTTCTATTAGTGACTGTTGCACTTAACCCGGTCACAAGTTGCACCGTGGCCGGAAGAACAAGAACGTTTTATATAAAAGAGTTTTATATTGAAAATTTATACTGCTAAAATGATAATATAAGAAGTTACCCGTAACGTTATATTTTCTGATAATGTTTTTTATAATGTTTTATATGTTAGTGTGTACTTTAAAAATTTTGTATGTTTTGTTTTATTCTTTTACAGCCCGAGGACGTGCTGTGGTTTACCAGGGGGGAATGTAGCACCCCGAGGACTCGGCTGCTACAGGGGTATTGCACCTCAAACCAGAGGTGTGGTATTCCACTCCCGGGTAAGGATGGAGTGTGGGACCGAGCTCAGTTAGTTGCATGCACTACACTCATCCCATTTCCGGGGGACAGAACAACGGTACTCCCACCAGATAGATGTGCAGGTACGACAGCGTCTGTCCCTGGCTGGAGTGGGAGGGGGGGAGGAACATCCCAGTAGTGTAGGAGCAGTCAGGGGAGGGACTCTGGGCATAGGAAGGAGCCCATTGGGTGCTAGTCACCTGGGCTTGGGTGTCAGAGGGAGTATAAGAGGTGGGCACCATCTTTAGACAAGGTGCTGTTCAGAGGAGGGTCTGTTCAGAGAGGAGCTCAGCCAGAGAGGACTGAGGGGGAGCTGTGGCTCCGTCTGGGCCCAGCTCCAGAGCCAGGCCTGAAGCACAGAGAGGAGGAACAGAAACACCAAGAAAGGCCCAGAGACGTAAGAATAGAGGGAACCCTGAGATCCCACAAGAGAACAAGTTAACGGGTGAAGGGTTGGCAGAAGAGGGTACCGGATCCCAAACTGGTAGAGGCTAAACATCCTTAGCCAGGAACCGGAGGTCGTGGACAAGTTTTGGCGCGACCCCTCACCATATCCACCAGGAAGGCAAACTACGCATAGGGTCAGGGAAGCCGGGAAAGGTTTCGCCACCAAAAGACCCGAGGGAGCTGGACAAAGGTGGGTCCCTGGTGAGGACGGCCTGTAGGAAGGAATAGAGGGGAGCTTGGGACCACGCTCTGGAACTGCCTGGGGGTTGGCCGAGTCCCGCACCTGGTGGACGCAGCACGGCTCGGGTGGTCACTGCTGGCCGAAGTGACCGGAGCAACACCTGTGAATAAAAGCCTTGAAACTGCACCACACGTCTCTGAGCTTCCTTGCTGCACCATCACTACCACTATCTTCCACATCTACTGCCCTGAGGTCATACCCCAACCGTTGGGGGTTATACCATCCACGCTGCACATCCGTACCACCGGCCTCAGCGGACTGTCCTGCAGCGGCGGCTTCATAGCCGCATTCAACGGGTGGCGTAGTCGAACATTCTAACATCTACTGCTAAAGACTGCCGCTCAGTTTGACTCCCTGGGCACGGACCGGGTCACCACCACGAGACTACTACCCCCATCTGATCCGGCTCCGGGTAAGCCCCCGTGCGCGCGATGCCGCACGACACAGCAGGCCCAGGGGCGCGTCATTTTTATTTTTCATTTTTCTTGATTTTATTTGTTCTCATTCTTTGTACTCACTTCTTTTATATAGTGATTGAGCCTTAAGAACTGTCTACTCCATACCATCTGTAGAGACTAACTCTGTCTGCGGACCCCTTCCATCCTGACACCTGCAATAGATTGGATAGATGGTGTTGAATACGTATACATACAGTACATATATTATAGAGAAAGGAGCTGCATCCCCATCCTCCTGTACAGAGAAAGGAGCTCCATCCCCATCCTCCTGTATAGAGAAAGAAGCTGTATCTCCTTCCTCCTGTATAGAGAGAGGAGCTTTATCCCCATTCTCTTGTATATAGAGAGATGAGCTGCAACCCCATTATGCTGTATATACAGTATATATATATATATATATATATATAGAGAGAGAGAGAGAGAGAAGCTGCATTCCCATCCTCCTGTACATATAGAGAAGCTGCATCCCCATTCCTCCTTTATATAGAGAGAGGAGCTGCTTCCCCATCCTCATGTTCAAAGAGAGGAGTTGCTTCCCCATCCTCCTTTATAGAGAGAGGAGCTGCATCCTCATCATCCTGTATAGAGAGAGGTGCTGCTTCTCCATCCAACTGTACAGAGAGAGAATCTGCATCCCCATCCTACTGTACACTTGGACACTCGGGGCACGGGATAATGACTCTGAGACTTGGGGTATGGGATAATGTCGCTGACACTTGGGATACGGGATAATGACGCTGACACTTGGGGTATGGGATAATGACACTGACACTCGGGGTACGGGACAATGACGCTGACATTCAGGGTACAGGATAATGACGCTGACACTAGGGCTATGGAATAATGACGCTGACATATGGAATACGTGATAATGATGCTGACACTTGGGGTCCGGGATAAGGATGCTGACTCTCGGGGTATGGGATATTGACGCTGACACTCGAGGTATGGGATAATGAAGCTGACACTCGGGGTGCGGGATAATGATGCTGAGACACGGAGTTTGGGATCATGATGCTGACACACGGAGTATGGGATAATGATGCTGACTCAATAATAATAATAATAATAATTTTTTATAGCGCCAACATATTCCGCAGCACTTTACAAATTTTAGGGGGGACTTATACAAACAATACAGAATAAACATATCTCATATCGAAAGGAGTGAGGGCCCTGCTCGCAAGCTTACAGTCTATGAGGAAATGGGGGAGACACGAAAGGTAGAATGTACATATATTGTATAATGCAGCCTTGATATACTATATAGGATAAATAATACATGGACTGGTCGCCTGCCAGTATGTGTGCAGTCCTGACCAAGGCTATTATGTGCATGGTTGGTATGAACCTGAAATTGAAGAAGATTTTAATATGGGGGAAAACTGGGACGGACAACTGGGATGGACAGATAGTGTGTGGAGTAGATATGCCAGTCTAAAGAAATGGGTTTTAGGGTCCGCTTGAAACTGTGGGTATTGGGAATTCCAAAGAATTGGCGCAGCACGCGAGAAATCTTGGAGACGGGAGTGGGAAGTTCGGATTATGGAGGATTTTAGTTTTAAGTCACTGACAGAAAGGAGGGCACGTGTAGGGTGGTAGACTGAGACAAGGGAGGTGATGTAGGGGGGTACTGAAGCATGGAGCGCTTTGTGGGTAAGCGTGATAAGTTTAAATTGAACTCTATATTGGATGGGTAACCAATGCAATGACTGGCACAGGGAAGAGGCATCGGTGTAGTGGTTGGCGAGGAATATGATCCTGTCTGCTGCGTTAAGGACGGATTGGAGAGGGGAGAGTTTAGTAAGAGGGAGCCCGATAAGTAGAGAGTTGCAGTAGTCCAGATGAGAATGAATAAGAGCTACAGTTAGAGTTTTTGCTGAGTCAAAGGTGAGAAAAGTCCTGATTCTTGAGATGTTTTTGAGTTGTAGATGATATGAACGAGCGAGTGATTTGATGTGAGGAGTGAAGGAAAGATCTGAGTCAAAAATTACCCCAAGATAGCGGGCTTGTTGCTGGGGAGTAATGGTTGAGCCACAAACGGAAATGGCAATATCGGGCACAGGTAGGTTAGTGGAGGGAGGAAATACGAGTAGTTCAGTTTTTGACAGATTCAGTTTTAGACAGAGGGAGGACATAATGTTAGACACAGCAGAAAGACAATCACTGGTCTTTTGTAGTAATGCAGGGGTGATGTCCAGAGCAGAGGTGTATAATTGGGTGTCATCAGCATAGAGATGGTACTGAAAACCGAATCTGCTGATTGTTTGTCCAATGGGAGCGGTGTATTAGGAGAAAAGAAGGGGGCCTAGGACTGATCCTTGAGGAACCCCTACAGTAAGGGGAAGGAGAGAGGAGGAGGAGCCTGTGAAAGACACAGAGAAGGAGCGGTCAGAGAGGTAGGAGGAGAACCAGGAGAGAACAGTGTCCTTGAGGCCAATAGTGCGGAGCATTGTGAGGAGGAGCTGGTGATCCACAGTGTCGAATGCTGCAGAGAGATCCAGAAGAATCAGCAGGGAATAGTGACCATTAGATTTAGCTGTTAGATCATTAGAGACTTTAGTGAGGGCAGTTTCAGTAGAATGTAAAGAGCGGAAACCAGATTGTAAAGGGTCAAGAAGAGAGTTGTCTGAGAGATAGCGGATTAGACGGGAATGGACCAGGCGTTCCAGGAGTTTAGAGATAAAGGGAAGATTGGAAACCGGTCTGTAGTTGGCCGTGCAGTTCTGGTCAAGGGATGTTTTTTTAAGTAATGGATGTATGCTGGCGTGTTTAAAAGAAGAGGGAAAGATACCAGATGAGAGGGAGAGGTTGAAAATTTTAGTTAGGTGAGTGGTAACAGCAGGAGCAAGGGACTGAAGGAGATGTGAGGGAATAGGGTCACTGGTGCAGGTGGTAGGGCGAGAAGATGCAAGGAGCCTGATCACTTCATCTTCCGTAACTGGTTCGAAATCAGAAAGTGAGCAAGATACAATGTGGCGGGGGAGAGCATGCATAACGTTTGGGGATTGGGAGAAAATTTCCTGTCGGATATGGTCAATTTTTTCTTTCAAATAATTGGCCAGATCGTCTGCGCTGAGTCAGTGATCGGGGCCTGTGCTGTTTGATTGAGGAGATAATGAAACGTGTCAAAGAGTCGTTAAGGATTATTGGAAAGTGAGATTATGAGGTTGTGAAAGTAGGTTTGTTTGGAGAGGTGAAGCGCAGAGTTATATGTTTTCAGCATAAATTTATAATGGAGGAAATCTTCGGGCAGATTAGATTTTCTCCACAGCCTTTCAGCACACCTGGAACACCGCTGGAGAAGACGTGTTTGAGGTGTGTGCCAGGGTTGTCGCCGTCTATGCCGAATAACACTGTGTATAAATCACCTGCAGATTCATCCCGATCTAAGATGAACCGTGGCTGTCAGTGATATAACTGTACAGTGCTGTTACTGAACCCGGCAGCACTGAATTCTTGTTAGGTGATCAGCCAGGGGGACATATGCCCCTTTGCTCCCTGTCCCAGCCCCCTCCTGCTACCTGGTGAGCTCTAACAATAGGAAACTGTATTTGGCTTAGTAAATGTTCTTAATATAACTGCTGATGTATAAAACAGACACCATATGGATGTAAATATGGGAAATACAGATTGCAGACACCAGTCCTAATGAATCACTGGAATGTATTTTTTTTATTTTCTAGGTCCTCTACAGACCTTGCTTTTTCTTGGGAGAAAAAATTTCTGTGAATGTATACTTCCAGACTGAGCATCCTCTGTTCCTCAGTCTGAAGATAGCGCTGGATGACGCCTCCCCTGTATACAATGTATAGCTTTATAGCTCTATGTTCATGCCCTAAAGCGAACCAGTCATCAGAATTTTTCTAAGTAAACTTAGGCAGTGTCAGGTTGGCGCTGTTACACTGATTAAAATGATACCTGGGTTGATGAAATCCATCTTGTGGTTGTTTAATCTTTGATTTAATTTGGAGATAATGAGATGCTCGTGCTCCGGGGCAGGCCTGTGGGCGGGTCTATTTTGGTGCTCTGTTCTCATATTCATCCTTATGGGCTTAAATGACAGGTCACTGAAGCTTCAGTGACCTGCCTCCTATTGTAAATACTGCGCTTGTGAGTTCATATTGTGGTCTGTGAAAAAAAGCCCTGCATCATGAACTCAATGAGATCACCACGAGCATCATGAGAATTTTCTAACAGTGTTAGCGATGTTCTCACTGAAGTCACTGCAGTTCATCATTCCAGCTAGCAGTGAAGTGAGCCTAGGAACGCACCTTCAGTGACCGGCGGTACCCTCTATGATGTCACCGCTAGTCACTGAAGCTGTTCACGCAGCAGCTCATTGTCTCATGGTTTGCAGCCTGGACAGTAGCCTCATGCCACTGTTCTGATTGTAAACCAAATGTCACAGAGATGGATTGCGGCATGGGACAGTATGTCGGACAAGTAAGGGATATTGATGTTTTTTATTTTGATCTTTTTACAGGTGACAATGGCTTCAGGGGATTAGGTGTAAGGTGAGTATTTTTGTTGTTTATTATTTTCTGATCTTTACAGGGGACACAGACTTCAAAGGAATAGGTGTAAGGTGAGTATAAATCTGTTTTTTATTTTTAAATAAATGTGTAAAACAGAGCCTGAATAAAATCCTTTATTTGAAATAAAAGTTCACACTGTTTCTTTCCCAACTTTTACTATGGGGTTAGTAATGGTGGGGTCTTATAGACGCCTCTCCATTACTAACAAGTGGGCTTCATGTCAGCTGCCAATTCAAGGCTGAGATGAACCCCAACCCTATTACCCCACTTGCCACCACTTGCCATCTTACCAGGGCAAGTGGCATAAGCAGGAGCTAAGAGCCAGACTTGGCGAATCTTATTGATGTGCCATTTCTGGGGCCGATGAGGGCTGATGTTATTAGACTTGGAGGGGTCCGGTATCCATGGCCCCTTCCCTGACTATTAATGTCAGCTCACAGCTGTCTGTTTAGCCTTTGCTGGTTAGAATTTATAAGGGGACCCACATAAATTTTTTTCTGGGGTCCCCTTGTAATCTTGCCAGTAAACACTAATCAAACAGCTGTGAGTTGTTATTAATAGCCAGGGAACATGTTGGCCTAATGGCCCCTTCCCTGGCTAGTAAAATCAGCCTCCAGTGGTCGGCTTTCCCTCTGCTGGTTATGAAAATTACAAAGGAGCCTACGCCGTTTTTTTATTTATTTATTTAGTAGATACATCAAGTAGTGACAATAATACACGCAAAGCACTGATTATATAAATATCAAAGACATTTTTGTAGCTATCTCATATCTATCTATCTGTCTATCATCTGTTCTCCCTTCTGCAAGTCCTGTGTTGTTACATTTCTTGCATTTAAACTTTACAATTAAGTTGTTTAAATATAATCCGTTTTTTTCCTGGACAAAACACGGATGCTACATACGGACACACGGATGGCACACTGATGTCATACACGGACACATGGATAGCACACACACATGGACCACGGATCTCACCAGTACTGGTTTTGTCCTGTACAGGAATCACCAGGTCGTGCGATGGAGATCTGACATAGCGTATTCCCATTATTTTTGTTAGTCACAGCACACTCTCTTTATTAGGCGTCTTTCACACGTCCTGATATTTCCGGTACAGGAAAAAACCGTACCGGAGATATCCATGTCCATTTTTCGGTGTGTCCCTGTGTGGTATACGTGTGGCAACCATGTGCCGCATCATAATCACATGTTCCAGTGCCTGGGAATCAGCGGTACAGTTAGCACTATTCCCAAGAGTCGGGTGCTGGAGGCAAGCCTCATCATTGTCCCCTGCTTACGTTGAGATCAGCGCGAGCAGGGGACAATGTTGAGAGTTGTATTCTGTCCCCTCTGTCTACAACAATTGTAAAAATAAGAATAAAATAAAAAACACATTATACTCACCTTTACACCTAGTTCCCTGAAGCCATTGTCCCATGTAAGCAAACCAAAAATAGAAAAGAACAATATCCCTCACCTGTCCAAAGTTTAAATAATCCAGTGTCCCACGCAGTAATCCATCTGACCCACCTTTCTTCATAAGCGTGATTGGTGGCTTGAGGCGACCGCACATGCTGAGGAGCAGGGGAGAATGACTCTCTGCAGCGAGACTGCCCCTGAACTGTGCTGAACTCAGTGAGCAGTGTCCTGTCACTCAGTGAGCTCAGTGTCAGGGGCTCGTTCGCTGCATAGAGTCATTCTCCCCTCCTCCTCAGCATGTGCGGTCGCCTCAAGCCACCAATCACGCTTATGAAGAAATGTGGGTCAGATGGATTGCTGCGTGGGACACTGGATTATTTAAACTTCGGACAGGTGAGGGATATTGTTATTTTTATTTTTGGTTTGTTTACAGGGGAAAATTGCTTCAGGGAACTAGGTGTAAAGGTGAGTATAATGTGCTTTTTTATTTTATTCTTATTTTTACACTTGTTGGAGACAGTGAGGGCAGAATACAACTCTCAACAGTGTCTCCTGCTTGCGCTGGTCTCAGCGCAAGCAGAGGACAACAATGAGACTTGCCTCCAGCATCTGGCGCTGGTGAACAGCGCTAACTGTACCGCTGTTTCCCAGGTGCCGGCACGTGTCACATTGATGACACATGAATGTATGGGTCGTTTTGCGTACCGTGCGGTGTGTAAAAAACCGACATGTCAGCGTATTTTGCCCATGGACACAAAGTGCATGGAAACACACTGACATGCGCAGATCCATTAATTTGAATGGGTCTACGTGTTGATGGAGAAACCTATAGGAAAAGTTTTAGGAGAAACTCAAGAGGTTTCACACATTTGCCAGTTTTGATCAAATTAGGGAGTCGATCGATCGGAGACAAGAGAAACACAACCAATTCTGTCTGTGTCCCAGACTTATCTGAGTCTCAGATGCCTGGTTACAAGCTTTTATTACAAACCACAAAGAGAAGGAAAGTGTGAGTGGCTTACATTTCATTACCTAAAAAGGGAGATAAGTTTGGAAAAACAAAGTTATAAATTATGCATTCTGCTGCATTCCTTAGGATCTGGCTATATCTAGTTTACTACACTTTCAGAACAAAGGAAGGCTTTAATATATCTCTGTATCAGAGACAACACCCTGCTTTTATGAATAACACTTATAAAGCTAATATTAAAATACAAAATGATTAAAGATATATGAATTTTCTAAATAATAAAGCAAAACAAAGTATAAACATTTACCATAACAGAGAGTATATGTCTTCAGTATGTATGAAAACTGTCACCACACGTACTGCAGATACTGATGTGTGAATGAGGCCTTACATAAAGTCCTCTCCTGTTATATATAACATAACATGTATATTATATATGGAGCAGCATTTGACCAGAAGACCAGTCCATCAGCTCCTTCATTAGAAAAGGAGCTTTTCCATGCTCCATCAGCAGTCATTTCAGTTTTTATATAAAAAGAGAGATCAGTAGGTAACAAGGGAAGGTAATATTCGCAATGAAAGGAGACTATGTATACTTATACATAGTATATTATACTGTATATTGCCTGTGCATTCCCCACCTATCAAGCACAGGGAATATAATATACAGTAAATTATGTTCATTCTTTTTATTCATTCCTTTTCTTCATTCTCTTTACTACATCCCGAATTTTAGTACCAGTCCAGTCCTGATTTCACCCATCAGTCTGTAAGGCAGCCTGTAAGCAGTCTTATCAGTGATAATATTTTTAGTCGGATTTACATTCTTTCCTGCCCTAAAGCCTGTGCAGATCATTATTGCGCAACGAACTGAGCAACAATATACCCAAAACATGAAATTATAATCATGAAACATTGTATTGTGTATTATGTAGTAGAATAAAATGGCTTAAATTAACACTTCTGTATTTATGCATACAGGAAACAAGAAAAGGTAAAAGCGAACATGAAATTGGGAATGCCGTGCTGCCAAGCTGCCCCAGAGAGGCAAATGTGACTCTCCGCCATCTGGCCAAATTTCCATCTCAAATTAGTTTTAACTAAATCGTGTCCTTCTGCAGTGACTTTAGCACTCTCAGGAAATACAGTACCGACATCTAACAGTTTGTGAAATTTTGCTTTTTAAACCTAAAGGGAGGTCATTGCAAGGATAAAGAATGTTCATCTGTCACTATCTGTCATATCAAAGGCTTACACTGTTGAATGCCAGTTATGCAGAAGAGGCCGTTGGAATTATGAAAATAACAATGTTTATAATGCACTCCAAATCTTTATATGTAAAACCCCTTAGCCCTCCAAATACAACTACACAGACCCCTCTCTTCCCTCTCTGCACTGATCTCTGCAATCAGAGCAGGGAGGACAAAGCGTTCAGCCTCCATTTACAGTCTGTAGAGGACCCCAGATATGTAGCATTGGCTCTTCCATTGCCCTAAAGCAGGGATCCTAAAATGAAAGATTCTACTCAAGATCTCTAGTGATCCTTATATTAAACTATTGACTGCCTTAGGCCTCCAGGGATACTGAATTAACCTCTTCACTGCCGTAAAACCATGAACTATGCTGACAATCAGGGTTGGACTGGGGTGTCTGGGGCCCACAGGGGAAATTGACTCTAGGGGTCCACCCTACAGCTATATGCAAATACCAGTTAGCCGCTATCCCTGTTATAGTGAGCGACAGGTGGGATGTCTGACCACAGAAGCATTTGACGCGCCCCCAGGGCCTTGGGGCACTCGGCAGCCGGGCCTCTGGTTGCCGGGGGATATCACAGTGGCTGGCCCGGTCCGTGACCCAGGGCGGTCAGTGAAAAGGGGAACTTCTCTTATATGGGGTTTTGGGGATTTTTCGTGATGCCACCTGTGGTGTCTGGTGAGGATCACCAGCGCTGCAACAGTCCTCTGAGGCAGATGTTACTGCAGCAAATGATGGGACAGCTCCCCACAGGTGGAGCAGGCCTCAGGGCAGTGTAGGTAAGGATGGAGGAGGTGCGCTGGGCTTTGTAGTGCAGGGAGGGAAAAGGTACCGGCGAAATGAAGGAGCGGAGGCAGTTCAGTGCAGTCATCCGAGTTTACTCACAGTTCCGTACAAGTTCCTCAGGCGCACAGTACTGGTGCAGTCCTCCCGCGTCGCACTGCGTTCACCGGGCAGGGGTTCAGTCCTTCCTCAGGCAGCTCGGGTGTACCTGGCAGAACCCCACTTTCAAATGTACATTCCTAGACCGACTTCACGCTGGGTCTTTACTCCCTCCTGCCCTGTGCTTCTCACTGTGAATCCTATTCAGGTGCTGCGAGGTCCCCCCTGTCCGTCGGAGTTGCTCAGACCTGCTCGATCTTACTGGGATTGTAGCGAGAGTTTGGCTCCTGCTATAGAAGACAGAAGCCTCCGGTATTTTCCTGCCGAGGCTTGAAGCGGCACTACAGGGCCAGGGGCTGGTCCCCTTCTTGCAGCCTAGATCCTCCTGACACCTGGCAGGTTCGGGGCGTACGGGTGCTACCGGCACTCGCCGTACTCCCTAGGATCCCTTCTGAAGATCGGAGCCTACTCCCTGCTCCTCTCCTGGGCCTCAGTCCTGGGCCCTCGTAGTGGAGCAGAGCTCCTAGAGAGACTCTGCTCCCTGACTGTACTGAAACTACTAGACTCTCTGTTCTCCCTCACCCTAAGATGGCTTCCCTATTTTATATCTTTACTGTATGAGTGCTCCCATGAACTACTTCCTCCAGCCACACCCACTACTGGTTCCCCCTAACTTTGGGTTCCCCCCACCCCAGCCAGGGTCAGCGCTCAGCAGAAAACTACATTGCGTCTTGCCCCTCCTGCCGGCCTGGGGTAGTGTAGTGTTGGATGCAGGTGTTGGGGTTCCGTGCAGCACTCCCTCCTTACCTGAGTGAAGGGAGGCACCACACCTCTGAGTGAGGTGCAGTACCTCTGTGGCGACTGAACCATCAAGGGTGCCACATATTCATTCTCTTTGGGGCTTCCAGAACAAAACAAGAGCAGCGCTCGCAGCCATGGATGGAATGAAAGGATCAGTGGTTAAGTCTCACATGCCCTTTCGCTTAGTGAGCCCAAACGACTCTCGCAGCTCTATGTCATTCGCAGAGTGTACACAGTGATGTTTAAAATAGGTCTTAGAACTGATTTTGGATGCTTGAGGTGTGCTCAACAGGAAGCAGGGATATTGCACATGTTATGGTCATGCCCGCGTTTACACACATATTGGGGAGCAGTTTTGGGCTATATAGAGTCAGCCTATGGGTGCGTTGTGACTAGTAACCCTCTGACCTGCATACTGGAATATGTAGACGAGCTGAGAACTGTTGAGACTGGGAAACTTGCCATAGAGCGATTGCTATACATGGCTAGAAAACTGATTGCTAAAAACTGGATTTCTGCAACTGCCCCGACAGGCAGAGAGTTTATTAAACAAATTGAGTCCCTTATATCATTGGAAAAAGGGGTAGGCCTCAAAAGGGATAGAAGTAAATATTTTGATAAACTATGGGGTCCCCGGCTTGGAGACAACCAGTTATCAGCCTCGATTGGGTTCACATCTTGTTAGATGTGTACCAGTTGTTATGGAATCACTACACATTGTGTTAACAAATGCCAAACGGCTCTGTGCCTTTCGACTTGGCTGGTCTTGATCGGCCTCATTTATTCTGTTTTGTGTGGACATATAACTACGATATGGTATTCTGAATAACATATGTTGGGGGGAGTTTCAGGGTATGGGGGAGGGGGTTAAACACATTGGTTGAGAATGCCATTTGTATATGTGCAACTGTTATAAATAATGATGAGCGAGCATGCTCGCTACTGCTCGGTGCTTGCCCGAGCATCTCACTGATCGAGATGCTCAGCGCTCGCCGAGTATTTCCTGGTTGCTCGGGTGGGAACTCGGGTCCCCTCCCTGCATGTTTGGCGCTCTTTAGAGCGCCAATGAACATGCAGGGATTGCCTGCCATGCACTGTAATGCCGTAGCCATGTTGGTTGTGGGCATTACAGTGATTGGCTGGCCGCACACAGCGTCATCAGGTCTATATCAGACCTGGCGCCGCCATGCTCGTCACAGTCACTCCGGAATCAGACAGTGTAGGGAGAGGTGCTGCTGCGTCAGGGAGAGATTTGCATGTGTATTAGGTAGTGTAGGGAGAAAAACCGCACATTACACATATCCATCTTAACAAACAGTGCTTCTGAGGACTAATCCAGCTGCAGAGATATCAGGCAGGCAGGGTGTATAGGCAGGGAGTGTATAAATCAGACTGCAGAGCATATAGCACAAGAGGCTCCATTCTAATTCTGCCTTCTGCTGTTGTTAGATATTTCTATACAAAGGTCCAGGTCTCAGGGGCCAGGAATACTTTTCTTTGGATCTTAATCCTCATTATTTGCTTAAAAAGCAATCTAGAGAACATCGTTTTTCTGCGCCATTTGCTTGTTGGCACTGCAGAATACAGCCAGGTCCTTTCCATATTACAGCGCTAGAAATCGTGCTATTTTAAACCGTGCTTTCTCCGTCAAACGGATCACATATATACGTTGTCAGAAAATACTGCCATTTCTGGCCTCCATTAAAAATTTCCTTTAGTGTATCAATGAAGCAATTCACAGCAGTTTGCTGTTCAAACTACTTACCTACAGGCCAGGTATTTAAAACTCTGTTTTCTCCGTCACACGGATCACATATAAGTTCACTCCAAACTCATTTGTAGTGAGCGTGGAAGATACTGTCCTCCATTTAAAATGGGCAAGGCACGGGAAACTGGACGTGATGGTAATGGTGCATGCAGAGGTTGAGGACAAGGCCGTGGGCAAGCGAAATTGTGCCACAACAAACACCCACATCTTCTCGCCTGATCTTCCTGTCCCAATTTCTAGGGGACCGCAGCACACCACTGTTGAACCCAGAGCAGTGTCAAAAGGTTGTTGGTTGGATAGCGGATAATGCTTCCAGTCACTTTGCCACCACCACCACCAACACCCTGTCATTCCACAAGGTCAAGACTCAGTATCCGTGAGTCTGGACCGCATATTCCTCACCCTGATCCTCCTTCCTCCCACCATGCCGAGTACCCAGAGACAACTGATCCCACACTTGGACACTCTGAAGAGCTGTTCACTTTTCTATTTACAGATTTGGGCCTCTCGCCCGGTCCACTTGAAGCGGGACAAGAGGAGATCACGTGTAGCGATGCCCAAATATTTGAGCAGCCACGGTCACACGAAGGCGACGGTGGGAAAGTGTCACAAGAGGTGTACGATGATGAGACACAATTGCCAGAAAGTCAGGAGGAGGACCAGGGTGCGGAAGTGGAAGATGAGGTGGTGGATGATATAGTAACTGACCCAACCTGGCAGGAGGACATGCAGAGTGAGGACAGGAGCACACAGGGGGAGGGAGGCAGAGCACCCCAACAGGCAGGAAGAAGCAGTGTGGTGGCCGCAGACAGAAGGCAGGCAACCGTTCCCCGTAACACCAACACGAAGGAAGTTGCCAGTACAACTGTTAGGTCATCGCGAGTCTGGTCGTTTTTTAAAGACTCTGCCGATAACCCCAAAAAGGCCATTTGCACCACCTGCCAGGCCAGCATCAGCGAGGGTGGCAAAACTACCAGCCTGACCACCACCAGCATGATCAGGCACATGGCAGCAAAGCACCCGACTTTGTGGGCCGAACCCCAGGGTCCAGTAACAGTGTCTGCGGGTGTCACCATTGCTTCTTCCGCTGTTGTGCATGCAAGCCAATCCCCTGTCCATGGTGCATGCGAAGACGCCTCCTGCCCTGCACCTGTCGTTGCACACTCTCAAGTAGCAGCATCAGGAAGCACGTCCATGTCCTTGTCCCAGCGCAGCGTTCAGTTGTCCATACCCCAGTCCTTGGAACGCAAGCGCAAATATGCAGCTAACGACCCACAGGCCTCACTAGTAAATTCTCACATTTCACGACTGTTGTGCTCGAAATGTTGCCTTTTAGGCTCATGGAGATGGAAGCATTCCGCAGCCTGATGGCGGCGGCCATCCCTCGGTACTCGGTCCCCAGCCGCCACTATTTCTCCTGGTGTGCCGTCCCCGCATTACACAAGCACGTGTCCCAAAACATTAGCCGTGCCCTCAACAATGCAGTTACCGGTAAAGTCCACCTAACCACGGACACATGGACAAGTGCTTGTGGGCAGGGATGGTACATCTCACTGACGGCACACTGGGTTAACATAGTGGAAGCCGGGACCCAGTCGGACCTTGGTACGGAACACGTCCTCCCAACGCCAAGGATTGAGGGCCCTAGCTCAATCAGGGTTGCCCCCACGGTCTACAGCTCCTGCACCTCATCCTCCTCTGCATCCTCCTCCTCTTCAGCCTCCATCTCTGAAATTACCACATCAGTCACAAGCTGGAAGCACTGCAGCACTGCCTCGGCCAAGTGGCAACAGGCTGTGCTGAAGCTAATATGCTTAGGTGACAAACCGCACAATGCTGAAGAGTTGTGGACAGCTCTGAAAGAGCAGGAAGATCTGTGGCTCACACTGCTGAACCTACAGCCAGGCATGGTCGTGTGTGACAATGGCCAGAACCTGGTGGCAGCTCTGAGGCGAGGCGAGCTCACACACGTACCATAACTGGCCCATGTGCTTAACCTCGTGGTTCAGCAGTTTCTCAAATAATACCCAGAGCTGCCAGATCTGCTTGTTAAAGTACGCTGCCTGTGTGCCCATTTTAGAAAGTCAGCTACAGCTTTCGTTGCCCTTGCAGTGTTTCAGCAGCGTTTGCAACTTCTGGATCACAGACTGGTGTGTGATGCCCCCACGCATTGGAACTCTACACTGCAGATGTTGGGAAGGATTTGTGAGCAGAAGAGGGCAGTTGTTGAGTACCAACATCAACAAGGCCGTCAGTATTCAGTTCAGACTCCACACATAAGACCTCAGGAGTGGACATGGATGTCAGACATATGTTCCATCCTCCAAAACTTTGAGGACTCCACCAAGATGGTGAGTGGCAATGATGCCATAATTAGCGTCACCATCCCACTTCTCTGTCTTCTGAATCGCTCTCTGCTCACAATTAAAGAGGATGCTTTGCAGGCGGAGCACGATGAGATGGAGTAAGGAACCATAAAGGGTGATTACACACAGCCAAGCCTCATCTCATCCCAACGTAGATTGGGTGGCAATGATGAAGAGGAGGAGGAGGAGGAAGGACAGGAGCTAGTTTCATGCACTATAGATGGTACTACCTGCACAGCTGTCATACCATCTGTTCAGCGTGGGTGGCCATAGGACAGAGAGGAGGAGGAGGAGAGCATGGTCAGTCATCCTCTTGGTGAGGACACGGAAGCCTTGCCTGTTAGTAGTCTGGCACACATGACTGAGTTTATGTAACGCTGCCTTTCCCATGACCCTTGCGTTCTCAAAATTTTGGGTGATGGTCATTACTGGTTGGTGACACTTCTAGACCCACGCTACAAGGAGAACTTTATATCTCTTATTCCTGAGGCGGACAGGTCTACAAAAACGGGGCAGTACCAGAAGGCCCTTGTTGCGGAACTATTAAAAAAATTCCCATCTGAAAACGCTGGAGGCAGAGGGCACACTTCTTTGGACAACCAAGGAGTACAGGCAAGAGAGACACAAGTTCAATCCAGCAGAGGCAGGGGAACACTGTCAAAGTTCTGGGAGAGTTTTCTCAGACCCTCCCATCACACAGGCCCTGAGGCGCGGGGTACTCTCATAAGGAGTGCAAAGTTTGGGAAGATGCTGAGGGTGTACCTTGCCGACTGTACCAAAATCCTCCATGATTCCGTTGTGCCTTATAATTATTGGGTATCCAAGCTGGATACGTGGAATGAACTGGCTCTCTATGCCTTGGAGGTCCTGGCCTGCCTTGCCACCAGTGTTTTATCAGAGCGGGTTTTTAGTGCCGCTGGTGGAATTATAACTGCTAAGCACATCCGCCTGTCAACTGAAAATGCTGACAGGCTGACTCTTATAAAAATGAACAAGGGCTGGATTGGGCCAGACTTCTCAACACCACCGAATAATAGCAGCGTAACATAAACTCAAATCCAGTGTCTTTTCTTGGGAGGTGTATGCACCTTTTCACACCCACACATGGGTATATTCTTCCTGATTTTGGCGATTTGCTCTTGTCCTCCTCCTTCTCCTCATCCTCCACCACCATACCACCAGGGTGACCGTGGTCTGTGATGCAACACCCACATAATTTTTTAAAAGGGTGTTTATGATGCCCATAAAAAATATTTTTTATACAGTATGTTCATGTATACCCCCCAGTGGTAAATGTTTGTCAGCCCATACACTTAGTGCATGTGCATTACAAGTATAGGAGGCCCGCTCCTTTCTAATGGGAACATTTTTTTATGAGGCCCTCCTCCACGCCAAGGGGCATTGAAGTGCCTCCAAATTTTTGGCAGCCCTTGCATTCACTGCATAGGCCAACACTCTAGGAGACTCTCTCCTTTCTAATGGGAATTTGTCGTTACTGTGGCCCTGCTCTATGTGTCTTTAAATTCTTAGTGGGGTTTTTCCTAAATTTGGTCAGCCATTGGACTCACTGCATACCCTATAACTGTATAGCAGACCCTCTCCTTTCTAATGGGAACATGTCGTACTTGTTACTGTGGCCCTGCTCTGTGTGTCTTTAAATTCTTAGTGTGGTCTTTCCTAAAATTGGTCAGCCGTTGGACTCACTGCATACCCTATAACTGTATAGCAGACTCTCTCCTTTCTAATGGGAACATGTCGTACCTTGCTACTGTGGCCCTGCTCTATGTGTCTTTAAATTCTTAGTGGGGTTTTTCCTAAAATTGGTCAGCCGTTGGACTCACTGCATACCCTATAACTGTATAGCAGACCCTCTCCTTTCTAATGGGAAAATGTCGTACTTGTTACTGTGACCCTGCTCTGTGTGTCTTTAAATTCCTAGTGGGGTTTTTCCCAAATTTTAGCAGCCCTTGCAGTCACAGCATGGGCATTACCACTATTTACTGAGACCCTCCTCTATGTCTCTTCAAAGGGGTATTAGGTTGCGTTCAAATTTTTGGCAGCCCTTGCAGTTACTGGATACGCAATAACAGTATAGGAGACCCACTTGTTAATAATGGGAACAACAAAGCATAGCCGGTTGATGGCTCTCTAACAATAGCGAGGGCCGACTGCTGGCCTTTTAAGAATAGTAAGGGCCGTCTTATGTCCCTTTAAAAATAGGTTTTATGACTTTCAGAGTCCCTCCATCATAAATAAAACAGGATGTGTCTGATGATGTGTCACACACCACATTGCTAGATAAGGATGTAAAATGTTAAAATGACATTTCCCGGTGAATGCATTTGTCTTAAAAAATAACGTAAAAAAAACAAAACA
The DNA here is from genome assembly GCF_046119375.1 of Phyllobates terribilis. Classification (NCBI taxonomy): domain Eukaryota; kingdom Metazoa; phylum Chordata; class Amphibia; order Anura; family Dendrobatidae; genus Phyllobates; species Phyllobates terribilis. Next base: position 265,714,084 of record NW_027362764.1, on the reverse strand, counting down.
ATAGGATCTTTCTTTAGTATAAAAAACCTCATCATCAGTTTAACCTCAATGTAATCACATTGTTCAGCTCATGCACCTCCTCCTTCATCTCCGAAATGACCACATCAGTCACAAGCTGACAGCACTGCAGCACTGCCTTGGCCAAGCGGCAACAGGCTGGGCTGAAGATAACATGCTTAATTGACAAACCGCCCAGCGCTGCAGAGTTGTAGAAAGCTGTAACACAGCAGCCTGATCTGTGGCTCTCACCGCTGAACATACAGCCAGGCATGGTCGTGTGTGACAATGGGCGGAACCTGATGACGAAGAAATGACAGCCGGAGTAGATACGGTTTCCCTCTATGCCAGTCCTTTCACCAAGCTAAATGCAACTCTCTGCAAAAAAAGTTGTGGACTGGCTCCGTACCTTCCCAGGCCACATTCACCTGTCCACGTGTTTGTGGTTAGGCGGTCCTTCCCAGTAAGTGCACTGGGTAGGGCACGGGTAATGTTGTGGGACCCGTGCTTGTGAAAGGCCGAGACGATACCGGGAGAAATAGTCGCGGCTTGGGACCGAGTATGGACACCTGACCGCTGCCGGCATGAGGTTATGAAAAGCTTCTGCCTCCACGAGCTTAAAAGGCTGTTACGGATCTGGGTGGTGGAACCTCTGTGCTGCGGTGCAAGGAGGGACCAGAGGGGCGTAACTAGGTATCAACTCGGACTGACCAAGGTCGCACGGCGGCTCAATCGACTCCGTGAACCAGGGAAGGACCGAGCAGAGGGACCAGGTGCTACTCTGGCCCAGTCCTTGTATGAGAGCAGGTGACTCCCACGGGTAACTGGCAGGAGCCTCCAGGTAGGCTGGCTGATAGGCACGGCAGGTAACTGGTAGGAGCCTCCAGGTAGGCTGACAGGTAGGCAAGGCAGGTAACAGGTACATTCTCCGGGTAGGCAGGCAAGCCTGGCCCAAAGACAGACTGGCGGCTTAGGACCGTAGGCAGACCGTTGGGCTGGAGAATGAACTTGGCTGGCAGAGACAGGTAGTCAGGCTGGCTGACTGGACTGGTAGTCAGGCTGGCGGACTGGACTGGTAGTCAAGCTGGCGGACTGGACTGGTAGTCTGGCTGGTGGACTGGACTGGTAGTCAGGCTGGCGGACTGGACTGGTAGTCAGGCTGGCGGACTGGACTGGTAGTCAGGCTGGCGGACAGGACTGGTAGTCAGACTAGCAGCGGGACTTGAGGCCATAGACAGACTGGCGGACTGGACTGTAGACAGACTGTCGGGCTGGAGAGTAGACATGCTGGCGGACTGGACTTGTAGTCAGGCTGGTGGAATGGACTTGTAGTCAGGCTGGCGGACTGGACTTGTAGTCAGGCTGGCGGACTGGACTTGTAGTCAGGCTGGCGGACTGGACTTGTAGTCAGGCTGGTGGGCTGGACTTGTAGTCAGGCTGGCGGGCTGGACTTGTAGTCATGCTGATGGGCTGAACTGGTAGTCAGGCTGGCGGGCTGGACTGGTAGTCAGGCTAGCAACGGGACCTGAGGGCTGAAGCAGAGTTTAGAACACAAAGCTACAACCTTGCACGGGCACCTCCATTTTGGAGGAGGTGCCTTTTATATGAGAGGTCCTCCGACCATTGGCTGGGGACTCCTTAGGACGGGGCACGCGACCCCTTTAAGAGGGAGGGAGCGCGCGCCCTAAGCACAGTGCCCGGGAAGCGACGCGCGCCGGCAGCAGCAGCAGGAGAGCCGGAAGATGCCGGGCCAGAAGCGCGGTGGTAAGTGGGACGGCGTCTCTGCCTGTCAGGGGGCAGAGACGCCGATGCTACAGTACCCCCCCCTCCTTTACGCCTCCTCTTTTTTAGGCCTGAAAGAAATTTTTTAAGGAGAAGCGGGGCTTGAATGTTCTCCCTGGGTTCCCAAGTACTCTCCTCTGGGACAAACCCCTACAGTGTAGAGTGTACAGGTAATACAGTCATCACCAGTGATATTATACACAGGAGCTCTGTTTATAGTGCACAGGTAATACAGTGATCACCAGTGACATTATACACAGGAGCTCTGTATACAGTGTAGAGTGTACAGGTAATACAGTCATCACCAGTGATATTATACACAGGAGCTCTGTTTATAGTGCACAGGTAATACAGTGATCACCAGTGACATTATACACAGAAGCTCTGCATATAGTTTAAGTGTACTGGTAACACAGGGATCACCAGTTACATTATACAAAGGAGCTCGGTATATAGTGTGCGTGTACATGTAATACACTGACTCACCAGTGACATCTCTAGGTGAAGTCCATCTTCGCTTTTCTTGTTGGCACAGATCGCCTTTACTTCTTCCATCCAGGATTCGCCTCTGCAGAAAATAACACACAGTTATCAATAGGTGATTGCTTCTAGAGCACATTCCCAACTTTTTCCCCAACTTCTACACTATGAATAGATGAATAAAAAAAATGACGCAGTGCCACCCTGCACAGTAACACGCCAGTTACAGTAGTAATAATGTCCCTAATTGGACCCTAAAAAGTAATTATATTCCCTACTTGCCACCATAAACTAATAATGTACGTTCCTCAATCTGGCCCCCAAACAGTAATTAAATACCTTATCCTGGCCCCCTTTATTTAATAATGTGCCCCAGCTTGGCCCCCTATGTCTCTTGTCCAGCCTAGCCCCCATATCTGCATCCTGGCACCCAGATAAAAATCCTGGTCCCCATATGTGCATCCTGACCCCCATATGTCCCTTGTCCTGCCCCCCCCATATATCCATCCTGGCCCCCATATGTTCTTTGTCCTAGCCTCCCCCGTACAGCCACCCTGGCCCCCATATGTCCTTTGTCCTGGCCTCCCCATAGAGCCACCCTGGCCCCCATATGTCCATTGTCTTGGCCCCCATATATCCAGCCTGGCCTCCATATCCCTTGTCCTGCCCCCCCACCATATAGCCATCCTGGCTCCCATGTCCCTTGTCCTGCCCCCCATATATCCATGCTGGGCCCCATATCCCTTGTCCTGTCCCCACATATAACCATCCTGGCCCCCCATCTATCAATGCTGGCCCTCATGTCCCTTGTCCTGCCCCCCACATATTCATGCTAGGCCCCATATCCCTTGTCCTGGCCCCACATATAGCTATCCTGCCCCCCCCCATATATCCATGGTAGCACCCATGTTCCTTATTCTGCCCCCCATATATCCATGCTGGGCCCCATATCCCTTGTCTTGCCCCCACATATAGCTATCCTGGCTCTGCCATATATCCACGCTGGCCCCCATATCCCTTGTCCTGCCCCCATATATAGCTATCCTGCCTGCCACATATATCAATGCTAGCTCCCATATCCCTTGTCCTGCCCCCCCACATATCCATGCTGGCCCCTATATCCCTTGTCCTGCCTCCACATATAGCTATCCTGCCCCCCTATATATCCATGCTGGCCCCCATATCCCTTGTCCTGCCCCCCATAAATCCATGCAGGTCCCCATAGCCTTTGTACTGCCCCCACATATAGCAATCCTGCCCCCCATATATTCATGCTGGCCTCATATCCATTGTCCTGAACCTTCATATAGCCATCCTGCCCCCTTACATATATCCATGCTGGCCCATGTCCCCTGTCCTGCCCCTTCATATAGCAATCCTGCCCCCTTACATATGTCCATGCTGACCCATTTCCCCTGTCCTGCCCCTTCATATAGCCATCCTGCCCCCTTACATATATCCATGCTGGCCCCATATACATTTTCCTGAACCTTCATATAGCCATCCTGCCCCCTTCCATATATCCATGCTGGCCCCATATCCATTGTCCTTAACCTTCATATAGCCATCCTGTCCCCTTCCATATATCCATGCTGGCCACATATCCATTGTCCTGAACCTTCATATAGCCATCCTGCCCCCTTACATATATCCATGCTGACCCATGTCCCCTGTCCTGCCCCTTCATATAGCCATCCTGCCCTCTTCCATATGTGGTGCCCCTGAGGGTTCAGTCACCACAGAGGTTCTGCACCTCACCCAGAGGTGTGGTGTCTCCTTCTCTCAGGTAAGGAGGGAGTGCTGCCCGGAACCCCAACACCTGCATCCAACACTACACTGCTCCAGGCCGGCTGGAGGGGCAAGAGAAGTATGCGCAGTGCTGAGCCCTGTCCCTGGCTGGAGTGGGGGGAACCCAAAGGTAGGGGAAACCAGTAGTGTATGTGGGTGGAGGAAGCAGTTTAGGGGAGCACCATAGTAGTAGGTATATAAAGGGAAGCCATTTTAGGGTGGCAGAACAGAATGAGCAGTCAGTGAGAGGAGAGAGTGAAGACAGTCAAGGAGCAGAGTCTCTTTAGTAGGGCCCAGTCCTAAAGGCCCAAGAGGGGAGCAGAGGAGTAGGCTCCATTCAAGTAAAGGGATCCAAAGGGGTACGGCGAGTGCAGGACGGCACCCGTACGCCCCAAATCTGCCAGAAGACAGAGGGATCGTAGGCTGCAAGAAGGGGACCGGCCCCTGGACCATCCGTGTTACTCCAGGTCTCGGCTGGAAAAAACGGAGGCTTCTGGCTTTCATAGTCCATTTGCCAAAGCCTCATTCTAATCTCCGTGAGGGTCAAGCAGGTCGGGGAACTCCAGTTAGACAGGAGGGACTTCAGAGCACTCGAACGGGACTGAGAGTGGGGAAGCGCAGGGCAGAAGGGAGAAGATCCAGCGTGAAGACAGTCTACAGAGGAACATAAGAAAGCGGTGTTCCGTCAGGTGCTCCTAAATTACCTGAGGAAGAGCTGAACCCCCGTTCTGGCGAATGCAGTGCGACGTGGGAGGCTGTAAGCTGGACAGTACAACCTGAGGAACTTAACAACTGTGAGTAAAGACTCGGATGACTGCACCGCACTGCCTCCATCCATTATCTCAGCTGCGCCATCTTCCCCCTACACTACAACGCCCAGCATTACCACCATCAAACTCCACACTGTCCCGGGGGCCCGCTCCACCTGTGGGGAGCAGAAACATCCCAGCTGCCATCCCATCACCCCCCGGAGGTCTGCAGCAGCGCTGGTAATCCTTACCAGGTACCACAGATGGCGTCACAAACTATTTATCTTATTTTTCCTATCCAAGTTACAAATTCCCCTTTTTGGTTGACCGCCCTGGGCCACGGATCGGGCCAGCCACCGTGATATCCCCCACAAGCATCTATCGGCCCGGCTGCCGAGTACTCCATTGCCCCGGGGGCGCGTCAACTTCTGGTGTCACGAACAGGATTTCAGGCCCGTTGCAACGAACAGGATACGTGACCAACCCGTTATCAGCGGGTATTATGTGCCAAAGAAACTGTTTTTCTACATTGAATGTGGCGCCCGCCCCAGAAGAACGGGCGCCATTATGTGCGTGATCAAAAACAACAATATGGAACCTCCCATCGTGGGCCGGGTCCCAGAATGGCGCCAAAAGCACACCCTGCCCCTTGCAACAGTGACTGTCCACATAGATGTGTCTGTCAAGGCAGGGAGGACGTCACAAGGAGTGACCGATAGCAGACTGCCATGGGACCGCCCCCGAAAGGGAAGAGGAGGAGGAGAGAAAGAATGGAGACAGGATGTGGTCTTAACCAGTCTAGACAGACCGCACCCGGCAGCCAGCATGGACGGAAGCAAGGTTCCAGCCTCCGCCTCTGGCCTGCTGCAACAAGTGACCCCCCTGACCCTGGAGGGGGAATCCAGTAAATTGTCCCCAGAGGATGCGGAATTCCACCAAAGTGAGATTCTGGAGCTGATCCAGCAAGTGGAACGGGCCCAGCAAGCAGCGGTTACCAGGTGGAGGAACGAGCTGCTGGAGAAATTAGCAGCACGGCGGAGAACAGCACTGGATGCCAGCAGCGGCACCCCAGCCCCGGCGGAGCCCGCTGAATACCAGGAGGCCTTGTGCAGCACAGGAGCAGGTAAGAAGAAATCCCCTTTCCCGGGCGCTGCAAGCGCCGACCTGCTCCTGGGCCTCCTACACCAGCACTCCCCATACCCCGCCATGCCCTCCCTGGAGCAGCTGCTCAGCCCGGAACCTCCACCCCCTGGGGCTGATCCTGAGGACCTTTTGCTTGGTGCCCTCTCGGAACCTCCACTCCCGGGCGCTGAAGCCAGGAACCTCCTGCTAGGTTCCCTTCCGGAGCCTCCACCTCCGGCACCCGAGTGGGTGTATGGCGCGCCGGCCTTTGATTGGTCCGCCCGGTTCGAGGACCAGCAGCCGTGCCCGCTACTCCTGACACCAACGCCCCCGGTTGCCTGCCCCAGCGGAGAAGAATTTAGTTGGAACAACCAGAGGGAGGACCTGATGGGGTTCCAGCAGGAGACCCAGGCCGAAGCCCTGCAGAGGAAGGAGTTCTGCAGGCGGGAGCTCCAGCAGCTGGAAAAGGAGTGGTGCGCTCGGCGGGCGCGGTGTGAGTGACTAGAGGCCCGGATCAAGGCCGCAAAGGCTCAGGCCCGGCAGGCGGAGTCTGCCCACCCCAGCCCCCGTGAAGAAGGACTCATGGTGAAGTTTGACCTGAAGGCTGGGTGGGGCTTCATCCGAGATCCCAACTTCGCCAGGGACATTTTTGTGAACCGGCGGGATGTTGAACCCGAGCTGGAACAGGGCCATCCCGACCGGAATCTGTACGCCGGTGACCGTGTCACTTACACTCGGCACCACGGGGAACGTGGGTGGTACGCCCTCCAAGTGTACCGTGTGATCGAGGACATAGCTGATGACCCGGCTGGGTCCAGCAAAAATCAGAAATACCCCCGGCGGGGACCCCATTACTAAGTGCAGTAAGTGGGACTGGACATTGTGTAAATAGTCACCCGTAAGTGTATAGGAGTTTAAAAATGTGTTTCTTTTTGTGTGCATAATTACCCATCAGGGTATACAGACTCCAGGCTGGGGACTGTGAACAGCCAGAAACTGATTTTGTATATAGTTCTGCACTTCTTAAAGTGCTCTCTATTGGTTTTATAAGTGCAATCAAGTGACCTCAGAAGAAAAACCCGTTTGGCGTGGTGGAAAACGTGATCCAGCACCTAGATCGTCTATGCCCTGCAGCCACGCCCAGGGCCTACGTTGAGGGTTTGCGGACGGGTCCCTCATGCTGCTACCTTTGCACTCTTTTACCAGTAAAAAGGACACCCTGTTACAAAACGTTATGAAAAGTGTTTTATAATGTTTGATAAATGTACCAGTAACGTTAAAGTGAAGTGCCTCCCATAAAGGGAAGAAAAGTTTTATTATCTTATATGCGAATGCATTCTTAAAAATTTTGCATGTCTAATTTACCGTGTTTTGCTCAGTTCCAGCCCGCGGATGTGCTGTGTTTTACCAGGGGGGAGTGTGGCGCCCTTGAGGGTTCAGTCGCCACAGAGGTTCTGCACCTCACCCAGAGGTGTGGTGTCTCCTTCTCTCAGGTAAGGAGGGAGTGCTGCTCGGAACCCCAACACCTGCATCCAACACTACACTGCTCCAGTCCGGCTGGAGGGGCAAGAGGTATGCGCAGTGCTGAGCCCTGTCCCTGGCTGGAGTGGGGGGAACCCAAAGGTAGGGGGAACCAGTAGTGTATGTGGGTGGAGGAAGCAGTTTAGGGGAGCACCATAGTAGTAGGTATATAAAGAGAAGCCATTTTAGGGTGGCAGAACAGAATGAGCAGACAGTGAGAGGCGAGAGTGAAGACAGTCAAGGAGCAGAGTCTCTTTAGGATCTCTGCTCCATAAGTAGGGCCCAGTCCTAGAGGCCAAGTAGGGGAGCAGAGGAGTAGGCTCCGTTCTAGTAAAGGGATCCCAGGGGGTACGGCGAGTGCAGGACGGCACCCGTATGCCCCGAATCTGTCAGAAGACAGAGGGATCGTAGGCCGCAAGAAGGGGACCATCCGTGTTACTCCAGGTCTCGGCTGGAAAAACCGGAGGCTTCTGGCTTTCATAGTCCAGTTGCCAAAGCCTCATTCTAATCTCCGTGAGGGTCAAGCAGGTCCGGGAACTCCAGTTAGACAGGAGGGACTTCAGAGCACCCGAGCGGGATTGAGAGTGGGGTGCAGTCATCAAAGCAAAAGGTGGCTACTTTGAAGAACCTAGAATATAAGACATATTTTCAGTTGTTTCACACTTTTTTGTTAAGTATATAATTCCACATGTGTTAATTCATAATTTTGATGCCTTCAGTGTGAATGTACAATTTTCAAAGTCATGAAAATACAGAAAAATCTTTAAATGAGAAGGTGTGTCCAAACTTTTAGTCTGTACTGTACATTTTCCTGAACCTTCATATAACCATCCTGCCCCCTTACATATATCCATGCTGCCCCATGTCCCCTGTCCTGCCCCTTCATATAGCCATCCTGCCCCCTTCCATATATCCATGCTGGCCCCATATCCAATGTCCTGCACCTTCATATAGCCATCCTGCCCCCTTACATATATCCATGCTGGCCCCATATACATTTTCCTGCACCTTCATATAGCCATTCTGTCCCCTTCCAGATATCAATGCTGGCCCCATATCCATTTTCCTTCACCTTCATTCATTGCCCTCTTCCATAAATCCATGCTGGTCCCTTGTCCTCGCTCCCGCATCATGCTATAGCCACAGAAGGAATAAAAAAAAAAAACGTGCCTCTATAGAACCGGAGCGCTCATGTTAAAATGGCCGCCAACCTAGTAGAGGCCGGCGGCTGACTTGAGTCCGTCTGTCGCAGCCGGCGCATGACAGTAATGTCATACGCTGGCGACGCCAGATTGTCAGTGTTCATCGGGACGTGCACCGCAGCGGTTCATGTAATGAACGCTGCATGTGCGCGTCCCTGCACGTACTCTGCCTGTGGTTTTAAAGGGCCTGTGCCACTAAAAACCACAGGCTTTTTTTTACTTCTTTTTTTCCCCCCTCTCCTCTGCAGAAAGGCCCCACTGGGGAATTCCCCGATACCCCGCGAGGCCAGTCCGACCCTGCTGACAATAAACACTTTACAAACTTAGACCAACAGAGATTCTGCCAGTAACCTTTTCACTGTCCCAAACCCCCTAGAATATTGAATTTATTGCTTTCAATGGCTCAGATCACTATGGAAGCTGACATACTGTATATACTATTACTACCATAGACCACCAAACATATAGACAGTCACTGGACTTTTATGCTGTTTAATACTCTTTGCCTGGGTGCTGTGTGTGATAATTGTCAATTCTGTATTGCTTAACTTAGAGGGAAGATTGCTTGTTATCAGGCATATAGATAAAAAAAATAGGTATATAGGTTTTATTGTTTCATATTAGTGTGAATAATAATTTTTTTTTTTTACTTACGAGCAACCTGAAGTTCCTGCACCGTGATCTCACTTGGTGGCAAAGACAGTGCCATCACCTGGTTCTCCCTTTTGGCATCCTCGTTGTGGGATACTCCTGTCTCAGGATTCAATCCCACCTCACCAGATCGGCCGCAGTCTTTTGCAAATTCATCCATACTACAAGAGGGAGTTGTGCCTCTGCTTGCACAACCGCATCAGGTGAGCAATTTCCTATAGATACTCACCCTTTTAATTGATCAAATCTTACTACACTTAGATAGAGCCACTTTATTTCTCCTTTAGGAAATCTATTATCATTCAGATAAAAAATATACTGATCCTCCAGTGACACTCTCACTTAGTAAATCTTCTGCCACTCTAGCTTTGATGGTCTCATGGCCCACTAGCACTTGTTTACTTGCCAAAGGTGATAATGATGTGAAAATGTGATCAGATCAGAGTGAGAAGAAGGAAACTTATCTACATTTTCAAGGAGGGCAGATCACGCAAGCTCGTGGCCCCAGTCTACAACTCAGACATATTAGGCTGCCAGTAAGAGTGCACGTAGGCTCGGCTGTCACGATTACAGTCTATGGACCAGTCAGTGCATACTCCCAAATCCCGTTTTGAGGGGGGTTGCTACATATGCCCTGATGGGGCCACCGAGCGTGTCCCTAAACGCAGTGTGAAAGCACCCTAAGGGAACACATATGCAGGGTAGATGGCAGGGAGAGATGGAGAGATCATACAGGTTATGTAAAAGTGCAAGAAGAATAAAGTGCTCATATCAAGAACAATCATTTCAGAAGTTTTTATACCTTTAATATCACATACAGTGCCTACAAGTAGTATTCAACCCCCTGCAGATTTAGCTGGTTGACACATGCGGAATTAACTTGGCATTGTGACATTTGTACTGTAGATCAGCCTGGAAGTGGGAAATGCACTGCAGCAAATTTTTTTTTTTTTTTTTAAACGTAAAAAGTTAATTCAGAGTGTCATTTATTATTCAACCCCTCAAACCACAAGAATTCTGTTTGGTCCCCCTAAAGTATTAAGAAGTAGTTCAGGCACCAAGAATAATGAGCTTCACATGTGTGGATTAAAGATCTCTTTTGCCAGCCTTTTCTGACTATTTAAGACCCTCCCCAAACTTGTGAACAGCACTCAGACATGGTCAACATGGGAAAGACAAAGGAGCATTCCAAGGCCATCAGAGACAAGATCGTGGAGGGTCACAAGGCTGGCAAGGAGTACAAAACCCTTTCCAAGGAGTTGGGCCTACCTGTCTCCACTGTTGGGAGCATCATCCGTAAGTGGAAGGCTCATGGAACTACTGTTAGCCTTCCACGGCCAGGACAGCCTTTGAAAGTGTCCTCCCGTGCCGAGGCCAGGCTTGTCCGAAGAGTCAAGGCTAACCCAAGGACAACAAGGAAGGAGCTCCGGGAAGATCTCATGGCAGTGGGGACATTGGTTTCAGTCAATACCATAAGTAACGTACTCCACCGCAATGGTCTCCGTTCCAGACGAGCCCGTAAGGTACCTTTACTTTCAAAGCGTCATGTCAAGGCTCGTCTACAGTTTGCTCATGATCACTTGGAGGACTCTGAGACAGACTGGTTCAAGGTTCTATGGTCTGATGAGACCAAGATCGAGATCTTTGGTGCCAACCACACACGTGACGTTTGGAGACTGGATGGCACTGCATACGACCCCAAGAATACCATCCCTACAGTCAAGCATGGTGGTGGCAGCATCATGCTGTGGGGCTGTTTCTCTGCCAAGGGGCCTGGCCATCTGGTCCGCATCCATGGGAAGATGGATAGCACGTCCTACCTGGAGATTTTGGCCAAGAACCTCCGCTCCTCCATCAAGGATCTTAAGATGGGTCGTAATTTCATCTTCCAACAAGACAACGACCCAAAGCACACAGCCAAGAAAACCAAGGCCTGGTTCAATAGGGAAAAAGTCAAGGTGTTGGAGTGGCCTAGTCAGTCTCCTGACCTTAACCCAATTGAAAACTTGTGGAAGGAGCTCAAGAATAAAGTCCACATGAGACACCCAAAGAACCTAGATAACTCGGAGAAGATCTGCATGGAGGAGTGGGCCAAGATAACTCCACAGACCTGTGCCGGCCTGATCAGGTCTTATAAAAGACGATTATTAGCTGTAATTGCAAACAAGGGTTATTCCACAAAATATTAAACATAGGGGTTGTATAATAATTGACCCACACTTTTATGTTTAAAATTTAATAAAATTCAACTGAGCAACATAACTTTTTGGTTTGTAAGATTTATGCTTCTGTTCATAAAACCTACTCTCGTTTGCAGTTTGAAGGCTCTAACTTATTTGCATCTTATCAAACCAGCTAAATCTGCAGGGGGTTGAATACTACTTGTAGGCACTGTATAATCTGAACAATTCAATTAAAAAATAATCTGAAATCTTTTTGGGTATAAAAGGAAAAATAAAGAACTAAAATAATATGGTTGCATAAATATACACATCCTTAAACTAATACTTTGTTGAAGCACCCTTTGAATTCAAGACAGCATTCATTCTTTTTGGGTAGGAGTCTAGAATTTGCCACTCTTCCTTGCAGTAGCGCTCCATATCTGTCAGATTGTGAAGGCATCTCCTGTGTACAGCTCCATCTTCAGTTCAACCTATAAAGAGGTGGAGGTGTTGCCTACATTCCTTCTCACCCCCACTTTGAAGTCACGTGTATTGTTACGATGTATTTGTATGTGCAATCTGTTTAGTGATGTGCGTTATTAGTAATAGAGTTTTGAGTTCTGCTAAGCCACAGGTAGTTACTAGGGACAGTTAGGGATAACGGATGGGACTAGACCAGAGTGGGAGGGGCTAAAGTGAAGGGAGAGAAAGAGTTTCCTGTCAGGTGGGCAGATAGGGACTAGCCTGCATCGGAAGAAGATCTACGGTCTGACTAGTCAGCAGAGCCTCATGAAGTGGGTATCCTTGAAGAGAGAGGAGACTGAGGCAACAGATAGAGTGATCCAGAATAGAGACCAGGTAAACTTATAGAAGGAGTGAGTGATTCTCTGGAGATGGGATCTGGGGCAGGAAGCCTAGAGGGATGGTTCCGAGTTTGCAAGTCACAGAGGTGACGGAACAGATTAGAACAGGGGATGTGAGGTGAAGAGAGTGCCCTGAGCGGTAGTCCCAAGGCGTCGGCAAGCAGAGAAGTTAAGTAACGGCCATAGTGACATAAGTAGTTCCTCTAAGAGGAAAAGGACACAAATCCGTGGGTTGAAGTACAGGACTCTCAATTACTGGACTGTAGTGCCGTTATTAGGGATGAGTAAAGCTCCCGCCTTAAAACATTCTCTCTCTCTCATTATTCTGGCATTTGGAAAATATTAAAAATTATAGTAATCCTAATTAACCCCTTTACCCCCAAGGGTGGTTTGCACATTAATGACCAGGCCAATTTTTACAATTCTGACCACTGTCACTTTATGAGGTAATTACTCTGGAACGCTTCAATGGATCCCCCTGATTCTGAGATTGTTTTTTCGTGACATATTGTACTTCATGATTGTGGTAAAATTTCTTCAATATCACTTGCGTTTATTTGTGAAAAAAAACAGAAATTTGGCGAAAATTTTGAAAATTTTGCAATTTTCAAAATTTTTATTTTTATGCCCTTAAATCAGAGAGATATGTCACACAAAAGAGTTAATAAATAACATTTCCCACATGTCTACTTTACATCAGCACAATTTTGTAACCAAAATTTTTTTTTGTTAGGGAGCTATAAGGGTTAAAAGTTGACCAGCGATTTCTCATTTTTCCAACAAAATTTACAAAACCATTTTTTTAGGGACCACATCACATTTGAAGTCACTTTGAGAGGTCTTTATGACAGAAAATGCCCAAAAGTGACACCATTCTAAAAACTGCACCCCTCAAGGTGCTCAAAACCACACTCAAGAACTTTATTAACCCTTCAGGTGCTTCACAGGAATTTTTGGAATGTGGAAGAAAAAAATGAAAATTTAACTTCTTTCACAAAAATGTTACTTTAGACCCAATTTTTTTTTTTTGCAGGGGTAACAGGAAAAAATGGACCCCAAAATTTGTTGTGCAATTTCCCCTGGGCATGCAGATACCCCATATGTGGGGAAAAACCACTGTTTGGGCGCACGGCAGGGCTCGGAAGGGAAGGAGTGCCATTTGACTTTTTGATTGTAAAATTTGCTTGAATAATTAGCGGACGCCATGTCGCGTTTGGAGAGCCCCTGATGTGCCTAAACAGTGGAAACCCCCCACAAGTGACCCCATTTTGGAAACTAGACCCCCCAAGGAACCTATCTAGGTGCATAGTGAGAACTTGGAAGCCCTAGGTGCTTCACAAATTGATTCGTAAAAGTGAAAAAGTATTTTTTTTTTCACTTTTTCATATCAATTTGTGAAGCACCTGAGGGTTCCAAGTGCTCACTATGCATCTAGATTGGTGCATTGGGGGGTCTAGTTTCCAAAATGGGGTCACTTGTGGGGGAGCTCCACTGTTTAGGCACATCAGGGGCTCTCCAAATGAAACATGGTGTCGGCTAACAAATTGAATGGAAAATCGGCTCAAATTGTTAGCGGACACCATGTTGCGTTTGGAGAGCCCCTGTGTGCCTAAACATTGGAGCTCCCCCACAAGTGACCCCATTTTGGAAACTAGACCCCCCAAGGCACCTATCTAGATTCATAGTGAGCACTTGGATCCCCCAGGTGCTTCACAAATTGATTCGTAAAAATGAAAAAGTGGAAAAAAAAACACTTTTTCATTTTTGCGAATCAATTTGTGAAGCCCCTGGGTGTTCCAAGTGCTCACTATGCATCTAGATAGGTGCCTTGGGTGGTCTAGTTTCTAAAATGGGGTCACTTGTGGGGGAGCTCCAATGTTTAGGCACACAGGGGCTCTCCAAACGCTACATGGTGTCCGCTAACAATTTGAGCCGATTTTCCATTCAATTTGTTAGCGGACACCATGTCGCGTTTGGAGAGCCCATGATGTGCCTAAACAGTGGAGCTCCCCCACAAGTGACCCCTTTTTGGAAACTATACCCCTCAAGGATTTTATTAAGGGGGTATAGTGAACATTTTGAACCCAGAGGTACGACACAGAATTTGATAACATTAGGTCATCATATTGAATAAGTTGTCATTACTCTTGAGCGCAAGTGCTCGCTACTTGAGTTTGCATCGGGTACTCAGGTATGCACCATGTATCACGGGTGCTCAAGTGAAATGCTCGAGTCCCCGCCTGCATGTTTCACGGTTATTAGACACCCCCAAAAAAACATGCGGGGATCGCTCGTGCATGGCAGGCAATCCCCGCGAGGTTCTTTTGGCCGCGAAGCATATGGGGCAGAGACTCGATCACCCGCGATACTCAGTGCATACCCGAGCACCCAATGCAAACTCAAGTAGCGAGCACTTGCGCTCAACACTAGTCGCCATATTTTTTTTTTCTTTTTTTTTTTTTTACTTTTGAAAAAAAAAACAACCCCAACCCTAACATTAGCACAACCCCAACCCCAGCCCTAGCGTTTAATTTTTACGCCGTTCCTCGTGCGGTATAAGTGATGAGATTACTTTATTCTTCGGGTCGGTGCGATTACAGCGATACCAGAATCATATCCGGTTTTTATGATTGACAGCTGTTACACACTAAAAGACACATATTTTGTAAAATCTAATTTTTGCATCGCCATATTTTGGCCGACAGTCATGTGACGGCTTGTTTTTTGCGGGATGAGTTGACGTTTTTATTGGTGCCATTTTCAGGCACGTGACATTTTTTGATCGCTTTCTATTCCTATTTTTGGGAGGCAGAATAAACAAAAACCAACAATTCAGGAATTGTGTTTTTTTACATTTTTTTATTCTACTCCGCGTGTGGTAAAATTGATAAGGCAGCTTTATTCTTTGGGTCAGTACATTTACAGCGGTACCACATTTATATCGTTTTTTATGTTTTGCCGCTTTTACACAGTAAAAGCTATTTTATAGAAAAAATTATTCTTTTGCATCGCTTTATTCTGAGAGCTGTAACTTTTTGATTTTTCGGATGATGGAGCTGTATGGCAGCTTGTTTTTTGCGGGACGAGATGATGTTTTCAGCGGTACCATTTTTATTTATATTTGTCTTTTTGATCGCGTGTTATTCCATTTTTTGTTTGGCGATATGATGATAAAGCATTGTTTTTTGCTTTTTTTTTACCGTGTTCACTGAAGGGGTTAACTAGTGGAACAGTTTTATAGGCCAGTTCGTTACGGACGCGGCGATACCAAATATGTGTACTTTTATTGTTTGTTTGTTTTTTTTTCATAATAATATTTATTGATGGGTACATTATATTTTGATTTTTAGTGGATTATTTTTTTTATTTTTTTTTAAATATTTTTACAATTTTTTTTTCACTTTTTGGGAGTTTTTTTTTACTTTTATACTTTGTCCCGCTATGGGACTTTCACTTTTTTTATTATGATCGCCTGCACAGCATAGGGATGGAGCACCATCCCTGTGCTATGCAGGCAGTCAGCGCTGGACAGGGAGAAGATAGTTTGGAGATGCACTGCGCATGTCCAAACAATCTTCCTGCTGTCTAGTGACCCGGATGTTGTCATGACGACATCGGGTCGTCATGGCAACACCCGGGAAGCCGCGGCAGACAACTCTGGAGGCCGGAAGAGGAGGTGAGTATCGGCGATCACCTCCCCTTGCCCCTGCAATGCTGCGATCGACTTCAATCGCAGCATTGTGGGGATTAATGTGCTGGGAGTGGTGCAGGACCGCTCCCTGCACATAGTATCGGGTGTCAGCTGTGACAATCAGCTGACACCCGGCGGCGATCGCGCCCGCACAGCCTGTGTGCGCGCGTGATCGCAATGACGTACTAATACGGGTCAGGCTCTTAAAGCCCAGGGCACTGACGCGTTTAAGTACATCATGGGCTTTAAAGGGGTTAACCTAATTAACCTAAAATGGGAAAGGTTTATTCTGATTTCATGTCAGATATTGAGAGAAACATGCATGTGTCTTTTTATATAGTGTATGTAAACTTCTGGTTTCAACTGTATAGGCTGGGGATATTTCCAGAGTGAGCGATGCCCCATTAAAAAATGGGTAGCGCATGCATCCTAAGCTCGTTGCTGGGAGACCTACGAGATTTGCGCAGGTCCTGGGAGCAGGAAACCGCTGCTGGAACTGGAACAGAGTGGCCTTGACGGTGAGGAGGGAGAGGGATCATGCAGTGATGCCGGTGTTATATGTTTTAAGAGAAACGTCCATGAAGTTATACACCCACCATCTGCTGTACATACTTCCCTTTATTGTTCAGAAAAAGCCAGTTTATTTTTGAGTGGTGTTCTCCGTCATTGAACTATGCAACATATAGTCCTGGCCAGTTGAACTCAACAGCTTCATGCAGTCTGCAAGGGCGTAGCATCCCCACATCTAAAGTCCACACACCCAGCCAGGACCCCCATTTTCATGTAGCGTGCCCAGGCATGAATCACGAGTACCTCGCCCAAGGCTACCATGTCATACCACATTACAAACCCACAGATTTTCAATTGCATTCAGGTCTGCATTCTGGCTTGGCCATTCCAAAACCTTAACTTCTTCTGGTGAAGCCATTCTTTTGTTGATTTGGAGATATGTTCATGGTTGTTGTCAGGCCAAAAGGTGACATTCCTCTTCTTTCTCAGCTTTTTAGCAGAGGTCTGAAGGTTTTGATGCAAAACTGTCTAATATTGGAGCTGTTCATAATTACCTCCACTTTGACAAAAACCTCAACTCCAGTTGCCTAATATCAGTCCCAAAACCTAATGCTTTCTCCAATATGCTCCACTGTGGGTATGATGCTCTTTTGGTGATGCACAGTGTTGGCTTTGTGCCAAACATACCTTTTGGAATTACAGTCAAAAAGTTCAACCATGGTCTCATGTTTTCTTACATGCTCTTGGCCGACTTGATGTTGGTTTTAGCAAAACATACCCAGGCTTGGATGTTTTTCTTTCTAGAAAAGGCTTCCATCTTGCCACACTACCCCACTGACCAGAAATATGAAACATACAGAAGATTGTCGTCACGTAGTACTCAACCAGTATTGCCAGAAAATCCTGCAGCTCCTTTGCTGTAGGCTTCATGGCAACCTCCTGGACCGATTTTCTACTTCAAATACTTTCCATTTTTGAAAGACATCCAGTTTTAGATAATGTCACTGTTATGCCAAATTTAACATTTTTTAAAGGGAACCTGTCACCTGAAAGAACACTATTAAGCTGCAGATATAGGGTTAATAGCGTCAATTTGCTATACCATAAATCTTACTCCAGCAAGGACTACAGTAGGACTTGTGACGAAGTGCACACAGAGGTGTACACCACTCGTCTGGTACTCTTCATCTTGATGGATCAGGCCTCTTATGTCTTACAACTTCAACAATTTACAATAATTTAATTTTGCCTATACACGTACTATTTATTTTCCTTCTACTAAGCCTCCAAATAATGATTCAGCAGGCCTAATTTCTTTTTTTTCACCAATATTCATTTTCCTTTATGCTGTCAGGAAACTCTTATATTCTATAGCTTTTTGAGATTCTTCAGTCTTCCAGGTATTCATTTTCAATATGTAATATACTTGTAGCAAATCCAATTCATCTGAGTTCACACTACTTTTTGTGAACAAGTTCGCTATATGCGCTGGAAAACTTCCATCAGAGGGTTCTGCAGGAGGTATAACTCAGGGAATACTAACATATACCTCTGATGAAACTATTAAACATGAGGCTCAAAGAGAGCCTTATTAGGTTCTCTAACATCTTACATCGTGACATGTTCCTCTGGTTTTGAATAAATAGACAATACTGAAATGCAGCAATTTTCTTATTATTTCCGCATACTTCAGACCTGACCAATTTCTGGTTGAGGGGCAGCGGACTGCAGCAGAAACTTTTATCTACTGCGCAATCTGCATTAGGAGACAAGGCAAGGTAAGCTGTGCCCCCTTAGTCAAAATGAGTGGGTGGCTTGCCAGATATGACTCCTGGATAGGAATTGTGACTACAGAGTTGCCATCCCACTGTCTCTTTATATTAAAATAAACACTGCATCATTTCATTTTAGAAATTACATTAATGCATTTATTTTCTCCTTGAAAAACCCAAAGATACTTTGTAGAAGGTTTTGCTATTGCTAATGCCACTGCAGCTCAGGTTCAGCTGCTAGAAATGTCTGTGACCAGTTTGGAAATTTGCCAGGATACAATAATGACAGCAAATATAATTTCAACCAGAGAAAGATTCCTTCCCCACTGAATCATTAACACATTAATAGCAGTTTTTCCATGCCTTTTGTCTGACCAGTGAGCACATTGTTCTTCCAGTGGAAAAAAAAAGTGTATTTTATTTTGTCAAAAATATGATGTAACATGTATTTTAACAACAGGAGTCTGAATCTGGCAATCATTGCTGGCTTGGCCGCTGAGAAAAGCACATGCTTACTTATTAACCTACTGATTTTTGTCCTACATTCGGGATTGTTTATCGACACTGTGAAACATACCATCGTACTGTTAGGTCTGTTAGGTAAGAATGTATTTCTGTAAATGTCTCACTTTGGGCAATAACAGTGCGATCAGCTGAATCCAGGTAACGCAGCGCAGTAACATGTTCATCCACAAGACATAATTGTAGCTTATAAGCAGATAATAAAATGACTTTAAGGTTAATAGGTATCAAAACAAAAGAATAACATGAATATCTTAAAAAAATAAACAGTACATTATATAGGGGCTTCGCACAGGTTTATTTGTTTGTGATCCACCAGTATACTTCATTAAAGGGAATCTGTCAGCAGGTTTTTGCAATGTAATCTGAAGACAGCAGGAGATAGAAGCTGAGACACAGAATCCAGAGATGTGTCACTTGTCAATGTGGTGCTGTAGTTTACTAACTGTGAAGGATAGGTAGATAGGAGAAGGTAGGAGCTAGATGCTGAGCTCTTCCCTCCTCTTCCCCTCTTCTCTGCATAGAGTCTCATCAGTAGCAACTGCCATCTCCTATCTCAGTAAAGTAACAGTGTGTCTTCACTGAATACTAATTTTACGCATGGAGGATTTTGAGAGTGAATGATCAGTCCTGGCAGAGAAAGAAGCAGGCTTCTCTGATAAGATACTGTATATTACAAAGTTTTTTTTATTTTCGTGTGTACTATTAATTTAGGACATAAAAATTAAAATGATTGTTACACTGTCTTTAACTCCTTCACAACATATAACGTAAACTTAGGGAATATGTCATGTCCCTGCCTTTGACTTGGACTTGCACGCCAAGCCTGCATCTTTTCCCACACAATCAGCCATGATGTGCCTCTAACAACCACGGGTGGAGTGGAGCTGAGCCTGCGTCTGTTAAATCCCACTGACACTCTCATTGACAGTGGGATTTAACACAAGCGCCGGCAAGGGGGGGTGTTACTCCATGCTCCCATCTGTGCACCCATGATCACACTGATGGGTTGTCATGACAGCTAGAGATCTGCTGAAGAACCCCGTGTCTGTCATTACGATCCTCCTGCAAAAGCCAGCCCGTGGCCGGCGTTCATAGGAGATTGGGATTTTAGCTATACATAGCAGTGCTCTGGGGCGTATATATAAATCATACATACATAGAAATCATGGGGCCACATAGCAGAAGTTCTAATTGGTCCCCGTCCCCCCCAAAAAATAAATACTTGTTGGAGTACCAGGAGAACATAGCTCACAACTTTCCAGCCTTTATGTAGTAATTTTCCTCCTGCTGAAGTCCTAGATTCCTCTTTCATTGCCCCTATAAAGTATTATGCAGACAAAAGTGCCCACCAAACACAGTATGATACCCCCATGGTGAATTCCTCCACATGCACAGTATAATGGCCCTACGGTACCCCACCTCAACTCCCAAGGCAAAGTATGGTGACCCCAACAAAGTATGATAGACCCACACAAACCTTCACACTGTATAATTGCTTGCATATAGTATAATAGACCCCCACATAGCCTTCCATATAGTATAATACACTCCCCATAGCCCTCCATATAATATAATGCTCTCCCCATGGTCCTCCATAGAATATAATGCACTCACCATGGTCCTCCATAGAATATAGTGCACTCCCCATAGTCCTCCATAGAATATAATGCACTTCCCATGGTCCTTTATATAATAAAATGCTCTCCCCATGGTCCTCCATGCAATATAATGCACCCCCATGATCCTCTATACAGTATACTACACCCCCTATGGTCCTCCATACAGCATAATGCACCCTCATGGTCCTCCATACAGCATAATGCACCCCCTATGGTCCTTCATACAGTATAATGTACCCCTCCCCCATGGTCCTCCACACAATATAATGCACCCTCCATACTGTATTATGGTCACTGATTTAAAAAAAAAAAATACATTACTCACCTTTCCTGGCTCCACCCAATGCTTTAGTCTCCTCAGCGTGCGCTGTGAAGTGCTGGACATCTCAGAACACTGGGCGCCGCTGCAGGGCGGGCCCCGCCAGCGTGGGCCCCCCGACTCATGGGCCCCATAGCAGTGGCGTGGCCTGCCGCCAGTGGCAGTACGCCACTGGCAGTGCTGATGCACTGCTACTGTATGTATAGCGCAAGTTTCAAGTCACCTGAAGGAACTAATAAATCCAGTAAAAAGTGAAGGAAAAAAAAAGGTTTTAGAAATATGAAAAAAATAAGCACAAAAGTTCAAATCACCCCCCTTTTGCCCCATTAAAAATAAAACAATGTAAAAAAAATTAAAATACACATATTTGGTATCGCTGCATTCACAAAAGTCCGATCTATCAAAATCTAAAATAAATTAATCTGATCGGTAAACGATGCAACGAAATCAAAAATGCCAGAATTACTTTTTTTGGTCTCCGCAACAGTGCAATAAAATGCAATAAGAGGTGATCAAAACATTGTATCTACCCCAAAATGGTATGAGTAAAAATGTCAGTTCAGGGCGCAAAAAATAAGCTCTCACACAGTCCCAGATCCAGAAAATGTAAAACTTTATGGGTCTTGGAAAATGGCGGCAAAAGCAAAAATGTTTTTTCTTTCAAATTTCCGAATTTTTTTTCACCACTTAGAAAAAAAAACTATACATATTTGGTATCTGCGTACTCGGACTGAGCTGAAGAATCATATTGCCAGATCAGTTTTACCATGTAGTGAACATGGTAAATAAAAACCCCAAAAAAACAATTGTGAATTTGCACTTTTTTTAGCAATTTCAACATACTTGGAATTTTTTTCCTGTTTTCCAATACACTATGTGCTAAAATGAATGGTGTTTTTCAAAAGCAAAACTCGTCCTCCACAAAATAAGCCCTCATCCGGCTATATTGATGGAAAATTAAAAACATTATGGCTCATGGAAAAAGGGGAACAAAAAACAAAAGTGAAAAAACGAAAAATGACCATGGTGTGAAGAGGTTAAGTGTGTTAGCAGCAGAGCAACAGAAGTGTGATGTCTTTGAAGACAGGGAACAATTACAGCAATACCTTACATATTATTAAGGGGCATGCAGATACCTGTAAATGTTTTTGGGCTCATACTCATCTGCGAGAAAAACGGACTAGTGCAATCTGATAAAAAATCAGATTGCACTCTGAGCTGTAACTTTTTCTATGAGTTACAGCTCATCTGCCATTTTTTTCTCAGCTGAAATCAGACTGAGAAAAAATCACACCATGCTGCATATATCGGACGAGACTCGCCAATGCAAGACAAAGAGTGCGAGAAAAAAAACGGACGGCATACGGACCATCCATATGCCATCCGATTTTTACAGATACATTACCATTCTGTAGCATAGAACACTGTCAATGGTCCTGTAAATGATTGCAGAATAATAGTGTAGCACCCCGAGGACTCGGCTGCTGCAGGGGTATTGCACCTCAAACCAGAGGTGTGGTATTCCACTCCCGGGTAAGGATGGAGTGTGGGACTGAGCTCAGATAGCTGCATGCACTACACTCACCCCATTTCCGGGGGACAGAACAACGGTACTCCCACCAAATAGTTGTGCAGGTACGACAGCGTCTGTCCCTGGCTGGAGTGGGGAGGGGGGAGGAACATCCCAGTAGTGTAGGGGCAGATAGGGGAGGGGCTCTGGGCATAGAGGTAGGAGCCCATTGGGTGCTAGTCACCTGGGCTCACACATAGAGGGAGTATATATGGTGGGCACCATCTAGAGACAGGGTGAGTTCTGAGGGAGAGTTCAGCCAGGAGGGCTGACAGGGGGCTGTGGCTCCGTCTGGGCCCAGCTCCAGGGCCAGGCCTGTAGTGGAGAGAAGGAGGAAGAGAGGCCCAGAGACACAAGACAAGAGGGAACCCTGAGATCCCAGAAGTAAATCAAAAGGGTGAAGGGTTGGCAGAAAAGGGTACCGGAGCCCAAACTGGCAGAGGCAAAATATCCTTAGCCAGGAACCGGAGGTCGTGGTCAAGCTTTGGCACGACCCTCACCATATCCACCAGGAAGGCATACCACGAATAGGGTCAGGAAAGCCAGGAAAGGTTTTGCCACCAAGAGGCCCGAGGGAGCCGGACAAAGGTGGGTCCCTGGTGGGGACGGCCAGTAGGAAGAAAGAGAGAGGGGAGCTCAGGACCACGCTCTGGAACTGCCCGGGAGTTGACCGAGTCCCGCACCTGGTGGACGCAGCACGGCCCGGGTGGTCACCCTTGGCCGAAGTGACCGGAGCAACACCTGTGAGTAAAAACCCTGAAACTGCATCATACGTCTCTGAGCTTCCTTGCCGCACCATCAATACCACCATCATTTACGTCTGCTGCCCTGAGGCCATACCCCTCCCGTTGGGGGTTATACCATTTACGCTGCACAACCATATCACCGGCCTCAGCAGACTGTCCTGCAGCGGCAGCTCCATAGCTGCATTCAACGGGTGGCGTAGTCGTCCAACATCTACCGTTCAAAACACTGCCGTCCAGCTTGACTCCCTGGGCACGGACCGGGTCACCGCCTCGAGACTACTACTCCCATCGGATCCGGCTCCGGGTAAGCCCCCGTGCGCGCGATGCCGCGCAACGAAGGCCCAGGGGCGCGTCAATAGCTGCAGAGGAGGCAGCTATTAAACGCATTGCATACGGATGTCATACGAATGCTCTGTGAGAAAAAAAATCGCATTGTACTCACATGACACTCGTCCTACTTTTCAGGAACAACATCGGACCATCTTTTTTCTCACAGATGAGTATGAGCCCTTTGATAGGGGAAAGGAATCATAGGATCTGTAGTCTAGTACTGTGTAGGTCATCCTGCTTCAAGTAATCATTTACACCATGAAAACGAATGTTCTGCACAGAGCTGTTACTTCTAATGGGGAGCAATCAGACAGGTATAGGTACTTTTTTGTATATATATATTTTTTACATTTAGCAAACCCCTTTAAAGGAACCTGTTGTCAGAAAAAAATTATCTGCAGCCATAGAGCTAATCTGCAGGTAAATACCATTCCAAACATATTCTCCTGACTAATGTGGTGATTGCAGGGAGAAAATAACTTCATATTTTTGCTGTAGCTAAACATCACGTTAGACAGGCGAATATGTATTTACCTACTGATTTGTATTACGGATGCAGGTAAATACCGTTTTTTTCTGATGACAGATTTACTTTAACACCCTTGAAGATACGGTAATTTTAAAAATGTTTTTTACTTGTGTTCTTTCCTCCCCTTCTCCCAAGTTCCATATTTTTCCGCCACTATAACCATATAAGTGGTTATATTTTTTATTTTCATTAAAAATAGTTGTATGAGTACTATGTTGAGGCCAATATGACTTTCTGATCTTTTTACTCTATTTTCTTTTTTTTGGAAGAAATTAATTTAAAAAATAACAATTCTGTCATTTAGATTTGTTTTTACAATTCAATGATCATTGCATGAGATAAATATTTTTGGATTTTATTATGTATTCAATGATACAAAATATGTTAATTTTTAATTTCGCTAAGTGGTGATTTAAACTTTTAGATTTTGAATATTTTTTAATGCTATTTATATGTTGTAATCCCATACATTTTAATCCCATAGAGGGTCAAGTCCATAGAGGACTTAACCCTGCAATAGTGTTTCAGTGTATTGCATAGCTACTGACCTCATATTAAACCCAGCCACAAACTTGCCAAAACTGAAGAACCATGACAATGGTATCAGCAACCCCTGAACATATTGTGTTTGGGTGGATGACGGGTATCGGAAGAGACACCACCCTCCCCATTTCTAACTTTTTAAATGCCGCTAGCTCCTATCACATAATTTACTCTCATGTGCTGGCTGTATAAGGCCTCTTTCACACGTCCTATTTTTTCCAATACTGGAAAAGCAGTACCGGTGCTATCCATGTCCGTGTGTATGTATGTGTCCGTACTGGAATAGAATGCAGAATAGAAATGACAAATGTTTAGCTGTTAGATGTGCAAAAATAAATAAATGAACAAAATGGTGTGGGGGTCCCCCCTATTTTTAATAACCAGCTAAGAGAACATAGACAGCTGTAAGCTGGTCTTAATATGCTGTGTAGGTGTCACGCTTGGAATGGGGAGAACCCAGCTTATAACGATGGGAAAAGGGGAGGGAGCCCTACAACTAGGGAAAGGGAGAGTGGAGACCCCTACACAGATCTAATGACAAACCCTGACTCTCCTATAGACCCTAAATAGGTTCTGCACCTATCGCCGAGTAGGAAACCTGTCCCTAGCTGACCCTAAGGCTAGGCCCTAGGTAGGGAGAGGGAGGGGTGAGTACTAAGTCAGCCCCACTGCAAACTAAAGTACACACAGGGGAAACAAACAGGAATACACTTAGCTCCAAGATGACACCGGAGAAAGCACGGTAGCAATCCACGAAGGAACTCCAAGGCAATTCTATTCGACTACTAGAATCCCTGGCTTGAATAGGTAAAGCACGCTATCACCAGCAACTCTCTGAGGATCTGAGTGTATTTAAAGACACAGATAGGAAATGCTGATTAACAGCAGAAAGGTGAGGATACCTCAGAGTCTTAAAGGGCAAGATATAATCCCCAAGCAAGGTGAGGATCACCGCTGGGTCCTAAAGAGAGAGGAACCATAAATGGATCAGGGATATGTTTGTAAGGCCAAATGCAGCTACCTTCTACAGCCGGACACCGTCTGTCAAACCTGACACACCCATGACAGTAGGGCCCAAGCACCATGGAGCTTCCCAGCCTATTAATATCAGCTCACTGCTGTCTGCTTGGGGGGGGACCCTAAAAAATGGGAGGGGGGACCCTAAAAAAAAAATGTGGGGACCCACCTAATTTTAATAGACAGCAAAGGATAAGCAGACAGCTGCAATCTGATATTAATAGACTGGAAAGGGCCATGGTTCTCGGGGTTTGTTCTCTGAATCCACGCCGGCAGACTGCTGACATCAACTCCACAATACCATTACCCCGATTGCCACCAAACTAGTGCAATCTGGAAGAGCCGAGGCTAAGCGCCAGAGTTGGCACATTTAACGGATGCGCCATTTCTGGGGTGGCCTTATTAGGCTGGGAAGGAGCCAATATCCATGGACTTTCCCAGCCTATTAATATCAGCCCACAGATGTCTGCTTTGTCTTTGCTGGTTATTAAAAAGATGGGGGACCCCACGTCATTTTTTTTACGGTCCTCCTCATGTTTAATAACCAGCAAAGGCAAAGCAGACAGCTGTGAGCTGATATTAATAGGCTTGGAAGCTCCATGGTTATTGGACCATTCCCAGACTAATAAGACCAGCTCACAGCTGTCTGCTCTTCCTTATCTGGTTATTAAAAATATGAGGGACTCCACGTCATTTTTTTAAATTTAGCTAAATACATGTACAGTAAACTACACACGCACAGCACTATTTATATATCTCACGAACATCTATCTATTCTCTATCTTTGCACATCTAACACCTAAACATCTGTAATTTCTATTCTGCATTCTATTCTGGTACGTGTCACACAGAGGCACACAGATGACACACTTTATGTCATTCGTGTGCATGTGTGCGGGACGTATTAATGTCCATGGTGCCGGAAAAAAACGGACATGTCCACGTGTAGGTCACACGGTCTGTATGAACACATGGACATGTGCGCAGCCCCATAAATTATAATGGGTGTGTGTGTGTAAGTGTCTCCAGTACGTGTGAAAACTGTCACCACACGAACTGGAGACACTGACGTGTGAAGCGGGCCTAACACAGCTAGCACTGTAGCTATATGGAGCCGCTGAGCCTACTCCATATAGTAAGTGTGTACATCTGCCTCTTAAGTACCAACTTAACATTTAATAATGTTCCATGAGTCCCACTATATACAATAATAATGTCCCCTGAGTTCCCCCAAATGCAATAATAATGTTTCCTGAATCCTCCCCACATTAAGTATTAATGGACCCTGTGTTCCCTCCATATACAGTAATAAACTCCCATGAGTTCTCCCACACACAAAAGTAAAAGTGCATCAGAAAATAAAAAACTAAAAAGTAAAATGCATATACACACAGCCCTCACACAATATGATGTTCCTATGCATTGTATGATCCCCAAACACAATATGATCCCCATACCTAGTATAATGCCCCAATATCTACCCACACTATATGGTCCTCCACAGTTCCCCAAACAAAGCATGATCCCCCACAACCCCAATACATAGTATGTATATTGTGCCCACAGCTCCACACACAGTATGATACCCCACATTCAGCCTTGCTGGAAGATACCTAGCTGTCATTATATCTCTCAAAATGGGATACTTGCTTTGTGCTCTCACATGCAGGATAGATACAGTAGGCCACTCTGTTGACATGTCTTTGAAATCGAAAGTGCGCTGTACCATAGACACTTGGAGCAGCAACAATGGACAGGGGCAATAGATGAGTTTCACAGCCCACTGAATGAATGCTTTGAGCGGCAGCTGGGACAGGTGGTGCAACCTCCACAACTGGGAGCTACATCTGTTTCCATCGGTTTCCACCTCTAGGTGGAGGTTATCTGTATCCTACTCCACCTACTCTAAATCCTAGTCAACAGACAAGACCCCATCCCCAACAGGGAAAAGTGTTGATTCCACGCACCTACCTCATTCTTTTTTGCTCATGCATGGTAAAGCCCTGTCCAGTGGTATTAGGAAAGTGTCAGATAGATCAGATCAATCATTCTCATGTGTTAAACAATGCCCTCTTTGCTTTGCAAACACAAAATGATATGCCAGAGTGCTGTCTGATTTGCGATGTTCCACTCTCCTGGAATTTGTTGTCGCACATGTTGCAGTTTCTGTACAAGCAGTGTAAAGTGGTGATGAACTATATCTTGCAGCAGCCATACTGGAGCATGGGTTACTTTGAGATCCGCCAATGGCAGCTGATGAGGAATAAGCGACGCTTGCTGAAGCTTTTTGAAAAGGCCACAAAATTTGTCAGTAGGGACAAGTGTGGAATTAGTGCTGTCATCCCAATAATATTTATCCTGAAAAAACACTCACCAGAATGCAAAAGGGGATGGTGGAAGAACAGGGGACGAGGCTGACAGATTGACAATGATTATGACAATGACACTGGCCATGACAACTAACCATCACAGAGGGTGTTAAGAATAAATCAATGGGGCCCTTGGTTGTGCTAGCGAGCATGTCAATCTGTATGCTGGTGGAATGCAAGAGGGAATGCTTGTGGGATGACGTGCATATTGTTACCATGAAGCACAGGGATGACTATTAGATAGCTATTCTTTTACACCCTTGCTGTAAAAGCAAAATGGGGGAATTTTTCTTTATTTCTGAAAAAGTGCAAACTGATTTATTACAAAGATAAACTGTGGTTCCTGCTCTGCGAAACTTTCACTGACCAGTAGATCCCTCTGCAATCGCTGCAGACCCAACGCTCCTATGCTGACAGCATCAGGGATACAACAAGTAGCTATATTGGATGTGATGGACCAGATGTTTTATCTGGCATTGTGACATCCTCATGTAGTAGAAAGCAATGAGCCACCAGGAGAACTCTTGCAGGATGTGCCAGAGATGAGGAGAGATTGCCATCTCCTGACCAGGCGAAATCAAGCGGAACCAAGTTGTGCTAGAAGAGTTGAAGGGGGAGTGAATTCAGATGCTGGACCTGATCAGGTCACCTCCAGGAAGGATTTCCTGGATATAAAAGTCCAGCGCTCCAAGCCACAATACGATTTGGCACCAGGCTGCAGAGTGGAACAGACGTGCTCCAGAGGTACCACAGAGCCAAGCGCAACAGGCCTCAGCCGGAGGCCTGAGTTGCACAAGAGCCAGACACCACCTGATAAGCTCCGGACTCCTCACAGAAGTGCCAAGTTCTGAGCATGTTGATCAGAGTCAGGACCTGCTCTCTGCACTAAGTTCCCGGAACCCGACGTCGCCTCTCAAGAGCCGAGGTCTGGATCCCCTTACCCCAAGCCTGAGAGACTACCTTCGACGGTCAGGCCAAGAAGAGCTGAGAGAAGACTGCAACAGGAGAGACGCGCCAGCAGTAGCAGAAGAACCGCGCAAGTGAACAGGGCCGTCACTTCCAACTTCCACCTACGGTACTGGGGAGAGATGGGATTAGGACTTCAGGTAAGGAAGGGGCCTGTTGGTGCGGGGCAAGCTAAACAGGATCTGATAGACTTTATCCGGAAGAGACTTGCGGCCTATCAGGAAGAACTGGTGACCCCCGCTAGGGCCATATAAAGAGGACTCACGTGGTGAATTCCACAATTGGGTCACATTGTTTTGCAAAGAACTTGACCGTTATTCATTGAAAATACTTCTTATTGTTATTTCAAGTTGCTGCATATTACCCCTGTTACTAACCCTCTTTATGAATTATTGTTATACATATAAAGTAGTTTTATCAACCCCTGACTATTCCCACCTTGTGTCTCTGTGTGTTGCATTTCGAACCTGCGTTACACTGACGTACTTCAACAAACAAAATCACACTTGCTGAAAGCCTGGTTCAGCCATACCTAGACTATCCTTCTCAGGCAGACACCCTGAGCCTCGATCCTATGGACATCTGGGTCAGCAGATTGAACCACTGGCAAGAACTGGCCCAGTTTTCTATTGGCGTCCAGTCATGTCCAGTCTTCAGCATTCAGTGTCTTAATGTCACAGAGGGTATTCAGTGTGGCCGGTAGCTTTGTCACACCCAAGTGGACCAGGTTATCCACCTTGAAAAACCTTATATTTGTCGAAATTAATTAACACATTTGTCTTGATATTCAGCTAGTGCATATCACTTCTAAATATACAGAACACCAAAACCTGATAATATGGTTTTGCAGGTTTAAGAAGAGATATATGCTATAAATATATTCAAATCTTTATTTTATTTAAAAATTGTATTAAAATATCTAACATAAAAAGCAGGGAAAACCTGAACTATCACATATGTCTGTATGAAGCAGTATGAGTGATTTGATGCTATTTGCTTATAGAGTATTGCAACCTGGTATAAAAATTTATTGCAATGGCAAAAAATATTAAATATTAGAAAAAGTGCAGTGCAAAACAGTATAATGCAAAATGCTTAATGCAATTATAGGAATGTTTCTGTTGTCTGAATACCAAATGTTGCAATCAGATAACAATTCCAATACAAAGTCTATAAGATATCAAATAAAGTGCAATGCAAACCAGCATAGTGCAATCCTAGGAATGTTCCTATATAAATTTACATTTGCATCATTAAAGCTTTGAATATAGCAAGAAAATGACATATACTTATAATTAGTCATTAATCCATGTATACATGTTGTGTGTAGTAGCCCCGACGCTGCCGTTTCGCCAATGCTTTTTCCTTGGCATTGAATAATAGGCCCCACATAGCCCTTCAAATAGTATAATGGCCACCACATAGCCTTCTGTACAGTATAATGGGCCCCATATAGCCCTCCAAATATTAAAATGACCCCCACATCGTCCTCCATATAGCATAATGGGCCCCATATTGCCCTCCATGTAGTATAATGCGCCCCCATTGCCCTTCATATAGTATAATGCTCCCCATTGACTTCCATATAGTATAATGCACCCCAATTGCACTTCATATAGTATAATGAGTCTCCATATAGTATAATGTGCCCTCATTGCCCTTCATATAGTATAATGCACCTCTACTGCACTTCATATAGCATAATGCACCCCCATATAGTATAATGCACCCCCATTGCACCTCATATAGTATTATGTACTCCCATATAGTATAATGCACTCGCATTGCACCTCATATAGTAATATAGTATTATACACCCCATATAGTATAATCTGCCCCCATTGCACTTCATATAGTATAATGCACCACCATTGCACTTCATATAGTATTATGTACTCCCATATAGTATAATCTGCCCTCATTGCACTTCATATAGTATAATGCGCCCCCATTGCCCTCCATATAGTATAATGCGCCCCCATTGCACTTCATATAATATAATGCGTGCCCATTGCATTTTATATAGCATAATGCGCCTCCATATAGTATAATGCACTTCCATTGCATTCCATATAGCATAATGCACTTCCATTGCACTTCACACAGTATAATGCACTCCCATACAGTATAATGTGCCCCATTGCACTTCATATAGTACAAAGAGCCCCCATTGCACTTCATATACAAAATGCATTCTCACATAGTATGATTGCGCCCCCATTGCACTTCATGTAATATAATGCGCCCCCATTGCCCTCTATATAGTTTATTGCGCCCCCATTGCACTTCATGTAGTATAAAGCGTGCCCATTGCATTTCATATAGTATAATGCACTTACATTGCACTTCACACAGTATAATGCGCTCCCATATAGTATAATGCACGCCCGTTGCACTTCATATAGTATTATGCACACTCATATCATATAATGCGCCACCATTGCACTTCATATAGTGTAATGCGCCCCCATTGCACTTCTTGTAGTGAAATGCGCCCCCATTGTGCACCCCCATATATTATGCACCCCCATTGCACTTCATATACTGTAATGCTCCCCCATTTCACTTCATATACTATAATGCATTTCTATATAGTATAATGCGCCCCCATTGCACTCCATATAGTATAATGCACCCTCATATAATATAATGCTCCCCCATTGCACTTTTTATACAGTTGAAAGTGCAATGTTTGGGGAGGAAGGGCCTGATGCTGGTGCTGGAACTGGGACCCCAACTCACAAGCCCCATAGTGGGCAAATTTGAATTTCAAAAATTTCGCTCATCTCTCTTTGCCTTTTTATGTGTATTTTATAAGTCTATCCTCTTGGTTTGGCACCAGACCAGCATGAAGTCTGTATGTGTACTGGTAAGGTCCATAGGTTGCAGCAAAAAAAAATGTAAAAGTTCAGAAAAATCTGACTTTATATGTTTCATAAACTGGGTCATGTGTAGACATCATTCTCCATTATCTCAGTATAGACCAGAGCTCCCGTAGAGCATAGCTACAGTTACAACTGATGTACTATTTATATTTCTACTTTGGTTGCTGCAAACCTAAGTTTATCACTTATTAAGCACAGAGGCAGTTAGGATCATGTTTTGTAAAATCGCATAATTTATTGTGCATAATTAATTGTGCATAATTAATTTAACCCCTTAAGGACACAGACAATTTTAATTTTACCTCTTTCGTTTTTTCCCCCACTTCTTCCAAGAGTAAGAATTTATATATGATATTTTTCTGTATATGAAAAGCATGTTTGTTTGCAGCATGATGAGTTGTAATATTGTATAACATGATTAGTTTAATCACATTCTAAGTGAAAAAAAACTGCAATTCCGCAATAGTTTTGTTTATTTTTGTTTTTACTGTGCTGTAAAAATGACCTGGCAATATTCTCCAGGTCTGTACAATTGAAGTGGGGCACAGGACCGGTTTGCTGTGGGCCAGAACTGAGTTTTCTTTGCCCTGAAAGCCCTCTTCTAAACAGGAATTTGAGTTGAGTGTACTGTGTGGTGGAG
Organism: Phyllobates terribilis; assembly: GCF_046119375.1. Lineage (NCBI taxonomy): Eukaryota > Metazoa > Chordata > Amphibia > Anura > Dendrobatidae > Phyllobates > Phyllobates terribilis. The sequence goes on along the minus strand of NW_027362764.1, from coordinate 265,681,736 downwards.
TTCGTTCTTTAGGCTAAGTGCCCATGATACAGAAATGCTCCGGATTTTTCCTGAGCGTTTCTGCATCTCCCTGGCAGAAAAAACGCATGCGGATTGTACATGCGGATTGTACATGCGGATTGTACATGCGGATTGTACATGCGGATTGTACATGCGGATTGTACATGCGTTTTTCCTGCCAGGGACAAGCGGAAGTGAAGCGTTCTTCACATGCATTTCTTCATGCGGGTTGTCAAGCGCTTTCCAAGCGATTTTAGCATCACTTGGAAAGTGCTTGACAACTTGGTCACACTATATAAATCCATGCAACCGGCATATATAGTGTGACCGTAAAAGAATTGTAAAAAATATATATTATACTTACCTTCTGATGGCCCCCTTATCCGATCCGTCCGGTGTCCCCGGTGTCTAGCGGTGGTCTAAAAGGACCTGCCATGACGCCATTTAGTCATGTGACGGGTCACGCGACCGCCGACGTCAGTGGTCGCGTGACCCGTCACATGACTAAATGACGTCATGTCAGGTCCTTTTAGACCATCGCGAGCCAGGACAGGATCGCTGAGCAGACCGGGCGCCATCAGAAGGTAAGTATAATGTATATTTTTTATTTTATTCTTTTCTTTTACAGGGACTACAGTACCCGGGTCTGGAGGAGAGTCTCCTCTTCTCCAAACCCGGGTACCATCCACACATTGAACCGCATGATATCCGCATGTGTACATGTAGTGATGCGGATATTATGTGATTCAATGCAAGTCAATGGCGGCGAAAACGCTGCGATTCCGCAAAATAATTGGTAGTGCTGCGAATTTTTCCCCAATGATAATCCGCAGCGGAAATTTCCCAGCATGTGCACAGCACATGCAGATTATCATTGGGGAACATGGCAGACCTTCTACCAAGATTTTTTAAGCGTTTCTGCAGCAGAATTGCCGCTGCGGAAACGCTTAAAAACGCATAGTGAGCACACAGTCTTAGGCCGGAGTCACACTACACGTCGACAAAATTGTTCTGATTCTCAGTGCTGAGAGTCGCACGAGTGTTTTCGGTATGGTAATCCATGTGTAATGCGATAGCAATGTGATAGCAATGCGATGCTGCGATATTTTCTCGCCTATGTATCCGTATGACATCCGTATGACATCCGTATGGCCTCACATTTCCCACAGATTTTTCCAATGTTACGCCAAATTTAAATTTGACAGCCACAATGGTCTGAAACTTATAAAACCCTAATGAACAAGGCCATACACTGGGTCCACAAGAAGATTTGTCTTCAAATCATTCACATATACCCTTGCTGGTGTTGTCCAGGTTTGCTTATACCATGTCTGACAGGCTTACCTTAAATACAACTGAGCGGGTTCTTTTACATTGGGTCTTGTCTCAACGGTTTGGGGAGCCTTACCCAGTTATTGTGGATCCTAGCGGAGACGAATATGGGTCCATCCGCTTTTGATGCGATTGGTCACTAAAGGACATTTCCACTGTCTATATGGGGCTCTACGCAGCCATCCTGACAAGTTTTATGGCTAATGTTGGATGAACATCTCCACTTTTGATATTCTCTTGGAGGCCGTGAAACCTGGGATTACATTCAAGCAGGGCCGGCTCCAGGTTTTTGTGGGCCCTGGGCAAAAGAGTCTCAGTGGGCCCCTTTAACACATACCACGATTCATGATGCACAGATACCGTTGAGAAATATATATATATATATATATATATATATATATATATATATATATAGTACAAAGCCAAAGATTTCACTTCTTACATTACTAGAGTGATATCTATTGTAAATTCCACAATAGCTCAGAAACCGGCGAATCGCTCCATACAGAATACTGGCCCCCATAAAATGCTCCATACAGGATACTGGCCCCCATATAACGCTCCATACAGGATACTGGCCCCCATATAACGCTCCATATAGAATACTGGTCCCCATATAATGCTCCATGCAGGCTGTGACCCCACATAATACTCCATGCAGGCTGTTCTCCCCACATACTGCCCCATGCAGGATGTCACTTCCCCCCCATATAATACCCCATGCAGGATGTCACTCCTCCCCCATATAATGCCCCATGCAGGATGTCACTTCCCCCCCTTTTAATGCCCCATGCAGGATGTCATTCCCCCCCGTATAACGCTCCATACAGAATACTGGCCTCCATATAACTCTCCATGCAGGCTGTGCCCCCACATAATGCTCCATGCAGGCTGTTCCTCCTACATAATGCCCCATGCAGGATGTCACCCCCCCTTAAAATGCCCCATGCAGGATGTCACTTCCCCCCTATAATGCCCCATGCAGGATGTCACTTTCCCCCTCATATAATACCCCATGCAGGATGTCACTTCCCCACATATAATGCCCCATGCAGGATGTCACTCCCCCCCTTTTAAATCCCCATGCAGGATGTCACTCCCTTCCCCCCATATAATGTCCAATGCAGGATGTCACCCCCCATCACCTCCCCTCCCTTATAATGCCCCATGCTTCCATATATTAAAAAAAAAAAATCAAATACCTCACTTCTCACCTGCTGCCGCTGCTCAGCTCTGGACTTCAGCGTCACCGGCGTCTTCCCACTCTGCGCTGTGACAGCTCAGGAGAGGGCGTGGTGAAAAGACTGCGCACTCTGACCTGAGACGTCACAGTCAGAGGATGGGGAAGAGACCGAAGCTGCTGCGGAGGCACGGGGAGGGGTAAGTATTGTGCCAGCTTCCGGGGCCCTGAGCAAGTGGGGGAGAGCGGGCGCTGACACCGCTCTCCTCCGCTCATGGGTCCCATAGTGCGGCGGGGTGCCCGACGGCGAGTGGGCCTCCCCGCCTGCTCAGGGCCCCGACACTTGCCCGCATGCGCCGGGTGATGGTGCTGGGCCTGCATTCAAGGACACAAATATGCGCAAATGTATTTCACCAGAGGAGCGTCTTTTATTTACATTATGGTATGTATTTCTTACAAATGTTTGTATGTATTCCTTGATTGTTTTAATGCATGTTCTGCCCATACGTTGTTGCAAAATATAGTGTGAGACTTTATTGCATATTTTTTTCAAAATATTGTTTTGTTTTTTTTTGTCATTATTACTCCCTGATGTCATTCCCAACTGTCATTTGTTTTAGCATGTATTTCTGTTGTTCACTGGTGACCAAGTGTTTCTGGTGTTTTTCTGCTTTAATTTGCTTGATGCAAAATGAGAGTATTAGATATGTGAATGACATCATGTTGTGTATGTGTTTTTATTTCATGCCACTTAACTTTACATTATTCTCATGGGTCATACATATTGTAGTTTATTGTGATTTTGGACTACACTGGCAATGTTATGTGTGTAGATGTTATTTATATGTTAGTTAGTAATGTTAATTATTTGCCAATAGTTAAGATAAATTTATTTCTTACAAATGTTTTTTTGTTTTTATTTTAGGTTTATATCCACCGATATATCGTATGCGGCACTTCATCTTGAATTTCTTCTTGGGAAATCTTCCATCTCTGGCATTGTACGTAAAACTTGTACAGAAATCTGGTTATGTGTACAGAATTCTGTTTTGACTGTGCCCAAACAAGAAGACTGGCTGCAGGTAGCCTGAGGCTTTGAGGAAACATGTCAGTTCCCCAACTGTATTGTATCCCTGGATGGCAAGCACATCCGCGTTCGTAAGCCGCCAAACTCAGGGTCCCAATATTACAATTATAAAGCAATTTTTCTCTGTTGCGCTGCTGGCCTTGGTTGACAGCACATACAGGTTTATAATTGTTGATATTGGGGCCTATGGACGAACTGAAGACTCCAGAGTCTTCAACTCTTCCATCATGGTCATGGGTCAGAGGCTGCGAAGTAATGATTTGTCTATCCCACCCCCACGGGTTCTCCCCGGTTCACGTTTAGAAGCAGTTTCTTATGTCATGGTTGGTGATGAGGCTTTTCAATTGACACACCATGTAATGAGGCCATATCCACGGAGAGCCCTGGACCACCGGCGGCGTATTTTTAATTATCGCCTATCATGCGCAAGGCGATTGGTGGAGTGCGCCTTTGGGATCCTCTGTGCAAAATGGATGGTTCTGATATCGTCCATCCAATTAATTGAAGCTAACGCGACTACAGTGATTAAGGCCTGTGTCATCCTTCATAGTTTCACAAGAAACTATCCATGAATGTGTACCTATAGATGCTTACGCTGGTGATGTACCAGATAATGCCAGACCTACAAGTCCTGTTCGCAATCCACGTCGTCAGCCCTCTGGTCTAAAAGTTCGGGACATCTTAACAAATTATTTTTTGCCACCACAGGGATCTACTCCTTGGCAAGATTATGCTGTGGCTATGTTATATTATCTATTTTTTTTTATAATATCAATAAAATGTTCTTGCCTCAAATTGATGATGCCTGTTTATGTCAGTAAGTATACCTTCATTATGTGCGCCATACAGAATGTATTATAAATGACAACACTCATATAAGTAAAACTTTAAACTTTATAACCAACATAGTTCTTTGGAGCAAAACAGGCATATTTCAGTCATATGCCAAAATTGGCAAAACAATCATTTCAGCATGAAAATACAGATAAAAGGATAATATTCCTGAATACAATATTGCTTGCAAATTTTGGTATGAAGGTGGTGATGATGGCAGTGGCATAGCATGACTTGCTTGATGAGTTTGGCTGGGTGGAATATTTAGACCCTGGAAGGCGGATGAGGCAGATTTATGGGTCATGTGAGGATTTTTTCGTGGGCCCTGTTGAGAAACATGGTATTGGCCACTTGGGTAATTGTAGCCAAAATCATGCATATTTGGGTTTACCATGTGGCTAAACCCCCCAGAATGGCCATGTTGACCAAGCTCATGTTGAGACCACTCTCCTACAGTGGGTATGTTCAAGTGGCCATATTGGGAAGGTGCTGCTGGAGGTTATGCAGAAGGTTGTGGTGGTTGTGTTTGTAGCTGTTGGTAAGCTCTCTGTTGGGGTTGAGGTGATAGGATCCGTGGTGGAGGTGGTTCTGGGAGGACTATCGGCTCTTCATCCACACTTCCAGGCATACGTAAGTGGTTGTCGGTGGACATCTGCCATCTATCGAGGAAGTTGAAAACAAGTCTTGGATTGTTAGGGACTGTGCATTACAATTTGAAATGCACATCTGGAACGCAGCCTCACCTCTCGGGGAATTGTGCACAAATAGGGTGCAAGGCTCCGTGCATATACCTCCTCACCATCATTGTTTACTGTGCGAGAAAGGTATTGCAAAACCCCAAGGTCTACTTGGCGCTTGTTACCGGTGGTGGGGAGCTTCCTCCTGCGCCGACCACGGCGTGGGATGGCTGCAGCCTGTGGTGAGGTATCCAAGGGGAGCGTAGGACTACTTCTTCATCCATGTTCATCCTCGTCTGGGTTGGCCTCATGTCCTGGTGAAGATGCTGGTGGTGGTGGTCCGGCCTCCACATCTACTTCTCCAACAGGGTCCAAGATCGCCTCAGAATCAGATGATGTCTCCCTGTCTTTAAGGTTGGATTCTGTTCTGTAGATTTAATAATAAAAACATGAGCTTTTGTTTTACAGATTTGAAGAGCCAAGACAAACATGCACTTACTGTCATAGTTCCATAATGGGAGTAAGGAAATTCAAGTGATCAAAATAAATGGACTTCCGCTTTCTGGAGGCTGCTGCTCCACTCCTGGCACAATGCTGCCGCTCATGGCAGAATTGATCACGGCAGCTGTGCCACTGTGGTGCCCAGCTGCGCTTGGTACCACAGATCCTAGAAGTGTGCATTGATGGAATCCTCTACAAGAGGCCCCCGTAAACATTCACACACAGGGAAGGTGGCGCTAGGCAGTTCAGTCTGCAGTTGACAGAGAGCCAAGTCTGTTGAGAGAGTTCCTGCAGTAGAGAAGCCTGAGGGAGGTCAGCCTGCAGTGGAGCATAGTTCAGACTCAGTTGTAGCTCAGAATAGAGAGCTTAAGGTGTGCCGGCGCCATAAGATCGGTGAAGAGCGGCAAGCTGCCGTTAGTGTGAGTAGCCTAGTGAGGGCCCGAGTGTGGCTAAAGGCGAGTGGAAAGTGAGTAGCAGTGGTGCCAGAGGAGCTTACCCAGCTAACCCCCGAAATATATACCGGACACCGGGTCCGAGCTTACCGGGATCTCTACAACCCAGTAAGGCATAACCGGAATCCCTGGAGAACTACAGGTCCCAGGTTCACCAGAGAGCTGATACGTAACAGAGCCAGGAGACACATAGGCCCCGTAAGCTGGGAGCGTGCACTCCAAGAGAAGGCCCTACCGCTTCAGCCGGTGCAGGACAGAGATAAAGTTAGGCCTAGCTCCAGGCAGGTCAGAAACTTACTACGCAGAGGCAAGAAACAGGAGGCCCTACACCCGCTCATTGGGGAGGATCCTGATGTGCACCCTTCACCCTACAGTGCTCCGGGATGTGCCTGAATTACCATCAGTAAAAGGTACTGAAGTGACTACAGTGTCCGTCCCCGTTCTTGCTCTGACCCAGCTGGGTCTCGCCTGTCCTGCATCCCCTTCTCCGTACGCTGCCCTGAGGCCTAGCTCCACCTGTGGGGAGCTATACCATTGTGCTGCCTTAGCACCGGCCTCAGTGGACTGCCGCAGCGCTGGTGATTCTCACCAAAAACCACAGGTGGCATCACGAACTTCCATAAAATTAGTAAACCAAACCACCCTTTTAAAAGCTGACCCCAGGGTACGGGCCCGGGAGCTGACCACCGCGACATCCCCAAAGGCCAGGCAAAGGCCCGGGTACCGAGTCGTCCCCATCCCCCTGGGCTAGTCACCACCTTCTTGTCACATCTGCCACTGCCAAAGCCAACAAAATAAACAAAACATCTTGCTTGGGTGTGGAGTGATAGATTACCTTGTCAACATGTGTACAGTTTGGCAAGTGGATTAACAAACATGTATTGAACAAATCAACATGTTCATAAATGTTTTATGTTCTTCTACAGACACAAATGCAGTATGTAAATGTTTTGCACTTAGTAACTTCCTGCTGCACCTCTCGTGGACTTTCGTCAAAATTGGGGTACATGTGGCAGCATCTGCATCTGAAAGCTGCATCCTTTTTATTGTGGTCCGCATAGTTGGCATCGCAAGGGTCCCATATTTCTGGCCTCTCCTGCAGGAGGACAATAAGCATTTCAACACTGATGTGTCTGGCCATGTTGCTGGTATTCATGGAGGTGTGTTCTGGGTTTTTTATGGGTTGCCAGGTCAATCTGCATGATAAGCTTTCTGTTCTTAGCTGATGCTATTTCCTGGCTTCAGGGAGTTGTGTGCATATTTGTCGCACACTATACGGATGCTCCGTGTGTCGTCCGATTTTTCCTTGCACCCATAGGCGATATACGCGTACAATTGCAGCATGCTGCAATTTTGCACGCACGCCGAATACGCGTAAGAAAATAAATGGTTTCAGTTAGGCCAGTGTTATTCTATGAGCCGAGTTCTATGTGATGTTTTATCGCATAGCATTCGGCCGTGTTATACGGTAGTGTGACTCTGACCTTACTCACTGTTACTTCAGGAGTCCTCGTTACCACCCCGTCCATGGGTCCAGATCTGGCTACAATCAAGATATGAGACCTTAGGTCCGGGTTAAAAGGTTCGGCTTTACTGTGTAATTCATTTAGGAACTCTGTTCCTAAGCTTGCATGAAAGATAGAGTCGTGACATATGATGTAATAGTATGTCATACGTAGGGAAGGAGTTTATGGTATTGCTGTGCCCCTAAAAGTTTGATTTATCAATATATTTAATAAATTCACCCCATTGGTATATGTTGTAAAGAGAAAAAACAAATTATATATTTTTTGTCACCATAACAAAAATACAATGGGAAGCTATCAATTTTTTTTTACAAATTACCATTTTTTTTTCTTTTACCACTTAAAAAAATATATATACATGTTTGGTATCAATGTAATTGTACTGACTTAGAGAATCATATTGCCAGGTTATGTTCCAGCACAAAGAACATTGTAAACATAAAACCCAAGAAACAATTTCAGAATTGGATTTTTTTTTACAATTTCACTTCATCAGTTTTTTTTTTTTCCTGTTTTCCAGTACATTATATGGAAAAATGTATATTGTCCCACAAATAACAACTACTACTGCTAACTACAGACCGGTCTCTAATCTTCCCTTCATCTCTAAACTCCTGGAACGCTTGGTCCACTCCCGTCTAATCCTCTATCTCTCAGAAAACTCTCTTCTCGACCCTTTACAATCCGGGTTCCGCTCCTCATACTCTACTGAAACTGCCCTCAATAAAGTCTCTAATGATCTACTAACAGCTAAATCTAATGGTCACTACTTCCTGCTGTTTCTCCTGGATCTCTCTGCCGCTTTTGATACTGTGGATCACCAGCTCCTCCTCACTATGCTCCACTTTATAGGCCTCAAGACACCGTTCTCTCCTGGTTTTCCTCCTATCTCTCTAATCGCTCCTTCACGGTATTTTTTGCCGGCTCTTCTTCCTCTAATCTTCCCCTCTCTATCGGGGTTCCACAAGGATCAGTCCTAGGCCCCTCCTCTTCTCTTTGTATACTGCCCCTATTGGACAAACCATCAGCAGATATGGTTTACAGTATCATCTCTATGCTGATGACACCTAACTATACACCTCTTCACCTGACATCACCCCCACTCTAATACAAAATACCAGTAATGGTCTGTCCGCTGTCTCTAACATCATGTCCTCCCTCTATCTGAAACTGAATCTCTCCAAAACTAAACTCCTTGTTTTTCCTCCCTCTACTAACCTACCTATACCTGACTTTTCAATTTCCTTGGGTGGTGCCACCATTACTCCCAAACAGCAAGCTTGCTGTCTTGGAGTCATATTTGACACACAACTTTCCTTTAATCCCCATATACAATCACTCACTCGCTCATGTCACTTGCACCTTAAAAACATCTCCAGATAGTATGCGGATAGTCTCGTGGAACGTAAAGGGGCTCAGAGCCCCAACCAAGAGAATGATGGTTCTAAGACACTTAAAAAAGTAAAAAAACAGACATAGCACTATTGCAAGAAACCCATCTGAGGAAGGAAGACTTGTTTAGAATGAAAAAACTGTGGGTGGGGGAGGCTTATGGATCGGAAGGAGAAGGGAGGAAGGCGGGGGTGTTAATATTGCTGCACAAAAACCTTACATACAAAGTGACACAGGTAGAACACGATGCAGAGGGAAGGTATATAATGCTACAGCTTGAAGGGAATGAGGGGGAGCTGAGTATAATTAATGTTTATGCACCAAACGCAAACCAGAAACCATTCTTTGAACATCTGCGCACTAGTTTACTGCAAAATACGACCAAGAAAATAGTAATGGGAGGTGACTTTAACAATACTCACCGTGAGGAGGAGGACAGACAAAGTTTAGGGGGTGCAAAACTTAGACCGAATGGGAAATCAACTCTGCTAGCTGACTTGATAGCCGACACAAATTTATCAGACGTGTGGCGCATGGAATTCCCCATTGAGCGAGAATTCACACACTTTTCCCACCCGCATCAGACTTGGTCCAGGATTGACTATCTTCTTGTCAGTAGAGAATTGCTAGATAGGTGCAAGGAGACTAAAATAGAGGAACTGGTTATTTCGGACCATGCGCCAACCTCAATAAACCTCCTAGAAAAATACCCAAAAGGGACAGACTATATATGGAAATTCCCTGCCTTTCTTCTTGGAGAGCAACATTTTATCATTACACTACAGCAATGGTGGGAGGAATACACTTTCCACAATTCATCAGACGAATTAAAGACACAAGCATTCTGGGAAGCAGGGAAAGCTGTTTTGAGAGGGAGACAGATGGCATATGTCCATACACTGAAGAAAAAAACGAACACAAAATACGAAGAGGTTAGCGGTGATCTGAGGAGAAAGTACGTACTCTTCCAACAATTAAAAACGGAAAGGGCAAGGGAAGATTGGAAGGAGGCCAAAAAAAACTTTGATGAATGGGCGGAGAAGAAAGAAGGATTTAGGAAGTCACAAATGGAAATTGAACTAAGGAGGTTTGGGGATAAAGCGGGACGGCTACTGGCAAACTTAGCAAAAGGAAGACAGGGGAGGAAAGGCATACTGAAACTTAAGAACGAGAAGGGGATAGCTGTAGATAATCCCAAAGAGATAAGCCGTGTCTTAAGGGAATTCTATGTGGCTTTATACTCCAAAGATGGCTGCGAGGAGGGTATGGGGACGACCTTCCTCAGCAAAATTAAAATGCCTGCCATAACTGAGTCACAACTGAACATGTTAAATGCGCCGGTAACAGAGGAAGAAGTGAAAAGCACTATTGGAGGTCTACCGGGTAGTAAAGCCCCTGGGCCTGATGGGTTCACAGGCGATTTTTTTAAGGTCATGTCCCATCAAGTAGCTCCTATTTTGACTAAATGGTATAACGAGTTGTTACAGGGTGGTGAATTGTTGGGGGGAACCAACATGGCCTATATAAGTTTGATACCAAAAGAAGGGAAGGATGGGGAGGATCCAGCGGCCTACAGACCTATATCCCTGATAAATCAGGATATTAAAATTATATCCAAACTGATGGCGAACAGGCTAGCAGTAATACTCCCGACACTAGTGTCACCAGCACAAGTGGGCTTTGTAAAGGGCAGGAGCGCAGTCACAAACATCAGGCGTACATTACTAGCATTAGACACAGTAAGGAATGGAGATAATAAGAGTAAAGACCCGGCCTTAGTCACATTAGATGCAGAGAAGGCATTTGACAAGGTGAAATGGTCCTGGTTAAAACAAGTCCTGGACAAAATGGGGGTGATGGGCAGATTTAGAAACCTTATAAAAGCCCTATACAATAATCCCATGGCGAAAATTCAAACCCCTGGGCACCTTTCCGCTAGCTTCCTCTTGGAAAAAGGAACACGCCAGGGCTGCCCTTTGTCGCCACTTATATTTAATTTAGCGCTTGAACCTTTGTCATGCTATCTGCAGCAGTATGAAGTATTTGAAGGGCTGAAAATAGGAGACGAGAAGATTAAGGCCTAGTACTTTGCGGACGACATAATACTTTATGTGGCAGAGGTAGAAAGAGATTTACCAGGAGTGTTGAATCTTCTGGAGGCTTTTGGGAAATGCTCAGGGTTTACGCTAAACAAAAATAAGTGTGAAATACTGGAATTAAAAGAAAAAGGAAGAGGGCACACAGTGAGAAAAGAGCTGCATGGTATACCGATAGCAGGAGCATACAGTCATGGCCAAAAGTATTGAGAATGAGACAAATAGTAATTTTTCCAAAGTTTACTGCTTCATTTTTTGTAAAGGCAATTTGCATATACTCCTGAATGTCAAAGAGTGATCAGCTTAACAGCAATTACTGTACTTGCAAAGTCAATATTTGCCCAGAAAATGAACTTTAACCCCCAAAACACATTTCAACATCATTACAGTCCTGCCTTAAAAGGAGCAGCTAAAATCGTTTTAGCGATTGATCCATTAACACAGGTGTGGGTGTTGATGAGGACAGGGCTGGCGATCAATCAGTCATGATTAAGTAAGAATGACATCACTGGACACTTTAAAAGGAGGCTGGTTCTTGGTATCATTGTTTCTCTTCAGTTAACCATGGTTATCTCTAAAGAAACACGTGCAGCCATCATTGCACTGCACAAAAATGGCCTAACAGGGAAGAGTATCGCAGCTACAAAGATTGCACCTCAGTCAACAATCTATCGCATCATCAAGAACTTCAAGGAGAGAGCTTCCATTGTTGTCAAAAAGGCTCCAGGGCGCCCAAGAGAGACCAGCAAGCGCCAGAACCGTATCTTAAAACTGTTTCAGCTGCAGGATCGGACTACCAGCAGTGCCGAGCTTGCTCAGGAATGGCAGCAGGCTGGTGTGAGTGCTTCTGCACGCACTGTGAGGCGGAGACTCTTTGAGCAAGGGCTGGTTTCAAGGAGGGCAGCAAAGAAGCCACTTCTCTCCAGAAAAAACATCAGGGACCGACTGATATTCTGCAAAAGGTACAGGGAGTGGACTGCTGAGGACTGGGGCAAAGTCATTTTCTCTGATGAATCCCCTTTTCGATTGTTTGGGACATCTAGAAAACAGCTTATTCGGAGAAGAGGTGAGCGCTACCACCAGTCTTGTCTCATGCCAACTGTAAAGCATCCTGAAACCATTCATGTGTGGGGTTGCTTCTCAGCCAAGGGAATCGGCTCACTCACAGTCTTGCCTAAAAACACAGCCATGAATAAAGAATGGTACCAGAATGTCCTCCAAGAGCAACTTCTCCCAACCGTCCAAGAGCAGTTTGGTGCCCAACAATGCCTTTTCCAGCATGATGGAGCACCTTGCCATAAAGCAAAGGTGATAACTAAATGACTCATGGAACAAAACATAGAGATTTTGGGTCCATGGCCTGGAAACTCCCCAGATCTTAATCCCATTGAGAACTTGTGGTCAATCATCAAGAGACGGGTGGACAAACAAAAACCAACAAATTCTGGCAAAATGCAAGCATTGATTATGCAAGAATGGACTGCTATCAGTCAGGATTTGGTCCAAAAGTTGATTGAGAGCATGCCAGGGAGAATTACAGAGGTCTTGAAGAAGAAGGGGCAACACTGCAAATATTGACTTGCTGCATTAACTCATTCTAACTGTCAATATAACCTATTGGTACTCATAATATGATTGCAATTATATTTCTGTATGTGATATAGACATCAGACAAACACTAATAAAAACCAGAGGCCAGCAGATCATGTCAAAATATAATTTTGGTGTCATTCTCAATACTTTTGGCCATGACTGTACATAACCTATTTGGGCATCAAACTGGGTAGGAGACCAGAGTCAGTGTATAACTTAAACTTTCCCCCAATTATATCTAAAATACAGCAAGAACTAGAAAGATGGCAAAACTTGCCCCTGAGCCTATTAGATAGGATACACCTAATAAAAATGATGAGCACTGCAAAACTCATGTACCCGCTGCAAACTATACCAACTCTTTTAAAACATGTAGATGTTAAAAGGATAAATTCTTCTGTTAGGAAATTCATATAGAAGGGTCGGAGACCTCGGATAAAACTGAAAACATTGATGGCAGCAAGGAATGAGGGAGGTGCCAATCTACCAGACATAAGAGGGTACAATCTGGCATGCATATCTAGACACATAATAGACTGGTTGAAAAATACTAGTAAATATTCTGACACGAACCTGGAAAAACATTATGCAGGGCCCTGGAACTTAGTCGCCCTGCTACATACACCTTTAAATCTACTACCTAGCAAAATTAAGAATTCAATAATATACCGGGACACGATAGCAACATGGAAGGAAATTAGAAAGTGACTAAAATTATCATGGAGAATATCTAGGGACTTGCCTCTGTGGGAAAATCCAGCACTAAGACAAATAGGGGAAAACAAGCTTTTCCAAGAGTGGAAAATAAAGGGGATACATAAGGTTGCTAACCTACTACATGAGAAGGAAAACAGGTGGCTATCTGAAGAGGAGACCATCTCAAAATGTAATCTTAAAAAGCAACAATACCTACAAATTTGAACAGATAAGAAAGACAGTGATGGTTCACTTGATAAATGTCAGGGAAGAAACAAAAAGGAATGCAATGGATACCCTGCTGCTAAACCGGGCAAGTTCGCATCACAGTGTTTCTGCAATATATAAAGGTATTAAAGAAATCCTTGTGAGGGCAGATGTGAAACAAATATTTGGATCTTGGGAAAGTCAAATAGAAGGGGTAGAAATTGGGGAAAAAATTCTATTAGGTTGGCAGGCGGTGCATAAAAACATATTGAGTGAGACCTGGAGAGACACGCAATTCAGAATTATGCATAGAGCAATTATAGCCTTTAATATACCAGTTTCCAAAAATATGATAGACCGCCTGACACACTGCCCAAAGTGCAAGCTCAAAAGTTCTAACCTACTGCACGGTCTGTGGAGCTGCCCCAAAGTGCAAAAATTTTGGATGGATACAAAAAATATACTAGAGAACTTAGGCGTCCACAATGTAGATCTACATCCGCTACCGTTTCTTTTTCATTTTTGGGGTACTGAAGAAAATGCACAACAGAAGGGTGGGAATGTTTTGGCCCCAATGTTCCATACAGTGTGTTTAATAGCTAAAAGAAGTTTATTAAAACATTGGTTGTCTGACTCTATTCCAAGTCCGAATGAAATCATAGCCCAATTGAAAGCCCTGTTTCGCTCGGAAAAGCTGGACGCCGATTATGATAGGGAAAAAAATGTAAAAGCACTTATGACAAAGTGGAGGGGTTTTCTATTGAAGTATTACACAAATGAGGAAATTCAAGGAGCTGTGAAGCCATTTCTATGTACTAGCTGGTATATAGTAGAAGACATGAGTGGAACATTGGGTAGGTTAAAAATTGCTGATCCAAATGTGGAAGGGAAGGAAGCTATAGAACGTGTCGCATAGGTGAGAGGAGCTATAAGACACTGAAATAAATAAAGACAGAACTAACAAGGTCGCTGTACATAGGTATTCCTGTATGTCTGGGATGAGGGAGGGCAGTTGGGGATTATTCTGTTAAAATGTTTTCTGTTTTTTTTTTGTTTGTTTTTGTTTTTTTTTGTTTTCTCACTGAACATGATATTCAAAAATCCGGAATAATACTATTGATCAACGATGTTACCTTTGCGAGAGATGTACCTTAATGTATCCAGAGTCCAATACTTGGAATACAGTTGTATAAAGTGAAAATTTCAATAAAAAGTATTGTTAAAAAAAAAAAAACATCTCCAGAATCCGACCTTTTCTCACCTTAGATAATGCAAAAACTCTTACTGTCGATCTTATTCACTCTTGTTTGGACTACTGCAACTCTCTTCTAATCAGTCTCCCCCTAAACAAATTCTCTCCTCTCCAATCCATTCTGAATGCAGCAGCCAGGGTCGTATTTCTATCAGGCCACCTCACCGACGCCTCTACCCTGTACCAGTCATTGCACTGGTTACCCATTCATCACAGAATACAATACAAACTCATCTCTCTCACCCACAAAGCTCTCCACAGTTCTGCACCGCCCTATTCTTCATTTCGGTCTATCATCCCTCCCGTGCCCTCCGTTCTGCAACTGATCTAAGACTAACACCCTCCTTAATCCCAAGATCACACCTCTGGCTCCAAGACTTCTCTCCTGTCGCACCAGTTTTCTGGAATGCACTGCCCCAAACGATCCGACTAATATCTAGCCCCATGTCTTCAAACGTGCTTTAAAAACACATCTGTTTAGACAAGCCTATCACCTCAACTCACCAACCTAACTCTCCCCTATTCCCTCCTAAATGTTAATCTTAATCTGCTCCTGCCTATTCATCTGTCTCCACATCCTCCATGCACCCAATAGCACACGGTAAATGCACTTAGATACTGATACTGGCTGATTACCATGTTATACCTATTGTGTCCCCCCATTTCCATGTAGATTGTAAGCTTGCGAGCAGGGCCCTCACTCCTCCTGTAACTATTGAAATGTGATACATTGTATTGTTTTTATTGTCTGTACATGTCCCTACTTAATTGTAAAGTGCTGTGGAATATGTTGGCGCTATATAAATAAAAATTATTATTATATTAAATAACAAGCTCTCAAATGGGTATGTTGATGGAAAAATAAAAAATATAGCTCTTGGAAGGAGAGGGAAAAACAAAAGATCAAAAAATGGTCGGCAAGTGGTTAAGAGTGGTAAATGACTTCTTTTAAGGTCCATTTTGGCTGATGGGTCTCTTCCTACATGACTATGCACCACATGACTAAGAACTAATAGAATGCTGTCTGTCTTCCAATATGGCTCCCAAATTCATTTTATACCCATCACCATACACTCAGAGGCACAGCCCAAAAACTTATTCAAGAATAACCAGCACTGTGAGCACTTTGTATAGCCAGCAGTACATCTGCAAACATGGAGGCTGTTTTAAAGAAACAGCACACCAAAATAAAGTTTAGGACATAACATATGCTTCTCACAGTATAATGCAACAAAGGACGTATTAACGGCACTATATGCTCAATATGGAGAACTCCCACCCTAGCTTTGATAGGTACTAGAAACTTGTGTCAAAACTTCTGGCACACTTTATAACATTGATTTAACTTTTACACTAGTCACAGTAACTAAGAATGGAGGGTGACAAACTCAACAACCCTGGAGGGGCCACTCACACCAAGCATATTCATTAAAATCATGGCATCTTCAACTGCAAATTCTCATTTTAAAATGGCAGTTGAAGCTAAAATGAAAAAAACAAATTACCGGTATATAAAAAGTCCTGCTCTCTCCTGTTCAATTTTCTTCAGCAGTTCCAAAGTTAAATATTTATCTGGGAAATCTGAGTGACAACTGATTCTTACAGAAAAAATAATCAGCTCACAATCCCATAAGGAGGCATATTTGTAGTCTTCTATTTGCATGGCGTGCGGATAACTGAGCCAGTTCCCAGGGGTATAGACAAGTAAATGGAAAACAGGTAATCTGGCGCCAAGATTTTGTTAGAACCCTCCTGTTAGTTCTTTTTCTATTTTGTTGGTCACATGACTTTCTGCCTATATAATCCAGCTTCGCCCTTCTGGCCTTGCTGGACTTCAGTGTTTCCTTTACTCTTAAGCTAGCCAGATGCCTTGTACCTAACTCTGTAGTTTGCTTGGTCTTTGGACCACTAGTACTTTTTGTTTGTTTGTCTTTGCTCTGCTACAATTTCTGCTAGGAGGTGTCCATCTATATCCCAGTCCTTAGTTCTTGTAGGGATCCCTCCCTTATATCTATAGGTCTGCGTTCAGACTAGCCGAGGACTTAGGCGGGTCTGTTCACAAGGAACAGGTCCCCCGCTGCATCGTAGGGAATCAGCTTAGTCCTATTGTAGGGACAGTTTTCCTATCTTTCCTTAGTGCTTGTAGCAGTTCATAACAGTAAGTCCAGCCCAAAACAAAAATAAAACACTCTAAGGAAAGAAATCCAGATATCAGCATGGGGTCGGTTCAGGAGTTGGCTCAACGCCTACAGGGACTGTCTTTGGAGGTGACCGAGCTCCAGCAACACGTGAGTAGCTGTCCTGGAGCGCATTTTGTGGAACCGAAGGTAGGACTGCCAGATTTATTTTATGGTAAACAGCAAGATTTTTTTTCCTTTAAAAACGCTTGTTTATTATATTTTCATTTAAGACCCAGATCCTCTGGGAATGAATCACAGCGCATTGGGTTTATAATGTCACTTTTGAGCAAAAAACCACAGGGATGGGCCTTTTCTCTCCAACCTAATGATCCGTGTTTTAGATCAGTGGAAGATTTTTTTTCTGCTATGGGGTTGTTGTATGACGATCCTGATCGAGTCTCATCTGCTGAAACTGAATTAAGACGTTTGAAGCAGGGATCAGGTGATGTTGAAAATTATTGTACATACTTCAGAAGATGGTCGGCCGAAGTGGAATGGAATGACTCGGCATTAAAATGTCTGTTTCTTGCTGGTCTAGGTGAAAGGGTTAAGGATCTGCTGATTGCCTTCCCAACACCTGGAACCTTGCAGGAGGCAATGCAATTAGCTATATGTGTGGACAGGAGACTGCGTGCTAGGATTAATGAAGAGAAATCTACTGCTATGGCAGCTCCTAGTTTTCAGAGGGTCTGCTCGGAAGGTGGAGAACCGATGGAGATTGGGGCGATGTCACCCCATTCTCAGGAAAAAGACCGCAGGTTTGCTAAGGGATTATGTTTTTATTGCGGTAAATCTGACGACTTTATTAAGAACTGTGTGCTTCGTTTGAACAAAGAAAAAAAAAAGGTCAGTTACGCCCGTATAGCTTGTTTAAACTCAAAGGGAGTATTTCTTTCTGTGAGCACCTCATTTCAGGAGGAGTTGATTGAATTTCGGGTATTTGTGATTTGTGGTTCTACACTCAATGTGATTGATAAGGGATTTTTGGAAAAATTTAAATTAAAATCCAAACTTTTGTCATCTCCTATTTCTGTGGTTACTGTTGATGGCTCTCCTTTGAAATGTATTACTCACAAGGTTTTTGAATTTCCCCTCACCATTAATGGTATTCACCAAGAGAATTTGGATTTGGCGGTATTAAATAATTTGCCTTCTCCAGTGGTTTTGGGGTTACCTTGGTTAAAATTGCACAATCATGTACTGGACTGGTCTACCCATGAAATTAAGTCTTGGAGTCCTAAGTGTCATGATAAATGTGGTAACGGTCGAATTGCTGCTGTGGAAAGAGGGGAATTACCTGTACCTATTCAGGATTTTTGGAAGGATTTTTCTGAGGAGGAGTCGCAAGTTTTGCCTCCTCATAGGGACTATGATTGCACCATTGAGTTTGTCCCTGGAGCTACTCTTCCCAAGAGTCGCTTATTTAATCTGACTATCCCTGAGAGAAAGGCCTTGGAGGAATACATACAGACAAGCTTGGCCGCCGGTCACATTAGACCTTCTAAGTCTCTTGTGGCTGTTGGATTTTTTTTTGTAAAAAAAAAAAGGACGGCGGTTTACGTCCATGTCTGGACTTTCGCGAAATTAATAAAATTACCATACGCAATTCCTACCCACTGCCATTAATTGCTGACTTGTTCAACCAGTTAGTGGGGGCCAAGTGGTTCTCTAAAATTGATCTCCGGGGGGCATACAATTTGTTACGAATGAAGGAAGGTGATGAATGGAAAACTGCTTTTAACACTCCGGTGGGTCATTTTGAGAATCTGGTTATGCCTTTTGGTCTTACCAATGCACCAGCGTTTTTTCAGAACCTTATTAATGACATCCTAAGACCGTTAATCGGTAAGAATGTGGTGGTGTATTTGGATGACATTTTGATTTATTCGCCGGATCTGGAGTCTCATTGGCAGAGCATACGTGAGGTATTGCAGTTGTTAAGTGACAATTCACTTTTTGCTAAGCTGGAGAAATGTGAGTTTGCGGTGCAGGAATGGCCTAGGCCTATTGGTTTGAAATTGATACAGAGATTTTTGGGTTTCGCCAATTTTTACAGAAAATTCATTAAGAATTTTTCTATAATTGTTAAGCCGCTGACCGATTTCACCAGGAAAGGTGCGAATACGGTTCAGTGGACTACGGAGGCCATTGAAGCTTTTGTGTTTCTCAAGGAGAGGTTCAGTTCTGCCCCCATCCTTATGCAGCCTGATGAGACCAAGCCTTTTTTGGTCGAGGTTGATGCTTCTTGGGTGGGGGTCGGGGCTGTTTTGTCTCAGGAAAACAAGGATGGAGTACATCCCTGTGCTTTTTTTCAAAAAAAATTTCTGAGACCGAACTTAATTACGATGTTGGTAATCGGGAATTGCTGGCTATTAAACTCGCATTTGAACATTGGTGTCATCTCTTGGAAGGTACTTTGACAGGAAACGTCAAGAGGTTTTGTTTACGGTTGGTGACATGGTTTGGTTGTCCTCTAAGAATCTGCGGTTGAGGATTCCTTCTAAGAAATTGCGCCCGAAATTTGTAGGGCCGTTTAAGGTACTTCAGGTAGTTAACCAATCTGCTGTTAGGTTGGAGGTTCCCACCTCCTGGAAGATTAATCCGGTGTTTCATGTTTCCTTATTGAAAAAAGCTGATGTTTCTGATAGGGACGCCACTGTCTCTGTTCCTCCGGTGGTGGAAGACGGTGAATATGAAATTTCTCGCATTCTTAATTCTAGATGGCATAGAGGGAGATTGCAGTATCTCGTCGCTTGGAAAGGTTTCGGTCCCGAGAATAACTCCTGGGTAAAGGCGGATGATGTCTCTGCTCCTAGACTTGTCGGAGCGTTTCACAGGAGGTTTCCTGATAGACCTGGGCCTGGAGGATCCGGAGGATCCTCATAGAAAAGGGGGTACTGTTAGAACCCTCCTGTTAGTTATTTTTCTATGTTGTTGGTCGCATGACTTTCTGCCTATATAATCCAGCTCCGCCCTTCTGGCCTTGCTGGATTTCAGTGTTTCATTTACTCTTAAGCTAGCCAGGTGCCTTGTACCTAACTCTGTAGTTTGCTTGGTCTTTGGACCACTAATACTTTTTGTTTGCTTGTCTTTGCTCTGCTACAATTTCTGCTAGGAGGTGTCCATCTATATCCCAGTCCTTAGTTCTTGTAGGGATCCCTCCCTTATATCTATAGGTCTGCGTTCAGACTAGCCGAGGACTTAGGCGGGTCTGTTTACAAGGAACAGGTCCCCCGCTGCATCGTAGGGAATCAGCTTAGTCCTATTGTAGGGACAGTTTTCCTATCTTTTCTTAGTGCTTGTAGCAGTTCTTAACAGATTTAGGTATAAAAATCCAATTTTGTTCTGTTCTCATTATAAACTTACAGCGGGAAAAATATTAAAAATGAAACATATAGCCAATGCTTTTCCAACCCACTACAGATTTATACTCAGAGCAATGTTAAATCATAAATGCTGTGGTAGATCAGCTCACCCGGCTGCACATGGAGGTAGATACTGTCGTCACGGCTTTCTTGCTCCTTCCATCCTTTGGTATGCGGTACCGGAGAGAATAAGACACAAACAGGTAGTATGCGTCAACAGACTCTAACTTTATTACAAAGCATAGGGTTTATATACACCCTGGAGGCAGAAACGGATTTACCATATATGGTCTGATCATACAATTTAGCTGTGCAAACAAAAACTGGTTTCTGTTCCCGTGACGCCTATGCTTGTGGTTGAAACATTTAATCAGGCGCATCTGGTTTCACCCGATGACTAACAAGGACACGTTAGTTTTTATTGATACAAGGAAGGAACATTCAGTTGTTATTTTTGACCTAAGGTAACCGTCAGACTTATATAGCATAGATGGGGTCTTTGAACTTGAGGAACCTCATCTTCTGCTATAACATTCCGTCCTTTTGTTCCTTCATTTATCAATATGAATCTCTATATTTTCTTTTTCTTTTAGTACAACGCTGAATGTTGCAGTATTAAACGGTGAACTAAATCAACAAACTTGGAAACATTAGACATCATACACCATCCAGGCTGCTGACCTAAGGGAGAACAATAACCTGCGATGGGCGCACCACAAGTGGGGGCACCCTGCTCATAACTTGAACTGTCATTACATTGTAGATTGCCAGGTACGTAGGCACAGGTATCACTTGTCCCGTTTTTGAAATAAACATTGTTCACCAATCAGGGGTGTGTAGATATCTTTCCAACAGGGAAGGTTTAAATGCATCACTACTGTCTGAAGTGGGCTTGAAACTTACTTTTAATCCTTGTTGAGGTATCTTACCAAAATCAGTAATTTTTGTTTTGTCTCAGGGTACCCACTCCCCTCCTTTAAAAGCTAGATATAACCTGGGGATTACTTGACCTGTCAGGTTCCCTTGCCACCAAGGAAATTCTGTCCACCCTACTACAGGAATCCCAACAGTGGTAATCCATAATCTCTGTGTGGAATTATTGGTCCAAGTATCTGAACAGTTCACCCAAAAGTTTATCTCTTCCCATGAGACTGGGACAGCGAGAAAGGGTATGCTAGTGGATGTCACAGGGGCATGTGTACATATCCAACAATTAGCAATAGTCTGGTTTTGCTCCTTTAGTCCATCGATTAGAGCAAGATGGTGTTTAATGAATCTATTGTCATCTCCATCTGTGGTGCCTAACTTAGTCCATGCTCCCTCTAGCTTAACGGCTGTGCTTGTGGTCAGCAGAGCTTGAAAGGGTCCGTCAAACCGTGGATCTAGGCTTTTCCTCACGTGTCTTTTTATAACCACCCAGTATCCAGGTTGCAGCGTATGGCTGCTAGAGTCTTGATCTGGATCTGGAAGAGAACTGAAAACATTATCATGTATTTGCTTAATCTTTTTGTGTAAAGCCCTCACGTAGGAACTTAACACATGGTTGTTCATTTCTAATGCTTGCGGATAGAAACACCCTAGGCTGGGTACGTTGCCAAACAATTTCTCATATGGAGAGAGTCCAGTCTTTTTATTGGGAGTGTATCTTACTGAAAACAGAGCAAGTGGTAAACAATCCGGCCATGGTTTTCCTGTCTCAGCCATGGCTTTCTGAATTTTTAATTTCAATGTCCCATTCAGTCTTTCCACTTTACCACTACTTTGTGGGTGATTATGGGGTGTGGAATGCTTGTTGAATTCCTAGAGCTGACATGACTTAATTTACTATTTCACCCGTGAAGTGTGTACCTCTGTCACTCTCAATTACTTCTGGTACCCCATACCTGCAGACCACCTCCGCAAGCAGTTTCTTTGCGGTTGCCGCAGCCGTGGCTTTGGCAATCGGGAAAGCCTCTGGCCATCCTGAGAACAAATCAATGCAGACCAACACATATTCCCATGATCCTGACTTTGGCAGCTGAATATAATCAATTTGCAGTCTCTGGAATGGATAGAGGGGCCGGGGGGGGGGTGTTTGGGTGGTGTTTTAACTACTCTACCCTGATTATGTGTAGCACATATCATGCACCCTTTTATCAGTTGTTCAATACAGGTGGAGAATCCTGGTGCCACCCAATGTTTCTGCATCACATTCATCACAGCCGTTTTAGATTGGTGTACTGGCCCATGTAGCATCTGGGCAGCCGCTGGGTACAGTGCCCTTGGAAGGCATCGTCGTGTCCCTTTCCCCCATACCCCATTTGCTTCATTCAGGCATGCACCTTCCTTCAACCACTTATCATCCTCCTCCTTCAGAGCCTGAGCCTGCATTTGGGATAAGATGTCCTCCGACACAAAGGGGTTTTTAGGGGCACTTAACTGACGTACTGTTGACCCTTGTTGCGGCTTGCAGGCTGCTGTTTTTGCTGCTGCATCTGCCATCGCATTACCTCTGCTTACCTGGTCGGTGCGTCTGGTATGTGCTCTTACCTTTATGACAGCTACTTGTTTGGGTATTGTAGAGCATCAATTAACTGCTGGACTGCATCAGCATTCTTTATGGGGTGTCCTGCTGCCGTCAGGAAACCTCTTGATTTCCATATTGGACCAAAATCATGCGCTATACCGAATGCATACCTAGAATCCGTGTAAATGTTAACAACACTACCTTGTGCTAGTTTACAGGCCTCGGTTAGGGCCCTAAGTTCGGCCTCTTGAGCCGATTGGTGTGGGAGCATTGGTTCTGCCTTGATTACTGCATTGAGGGAGACAACTGCATATCCAGTATGGAAAGTACTTGAATCGTCCTGATGATGGGATCCATCTACAAAAAATTCAAAATCTGCATTTTCTAATTCATGTTCAAATACAGTAGGTAAACCTGCCGTTTCTTGTGCCATCATTTGTACACAGTCTTGAGGAACATCCCCTCTTGGATCTTCCTTAAATAGCACAGTACCTGACCCCTCCTTCCGATCTGAGAGAGGTAGCAAAGTTGCTGAGTTCAAAGAAGTACACCTCTGTAAAGAAACATTGGGAGGCATTAACAGTGCACATTGTAACCTGAGATGACGTGCAGCTGAGAGGTGAGCGGGTTGCTCTTGGTTCAATATAGTATAGACATCATGAGGTGTTAGAATGGTGAGCGGATGATCTAGAACAATGTCTGCAGATTTGTGGAGTAGCAGTCCAACAGCATGCAGAGCACGTACACAGGATGGTGCACCTCTGGCTACCGCATCTAATCTGCCACTAAAATAGGCAACAGGTCTCTGATTGTCACCATGTGATTGAGTTAAAGCTCCTGCTGCATGTTCAGCTTGCTCGTGAAGGTACAGAGTAAATGGGAGCTCATAGTTAGGTGTACTCAAAGCTGGAGCGGCCAAAATACGGTTTTTGAGAGAATAAAAACAGTCTACTGCCTCTGGTGTTAGTACAAAAGGTGTTGGGGTAAGACAGGCATAGAGGGGCTGCATTAAAACAGAGACGGCATGAATCCACTGTCTGCAATAGGAAACAAGTCCAAGAAAAGTTCTGAGGGCTGCAACATTAATGGGGACAGTGAGTGCCTGTACTGCTAGTTTACGTGCATTTGTCAAATGGCGGGCTCCTGGTGTGATGCAATGTCCCAAAAAGGTGACTGAAGATTTACAAAACTGAAGCTTATCTTTCGACGCCTTGCAGCCAGCGCGATAGAGAAACAACATAAGCGATATAGTTGCATTATGACATTGTTTCCTGGAGGGGGCACAAATGAGCAGCTCATCGACATATTGCAGAACAACAATATGTGGTTCAGACCATCCATACAGTATTTCCTGCAGACTTGCAGTGTACATTGTGGGTGAATTCTGGGCACCCTGTGGCAACACTGTCCATGTATATTGACTGCCCTGGAACGTGAAAGCAAACAGGTACTGGCAGTCAGGATGTAATGGTACACTGAAAAATGCATTTGCCAAATCGACCACTGAAAAACAAAGAGAGTTAGAAGGTATCTGTGACAGAAGAGTATGCGGGTTGGGCACAACTGGTGTTAGAAGTTCTGTGCCTTTGTTAACCAACCGGAGGTCATGGACCATTCTATATGCGGCTGGTTGTCCTGGCACACTCTTTTTCTTTACTGGGAACAGGGGAGTCTTGCAAGGGGACTGGGTTTTGACTAGGACTCCCCTGTGTAGTAATTTTTGGACTTGCTGGGCTATGGCATTCTCCTGAGCTGAGCTAAGGGGATACTGCTTCTGTTGAGGCAAGATGGCTCCTGGTTTTAGATTCACCATTACTGGTTGAACTCTTAACCTACCAACATCAGTGTTATCTGAGGCCCAAAAGTCGTATGGTACAGCCTGCTCCAATATCAGGGGAAAATCGTTTGTCTCTTCTATGCTGGCAATATCTAGTGACATAATTTTGCAAAGGGTGCTTGGTTTTAAGCCTGGGGTCATGGTGACAGTGCCATCAGGATGATATTCGATATGTGTTTGTAATTGAGACAATACATCATTTCCCAAAAGGTTACATTGGCCTCGGGGCGATACCATGAGCTGGCTATGTACAGTAGCTCCTTGAATTTGCAGGGGAATTTTTTTAGTGACAGGGAGCAGGACAGACGGGGAATTGAAAGGGGTGGAAATGACATGATGTGAAAAATCAGTGTCAGTATATGGCCAATCACCTCGCGTAATTACTGAATTGTCGGCCCCCGTATCTACTTGGAAATCGATTTCATGTCCCCCAGGTAGGTTCACCTGCACTATACAACTGGGAGTTGGGGGTAAGGAGATGAGGGGGTTCATGTGCAAGCTACCCTCATCCTATGGGGGCGTTGTTTGGTTGGCTGGAGGACCCGTACTCTGAGCATCTGGATACGGGTTGGTCCTACAGACCTTTCTAAAATGTCCTGGCTTTCTACATCCGTAACATAGTCTCTGTCCCCCTCCTGCAGTTCGTCCTCTGCCTCTGTTGTTTCTGGGGGTCGTCTCTACTATGTGTATTCTGGCAGCTCCTTTTGCCTGTATTATGTCATGCTGTGCCCCCTGGGCTATCCTGGCCAAGTCCTCTGCCTTCACTGATCTCCACTCTGGTCTACTTGTTTTTACCTTTTCTGCAATCTCTTTCTTTAGTCCGTTCATGAAAGCACTTGCTAATACCCTCTCACTAGTCTTATTTTCAGGAATGAACCCCATTTCCGACCAAGTCCTCCTTAAAGCCCAAAAGTAATCTTTGGGGTCCTCTTCCTTACCCTGAACTCGGTCTTCTAATGTAACCTGCCTGTCTCCCTGCCTGTCTCTACATGCCTTTACCAATGCTGTTGTGAACAGGACTCCGGCCGCTGCGTTATTGGGTTCTGCCGTCTACGGGTCCGGTCCTATTGTCATACTGCTTGTATGTTTCGTCTATCAACCTATCATAGCGGGTTTCATCTGCCAATTTTCCCTTAATTGCCCCTTGTAAATCCAACCTAATTGCATTATACGTATCCTGTATGGTTCTTATCATTCTGTCAAAACCCATCGGGGACTGGGACGGATCTGGCAACTGGGAAATCAACGCCAATTGTTCTGAGGGACTCCATGGTCTATACATTAACATTGTACGGGCTTCTTGACCTGGAACAACTGCGTCCCCTACTGCTGCTGCTGCACCTGATGCTCCTGGCACAACTACCGTCCTCATTGGGAATAGTCTAGCTGGGTGGGGTCTTGGTCCTCCGCATGCCACACAGATATCTACAGTCAAGGGATTCTGCTGTCCACATCTGGGGCAAACCCAGCAATTGGGTTCCTGGGAATTCTGGTACTGGGGTGGGGGTGACGTCGGGGGCAGATAGGGAGGAAAATCTGTCATTCCGGTTTTTGTCAGTCTGTAACATCCGTTTCCTAATTCTTCAATTCTTCCTTCAAAATGAGCGCATGCATTCATCCATACATCCACTGTCTTCAACAGACCCTTATCTTTCAGCCATCCATGATAGGAGTTAAAAAAGGATTTCCTTTTCTCTCCGTTCATCTCTCCATTTTCATTCATTCCTGCCTTACACAATATTTTGTCAATTCCAATCAGTGCCTGTTTCCCTTCTCTGCGTACTACTAAGTCTTTGGCTGTAACGCCTTCTTTGGCATTTTGGTTCCCCATTCTTTCGGTTCTCCTCACTCAGAGTAGACTCCTTAATCACTTAGACAATGGGCCACAAAGATTTCTGAACCACGCCACTACTTGCCCTCCAGGACTTATACGCCAACCAGAAAAACAGACCAAAAACACCGATCCCGAGACACACCCACAACACAATCATCGGATCCATGCTGTGATTCTTAAGTTCTCCAAAGGATAGAAGGCAGGACTGACAATTTATCTGAGGGGATTCTACTGGTTCAAAGGGACCTGAGCCAGACAACAATCTGTGAATTACCTGGGAGCCGACCGCTCGGGGGTGAGGGAGTCTCTTCTATGAAGTGATATAATTTAGGTAGAATATAACAGTTATTCTTACCTCAGCGCTGTATATATCACCAACAGAGAGCTTCGCTCGACCCACGTCTCGGACCGGTCGAGCACCCTTGGGCAGATTAACTCAAGTCCCTGTTCGGGCGCCAGCTGTCGTCACTGCTTTCTTGCTCCTTCCATCCTTTGGTATGCGGTACCGGAGAGAATAAGACACAAGACAGGTAGTATGCGTCAACAGACTCTAACTTTATTACAAAGCATAGGGTTTATATACACCCTGGAGGCAGAAACGGATTTACCATATATGGTTCGATCATACAATTTAGCTGTGCAAACAAAAACTGGTTTCTTTTCCCGTGACGCCTATGCTTGTGGTTGAAACATTTAATCAGGCGCATCTGGTTTCACCCGATGACTAACAAGGACACGTTAGTTTTTATTGATACAAGGAAGGAACATTCAGTTGTTATTTTTGACCTAAGGTAACCGTCAGACTTATATAGCATAGATGGGGTATTTGAACTTGAGGAACCTCATCTTCTGCTATAACAATACTGAACACTGTCTCTTTAAATTTCTGATTGGTTTATTAAAAAGGTGCCATAAACCAATATAGAGTTCATAAAAATAAACACAGCCCTTCTGGCATAACGGTAAAGCAAAATAAAAATATACAGCACAGTCCTTACATCTGCTGTGGTCGGCCACTCAGGGTTAACAAACCACAAGGTTCAGATTAGTACAAACACAAGCTCTCTGAAGCTAGCCTCTCCAGATACTGAACAACACATGATTCAACATGCTTGCTATTTATATCCCAGAGAAATGGTGAGCAGCCTCCCACCCCCTCTACAGCTATTTACATAAAACTTAGTTCATTAAAAATGGCTGATTAACTCTTGTCAGCACATAGTGTGCTGGAGAAAAACTTCTAGGTTTCACATCACTGAAGCTAATAGTCTCAGTGAAACATATCTCCCCTCCAGTACTTTGCCAGTGACTTTGTCACAATGCATAGTATATTATATTGTCATGCGCACAAAGGGAAAATAGACATCATTACCAACTTCCTAATTATCCACAATTAAAATGGACATTGTTCATTAATGCAAAGTTAAATAAAGTAAATCCAAATCATAGCAACTTATAAAACACAACAGTGATGCACATCTTGTAAAAGTAAGTAACAAATCTCAGAAAACGCATATTCATAAATAGGTGTCAATCAAGGACGATTCTAGCTTTCCCTCTGCCTGAAGCAAAAATTGAAATGGCCATCAATTCTGGTCAAGTACACAACGCGTTTGGTGGTGAAACAACCCCATATCATCAGGCTTCCACCAAACTTGACAGTTCCTTCAATTGCTCGATCCGTGAGCCCCTTTTTCCCTTGTTTCTTCCAGACTCATTTGCACCCATCAGAGCCTAGTCTCTTGATTTTCGTCTCATCGCTCTAAATCGTCCGTTTCCAATCTTCTACTGTCCACTTTTCATACATCTTTCCAAACTCTAGTCGACGCTTCTTATGAAGATATTGAAGTTGAAGCTTCTTCACCTTTTTTTGGGCCACCATTCCAGACTTGTGTAACACGCATCGCACGTTGCTTGCATGGACGTCCTTGATCTCACTATTATGAAGCATCCGAGCTACCTCCACTTTGTCACTCCAGAACTGATAGACCTTGTTGACTCCAATATTTTGCCTGGACATCCACCTCTTGGCTTTTGAATGGATGGACAAACTTAATTTCATATTCTTCCAACTGTCATTGCACTCACATGATGCAGTCTGGCAATTTTCTTGGCCGAGAGGCCGCTATTGATGAGCTAGATGATGCTCTTTCTCTTTCCTTGGGAAATCTTCATGGCTGCTCCTCAATTCAAAACAGTGACCTTTTGCTTGGGAATCAACCTAATAACACGCTGCTGAGCTATTAGGGAATGTTAGAACAGGTTGCAATTTGTAGTATATAGGAAGAAAAATTTTTTCCACCACCAGTGACAATGCAGTGACATGACAGGAATCTGCATAACTAATCATATGCAAAATAGTTGCATTTAAAATTTATGTATAA
Organism: Phyllobates terribilis; assembly: GCF_046119375.1. Lineage (NCBI taxonomy): Eukaryota > Metazoa > Chordata > Amphibia > Anura > Dendrobatidae > Phyllobates > Phyllobates terribilis. The sequence goes on along the minus strand of NW_027362764.1, from coordinate 265,652,805 downwards.
TAAATATGTCTATAAAATGATGGCAGTCTCACGTTAGAAGCAGTAGTGGATGGTGAGATATACAGTATATATACCTATACATATATAGATATATACAGTCATGGCCAAAAGTGTTGGCACCCTTGAAATTGTTCCAGAAAATGAAGTATTTCTCCTAGAAATTTATTGCAATTACACATTTGTTTTTATACACATGTTTACTTCCTTTATGTGTATTCCAACAATTAAAACAAAACAGAGAAAAAAAGGCAAATTGGACATAATTTCACACAAAATCCCAAAAATGGATGGACAAAATTGTTATCACCTTTCAAAAATTGTGGGTAAACAACTTTGTTTCAAGCATGATGATGCTCGTTCAAACTCACCTATGGCAAGTAACATGTGTGGGCAATATGAAAATCACACCTGCAAGCAGATATAAAGGGGGAGAAGTTGACTCAATCTTTGCATTGTGTGTCTGTGTGTGCCTCACTAAACATGGAGAGCAGAAAGAAGAGAAGACAACTGTCTGAGGATCGAGAACCAAAATTGTTGAATTGTTGAATAATATCAACAATCTCAAGGTTACAAGTAGTGTTGAGCCACCCCCGTAGTGTTCGAGTTCGGTTCGGTTCGTCGAACACCCGTGTGTTCGCGGAACTGTTCGTCGAACACCTTCGAACACCGTTAAAACCAATGGCAGGCAAACAAAAACACATAGAAACACATAGAAAACACCTTCAAAGGTGTCCAAAAGCTGACAAACTGCTCAGAAGACACAACTAACACATGGAAAAGTGACAAGTACATATAGTCATGCGAAAAGAGAAGAGGTGGAGGAGTAAAAGGAGGGGGAGACACAGATATAGGCATGTCATGCCCTTCTAAAATCCAAAAAGTGAGAAGCCGACACGTTCAGTCCGCTCCTGCCCGTGCCACCTCCGTGTCGCCGGGTTTGTGCCAGAGCCGCGGTGAACCCTGACGGCCAGCCCCCCTCTCCCAATACTGGTGCCTGTCCGCTGGTGGGTCGAGCGAGCCCCCCTGTGGTGGAGGCAGCTCTAAGCTTTTTAATTTAAATTGTCTCTCTAATTTGAATAAATACACTTTAAATCCATTTACAAGGATCTATTGGAGGGCAAGTCTCATGCCAGCAGCCGCGTAATTCCAGCTCCAGTAGCGTCCACTAAAGCTGCTGCAGTTAAAAAGCTTTTATAAGGATCGAGCTCGGCTGTCCACCGCAAGGCATCCTACTGCCAGTCCGAGCCCCTATGCCTTGGGGTGCCTCCTGATGCTCTTCACTGAGTATCCCGTGGTCCCGAAGCATTTCCTTTGAAAAAATGAAGTGTCCAAACTACAGGTGGTGTAGCTTGCTTAACAGCCGGGATAATCCGCTGACTAGCAGACCCTGCTACTAGGCACAAAGTATTTCCTGGGCTAGATGCAGTTAAAAATTTGTAATTAGATACTCTCGTTGGATGCTGAGAAAGCATTCCATAGAGTCTCCTGGCACGCCATATATGATTCTCTTAAAAAGCTTGGGGTAGGGGTCTAGGGGACCCTTTTATAGCCAAAATCACGGCCCTGTATCGCAATACGTCACCTAGGCTGAAGATAAATGGAACTGTAGCACCCTGAGGGCTCGGTTGCTACAGAGGTATTGCACCTCACCCAGAGGTGTGATATCTCACTCTCAGGTAAGAATGTAGTGTGGATCAGGACCCGACACCTGCATGCATTACACCACATTGCCGTGGGGCAGGGCGACCAATATGCCCCTGAGATGGGCACAACAGTCCCTGTCCCTGGCTGGAGTGGGGGGAGGGAACACTGAGGAAGGGGAACCCTGTAGTGCAGGAGCAGGGAGGAAGCAGTTCCTGGGTGCATTGAGAAGGGAGTATAAAAGGTGGGCACCATCTTAGTTCAGTGCAGAGAAGTCTGAGCAGAAGTGGCAGGGAGCAGGGGCTCTGCATGAGCTCTGCTCCGGAGGCGGGCCTAGTAACAGAGGCCCAGGCCTGGAAGAGGGATAAGGAAGGAAGAGGAGCGGAGAAGGCTCCAGGAACGAGGAACGAAGGGATCTCAGGGGTGCGGACGGGCGAGTCGCCACCGCACGCCCGAATCCACCTGCGTGGAGGGGTCAGACCAAAGGGGGAGACCGGTCCCCGAAACTAGTGGAGGCAGGAAACGACCCTCAGCTAGAAACAGGAGGCTGTGACATTTTATGTGGCGCAGCCCCTAGCTACACCCGCTAGGAAGGCACCACATAGGGTCAGGGAAACTGGCGCCAAGTTTACCAAGAGGAGGCCCGAGGCAGCCGGACAGAAGGGTTGGTAAGAAAGGCCAGACAAAGGACACACAAAGGGGGTCCTGTGAAGCACTCCAAAGTTATCTGGGAGTTGTCTGAGCCCCTCACCTGGTGAGCACAGTACGACGTGGGCAGCCGTTACCTGCAGACGTGGTCTGGATAATAAGAACTGTGAGTAAAGGCCCTGGACTGCATCACTGACTCCGTGTCATTACTGCTACTGCCCTGCACCATCACCCCCATCCTCCGCATACACTGCCCTGAGGCTATACTCCTCCTGTGGGGAGTTATGCTACGCTCTGCTGCACCCACAACACCAGCCTCAGCGGTCTGCCCTGGAGCGGCGGTTCACTCTGACCGCAATCCACGGGTGGCGTAGTCGGACATTTAAACATCAAAACCACATAAATAGTTCCGCCACTGGTTTGACCGCCCTGAGCCACGGAACCGGGTTGCCGCCACGGAGACTACAACCACCAGCATCCACCAAAAAGGGTCCGGCTCCGGGTGTCCCAAGGCCCAGGGGGCGCGTCAGAACATTTTCATCACCTTTCACAATCACCAATGGGACAAGGCAGGGATGTTCTCTGTCCCCTCTCTTATACATCCTAGTGACGGAGCACCTGCTCTCATCAATTCGCCATAACCCCAATATTAGGTGGATTGAGGTGGGAGGCACCGAGTACAAGTGCTCTCTATTTGCTGATGATGTCCTAGTATATATCACTCAATCACATATATCCATCCATGCTGTTATGGCTGAAATAGATCACTTTGTTACATGGTCAAATTTTAAAATCAATGCAGCGAAGTCTGAGGCCCTCGATGTCTCCCTCCCCAAATCCATATAGGATTCCATCCAGTCCAACTTTCCCTTTGCCTGGCCCTCACAGGGTATCAAATACTTAGGAATTCCTATTCATAGAGACCTCTCCCATCTATGTTATCTTAATTTTGGGCCCTTTATTGAACAACTCCATACAGACCACGGTTGGCAAGTTAGAACTGTAAGATTCACTACGTGAACCACTGGTGTTTTGTGGAAAAGCACATGTACACTGTGTTCCAAATTATTATGCAAAAAGTGTTTAGGAGTGATAAGGGAAGAATTTGTTTGTTTGTCAGTTAAACTCATTGATGGTGATGTGTGTCAGGGCTCTTTATATCACTGTAAGCAATTGCAGACACCTGTGCTAATTAGTTTGGCAGGTGTGTCCAATGAAAGGCAAGACTACTTAAGAAGGCTGTCTCACATTATTAAGCAGCCTACATTTTCTGCCAAAATGGGAAAGAAAAAGGATGTGTCGGCTGCTGAGAAGCAACAAATTGTGGAGTGTTTAGGTCAAGGCATGACTACAATCAACATTGTGCGATGATCAGGATGAAGTGTCTTGGCAATCAAGAAATATGTAGCTGATTCACAGTACACACGTGTGCGTGCTGATAAGGGCAAATTGAGGACTCTTTCCTACAGGCAATTACGTCAGGTTGAAAGAGCAGCGGCAAAAAAGCCTTGTCTTAGCAGCAGACAAGTTTTTGAAGCTGCTGGTGCCTCCAACGTCCCCCGAACAACAAGATGCAGGGTCCTTCAGAGGTTTGCAGCTGTGCATACGCCATCCTGTCGACCTCCTCTATCCACTTCACACAAGCAGAAACGGCTCCAGTGGGCCAAACATTACATGAAGACTCATTTCAAAACTGTTTTGTTCACGGATGAGTGCCGTGCAGCGCTCGATGGTCCAGATGGATGGAGTGGAGGATGGCTGGTTGATGGACACCCCACGCAAACACGGCTACAGCGCCAACAAGGAGGAGGTGGAGTAATGTTTTGGGCTGGAATCATGGGGAGAGAGATTGTCGGCCCCTTTAGGATCCCTGAAGGCGCTAAAGATGAACTCCATAATGTATGTGGATTTTCTCAAACAGCACTTCCTGCCATGGTTCAAGAAGAAGCAAGATCATTTTTCTGCATGATAATGCACCATCTCATGCTGCACATAAAACATCTGCATCTCTGGCTGATATGGGCATAAAAGGGGACAAACTTATGGTGTGACCCCCATGCTCCCCTGACCTCTACCCCATTCAGAACCTTTGGAGCATCATTAAAAGGAGTGTCTATGATGGCGGGAGGCAGTTCACATCTAAGCAACAGCTCTGGGAGGGTATTCTGTCCTCATGCAAAGCAATTGAAGCAGAAACCATCCAAAACCTGACAAATTCAATGGACGAGAGAGTTCAGAAGCTCCTTTCGAACAAGGGGTCCTATGTGAAAATGTAACATCACCTAGAATAAAGTTTTGAGTTGAAAACTGTTTGATTTCAGTTTCTAACAACCTGCTAATGCTTATAATTTCAAAAATGACCATTTTTTTGGTCTTTATTAAAATGAAAAGGTTGATCGAAAAGTTTGGGGGATCTAAGAGTGTGGCAACCCAGTAGTCATGATTACTTCGAATTCTGACAATATGAGGGTCATGCTGCAGGTAGTGCAGCAAGAAGGCACTTATGTGTCTTGCGCATCTCGGAGCCCCAAAATTATTTTCCAGGCTAGATGCAGCTAAAAATTATTATTAATTTAAATCTGGTGAAGCTTTAGTATAGATGGCCTAATAGGATCAGTGCTGCACACTGCTACAAAGCCCAAATTATTTTCCAGTCAAGATACAGATAAACATGATTAGTAATTTTAAATCTGGTGGAGCTTATTATAGATGGCCTAATAGAATCAGTGCTGCACACTGCTACAAAGCCCAAATTATTTTCCAGCCAAGATACAGATAAACATGATTAGTAATTTGAAAGCTTAAAACGGTTGGTAGGGTGATTTTAACCAATCATCAAGCTTTTGCTCTCCCCAGGATGACACAGGGGTAGAAAAGTCGTTTCGGATCCATGATTTGTTCATCTTTATGAATGTGAGTCTGTCTACATTATCAGTGGAGAGCTGCGTGCGCTTATCTGTCAGCACACCACCAGCAGCGCTGAACACACATTCAGACAGAACGCTGGCTGCGGGGCATGACAAGATCTCCAAGGCGTAAGTGGCTAGCTCCGGCCATTTATCCAGATTGGAAGCCCAAAAAGAGCAAGGGTCCAGTGACACAGTCGTGGCTTCAATGTTTACTTGGAGATACTCCTGTACCATCGTCTCTAGGCGTTGACTATGTGTCAGACTTCTTGTCTCCTGTGGCCTTGCAAAGGATGGGCTAAAAAAGTGGTGAAATGATTCCGCAAAATTGATGTTACCAGCAGATACTGTGGTTCTGTTACGGTTTGAGTGTTGAACATTTGACGGTCCCACGGTTGGCAAGTTGGAACTGTGAGATTCACTACGTGCACCACTGGTATTTTGTGGAAAAGCACATGTAAGATTCTGCAACAGTCTCTGCTGATACTCCTGCAAGCGTGCATCCCTTTCTATGGCAGGAATAATTTCTGCAAATTTACTTTTGTACTGGGGATCTAACAGTGTGGCAACCCAGTAGTCAGGATTATTTCTAATTCTCACAATTCGAGGGTCATGTTGCAGGTAGTGCAGCAAGAAGGCACTCATGTGTGTTGCGCATCCAGGAGCACCAAGTCCCTGTTGTGTTGGTGGCGAGGTAACAATCATGCTTCCTTCCTCTGTCCTCTCCCCCCAACCTCGCACAACAGAAATGTGATCAAGGTCTCCCTAATCTGATGAGTCTTCCATCAGTTCGTACTCCACTTCTTCCTGGGCTCCTGCACCTTCCTCACTAGTTTGGCTGCTACCATGCGCCCTGGTAAAACCATCTCCCCCACCCTCACATGCCTGCCGCCTTGGTGCTGCCGACCGTCTGGACCTTGCAGATGTTAGCCCTTCCGCATACAACTCCTCCTCCTCTACTTCCTCCACCTCCTCTTGTGCCACCACCTGACTCCGAATTCTGTTTAACATGTGCTCCAGCATGTAAATCACCGGAATAGTCATGCTGATAATGGCATCGTCAGCACTAAACATCTTCGTCGCCATTTCAAAACTATGCAGAAGGGTGCATAGGTCCCTGATCTGAGACCACTCCTCCAGCGTGATTTGCCCCACCTCTGGAATCTCGTTGGCTCAGGCTATACGTCAGAACGTATTGCACCAGGGCTTGTCGGTGCTGCCACAGTCGCTGCAACATGTGCAGAGTTGAATTCCACCGGGTAGGCACATCGCATTTTAGCCGGTGAAGTGGCAGGCCCAACGACTTCTGTAGAGATGTAAGTCGCTGAGCTGCGGGATGCGAACGGCGAAAGTGAGCACACAGCGACCGTGCCCTCTGCAGAAGGCCATCTAGTCTGGGATAGTGGGCTAAAAATTGCTGGACAACCAGGTTCAACACGTGAGCCATACAAGGCACGTGTGTGACATTGCCCCGGCGAAGGGCCGCACCCAGGTTTGCAGCATTGTCGCACACGGCCTTCCCTGGTTTCAGGTCCAGTGGAGACAACCATTCATGAAATTGGTTCTCCAGAGCTGACCACAACTCCTCAGCTGTGTGACTCACATTTCCCAGACATTTCAATGTAAAAACCGCCTGATGACGTTGAGCCCTACTGCCAGCATAGTAAGGAGGTGTGCAGGATCCCTTCTGCGCAGTTAGAAAGCTTGTGGCATGACCAGACAGGCTTTGGGTGCAGGTGGAAGACCGAGAGGAGGTTGAGGAGGCAGAAGCAGTGGAGGAACTTTGACATAAAGAGGATTGACGCACAACTCGTGGGGACGGCAAGACTTGGACAGCAGCCCCTTGTCCTGCTGTCACCATAGTTACCCAGTGCCCAGTCAGCGACATGTAACGCCCCTGTCCATGCCTACTCGTCCAAGTGTCTGTGGTGAAATGCACCCTGTCACACACAGAGTTTCTCAAAGAAGCGGTGATGTTGTGTGCGACATGCTGGTGGAGCGCAGGCACACCTTTCTTTGAGAAGTAGTGCCGACTGGGCATCTGGTACTGGGGCACTGCGACGGACATAAGGTCTCGAAAATCCTCTGTGTCCACCAGGCGGAAAGGCAGCATTTCTGTAGCCAAGAACTTGCAGATGGTGAAATTCAACCTCTTAGCTTTCTCATGGCTAGGAGGAAATGGTCTTTTACTTGTCCACATCTGAGGGACCGAGGGCTGGCTATTGTGCTTAGACGGGGTTGATAAGGGTGTCCCCGGCAAACTGCCGGTCTGTGAGGAAGATGCAGGCGGACATGTTAGGTTGCCTTGATCCAAAGGTGGTGCTATCGATGTCGGACAGCGCTCAACACCAGCTGGTGTTACCACCTCCAAAGAAAATGATGACCTGCCAATCACGCTGGCTGTTGCGGGTAAAGAGGTGGCAGGTCTGCGCCCCAAAACAGGTGTGACTGCTGTCCCCCCAGTCACAGAGGATGAAGAGGCCGCGGATGCACAAGATATGGCAGACGGTGGTTGGCCCGGCCGGCTAGGCCGCATTGTAGCACACTGAGCTTCCCATTGCAACTTATGCTTCATGTCCATGTGCCGGTTCATGCATGAAGTACTCAAACTATGTATTTTTTGGCCTCTACTTAGCTTTTGCTGACAAATGTTACAGATAACACGAGTTGGGTCATCTTTATCGATCTGAAAAAATGCCCAGGCTATGCAAGGCTTAGCACCCATGCGACCTGAAGAGCCACCACGACTTGTGGTGAGAGGCAGAGTTGTGTTTGAGGATGCAGTTGTTGACGTGCTTCCAGTACTACGTCTCTGTCCAGGAAGGCGCAACCTGACCTCGTCGTCACTAGCATCTTCCTCCACCTCCTCTGCTGACCTCATCTCTTGGCTGACTGTGGGTTGACAGTAAGTGGGATCTCCAACCTCATCATCATCACCCTGTGCGTTATCACACCCGTCGTCCTCAGAGCCAACCTGTTCCTGCCCTGACAAAAAACTAAAGTTGTCGCTCCAATCAGGTATTTGAGTCTTATCATCGTCTTCCTCATTGTCTCCACCAACAGGAGTTACAGTTTATGAATGAGGGTCTACATTATGGTCAGAACCTTCTGCGTCTGGTCCTGGATCCGACTCATAAAGATTCTGGGCATCAGTGTAGATCATTTCCTCGTCTGGATTCACAGAAGCGCTGGAGTCAACCTCTGATTCCCAGGCTATAGTATGAGTAAACAGCTCTGCAGACTCAACCATCTGTTCTACCTCATACTCAGACGGGCAGCTGGAGATTTGGGAGCTGTGAGGAAGCAAGTGCGATTGGGGTGACACCTTTGAGGACTGGAGCATTTGTGATGTTGAAGTTGATGTGGAGGAGAGCCCACTTAAAGGAGCACTTGATATCCGTTGAAGCACCTGCTGTTTTTGTGCCTCATCTGGAATTTGTAGCAATTGGCGTGGCCGTAAGAAAGGGATCTTATCACATTGTCCGCTAAAAGAAGTAGACATTTTAGTTTGGCTGGAAGATGGTCTTTCTTCTGCAGATGTTACTGTTGCTTTAACACCTACCCCACGGACACAACCTTTTTTCCCCTTTCCAACACGCCTATTCCCCTTTCCACCAGCAGCAGACCTTTTTCCACTCATTTTGGTGGTTAACTAATTAACAACTCTGGAGTTGTTTGCACAAAAAAACAATGGATGGGAACCGAGCAGAGCTGAGTGGCCAAACTGTGGTATTAGGCCAAAACTATTGGCTGGGTTAGATGCAGAAAAAAATTATATTCAATTTGCAACCTGATGGAGGTCAGTATAGATGGACTAATAGAGAAAGTCCCACACACTGCTAGAAGGCCAAATATTTTTTCAGAGGTAGATGCAGAAAAAAATATATTCAGTTTGCAACCTGATGGAGGTCTGTATAGATGGATTAATAGAACAAGTCCCACACACAGCTAGAAGCCCAATATTTTTTCAGAGGTAGATGCAGAAAAAAATATATTCAGTTTGCAACCTGATGGAGGTCAGTATAGATGGACTAATACAACAAGTCCCACACACAGCTAGAAGCCCAATATTTTTTCAGAGGTAGATGCAGAAAAAAATATATTCAGTTTGCAGCCTGATGGAGGTCTGTATAGATGGATTAATAGAACAAGTCCCACACACAGCTAGAAGCCCAATATTTTTTCAGAGGTAGATGCAGAAAAAAATATATTCAGTTTGCAACCTGATGGAGGTCAGTATAGATGGACTAATACAACAAGTCCCACACACAGCTAGAAGCCCAATATTTTTTCAGAGGTAGATGCAGAAAAAAATATATTCAGTTTGCAACCTGATGGAGGTCTGTATAGATGGATTAATAGAACAAGTCCCACACACAGCTAGAAGCCCAATATTTTTTCAGAGGTAGATGAAGAAAAAAATATATGCAGTTTGCAACCTGATGGAGGTCAGTATAGATGGACTAATACAACAAGTCCCACACACAGCTAGAAGCCCAATATTTTTTCAGAGCTAGATGCAGAAAAAAATTATATTCAATTTGCAACCTGATGGAGGTCAGTATAGATGGACTAATACAACAAGTCCCACACACAGCTAGAAGCCCAATATTTTTTCAGAGGTAGATGCAGAAAAAAATATATTCAGTTTGCAACCTGATGGAGTTCTGTATAGATGGATTAATAGAACAAGTCCCACACACAGCTAGAAGCCCAATATTTTTTCAGAGGTAGATGAAGAAAAAAATATATGCAGTTTGCAACCTGATGGAGGTCAGTATAGATGGACTAATACAACAAGTCCCACACACAGCTAGAAGCCCAATATTTTTTCAGAGCTAGATGCAGAAAAAAATTATATTCAATTTGCAACCTGATGGAGGTCAGTATAGATGGACTAATAGAATGATGCTATGCCCAAAAGATTTTATTTCACTAGGTGCAGTAAAAAAATTGGTATTCTATACACAGGTGGTATATCTTGCAACACAGATAGGCTACTCCACTGACTAACACACTCTGCAATAGGCCAAAAAGGATTATCTTTGCTAGATTCAGCCAAATGCTGTGAAAAAAACTTGCACAGCACTGGCACAGACCTGCCTGGCAAAAACTGATAGGAACTGATGTAACCTAGTCCTGAAAAGGACTCCAATTACAATTAGTCTTTAGTCCCACAATCTATCTATTTAAGAGCACAGACCTGCCTGATAAAAGTCGTAGGAAATGCTGTAACCTAGTCCTTAAAAGGACTGCAATCACAACTATTCCCTACTCCCAAGCTATCTGTAGATTTGTGCGAAAATTGGCTTGAAATTAACAAGGTATAGCGCACACAGCAACAGCGGTGCCGTCTAACACGCAGCTGCAGCAGTGAGAAAATGGTGGCGACGGGGAAAATGGCTTGGTCTTATAGGGCAAGGACATGTGACATACACTGCCAATGACACATGCCCTTGCTTGTGTGAAAAAAAGCACTTCGCTCCGTGTGTGTGCTGCTGATAGGCTGACAGATTGCACCTCCCCACTGTAAATGCGGGAAAGAGAAAAAAAAAATGGAGATCTTCATTGTTCCTGCAGAGATCCATCCCCTGCCCCTCCCCCCACCCTGCTGTACACTCAAACTGCGTATTAACATTAATTTTCATCATTACTGAGAAAAAATCCAGTTATGATTTTGGTGCACGAACAGTTATCGAACATAACCTCGAACAGCCGAATTTTTCTCAAATTGTTCGTGTTCGCCGAACGGCTCGAACACCGCCCAAAACAGCTCGAATTTGAGATTGGCGAACAGTTCGAGTAGAACAACGCTCATCTCTAGTTACAAGTACATCTCCAGAGATTTTGAGGTTCATTTGTCCATGGTGCACAACATAATCAAGAAGTTTACAACCCATGGCACTGTAGCTAATCTTCTTGGACGTGGACAGCAAAGAAAAATTGATGAAAGGTTGCAACACAGGAGAATAAGCAGCCCCAATCAAGTTCCAAAAAAATTCAAGCCGTCCTACAGACTCAGGTTCCATCAGTGTCAGCGCAAGCTATCTGTCAACATTTGAACGAAATGAAATGATATATCAGGAGACTCAGAAGGTCCCCACTACTGACACAGAAATATAAAAAAGCTAGACTGCATTTGCCAAAATGTACATGATTAAGCCAAAATCCTTCTGGGAAAGTGTCTTGTGGACAGATGAGACCAAGATGGAGCTTTTTGGAAAAGCACATCATATTTACCAAAAATGGAATGAGGTCTACAAAGAAAAGAACACAGTACCTACAGTCAAATATGGTGGAGGTTCAAATATATTTAGGGTTGTTTTGTTGCCTCAGGCACTGGGTGCCTTGACTGTGTGCAAGGCATCATGAAAAGCAGTTAAATGAGAGTTGTAGTTTCAGAGTATATTTGTGATCGCTCTCTGTATTGCTGAAATTCCAATGTTTGTTATAAAGTTTTGATTTATTTTTTAGAATATTTTATAAACTGAATTATATTTGATGTATCTATAGTAACTGGTGTCTATAAAGTAGCCCAGCTTATTCACGGGCATTACGCATGAGGAAGGGAGCGTGTACTGAAATATCACGTCCTGTGAACATCATGTATACTCGGCATTGTAGCTGTTGACTGATGTTTAGTGATGAGCGAGCACTAAAATGCTCGGGTACTCGTTGCTCGGGTCGAGCAAATTGGAATACTCGGGTGCTCGACCCGAGCAACGAGCCCAATGTAAGTCTATGGGAAACTCAAGCATTTTTCAGGCGGCTCCCCCCGTAGGTCTGCAGAGGACCTAAACATTGCCCAAATCGATGACAGCAGTGCTCAAATGACATGGGAACAGCATGGGGAAGACCCCTGGAAGCATCTCTGACTCCCAGGTCACTGCTGTCAACAACGTGGTCAGAGTATTATGCCACTTTTACGGACTCACAATAAAACATACAAAAAAGAGACCAAAATGGATTTTCCTGGGAAATATGTTAAGGAACATCCTTTCCAGGGTAATGACTTGCATATAAGGCAAAATAAATAACCAGAAACAAAAATACTCCTCCACAACTTGGGCTATGTTCACACGTAGTGTTTTTGATGTGTTTTTGCACTTTTGCATTGCTTTCAACCAAGACAAATGCATTCACCAAGAAATGTCATTTTAACATTTTACAACCTTATCTGGCCATGTGGTGTGTGACACATCATCAGACACATGCATACAGTGCTGAAAAGACATGGAAACAGCATGGGGAAGACCTCTGGGAGCATCTCTGACTCCCAGGTCACTGCCTAAAAGTGTGCCCATCATAAGTGATCCTTGGCGCATGCGAAGATGCCTCTCGCCATGCACCTGTCGTTGCAGACTTGCAACAATCACCGTCCACATCCTTGTCCCACTGCAGCGTTCAGTTGTACCTACCCCATTCCTTGGAATGCAAGCGCAAGTATGCAGCCAGCCACCCACCCACCCACAGGCTGCAATACTATACTGCCAAATTTCTGACAGCTGCTTGCACTTGAAATGTGGCCTTTTAGGCTCGTGGAGGCGGAAGCTTTTCATAACCTCATGCCGGCAGCAGCCGGGTGTCCATACTTGTTCCCCAGCCGCAACTATATTTCCCGGTATCACCTCCGCCTTCCACAAGCACGGGTCCCACAACATTACCTGTGCCCTCCCCAGTGCACTTACTGGGAAGGACCTCCTAACCACAAACACGTGGACAGGTGAATGTGGCCAGGGACGGTACGGAGCCAGTCCACAACTTTTTTTGCTGAGAGTTGTATTTAGCTCGGTGAAAGGACTGGCATAGAGGGAAACCGTATCTACCCTGCGTGTCATTTCTCCCAGGAAGTCCTGTAATTGAGCTTGTTGCAGAAGCAATGGCAGCCCGTCCAACATCAACTCGCACTTGTCGGTGGTGCTTTGACACACACACATCTTTCTTTGCACATTTAATTTCTTGAATACAGAGTTGGACAATGGCCTGATCTGTAATGCGTTTTGAGAAATAACATGCATAAGCATGGCCGATCCACATTAAAAAAGCAGCCATAGAGTGTCCGGGAACCTTCCCCCACACTTTTCTTAGCCAGGGCTGCTTTTCGGCAGGGTTGGACGGGCCCACCAGAGAACCGGAGACTCCTCCGGTGGGCCCTTGCTTCTCCTTCAGGAGAGTTCATAGTGCCAAGGTGAGGCAATGATGATGATAGAGGCCACCATCTGCTTAGTTTTCTGTCACTTGGAATGCAAGTGCAAGTATGCAGCCAGCCACCCACCCACCCACAGGTCGCAACACTAAACTACCAGATTTCTGGGCAGCTCTTTGCACTTGAAATATGGCATTTAAGCTCGTGGAGGCGGAAACTTTTCACAACCGCATCTACCCTGTGTGTCATTTCTCCCATAAAGTCCTCTAAAGCTGCTTGCACTTGAAATGTGGCCTGAACATTACTGCTGGTACTTTTCTGTGGGAATTTGCTTGCCTCCTACCAGCCTGGAATATTTCCAGCAAACTATGGTACGACACCATGGTATTAGCACTGCCCCCAGTACCAGTAGCAAAGCCATCCCCAATTTCCTTCTCAGGAATTTTATTTGGTAGACTGAGTGGCTGCCCAAATACATTTTCTCACAAAGGAGCTGAAGATAGAGTGGCAGTAGGTGCAAGTTTCTCCAGCCTGTTAGATATTAGAGGGTGAACGGCACCACATTGGATCAGTGGTTAGCACTGAAGCCTTGCAGCTCTGGGATCCTGGGTTCAAATCCCAGCAAGGACAACATCTGCAAGGACTTTGTATGCTCTCCCCATGTTTGCGTGTGTTTCCTCCTCAGTAAAAATAGAGTGTCAGGGAACCTTCCCACATACTTTTCTTAGCAAGGACTGCTTCTCGGCAGGGTGGAACGGTCCCACAAAAGAATCCTCTGGTGTGCCTTGGCTTCTACCTCAGGAGAGTTTACGATAGTGCTAACTTTGCAGCTGCTATGGGGCTCTTGAGCGGGTGAGAAAGGTTATTCCTCAGAATCAAATCCTCTGGTGGGCACAATGTTTTTCAATCTGAAACAGCTTCTCAATGGGAGTTGTATTCCACCACAGCCATATTCTTTAGCTCGGTGAAAGGACTGGCATAGAGGGAAACCGTATCTACCCCGGCTGTCATTTCTCCGTCACCAGGTTCCGCCCATTGACACACACGACCATGCCTGGCTGTATGTTCAGAGGTGAGAGCCACAGATCAGGCTGCTGTTTTCTTTCAACAACTCTGCAGCGCTGGGCGGTTTGTCAGTTAAGCATTAAGCATGCTATCTTCAGCACAGCCTGTTGCCGCTCGGCCAAGGCAGTGCTGCAGTGCTGTCAGCTTGTGACTGATGTAGTTATTTCGGAGATGGAGGAGGAGGTGCATGAGCTGAACAATGTGATTATATTGAGGTAAAATTGGTGACACTGTTTTTTATACTAAAGAAAGATCCTATTGTTTTGGTTTTTTTATGTTATTTTTTAAGACAAATGCATTCACTAGGAAATGCCATTTTAACATTTTACAACCTTATCTGGCAATGTGGTGTGTGACACATCATCAGACACATCCTGTTTTATTTATGATGGAGGGAGTCTGAAAGTCATAAAGCCTATTTTTATAGGGCCATCAGACGACCCTTACTATTCTTAAAAGGCCAGCAGTCGGCCCTCGCTATTGTTAGAGAGCCATCAGCCGGCTATGCTTTGTTGTTCTTATTATTAACAAGTGGGTCTCCTATACTGTTATTGCGTATCCAGTGACAGCAAGGGCTGCCTAAAATTTAGACGCAACCCAATACCCCTTTGAAGAGACATAGAGGAGGGTCTCAGTAAAAAAAATGTTCCCATTATAAAGGAGCGGGTCTCCTATAGTGATAATGTTAAGGGGACGGTTGCAAACAACTTTATTATAATGGAACGCAACCGACCCCGGGGTCCGTGATGCAGCCTGGTGGACTGCTGCCGAACACCTTGAGAAGGTAAAACAACCAACTTAAATAACAATCCCCTCCGTGTTACAACACACTGGAGCGGGAATAGGAATTCGCACTATCTCCGTTAACTGCACGAGAGATGTGTGATAAACAAAGTATCTGTAGTCCTGTTGCAGCACAGGGACTACACAGATGGCGCTAGGATGCGTGTGTGACTCACGCTGGCGTGTAAGTGCTCTCAGTCGGCGTGCTACCGGACTGAGGAGAATCACTCCACGTGGCTTACAGGCGGTACCGGGAATACGGCGTCTGCAGACTGCTCGGGGTGTTTGGCGACCCCCTAGTCGGAGCCAGTCTGTCAGACGAAGCTACCTGCCTATTTCCACTAAAGCACACGTGGAGCTCAAACGACCAAGCGTCCACACAACACCATCACTGCTCAATGATCAGAGCGTGCCGCCATGATTGTGGGCGGGCTTTTTAAAGATTAAGCCCTGCCCACAGTCGCACCATTGGTGACATCACCCGCGACCAATCAGGCGGTGCCAGGTCACCGGATCAGCTGACTCCCAAACCACCAATCACGGTCCGCCATGTCACGGGCATGCTCAGTACAGAGAAACCTGGACTTAGGCTTTAGCAGCCTTGTCTCCCTCCGCAACCTATGCTTCATGTTGCTAGGCACAAAGACCTGAGAGACAACCTATACGTCTCGTGGACCAGCTAGGCGTTGGGACTGATGATGATGCTGAGCAGCATCAGCCTTTGCTGGACCAGAATGGGAGACCACAGAAGGTTCTGGACCCATTTCAAATCCAGCAAATGCCTGATGTCTAACAGGTAATGCCCATGCTGTGACTGCAAGGGCTGCCAAAATTTGGGAAAACCCCCAGTAAGAATTTAAAAACACATAGAACAGGGCCACAGTAACAACAACAAATTCTATTTAGAAAAGAGAGAGTCTGCTATACAGTTATAGGGTATGCAGTGAGTCCAACGGCTGACCAAATTTAGGAAAAACCCCACTAAGAATTTAAAGACACATAGAGCAGGGCCACAGTAACAACAAATTCCCATTAGAAAGGAGACAGTCTCCCATAGTGTTGGCCTATGCAGTGAATGCAAGGGCTGCCAAAAATTTGGAGGCATTTCAATGACCCTTAGAACAGAAGTGGAGGAGGGCCTCATAAAATAATGTTTCCATTAGAAAGGAGCGGGCCTCCTATACTTGTAATGCCCATGCACTAAGTGTATGGGCTGACAAAAATTTACCCCTGGGGGGTATACATGAACATACTGAATAAAAATGTTTTTTAACCGGCATCATAAACACTCTTTAAAAAAATTATGTGGGTGTTGCATCACGGACCACGGTCACCCTGGTGATATGGTGGTGGAGGATGAGGATGAGGAGAAGGAGGAGGACAAGAGCAAACAGCCAAAATCAGGATGCGTATACCCATGTGTGGGTATGAAGAGGTGCATGTGAATACACCTCCCAAAAAAAGACACTGGATTTGAGTTTATGTTACGCTGCTATCATTTGGTGGTGTTGAGAAGTCTGGCCCAATCCAGCCCTTGTTCATATTTATAAGAGTCAGCCTGTCAACATTTTCAATTGACAGGAGGATAGGCTTCTCAGTTATAATTTCACCAGTGGCACTAAAAACCTGCTCTGATAAAACGCTAGTGTGTCACCCCAGGCCTGGATGCCACAAACAATAATCTGTGTCTGAGAGCGGGAAGGAGGTTTCCTGGTTAGGGACAATTAGCATGCAGCACCTCCTGTCCCAGGCCAGTAGGGGGAGCTGGCTGCCCCTATAAAAGCTGGAACTGGGGGCAGGGTTAGAGAGACCAGAACCCACTTCTGAAGTGACCAGAAGGGTTCTCAGAGAAGAGGGACAGGTCAGCAGCAGCTGAGGAGTCCGTGAGGCAGAGGAGAAACTGCAAGCCAGGGACAGAGGCAACGAGAGCCGGTCCTGGCAGAGAACCAATCTAACCGGACATTGGGGTCCGAGGCTGTCAGGGTTATAAGCCCAGCAGCAGAGAACCAACCCACGAGGGATTTCAGGTCCCTTGGCCTAAGAAGCCTGGAGGCTCCGCCACACAGAGGGACCAGTACAGCGAGGAGAAAGCAAAAGGTACCTAAGGCCCGAGTCGCAAGCCATACAGGCGAGAAGTACACGGCCAGCTCAGGGATGTGGGCTATTACACCACGAAGAGGGGGATAGTCAAAAGAGCATAGAGAGAACGGTAGGCCTGCACACTCACCCTGACCAATGGGGCTCCCCGAATGCTCTCAGACACCCAGGCCCATTCCTAACCGGTACTACTGTTGGGTCATTAATCACATCTACAATAAAGACCCTGAACTGTTTGAAGCAGACTCTTAACTCTTACTATTGCAGCCTGCACTATCACCCCAACATCCACCTACACTACCCTTGGGCTACACTCCTCCCGTCGGGAGTTGTCCTACCTCTGTGCTGCACACCAACACCAGCCCCAGTGGCCTGCCCTGCAGCGGCGGTTATCCCTGACCGCAATCCACGGGTGGCGTAGTCGGACATTTAAAGCATTGATTGATAGACTGCCACAATTTGGTCTGACCACCCTGAGCCACGGGATTGGGTTGCCACTACTACCCCCAACATCGTACAGAAGCCCGGTTCCCGGTACCCCACGACCCATGGGGCGAGTCACTAGCGCCAGGGCAGGCCAGGACCTCCAAGGCGTAGAGAGCCAGTTCATTCCACGTATCCAGCTTGGATACCCAATAATTATAAGTCACAGAGGAATCACAGAGGACGTTGGTACGGTCGGCAAGGTACTCCCTCAGCATCTTCCCAAACTTTGCACTCTTCGTGAGAGTACCCCGCGCCTCAGGGCCTGTGCGATGGGAGCGTCTGAGAAAACTCTCCCAGAACTTTGACAGTGTTCCCCTGCCTCTGCTGGATTGAAGTTGTGTCTCTCTCGCCTGTACTCTTTGGTTGTCCAACGAAGTGTGCCCTCTGCCGCCAGCGTTTTCAGATGGGAATTTTTTTAATAGTTCCGCAAAAGGTCCTTCTGGTAGAGCTCCATTTTTGTAGACCTGTCCGCCTCAGGAATAAGAGATATAAAGTTCTCCTTGTAGTGTGGGTCTAGAAGTGTCACCAACCAGTAATGACTGTCACCCAAAATTTTGAGAACGCGAGGGTCATGGGAAAGGAAGCGTAACATAAACTCAGCTGTGCGTGCCAGACTACTAACAGGCAAGACTTTCGTGTCCTCACCAAGAGGATGACTGACCATGCTATCCTCCTCCTCCTCTCTGTCCTCCGGCCATCCACGCTGAATAGACGGTATGACAGCTGTCCAGGTAGTACCGTCAATAGTGAATGAAACTAGCTCCTGTCCTTCCTCCTCCTCTTCCTCATTGTCACCCAATCCACGTTGGGATGAGATGAGGCTTGGCTCTGTGTAATCACCCTGTATGGTTCCTTGCTCCATCTCATCGTGCTCCGCCTGCAATGCATCCTCTTTGATTGTGAGCAGAGAGCGTTTCAGAAGACAGAGAAGCGGGATGGTGACGCTAACCATCTTGGTGGAGTCCTCAAAGTTTTGGAGGATGGTACATATGTCTGACATCCATGTCCACTCCTGAGGTCTTTTGTGTGGAGTCTGAACTGAATACTGATGGCCTTGTTCATGCTGGTACTCAACAACTGCCCTCTTCTGCTCACAAATCCTTCCCAACATCTGCAGTGTAGAGTTCCAATGAGTGGGGACATCACACACCAGTCTGTGAGCCGGAAGCTGCAAACGCTGCTGAAACACTGCAAGGGTGGCGGAAGCTGTTGCTGACTTTCTAAAATGAGCACACAGGTGGCGTACTTTAACAAGCAGGTCCGGCAGCTCCGGGTAGGATTTGAGAACCCGCTGAACCACGAGGTTAAGCACATGGGCCAGGCATGGTACGTGTGTGAGCTGGCCTCGCCTCAGAGCCGCCACCAGGTTCCGGCCATTGTCACACACGACCATCCCTGGCTGTAGGTTCAGCGGTGTGAGCCACAGATCTGCCTGCTCTTTCAGAGCTGTTCACAACTCTTCAGCATTGTGCGGTTTTTCACCTAAGCATATTAGATTCAGCACAGCCTTTTGCCTCTTGGCCGAGGCAGTGCTGCAGTTCTTCCAGCTTGTGACTGATGTGATCATTTCGGAGATGGAGGCTGAAGAGGAGGAGGAGGCTGAGGAGGATGGGGTGCAGGAGCTGTAGACCATGGGGGCAACCCTGATTCACCTAGGGCCCGCAATCCTTGGCGTCGGGAGGACATGTTTCGTCCCAAGGTCCGACTGGGTCCCGGCTTCCACTATATTAACCCAGTGTGCCATCAGCGAGATGTACCGTCCCTGCCACAAGCTCTTGTCCACGTGTTAGGTGGACTTTACCGGTAACTGCGTTGTTGAGAGCACGGCTAATGTTTTGGGACACGTGCTTGTGTAAAGGGGGAACGGCACACCGGGATAAATAGTGGCGGCTGGGGACCGAGTACCGAGGGATGGCCGCCGCCATCAGGTTGCGGAATGCTTCCGTCTCCATGAGCCTAAAATGCAACATTTCGAGCGCAAGCAGTCGTGAAATGTGAGAATTTAGTTGTGTGGCCTGTGGGGCATTGGCTGCATATTCGCGCTTGCGTTCCAAGGACTGGGGTATGGACAACTGAACGCTGCGCTGGGACAAGGACATGGACGTCCTTCCTATTGCTGCTACTTGAGAGTATGCAACGACCGGTGCAGGGCAGGAGGCATTTTCGCATGCACCATGGACAGGGGATTGGCTTGCATGCACAACAGTGGAAGAAGCAATGGTGTCACCCGCAGACACTGTTCCTGGACCCTGGGTTCCGGCCACAAAGTCGGGTGCTTTGCTGCCATGTGCCAGATCATGCTGGTGGTGGTCAGGCTGGTCATTTTGCCACCCCTGCTGATGCTGGCCTGGCAGGTGGTGCAAATGGCCTTTTTGGGGTTATCGGCAGAGTCTTTAAAAAACAACCTTCTCGGGAAGACCTAACAGTTGTACTGGCAATTTCCTTTGTGTTGGTGTTACGGGGAGCGGTTGCCTGCCTCCTGTCTGCGGCCACCACACTGCTTCTACCTGCCTGTTGGGGTGCTCTGCCTCCTTCCCCCTGTGTGCTGCTGTCCTCGCTCTGCATGTCCTCCTGCCTGGTTGGGTCAGTTACTATATCATCCACCACCTCGTCTTCCACTTCCGCACCCCGGTCCTCCTCCTGACTTTCTGGCAATTGTGTCTCATCATCGTCCATCTCTTGTGACACTTTCCCACCGTCGCCTTCGTGTGACCGTGGCTGCTCAAATATTTTGGCTACACACGATCTCCTCTTGCCCTGCTTCAAGTGGACCGGGCGAGAGGCCCGAATCTATAAATGGAAAAGTGAACAGCTCTTCAGAGTGTCCAATTGTGGGATCAGTTGTCTCTGGGTACTCAGCATGGTGGGAGAAAGGAGGATCAGGGTGAGGAATATGTGGTCCAGACTCACGGCTACTGAGACTTGACCGTGTGGAAGACAGGGTGGTGGTGTGGTGCCCCTGCGGGTTCAGTCGCCACAGAGGTACTGCATCTCACCCAGAGGTGTGGTATCTCACTCTCAGGTAGGAGTACGGCCCGGGACCCTAACACCTGCATCCAACACTACACTACTCCAGACCGGCAGGAGAGGCAAGATGCGTCACTCTCCTGCTGAGCCCTGTCCCTGGCTGGAGTGGGGGTAACCAAAGTAGGGGAAACCATGTAGTGGGTGTGGGTGGAGGAAGTAGTTCAGGGGAGCTCAGTAAGAAGTGATATAAAAGAGAGGGTGGAACATTCTAGTCAGTTGGTTCCAGTCAGAAGAAGAAGTGGAGTCAGGTTCTTCAGTGAGAGGAAGAGTTGGGAGCAGGAGCTCTGCAGGAGCTCTGCTCAGGGAAGCGCGGGCCTGAGTAAAGAGGCCCAGGAGAAGGAGAGGAGGAAGGAACGGGAGCAGAGAAAAGGCTCCAGGAGTGAAGAAAGGATCCCAGGGGTACGGGCAGTGCTGGAGGCCACCCGTACGCCCGAGTCTACCAGGCGGTGGAGGGATCAGGTCTCCGAGGGGACCGGCCCCTAACTAGTGAGAATTACAATATTCAACTAGGTAACCGGAGGCTGCAGCATTTCAGGTGCTTCAGCGACAAGCCACATCTATCTCACCAAGAAGGTGGCCATAGAGGACCTAGGGGACAGAGAAGACGTCGCCCGGCAAGGTCCACGGTCACTGGATTGGGACACTAACTGTGAGGTGCAGGGAGACGGCCAGAAGGAACACACAGAAGGGGGTCCCGTTATGTACTCCGGAGGTACCTGAGGGTTGGCTGAGCTCCTGCCCGGTGAATGCAGCACAACGTGGGAAGTTATGATCTGCAGTTGTAACCAGGAGCAAAGTAAGAACTGTGAGTAAATCCGGAAGACTGCACCCCACTGTCTCTGTCAATTATTACTGCTGCGCCATCACCCCCTGCACTACACTGCACCCCGAGTGCTACTTCCATAACAGCAACATCTACACTGCCCTGGAGTTAAGTTCTCCCTGTGGAGAGCTGAACCAACTCTGCTGCATTCACACCAGCTCCAGAGGCCGCAGCGGCGGCTCCCTTTAGCCGCATACCACAGGTGGCGTCACGAACTGTATATAAGACCTTTAATTTCACTGTAAATATTCCCCTTTTATTGACCGCCCTGGGTCACGAACCGGGTCACCGCCACTGTGGTATCTCCCCTATCAACGACCGGCCCGGCACCGAGTACCCCACAGCCCAGGGGGCGCGTCAACTTTGGCGTCACAAACAGGATATGAACCCACCCGTTATCACCGGGTATTGTGCGCCTAGAGACTGTGTTCTATACTGAATGTGGCGCCTGCCCCAGAAGAACGGGCGCCATTATGTGCGAGACCAAAGACAACAAGAAACCACCTCCCATCGTGGGTCGGGTTCCAGAATGGCGCCAAAAGCGGGGCCCGCCCCAAGCAGCAGTGACCATGTATGTAGATGTGTCCATCAAGATGGAGGGGCCGCCCCTAGGTGTGTCCGACAGCAAGTTGCCATGGAACCTCCCCCGAAAGAGGAGAGGAGAGAAGAAACCTGGGAGACAGGGTGGAGTCTCCAGCAGTCTAGACAGACCGCACTCGGCAGGCAGCATGTAGAATAGTCCGAAGCAAGCTCCCGTCCATGGCCTGCAGCAACCCAAGATGCCTCTCACCCTGGAGGAGGCAATTGCTAAACTATCCCTGGAGGATACTGAGTTCCTCCATGCCGAGGTCCAGGAGTTAGGCCGGAGGATGGAGAGGGCCCAGCAGGATGACATCGCCAGCTGGATGGAGGAGCTGCTGGGGAAGATTGTGACCCGGCAGCAGCCAGCACTGCATTCCACCAGCAGAGCCCCAGCCCCGGAGGAGCCTGAACGGAGCCAGGAGGCAGAGTGCAACACAGGAGCGGCCGCAGTAGTGGGTAAGAGGAGTCTCCCTGTCTCAGGCGCTGAGCGTGCTGACCTGCTCCTGGGCTCCCTGGCAGAGCCTCCGATCCTGGGCACCTGCTCCGCCGACCTGCTCCTAGGCCCCCTTCCAGAGCCACCTGCCCCCGCACCTGAGTGGGTGTACGGAAGCCCTAGCTATGACCGGTCCGCCAAGTTCGAGGACTAGCAGGGACTCCCTCTGATGCCCACACCTGCACCCCCGGTTGCCTGCCAAGGAGGAGAGGATTTTCAGTGGGACAACCGGGAGGGTGACCTCATGGGGTTCCCGTCGGAGACTCAGACCCAGGCCCTCAGGAGGGAGGAGCACTGCAGACGGGAGCTCCTGCAGCTAGAGAAGGAGCGGCATGACCGGCAGGTGCGATGGGAACAGATGGAGGCCCGGAACATGGCGGCCAAAACACGGGCCCGCAAGACGAGATCTACCACACCCAGTCCCTGTCTGGAGGGGATAGTGGTGAAGTTCAACCTGGAAGCCGGGTGGGGTTTCGTCAGAGCCGCAGATGGACCGGGACGTCTTTGTGAATAGACGGGACATCGAACCCCATCTCCAACAGGGGCATCCTGGCCGAGACCTCTATCCCGGTGACCGTGTCGCCTTTACCCGACACAAGGGAGAGCGCGGGTGGTATGCCCTCCAGGTATACAGAGTGGCAAAGGAGAGAAAGGACATGCTCCCGCAGTAAGAGGCTGATGACCCGGCTGGGTCAGCCTGCAGTAATCAGGTGTTTCCCTTGAGGTAGCACCACTATTGAACTGCTCAGTTAAAAGACTGTATATAGTTACCGGGAAGGGTACAACACTGCTCAAGTTCATGTAGAAAAAGTTTGTTTTTGTGTGCCTTTAAAATTCTATAAGTGTACCCGGTAAGGACAAAAGGACTGAAGGGTTATGGATGGTTAATAACCGAAAAACTTTCCTTTGTAAATAATTTGCACTTATTAAAGTGCCTCTTATTGGTTTTATATAAATAGACCGCAGATCAAAAAACCCGTTTGGCGTGGCCGAAGACGTGATCCAACGACTGGATCATCTATGCCCTGCAGCCATGCCCAGGGTCTTCATTGAGGGTTTGCGGACGGGTCCCTCATGTTCATCAGAGTTGCACCTTGTTAGTGGAATGGACACCCGGTTACAGATCACGCTGTAGCCTGCTAAAAATGATTTGTGAGAAATGTTTTATGAGTGTAAAGAAAAATGTTCTTTAAAAAGTTTTATATAGTAACCTGTAACGTTCAAGTAATGTGCCTCCCATAAAGGGAAGAAAAAGTTTGTTTATGATCTTATATGCGAATGCATTCTAAAAATTGT
Source organism: Phyllobates terribilis (assembly GCF_046119375.1). NCBI lineage: Eukaryota > Metazoa > Chordata > Amphibia > Anura > Dendrobatidae > Phyllobates > Phyllobates terribilis. The sequence goes on along the minus strand of NW_027362764.1, from coordinate 265,628,812 downwards.
ATGTCTAAAACCGTGTTTTACACTGTTCCAGCCCGCGGACGTGCTGTGTTTTACCAGGGGGGTATGTGGTGCCCCTGCGGGTTCAGTCACCACAGAGGTACTGCATCTCACCCAGAGGTGTGGTATCTCACTCTCCGGTAAGGAAGGAGTACGGCCCGGGACCCTATCACCTGCATCCAACAATACACTACTCCAGACCAGCAGGAGGGGCAAGATGCATCACTCTCCTATCCCTGGCTGGAGTGGGGGTAACCAAAGTAGGGGGAACCATGTAGTGGGTGTGGGTGGAGGAAGTAGTTCAGGGGAGCTCAGTAAGAAGTGATATAAAAGAGAGGGTGGAACATTCTAGTCAGTTGGTTCCAGTCAGAAGAAGAAGTGAAGTCAGGTTCTTCAGTGAGAGGAAGAGTTGGGAGCAGGAGCTCTGCAGGAGCACTGCTTAGGGAAGCGCGGGCCTGAGTAAGGAGGCCCAGGAGAAGGAGAGGAGGAAGGAACGGGAGCAGAGAAAAGGCTCCAGGAGTGAAGAAAGGATCCCAGGGGTACGGGCAGTGCTGGAGGCCTCCCGCACGCCCGAGTCTACCAGGCGGTGGAAGGATCAGGTCTCCGAGGGGACCGACCCCTAACTAGTGAGAATTACAATATTCAACTAGGTAACCGGAGGCTGCAGCATTTCAGGTGCTGCAGCCACAAGCCACATCTATCTCACCAAGAAGGTGGCCATAGAGGACCCAGGGGACAGAAAAGACGTCGCCCGGCAAGGTCCGCGGTCACTGGATTGGGACACTAGGTGTGAGGTGCAGGGAGACGGCCAGAAGGAACACACAGAAGGGGGTCCCGTTATGTACTCCGGAGGTACCTGAGGGTTGGCTGAGCCCCTGCCCGGTGAATGCAGCACAACGTGGGAAGTTATGATCTGCAGTTGTAACCAGGAGCAAAGTAAGAACTGTGAGTAAATCCGGAAGACTGCACCCCACTGTCTCAGTCAATTATTATTGCTGCGCCATCATACCTGGCCTGTAGGTAAGTAGTTTGAACCGCAAACTGTGGTGAATTGCTTCACTGACACCCTAAAGAAAATTTTTAATGGAGGCCAGAAGTGGCAGTATTTTCTGACAACGTATATGTGATCCATTTGACTGAGAAAACACAGCTTTAAATAGCTGGATTTCTAGCGCTCTAATATGGAAAGGACCTGGCTGTATTCTCCAGTGCCAACAAGCAAATGGCGCAGAAAAAATGGTGTTTTCTGGATTGCTTTTTAAGCAAATAATGAGGATTAAGATCCAAAGAAAAGTATTCCTGGCCCCTGAGACCTGGGCCTTTGTATAGAAATATCTAACAGCAGCAGAAGGCAGAATTGGAATGGAGCCTCTTGTGCTATATGCACTGCAGTCTGCTATATACACTGCCTGCCTATACACCCTGCCTGCCTGATATCTCTGCAGATGGATTAGTCCTAAGAAGGACTGTTTGTTAAGATGGATATGTGTAATGTATGTTTTTTCTCCCTACACTACCTAATACACAATCAAATCTCTCCCTAACGCAGCAGCACTTCTCCCTACACTGTCTGATCCGGAGTGACTGTGACGAACATGGTCTGATATAGACCTGATGACGCTGTGCGGCCAGCCAATCACTGTAATGCCCACAACCAACATGGCTACGGCATTACAGTGAGTGGCAGGCAATCCCTTCATGTTCACTGGCTCTCTAAAGAGCACCAAATATGCAGGGAGGGACCTGAGTTCCCGTCCGAGCAACCCGGAAATACTCGCCGAGCGCCGAGCATCTCGAGCAGTGAGATGCTTGGGAGAGCACCGAGCAGTAGCGAGCATGCTTGCTCATCACTACTGATGTTACCTCTTTGGGCTTTTTGAATAAAATGAAATGTTAAATGAAGGCTGCAATATGTGAGTAGTCTATTCATTCTAGCCTGCAGAGAGTTGTTTTTACACCGTGCATTTGCTTCTTATCTACTGGTCTGGTTTGTGATGGCGTGCGTCTGGTTGTTGGCAGATTATATACCCTACACTTGGTTTTGAACTAGCGCTTTGATTGTACATTCTATATTGTGAATATTATATTGCTCACATTTGGCCATATTTATGACCTGTGTGTGTATTGCAAATGTTGAATAATTTACTGGGTAAAGCAGAGTCTTGAGTAGAAAAAAAATTAAAGGACGGTATATACTGTGTGCTAACAGATTAAAAAGAGTCCTTCCTTTTATTGTAAGCCAGGTTTTACCTGAGACATCATTATCAGAATATTGGGTAGGAGAAACTAAATTACCCATGGTAGATGATTTTCTTATTACATATTTTACAATTTCCATTAAACATTTGTCTTGGTGAAACATGGGCAAGCACCACTGTATGAGCTTCTTAATACCAAAAAAAAAACATTTTGAAAGGTGTTGAAAATGTAATTGTGGTGTCAGTTTTTTTTTTTATGACATTATGTATGTTGAAGGTATCGTTGACGTGGTTGTGAAAAATCTTTTTCTTGTGTTTGGTTTAAACTACCAATTTTATATCTGCATTACCGCATGACTTTTTGATTGTGCTACATTACATGATCTGGAAATAATATTTCATGGATGCAGAACATGCACGAGTTCACTTACCCAGTGAAAGATATTTGGTGACATGGGGAGGGTGGCAAATCTCCACATGAAGCAAGGTGTTACAAATTGTACACTTTCTCTACAAACTAGTCTGAATGGTCCCATAATCACGGTCACTATAAAGCAAAGGAAGCAGTATTATCGTGACATTGAACTCTAAAACGCAAGCTTAAGGTAGCATTAGGAAACTGGTCATACTGCATAACAGAACAGAATCATGGCGCCAGATAAGGGGGAGACGATCTATATATCGACCATAATATCTGATGTTGTGCTATTATTACTACCATTACATATATGGAGGGACATTATAACAATATATAGATAAGAACAAGGTGCCATAAAGGTTGAGGATTAAAAAGACGTCCACAGCAAATAATAAAGAATTTATAATTTATAAAGAAACTTTCACTGTAGGATGGCAAGAAATATATGCCAAATGTGCTTTAAAACTTATGCAACCTATAATTAAAATAAAAACTATTAGAAAATTAATTATCAAATGCCAGTTTACAAGAATCATAAAAGTGCTTCTCCAGTAATTCAGAATTTACTACTTTAATTGATAAGCTACAAAAAACTAAATTGTATTGAGGAATCTATCATGAAAATAAAGAAAATCTGAATTTGACTGAGACCTCTGAGAGTATAGCACTGATACTCTTTATACATGGGGAAAAGAAACCAGGGGAGGAGTCCTGAGGAGATAATTTGCATATTCCCACTGCATTTTGGGGTAAGTGAAGAGTCTCCGCGAGCTCAAAGAACGCTGGATTTTGGCTGTTGGAGCTGAAAAGAGGACATCGGTAAACCGCGCGCCGGCAGCTTTTTTTGAAGCTTTTTTCACTGTTTTCAGAACATTAACAGTAAGAACATGGAAGAGTCCAGGAGCCATTTGGTGAGCTGCATATCCTGCTACATGTTCACAGACTTGCCAGTGGAAAAGCCAAACTTCACATGCCAGAAATGCAAGCTTGTGTCCCTGTTGGAGGAAAAGTTGCGAAATCTAGAAGAGAGGTTAACTACCTTGAAAATCATTAAGGAAGGTGAAGAGTTCTTAGACAGAGCAGAATTATCTCTTCATGATTCAGAAAGAGAAGAAATTCGAACTGCACCTGTGGAAACAGAGGAATGGAAGCATGTGACCCACAGAAGCTGGAGGATCGAGAGGCAGTCAGCACCCATACTGCTCAGGAACCAGTACCAGGCTCTCACGCAGGAGAACCATGAAGAAATACAGCAAAATAAGACTTTGCCAGCAATGAATAACCTTGTAAGCCCTCAGAATCCTCCTGGATGGAGAAAGAAGAATTTTGTTAAGAAAAAACGGAGAGTGGTGGTCATGGGGGATTCCCTGTTAAGAGGAACAGAGGCCGCTATCTGCAGACCAGACATAACCTCAAGAGAAATGTGCTGTCTTCCAGGAGCAAAAATTAAAGATGTGTCTGACAGGATATCAAGACTCTTCAGACCTACAGATCACTACCCATTCCTGCTAATACATGTGGGGACAAATGACACCACAAGAAAGGACCTGGAAACCATCTGCAGAGACTTTGAAGACTTAGGCAAGAAAGTGAAAGAATTGGGAGCGCAGGTGGTCTTCTCATCCATCCTCCCAGTGGATGACCATGGAACAATGAGGTGGAATAAGATTCTACAGGTGAACAACTGGCTACGTCGATGGTGCCGTCAACAAGGATTTGGATTTCTGGATCACGGAATGAATTACCTATACGATGGACTACTTGCTAGAGATGGGGTGCACCTTACGAAGACTGGAAAACATGCATTTGGAAGTCGCCTTGCTACACTCATCAGGAGAGCTTTAAACTAGAACAATGTGGGAAGGGAAGCAAAAGGCCAGAAAAAGCCATACAGCTGACAAATACTATTGAGATCTCTGCTACTGGAAGTGGAAAGGAAGAACAAAGACAAAACAATTTAAATAATAAAAATATGGGAGGAAGAGAAACCAATCACAAACTAAAATGTTTTTATACAAATGCACAAAGCATGGGCAACAAACAAGGAGAATTGGAACTACTAATGCAGGAAAAGGAATATGATGTCATTGGAATCACTGAAACTTGGTGGGACGATACACATGATTGGAATAAAAGGCTAAAAGGATATAACTTATTTGCAAGAAACAGACTTGATAAACGAGGAGGAGGTGTCGCATTGTATGTTAGAAAAGCGTATATCTGCACAGAGATTGAAGCTTCAGAGACTGGGAGTTCTGTGGAAACTGTTTGGGTAAGAATACAAGGAGAGAACAACGGAAAGGACACCATTGTAGGCATTTACTACAGGCCACCTGGGCAAGCTGAAGATATGGATGAACTCTTTATGCATCAAATGACCAAGTTCTCCAAAAAATATGACGTAGTGGTCATGGGAGATTTCAACTATCCAGACATTTGTTGGGAATCTCTCTCAAGTAAAACTAACAGGTCAAGCAAATTCTTATCCTCTCTTGCTGACAACTTTATCTTCCAAAAGGTAGGGGAGAAAACAAGGGGATCTGCTACTTTGGATCTAATCCTTATAAACAGGGAGGAAATGGTTGAGGAGGTAAAGGTGGCTGGGACCCTAGGAGGCAGCGATCATGCTATTATAGAATTTTGGATAACTAGAGGAGGAAGACATGTGAAGACTCAAACTTCAAGGTTAGATTTTAGAAAGGCAGATTTTAAGAGACTCAGAAAGAGAATAGGAGGGATCCAATGGCTGGATGTCCTTAAGGACAAAAATGTCCAGGAAGGATGGGAAATTTTTAAAAATTAGATTCTCAAAGCACAATCGTTAACAATCCCGAAAAGTAGGAAGAATGGGAAGCATTTAAGGAAACCAGGATGGATGAACACAGAACTTAAACACATGCTAAAAAGAAAGAAAGAAATGTTTATTAAATGGAAAGAGGGAGGCATATCTAAAGAAGATTATAATGCAGTCTGCAGATCCTGTAGGGCACGTATCAGGTTAGCTAAAGCTGACAATGAATTAAGGCTTGCAAGAGATGTCAAAAGCAATAAAAAAGGATTTTGGGGGTATGTCAAAAGTAAAAGAAAAGTCAAAGATGCTACAGGATTTTTACAGGATGAAAATGGAGAAATGGTAAGAGAGGATGTTGAGAAGGCCGAACTTTTTAATTCCTATTTTGCATCTGTTTTCTCTCAGAAAGAAAATGTAACATCAACTGATCTTCACTGTCCTTTTAAAGGAATAGAAGAATCCAAGTTATCTGTAAACAGAAAGATTGTGAGGGAATATATAGCTAACATAAATGAGTTCAAGTCTCCAGGTCCAGATGAATTACACCCCAGAGTACTGAAGGAGATCGTAGAAGAAATTTTAGAACCACTCTCCATAATCTTTGAAAATTCTTGGAGAACAGGAGAAGTCCCAGAAGACTGGAGAAGAGCAAATGTTGTTCCTATCTTCAAAAAGGGGAAGAAGGTGGACCCAGGGAACTATAGGCCGGTGAGTCTGACTTCTATACCAGGAAAGATCTTTGAACAAATTATTAAACAACATGTATGTAAGTACCTGGATAAGAATGAAGTGATTAACCAGAGTCAGCATGGGTTTGTAACTAACAAGTCATGTCAGACTAACTTAATTTCCTTCTATGACAGAATCACTGACTGGGTGGATCAGGGAAATGCTGTAGATATAGTATATCTTGACTTCAGCAAAGCATTTGACAAAGTATCTCACACCATCCTTATTGAAAAAATGACCAAGTATGCAATGGACCAGGCAACTGTTAGGTGGATTCATAACTGGCTTAGTGATCGGACTCAAAGGGTGGTTGTAAATGGCTTCACATCCAGCTGGATGAATGTCTCAAGTGGGGTACCACAGGGCTCCGTCCTGGGACCTGTATTGTTCAACATCTTTATCAATGATTTAGATGAAGGAATTGAGGGTAAACTGATTAAATTTGCTGATGACACAAAGCTAGGAGGGATAGCTAATACTAGAGAAGAGAGAGAGAGGATTCAAAAAGACCTAAATAAACTGGAGCAGTGGGCAGCAACCAACAGAATGGTTTTTAACAGGGAAAAATGCAAAGTACTACATCTGGGCAATAAAAATGAAAAAAGCATATACAGAATGGGAGGAATAGAGCTAAGCAACAGTACATGTGAAAAAGACTTAGGTATACTAATAGATCATAGACTGAACATGAGTCAACAGTGTGATGCAGCAGCAAAAAAGGCAAATACAATTCTGGGATGTATTAACAGAAGCATACAGTCTAGATCACGTGAAGTAATTATCGGTCTTTACTCCTCTTTGGTCAGACCTCATCTGGAATACTGTGTACAGTTTTGGGCACCACATTTTAAAAAAGACATAGACAAACTGGAGCAAGTTCAGAGAAGAGCGACCAGAATGGTGACTGGTCTGCAAACCCTGTCCTATGAGGAACGGTTGCAGGATTTGGGAATGTTTAGCTTGCAAAAAAGAAGACTGAGAGGAGACTTAATAGCTGTCTACAAATATGTCAAGGGCTGTCACATTGTAGAAGGATCATCTTTATTCTCATTTGCACAAGGAAAGACTAGAAGCAATGGGATGAAACTAAATGGGAGGAGACACAGATTAGATATTAGAAAAAACTTTTTGACAGTTAGGGTGATTAATGAGTGGAAAAGGCTGCCACGAGAGGTGGTGAGTTCCCCTTCAATGGACGTCTTCAAACAGAGGCTGGACAGACATCTGTCTGAGATGATTTAGTGAATCCTGCTTTGAGCAGGGGGTTGGACCAGATGACCCAGGAGGTCCCCTCCAACTCTACCATTCTATGATTCTATGATTCTATGATTAAAAACCAGAAGGCATTTTACCCTAAAATATATTTTGAAAACGAGAACAAACAAAAGCCGCCAACTCTCAACACGTGAATTTCAGTTCCTCGGAAATTAAACCGACAGATTAGAACACTGATATATCTGAAACAGAATGTTCTGATAATACAGTAGAAGCTAATAATAATAACATCTGCATATCCCATCATGAAATCACTCCTCAGGCATATCATTAAAAACATGGAAAGTCCACAGAAGGTGGAAGAATGCACATAGAAAAAGAAAAAACAGTCATTCGAGCAGACATAAGAATAACGCAGACATGTGAACAACTATCAGTATTAAAAGGCATTAGATTATTCGCAATAATGTCAGAATTTAGAGTAATTAGCATTTCTGCTACTATTATAACTACTATCAATGAGAATTTTATCAAAAATACTAGTGTACATTTTTTTTCATGCAATCAAAGACAAGAATAAATTTATGCGGTTAATGAAGGATAGAAAAATATTTAGATTTGAGAGTCCTCAGTGGTTGATACCTTTTAATGGCTAACTGAAAAGATGGTAACAAATTGCAAGCTTTCGAGACTACGCAGGTCTCTTCATCAGGCTAGATTTAGAATGGGACAAACCAGATAATCCTTCATGCGTTTATAATACAGCAAAATGTAACAAAATCCCGAATCTGGATTTTTATCCAGTTCACTCAAAGATTCCAATTATGGATATTTTTCAAATGATTGTAAAAATAGAAATTAGCACTTTTTTGCAGTCCTAACAAAACGGAATGAATAAACAAAAACTGGAATTACAACGACTGTGAAAAAAATAACAATATTTTATTATGCCCCTCTGACAAAAGATGTTAAAAGAAGGCTTAATATTAGGCACAATCAGCAAAAAATTAATGGAATACCTGTTGGTCAATTATGCGATATGTCCGGCCTTAAATGCCTTTCTAAAGACCCCTAAAGAATGGGTTTTTTTTCACCTGCATCTAAAAGCAACTTGAATAGGGTCCTTAAAGGGTTTGTTTACTGCTCGGACAACCCCTGCTCAATAACTGTATTTCCCATACATTTTCTTCATGTCACATTGTTGTGTCATGTGAGCCCTGCAGCCAATCCAATCAGTGGTTGCTTACAAAATTGACACCTGTAACTGACACACTGCTGTTTCTCTCTGACCCCTTCCGGATGTCAGTTACATCCGAAGGAGGTGAGAGTGAAATGGCCTCCGATTGGCTGCAGGGCTCATGTTACATTTCAATGTCAAGCGAGCCCCAGGAGAGCATGCATACCGGTGCCCATACCGAGGAGAATATAGCTATTATTATTTTATATGAGGTAAATATGGTTATTGAGAAGCGATGTCTGAGCTGTGGACAACCGCTTTAGGTGAAAGTATTTCTTTTTTAATTGGATCAACCTTTCGTACAAAGCACAATAGGCTAAATACAAGATACAAAACAACTTCTTTCAGCTGTTAAAAATAGAAAATGGACTAAGGACTCAAAATGGATCACTTGTGATGTGACAGCATTATATACCTGCATGCTTTATGATAAATATTTGCAAACTTTGTCACTTTGTTTGACCAAATACAGCTATTATTTCAAAGTATTACATGAATATACATTGTTTCCCCTGATAAAAACTAGAAGTGACACATAGATAGGATATAAAACAACTTTTTATTATCAAAAAATAAATAAAATGACAATTAAAACAGCAATGAAGGTGCTAATGAAAATGTCAGAAACATTGGAGCTCATAAATATATATTGATAGCATAACAGGTAAGTATCACATGATTAGTATTGCTCTTTCTTATTATCAAAAAAACTTGTTTTTGTGTAAAGCATCACAAATAGATATTATAATGATAGTTATTACTATGAACAAAGATGTAATATTCTAAATGTATACAACATAATAATAAACCAATATAAAACCACCAGTGCATGATATTTATGTTCACCTAGAACTATACATTTGTAATAGAAGTTTAGCATCAGATACACTTGGAGAGTTTCCTATGAAGTCATATAGAATACGAAATTTGTATCTTTGCTGTGCAAAAAGGAATAATGTAAGTTCAAAATAAATATGTGATAATTACAATCATCTCTTGAATAAATAGAAAGATAGAATTATTGTGACTGACGCTACTTGAACTGACCTTATAAAGGTAACTTGTTGCAAAATGCTATTGTATATTATGTATGACAATTACACGTCTAATAATACAAACAAATGGCACTCCATCAATAATTAACTCAAAAACACGGCCCTAAATAAGTCCATACCCAGAAGCGATCCATGATAAAAGACAAAAAAAGTATGGGTCCTACCTGAACCCATACTTTTTACAGGTACTTCATATGCCATCTCTCTTGCTATCTTGCATTACAGCACCTGTATTTATCATGGTACTTACTACCCCTCTTTCACTTCCATTTGGACACTGATCCTTAATATTTTTACTATATTTGGTTATTTACAAATAACCAAATATCCTAGGGATATTTATATTTATCATATTTATGCACATATATATGTGTGTTCCATTTAAACAGCTTAAGGCATATTTAATACCACACTCCTAATTTGTTTTTGGACCTGCAGCGAGGATATATCACTTTCGTGTTTACATGAAAATTTCTTCCTGCATTCTATTTTATTCGTTATTATTGTGTCCCTTGTAGGACATTTCTGTTTTTTGACTTGTTTTTATTATTATGATATAAATAAAATTTTGTCTTTTACCTTGGATCGCTTCTGGGTATGGACTTATTTAGGTCCGTGTTTTTGTGTTAATTGTATATTCTGTATGTCAGATCATCAAGCAACACATAAATTGTAACTGGATAAACTGGTCCTTTAAGGAGAGGACAAGACTTCCTTATAAAGTGCTCATGTGCATTTTGGCTGCGAGTAAATCAAGCTAACCATGTAAAAAATACCACATAAAAGAAGGTTCCACTCTTTTTTATTAGTTACTACTGAAAATGGATGGATATAAGGCTGGAACATAACTGACCACAAAAATCAACATGTAATTTACTTGTAAAGTGACACGCTATATAATTATTTCCTAAACAACGTAGGACTTTTCTGTAGAGTACATACCCTTGTCAAGCAAGTCGGAAAAAGTGTCAAAACATATAATAAAAATGGTGAAAGGCAGATTGTTGGTGCATATTAAACCACAATTCAGGATCCTTTTTCTTAGTATCTACCCCTTAGTTTTTACCCCAAAAATTTGAGTAATGATTTACAATATACAGTGGGGAAAATAAGTATTTCATACACTGCCGATTTTGCAAGTTTTCCCATCTACAAAGAATGGAGAGGTCTGTAATTTTTATCGTAGGTACACTTCAACTGTGAGAGACATAATCTAAAAATAAAAAACAAATAATCACATCTTATGATTTTTAAATAATTAAATTGCATTTTAATGCAGGAAATAAGTATTTGATCACCTACCAACCAGCAAGAATTCTGGCACTCACAGGCCTGTTAGTTTTTCTTTAAGAAGCCCTCCTACTCTGCACTCATTACCTGTATTAATTGCACTTATTTGAACTCGTTACCTGTATAAACCACACACTCAGTCAATCACACTTCAAACTCTCCACCATGGCCAAGACCACAGAGCTGTCTAAGGACACCAGGGAAAAAATTGTAGACCTGCACAAGGCTGGGATGGGCTACAGGACAATTGGCAAGCATCTTGGTGAGAAGGCAACAACTGTTGGCACAATTATTAGAAAATGGAAGAAACACAAAATGACTGTCAATCTTCCTCATTCTGGGGCTCCATGCAGGATCTTGCCTCGTGGGGTAAGGATGTAACGTGCCCCCTGGGCCGTGGGGGTACTCGGCAGCCAGGCCTATGGATGCTGGTGGGGGATATCACGGTGGCTGGCCCGGTCCGTGACCCAGGGCGGTCAATAAAAAGGGGGTTTTCTATTTATAGGGGATTTATAAAGTTTGTGACGCCACCTGTGGAATGCAGCTAAAGGGAGCTGCTGCTGCAGAGCAGTCCTCTGGAGCTGATGTTACTGCAGCAGGGATGGTGTGGCTCTCCACAGGAAGAGCTAGCTCCAGGGCAGTGTAGATATTGTTGGTTGTGCTGGGCGTTGTAGTGCAGGGGGAAAGATGGCGCAGCTGAAATAATGGACGGAGGCAGTGCGGTGCAGTCATTCGAGTCTTTACTCACAGTTCTCATGTACGCTCCACTGAAACACTGCGCGGGTGCCAACCTCCTACGTCGCGCTGCGTTCACTAGACCGGGGGCTCAGCTATTCCTCAGGTAGGTTAGGAGCACCTGACGGAACCCCGCTTTCTTATGTTCTTCTCTAGACCGACTTCACACTGGGTCTTCTCCCTCCTGCCCTGCGCTTCCCCACTCACAGTCCCGCTCGGGTGCTCTGAAGTCCCTCTGGGCAACTTGGAGTTCCCAGACCTGCTTGACCCTCAGGGTGACTAGGATGAGGCTTTGGCAACTGCACTATAAAAGCCAGAAGCCTCCGTTTTTTCCAGCCGAGACCTGGAGTAACACGGCTGGTCCAGGGGCCGGTCCCCTTCTTGCGGCCTGATCCCTCTGTCTTCTGACAGATTCGAGGCATACAGGTGCCGTCTTGCACTCGCTGTACCCCCTGGGATCCCTTCAATAGGATGGAGCCTTCCTCCTCTGCTCCCTTCCAGGGCCTCTAGCACTAGGCCCCACTTGTGGGGCAGAGCTCCTAAGGAGACTCTGCTCCCAGACTGTCTTCACTCTCTCCTCTCACTGACTGCTCTGCCACCCTAAGATGGCTTCCATTATATACCTCCTACTCTTGTGCTCCCCTACTCTACTTCCTCCACCCACACCCACTACTGGTTCCCCCTACCTTTGGTTCCCCCCACTCCAGCCAGGGACAGGGCTCAGCAGGAAACACATTGCATCTTGCCCTTCCAGCCAGCCTGGAGCAGTGTAGTGTTGAATGCGGGTGTTGGGGTTCCAGGCAGCACTCCCTCCTTACCTGAGAGAAGGGGATACCACACCTCAGGGAGAGGTGCAGTACCTCTGTGGCAACTGAGAAAGGTCAGGAATCAGCCCAGAACTACACGGGGGACCTGGTCAATGACCTGAAGAGAGTTGGAATTACAGTCTCAAACATTACTGTTAGTAACACACTAAGTCGTCATGGATTAAAATCCTACAGAGCACACAAGGTCCCCCTGCTCATGCCAGCACATGTCCAGGCCCATTTGAACTTGGCCAATGACCATCTGGATAATCCAGAGGAGGCATGGGAAGGTCATGTGGTCAGATGAGACCAAAATAGAACCTTTTGGTATCAACTCCACTCGCCATGTGTGAAGGAAGAAGAAGGATGAGTACAACCCCAAGAACACCATCCCAACTGTGAATCATGGTGGGGGAAACATCATATTTTGGGGGTGATTTTTTGCAAAGGGGACAGGATGACTGCACCGTAATGAAGGGAGGATGGATGTGATCCTGTATAGTGAGATTTTGGCTAACAACCTCCTTCTCTCAGTAAGAGCATTGAAGATGGGTCATGGCTGAGTCTTCCAGCATGACAATGACCCGAAACACATAGCCAGGGCAACTAAGGAGTAGTTGCTTAAGAAGCATTTCAAGTTCCAGGAATGGTCTCCAGACCTGATCCCAATAGAAAATCTTTGGAGGGAGCTGAAACTCAATGTTGCCCAGCGACAGCCCTGAAACTTGAAAGATCTGAAGAAGATCTGTATGGAGGAGTAAGTCAAAATCCCTGATGCAGTGTGTGCAAACTTGGTCAATAACTACAGGAAACATCTGACCTCTGTAATTGCAAACAAATGTTTCTGTACTAAATATTAAGCTCTGTTTGTCTATTGTATCAAATACTTATTTCATGCAATAAAATGTAAATTAATTACCATATTTTTCCAACTATAAGACTATAAGACGAATCGGACCATAAAATGCACCTAGGTTTTAGAGGAGGAAAATAGGAAAAAAAATCTAAGCAAAAAATGTGGTCATGACACACTGTTATGGGGGGTTGCTGCTGACACTGTTGTAGGGGTAATGTCCCCCAATTCTGTACTAATATCTCCCATCATCCTGATATATATGGCCCCCATCCTAATCATGGTATACATGGTCCCCTAATCGCCATCCTGGTAGGCATGGCCCCCCATCCCCATCCTGGAATGCATCGTCCCCCATCCCCATCCTGGTATGCATAATCCCCCATCCTGGTATGCATGGCCCACCAGCCCCATTTTGGAAAGAATGGCCTCCCATACCCATCCTGGTATATATGGCCCTCCATCCCCATCCTGGTATGCATGGCACCCCTCATCCCCATGCTGGTATGCATTGCCCCCTTTCCCCCTCCTGGTATGCATGGCCCCTCATCCCCATTCTGGTATACCTGGCTTCCTGTCCCTCTCCTCGTATGCATAGCCTCCTCATCCTCAATCCAGGTATGCATGGCCCCCTCATCACCAATCCTGGTATGCATGGCCCCCCATCCCTCTCCTGGTATGCATGGACCCCTCATCCCTATCCTGGTAAGCATTGCCCCCTCATCACCAATCCTGGTATGCATGGCCCTCTCATTCCAAATCCTGGTATGCATGGCCCCCCATCACTGCACACATGAAAAAAATAAACAATTCTACTCACCTTCCTTTCCTCTGCTCCAGCGCTGCGTCCTGTTCTGCCAGCAGCTGATCTCAGCTTGCAAGCAGTACATGATGTCACTGCCATGCGCCCGCACACTTTCACATCAGCTGCCGGGATATTCACTCCTGTTCATGCCGGGACTATGGGAGTGCGAGGACTGAATATTCATTTTCTTTAATAGCACACACTGTCAATCGCAGCTGCTGACTTCCTGCTGCTGCTCAGCGATCACGTGTGCATGCTACTAAAGAGGATGAATATTCACTCCTCTCCACACCCATGGGAGTGGGGAGGAGTGAATACTCATACTCTCTAATAGCGGGCACACAGAATCACCGAGCAGCAGGAAGTCGGAGGCTGCGGCTACTGTGTGTGCTATTAATTAAAATGAATATTCACTCCTCTCCATTCCCATGGGCGTGGAGAGGAGTGAATATTCAATCTCTTTAGTAGCGGGCACATGTGATCGCTGCAGCAGCCAGCTATGGCTACTGCCTGTGCCCCGCTCCTTCGCCACCATTCAACCCCACCCCACCATGCACCGCTGGAATGTATTATATGGACTATACGACTCACCCAACGCTTTCCTCCAAAAATTTGGAGGAAAAAAGTGTGTCTTATAGTCCGAAAAAATACAGCATATAAAAATCATACAATGTGATTTTTTTTAGATTTTGTCTCTCAGTTGAAGTGTACAGACCTCTCCATTCTTTATAGGTGGGAAAACTTTCAAAATCGGCACTTTATCAAATACTTATTTTACCCACTGTATTTGGGAACTCAATCAACTTTCCTTAGGGTTTTTTCTGTAAAGAAATAATATGATCAGAGTCCATGCATATGTACAGTTGTGCTCAAAAGTTTACATACCCCAGCAGAATTTTTCCTTTCTTCGCCTTGTTTCAGAGAATATGAATGATAACAAAAAACTTTTTCTCCACTCATGTTTATTGGTTGGGTGAAGCCATTTATTGTCAAACTACTGTGTTTTCTTTTTTTTAAATCTTAATGACAACCAAAAACATCCAAATGACCCTGATCAAAAGTTCACATACCCTGGTGATTTTGGCCTGATAACATACACAGAATTTGACACAAATGGGCTTGAATGGCTACTAAAGGTAACATCCTCACATGTGACCTGTTTGCTTGTAATCAGCGTGTGTGCATAAAAGCTGAGTGAGTTTCTGGGATCCAGACAGACTCTAGCATCTTTCATCCAATCACTGACGTTTCTGGATTGTGAGTCATGGGGAAAGCAAAAGAATTGTCAACAGATCTACGGGAAAAGGTAGTTGAACTGTATAATACAGTAAAGGGATACAAAAAAAAATCAAAGGAACTGATAATGCCAGTCAGCAGCGTTCAAACTGTGATTAACAAATGGAAAATCAGGGGCTCTGTAAAAACCAAACCACGGTCAGGTAGACCAACAAAAATTTCGGCCACAACTGCCAGGAAAATTGTTCAGGATGCAAAGAAAAACCCACAAATAACATCAGCTGAAATTCAAGACTCTCTGAAAACTAGCCGTGTGGCTGTTTCAAGATGCACAATAAGGAGGCACTTGAAGAAAAATGGGCTGCATAGTCGAGTCGCCAGAAGAAAGCCATTACTGCGCAAATGCCACAAAGTATCTCGCCTAAAATACGCCAAACAGCACAGAGACAAGCCTCAAAACGTTTGGAACAAGGTAATTCGGAGCAATGAGACCAAAATTGAACTTTTTGCCCACAACCAAAAACTTTCAATTTGGAGAGAGGTCAACAAGGCCTATGATGAAAGGAACACCATTCCTACAGTAAAGCACGGAGGTGGATCGCTGATGTTTTGGGAATGTGTGAGCTACAAAGGCACAGGAAACTTGGTAAAAGTTGAAGGAAAGATGAATGCAACACGTTATCAGCAAATACTGGAGGCAAATTTGCATTCATCAGCCCAAAAGCTGCGCATGGGACGTACTTGGACATTCCAACATGACACCGATCCAAAACGCAAGGCCAAGTAGTCCTGTCTTTGGCTAAAGCAGAATAAAGTGAAGGTTCTGGAGTGGCCATCTCTGTCTCCTGACCTCAATATCATTGAGCCACTCTGGGGAGATCTGAAGCACGCAGTTCATGCTAGACAGCCCAGGAATTTACAGGAAGAAGAGGCTTTTTGCTAAGAAGAATGGGCAGCTTTACCATCTTCGAAAATAAAGAACTTAATCCACAACTACCACAAAAGACTTCAAGCTGTCATTGATGTTAGAGGGGGCAATACACGGTATTAAGAACTGGGATATGTGTACTTTTGATCAGGGACATTTGGATGTTTTTGGTTCTCAATGACCATGAGTGGAGAAAAAGTTTTTTAGTTATCATTCATATTCTCTGAAACAAGGCCAAGAAAGTAAAAATTCTGCCGGGGTATGTAAACTTTTGAGCACAACTGTATTTACTTACTCACACGGAGCCCATATTGTTTGCATGTCAAACTCTGGGTGCCTCTGTATGGCACCTCTTTCAGGCAGCATTTACTCTGCCTGCTAATACTGGATGTAAGAAAACATGATATGGAAATATGAGTTCTGTCTGGTATTAGGTTTTAACCTCAGTGAGAGAATGCAGTTGTGCTACAATCCCAGATATAGCCCATGGATAACATTGCTGCTGCTTATTGTAATTTCTATTGGCAACTGTCAGGCTTACATGTAACCTTTAGTGACTTTACTTAGTTTAGGTCAAGATACTAATTATCACATTTGAGTTAAAAAACAAAAGTTTTGTCATATGACATTTGGAAAAGGACATGTTGGCAAAATAAATTACCATTAAAATTTATTTAGAATTATTTGCAGTTGTACAGTAGGTCACAAAATCATAATGGGATAATTCTTGAGAGGTACAAAAATGAAAAGTTTCATGTATTACCTGGAAGCATTTCATCTTCATTTTAAATATTGATAATTCATTTTAATATGTTCATCTAAGATGCATAAAAACATAAATAATACCCTACGATTAAATAGTCATGAAAAGCTTCTTATGTAACATGCTATAAAAATAATAATCTGTCTCAATAAAGTAGTTATAGTTTAAAGATAACTATATGAATAAATTCAGTGCGGGACTGACCAGAGAAATGGATTCTTGTGGACATGGGTGCACCTAGATCTTCAATTTGAGAAGGGACAGGGTCCTAGAAATTGTGACAAGTAATGAATGTAATGTATCAGGCTGGTTTGTTGTGCAAATAAGAACAATGTGAGCAAAGTAATTTTTACATTAGTTGCATAGATTTTCTTTCTACCCTAAAACAATATGTATTATATAAGGTCATGTTTTCATGGTGATCTAGCATATAACCATACATGGAGACTTTAGAGGGGGACATTTGGGATATTATAAAGGGGTCAAGAAAAAGCTCACTTATATATTGCCAATTATACAGTGCTCAATTGATATGGGGGACTGTCCATGGAGGTCTGTCAATTTCTAAGAAGGCTTCCACAGAAAGTCTTGGTGCTAGCCTCTCTGCATATCAGTTTTCAGGAAACAATTTGGTCTTCACCTTTCACCCCTTTACAGGCATGTGTCCACCGTTGCAAAGGCTCTATGGTTACAAAGTGGCTGCTGGTCAGTGTAGCAATTTGGTAGTAGAATAGTCAGGAAGACGAATCAAAATCAGACTGACAAGGTCATCAATGAAATAAGGCAATGAATCAGGTGAAAAACAGGGGTTACGCCAGAAGGGTGGACTCAGACTTTAAATTGACAGACAAGACAGTATCTGGGAAAAATGAAATAGAGGGCTATGTTGAGTAAATGGTCTACTGACTAGTCCTGCCATTTCCAGATCAACAAAACCTAATATGCATGATTAAACTATAATAATTTGGGCAATATAGGCTGCCCAGCAGACAGAACAAAAACTATCTGGACTTCCCATCAGCAGAGAAGAGCACTCTGTTAATAGAATGACATGCTAATTAATGCGGTTTCCCCCACTGTCAGTGCTGCTCATTAAAACAGAGCAGCGATGCTCGACAGAAGAGGCAATCGGTGACCAGGTAAGATAGACTTTTTTGATTAGGTTATTTGCATTAATTTTACAAACTGGTTTCCTGGATCTTTTTTCCAGACCATACATACTTACAAGACGCTGCAGAAAACCCCTAACAAACCAAAAATCAATTTTTACAGCACAGCCTTGTATGGTGTATTCAGGATTTCTGGTTTATTAGCACATATAGGCACTTAAATAGTGTCACAAAGGAAAAGCTCCTTCTGAACTATGAGCCAATAGAAACTTTTAGGGGCATGAATAGAAAGGTGAAACATCCCTGCCCATCGGTGTTACTTCATCACCGTAACACAGGGGTTATAAGACAAGATGGATATCTGAGAACAAACTGGATTCAGTTCTGTCATAAAGAGCTATAACTTTTGTTATGTTTTCTTTGACGACACTGGAAACTGCACTGGTAACATTTGTCTCTACTAACAAACTTTGTAGCCTCTTGGAAGTTCCTCAGTAAGCGACAAGCATACCTCATCCTCTGCTAATAGTAAATCTCAAGGTAACACAAGCACCAGTTTCTCTGCTGCATGATAGCCTGTCACCTAACCACCTTACGCACAGATGTTTGAAAAATCTGTGAATGCCATGTGCACTTTTTCCTTTTCTCCACTGACAATTTAAAAATGGGGCTTAGATGTCAGTGCTGTTATGTTTGTACCATGTAAATGTAATAGTGACGAAGGGTGTAACCTTCCCCTGGCACTGACGTAGTTAAAATAACATGTTCCCATAGTTAGATCTCTCTGAACTGCTGTCAGGCCAAGTTAAGGGGTTAGCTTCAGTGGTCCAGTCAGTAGAGTAGAGGGGGGGACGTAGTGTCGTAGTCAGGTATGAAGTGTGTTAACATATTTCATTGTGGGGCTGTAGTACTTTTAATTGGCCACAAGATGCCTCTGTTGGGCAAGAGAAGGGGCGCGGCTCAAGGCGGAGCTGCCGGGAGTGATTTGTGACGTGGCGGTCACTTTGGGAACCCGGCCTAGAAAAAGGTGGCGTCGGATGCGCAGGATGTGCGTCATTAGCAAGAGACCTGCGCCATTTGGTGTTCAGTGCATGAGGAGACGGAGGTGCAGAGAAGAGAGCTCCAGGAAGATGGCAACCGGAGAATCAGACAGCACCATGGAGGTTAGCGACGAGGAGGAAATCCTCGAGATCATAACCCCAGTGGCCGCAGCCGCAGGCTACCCACCCGCGGGTGCTGCCCGTGAGCCGACACCCTTACCACCGACGGCCATCCAGTGGTCCACTAGGCCTCAGCCCGAGGTAGGCCTTCTCGTCCACGAGTTCAGGGTGTGGCGCTGGCGCCGGATGCCGGAAGAAGTTTCCCCCTTGGCTGAGGGTAAAGAACATCCCAGCGGGACCAAAGCAGCAGCCACAGCACGGTCTTTGGAGGGTGAGCCCCGCAAACCCCTGTGGCTGGTCCCGCGCACGACGCCTGCAACAATAACCCCTGGGGCGGAGGCGGGTGTCACTAGGCCTGAAGATTCTGTGTCGGAGGCGAGGCCTCCGAAACGGAAATCCCACCGCATTAACTGGTGGCAACTGGCGATGGAGGCACTGAACACACCTCCAGTGAAGCGCCACTCCGGGTCCCGTCGCCTGTGGTCGTCTGAACCTGATCCCTCGATGATGCTGCGAGAACGTTGGCGGTAGACCGATACCTTTCTGCGAGGCTGGCTGGAGGGGTCCAACGCAGCGCGGAGAGAAGCGGTGGAGGCGTCCCAGACCCGGGGTCGAGTAACTGAGTTCCATTTTGAGGGATATGGATTCCTGGAGGAGTGGACCGGGGATGAGGTCTTCTTTACCCGAGAGGTAGTCAAGCAGGAGTACTTGCCCTCCCGCCTTCATAATTTGCACGTGGGGGACATCGTCCTCTTTGTAAAATGCGAGTGTACCAGAGTGTGGTTTGCGGCAACCCTCACTCGCCCCTACTCCTGGGAAGACATCCTTGAGAAGGACCAGGAGGTCTTTCAGTGGAGAGCCAAGAAGGAGGTTCTTCAACGCAGGGTGAGGGAAGCCCCTAAGGGGTTCCTACCCCTACCTAAAGGCCAATGTTCCACAGGAGAAAGAACATGAGAAACGCCAGTGGGGAGAAGATGAGAGTGAAGGGGAGGAGGACTTCACCAGCTGCGGGGTAGTCGGCTCTCCCAGTGAGGCGTGTACTACCGGCTTCCCGCCACAGCACCCAGGGGGATCTGAAGAAGCTGGTCAGGGGATTGCTGAGGGCTCGCAAGCTGGGACCAGTCAGGTGGTCCACAGTTTTAAAGTCACCGGTTATGGTGAAACCCAAGTCAGCTGCAGTAGCGCTATATCCTCGGATGAGGACCCTGGGCCCAGCAGATACCCTGACCAGCCTTGGAGGTGGAGAAATCCACCTTCATCTGCAGCATGGGCCGCCTTCATGAAGGAGCGGAAAGAGGCCCAGAAAAAGTGAACCTGTTGCAGAAAGGTCCGTTGACCTTCCATTTCCTTTAATAGGACCTATGGTGGTGGTCCTTTACCCGGGACTGTTTTCTGATGGGGGCGGAGAGCCCCATTTTAATTTGAATATTGAAAAAAAAAAAAAAATCGGAGGACTGTTTCCCCTACCTCCCAGGCCGAGGAGGCCATAAGCAGCACCAAGTTGTGTGGCGATAGGAGCTGCTCTCTTTCTAATTTTATTGTTTATTTTTGTTGCGCCTGTAGTGCCTTTTGCTACTGGAATTTGCAACGCTGAGGCACACCTGGAGGATGAATATCCTCTAATAATAAGAGACTTGCGGCCTAGCAGGAAGAACTGGTGACCCCCGCTAGGGCCAGGAAGAAAGAAACTCATGGGGTGTTCGCCTGTGACTGTGTGCCTCGGAATGCAGCCCTTAAAAGAGATTGAGGGCTAGTGGCGTGTTCACCTGTCTTAATAAAATAGACATGGACACTGTATTTCCGGGTTCCTTACCAAGAAGGACCGGTACTTTTGAGCACTGTTGAAGGTTATGACAATGGACAGTCTGCCTTGCTTAACCGAGAAGGGCCGGTCTCCACCCGAGAAGAAGACTTCAGGAGTTGCCGTGTACTAAAATGTTTAGTAATTTGATATATACTATGTTACTTGTGATTGGTTGCCTGGTATGGTCGAGGGCGACCATCATTAAAATGTGGGGGAATGTAATAGTGACGAAGGGTGTAGCCTTCCCCTGGCACTGAAGTAGTTAAAATAACATGTTCCCACAGTCAGATCTCTCTGAGCTGCAGTCAGGCAAAGTTAAGGGGTTAGCTTCAGTGGTCCAGTCAGTAGAGTAGAGGGGGGAATGTAGTGTCATGGTCAGGCATGGAGTGTGTTAACATATTTCATTGTGGGGCTGTAGTACTTTTAATTGCCCACAAGTTGCCATTGTTGGGCACAGTTGTTAGTGAGTGTCTGTTAGCAGGATTACAGATATGCAAGGCAGTTGCTAGGCAGATAGCTTAGTGGGTGGAGTCTCTGGGTGTGCTAAAAATAGATGCAACCATTATTTTCAGTCAGTTGGAGTCCTGTCAGAGTTGTGACAGGAAGCCTTACGGACAGTCAGAGATATTGGCTGCTAGGATAAACGGGAGCTCCCTACTCTTAGACAGTGAATCAACAGTGTAAATATCT
Source organism: Phyllobates terribilis (assembly GCF_046119375.1). Taxonomy (NCBI): domain Eukaryota; kingdom Metazoa; phylum Chordata; class Amphibia; order Anura; family Dendrobatidae; genus Phyllobates; species Phyllobates terribilis. Next base: position 265,606,993 of record NW_027362764.1, on the reverse strand, counting down.
CCTCACGCAGGAGACCCATTAGCCAGCCGGAGAAATTCAACGGAGGTATTGAGGACCCGGGGCACTTCTATTCTGCAGGTAGCAGAGGAAGATAGGACTCCAGGCTAAGCCGTGAGGGAGGTATAGGATCCAGATACACTGTCGCTGGTGAGGAAACTTCTCTTCAGCTAGAGAACAGAGTTAGAGAGATGCTTCACCTAAAGAGGGCACCAGGGCTGAAGATGTTTTTAGCACCTGTATGGGAGATGAAAACCTGTTGGGCCTTATCCAATGTACCTGACTGTAAATACTGTATATACTCCTCTCCCTCAAGTAAAATCGCAGTTATGGTTAAGAACTTCATGTCCTCTGAATTTATTGCTGCCCTTGTCCCAGAAGAGAAATGCCTGGAGACTGCCACGATTGGATGGTTTGAAGTAAGTGAAGAATATGACATACCCAGCCACACATCAGATGGAGGACACAAATTGTCTGTAGGGTGTCAAAGCGATCAGGGGCTACAACTCGCCCACAACTACCTCGATGAGGCACCTTACATAAGCAAAATGTCATTTCATTTTTCACCTCAGGCAACATAAAGATAGAGTAGCCACTAGGATTAAATTTAGGATTTAGGTAATGTTTGAGGTTTCAGACAATACAGAATGTAAAAGAATGAATATGAATAATGTCATTCACCCATTCACAGAAACAGCAGTCTCATTTACTAGCGGTTTTCCCTTCTATGCAATCGGGTAAGCTTATTTTTTACATATGACTTATATGTCACTTTCGACATGTTATGTTTCCGGCAGTGGGATGAGAAGCCTAGGCACCACAACTGTATACTTACCTGGTCACTAGACATGCTCATTATGTTACTATATTGATCCATGTCCCTTGGTTAAGCATTAGTGAACACAATATTGAGCCATTCTTGATCCCTTCTGCTTAGCCAAAGTACAAACTACTAGTGATGAGCGAGCATGCTCGTTACTCGAGATTTACGAGCATGCTCAGTTGTTTTCCGAGTATCTTCAGCGTGCTCAGGTGTTATGTTTGAGCCGCGCTGTGTGCATGATTTGCGACTGTTTGACAGCTTTAATACATGTGAGGAATGCCTGTTTCTTAGGCTTTCCTTACATGTATTAAAGCTGTCAAACAGTCGCAATTCATGCACACAGTGCGACTCAACCATAAAACCGAGCACGCTGAAGATACTTGGCGAGCACCCGAGCATGCTCGCCGAAAGGGTTAACAGAACATACTCACTCATCACTACAAACTTCATAACTGGTATGTTTCTTGCATGTTTTTGCCTGCATCACCACTGTAGGGATTTGTACTCACTGAGCCGCGTTGGAGGTAGGCACAGGATCACACAGTGATGCAGTCCGCGGGTTCAAACAAACTGGTGGTTTATTTAGTGTCCAAACACCAGTGAGGAAACAAAAGTATCAGCCTTTTCCTGGCACAAAAAGGAATAACAGAACAAAGCTCAAAATAACAAGTCCATGCAGTACAGCCGTTTTAACAAAGTGCCTTTTTCTGCCTCCAGCAGAGTCTGAGCAGCACATGCAAGGTCTGCTCATCTTGCCCAACACACACAGACAAACTGAGACAAGCGCAGCTGTTTTAAATCAGTCTTCCAAGACCTGGACTGGAGGTAAGTGAGCAGCTGTTCCCCCCAGCTCTTTCAGCTGCTCGTACAACCCGGCCCTGTAAACCGAGCCCATTAAATTCCTCTCAGCACTATTTGTGCTGGAGCCTGCTTCTCCGGGTCCTACATCACCGAAGCTTGGCACTTCGGGGACACATACCTCCCGTCCACGACCTGGCCGGCAGCCACCTTACACCATGTATGCCATAGTTTAGGAACTGTGACACCTGTCCAAATATTTGTGCAGTATCTACTATGTCTTTTATGCCTTCAGGTATTCTACATTATCAACTGTCAAGTGTTATGATCTGCTTCAAGCACTAAGGAAAGACAGGAGATCTGTCCCTACAATAGAACTAAACTGGATCCCTACGATGTAACGGGGAACCTGATCCTGCGATCAGACCCGCTAAAGTCCTCGGCTAGTCTGTACGAAGACCTATAGATGCAAGGGAGGGATCCCTACAAGAACTAGGGACTGGGATAAAGTTGGACACCTCCTAGCAGAAATTGTAGCAGTCAAAGACAAACACACAACAAACATAGAGGTCCGAAGACCTAGCACAACTAACAGAGAACGGTAACAGAGCAACAAGCTAGCTCAAGAGTAGTAAATACAATGAAGTCCAGCAAGGCCAGGAGGGCGGAGCCGGATTAAATAGGCAAAAATGGTCATGTGACCAGCAAACTAGAAAAAACCTAACAGGAGAGTTCTAACAGTACCCCCTCTTCTAAGAGGATCCTCCGGATCACCTAGGACCGGGCTTATCAGGAAACCTCCTGTGAAACGCTCTGACAAGTCTGGAAGCAGAAACATCATCCGCCCTCACCCATGAGTTATCCTCGGGTCCGAAACCCTTCCAAGTGATGAGATACTGCAAACTCCTTCTATACCGTCTAGAATTTAGGATGCGGGAAATTTCATATTCCCTGTCCTCCACCACCGGAGGAACAGTGGCAGAGGCGTCACCAACCGACACTTCAGCTTTTTTCAACAGAGAAACATGAAACACCGGATTAATCTTCCAGGAGGTAGGAACCTCCAACCTAACAGCAGATTGGTTAACTATCTGAAGCACCTTAAAGGCCCTACAAACTTGGGACCCAATTTTTTCGAAGGAATCCTCAATCGCAGATTCTTAGAGGACAACCAAACCATGTCACCAATAGCAAACGAAACCTCTTGCCGTTTCCCATCAAAGTACCTCTTAGATTTTTAGTTAGCCTCCTGAAGATTATCACGCACATCCGTCCAAACTCTCTCCAAATCACCGGAAAAACTCTCCTCCTCCGGCACAGCCGATACCAATTTGGAGAATGACCCAAAAGACGGATGTCTCCCAGTACAACAAAAAAAATGGCGAACACCCAGCAGAAGAGGATGTATGGTTGTTAAGAGCAAATTCAGCAAGTGGCAGAAACTCAGACCACCCCTCTTGATTGTCTGCCACAAAGCAACGCAAGAACTGCTCAACATCCTGGTTCTTTCTTTCTGTCTGGCCATTAGACTCAGGATGATATCCGGATGAAAACGACAAATGAACTCCCAACCTGTCACAAAAGGCACGCCAAATACGAGCCACGAACTGAGGTCCCCTATCAGAAACAATGTCAGTAGGAACGCCATGTAGTCTGAGAATTTCCTTGACAAAGGCCTTAGCGAGTGTCTTAGCGCAAGGCAGTTTGATGAAGGGAACCAAGTGACACATCTTGCTAAAACGGTCCACGACCACCCAGATGACCGTGAAATCTTCAGAGGGGGGAAGGTCAGTAATAAAGTCCATAGCCAGATGTGTCCAAGGTGCACTAGGAACCTCCAGAGGGCAAAGCAACCCCGCAGCAGGAGCATGCGAAGACTTAGATCTAGCACACACAGTACATTGACGCACCCACTTAATGACTTCCTTCTGCCATCCAGGCCACCAAAAACTGCGACCCACAAGTCTCTTGGTCTCAGAAATTCCTGGATGACCTGCCAACCGAGACTCATGACACTCAACAAACAAATCTCTCCTAAAGGTCCTAGGCACAAACAACCTCCCATGGGGAGTGTTAGATGGGGCATTCTCCTGAGCTTTAAGAATCTCATCCTCCAAAACGGAGTCCAAAGCAGCAATCACAACACCTTCTTGTAAAATGCTCTCCTCCTCCTCCTCAGCACTGACCATGGGAGAAAAGCTGCGAGACAAAGCATCCGCTTTAACATTCTTGGTACCCGGGATGTAAGTAACGGAAAAATTAAACCGCGAGAAAAAAAGTGCCCACCTAGCCTGACGGGCATTCAAATGCTTGGCAGCATCAAGATAGATCAGATTTTTATGATCAGTGAAAACCTGAATGGGAAATTCAGCACCTTCCAAGAGATGACGCCAGTGTTCAAATGCGAGTTTAATAGCCAGCAATTCCCGATTACCAATATCGTAATCAAGTTCAGTCTCAGAAAATTTTTTTGAAAAAAAGGCACAGGGATGTACTCCATCCTTGCTTTCCTGAGACAACACCGCACCAACCCCCACAGAAGAAGCATCAACCTCAACCAAAAACGGCTTAGTCACATCAGGCTGCATAAGGATGGGAGCAGAGGTGAACCTCTCCTTTAGAAACACAAAAGCTTCAATGGCCTCAGAAGTCCACTGAACCGCATTAGCACCTTTCCTAGTGAGATCGGTCAGTGGTTTGACAATAATAGAAATTTTTTTTATGAATTTTCTGTAATAATTGGCGAAACCCAAAAACCTCTGTATCGATTTCAAACCAATAGGCCTAGGCCATTCCTGCACAGCTTGAACTTTAACCGGGTCCATCTCAAAACCTTCACTGGAGATATTGTAACCCAAAAAACAAATTCTCTGTACAGCGAACTCACATTTCTCTAGCTTAGCAAAAAGCGAATTGTCCATTAATAACTCTGTAAAACCTCACGTACGCTCCGCCAATGAGACTCCAGATCAGGCGAATAAATCAGAATGTCATCCAAATACACAACCACATTTTTGCCGATCAAAGGTCTAAGGATGTCATTAATAAGATTCTGAAAAAATGCTGGAGCATTGGTAAGACCAAAAGGCATAACCAGATTCTCAAAATGACCCACAGGAGTGTTAAAAGCAGTCTTCCATTCATCACCCTCCTTCATGCGCAACAAATTGTATGCCCCCCGGAGATCAATTTTAGAGAACCACTTGGCCCCCACTAACTGGTTAAACAAATCAGGAATCAATGGCAGTGGGTAAGGATTGCGTACAGTAATTTTATTAATCTCACGAAAGTCCAGACAAGGACGTAAACCGCCATCTTTTTTATTAACAAAAAAAAATTCAACAGCCACAGGAGACTTGGAAGGCCTAATGTGACCGGCGGCCAAGCTTGTCTGTATGTATTCCTCCAAAGCCTTTCTCTCAGGAATAGTAAGATTAAATAAACGACTTTTAGGAAGAGTCGCTCCAGGGACAAATTCAATGGTACAATCATAGTCTCTATGGGGAGGCAAAATTTGTGGCTCCTCCTCAGAAAAAACTCTCCAAAAATCCTGAATAGGTACAGGTAATTCCACCCTTTCCATCGCAGCAATACTTCCGTTACAACACTTGTCATAACATTTAGGGCTCCAGGACTTAATTTCATTGGTAGACCAATCCAGTACAGGATTATGCAATTTTTACCAGGGCAACCCCAATATTACTGGAGAAGGCAAATTATTCAATACTACCAAATCCAAATTCTCTTGATGAACACCATTAATAGTGAGGGGAAACTCACAGACCTTGTGAGTAATACTCTTCAAGGGAGAGCCATCAACAGAAACCACAGCAATAGGGGATGACAAAGGTTTAGGTTTTAATGTAAGTTTTTCCAAGAATCCCCCATCAATCACATTCAGAGTAGAACCACAATCCACAAATACCTGAAATTCAATTAATTCTTCCTGAGCAGCGGTAGTAGCAGATAGGAATACTCCCTTTGTATTTAAACAGGCTATACGTGCATAACTGACCTTTTTTTTTCTTTGTTCATACGAAGCACACAGTTCTTAATAAAATGACCAGAATTTCCGCAATAGAAGCACAAACCTTCAGAAAGCCTGCGGACTTTTTCCTGAGAGCGGGGTGTCATCGCCCCAATCTCCATCGGCTCTCCTTTGTCAGCACAGACCCTCTCAAGACTCGGAGCTGACATAGCAGAGGATTTGCTCTCATTAACTCTTGCACGCAGTCTCCTGTCCACCCGTATAGCTAATTGCATAGCCTCCTGCAAGTTTCCAGGTGTGGGATAAGCAATCAGCAAATGTTTAACCCTTTCACCTAGCCCCGCAAGAAACAAACTTTTCAAAGCTGAATCGTTCCACCCCACCTGGGCAGACCACCGATGGAAGTGAGAACAATACTTTTCCACATTACCTGATCCCTGCCTCAAACGTCTCAATTCAGACTCAGCAGATGAGACACGATCAGGATCATCGTACAACAAACCCAAAGCAGAAAAAAAAACTATCCACTGATCTAAAGCACGGATCACTAGGTTGGAGAGAAAAAGCCCATCCCTGAGGATCCTTGCGCAAAAGTGACATTATGAACCCTATGCGCTGTGATTCATCACCAGAGGATCCGGGTCTTAAACGAAAATACAATAAACAAGCATTTTTAAAAGAAAAAAAATCTTGTTGTTCACCAAAAAATAGATCAGGCAGACATACCTTTGGCTCTACCAAATGTGCTCCAGAACAGCTACTCACGTGTTGTTGGAGCTCGGCCACCTCCAGAGAGAGTCCCTGCAAGCGTTGAGCCAAATCTTGAACCGAGACCATGATGGAAACTGGAGGTCTTTCCTTAGAGAATTTTTTTGGGCTGGACTTACTGTTATGATCTGCTACAAGCACTAAGGAAAGACAGGAGATCTGTCCCTACAATAGAACTAAACTGGATCCCTACGATGTAACGGGGAACCTGATCCTGCGATCAGACCCGCTAAAGTCCTCGGCTAGTCTGTACGAAGACCTATAGATGCAAGGGAGGGATGCCTACAAGAACTAGGGACTGGGATAAAGTTGGACACCTCCTAGCAGAAATTGTAGCAGTCAAAGACAAACACACAACAAAGAACATAGAGGTCCGAAGACCTAGCACAACTAACAGAACGGTAACAGAGCACCAAGCTAGCTCAAGAGTAGTAAATACAATGAAATCCAGCAAGGCCAGGAGGGCGGAGCCGGATTAAATAGGCAAAAATGGTCATGTGACCAGCAAACTAGAAAAAACCTAACAGGAGAGTTCTAACATCAAGATTTTTGCCTTTGGCATTATTAATATGTTACACTCGGTTATCTTTTCTTTCAGTTTTTTTTTTCTGATGTATTATTGTATTCTTATACTCTAACAAAAACCTAAAGAGATGAATTGGAATTTAAGTTGGTGTGCATGCAGAGTGTAGGCGCATGTTCACACTGCTCACTAAACAGCTAAAACTTAAGATAAAAAACAAAACAAGAAAATGCCCTGCAGTAAATAAATAAATAGCAATAGTGCATGAAAATAATATAGGGTACTTATTTAACATAAATTTGATTAAAAAACCCATAAAAGCCATCCCACTACATCAAGGTCAACCTATTCAGGACGGTTTCATGCACTATTGCTATTTATTTATTTATTTACTGCAGAGTATTTGCTTATTTAATTGTTACACTCTAGTACAATATCTCTGCTCTTTTTGTATATGTTTTCCACAATATATTCTTTTTTGCATCTTATATTTTAGTCTGTCTCCCTGTCAAGATTGAAAGTTCACTGTATTCCATTGCTAAGAATATTTCAATATGCTAGGGTCAATACGATGTAACCTTGTAGACTAGACCTAAGTGCTCCATTCACATTTCCAAGTTTCATGTATGTATTCTGAAAATAATAGAAGTGGAAATGCAGTAGCCGCCAATAGTCAATTAACAGTGTGATGGAGCTGTGGTGTTCTGCTTCGTACAGTGAAAGAGCTGTGGTATTCTGCTTTGTACACTATTGACATACGGATGCAAGTATAATTTTATTTTGTTTTACCTGTTATTATCATGATTTGGGTTCCCAGCCCAATTCGAATGAATGTGAAATATATGGATTTCAGATTCACTCATTCTTATTGATGACTGATCCTTGGAATAGGTGATCAATAACAAATTGGTGGTAAACCTCTTTAAAAGAAATGGTTTCAGGCGTACACATGCACTGCTGTGTATCACCACCAGGATTTCACTGCGATATTTGTTGCAAATAGTAAAGTGATCGGTGGGTGTTGGACTCCCACCAATCTGATAATGATGACTAGAAATGAATTTGCCTGAAATTTTACAATAAATTCGGATTCACTCAAAGCTGAACTTTTTGTGATTTTCTTGTGGAAAATCCATCAAAATGGCAGCCAGATGGCCACCATTATTCTCCGTTATAGAAATATGGATGAAGTTGAAAAAATTATAAGCGCTTGGCCCTCATCTCTCCCGCTAAACACCCCTTCTCGATTCAGTTGTCTTCTTCTGTCAGGTCACCGGTGTCATCTCTCATCTTCAGAGCCTGGCATCTTTGGTACCTCAGGCACCGACTAGGCTTTGTGTGTCATGATTCCTCCACTCAGTGTGGTGAGTGGATGCTCAGCCATCCAATCTGGGCAGGGGCGTGCTGAGCTGTTAGTATTGTGATAGACAGCTCAGCAGTAGTAATGAGCAAGAATTAAAATTCTCAGATGCTCGTTACTCGAACCAAGCAATTCCTAATGCTCGGATGCTCATTTCGAGTAAAGAGTATAATGGGAGTCAATGGGAAATCCGAGCATTTTTCCTGCAGACCTACACAGAGGTCTGGTGGGCAGTGAAAATGTTGAAATGGATCAAAAAAGTGCTAAATGGAAGGAGAACAGAATGGGGAAGACCCCTGAAGGAATCTCTAACTCCTAGATCGCTGCTGAGAACAATGGTGTTACACTTTTACTTCACTTTAACCCCTTTCCAACCTGGTCAATAATAGTACGCACCAGGGAGGAAAGGCCGATTCAGCGGGGGCTTCGGTGGTGAGCCCGCACTGAACCAGGCACATGTCAGCTGAATCTTACAACTGACTTGTGCCCACAACAGCCGCGGGTGGAATCGCGATCCACCCGCGGCTGTTAACTTGTTAAATGCCGCTTTCAAACATCACATGATCGCGGGTTACTGATGAGTGGGCATGACAACCCAGGGTCTACAGCAGACCCCTGTGGTTGTCATGTCTCAATTGCTATGAGCGCCACCTAGTGGTCGGTGCTCATAGCACAGGAGCATTTCTATTGCATACAGGCGATCTGCTCCTCGCCTGTATGCAGTAGAAACAATCAGACAACTGCTGCTTTAAAATGTTTTTAAAAATATTAAACAAAAAAAATATAAAAGTTTAAATCACCCCCCTTTCAACCCATTCAAAATAAAATAATAATAATAAAAAACCACATACACATATTTGGTATCGCTGCGTTCAGAATCGCCCGATCTATCAATATAAAAAAAGAATTAATCCGACTGGTAAACAGCGTAATGAGAAAAACATTCTAAACGCCAGAATTACGGTTTCTTGGTCACTGCAATATTGCAATAAAATGCAATAACGGGCGATCAAAACATCGGATCTACCCCTAAATGATATCAATAAAAACGTCAGCTCAACACGCAAAAAATAAGCCCTCACCCGGCCCCAGATCCCAAAAAATGGAGGTGCTACGGGTCTCGGAAAATGGCGCCATTTTTTTAGCAAACTTTGTATTTTTTTTTCACCACTTAAATAAAAAAGAACCTATACATGTTTGGTGTCTATGAACTTGTAATGACCTGGAGAATAATAATGTCAGGTCAGTTTTAGCAATCAGTGAACGTGGTGAAAAAAGAACCCCAAAAACAACTGTGGAATTGCATTTTTTTTTTGCAATTTCACAGCACTTCAAATTTTTTCCACGTTTTCCAGCACACGATATGGTAAAACCAGTTATGGCGTTCAAAAGTACAACTTGTCCCGCAAAAAATAAGCCCTCACATGGCCATATTGAACGAAAAATAAAAAGTTCTGGCTCTGGGAAGAAGGGGAACAAAAAATAAAACGCAAAAACAGAAAAACCCAAGGTTGTTAAGGGGTTAAGGACTGACAATAAAACATTCAAAATCGAATAGAAATTTGAGTTTACAGGAAAAAAAAATGTTAAGAAACATATATATAATGACTTGTATATAAGGCAAAATTTAAAAAAATAATTTAAGTAAAGTAAAACAAAATGTTAATTTTTATTAAATAATTGGAAATTTCAGTGTAATTTATGAAGGAAGCAAGAGCTGCCAAATATTAGATGGAAAAGGACTCAGATAGATCCTGTATTAGACATAAACGAGGGCCTCATACACATTCTGTTCAAATTGTCATGTAGTGGTACTCCTAGACTCATAAAGGCTATGCAAAGGCTAGTGCAAAGCCTGCCAAAATTACAAGCAGAGTCATTCATACACTCTTGAATGTAACAACTGGAGGGCCTCATTCAAATATTGTGAACAAAGTGTAGTTGTGGTACTCCTACATTCATAAAGTCTCTGCACACAGTGCAAAGTGAGACAAAAATTACAAGCAGGGTCATTCATAGTCCATTGAAGGCACTAACTGTAGTGACTCATTCAAATATTAAGAAAGTGTAGTTGTAGTACTTCTACACTCATAAAGGCTCGGTGTGTAGTGCAAATCCAGAAAAAAATATAAAGAGAGTCATCCATAGAGCCTTGAAGGCAGCAACTGGAGGGCCTCATTCAACTATTAAGAAAGTGTTATTATCGTACTTCTACACTCATAAAGGCTCTGCACACAGTGCAAAGCCAGAAAATAATTAAAAGGTGGGTCATCCATAGAGCCTTGAAGACAACAACTGGAGGGGTCATTCAAATATTAAGAAAGTGTAGTTGTGGTATTTCTACACTCATAAAGGCTTTGCACACAGTGCAAAGCCAGAAAAAAATTATAAACAGTGTCATCCCTAGACACTTGAAGGCAACAACTGGAGGGCATCATTCAAATATTAATTAAGTTTAGATGTGGTACTTCTACACAGTGCAAAGCCAGAAAATTTATAAGGAGAGTCATCCATAGACCCTTGATGACAACAACTAGAGGGCCTCATTCAAATATTGAAGATTAATCACATTTTATGTGCTCCTGTCATCTGGTGGTGTGGAAAAGTCGTGTCTAATCCAGACTTTGTTAATTTTTATCAGAGTGAGTCTGTCAGCATTTTCTGTTGACTGGCAAAAGCGCCTGTCTGTTATGACCTCCCCGCTGCCACTAAAAACCCGCTCAGGCAAGATTCTAGTGGCAGGGCAGCACAACACCTCCAAGGCATAGAGAGGCAACTCATGCCAGTTGTCCAGCTTTGAGACCCAATAGTTGAAGGTCGCAGAGGAATTAGGGAGTATGCTGATTTGGTCAGCCAGATATTGCTTGACCATCTTTAAAAAATTTTTCTCTTTGTCAAAAATACCTGGTCATCAGGGCCAGGTCACTGTGAAGGTGTCATGAAATTGGCCCATGCCTCTTCTGTACCTGGTGTGTGTGTGTCCCTTGCCTCTCCTCCTTGGTTGGGCAAGGAAGTGTGCCTCCGGCTGCTAGCATTGTCTGATGGGAGTTTTTTCAACATATTTTTCACAATGGCCTCCTGTATAGCACCATTTTGGTTGACCTCTCCACCCCAGGAAGAAGAAATGCAAGCTTCTCCTAGCAGCGTGAGTCTAGCAGGCTGAGCAACCAATACTCTTTTTTGGTCAAGATGAATAAACACGAGGGTCACTGGAAAGGGAACAGTGCATAAAATCGGCCTTACGTGCCAAGCTTCCTACAGCCAACACTTCCTTGTCTCCACCAGGATGATAACTCGCCATCTCCTCCTCCCTCCCTTCCTCCTCATTCCCCTCCTCAGCCCATCCACATAGGAGAGGTAGGTCTAAGCTTATGTGGGTACTCGCCTCTGTTGCGCTAGCAACCAGCTCCTGTTTCTCCTCCTGTTCAGCCTTCATCTCCTCATTGTTACCTAATCCGAGCTGAGCAGATGGGATGAAGCTGGGCTGGGTAGCATCTCTCTGTCTCATGTCTTCCTCCATCTCCACCTGGTTAGCATGCAAAGCTTCATGTTTAATTGTGAGCAGAGACTGTTTAAGGAGGCAGAGAAGCGGGGTCATTGCGCTGATCATGGCACATCACTGCTCACCATCTTTGTGAAGTCCTCAAAGTCTTGCCCTGGCATTTGAGAGCACACAGGTCCATTTGCTATGAAGTGAATGTGATATATGTTTTTCGATTTTTGTGGATCACTCGAGATACAGTACAGACCAAAAGTTTGGACACACCTTCTCATTTAAAGATTTTTCTGTATTTTCATGACTATGAAAATTGTACATTCACACTGAAGGCATCAAAACTAAGAATTAACACATGTGGAATTATATACTTAACAAAAAAGTGTGAAACAACTGAAAATATGTGTTATATTCTAGGTTCTTCAAAGTAGCCACCTTTTGCTTTGATGACTGCTTTGCACACTCTTGGCATTCTCTTGATGAGTTTCAAGAGGTAGTCACCAGAAATGGTCTTCCAACAATCTTGAAGGCGTTCCCAGAGATGCTTAGCACTTGTTGGCCCTTTTGCCTTCACTCTGCAGTCCAGCTCACCCCAAACCATCTCGATTGGGTTCAGGTCTGATGACTGTGGAGGCCAGGTCATCTGACGTAGCACCCCATCACTCTCCTTCTTGGTCAAATAGCCCTTACACAGCCTGGAGGTGTGTTTGGGGTCATTGTCCTGTTGAAAAATAAATGATGGTCCAACTAAACGCAAACTGGATGGAATAGCATGCCGCTGCAAGATGCTGTGGTAGCCATGCTGGTTCAATATGCCTTCAGTTTTGAATAAATCCCCAACAGTGTCACCAGCAAAGCACCCCCACACCATCACACCTCCTCCTCCATGCTTCACGGTGGGAACCAGGCATATAGAGTCCATCCGTTCACCTTTTCTGCGTCGCACAAAGACACATGGTTGGAACCAAAGATCTCAAATTTGGACTCGTCAGACCAAAGCACAGATTTCCACTGGTCTAATGTCCATTCCTGGTGTTCTTTAGCCCAAACAAGTCTCTTCTGCTTGTTGCCTGTCCTTAGCAGTGGTTTCCTAGCAGCTATTTTACCATGAAGGTCTGCTGCACAAAGTCTCCTCTTAACAGTTGCTGTAGAGATGTGTCTGCTGCTAGAACTCTGTGTGGCCTTAACATGATCTCTAATCTGAGCTGCTGTTAACCTGCGATTTTCTGAGGCTGGTGACTCGGATAAACTTATCCTCAGAAGCAGAGGTGACTCTTGGTCTTCCTTTCCTGGGGCGGTCCTCAAGTGAGCCAGTTTCTTTGTAGCGCTTGATGGTTTTTGCAACTGCACTTGGGGACACTTTCAAAGTTTGCCCAATTTTTCGGACTGACTGACCTTCATTTCTTAAAATAATGATGGCCACTCGTTTTTCTTTACTTAGCTGATTTTTTCTTGCCATTATACAAATTCTAAGAGTCTATTCAGTAGGATTATCAGCTGTGTATCCACCAGACTTCTGCACAACACAACTGATGGTCCCAACCCCATTTATAGGGCAAGAAATCCCACTTATTAAACCTGACAGGGCACACCTGTGAAGTGAAAACCATTTCCGGTGACTACCTCTTGAAGCTCATCAAGAGAATGCCCAGAGTGTGCAAAGCAGTCATCAAAGAAAAACGTGGCTACTTTGAAGAACCTAGAATATAAGACATATTTTCAGCTGTTTCACACTTTTTTGTTAAGTATATAATTCCACATGTGTTAATTCATCGTTTTGATGCCTTTAGTGTGAATGTACAATTTTCAAAGTCATGAAAATACAGAAAAATCTTTAAATGAGAAGGTGTGTCCAAACTTTTGGTCTGTACTGTATATATCACATTTACAGAATACAAACTGTTGTGAAGCTAGAATAACGCTATGCAAAATTTAAAGGGAACCTGTCAGGTCAGATAACTATTTACTTGCAGATAAAGGGTTAATCTGCAGGATAATTGCATTATGAAGGTGCCCTGCCGCTGTACTAAAAGTGCATCACCTGGGACAAAATAAATTTTATTTCTCCCAGGAGCCACCGGCTTTCAGTCATGCAGGTGTGCCCGGAGTAATTACAGTCACCGCACACAGCCGTGAGAGCAGCAGCTGTAAGCATGCTCCGGCACTTTCACTGACAGCTGGCTGTGCACTGGTGCACAGCTGGCTGTCAGTCAAGGAAAGATTGCAGGAAACAGGGACCAGGCCCATCCACGAAAGTGACTTCAATATCGGGGGCAGGGCTGGTCTCAGCTCTCCAAGTTCGCTCCTTACAATGTGCACTCTCTTTCCAGCTCGTCACTTCTCATTAGAGCCAGCGAGGTTGTGCACTGTCACTGTGCATTGAGAAGAATATTGCATAGTGAAAAGGGAAGTCCTACTGAGCATACTTCGGAATTGACAAATGACACATGCTCAGTAGAGCAGGGACTAGCCCAGTCCCTGAAATGGATGTGTGGCACCCCAGGGATCCGGTCGCCACAGTGGCATTGCCTCCCTCAAAAGAGGTAATGCCATGCTTGGAAGCAGGCAGGGGTGCCCTAATCAGGTTTTACTAAGCATGCAACACTTTCCTGGCTCCAGACCAGCAAGGGGAGTCCCTCCCCTTGGCAACTGGGATCTGGGGGCGGGGTTAGTGAGTCTTAGTGTGAGGAGTTGAAGCCAGGATGTCGAGGAGAGAGGAACTGGGGACTGGAGCTGCTCGGCAGCTCACCCCAGAAGCATCAGCACAGAAGAATTGTACACCGGAGTCTGAGGCTGTGGGGCACTGAAGGACCAGCAGCAGAAACCGGAGGGCAGGAGACTGCAGGTCTCCTGGCCCTATCAGACGCCCGGAGGCTCAGCAGCACCGCAGGGTCCAGCACCGCCACGTGGGAGCGACGCACCAGCAAGGCCCGAGCAGCCTGCCATACGGGTGAGCACAGAAACGTTACACTCAGGGACGAGAGCCACCGCACAGCTACAAGCAGCAGGGCCAAAGAGTTTAGTGGAAAGGGAAGGCCTCCAACTTCACCTGGCAAAGAGGATTCTTTACTTGCTTCCAGGCTGCCCGGACTTCCACTTCTAGCCAGTACCCTAGTCCCGGCTTGTCTAATCACCACCAGTAAAGACCCTGGGACTGCACTTCCTTGTCTCTGTGTTTCTTGCTGCGTCATCAACCCCTGCACTACAACGCCCAGCACAACCTGCAATATCTACACTGCCCTGGAGCTAGCTCTTTCTGTGGAGAGCCACACCATCCCTGCTGCAGTAACATCAGCTTCAGAGGACTGCTCCACAGCGGTGGCTCCCTTTAGCCGCATTCCACAGGTGGCATCACGAACTCTATAAAAACACTATAAATCCCCTATCCATAACCCCTTTTATTGACCGCCCTGGGTCACGGACCGGGTCACCGCCACTGTGACATTCCCCCAGCATCTACCGGCCCGGCACCGGGTACCCCACGTCCCAGGGGGCACGTCAGATGTCACTAATGATATCATTGGCAGACACAAACAGAAAAGGGCCCCTGTGCAAGAACACTATATGGGCCCTTTGCAATCCAATAGCTCATTATAATGCACAATTCCTGTTTTGAAGGTGGAAATGGGCCCCATGACCTCTTGGGCCCCGATGCGGCACTCATAGCCGCCATCAGGGCATTACTGCCCTTACTAGTGTTTGGGGCCCGGTGAACTGAAGTAAAAAGGGGGGTGCTGGACACGCTGGCCGCCTGTATATAAAAATATACCTAAAGAATATTGGGTATTATAAGAAATGTTCTATAGGGTAGAATAGGGCTCGGCCAGAAGAGTCTCCTTGTCCTGGAGGGGGCTTAAAAAATCTTTTGGCCAAAACAAAAGCTGATGTCTATGGATGTGATATGGTGTTCATTGGGAACTGTTAGGCCACATTCACAAGTTCAGTATTTGGTCAGTATTTTGCATCAGTATATGTAAGCCAAAATCAAGAGTGTGTGATAAATGCAGAAATGGTGATGTGTTTCAATGATACTTTTCCTCTGATTGTTCCACTCCTGATTTTGACTTATAAATACTGATGTGAATGTGGCCTTAATATGTGATTGGTGAGGATGTGGTGCAGAAGTGGAGTTTTTCCAAGAGTGGGCGGTGTGACTGTGGAAGTTTGGAGGGGTGGAGGCACAGCTTGGGTGGAGCCTGGGCAGAGTCTCAAGGGGGCCCAAAAATGTTGCCAGTATAGGGCCCTGAAATTCCTGGTGGCAGCCCTGGCGGCACGACAGGTTACATAAATGACATGTCCGCCCCTGGATGACACTTAGTTTCACAGTGGGGACAGAGGCTGTGGCACTGACGCCAGCCTCTGCCTCCTGATGACAACTCATCTGAGTATCCTAGCATGCAATGGGGATTTTCAAACAAAACATCAAAGAGGAAATAGATAAAAGATAAAATTTGTTGCTTAGTGATTGATGATAAATGTAAAATCAATGGGGTTGTCCACTACTCGGACAACCCCTTTTAAATCACTATTATTTTATCCCTCCCAGTAAAAAATAACACTTTTACTCACCTCTGGTGCTGACACCATTCCCGATGATCTCTGTAGCAATCTAGGGGCTTCTTCACTCTCCCCTACTTTGGACGTAACCTCCAAAAGAGGTGACAAAACATACGCAGCTCTCACTTTCTTGGCATGTCTGGATTTGTCCAAAAGCGATGAGAGTTTTCAATTTAGACCCCTTTAACCGCACTGGCTGCATCAGTGTCATGCCCTCCTTTCTCCTTCATGTACTGAATGGGGATAGGAAGAAACAGATGTCAGGTTACCACTGGAGTTAATCCCTGCGTAGTGCAGGAATCTAAAAAGAACAAATGGGGCATCAGGGGGAAGGTTTGCATGTATGACCCTGGTGTGAAGGAGAAGCCCACAGCTGGCACGAGCCCATCTGGCATTTGCCATAATTGCCAGATGGCCAGTCCGGCCCTGATGCCCACTCTTCAGTTGTTATGTGCGGAGGCTGACCAGAATACCGACAGACGTGTTGGAGCTAGTATTTAACAACTGGCCTCTGCTGTTCACAAAGCCTTGCCAGCATGTACAGTGTGGAATTCCAGTGTATTGTCATGTTGCACACCTGTCGGTGAGCTGGCACTTGCATGCTCTGCTGCACCACTGCAAGAGCGGCAGCAGCTGTAGCTGACTTTGGAAATGGGTTGTATAACTTGACAAGTAGCTCTTGCAAATCTGGGTAGGTTTTCGGAAACCGCTGAACCATTAAGTTGAGCATGTGGGCCAAGCATGATACGTGTGTGAGCTTGCCAAGCTTCACAGCCGCCACCAGGTTACGGCCATTATCACACAACCATGAATGTTTGTAGGTTCAGTGGCGAGAGCCACAGATTTGTCTGGTCTGTTATTCCTTTTAATAGCTCTGCATCGGCGTACGGTTTGTCTCCGAGACAAATTAACAACTGCAGAACCTGTTGCCGCTTCACTGAGGCAGTGCTGCAGAGCTTCAAGCTTCTGTCTGATGTGGACGACTTGCTCTGAGATAAAAAATTGAATATGGAGGATGAGGAGGAGCAGGAGAGGGGGCAGGAACTAGTGTAGGAGGTGGAGGAAACTGTAATGTGGTCACCTACAGCAGTTATACATTTAGCAACGGACTGCAAGGCCCTATGCACTGCCTAGAAGGTGTATTCAGCTACTCTCCCTGCTCCAGCAGCTGTTCCTAGGCTACATGCAGAATGCATTGCATAGAAACAGCAAAGCACAAGATTATCCCTTATTAGGACTTTTAGTATGAAGGTTCAGCAACAGTATCACCACTAGAGGACTCTGATTCCTGAAACTGTGCACACAGGCCTGGACTACTACTCTCTCCCTCCAATCAGACAATCAGAACAATCAGTCCTTTTATAACCTCTGATGAGGTAATGCGGCCAGCCAATCACAGTAATGCCACTACTAAGATGGCTATGGCATTACAGTGACTGACAATCCCCTCATCTTTATTGTGCCGAGCACATCCGACCACCCAGAAACTCAAGTGATATCTGAGTATCACTGAGCACATTCGCTCATCGATACTCAGCAGTCCAGTCTGAGGCTTGGATGTGCTGAGCTGTCAATATGGTCAGTGTGGTGTGTGACAGTCCATTCACCCAATTAGGGTTTGGGGTGTGCTGGGTTTCCTACAGGTATCTCCTGTTAGGAGTGATTCCCACTCTGCATGAATGGTGTGTTTGTCTGCTCTGTGCTTCAAGATTGCCAAACCTCTTACTGACCTCACATGTAAGGGGGCAGATCTCAAGGTTTGGCCAACATATGCTATTAGGGCTTTTGAAAAATTGAAAGAATGTTTTATGTCTGCTCCTGTTTTAATACAACCCAATTTCCAATAACCATTCATTGTGGAGGTGGATGCTTTAGAGGTTGGGGTAGGGGTCATTTTAACTCAGGGTTCCAAAACTCTGACCAATTTGCAGCCATGTGTTTTTCGTCAAAATCTTTTTCATCTGCTGAAAGAAATTACTATGTTGGCAATCATGAGTTACTCACTTTTAAATTAGCCTTTGAGGAATAGAGACATTGTTTGGAGGCGGCAGGTTATCAAGTCACTGTGTTGATCATAAGAATTTAGCGGCTAACTGCTAGACAGGCCAGATGGTTTCTCTAGATTTAATTTCTCTATCATGTTCAGGCCGAGTTCCAAGAATGTGAAGGCTGACGCATTATGACGCAGTTTTAGTTCAGTTTTTCCTCCAAAACCATCATTCTCCATTCTCCCTAAGGGCATTGTGGTTTCTGTGGTATCCTTGGAGTTGGAAGCTGAGATCTATAAAGTCCAGTCGTTGTCTCCTTCCGCCACTCCAGGGTCCAAATTATTTGTACCTGGGTACCTAAGATTGTGTCTCTTGCAGGAATTTCATGATTCTGTCTTGAGTGGTCATCCAGGGGTCACGGCTACGTGGAAAGCTATTACTAGGCTTTTTTATGACCATCTATGATTAATGATATTAAAGATTTTGTATCCGCTTATGAAGTTTGCGCACAAACTAAAGTCTGTCATAACCGACCAGCCGGGAAATGGGCTCCATTGCCAATTCCAGAAAGACCGTTGACACATCTGTCCATAGATTTCAACACAGATTTGCATCTGTCTGGAGGGAAAACTGCTATTGGGTGATGGTTGACCGATTCAGTAAACAAGCACATTTTGTTCCTTTATCAGGGTTACCTAATGCTGAGACACTCTCCAGGTTGTTTATTTATCATGTTGTGAGATTGTACGGAATTTCCTCTTAACATTGTGTCTGATAGGGGAGTGCAATTTGTCTCCAAATGCTGGAGAGCTTTTTGTAAAGAACTAGGGATTGACTTGTCATTTTCCTCTGCCTACCACCCTGAAACCAACAGTCAGACAGAAAGGACAAATCAATCTTTGGAACAAATTTTAAGGTGTTTTGTTGTGTCACAGCAGGAGGACTCGTCTTCGTTTACCTCTTGCTGAGTCAACCTTTAACAGTCAGGTCAATCAGTCCACTGGAACGTTGCCGTTTTTTTGTAATTATGATTTTCAACCCCATTTTGGTGAATTTTCTAGGATAAATTCTGAATGTTCTGGGGTGGAGGTCGTCATAGAGAAACTTGAAGATGTCTGGAGGGAGGTGCAAAAAAATATTGGGGCCGCTCAGATTCAACAAAAACGGAAGGCTGATAGAAAATGTTTGGCGGCTCCTGTCTTTAAAGTAGGTAATAAGTAGTGATGAGCGAGCACTAAAATGCTCGGGTACTCGTTACTCGGGTTGAGGAAATCGTAATGCCCGGGTGCAATTTAATGAGCACAATGTAAGTCAATGGGAAGCCCAAGCATTTTACCGGCGGCCCACCCGGAGGTGTGGAAGGGCCTAAAAATTGGTCAAATTGATGGAAGCAGTGCTGAAATGACATGGGAACAGCATGGGGGAGACCACCTGGAAGCATCTCTGAGTCCTAGGTCACTGCTGTGAACAATGTTCTCAGAGTATTATGCCACTTTTACGGACTGACAATAAAACATACAAAAAGGAAGTTCATCCATTACTTGCCAAATTAGCAATTTTCATTTTTTGTTTTTTTTGGACCTAATTGGACCTAATTAGAAAATCTTAGTTGCTAGAAGCAAAAAATTAGGCGTTCCAAAAAAGGGCATTGGTAGATAATGGGTTAAAATGGATTTTCCTGGAAAAATTTTTGAGAAACATTCTTTCCAGGGTAATGACTTGTATATAAGGCAAAATAAATAACCAAAACAAAAATGCTCCTCCACACCCTGGGCTATGTTCACACATAGTGTTTTTGATGCGTTTTAGCACTTTTGCATTGGCTTTAATGGTGAAAAATACATTCACCAGTAAATATAATTTTAACATTTTACTACCTTATTTGGCCATGTGGTGTGTGAGACATGATCAGACATATCCTGTTTCATTTATGAAAGAGGGACTCTGAAAGTCAGAAAGCCTATTTTTACACCGCCATTAGGCAGCCCTTACTATTGTTAAAGGGCCAGCAGTCAGCCCCCACTATTGTTAGAGGGTCATCAGCCGGCTATGCTTTGCATAGCCGCATATTGCTATTGCAATATAACGTATCCATCTGAGGTGGTCATATATTCTGTAACATTTGAAATTTGGTTGTTCAGCAGATGGCCCTCACAATTTATGGATGTCCAGCAGGCGGCCCTCACAATTTACAGAGTGCCAGCAGGCTGCCTTCACTATGTTTAGAGGGCCAGCAGGCATCTTGGGGACAGATGAGGCCAAGATGGAGCTTTTTGGTAATGCACATCATTCAACTGTTTACTGTAAATGGAATGTGGCTTACAAATAAAAGAACACAGTAATTCTGGCCAAATATGGTGGAGGTTCAAATATATTTAGGGGTTGTTTCCCTGACTCTGGCACAGGGTGCCTTGACTCTGTGCAAAAGCAAAAAACACTGCACAGCTGTTTAAAGTGGTGCACGAGTAGGGGCCGAACCCGTACTGTACTGAAAGTAACCTCGGCACTCAATGGATATGAAAGAATATGATATTTTATTATAATATGCAGTCCAAAAGAAAATAATTAATAAACGTTTCGGTCCCAATTGACCTTCATCAGTATTGCTGCAAAATACAAGTGATGCAGTACAAAGATTAAATTCTTAAAAAAACATACATTTGAACATAAATCGAGCTAGATGGGATAAAGGGACAAAAAGGGAAGGAAAAAAGGGGGATGGGAGAAGGTATGGGGTGCTGCCTATAATCGCGGAGGCAAAGTAACAAGCAACTAGGGGGGACCTACCAGACTGCCAGTGAAAGTGTGCGTGGCTGAACGGCCCGGACAATGAGTCTCTAAGGCTGCCTAGAAGTATGCAAATGCCAAGGTGAGAGGCTGGTAGTACTAAAGTGTCAGAGAGAGAGAGAGACAGGGAGTACTATACCTGAATGGTGACTTGTGTATGGCCTGGACTACGCGGTATCCCCCGCTAGTAGAGAGCGCTGCCATATGGTATGGAGGGCATGTTTATATATGAGGCAAAACTAATTGAATGGGACGCTGCAGAGCGCGCCGGCGGGGAAGCGGAAGTGACGTCACCGGATGTGATGATCTGGATGATGCGTGCGGTCCAGAGGCTTGCGTTCCACGCTATAGGAAGTAACTTATCTATGGAAGCCAGGTGATCTGGGCGTGCGCTGCCACTGTGGAAACGGAGGAGGGGCTGGATAGGAGGGCAGGAACAGAGGGCAGGGATATCTATGAGGGAAAGAAACAGAGAATAAATAAATGCATACCAATCCCATTGCAAATTGTAAACAGAGTACTGTGATGTTAACATAAGATAATACAGGGAAAATACAGCATTTGTGCAACACTTTATGCAGGTTAAGACAGCAATCATGGAGCATTATGATAGGGCGTTCCCAATTTGTGATCATAATACCTGGATAAACCCCAAGGGGACTGTATATAAGGATATAATGATGTGTGAAAGAAGGATACTATGCCTAGTGGGTGCAGTCTTATATAAAAGCCGATAAATCGTATTCCCTATTAAGGCATTTAGGGGTTCTGGATTCCAGCTCGTGGATCCAGAAAGCTTCTCTCTGTTTGAGGAGTGTAATGCGATCGCCACCTCTACGTGGTGGTGGTACCTGTTCCAGAACTTGGAACCTTAATTGTGATATATTGTGTCCTTTTGTGATAAAATGGTGGGGAATGGGTAGTAGCATATTTTTACATCTTATGGTAGATTTGTGTTTAGAGATACAATCTTTTACCGATTGCGTAGTTTCGCCAATGTAGATCATGCCGCACGGGCATTTGATGAGATAGACCACAAATGAACTGTCGCACGTAAAATAGTCTTTGATGGTGTATCTCCTGCCTGTCTGAGGATGGAAAACGGAATTACCTTTAAGGATATTATTGCACTGGTGGCATTGAAGGCACGGGAATGTGCCCGTTTTTGGATTCTGGAGGAAACGTTGTGTATGCCCTGTTCTACTAGTACCAATATTCGCGCGTACTAGTGCGTCTTTAATGTTAGGAGCTCTTTTGAAGCAGGGCATGAAGGGTTGTTTGAATGAGGGTATGGTAGGATACGCTTCTTGTAGTAAGTTCCAATGTTTTTTGATGGCTTTATGTAGAAGATAGGCATATGGATGGAACGTATGGACAAAGGGAACTCGTTCCTTTTTGTCCGTAGTTGCACCCCCAGTAGGGTCCCTAATTCTGGTTTGGAGAGCGGAGGATGGGTAGCCCCGTTCTCTAAATTTAGACTGCATCTCCTGGAGTCTTAGGGCTCTAGTGTCTGGATCTGTGACAATGCGTTCAACCCTTTTGAACTGGGACCTGGGGATGGATGTTATCATGGGTTTGGGATGATTGCTGGTGAAATGTAGTAAACCATTTCGATCCGTGGGTTTCCGAAAGAGGTCTGTACTTAGGTGCCCCTCAGTGTCTTTCAACACCAAGGTGTCCAGAAAGCTGATCTTAAATTGGTCCTGGGTCATAGTGAAACCAAGATCAGGCCAAGCAGAATTGAGGAAATTGTGGAACAGCTTGAGGGACTCCAATGGGCCATCCCAAATGCAAAAAATATCGTCAATGAATCTTTTTCATATGACAGAATGTGCCTGAAACAAAGGGTGTGTGTAAACCATCCGGTTTTCAAAGGTAGCCATGTAACAGTTTGCATAAGGGGGGGCCACATTGGAGCCCATAGCGGTGCCCTTGATTTGGAGATAGTAGGAGTCTTTGAACAGAAAGTAGTTTTTGGTGAGAACTAACGTGAGTAACTCAATGGAAAGGTCTATTACTCGGGGATCTGTCAATGAGTCAGTCATGAGTGTTTTGACTGTTTCTATGCCGGTGTCATGAGGTATAGACGTGTACAGGTTTCTGACGTCAAATGTGACTAACAGTGCATCAGAGGGCACTTGTCCCACATCTTTAAGTGCCGTTTGAAAGGCCCCAGTGTCCAGAAGAAAAGCCGGGCTTTTCTGGGTGAGGGGAGTTAAGATTTTCTCCAAGA
Source organism: Phyllobates terribilis (assembly GCF_046119375.1). Taxonomy (NCBI): domain Eukaryota; kingdom Metazoa; phylum Chordata; class Amphibia; order Anura; family Dendrobatidae; genus Phyllobates; species Phyllobates terribilis. The sequence continues at coordinate 265,583,675 of NW_027362764.1, read as the reverse complement.
AAACGGCCAATGGGGAGAGGAGAGAATCAGTGGAGGCCACGATCGGTCGGCCCGGTGGGTTCGTCAAACTTTTATGTATCTTGGGTAGTGTGTAGAAGACTGGTGTGACTGGATGAATCTTTGTTAGAAATTCGCATGTTTTGGTGTCAATAACTCCGGCTCCAGCAAATCGGCCAGTAGTTGTAGTAATCAACTTGCTGAACTGGAGGGTGGGGTCATGTGGTAGACGGCGATAGGTGGTGGTATCGTTTAATTGCCGTTCAATTTCAGTGATGTATTGTGCTCTATCCATGACCACTATTGCCCCCCCCTTGTCGGCTGGTTTAATGATGATACTTTTGTCCTCTTTTAGGCTTTTGAGGGCCTGTTGGTCTAGGGATGATAGGTTGGATTCATAGTGTAACTTGCCCCTGTCTGCTTTGGACCTAAGGTCCTTGAATGCACTGTCAACAAAACCAATAAATGTTTCGAGGGCATGTGAGCCTTGAGGTGGTCTGTATGAACTACGGGTGTAAATTCCAAGACTTTTGGAAGTGATGGCTACTTGAGGATCTGAAGGATGGGCTGAAAGGGGATTGGGAGAGTCAGTTTGGGCAAAATGAACCTTGAGTCTGAGTGACCGATAGAACCTTTGGAGTTCCATCTCCAGTTTGAAAGTATTGGGGCGGTACGAGGGACAAAAGGAAAGGCCTTTCTGTAATAGAGTTGTTTGAGCTCTATTCAAGGTTTTAGATGATATATTTACCACCAGGGGCGTTGTGTCTGGGAGCGAGTTATCCTGGTGAAATCCATGCCGCCTCTGGTGCTGCCCGCCTCTTCTCGTCTTCTTCGGGATGGGCGTCTTTTGTACTGTCCTAAAAAACGAGAAGAGGAAAAAGATGAGGGTCCCCCCAAGAGAAACCAGGGGTCGCGATCTGGAAAAGGAACAGAGACATCTTACAAATCTTGAGCTCCTCTGTGCCACCATCACAGAATATCTGAGGGTCCAACGCATCCCCACAGGTCTTAGGGTACCCTTGAGACCCACCTTATTCTCCGATCTACCGGATTACTGCAACCGTTTTGAACAGATTTTAAATAAATGTTCACTTGATCTCATGACATTAACTGTAGATTTTTTACACAAGGCCATTGCTTCCACAACGGACCAGATCAAGAATACCGAAAGACAACTCACATCCTCAATCAACGCTGAGGAGTGGTCTACTTTGCAAGCCAAAATTAACACCAATATTGACCTACACCGAAAGGAAACCGAGGCCAGAAAAAGACTCAAGTTCCAGAGAGACACTGAGGACTACGAACTACAAAGAGTTTACCGATGGCAGGAGAAACATCCGGCTGGTGGAAACTCTCGCCGTTATATCCACTCATCTACCGACGTCTCCTCTTCGGGCTCGGAGACAGACAGGAGAGACCAATCTTTTTCCTCTTCTCGTTTTTTAGGACAGTACAAAAGACGCCCATCCCGAAGAAGACGAGAAGAGGCGGGCAGCACCAGAGGCGGCATGGATTTCACCAGGATAACTCGCTCCCAGACACAACGCCCCTGGTGGTAAATATATCATCTAAAAGCTTGAATAGAGCTCAAACAACTCTATTACAGAAAGGCCTTTCCTTTTGTCCCTCGTACCGCCCCAATACTTTCAAACTGGAGATGGAACTCCAAAGGTTCTATCGGTCACTCAGACTCAAGGTTCATTTTGCCCAAACTGACTCTCCCAATCCCCTTTCAGCCCATCCTTCAGATCCTCAGGTAGCCATCACTTCCAAAAGTCTTGGCCTTTACACCCGTAGTTCATACAGACCACCTCAAGGCTCACATGCCCTCGAAACATTTATTGGTTTTGTTGACAGTGCATTCAAGGACCTTAGGTCCAAAGCAGACAGGGGCAAGTTACACTATGAATCCAACCTATCATCCCTAGACCAACAGACCCTCAAAAGCCTAAAAGAGGACAAAAGTATCATCATTAAACCAGCCGACAAGGGGGGAGCAATAGTGGTCATGGATAGAGCACAATACATCACTGAAATTGAACGGCAATTAAACGATACCACCACCTATCGCCGTCTACCACATGACCCCACCCTCCAGTTCAGCAAGTTGATTAATACAACTATTGGCCGATTTGCTGGAGCCGGAGTTATTGACACCAAAACATGCGAATTTCTAACAAAGATTCATCCAGTCACACCAGTCTTCTACACACTACCCAAGATACATAAAAGTTTGACGAACCCACCGGGCCGACCGATCGTGGCCTCCACTGATTCTCTCCTCTCCCCATTGGCCATTTTCTTGGAGAAAATCTTAACTCCCCTCACCCAGAAAAGCCCGGCTTTTCTTCTGGACACTGGGGCCTTTCTAACGGCACTTAAAGATGTGGGACAAGTGCCCTCTGATGCACTGTTAGTCACATTTGACGTCAGAAACCTGTACACGTCTATACCTCATGACACCGGCATAGAAACAGTCAAAACACTCATGACTGACTCATTGACAGATCCCCGAGTAATAGACCTTTCCATTGAGTTACTCACGTTAGTTCTCACCAAAAACTACTTTCTGTTCAAAGACTCCTACTATCTCCAGATCAAGGGCACCGCAATGGGCTCCAATGTGGCCCCCCCTTATGGAAACTGTTATATGCCTACCTTTGAAAACCGGATGGTTTACACACACCCTTTGTTTCAGGCACATTCTGTCATATGGAAAAGATTCATTGACGATATTTTTTGCATTTGGGATGGCCCATTGGAGTCCCTCAAGCTGTTCCACAATTTCCTCAATTCTGCTTGGCCTGATCTTGGTTTCACTATGACCCAGGACCAATTTAAGATCAGTTTTCTGGACACCTTGGTGTTGAAAGACACCGAGGGGCGCCTAAGTAAAGACCTCTTTCGGAAACCCACGGATCGAAATGGTTTACTACACTTCACCAGCAATCATCCCAAACCCATGATAACATCCATCCCCAGGTCCCAGTTCAAAAGGGTTGAACGCATTGTCACAGATCCAGACACTAGAGCCCTAAGACTCCAGGAGATGCAGTCTAAATTTAGAGAACGGGGCTACCCATCCTCCGCTCTCCAAACCAGAATTAGGGACCCTACTGGGGGTGCAACTACGGACAAAAAGGAACGAGTTCCCTTTGTCCATACGTTCCATCCATATGCCTATCTTCTACATAAAGCCATCAAAAAACATTGGAACTTACTACAAGAAGCGTATCCTACCATACCCTCATTCAAACAACCCTTCATGCCCTGCTTCCAAAGAGCTCCTAACATTAAAGACGCACTAGTACGCGCGGATATTGGTACTAGTAGAACAGGGCATACGCAACGTTTCCTCCAGAATCCAAAAACGGGCACATTCCCGTGCCTTCAATGCCACCAGTGCAATAATATCCTTAAAGGCAATTCCGTTTCCCATCCTCAGACAGGCAAGAGATACACCATCAAAGACTATTTTACGTGCGACAGTTCATTTGTGGTCTATCTCATCAAAAGACCGTGCGGCATGATCTACATTGGCGAAGCTACGCAATCGGTAAAAGATCGTATCTCTAAACACAAATATACCATAATATGTAAAAATATGCTACTACCCATTCCCCACCATTTTATCACAAAAGGACAAAATATATCACAATTAAGGTTCCAAGTTCTGGAACAGGTACCACCACCACGTAGAGGTGGCGATCGCATCACACTCCTCAAAAAGAGAGAAGCTTTCTGGATCCACGAGCTGGAATCCAGAACCCCTAAATGCCTTAATAGGGAATACGATTTATCGGCTTTTATATAAGACTGCACCCACTAGGCATAGTATCCTTCTTTCACACATCATTATATCCTTATATACAGTCCCCTTGGGGTTTATCCAGGTATTATGATCACAAATTGGGAACGCCCTATCATAATGCTCCATGATTGCTGTCTTAACCTGCATAAAGTGTTGCACAAATGCTGTATTTTCCCTGTATTATCTTATGTTAACATCACTGTACTCTATTTACAATTTGCAATGGGATTGGTATGCATTTATTTATTCTCTGTTTCTTTCCCTCATAGATATCCCTGCCCTCTGTTCCTGCCCTCCTATCCAACCCCTCCTCCGTTTCCACAGTGGCAGCGCACGCCCAGATCACCTGGCTTCCATAGATAAGTTACTTTCTATAGCGTGGAACGCAAGCCTCTGGACCGCACGCATCATCCAAATCGTCACATCCGGTGACGTCACTTCCGCTTCCACGCCGGCGGGCTCTGCAGCGTCCCATTCAATTAGTTTTGCCTCATATATAAACACGCCCTCCATACCATATGGCAGCGCTCTCTACTAGCGGGGGATACCGCGTAGTCCAGGCCATACACAAGTGACCATTCAGGTATAGTACTCCCTGTCTCTCTCTCTCTCTGACACTTTAGTACTACCAGCCTCTCACCTTGGCATTTGTATACTTCTAGGCAGCCTTAGAGACTCATTGTCGGGGCCGTTCAGCCACGCACACTTTCACTGGCAGTCTGGTAGGTCCCCTCTAGTTGCTTGTTACTTTGCCTCCGCGATTATAGGTAGCACCCCATACCTTCTCCCATCCCCCTTTTTTCCTTCCCTTTTTGTCCCTTTATCCCATCTAGCTCGATTTATGTTCAAATGTATGTTTTTTAATAATTTAATCTTTGTACTGCATCACTTGTATTTTGCAGCAATACTGATGAAGGTCAATTGGGACCGAAACGTTTATTGATTATTTTCTTTTGGACTGCATATTATAATAAAATATCATATTCTTTCATATCCATTGAGTGCCGAGGTTACTTTGACTCTGTGCAAGGCATCATGAAATGTGAAGATTCCAAAAGGATTTTGGTTTGCAATGTAGTTCCCAGTGTCATAAAGCTGGCTTTACATCCTAGGTCTTCCAGCAGGACAATGACCCCAAACATACTTCAAGAAGAACCCAGAAATGGATGGAAACAAAGCACTGGAGACTTATGAAGTGGTAATTCCAGCTCCAGTATCATCAAGTCTTCCACCACTACCTCTTAGATACAGAAGCTGCAGTGAAACTGTGAATGACACATTAAATCGGTACATTTTTTTAAGCTTGATTAATTTCTGTTAAATTTGATAATGTTCTGCCAACTTCGATGAATTTTTGTCAACTTTCTGCAAAACTATGATAAATTTCTGTCATCCTTGATTCATTTCTGAGTACAGATTATTATTATTATTATTTATTTATATAGCGCCATTAATTCCATGGTGCTGTACATAAGAATGGGTTACATACCAAATACAGATATCACTTATAGTAAACAAACTAACAATGATAGACTGGTACAGAGGGAAGAGGACCCTGCCCTTGCGGGCTTACATTCTACAGGAACGGGGAAGGAAACAGTAGGCTGGGGAGATTGCAGTAGCTCTGGTGTTGTTGAGGTGGCAGCAAGCAAAGTCATGGAAGTCTGTAAGCTTGTTTGAAGAGATGGCTTATCAGGTTCCGTATGAAGGATCCAAATGTGGTGGATAATTGGACCTGTTGAGGCACAGAATTCCATAGGATGGGGGATATTCGGGAGAAATCTTGGAGGCGATTGGGTGAGGAATGAATAAGTGTGGAGGAGAGAAAGGGGTCTTGGGAGGACTGGAGATTACGCAAGGGAATGTATGGGGAGATTACTTCAGAGATGTACGGAGGAGAGAGGTTATGGATGGCTTTGTAGGTTAGTGTTAGTAGTTTGAACTGGATACGCTGGACCAATGAAGGGATTTGCAAAGGGGGGTAGCAGAGCAGTAGCGAGGAGAGCGATGAACCAGTTGCGCAGCAGAATTAAGGATGGACTGGAGGGTTGCGAGAGTGTTAGCAGGTATGCCACAGAGGAGGATGTTGCAGTAGTCAAGGCGGGAGATGACGATGGCATGCACAAGCAGTTTTGTAGATTGAGGGCTGAGGAAAGGACAGATTCTGGAAATATTTTTGAGCTGGAGGCGACAGGAGGTGGCAAGAGCTTGGATGTGGGGTTTGAAGGACAGGGCAGAGTCAAGGGTTACTCCGAGAGATCGGATTGCCGGTACAGGGGAAAGTGTGATGTCATTTATTGTGATAGAAAGATCAGGTGGGGAAGATATGAGAAAAAGATGATGAGTTCAGTTTTGTCCACATTGAGCTTGAAGAAGTGGGAGGAGAAGGAGGATATGGCTGCTAGACATGCTGGGATTCTGGACAGCAGAGAGGTAACGTCTGGGCCAGAGAGGTAGATCTTGGTGTCATCAGCGTACAGATGGTACTGGAAGCCATGGGATTTTATGAGCTGTCCCAGGCCAAGGGTATAGATTGAGAAGAGTAGGCATCCTAGGACAGAGCCTTGAGGGACTCCAACAGAGAGGGGGCGGGGTGAGGAGGTAGTGTGGAAGTGGGAGACGCTAAATGTGCGGTTGGAAAGGTATGAGGAGATCCAAGATAGGGCAAGGTTTTTGACGCCAAAGGAAGAGAAGATCTGTAGTAGAATGCAGTGGTCAACTGTGTCGAAAGCAGAGGACAGGTCAAAAAGAAGGAGTGCAGAGAATTGTCTGTTAGCTTTGGCTATAAGTAAGTCATTGGTGATTTTGGTAAGGGCAGTTTCGGTGGAATGGTGGGGGCAGAAGCCGGATTGTCGGTTGTCGAAGAGAGAGTTAGATGAGAAGTGAGAGGAAAGTTCAGCATAAACGTGTTGCTCAAGGAGTTTGGAGATCTCCTTAAAAATTATGAATCGCTCAGTGAGTGCATGGACAGCATCAATCAAGTTATACACTGTGGAAGATATGCATGTGACAGAATGAATACTCCTTTCCTGCTGATGGTACCATCTAGCACCTAGCATCTAGCGTAATCAACAGGGAATAGCATTTTATTTTTCAGTATGGAGTATAATACAATAATCCCTGACTAGATGAGTGTAAGACGTTAAACCCAACTGCTATAGGTCACCCGTACACGAATCTCGGATAAGAGAGGTAATATAGTACAATAAAAAACTGAGTTTTAACTGGCTCCAAAGAGGTTTTTTTGGTACGTTGCACCACCAAACTGTGAACTAATGCAAGCAACCCTGCCTGCTTTCATCAATTTCTACTTACAGATCATCGTTAAAAATTATGAATCGGTCAACGAGTGCATGGAAAGAATCATTCAAATTATGCACTGTGGAAGATATGTATGTGACCAGAATATGAACACTCATTTCCAGCTGATGATACCTAGTACCTGTACCTATTCTAAAAGCAGCTAACAGCAGTATCAATAGGCCCAATCCAGCTCTTGTCGCTTGTTCATTTTGATAAGAGTCAGCCTGTTAGCATTTTCAGTTGACAGGCGGATGCGTCTATCAGTTATAATACCCCTGGCAGCACTAAAAACCTGCTCTGACAAAACTCTAGCGGCAGGGCAGGACTGGACCTCCAAGGCGTAGAAAGACAGTTCATGGAACGTGTCCAGCTTGGATACCCAATAGTTGTAAGGCACAGAGGAATTACGGAGGATGCTGGTACGGTCAGCAAGATCCTTCAGCATCTTCCAAACCTTTTCCCTCCTTTTCAGTGTACGCCTCGAATCAGGGCCTGGGCGCTGGGAGGGCCTGAGAAAACTGTCCCAAACCTTTCACAGTGTTCCCCTGCTTCTGCTGCATCTGGTTTATGTCTCCCTTGCCTGTACTCCTTGGTTGTCCAAGGAACTGTAACCTTTGCCGCCAGCGTTGTCAACTGGGAATCTTTTAAATAATTCTTCAACAAAGGCCTTCTGGTACTGCAATATTTTATTAGACCTGTCCACCACGGGAAGGAGAGAAAGTTCTCCTTGTAGCGCGGGACTAGAAGTGTGACCAACCAGTAATTACTGTTGCCCAAAATGCATCTCGGGAAAGGCAGTGGAACATAAACTCAGCCATGTGTGCCAGACTACCAAGAGCCAAGACTTCCCTGTCCCCACCAAGTCCTCCCCCTTTTCAGGTCATCCACATTGAACAGACGGTATGAATGTGGTGTGGGTAGTACCGTCTGTAGCGCAGGAAACCAGCTCCTGTTCCTCCTCCTCCTCCTTCTCCTCATTATCACCAAATTCGTGCTGAGATGAGATGAGGCTGGGCTGTGTAGCATATCCCTGTATAATTACTTGCTCCATCTCATTGTGCTTACCCTGCAATGCTCTCTCTTTAATTGTGAGCAGTGAACGTTTCAGTAGACAGAGAAGCGGGATGGTGACACTAATTATGGTGTCATCACCGTTCACCATCTTGGTGGAGCCCTCAAAGTTTTGGAGGACGGAACAGATGTCAGACATCCATGCCCATCAGCTCTTATGTGCGGAGGCTGACCTGACTATCGACAGGCGTGTTGAAGCTGGTACTCAATAGTGATGATCGAGTACATTTCATTAACCCTTTCCGGTGAGCACGCTCGGGTACTCACCTAATATTTCGGCGTGCTTGGGATTTCTTTTATTGTCGCCGCAGCTGCAAGTGTCACGGCTGTTAGACAGCTGTGACACATGCAGAGATCGACTGTCAATCAGTCAATCTCTGCATGTGTCACAGCTGTCTAACAGCCGTGACACTTGCAGCTATGGTGACAATAAAAGAAATCCCGAGCACGCCGAAATATTTAGCGATCACCCTAGTGTGCTCGCCGGAAAAGGTTAATGAAACATACTCGATCATTACTAGTACTCAACAATTACCCTCTGCTGCCCACAAATCCTTTCCAGCATATGCAACGTTGAGTTCCAAGTGTGGTGACATCGCACACCAGTCGGTGAGCTGGTAGCTGGAAACACTGCCGAAGCACTGTGAGGGCGGCGGAAGCTGTAGCTGACTTTATGAAATGTAGTTTAGTATACAGATAATAAAGGTGCCATTAATAACTGCGCTCCTCCATGAAAAAATATATATATGCCAAAGATGGATAATATTCTCAGCATTTATTGGAGACTGTAAAAGCTATAAAAGACTAGTCCCGTCCACTTCTTCAGGTACATAGTTGCTCCTTGTTACAACATGGAAGGTATATAAACACACATGTTAGCACATGGATTGAAGAAAAAACTGCCAAAGCACCCCTTGGTGCCAAAAAGAGGAAAAAAAGAGAGAGGAAAAAAAAAGGGGTAAGAAATCTTGGAAACACATCTAAAATCATAATGCACATGAACATTTGCTCAGAGAAAAGAAGTACAAGATAATTTAAAATAAGTAGAGAATAATTAGAAATATTTTCTTTTAAACATAATAAAATATGGGTCTAATATTAATCATGATGAACCATGGAGGGCTAGAACTTAGATATTTGCTCAAGTTGCTGTGTGCAGTCACTCTAGGCACATAGCCCGCTACGCTAGGGCTTTTGATTTGTTTTGTCAGCTGAAGAAAGGAGCTGTAAGAGTGGTGAGAAGTAACTGGAAGGCTATAATGTGTGTGGTGATAACAGGAGTATGGGTTTGGGGAGTGGTGGCTATATGTTGGGCATTGAAAAAGAACTGGGGAGGTGTAAAAAGTGACTGCTGGATTTCTCACAGAAAAACTTCTGTGATTTTATTTAACCCCTGCGGATTAAGGGTCATTAGTTTATAAATCCAGTAGATTTCTTTACGGTTTAAACATTGCACCCTATTTGGAGTGTCAATAGGAATGTGTTCAATAGGTAATACCCTTAATTCCCTAAGGTCCTGTTTGTGATGAAGCACCATACGTCGGGACAACCCATGTTTAATAAATCCTGTGGTAATATTATGTCTATGTGAATTCAACCTATTATGTAGTGCCTGGGTGGTTCTGCCACATACTGTTTGGGGCAACTGCACTCGATGACATATATCACATAATAAGTTTCACATGACATGGGATGAGAGATATTGAAATTCTCACTAGTGGCTACAGAAGTGAAATTGTCTATGGAATGCAAAATAAATTCACAGCACTTGCAACCTCTTTTACCACACTTGGTGAGCATGTTGTTCCTGTCTTTTTCATTATTCCTATTAACCAATGTTCCATGTCCACGCAATCTACTGGGGGCCAGGATAGTCCTAAGTGTCGGTGACCTTCTAAAGATTAGAGAGGGGTGTTTTGGTAATGCCTGTTTTAATGTCTGGTCATTTAATAGAATATGCCAGTTTTTTTTTAAGAATTTCTCTAATTTTAATGTGTTGTTGATTGTATGTAGTAATGAATTTCAGTTCATGTTCAAAACACACATCTTTTTTGTGTGTTGAACCCATAAGTAATGAGCCCTGGTCATATCTTTCTTTGACCTGTTTGCAAGATTCTACAACCAATGTCTCAGGATATATCTGTTGGAAGAACCTTTTTTTGAGAATTTCTGACTGTTTTTCATATTTGATTTCTGTTGAGCAATTCCTACGAATTCTTTGAAACTGATTGTGGGGAATATTGGTGAGCCATTTTCTGTAGTGACCACTAGTGAAATGAATATAGCTATTAGTGTCCACTGATTTGAAGAAAGTTTTGCTAAGTATTCTGTCTTCCTCTACATATAAAACTAGATCTAAAAAAATTAATTGTGAGTTCATTACTGTCCTGATTGAAAGAGATGCCCCAATTATTTGTATTGAGGAAATTAAAGAACAGTGATGTTCCTGTCAATGATGAAGATCAGATCGTCCCTGTCAATGATGAAGATCAGATTGTTTATGAAATGGGCACACACGCGGCATACTTTCACAAGCAGCTCAGGCAGATCTGGATATGTTTTGAGAAACTGCTGAATCACTAGGTTTAGCACATGGACCAGGCATGGTACGTGTGCGAGGTCGCCAAGTTCCGGCCATTGTCACACACGAACATGCCTGGCTGTAGGTTCAGCGGTGAGAGACACAGATCTGCCTGCTCTGTTACAGCTTTCAACAACTCTGCAGCGGTGTGCGGTTTGTCGCCTAAGCAGATAAGCTTCAGCAGAGCCTGTTGCTGCTTGGCCGAGGAAGTTCTGCAGTGCTTCCAGCTTGCGACTGATGTGGTCATTTCTGAGATGGAGGCTGAAGATGAGGAGGGCGAGGTGCAGGAGCTGTAGAATGTGGGGGCAACCCTGATTGACCCAGGGCCCGCAATCCTCGGCGTCGGGAGGACATGTTCCTTCCAAGGCTTTGACTGGGTCCCGGCTTCCACTATATTAACCTAGTGTGCCATCAGTGAAATGTACTGTCCCTGGCCACAAGCACTTGTCCATGTGTTTGTGGTTAGGTGGACCTTCCCAGTAACTGTGTTGGTGAGGGCACGGGTAATGTTCTGGGACACGTGCTTGTGTAAGGAGGGGACAACACAACAGCAGAAATAGTGGTGGCTGGGTACCGGGGGACAGCCGCTGCCATGAGGTTTCTGAAAGCTTCCGTCTCCACAAGCCTAAAAGGCAACATTTCTAGTGCAAACAGTCGAGAAATGTGGCAGTTTAGTATTGTGGCCTGTGGGTGGGTGGCTGCGTATTTGCGCTTGCGTTCCAAGGACTGGGGTAGGGACAACTGAAAGCTGCGCTCAGGCAAGGACGTGGACGTGGATGCTGATGGTGATAGTTGCAAGTGTGCAATGACAGGTGTAGGGGGGGGAGGCATTTTCGCCTGCATCATGGACAGAGGCTTGGCATGCATGTAAAACAGCGGAAGAGGCTGTGGTGTCACCCGCAGAAACTGTTTCTGGACCCTGGCGTTTGGCCCAACTAGTCAGGTGCTTTGCTGTCATGTACCTGAGCATGATGGTGGTCGTCAGGCTGGTAGTTTTGCTGCCCTGGCTGATGTTGGCATGGCAGATGTTGCAAATTGCCTTTTTTGGGTTAACTGGACAGTCTTTTAAAAAAGAGCCAGACTCGGGAAGACCTAGCAGCTGGACTGGCAACTTTCCTCATATTGGTGTTTTGGGGAACAATTGCTTCCTTGTGTCTGTGGCCACCCCACTGCTTCTTCCTGCCTGTTGTGGTGCTACACCTTTCTCCCCCTCTATGCTGCTGTCCTTGCTATACAGTTGTGCTCAAAAGTTTACATACTCGGGCAGAAATTTTCCTTTCTTGGCCTTGTTTCAGAGAATATGAATGATAACAAAAAACTTTTTTCCACTCATGGTTATTGGTTGGGTGAAGCCATTTATTGTCAAACTACTGTGTTTTCTCTTTTTAAATCTTAATGACAACCAAAAACATCCAAATGACCCTGATCAAAATACCCTGGTGATTTTGGCCTGATAACATGCACAGAATTTGACACAAATGGGTTTGAATGGCTACTAAAGTTAACATCCTCACCTGTGACCTGTTTGCTCGTAATCAGTGTGTGTGCATAAAAGCTGAGTTAGTTTCTGGGATCAAGACAGACTCTTGCATCTTTCATCCAGCCACTGACGTTTCTGGATTGTGAGTCATGGGAAAAGCAAAAGAATTGTCAACGGATCTACGGGAAAAGGTAGTTGAACAGTGTAAGACACATGAAAGGGATACAAAAAAATATCCATGGAATTGATAATGCCAGTCAGCAGCATTCAAACTGTTATTAACAAATGGAAAATCAGGGGCTCTGTAAAAACCAAACCACGGTCAGGTAGACCAGCAAAGATTTCGGCCACAACTGCCAGGAAAATTGTTCGGGATGCAAAGAAAAACCCACAAATAACATCAGCTGAAATTCAGGACTCTCTGAAAACTAGCGGTGTGGTTGTTTCAAGATGCACAATAAGGAGGTACTTGAAGAAAAATGGGCTGCATGGTTAAGTCGCCAGAAGAAAGCCATGGGGGACCCCCAAAAAAATGACGTAGGGTCCCCCCTATTTTAATAGCTAGCAAAGGCTAGGCAGACAGCTGGGGGCTGATATTAATAGCCCAGGAAGGGTGCCATGAATATTGGCCCCCTCCCAGGCTAGAAACACCAGCCGTCAGCCGCCCCAGAAATGGCGCATCCATAGGATGCGCCAATTCTGGCACTTAGCCTCACTCTTCCCACTGCCCTGTAGCGGTGGCAGTGGGGTAATAGGGCTGGGGTTGATGTCAGCTTATAATGCCAGCTGACATCAAGCCCAGGTTAGTAATGGAGAGGCGTCTATAAGACACCCCCATTACTAACCACATAGTCAAAGTTAAAAAAAAACACAAACACCCAGAATAAAGTCCTTTAATTGAAATAAACACACAATTTTTTAATGTTCTAAATTAAACCATACTTACCATCACGCCCATTCCAGCTGAAGCCAACGATCTCCTGCAATAAAAGTAAAATAATAAAGCAACCTCATCCTTACCTTTCCATGGTTCCCACGACAGCTTCAGCTTTGCTACATTGACATGACTGGCTGGATGCAGCCGAAAGCTGCCATCCAGCTTGCCATGCCACAGACACTGAGAAGCGCAGGCATGCTTGAGCTCTGCAGTGTCTGGCTGTGACGGCATCCAGATGAGCCGAGGTCATGTCCAATGAACTCAGCTCACCTCATGCACGTCACTGACAGCATGGGAAAACTCTCCTGCGCATGCGGTGAGTGCAGGAGAATTTTCCCACGCTGTCAGTGACATGCATGAGGTGAGCTCATGTCCAATGAACTCGGCTCACCTCATGCACGTTTATTTTTATTCCGATATTTGTGTCCCATTGACTTGCATTGGTTTTCGGTATCGGAATCGGCGATATCCGATATTTTTTGGGTATCGGTCCGATCCAATCCGATCTGATATCGGAAGGTATCGCTCAACACTATTGATGAGACCAAAATTGAACTTTTTGGCCACAACCATAAACGTTACATATGGAGAGAGGTTAACAAGGCCTATGATGAAAGGAACACCATTCCTACAGTAAAGCACAGAGGTGGATCGCTGATGTTTTCGAGATGTGTGAGTTACAAAGGCACAGGAAGCTTGGTAAAATTTGAAGAAAAGATGAATGCAGCACATTATCAGCAAATACTGGAGGCAAATTTACACTCATCAGCCCGGAAGCTGAGCATGGGACGTACTTGGACGTTCCAACATGACAATGATCCAAAACACAAGGCCAAGTCGACCTGTCATTGGCTACAGCAGAACAAAGTAAAGGTTCTGGAGTGGCCATCTCAGTCTCCTGACCTCAATATCATTGAGCCACTCTGGAGAGATCTCAAGCACGCAGTTCATGCTAGACAGCCCAGGAATTTACAGGAACTGTAGGCTTTTTTAAAAGAACAAAAGGGCAGCTTTACCATCTGAGAAAATAAAGACCCTCATTCACAACTACTACAAAAGACTTCAAGCTGTCATTGATGTTAGAGGGGGCAATACATTGTATTAAGAACTGGGGTATGTGAACTTTTGATCAGGGTCATTTGGATGTTTTTGGTTGTCATTAAGATTTAAAGAGAAAACACAGTAGTTTGACAATGAATGGCTTCACCCAACCAATTACCATGAGTGGGGAAACAGCTTTTTTGTTATCATTCATATTCTCTGAAACAAGGTCAAGAAAGGAAAAATTTTGCCAGGTTATGTAAACTTTTGAGCACAACTGTACATGTCACCTTGCCAGGTTGGGTCAGTGACTTCATCATCCACCACCTCGTCTTCCACGTACGCACCCTGGGTCTCCTCCTGACTTGCTGCCAATTGTGTCTCATTATCATCATTCACCTCTTGCGATAGTAATTGCACTTTCCCACTGCTGCCTTCGTGTGACCGTGGCTGCTCAAATATTTGGGCATCGCTACATGCGATCTCCTCATACCCTGGTTGAAGCGGACCAAGCGAGAGGCCAGAATCTATGAATGGAATTGTGAACAGCTCTTCGGATTGTCCAAGTGTGGGATTGTCCAAGTGTGTCTCTGGGTGCTCGGTATGGTGGGAAGAAGGAGGATCAGGGTGAGGAATATGTGGTCCAGACTCACGGCTACTAAGACTAGACCATGTGGAAGACAGGGTGGTGGTGGTGGTGGTGGCAAACTGACTGGAAGCATTCTCTACTATTCAACCAACAACCTTTTCACACTGCTCTGGCTTCAACTGTAGTGTTCTGTGGCCCCTAGAAAGTGTGACAAGAAGGTAGGTCGACATGATGTGGGTGTTTGTTGTGCTTCCTCAGCAGGCAGTTTCATCTTGCCCATGGCCTCAGCCTCTGCGTGCGCCCTCATCATCACATCGACTTCCCTATCCCTTGCCACACGCCTTGCCCGTTTTAAATGGAATATAATATTTTGCAGCTTGCAAAAAAATGTCACGATTAATACTGCAGTATTTGATCATGTATGATGACCAATTCTTTTAGCCAGTGCTGGTATATTGATGCTAATGGTCAGCAAACAAGTGTGGATATATTTTGGACACACAACTAGCAGAATTAAGAGCAAAAAGAATAATATTAGCCCTGATATATAGGGCTATTGTTAGGAGTTCCAGCAGCAGAAAGAACGTGCAATGGACCCTATTCTGTTGATATTTTTGAATGGCTAACTGAAAAGATAATAACAAATTGTAAGCTTTTGAGACTACTGAGGTCTCTTCATCAGGCATATAACCAGATCAAACTGTGACATTTTCTTTAAATAGTAAAGCAATGACAATGCTCTATATTTGCTGATAGCATAGCATCAGATTGCATCTATCTGTTAGGGGTAATGATACAATGTAGATTCAGATGCAGTAACTTCCTTTGATAAGGGTATAATAAAAATCCTCTTATAGAAATCTCATGCAGCGGAGGTTTCAATTATATGTAAGAACAATCAATGAGCTTGTCATTGCAGGAAACATTTCTATTATTAAACTTTAATCAGGACAAATTGTGTGCCCTTGTCAAGGAAACAAAAGTAATTAATACAAATTTTATTACACTATCTTACAAAGGGGGAACCCACAGTTACTATGATTCAAATAACTTGTTATATTGCTTTTTCTTACTAGTAAAATGTTGAGGATATGATATCACCATAAACCGTATATATTTCTGGTATTGCCAAAAGAGTTCTCATATCGAAATACAATAATAACAGACATGAGACTGGAAATGAGATCTAAATCAAGGGCCTGGCTCATAACGTTATAGAGACTGTAGCGAAGTGAAAATAATTGTTCCTTTCCAGACATATAAAACAAAAGGTCAACTGCTTATTCAATAAGGAGAAGGATCTGCAAATCCACTAGCAATTGATTTTAGTTTTCAATAGATGCATTAACCCCTTCAAGACCTTGGACATATCCATACACCCAGGTCAAAAGGTACTTACCGACCTTCGACGTATGGATACGTCCAGGCGATTTTTCCGCTGTGTGTCAGCTGATTCTGGTAGCTGACACCAGGCACTCAGTGCCAGGAAAGGTGCCCGCACCGCTCCTGGCACTAAGCCCCTAAATGCTGTGACTGCTGGCGATCGCAGCATTTAGCAGTCATGCAGAGGGAGCTCCCTCTGCTCTCCGACTGGTGCCCCCACAATGTCATCGAGGGGCCCGATCGTTGTCATGGTGACCGGATGTCTTCATGACATTATCCGTGTCACCAGGCTATAGCAAATTTGTATGAACTAACAAGTTTGTGTGAGAGCAGACTTTCACTTCTAATGCATTGCAATGCTGGTGCTGATGCATTCTTCACCAGCTGTTGATTTGTTAATTCTACCTTCCAAAGATCGCAGTAAGGCTCGGCTCACATTTATCCTGTGCTCTGCGCTGAGCACTGAGACCGGGGCATTTGTGTAAATCTCTGAAATGCGTGAACCAGTAGGAACCGCCGGCAGAAGATTCCCTACAATGAGGCAGATGGAGGCACTGTGGACGCCATCTGACCTGTGTCTGTCTTTTAAGGCATGCATAAAAGTGCCAACGGCCATAGTTTTGTGTACCTCTGAAAAAAGGACAACGCTAAACAGAGGCCAGATGTAGTCCAGAGTAACTCTGCTGCCTCATTATAGTGAATGGATACCATGGGGGTGTGAAGGATCCCCACCTTGCCACCCACCTGATGTCACTATTATGTCAGAGCAATCACGTGATACGGGTCCGCACTTTTCTCCACCGTGACGTTCCACACCCCTTGGGGACACGTAAGGTCTGATTGGAACAGTTTTACACAAACACCCCCTGTCCGCACTGTTTCAGCAGGAAGGTACTGAGAGTGAGAAGAGGTGGCCCAGTCAGTCACTGACGTGGCACCACAGTTGATAACACCCCTGACAGGCTGAGAGGCCCATTTCAGTAGCCCAGTGAACAGAACCTTATCAGCCCGGTAGAGCTGCCACCAGTTCATATTCGATATTAGCCCTGGTCCGTTAATAGGGATTATATGGGGCCAGAAATCAGCATGAAAACTAACCGAACAAAGGACATGTAGATTCATGGATCGAGATAAAAGAGCAGCCTAAGGTTAAATTATATATTTAATCGCCTGAAGGGCACACTAGACAATACACTATATACACAAGAGTTATACATACATAATGGTCAAAGAAGCAAATACAGCAGTAGTGGTTCAAAAGTATTCAGATATTAAGAGTCAGTTCAGAGTCAGATGAAAGGCCTGGCTTGTGGGGGAGGGGCTGCCACATGGGAGGCTTGTGGTTCCTTCTGTTATGTGACTTCTCCCCACATGATATGTCATTGCGACCTCCCAGAGAAAAAGCACTAGGCCAATTTCTGCAGGAGCATTTAACTCCTCTGGGTCACTTCCCTCCTGCCCGCAGGGCTAAACCTGAATCCCCTCCCTGTGTCCCTGGCAGATACAAACTCCAAAACGGAGTACAATATTCCATAACTCGATATGGAAATATAGCTGTCTGAAACAAAGGAGACTGCACGGCTTGGATCCACAGGTGGCTTTCCTGTAGTAGCTTACCAGCTAGCTGGTGGGGGTGTAACTCCTTTGTTTGAAGCTGGCCAGGTGTCTCGTTACAACTACACATGCTTACAGAATGATTGTACACTGGCATTATACCCCACCATCCTTCACAGGGGGTTTCATCTGAATCAAGTCACTCAGAGATTTAGATGGAAACCCCAATGCTCAGCTTAGAGCACAGGATAAATGTGATCCCTAATGTTATGTAATATGTTCCCAATAAAAGCTTCAATTCGATCTATAAAAAAAAGAAAGTCCCCACTCAGATCTGTTATCTGTTAACGGAAATATAGGGGGCTTCCATGTTACTGGTAGTACAAAGGTTCTGGAAAAGTCAAATGACTCCTCGCCCACCAAAAGAAATTCAGCAAATTCTGCACTCCCAAATCCAAATGCCTCCCTCCGTTCTGAGCCCCAGTTTCCTAAACCACATTTAGCGTCCACATGTTTGGCATTTTTGTAGCGATGAGAACCCCCTTATTTATGGGTATGTCTCCAGAAGCATGAGCTGGGCACAATGTACACTCACTACAATGTACTAGTTACTACAACGTACTGATCACTACAATGTACTGGTCAATACAAGGGCAGTTTACAATTTTCACTCAGTAACATCCATTGCTGCTTGATTCTGGAAAACACCCATGAAGTCAAAATCGTCACTACACCTGTAGATAAATTCCAAAAGGGGTATTATTTCCAAAATGGGGTCACTTGAGGTGGGATTCTGCTTTTCTAACACTTATGGGCTCTGAAAATGGAGTCCACAAACTATTCTAGAAAAATATATGCTCCAAGGGCCAAATAGAATTCCGTCCCTCCCGAGTCTCACCGTATGGCTAAGCAGTACTGTATAGCCACATATGAGCTATTTCTACATTCAGAAGAAATTGTAGGACAAATTTTAATGGCCTTTTAACTCATTTCCCAGTGAGAAAATGTAAAATCTGGGGCTAAAACAAAATTTTGGTAGTAAAAAGGTAATTCTTTTTTTCTTCACTGCCCAATGGTATAAAATTCTGTTACCCACCTGTGGTGTCAATATGATCACTGCACCCTTAGATGAATTCATTGAGAGGTGTCGTTTATAAAATGGGGTCTCTTATGGGTGTTCTGCTGTTCTGACACCTCAGCGGCTCTGCCAACGTGACATGGCACCCTCAAACCAGTCCAGCAAAATCTGAACTTCAAAATGGCGCTTTTTCCCTTCTGAGCTTTGCACTGTGCCTCAAAAGTATTTTTTGACCACACATATCAGTTTACTCAGTAGAAATCGCACAACAAATTTTGGGCTCCATTTTCTCCTGCTATCTTTGTCAAAATGAAAAAAAATTGGGGCTAAAACAACATTTTTGTGGGAGAAATATATATTTGTTTTCATTTTCAAAGAACAATGTTGTAAAATTCTGTGACGCACCTGGGGGGTTCAAGGTGCTCATCATACAGCTAGATAAGTTCCCTAATGGGTCTATTTTTCAAAATGGTATCACTAGTGGGGGGTTTACACTGTTTAGGTACATCAGGGGCTCTCCAAACGTGACACGGTTTCCGTTAGTTGTTCCAGCAAATTTTGTGTTCAAAAAGTCAAATGAAGCTCCTTCCCTTCTAAGCCCTGCCGTGTGCCCAAACAGTGGTTTTCCCCCACATATAGGGTATCGGCATGCTCAGGAGAAATTGCACAACATATTTTTGTGTCCATTTTTTCCTGTTACCCGAAAATAAAAAACTTTGGGTCTAAAGTAAAATTTTTGTGAAAAAAAATTAAATGTTCATATTTCCTTCCACATTCCATTAATTCCTGTGAAGCACCTGAAGGGTTAATAAACTTCTTGAATGTGATTTTGAACACCTTGGGGGGGGGCAGTTTTTAGAATAGTGGCGCTTTTGAGTATATTCTGTCATATAGGTCCCTCAAAGTCACTTCAAATGTGATGTGGTCTCAAAAAAAATGGTTGTATAAATTTTGTTGGAAAAATGAGAAATCATTGGTCAACTTTTAACCCTTATAACTTCCTAACAAAAAAAATATATATTTAAAAAATTGTGGTGATGTAAAGTAGACATGTGGGAAATGTTATTTATTATTATTTTGTGTGACATACAGGAGCCTCTCACTAAGTTAGAATATCATCAAAAAGTGAATTTATTTCAGTTCTTCAATAAAAAAAAGTGAAACTCATATATTATATAGTGTCATTACAAACAGAGTGATCTATTTCAAGTGTTTATTTCTGTTAATGGTGATGATTATGGCTTACAGGCAATGAAAACACAAAAGTCATTATCTCAATAAATTAGAATACTTTATAACAACAGCTTGAAAATGTTTTTAAAATCCGAAATGTTGGCCTACTGAAATGTATGTTTAGTAAATGCACTCAATACTCGGGTCTCCTTTTGCTGTTGTTTTTAAACCAGGTATTGGTACTTTTCGCAGTGTGGACAGGTGCCACGTCCTGCTGGAGAATGAAATTTCCATCTCCAAAATGCTTGTCGGCAGAGGGAAGCATGAAGTGCTCTAAAATTTCCTGGTAGACGGCTGCGCTGACTTTGGTCTTGATAAAACACATTGGACCTACACCAGCAAATGACATGGCTCCCCAAACCATCACTGATTGTGGAAACTTCACACTAGACCTCAACCAGCTTGGATTGTGTGCCTCTACACTCTTCCTCCAGACTCTGGGACCTAGTGGAGCGTGTCAATAACTGCCTTCTGGACATCTGTCAAGTCAGCAGTCTTCCCCATGATTGTAGAGCCTACTGAAACAGACTAAGGGACCTTTTTAAACGCTTAGGAAGCCTTTGCAGGTGTTTTTTGTTAATTATTTTAATTTACTGAGATAATGACTTTTGAGTTTTCATTGACTGTAAGCCATAATCATCAACATTAACAGAAAAAAAAACAATTGAAATAGATCCGTTGAAGTGTTCCAGAGTTATTACAGCATAAAATGAAACTGGTCAGTATTGTAAAATTTAGCCTAGTCATGAAGATGAAAACAGGCTTGGGGCGGTAAAGGGGTTAAAGCACTACTCTGGCGTTTTTTTTTATTGCAGCGCTGCTGTGGTGCCACTGATGTAAGCTCCCTGCACACCGCCTTATACTTACCAGCCACCATCTTGATCTGTTATCAGCACCACTCCGGGCAGTATTTAGCAGTTTATAACTAGAGATGAGCGAACTTGTTCGGAAAATGTTCGTCAATCTCAAAGTCGGCACGAACATTGCACTTTCGGAGTCGTGTTCTGATTCCCAATCATTTTCCTTAAAATCATCAAAATTCAGCCAGAATTCGGTAAATGATCAAGTTTCCACTAATGCTTTTGTTAGGACTTTGGCTAGGATAGTGGTGTTGTATGATGAGCGGGGGGGGGGGGTGATTAGGGGAGTGGGTATGGAGAGGTCAGAGGAGCGGTGGACTGTTATTCTTTTTATTTTTTGATTAACTTAATGTGTGGAGATTCCGGCAGCCAATCAAGGCGCAGAAACCATCCGCAATGTCCAGACACCAGGGCTTGTGTCATTGAAGTCACATGTCCCTCTCCATATAAAAAGTGGACATGTGGCTTCGGTGCCATTTTGTCAGAGTAACAGTGTAGAGAGGCTGCTGCCTGTCATCTAGTTCAGATAGATAGGATCTTGTGTCAAATCGACCTTCCAGCATATCAATCCTTTGTGCTAATTGTGTGGTCCAGACACCTGTCCACATTTCAGCATCTAAATTCTTTGTGCTAATTGTTTGGTCCAGGCAGCAGTCCACATTTCAATGTATAAATGTTTTGTGCTAATTCTGTGGTCCAGCCACACTATCTCAGCAAATTAATACTGATTGTTAATTTAGTGATAGGTGACTGATCCAGGCCCAGGCTCAAGGTTGTGAAACAACTGGGTAAAAGAGGGGAATGTACATCCAACATGAGTGGGAAAAAGCGAGGTTGTGGTGGAAGAAGGGGGAAGGCTTGGTGTTCGAGGTGTACGTGGGGTAGGTGGTAATGTTACTGAAAGCTCTTCTGAACAAACACCGGTATGTCCTATCCAAAGACAAATGACAACTTCTTTTACTAAACAGGCTACTCGACTCCCTTTCTTTGGCAGCCGCACAGTGGTACGCCTTGTAGATGAGGGCCAGAAAGAGCCTGTGAACCAGTGGATGGCAAGCGCTGCATCAAGTGGCCTCTCCTCCTCTTCCTGCCACCTAAACATCACACACAATACAGTCCTAAGAGGTGGCATCCCAATTACCCTCGTTTTCCCCTGCATCACAACTCTCCAACCGCTCAACTGACTGTGAGGAACCACAGATGGGCGAGTCTGCGGAGCTGTTCACATATTCTATTCCATGGGCATCAGAGGTCTGCTCAAAAGATTCGAAGACTCAAGAGGAAAAAAGCGTCTGCACCGATGCCCAAATTTTTTTTCTGTTGGATCCGGGGCCAGACGAAGTAGGGTCCGAGTAGAATCTAGACACTCATCACCAGACATTAACCCCTGGGGTGGGAGGTGATCCTGATGAGATTCAGATACCTGAGGTGCACACAAACTGTACTGCTCTGTCAGGGCAGGAAGAAGAGAAGGGTGACTCCAAGACCAAGGAGTGGGAGAACAGAGAGGATGACGAGGAGGTTGTAGATCCCACTTGGTGTGAAACCAGAGGCACGCAGATGAGTAGCTCACAGAGGAGGTGGAGGAGGAAGAAGAGGAGGTTACGTTGCAGCTTCTCGCACAGACAAGGAGTGATGCTGGCCAGCAGCGGTCGTGTGTCTGCAGTTCGCAGGGGCGGCAAGGGTTACATAGTCTGGGCCTTTTTTGAGACCGCAAAGGATGACCCAAATCATGTTATCTGCCATCTTGGTAAAAAACGACTCAGTAGAGGCAAAAATTGTAATAATTTGGCTACTACATGCATGAACCAGCACATGCGGGATCAACATGTGTTAGTCTGAGAATCTCATTGCGCTAAAATGTGGACTAGCGGATCTCATCAACCACCGGCCATCCCATCAACTGCATCTGCTGCTTCTTCCTCTTCCGTCACCGTCGCAAATGTTCTCACACAGGTCTCTGGCCGCAGAACCTCCACTTGTTTACTCGCTACAGTTGGGGAGAGTGAGAGCTCATCAGCTGTTACGGAAATGGACATGCCTGCTGTTTTTGACCGATTTCAGACACCGAGCACACCACATCTTTCTCTGCCTGCACCTCACTCACAGTCCAGCAGTTTGTCGTGTTCACCCTACTCCACCCTCTCTCAGCACAGCAACAAACCCTCGGTCCCGCAGTTGTGGTCACGTAAAAGATTGTTTCCTCCTACACATGCCAAAGTTAAAAGCTTGAACTTCACCATCTCCAATCTATTGGCCACGGAAATTCTGCCTTTCCACCTGATGGATACAGACGGTTTCCAAAAGCTGATGGACATTGCAGTCTCAAGTACGAGTTGCCCAGTCACCATTACTTCTCTAAGAAAGCTGTGCTTGCACTACACCAGCATGTCGCAGATAACACCACCTGTTCCTTGAAAAAATCTATGTCTCACCATGGCCAGGGACATTACATCTCTCTGACTGGGCACGGGGTGACTCTGGTGGCTGTGGGGGCAGGCAGGGAAGGGGCTGCTCCACAAGTTTTGGAATCCCCAAGGCTTGTGGGACAAACCTCTGTATCTAACATTTCCTCCACTGCTTATGCCTCCTCCACCTCCTCTAGGGCCTCCACCTGTGCCCTCAACCTCTCCCGTAATGATACACACATTCCAACAGTGTAGAGAATCCCCCACCTCCATTCTGCACAACCAGGGCTCATCACAATCAGACAGTGTTTAAATTAATATGCTTTGGAGATCACAGTTACACAGCTCAAGAATTGTGGACAGTTATCCAGGCCAAGTTTGAGCAATGGCTGTCTCCACTGAACCTGGAGCCAGGGAAGGTCGTGTGCGATAATGTTGCAAACCTGGTGGAACCTACACTTTCGCAACCTCACACACATGCCTTGCATGGCTCGTGTCTTCAACCTGGTGGTATAGCAATTTCTCCGTCACTAACCCGGCCTGGATGAACTGCTGTAGAAAGCACGGTCGCTGTGTGCTCACTTCCGCCATTCACACCCAATGGGTCATCGACTTGCATCATTACAGAGGTCTTTCGACCTACAGGTTAACCGGTTGATATGCGATGTGCCGACATGGTTGAATTCCACTCTACACATGTTGCAGCGAATGTGGCAGCAGCTATGAGTGCTGGTGCAGTGTGTAATTTTGCGTAGCCTGGGCCAACATAGTTCGGACGTGGTGCAAATCATGCTTGCAGAGTGGACACAGATGAAGGACCTCTGCACCCTTCTGCACAATTTCGAAATGGCTACTTAGATATTTAGCGGTGACGATGCCGTTATCAGCATCACTATTCCGGTCATCTATATGCTGGAGCAGATTTTGAATAGCATGCGGGAGGAGGTGGTGGTCCCAGAGGAAGAGGAGGAAGCAAAGGAGGATGCAGAAAGGATAACAATATCTCTATGTTCTGGACTGTCGTTGCACATGCGGGTGCCAAGGGAGTATGGATTACAGCGATCAAGGGGGGCTCATGGTACCAGACAAACTGTTAGTGAAGGTGCAGGAGCCGAGGAACAAATGGAGGAGGACAAGGAGGAAGGTGATGGGTGCACAATAGTGATGAGCAAGAATTTCAAGGCCCTGCGTCTGCATGATTTGTGGCTGTTAGATAGCCTCAACTCATGCAGGGATTGCCTGATGCCGGGACTCGAACATAATACACGAGCATGCCGAAGATACTTGAATTACACTCAAGCATGCTCGGTTAATCCCTTATTCGTTTATCACTAGAGCGCAACAGTTAGGATATGAAGAGTATAATGATCCCCTCTCTGTTGTCCGAGGTTGGTGGGAGGGGACTGAGGAAGCAAGTTTGAGTGTTACCCTGCTACATCCACACCATGGACTTGGACCTCATGAAAGCGCCTGACACATGAGTGCTTTCTTGCTGCACTATCTGCAACATAATGCCCGTATTGTTAGGATTAGAAATAGTGCTGACTACTAGGTTGCCACTCTGTTAGATCCACGGAACAAGAGTCAATTTTGTCAGATGCTTCCCGCTCTGGAAAGGGATGTGCGCAATCTGGAGTATCGAAACCGCTTGTAGACAATCTTAATAGTGGTTTTCCCTAAGACAGAAGTGAGGCACACAGTGTGCATCGCAGTTCTAGACTTCCAACCACGGGAATGTCGAGTAGTCAACGCAAAAACTTTAGCAGCAGAGTAAGTGGCAGAAGCAATTTCTGTGAGTCGTTTCACACATTTTTTAGACCAGCCCATGCACCAGCAGAACAGAGTACAAGTCTGACACATAGTGAACGACTGGAGAGGATAGTGCAGGAGTATCTCAAGGTCAATATCAATGCCATCGGGGAAAGATGGCCCTTTTGCATTTTGGCCTTCAAAAATGGAAGAGTGGCCTGAGCTCGCCTGTCACGCCTTGGAGGTTTGGTCATGCCAGGCAGGAGGGGCTGGCTGGAAAATTTTAGCCTGGAGAGCAAGCACAGAGCACTGGCCCATGAGTGGTGGCCCATCCTTTGAGCTTGTTCACATGCTGAGTTTTAGATGCATTTTTCAAGAGTAAAAAACAAACAGTGCACTCACTTTACAGAAGTGTAAATGAGATTTCTGAAATCTCCTTGTGGATTTGAGCCATCAAAGCGTTTTTTCAAATCTACAGGAAGAACATGTCGTGACTGTATTCAATTCAGGCAGCGAAGGAGGAGGAGGCAGGAATGTAGCACCCCAAGGGCTCAGTTGCTACAGAGGTATTGCATCTCAACCAGATGTGCGATATCTCACTTCCAGGTAAGAATGGAGTGTGGATCAGGACCCCGACACCTGCATGCATTACACCACATTTCCGGGGGACAGGGCGACCGATATGCTCCAAGTAGAGCACGACAGTCACTGTCCCTGGCTGGAGTGGGGGGAGGGAACACCGAGGAAGGGGAGACCCTGTAGTGCATAGGAGGGAGAGGGCAGTTCCTGGGTGCACCTAGAGAGAGGTATAAAAGGTACCACCATCTTAGTTCTACTAGGGTCAGTTCAGACAGAGAGAAGAGGGAGCAGGAGGTGGGAGCAGAGGCTCTGCATGGGCTCTGCTCCGCAGGCAGGCCTAAGAGAGAGGCCGCAGCCTGGAGGAAGCAGAAGGAAGGAGAAGGAAGGAAGAGGAGCGGAGGAGGCTCCAGGAACAAGGAACGAAGGGACCCCAGGGGTGCGGACCGGCGAGTCGCCACTGCATGCCCAAATCTACCTGCGTAGAAGGGTCAGGCCAAAGGGGGAGACCGGTCCCCGAAACTAGTGGAGGCGGGGAACTACCCTCACCTAGAAACTGGAGGCTGTGACATTTCACGTGGTGCAGCCCCTCGCTACACCCGCTAGGAAGGCACCATATAGGGTCAGGGAAACTGGCGCCAAGGTTTACCAGAGAAGGCCCGAGGCAGCCGGACAGAAGCGAGGTCACTGGCGGGGTATGACAGGCCAGAGAAAGGACACACAAAGGGAGTCCTGTGAAACGCTCCAAAGTTATCTGGGAGTAGGCCGAGCCCCTCACCTGGTGAGCACAGTGCAACGAGGGACGTTATGACCAGCTGAAGTAACGTGGATAAAGAACTGTGAGTAAATACCCTGGACTGCATTACAGGACTCTGTGTCGTTACTGCTGCTCCCGCGCACCATCACCCCCAACCTCCACACTTGCTGCCCTGAGGCTATACTCCTCCTGTGGGGAGTTATACTATCCTTTGCTGCATCCACAACACCAGCCTCAGCGGTCTGCCCTGCAGCGGCGGTTCACTCTGACCGCAATCCACGGGTGGCGTAGTCGAACATTCAGTATATAGACTGCCATTTGGTTTGACCGCCCTGGGCACGGACCGGGTCCCCGCCATGCAAGGACTACAACCCCCAGCATCCACAACGGGTCCGGTTCTGGGTATCCCCACACACACGGCCCAGGGGGCACGTCAGGATCACTATGTGTCCTGCCAGTGGTGTGGAGTACCCGGGAGGGATTTTGTCCGTGGCCTGACCAGAACTTATCTGTGTAATTTATGAGACTGTGGCCAGTCCACGCAAGTCCATACTCGGCCTGTAAATGTAAAATGTGGGAAAAAGACATTATTGATATATTACAATACCAACAAAATATCAACAAGACAACCTTAATATCATAGCAAATTTACATACAGAAGTGACAAAAGGCTGGTCTACATGCAGATCTGCCTACACATCAACAAATATCCAAATTTCAATCTCAGATTTTTGCTGATTGGCAAATTCTGGACGTCTTACCATACTCCTACTGGATCAAAATTACTTATAAATACTAACTTCAGTGACCAGGGTAGTAAATCTAGCCAGCCGTGGTGCCAAAGACGGGTGGAGGTGTGTGTGTGTGGGGGGGGGGGTTTACTGCCAAAATGGGCTATTGTAATGCAAGCTTACTAAAAGTGTAGGTCTTGTTAAACCCATACAATCCATAGACATACAGTATATGTTTAATATAAAGAATTCAGCTGAGAATTCATTTTTACAGCTTGTTATTATGAGGTTTTGTACAGGAGAACCATGAACAAGCTCCGTTACGTAACTTCACATAGTGTTTTAGCGTACGTTTAGTGGCTTTGGCGGGACTTATGTCCAAAACCGCACAAAACGGGATTTGGGCTTATGCCCTGACAATAGCCGAATACATCTCAGTACCCATCTCCAATAGGCATACATGGCTGAAAATTATGTCTGATCGAGTGTCTACATCAGGGGTCTCAAATTCAGTTGGGTATATGGGCCTCACACGGAAAAAAATTTAATTTGGGGGCCGCATTCTTTGCAGGTGAAAGTGACATTATTACCATTTTTTTTCTATACATCTTTTGAACTGGTCCTCATCTTGTAGTAATGCCCCATTCTGGTCCTCATCTTGTAGTAATGCCCCATCCTGGTCCTCATCCTCATCTTGTAGTAATGTGCTCCATCCTGGTCCCCATCTTGTAGTAATAGCCCATCCTGGCCTCCATCTTGTAGAAATGTCCCCATCCTGGTCCTCATCTTGTAGTAACGGCCCCATCCTGGTCCTCATCTTGTAGTAATGCCCCATCCTGGTCCTCATCTTGTAGTAATTTGCCCTATCCTGGTCCTCATCTTGTAGTAATTTGCCCTATCCTGGTCCTCATCTTGTAGTAATGTGCCCCATCCTGGTCCCCATTTTGTAGTAATATCCCCTATCCTGGTCCTAATCTTGTAGTAATGTCCCATCCTGGTCCCCATCTTGTATTAATGCGCCATCCTGGTCCTCATCTTGTAGTAATATCCCCTATCCTGGTCCTAATCTTGTAGTAATTTCCCATCCTGGTCCCCATCTTGTATTAATGTGCCATCCTCGTCCTCATCTTGTAGTAATGTGCCCATCCCAGTCCTCATCTTGTAGTAATGTGCCTCATCCCGGTCCTCATCTTGTAGTAATGTCCTATCCTGGTCCCCATCTTGTGGAAATGTGCCCATCGTGGTCCCCATCTTGTAGTAATGTGCCCCATCCCTGTCCCCATCTTGTAGCAATGTGCCCCATCCTGGTCCCCATCTTAACATAGTAACATAGTAACATAGTTTGTAAAGCCGAATAAAGACTTGCGTCCATCAAGTTCGACCTGTTAGTTCTGTAATTGCTAAAGTTGATCCAGAGGAGGGCAAAAACCCCAAATGATTTGGCCAATCTTCACCTGAGGAAAAATTCCCTCCCGACTCTGAAACCAGCAGTCAGAATAAATCCCTGTATCAACCTACTATTTTATTTTATTTTTAAGTATATGCTGAAATCTGCCTGGTATCTAGAAATGCATCCAGTCCCCGCTTGAACTGGTGTATTGAATCCGACATAACCGTCTCCTCACTCAGTGAATTCCATATTCTCACTGCCCTTACCGTAAAGAACCCCTTCCTATGCTGGTGCTGAAACCTTTTCTCTTCCAGTCTTAGTGAGTGCCCTCTTGTTACCGTAATATCCCTCCTTTTGAACAAATCCCGGGCAAGATCTCTATACTGTCCCCTAACATATTTGTACACATTTATTATGTCCCCCCTCAACCTTCTCTTTTCCAGGCTGAATAGTCCTAGTTTTGCCAACCTCTCTGGGTATTGCAGTCCCTCCATTCCCTTTATTAATTTTGTTGCCCTCCTTTGTACCTTTTCAAGCTCATTTATATCCTTTCTATATATTGGGGCCCATAACTGAGCACAGTATTCCAAGTGTGGTCTGACCAGTGCTTTGTACAGTGGAAGAACAATGTTCTCATCCTTTGCAGCTATACCTCTTCTGATACATCCCATTACCCTGTTTGCCCTTACAGCAGCGGCCTGACTTTGGGCACTCCAATTTAGTTTGCTATCAATCAAGATGCCCAAGTCCTTCTCCATCTCTGAAATCCCCAATGATTTCCCATTCAGTGAGTACTGGTGACTTCCATTTTTCCTTCCCATATGTATGACCTTACATTTCTCCTCATTAAACCTCATTTGCCATTTAATGCTCCACCTACCCAGCTTATCCAAATCCCTCTGTAGGTCTGCACTGTCCTCTTTTGTATTAATTGTTTTACATAACTTTGTGTCATCTGCAAATATTGATATTTTACTATTTATCCCGTTGACTATGTCGTTAATAAAGATATTAAATAACATTGGGCCTAGTACAGACCCCTGTGGTACCCCACTAGTGACGCTTACCCAATCTGAGTATATTCCATTTATAACCACTCTCTGCCTTCTATCCTTTAGCCAGTTAGCTACCCACTTGCAGACATTTTCCCCCAGCCCCATCATTCTCATTTTGTATACCAACCTATTATGTGGCACGCTATCGAACGCTTTTGAGAAGTCGAGATACACGACATCCACTGGTTCCCCCTGATCTACTCGAGAGCTAACCTCCTCGTAGAAGTCAATCAGGTTTGTTTGGCAGGAGCGATTCCTCATGAATCCATGTTGGTTCGGGATTAAAAGATTATTAGCATCAAGATGCTCCGTAATTGCCTTTTTGAATATTGGCACTACATTCGCCTGTCGCCAATCAAGTGGCACAGACCCAGTCTCAACAGAGTCCTTAAATATAAGATATAACGGTCTGTCTATCACATTACTTAGTTCCCTTAGTACCCGTGGGTGTATGCCATCAGGTCCTGGTGATTTGTTTATTTTAATGTTACTGAGGCATTTCTGTACCCCAGCTTGGGTTAGATTTGTCATACTTAGTGGAGGATTAAGCTTGTCACTTCTCATTTCTCCTGTTAGTTCGATTTCCTTTGTGAAAGTTGTCGAAAAAAAATTATTTAATAGATTAGCTTTATCCTCATCTTTCTCTATGATTTTGCCTTCCTCACTTTTTATCGGTCCAATATTATCCGATTTAATCCTTTTACTATTTATATACGTAAAGAACAGTTTGGAATTTGATCTACTTTCCCTAGCAATACGTCTCTCTGTTTCCTCCTTCGCTATTTTTATTTGTTTTTTACAGGTTCTCGTTTTTTCCTTGTAACACATTAGTGCCTCCTTACTGTTTTCCTGTTTTAATCTCTTGAATGCCTCTTTTTTGCTATTTAACGCCCCTTTTACGTTCTTGTTCAACCATATTGGTTTCCTCTTATTTCTGGCCCTTTTATTCCCATACGGTATATATCTCTCGCACTGAGTATTCAGAATTCTTTTGAAGGTTTCCCATTTACTATTCGTATTCCTTTGATTAAGAACTTTGTCCCAGTCAATAAGTTGAAGGCTTTCTTTCAGCTGATCAAACTTCGCCCTCCTAAAGTTTAATGTTTTTGTTGTTCCCTTATTGATAACCCTACTGAAGGGCATTTTGAAGTCGATAATATTATGGTCGCTATTACCTAGGTGCCCCCCTATCTGTACCTCAGTTATTCTATCAGGCCTATTAGTCAATATTAAGTCCAACACGGCCTTCCCTCTCGTTGGTTCCTGCACTAGTTGGGAGAGATAATTATCCTTCATATTTGTCAAGAACCTTTTTCCTTTCTGAGATCTACAGGTTTCTGTTTCTCAGTCAATATCCGGGTAGTTGAAATCCCCCATTACAATCACTTCATTATGTTTTGCTACTTTGTCTATTTGTCCTAATAGCAGATTCTCATTCTCCTCTGTTATATTTGGTGGCTTATAGCAGACCCACAGTAATATTTTATTAATATTTTTAGTTCCCTCTATCTCTACCCACATGGACTCGACCCCCTCTTCTCCCTCTCCTATATCTTCCCTTAGTCTGGGTTTTAGACATGACTTTACATATAAGCAGACTCCTCCACCTTTCCCCTGTTTCCGGTCCCTTCTAAATAAACTATAATCTAATAAATTTACCGCCCAGTCGTAGCTATCGTTTAGCCAAGTCTCTGTTATACCTAAGATGTCATACCTCTCCTCCGATATAAGCGCCTGCAGCTCATCCGCCTTATTGGTCAGGCTTCTTGCGTTGGTCAGCATGCAAGATAAAACTTTGGGGTTATTTAGCATCCTATTCTTCTCTAACGATCTAACTGTACTATCCCCACCCCCATCTCCACCCTCATTATATTCACTTCTCCCCTTCCCCCTTGCTTGCCTCACATCCCACCTATTTCCTTGGTTTCCCCCCCGTCTCTAGTTTAAAAACTCCTCCAACCTATTAGCCATCTTCTTCCCCAGCACCGCTGCACCCTCCCCATTGAGGTGCAGCCCGTCCCTACGGTAGAGCCTGTAGCCGACCGCGAAGTCGGCCCAGTTCTCCATGAACCCAAACCCTTCTGCCTTGCACCAACTCTTTAGCCACTTATTCACCTCCCTAACTTCCCATTGGCGCTCTTGTGTGGCTCGCAGGATTGGTAGTATTTCTGAGAAAACTACCTTGGAGGTCCTTGCCCTAAGCTTCCTACCTAGGTCCCTGAAATCATTTTTAAGGACCCTCCATCTACCACTCACTTTGTCATTGGTGCCGATGTGGACCATGACCGCTGGGTCTTCGCCAGCCCCACCCAGTAACCTGTCAACCCGATCCGCGATGTGCCGGACTCGAGCGCCAGGGAGGCAGCACACCGTTCGGCGATCCCGGTCTTTGTGACAGATTGCCCTGTCTGTCACCCTAATAATAGAGTCACCCACTACCAGAACCTGTCTTGCCTGCCCTACACTTCCCCCCTCCCCCTCATTACTGGAGCATACACTCCCCCGGCGGTCAGAGGATCTGTCGTGCTCCAATAATGCCGGTTCTGAACCAGCCTTCCTATACTTCTTCCCTCTATCCCTCCTAACTGTTATCCAGCTCCCTGCCTGTTCAGCCTGCACTTCCCCTCTATGCTCCACCCCCAGTATTGACCCATTGAGTGTCTGCTCGGTGAGCAGCAAACTCCGTTCCATGTTGTCGATGCTCCTCAGTACCGCTATCTGAGCACTTAGATCCAGAATTTGGGCTTCCAAGTGCACAATATGCTCACATCTCTCGCAGCAGTATGGATCCTCGAGCGGTTGCTCACGGAATGCATACATTGCGCAAGATGTACACTGCACGGCTCCGGCCAACATGGACGTCATTCTAAATATGGGGATACAGTCAGTATATATATACAAGTACAAAACACAATTATTTATATATAGGTGTATGGACGGGGATCAATTAGTGATGTGCAAGTGTATCAATTAGATATCGGCGGGGGATCAGTTAAGTGTCAAGTATGGACGGGGGAATCAGATAAGTAGGTCAGGTGGATTAATTAAGTAAAAAGTAAAGTAAAGAAAGAATGAAATACAGTCAGCAATTCAGTCCTAAGTCCTCCCTTCCAAACTCCCTGAATCCAAAGTCACTGAAAAACAAGTCACACACTTACTTTCGTTCGCACTTACGCTCCGGACACACGCAGCTCGTTCACACTCGCAAACTAAGAGATTTAAAGAGTTTTTCTTTTTTTTTTTTTTTTTTTTCTTCTCTTCCTTTTCCAGCAATGTACCCTTCACCTCAATGCACTTCCAAAGGTATCAAATGTGCCCATCCCAGTCCCCATCTTGTAGTAATGTGCCCATCCTGGTCCCCATCTTCTAGTAATGTGCCCTACTCCGGTCCCCATCTTGTAGTAATGTGCCCCATCCTGGTCCCCATCTTGTAGTAATGTGCCCATCCCAGTCCCCATCTTGTAGTAATGTGCCCATCCCGGCCCCCATCTTCTAGTAATGCCCCATCCCAGTCCTGATCTTGTAATAATGTGCCCCATCCTGGTTCTCATCTTGTAGTAATGTGCCCCATCCCGGTCCTCATCTTGTAGTAATGCCCTATCCTGGTCCCCATCTTGTGGTAATGTGCCCATCATGGTCCCCATCTTGTAGTAATGTGCCCTATCCCGATCCCCATCTTGTAGTAATCTGCCCCATCCTGGTACCCATCTTGTAGTAATGTGCCCATCCCGGTCCCCATCTTATAGTAATGTGCCCATCCCGACCCCCATCTTCTAGTAATGCCCCATCCCAGTCCCCATCTTGTAATAATGTGCCCCATCTTGGTTCTCATCTTGTAGTAATGTGCCCCATCCTGGTCCTCATCTTGTAGTAATGCCCTATCCCAGTCCCCATCTTGTGGTAATGTGCCCATCCTGGTCCCCATCTTGTAGTAATGTGCCCATCCCAGCCACCATCTTCTAGTAATGCCCCATCCCAGCCCCCATCTTGTAATAATGTGCCCCATCCTGGTTCTCATCTTGTAGTAATGTGCCCCATCCCGGTCCTCATCTTGTAGTAATGCCCTATCCTGGTCCCCATCCTGTGGTAATGTGCCCATCCTGGTCCCCATCTTGTAGTAATGTGCCCATCCCGGTCCCCATCTTGTAGTAATGTGCCTATCCCGGCCCCCATCTTCTAGTAATGCCCCATCTCAGTCCCCATCTTGTAATAATGTGCCCCATCCTGGTTCTCATCTTGTAGTAATGTGTCCATCCTGGTCCCCATCTTCTAGTAATGTGCCCTATCCCGGTCCCAATCTTGTAGTAATGTGCCCCATCCTGGTCCCCATCTTGTAGTAATGCCCCATCCTGGTCCCCATCTTGTAGTAATGTACCCATCCTGGTCCCCATCTTGTAGTAATGTGCCACATCCTGGTCCCCATCTTGTACTAATGTACCCATCCTGGTCCCCATCTTGTAGTAATGCCCCATCCTGGTCCCCATCTTGTAGTAATGTACCCATCCTGGTCCCCATCTTGTAGTAATGTACCCATCCTGGTCCCCATCTTGTAGCAATGTGCCTCATCCCGGTCCTCATCTTGTAGTAATGCCCTATCCTGGTCCCCATCTTGTAGTAATGTGCCCCATCCCGGTCCCCATCTTGTAGGAATGTCCCCATCCAGGTCCCCATATTGTAGGAATGTCCCCATCCAGGTGCCCATATGTCCTCATCCAGGTGCCCATATGTCCCCATCCAGGTACCCATAGTGCACATAACAGAGAAAAAAAAAGATTCTTCTCACCTGTCCTCCTTTCCCTCGGCGTCCCTTCTGCACATACAGCCCGCAGGCACCATAGACCCCAATCGCGGCACGATCCAGGAGCCACCGACATCAGAGCTTTAGTTCAGTGTATTGCCGCGCAGAGACCGGCTCTCTGCACAGCAGTAGCCATCCGCTCTGCCACTCCCCTCTATATTTGTCCCGACTGCAGAGCTGGCAGCAATCAGGAGCTTCAGAGAAGGCTGGAGTTGACAAATACACACAAGGGTGAAGGAGGAAGATGAGTTGGGGACCGGGGACTGCAGGAGAGGGTAGCCATACACTGCAGTGCAGACCTCAGGCTGCATTTAATCACACAGAACAAGACATACTGAAAATGACTTTCCTATTTCTGCCTGACCAAGAATATGTGCCCCACCTGCTCCCCTCTAGCTGAGTTTAACCCCTGCCTCCCACCAAACATCTAAGACGCAGAGACATACCTTATTACCATCCTCCTTGACAGCCTGCAGCGCCTCACTCTTGTGTAGGTCCTTCCACATGATGTGAGGCAGAATGTAGCAGCCTCCTCAGTGGTTTTGCACTGTCTGCTTCCCGCTCTCTGATTGGTGAGGCAACACACTATAGCCTCTAGTGACTGCTGCTCCACCAATTAGAAAGCAGGAAGCAGACAGTCCAGCACCTAGTGACTACTGCTTGATCTGATACTGGTGAAGCCATAAGGCTGCGTTCCCACTAAGCATTTTCCAAGCGTTTATGCTGCGGAATTTACACAGCGTTAACGCTTGGGAAGCGCTTGGTAATCCGTCCCCCATGGTCCCCAATGAGAAGCCGCAATGTCAATGCCCATGCTGCGGATTTTTCTTAAGGTCTCTTGCACTGCTCGCGCTGTTCTGAAGGACCTGCCATGACGTCATTGAGTCATGTGACCTGTCACATGACTCAATGACGTCACCGCAGGTCCTTCAACCACCGCGAGCAGTGCAAGACACCGGACGCAGTGGAGAAAACATCGGGAGGACATCGGAAAGGGGGAAATTTAATCTTTTTTTTTTTATTTTTTACCATTCTTATTCTTTTTTTTTTAACTAACTTGGTCACACTACTATAAATCCATGCTGGTTGCATGGATTTATATAGTGTGAACAAGTTGTCAAGTACTTTTCCAAGTGATGATAAAATCGCTTGGAAAAGCGCTTCATAACCCGCATGACAAACGCTTCTACCTGGCAGGAAAAACCCATGTAAAATCCGCATGCGTTTTTCCTGCCAGGGAGAAGCGGAAAAAATATGCAGCATCGTGGGCACTTAGCCTAACAGTGTACACCTTGTGCATACACCGGTGTCTATGTCACAGCCCCATATCCAGACCTTGTCACATACCTCCTCTATCAAGCTCTGTCTTCTCCAATCTTCCATGAGGAAGCAGCCCGGCCGGCGCGCTGGTGAGGGGAGATCAGCAGACATGCCCACACTGTGTAGTTTGGGCGTGTCTACAACACAGGGAGATGCGGCCGGCACTTGTACAAGAAATGTACAGCGCCAGCAGCTGTCTTCAAGGCAGCAGAGTCGGGCGGCCTGCAACTGCTGCTGGGGAGACCAGCCTGGGGGGCACTTGCTCCTCTGTCCTCCGGCCCAGCCCGCCCCTGCCAGGCAGCCAGCGTTCTCTCAGAACGTGTCTTCAGTGCTGCTGGTGGTGTCCTGATGGATAAGCGCATCTGGCTGTCCCCTGAAAGTGTAGACCACCTAACTTTCATCAAGATGAACAAGTCATGGATCTCCAATGACTTTTGCACCCCAGTCGCAGATTAGGCAGACTAGACGATAGTGTAGTTTTTGGTGTGCTGCATTGATCTTGATTATTGCTGTCTGTGACACCTTTGTCATGGCTTCTGTGCCTGCTGTTGCTACTGCTGCTGATGTTACTAACAATATTTTGAAATGTATAGACTCCAAGTTGGGTCTCCTCCATCTGGTGGATTGCTTGTATTGGAAGGGGTGTCAGGGCCCATTATACTATTTCTACTCTGGGGAAATTGATGCCACTTTAGTGGTC
Source organism: Phyllobates terribilis (assembly GCF_046119375.1). Lineage (NCBI taxonomy): Eukaryota > Metazoa > Chordata > Amphibia > Anura > Dendrobatidae > Phyllobates > Phyllobates terribilis. The sequence goes on along the minus strand of NW_027362764.1, from coordinate 265,547,270 downwards.
TCTGCACCTAATTTTTGGAAATATTTGGACTCCAAGTTGGGTCTCCTTCATGTGTGTTGCCTGTAGCAGTAAGGCTCCCAGACCAGCAGTCCTACACTTATTTTCAGTCAACTACCTGTGTTACTATACTTACTATACTTACATTTTTCTAACAATAGTAGTCTACAAAGCTGATATTTGTGCCACCTGAATGTGGCTGAGCAGAAAAGCAGCTTGACCTGTTGTATGAGGTATCAGGGCTCCCAGCACAGCAGACCTACACCGGTTCCCTCACCCACCTCGTCTTAATTTCAGCTTAAATTCAAAGCTGTAAATGCTGGCCCAGACCCTGATACCTTATGCATGGCCCGTGCCTGACTGCTGCTGTGCCATTATAAAATTTCCACTGTGGGTCAATTGATGCCACTTTAGTGGTGTCTGCCCCTAATTTTTGGAATTGTTTGGACTCCAATTTGGGTCTCCTTCATGTGTGTTGCCTGAATTTGGCATGGCTCTCACAGCACCAGGCCTACACCTATCACTCATCCACCTGTTACTGATCAATGTTTAAGATAGAAATGCTGGTCCAAGCCCCGTCTCTGGCCCTGTCCCATGCATCCATGCTGCACAATTATACTATTTTTATACTGGGTCAATTGGGGCCACTTTTCCTGGTGTCTGTCCTTAATTTGAGCTGTTTTGGCAGATTTTGGGTCACCTGAAGGTGTTGTCTGTGCGTTAGATTTTGCCTCCCATTGAATTCAATGGGGTTCAGATATGTTCGGCAAACATTGGAAGTTCGCAAAACCGAACCTTGAAAGGTTTGCTCATCTCTAGTTGTGACCTGCCAGATTGCTCCAGTGTTTGCTGGGTGGTCCAGTAGTCACTACTCAATGTAAGTCTAGGAGAGCCAGACCGAGGCCAGAACGAGGCTCTCATAGACTTACATTGAGAGCTTGTATATATCAATACTGATATAGGTACAGGTAGTTAAAAGAGTTTATGTGCCTTTGTCCTTTCTGTGCTTTAATGACTGCATACCCTTCTCTCTTTTTTGTTGTTTTTCTCTTATAGAAAAATGAAAGAAGAAAACATTTCTGATGCACTATAAGTGATTAAATATTGTTTGCGTATGTTCAATGCTTTAAACCGTATGTGAATCTCCACCTCTTATCTTCATGTAGCTTAAAGTCCAAAATTTTGTGCTGATTATATTCTTAAAATATTCTTAAAGAAATCAGGACTTTAAAAGATAATCTGCTGGCTAAATGTAATCCCTACTAGAAAACGCAATGGAGCTTACTGCATGCTATCTTTTTAGTACATTTAAATGGGTTATCTGATTGTTAAAAAAATTGAATTACAGTAAAAGATGCAAAACAATGACCTAAAATAATTTAGTTATTACATTTTCCACTTCTCCAGTGTTCCCAGCAGTCTTCATTTTCTTGTGCTGCAATGATGATGTCACATACATCTACCTGTCCAATGTAACTAATCAGTGACCCCAGCTGTTATACTTACAGTTGTGTTCAAAAGTTTACATACCCCGGCAGAATTTTAGCTCTTTTGGCCTTGCTTCAGAGAACATGAATGATAACAAAAAACTTTTTCTCCACTCATTGTTATTGGTTGGGTGACGCCATTTATTGTCAAACTACTTTGTTTTCTCTTTTTAAATATTAATGACAACCAAAAACATCCAAATGACCCTGATCAAAGGTTCACATACCCTGGTAATTTTGGCCTGATAACATGTTCAGAATTTGACACAAATGGGTTTGAATGGCTACTAAAGGTAACATCCTCACCTGTGACCTGTTTGCTTGTAATCAATGTGTGTGCATAAAAGCTAAGTGAGTTTCTGGGATCCAGACAGACTCTTGCATCTTTCATCCAGCCACTGACGTTTCTGGATTGTGAATCATGGGGAAAGCAAAAGAATTGTCAACGGATCTACGGGAAAAGGTAGTTGAACTGTATAACACAGGAAAGGGATACAAAAAGACATCCAAGGAATTGATAATGCCAGTCAACAGCGTTCAAACTGTGATTAACAAATAGAAAATCAGGGGCTGTGCAAAAACCAAACCACGGTCAGGTAGACCAACAAAGATTTCGGCCACAACTGCCAGGAAAATTGTTCAGGATGCAAAGAAAAACCCACAAATAACATCAGCTGAAATTCAGGACTCTCTGAAAACTAGCGGTGTGACTGTTTCAAGATGCACAATAAGGAGGGACTTGAAGAAAAATGGGCTGCATGGTCGAGTCACCAAAAGAAAGCCATTACTGCGCAAATGCCACAAAGTATCTCACCTACAATACGCCAAACAGCACAGAGACAAGCCTCAAAACTTCTGGAACAAGGTAAGTTGGAGTGATGAGACCAAAATTGAACTTTTTGGCCACAACAATAAAAGTTACATTTGGAGAGAGGTCAACAAGGCCTATGATGAAAGGAACACCATTCCTACTGTAAAGCATGGAGATGTTTTGTGTGAGCTACAAAGTCACAGGAAACGTGCTAAAAGTTGAAGGAAAGATGAATGCAGCATGTTATCAAATATGACGCGCCCCCCGGGCGGTGGGGTACGCAGTAGCCAGGCCGTTCGGTGCTGGGGGATGTCATGGTGGCAGTGACCCAGTCCGTGACCCAGGGCGGTTAAGTAAAGGGGAAGTAAAAGGGGAATAAAGTTTTTAAAGATAATGTTCGTGACGCCACCTGTAGTATGGGGCTATATGGGGCCACCACTGCGGTGCAGATCCACTGGAGCTGATGGTGACGCAGCAGAGTTGGTTCAGCTCTCCACAGGCAGAGCTAAGCTCCAGGGCAAGAAATGATAAATTGTATGAGATAGATGTGGTTGGTGCTGTGCAGTGCAGGGCTGTTGATGGCGCAGCAATAATTCCAGGACACAGTGGGGTGCAGTCTTCAGGTTTTACTCACAGTTGTTCAAGACTCCAGGTTACCAGGGTCAATGTGTAACCTCCCACGTCATCCTGTGTCCTCCAGGGAAGGGGTTCAGCAACTCTCAAGTCTCTCAGAAGTATTTAAACGGAATCCTGTTCTATGTGCCTTTCCCGGTCATCTTCCCTGCGCTCGCTTTCGCCCTCCTGCCCCGTGCCAAGCCAGTGTCCCAAGCCAGTAGCCTCGGGTCTTGTCGGGCGACGTGCAGTCCCCTGGACCCTATGCGGCCACCTTTTCGGCGATGTAATTGTGGAGTGTGGTTACAGCACCTGAAATGCTGCAACCTCCGGTTTGCTAGCTGAGCCCTAAAGTACTCCACTAGGCTGGGGCCGGTCTCCTACTGCGGCCTGATCCCTCCACGTCGGTGTAGATTCGGGTGCACGGGTGCCTTCCTGCACTCACTGTGCCCCTGGGATCCCTTCTGTCTTCCTGGAGCCTTCCCTCTGCTCCTGTCCTCTCTCACTCTCTCTCCTGGGCCTCTCAGACTAGGCCCGACTCCTCTCTCTCTCCACTCAACTCCTGCTCCAAGCAATGGAGCCAGGAGCCTGGACCCTCCTACACTGCTCTCCTGAGCAGGACTCGCCTCTCAACTGAACTCCTCACAACTGACTGCTTCTAGATGGTTTCCCTCCTTCTTATACTCTTTCTGACGGTGCTCCCCTGATCTACTTCTTCCACCCACACCCACTACATGGTTCCACCCTCCAGCTAGGGACCAGGGACTGTGCTCTCCCTTAGGAGCAATCTCGCCCTTCCCCACTGAAGTGGAGTGTGTTGGATGCGGGTGTGTGGGTCCCGGGTAGTAGTCCCTCCTTACCTGAGAGTGGGGTACCACACCACTGGGTGAGATGCAGTACCTCTGTGGCGACTGAACCCGCAGGGGTGCCACAAATACTGGTGGCAAATTTGCACTCATCAGCCCGGAAGCTGTGCATGGAACGTACTTGGACATTCCAACATGACAACGATCCAAAACACAAGGCCAATTCTGCTATATAATAATATAATAATAATAATACAGCAGAACAAAGTGAAGGTTCTGGAGTGGCCATTTCAGTCTCCTGACCGCAATATCATTGAGCCACTCTGTGGAGATCTCAAGTGCGCAGTTCATGTTAGACAGCACATGAATTTACAGGAACTGGAGGCTTTTTGCCATGAAGAATGGGCAGCTTTTCCATCTTTGAAAATAAAGAACCTCATCCACAACTACCACAAAAGACTTCAAGCTGTCATTGATGTTAAAGGGGGCAATACACGGTATTAAGAACTGGGGTATGTGTACTTTTCATCAGGGTCATTTGAATGTTTTTGGTTTTCATTAAGATTTAAAAAGAGAAAACACAGTAGTTAGATCTCCATGAATGTAGACGGCTTATTACTGTGTCTGCAGCCTGCACGGTCCATGCCCTGGCGGTATGCAGTATGTACTGTGGAGCAGCGCTCCATAATAAAGGACCTGCCGGTCATGTGACCGGAAGTGGCGTCAGACGCCGGCGCTTGCGCAGACATCGCGATGCCCTGTCTCTAATGCGCCATTGCTCCTATGTACGGGGTGGCCATGGAGATGCTGTGACGCTTCTCACTGCGCATGCGTGCTCCATGCTATGTACTAGGCAAGAGACTACGGGGATATAGTTGGTTGTCATGGAGGTCATTGAGCCCTAGGAGATAAGCTCTGGAGTATAATAAAGGGGAAGAGAGGAAAAAAAGAAAAAGAAGAACTCATTGGGTGAAATAGAGTCATCTGACACAAGAACAATAAGACAGACTGGCTATACCGTGTGTCAATCTTGTTCTACATCAAGTGATGGTATATATATATGTTATATGTTAACCGGTGAAAATGTATAACCCTATAAGAGTAGATATATGGAATAAAAGGCACCATCACCTACAATATGGCTAAGAGTGTACATTGCCAGTATATATAAAAAAAGATTGCAACAAAATCCAATCTTATCCACCATTATGGATAAAAGTATACATTTCCATCTCCATATAATTCAACAATGTATTATAAGATCATATTCATATAAACAAGATAAATTACGCTCACACACAGGTAGGAGTCCAAACCAAAGTAATCAGAGTAATGTATAAAATCACCCCTCCCCCTATTTATACGACTGTACTTTGCCATGTTAAAAGAGATAGTACCCGACACCTCGTATATTAGAATCATTGAATCTGAGAAAAGAACAAATTATGTTAACCACTCAATTTCTCTATTCAAGCCTTTAGGATACAAAGTATCCAAAGTATAAATCCAGAAAGTTTCACATTGCTTTAAAAGCTTGATATGGTTGCCCCCCTCCGAGGCCTAGGAACCCTTTCTATTACTTGAAATCTAAATTGTGCCACGTTATGTTTTGCTTCTTTAAAATGATGCGGAAGTGGCAACCAAGTCTTTTCACACCTAATTGTGGACTTATGGCTCGAAACCCTATCTCTTATTGATTGTGTGGTTTCCCCTATATATAATAGGCAACAAGTGCATTTAATGAGATAAACCACAAAATTGGTCTCACACGTATAGAAGTCTCGAATGGGGTATGATTTACCGGTGCGTGGGTGAATGATTTCATTGCCCTTAATTACATTTGAACAGCTCATGCAGCCCAGGCACGGGAAGGTTCCTGTCCTACGTTGTCCTGTAAGTGTCCGGGTAGATATTTGTTTTGAGGGCCTAGATCAGCCCTAACCAACTGATCTTTGATATTTCTTGGTCTTCTTGTGCACATGAGTGGTGGATTTTTGAATATTTGAATATTCGGGTAAGCTTTGGTTAGTAAAGGCCAATGTTTATGAATCATATTGTGTATTTTCAGTATTGTTGGGTGAAAGCAATGTGCAAAGGGTAGTCTCTCTAAACATGTTGGCCTGACCATGGGTGCTTCTGTATTTGTTGTTGCTTTAGACAGTTCATCTCTAAGTAATTTCTCCGGATAATCCCTAGCTTGAAATTTGCTGGACATTTCTCTAAGTCTGATGTCCCTAACCGTGGTGTTGTATACAATACGTGTCACTCTCTTAAATTGTGAACGTGGCAGGCTATTTTTGGTAGCCTTCGGGTGACAACTCCCATACAAAAGCAAACCATTGCAGTCTGTCGGTTTATTGTAGATGTCAGTCGTTAATTGGCCATATAAGTCTTTTTGTACTTTGGTGTCCAGGAAAGTAACTTCCTTGGTATCATGATTTAATGTGAACGTGAGTTCGGGTCTGACTGTGTTAATAGTTTTAAAGAAACCTAATAGACTCATCTCGTCCCCTAGCCAAATACAGAAAATGTTGTCAATGTACCGTTACCATGCAATGGCATGTTTTTGAAATAGAGAATTAGAATAGACGAGTCTTTCTCAAAATGATCCATGTAGAGATTTGCATATGCTGGGGCTACATTCGAGCTCATGGCTGTGCCACAGGTCTGTACAAAAAACTCGTTTTCAAAGAGAAAATAATTCTCCCTTATAACTAAGTTTAGTAATTCCTCACAGAGTTCTTTGAACTTGTTGTCCAGATTTGCCTCATTGAGGGTATGAGATACTGTGGCACCCCAGGGGGTCTGGTTGCCACAGTGGTAGTAATACCATGTCTGGGAGCAAAACAGGAGTTTCCTGGTCAGGGAGCACACTACAAGCAACACCTCCTGCTCCAGACCAGAAAAGGGGAGGATCCTGCCCTATATAACTGAATCTGGAGGCGGGGTTAGCTCAGACAGGGCTGTAGTCGAGTTGAGGACACAGGAACAAGGAGCCAGTGACTGGAGCTGGATAAAGCTCATCCTGGCCAGCTTACACAGAGGACCGGACACCGGAGTCCGAGGATGTGGGACCCTTCAGGCCCAGCAGCAGATACCGCAGGGCAGGGGATTGCAGGTCTCCTGGCCCAACAGAAGCCCGGAGGCTCAGCCACACGAAAGGACCAGTATTGCCACAGAGGAGCGAGCAATACACAAGGTCCGAGTCGCCAGCCATACGGGTGAGCAGCACGTTACACTCAGGGACGTGGGCTACAACACGACTATAAGCGGGATAGCCAAAAGAGTACAGTCAGAACGGCAGGCCTACGACTCCACCTGGCCAGGGGAATTCTAGGATTGCTCCCAGACTGACCAGGCCCTCATCCCTAGCAAGTACTCCCGTTTGGGCCTATTTAATTACCACCAGTAAAGACCCTAGGACTGCACTGTAAAGATTCAGTGTTATTATTACTGATCCAGGCACTATCACCACCATCATCCATACACACTGCCCTGAAGCTCCGCTCTTCCTGTGGGGAGTTACATCACCTTGCTGCACATACCATCAGCTTCAGTGGACTGCTCCGCAGCGGCGGTTCCCAATAACCGCATTCCACAGGTGGCGTAGTCGGACTATATATAATAGAGACACATAGACTACCCTGGTTTGACCACCTTGAGTCACGGACCGGGTCACCGCCACAATGACTACAACCCCCAGCATCCACAAGGCACGGCTCTGGGTACCCCACGGCCCAGGGGGCGCGTCAACTTTGGCGTAGTCGGCAGGATTGCGTGCCCGCTACCACCGGGTACTGCGCGCCTTCACAGACTGTGTCGCATACCGTGGTGAAGATTTCCCGCCATTTGTCGCCGGTTTCCCGCCATTGGCCGCCATTTCCGGATCGCCGCGTGGGAAGAAGAGGGGCGTAACCGCTGGAAACGCGCGAAGTCCAAAGCCCCGCCCCATGCACGGACGCAGCTCCGGGTCCTGGAAGGAGCCCCAGCGAGCGCTGACGTCAGAAGCAAGCGACGCCAGGTCCTGAAGGGAGACCATCGCCTGCGGAACTGCGGCCTACGGAAGGAAGGTAGGCCACGGTTCACTAGAGGGGAGGAAGACGCCCGATATGGAGGGAAATTCAACCACCGGCGTGGCCGCTGCCGCGGTAATGCCATTCACCATGCCTTATATACCGGGAGCGGCGTGGTTGCCCAAGTACTCAGGAGAGTCTCACACCCTGAGTGACTTCAAGGAGAGACTCAGCAGTTTATTTAAAGTATATCCCCTGTCCGAGGAGCAGAAAGTGAGGATCCTCATAGGCCAGTTGATTGGTGCAGCCCAGAGAGAAGTAAAGTCCTGGTCAACCAGGGAAAAAGGGACTGTAAAAGAGATACTGGCCCGCCTAAAGGATACTTTTGACACCCGTACTACAGCAGAGATAAAGATGAAGTTTTATGGGTGCAAACAACGGTCACAGGACAGTGTACGGGACTATGCTTTAAACCTGCAGGAGGCACTGAGGGCCTTCAAACAGGTAGAACCTGACATTGTGCGTGATGAAAACAGACTGTTAACTGAGCAATTTATTGAGGGTTTACTGTCCAGCACCCACCGAACCCAGCTGCGCATAATGGCTCTGCAAAACCCTGACTTGGACTTTGCTCAGTTTAAGGACAGGGCCATCCGGGTGCTACGGGAACCAGCACCAGGTGGCGATACAGCTCACCGGCGCCCAGCTATCACCTACTACCAGGAGGTGGCACCCTTTTCCCCGGAGCCTGTAGGAGCTGATGCACAGACTCTGGACAATGCCTCGTCTACAGACCTGCACCATCAGGTCCAAGAGCTGACTAAAAGTGTAGCAGCACTAACCAAAACTGTGCAGTCCTTGCAGGTGTCTCCCAAAGGAAAGATCCAGCTGGCTTCCAGTCCAAAGGACGTCCCGTGGCGCCGACAGAAGAGGATTCCACCTTCCTGAGGGAGGAACAGCGACCGCTACGACCAGGACGGACAACCCATCTGCCGCCGCTGCAACCAGCCAGGACATTATGCAAGGTACTGTCATTTAAACTAGCAAAACCTGGGGCAGAGGGTCAACCCCCAGGCATAAGACCACCAGGCCCATCAAGCTGGGGAGACAAATATGTGGGAGGACGACCGGTCCTACCTGTCATGCTGGACGGCTTTCCAATGAGCACGTTGCTGGACACTGGATCCCAGGTGACCACCATCCCCTACATTCTTTTCAAACTGTACTGGACTGACTGACATTACCCGCCGTCCAGATGAACATTTGAGCATTTATGCCAGCAATGGTCAACCCATACCTCAGGTGGGGTTCAAAGAAGTGACCATAAAGGTTGGCAAAGTCGAACTGCCAGCGCAAGGACTGATTATTGTCGACATTGATCGCCGAGAAAGTCATCCCGTGATAACCTTAGGCACTAAGGTCATTGAAAATTGTCTTGCAGAAATAATTGTCTTGTTACAGCAGGTTGCGGAGACCGCCAGTTCCAGCCAGCAGCGGGTTCTACAAAGAGAGATCAGAGCTCTGATGAAAAGACAACAGGTAGAACTGTCTGGTGGTGAGATTGGCAGTGTTAGGATGAGTGACCCATTCCCTATTGCCATGCCCCCAAGAAGTGAAATGCTGATATGGTGCCGGGCAGCCATTGGTCTAAGGGGTAGAGATTACCAGGCCCTGGTAGAGCCCGTCTACTCTGACAGTAGTAGGCCCACCATTTTGACAGCCAGGGGGGTGGTTGATGTCCGCCATGGGAGAGTGCCAGTCCGCATCCTGAACATTGGGGAGAAAGAAGTTCATTTGCCCCGGTATGCCACCCTGGCCAAGCTATTCACCGTCAATCAAAATTCTATAAAGACAGTGGAACCCTTACCTCCATCCAAACAGGTGGAGGATAATGGCTCCAAGGGACGGATGGAGGACTGGTGGCAGAAGCTGCATGTGGGCACTGACTCCACCCCTCCACACCAAAAACAAGGAGTATACCGGGTGGTCCAGGAGTATGAGAGGGTCTTCAGTAAACACCCACTCGACTTCGGGCAGGTAAAGGGGGTTCAACACCATATCCCCACAGGAGACCATCCACCCATTAAAGAAAGGTACCGGCCTGTACCGCCAGCACACTACCAAAATGCCAAAGGGATGTTACGAGAGATGAAGGAGGCTGGGGTAATAAGAGACAGCCACCGGGCAGCTCCATTAGTTCTTGTAAAGAAAAAGGATGGCACAATGAGAATGTGTGTAGACTACAGGCAAATTAACCGCATAACTCATAACGATGCGTACCCCCTACCCGGGATAGAGGAGTCACTAGCTGCGTTAAAATCTGCTAATTATTTCTCTACTTTGGATCTTACTAGTGGGTATTGGCAGGTTCCTGTAGCAGAGGCGGATAAGGAAAAGACCGCATTCACCACCCCGATGGGCCTCAGCGAGTTCAACTGCATGCCATTCGGGCTCTGCAACGCCCCAGGAACCTTCCAGTGGTTGATGGACTGCTGTCTAGGACATAAGAATTTCGAGACAGTCCTCCTGTACCTGGATGATGTCATAGTATACTCCAAGACATATGAGGATCATCTGAAGCACCTGGCGGAAGTGTTTGAAGCCCTGGCTAGCTTTGGCCTGAAGGTGAAGCCATCAAAGTGCCACCTGCTGAAGCCCAAAGTACAGTACTTGGGACATGTGGTAAGCGCTGACGGTGTAGCACCAGACCCCAATAAGATCACCGTAATCAAGGACTGGCCGAGACCTTCCACCATCAAAGAAGTGCGGCAGTTCCTCAGGTTGGTAGGCTACTACCTAAGGTTTATACCAGGCTTCACCAAGATGGCGGCACCTATGCACGACCTCCTGATAGGCCAGTCCAGAAAGGCCAAGAATCAGAAACCACCATTCAAATGGGACAAGCTGTAAGATGAGTCCTTCACCAGGCTGAAGATAGCTCTCACAGGAGACGAGGTCCTGGCCTACCCTGATTATGGACAGCCCTTCATCCTTCACACGGACGCGAACAACGTGGGACTGGGAGCGGTTCTGTCCCAGATCCAATAAGGCAGGGAGAGGGTAATAGCCTACCCCAGCAGGAAGCTCCGACCCACAGAAAGCAACCCAGAGAACTACAGCTCCTTCAAGTTAGAGTTCCTTGCCATTGTCTGGGCTGTGACTGAACGCTTCAAGCATTATCTCGCCTCCTCCAAATTCACCGTCTTCACGGATAATAACCCGCTGACACACCTGGACACTGCAAAGCTTGGTGCCCTGGAACAAAGATGGATGGCCCGACTGTCTAATTACGAATTCACCATCAAGTACCGGGCTGGGCACAAGAATGCAAACGCAGATGCGCTCTCCAGAATGCCTAACCTGCCAGACGGGAGAGAAGACCCAGAGGAGCTGGAAGAGATAGAAATCCCCGCGTTCCACCGCCATGGGATAAAGCAGTGCTCCCATTGTGTGAAGAACAGGTGCCCTGCCAACAGAGAAGCCACGTTCAACCCATTGCCCCACCATGGATGGGCAGAAACACAAGACAGTGACCCGGCTGTTCGCCTAGTCAAAGAGTTGCTGACACAAGCTGACTCATACCCTGATTCAGATGCTCCAGAAGAGACCAAACAGCTGTGGAAAGAAAAGAGCAAGCTGTTCATCTATGAAGGGAAGCTGTGTCGAAGAACTGTCAACTCCCAGACACATGAGCTGGTCTGGCAGGTGGTAGTCCCGAGGCGAGATGCGTCTATGGTCCTGGAAGAGTACCACGATGGAGCAGGACATTTTGGATGGAAGAAGCTGGAAGTCCTGCTACGTGAACGGTTCTATTGGGTTGGCATGAGGAAAGCAGTCGAGAGGTGGTGTCGAGAATGTGGACCATGCAACCTGAGAAGAAAAGACCGTGACAGCCAGAGGGCCCCCCTGCAGCCCATCATCACCAAGCAGCCACTCGAACTGGTAGCCCTGGACCATGTGAAGCTATCCCCGAGCAGGTCAGGCTATGTCTACGCTCTCACCATCGTAGACCACTACTCCCGGTTCCTGGTAGAAGTGCCAGTAAAGGACCAGACGGATCAGACAGCAGCCAGAGCTTTCCAACAGCACTTCTGCCGCCCGCATGGTTACCCAGAGCGTGTGCTAACTGACCAAGGTACAGCCTTTGAAGCGGAAGTGTTCCAAGAATTCTGCAACCTGTACGGCTGCAAGAAGATCAGAACAACGCCTTATCACCCCCAGACCAACGTGATGTGTGAAAAGATGAATCAGGTTGTGATAGACCTACTGAAGACGTTGCCCCTGGAGGAATGCAGTCTGTGGCCAGAAAAGTTGTCAGACCTGGTGGACCTCTACAATCATATCCCAGTGAATTCCACCAACTGCACACCTGCTTACCTGATGAGAGCAAGACCTGGTAAGCTGCTGTGTCACCCTGACCTGGATGCCACAAGTGTAATTAAAGCTGTGTCTGAGAGCAAGGGGGAGGTTCTCTAGTCAGGGGAACATTAGCATGCAATGCCTCCTGTCTCAGGCCAGTAGGGGGAGCTGGCTGCCCCTATAAAAGCTGGTACTGAGGGCAGGGTTAGAGAGAACTGGATTGCCTGTCTCAGCACTGAGACGTGTCCCAGAGTGGAGCAGGGACAGAAAGTTGCATTGTAACCTAAGAGGAAGTGTGGCAGGAGAAGAGCCACAAGCCAGAGACAAGAGGCGAAGAGAGCCTGTCTTGGCAGAGAAAAGACTTAATTTTACCAGACTTTGGTGTCTGAGGCTGGAAGGATTCCACATCCCCCAGCAGAGAACCAGTTCGCAAGGGACTGTACATTCCTTGGCCTAAGAAGCCTGGAGGCCCTGCCACAACCGAAGGGACCAGTAAAGCCGTACAAGGCTGGGAGCAGAAAGGAACCCAAGTCGCAGGCCATACAGGCGAGAATACACGGAAAGCTCGGAAACGTGGGCTGTTACCCTATAACGAGGAGATAGCCAGAAGGAGCGCAGAAAGCACGGTAGGCCTACACCCTCACCCTGACCAGGGCCAATTTCCCCGTTGCTCTCAGACATCCAGGTCCCCTCCTAGCTGGGACTGTTTGTGGGTCAGTTTTCCTGTTTAGTAAAGACCCTGGACTGCAACCTGTTGTCTGTGTGCTCCTTGCTCCTCCAGCACTATCAGCACTGGGACTCTCACTACCATCACTCCCACCATCCACTATACTGCCCTGGGGCCGCACTCTTCCCGTGGGGAGTCACATTACCCTAGCTGCACACCTCATCAGCCCCAGCGGTCTGCATGCAGCGGCGGTTCCTAATAACCGCAAATCCACGGGTGGCGTAGTCGGACATTATCAGCAGAACATAGCAGACTACCATTGGCCTGACCACCCTGAGCCACGGAACCGGGTCGCCACTACTACCCCCATCGTCTCCCTATTGCCCGGATCCGAGTGCCCCACGGCCCAGGGGGTGAGTCAGCTTTGGCGTAGTCGGCAGGATCTCGTGCCCGCAACCACCGGGTACTGCGTGCCTGAAAAAGACTTTTGTAACTTACCTGTGGTGAAGTTTCCCGCCATCCGGAGCCGATTCCCGCCATCAGACGCCATCTTGGACCGTTTCCCGCCGTCTTCTGCCGTCTTCCCGCCATCCGCAGCTGTTTCCCGCCATCGGACGCCATCTTCAGGACGCCGCTCGGGAAGAAGAGGGGCGTGGACGTCAAAACCCTCGCGATATCCGAAGCTCCGCCCCACGCACCGACGCTGCGCAAGGTCCTGGAAGGGAGAGAGAGCGACGCTGACGTCATCAGGACGCGACGCAAGGTCCTCGTCCAGAGCAGCAGCAGCGGAGCCGCGGCCTACAGAAGTGGATCGTCGGAAGGTAGGCCACGCTTGACTAGGGGGGAGGAAGATGTCGGACACAGAGGCGCCCACTACCACCAACGCAGCTGCAGCAGCGGTGATGCCCTTTTCCCTGCCCTACATCCCTGGAGCGGCCTGGCTGCCCAAACACTCAGGGGAGCCCCATGCCCTAACTGACTTCAAGGAAAGGCTATACAGTTTGTTCCACGTTTACCCCCTGACAGAGGAGCAGAAGGTCAGCATATTGACAGGGCAGTTAACTGGCGCAGCCCAAAGGGAGGTAAAGTCATGGCCCACTGAGGAGAAAAGGACTGTGAAGGGTATTCTGGCCCGGCTGCGGGGTACCTTTGATACACGTACCTCCGCTGAGATTAAAATGAGGTTCTATGGATGTAGGCAGCGGGCACAGGACAGCATCAGAGACTATGCCCTAAATCTGCAGGAAGCCTTGAGGGCTATTCAACAAACTGACCCTGGCAGTGTGCAGGAAACGGATAAACTGCTAACAGAACAATTCATAGAGGGTCTGCTGTCTAGCGCCCACAGGGCCCAACTGCGCCTCATGTTCTTTCAGAACCCCGACCTGACCTTTGCCCAATTTAAGGACAGGGCCATAAGGGTGCTCCGTGAATCTGCAACCAGTGGCGCTATAAACGCCCGGCGCCCTGCTATCACCTACCACCAGGAGGCGGCGCCCTCCTCTATGGACTCCATGGAGGCTGATGCACAGGCCCTGAACCAAGCCCCGTCGAAAGGCCTGCACCACCAAGTCCAGGAGCTGACCAGGAGTGTCGCGGCGTTGACCAGGACCGTCCAGGCGTTGCAAGTGGACCCGTCAAGACCCATCGAGCTGGCTTCAAGTCCGGAGGATGTCCCGTGGCGTCGACAGAGGAGGATCCCGTCGTTCCGAGGGAGGCCCACAGACCGCTACGCAGAGGATGGACAGCCCATTTGCCGTCGATGCAACCAGCCCGGACACATTTCCAGGTAATGTAATTTAAACGGGTCCAACCTGGGGCAGAGGGCCAACCCCCAGGCATAAGATCACCAGGCCCTTACAATTGGCGTAATAAGTACGTTGGGGGGCGCCCGGTTTTACCCGTGGTGCTGGACGGTATCCCCATGAGCGCCTTGCTGGATACTGGGTCGCAAGTAACCACAATCCCTTATGTACTTTTTAAGCAGTATTGGACTGATGCTGATATCACACGGTATCCAGACAGTAACTTGAGCATCATCGCCAGTAATGGCTTACCCATGCCACAGATGGGGTTCAAGGAGATGACCATTAAAATTGGTAAAGTTGAACTGCCGGCACAGGGAGTGATTATTGTGGACATTGACCGTCATGAAAGTCACCCTAAAATAACTGTGGGTACTAACATAATTGAAAATTGTCTTTCAGAGGTAATTGTAATTCTACAACAGGTGGCGGTGAATGCTAGTTCCAGCCAACAGAGAGTCCTCAACAAGGAGATAAAAGCCCTGATGAGACGGCAGCAGGTAGAACTGTCTGGTGGTGAGATCGGTAGCGTAAGACTGAGTGACCCATTCCCCATTTCCATGCCTCCCAAAAGTGAAATGATGATCTGGTGTCGGACTGCAATCGGGTTGAGAGGTAGAGACTACCAAGCCATGGTAGAACCCGTGTACTCAGACAGCAGGCCCACCATTTTGACAGCCCGGGGGGTGGTTGATGTCCGTCATGGGAGGGTGCCCGTCCGCATCCTCAACATTGGGGAGAGGGAAGTACACTTACCCAGGTACGCTACACTCGCCAAACTGTTTGTTGTCGAACACAAAGCTATCAGGGCCGTGGAACCCTTGCCTCCATCTCCTCAGGCGGAGGGTAATGGCTCCCAGAAACAAAAGGAGGACTGGTGCCAGAAACTCCACGTGGGTGCTGACTCCACTCCCCTGCACCAAAAACAGGGAGTCTACCGGGTGGTACAGGAGTACGAGAGAGTCTTTAGTAAGCACCCGCTAGACTTCGGCAGAGTAAAAGGGATAGAACACCACATCCCCATAGGGAGCCACCCACCGATAAAGGAAAGACACCGACCTGTACCCCCTGCACATTATCAGAACGCAAAGGGCATGCTAAGAGAGATGAAAGAAGCTGGGGTTATTAGAGACAGCTGTAGCCCCTGGGCAGCCCCTTTGGTTCTGGTCAAAAAGAAAGACGGCACCATGAGAATGTGCGTGGACTATAGACAAATCAACCGTATCACCCACAAAGACGCATATCCGCTGCCTAGAATAGAGGAGTCTTTAGCCGCACTAAAATCTGCTAACTTCTTTTCTACTTTGGACCTTACTAGCGGGTACTGGCAGGTTCCTGTGGCAGAGGCTGACAAGGAGAAGACCGCCTTCACCACCCCGATGGGACTGAGCGAGTTCAACTGTATGCCTTTCGGGCTCTGCAACGCACCAGGGACCTTCCAGCGGCTGATGGAATGCTGTCTAGGGCACCGAAACTTCGAGACGGTCCTCCTTTACCTGGACGACGTGATCGTCTATTCGAAAACCTACGAGGACCATCTAAAGCACCTGGCCGAGGTGTTCGAAGCCCTGGCAGGCTATGGCCTGAAGGTGAAACCATCGAAGTGTCACCTGCTGAAACCAAAGGTCCAGTACCTAGGGCACGTGGTAAGCGCGGAAGGAGTGGCCCCCGACCCTGACAAGGTCACGGCAATCAAGAGCTGGCCAAGCCCCTCGAACATCAAAGAGGTGAGACAGTTTCTCGGGTTGGTAGGCTACTACCGAAGATTCATCCCCGGGTTCACCAAGATGGCAGCTCCTATGCAGGACCTCCTGATCGGACAGTCCAAGTCCAGGAGCCAAAAGCCGCCCTTCAAGTGGGATAAACCGGAAGAGGAGTCCTTCCGCCAGCTAAAGATGGCCCTCACAGGGGACGAGATCCTGGCCTACCCTGATTATGGCCAGCCTTTCATTCTCCACACAGATGCCAGTAATGTGGGACTGGGAGCCGTATTGTCCCAAAACCAACAGGGCAGAGAACGGGTGATCGCATACGCCAGCCGGAAGCTGAGGCCCACCGAGAGGAACCCGGAGAATTACAGCTCCTTCAAGCTAGAATTCTTGGCGGTGGTGTGGGCCGTGACGGAACGCTTCAAGCATTACCTGGCCTCCGCAAAGTTCACCGTGTACACGGACAACAACCCGTTGACACACCTGGACAATGCAAGACTGGGTGCCCTGGAACAGCGGTGGATGGCCCGTTTCTCCAACTACGACTTCGTGATCAAGTACCGGGCAGGCAAAACCAATGCCAACGCGGACGCCCTATCAAGGATGCCTCACTTACCTGAAGGTGACGAAGACCCAGAAGAGCTGGAGGAGGTAGAACTCCCCGCGTTTCACCGGTATGGAGCCGCTCAACACTCTCACCGCGTGAAGGAGGTGGATCTAACAACTGTGATGATGAATCCCCTACCTCACCACAGCTGGGCCGAGACCCAAGATAGTGACCCTGCAGTCCGCCTGGTGAAAGACCTGCTGACCCGGGAAGATGCCCGCCTAGATCCAGATGCCCCAGAGGAAGCCAAGCAGCTATGGAAGGAGAAGAGCAAGCTGTTCCTCTACGAAGGCAAGTTGTGCAGAAGGATTGTTAACCACCGGACGCACGAGCTGACCTGGCAAGTCGTGGTCCCAAGGCGAGATGCAGCTATGGTCCTGGGGGCTTACCATGACCGAGCGGGACACTTCGGTTGGAAGAAACTGGAGTTCCTGCTAAGAGGAAGGTTCTTTTGGGTCGGCATGAGAGGAGCTGTTGAAAAATGGTGCAGAGACTGTGGCTCTTGTCACCTGAGGAGGAAGGACCGCACCAGCCAGAAGACACCCTTGAGGCCCATCGTCACCACGCAGCCTCTTGAGCTGATAGCTCTGGACCACGTCAAATTGGCTCCCAGCCGGTCAGGATACATCTATGCCCTGACAATCGTGGACCACTATTCCCGTTTTCTAGTGGTGGTCCCGGTAAAGGACTTGACAGCCCAAACAGCGGCCAGAGCCTTCCAGCAATACTTCTGCCGTCCACACGGGTATCCGGAACAGGTCCTGACAGACCAGGGTCCAGCGTTCGAGGCTGAAATCTTCCAGGAGTTCTGCAACCTCTATGGCTGTAAGAAGATTCGGAAAACGCCTTACCACCCCCAAACCAACGGGATGTGTGAGAAGATGAACAATATAGTCATTGATCTCCTGAAGACGTTGCCCCTGGAGGAACGCAGCCTGTGGCCAGAAAAATTGCCGGACCTGGTAGACATGTACAACAATATCCCGGTGAACGCTACAAACTGCACCCCGGCTTACCTGATGCGAGCTAGACCAGGTAAGCTGCCCGTAGACCTGGAGATGGGAGTCCTAATACCTGAGGACACCTCCCCGGATGCGGACTGGGATACGGAAAGGCAACTGCAGTACAAGAAGGTACAGGAGAGTGTGGAGAAGAGCCTGGCCCAGGTGAGAGAGAAGCAAGAAAGACTCTTCAATCAACACGCCCCTGCTAGTCCCCTAGAACCTGGTGAGCAAGTCCTAAAGCGAAAAAGAAGGCTACATAAGTTGGACGACCAGTGGGAAAGGGAACCCTACACCGTACTGCAGTCTGACCACGACAACCCAAAGGTGTGCGTAATCACCAAGGACGGAGGAGAAACCACTAGTGTCATCTCCAGAGACCACCTCAAAAGGTGCCCCGAGCAACTCCGTAGTGCAGAAGAGGATCAGAGTGACCTTGAACCCGCAGAGGACAAGGAAGAAATGATCAGCACCGTTCTCGGAGAGTTCCCTCAGTCCTGGACTCGCATAAATGATGCCATAGTGGTACCCGTCCTGCATTTCCTGCAACCGGCCCAGCAACAACCAACACCAGAGCCGGAAGGTGAAGAGGAGCAAGCGGTTCCAGAGGCAGAAGAGCCTGTTCCAGCAGCCCAGGAGAGTCAACCCTCTGCTGGCAGTGAGCCTGCCATGCCTGCGGTAAGTCAAAGGACCCGCAGACAGCTGCCTGCCCTACCTGTACACCCAGCTGGTAGCTGCACCCCTAACGCTAGTGGGGAAAGCCAAGTCAGTCCACCACCAGACAGTGGGCTACGTAGGTCAACCAGGAGCACAAAGGGGCAGATACCCGCTCGCTGGAGAATATAGAACGCACTAAGATTGTAAATGACCTTGTTGCCAAATGTTGAATTGTTTACAAAGTTACATGCATGTTTGGTAATTCTGTGTTTCAGTTTCTTGCAGCTACCGTAAGGACTCACAGGTTATGGACTTTTTATAACCGGGACCTTGTATGGACTGCGTTCGGAGCTTAACCCAGGAATGAACTAAGACTGTGAAGGACTTGGGGTAGGACAGACCCCCACCTGGTTAAGGCTCCCCGTTGTCCTGGTGATATGGACACCCGGTCACAGACCACACTGTGACCTTAAGAACTCAATTTGTGCGTCATCTGTCTATTAATGTTTTATTGTTATGCATATTGTCTTTGTTTACTGTTTAGTCCCGGAGTACTAAATTTCACTAGGGGGGAATGTGTCACCCTGACCTGGATGCCACAAGTGTAATTAAAGCTGTGTCTGAGAGCAAGGGGGAGGTTCTCTAGTCAGGGGAACATTAGCATGCAATGCCTCCTGTCTCAGGCCAGTAGGGGGAGCTGGCTGCCCCTATAAAAGCTGGTACTGAGGGCAGGGTTAGAGAGAACTGGATTGCCTGTCTCAGCACTGAGACGTGTCCCAGAGTGGAGCAGGGACAGAAAGTTGCATTGTAACCTAAGAGGAAGTGTGGCAGGAGAAGAGCCACAAGCCAGAGACAAGAGGCGAAGAGAGCCTGTCTTGGCAGAGAAAAGACTTAATTTTACCAGACTTTGGTGTCTGAGGCTGGAAGGATTCCACATCCCCCAGCAGAGAACCAGTTCGCAAGGGACTGTACATTCCTTGGCCTAAGAAGCCTGGAGGCCCTGCCACAACCGAAGGGACCAGTAAAGCCGTACAAGGCTGGGAGCAGAAAGGAACCCACGTCGCAGGCCATACAGGCGAGAATACACGGAAAGCTCGGAAACGTGGGCTGTTACCCTATAACGAGGAGATAGCCAGAAGGAGCGCAGAAAGCACGGTAGGCCTACACCTTCACCCTGACCAGGGCCAATTTCCCCGTTGCTCTCAGACATCCAGGTCCCCTCCTAGCTGGGACTGTTTGTGGGTCAGTTTTCCTGTTTAGTAAAGACCCTGGACTGCAACCTGTTGTCTGTGTGCTCCTTGCTCCTCCAGCACTATCAGTACTGGGACTCTAACTACCATCACTCCCACCATCCACTATACTGCCCTGGGGCCGCACTCTTCCCGTGGGGAGTCACATTACCCTAGCTGCACACCTCATCAGCCCCAGCGGTCTGCATGCAGCGGCGGTTCCTAATAACCGCAAATCCACGGGTGGCGCAGTCGGACATTATCAGCAGAACATAGCAGACTACCATTGGCCTGACCACCCTGAGCCACGGAACCGGGTCGCCACTACTACCCCCATCGTCTCCCTATTGCCCGGATCCGAGTGCCCCACGGCCCAGGGGGTGAGTCACTGCCCATCGATCTGGATATGGGAGTCCTGACACCAGAGGATGCCTCACCAGATGCGGATTGGGACACTGAGCGGCACGAGCAATACCGTAAGGTACAGGAAAGTGTTGAAAGAAGTCTGTCCCAAGCAAGAGAAAGGCAAGAGAGGACTTACAATCAACATGCACCTGCTGCCCCCTTGTCACCTGGAGAGCAAGTCCTCAAGAGGAAAAGGCGACTCCACAAGTTGGATGACCAGTGGGAGGAAGAGCCGTACACCATTCTACCCTCAAACCATGATAATACCAAGGTGTGCCTCATAAGTAAGGACGGAGGTGAGACAACAGCAACAGTTTCCAGAGACCACCTGAAGAAATGTCCCGAGCAGCTACAGCATGCTGAAGAAGGCCAAGATATCCCTCAACCCGCAGAGGAAGTGGAAGAAATGGTCAGCACAGTACTCGGAGAATTTCCCATGTCATGGACGCAAGTGAATAATGCCATTGTTGTGCCAGTCCTTACATTTCTCCAACCAGCCCCTCAAGAAGCTGTAGAAGTCCCAGTAGAGTTGGAAGAACCATTGGCCCCGGAGACAGAAGATTCCTCATCAGCAGACCAGGAGAATCTAGCCTCTGCTAGTAGCGAGCCTGTCGTACCCACGGTAAGCCAAAGGATCCGTAGGAAGCTGCCCAACCTACCAGAGACACCTCCAAACACCTGTAGTGAGGTGAACATTGAGCCCACCACACCAGGGGTAAATACAGGGGACCAAGGTAGAGCACTGACAGAAAGTGTACTCCGTAGATCTACCAGAATCACCAGAGGTCAGATCCCTGCTCGATGGAGAATTTAAAGTGTAATGTATAACTGTATTATTGCAAATGTTGTATATGTGTGTATTAAATATGTTTTTCCAGTTACCCGACAGGGTCCAAAAAGATTTTCAGGTTATGGACAATGGATAACCAAAAACTTTACATTGCAAATAGTTGCGCTTGTAAAAGTGCCCCCTTGTGAAAGACCACTGAACAAAAACCCGTTGGAGGTGGCCAAAGACGTGGTCCAACACCTGGATCATCTATGCCCTAAAGACACCCCAGGGCCACCGTGGAGGGTTTGGGACGGGTCTCTCAAGAAGTGCACCTTGTTGGGTGAAATGGACACCTGGTTACGGATGATACCGTGACCTATAAAGACTGTAATGTTTGTAATATTCTAATGTACCTTGTTATTGCTATTGTTATTGTTACCTGTTATTTTTGCAAAATATGTTCAGTCCCGGAGTACTGAAATTTACTAGGGGGGAATGTGGCACCCCAGGGGGTCTGGTTGCCACAGTGGTAGTAATACCATGTCTGGGAGCAAAACAGGAGTTTCCTGGTCAGGGAACACACTACAAGCAACACCTCCTGCTCCAGACCAGAAAAGGGGAGGATCCTGTCCTATATAACTGGATCTGGAGGCGGGGTTAGCTCAGACAGGGCTGTAGTCGAGTTGAGGACACAGGAGCAAGGAGCCAGGGACTGGAGCTGGATATAGCTCGTCCTGGCCAGCGTACACAGAAGACCGGACACCAGAGTCCGAGGCTGTGGGACCCTTCAGGCCCAGCAGCAGATACCGCAGGGCAGGGGATTGCAGGTCTCCTGGCCCAACAGAAGCCCGGAGGCTCAGCCACACGAAAGGACCAGTACCGCCACAGAGGAGCGAGGAATACACAAGGTCCGAGTCGCCAGCCATACGGGTGAGGAGCACGTTACACTCAGGGACGTGGGCTACAACACGACTATAAGCGGGATAGCCAAAAGATTACAGTCAGAACGGGAGGCCTACGACTCCACCTGGCCAGGGGAATTCTAGGATTGCTCCCAGACTGACCAGGCCCTCATCCCTAGCAACTACTCCCGTTGGGGCCTATATAATTACCACCAGTAAAGACCCTAGGACTGCACTGCAAAGACTCCGTGTTATTATTACTGATCCAGGCACTATCACCACCATCATCCATACACACTGCCCTGAAGCTCCGCTCTTCCTGTGGGGAATTACATCACCTTGCTGCACATACCATCAGCTTCAGTGGACTGCTCCGCAGTGGCGGTTCCCAATAATTGCATTCCACAGGTGGTGTAGTCGGACTATATATAATAGAGACACATAGACTACCCTGGTTTAACCGCCCTGAGTCACGGACCGGGTCACCGCCACGGTGACTACAACCCCCAGCATCCACAAGGCCCGGCTCCGGGTACCGGACGGCCCAGGGGGGCGCGTCAATACCGCTTCCAAACCTTTATCATGTGAAATAGATGTATATAAGCTATTGACATCTAATGTGCAAAGTATACTATCTGGTGGTATTTGACCAATCATTTCTAGCTTTTTTAGGAAGTCACCTGTGTCCAAAATCAATGATCTTGTCTGGCGAGTATAGGGTGTTAAAATTTTCTCAAGAAAAATAGATAATGGATTCAAAATCGAATCCGTTGAAGCCACTATGGGGCGGCCAGGTGGATTGTGCAGATCTTTATGTATTTTGGGCAAGATATATAGGATTGGTGTTATGGGATGTTCATTAAACAAAAAGGTCTTTGTCTTTTTATCTATAATTTTTTGCTGACAATATTTCTCAATAATTATACTGATTTTTTTGCGTATATTATTGACTGGGTCTATGGATATATTTTTATAGGTCTTGTTGTCTGCTAGTTGTCGCCTGATCTCCTTCACATATTGGTTTGTATTCATGACAACTATGGCTCCACCCTTGTCGGCTGGTTTTATTGTAATGTTTTTATTACTTTTTAGTGATAATAGGGCCTGTTTCTCTAAAGGTGTCAAATTGTTACGAACTGGGAGTAAGCCAATACGCTGTTCGTGTATAACTTGTTTGATGTCTCTATCAAGTAGGTCAATAAATGTTTTGACCGCATGGTGCATTTTTGGGGAAATAAAATTGCTAGGGTTTCTAAGACCCAATGATTCCAGTGTAATTATAGGCCCAGGATCTCGATTAGGCATTAAGCCTTGGATACCACTCCTGACTTGTGTCTTTTGTTCAAAATGTATTTTAAGTCTCACATTCCGATAGAAACCCTGTAGATCTTTTTCTAGCTGAAAAGGATCCCATCTGGGTGTAGGGCAAAATGATAAACCCTTGTTAAGTACCGTAAGTTCAAGAGGAGAAAGAGAATAATCTGAAATATTAACAACTAGGTTTGGACTCCTACCTGTGATCTGGTGATCATATGTCGATCCGAATCTCTTCCTCCTTGACCGCCTGATTGGTGTCTGTTTGGTCCTAAAAAAATGGGTCTCTGGTTGGATGCCATTCCAAAGTCGCTTCTGGATCCAGGTGATGAGCCTCCTGCTGGTGATGAATCTCCAGAAGGCGGAGCACCTCTTGCTGGACGGCGTGGTTTGTACCATGGACGTCTTGGAGTCGGGTCCTCCCATCTATATACCTTATTTGTTAAATAATCTTCTGCATCTCTCTGGAACTTGGTAAGTTTTCGCTCCTGTAGGATCCTTTTGTGTGTTGTTAGGGTCGTTTCTACCCTTGTTTTTAAGTTTGTGAAGTCTGTGCTGCTAAGTAAGTTGTGTCTCAATCGTTTTGATCCTTTCCTCTGTGTCCTTTATTGCTTCTTGTAGATGTTCTATTGTTAATAAGATAATATCTAATGAACATTTATTAAGTATTTTTTGGGAAGTGGTACAGTATCTATCGTTGTCTGCAAATAATGTTGGGCGTAGATTGCAATGTAGGCCTCATGGTATTTTCCCTTGTCTGTGGTATTCTCCTAATGTAGCACAATGTAGATCGTAAGCTTCAGTTTCTTCTTCTCCTTTTCCCAGTCTCTCGTCTTAATGTCTCTACTGGGTAGATGTAGAAAATCTGTCGCTGTTGTTATCCGTGATAGGATAGTTGAACCAGTAGCATCATCATACATAAAAGTATTATTTGACATGAGTTCTATTGGTGCTAAAGCCAAAAATGAAGTCAATATAATATGGTGAATGGCTAGCACTCAATAATGTTTATTCCGGTGCTCGTAAACGGATCAAATGATCCACTGATATGTCAGAAGCAGTAATCACTGCACTCGGTATTGAATAATTCTGCTTCAAGTGAAATTTATTCCATTATAATAGCACGAAATGACAAAGTAAAAGCTGACGTTTCGGCCACTGTGTGGCCTTGATCACAGTGTCACTAGAATAAATGAGAACAATCAAAATAAATACAAAAATTCATGCGTTATTTACAAGAGAAGTACATATTTTATGAACTCATGTCAAATGATCATTTACAGTAGAGTGAGATCTGAAATACTCTATGTTCATCAGGTCAACTACCTCTCAGTAATCCGTGAGCAGTTCAAAGGTAGAAAGAAACTATATATAGATTGTTGTATAAAGGTTTTAATTTAATTTAAAGTAGGTGATAGTACCTGTTAGGTCTTGTACCACAGTAATCATAAGGATCCCCCCATGGTTGCAAGGTGGTCTTGGGAACACAAAGAGGAGTAATCAGGTCCCAGGTATAAATTATGGTAGCTTCTGGCGGAGTGCGTTCCTGTTCAATTGTGACAATATAAATGCTAAGATCCACTTGACCTAATCTAAAATTGTGTAAAAAAGGTTAAGTCATACCACTGTGCCAAATTAATGGCCTGTTCCTCATCACAAGTATGCAATATGTGGTATATGGACACCTATATGATAGAGAATTTGAAAAGATATGTCTTATTTTCTATATATGTGCCCTTACCAGCAATATCTGTGCATAAATGAACATCCCATTTTACCTTATGGTAGTATTAGTAAAAGGAAAAAGATTCCCAGGTACTGGTCCCTACTTTGCTATAAAGAGTATTGTCAAAGTTTCAAAAAAGAGCATGGATCTGTTGGTAAAGTAGAAGAAATCCATTTTAAAAGTACATAAGAATGGTAATAAGGTTAACTTATCTTAGATCTCCATGAATGTAGACGGCTTATTACTGTGTCTGCAGCCGGCACGGTCTGTGCCCTGGCGGTGTGCGGCATGTACTGTGGAGCAGCGCTCCATAATAAAGGACCTGCCGGTCATGTGACCCGGAAGCGGCGTCAGACGCCGGCGCTTGCACAGACATCGCGATGCCCTGTCTCTAATGCGGCATTGCTCCTATGTACGGGGTGGCCATGGAGATGCTGTGACTCTTCTCACTGCGCATGCGTGCTCCATGCTATGTACTAGGCAAGAGACTACGGGGATATAGTTGGTTGTCATGGAGGTCATTGAGCCCTAGGAGATAAGCTCTGGAGTATAATAAAGGGGAAGAGGGGAAAAAAAGAAAAAGAAGAACTCATTGGGTGAAATAGAGTCATCTGGCACAAGAACAATAAGACAGACTGGCTATACCGTGTGTCAATCTTGTTCTACATCAAGTGATGGTATATATATGTTATATGTTAACCGGTGAAAATGTATAACCCTATAAGAGTAGATATATGGAATAAAGGGCACCACCACCTACAATATGACTAAGAGTGTACATTGCCGGTATATATAAAAAAGATTGCAACAAAATCCAATCTTATCCACCATTATGGATAAAAGTATACATTTCCATCTCCATATAATTCAACAATGTATTATAAGATCATATTCATATAAACAAGATAAATCACACTCACACACAGGTAGGAGTCCAAACCAAAGTAATCAGAGTAATGTATAAAATCACCCCTCCCCCTATTTATACGACTGTACTTTGCCATGTTAAAAGAGATAGTACCCGACACCTCGTATATTAGAATCATTGAATCTGAGAAAAGAACAAATTATGTTAACCACTCAATTTCTCTATTCAAGCCTTTAGGATACAAAGTATCCAAAGTATAAATCCAGAAAGGTTCACGTTGTTTTAAAAGCTTGATATGGTTGCCCCCCTCCGAGGCCTAGGAACCCTTTCTGTTACTTGAAATCTATAATAGGCCACAAGGGCATTTAATGATATTAACCACAAAATTGGTCTCACACGTATAGAAGTCTCGAATGGGGTATGATTTACCAGTGCGTGGGTGAATGATTTCATTGCTCTTAATTACATTTGAACAGCTCATGCAGCCCAGGCACGGGAAGGTTCACATTGTGTATTTTCGGACTGGCCAACACGTTTAGAGCGACTACCCTTTGTACATTGCTTTCACCCAACAATACTGAAAATGCACAATGTGATTCATAAACATTGGCCTTTACTAACCAAAGCTTGCCCGAATATTCAAATATTCAAAAATCCACCGCTCATGTGCACAATAAGACCAAGAAATATCAAAGATCAGTTGGTTAGGGCTGATTTAGGCCCTCAAAAACAAATATCTACCCGGACACTTACAGGACAACGTAGGACAGGAACCTTCCCGTGCCTGGGCTGCATGAGCTGTTCAAATGTAATTAAGGGCAATGAAATCATTCACCCACGCACCGGTAAATCATACCCCATTCGAGACTTCTATACGTGTGAGACCAATTTTGTGGTTTATCTCATTTATTGCACTTGTTGCCTATTATATATAGGGGAAACCACACAATCAGTAAGAGATAGGGTTTTGAGCCATAAGTCCACAATTAGGTGTGAAAAGACTTGGCTGCCACTTCCGCATCATTTTAAAGAAGCAAAACATAACGTGGCACAATTGAGATTTCAAGTAATAGAAAGGGTTCTTAGGCCTCGGAGGGGGGCAACCATATCAAGCTTTTAAAGCAACGTGAAACTTACTGGATTTATACTTTGGATACTTTGTATCCTAAAGGCTTGAATAGAGAAATTGAGTGGTTAACATAATTTGTTCTTTTCTCAGATTCAATGATTCTAATATACGAGGTGTCGGGTACTATCTCTTTTAACATGGCAAAGTACAGTCGTATAAATAGGGGGAGGGGTGATTTTATACATTACTCTGATTACTTTAG
This sequence comes from Phyllobates terribilis, assembly GCF_046119375.1. NCBI lineage: Eukaryota > Metazoa > Chordata > Amphibia > Anura > Dendrobatidae > Phyllobates > Phyllobates terribilis. The sequence continues at coordinate 265,520,192 of NW_027362764.1, read as the reverse complement.
TTTGGACTCCTACCTGTGTGTGAGTGTGATTTATCTTGTTTATATGAATATGATCTTATAATACATTGTTGAATTATATGGAGATGGAAATGTATACTTTTATCCATAATGGTGGATAAGATTGGATTTTGTTGCAATCTTTTTTTATATATACTGGCAATGTACAGTCTTAGCCATATTGTAGGTGGTGGTGCCCTTTATTCCATATATCTACTCTTATAGGGTTATACATTTTCACCGGTTAACATATAACATATATATATACCATCACTTGATGTAGAACAAGATTGACACACGGTATAGCCAGTCTGTCTTATTGTTCTTGTGCCAGATGACTCTATTTCACCCAATGAGTTCTTCTTTTTCTTTTTTTCCCCTCTTCCCCTTTATTATACTCCAGAGCTTATCTCCTAGGGCTCAATGACCTCCATGACAACCAACTATATCCCCGTAGTCTCTTGCCTAGTACATAGCATGGAGCACGCATGCGCAGTGAGAAGAGTCACAGCATCTCCATGGCCACCCCGTACATAGGAGCAATGCCGCATTAGAGACAGGGCATCGCGATGTCTGCGCAAGCGCCGGCGTCTGATGCCACTTCCAGGTCACATGACCGGCAGGTCCTTTATTATGGAGCGCTGCTCCACAGTACATGCCGAACACCGCCACGGCACGGACCGTGCCGGCTGCAGACACAGTAATAAGCCGTCTACATTCATGGAGATCTAAGATAAGTTAACCTCATTACCATTCTTATGTACTTTTAAATTGGATTTCTTCTACTTTACCAACAGATTCATGCTCTTTTTTGAAACTTTGACAATACTCTTTATAGCAAAGTAGGGACCAGTACCTGGGAATCTTTTTCCTTTTACTAATACTACCATAAGGTAAAATGGGATGTTCATTTATGCACAGATATTGCTGGTGAGGGCACATATATAGAAAATAAGACATATCTTTTCAAATTCTCTATCATATATGTGTCCATATACCACATATTGCATACTTGTGATGAGGAACAGGCCATTCATTTGGCACAGTGGTATGACTTAACCTTTTTTACACAATTTTAGGTTAGGTCAAGTGGATCTTAGCATTTATATTGTCACAATTGAACAGGAACGCACTCCGCCAGAAGCTACCATAATTTATACCTGGGACCTGATTACTCCCCTTTGTGTTGCCAAGACCTCCTTGCAACCAGAGGGGGATCCTTATGATTACTGTGGTACAAGACCTAACAGGTACTATCACCTACTTTAAATTAAATTAAAACCTTTATACAACAATCTACATATAGTTTCTTTCTACCTTTGAACTGCTCACGGATTACTGAGAGGTAGTTGACCTGATGAACATAGAGTATTTCAGATCTCTCTCTACTGTAAATGATCATTTGACATGAGTTCATAAAATATGTACTTTTCTTGTAAATAACGTATGAATTTATGTATTTATTTTGATTGTTCTCATTTATTCTAGTGACACTGTGATCAAGGCCACACAGTGGCCGAAACGTCAGCTTTTACTTTCTCATTTCGTGCTATTATATTGGAATAAATTTCACTTGAAGCAGAATTATTCAATACCGAGTGCAGTGATTACTACTACATATAAGTGGATCATTTTATCCGTTTACGAGCACCGGAATAAACATTTTTGAGTGCTAGCCATTCACCATATTATATTGGGTTCTGCTTCCAGGCGCGCCACAGTTCTCGCTGGTTCTCGCTCTCTGCTATGGCCTGGCACCCCGGCCTCATCATCTTCCTCGACACAAGTCCTGACCGTCCCCTATCCTGGTGCCAAATCTGCTCCTGTTTTGGCGCTCTGGCTTCTTATACCAATGAACTACGTCATCAGGGTCACCTGACCCGGTCCTTCTTCTAGACTCATCCTACTTGCAACACTTCCTCTTTCTTCTCGTTCTGCAGTGTTCTGTTTGAAGAGTAGAAGGCAGATTTTAATCACAAATGGTGCACACTGCTGGGAAATCTCATCTTTCATTGTATACTCTCCTACACATGATCGATAAAGTGATTGACTACAAAATTCCCATGGATGTAGGTCATATTACCACATCAGAAAAGGTAGCAAAAACAAGTGAAGGCCACCAATACATTGGTGCAAGAGCAACAATTAGTTCTTCAGGTCCCATTAGTGTTATTCTTTACATCCATCTAGGAGATTTGTAGCTCTATATGAGAAAAACAAAGCTTTGACCACTGCACAGATATATTGACAGATTAATTAGTGCAATATTTTTAACCTATTAAATAATACAAATATTGAGGTATTGATGGGTTAAAATTTGTTTTGCCAGAATACATATCTGGAATTTATAAGGCATAATTTTATATGTTTCAGATTGTGCTATTTTTCAGACTTGGTTTCTTTCTATCCTGCATATAGCCTTAGAGATTTCATTAAATAGACCCCAAGGGGCATTGCGCGTTCAGTCATGATAATAATTAGAAAATATTTTTGTTCATTAAACAAAAGGACATTTAAATTAAGAGCAATTACCATACAATGAATATAAACTGTCATAGAAATTTACAGGGAAGTTGCCATGAGAAATTAAATCAGTTCAGAGTGCAATAAACTGCGATTCTGAAATGTTTCGCTTTCTTAAGCCCCAACAGACCTAAAACCTTTAGTGAAACCCAGATGCCCTTAATAGAAAGGTCTTTTTCTTAAGGTTCATTCGTTTGATATGTTTCGCTCACTCAGCTGGAGACACATTGGTCATAGTCCAACCTAAGAAATCCATTTAAAATATAAAAGATTTGCCAGGTCACATCACAATCTGTTTTTCAGGCACTAGAAAGTTGCATTTTTATTCTAATTGCTGGTAATAAAAATTATAAACCTACTATAAAAGGGAGATTAATTCAAGGAGGTGGGTATCTCCTGAGCTGCTCAGATATTTGGAGCCAATCTATTAAAATCTACCCATGAATGCAGATTTCTTTTAAACTGGTTACAGCATTAGTCTGTCACAACAAATGAAAAATTGCAAATCAAAGATTTGCAATCTTAGCCATCTAGTCTCTACTAAAACCAGTGTGAATGCCTACTGCTCAGCCAATGCACAAAGAATTGCCACCTCCTGCAAAATACAGGGTGCACCAATTTCAGGGTATATATGTAAAATTCTAATATATTTAATACAGAAACATTTTAGAGCTTTTCTGGAATTTGGTCATTCAATTCTTTTACATATCATATATTTCATTTACTATGTTGCTATTTTTCTAGTTTTGGTTGACTTAAGATGTCTGATGCTGAATATTCACTAGATATCAATATTCATGAGATGCTGTATTTAGCACATATTAAGAATTACTCATGCTTATGAATTACAGTCATTAAAAATACATAAACAACAATAGCTCTTGCTGCTGAAAAAAGAATACTAATGTGAAAAATGAACCATAAACCTTTCAAAACATTCAAAATATAGAATAGCAAAAGATCAACAGTAATGTGAAGGGATGGTATCATAAGTATGCCAACTATCTGCTCATGCTACACAGTCTTGACTCCTTTAGAGCTGTTCTGTATTTTTTAAAAATAATTTGTAAAGCACTCACATTTCTTGCTATGAAAATTAGTAGTTAGCATTATTCTTTCAGAGCAGTTATTGACATTTGAGTTGAGACATAGATGTTAAACTGCATAGCTCAAATTAAAATTAAATACATCAACTGTCCCACATTGGTTTCCTATAGTAAAAGCAACTAGAATTGTATGGGGATAGAGTTGGTCGTGCAGCGGTATAGTGAAGCGATGGTTACTGTAGGCTTGTCGGAAGAGGTAGGCCTTTAAGTTCCTTTTGAAGGTTTCCACGGGAGGCGAGGGTCTGATGTTTTGGGGTAGAGAGTTCCACAGTAGGGGGGATGCACAGGAGAAATCTAGTATGCAATTGTGGGAAGAGGAGACAAAAGGGGAGTAGAGAAGGAGATTTTGTGAGGATCGGGGGATGCGTGCAGGTAAGTACCGAGAGACTAGGTCACAGATGTATGGAGGAGACAGGTTGTCGATGACTTTGTATGCCATAGTTAGGGTTTTCAACTGGAGTCTCTGGGCAATGGGGTGCTAGTGCGGGGATTGACAGAGAGGAGAGGCAGGGGAATAACGGGGGGACAGGTGGATTATTCTGGCAGCAGAGTTTAGGATAGATTGGAGGGGTGTGAGAGTGTTAGAGGGGAGACCAAAGAGCAGGAGGTTGCAGTAGTCGATGAAGGAAATGATGAGGGTGTACACTAGGGTTTTTACCCATTCATAGTTGAGGAATGTGCGGATTCTAAGTTTTCTAAGCTTGAAGTTAAATTCTGCAGTGACTCTATATGTTCGTGCCTGTGAGGATTGCCCGGTGCTGGCACTGGGAGTTGGTGATTATGTGCAATGGCATAACTTGAACAACATGGTCCCTAAAGCAAAAGCTCTAATGGGGTCCCCAATTATTGCCAGTCTTTAATAACACTGGTCTTTATATATAAGCCAAAGGGAGTTTTGGAGTCCACTAGGCTCCAGGGCCCAGGTATGATTGCAACCCCTGCACCTATTGTAGTTACGTCCCTGATCATGTGACCGCAAGTATGTGATTTGGATACTTCAATTTTCGCATACTTGCGATCACATGACGTCTGCTTCCAATGCCGGCACAGGAGTATTCTCACAGTGTGCGCTATGAGGATTCAGAAGTCTGAAGTTACATAGACTTTCACCTCAATCTATTTAACGATGAGTACAGTGGTATTATCAATATTGTATGCTGGTAATATTTGGTTATGGTTTGTCTGTATTTGTAATATTGCAATATTATTATTTTGATATTATAATTATTTAATGTTATATAGCAATATTATTGGTATTATTAGAAATATTGATCTCATAGTAAATCTTGATTTCCTCCAAGCAGGGTAATATTAGTAATATATCCCCATCAGGTGCTCAGGGGCAGGAACAGCATGGGCCAAGCTGTTCAAAAGCCAAGGCTGAATTTCAGTCCCAGTCCGGCCCTGCTGACAACTAAAGATGATCAAATTGATTTGATATGATTCTACTTTGGCTAGAATTTCCAATCCACTTAGCACAAATCGCCTGAAATGGCCACAGCAATTTAACACGTTGACAAAGACTCAATCAGTAAGAGAAGGATTGGAGCAGACATCCTCATAATTCCTTGTAGCTATCAAATCACTACACATAATCATTAGAGAATATCATACCCTGATTAAAAGCAAAAGCAGGAAAGGCAGCAGCCATATTATGGTGAATCTGCATAGTGAGAGAATGTCACAGCTTAGTCAGAGACATAGGCATACCTCCAAACTGTCCCAGATCCAGTGGGTCTGTTCCAAATTTGGAGAATTGTCCCGCTGTTCCGAGAGGTCGGGTATGTCCTGACTTCAGCTGCATCTGAGTCCTTGAACAAAGGTATAGTTAAATACAATGTTGGAACAAAGAGACTACATGTTGTTCCACCACTGTTCAGTCTATGCAAAGACTGAAGGCTCAGTCAAGACCTTTGGGACATGTGACAGTGAGAATCAGAACGCAGACAAGGTGTGCTTATATAGCAGATCTGTGTGTTGATGTAGCTATCTGTGTGTATGTGTATGGGGGGCATCATACTAGGTGGTGTCATACATGGGGTGTCATACTATGTGTGTGCGGGGGCCATGAAATAAGAACCATCATTTTTGTGAATGCTAATGGTCTTCCCTTGGAGCAGTATTTCAGTGTGGACATACAGTATATAAAGGAAGGTTACAGGCTTAGTGTAAATTAAAAAATTGCTATGGTGCAAAAGGAAAATAATACAGATTTAAATGATAGGGAAAGAGATATAAGAAAAGATGATGTCTGTAAGACAGGGCCAGGAATGGCCACATAGCTGGCTGCTGCTTATGTCATTAGCATAGTTAGAGTGCTCCTGGAATTCAATCCCATTTGTGTGCATTTGCAGAAGCAACATACTAATATTGCTGTAAGAAAAAAAACATTTAACTATGTGGTTCCCTGTGTGTGTGCCACAAACAGTAGTGATTTTTGCACACCTATTACATTAGCCAAATTTGCTGTATATACATGCAACATCATAACTGTGACCTTTTTTATGTTATTCTTTTGCCGTTAACTAACATTTCTTGGTAGCTTCTTTTTGGGAAGCTGGGTAAAATATTTCAAGAATGAAACAGAAAAGTAAGAAAAATACAGTCATTTAAATACTAACTGTTCTTACATAGTTACATAATTCTTTTTTGGATAGATGGAATTGTGTTTAAAAAATACAAAAGAGAAGTAAAATAATACAGACATTTAACTCTTAATCAGCTTCACAGTGTGTGTTGTGTGTCACAAACAGTAGTGATATTTTTGCACACCTGTTATATTAGTTTAACATAGGTATGTCAAACTCAAACACACAGAGGGCCAAAATGAAAAATTTGGACAAAGTCGAGGGCCAGTATAATGGGCCCCACAAAGTCCTCCATACAGAATAATGGGCCCCACATAGTCCTTCATACAGTATTATGGGCACCATATAGTCCTCCATACAGAATAATGGGCCCCACATACTCTCCCCAAACAGTATAATGGCCCCACAAAGTCCTCCATACAGTATAATGGGCCCCACATAGTCCAGCATACAGAATAAAGGGCCCCACATAGTCCTCCATACAGTATTATGGGCATCATATAGTCCTCCATACAGAATAATGGGCCCCACATACTCCCCCCAAACACTATGATGGCCCCACAAAGTCCTCTATACAGTATAATGGGCCCCACATAGTCCTGCATACAGAATAATGGGCTCCACATAGTCCTCCATACAGAATAATGGCTCCACATAGTCCTCCATACAGTATAATGGGCCCCACATAGTCCTGCATACAGAATAATGGGCCCCACATAGTCCACCATACAGAATAATGGCTCCACATAGTGCTCCATACAGTATAATGGGCCCCACATAGTCCTCCATACAGAATAATGGGCCCCACATTGTCCTCCATACAGTATTATGGGCACTACATAGTCCTTCATACAGAATAATGGGCCCCACGTAGTACTCCATACAGAATAATAGCACCACATAGTCCTCCATACAGAATAATGGGCCCCATATAGTTCTCCATACAGTATTATGGGCACCACATAGTCTTCCTTACAGAATAATGGCCCCACATAGTCCTACTTACAGAATAATGGGCCCCATATAGTTCTCCATACAGTATTATGGGCACCACATAGTCTTCCTTACAGAATAATGGCCCCACATAGTCCTACTTACAGAATAATGGCCCTACATAGTGCTCCATACAGAATAATGGTGGTTATGTTGTCGCAGGCTCAATAGAACTGTGGGCCAGATTTGTCCCATGGCCCAGAGTTTGACATGTGGGGTTTAACCCCTTCACCCCGAAGCCTGTTTTCACCTTCCTGACCAGGCCAATTTTTTTAATTCTGATTACTGTCATTTTATGAGGTAATTACTCTGGAACACTTCAACGGATCCCGGTGATTCTGAGACTGTTTTTTCATTACATATTGTACTTCATGATAGTAGTAAAATTTATTTGATATGACTTACCTTTATTTGTGAAAAAATTGGAAATTTGGGGAAAATTTAGAAAATTTTGCAAATTTCAAAATTTTAATCTTTATGCCCTTAAATCAGAGAGATACAGTACAGACCAAAAGTTTGGACACACCTTCTCATTTATAGATTTTTCTGTATTTTCATGACTATGAAAATTGTACATTCACACTGAAGGCATCAAAACTATGAATTAACACGTGGAATTATATACTTAACAAAAAAGTGTGAAACAACTGAAAATATGTCTTATATTCTAGGTTCTTCAAAGTAGCCACCTTTTGCTTTGATGACTGCTTTGCACACTCTTGGCATTCTCTTGATGAGCTTCAACAGGTAGTCACCGGAAATGGTCTTCCAACATTCTTGAAGGAGTTCCCAGAGATGCTTAGCACTTGTTGGCCCTTTAGCCTTCACTCTGCGGTCCAGCTCACACCAAACCATCTCGATTGGGTTCAGGTCTGGTGACTGTGGAGGCCAGGTCATCTGGCATAGCACCCCATCATTCTCCCTCTTGGTCAAATAGCCCTTACACAGCCTGGAGGTGTGTTTGGGGTCATTGTCCTGTTGAAAAATAAATGATGATCCAACTAAGCGCAAACCGGATGGAATAGCATGCCGCTGCAAGATGCTGTGGTAGCCATGCTGGTTCAGTATGCCTTCAATTTTGAATAAATCCCCAACAGTGTCACCAGCAAAGCACCCCCACACCATCACACCTCCTCCTCCATGCTTCATGGTGGGAACCAGGCATGTAGAGTCCATCCGTTCACCTTTTCTGAGTCGCACAAAGACACGGTGGTTGGAACCAAAGATCTCAAATTTGGACTCATCAGACCAAACCACAGATTTCCACTGGTCTAATGTCCATTCCTTGTGTTCTTTAGCCCAAACAAGTCTCTTCTGCTTGTTGCCTGTCCTTAGCAGTGGTTTCCTAGCAGTTATTTTACCATGAAGGCCTGCTGCACAAAGTCTCCTCCTATCAGTTGTTGTAGAGATGTGTCTGCTGCTAGAACTTTGTGTGGCATTGACCTGGTCTCTAATCTGAGCTGCTGTTAACCTGCGATTTCTGAGGCTGGTGACTCGGATAAACTTATCCTCAGAAGCAGAGGTGACTCTTGGTCTTCCTTTCCTGGGGCGGTCCTCATGTGACCCAGTTTCTTTGTAGCGCTTGATGGTTTTTGCAACTGCACTTGGGGACCCTTTCAAAGTTTGCCCAATTTTTCGGACTGACTAACCTTCATTTCTTAAAGTAATGATGGCTACTCGTTTTTCTTTACTTAGCTGCTTTTTTCTTGCCATAATATAAATTCTAACAGTCTATTCAGTAGGACTATCAGCTGTGTATCCACCTGACTTCTGCACAACACAACTGATGGTCCAAACCCCATTTATAAGGCAAGAAATCTCACTTATTAAACCTGACAGGGCACACCTGTGAAGTGAAAACCATTTCCGGTGACTACCTCTTGAAGCTCATCAAGAGAATGCCAAGAGTGTGCAAAGCAGTCATCAAAGCAAAAGGTGGCTACTTTGAAGAACCTAGAATATAAGACATATTTTCAGTAGTTTCACACTTTTTTGTTAAGTATATAATTCCACATGTGTTAATTCATAGTTTTGATGCCTTCAGTGTGAATGTACAATTTTCATAGTCATGAAAATACAGAAAAATCTTTAAATGAGAAGGTGTGTCCAAAATTTTGGTCTGTACTGTATGTCACACAAAATAGTTAATAAATAACATTTCCCACATGTCTACTTTACATCAGCACAATTTTGGAACCAGATTTTTTTTTCGTTAGGAAGTTATAAGGGTTAAAAGTTGACCAGCGATTTCTAATTTTTCCCACAAAATTTACAAAATCATTTTTTAGGGACCACATCACATTTGAAGTGACTTTGAGGGATCTATATGACAGAAAATACCCAAAAGAGACACCATTCCAAAAACTCCACCCCTCAAGGTGCTCAAAACCACATTCAAGAAGTTTATTAACCCTTCAGGTGCTTCACAGGAATTTTTGGAATGTGGAAGGAAAAAATAAACATTTAACTTTTTTTACAAAAATTTTACTTTAGACACATTTTTTTTACTTCCACAAGAGTAACAGGAGAAAATGGACCCCAAAATTTGTTGCACAGTTTCTCTTGAGCACACCAATACCCAATATGTGGGGGAAAACCACTGTTTTGGCGCACAGCAGGGTTCAGAAGGGAATGAGCGCCATTTGACTTTTTGAATGTAAAATTCGCTGGCATAATTTACGGACGCCATGTCGTGTTTGGAGGACCGCTGATGTGCCTAAACAGTGGAAACCCCCCACAAGTGACACCATTGTGGAAACTAGACCCCTCAGGGAACTTATCTAGATGAGTGGTGAACTTTGAACCCACAGGTTCTTCACAGAAGTTTATAACGTTGAGCCGTGAAAATAAAGAAATCACATTTTTCCACAAAAATGTTTTATTCAGCCCCAAATTTTACATTTACACTAGGGTATCAGGAAAAATTGCACCATGCAATTTGTTGTGCAATTGCTCTTGAGTACGCAGATACCCAATATGTGGAGGAATACTACTCTTTGGGCGCACAGAAGGGCTTGGAACTAAAGGAGCGCCATTTGACTTTTTGAATGTAAAATTTGCTAGAATAATTAGTGGATACTATGTCGCAATTGGAGAGCCCCTGATGTGCCTAAACAGTGGAAACCCCCCACAAGTGACACCATTTTGGAATCTAGACCCCTCAGAGAACTTATGTAGATGGGTGGTGAGCACCTTGAACCCCCAAGTGCTTCACAGAAGTTTATAACATTGAGCTGTAAAAATAAAATTTTCACATTTTTCCCACAAAAGTGTTTTTCAGCCCCCAATTTTGCATTTTCATAAGAGTAACAGGAGAAATTGCACCATACCATTTGTTGTGTAATTTCTCCTGAGTAAGCCAATACTCTATATGTGGGGAAAAACCACTGTTTGGGCCCATGGCATGGCTTGCAAGGGAAGGAGTGCCATTTGACTTCTTGAATGTAATATTTGCTGGAATAATTAGTGGATGCTATGTTGCATTTGGAGAGCCCCTGATGTGCCTAAACAGTGGAAACCCCCCAAAAGTGACACCATTTTGGAGGCTAGACACCTCAGGGAACTTATCTAGATGTGTGGTGAGCACTTTGAACCCCAAAGTGCTTCGCAGAAGTTTACAACATAAAAAAAACCTAATTTTCCCCCCAAGAATGTTTTTTAGCACAAAATTTTGCATTTTCACAAGGGTAACAGGAGAAAATGGACCACAAAATTTGTTGTGCAATTTCTCTTGAGAATGCAGATACCCCGTATGAGGTCAAAAAATACTTTTGAGGCACCATATTGAAGTTCAGATTTTGTTGGACTGGTTTGAGGGTGGCATGTCACATTGGTAGAGCCCCTGAGGTGCCAGATCAGCTGAACCCCCCATAAGAGACCCAATTTTACAAACTACACCTCTCTATGAATTAATTTAGGGGTGCAGTGTTCATATTGACACCACAGGTGTGTCGCATAATTTTATACCATTGCGCAGTGAAGAAAAAATAATACAATTTTTAAAACGAAAATTTTGTTTTTGCCCCAGATTTTACATTTTTACACTGGGAAATGGGTAAAAATGGCACCAAAATTTGTCCCACAGTTTCTGCTGAATGTAGAAATACCCCATATGTGGCTGTACAGTACTACTTAGCCACATGGCGAGACTCGGGAGGGACGGATCGCTTTTTGCCTCCTGGAGCGCAGATTTTCCTAGAATAGTTTGCGGATTTCATATACAGAGACCCTATGTGCTAGAAGAGCAGAATCCCCCTGAAGTGACCCCATTTTGGAAATTATACCCCTTTGTGAATTTATCTACAGGTGTAGTGACGATTTTGACTCCATGGGTGTTTTCCAGAAACAAGCACAGTGGATGTTGCTAAGTGAAGATTTCAAACTGCCGTTGTAGTGACCAGTATGTTGTAGTGACCAGTATGTTGTAGTGACCAGTACATTATGCCCAGCTCGTTCTTCTGGAGACATGCACTCATAAATTAGGCAGGCTCTCATTGCTACAAAAATGTCAAATAAGTGGACGTTAACCGCGGTTTAGACGCACACTGGAGCGCAGAATGGTGGGGGACATTTGGATTTGGGAGCGCATAATTCGCCGGATTTCTTTTGGAGGGCGAGGAGCCATCTAGTTTTTCCAGAGCATTTGTGCTACCAGTTATGTGGAAGTCCCTATATTATTGTTAACAGATGACGGACCTGAGTGGGGGCTTTTTTTGTGAATGAAGTTGAAGCTTTTATTGGAACATTTTACATAGCATTTTGGATCACATTTCTCCTGTGCTCTCTACGCTGAGCACTTACATCGGGGTTTCCATCTAAATCTCCCAGTGATGTGATTTAGATTAAATCTCCAAGGGAACCATTCACTATAAAGAGGCAGCAGAGTTAGTCTGGACCTATATGGCCTCTGTTCAGCGTCGTCCTTCTTTTCAGAAATGCACAGAACTGCAGCCGACGGCACTTTTATGCACGCCTAATAAAAAGATGGACACCGTGGGATCACAGGTCCTATGGCATCCCCAGTGCCTCCATCTGCCTCATTACAGGGAATCTTCCGCCGGGGTTTAAATCACATATTTCAGAGATTTACATGGAAAGCCCGGTGCAAGCGCTCAGCGCAGAGCACCGGATAAATGTAAGCCGTGCCTTACTGCAATCTTTGGGAGGCAGAATGAATAAATCAACAGCATGTGAAGAATTGGTTTTATATATTTTTTATGCCTTTCCTCGTGCGGTATAAGTGATTAGACGACTTTATTCTTCAGGTCGGTGCAATTATAGCGACACCAGGTTTATATGGGGTTTTTATGATTGACAGCTATCACACACTAAAAGACGCTTTTTATTATAAAAACAAGTTTTTGCATCGCCATATTTTGAGAGCTATAATTTTTCTATATTTTGGCCGACAGAGTCATGTAAGGGCTTGTTTTTTGTGGGACGAGTTGACGTATTTATTGGTACCATTTTCGGGTACGTGACATTTTTTGATCGCTTTCTATTCCGTGTTTTGGGAGGCAGAATGAACAAAATCCAGCAATTCAGGAATTGTTTTTTGGGGGGGTTTTATGCTGTTCCGCGTGTGGTAAAATTGATAAGGCAGATTTATTCTTCGGGTCGGTGCAATTACAGCGATACCACATTTATATCTTTTTTTATGTTTTGGTGCTTTTACACAATAAAAACTATTTTATAGAAAAAATAATTATTTTGGCATCGCTTAATTCTGAGAGCTGTAACTTTTTTATTTTTCTGCTGATGGAGCTTGTTTTTTGCGGGACAAGATGACGTTTTCAGTGGTACCATATTTATTTACAGGCGTCTTTTGGATCGCGTTTTATTCCACTTTTTGCCTTGTTTTTTACTTTGTTTTGACGGTGTTCACTGAATGGATTAACTAGTGGGTCAGTTTCATAGGTCGAGTCGTTACGGATGCGGCAATACCAAATATGTGTATTTTTTTTTATTATTATTATTTTTTACACAGATACATATATTTATTGGATTAATACTTTTTCTTTTTTTTTTTTCTTTATTTTGTGATTTTAAAAAAAAAATATTTTTAGAATTTTTATTAAATGTTTTATTACTTTTTTACATTGTCCCAGCATGGAACATCAACTTCAAACTGTCAGATTGCTCATCTGATGCTCCGCAATGCATCTGCACTGCAGAGCATCAGACCGGCGTCTGACAGGTAGGAAGGATGCGTCTCAGCTCCTGCTCTCTGAGCAGGCGCTGACAGGCCACCTTCCTGCAGGACCGTGAAGGACCCCGTGGCCATCTTGGGACCGGGAATCACCATGGAGACCAGCAACACAACGCGATCACATCACGTTGTGATGATAGGATCACAGAGGGAGCCCACTCCCTCTGCGATGTCGCTGTCACTATATATAACTAGAGTCCAATGTGCTCCGGTGCAAAATTTGGACCTGGGCCCCCACCTGCATGTTGGTCAGACGTATAGGCTTTTGTAGTGTTCCAGATCTTATAAAGACATACGTGTTCGCCACCCATGTAATAATGTACCATGTTCTGGCTCCTTCTTGTAGTAATCTCCTTCATCCTGGGCCCCTTCCAGTAATAATACCCCCATCGTGGTAAAATGCCTCCCTTCTGGTATAATGTTGTATAATGTCCCCATTCTGATATATTGTCCCTGTGGCACCCTGCTGCGCATTGGTGCCACAGAACCCAGAAGGGTGCATGGATGGACTTCTCCACAAGAGGCCCTCACACATTCACACAGGCAGCTCAGAGTAGTGTTCAGTCAGACTGAGAGAGGGTCAGAGAGCGCAGAGAGCAACACAGAAAGCAGCACGCTGGCTGCTGTGCTTAGGCGAGCCAAGGCCTACAGCACGTGTGAAGGCCTAGTGAGGGCCTTCAGTGGGCCGAAGGCGAGAGGAGAAGGAAGAAGTAGCGAGGGGGCAGAGGAGCATACCAGGCTCGCCCTGAGATATATACCGGACACAGGGTCCGCGCCTACAGGGACTCTTTATACCCAGTAGGAACCACCGGAACCCCTGGAGGACTACAGGTCCCAGGTTCACCAAATGCTGATTACAGTACCAGGCCTAGGAGTCACGGAGGCCCCAGCGTCCAGGGAGAGTGATCTCCAAGAGAAGGCCCTACCACCAGGTCAGCAGGTGCAAAGAGAGACTGTAACCAAGCTAGGCCTAGCTCCAGGCAGGTCAGAAGCTTAGAGAATAAAGCAACGGATCAGGAGGCCCTATACCCGCTCACTGGGGAAAGTCCAAAAGTGCGCCCTTCACCTGGAGTACCCTGGACCATGCCTGCAACATCACCAGTAAAGGTACTGAAGCTTACCCCCGTGTGAGTGTCCGTCTTTCCTCCGGGACCGTCCTGCCGTCTCTCCCCTGCACGCTGCCCTGGAGCTAGCTCTACCTGTGGAGAGCCATACCATCCCTGCTGACGTAACACCAGCTCCAGAGGACTGCTCCGCAGCGGCGGCACCCCTTAGCCGCATTCCACAGGTGGCGTCACGAACACTTAAATCCCTTATAAATAAATCCCCCTTTTTACTGACCGCCCTGGGTCATGGACCGGGCCAGCTACCGTGATATCCCCCGGCAACCAGAGGCCCAGCTGCCGAGTACCCCACGGCCCAGGGGGCGCGTCATCCCCATTCTGACATACAGTAGGTACGGAAAGTATTCAGACTCCTTTAAATTTTTCACTCTTTGTTTCATTGCAGCCATTTGGTAAACTCTAAAAAGTTCATTTTTTTTCTCATTAAAGTACGCTCTGCACTCCATCTTGACTGAAAAAAACAGAAATGTAGAATTCTTTGCAAATTTATTAAAAAAGAAAAACTGAAATATACATAAGTATTCAGACCCTTTGCTCAGACACTCATATTTAAGTCACATGCTGTCCATTTCCTTGTGATCCTCCTTGAGATGGTTCTACTCCTTCATTGGAGTCCAGCTGTGTTTAATTAAACTGATAGGACTTGATTTGGAAAGGCACACACCTGTCTATATAAGACCTCACAGCTCACAGTGCATGTCAGACCAAATGAGAATCATGAGCTCAAAAAGGAACTGCCCAAGGAGCTCAGAGACAGAATTGTGGCAAGGCACAGATCTGGCCAAGGTTACAAAAGAATTTCTGCATTACTCAAGGTTCCTAAGAGCACAGTGGCCTCCATAATCCTTAAATGGAAGAAGTTTGGGACCACCAGAAGTCTTCCTAGACCTGTCCATCCAGCCAAACTGAGCAATCGTGGGAGAAGAGCCATGGTGAGAGAGGTAAAGAAGAACCCCAAAATCACTGTGGCTGAGCTCCAGAGATGCAGTAGTGAGATGGGAGAAAGTTCCACAAAGTCAACTATCACTGCAGCCCTCCACCAGTTGGGCTTTTATGGCAGAGTGGCCCGACGGAAGCCTCTCCTCAGTGCAAGACAAATGAAAGCCCACATAGAGTTTACTCAAAATCATATGAAGGACTTTCAGACTATGAGAAATAAGATTCTCTGGTCTGATGAGACGAAGATAGAACTTTTTGGTGATAATTCTAAGGGGTATGTGTGGAGAAAACCAGGCACTGCTCATCACCTCATGACGTCACTGCCATGTGTCACTGGCAAGCTGAAGTCAGCTTGCTGGCCTCTGATTGGCCAGCAGCATGTATTGCAGCGCAGGGAGCCAGCGAGTCTCTGTGCCGCAATACATTTGACCTGAATGTGTGTGCGGTGAAGTTAAAGTCGGTGGACCACCACATCGGCCTGGTGGTGGTTAAATCCTCTGCTACCGTTATCATTATGCTCCTGCTATTACAATTGCAGTGATACCAATTATATATATATGTATATTTTAATGCATTATTTTTAATGGGGGAAAAGGGGTGTTTCAAATTTATATAAAAAACTGTGATTGTCCAATTGCTTATACAGTTTATACTATACACTAATACCATAGTATTGCAGAATATATTGTAAATCCTGTTTCCCTTTGAAGCTCAGCCTATAGGTGTGCTCAGAGGAGGACCAATATGGTGATGACTTGTGCCTTAGCAGGCCCTGGGCTGTCTTAGAAACCCATCGGCACACTGCAATCGGGTCACAGGGTTCCAATGGGAGACATTGCTTGTTCACACCAGCTGTGGAGTCATTTAAATAGTGCTGTCAGAGACTGATAGTGACATTTAAATAGACAGATGCTGGCTATTTCATATATCTTCAGTCACATGTGGAGGAAACTTGGCTTCTGAATCCTGGAGGTAAGTCCTTTAAGTGGGCATTTTGATTGTGGGAATTCAACTCCACATTTACAAATCTTTAATGCTGTGCATGCTCTGCAGGAGGAAATTAAACCATACATGTCCCAGCACAAGTCAACAAGGAACTACTACTGTTGCTGTGTTGTTCAGCACATGAAGCAGAATCACCTGCTTACATAGGAAAAGTAAACTGATCAGTAATTTAAAGGGGTTGTCCTGGACTTTAACATTGAAGCCTTATCCTTAAAGGGGTTTTCCCCATGAGCGAAAGTTGATTTTAATAAATAGATCTTGGAATAATAATAAGTTCCACAATTGGATGTGTTTAAATAAAATGTTCCTGTGCTCAGATAATCTGATAAATCGTATAAATGTTCTCCTGTGTAATGGCTGTGTATGACCTTGTACAGAACACGGTCTGATCATCCCACATCCCCGGAGCAGGTGAGGAAGCAAAGAGTATATCACAGCTGATTCTTTTTGTGAGTTAAAAAATCTCACTGCCTGTTTTTAAACAATGTTTTACTTCAAAGAAAGAATTAGCTGCAATCCCCTGCTGAAATGTCTGTATACTCTTTTGCTTCCCCCCATGCCCAGGAGCTGTGGTATGATCAGACCATGTTACGTACACAGACACAGCCATTGATTAACTGTGAGAGACAGAATCTAAAAATAAAACCAGAAAATCACATTGTATGATTTTTAAAGAATTAAATTGCATTTTATTGCATGAAATAAATATTTGATCACCTACCAACCAGAAAGAATTCTGGCTCTCGCAGACCTGTTAGTTTTTCTTTAAGATTTCCTCCTATTGTACACTCATTACCTGTATTAATTGCACCTGTTTGAACTCGTTACCTGTATAAAAGACACCTGTCCACACACAATCAATCACACTCCAACCTCTCCACCATGGCCAAGAACAAAGAGCTGTCTACGGACACCAGGGACAAAATTGCAGACCTGAACAAGGCTGGGATGAGCTACATTACAAAATACAAATAGCTTGGTGAGAAGGCAACAACTGTTGGCGTAATTATTAGAAAATGGAAGAAACACAAGATGATTGTCAATCTTCCTCGGTCTTGGGCTCCATGCAAGATCTTGCCTTGTGGGTAAGGATGATTCTGAGAAAGGTCAGGAATCAGCCCAGAACTACACAGGAGCACCTGGTCAATGATCTGAAAAGATCCCGGACCACAGTCGCAAACATTACCATTATAAACACACTACTCCATCATGGATTAAAATCCTGCAAGGCATGCAAGGTCTCCCTGCTCACGCCATCACATGTTCAGGTCCATTGGAAGTTTGCCAATGACCATCTGGATGATCCAGAGGAGACATGGGAGAAGGTCATGTGGTCAGATGAGACTAAAATAGAACTTTTTGGTATCAACTCCACTTGCCATGTTTTGAGGAAGAAGAAGTATAAGTACAACCCCAAGAACATCGTCCCAACTGTGAAGCATGGGGGAGAAACATCATACTTTTGGGGTGCTTTTCTGCAAAAGGGACAGGACAGCTGCACCGTATTGAAGGGAGGATGGGGCCATGTATCGCAAGATTTTGGCCAACCTCCTTCCCTCAGTAAGAGCATTGAAGATGGATCGTGGCTGGGACTTCCAGCATGAAAATGACCCAAAACACACAGCCAGGGCACCTAAGGAGTGGCTCTGTAAAAAGCATTTCAAGGTCCCGGCGTGTCTAGCAAGTCTCCAGACCTGAAACCAATAGAGAATCTTTAGAGTAAGCTGAAACTCAACATTGCCCTGGCTTCAGGATTGGCCCCTAGACACCTAGCTTCAACTGATTCCCTGTCCCACCACGGCTTAAGCAAGTTGATGTGGTAGATCTGGTACGGCTTTCTTCTACCCGGCTTGTGGACTTTGTAATTAACTTCACTCAGCTTCTCAACCACCTAGTACGGCCCTTGCCATTTAGCCAGAAACTTACTCTCTACCATGGATACTAACACTAACACCCGGTCTCCCGGGCTGAATTGTCTCAGTCTTGCGGCCCGATTGAAGACCCTCGCCTGGGCTTCTTGTGCTTGTAGAACGCTCTCTTTCACGATTGGCATCACCCTCTCTATCCAGTCCTGTATCTGGGCCACATGCTCAATGATGCTCCGGTGGGGTGTAACCTCTGTTTCCCATGTCTCCTTGGCTATGTCCAGAAGTCCCCAAGGGTGTCGTCTGTATAGTAGCTCAAACGGCGAGAACCCCGTAGAGCTCTGGGGAACTTCCCTAACGGAGAACAGCAGGTACGGTAGTAGGCAATCCCAGTCTCGCCCATCCTTCTCCATGACCTTCCTCAACATCGACTTCAAGGTCTTGTTGAATCTCTCTACCAGTCTGTCTGTCTGCGGATGGTATACAGACATCCGGAGTTGTGTAATTTGGAGAGCTTTACACAACTCCCTCATCACCTTCAACATAAAAGGAGTTCCTTTGGCAGACCCGTCTGGGAGAAAATATGCACCAGCTCTCTGGCGATACTTCTGGCGGAGGAATTTCTCAATGGTACCGCTTCCGGATACCGAGTTTCATACTCTAATACTACGAGGATGTACAAGGTCCATGGCAATCTGATCAAATGGGACCTCTATGACAGGTAATGGTACTAGGGGGCTATGGAAATGGGATACGGGAGTTGTTAGCTGATGTCACGGGTATGTCAGAGGTGGGTATGTCACCCTGCAGTGGGTTGCAGGAGGTCTCTACATTTGGCATTGCAGACAGCCTCTTAGACAAGAGGCTGTCTTTAGGACTGAGTGGCTACCTCTCTCTTGCTAATTAGCTCTCTGCCTGGGTGTATATATACCTGATGTGTTTGAAAGGGAGTCGCCGGCTATATCCATTTCTACTTGTGAAGCTTAGCAGGAGCAGTACTTCGTCCTCTCCGGAGCTTGAAGCCGTGTGATTATTTGGAGTTCATCTAAAGCTAAGCCATTTCCCTTTTTTTGTCCACCCTTGCTGCCTATAGAGTTTAGTGGAGGTTGACTAGTGCTCATCTCCTTTCATCCCTAGCCGTAGCCTTATGCCAGGGAGAGTAGGGCGAGGCACGTGTGCGACGATTGCTGAGAAGGCAATATAAGGACGTTAAGGGAGACAGGGTGATGCTAGACCAGACTAGGAGGTCTCCACTTCCCTCTTTCCCTAGTGTCTGGGCTCCCTTTCCCTTTTCCCTCTGTGTTGCACTAAGTCTTTCCCACACCTGGCGTGACAGCTGACAGGTGGGACAGGACCTACAGTAGTTCACAATTTCACGGTAACATCCAGGCCAGTCTTGTCTACCGTTAGATGCCCACCCAAGATGTGAGAATGGGCCAGGTCTAACACTCTATGTCTGTATGGTCCTGGCACCACCAACTGTTCTATCACTTCCCCTTTTGGGTTAGTGACCCGATAAAGAAGTTCCCCATTGAGTGTGAAATATGGGAACCTAGTGTCAGCCCCCAGCTCTTGAGCAACCCCATTAATTACAGATACATTGTCAAAGGCATGTGTGGCGCCCCTGAGGGTTCGGTCGCCACAGAGGTATTGCATCTCAGCCAGAGGTGTAGTACCTCATTCTCAGGTAAGGAAGGAGTATGGCTCAGGACCCTAACACTACATCCACTACACCACATTTCCGGGGGACAGGGCGAGATTGCTCCTACGTGAGAGCACAGTCCCTGATCCCTGGCTGGAGTGGGGAGGAACCACCTAGAGAGAGGGAACTATGTAGTGGATGGGTGGAGGACGTAGATCCTGGGAGCACTTGTAGAAGGAGGTATAAGAGGGAGGAACCATCTTAGATCAGAGTTCAGTTCAGTTCCAGTCAGACAGACTGAGGTGAAGACAGGAGCAGAGGCTCTGCATGAGCTCTGCTCCACAGGCGGGCCTAGACAGGAGGCCTGAGCCTGAGGAGGAGAGGGAGTGGGAGGCTCCAGGAACAAGGAGAGAAGGGACCCTAGTGGTACGGGCCGTGCAGCAAGCCACCCGTACGCCCGCTGCTACCAGGAGGTAGAGGGGTCAGGCCAGATAGAGGGAACCGGTTCCTCAACTAGCAAGAACTACAAGGTTCAACTAGAAAACCAGAGGCTGCAGTACTTCAAGTACCGCAGGCCACAAGTCCACACCAGTACACTAAGAAGCTAGCCACATAGGACCCAGGGGACGGAACACACGTCGCCCGCCAAGGCCCGAGGATACCAGATAGACTGCATCACACGGACTCTGTGTTCATTACTGACTCCCTGCACTATAACCACCAACATCCACACACGCTGCCCTGAAGCTACACTCTTCCTGTGGGGAGTTACACTACCTTAGCCGCTATACCACCAGCTTCAGAGGACTGTTCCGCAGCGGCGTCTCTATTAACCGCACTCCACAGGTGGCGTAGTCGGACATTAAACACCTTTACATATAAGACTAGCCTTTGGTTTGACCACCTGGGTCACGGACCGGGTCACCGCCACGGTGACTACAACCCCCAGCGTCTACAGGCCCGGCTCCGGGTACCCCACGGCCCAGGGGGCGCGTCACATGCTTCAAAGTAAGATCCCGCAACTGAGCTGGACCAAAGTTCCCCCCAGACACCCCCAAATCAGGAACCTCAGCCTACGGGGTCACCATCTCGTCTTCATCACACGCAAGGACAAACAGGGGGAACTCATCTATCTCTGATTACAACAGTGATGCATCATGGAGTAACCGGCTCCCGGTCGAGACACTTGGCACCCCCGCTTTCCCCCACAAGTCCCATAACAGTCTGAAATCCCGCCCGATTATCACAGGGTGAAGCAGACCCTTGACCACCCCAACCTCATGGGACTCAGCTCCACGGTCAGTGTGTATAGTGACTCTGGCAATAGGATAATCCCGGAGATCAACTGGTGTATGAGTGGCCCTTATGAGAGTCACCAAGCTACCCGAGTCCAGGAATCCTGACACCAGTTCCCCATTAATGGTCATGAGACACGAATGTGGCCTCTCACAGGGCTGATAGTCCATACTGCAGGTGGGGTAGGCATAGTAGGAACAGCAACGTCCCAGGCTGCAGTCCATTTGTTCAGAGGCCAGGGGGCATCGCGCACCTACATGGCCATGACACCTCCAACAAATAATCTCTCCCGCAGGGACTTTGGGCATCAGCTCCTCCTCCCTCATTGGACCCTGGATGCAATGCCAATTTTTGGGCCTCCGCCCCCTGGTGAGTTCCCCAGTATGGAGTGGGCTGCCTTGCCAAGGAACCCTCGACCCCCTGATACCTCTCAACCAGACCCACCAGTTCATCAGTGTCCCGGGGATCACCCTGGGCAACCCAAGCCTGTATTGGCCTTGGCAGGGAATGTACGAACTGGTCCATAACCACTCGCTCTACCATCTACGCAGATGTAGAGAACTCAGGCTGCAACCATTTTTGGACCAGGTGCAGCAAGTCAAACATTTGGGAGCAAGGGGGTTTCTCGCGGTGATACGCCCAGTAGTGGATGCGATGTGCCCTGACATTGTTACCCCCAAGCGTGCCAAAATTTCAGTTTTTAACTTTGCATACTCTTTTATGTCTTGCAAAGCCAAGTCATACTAGGCCTTCTGTGGCTTCCCTGTTAAATATGGCACCAGAACCTCCGTCCACTGCTCCAGAGGTAATCTCTCCCACTCCAGCACCCTTTCAAACACAGTCAGGAACGCCTCAATGTCATCCCCCAGGGTCATCTTTTGTAATGCTCTTCTTACCGTTTTCCTGACGTGTGAATCATCACCTGGGTGGGGCGGTTGCCCTGCCACGGATCTCCCCTGCCAGGAGTTCCATCTGTCTTTGCTGCTGTTGGCTCTGCCGCATCAAGATTTTATTTGTTTCCTGATGCTGCTCTCGTTGCTGCTGTAGCTGCTCCCGGTGCTGCTGCTGCATTTTCTGCTGGCAGTGCAGGTGCTGCTGCTGGTACTGTGCCTGCTGCGCCTGCTGTTGCTGTAGCTGCTGCTGGTGCTGCATTTGCTGTGCCTGCAACAAATGCTTAAGCAGGTCCTCCATTTTGTCCGGCGTCACTTGCTGGCTTATGACCGACTTCACCCAGGACATGCAGCACCTCTTGTAACAGTCGCACGTGTTCGCTGGGAGTTTTGCCGGCACTTCTAACACATCCTGTGGTAAAGCGACAAGCTTGGCTGTATGCAGAGGTAGACACAGGACACTGTCTCTTTAAATTTCGGGTTAGTTTTTTTATGCATCATAAACTACCCTGGCGTCCATAAAGAAAAACACAGCCCATACGGGAAAAGTGGCAAAACAAAATACAAAGTTGCAGCACAGTCCATATATCGGCTGGGGTCCATCCACTCAGGATTAGTCACACACGGGTCAGCCCAACATGTGTAACCTCCTCTCACTAGCAGGTTTCTCCAAACACTGAGGTTAAAGGCTGGCTATTTTAAGCCCAGACCACTCCCTGGATTGGAGATATGGTGATGGCGTTCCGCCCTGCACTTCGCCATCCACTAAAAACATGCCCTTGTAAACCTAGGCTGTTAACCCTCTCTGCACCTAATGTGCAGGAGAAATTTACATGTTTCACTGAACACAAGCTAACAGCCTCAGTGAAACATATCTTCCTTGCGACACACTACCAGTGACTTTGTCATACCCTTTTTACATGTAAAGCGCCATGGAATAAATGGCGCTATAATAATGAATAATAACAATAAGGAACAAAACGTTATGTTAAGGAACAACTCCGTATACAATAAAAAGGGAGGACATTGTGCAAAATAATAAAGGATGACATTGTATATGTTAATAGGGTGACAATATGGCTATCCTTAGTATTGAAGGTGGAGGTATGAGAGCAGGTGACTCCCATGGGTCAGAAGGCAGGAGCTGACCGGTACAGCGGAAGAGCACGGCAGGCAGGCTGACGGGTGGTCCGGGTAGACAGGCTGATTCGGCTGGTAGCCAGACAGGTGCTCCGGGTAGGCAAGATGGGCGGGCACAACAGGTAACAGGCAGGTGCTTCCAGGTAAGCTGGCAAGCGGGAACGGCAGGTAAAGGCAGGTGCTTCCAGGTAAGCAGGCAAGCAGTCACGGCAGGTAACAGGCAGGTGCTTCCAGGTAAGCAGGTGGGCGGACATGGCTGGTGACAGGCAGGTGCTTCCACGTAACAGGCTGGTGGGCACAGCAGGTAACAGGCAGGTGCTTCCAGGTAAGCAGGCAAGCGGGCACGGCAGGTAACAGGCAGGTGCTTCCAGGTAAGCAGGCAAGCAGACATGGCAGGTAACAGGCAGGTGCTTCCAGGTAAGCAGGCGGGTGGACACGGCTAGTGACAGGCAGGTGCTTCCAGGTAAGCAGGCTGGTAGGCACGGCAGGTAACAGGCAGGTGCTTCCAGGTAAGCAGGCCGGCAGAGCCCATAGACAGACTGGCGGACTGGACTGTAGGCAGACTGCCGGGCTGGAAAGTAGTCAGACTGGCAGACTGGACTGAAGAACAGACTGGCGGACAGGACTCACTTGCAGAGGACCTGAGGCCTGAAGCAAAGTAAGTATAACAGAGCAACAACCTTGCATGGGCACCTCCATATTGGAGGAGGTGCCTTTTATAGAGAAAGTCCTCCAGCCATTGGTCGGGGACTTTTTAGGACGGCGCGCGCGGCCCCTTTAAGAGGGAGCGCGCGCGCCCTAAGCACAGTGCCAGGGAAGCTGCGTGCACCAGCAGCAGCAGGAGGGAGGCCAGAAGACGCCGGAGCAGGACCACAGTGGTAGGGTGGACGGCATCTCTGCCTGGCAGGGGGCAGAGACACCGATGCTACACTAGTACAGTGGCATGTAAAAGGTTGGGCACCCTTGCTCAAAATTACTGTTATTGTGAACAGTTAAGCAAGTCGAAGATGAAATGATCTCTAAAAGGCCCAGCGTTACACTTTAAAAATTCCAAAAAGGAAAATGGGCCAATGCAAAAGTTTTAGCACCCTACATGGTTAGTACTTAGAAGCACCCCCTTTTGCTTGTAAACACTTTTTGTGGCCAGCCGCAATCCCAAAGAGTTATTGATACACCCCCATGCTTAGTGGTTGGCAAGATTTTCTTTTCCTGAAACTCTGTGCCCTTTTTTCTCCACACATACCTTTCATCTTTGTGGCAAAATAGTTTTTTCTAACCTCATCGGTTCACAGGACTTGTTTCCAAAATGCATCAGGCTTATTTAGATGTTCTTTTGCATACTTCTGACGCTGAGAACCCAGGAGGGGTTTTCTTCTGATGATTCCTCCATGACGGCCATATTTGTGCAAGTGTCTCTGAACAGTAGAACAATATACCACAATTACAGAGTCTGCTAAATCTTTCTTTTGCAGTCAAGCAAGGGTTCTGATTTGCCTCTCTAGCAATCCTACGAGCAGCTCTCACTGAAATTTTGCTTGTTCTTCAAGACTTCCACTGTTCCTAGTAACTGCCATTTCTTAAATACATTTTGAACTGAGGAAAGGGTAACTTGAAAACGCTTTGCTATCTTCTTATACCCTTCTCCTGCTTTGTGGGCCTCTGCCATATTCATTTTCACAGTGCTAGGCAGCTACTTAGAAGAACCCATGGCTGCTGTTTTTTGGCACAAGGTTAGAGGAGGATGGTTTTTTATAAAGCTGGGAACTTTGCATCACCTAATGATGATAGTGAGCAACCCATAACCCTACCAGGATAATTAAGATCTGAAACCTTGGACAAAGTTATCGAAGCACACAAATCTCCAAGGGTACCCAAACTTTTGCATCTGCCCATTTTCCTTTTTGTAACTTTTAAAATGTAAAAAATGTCAATATTTTTTTCATCCTAAAATACCAAGGAAATGTGTCATCTTTAACGTTAGGCCTGTTAGAGATTATTTCATCTTGAACTTGCTTAACTGTTCACAATAACAGTCATTTTGACCAGGGGTACCCAAACTTTTACACGGCACTGTATGTGCCAGCTCATACTGTATGAGGGCTTGTACGGTATATAAAAGGCTATGTGGGGGCTCATACTGTATCTAGGGACCTATGTGCGGGCTCATACTGTATAATGAGCTATGTGGGGTTCATACTGTATATAGGAATCTGTGATGGCTTATACTGTATCTAGGTAGCTATGTGGGGGCTGATTCTGTATATAGGGGTCTATGTGGGGGCTCATACTGTATCTAGGGGCTATGTGAGTGTAGCACCCCGAGGACTCGGCTGCTACAGGAGTATTGCACCTCGATCCAGAGGTGTGGTATTCCACTCCCGGGTAAGGATGGAGCGTGGAACTGGGCTCAGTTAGCTGCATGCACTACATACACCCCATTTCCGGGGGACAGAACAACGGTACTCCCACCAGATAGTTGTGCAGGTACGACAGCGTCTGTCCCTGGCTGGAGTGGGGGGGGGGAGGAACATCCCAGTGGTGTAGGAGCAGACAGGGGAGGGACTCTGGGCATAGGTAGGAGCCCATTGGTTGCATTGTCACCAGGGCTCGGGTGTCAGAGGGAGTATAAAAGGTGGGCACCATCTAGGAACAGGGTGAGTTCAGTCTGAGGAGAAGCTGAGAGAGAGTTCAGCCAGAGAGGGCTGACAGGGAGCTGTGGCTCCGTCTGGGCCCAGCTCCAGAGCTAGGCCTGAAGCAGAGAGGAGAGAGGAGGAAGAGGCGAAACACAAAGAGAGGCCCAGAGACGCAAGCATAGAGGGAACCCTGAGATCCCACAAGAGAACGAAAACGGGTGAAGGGTTGGCAGAACAGGGTACCAGATCCCAAACTGGTGGAGGCCAATTATCCTCAGCCAGGAACTGGAGTTCGTGGACAAGTTTTGGCGCGACCCCTCGCCACATCCACCAGGAAGGCAAACCACGTATATGGTCAGGGAAGCCGGGAAAGGTTTCACCACCAGAAGGCCCGAGGGAGCCGGACAAAGGTGGATCCCTGGTGGGGACGGCCAGTAGGAAAGAAGAGAGGGGAGCCCTGGACCACGCTCTGGAATTGCTTGGGAGTTGGCCGAGTCCCTGACCTGGTGGACGCAGCATGACTCGGGTGGTCCTTACTGTGCACAAGCGACCTGATAAAGAACCGTGAGTAAAGCTTTTGAAACTGCACTACCAGACTCCGTGTTTCGTCGTCGCACCTGCACCACCAGTACTGGGACATCCGCACCATCACCCCCATCATCAACTCTACAATAGCCGCCCTGAGGCAATACTCCTCCCGTGGGGAGTCGTTCCATTCTCAGCTGCACCAACAACACCAGCCTCGGCGGTCTGCCCTGCAGCGGCGGCCTCATGACAGCAATCCACGGGTGGCGTAGTCGAACATTCTAACATCTACTGCTAAATACTGCCACTCAGTTTGACTCCCTGGGCACGGACTGGGTCACCGCCACGAGACTACTACCCCTATCTGATCCGGCTCCGAGTAAGCCCCCGTGCGCACGATGCCGCACGACTCAGGCCCAGGGGCGCGTCAACTTTTGGCGTAGTCGGCAGGATTTCGTGCCCGTAACCACCGGGTACTGCGTGCCTGAAGAAAAGTTCACATGTACCGTAAGAAGAAGTCTCCCGCCAATTCCAGAGGGTCCCCGCCATCGGACGCCATCTCGGGTCGTTTCCCGCCGTTTGCCCGCAATCTGCAGCCTTTGCCCGCCATCCACGGAGTTTCCCGCCATAAGGAGACGATTCCCGCCATTTAAGACGATTTCCCGCCCTGGCAGAGCGGACGCCATTATGGGCGTGCCAGAGGGTGGCAAAAGACCACCTCCCATCGTGGGCCAGGTCCAAGAATGGCGCCAAAAGCGGAAACCGCCCCCACCAGCAGAGACTGCAATGATAGAAATGTCCATCAGCGTGAGGGGGCTGCCCCTGGAACTGACTGTCACTAAGTTGCCCCGGGACCACCCTCAATGGGGGCGGATAGGGAACAAAACAGAGAGGATGGGTGCGGCCTGGAGGAGTCTGGACAGATCGCACCCGGAGATGGAGGAAGAGTCGAGCAGCACCGACCCTGTGGTCCGGAACCTGTTGCAGGCTGCCACCCCAGAAGGCCTGGTGGAGATCCTGGCACAGCTCCCCAGAGATCGGGAGCGTGCACAGACCGCGCTGGAGGCCTTGGCCCGGAAGATGGCCCGAGTGCAGCAAGAAGCACTGGCCGAGTGGAGAAGGGAGATGGTCCAGCAGGCTGGAACCCGCCAGCAGAGGACGCCACCCGCAACGTGGAGTATGTCTGCCCCTGAGGATGGTGCAGGAGGGACGAAGGCTGGAGACGACGCCGCGGAGGGAGCCGCAGGGATGGAAGCAGGTAATGGGGACGTCATCACCCCGTGCCCAGTAGCCGTAAGCCTGCCCCAGCTCCCCGTCGCAGAGCCCGAAGTCCCACTCACCGTGCCCGTTGCTGCACCGCCACTGCTCCCAACTAGGCCTCAAGCGGCAGGAGCCGCGGCCACGCCCCCTGTTACGCCACGCGCCTCAACCCTGAGCGCGGCAAAGCAGGAAGTACCACCGGCCTGGTCTCAGGGCCGAGTACCCCCGGGCGCCGCCGTCTCCACAGCGCCCTCTACCTCCACAGCGCCACCGGCCTGGTCGCAAGGCCTGGTGAATCCGGGCGCCGCTGCCCCTCCAGCGCCCTCTTCCCCAAAGGTGCCATACCTGGATCCAAAGAGGATGCCTCCGGCCTGGACGCAAGGCCAAGTACCTCCGGGCGCCGCTGCCCCCACAGCGCCCTCGACCTCCACAGTGCTGCCCCTGGGCGAAGATCTCTTCGCACAACATACTAGCCCGGACGGGCTGCCCTTTGTGTGGCCACCGGAGTACATCAACCCCCGACTCCAGAGGGAACGGCCCCTGTGTGAGCCTCTGATCCCGGCTCCGGCGCCCGCCAAAATTGCCCCGCTCCCGTTGGAGGAGGCCCAATTTGCATGGGACCCCACCGGTGAAAACCTCATGGGGTTCACCCAAGAGACCCGGGCGGCCGCAGCCCAGCGTGAGGAGTGCTGCCGTCAACAGCTAGAGGTCTTTGGGAGAGAACGGCGGGAGAGGCGGATCCGCGAGGAACGACTGCAGGTCCAAAGCGCGGAGCAGAAACGCCGGGCCCGACGAAATCCCCGTACGGCCCACAGTCCCCGAGCCACCGGAACCGTAATAAAGTTCCAACTGGAACACGGCTGGGGCTTTATCCGAGACCACCGAACCCCCGGCGACGTCTTTGTCACCCGCAGGGATGTCGAGAGCCACCTGCCGGAGGGACACCGTGGTCGTGACCTCTACCCGGGTGATGTGGTCACCTTCACCCGACATCAGTGTGCTAAAGGACCGTACGCCCTTCACGTACACCGGCTGACTGAGGAGGAGTTGCAGGATGAGGACGACCAAGAGGACCCGGACGGGTCTGAAGACTACCCTCAGGAAGGAGTACGAAGAGGACACCATTATTAGAGTGTGATAAAGAAGGACTGTATATAGTTACCCGTCGGGGTACAAGAACTGTCGTAAAATTGGTGTTTGTGCGAATTGTTACCAGTGTGCCCTTAATCCCTTACCAGGCTGAGGACTGTGAGCAGCCATTTTCCTTATTCCCCACTGGCCGAGGACTGAGAGCGGCCGTACCCCTGTAAATAGTTGCGCTTCTTAAGGCGCCCCATACTGGTTTTATAGAAGAACTGCTTTTCTACTTTTGAACTAGTGACTGTTGCACTTTACCTGGTCACAAGTTGCACGGTGACCAGAGATCAAGAACGTGTTGGTCAAGAATGTTTTATATGACAAAGTTACATATGCTGCTAACAGAGTTTATAGTATTTTATATGAGTGTGAAGAAAGTCTTGTAATATTGTATGATGTTTATACCTGTAACGTTAAAAGAAGAAAAGTACCTCCCATAAAGGGATGATTGAAAGTTAATATGTCTTACATGCGAGTGTACACTTTAAAATTTTTTGTATGTTTTAATTTGCTTTTGCTCTTTTCCAGCCCGAGGACGTGCTGTGGTTTACCAGGGGGGAATGTAGCACCCCGAGGACTCGGCTGCTACAGGGGTATTGCACCTCGATCCAGAGGTGTGGTATTCCACTCCCGGGTAAGGATGGAGCGTGGAACTGGGCTCAGTTAGCTGCATGCACTACATACACCCCATTTCCGGGGGACAGAACAACGGTACTCCCACCAGATAGTTGTGCAGGTACGACAGCGTCTGTCCCTGGCTGGAGTGGGGGGGGGGAGGAACATCCCAGTGGTGTAGGAGCAGACAGGGGAGGGACTCTGGGCATAGGTAGGAGCCCATTGGTTGCATTGTCACCAGGGCTCGGGTGTCAGAGGGAGTATAAAAGGTGGGCACCATCTAGGAACAGGGTGAGTTCAGTCTGAGGAGAAGCTGAGAGAGAGTTCAGCCAGAGAGGGCTGACAGGGAGCTGTGGCTCCGTCTGGGCCCAGCTCCAGAGCTAGGCCTGAAGCAGAGAGGAGAGAGGAGGAAGAGGAGAAACACAAAGAGAGGCCCAGAGACGCAAGCATAGAGGGAACCCTGAGATCCCACAAGAGAACGAAAACGGGTGAAGGGTTGGCAGAACAGGGTACCGGATCCCAAACTGGTGGAGGCCAATTATCCTCAGCCAGGAACCGGAGGTCGAGGACAAGTTTTGGCGCGACCCCTCGCCACATCCACCAGGAAGGCAAACCACGTATAGGGTCAGGGAAGCCGGGAAAGGTTTCACCACCAGAAGGCCCGAGGGAGCCGGACAAAGGTGGATCCCTGGTGGGGACGGCCAGTAGGAAGGAAGAGAGGGGAGCCCTGGACCACGCTCTGGAATTGCTTGGGAGTTGGCCGAGTCCCTGACCTGGTGGACGCAGCATGACTCGGGTGGTCCTTACTGTGCACAAGCGACCTGATAAAGAACCGTGAGTAAAGCTTTTGAAACTGCACTACCAGACTCCGTGTTTCGTCGTCGCACCTGCACCACCAGTACTGGGACATCCGCACCATCACCCCCATCATCAACTCTACAATAGCCGCCCTGAGGCAATACTCCTCCCGTGGGGAGTCGTTCCATTCTCAGCTGCACCAACAACACCAGCCTCGGCGGTCTGCCCTGCAGTGGCGGTCTCATGACAGCAATCCACGGGTGGCGTAGTCGAACATTCTAACATCTACTGCTAAATACTGCCACTCAGTTTGACTCCCTGGGCACGGACCGGGTCACCGCCACGAGACTACTACCCCTATCTGATCCGGCTCCGGGTAAGCCCCCGTGCGCACGATGCCGCACGACTCAGGCCCAGGGGCGCGTCATGAGGACTTAAACTGTATCTAGGTAGCTATGTGGGGGCTGATTATGTATCTAGGGGGCTATGTGGGGGCTCATGCCATATATTGGGGGCTATGTGAGGGCTCATACTGTATATAGGGGCCTGTGTGTGAGCTCATACTGGGTACAGGGCTAGGTGGGGCTTATACTGTAAATAGGGGGCTATGTGAGGGATCATACTGTATATAGGGGGCTATGTGAGGGCTCATATTGTGTATAGGGAATTATGTAGGGTCTCATACTGTATATAGGGGGCTATGTGAGGGCTCATACTGTATCCAGGTAGCTATGTGAGGGCTCAAACTTTATGTAAGGGGCTGTGTGTGGGCTTATACTGTATGTAAGGGGCTGTGTGTGAGCTCAAACTGTATGTACAGGGCTATGTGTGGGCTCATACTCTATATAGGGGGCTGTGTGGGGGCTCATATTGTATATAAAACTTGAAGAATTGAACTGGAATGTGAATTGGTGTAGTAAAAATGCTTTTTTATAAAAAGTAGTTTTTTTTGTCGGCATATTCTGAGAGCTGTAACTTTTATTTTTTGGCAAACAGAGCTGTATGAGGGCTTATTTTTTGAGGGACGAGTTGCAAATTTTTTTGGTACCATTTTGGAACACATAGTAATTTTTTTTTCAGATTTTTCAAACACAGAATGAACAAAAAACATTAATTCAGTTATTGTTTTTATTTTTTTGCGCCGTTTACTGTACAGTAAAAGGGATGAGACCGATTTGTTCATCAGGTCGGTATGATTACAGCTATACCAGAGACCCCATTTTGGAAACTGCACCTTTCGAGAAATTTATCTAGGTGTGTAGTGAGCATTTTTAAACCTCAGGCGAATTGTATAACATTGGCCTGTATAAATGGAAAATTACCATTTTTGACAATGAATTTAGTTAGGGTGCAGTTAGCATATTGACACCACATGTGCATCATAGAATTTTATACCATTGGATGGTGAAGAAAGACTAATTATATTTTTACCACGGAAATGTTGTTTTAGCCCCAAGTTTTTAATTTTTATAAGGGCTAATAGGAAAAAATTGACCTCACAATTTGTTGTGCAATTTCTCTTGAGTGCGCCAAAACCCTACATGCATTCAGAAAATACTCTTCAGGCACAGTAGAAAGTTCAGACGGGAAGGATAACCATATTATACAGCAGATTTTGTTGTTATGCGGGTGCCTTACCACATTTGCAGAGTCCCTGAAGTGTCAGAACAGCAGAATCCCCATAACTGACCCCATTTTATAAACTACGCCTCTCAATGAATTCATCTAAGGGTCCAGGGATCACATTGATACCACTGGTGGGTCACAGAATTTTATACCATTGGGCGGTGAAGAAAAAAACATTACATTTTTACCACAAAAATTTTGTTTTAGCCCCAGATTTTACATATTCATATGGGGAAATTGGTAAAACTGGCACCAAAATGTGTCACACAATTTCTGCTGAACGTGGCAATACCCCATATGTGGCTGTACAGTACTCAGAAGGGAAGGAGGGCTTTTTGACTGTTGCAGAACAAATTTTAGGAGAATAGTTTGCGGGCTTCATATACAGAGCCCCTATGTGCCAGAAGAGTGGAATACCCCCCCTTCAAATGACCACATTTTGGAATTTACACCGCTCTGGGAATTTATCTACAGGTGTAGTGACAATTTTGACTCCATGGGTGTTTTTATACATATATAACCTACAAATATGCCATTGGGCCAGTGAAGTGACAAATATAAAGAAATGGTGGTCATCATCAGCATAAAACACAAAACCTACAAGTAAATCCATACATGTATAAAAATAACAATTTTATTGAATAACAACATAAAATATACCTAAAAAGTGAGTGATAACATGTATGTATTACATTTTCAGGGTTTCGCCGTCACTTTTTCCAGATGCTGCCCCTGGAACAAGCGACTCATTGGGCACTACAAGGTAATACATACTTGCACCATATAATTGATCCATGACAAATGTACAGTGGGTACGGAAAGTATTCAGACCCCTTTAAATTTTTCACTCTTTGTTTCATTGCAGCAATTTGGTAAATTCTAAAAAGTTAATTTTTTTTTCTCATTAACCCCTTTCCTGCGAAGTCAGTAATAGTACATAGCTGTGCCCTGGGACTTATGGACCAGCTACGTACTATTACTCATAATGCGATCGTGCTCGCACACAAGCGGTGCGGGGCGATCGCCGCCGGGTGTCAGCTGATTGTCACGCACCCCTTGCTATGTGCAGGGAGCGGTCTCGCACCACTCCCTGCACATTAACCCCCGCAATGCAGCGTGATCGAAGTCGATCACAGCATTGGGGGGCAAGGGGGTAGGTAAGCACCGGTACTCACCTCCTTTCCGGCCTCCAGCGATGTCTGCGGTGGCTCCTGGATGTTGTCATGACGACCCGATGTCGTCATGACAACATCCGGGTCACCAGGAGGCAGGACCTTACTTTGGTCATGCGCAGTGCAAAACTGGGGGCTGAAAAACTTTTTTTGGGGAAAAATGTGAATATTTTATTTTCACGGCTCCATGTTATAAACTTCTGTGAAGCACCTGGGGGTTCAAGGTACTCACCACACATCTAGATAAGTTCCCTGAGGGGTCTAGTTTCCAAAATGGTTTCACTTATGGGGGGTGTCCACTGTATAGGCACATCAGGGGCTCTCTATACACAACATGGTGTCCACTAATTATTCAAGCAAATTTTACATTCAAAAAGTCAAAATTGCGCTCCTTCCCTTCTGAGCCCTGCCGTGTGCCCAAACAGTGTTTTTTCCCCACGTATTGAGTGCTCAGGGGAAATTGTACAACAAATTTTGGGGTCCATTTTTTCCTGTTACACCTGCAAAAAAAAAATTGGGGTGTAAAGTAACATTTTTGTGAAAAAGTTATATGTTCATTTTTTCTTCCCCATTTCAAAAATTCCTGTGAAGCACCTGAAGGTTTAATAAACTTCTTGAATGTGGTTTTGAGAACCTTGAGGGGTGCAGTTTTTAGAATGGTGTCACTTTTGGGTATTTTCTGTCATAAAGGCCCCTCAAAGTCACTTCAAATGTGATGTGGTTACTAAAAAAATGGTTTTGCAAATTTTGATGTAAAAATAAGAAATCGCTGGTCAACTTTTAACCCTTATAGCTAGCTAATAAAAAAAAATTTTGTTACAAAATTGTGCTGATGTAAACTAGACATGTGGGAAATGTTATTTATTAACTATTTTGTGTGATATACAGTACAGACCAAAAGTTTGGACACACCTTCTCATTTAAAGCTTTTTCTGTATTTTCATGACTATGAAAATTGTACATTCACACCGAAGGCATCAAAACTATGAATTAACACATGTGGAATTATATACTTAACAAAAAAGTGTGAAACAACTGAAAATATGTCTTATATTCTAGGTTCTTCAAAGTAGCCACCTTTTTCTTTGATGACTGATTTGCACGCTCTTGGCATTCTCCTGATGTGCTTCAAGAGGTAGTCATCGGAAATGGTTTTCACTTCACAGGTGTGCCCTGTCAGGTTTAATAAGTGGGATTTCTTGCCTTATAAATGGGGTTGGGACCATCAGTTGTGTTGTGCAGAAGTCAGGTGGATACACAGCTGACAGTCCTACTGAATAGACTGTTAGAATTTGTATTATGGCAGGAAAAAAACAGCTAAGTAAAGAAAAACGAGTGGCCATCATTACTTTAAGAAATGAAGGTCAGTCATTCTGAAAAATTGGGAAAACTTTGAATGTGTCCCCAAGTGCAGTTGCAAAAACCATCAAGCGCTACAAAGAAACTGCCTCACATGAGGACCGCCCAGGAAAGGAAGACCAAGAGTCACCTCTGCTTCTGAGGATAAGTTTATCCGAGTCACCAGCCTCAGAAATCGCAGGATGCTTTGCTGGTGACACTGTTGGGGATTTATTCAAAAGTGAAGGCATACTGAACCAGCATGGCTACCACAGCATCTTGCAGCGGCATGCTATTCCATTCGGTTTGCGTTTAGTTGGACCATCATTTATTTTTCAACAGGACAATGACCCCAAACACACATCCAGGCTATGTAAGGGCTATTTCACCAAGAAGGACAGTGATGGGGTGCTACGCCAGATGACCTGGCCTCCACAGTCACCAGACCTGAATCCAATCAAGATGGTTTGGGGTGAGCTGGAGCAGTGTGAAGGCAAATGGGCCAACAAGTGCTAAGCATCTCTGGGAACTCCTTCAAGATTGCTGGAAGACCATTTCCGGTGACTACCTCTTTGAAGCTCTTCAAGAGAATTCCAAGAGTGTGCAAAGCAGTCATCAAAGCAAAAGGTGGCTACTTTGAAGAACCTAGAATATAACATATATTTTCAGTTGTTTCACACTTTTTTGTTAAGTATATAATTCCACATGTGTTAATTCATAGTTTTGATGCCTTCAGCGTGAATGTACAATTTTCATAGTCATGAAAATACAGAAAAATCTTTAAATGAGGTGTGTCCAAACTTTTGGTCTGTACTGTATGTCTCTGATTTAAGGGCATAAAAATTTAAATTTTTAAAATTGCAAAATGTTCAAAATTTTCGCCAAATTTCCGATTTTTTTTACAAACGCAAGTGATATCAAAGAAATTTTACCAATATTATGAAGTAAAATATGTCACGAAAAAACATTCTCAGAATCAGCGGGATCTGTTGAAGCGTTCCAGAGGCATTACCTCATAAAGTGACAGTGGTCAGATTTGTAAAAATTGGCCCGGTCGTTATTGTGAAAACCACCCTCGGGGATAAAGGGGTTAATGTACACTCTGCACCCCATCTTGACTGAAAAAAACAGAAATGTAGAAATTTTTGCAAATTTATAGAAAAACTGAAATATCACATGGTCATAAGTATTCAGACCCTTTGCTCAGACACTCATATTTAAGTCACATGCTGTCCATTTCCTTGTGATCCTCCTTGAGATGGTTCTACTCCTTCATTGGAGTCCAGCTGTGTTTAATTAAACTGATAGGACCTGTCTATATAAGACCTCACAGCTCACAGTGCATGTCAGACCAAATGAGAATCATGAGCTCAAAGGAACTGCCCAAGGAGCTCAGAGACAGAGTTGTGGCAAGGCACAGATCTGGCCAAGGTTACAAAAGAATTTCTGCAGTACTCAAGGTTCCTAAGAGCACAGTGGCCTCCATAATCCTTAAATGGAAGAAGTTTGGGACCACCAGAAGTCTTCCTAGACCTGGCCTTCCAGCCAAACTGAGCAATCGTGGGAGAAGAGCCTTGGTGAGAGAGGTAAAGAAGAACCCCAAGATCACTGTGGCTGGGCTCCAGAGATGCAGTAGTGAGATGGGAGAAAGTTTCACAAAGTCAGCTATCACTGCAGCTCTCCACCAGTCGGGCCTTTATGGCAGAGTGGTCCGACGTAAGCCTCTCCTCACTGCAAGACATATGAAAGCCTGCATAGAGTTTGCTCAAAACCACATGAAGGACTCCCAGACTTTGAGAAATAAGATTCTCTGGTCTGATGAGACGAAGATAGAACTTTTTGGTGATAATTCTAAGCGGTACGTGTTGAGAAAACCAGGCACTGCTCATCACCTGCCCAGTACAATCCCAACAGTGAAACATGGTGGTGGCAGCATGGGGGTGTTTTTCAGCTGTAGGGACAGGACGACTGGTTGCAATTGAAGGAAACATGAATGAGGCCAAGTATAGAAATATCCTGGATGAAAACCTCTTCCAGAGTGCTCTTGACCTCAGACTTGGCCAACGGTTCACCTTCCAACAAGGCGACAAAGGAGTGGCTTCAGAACAATTCTGTGACCATTCTTGACTGGCCCAGCCAGAGCCCTGACCTAAACCCAATTGAGCATCTTTGGAGAGACCTGAAAATGGCTGTCCACCAACGTTCACCATCCAACCTGACGGAACTGGAGAGGATCTGCAAGGAAGAATGGCAGAGGATCCCCAAATCCAGGTGTGAAAAACTTGTTGCATCATTCCCAAGAAGACTCTTGGCTGTATTAGCTCAAAAGGGCACTTCCACTCAATACTGAGCAAAGGGTCTGAATACTTATGACCATGTGATATTTCAGTTTTTCTTTTTTAATAAATTTGCAAAAATTTCTACATTTCTGGGGTTTTTTTTCAGTCAAGATGGGGTGCAGAGTGTACATTAATGAGAAAAAAAACTAACTTTTTAGAATTTAACAAATGGCTGCCAAGAGTGAAAAACTTAAAGGGGTCTGAATACTTTCCGTACCTACTGTATACAGATGTAACTAAGGTCTATACCACACTGATTACCATACCTTAGAGGTTTTCTAATATTGATCCCTAATTATTAGTACTTTGCACAGTTTATGTATTTGGGATATATACCTTCTCCGCCTCTAGCTCCATTTTTGCTATATACCTATATCTACAATACATTTTGTAACAATGGTACCTTAATCAGTTTCCTCAATAACAACTTAGAGAAAAAATGATCCTACCTCTTTTCTATTGTCTTTGGATGTAAGGTGATTTGCTATACAGGGTGTAAGGTGCTTTGCTATACTTCCTTTGCAATTTTATCTGTACTGTTATCTCCCACTTTTTAATCTTGTATTTATATTTTATGTCTTTATCCAATAAAAATGTTAATTTTATACATGTGTGGTCAAGCTTGTAGGTTTTGTCAATGAGTATTTTCCAGAAACAAACAGCAATGGATGTTGTTGAGTGAAAATTTCAAATCTGCCATTGTAATGCTCAGTACGTTACGTTGTAGTGCCCATTACGTTGTAATACCGAGTACGTTATAGTGCTCATATAGTGTGCTAAGCTTGTGCTTCTGGAGGCATGGACCCCTTAAATTAAGCAGGTTCTCATCACTACAGAAATGCCAAACATGTGGATGCTAAATGTGGTTTAGGCACACTGTGGCTTAGAAGTGTAGAATTCACTGGATTTCTTTTGGGGGACGAGGAACCATTTTGCTTATCCAGAGCCTTTGTACTACTAGTAATGTGGAAGCCCCCTATATTTCCATTGACAGATGAAGGACCTGAGTGGGGACTTGTTTTATTTTTGTGGATTGAGTTGAAGCTTTTATTGGGAACATTTTACATAGCATTTTGGATCACATTCATCCTATGCTCTATGCTGAGCACTTACAGTGGTGGCCAAAAGTATTGGCACCCCTGCAATTCTGTCAGATAATACTCAGTTTCTTCCTGAAAATGATCGCAATCACAAATTCTTTGGTATTATTATCTTCATTTAATTTGCTTGCAAGGAAAAAACACAAAAGAGAATGAAGCAAAAATCAAATCATTGATCATTTCACACAAAACTCCAAAAATGGGCCAGACAAAAGTATTTGCACCACTTGGTTGCACAACCTTTAGCCAAAATAACTGCGAACAACTGCTTCCGGTAACCATCAATGAGTTTCTTACAATGCTCTGCTGGAATTGTAGACCATTCTTCTTTAGCAAACTGCTCCTGGTCCCTGATATTTGAAGGGTGCCTTCTCCAAACTGCCATTTTGAGATCTCTCTACAGGTGTTCTATGGGATTCAGGTCTGGACTCATTGCTGGCCACCTTAGAAGTCTCCAGTGCTTTCTCTCAAACCATTTTATAGTGCTTTTGGAAGTGTGTTTTGGGTCATTGTCCTGCTGGAAGACCCATGACCTCTGAGGGAGACCCAGCTTTCTCACACTGGGCCCTACATTATGCTGCAAAATTTGTTGGTAGTCTTCAGACTTCATAATGCCATGCACACGGTCAAGCAGTCCAGTGCCAGAGGCAGCAAAGCAACCCCAAAACATCAGGGAACCTCCGCCATGTTTGACTGTAGGGACCGTGTTCTTTTCTTTGAATGCCTCTTTTTTTTCCTGTACACTCTATGTTGATACTTTTGCCCAAAAAGCTCTACTTTTGTCTCATCTGACCAGAGAACATTCTTCCAAAACGTTTTAGGCTTTCTCAGGTAAGTTTTGGCAAACTCCAGCCTGGCTTTTTTATGTCTCGGGGTAAGAAGTGGGGTCTTCCTGGGTATCCTACCATACAGTCCCTTTTCATTCAGACGCCGACAGATAGTACGGGTTGACACTGTTGTACCCTCAGACTGCAGGGCAGCTTGAACTTGTTTGGATGTTAGTCGAGGTTCTTTATCCACCATCCGCACAATCTTGCGTTAAAATCTCTCGTCAATTTTTCTTTTCCGTCCACATCTAGGGAGGTTAGCCACAGTGCCATGGGCTTTAAACTTCTTGATGACACTGCGCACGGAAGACACAGGAACATTCAGATCTTTGGAGAAGGATTTGTAGCCTTGAGATTGCTCATGCTTCCTCACAATTTGGTTTCTCAAGTCCTCAGACAGTTTTTTGGTCTTCTTTCTTTTCTCCATGCTCAATGTGGTACACACAAGGACACAGGACAGAGGTTGAGTCAACTTTAATCCATGTTAACTGGCTGCAAGTGTGATTTAGTTATTGCCAACACCTGTTAGGTGCCACAGGTAAGTTACAGGTTCTGTTAATTACACGAATTAGAGAAGCATCACATGATTTTTCAAACAGTGCCAATACTTTTGTCCATCCCCTTTTTTAGCTTTGGTGTGGAAGAAGACAAATTAAATGAAGATAATAATACCAAAGAATTTGTGATTGCAATCATTTTCAGGAAGAAACTGAGTATTATCTGACAGAATTTCAGGGGTGCCAATACTTTTGGCCACCACTGTACATCGGGGTTTCCATCTACAGTAAACCTCCAAATGACATGATTCAGATGAACACCCCATTCACTAATGAGGCAGTTACTAGACTCTGTCTGGCCTTTGTTTAGCGGTGTCCTTTTCAAAGACTGTGGTCGACTATGCACACTTAAAAAGACCAACACCCCTCGATCGTAGGCCAGGTGATGTCCACAGTGTCTCTATCTGCCTCATTACAGGGAATCTTCCACCTTGGGATTTCATCTGAACCACGTATTTTAGAGATTTACACAAAACCCTGTTGTAAGCGCTCAGCGTAGAGTGCAGGATAAATGAGCACCGAGCCTTATTGCGATTTTTCTATATTTCTGTCGACAGAGTCATGTGAGGGTTTTTCTTTCGTGGGACGAGTTGACATTTTTATTGGTTTTATTTTTTTTTACGCAGTTTCTCGTGCAGCATAAGTGATTAGATGACTTTATTTTCGGGTCAGTGCGAATACTGTGATACCAGATTTATGGGGTTTTTTTTGGTTTGGCTACTATCACGCAAAGCCAAATTTTTGGATCGCCATATTTTGAGAGCTATATTTTTTCTATATGTTTGCCGACAGAGTTATGTGAAGGCTTGTGTTTTG
Organism: Phyllobates terribilis; assembly: GCF_046119375.1. Lineage (NCBI taxonomy): Eukaryota > Metazoa > Chordata > Amphibia > Anura > Dendrobatidae > Phyllobates > Phyllobates terribilis. The sequence continues at coordinate 265,480,133 of NW_027362764.1, read as the reverse complement.
CAGGATGAGTTGACATTTTTATTGGTACTATTTTTGGACACATACCATTTTTTGATTGCTTTGCATTCCGATTTTTGGGAGGCAGAATGAACAAAAAACAGCAATTCAAGAATTGTTTTTGGTTGTTTTTTTAAATGCCATTTACCATGTGGTAAAAGTGATAAGGGAGCTTTAGTCTTCGGGTCAGTACGATTACAGCGATACCACATTTATATAATTTTTTTAATGTTTTGGTGGTTTTACACAATAAAGACTATTTTTTAGAATTGTTTTTACATTGCTATATTCTGAGAGCTGTAGGTTTTTTTTCTCAACTGACAAAGCTTTATGTTAGCTTATGTTTTGTACGCTGAAGTCAGTTGCGGGCTTCAGAAGAAGACCCTGTGCGATGGGGGAGAGAAGGGAAGGTGAGTATAATTAATTTTTTTCTATGTATTTAGGTATTAATTAACAGCGGCAGAATGGGGGAAATATACCAGGATGGGGTACATACAGTATATACCAGGATGGGCGATATACAGTTATATGAAAAAGTTTGGGCACCCCTATTAATCTTAAGCTTAATGTTTTATAAAAATTGGTGTTTTTGCAACAGCTATTTCAGTTTGATATGTGTAATAACTGTTGGACACAGTAATGTTTCTGCCTTGAAATGAGGTTTATTGTACTAACAGAAAATGTGCAATCTGCATTCAAACAAAATTTGACAGGTGCATAAGTATGGGCACCTCACCAGAAAAGTGACATTAATATTAGTAGATCCTCCTTTTACAAAAATAACAGCCTCTAGTCATTTCCTGTAGCTTTTAATGATTTCCTGGATCCTGGATGAAGGTATTTTTGACCATCCTCTTTACAAAACAATTCCAGTTCAGTTAAGTTTGATGGTCGCCGAGCATGGACAGCCCTCTTCAAATGATCCCACAGATGTTCAATGATATTCAGGTCTGGGGACTGGGATGGCCATTCCAGAACATTGTAATTGTTCCTCTGCATGAATGCCTGAGTAGATTTGGAGCGGTGTTTTGGATCATTGTCTTGCTGAAAGATCCATCCCCTGCGTAACTTCAACTTTGTCACTGATTCTTGAACATTATTGTCAAGAATCTGCTGATACTGAGTGGAATCCATGCGTCCCTCAACTTTAACAAGATTCCCGGTGCCGGCATTGGCCACACAGCCCCAAAGCATGATGGAACCTCCACCAAATTTTACTGTGGGTAGCAAGTGTTTTTCTTGGAATGCTGTGTTTTTTTGCCGCCATACATAACGCCTTTTTGTATGACCAAACAACTCAATCTTGGTTTCATCAGTCCACAGGACCTTCTTCCAAAAAGAAATTGGCTTCTCCAAATGTGCTTTTGCATACCTCAGCCGACTCTCTTTGTGGCGTGCTTGCAGAAACGGCTTCTTTCGCATCACTCTCCCATACAGCTTCTCCTTGTGCAAAGTGCGTTGTATAGTTGACCGATGCACAGTGACACCATCTGCAGCAAGTTGATGCTGCAGCTCTCTGGAGGTGGTCTGAGGATTGTCCTTGACTGATCTCACCATTCTTCTTCTCTGCCTTTCTGATGTTTTTCTTGGCCTGCCACTTCTGGCCTTAACAAGAACTGTCCCTGTGTTCTTCCATTTCCTTACTATGTTCCTCACAGTGGAAACTGACAGGTTAAATCTCTGAGACAGTTTTTGTATCCTTCCCCTGAACAACTATGTTGAATAATCTTTGTTTTCAGATCATTTGACAGTTGTTTTGAGGAGCCCATGATGCCACTCTTCAGAGGAGATTCAAACAGGAGAACAACTTGCAAGTGGCCACTTTAAGTAGCTTTTCTCATGATTGCATACACCTGGCTATGAAGTTCAAAGCTCAATGAGGTTACAAAACCCAAAAAGTGCTTTAGTAAGTCAGTAAAAAGTAGGTAGGAGTATTTAAAACAAGAAAATGATAAGGGTGCCCATACTTATGCACCTGTCAAATTTTGTTTGAATGCAGATTGCACATTTTCTGTTAGTACAATAAACCTCATTTCAAGGCAGAAACATTACTGTGTCCAACAGTTATTACATATATCAAACTGAAATAGCTGTTGCAAAAACACCAATTTTTATAAAACATTAAGCTTAAGATTAATAGGGGTGCCCAAACTTTTTCATATAACTGTATACCAAGATAGGCCCAGAATGGGGAACATATATACCAGGATGGGGGATATATCTACCAGGATAGGACCCATGATAAGGGACATAAAATCATGGCCGAAAGTGTTTTCCTTGAAATTGTTCCAGAAAATGAAGTATTTCTCCCAGAAAATTATTGCAATTACACATGTTTTGTTATACACATGTTTCATTTCCTTTGTGTGTATTGGAACAACACAAAAACACAGAGGAAAAAAAGGCAAATTGGACACAACTTCACATAGAACCTCAAAAATGGGCCGGACAAAATTGTTGGCACCTTTCCAAAATTATGGGTAACTAACTTTGTTTCAAGCATGTGATGCTTGTTCAAACTCACCTGTGGCAAGAAACAGGTGTTGGCAATATTAAAATCACATCTGAAACCAGATAAAAAGGGGAGAAGTTGACTCGGTGTTTACATTGTGTGTCTGTGTGTGCCACACAAAGCACGGATAGCAGAAAGAGAAGAAGAAAACCTTCTGAGGACTTAAGAACCAAAGTTGTTGAAAAATATCAACAATCTCAAGGTTACAAGTCCATCTCCAGAGATGTTGATGTTCCTTTATTCAGGGTTCGCAACATAATCAAAAAGTTTACAACCCATTGTATTTTCATATCCTATTTGTACGTATAATTCACCTTGTCTGTTTAAGATGACTTTTGTGCTAATGTGAAATGGAAAAACTAATTGCAGACTTGCCAGCTCTCCCAGAAAAAGGATTTTCTGACTCCTGAAAAGTTCCAATTAATCTCCATACACATTCATCTCTTCTTATTCCTGCATTTCCTTCTGCCCACCCTCTCGGCCAGCAGCACCAGTAGCATTGTCTGCAGAAGCATCTAAGAGCAGGAAAATGTAACTTCTGATGTAACACCATAAACACTGAGCATTCTGTGAATTTTTTTTACTCGACAGATGTTTATTTTGCATACTATGCAGCCTTTACCTTTCCACCACCTTTTTGGTTTAACAGGCATATAAAGGGATCATTCCACGTGAAGTCTCCATTGTGTGAATTTAAAGTCAAAGATGAAACAGAAGGACTGAAATGGGATCAATAAAAAAGCGGAAACTGCACATAGTTGATTCAACAGACCAATAACAGTATCCAATCTTATCTCAATAACAAGCAATTCCATTCCGGGCAAAGATCAGACCGCGATGTTTCCTAGAGAGACCCGTGCAACTTCTCATTTACTTTACTAGGACAAAAACAAGATATAAAAGCAAGAACACATCTACAAGATAAGAATAGGGAAGCAATTACATGATTTATTTATATTCTGCACAGAAAACTGCTCAAATATTGTGAGCTTCTAAAGAAAATGGGAACTATATATTCTAAAACAAGGCAACACAAAAATTAAATAGCACATCATCTGACGTTTTTATAACAATGTGTTCAAGTCACCTGACTGCTGCACCCAGTCACAGGCTGCAGTGGTCCTGTGGGAGGTGAACGGTTGAATCCAGGTGGTTACAGCAGGTGTGTATCATTGATTCAGTGACTTTGGATTCAGGGAGTTTAGAAGGGAATGACTTGTACTAATTCAATGTTTGTATTTACTTATTTATATTTCTGTTTTGTGCCTTCCCCATTAGTAAAATAGATTCCATTATTGACAATCCAGTGTACATCTTGTGGCATGTAAGCAATTCTTGACCAGACGTGTGAGGGTGCATGCTGCTGTGCGAGATGTGGGCATGTTGTACATCTGGAAGTCCAGGTACTGAATGTAAGTGAACAGCTGGCAACACTGAGATACACTGATAATATGGAAAATAGTTTGTTGCTCACTGAGTAGGTGCTCGCTGGAGTATATGAGGAGGAGGCATGCAGCTGCCAAGAGTGTCAGGGAGTCTATATGTAAATGTATAGATATATATATATACAAAGCTCTGGCAAAAATTAAGAGACCACTGCAAAATTTTCATTTTGTCTGATTTTTATCTTTATAGGTGTATTTATGAGTAAAATCTACATTGCTGTTTTAGTCTATAAACTACTGACATGTCTCCGAAATTCAAAGCTAAAAATTTTGTATTTATTAGCAGCAAATGAGAAATCGTCAAAATAATAAAAAAGAAGCAGTGCTTTCAGACCTCAAATAATGCAAAGAAAACAAGTTGTTATTCATTTAGAAACAACAATACTCATGTTGTAACTCAGGAAGAGTTCAGAAATCAATATTTGGTAGAATAACCATGATTTTTAATCACAGCTTTCATGTGTCTTGGCATGCTTTCCACCAGTCTTTCACACTGCTTTTGGGTGACCTTATGCCAATCCTGCCACAAACTTTTAGTCTGTACAGTATATATATATATATGATACCTAGAAGAGCACAGGATTTCAAGAACAGCTATTCGCTTCAGCAATTAAAGAGTAAAATAGATATAATGATTGAACTCATATGTCCCATCAACTCTACTGTTTGGTCATCTGATAAATTAGAACTACCCGCACATTCAGCTTCTGCCTCAGAATTCTCTCTGAGGATAACACGCCACACATCTCCAGCCAACTCCAGAGAGCTCAGACCATTCAACCTTCTGAGCAAGTCGATTGCTTTACATGTCCTAATATGACTAGATCAGTAACCAATCTTCTCAGTATATGTCCAGTCTTGCTGTCATGATCTAGCAGTGCTCACAGCTTCTCGAATAAAACTAGAGTGGACATAAACCTTATTACTACCCAATACTCCCACATGGGAATAAACACTTCCACCCAGGGGTGGATTAAGAGTAGTAAGGGCCCCGGGCAGTTTAGAAGGCGCGGCCACCCCCCCCCCCCCCCACACACACACACACACACACCTGATGTATCACATGTCACATGATCCCCTGTGATAGATCATGTGATAGTTCACGTGAAATTAATTTGGCACAATATTAATATATTACTCATAATCATTCTTTTTAGGCTGTGTGCCCACTATGCGTTTTTTAAGCGTTTCTGCAGTGGCAATTCCGCTGCAGAAACGCTTAAAAAATGCATGGTAGAAGGCCTGCCATGTTCCCCAATGATAATCTGCATGTGCTGTGCGCATGCTGCGGAAATTTCCGCTGCGGATTATCATTGTGGAAAAATCCGCAGCACTATCAATTATTTTGCGGAAGCGCTGTGTTTTCGCCGCCATTTAATTGCATTGAATCACTTGGAATCCGCATCACTACATGTGCACATGAGGATATCATGCGGTTCAATGTGCGGATGGTACCCGGGTCTGGAGAAGAGGAGACTCTCTTCCAGACCGGCGTACCATAGTACCTTTAAAAAAAAGAATAAAATAAAAGATAAATATTATACTTACCTTCTGATGGCCTCCGGTGTCTTTATCCGATGTGTCCTGGCTTGCCGGCAGCTCGCGATAGACTAAAGGACCTGTGATGACTTCATTTAGTCATGTGATGGGTCACGGGACTGCTGACGTCGGCAGGCCATCAGAAGGTGAGTATATATTTCTTTTTCATTTTTTACCACTCTTTTACGGTTATACTATATAGATCCATGCTGGTTGCATGGATTTATATAGTGTGACCAAGTTGTCAAGCACTTTCCAAGTGATGCTAAAATCGCTTGGAAAGCGCTTGACAACCCGCATGCGGAAATGCATGTGAAGAACGTTTCACTTCCGCTTGTCCCTGGCAGGAAAAACGCATGTAAATTCCGCATGCGTTTTTTCTGCCAGGGAGATGCAGAAATGCTCAAAAAAAATCCGGAGCATTTCTGCATCGTGGGCACATAGCCTTACATTAATTGTATGACTTAATATTGAGCACACGTAGCCCTCTATACACAGCAGGAGGCCACACGTAGCCATCTATACACAGCAGGAGGCCACACGGCGCCATCTATACACAGCGGGAGGCCGCACGTAGCCATCTATACACAGCAGGAGGTCGAAAGTAGCCATCTATACACAGCGGGAGGCCGCACATAGCCATCTATACACAGCGGGTGGCCGCACGGTGCCATCTATACACAGCAGAAGGCCGCACATAGCCATCTATACACAGTGGGAGGCTGAACGTAACCATCTATACACAGCGGGAGGCCACACATAGCCATCTATACACAGCAGGAGGCCGCACGTAGCCATCTATACACAGCAAGAGGCCGCACGTAGCCATCTATACACAGCAGGAGGCCGCACAGCGCCATCTATACACAGCGGGAGGCCGCACGTAGTCTTCTATACACAGCGGGAGACCACACGTAGCCATCTATACAAAGCGGGAGCCCGCACGTAGTCTTCTTTACACAGCAGGAGGCCGCACAGTGCCATCTATACACAGCGGGAGGCCGCACGGTGCCATCTATACACAGCGGGAGGCCACAGGGTGCCATCTATACACAGCAGGAGGCCAACGGTGCCATCTATACACAGCAAGATGCCGCACATAGCCATCTATACACAGCGGGAGGCCACACGTAGCCATCTATACACAGCGGGAAGCCGCACGTAGCCATCTATACACATCAGGAGGCCGCACGTAGCCCTCTATACACAGCAGGAGGCCGCACGGTGTCATCTATACACAGCAGGAGGCCGCACGGCACCATCTATACACAGCGGGAGGCCGCACGTAGTCTTCTATACACAGCGGGAGGCCGCATGTTGCCATCTATACTCAGCGGGAGGCCGCACGATGCTATCTATACATAGCAGGAGGCCGCACGGTGCCATCTATACACAGCGGGAGGTCAACGGTGCCATCTATACACAGCAAGATACCGCACGGTGCCATCTATACACAGCGGGAGGCCGCACGTAGCCATCTATACACAGCGGGAGGCCGCAAGTAGCCATCTATACACAGCAGGAGGCCGCACGTAGCCATCTATACACAGCAGGAGGCCACACGGCGATATCTATACACAGCAGGAGGCCACACGTAGCCATCTGTACATAGCAGGAGGCCGCACGGTGCCATCTATACACTGCAGGGGGTCGCACGGTGCCATCTATACACAGCAGGGGGCCCCACGGTGCCATCTATACGGAGCAGGAGGCTGCACGGTGCCATCTATACACATCAGGACGCCGCACGGTGCCATCTATACACAGCAGGAGGCCACACGTAGCCATCTGTACATAGCAGGAGGCCGCACGGTGCCATCTATACACTGCAGGGGGTCGCACGGTGCCATCTATACACAGCAGGGGGCCCCACGGTGCCATCTTTACAGAGCAGGAGGCCACACGGTGCCATCTATACACATCAGGAGGCCGCACGGTGCCATCTATACACATCAGGAGGCCGCACGGTGCCATCTATACACAGCGGGAGGCCAACGGTGCCATCTATACACAGCAAGATGCCACACATAGCCATCTATACACAGCGGGAGGCCACACGTAGCCATCTATACACAGCGGGAAGCCGCACGTAGCCATCTATACACAGCAGGAGGCCGCACGTAGCCATCTATACACAGCAGGAGGCCACAAGGCGACATCTATACACAGCAGGAGGCCGCACATAGCCATCTATACACAGCGGGAGGCTGAACGTAACCATCTATACACAGCGGGAGGCCACACATAGCCATCTATACACAGCAGGAGGCCGCACGTAGCCATCTATACACAGCGGGAGGCCACACGTAGCCATCTATACACAGCAGGAGGCCGCACAGCGCCATCTATACACAGCGGGAGGCCACACGTAGTCTTCTATACACAGCGGGAGACCACATGTAGCCATCTATACAAAGCGGGAGCCCGCACGTAGTCTTCTATACACAGCGGGAGGCCGCACAGTGCCATCTATACACAGCGGGAGGCCGCACGGTGCCATCTATACACAGCGGGAGGCCAACGGTGCCATCTATACACAGCAAGATGCCGCACATAGCCATCTATACACAGCGGGAGGCCACACGTAGCCATCTATACACAGCGGGAAGCCGCACGTAGCCATCTATACACATCAGGAGGCCGCACGTAGCCATCTATACACAGCAGGAGGCCGCACGGTGTCATCTATACACAGCAGGAGGCCGCACGGCACCATCTATACACAGCGGGAGGCCGCACGTAGTCTTCCATACACAGCGGGAGGTCGCATGTTGCCATCTATACTCAGCGGGAGGCCGCACGATGCTATCCATACATAGCAGGAGGCCGCACGGTGCCATCTATACACAGCGGGAGGCCGCAAGTAGCCATCTATACACAGCAGGAGGCCGCACGTAGCCATCTATACACAGCACGAGGCCACATGGCGATATCTATACACAGCAGGAGGCCACACGTAGCCATCTGTACATAGCAGGAGGCCGCACGGTGCCATCTATACACTGCAGGGGGTCGCGCGGTGCCATCTATACACAGCAGGGGGCCCCACGGTGCCATCCATACGGAGCAGGAGGCCGCACGGTGCCATCTATACACATCAGGATGCCGCACGGTGCCATCTATACACAGCAGGAGGCCACACGTAGCCATCTGTACATAGCACGAGGCCGCACGGTGCCATCTATACACTGCAGGGGGTCGCACGGTGCCATCTATACACAGCAGGGGGCCCCACGGTGCCATCTTTACAGAGCAGGAGGCCGCACGGTGCCATCTATACACATCAGGAGGCCGCACGGTGCCATCTATACACAGCAGGAGGCCGCACGGTGCCATCTATACACAGCAGGAGGCCGCACGGTGCCATCTATACACAGCAGGAGGCCGCACGGTTCCATCTATACACAGCGGAGGCCACAGGGTGCCATCTATACACAGCGGGAGGCCAACGGTGCCATCTATACACAGCAAGATGCCACACATAGCCATCTATACACAGCGGGAAGCCGCACGTAGCCGTCTATACACAGCAGGAGGCCGCACGTAGCCATCTATACACAGCAGGAGGCCGCACGGTGCCATCTATACACAGCGGGAGGCCGCATGTAGTCTTCTATACATAGCGGGAGGCCGCACGGTGCCATCTGTGCACAGCAGGAGGCCGCACGGTGCCATCTGTACACATCCGGGGGTCGCACGGTGCCATCTATACACAGCAGGAGGCCCCACGGTGCCATCTATACAGAGCAGGAGGCCGCATGGTACCATCTATACACATCAGGAGGCCGCATGGTGCCATCTATACACAGCAGGAGGCCGCACGGTGCCATTTATACACAGCAGGAGGCCGCACGGTGCCATCTATACACAGCAGGAGGCCGCACGGTGCCATCTATACACAGCAGGAGGCCGCACGGTTCCATCTATACACAGCAGGAGGCCGCACGGTGCCATCTATACACAGCAGGAGGCCACACGGTGCCATCTATACACAGCAGGGGGCCGCACGGTGCCATCTATATACAGCAGGATGCAGCACGGTGCCATCTATACACAGCGTGAAGCCACACACAGTCTTCTATACACAGCAGGAGGTCGCATGTAGCCATCTATACACAGCGGGATGCCACACGTAGCCATCTATACACAGCGGGAGGCCACACGTAGCCATCTATACACAGCGGGAGGCCACACGTAGCCATCTATACACATCGAGAGGTCGCACATAGCCATCTATACACAGCTGGAGGCCTCACGTAGCCATCTATACACAGCAGGAGCCCGCGAGTAATAATAATAATAATAATAATAATTTTTATTTATATAGCGCCAACATATTCCGCAGCACTTTACAATTAAGTGGGGACATGTACAGACAATAGATTCAATACAAGGTGAGACAGTTTAAACAGTTACATCAGGAGTGAGGTCCCTGCTCGCAAGCTTACAATCTACGAGGAAAAGGGGGGACACAATAGGTGAAAAGTGCTTGTTCTTTCAGGTCTGGCAATTATAGTAAATAGGGATTTTCATATATAGCTGCATGATCCGGTCATCAGCCAGTATGTTTAAGTGCAATAATAAAGTATCGAGTGCAGTTATCGTGTGCATGGAGGGTGTAGAGACAGATAAACTGTAGGGAGCAGATTCTGAAGCCATCTATAAACATCAGGAGGCCGCGCGTAGCCATCTATACACAGAGGGAGGCGTAGCCATCTATAAACATCAGGAGGACGTGCGTAGCCATCTATACACAGCGGGAGACCGCATGTAGCCATCTATACACAGCAGGAGGCCGCACGTAGCCATCTATACACAGCAGGAGGCCGCACGTAGCCATCTATACACAGCGGGAGGCCGCACGTAGCCATGTATACACAGCGGTAGGCCACACGGCGCCCCCCAGATACAGTGGGAGGCCGCACGGCGCCATCTATACACAGCAGGAGGCCACACGTAGCCATCTATACACAGCACGAGGCCGCACTGCGCCATCTATACACAGCGGGAGACCGCACAGCACCATCTATACACAGCGGGAGGCTGCATGGCGCCCCCCCAGAGACAGTGGGAGGCTGCACCCAGTCACGCACACACACAAACATATACAGACATATACATACACGCATAAACACATTTGAAACACAAAAATACATATAAACAGACATCACACAATGATATCTGCACACACACACTCACTCAATCACACACACACTCTCACACGCACACTGACACACACACACACTCACACACACACTCACACTCACACACACTTACACACACACACTCACATACACACACCATCCCCCAGCTAGGCTCCAGTCATCCAGCTTCTCTCCGGTGCAGCAGAACAGGCCGGGCGCGCACTGTGATGTCACACTAGCAGACACGGCCGCGCACAGGACCATGTCTCCTAGCTGTGACGCGGCCGGGCCAGCAAACAGGGAAGTTAACAGGTGCAGTGCTGGCCCAGCCAAAGAAGAAGCAGCGGCTGTGCGCCGCTGCTGGGGGAGCGGTCCGGGGGCCCCCCCGCCACTGTCTGCCGGTATGTGCCGCGGTGCCGCACATATTATAATGAGGGCAATCTGGCCATGAACCCCCCGGAGCCCCGGAAACCCGGGCGGTAGCCCAGATTGCCCTCATTATAATCCGCATAGGCAGGCACATATACATATAGTGGTGTTAAAAAGTGTTTGCCCCCTTCCTGATTTCTTATTCTTTTGCATGCTCGTCACACTTAAATGTTTCAGATCACAAAACAAATTGAAATATTTGACAAAGATAACACAAGTAAACACAAAACATAAATTAACTGTGGTTTATCACATCTTTTGGAAGATGAGTTCAATTTCCCTAGCCACACACAGGCCTGATTACTGCCACACCTGTTCTCAATCAAGAAATCACTTAAATAAGACCTGCCTGACAAAGTGAAGTAGACCAAAAGATCCTCAAAAGCTTGATATCATGATGCGATCCAAAGAAATTCAGGAACAAATAAGAAACAAACTAATTGAGATCTATTAGTCTGGAAAAGGTTATAAAGCCATTTCTAAAGCTTTGGGATTCCAGCGAACCACAGTGAGCGCCATTATACACACCTGAGTGTCAGGGCTGGCTATTTAAAGCCTAGGCACTCCCTGGATTGGAGATAGGGTGGATGATGTGCCACCCAGCACTTCGTCATCCACTAAAAACATCCCGTGTAAACGGGGTCCTATTAACTCTCTCTGCACCTAATGTGCAGGAGAAACTTCCATGTTTTCACATCACTGAGGCTAAGAGTCTCAGTGAAACATATCTCCCTTCCAACACACTACCAGTAACTTTGTCATAACAGGCACATATACTATATATACACACTGGCACATACAAACATATACACTATATATACACAGACACATATACTTTATATACACACCGGCACATGGGTAAGAATGTTCAAGAGCTGGAGAATGAAACTAGGCTAACAGCTAGACACAATACTCAAGCAATGAGTGAGAGATCCATGCGACTTTAAGTAGGCCCAAACAGGAAACAAGATGAATTCCATAGATTCAGAATCCACCATCTTGGTAAAGGGCAATTGCAGAACACAACAGCAGCCTCCTGTGGTAAACAGTGAAAATGCAGCACAATATTAAAGTGAACAATAGCGGCCACTAGTGGTCAAACTGTGGAAGGGCAATAGAAAACCTGACACATACACACATATACTGTATACATCACACATATATCATACATATCATGCACATATATACAGGCACATATACTATTTATACACACAGCCATATATACACAGGCACATATCCTATATATACACACAGGCAGATATACATATACACAGGCACACATACTATATACAGTATACACACATACACATATACACAGGCACATATACTACTGTATATATACACACAGGCACATGCACACATATTCTGTAAATCAGGGAGGGGAACCTCAGGACCGTGGACTGTTTACAGCCAACGATGACCTTTTCTCGGGCTTCCGGCAAATTCCTGGCAACCGCAGTGCTCAGGCCAGCAGCTACATTTCTATTTCGGGCCCTTTAATTTCTTTATACTCTGTGAGTCCATAGCTTCTGCTAAAATCAAGTTGCATTGGTCCTGCAGGTCTATTGCCATCCTGTCAACATTAGCTAGATGGTCGTTAAATAAAAGCTGAAAATACTTTAAAGAGCTTGGCGGCCTCTTCTTTCTAGCAATTAGTGGAAGTCTTCGCTCATTGGCCCCCACAAATGCAGATTTCTGATATCTATGTATGAGCACTTTTTACAGGTAGGAAACCGCAGGTCAAATCAAGTGAGCTTGCTCTAAACTGTAATTTTCATATGTCAATTTGATTGTCACATGGTATTTTAAAGGTTACTTTTTGTTATTTAGGATGCCTAATAGAAAATGTTAAGTATTCAATTTACTGAGTAAAAATAGCCAACCTAAAGAACAGAGCAATTTTCTGAAAAATCTGGAAATAAATAACTTGAAGAAGCATGAATCTTAGCATGCATATTGTAGAACTTGTGATTAGTCTCACTAATGGTTCATTAACTGCATAAACACAGCAATATCTTGTCCAATTTCCATTACTTTAAAAGGCTTCTGTGTCAAACCTCGGTAAGATTAAATAGATATAGTACTGTTTCAAATTTCTAATTTCAAATGAAGGACACAGAAGAATGATCAGGAATCTTATCAACATTTTCAGATATGGGAATAGAATGCAAATAAACATGAAAACGTTTATAACGTAAGCATTTTAATCTAATCAACAAAATCTGTCACAGCTAAACATTACATGCTTGAGGAATAGGGATCTTTGTTACTAGAACAATAAGAAATGTTGAAGAGAAGAAAGAGACAAAGCAAATGAAGAATTTACACTGCAATACATTATCAGATTAATATTATCCCACTTAAAGGGATTGTCCGGGCAAAATAACATTTTTACCCGAAGAGGGCATATGTAAAAAATAATAAACTCAGTAATTGTTACCTACTGACACCCACCTGGCTATAGGGCAGGTGGCTCCATGGTCTGCATGGAAACAGGATTCAGTGTCATCAATCCAGCACCCGCTGGGCCTGTAATTTTCTGCAGCAATGATCAAGCTTCACATCATCGAATGTTTTGTAATGATGTACTACTCAAAGTCACCTGACTGCTGCAGGCCATCACAGGCTGCAGTGGTCAAGTTGCTGATTGGAGCTGTGACATCACCACTTCCTATCTCTACGCAGACCATGGAGTGACCTGTACTTGAACTAGGTGGGTGCCAGTAGCCAAGTATGACTGAGTATATTTTCTTTTACATATATCGTACCCCAGTCAAATGTTTATTTTCCCAGACAACCCCTTTAAGGATCCAAACACATTTTATTTTTGGTGCTCTTGTTCTTTTTCGCTCCTTATAAGAGCTATAAAGTTTTTATTTTTCCATCAACATAAGTGTGTGGGGCTTGTTTTTTGCAGCATGACAAGATGTAGTTTTGAATTGCACCATTCATTTTACCATGCAATATACTGAAAAATGGGAAGAAATGCCAAGTGAGATTAAAGGGTGAAAAATACGCAATTCTGCCATTGTTTTTTTTTTATTTGTATGGCATACATTGATTCTTTATTTCATTACAAATACGGCCATATGAACGTTATTATTTTTGTGGCTTAAAACTTTTAAGTTTGTAAAATAATGAAAAAAAAATTTTGTGGTAAATTTCACACAAAAAGATGAATTATTTTTGAAATTTTTATTAAATAAATATGTTTTACATTAATAACACCCAAATATCAGACAAAATTTGATGGATTTTACAAAGCCTGTTGACTGTGTTCCTTATAACTGTACCTGATGTTTATGTACTACCCACAAAACAAAATTATATCTAAAATGGTTACATTTACAGGCAGGGACATACATAGAAATCATAGTATAATGGCCCTAAAGCCCCTAATACAAGTCCCCACAGACTCTTATGCCCCTGCAGCTCCCCCTACACAAAGTATGATTGCCTCCGCAGCCTACCCATACACAGTGTGATGGTCCCCATTGCCCTTTACACAGTATATGATACCCCCACAGTCCCATATACACAATATAATGGCCCTCTTGACAGAAGGATGACTCCACAGTCCCTACACACAGTATGATTCCCCCACAGCCTTCCCCCATACTGTATGATGGCCCCACAGCTCTCTACACAGTATAACTTTCCCATAGTCCTGCAACATAGTTTGATGGCTTCTCTGCCCCTAACACATGACCGGACAGCCTATTAAGCACCAGGAGTTCTACACACAGTATGATTGCCAACACAGCCCTCCCCCCACAGTATAATGCCACCACAGTCTCCAAAACACAGTATGATGGCTCCACGGCCCCTCATACAGTATTATACCTCTGCAGTTTCCCCCTGCGAACAGTATGATGTTTCCCACAGCCCAACCACAATATGATACCCCCACAGTCTCCCCACAGTATTATGCTCTTACAGTCCCACCAACACAATATGATGGCTCCCACAGCCCCCCATACAGTATGATGCCCCTGACGTTTCCTCCACAGCCCGACCACAATAAGATGCATTTACAGTCCCCCACTTTCCCTATATTATGCCCTTACAGTCCCTCAAAACAGTATGATGGCTCCCACATAGTATGAGTCCCCTCCCACCCACACACAGTATGATCGCCCTTCAGTCACCAACACAGTATGATGCCCTTGCAGCTCTTTCCAACACACAGCATGATGCAAACACAGCTCTCCCACAGTATGATGCAGTATGATGCCCCCACACAGTATGATACCCCAACAGTCATACCCCCACACAGTATCATGGTCCTATACAGTATCATGGCCCTCACAACCCCCACTACATACTATGATGCCTTGTTCTCTGACCCCTTCATATGCATTATGCAGCCCAGCAGCCCCGTGCAAGTACTGAATGATAAAATAAACAAAATAAAAACTGCTTATTAATCCCCATTCCCCTTGATGCACTGCTGAACTCTGTGATGCTTCTGGACTGATGCTCCATGCAAGAGAAGCAATATAGAGATATCATGCACCTTATGCACTGAGATTTCAGAGTGAATGGTGGAACAGGGGGCTGAAAGCTCACTTTTCCACTACAGAATCAAGCTGTAATTGAAATTGTGATGCCGTGGGGACCGAGGTGCAGTGCTGTTCAGATCTTTAAAGTTCAGACATTATAGCAGTCCTAACTTGTCTTAAGAATCTCTTAATAGTTTGACCTTAGGTTTTGTGCAGCTTGTAAACTCAAGCAATTATATCTGAATTGTCAGTAAATCATGTCTGCTGAAATGCAAAGTTCTTATGATTACTATATGTTGCCCTAAATATCTTGTTACATGATTGATTGATGCAAACAGAATCAGACATGGCAGCAGGAAATAAATGAGCTGTAATTTCTTAATACATTGCACAACAATGTATTTTTGGCACTGAGTACATTCCAAAATATAAGAGGAACAAAAGTATTTTTTTTTGCATTGTAATCTTACTGTACATTGTAATCTAAACTACAAATTGAGCACAAGTAAGAGGTATTTTCCCACAACTGGAGTTATTTTATGTTGAAAAAAAGCAAGTTTTTACAAAGTGATATGATTTAAAGAGGATGTCTGGTAATTTACCATTGATGGCTTATCCTTAGGATAGGTCATCAGTGTCTGATAAGTGGGGATGTAACACCCGGCACCTCCACTGATCAGCTGTTCCCGGTGTCGGTGGAGGCCGGAACTGCTCAATTGCGGAGCTGCACAACACTGCTCCGTTGACAACATAATGGCCGCGGCCGGGTACTGCACATCCATACCCTATTGATTTGAATAGGTGGCGGGTGTGCAGTACCTGGCAGGGGACCTACATATAGTCGACAGAGCTGTGCAGCTCCACAACTGAGTAGTTATGGCTGCCACCAACACCGGGGACAGCTGATCGGCAGGGATGCCGGGTGTCGCACACCCACTGATCAGACATTGATGACCTATCCTAAGTATGGGCCATCAATGTTAAAGTCCCAGAAAACCACTGTAAGCCCCCCATCCATGTTAGATAGGCTGGTATCTAACTTGGTGGTCTCTTGTGTACACAGGAGACATCTCTGATGGCTGAAAGGAGGGGCCACAGCGCCACAGCTTCTATAACTGCCGCCAGACTTCTGCTGTCACCGTTGCCCTGCAGTTTTTACCCCCGCCACAACACAGGTTCTGTCCCCAACGGTTCTTTCACTGAAATGAGATGTCTTTAGGGGATGGTGATAGAAACTGGGTGAGCAACATTAGCACCACCACTCAGCTTCTGTCTCTGCCCTTAAACGAATCGTCATTAGGTGGCGATGATTGAATGTGAGTGACAGCAGCACTGCTGAACAGCTGTCTTTGTATGATGTACCCAAAGTAGGCAAGTTGTAGCTTGGTGATCCTTGCTTCGAGTGACATGTCTGGCTTGATTTGTTCCAAAATTGATTTGTTTGTTCTTCTTGCCATCCGTGGTATTGATAACATCCTTTTCCCACAACACTTTTCAGAAGTGTTGATTCTTCTTCTGTCTTGTTTCTTTATCCTCCAGGTTTTGCATCCATTTGTTACTACAGAAAAAAACAGACTATGTACGAATCGTGTCTTCATTGCAAGTGAAGTGTTCTTCAATTTGAAGACTTTGTCTAGTTACTTCATTGTTGATTTGCCCATAGCTATTCTGTTGAATTCTGGTGTCCTAACTGCATCTTGAGTGATCATTGATCCGAGTAGGTTGAAGTCCTTTACAACTTCCAGTTTGTTGCAGTCCATCTCAAATGTGTCCCAGTTGTACCTGGTTACCAGGCAGTTGTCATTATATTCTTTGTATTGAGTAGTAGTCCCATGTTCAAGTTTTCCCATGTGCTGCGGAATATGTTGGCCCTATATAAATAAAAAAAATATATTATTAATAATTATTAACATCTTGACACTCCGTAATAATTCCATCTACGCTTGTTGCTAACAACGTTGTATTGTCTGCATATTTAAGATGGTTGGTGATTCGCCCAGCAATTTTAATTCCTTCTTCTTTTTCGGCTAGTCCACCCTTCCTGAAAATAGCCCTTGCTGTTGTATTGTTATACATAGTACAAGGGATCCCTATGGGGACTACAAAATAAAGTGATAAGTTAAATAAATGATTTTAAAAATATTATAAAATAAAAAAATTGTAAATTGGAATCTACCTCTCTTTTCCCCCATTAAAAATAAGCAAAAAATATATATCTAGTATTACCACATTCATCAATTAATTGACTAACCTGATTGCTTAATACCGCAACAAGAAAAAAAAGCTGAAATGCTAGAATTGTGGTTTTTGTTGCTGCAACTTTGCAAAAAATATGCAATAACAAACAATCAACACGTTATCTGCTCCAAAATGGTATCAATAAAAACATTCGCTCATCATGCAAAAAACAAGCCTTTACACAATTGGAGAACTGCATTTTTTTGCAATTTCACCACACTTGCTATTTTTTCCCAGTTTTCCAGTACATTATAGCGTAAAATGAAAGGTGTCATTCATAACTACAACTCATCCAGCAAAAAAACAAGTCTTCATGAAGCTATGTTGATGGAAAAATAAAAAAATTATGGTTCTTGGGAGAAGGGGAGGAAAAAAATGAAAGCGCAAAAACAAAAACCGTCATGATAGGAATAACTCAGCACAACTAATACAATAAGTGGTTTCTCCAAATACAACACAAAAGGTTAATTTTAAATGACTACTGAAGTCGCAGAATTAATTAACATCTCCATGGAGTCCAGGAGTCTTTAATACTTAGTAGTGCCTTTTTGGCCATTGAAAACATGATATATACCGAGAAACCAGCTTCTGGTAACTTTTCTGATGCATCTTAGTCCATTCCTCATTGGCACCAGCCTCCAGTGCACTAATATTCTTGGGTTTACATGCTGCAAAGCCCACCAAAAAAATTCTATAGGGTTCAAGTCAGGCAACTGTGATGACCACTTTAGAATCTTCCAGGACAGCTTCAGAAATCAAGCCTTGGTGGATCTAAAGATATGCATGCAATCATTGTCCTGTTGGAAGGTCCAGAGACACACATGCTTCACCTTCTTCACAGAAGGCATTACGTTTTCTCCTGTGATTTCCTGGAAATTGTTTCAGTCCATGTAGCCTTCCGCATGCTGCAGGTCACTGGTGCCAGAGAAGTTAAGTAGCCCAAGTGCATCACCTACCCACCGGCATGCTTCACTGTAGGCATGATGATTGTTTCAGTGAAAAAATAAGCAAATGAAAGACATGTCACCTATTCAGGAAACTTTAGCTCAATCCACGGCATGGACAGCTCTACCTAGTAGGCTTGAGCAACAAAGAAAATATATCTGTGGTCCAGCCCTTATGAATAAAAACATGTTTACCATTTTATTTCAACAGCAGATAAATCCAGAAAATATGAGAACTATGGCACCATATCTATTGCTAGCATGACATGAAAAAAAACTTGAGAGGGATTGTGATATCGGTTTTCATCTGTTTATTCCATTAAATTAGCAGAGCTAAAATAAGACACTTTTGTGCACAAGTTGAACAATAGATTAGATTTCAGATACCCCAATATTAGGACAATCTGTTACTGCCCTGTGGGATGTCGTATCTTGCACTGGATCGACATTGTATATAATGAATTTTACTAGGTAGAACTGTGCCCTTATTTATTTTTTTTTACAATGTATGTGACTAGATTGAAGTAAAAAAGTAAATAGGAACATTTAGAGGCTTTGGAATAGTACAATTTGTACTTTTCCCTTCCAAAAGTTCTGTCCCTATTGAGTTCTGTCAAGCGTTATTTATTTGTTTGCCTCATAGTCCTTTATGCTTCATGTTAATTGGCATTGCACATAAACATAATATATTTCCTTGCCAGTGTTATAATCCTGATAAATGATTGCCAATAAAGCAGCCTCATGCACTAAACAATGTGCATTTAAATTTAACGGAACTGCCACACGCTTGTAAATATTTGAAAAACAGTTTCTAATGCAGCCTTGTTAATTGGAATCTAATTAACTGAGCAATGAATTTGCTCATAATAGAATTCACTTAATAATAAATCAGTACTCAAACATTAGGCAACATCCTTTTGTCTTTCTTCAGTAATTGGAAATAGCCACACAATAATAGAAAGAATAGAATAATACAATTATACGGAAAGGGGATTGAACAAGATGCTATGTTTCCCTATGTTCAAAGGGCAAAATGTTTCTTCTTCATTTGTCCTACCAGCACCTGTCACTACAACATGAGAAAGCTGGAGTGGAGTACAAGTTGTGGATAGGGCACACAGACTGAAGGCTCGATTCATTATTACTCACCAGTCATAATAATGGCCATGCAGGCCTAAGATGGGCTTAACTCCCTATGAGGCTCATGCCACTTATTGAGTTAGTAACATCTTATCAATGGTGTGTGTCTCCATGCGCCTCAACAGAAATTTTACTCCAATCAAGTACTGGAGTACATTTCTGGCGTAAGTTACAACACTAAAGTAACATAACTTTTGAAGAATTGGTTGGTCGGTCTTTGCCACGCCATGTCCCGCCCATGTTCTGCCCAATTTAGTGCATATTGCTGGGACTGGTGTGAAAATGCCAAGGTCACAATATGTTTGTGCAACTTCAGGTTGCAAAAAGATTTGTGACTTTTCAAAGTGTTTAAAAATAAACACTGATGAATTTGGGCCTGTATATTGTTGTTAAACTGAACTTTTTTCTGATTAAGTGAGGAACATCATATTACAAACAATGAACTCCGCCTGGTGCTGCTTGAATCCTTTTTGTAATCCATTAAGTAATGATTCTGCCCACTATATGAATTACATTTCAGATACATGAAATTACAAAACACAGTTGTGAACTAATCCTAAAGATGGGTTGACTTATACTTGTCAAAGCTTCATCGTCTCCATCCGATGTTTAACTAAAATGCAAGATTTAGACTAATAGGGGAATTTATCTCATTGTTTGCAATGGCGTAATTTGCACCGATCTGGCACATCAGTTGTTATGGTGGACAGCTGTAGGGGCTGGTCCAGAGGCCAGATCACAACGTTTCGTATATGGTGGGAATCGGCACCAGACTAGTGAGTAATTGGGGACAAAGCCTTATAGCAATTGATGCATTTTTGCATCAGTTGTGATCCAGCTAAGTTGCATCAGGCTCCAAAAAAAGGGAGCCTGATGCAAAAGATATTTGTGAACCCAACCTAAGAAGGCAAAGATCTAAGGTCATCTAATGCTATATCCAAATTTTGACAAGTCTGAGTTTCATAGAACATTTTTTTAACTCATAACATGAAAGTACGGTTAATTACTTTTCATTTCAAAATCTTCAGTTTTACTCAAATTACTTGATGCAAAAATGAATATACAATCAAAAACTACTAGATCTAGTATTTTGTTTGACCTCCACGATTTTTAAGGACAGCACCAAATCTTCTAGGCATGGAATGAACAAGTTATTGATATATTGTAACATCTATCTTTTTCTATTCTTCAAGAATGACCTCTTTTAGAGCCTTGATGCTGGATGGAGAGTGATGCTCAACTTGTCTCTTCAGAATTCCCCATAGGTGTTCGATTGAGTTCAGATCAGGAGACATACATGGAAACTTAACCACTTACAACCTGCTCATTTTCAGAAATGCCTTAGATGTGTGTTTTAGAAAAAAAGAAGAAATTGATGAGGGAAAGCACTAGTACCCAAATAATAAAACAAAAAGAACCTAAATAATAAAGAATAGAAAACCTAATTAGATAATCAAATGAACAAAATACACATTAAAACCAATTAAAAAAGCAAAAACAAAAATTGTTAATGCTAGGACTCAGGATCTCCACAACATAAATTATATGCAGAGATCCAAGCTTACTCACTATGGACAAATGTAATAATGTAGACGGCAATGTAAAAGACAGCCAAATAAAAAAAGAATAGAGAACTAAAAATAGTGATAATATCCAGATGAGAAAATACAAGTGAGTAACAAGAGTATATCACTTACAGCTGTAATACAGCAAAAGGATCACAGATATACTCATAAAATAGATTCAGATAAGCAACAGAAATACCAGATCAAATGTAGGCATATGACCTTTTAATGCTACCCTGATATATATAAACCCCACACGTTACACCAGCAACCTGCAGCTTCTTCAAGGGAAGACTTGAAATACTTATAAAAATCACAAAACCACAAAACAGGATTAATAAGTCAGTATTCAGGTACAACTAATAATAACATTTACCTGTAAGAATACATGTAGACAATTTCAGGTTAGTAATGGAGGAGTAGATGCAGTTATGTCATAGGCTATCCTAGGTTGCGATGTACATGTCAATGTGGATCACACAACGGAGAGTGAAACAGTCACAACACCAGAAATTACATCAGTAAAAAGAGACAAATGAAATAAAGATGTACCGCTGTCCTAGAATGCCTATCGGTGTAAACCGCTCTATGAGGAAAACACACGGCATCACGGGAAGTAGCATAACAAGATTATAGGCCAAGACGTCCTCATACAGTACACTCGTGGCGTGCGTGTATACCACACTACCATCTTGCAGGAAGATCATTCAGCATAGCCGGAAATGATGGAGGGAAAGAGAGCATTAATAGATGATAAGATACGGCGTGCGTGGTACAGTGGAATGCATTGCCATATGTGGTCATACTGTACGTTAAGGGGTAAACAAGATAAAAGATATAGTATATTCATAAGGAAATATGAAGTGTAAGAGTAACAAGGGAAGTGATAAGGTGATGTCAATAGGGGGGGATTGAATAACTATATTAGGTGTAAAAGTGTAAGTACAATCAATATCATTATGCACAGTAGAGACTACACTCTCCTTAATCCAGATAGGGACTTATAAAGCGACATCATGCAAGCAAAGTATATACATTAAAAATAACATCGAAATAGCAATGATGGTAAAAATTCTGTATGTAACATATACAAATGTGGCAACCATATATGGCTACCAGTTTCCAGTAGCTGTGCATTCAATATTGGTGAGATGGAAAAACTCCAAGGGCTGCTATATTGTGTTGATATACATTTAAAACAGTGCAGGTAAGAAGAGAAGGCTTCATATCCAATGGGAATGAGAGTAATCCAGGAAATGCATCAAAAAATGTATACAAGACAATAAGAAAATAAGTATAAAAGTGTTCTAAAAAATTTAAGTGTTAGTTGTATGTGCAAATATGAAAAATAAATAAAGTGTAGGTGAAATAAGAAAAATGTGCACATATACTGTAGGTGCAAATTGAGAATGCCAATAAATATAGACTGAGTGAATGTGAAGGGTAACATAAAACTGTGGGAAAATAAGTATTTGATACCCTGCCGATTTTGCAAGTTTTCCCACCTACAAAGAATTGAGAGGTCTGTAATTTTTATCATGGGTACACTTCACCTGTGAGAGACAGAATCTAAAACAAAGTCCAGAAAATCAAATTGTATGATTTTTGCATAATTAATTAGCATTTTATTGCATTAAATAAGTATTGGATACAATAGAAAAACTGATGGTACAGAAACCTTTGTTTGCAATTACAGAGGTCAGATGTTTCCTGTAGTTCTTGACCAAGTTTGCACACAATGCAGCATGGATTTTGGCTCACTCCTCCACATAGATCTTCTCCAGATCTTTCAAGTTTCGGGGCTGTCTCTGGGCAACATTGAGTTTCAGCTCCCTCCAAAGATTTTCTATTGGGTTCAGGTTCAGGTCTGGAGACTGGCTAGGCCACTCCTGGGCCTTGAATTGCTTCCTACGGAGCCACTCCTTAGTTGCCTTGGCTGTGTGTTTCGGGTCATTGTCATGCTGGAAGACCCAGCCATGACCAATCTTCAATGCTCTTACTGAGGGAGGGAGGTTGTTGACCAAAATTTTGCGATACATGACCCCACCCGTCCTCCCTTCAATATTGTGGAGTTGTCCTGTTCCCTTTGCAGAAAAGCACCCACAAAGTATGATATTTTCTCCACCATGCTTCACTGTTGGGACGGTGTTCTTGGGGTTGTACTTATCCTTCTTCTTCATTGAAGCACGGTGAGTGGAGTTAATAACAAAAAGTTCTATTTTGGTCTCATCTGACCACATGACCTTCTCCCATGCCTCCTCTGAATCATCCAGATGGTCATTGGTGAACTTCAAACAGGCCTGGACACGTGCTGGTGTCAGCAAATGGACCTTGCGTGCCCTGCGAGATTTTAATCCATGATGGCGTAGTGTGTTACTAATGTAATGTTTGAGACTGTGATCCCAGCTCTCTTCAGGTCATTGAACAGGTCCTCCCTTGTGGTTCTGGGTTGATTCCTGACCTTTCTCAGAATCATCCTTATTTCTTACTCCATGAGGCAAGATCTTGCATGAAGCCCCAGACCAAAGAAGATTGTGTATCTTCCATTTTCTAATAATTGCACCAACAGTTGTTGCCTTCTCAACATGTTGCTGGCCTATTGTACTGTAGCACATCCCATTCTTGTGCAGGTCTACAATTTTTCCCTGGTGTCCTTAGACAGCTCTTTCGTCTTGGCCATGGTGGAGAGGTTGGCGTGTGATTGATTGAGCGTGTTTCTTAATACAAGAAATGAGTGCAGAGTGGGAGGGCTCTAATAGGTCCGTGACAGCCAGAATTCTTGCTGGTTAGTAGGTGATAAAATACTCATTTCATGCAATAAAAATACAATTTCATTATTTAAAAATCAAACAATGTGATTTTCTGTTTTTTATTTTTAGATTCTGTCTCTCACAGTTGAAGTGTACTTACGATAAAATTACAGACCTCTCCATTCTTTGTAGTTGGGAAAACTTGCAAAAGCGGAAGTGTATCAAATACTTATTTTCCCCACTGTATAAGGTCATAGCTGATTGAGAGTCTGTAGATCAACCCAGACAGCTGTCAGTAAGTGTGAGTGTGTACATGTGCATATGGAACATAATTGTTTAAACTCATTTATAATGTTTGTATAGCTGTCAGTGTAAGCCAGAGGGGCTCTCATCCATTGAAGTAAGATATGGATATTGTGGGATGGGGTGTACAGTCACCCAGAGCTGATTGAGGGCTTCTTGCCCCACCACCCATATCCCCCCCTTACTGAATGAGGGCCCCCACACTCACACTCAGATATAGACACATTATACATGAGTATAAGTGCTCACACACATTGTACACAATAAACGTTTTTATGCAATAAATATATACACTTCACAAACAAAAAACTTACTTTACCATTGAGTTGCTGAGTGCAGGAAAAAAGGCTTCGCTCATTATAGCTGCAGCTGAGAGGCCCGCTCCCATTTTCTGCCCTTACAACAAGAAAGACAGAAGTTTGTGTGTAATAAATGTGGTAGGTCGACTCACTCAGCTTCTTAAAGAGGTAGACAAAGGAACTGTTTATATTTAAAGTCCGGCTGGTTTATTGCAATCCTCATAAACCACGTCATCAGAAAACTCAAATACAGCCCTTGTCCGGCACAAGGTAAAACATAAAGTAACAAGTCCATACAATAGTGATGGTTAGCCCACCTGGATTAGAGTCCTGCTCCCATGTCCTTTAGCAAACAAATTCAATCCAGGAGACCTGCAACCTCCATATGTCCAACAGCCTGTGAGAAACAAACAACTCTCAATTTACCCAGTGAATCCCACCCAGGGCTGCTCACAGTCAAACTCTCATGGCCGATTAACCCCTCTCAGCACTTTTTGTGCTGGAGGATTTTCCTATATGTCCTAAAGCATTACTTCAAGTTTATCTCCCAACCACTAGGTGTCTAACAGCCACCTTACAGAGGGAAGGAAGGAGGTGTGAAGGTGGCATGGGGAGTTTTATTAAGGTAGCAACACAGAACTTAATGTAAACGCCAGTATTAAAAAAATCACCGAAAAATAAATTGTCTAGTGTACACTATTTTACCTTTATTTCACCAATTATACAATAATTAAAATAGTTTTTTATTGATATGCCTTAAAAATGGAAACCCCATAACAAGAAAAAATATACATACAAAATACTTTGAAGGAAGTTAGGACGAGGGAACAAAAATTACCCTAGTTAGAATAACTAACAGTCAGATAGACCCTAGTTTTTCACCTATCGGTCACTACCTGTCAGCTGAGGTTGGCACCCTCTTGAAGTGCAAATGGCGCCCCCTGCTCCTCGATGGCTCACCCCACTGACCCTAGTACGCCCCAAGTATAGGGACAAATAAGTGGGCATATATATCTCTTATCAGTAGTGTACCCAATAGAACAGTAGTAAGTCTCAGAAGGGATTCGCCACTTTTAATCCAGCTATTTTATTAGGGTATTGCCAGATCAGCCTAGAGTGAATAGAGTGACGCACAATTAGAGATGAGCGGTGTTCGACTCGAACTGTTCGCCAATCTCAAATTCGAGCTGTTTTGGGCGGTGCTCGAGCCATTCGGCGAACTCGAACAATTTGAAAAAAATTCGGCTGTTCGAGGTTATGTTCGATAACTATTCGTGCACCAAAATCATAACTGGATTTTTTCTCAGTAATGCTGAAAATTAATGCTAATACGCAGTTTGAGTGTACAGCGGGGCGGGGGGAGGGGCAGGGGATGGATCTCTGCTGAAATAATGAAGATGTCCATTTTTTTTTCTCTTTCCCGCATTTACAGTGGGGAGGTGCAATCTGTCAGCCTATCAGCAGCGCACACACGGAGCGAACTGCTTTTTTTCACACAAGCAAGGGCATGTGTCATTGGCAGTGTATGTCACATGTCCTTGCCCTATAAGACCCAGCCATTTTCCCCGTCGCCACCATTTTCTCACTGCTGCAGCTGCGTGTTAGACTGCACCGCTGTTGCTGCGTGCGCCATACTTTGTTAATTTAAAGCCAATTGTCGCACAAATCTACAGATAGCTTGGGAGTAGGGAATAGTTGTGATTGCAGTCCTTTTAAGGACTAGGTTACAGCATTTCCTACGACTTTTATCAGGCAGGTCTGTGCTCTTAAATAGATAGGTTGGGAGTAAAGACTAATTGTAATTGCAATTCTTTTGAGGGCTAGGTTACATCAGTTCCTATCACTTTTTGCCAGGCAGGTCTGTGCCAGTGCTGTGCAAGTTTTTTTCACAGCATTTGGCTAAATCTAGCAAAGCAAATCCTTTTTGGCCTCTTGCAGTGTGTGTTAGTCAGTGGAGTAGCCTATCTGTGCTGCAAGCTACACCACCTGTGTACAGAAAACAATTTTTTTTACTGCACCTAGTGAAGTAAAACCTTTTGGGCATAGCATCATTCTATTAGTCCATCTATACTAACCTCCACCAGGTTGCAAATTCAATATAATTTTTATCTGCATCCAGCTCTGAAAAAATATTTCGGCTTGTAGCAGTGTGTGGGACTTGTTCTATTAGTCCATCTATACTAACCTCCACCAGGTTGCAAATTCAATACAATTTTTTTCTGCATCTAGCTCTGAAAAAATATTTCGGCTTGTAGCAGTGTGTGGGACTTGTTCTATTAGTCCATCTATACTAACCTCCACCAGGTTGCAAATTCAATATAATTTTTTTCTGCATCTAGCTCTGAAAAAATATTTTGGCTTGTAGCAGTGTGTGGGACTTGTTCTATTAGTCCATCTATACTAACCTCCACCAGGTTGCAAATTCAATATAATTTTTTTCTGCATCTACCTCTGAAAAAATATTTCGGCTTGTAGCAGTGTGTGGGACTTGTTCTATTAGTCCATCTATACTAACCTCCACCAGGTTGCAAATTCAATATAATTTTTTCTGCATCTAGCTCTGAAAAAATATTTCAGCTTCTAGCAGTGTGTGGGACTTGTTCTATTAGTCCATCTATACTGACCTCCATCAGGTTGCAAATTCAATATAATTTTTTCTGCATCTAGCTCTGAAAAAATATTTCAGCTTGTAGCAGTGTGTGGGACTTGTTCTATTAGTCCATCTATACTAACCAACATCAGGTTGCAATTTCAATATAATTTTTTTCTGCATCTAGCTCTGAAAAAATATTACAGGTTGTAGCAGTGTGTGGGACTTGTTCTATTAGTCCAGCTATACTGACCTCCATCAGGTTACAAATTCAATATAATTTTTTTCTGCATCTAGCTCTGAAAAAATATTTCGGCTTCTAGCAG
This sequence comes from Phyllobates terribilis, assembly GCF_046119375.1. Lineage (NCBI taxonomy): Eukaryota > Metazoa > Chordata > Amphibia > Anura > Dendrobatidae > Phyllobates > Phyllobates terribilis. Next base: position 265,452,410 of record NW_027362764.1, on the reverse strand, counting down.
TGTGTGGGACTTGTTCTATTAGTCCATCTATACTGACCTCCATCAGGTTGCAAATTCAATATAATTTTTATCTACATCTAGCTCTGAAAAAATATTTCAGCTTCTAGCAGTGTGTGGGACTTGTTCTATTAGTCCATCTATACTAACCTCCATTGGGTTGCAAATTCAATATAATTTTTATCTGCATCTAACCCAGCCAATACTTTTGGCCTAATACCACAGTTTGGCCACTCAGCTCTGCTCGGTTCCCATCCATTGTTTTTTTGTGCAAACAACTCCAGAGTTGTGAATTAGTTAACCACCAAAATGAGTGGAAAAAGGCCTGCTGCTGGTGGAAAGGGGAATAGGCATGTTGGGAAGGGGAAAAAAGGTTGTGTCCGTGGGGTAGGTGTTAAAGCAACAGTAACATCTGCAGAAGAAAGACCATCTTCCAGCCAAACTAAAATGTGTACTTCTTTTAGCGGACAATGTGATAAGATCCCTTTCTTACAGCGATGCCAATCGCTACAAACTCCAGATGAGGCACAAAAACAGTAGGTGCTTTAACGGATATCAAGTACTCCTTTAAGTGGGCTCTCCTCCACCTCAACTTCAACATCACAAATACTCCAGTCCTCAGAGGTGTCACCCCAATCGCACTTGCTTCCTCCCAGCTCCCAAGTCTCCAGCTGCCCGTCTGAGTATGGGGTAGAACAGATGGTTGAGTCTGCAGAGCTGTTTACTCATACTATAGCCTGAGGTCGGCTCCAGAGATTCTGTGAATCCAGACGAGGAAATGATCTGCACTGATGCCCAGAATCTTTATGAGTCGGATCCAGGACCAGACGCAGAAGGTTCTGACCATAATGTAGACCCTCGTTCCCAAACTGTAACTCCTGTTGGTGGAGACAATGAGGAAGACGATGATGAGACTCAAATACCTGATTAGAGCGACAACTTTAGTTTTTGTCAGGGCAGGAACAGGTTGGCTCTGAGGACGACGGGTGTGATAACACACAGGGTGATGATGATGAGGTTGGAGATCCCACTTACTGTCAACCCACAGTCAGCCAAGAGATGAGGTCAGCAGAGGAGGTGGAGGAGGATGCTAGTGACGACGAGGTCAGGTTGCGCCTTCCTGGACAGAGACGTAGTACTGGAAGCATGTCAACAACTTTATCCTCAAACACAACTCTGCCTCTGACCACAAGTCGTGGTGGCTCTTCAGGTCGCATGGGTGCTAAGCCTTGCATAGCCTCGGCATTTTTTCAGATCGATAAAGATTACCCAACTCGTGTTATCTGTAACATTTGTCAGCAAAAGCTAAGTAGAGGCCAAAAAATACATAGTTTGAGTACTTCATGCATGAACCGGTACATGGACATGAAGCATAAGTTGCAGTGGGAAGCTCACTGTGCTACAATGCGGCCTAGTTGGCCGGGCCAACCACCGTCTGCCACATCTTGTGCATCCGCGGCCTCTTCATCCTCTGTGACTGGGGGGACAGCAGTCACACCTGTTTTGGGACGCAGACCTGCCACCTCTTTACCCGCAACAGCCAGCGTGATTGGCAGGTCATCATTTTCTTTGGAGGTGGTAACACCAGCTGGTGTTGAGCGCTGTCCGGCATCGATAGCACCACCTTTGGATCAAGGCAACCTAACATGTCCGCCTGCATTTTCCTCACAGACCGGCAGTTTGCCGGGGACACCCTTCTCAACCCTGTCTAAGCACAACAGCCAGCCCTCGGTCCCTCAGATGTGGACAAGTAAAAGACCATTTCCTCCTAGCCATGAGAAAGCTAAGAGGTTGAATTTCACCATCTGCAAGCTACAGAAATGCTGCCTTTCCGCCTGGTGGACACAGAGGATTTTCGAGACCTTATGTCCGTCGCAGTGCCCCATTACCAGATGCCCAGTCGGCACTACTTCTCAAAGAAAGGTGTGCCTGCGCTCCACCAGCATGTCGCACACAACATCACCGCTTCTTTGAGAAACTCTGTGTGTGACAGGGTGCATTTCACCACAGACACTTGGACGAGTAGGCATGGACAGGGGCGTTACATGTCGCTGACTGGGCACTGGGTAACTATGGTGACAGCAGGACAAGGGGCTGCTGTCCAAGTCTTGCCATCCCCACGAGTTGTGCGTCAATCCTCTTTATCTCAAAGTTCCTCCACTGCTTCTGCCTCCTCAACCTCCTCTCGGTCCTCCACCTGCACCCAAAGCCTGTCTGGTCATGCCACAAGCTTTCTAACTGCGCAGAAGGGATCCTGCACACCTCCTTACTATGCTGGCAGCAGGGCTCAACGTCATCAGGCGGTTTTTACTTTGAAATGTCTGGGAAATGTGAGTCACACAGCTGAGGAGTTGTGGTCAGCTCTGGAGAACCAGTTTCATGAATGGTTGTCTCCACTGGACCAGAAACCAGGGAAGGCCGTGTGTGAAAATGCTGCAATCCTGGGAGCGGCCCTTCGCCGGGGCAATGTCACAAACGTGCCTTGTATGGCTCACGTGTTGAACCTGGTTGTCCAGCAATTTTTAGCCCACTATCCTGGACTAGATGGCCTTCTGCAGAGGGCACGGTCGCTGTGTGCTCACTTCCGCCGTTCGCATCCCGCAGCTCAGCGACTTACATCTCTACAGAAGTCGTTGGGCCTGCCACTTCACTGGCTAAAATGCGATGTGCCTACCCGGTGGAATTCAACTCTGCACATGTTGCAGCGACTGTGGCAGCACCGACAAGCCCTGGTGCAATACGTTCTGACGTATAGCCTGGGCCAACGAGATCCAGAGGAGGGGCAAATCACGCTGGAGGAGTGGTCTCAGATCAGGGACCTATGCACCCTTCTGCACAGTTTTGAAATGGCGACGAAGATGTTTAGCGCTGACGATGCCATTATCAGCATGACTATTCCGGTGATTTACATGCTGGAGCACATGTTAAACAGAATTCGGAGTCAGGTGGTGGCACAAGAGGAGGTGGAGGAAGTAGCTGAGGAGGAGTTGTATGCGGAAGGGCTAACATCTGCAAGGTCCAGACGGTCGGCAGCACCAAGGCGGCAGGCATGTGAGGGTGGGGGAGATGGTTTTACCAGGGCGCATGGTAGCAGCCAAACTAGTGAGGAAGGTGCAGGAGCCCAGGAAGAAGTGGAGGACGAACTGATGGAAGACTCATCAGATGAGGGAGACCTTGATCACATTTCTGCTGTGCGAGGTTGGGGGGAGAGGACAGAGGAAGGAAGCATGATTGTTACCTCGCCACCAACACAACAGGGACTTGGTGCTCCTGGATGCGCAACACACATGAGTGCCTTCTTGCTGCACTACCTGCAACATGACCCTCGAATTGTGAGAATTAGAAATAATCCTGACTACTGGGTTGCCACACTGTTAGATCCCCGGTACAAAAGTAAATTTGCAGAAATTATTCCTGCCATAGAAAGGGATGCACGCATGCAGGAGTATCAGCAGAGACTGTTACAGAATCTTACATGTGCTTTTCCACAAAACACCAGTGGTGCATGTAGTGAATCTCACAGTTCCAACTTGCCAACCGTGGGACCGTCGAGTGTTCAGCACTCAAACCGTAACAGAAACACAGTATCTGCTGGTAACATCAATTTTGCGGAATCATTTCACCACTTTTTTAGCCCATCCTTTGCAAGGCCACAGGAGACAAGAAGTCTGACACATAGTCAACGCCTAGAGACGATGGTACAGGAGTATCTCCAAGTAAACATTGAAGCCGTGACTGTGTCACTGGACCCTTGCTCTTTTTGGGCTTCCGATCTGGATAAATGGCCGGAGCTCGCCACTTACGCCTTGGAGATCTTGTCATGCCCCGCAGCCAGGGTTCTGTCTGAACGTGTGTTCAGCGCTGCTGGTGGTGTGCTGACAGATAAGCGCACGTGGCTCTCCACTGATAATGTAGACAGACTCACGTTCATAAAGATGAACAAATCATGGATCCGAAATGACTTTTCTACCCCTGTGTCATCTGGGGAGAGTAAAAGCTTGATGATTTGTCAAAATCACCTCACCAACCGTTTTAAGCTTTCAAATTACTAATCATGTTTATCTGTATCTTGGCTGGAAAATAATTTGGTCTTTGTAGCAGTGTGCAGTACTGATTCTATTAGGCCATCTATACTAAGCTCCACCAGATTTAAAATTACTAATCATGTTTATCTGTATCTTGGCTGGAAAATAATTTGGGCTTTGTAGCAGTGTGCAGTACTGATTCTATTAGGCCATCTATACTAAGCTCCACCAGCTTTCAAATTAATAATAATTTTTAGCTGCATCTAGCCCGGAAAATAATTTTGGGTCTCCTAGATGTGCAAGACATATGAGTGCCTTCTTGCTGCACTACCTGCAACATGACCCTCAGATTGTCAGAATTCGAAGTAATCCTGACTACTGGGTTGCCACACTCTTAGATCCCCCACACTCTTCGATCAACCTTTTCATTTTAATAAAGAACAAAAAAATGGTCATTTTAGAAATTATAAGCGTTAGCAGGTTATTAGAAACTGAAATCAAACAGTTTTCAACTCAAAACTTTATTCTAGGTGATGTTACATTTGCACATAGGACCCCTTGTTCGAAAGGAGCTTCTGAACTGTCTCGTCCATTGAATTTGTCAGGTTTTGGATGGTTTCTGCTTCAATTGTTTTGCATGAGGACAGAATACCCTCCCAGAGCTGTTGCTTAGATGTGAACTGCCTCCCGCCATCATAGACACTCCTTTTGATGATGCTCCAGAGGTTCTGAATGGGGTTGAGGTCAGGGGAGCATGGGGGTCACACCATAAGTTTGTCCCCTTTTATGTCCATATCAGCCAGAGATGCAGATGTGTTATGTGCAGCATGAGACGGTGCATTATCATGCATGAAAATGATCTTGCTGCGGAATACACGGTTCTTCTTCTTGAACCATGGCAAGAAGTGCTGTTTGAGAAGCTCCACATACATTATGGAGTTCATCTTTACCCCTTCAGGGATCCTAAAGGGGCCGACAATCTCTCTCCCCATGATTCCAGCCCAAAACATTACTCCACCTCCTCCTTGTTGGCGCTGTAGCCGTGTTTGCGTGGGGTGTCCATCAACCAGCCATCCTCCACTCCATCCATCTGGACCATCGAGCGTTGCACGGCACTCATCGGTGAACAAAACAGTTTTGAAGTCAATCTTCATGTATTGTTTGGCCCACTGGAGCCGTTTCTGCTTGTGTGCAGTGGATAGAGGAGGTCGACAGGATGGCTTACGCACAGCTGCAAACCTCTGAAGGACCCTGCATCTTGTTGTTCGGGGGATGTTGGAGGCACCAGCAGCTTCAAAAACTTGTCTGCTGCTATGACAAGGCTTTTTTGCCGCTGCTCTTTTAACCTGACGTAATTGCCTGTAGGAAAGAGTCCTCAATTTTACCTTATCAGCACGCACACGTGTGTACTGTGAATCAGATACATACTTCTTGATTGTGCGATGATCAGGATGAAGTCTCTTGGCAAATGTTGATTGTAGTCATGCCTTGACCTAAACACTCCACAATTTGTTGCTTCTCAGCAGCCGACACATCCTTTTTCTTTCCCATTTTGGCAGAAAATGTAGGCTGCTTAATAATGTGGGACAGCCTTCTTAAGTAGTCTTGCCTTTCATTGGACACACCTGCCTAACTAATTAGCACAGGTGTCTGCAATTGCTTACAGTGATATAAAGAGCCCTGACACACATCACCATCAATGAGTTTAACTGACAAACAAAAAAAATCTTACCTTAACACTTTTTGCATAATAATTTGGAACACAGTGTACATGTGCTTTTCCACAAAACACCAGTGGTTCACGTAGTGAATCTTACAGTTCTAACTTGCCAACCGTGGTCTGTATGGAGTTGTTCAATAAAGGGCCGAAAATTAAGATAACATAGACGGGAGAGGTCTCTATGAATACAAATTCCTACGTATTTGATACCCTGTGAGGGCCAGGCAAAGGGAAAGTTGGACTGGATGGAATCCTGTATGGATTTGGGGAGGGAGACATCGAGGGCCTCAGACTTCGCTGCATTGATTTTAAAATTTGACCATGTAACAAAGTGATCTATTTCAGCCATAACAGCAGGGATGGATATATGTGATTGAGTGATATATACTAGGACATCATCAGCAAATGCAGAGCACTTGTACTCGGTGCCTCCCACCTCAATCCAACTAATATTGGGGTTATGGCGAATTGATGAGAGCAGGTGCTCCGTCACTAGGATGTATAAGAGAGGGGACAGAGGACATCCCTGGCTTGTACCATTGGTTATTATGAAAGGTGATGAAAATGTTCCATTTATCTTCAGCCTAGGTGTCGTATTGCGATACAGGGCCGTGATTTTGGCTATAAAAGGGTCCCCTATACCCCTACCCCAAGCTTTTTAAGAGAATAATATATGGCGTGCGAGGAGACTCTATGGAATGCTTTCTCAGCATCCAATGAGAGTATCTAATTACAAATTTTTAACTGCATCTAGCCCAGGAAATACTTTGTGCCTAGTAGCAGTGTCTGCTAATCAGCGGATTATCCCAGCTGTTAAGCAAGCTACACCACCTGTAGTTTGGACACTTAATTTTTTCAAAGGAAATGGTTCGGGCCCCAGGGACACTCAGTGAAGAGCATCAGGGAGGCACCCCAAGGCATAGGGGCTGGGACTGGCGGTAGGACGCCTTGCTGTGGAACGCCAAGCTCGATCCGTATAAAAGCTTTTTAACTGCAGCAGCTTTAGTGGATGCTACTGGAATTACCGCGGCTGCTGGCATGAGACTTGCCCTTCAATAGATCCTTGTAAAAGGATTTAAAGTGTACTCATTCAAATTAGAGAGACAATTTAAATTAAAAAGATTAGACCTGCCTCCACCGCAGGGGGGGCTCGCTCGACCCACCAGCGGACAGGCACCAGTATTGGAAGAGGGGGGCTGGCTGTCAGGGTCCACAGCGGCTCTGGCACAAACCCGGCGACACGGAGGTCGAACGGGCAGGAACAGACTGGCCGTGTCGGCTTCGCACTTTTTTGGTTTTAGAAGGGCATGACATGCCTATATCTGTGTCTCCCCCTCCTTTTACTCCTCCACCTCTTTTCTTTTCACATGACTATATGTACTTGTCATTTTTCCATGTGTTAGTTGTGTCTTCAGAGCAGTTTTGTCAGCTTTTGGACACCTTTGAAGGTGTTTTCTATGTGTTTCTATGTTTTTTTGTTTGCCTGCCGTTGGTTTTAACGGTGTTCGAAGGTGTTCGACGAACAGTTCGGCGAACATACGGATGTTCGACGAACCGAACCAAACTCGAACACTACGGGGGTGGCTCAACATTACTCACAATCATATAGCTGGTCAAACACCGAGACCAAACCTATATCCAAAACCCAAATAAAGTGCAGATAATACACATTCGTTGTAACATGTAGTTTAAAATACATAACATGATCCCCTTAAATGTGCTCTCACAAGAATGTAAACTGCTAATATTCCTTAAATAGTACATTATATGCACAAATCAGTATATCTCACACAGATATTAAGTAAATGCTATCATTCAAATTACTACATAGTATGCATATTATGCATCCTTTTGCTAAACTCCTGTATAGTCTGACCTACATACAATTTTTGAAAAAGATAGATATAGTAAGTGCATATACTACATTCTTATTACTGCAGTTTATGTATTTCCTAAGTGAAAAGATGTGTGTTTTGGAAAATTGTCATGTTGGAAAAGTGCACATACAGTATACCAAGGGCACGGAGTGATGGCAACATTATCTCTTTCAACATAGAGCAGTATATGTGTAAATTCAAGATACCATCAATAAAAGGTAGCCCCCCGACACCAGCAACACTCATGCAGCCCCACATAAAGACACTGCCACCATCATGTTTCACTGTAGGCACAATGAATTTTCTGTTATACTCCTCAGCTTTGCGATGCCATACAGTTTTGAAGCCATCAGCTCCAAAAACATTTATCTTGTTCTCATCATTCCAGAGTATAGAGTCCCAATAATTTTCATATTTTTCAGCTTGGACAAATTGTAGTCAAGCTTTTTTGTGCATGGGCTTTAGAAGAAGCTTCTTTTGTGGATGTACATTCCTTTGTAGTGCATGTCGTACTGAGTCACAGGAAACACTTAACTCGATTTGGCTTCCACTTCTTTAGCTAACTGCAGTGAACTTTCATGTCCATTTTCTACAAAATTGAATTGAATTCTTGTTAACTAAAATTTTGCAGTCTAAATTTTAGCTTTGCTGCTAAGACTTTCATTGGGGTGTACTCATTTTGCAACATGGTATTTAATGAGTTTGAATTACGGTACTTTTTTGGATGTATAGAATAGTACCTCTTGTTTGCATTCAATGGCCCACATTTGTGGGAGTATTTTGCAGTATGGTATCCTATAGAAAATATTGTTTCTGAAAGGGAACTAAAGGTTTTCTGACAAATCTATTGGGGTGTATTAATTTATGCTGAATACTGTACATCGGTGTTTTAATGTATGGTCTGTATATCTAGTGAAAAATAATTTCTCCATTATCACTAGTAGTTTAACAGAATACTATACAGAACATTTTATAAACATTTCATTAATTTGAGAAGTTAAATCTAAAGCTACAGAAATGTATGCATTATAGACTATAGTCATTCTCTGGGCTAATGTCAAGCTTAAGTTTGCACAGAACAAATATTTTTTGTTTGATTCATTCTTGTCATGTTACTTAGAGACATAATTTCTAATTGTGATATTTCCTCTTAATAAGTCATGAAAATGGTTACATACTTTCATGTCAATCTGTAAGACAAGCATTATCACTTGTCACAGAGCTAAAGATCTCCTTCACAAGACAGAGAATGCTAATATCTCCTTTAAAGTGGCGCTTTAAACCTAAGTGTTAGGCTGCGTGCCCACTATGCGTTTTTCAAGCGTTTTTGCCGCGGAATTTCCTCAGCGAAAAAGCTTAAAAAACGCTTGGTAATCTGCTGTGCACATGCTGCGGAAATTTCCGCTGCGGATTATCATTGCGGAAAAATACGCAGCATGTCCATTAATTTTGCGGACACGCAGCGTAATCGCCGCCATTGACTTGCATTGGATCGCGTGACATCCGCATCACTGCATCTGCACAAGCGGATATCACACGGTTCAATGTGCGGATGGTATCCAGGTCTGGAGAAGAGGAGACTCTCATCCAGACCTGGGTACCATAGAAACTGTAAAAAAAAGAAATTTAAAATAAAAAATAAAGATTATACTTACCTTCTGATGTCCTCCCGGTGATTTCTCCCCTCCGTCTGGTCTGCTGTATGGGTTGCGTTGTTGTGAAGGACCTGCCATGACGTCATTGAGTCATGTGACCTGTCACATGACTCAATGACGTCACCCCCAGGTCCTTCACACCACCGCGAGCCGCGCAAGACACAGGACGCAGCAGAGAAAACACTGGGAGGACATGGGAAGGTAAGTATAATCTTTTTTTTTTTTTTTTTTTTTAACCATTCTTATTCTTTTTTTTTAACTAACTTGGTCACACTACTATAAATCCATCCCGGTTGCATGGATTTATATAGTGTGAACAAGTTCTCAAGCACTTTCCAAGTGATGCTAAAATCGCTTGGAAAAGCGCTTGATAACCCGCATGCAGAAATGCATGCAAAAACACTTGACAAACGTTTCTACCTGGTGGGAAAAAAGCATGTTAAAACCGCATGCGTTTTTCCTGCCAGGGAGAAGCGGAAAAAATATGCAGCATTTCTGCATCGTGGGCACTTAGCCTTATACGCACGCCGCTAGGTTCAGATAGGGCGAGACGGGTTTCATGAATTTGTTGGAATCCTGGGGGAACCGTTACTCAGGGCAACCGTAGGCTGCAGATTCTCTCAGGCACACTATAGATTCAGTTGCTGACCAGACACATCTGACAAGAGTCTTTTTCAATGGCTTAACAGTGGAATTTAATCTGAAGCACGGCCAGTGCAATTCAGGGATATTGCAGCAACAATCTTCATTACAGTACAGTCTAATAAAGCAGGCACAGTAACATCAGTCTCTTCAGTTGCATAATTCAGCACAGATTAGATCTCTTAGCAGCACTCTTCTATGCATAAACAGCAGGCTTTCCCTCCACAAGGACTCACTAGTACACAGCATTCTTTATCCTGCATGGAGATGGAGGGGGGGGGGGTTGATGAGGGAGATGATCCCTATGACACGATTCCTTTCAATCCTTATCTTTCTGCCCGATAATACTCCACACTGTTATCTCAGGGAGTCTATCTGACCTGTGTTTAGCTTCCCTCCTGACCTGAATTCTGTTCCGGTGTCTTCTGTGAGATACAGCTCACACACCACCTTTCTCTATGGCTCCAGCCAGAACAGTAAACAACTTCCCCACAATCCCCCTTGGGCTCTGCTAAAACACTCCCTGTCTCCTGTGACTGTGTTAACCCCTCTAGTTGCTGGATGCTTCTGGAGCACAACACTTCCTGTCTCCTGTGCTTGTGTTACTTCTAATAGTTGCTGGATGCTTTTAAAGCAACAGCACTACTTCTGCATGTCACGTTCTTCCCTCCTTTTTGAATGTCGTCCTCGACATCCGTCTTAATTGGTCAATCTGACCAATTCTGAGGCAATGGTAAAAGTTGAATAACTTTATATACAAATTGTCATTGTCAAATTGGCATAACATTTACAAACATCAATAACAACCTATTTTTATAACCTTTTTCTTGTAGAACTCCTGTAAGAAATACACAATTAAAACAATCAGCATATCTTCCGCTGAAGCTTTTCGTACGTCTTCAACCAGCTCTCTCTCACTAGGCCAAAACAAGTCGACCAGGTAACATTGTCCATACTGTCTCTCGGTGGTGAATACCACTCAAATGGGCTTACCTATTCCGTAGGCAGAGATACCTGTTTCCAATCGACAGTCCTTGGCTCGGTTCACCAAGTGCACAAAAAGCAAAGCCACACTAAGAAGAATTAAAATTCCCCCAAAGGTTCAATTGCTGTGTTTTTTCTCAGTTCACCAAGTGTCTCATACATCAGCATCATAGGCCTCCTCACTTCTCGAGTCAACATCCTCCTCATTTCCCGTGCTTCCTCAGATACTCTTGGAGTTGCCTCTGTAAGTTCCTGTACTTCTCCTGAATCACCTGTTTCCGCACGGTCTGGTAATTCTGCTCCTCCTGAGTGTCGATCGGTCTCTTCAGGGAACGGTATTCGATCATCAGATCTGGATTGGACTTCATCTGTACTCCTTGGTACAAACTCTGGAGCATCGGGACTTAGTTCACTCTCTTGAGGATGGTACATCCCTCTCCTTGCCAGTCCAAGAAATACAATGGTGTGCTTTTCCTCATCGGAACTTTCAAGGTCAGTATCCACCTCAGGAGCTTCAATCTGTGGTGGTCCCTTAGCCGATCTCGGACGATGTCGGTCTGCTTCTGGGAAGTCTTGTTGTGGTGGGAGACAATCACAGGGCATTAGTAAATTCCAATGGAATATTCTGGTTTTCATGTCTCCCATTTCCAATTGGATTTCATACACTGGGCTGTCATCGGCTTTCCTATTTACGACCACATACAACGTGTCTTCCCAGTGCGAACAAAGTTTTCCTGGACCACCTTTTTCACGTATGTTCTTGACTAGCACCCGGCTTCCCTGTGTCAATTCTGTTCCATAACATTTTCGATCATAGTACTCCTTACTCTTGCTCTGTCCTTGAGTAACCACTTTGGACGCTATGTTGTATGCCTCTGCCATTTATTCCTTCCATCTCCGAACGTACTCCGGATAAGTTTTGTAAGTCTCTGACACCGGAGTATCGAACATGATGTCAATTGGCAGTCTTGGTGATCGTCCATACAATAGGAAGAAGGGTGAGTAACCCGTTGCATCGCTCTTTGTACAGTTATAGGCATGTACCACTTTTTACAGAGAACTCTTCCAGTCTTTCTTCTCGTCATCTGTTAAAGTGCGCAACATCGACAATAATGTCCGGTTAAAACGTTCCACTTGTCCATTACCCTCTGGGTGATAGGGCATTGTGTGGGATCTCTGAATCCTACAGTATTTTCCTAGCTTGGCAAAGAGCTGGTTCTCAAATTCTCTTCCCTGGTCGTGGTGTAACCTCATAGGGAAGCCAAACTTCAAAGCAAAATCATTGAAGATCTTCTCTGCTGCTGTTCGACCCGATTTATTGGTGGTGGTTTATGCTTAAGCAAATCGAGTAAAATGGCCCATCACCACCAAGATGTATTCGTAATCACCCTTGCAAATCTCGTGATGTAGAAAGTCTATTGAAACCATCTCAAACGGATACGTAGTCTGGATGTTGCCCAAAGATGCCCGGGTTGATATGTTGGAACGTTTATCTTTCAGACACCCACACTCCCTGGTTACATACCTCTCAATATCTCTCTGTATGTACAGCCAGAAGAAACGTTCACTGATCAAGTTTGTTGTCCTTTCCACTCCCAGGTGTCCCATGTTTTCATGGCGTTCTTTGAAGACCAACCTACGGAATACTCTGGGTAGTACCAACTGCCAGTTTTGTCCTCCTTTACGGTACAGGATACTGTCTTCACTGAGGTAGAGCTTAATCCATTCTTTAACTAAAACAGATACTGCTGGTGACTCATTATCTCTCTCCCGTTTACTTGGAAACCAATTTTGGTCCACATAAACTAGTATTCTACCAATTATCTGATCTTCCCGTTGTGCTCTACGAATTTTTCCTTTTGGTAGTTGTTGAATAGACAGGGGGTGATCTTGTTCTCTTGCTTTTATGGTGGTTTCCACCATCAACGGACACTACAATGGTGTGTCTTCCTCTTGATAAGCTTGTACTGCTTGGGTAGTGCTCTCAATTGCTTCCAGACTGACTTCCTCCAAGCATTCTCGCATAAACTCCTCAGGCTCTAGTGGCATTCTCAATGTCACAGCAACCTGAGCTTACACAGAACGTTCAATAGACCAGAGTCTTAATGTCCAAAGTAGAAAATACTTTATTAAACACATATCAAGACATTTAAAAATAGCATAGTGCTGCTAGGAAAGGACACACAATGATCTAGTAGTAACTTTTAGATTTAATATCTCCATATTATTGTAAATGTGCTAAATGATTAGTGCAAAATAAGGCTGAATGACCTGAGTTAAATTGATCCCCATGGAAACCATATAAGGAAATAGGGGAAAAAAATGGGATCAAATACCCACCAGTTGCAACTCACATGTACTCATTTCCATATGACATATCATGCATAGATGGTACCAGGTCAGGAAAATCAAATAGTTAGGAGGTAGCAATACTTACATAATGGGTCAATAATAGGATGTGCGTCCGGCGTCCGGCGCCCCTACGCGCGTTTTGCCCTCCCTTTTTTGGGCGGCGTGTCTAGTGGCATTCTCTCCAATCCGTCAGCATCCACATTGCATTTTCCTGGCCTGTACTTGATGCTGAAATTGAATTCAGCTAGTTCAGCGACCCATCTCTGACCCGTTGCATTCAGTTTGGCTGTAGTGAGGACATGGGTCAAAGGGTTGTTGTCAGTATATACCTCAAACTCTTTGGTGTAGTAGAGATAATCTCATTCACAGATAGGGCATTTTAATGCAAGGAGCTCTAATTTTCTGGAATGTAGATGGTAATTCTTCTCGGCGTCTGTCAACATTCTAGAACCATAACCGATGATTCACAATTTTCCATTTTGATGCTGATACTGAGCAGCTCCCAGTCCAACTTGAGAAGCGTCACAATGAAGAAGTTAAGTTGAAATCAGGATATCCCAAGATGGGTGGTTTTACCAGGTAGTGTCCAAGTTCTTCCAATACAGTTCTGGTGGTCTGCTGTTGAGACGAAACGGCGTTGTTTCTTTTAAGCCCGATCGTACCCGCGTTCTTTTTCTCCGTGGGTGTTGTTTCGCCCCCCCTAGAGGAGGTATAGTGGGGCGGCAATCCTGGAGAAGTTCCAAATGCAAGTACGATATTAGGATAGGAATCCTAATATCTGCCTCAACTCCCCGACAGTAGAGGGCCGCTTGTCTTTTAAAGCCAGTACCAGAGCGATTACAGCTGGCTCCATGGTATATCCTTCTCCGGACACAATTTTCTCTAGAAATCGGACTTGCCTTTTGAACAGTTCACACTTCTTTGGGGTCAACTTAACTCTGTGTTGTTGATACCGCTGTAATACGGTCCTCACGTGTTCAACATGCTCCTGGAAAGGTTTTGCTGTGTACCACATTGTCATCCAAGTACGGCTGGCAGATATCGTCCCTCAATCCTTCTAAACATGTCTCCATTAGTGTTGAGCCACCCCCGTAGTGTTCGGGTTCGGTTCGTCGAACACCGGGATGTTCGAGAAACTGTTCGTCGAACTGTTCGTCGAACACCTTAGAACACCGTCGAACACCGTTAAAACCAACGGCAGGCAAACAAAAACACATAGAAACACATAGAAAACACCTTCAAATGTGTCCAAAAGCTGACAAACTGCTCAGAAGACGCTTTCTTTAAAAAAGCCAGCCGGCAATTCAGCAGCGGCATACACCGGTACCCGACAATTTAGACAAGAAGGAATAGAGCCTCACACATAGATTAGATAGATAGAAACATGTCAGTCACATATATATGAAGTACAGTGACAGTGTTGCTTACTGTACTTGTCATTTAGTGTAAAGTATTTATTAAAAAATATAATAGTGTTTTCATGCACTGTCTCTTTAAAAAAGCCGGCCGGCAATTCAGCATCTGTACCCGACAATTTATAACAGACAGAATAAAGCTTCACACATAGATTAGATAGATAGAAACATGTCAGTCACATATATATGAAGTACAGTGACAATGTTGCTTACTGTACTTGTCATTTAGTGTAAAGGATTTATTAAAAAAAATAATAGTGTTTTCATGCACCGTCTCTTTAAAAAAGCCGGCCGGCAATTCAGCATCTGTACCCGACAATTTATAACAGACAGAATAGAGCTTCACACATAGATTAGATAGATAGAAACATGTCAGTCACATATATATGAAGTACAGTGATAGTGTTGGTTACTGTACTTGTCATTTAGTATTAAAATAAAGGATTTATTATTAAAAAAAATTGGCGTGGGGTTCCCCTTAATTTTAGTCTCTAGCGGAGGTTAAGCAGACGGCTGGGGCAGATGTTTGAAGCCTGGGAAGGGGGTAATACCCACGGAGCTTCCCAGGCTACTAATATCAGCCCCCAGCTGAATACATAGCCTTTACTAGCTATTAAAATGGGGGACCCCCCCAAAAAAATGACGTGGGGTCCCCCCTAATTTAATAGTTAGCAAAGGCTAGGCAGACAGCTGGGGGCTGATATTAATAGCCCAGGAAGGGTGCCATGAATATTGGCCCCCTCCCAGGCTAGAAACACCAGCCGTCAGCCGCCCCAGAAATGGCGCATTCATAGGATGCGCCAATTCTGGCACTTAGCCTCGCTCTTCCACGCTGCCCTGTAGCGGTGGCAGGGGGTAATAGGGCTGGGGTTGATGTCAGCTTATAATGCCAGCTGACATCAAGCCCAGGTTAGTAATGGAGAGGCGTCTATATGACACCCCCATTACTAACCCCATAGTCAAAGTTAAAAGAAAACACAAACACCCAGAATAAAGTCCTTTAATTGAAATAAAGACACAATCCTTTATTGTTCTAAATTAAACCATACTTACCATCACGCCCATTCCAGCTGAAGCCAACGATCTCCTGCAATAAAAGAAAAATAATAAAGCAACATCATCCTTACCTTTCCATGGTTCCCACGACAGCTTCAGCTCTGCTACATCGAGATGACAGGCTGGACCGCAGCAGAACGCTGCCATCCAGCCTGTCATCCCGCAGACACTGAGAAGCGCAGGCATGCTTGCGCTCTGCAGTGTCTGGCTGTGACGGCATAAAGATGAGACGAGTTCATGTCCAATGAACTCGGCGCACCTCATGCACGTCACTGACAGCGTGGGAAAATTCTCACGCTGAAGCGCTGAGTGCAGGAGAATTCTCCCACGCTGTCAGTGACGTGCATAAGGTGAGCTCATGTCCAATGAACTCAGCTCACCTCCTCAGTTCATTGGACATTAACTCGGCTCATCTGGATGCCCTCACAGAGAGACACTGTGGAGCGCAAGCAAGCCTGCGCTTCTCAATGTCTGCGGGATGACAGGCTGGATGGCAGCGTTCTGCT
Source organism: Phyllobates terribilis (assembly GCF_046119375.1). Taxonomy (NCBI): domain Eukaryota; kingdom Metazoa; phylum Chordata; class Amphibia; order Anura; family Dendrobatidae; genus Phyllobates; species Phyllobates terribilis. The sequence goes on along the minus strand of NW_027362764.1, from coordinate 265,436,181 downwards.
GCGGTCCAGCCTGTCATCTCGATGTAGCAGAGCTGAAGCTGTCATGGGAACCATGGAAAGGTAAGGATGATGTTGCTTTATTATTTTTCTTTTATTTCAGGAGATCGTTGGCTTCAGCTGGAATGGGCGCGACGGTAAGTATGGTTTAATTTAGAACAATAAAGAATTGTGTGTTTATTTCAATTAAAGGACTTTTTTCTGGGTGTTGTGCTTTTTTTAAATACTTTACTAGAAATTCATGGTGGTCATGTCTAATATTGGCGTGACCCCATGAATTTTGGGCTTAGGGCCAGCTGATAATGCCAAGCTGGCCCTAACCCCTTTATTACCCAGTGAGCCACCGCATCAGGGCCCTGGATGAGTTGGGTACAGCGCCAGAAGATGGCGCTTCTATGAACGCGCCATTTTCCGGGGTGGCTGCGGACTGCAATTTGCAGCGGGGGTGGCCCAGAAAGCTTGGGCCTCCCTGCGCTGCGGATTCCAGCCCCCAGCTGCATAGTTGTACCTGGCTGGACACAAAAACAGGGCGAAGCCCCACGTCAATTTTCTTTAAATTATTTCATGAAATAATTAAGAAAAAAAGGGCTTCCCTATATTGTTGTGTCCGGCCAGGTACAAATAGGCAGCTGGTGGTTGGGGGCAGCCCGTTCCTGCCTGCTGCACCTGACTGGACACAAATATAGTGCGAAGCCCCACGTCAATTTTTTTTTAATTATTTCATGAATTTCCTGAAATAATTTAAAAAAATTGAAGTGGGGCTTCGCACTATATTTGTGTCCAGCCAGGTACAGCAGGCAGGAATGGGCTGCCCCCAACCACCAGCTGCCTATTTGTACCTGGCCGGACACAACAATATAGGGAAGGCCTTTTTTTCTTAATTATTTCATGAATTTCATGAAATAATTAAAAAAAAATTGAAGTGGGGCTTCGCACTATATTTGTGTCCAGCCAGGTACAGCAGGCAGGAACGGGCTGCCCCCAACCACCAGTTGACTATTTGTACCTGGCCGGACACAACAATATAGGGAAGGCCTTTTTTTCTTAATTATTTCATGAATTTCATGAAATAATTAAAAAAAAAAAACGTGGGGCTTCGCCCTATTTTTGTGTCCAGCCAGGTACAACTAGGCAGCTGGGGGCTGGAATCTGCAGCGCAGGGAGGCCCAAGCTTTCTGGGCCGCCCCCGCTGCAAATTGCAGTCCGCAGCCACCCCGGAAAATGGCGCGTTCATAGAAGCGCCATCTTCTGGCGCTGTACCCAACTCATCCAGGGCCCTGGTGCGGTGGCTCACTGGGTAATAAAGGGGTTAGGGCCAGCTTGGTATTATCAGCTGGCCCCAAGCCCAAAATTCATGGGGTCACGCCAGTATTAGACATGACCGCCATGAATTTCTAGTAAAGTATTTAAAAAAAACACAACACCCAGAATAAAGTCCTTTAATTGAAATAAACACACAATTCTTTATTGTTCTAAATTAAACTATACTTACCATCACGCCCATTCCAGCTGAAGCCAACGATCTCCTGCAATAAAAGAAAAATAATAAACCAACCTCATCCTTACCTTTCCATGGTTCCCACGACAGCTTCAGCTCTGCTACATCGAGATGACAGGCTGGACCGCAGCAGAACGCTGCCATCCAGCCTGTCATGCCGCAGACACTGAGAAGAGCAGGCATGCTTGCGCTCCTCAGTGTCTCGCTGTGACGGCATCCAGATGAGCCGAGGTCATGTCCAATGAACTCGGCTCACCTCATGCACGTCACTGACAGCGTGGGAAAATTCTCACGCTGAAGTGCTGAGTGCAGGAGAATTCTCCCACGCTGTCAGTGACGTGCATGAGGTGAGCTCATGTCCAATGAACTCAGCTCACCTCATGCACCTCACTGACAGCGTGGGAAAATTCTCCTGCACTCAGCGCTTCAGCGTGAGAATTCTCCCACGCTGTAAGTGACGTGCATGAGGTGAGCCGAGTTCATTGGACATGACCTCGGCTCATCTTTATGCCGTCACAGAGAGACAATGTGGAGCGCAAGCAATCCTGCTCTTCTCAGTGTCTGCGGCATGACAGGCTGGATGGCAGCGTTCTGCTGCGGTCCAGCCTGTCATCTCGATGTAGCAGAGCTGAAGCTGTCGTGGGAACCATGGAAAGGTAAGGATGAGGTTGCTTTATTATTTTATTTTTATTACAGGAGATCGTTGGCTTCAGCTGGAATGGGCGTGACGGTAAGTATGGTTTAATTTAGAACAATAAAGAATTGTGTCTTTATTTCAATTAAAGGACTTTATTCTGGGTGTTTGTGTTTTTTTTAACTTTGACTATGGGGTTAGTAATGGGGGTGTCTTATAGACGCCTCTCCATTACTAACCTGGGCTTGATGTCAGCTGGCATTATAAGCTGACATCAACCCCAGCCCTATTACCCCCTGCCACCGCACCAGGGCAGCGTGGAAGAGCGAGGCTAAGTGCCAGAATTGGCGCATCCTATGAATGCGCCATTTCTGGGGCGGCTGACGGCTGGTGTTTCTTGCCTGGGAGGGGGCCAATATTCATGGCTCCCTTCCTGGGCTATTAATATCAGCCCCCAGCTGTCTGCCTAGCCTTTGCTAGCTATTAAATTAGGGGGGACCCCACGTCATTTTTTTGGGGGGGTCCCCCATTTTAATAGCTAGTAAAGGCTATGTATTCAGCTGGGGGCTGATATTAGTAGCCTGGGAAGCTCCGTGGGTATTACCCCCTTCCCAGGCTTCAAACATCTGCCCCAGCTGTCTGCTTAACCTCCGCTAGAGCCTAAAATTAAGGGGAACCCCACGCCAATTTTTTTAATAATAAATCCTTTATTTTAATACTAAATGACAAGTACAGTAACCAACACTATCACTGTACTTCATATATATGTGACTGACATGTTTCTATCTATCTAATCTATGTGTGAAGCTCTATTCTGTCTGTTATAAATTGTCGGGTACAGATGCTGAATTGCCGGCCGGCTTTCTTAAAGAGACGGTGCATGAAAACACTATTATTTTTTTTAATAAATCCTTTACACTAAATGACAAGTACAGTAAGCAACACTGTCACTGTACTTCATATATATGTGACTGACATGTTTCTATCTATCTAATCTATGTGTGATTCTCTATTCCTTCTATTCTAAATTGTTGGGTACAGATGCTGAATTGCCGGCCGGCTTTTTTAAAGAGACGGTGCATGAAAACACTATTATTTTTTTTGATAAATCCTTTACACTAAATGACAAGTACAGTAATCAACACTGTCACTGTACTTCATATATATGTGACTGACATGTTTCTATCTATCTAATCTATGTGTGATTCTCTATTCCTTCTATTCTAAATTGTCGGGTACCGCTGCTGAATTGCCAGCCGGCTTTTTTAAAGAGACGGTGCATGAAAACACTATTATTTTTTTTGATAAATCCTTTACGCTAAATGACAAGTACAGTAAGCAGCACTTTCACTGTACTTCGTATATATGTGGCTGACATGTTTATATCTATCTAATCTATGTGTGAAGCTCTATTCTTTCGGTTCTAAATTGTCGGGTACCGGTGTATGCCGCTGCTGAATTGCCGGCTTTCCATGTTTCACTGTTGGCACTGTTCCCATCGATTTGGGCAATCACTGTAATGCCACAACCACCATGGCTGTGGCATTACAGTGAGTGGCAGACAATCCCTGCATGATTGGTGCTCTAAATAGCACCAGACATGCAGGACACGCTTTTGGTGCACGAACAGTTATCGAACATAACCTCGAACAGCCGAATTTTTTGCAAATCGTTCGGGTTCATCGAACAACTCGAACACCGCCCAAAACAGCTCGAATTTGAGATTGGCGAACAGTTCTAGTCGAACACCGCTCATCTCTAGTCTCCATGCTCCTCTGGAATTCTGTTGGAGCTGAACTGAGCCCAAACGGTATGAGGATCCAGATACTTCCTGATAGGCAATCCAGCATATCTTGAATCTTTGGTATCGGGTGCCGATCAGGTACTGACTTTTGGTTTAGTTCCCGGTAATCACAGCAGAGTCTCAATGTACCGTCCTTCTTCCTAACACAAACAAAATCTACAAAAGACAAAAATATATCTCATACCCTACCATCATTATATATAAATGTAAAGCAAAGTTGCATAATAAATATAGGGTACTTAGTGAACTATTTTTGATCAAAAAAAGTATACAAGCCGTCCCACCAGCGGCAAGGTGACCCTAAATTGGGACGGTACCTACACTGTCTATATTAAAAACCTTACTGTATATCAAAGTTGAAGTAATGCATATAAAAGGGTAGACAAATAGGACCGGGTCCCAACTCCAGACCACCTAGGCCCGTGGTAAGCTACATATATACTAATCAGCTCAACAAAGGGGATGCCACACCCTTAAATTGCACAGAATGCAAACAAGACAAAAAACCAAGCAATGTGAACTGAGGTCTAAGATGGTAGACATGCAAGAAATAGGAGCATGCTCACACTAGCAAAAAGAAGCAAAACCTACAAAAGACAAAAATATATCTCATACCCTACCATCATTATATATAAATGTAAAGCAAAGTTGCATAATAAATATAGGGTACTTAGTGAACTATTTTTGATCAAAAAAAGTATACAAGCCGTCCCACCAGCGGCAAGGTGACCCTAAATTGGGACGGTACCTATACTGTCTATATTAAAAACCTTACTGTATATCAAAGTTGAAGTAATGCATATAAAAGGGTAGACAAATAGGACCGGGTCCCAACTCCAGACCACCTAGGCCCGTGGTAAGCTACATATATACTAATCAGCTCAACAAAGGGGATGCCACACCCTTAAATTGCACAGAATGCAAACAAGACAAAAAACCAAGCAATGTGAACTGAGGTCTAAGATGGTAGACATGCAAGAAATAGGAGCATGCTCACACTAGCAAAAAGAAGCAAAACCTACAAAAGACAAAAATATATCTCATACCCTACCATCATTATATATAAATGTAAAACAAAGTTGCATAATAAATATAGGGTACTTAGTGAACTATTTTTGATCAAAAAAAGTATACAAGCCGTCCCACCAGCGGCAAGGTGACCCTAAATTGGGACGGTACCTATACTGTCTATATTAAAAACCTTACTGTATATCAAAGTTGAAGTAATGCATATAAAAGGGTAGACAAATAGGACCGGGTCCCAACTCCAGACCACCTAGGCCCGTGGTAAGCTACATATATACTAATCAGCTCAACAAAGGGGATGCCACACCCTTAAATTGCACAGAATGCAAACAAGACAAAAAACCAAGCAATGTGAACTGAGGTCTAAGATGGTAGACATGCAAGAAATAGGAGCATGCTCACACTAGCAAAAAGAAGCAAAACCTACAAAAGACAAAAATATATCTCATACCCTACCATCATTATATATAAATGTAAAGCAAAGTTGCATAATAAATATAGGGTACTTAGTGAACTATTTTTGATCAGAAAAAGTATACAAGCCGTCCCACCAGCGGCAAGGTGACCCTAAATTGGGACGGTACCTATACTGTCTATATTAAAAACCTTACTGTATATCAAAGTTGAAGTAATGCATATAAAAGGGTAGACAAATAGGACACAAACAATAGGAGAGGAATAAGACGACTTCGACTTTTGGACCCAACCTCTGTTGATTAGGTCTTGTAAATACTCTTTCACTTCATGGTGTAATGATTTCGGCACAGACGTAATTTCTGGTTACTGGTGTCATGTCTTTCAAATTGATTTTCAACTGCCACTATGGGATACAGCCTATATCAGAGTCATCTTTGGAGAATGCATGACACTCTTCTCTCAGCGTCTGTTTAGCTACCGCTCCATCTTCAGCACACAAGTGTTCCAGGATTACTGGGGGATCCCAGGACCCACAGGTGGGTCATGCAATTTCCTCCCCTGGACAACTCCTGTTCCTTGGTGGGGAGACTGAATTCACGGTAGACCCCTGGGCGGGTTTCACTCTGGCTGGATATACCATTTTAATGGTTTCGAAGTGACCTAACACAGTCTTTGGATCGAGTCTAATTTCATGTTTCGTAGTATTCATCACCGGTACTGTCACTCGAGCAAACCCACCAGTAGGAATCGTAAGCACAGTCTCACCTTGAACTAGGCCTTCCGGAAGTTCTGAGGAGTCTTTTGGCACGAACAGTCTTTTCTGGACTTTTCCTCCTGGTTCTACCCGGACTCCACACCTCGCCCCCACCATTTGGTTTGCAGGGATGATGGTTGGGCCCCAGCCTACCTTGTTTTCTTTTAGGTCCATTGTATTCTGTGCTTTCTTTACTCTATGAATCACATTTTACGCCATGACGTTGGGTATGGCAAGCGATGTGGCAATTGCATCCACCACCAGCGTCCCTGACTTGTGTTTCGTGATGACCTCACTGATTACATTATAACCCATGATAGCATCCTCTGTCACGTTCTGATCACTGGTCACGAGAAAAGGTACCAAAAGCTCAATGGTGTTGCTGTTCTTCGTGGCCCTCAGTTGGAAAGTCACTTCCACCCAGCCTATGAAAGGGATTTTGGTCTGGTTGACGGCTTTGCCATTGGGTTCCACTGGTCCTAAGAGTTCTTTTAGCGACCGAAGGCAGGTATGTGGCAGGTAGCGCCTTCTCCATTTATTCATTTAAAAAACTCGCTTGGGCTCCTGTGCCCCACAGTGCTTTTACCAGGAGTCCATCTAGCTGGCACTGTATAAAGCATCTTTCACCAATTAGACTGATCAGGCTATCTTTACTGACCGAGGAATCCTCCTCCCAGGAGTACATTATTTGACCTCCGCACTGGGCATTAAGTAACCGATGCCCCTGTCTCTCTTGCAGCTGTTGTACATGGGAACACACTTGGGGATAGTACTGACGCAGCCATTTTACCTTATGCGCCGTTCTGGGCTTTGGTGAGATTTGGATTTGCTTCTGGGGCCTCCTCCAAGTCCTGTTTACCAGTCGCCCCGCACTGACAACCTCCTGTCTTTTAACCCCAAACGACCTTGACCATTGGCATTCCTTGGGATAATGTCCTTCCTCACCACATCTTAGACAGTGGACACACACCGTACTCTGATTTGATGAACGGCACGCTTCACAAGCCGGGTATCTTCTGTTTTGGAACCCACTCCTGGGTCTGAGGGATACAGGTTCTGGCCTGGAATGAATCAACTTTTTCACCTCAATCAACTCGGCTTGCAGTTCTCCTATTACTTCCTCCCGGTCAGAGCTGGCTGTCCTCTCTTTTGTTGGTGCTTTAAGGTTCCCTCTTGGAAGTGGCACTGGAGGGTCTCCATGATGATCTTTGGACTGGCCATTGAGGTCTCCAACTTCAGCTGACTCATTTTGGTAATTTTAGGAGCAGAGCCTTTCTTTAACTTCTGTTCGCTCTCTGACTCCAAACTAGCTGCCTCATTTATTTTTTCAATTAGGACTTTGTCCAGAATGCCAGGATCTTCTAGGTACTGTTTCAGCTGCAACTTGATGTCTTTGCTGATTAACCCCGTTGCCAATGATCTCAAGAACTTCTTCTGGACTTGTCCAGCATCAAACCTCTCTTCCGCTTCTACATCTCTGGATGCAAACAACAGTCTATCCTTTAGTTCAATTGCTCTGAACAAGAAACTTTGGGGTGATTCATTATTTTTCTGTGAGAGGTTAATGAGTCGGTGGAACAATTCTGAAGTACTCTCTTCTTTATAATGTCCTTTTAAAATCATCTTCAGCTGTTGCAAGGTCAATTGACTCTTCATTTCTAGCATACTACGGAGGTTCAATCCTGGGCTTATTGCTTTCACCACCCCCTCAACGATCTCATCTGGCTGGTAGCCTTTCTGTAAGCCTGCATCGATCTGGTGCAACAAGTTCATATAAGACAGTTTCTCTTTCTGTTCACACTCTCCAATCTGTCCCAGGATCTTGAATTCTTTCCTTATAGTGATTTGTGGTGTTAGAGAGGACTGTCTTCCTGATTTATCTAACCCAAGCAGGTTAAAGGTTCTGTCTGAATCTGTCACCCGTTCACAGGTTTTGGTTGATTCCTGCAGGGCTGTTGTTAGGGCTTTGAGTTGTTCTTTCAATTCCTGTAGTTCAGTCTGCGGATGGAGATTCCCGCTTTTGGTAATTGGTACCGCCCCTCCATCCTCCAACTTCAACCTGGTTAGAAACTGTGTTAGCTCCTAGAGGAACGTCCCCATGACGTCTTCAGTTTCTTTCTCCCCCAGCTTATCCATTTTTGCATTAATGGCAGCAATGGCGGTTGTGTGCTATAGAAATCTGTTCTTCTGACATCTTTATATGTTCTGCTACTTTTCTAAATTTTTCACTGGTTAACTGAAGAAACAGCTCACTAATTCTGTCCATTTGTATTTCCACAACCATTGCTGCTAGTGAGTTTTCTTTAGGGCTGGTCCCCTTTACCTGGTGTAGCAGAGTTGAGTTGAGGTGCTGTGCTGCTGTGTTTTTTCCAGACATTTTTCTTCTTCTCCCTCTACATGCTAATTCCCGCACTGGACTCACCGTACAGGCCACCAATGTTACACGCACGTCGCTAGGTTCAGATAGAGCAAGATGGGTTTCATGAATTCGTTGGAATCCTGGGGGAACGGTTACTCAGGGTGACCTTAGGTTGCAGCTTCTGCCGGGCAAACGATATATTCAGTTGCTGACTAGACGCATCTGACAAGAGTCTTTTTCAACAGTTTAACAGTGAAATTTAATCTGAAGCACAGCCAGTGCAATTCAGGGATATTACAGCAACAATCTTCATTACAGTACAGTCTAATAAAGCAGGCACAGTAATGCCAGTCTCTTCAGTAGCATAATTCAGCACAGATTAGATCTCTTAGCAGCACACTTCTGTTACGGATCCGGGTGGTGGAAGGGACCAGAGGGGAGTAACTAGGTATCAACTCGGACCGACCAAGGTCGTACGGCGGCTCAATCGACTCTGTGACCAGGGAAGGACCGAGTAGAGGGACCAGGTGCTACTCTGGGACCGACCTTGTATGAGAGCAGGTGACTCCCACGGGTCAGAAGGCAGGGACTGACCGGTACAGCAGATGAGCACAGCAGGCAAGCTGATGGGTGATCCAGGCAGACGGACTGGCAGACACGGCAGGTAACAAGCAGGAGCCTCCAGGTAGGCTGGCTGGTAGGCACGGCAGGTAACAGGCTGGTGCTTCTAGGTAAGCGGGCTGGCAGGCACGGCAGGTAACAAGCAGGAGCCTCCAGGTAGGCTGGCTGGTATGCACGGCAGTTAACAGGCAGGTGCTTCCAGGTAAGCGGGCTGACAGGCACGGCAGGTAACAGGCAGGTGCTACCAGGTAAGCAGGTGGGCAGGGCCCATAGACAGACTGGAGGACTGGACTGTAGACAGACTGTCGGGCTGGAGAGTAGACAAGCTGGCGGACAGGGCTGGTAGTCAGGCTGGCAGACTGGACTTGTAGTCAGGCTGGCGGGCTGGGCTTGTAGTCAGGCTGGCGGGCTGGACTTGTAGTCAGGCTGGCGGGCTGGACTTGTAGTCAGGCTGGCGGGCTGGACTGGTAGTCAGGCTGGCGGGCTGGACTGGTAGTCAGGCTAGGAGCGGGACCTGAGGGCTGAAGCAGAGTTTAACACACAAAGCTACAACCTTGCACGGGCACCTCCATTTTGGAGGAGGTGCCTCATATATGAGAGGTCCTCCGGCCATTGGCCGGGGACTCCTTAGGATGGCGCGCGCGGCCCCTTTAAGAGGGAGGGAGCACGCGCCCTAAGCACAGTGCCCGGGAAGCTGCGCACGCCGGCAGCAGCAGTAGCAGGAGCGCCGGAGGACACCGGGCGGGGAGCGCGGCGGTAAGAGGGACGTGTCTTCTGTGAGATACAGCTCACACACCACCTTTCTCTATGGCTCCAGCCAGAACAGTAAACAACTTCCCCACAATCCCCCTTGGGCTCTGCTAAAACACTCCCTGTCTCCTGTGACTGTGTTAATCCCTCTAGTTGCTGGATGCTTCTGGAGCACAACACTTCCTGTCTCCTGTGCTTGTTTTACTTCTAATAGTTGTTGGATGCTTTTAAAAACAACATCACTACTTCTGCATGTCACATAAGCCCCCTGCCTCCAGTCATATACTCACCCTCCAACGTCTTCCCCATTTTTCGTCAACGCCATCTTCTGCCATTAGCTTCTGACTTGCTAGAAGTCAGAAGCTACGTCACAAGCTCTCAATGCAATGCAATGTCAGATCAAAATCAGTAATGCAAGTCTATGGGTCTGTGAAAAACATCGGATTGTACTCGGATGACTTACAAGCGTGGTCTGATTTTCATGGACTGACAGAATGGAGAGGATGGGGAAACTTTTTTTTTCTCTCCACATCCGAGAAAAACTGATGCCACTCTTATCAAACTCTGATCAATCTCTGATCAGACTTATAGGACCGTTTTTCTTGGATGGAGAGAAAATGGTTGTGTGCACCTACCCTTAATGGGATAAAATATGAAAGTATGACTGCACAAGGCTCATCTGTTCAGACTTTCACTGAAGGACTGTGTGAATGAAACAATAGTGAGCATGTGAAACTGCTGCACCATTAAATGTCTATGATTCCTATAGACAGTTAATGGACCAAATGTCACATACTGTATGCTCACTTATGCTTTATTCACACAGGGACTTTCAGACTCCAGTTCTTGTAATTTAAGAAATACATTCCACAAATTTGATATGTCCCCTTTAAAGCTGCATAGCAGATGAAGATGGCTCAAATGTAATGTCATAGGTATTCGCATTACTGATGACTTCACAAGAAGTGCCAGCCCTCTAAATTAAAGCACACCTGTCACCAGGATTGTGCTCAGCAAACTACATACACTGTCTTGCTTCTTTTTTGCTAGTGTGAACATGCCTCTGTTTCTTGTATGTCTGCCATCTTAGACCTCAGTTCACATTGTCTGGTTTTTTGACTTGTTTGCATTCTGTGCAATTTAAGGGTGTGGCATGCCCTTTGTTGAGCTGATTGGTATATATGTAGCTTACCACGGGCCTAGGTGGTCTGGAGTTGGGACCCGGTCCTATTTGTCTACCCTTTTATATGCATTACTTCAACTTTGATATACAGTAAGGTTTTTAATATTGGCAGTATAGGTACCGTCCCAATTTAGGGTCACCTTGCCGCTGGTGGGACGGCTTGTATACTTTTTTTGATCAAAAATAGTTCACCAAGTACCCTATATTTATTATGCAATTTTGCTTTACATTTATATATAATTATGGTAGGGTATGAGATATATTTTTGTCTTGCTTCTTTTTTGCTAGTGTGAACATGCCTCTGTTTCTTGTATGTCTGCCATCTTAGACCTCTGTTCACATTGTCTGGTTTTTTGACTTGTTTGCATTCTGTGCAATTTAAGGGTGTGGCATGCCCTTTGTTGAGCTGATTGGTATATATGTAGCTTACCACGGGCCTAGGTGGTCTGGAGTTGGGACCCGGTCCTATTTGTCTACCCTTTTATATGCATTACTTCAACTTTGATATACAGTAAGGTTTTTAATATAGGCAGTATAGGTACCGTCCCAATTTAGGGTCACCTTGCCGCTGGTGGGACGGCTTGTATACTTTTTTTGATCAAAAATAGTTCACTAAGTACCCTATATTTATTATGCAATTTTGCTTTACATTTATATATAATTATGGTAGGGTATGAGATATATTTTTGTCTTGCTTCTTTTTTGCTAGTGTGAACATGCCTCTGTTTCTTGTATGTCTGCCATCTTAGACCTCAGTTCACATTGTCTGGTTTTTTGACTTGTTTGCATTCTGTGCAATTTAAGGGTGTGGCATGCCCTTTGTTGAGCTGATTGGTATATATGTAGCTTACCACGGGCCTAGGTGGTCTGGAGTTGGGACCCGGTCCTATTTGTCTACCCTTTTATATGCATTACTTCAACTTTGATATACAGTAAGGTTTTTAATATAGGCAGTATAGGTACCGTCCCAATTTAGGGTCACCTTGCCGCTGGTGGGACGGCTTGTATACTTTTTTTGATCAAAAATAGTTCACTAAGTACCCTATATTTATTATGCAATTTTGCTTTACATTTATATATAATTATGGTAGGGTATGAGATATATTTTTGTCTTGCTTCTTTTTTGCTAGTGTGAACATGCCTCTGTTTCTTGTATGTCTGCCATCTTAGACCTCAGTTCACATTGTCTGGTTTTTTGACTTGTTTGCATTCTGTGCAATTTAAGGGTGTGGCATGCCCTTTGTTGAGCTGATTGGTATATATGTAGCTTACCACGGGCCTAGGTGGTCTGGAGTTGGGACCCGGTCCTATTTGTCTACCCTTTTATATGCATTACTTCAACTTTGATATACAGTAAGGTTTTTAATATAGGCAGTATAGGTACCGTCCCAATTTAGGGTCACCTTGCCGCTGGTGGGACGGCTTGTATACTTTTTTTTATCAAAAATAGTTCACTAAGTACCCTATATTTATTATGCAATTTTGCTTTACATTTATATATAATTATGGTAGGGTATGAGATATATTTTTGTCTTGCTTCTTTTTTGCTAGTGTGAACATGCCTCTGTTTCTTGTATGTCTGCCATCTTAGACCTCAGTTCACATTGTCTGGTTTTTTGACTTGTTTGCATTCTGTGCAATTTAAGGGTGTGGCATGCCCTTTGTTGAGCTGATTGGTATATATGTAGCTTACCACGGGCCTAGGTGGTCTGGAGTTGGGACCCGGTCCTATTTGTCTACCCTTTTATATGCATTACTTCAACTTTGATATACAGTAAGGTTTTTAATATAGGCAGTATAGGTACCGTCCCAATTTAGGGTCACCTTGCCGCTGGTGGGACGGCTTGTATACTTTTTTTGATCAAAAATAGTTCACTAAGTACCCTATATTTATTATGCAATTTTGCTTTACATTTATATATAATTATGGTAGGGTATGAGATATATTTTTGTCTTGCTTCTTTTTTGCTAGTGTGAACATGCCTCTGTTTCTTGTATGTCTGCCATCTTAGACCTCAGTTCACATTGTCTGGTTTTTTGACTTGTTTGCATTCTGTGCAATTTAAGGGTGTGGCATGCCCTTTGTTGAGCTGATTGGTATATATGTAGCTTACCACGGGCCTAGGTGGTCTGGAGTTGGGACCCGGTCCTATTTGTCTACCCTTTTATATGCATTACTTCAACTTTGATATACAGTAAGGTTTTTAATATAGGCAGTATAGGTACCGTCCCAATTTAGGGTCACCTTGCCGCTGGTGGGACGGCTTGTATACTTTTTTTGATCAAAAATAGTTCACTAAGTACCCTATATTTATTATGCAATTTTGCTTTACATTTATATATAATTATGGTAGGGTATGAGATATATTTTTGTCTTGCTTCTTTTTTGCTAGTGTGAACATGCCTCTGTTTCTTGTATGTCTGCCATCTTAGACCTCAGTTCACATTGTCTGGTTTTTTGACTTGTTTGCATTCTGTGCAATTTAAGGGTGTGGCATGCCCTTTGTTGAGCTGATTGGTATATATGTAGCTTACCACGGGCCTAGGTGGTCTGGAGTTGGGACCCGGTCCTATTTGTCTACCCTTTTATATGCAATACTTCAACTTTGATATACAGTAAGGTTTTTAATATAGGCAGTATAGGTACCGTCCCAATTTAGGGTCACCTTGCCGCTGGTGGGACGGCTTGTATACTTTTTTCGATCAAAAATAGTTCACTAAGTACCCTATATTTATTATGCAATTTTGCTTTACATTTATATATAATTATGGTAGGGTATGAGATATATTTTTGTCTTGCTTCTTTTTTGCTAGTGTGAACATGCCTCTGTTTCTTGTATGTCTGCCATCTTAGACCTCAGTTCACATTGTCTGGTTTTTTGACTTGTTTGCATTCTGTGCAATTTAAGGGTGTGGCATGCCCTTTGTTGAGCTGATTGGTATATATGTAGCTTACCACGGGCCTAGGTGGTCTGGAGTTGGGACCCGGTCCTATTTGTCTACCCTTTTATATGCATTACTTCAACTTTGATATACAGTAAGGTTTTTAATATAGGCAGTATAGGTACCGTCCCAATTTAGGGTCACCTTGCCGCTGGTGGGACGGCTTGTATACTTTTTTTGATCAAAAATAGTTCACTAAGTACCCTATATTTATTATGCAATTTTGCTTTACATTTATATATAATTATGGTAGGGTATGAGATGTATTTTTGTCTTGCTTCTTTTTTGCTGGTACAGAAGGAAGAGGAACCTGCTCTTGCGGGCTTACATTCAACAGGATGGTGGGGAAGGAGACTGTAGGTGGGGGGGTTGCAGCAGCTCCGGTAGGAAGCAACGGGGTCATGGCAGGCTGTAAGCTTTCTTGAAGAGATGGGTTTTCAGGTTCTGTCTAAAGGATCCGAGTGTGGTGGATAGTTGGACGTGTTGGGGCACAGAATTCTAGAGGATGGGGGATATTCGGGAGAAGTCTTGGAGGTGATTGGATGAGGAACGAATAAGTGTGGAGGAGAGAAGGAGGTCTTGAGAGGACCGGAGATTATGTGTGGGAAAATATCGGGAGATTAGTTCAGAGATGTATGGAGGAGAAAGGTTATGGATTGCTTTGTATGTCAGTGTTAGTAGTTTGAATTGGATACGCTGAGGATATGGGAGCCAGTGAAGGCATTTGCAGAAGGGGAAGCGGAGGAGTAACGAGGAAAGAGATGAATTAGTCAGGCAGCAGAATTAAGAACGGACTGGAGAGGTGTGAGAGTGTTAGCAGGTAGCCCACAGAGGAGAATGTTGCAGTAGTCCAGGCGGGAGATGATTAGGTCATGCACGAGCATTTTAGTAGTTTGAGGGTTGAGGAAAGGACGGATTCTGGAAATATTTTTGAGCTGGAGGCGACAGGAGGTGGAAAGAGCTTGGATGTGTGGTTTGAAGGACAGGACTGAGTCAAGGGTTACTCCAAGGCAGCGGATGTCCGGTACAGGGGAAAGCGCAATGTATTTATTTTGATAAATAGATCAGGTAGGGAAGGTACATGAGATGGAGGAAAGATGATGAGTTCAGTTTTGTCCACATTGAGCTTGAGGAAGCGAGAGGAGAAGAAGGAGGATATGGCTGATAGACACTCTGGGACTCTGGACAGCAGAGAGGTGATGTCTGGGCCAGAGAGGTAGATCTGGGTGTCGTCAGCGTATAGCTGATACTGGAAGCCATGTGAATTTATGAGTTTTTCCAGGCCAAGGGTATAGACGGAGAAGAGTAGGGGTCCTAGAACAGAGCCTTGAGTGACTCCAACAGAGAGAGGACGGGATGAGGAGGTAGTGTGGGAGTGGGAGACGCTAAATGTGCGGTTGGAAAGGTATGAGGAGATCCAGGATAGGGCAAGGTCTTTGACACCAAAAGAAGAGAGAATCTGTAGTGGGAGGTAGTGGTCAACTGTGTCAAAGGCAGAGGGCAGGTCAAGAAGAAGGAGTACAGAGAATTGTCTCTTTGCTTTGGCTGTAAGTAGTAATCGTTAGTAATTTTGGTCAGGGCAGTTTCAGTGGAATAATGGGGATAGAAACCAAATTGTAGGTTGTTGAAGAGCAAGATAGATGAGAGATGAGAAGAAAATTTAGCGTGAACATGTTGCTCAAGGAGTTTGGAAGCAAATGGGAGCAGCGATATGGGGCGATAGCTTGATATAGCGGTCAGGTCGAGGGATGGATTTTTGAGGATAGGCGTGATTGTGGCATGTTTGAAAGCAGAAGGGAAGGAACCAGAGGTTAGTGATAGCTTGAAGAGGTGGATTAGGGCCAGGATAAGTGGGGTAGTGAGGTTGGGAAGGAGGTGGGATGGGATGGGGTCGAGTGCAAAAGTGGTGAGGTGTGATTTGGAGAGGAGGCGAGTAAGCTCTCCTTCAGTGATGTTGAAGAGGAAAGTTATAGTGGAAGGCCATTGGTCTGGTATACAAAGGGGTTGTGGTGGTCGGACAATAAAGACTTGCCTTGATTGGTCGATCTTATTTTTGAAGTGTGTGGCAAAATCCTCAGCAGAGATGAGGGTGGTTGGAGGGGGCAGTGGAGGGCGGACAACTGCTAAAGCCATGAGCCACATGCTCCAATCAGATAGACAGGAGAATTTTGTATACTTGATCTGTATTGCATGTAGTGACCCCATAAGCAGTAAAGAGGCACACAGGGTCATTATTAGGCTGCCATCACACTATCAGAATTTGGTCATTATTTCACATCAGTATTTGTAAACCAAAACCAGGAGTGGTTGAGAAATGCAGAAGTGGTGCACGTGTTTCTATTATACTTTTCCTCTAACTGTTCCTCCTGGTTTTGGCTTACAAATACTGTTGTAAAATGCTGACCAAATACTGATAACGTGACCAAGCCTTAGGCCATGGCCCCACTATCAGTATTTGGTCAGTTTTCGGTCAGTATTTTTTCTCAGGAGTGGGAGGCAAAACCAGGTGTGGAACAATCAGAGGAAAGGTATAATAGAAACAAGTCACCAATTCTGCATTTATCACCCACTCCTGGTTTTGGCTCCCACTCCTGAGGAAAAATACTGACCAAATATTGATAGTGGGGCCCTGGCCTTATACGGAGGCTCAATGGGGGATCATTATCATTATAGGGAGAGCACAGGAGGCATTATTATCATTATGAGAATGCCAAGTGGGTGTTTTTATTATTATAGTGTGGTATGGGGTCATTATTATAAGAGGTCAAGAAAAAGTATTATTAACCCCTTTACCCTCAAGGATGGTTTGCACGTTAATGACCAGGCCAATTTTTACAATTCTGACCACTGTCACTTTATGAGGCAATTACTCTGGAACGATTCAACGGATCCCCTGATTCTGAGAATGATTTTTCGTGACATATTGTACTTCATGACAGTGGTAAAATTTCTTCAATATCACTTGCGTTTATTTGTGAAAAAAATGGAAATTTGGCAAAAAATTTGAAAATTTTGCAATTTTCAATGTTTGAATTTCCATGCCCTTAAATCAGAGAGATATGTCACACAAAATAATTAATAAATAACATTTCTCACATGTCTACTTTACATCAGCATCATTTTTTAACCAAATTTTTTTTTAGTTAGGAAGTTATAAGGGTTAAAAGTTGACCAGCAATTTCTAATTTTTCCAACAAAATTGACAAAAACATTTTTTTAGGGACCACATCACATTTGAAGCGACTTTGAGGGGCATTTATGACAGAAAATACCCAAAAGTGATACCATTTTAAAAACTGCACCCCTCAAGGTGCTCAAAACCACATTCAAGATGTTTATTAACCCTTCAGGTGCTTCACAGGAATTTTTGGAATGTGGAAGAAAAAAATGAATATTTTAAATTTATTCACAAAAATTTTACTTTAGACCCCAATTTTTTTTATTTTCACAAGGTTATCAGGAAAACATTGAGCTGTAAAAATAAAATGTTCACATTTTTCCCACAAAAATGTTTTTCAGCCCTCAATTTTGCATTTGCAGGGTAACAGGAGAAATTGTACCATGCCATTTGTTGTGCAATTACTCCTGAGTAAGCCGATACCCCATATGTGGGAGAAAACCACTGTTTGGGCGCACAGCAGGGTTCGGAAGGGAAGGAGCGCCATTTGACTTTTTGAATGTAAAATTTGCTTGAATAATTAGCGGATGCCATGTTGCATTTGGAGAGCCCCTGATGTGCCTAACCAGTGGAAACCCCCCACAAGTGACACCATTTTGGAAACTAGACCCCTCAGGGAACTTATCTAGATGTGTGGTGAGCACCCTGAACCCCCAGGTGCTTCACAGAAGTTTATATAACATGGAGATGTGAAAATAAAAAAAAACTAACTTTTTCCATAAAAATTATGTTTTAGCCCCAAATTTTTTATTTTCACAACAGTAAAATGAGAAAATGGACCCCAAAAACTTGAGTGCAATTTCTTATGAGTACGCCGATACCCCATATGTAGGGAAAATACACTGTTTGGGCACGCGGCAGGGTTCAGAAGGGAAGAAGGACTATGTAACTTTTTGAACGCAAAATTGTCTGGAATTGAGAGCAGACGCCACATCCCATGGAGAGCCCCCTGATGTGCCTAAATAGTGAAAACCCCCCACAAGTGACCCCATTTTGGAAACTAGACCCTTCAAGGATTTTATCAAGGGGTATAGTGAACATTTTGAACCCAGAGGTACGACACAGAAATTGATAACATTAGGTCATCATATTGAATAAGTTGTCATTAGTCTCTTGAGCGCAAGTGCTCACTACTTGAGGTTGCATCGGGTACTCGGGTATGCACCATGTATCATGGGTGTTCGAGTGACATGCTCGAGTCCCCTCCCCGCATGTTTGACGGTTGTTAGACACCCAAAACAAAACATGCGGGGATCATTCGTGCATGGCAGGCAATCCCCGCAAAGTTTTTTTGGCCGTGAAGCATGTGGGGCGGAGACTCGAGCATGTCACTCCAGCACTCGCAATACTCGGTGCATACCTGAGCACCCAATGCAAACTCAAGTAGTGAGCACTTGCGCTCAACACTAGTCCCCATATCGTCATCATTTTTTTTCCTTAGATTTGAAAAAATACCAACCCCAACACAACCCTAACCCTAGCACAACCCTAACCCTAGCACAACCCTAATCCTAACACAACCCTAGCACAACCCTAACACAACCCTAGCACAACCCTAACACAATCCTAACCCTAACCCTAGCACAACCCTAACCATAGCACAACCGTAACCCTAGCACAGCCCTAACCCTAACTCTAGCACAACCCTAACTCTAGCACAACCATAACCCTAGCACAACCCTAACCCTAACACAACCTTAGCACAACCCTAGCACAACCCTAACCCTAGCACAGCCCTAACCCTAGCACAACCCTAACCCTGGAGTTTAATTTTTAAACCTTTTCTCATGTGGTATAAGTGATTAAATGACTTTATTCTTTGGGTCGGTGCGATTACAGCGATATCAGATTTATATCGGGTTTTTATGATTGACAGCTGTCACACACTAATAGACGCTTTTTTTGCAAAGACTAGTTTTTGCATCGCCATATTTTGAGAGCTATAATTTTTCCATATTTCGGCCGACAGAGTCATGTGATGGCTTGTTTTTTGCAGGATGAGTTGACGTTTTTATTGGTGCCATTTTCAGGCACGTGACATTTTTTAATCGCTTTCTATTCTGATTTTTGGGAGGCAGAATAAACAAAACCCAACAATTAAGGAATTGTATTTTTGTTTTTTTTATTATGAGGTTTCGCTTTATTCTTCAGGTCAGTACGTTTACAATGGTATCACATTTATATAATTTTTTTATGTTTTGGCGCTTTTACGCAATAAAACTATTTTATAGAAAAAAATTTTTTTTTTGCATCGCTTTATCCTGAGAGCTATAACTTTTTATTTTTCGGCTGATGGAGCTGTATGGCAGCTTAATTTTTGCGGGACAAGATGACGATTTTTGGGGATTATTATTTTTTTTTTTTTAAATATTTTTACAATTTTTTTTTTCACTTTTTGACAGTTTTCCTACTTTTACACTTTGTCCCACTATGGGACTTTCACTTTTTACAATCTGATTGGCTGTATAGCATAGGAATGCAGCAGCATCCCTATGCTGTATGCAGCCTGTCAGCGCTGCAAGCAGAAGATACTTTGATTGTGCACTGCGCATGATCAAAGTATCTTCCTGCTGTCTGGTGACCCGAATGTTGTCATGACGACATCTGGGTCACCATGACAACCACAGGACCCGGCCTCAGACAGTGTGGGACGCCGGGGAAGAGGTGAGTACCGGCGCTTACCTCCAGAATACTGCGATCGACATCAATCGCAGCATTTCGGGGGTTAATGTGCAGAGAGCGGTGCGGGACCAGTCCTTGCACACAGTACCGGGTGTCAGCTGTGACGATCAGCTGACACCCGGCAGCGATCTCACCCGCACAGCCTGTGTGCGGGCGAAATCGCCATGACGTACTAATACATATCTCTATATCTTAAGTCCCAGGGCGCAGATATGTATTAGTACGTCATGGGTTAGAAAGGGGTTAAAGGAGGCACATGGAGGTTATTAGCAGTAGTAGTAGGCACAAGGGGACATTATTATTATGAGAAAACGCAGAGGGAATATTATTGCTCTGTAAGGGCACTGTTATTGTGTGGAGCACAGCAGGTGGGTACTAAAACTGTGCAGAGCACAGAGGGGGCATTATTACTGTTTAGGGCACTGGTTATAGCACAATATGGTTTGTATAGAGGTGGAGAAATGTGAGGAGGGGGCTAGAAAAGCAGTAAGCCAAAGATGTCTTTGTGTTACACTTTGCAGGGAATATGTTATGGATGGAAGAAGAGGTCATGGTGGTGTGAGCCAAATGGAAAAGAAAAGGGAAAATGAATGACTATGATCATCAAGAACATCACTGGTGACAGCATGTACAGTATACACATATATGCTCTGAACGGCACCAGTGTAAAACTGATATTACCATTGTATGGTGGTAATATCAGTCCTAGTACAATGGTTTTGGTTGATGATCAGTATGGCGGTATTATCACTACTACAGTATATATGCTGGTAATATCTGGTGGTAGTATTATTGCAATTTTATTATTGTGGTGTTAATATTATTATCATTATTAAATCTTATATACGGGTATTATTGGAAATCTAGGTCTTCTAGTAAATATTGATTTCCTCCATTCAGGGTAATATTAGTAATAGAGACCCCCATTTGGGGAAGGGGGTGAGGACAGCATGGGCCTACATGCTTTGAAATGGTAGGGTTGAGTTTCAGTTCCAGTCTGTCTTTGGCTACTGCCCAAAAGTGTCTATAGCGGAGGGTGGAGAAGGATTGGGGGTGGGGAACTGCTTAAAAGAAATTGGGAGATAGGTGCAAACACACACAGAGAAGCTAATGCTGTTTTACAGTTGTTGCCCATAGATGTCCACAGAGAAGAGAAAGCTGCAGAGAGAAAGAGAGGCCTAGATGTCCCAGTCTAACCCTATGCTGGATTTACATCTACATTGCTTATTACTATGTTGTGATGTCCTTCATGCTGCTGTTACTTTTGTGTATGTGTGTGTAGTACAGAGAATAGCAGTATCTAAGTACATTAAAGGTCACACTGCAGCAACTAGTCTCCAAAGCCAACACCCTTACTCAACCCACAGAGCTGAGCTCAAGAAAAAACATGCTTTTGACACTGTAAAGGACTTCTTTTTGTAGCACACGTTTTATTCAGTGATCTTTTTTTCTCTGCGAGGCTTCTGAAGCCCTATGAGCACATACAGTACATTAAAGAAGTTGTCCACAACTTTTTATTATTCCCCCAATGTATTCAGCCGGTGCCCATAAGTGTTTTTCTAATTACCTCCTGCTGTCCTTTTTGCCTGTGAGCGGCCCACAGCCCAGCATCCACCGTGGAATGCAGAAGTAAGTCACCCCCGGCTGCAGCCGAAACTTGACGTGACATCAGCGGATGTCAGAGCCGGCTGCAGCTTGGGGGTCACCGTGATGCCTGTGAGAGGCCAGTGATAGCACCACTCAAAGGCAATAAGGACAGCAGAATGTAATTATAAAAACCCTTATGGGCACCGGTTGAATACATTGGGGGGATAATAAAAAGCAGTGGACAACTCCTTTAACAGCTTTAATGCTTTGATTTGATGCAGGGAGCAGTAATACAGTCACTGCTCACTATACAGTACGCACGCTGTAATCACTCCCTGGCACATTGTTTAACAGCCTGCTGTACACATACACTGCACCGTTCTAGACAAAGTGGGGCCCTGGGAAAAAGTTTAAAGTGGGGCCCCAAATGGGGTCTGCAAATGCTGACATATTGCCCCATCACACAGAAACATTGTATTTACATGCGCTGAGTTGAGGCCACTAAACGAGTGTGATCGACAATATTGAAGTCATTCAACGCTTTTTTCTTAGCCTCATTATACCGGCTGAGGAACTGGCCGTCACACCAACAATGCGCACACAGGAGTGCGCACAGGGAGCACACCCCTGGAGCGCGCCGCAGGTCGAAGATAGCCACGTCCGGGCCGAGAGGCAGGGAGACCACGGCGCAGGCGCACCGCAACACATGGTGCATGATGTAATAGTGGCCACAGATAAGGACCACACAGGTCACTTGTATACAGTGTATATAATGAAGAAGGTATAAGACATGAAAGTGGAACACAGTACAAGTCAAATAGCATATACATATAGAACTAGATAGAAATACATAAGTATGTAAATACAAAGGGAAACAGTGATGGATTGTGAATCTGGACACTGTGGCTTCATGGGGTTTTAATGAGGCTTTGGGATTTGCCTTCTTCCTATGAAAGGGTATATTTCACTTGCTCTCCTGTAGCCCTATCTGTTTGGTTTTGGCCTCTTATTGATTTTATTGTTTTTATGTTTATTTACTTTTCTTTTTTTCTTCTTATTTAATAGTATGATGAGTTGGACCTAACTGTGCCTCCTGTTGCATCCCATTGGCTTATCTAACCCAGAAGGAGACCTCCATTCACAGATCCACTATACTCTAATTATTGAATTATGTATGCTGGTTTTGTTTTTGACATGATGTGGCACGCACATTGTTTACTCTTTGGAACACTGTTTCCCTTTGTATTTACATACTTATGTATTTCTATCTATTTCTATATGTATATGCCATTTGACTTGTACTGTGTGCCACTTTCATGTCTTATACCATCTTGATTATATACAATGTATAATAGTGACCTGTGCGGTTCTTATCTGTGGCCACTATTACATCATGCACCATGTGTTGTGGTGCGCCTGCGCCGTGGTCTTCCTGCCTCCCGGCCCGGGCATGGCTATCTTCGGCCTGCGGTGCTCTTCGAAGATACATGATGGATCACCTGACCGCAAGGGGGGCGTATTTAAGGTCCTCTCTGGAGTTCACATGTACGCCTCTTGAGAAAGCCTGCTAGATTGGCGGCGAAACGCGCGTCGAGGCTCTTGCCTGCCAAACTCTTTCGGCTGTGGCTCTCCACTCTGCCTCCCACCTCACCCCTTGGTAAGCATTTATTACTATTGCTTTGTCTTATGGAGGCATTGATCTAATGTCTGGCATCATGCACTTACTTATTACCTCCTGGATTCCTATATAAGTGATATATTATGCTGCCAATTTGGATTTTTGGAGGGTTTTTGGTAGAGTGGGAGTGCCATTGTCTCTAGCACACTGCACTTTCTGTCTTTTGAATTCCATGTTAAACTATAATGCACTTTATTCTTTTTAACTTTGTGTATAAATAAAATTGTTCGTATGCCTTACTTACTCCTTGCTTCTCCTGATTTTGTATCAGGGTTTTTTGAGTAGGCATGTGTGTTGTGGGCACGAGATTTTGACCGGTTGCCTAGCAACTATTTAATAACATGCGGGCCGTTGTTTGTAGACTCCATTGAGAATAATGCAGCTCCATTGAGTATACTGCAGCTCCCATATTGTACACATAGTATAATGCAGCCCCCCCATAGAGTTTAATGTAGCCTCCATAGAGTATAATGTAGCCCCCATAGATTATAATGTAGCCCCCTATAGTATAATGAAGCTCCCCCATAGAGAATAATTCAGCCCCCATATAGTATAATGAAGCTCCCCCATAGAGTATAATGCAGCCCCCATAGAGTATAATGCAGTTACATAGATTATAATGTAGCCCCCATAGATTATAATGTAGCCCCCTATAGTATAATGAAGCTCCTCCATAGAATATAATGCAGCCCCCATATAGTATAAAACAGCTCCCCCATAGAGTATAATGCAGCCCCCATAGAGTATAATGCAGCTCCATAGTCATCCAGTATTAATGGCCACCATGTACTCACTGATTTAAAATAAATACAATGCTCACCTCTCCTTGTTTCCCCAGTGCTCCAGTCTCTGCTCCAGTCTCCTCAGCAGCTCCACTGCCCAGCACAGCGTGGCGCACAATGAAGTGACCGCAGCGCACCCACAGCGTCAGAGGCAGATGAGGAATGATGGGAGAGGAGCGTCACGTGCTGCTCTCTCCTCCATTATTGCTTTCAACTGTGATGCTTTCAACTTTCAATCTATGATACTGGTACAGATGAATGTGCGATGAGGAGGGGTGACCGGCCCTTACCTCACGGGTCCCATAATGGCCATGTGGTGTGCCACTATGAGCTGGCTGGGGGCCCCTTGGGGAGTAGGGGCCCAAGGCAAGTGCCTAGTTTGCCTGCCCCTAACACCTGCCCTGACTGCACACACACACGCTGCAGAACAGGCTGTCATTCAATGTGCTAGGGAGTGATTACAGTGCTCTCCCTGTGTAGGAAGTGGTGACTGTAACAGCTTCTTGCACTGTGCCATTGACTGTAAGTGAGTGCCTGCAGGGAGAATAAAACTTAATTTTCTCCCTGTACTGTAGCTGTTGCTCTAGAAAACCTGCCAGACATGATTTATATGCTTTTTACTTGCAGGTTAACACTATATCTGATGCTATATAGGGTTTCTGGTGGTGACAGGTTGCCTTTAAATGTTATAAATATTCCTTCTTTTATATTAAAGGTCCAACTTGATGCAAAAATAATAGTTATAATCATAACAGCAAAAAATATCAGCAACAACAATACTATAACACTAAACTATATTTTTTTTTCACTCAATGCAGTTTAGCAGCCTTTCTGTATGTGTGTATAATATATTACGTTGTTTTATAGAGAGGAACTAAGCAGGATTATATTACCAAACATTTCCCCTTCTTTCCTCTCTACAAAACTACTGTTTTAAATGTAATTAAAAAGGTTTGAAAAAGATCTAAAACAATGTTTAATTAAAGAAGTTGTCCACTACTTTTACACTGATGCCCCATCCGTAGGATAGGGCATCAATGTCTGATTGGCCGGAGTCCCACACCTGGCACCCCGGCCGATCAGCTGTTATCGGTGCCGGTGGCGGCCAGCGGGGTACTGCGCATCCGCCTCCTATTCAATTCAATGGGAGGCAGATGTGCAGTTCCCCCCGGCGGCCACTACAGCTAGAAGGCCAAGCTCTGCAAGTAAGCACTTTTGGCTGGTGGGCGCCGCCGCCAGCATCAATAACAGTTGGTCGGGGGGCAGTGTGGACTCTGGCCGATCGGACATTGATGCCCTATCCTACAGATGGGGCATCAATGTAAAAGTAGTGGACAACTTCTTTAAGTTAGTTTGGAGCTGTAATATGACTCCCATTCAAGTGCAAGAGCCGCCGCTGTGCCACTGTGCCCTCCAGTGTGCCAGCTTCCTTCAATTTTATATTGTGATATACAGAGGTATATTTTACATCAGTTTTTTACAATATTTCCAGGCTGAAAGAATAAATGGGGGCTGCGTCTTATGGTCCAAACGTAACTTATCAGGGAGTTGCTGTGGTGGTGGTGGTGGAGTGGGATCACTGGAAGCAGGGTCCCTCTGTTCCCTCGCTCCAGGAACGCGGTGGCGGCAGCAGAAGCGGTGAGATGTTACAGGGCCTGTGTCGGCGGTGAGGCAGAGCGGAGTGTGCTGCTTTTCTGGAGGCCGAAGACATCTTCCTGAAGCCATGGGCAACTGAAATAAGGAGGCTTTGTAGAAAAATGGTTGCAATTTCTAAACTTTTCACAGGATATTTTTGTTCAACCCCTAAAGCTGAACGTCTACACTTCTATTGCATCTCAATTGTTTCTTTTTAAATAAAAAATAGTGGCATTCAGAATCCAAATCACAAAGATTCTGTCACTGTACAAGTATTTCTGGACCTAACTGTATATGCTGAAAAAAAGGTTAATGTTATTTTTAGTGCTTGGTGAACGTTACTTATTATTATTGTTTAGTCAATGAAGTTATAGGCAACCTGTAGCATGTGCAGCAAGAGTCGGACTGCGTCCCTAATTACAAACATCTGTTTACTATGAAATGCAGCAATGTTTCATAAACAACAACAATATTGACATATACACAAGTAAAAACACAAATGTTTGTAATGAGGCAGCCCTTGTGTTATTCATGCTGATTGTGGTTGAGGAAGCATGACTCATGCGAGCAGTTGTCTTTAAGCTAAATTTAGAAATTGTTCATGGCTTAGTGGGTATCATATAGTCATTTTTAAAGCACCTATATCTCATGACATGATGCATTTTAAGAAATTATGTCAGTTTCTGTATCTGGCATGAAGAAACTCATAATTTCTTTGTCTCACGTATTCATTAATGCCGGTCATACTGAAACATTTATCACAGTGCTTTCTTAGTTTAGGAAGAGAATTATAGCGCTTCATCTGGATAGAGGGCTTCGCTGCCTGGATTTCCCAGTATTACTCTAACTTGTCCCCTTAGTATGCAATTTCCCTTCTTGGTACATTGTGTGCAAACTTTCTCAACATGTGACACAGATAACGATGACAGTGACAGGAGGAAGTAGAGCGGGTCCGGCTGTTGTTTTCGTGCACTTGTCAGAATGCTTTCAGTCTTTCTCAGGAATGTGTAGTTAGTGTCGTTTTCTTATAAAATGAGCCGTGGTAGCTTTTCCTGTTCTGTTACTGTATGCTCCCATTGTATATATTTGCTGGTGATCCAGAGCTAAATAACTAGCGTATTATCAGTTTGCTGTGGGGTTTTTTGCGTGGGGACTTCCTTCTGTTAGTCATCTGACAAGACCGGTAACAGAACTGTGCTTGTGCTGACTGTCAGAGATCTAGAAGATGAGGGGACTAGGTCTAGTTGTATCCATGCTTTTCCTGCTGATCCTGGTGGTTTTTATACAAAGCAGCAAATCGAGTTCTTTATTATATCCAGAAAAAGCAGCAATAAATCCAGTGCAGGTATCCGGACAAAAAGTTTCTTGCATAGGTATGTACAGTTTTACCTTGATCACTTGCATAACATATTCTGACTACTGTTTTAATGTTCATTTCATTTTTCAATAGGCAAAAAAGGAAACAAAAACAATTTTTCTCATATTTGTTAAAATATTTTTATATATATTCAGAATACTTTGTGACACGATAACACAATTCCTAGTTGTATCAAGCTAAGGCTGAACATCAGAAACTTGGTGTGCTTAGAACCAACGCAGGAACTCGTCATTGATTTTAGGAAATCAATAGAGGCACATCAGTTTGTTATAGTTAATGGGAATGGAGGGGAAAGAGCGACAATTTGGAAACTCTTAGTGCTCTGTATTTCACACATTTTCACCTTGACGGATGCTGTAATTGTGCTTGTTAAAGGATAGCTGTATTTTATAAGTTTATAAAAAGTTTTTTTGTGTAAAAGTATAAAAGACTTTTTATTCCTTAAAAGAGTTTTGGTAAATAGGTGAGGGGGTAAAGGGAATCTGTCAGTAGGATCATCCAAGTCGTCTATATGGGTGTGTAGGTCATAAGAAGCTGAATACAATGATACCTTGATATCTGTGGTCTAATATCTTATTCCAATGAGTTTATAGGTAGCACCCATCATGTATCATGCATTCATTATGAGGTTTTGATAATGTCTTGCACTTTGTTTCTCTGTTACCATTCCTTTAGGGAAATCTTTTTATTACACTGATTTTCCACATCAATACTGCGTGAAGGTCTTATCTAATTAAGTTTATATTTACTTACCTGCATTTATATTCACTTTTGATGGTTACATTATCCTTTTTTTGAATGCCTTACCTACCTTCAATCATTATACAGTACCTGAGGATACACAGTATACTATGACATATTCTGTAATTGCTAACTAAGTGCATGATATATGTATTCTAGATTATTTAATTTGTACATACAGGTGCATCTCAATAAATTACAATATCATCAAAAAGTTAATTTATTTCAGTTTTTCAATACAAAAAGTGAAACTCATATATTATATAGAGTCATTACATACAGCGTGATCTATTTCAAGTGTTTATTTCTGTTAATATTGATGATTATGGCTTATAGCCAATGGAAACACAAAAGTCATTATCTCAGTAAATTAAAATAATTAACAAAAAACACCTGCAAAGGCTTCCTAAGCTTCTAAAAAGGTCCCTTAATCTGTTTCAGCAGGCTCCACAATCATGGGGAAGACTGCTGACTTGACAGATGTCCAGAAGGCAGTCATTGACACACTCCACAAGGTCCCAGAGTTCCAATTTTCATTTGGAAATCAAGGTCCCAGAGTCTGGAGGAAGAGTGGAGAGGCCACAATCCAAGCTGCTTGAGGTCTAGTGTGAAGTTCCCACAATCAGTGATGGTTTGGGGAGCCATGTCATCTGCTGGTGTAGGTCCACTGTGTTTTATCAAGGCCAAAGTCAGCGCAGCCATCTACCCGGAAATTTTAGAGCACTTCATGCTTCCTTCTGCCGACAAGCTTTTCGGAGATCGAAATTTCATTCTCCAGCAGGACTTGGCACCTGTCCACACTGCCAAAAGTAACAATACCTGGTTTACAAACAACAGTATCACTGTGCTTGATTGGCCAGCAAACTCGCCTGACATTAACACCATAGAGAATCTATGGGGTATAGTCAAGAGGAAGAGGAGAAACACCAGACCCAACAATGCAGACGAGCTGAAGGCTGCTATCAAAGCAACCTGGGCTTCCATAACACCTCAGCAGTGCTACAGGCTGATCGCCTCCATGCCACGCCGCATTGATGCAGGAATTGATGCAAAAGGAGCCCCGACCAAGTATTGAGTGCATTTACTGAACATACATTTCAGTAGGCCAACATTTCGGATTTTAAAAACATTTTTCAAGCTGTTGTCATAAAGTATTCTAATTTACGGAGATAATGACTTCTGTGTTTTCATTGGCTGTAAGCCATAATCATCAACATTAACAGAAATAAACACTTGAAATACATCACTCTGTTTGTAATGACTCTATGTAATATATGAGTTTCACTTTTTGTATTGAAGAGCTGAAATAAATTAACTTTTTGATGATATTCTAATTTAGTGATATGCACCTGTATTATCATCCTATATCTTCTTTGGACTTTATTTCATGATGTATTTACCTCTTTATATAACTGTGATTTTATCCTTTGAGTTAATAAAGTCTATATTTATTGTACCGAAATGCAGTCATCCTTTGTAAGTATTATATCGTGTTGAGGAAAGGACACATTCTGGAATTATTTTTGAGTTAGAGGCAGCAGGAGGTGGTAAGGGATTGGATGTGTAGTTTAACAGAGCAGAATCGAGGCAGCGGACTTGTGATACAGGGGAAACCGTGATGTCATTTATTGTGATAGATGTATCAAATAGAGGGATTGTATGAGGAAGATGATGACTTCGGTTTTGTCCACATTGAGTTTTAGAAAGCGAGATGAGTAGGAGGATATGACTGATAGACACCCAGGGATTCTGAACAGTAGAAAGATGACATCAGGGCTAGAGAGGTATGCTTTAGTGTCATTAGCATATAGGCGTTATTGGAAGTTATGGGACTTTTTGAGCTATCCCATGCCAAAGGTATAGATGAAGAAGAGTAGGGAATTTAGGACATAGTCTTGAGGGACCCCAACAGAGAGAGGGTGGGATGAGGAGGTAGTGTGGGAATGGGAGATGCTAAATGTGCGATTGATGAGCTATTAGAATTTCCAGGAACGACCGAGTCCAGCATATCCCTCATCAAGATTGCCATTAATAATGCCGGTCTTGATGAATCGGGGAACTGTGTTTACGCCAGTCGCCCATGGTGTTTCACTTACAGGTTTGGCAGAATATGAACAATTAAATATCCATTCTTCTGTTTTGTGGCAACAAAGCAATATGCCACTATTTGGCTGCACCAGGTTGTTGTATCCACACTTGTTGTAGGATGTAAGTGATATATTCAAACAAGAAGTGGCTGCAGCTATAGCATGGCTACATGCATATCAGAATCAACCATATATATGCCCAGTTGTAGTTGACAATAAGCCATTTGCTGCTTGATGCAAGTGAGTAACTGGTCTGTTGAATACCTTTTGGTCACTCATGCTCATAAGTTCTCCTGCGCTTGCAGTGAACATGAGAGAATTCTCCTGCTCTCACGACAAGTGCAGGAGAATTCTCCCACGCTGTCAGTGACGTGCATGAGGTGAGCCGAGTTCATTGGACATGACCTCGGCTCATCTGGATGCCGTCACAGCCAGACACTGAGGAGCGCAAGCATGCCTGCGCTTCTCAGTGTCTGCGGCATGGCAAGCTGGATGGCAGCTTTCGGCTGCAATCCAGCCTGTCATGTGAATGTAGCAGAGCTGGAGCCGTCCTGGGAACCATGGAAAGGTAAGGATGATGTTGGTTTATTATTTTGCTTTTATTGCAGAAGACTTTGGCTTCAGCTGGAATGGGCATGATGGTAAGTATGGTTTAATTTAGAACAATAAAGAATTGTGTGCTTATTTCAATTAAAGGACTTTATTCTGGGTGTTTGTGTTTTTTTGTAACTTTGACTATGGGGTTAGTAATGGGGGTGTCTTATAGACGCCTCTCCATTACTAACCTGGGCTTGATGTCAGCTGGCATTATAAGCTGACATCAACCCCAGCCCTATTACCCCACTGCCACCTCTACAGGGCAGTGGGAAGAGCGAGGCTAAGTACCAGAATTGGCGCATCCTATGGATGCGCCATTTCTGAGGCGGCTGACGGCTGGTGTTTCTAGCCTGGGAGGGGGCCAATATTCATGGCACCCTTCCTGGGCTATTAATATCAGCCCCCAGCTAGCCTGTCTAGCCTTTGCTAGCTATTAAAATAGGGGGGACCCCACGTCATTTTTTTTGGGGTCCCCCATTTTAATAGCTAGTAAAGGCTAGGTATTCAGCTGGGGGCTGATATTAGTAGCCTGGGAAGCTCCGTGGGTATTACCCCCTTCCCAGGCTTCAAACATCTGCCCTAGCCGTCTGCTTAACCTCCGCTAGAGACTAAAATTACGGGGAACCCCACGCCAATTTTTTTTTTAATAAATCCTTTATTTTAACACTAAATGACAAGTACAGTAATCAACACTATCACTGTACTTCTTATATATGTGACTGACATGTTTCTATGTATCTAATCTATGTGTGATGCTCTATTCTTTCTGTTCTAAATTGTCGGATACCGATGCTGAATTGCCGGCCGGCTTTTTTAAAGAGACGGTGCATGAAAACACTATTATTTTTTTTAATAAATCCTTTAACACTAAATGACAAGTACAGTAAGCTGAGCCCTGCCATCCAGCTTGTCATCCTTCAGAGACACTGCAGAGCGCAGGCATTATGGGAACTTCCGATTCGGGAATTCGATATTCTAAAAGTATCGGAACTCAGTATCGGAACTCCGATACCGCAAATGGCGGTCGATACCCGATATTTCAGTATCGGAATGCTCAACACTACACTTAAGCTTCCAGTAATGAAAAGATTGAGGGTGTGATATGGATGAAAAATTCTGCCCTGCTAATGTTAGGGATGGTGTGATGTTCATTGAGGAGGATGCAGAGGAGATGTAGGAGGACATGGATAAGCACCGCCTGATGTTGGAACCAGATCCTGCCCCCAACCGCTCTTTACTCACCCTCCCCGGGTTCAGTGCTGAGTCTCCGCCACTCTTCCAGGGGTCTGTTATTGTAGGCAGCACTGACGTCATGTTGAGAGCGCTGCAGCCAATCTGTGAGCTCAGCAAGTAGACAGCACAAGCTGCTCAGATCCACTGAGCTCTCTGATAAGCTGCTGAGTTGATGACGTGAAGTCAGCGCTGAAGACAATCACAGACACCCGGAGTAGCGGCGGAGGCTCAGTGCTAGACCCAGAGACAATGACTAAGGCTGTGTGCCCACAATGCATTTTTAATGTGTTTTTGCAGCTGTGGAAATGCATTAAAAACTCAAGGTAGAAGGGCAGCAATGTTCCCCAATGATAATCCGCATGTGCTGTGCACATGCTGCGGAAATTTCCGCTGCGGATTATCATTGCGGAAAAAAACGCAGCACTACCAATTATTTTGTGGAAATGCTGCGTTTTCGCCGCCATTGACATGCATTAGAATGCGCCAATTCCGCAAGACTACATCTGTACTTGCGTAATTGGTGCGTTCTAATGTGCGGATGATACCCGGGTGTAGAGGAGAGGAGAGTCTCATCCACACCCAGGTACCATTAAAAATCTGTAAAAAAAGAATAAAATAAAAAATAAATGTATATTTACCTTCCGGCGCTGCGCTCCTCCTTGCTTCCAGGCAATTTGCAGTGGATTGAAGGACCTGCGCTGACGTCGGCAGGTCTTTCAATCCAACGCTGCCGGCAAGGGAGAACGGAGTGAGCGGGACACCGGGGGCCATCAGAGGGTAAGTATATATTTATTTTTTTATTTTTAACCACTCTCTCGGGTCACACTATATAAATCCATGCCGTTTGCATGGATTTATATAGTGTGACCTAGTTGTCACAAGCACTTTCCAAGTGATGCTAATCGCTTGGAAAGCGCTTGTCAATCTGCATGCGGAAATGTCAGTGAAGAACGCTTCACATCCACATGTCCCTGGCAGGAAAAACACATGTACAATCCGCATGCATTTTTTTCTGCCAGGGAGATGCAGGAACGCTCAGGAAAAAATCCTGAGCATTTCTGCATCATGGGCACATAGCCAAAAGCACAGTTTGTTTGTTTGTTTTTTAATGTGTCTGGTGGACAAGGGTTTTCTGAAATCAGAAAACCCTTTTAACAACAGGGAATTAGATAGCTCCCTACTAAAACTTGCCTTGTCCTATTATATCCTTATCATGCCCCTATTTCCAGAATGCATTTCTTCACTTGATTAGTCAAAGTCCTCAGGGTAGATAGTGATCTGGTTATAGGTACTTGTGTAGCACCCCGAGGGCTCGGCTGCTACAGGGGTATTGCACCTCAAACCAGAGGTGCGGTATTCCATTCCCGGGTAAGGATGGAGTGTGGAACTGAGCTCAGCAAGCTGCATGCACTACACTCATCCCATTTACGGGGGACAGAACTACGGTACTCCCACCAGTTAGATGTGCAGGTACGACAGCGTCTGTCCCTGGCTGGAGTGGGAGGGGGGGAGGAACATCCCAGTAGTGTAGGGGCAGATAGGGGAGGGGCTCTGGGCATAGAAGTAGGAGCCCATTGGGTGCTAGTCACCTGGGCTCACACATAGAGGGAGTATATATGGTGGGCACCATCTTAGGAACAGGGTCAGAGAGTCCAGGAGAGAGTTCAGCCAGGAGGGCTGACAGGGAGCTGTGGCTCCGGCTGGGCCCAGCTCCAGGGCCAGGCCTGAAGCAGGGAGAAGGAGGAAGAGAGGCCCGGAGACATAAGAACAAAAGGGAACCCCGAGATCCCACGAGTGAACCAAAAGGGTGAAGGGTTGGCAGAAGAGGGCACCGGATCCCAAACTGACGGAGGCAAAACATCCTTAGTCAGGAACCGGAGGTCGTGGTCAAGTTTTGCCACGACCCTCACCACATCCACCAGGAAGGTACACCACGAGTAGGGTCAGGAAAGCCACAAAAGGTTTTACCATTGAGAGACCCGAGGGAACCGGACAAAGGTGGATCCCTGGTGGGGACGGCCGGAGAGAGAGAGAGAGAGGGGAGCTCAGGACCACGCTCCGGAATTGCCTGGGGGTTAGCCGAGTCCCGCACCTGGTGGACGCAGCACGGCTCGGGTGGTCACTCCCGGCCGAAGTGACTGAAGTAACACCTGTGAGTAAAAACCCTGAAACTGCATTATACGTTTCTGACTCTCCTTGCTGCACCATCACTACCTCCATCATCCACATCTGCTGCCCTGAGGCCATACCCCTCCCGTTGGGGGTTATACCATCTACGCTGCACAAACGTACCACCGGCCTCAGCGGACTGTCCTGCAGCAGCAGCCCTAAAGCTGCATTCAACGGGTGGCGTAGTCGACACTTAAACAACATCTACTGCTACTACATCGCCACTCAGTTTGACTCCCTGGGCACGGACCGGGTCACCGCCACGAGACTACAACCCTCAACAGATCCGGCTCCGGGTAAGCTCCCCCGTGCGCGCGATGCCGCGCGAAGCAGCAGGCCCAGGGGCGCGTCACTTGCAAGAACAGGAATCTACACTAGATGCGCCTCAATCTTTGACAAATAAGGAGCATATTATGTAGTCCTTAATATACGTATATAAACTACTCCCAAAGCATTAGACTGCTGGAGCATGTTGTGCCAGTGGGTGATTCTCTGTGGGTTGCAGCAACCCCTATAGCTACAAACAGCGCTTTATTTTTGGGTGGCACCATTAGCAGTAAAAGCCAAATATGGCTACCAGGGCCCACTGTACCTGTACTCAGCACTATATGTACTCAGCACTATGTGTGCATATTAGTACATGCTACCTATCTGGAATAGCAAATATATCAATGCTGACAAATGAGACAGATTAATCTTCTGTCCTGGTACATGATCACTGCAAGATTTCTGACAGCCGTCAAAGTTACAGGCCCAGAGCAGTAGTCAGTCAGTGTGGAGCAAGCGCCTGCACCGGCAGGACATGTGAGACCTTCTAACCCCATGTTACTACGTGATAAGCAATCAGTTTACTGCTGACAGTCTCGCTGTTATCCTTGATAAAAGGCCCCATGAGCCTAGAAACGCTTTGTATTTTGAGGATCCATCTCTTTTAGTTAAAGAAAAAGAGCCTGTGAACCCAAAAATGCATTGTATATTGAGACATTATTAAACCGTTCACGACGCAGCCAATTTCCCTTTTTGTGTTTTCTTTTTTTCCTCACTTTCTTCCCAGAGCCATAACTTTTTTCATTTTTCTGCCCACATACACATATGAGGGCTTGTTTATTGCAGGACGAGTTGTACTTTTGAATGACACCTTTCTTTTTACCATGGAGTGTATTGGAAAGAGAGAAAAAATTACAAGTGAGG
This sequence comes from Phyllobates terribilis, assembly GCF_046119375.1. Lineage (NCBI taxonomy): Eukaryota > Metazoa > Chordata > Amphibia > Anura > Dendrobatidae > Phyllobates > Phyllobates terribilis. Next base: position 265,401,257 of record NW_027362764.1, on the reverse strand, counting down.
AGAAATTGTGAAAAAAAATGCAATTCTAATATTGTTTTTCGGAACTTGTTTTTATGGTGTACATTGTGTGGTAAAAATGACCACGCAATATGATTCTGCTCATCAGTACGATTACTATGATACTAAACATGTCCAGATTTTTTTATTTTAGGGGTGAAAAAAAATCAGAAGTTTGAAAAAAAATTATTTTCGTGTTGTGTCTCCATTTTCTGAGAACCATAACGTTTACATTTTTTCGACTGATGGACAGCTTATTTTTTGCGGGGCAAGACAATATTTTTATTGATGCCATTTTAGGATAGATATTGTGTCTTGATTGCCCTTACGATGTTTACCGATCAGGTTAATTATTTTTAGATTTTGAGAAATCAGATTTTTCTGAGCTCGGTGATACCACATACATGTGTGTTTTTTTAAAAAAAATTATTATCTTTATTTTTAATGTGGAGAAAAGATGATTTATTTGAACTTTTATGATTTTTTAATTGTTTTAATTTTTTTAAAAACATTTCTTTTTTACTTTTCACTTATCTTGTTAATCCCCTTAGGGGACTTGCAGCTGCGATCGTCTGATTGCTTGTGCTATATACAGCAATGCCTCAGCATTGCTGTATATAGTAAAACTTATGATCTCCTTTGAAGCCCAGCTAAAGGCTTCAATAGATCCTCTGCTGTCATAGGAGCCCATTGAGAATGCTGATTTGAGCTTAGAAAGACGAGCCCCCATGCCAGTGAGCTTTTAATGTCGCTGTCAGAGTTTGACAAAGGTATTTAACAGGTTAACATTTGCTGGAGGAGCTCTGCTCTACCCGCGATTGTTAAGTCCTGACAGCCATCACCTCTTGAGGACCCCATGTGCCTGCTTCATACACCCGCTTTTAACTTGCATCGTACACTTGTGGCAGATGTCATGAAGGGGTTAATAAAGCATTGGTCTGTTGTTCACACTTGTGGCTGGATCCCCACCCCACATGATGTCTCCACTCCTCACAGCACTAAACAAACAGTTCCTCTCTGTCAAGGTGAAACATCCACAGTAAGGGGTTCATCAGCTGCACTAAATTTATAGCTTTATGTGTACACTGGTGTAAACAGGTACATGGATGCACAGAATAAACAGACTCAGCAGTAACTTGAACAAAATGATCTCAGAGGATTGATTTTGTGAGGTAAAGTATTGTTTAAAAGCAGGAAGTGAAATATTTTACCTCACAGAATGACTCCTCTGCGATCCCCTGCTGTAATATCTGTATACTCTTTTTCTTCCTCCCTGCCCAGGAGATGTGGTATGTTTCGCACATGGTCAGTCACAGACAATTATTAAAATGAACTTTTTTTCGTGGGAAAACCCCTTTCAGTAAATGATACACCAAATTATGCTACTAACTAATACCTCAGTCTGTGGTATGTCAAGTCCGTGTAATAATCAGTACGGTCGTTACCTAAACTGTGAGATTTTTGCTACAGTCATGTTACAGACCCTAATGGTAGTCAACTCTGTTTACTTGTTAGGCCAAAAATTGGACACTTTAGGATATTAGTGATTCTTTTCAGCAACATACTGTTCCGGCTGTCTCCATCACTCAGAGTGCAGCCCAAGTCCTTGCCTTACTCAATTATCCCTTTAAGTAGGCTCTCTGCATTTTCTGCTAAAACAATTGGCCGTTCCTTAAGGAGGCACCCTGCTTCTACTGCTCACACGATCATTCGTTCCGTAAGTAGGCACCCTGCTTGTACTCGAGGTCGTCGTCCTACCACGTCACCTGAGCGGTTCTCCATTTCGTTAATCGGGGCTTCTAGATCTGAGCAAAAGTTATCGTCTTGCCATTCTTATTTTTCTTAGATGTGGTGGAAGCCAATTCAGCTAGCACTGCACATCGGCCCTTACACAGGTCCAGATGATCACTCCTCCCCTGCCCTGGCCTCAGTTGCTTTTTATATTTTTTAACTGCAACACAGTATGTCACATGTTCTTGTGCATTTCACTTTCTCTTCCTACCGGGCAGCAGACATTGTTTTGTTAGTTCCTACGTGGCTTCTTTCAGTTCCCACCCCTTTAATCTCTGGTCACCACTCTGGCAATGTTCCTTTACATGAGCTTCACTGTGCATTCCGCTTTATGAGTCATTCACCTCCTTTCACTTGTATTGTGCGCACAATAAGACAACCCCAACAGTGAGCCTCTATTTACCATCAAAAATGCCGAACTGTCCCTAGCTTAAATGTGCTATTTCTATGAGTACCTCTTCCACCATACTTTCCACTTATTCATGCATTTAAAGGGAACCTGTTACCAGTGTGAGGCAGTGAGGGGCATCATATACGAGGGTTGTTATGTTTCCCCCAGGATGTGCATAGAAGTATACTAAACCCGCTGGAGTGCATTGTAATTACAGCCACAGCTGTGGTTACAATGCAAAATGAAAGAAAGTGTGGACTTGGTCAAGCTATTTGACCAGGTCAGATTTAGGAAAGCCTGACATAGGCTTTTATTGTTGGAGAGATCTCTAGGATGGTAGTGGGACAGATCTCTCCCTCCACTCCGGATCTTGGGAGTGGCCCATGTCCACGATTCCCATTTGAACTTTCAGTTAAGGTTTGGGTGTGCCAGTATTTGGTTTGCAAGAATCAGAGCAGGATGTTCTGTGCAGGACAGGTCTGTGTGAGACTGAACACAGACCAGACCCAAAGAAAGCAAAGCTAATGATGCATCCACGAGTAATACGGTGGTGCAGTGACCCACGGTAACAGATTTGACATGGACTGTTACAGACTATCCAGCTGCGAATTGGAGGATAAAGTTTGAGTTATTTTTGTAAGTTACCAAAATAAAGACATTTAAGTTGGACTAACCTGGGTCACTGCCTGTTTACCACACTGTTGTGAAAGGCGATGCATTACAACAGAAAAAGCACTATTAACCTGCAGATATGCAGTTAATCTGCAGGTTAATAGTGGTACTAACCTACCCAGCGCTTGCACATAGCTGAACGCTGCAGGGAGAAAATTAACTTTATTCTCCCTGCAGCGTTCCGGTCTCAGTCATGGTGGAGGCACTGGTGATGGTTCAGTCACCGCTCTAAGAATACGGAATGTCCGCTGTAACTCAGCCCTGACTGACAGCCGGCCCCAATGCAGAGCAAGTGTCAGTCAGGGCCTGGGGCGCGGTTACAGACGCCGCTCTGCATTTTCAGAGCGGTGACTGAACCAACGCCGGTGCCGCCTCCGTGACTGAAACCCGAATGCTGCCGGGGGGAATAAAGTTAATTTTCTCCCCGCAGCGTTCGGAAACGTGTGGGTGCTGGGCAGGTTAAAAATTATATTAACCTGCAGATTAACCCCATATATGCGGGTTAATAGCATTTTTTCTGGTGACATGTTCCCTTTAAAGGGGTTTTCCCACAAACAAAGGTTCATTTTAATAATTGTCTGTGTCTGACCGTGTACACAACATACAACATCTCCTGGGCAGGGGAGGAAGCAAAAGAGTATACAGACAGCAAGGGAATCGAAGAGGATTCATTTTGTGAGGTAAAATATTTCACTTCCTGTTTTTAAACAATGTTTTACATCACAAAATGACTCCTCTGTGATCCCCTGCTGTAATGTCTGTAGTGTCTTTCTTCCTCCCCTGCCCAGGAGATGTGGTATGTTCCGTACACGGTCAGACACAGACAGTTATTAAAATGAACTTTTGTTCGTGGGAAAATCCCTTTAAAGTTAAAATGAAGAAAAGGAAAAAATATACTTACAATACAGCCTACAGCATACAGCCATTATTATTGGATGCAGCAATGGAAAAACTATGGTCTCTGTCTTTAATAGATATCCTTATCGGAATGATAACAGTATTAACAGTATTTTACAAAGAAGATTTGTATGACTTATTTTATTGGATTGGTTTAGCTTCAATCAGGATGTGGGAAGGTGTGACAATTAAAATAAAGTTTGATGTATGAATAAAGGGTCATCATGGAATCTGACAGTGAGTGGAAAAATATTTTGCAAAGAAAAAGGTACATATCTGATACGGCCTCAAACAATAGTTCTATTCATGATATCATACAATGTGTAGGGCGAATACATACAAGGTTAAGCATAATCATACAAAATATGTATGTACCTACCTGGTTGACATGATTTACGAGTATACAGTTGTGGCAAAATATTTTGAGACTAACACAAATTTAGCTTTTCACACAGTTTGCTGTTTCAGTGTTTTTAGATTTTTTAGTGAGTTGTTTCTATGGTTACTGAAGTACAATTATAAGCATTTCACAAGTTTTGAAACTTTAATTGACAAATAAATCTAATGGTACTAGGTATGTGGCCCAGCTTTCCCATCTTGATTTCCATGCAGATTTCTCTATACTTCTCTGCTCCTATTTACTAATGGTATGTGACCCAGCTTTCCCATCTTGACTTCCATGCAGATTTCTCTATACCTCTCTGCTCCTATTTACTAATGGTATGTTCTCCAAGCTACACCAGCTACCCCCCACTTTCATTTATGACCTTGTTTACATAGCCTTTGAGTATCCAGCATCTGGTTCAGCCTTAATCAGCTGATCAAGATGAGCACAGACCACTCCCCTTTGGTTCACAGCTGAATGCATTCTGTTACAAATATATTGTGGGCCAGGAGTCTGTGTCAGACTTTAGTCTGTGGCCATCACCTTAAGTGTGACCATTAGCTGAAGTGTGAGAAATTTGAATTAATCCAGAATTGAACCTGAAGGGAACTGAAGGTAACTGGATACTTTGTCACAGTAAACAATGTTTGTTTTCACTCTCACCCCCTTAATCCTTCACTTCTTACAACCACCCCTAATCCCTACACCTAGTAAGGAACTCTTCATCTCTCCCTCCATTCTCCCCATCCATCTCACCTCTTCCTCAGAGCTATTCCTCAACATACAATCCTTTGTTTCCAAACACAGACAGCCACCTCATACCCTCTCCTGCTCCCACCTACTAATGCTTTCTCTGCTCCGCCTTACTGCTGGCAACATCTCTCCACATCCCGGCCCTCCTTACCACATCCCTACTGTCACTTCCACCTCCTACCCACGATCTATCCCAAACTCTCGTAACCCTTCTAACCTTATACCCATCCGCCCAGCCCCTGCTTACCCAGTCCCCCTAACAGGAGCTCTATGGAGCGCTCGCTCTGTCTGCAACAAACTTTCCTACATTCACAATCTCTTCATCACTAACAAGCTTTCCTTCCTCGGAATCACTGAAACCTGGCTCACCCCCTCTGACACGGCCTCTCCTGCTGCACGTTCGTATGGTGGATTCAACCTCTCTCATACCCCCCGCCCCACCGGCAAGCACGGTAGAGGAATAGGTTTCCTCCTCTCAGATAACTGCTCCTTCACCCATATCCCACTGCCGCCCTCAATTACTCTCCCCTCTTTTGAAGTGCACTGCGTGCGTATCTACTCCCCCTCCAACCTCCAACTGGCTGTCATCTACCGCCCCCCAGGATCAACCACCACTTTCTTTGACCACTTCACCACTTGGCTACTTCATTTCCTCTCCGTTGACATCCCCACTATCCTCATGGGCGACTTTAACATCCCCATTGACACTTCCTTCTCAGCTGCCTCTAAGCTTCTATCCCTCACTTCATCCTTCGGTCTTACTCAGTGGTCTTCCACACCCACCCACAAAGACGGCCACACATTGGACCTCATCTTCACCTGCCTCTGTTCCCTATCTAACCTCTCTAACTCACCTCTCCCTCTTTCTGACCACAACCTACTCACATTCTCTTCTCTCTCCTCTCCAGGGCAACAATCCCCACTCCACAAACTTGCATACCCTCGCAGAAATCTCAAACACCTTGACCTACACTCACTCTCTGAATCCCTCCTCCCTCTTACAGACATTAGTTCCTTACATGATGCAGATGTTGCTGCCACTTTATACAACACCACAACCGCTGCAGCTCTCGATTCGGTCGCCCCCCTCACACATACCAAGGCTCGCACAATCAACAGACAACCCTGACACACCAGCCTAACTAAAGAACTGCGACGGGCCTCCAGGGTTGCTGAGTGTAGATGGAAAAGGTCCCACTCCAATGAGCACTTCATCGCATTCAAACAGTCTCTCACTACCTTCAAGTCCACACTCACTGTAGCAAAATAAACATACTTCGCATCTCTCATATCCTCCCTGTCTAACAACCCCAAACAACTATTCAACACCTTCAATTCTCTCCTCCGTCCCTCAGTGCCTCCTCCCTCTCCTCTTATTTCAGCCGAAGACTTTGCCTCATTCTTCAAGCAGAAGATTGACACCATCAGACAAAGCTTTTGCCTAAAGCCCCCACAGCCCCTCCCCACACCTACTCAACCCTCTTCCTCCAAAACCACCTTCTCCACAATTTCTGAAGATCAACTTTCCTCTTTACTCTCCAAATCACACCTCACCACCTGTAAACTTGACCCAATCCCGTCCCACCTCATCCCAAACCTTACCACTATATTCATCCCAACCCTAGCCCACCTCTTCAACCTTTCACTAACAACTGGTGTCTTCCCCTCATGCTTCAAACATGCCTCAATCACACCCATTGTAACGGGTCTGGGAGGCGGAACCTCTGAGCTACTATACAAGGGGGCGGTCCTTGTAAGGGAGCGGGTGGCGACCAGGGTAGATGGGCAGGCAGTCACAGCAGGTGACTGGGACAGTCTCTGAATGAACGGACAGGAGGTCACGGCAAGTGACCGGGGCAGTCTCTGGATGAACGGGCAGGAGGTCACAGCAAGTGACCGGGGCAGTCTCTGGATGAACGGGCAGGAGGTCACGGCAAGTGACCGGGGCAGTCTCTGGGTAAAGGATTGGTATGACCTGTGGCGGCAGATGATAGACGTGAGCTCCCAGGTGAGCAGGCGAGAGTCTCTGGATAAATGGGTGGTCACAGCATGTGACGGCGGAACCTCCAGGAAGACCAACAGACAGGTAGCAGATGAGCGCTCCCAGGTGAGCGGGCAGGAGTCTCTGGACAGGCGGGTGGTCACAGCACGTGACGGCAGAGCCTCCTGGTAGGCTAGCAGACAGGCAGCAGATGAGCGCTCCCAGGTGAGCGGGCAAGCTGGTCCTTAGACAGACTGACAGGAGTTGGAAGGCAGACCGTCGGACCTCAGGCAAGCAGGCAGGTAGAAGAAGTGCGCTCCCAGGTGAGCGGGCAAGCTGGTCCTTAGACAGACTGACAGAAGTTGGAAGGCAGACCGTCGGACCTCAGGCTAGCAGGCAGGTAGCAGGATATCAGGCAGGAATTAGACAGCAGACTGGCAGGAATCTGGGAGGTATCTGGCAGGTAACTGGCAACGGGACCTGAAGGCTGAAGCAGAGTAGTGAACAGTGCTACAACATTGCTCGGGCACCTCCATTTTGGAGGAGGTGCCTTTTATATGGGAGGTCCACCGGCAATTGGCCGGGGACTCCTTAGGACGGCGCGCGCGGTCCCTTTAAGAGAGGGGGAGCGCGCGCGCGCCCTAAGCACACTGCCGGGGAAGGAGCGCGTGCCGGAAGCAGCGGGGAGAGAAGCGCTGGAGGACGCCGCGCCAGGAACGGGGAGGTGAGAGGGACGGCGTCTCTGCCTAGAACGGGGCAGAGACGCCAATGCTACAGTACCCCCCCCTTTAGGCCCCCTCTTTTTTTGGCCAGAAAGAAATTTCTCAAGGAGAAGCGGGGCGTTGATGTTCTCCCTGGGTTCCCAAGTTCTCTCCTCAGGACCAAACCCCTTCCAATCTACCAGAAAAAAGGTTTTTCCTCTTACCCTCTTGGAGGCCAGAATACTCTCTACCTCAAAGATGTCATCAGCGGAAACCGGAGCAGGAGGGGCACCTGGATTTTTGGAAAAAAAGTTAGACAACGGGTTTGAGGAGAGATACGTGGAAGGAGTTGGGGATCCGTAGGGTGGCCGGGAGTTTTAATTTGTAGGCCACAGGGTTAATTTGCCTGAGGACTTCGAAGGGGCCGATGAATCGAGGACCCAACTTGTAGGAGGGTACTTTGAGCCGCACATGTTTGGATGAGAGCCAAACCTTGTCTCCCGGACGGAATTGGGGCGGATCCAGACGTCTCTTATCAGCATATCTCTTCATCCGCTCAGAGGAGAGAAGAAGAGCGGACCTGGTGCTCTCCCAAATAGTAGAAAATTCGCTGACAAGAGACTCCGCAGCAGGGTTGTCCACAGAAACGGAGACAGGAAGTGGAATCCGGGGATGTTGGCCACCGACTATAAAGAACGGGGATTTGGAAGAGGACTCGCTCTCATGGTTGTTATAAGAGAACTCGGCCCATGGTAAGAGATCCACCCAGTCCGAGTGGTGAGCATCAACGAAGTGCCGGAGGTAGCTGGACAAGATCTGATTGATCCGCTCCACTTGACCATTGGACTGAGGGTGGTAAGCGGAGGAGAAATCCAGGGTAATGTCCAGCAGCTTACATGTGGCTCTCCAGAAGCGAGAGGTGAACTGAACCCCACGATCCGACACGATGTGGAGGGGCAGACCATGGAGACGGAAGATGTGGCGGATAAAGTCTTTAGCCTGCTCGGGTGCAGACGGAAGACCAGGCAGGGGAATGAAGTGGGCCATCTTAGAAAAACGGTCAGCGACAACCCAAATGACAGTACAACCGGCAGAAACTGGAAGGTCGGTGATGAAGTCCATAGCGATGTGTTGCCAAGGAGCAGCAGGTACGGGAAGGGGCAGGAGATGGCCGGCAGGTAGATGTCGGGGAACTTTGTTACGGGCACAGGATGAACAGGCCGCGACGAAGTCTACCACGTCCTTACGCAGGGTAGGCCACCAGTAATGCCGGGTAATAAGTTGGAAGGTCTTCTTTTGGCCAGCATGGCCAGCTAGTTTAGAAGAATGTCCCCAGCGAAGAACCCTCTCCCGATCTGGCACAGCTACGAACGTCTTACCGGGTGGAAGACGAGTCAGATCCAAGGGGGCCACATTCATCACCTTGGAGGAGTCGATGATGTGCGTAGGTTCCTCCTCTTGATCGGAGGACAGGAAGGACCGGGACAAGGCATCAGCTTTGACGTTCTTGTCCGCCGGACGGAAATGAAGAATGAAGTCGAAGCGGGCAAAAAAACAACGACCACCGGGCCTGGCGAGGATTGAGTCTCTGGGCATTTTGGAGATATGCCAGGTTTTTGTGATCCGTGTAGATAATTACCGGGTAGAGAGCCCCTTCAAGCAGATAGCGCCACTCTCCCAGTGCCAATTTGATGGCTAGCAATTCCCGGTCTCCAATGGAGTAGTTGCGCTCCGACGAGGAGAAGATTTTGGAGAAGAAGCCGCACGTTACCATTCTCCCGATAGAAGACTTCTGGGTGAGCACCGCTCCGGCTCCGGAGGAGGAGGCATCAACCTCCAGGTAGAATTGTTTATTACAGTCCGGACGGTGCAGGATGGGAGCAGAGGCGAAGGCTTTCTTTAGGGAAACGAAGGCCTCCTCGGCTTCAGGCGACCATGTCCTGGGGTTAGCCCCCTTACGGGTAAGTGCAGATATGGGAGCAGTCCGAGACGAGAAGTGTGGGATGAAAAGACGATAATAATTAGCGAAGCCCAGGAATCGCTGTATCGCCTTCAAACCTTCAGGACGAGGCCATTTTAGAACGGAAGAGAGCTTCTCAGGATCCATTTGCAGACCTGTTTGGGAGATGACATAGCCCAAGAACGGAAGGGAGGTCTGATCGAAGAGGCACTTCTCATATTTGGCGTAAAGGTGGTTCTGCCGAAGCCTAAGCAGGACCTGACGAACATCCCTCCGGTGTGTGGGGAGATCCGGAGAGAAGACCAAGATATCGTCCAGGTATACCACTACGCAGGAGTACAGGAGGTCACGGAAGATGTCGTTGACTAGTTCCTGAAAGACCGCGGGAGCATTACAGAGACCGAAGGGCATCACAAGGTACTCGTAGTGACCGTCCCGGGTATTGAATGCCGTCTTCCACTCGTCTCCTTGACGGATACGGACCAGATTATACGCTCCTCGTAGATCCAGCTTGGAGAAGATCCTGGCGCCCTTGAGACGGTCAAACAATTCGGAGATGAGTGGCAGGGGATATTTGTTTTTTACCGTGATGAGATTGAGTCCTCTGTAGTCAATACAGGGACGTAGCGAGCCGTCTTTCTTTTTGACAAAGAAGAATCCGGCTCCAGCCGGGGAGGTAGATTTTCGGATAAATCCCCTAGCCAGATTCTCTTCAATGTACTCAGACATGGCTTGGGTCTCGTCTGCAGACAACGGGTAGATACGCCCACGGGGAGGAGTGGTGCCAGGTACCAGGTCGATCGGGCAATCGTATGGCCTATGGGGTGGCAACGTCTCAGCTTCCTTCTTACCGAAGACGTCCGCATAGGGCCAGTAGGGAGCCGGGAGACCAGGTAAGTTAGCTGGAGTAGGCTGAGGGCGAAGTGGACGGACCGGGACCAGGCAGGTCCTATGGCAGTCAGGACCCCATCGGAGTACTTCACCGGACCGCCAGTTCAATACGGGTTCATGTGTCTGGAGCCATGGTAGACCTAGCAACAGGGAGTGAGAAAGTCCAGACAGCACATGGAATGAGATCTCCTCAGAGTGCAGCATTCCCACCTGCAGGGTTATGGGTTCGGTGACGAGCAGGATGGTCTCCGAGAGAAGTCTTCCATCCACGGAGGCGACTGACAATGGTTCAGCCAAGGACTTGGTGGGAATATGGTATCTCTCTACCAGAGACTGGGAGATGAGGTTTCCAGCAGCTCCAGAATCCAGATGGGCGAGTTCAAAGAGACGGTTTTCTCCCCAAGCAATAGAGACCGGTAAGGTCAGAGACGGAGAGGGCTTACTTTTGTCTAGGACGACCTCTCCGAGTGGTCCTAGACACTGGCGTTTCCCGGTTTTTCCGGGCAGGAACGGATGAAGTGCTTCATACTGCCACAATAGAAACAGCTTCCCTCGGCTCGGCGAGATTCTTGGCGAGAACCGACCATCTTGGTCTGGTCGACCTGCATAGGCTCAGGAGAGTGTAGCTGAGGAGAGACGGAGGGAGTGACGGGTTTCAGAAAAGTAGGAGCTAGACGTGGAACCCTCCTCTCACGGGTGACCTCTTTGGCACGCTCCTGGAACCGCAGGTCAATCCGGGTGGCAAGAGTTATAAGGTCATCGAGAGTGGTAGGAATGTCCCGACCGGCAGGTTCATCTTTAATACGGCCGGACAGACCCTCCCAGAAGACGGAAACCAGAGCGTCATTATCCCAGGCCAGCTCCGAGGCAAGGGTACGGAACCGTATGGCATATTGGCCCACGGTGAGACTTCCCTGACGGAGGCGTAGCAGAGATGATGCGGATGAGGTCTTCCGTCCGGGTTCGTCGAAGACTTTCCGGAAAGCCGTGAGAAAGGCAGGCAAGTCGGACACCAGGGGGTCTCCTCTCTCCCATAGGCCCCGGTGAGATGGGACATGATGAAGGCAATTTTGGCCCGGTCGGAGTTAAACTGGTGAGACAGGAGTTCAAAGTGCAGGGTGCACTGATTTATGAAGCCCCGAGCCTGGGCGGAGTCGCCTCCGAAACGAGGAGGTGCAGAAAGCCGGGGTCCGGGGTAGGATACCATGTTATTAGTGGGCAGTGGAGCTGCCGGATTGCGAGTCATGGTACTGGCGGTGGTTGCAGGCAGAGCAGTCAGAGTGTCCAGGCGAGAATTGACATTCCGCAGGTGACCCAGGATGGACTCCTGTTGGGACCTCTGACGGGACAGTTCATGACACAGGACCGAGAGCGAGGGAGCTTGGGTGCCACCGGGTTCCATGGCCCGAGCAAACTGTAACGGGTCTGGGAGGCGGAACCTCTGAGCTACTATACAAGGGGGCGGTCCTTGTAAGGGAGCGGGTGGCGACCAGGGTAGACGGGCAGGCAGTCACAGCAGGTGACCGGGACAGTCTCTGAATGAACGGACAGGAGGTCACGGCAAGTGACCGGGGCAGTCTCTGGATGAACGGGCAGGAGGTCACGGCAAGTGACCGGGGCAGTCTCTGGATGAACGGGCAGGAGGTCACAGCAAGTGACCGGGGCAGTCTCTGGATGAACGGGCAGGAGGTCACGGCAAGTGACCGGGGCAGTCTCTGGGTAAAGGATTGGTACGACCTGTGGCGGCAGATGATAGACGTGAGCTCCCAGGTGAGCAGGCGAGAGTCTCTGGATAAACGGGTGGTCACAGCATGTGACGGCGGAACCTCCAGGAAGACCAACAGACAGGTAGCAGATGAGCGCTCCCAGGTGAGCGGGCAGGAGTCTCTGGACAGGCGGGTGGTCACAGCACGTGACGGCAGAGCCTCCTGGTAGGCTAGCAGACAGGCAGCAGATGAGCGCTCCCAGGTGAGCGGGCAAGCTGGTCCTTAGACAGACTGACAGGAGTTGGAAGGCAGACCGTCGGACCTCAGGCAAGCAGGCAGGTAGAAGAAGTGCGCTCCCAGGTGAGCGGGCAAGCTGGTCCTTAGACAGACTGACAGAAGTTGGAAGGCAGACCGTCGGACCTCAGGCTAGCAGGCAGGTGGCAGGATATCAGGCAGGAATTAGACAGCAGACTGGCAGGAATCTGGCAGGTATCTGGCAGGTAACTGGCAACGGGACCTGAAGGCTGAAGCAGAGTAGTGAACAGTGCTACAACATTGCTCGGGCACCTCCATTTTGGAGGAGGTGCCTTTTATATGGGAGGTCCTCCGGCAATTGGCCGGGGACTCCTTAGGATGGCACGCGCGGTCCCTTTAAGAGAGGGGGAGCACGCGCGCGCGCGCCCTAAGCACACTGCCGGGGAAGGAGCGCGTGCCGGAAGCAGCGGGGAGAGAAGCGCTGGAGGACGCCGCGCCAGGAGCGGGGAGGTGAGAGGGACGGCGTCTCTGCCTAGAACGGGGCAGAGACGCCGATGCTACACCCATCCTCAAAAAGCCCTCCCTTGACCCATCCTCTGTGTCTAGCTATCGCCCCATATCACTTCTCCCCTATGCCTCAAAACTACTGGAACAACATGTTCACTCTGAGCTGTCCTCCCACCTCTCCTCCTGCTCCCTCTTCGACCGCCTACAATCTGGTTTCCGACCGCACCATTCTACTGAAACTACACTGACTAAAGTCACCAACGACCTACTAACCGCCAAATCTAAGCAACACTACTGTGTCCTCCTCCTCCTGGACCTGTCATCTGCCTTTGACACAGTGGACCATTCCCTCTTACTACAGACTCTCTCATCTCTCGGCATCACAGACTTGGCCCTATCCTGGATCTCCTCATACCTGACAGATAGGACATTCAGTGTCTCCCACTCACACACCACCTCCTCATCTCGCCCCCTATCTGTTGGTGTCCCCCAAGGTTCAGTTCTAGGACCGCTGCTCTTCTCCATCTACATCTTCGGCCTGGGACAGCTCATAGAATCTCATGACTTTCATTATCACCTCTATGCTGATGACACACAGATCTACCTCTCTGGACCCGATATCACCTCCTTACTAACCAAAATCCCACAATGTCTGTCTGCTATTTCATCCTTCTTCTCTGCCAGATTTCTAAAACTTAACATGGACAAAACAGAATTCATCATCTTTCCGCCATCTCATTCAACCCCCCCAACTGACCTATCTATCAACGTCAATGGCTGCCCACTCTCCCCAGTCGCTCAAGCTCGCTGCCTTGGGGTAACCCTGGACTCTGAACTCTCCTTCAAACCAAATATCCAAGCCCTTTCCACTTCCTGCTGACTACAACTCAAAAATATCTCCCGGATCCGCACATTCCTCAACCATGAATCAGCAAAAAACACTAGTGCACGCCCTCATCATCTCCCGCCTTGACTACTGCAACCTCCTGCTCTGTGGCCTCCCCTCTAACACTCTCGCACCCCTCCAATCTATCCTAAACTCTGCTGCCCGACTAATCCACCTGTCACCCCGCTATTCCCCGGCCTCTCCTCTCTGTCAATCTCTCCACTGGCTCCCTATTGCTCAGAGACTCCAGTTCAAAACCCTAACCATGACATACAAAGCCATTCACAACCTGTCTCCTCTATATATCTCTGACCTAGTCTCCCGTTACCTACCCGCACGCAACCTCCGATACTCACAAGATCTCCTTCTCTGCTCCCCTCTTATCTCCTCCTCCCACAACCGTATACAAGATTTCTCCCGTGCTTCCCCCCTACTCTGGAACTCTCTACGCCAACACATCAGACTCTCGCCTACCGTGGAAACCTTCAAAAGGAACCTGAAGACCCACCTCTTCCAACAAACCTACAACCTGCAGTAACCACCGCTCCACAATACCGCTGCACGACCAGCTCTACCCTCACCTACTGTATCCTCACCCATCCCTTGTAGATTGTGTGCCCTCGCGGGCAGGGTCCTCGCTCCTCCTGTACCAGTCGCTGTCACATTGTGTTCAAGATTATTGTAATTGTTCTTGTATTATACCCCTTTTTCACATGTAAAGCGCCATGGAATAAATGGCGCTATAATAATAAATAATAATAATAATATATCTAGTTTATACAAAGATTTAATATTTACAGTGTTGACCCTTGTTTTTCAAGACTTCTATAATTTTCCCTGGCAGCTAAGTATCGGCTTCTGGGCCAAATCCTGACTGATAACAACTCATTCTTGCCTAATCTGTGCTTGGAGCTTATCACAATTTCTTTATCCTCCCTTTTTTGAGAATTGACCATTTGTTCTCTTTGGGATTGAAATCCGGAGAATTTCATGGCCATGGACCCAAACTTTAATTTCTTGTTCACAGAGCCACTTTGTTACCACTTTTGCCTTGTGACATGGTCTATCATGCTGGAAAAAGCATTGTACATCACCAAATTAATCCCAGATCATTGAGAGAAGTTTCTCTTGGAAGATGTTCAGATCCCATTCTTTATTCATGGCAGTGTTCTTAGGCAAAATTGTGAGTGATATAGAATATTCACCATTTACAAACAAATTAAAACCTGAAAAGGTGCTGAATAAAGTGAGGGACATAGACTTTAACAGTATTCATGCGGAAAGGTAAGGCCCAGTTCAATTCTGAAAATTAGTATATGAAAATTAGAATATGAAAATACACACAGTTACAGAACAATTCTATGTGTTCTGCCAGAGCATATACAGTAAATAAGAGAATAAGTATATAAAACTCAAAACAATAACATTCAACAAGGTGGCTCTGTGCATTTGACTTTAAAGTGCATACCTGTAATATGTAAACAAAAACCCGCCCTTAAATGCTCAAGTTCGTAATTTCTATATCTTCCTAATATGTCTATATTGTTGCTTAACTGTTAGATAGAATAAAGACCGAACCAATAGCTCACTTATGTTACTACTTACAAGTGATTTTATACCTGAACATAAAGTGCATATTGCAGGGAGTGAGCAATTACTAACCATCAGTTAACAGATGCAAACTCATGCATTCCACTGCTTAATGGTTATTTTCATTGCTGACACCCGCAAGTTGCAGTTCACAGTTAGTGCACAATGTCATGTATACTGTACACTGTATACCTATTTATATGCTCTGGCAGAACGCAGAATTGTTCTGTAACTGTTTGTATTTTCATATACTAATTTTCATAATTGGACTGGGTCTTACCTTTCCACGTGTATGCTATTAGAGTCTATGTCCCTCACTTTATTCAGCACCTTTTCAAATTTAAATTTGTTTTTATATGGTAAATAGTAATACAAATTAATTTTATCAACTATTTGTATATCACTTCATTTATTACCAAGGTAGAATAAGGTACCTGGTGCTTAAATTCATTAAGTATTAAAGTGTTACCCAAAGTTTGGGGTGTTTGTCATAAAATGGGACTTGAGCCCACTCCCTTTTATGACAAACAACCCCACACATGAATGGTCTCAGGATACTTTACTGTTGGCATGCTGGATGTATTCACCTCTTCTTCTCCAGATAGCAATTCTTTCAAATGTAAAACAGTTTAACCCCTTTGTCCCCAGGGTGGTTTGCACATTAATGACCAGGCCAATTTTTACAATTCTGACCACTGTCACTTTATGAGGTAATTACTCTGGAACGCTTCAACGGATTCCCCTGATTCTGAGATTGTTTTTTGTATGACATATTGTACTTCATGATAGTGGTAAAATTTCTTTGATATCATTTGCGTTTATTTGTGAAAAAATCTGGCGAAAATGTTGAAAATTTCACAATTTTCAAAATATTAATTTTTATGCCCTTAAATCAGAGAGATACAGTACAGACCAAAAGTTTGGACACACCTTCTCATTTAAAGATTTGTCTGTATTTTCATGACTATGAAAATTGTACATTCACACTGAAGGCATCAAAACTATGAATTAACACATGTGGAATTATATACTTAACAAAAAAGTGTGAAACAACTGAAAATATGTCTTATATTCTAGGTTCTTCAAAGTAGCCACATTTTGCTTTGATGACTTCTTTGCACACTCTTGGCATTCTCTTGATGAGCTTCAAAAGGTAGTCACCGGAAATGGTTTTCACTTCACAGGTGTGCCCTGTCAGGTTTAATAAGTGGGATTTCTTGCTTTATAAATGTGGTTGGGACCATCAGTTGTGTTGTGCAGAAGTCTGGTGGATACACAGCTGATAGTCCTGCTGAATAGACTGTTAGAATTTGTATTATGGCAAGAAAAAAACAGCTAAGTAAAGAAAAACTAGTGGCCATCATTACTTTAAGAAATGAAGGTCAGACAGTGCGAAACATTGGGAAAACTTTGAAAGTGTCCCCAAGTGCAGTTGCAAAAACCATCAAGCACTACAAAGAAACTGGTTCACATGAGGACCGCCCCAGGAAAGGAAGACCAAGAGTCACCTCTGCTTCTGAGGATAAGTTTATCCGAGTCACCAGCCTCAGAAATCGCAGGTTAACAGCTGCTCAGATTAGAGACCAGGTCAATGCCACACAGAGTTCTTGCAGCAGACACATCTGAACCCAATCGAGATGGTTTGAGGTGAGCTGGACTGCAGAGTGAAGGCAAAAGGGCCAACAGGTGCTAAGCATCTCTGGGAACTCCTTCAAGATTGTTGGAAGACCATTTCCGGTGACTACCTCTTGAAGCTCATCAAGAGAATGCCAAGAGTGTGCAAAGCAGTCATCAAAGCAAAAGGTGGCTACTTTGAAGAACCTAGAATATAAGACATATTTTCAGTTGTTTCACACTTTTTTGTTAAGTATATAATTCCATATGTGTTAATTCATAGTTTTGATGCCTTCAGTGTGAATGTACAATTTTCATAGTCATGAAAATACAGAATAATCTTTAAATGAGGTGTGTCCAAACTTTTGGTCTGTACTGTATGTTACACAAAATAGTTAATAAATAACATTTCCCACATGTCTACATTACACATTGCACAATTTTGGAAGCAAAATTTTTTTCTTATTAGTGAGCTATAAGGGTTAAAAGTTGATCAGCGATTTCTCATTTTTCCAACAAAATTTACAAAACCATTTTTTTAGGGACCACATCACATTTGAAGTGACTTTGAGGGGCCTTTATGACAAAAAATACCCAAAAGTGACACCATTCTAAAAACTGCACCCCTCAAGGTGCTCAAAACGACATTCAAGAAGTTTATTAATCCTTCATGTGCTTCACTGGATTTTTTGAAATGTGGAAGAAAAAAATGAACATTTAACTTTTTTCACAAAAATATTACTTTAGACCCAATTTTTTTATTTTCGCAAAGGTAACAGGAAAAAATGGACCCCAAAATTTATTGTGCAATTTCCCCTGTGCACGCAGATACCCTATATGTGGGAGAAAGCCACTGTTTGGGCGCACAGCAGGGTTTGGAAAGGAAGGAGCCCCTGATGTGCCTAAACAGTGGAAACCCCCCACAAATGACACCATTTTGGAAACTAGACCCCTCAGGGAACTTATCTAGATGTGTGGTGAGCACCTTGAACCCCCAGGTGCTTCACAAAATTTATAACATTGAGCCGTAAAAATAAAATTTTCACATTTTTCCCACAAAAATGTTTTCAGCCCAAAATTTTGCATTTTCATAAGGGTAACAGGAGAAATTGCGCGATACCATTTGTTGTGCCATTTCTCCTGAGTAAGCTGATACCCCATATGTGGAGGCAAACCACTGTTTGGGTGCACGGCAGGGTTTGGAAGGGATGGAGCACCATTTGACTTTTTGATTGTAAAATTTGCTTGAAGAATTTTGGAAACTAGACCCCTCAGGGAACTTATGTAGTGCTTCACAGAAGTTTATAACATGGAGCCGTGAAAATAAAAAAATCAAACTTTTTCCACAAAAATTATGTTTTAGCTCCAAATTTTTTATTTTCACAAGGGTAAGGGGAGAAAATGGACCCCAAAACTTTTGTGCAATTTCTCCTGAGTACACCTATACCCCATATGTGGGGAAAATACAGTGTTTGGGCGCACGGCAGGGTTCAGAAGGGAATGAGCACTTCGATCGCAGCATTGCGGAGGTTAATGTGTCTGGAGCGGTGTAACAATCAGCTGACACGCGGCGACGATCGCCCACACCGCTTGTGTGCGGGGGCCATCGCCGCTCGCGTAATAGTACGTAGCTGGCCCCTTAGGCCCAAGGCGCAGCTACGTACTATTACTGATGAGGTCGTAAAGGGGTTAAAGTGGATTTCATCAGAGAAAACTACTACCCTGTCCTCTGTAGTTCAATCCCTGTACTTCTTGAATAATGTCAGTCTGTCCTTGATGCCATGCTCAAGTCCTTGCACCGCATGTTTCGCGACTGTTGGACAGCTAATAAACATGCAAGGATTGTCTGCCATACACATTAATGCCATAGCCATGTTGGCTAATGACATTACTGTGATTGGCCAGCCGCATTGTGTCATCGAGTCTTATAAAAGACCCGGTGATGCGATGCTTGGCACCCTCTCCTCTGGAAGCAGTTCAGGGAGCGTTGATCTAGGAGGGAGAGCTTAGATTAGATTAAGCATATAGGCAGCCTTTAATTGCTATTGCAGTACTTGTATACCACTGCTGCACCATTAAAACAAAAGTCCTTTTCAGGGCTACATACTGTCCATTCTCTAGTAAAACTGCTGTTACCTGCATTCAGTGTAGGGATAGTGGGTGGAGGAGAGATAGTTTTGGATTAGAGGCATATAGGGAGGGTTTAGTGCCTTACAATCCTTCTATAGGTATACTGCTGCTGCAGCCTAAAAACAAAAGTCCTTTTCAGGGCTAAATCTTTTCTTTTACGTATTAATACCAGAAAGTTTGCAGGCATATATTATATATCTAATTTAAAATGCACAAGGCATACTGTAATCGACGGGGAAGTGGACGTGCTGATGGGCAACGCAGAGGCCGAGGCTGTGGGCCCAGATTTCTCAACCCAATGGGATGACAGCAGTGGAACATAAAGCCAATTCAAATGTTCCTTCTTTTTCTGGTGTATTCCCATGCACCCCTTCCCACCCAAAAAATGGCATACTGTTCATGGTTTCTTCGTTTTCTTGTCCTCCTCCTCTTCTTCATCCACCATATTAACAGGGTATCATGCGGCCCTCGCTCATAATTTTTAGAGGGTCATCAGGTGGCCCTCACTCATAATTTTTAGAAGGTCATCAGGCGACCCTCATTCCTAGTTTTAGAGGGTAAACAGGCTGCCCTCATTCATAATTTTTAGAGAATCGTCAGACTGCCTTCTCTCATAATTTTTAGAGGGTCATCATGCAACCCTCGCTCTTAATTTTTCCGTGGTGTGTATGATACCATCCTTCATAATTTTTAAGGATATGTATGAGGCCTACCTCTAAAATTATCTTATATATATATATCTATATATATATATATATATATATATATATATACCCCCAGGGGTAAATGTTTTTCAGCCCTTGCATTTAGTGTATAGGATTTACCAGTCTGGGAGTCCCACTCCTTAAAAATGGGAAAATAATGTTTTCCGAGGCCCTCCTCTACATATCCTTCAGGGTGTATTGCCATCCCTGCTTCTAATTTTTGGCAGCCCTTGCATTTAGCCCCCTGCATTTAGAGTCTAGGAGTCCCACTACCTAACAGTTTTAACAGAATGTGTATGAGGCCCTCCTTTATGTCTAATACAGGGTGTATCAGAGTCCCTCGTCCTTATAATTTTTGGCAGTTCTTGCATTGTCCACATAGGCTTTGTGAGTTTTAGAGTCCCTCCTTCATTATACAGGATGTGTCTGACCATATCACACACATCATATGATAAGGTAGTAAAATATTAAAATTACATTTACCAGTGACTACTGGTGGGTGTAGTTTTGTTTCCCCCTCTACTATGTCATGTACTGTAGTCATAGGCGACGGGGAAATACAGTGAGAGATGGCGCGGCTACTAAGGGATGGAGGTGGTGGGGCTTTTTTCTCTTTTTAATTGTGCCTTATATGCAAGTCATTATACAGGAAAAAATGTTTACTAACATTTTTTTCTGTAAAATCCATTTAATCTTCGGTTTTGTATGTGTAGCACCCTGAGGACTCGGCTGCTACAGGGGTATTGCACCTCAAACCAGAGGTGTGGTATTCCACTCCCGGGTAAGGATGGAGTGTGGGACTGAGCTCAGCTAGCTGCATGCACTACACTCATCCCATTTCCGGGGGACAGATCAATGGTACTCCCACTAGGTGAATATGCAGGTACGACAGTGTCTGTCCCTGGCTGGAGTGGGAGGGGGGGTGGAACATCCCAGTAGTGTAGGGGCAGATAGGGGAGGGGCTCTGGGCATAGAGGTAGGAGCCCATTGGGTGCTAGTCACCTGGGCTCACACATAGAGGGAGTATATATGGTGGGCACCATCTTAGGACAGGGTCAGTCAGTCTGTCAGGAGAGTGCTGAGGAGGAGTTCAGCCAGGAGGGCTGACAGGGAGCTGTGGCTCCGGCTGGGCCCAGCTCCAGGGCCAGGCCTGAAGCAGAGAGGAAGAGGAAGAAAGGCCCAGAGGCATAAGACCAAGAGGGAACCCTGAGATCCCACGAGTGAGCTAAAAAGGGTGAAGGGTTGGCAGAAGAGGGCACCGGATCCCAAACTGACGGAGGCAAAACATCCTTAATCAGGAACCGGAGGTCGTGGTCAAGTTTTGCCACGACCCTCACCACATTCACCAGGAAGGTACACCACGAGTAGGGTCAGGAAAGCCTTAAAAGGTTTTACCATATAGAGGCCCAAGGGAACCGGACAAAGGTGGATCCCTGGTGGGGACGGCCAGCAGAAAGAGAGAGAGGGGAGCTCAGGACCACGCTCCGGAACTGCCTGGGGGTTAGCCGAGTCCCGCACCTGGTGGACGCAGCACGGCTCGGGTGGTCACTCCCGGCCGAAGTGACTGAAGCAACACCAGTGAGTAAAAACCCTGAAACTGCATCCCACGTCTCTGTGCCTCCTTACCGCACCATCACAACCTCCATCATCTACACCTGCCGCCCTGAGGCCGTACCCCTCCCGTTGGGGGTTATACCATCTACGCTGCACAATTATAACACTGGCCTCAGCGGACTGTCTTGCAGCAGTGGCCCTAAAGCTGCATTCAACGGGTGGCGTAGTCGTCCAACATCTACCGCTAATACATCGCCGCTCAGTTTGACTCCCTGGGCACGGACCGGGTCACCGCCACGAGACTACAACCCTCAACAGATCCGGCTCCGGGTAAGCTCCCGTGCGCGCGATGCCGCGCGACGAAGGCCCAGGGGCGCGTCAACTTTGGCGTAGTCGGCAGGATTACGTGCCCGCAACCACCGGGTACTGCGTGCCTGAAGGAAAGTTCATATTTACCGTAAAAAGAAGTCTCCCGCCGGTTCCGGAGGGTCCCCGCCATCGGACGCCATCTCGGATCGTTTCCCGCCGTTTGCCCGCCATCTGCAGTCTTTTCCCGCCATCCACAGAGTTTCCCGCCATTGGGAGACGGTTCCCGCCATCTGAGAAGATTTCCCGCCCTGGCAGAGCGGACGCCATTATGGGCGTGCCAGAGGGTGGCAAGAGACTACCTCCCATCGTGGGCCTGGTCCCAGAAGAGCGCCAAAAGCAAAGACCGCCCCCACCAGCAGAGACTGCAATGATAGAGATGTCCATCAGCGTGGGGGGACTGCCCCTGGAACTGACAATCACCAAGTTGCCCCGGGACCACCCAAAAAGTGGGCGGATCAAGAACAAAAGAGAGAGGATGGGTGCAGCCTGGAGAAGTCTGGAGAGATCGCACCCGGAGATGGAGGGAGAGTCAGGCAGCACCGACCCTGTGGTCAGGAGCCTGCTGCAGGCCGCCACCCCCGAAGGCCTGGTGGAGATTCTGGCACAGCTCCCCCGAGATCGGGAGCATGCACAGACCGCACTGGAGGGCTTGGCTCGGAAGATGGCCCGAGTGCAGCAAGAAGTGCTGGCCGAGTGGAGCAGAGAAATGGCCCTGCAAGCTGGAACCCGCCAGCAAAGGCCGCCACCCGCAACGAGGAGCACGCCTGCCCCTGAAGATGGTGCAGGAGGGACGAAGGCCGGAGACGACACCGTGGAAGGAGCTGAAGAGATGGAAGCAGGTAAAGGGGACGTCACCACCCCAAGCCTAGTAGCTGTAAGCCTGCCCCAGCTCCCCATCGCAGAGCCCGAAATCCCCCTTACCGAGCCCGTTGCTGCACCGTCACCGCTCCAAACTAGGCCTCAAGCGGCAGGAGCCGCGGCCGCGCCCTCTGTGACGTCACGCTCCTCAATCCAGAGCGTGGCCAAGCAGGAAACGCCACCGGCCTGGTCGCAGGGCCGAGTACCCCCGGGCGCCGCAGTTCCAACAGCGCCCTCTACCTCCACTAAGCCATCGGCCTGGTCGCAAGATCGAGTACCCCCGGGCGCCGCAGTCTCCACAGCGCCCTTCACCTTCAGGGTGCCGCCGGCCTGGTCGCAAGGCCTGGTGAATCCGGGCGCCGCTGCCACCACCGCGCCCTCGACCTCCAGAGTGCTACCCTTGGGTGAAGACCTGTTCACGCAACATACTTGCCCGGATGGGCAGCCCTTTGTGTGGCCTCCGGAGTACACCACTCCCCGACTCCAGAAGGAATGGCCTCTGTGTGAGCCCCTGATTCCGGCTCCGGCGCCCGCCAAGATCACCCCACTCCCGTTGGAGGAGGCGCAGTTCGCATGGGACCCCACTGGAGAAAACCTCATCGGGTTCACCCAAGAGACCCGGGCGGCCGCAGCCCAGCGTGCGGAGTGCTGCCAGCAACAACTGGAGGTCTTCGACAGGGAACGGCGAGAGAGGCGGGTCCGCGAGGAGCGGCTGCAAGTTCAGAGTGCGGAGCAGAAACGTCGGACCCGGCGAAACCCCCGTGCAGCCCACGGTCCCCGCGCCACCGGGACCATAATCAAGTTCCAACTGGAGCACGGTTGGGGCTTTATCCGGGATCACAGAACCCCCGGCGACGTCTTTGTCACCCGCAGAGATGTCGAGAGTCATCTGCCGGAGGGACACAGAGGACATGACCTTTACCCGGGTGACGAGGTCACCTTCACCCGGCATCAGTGTGCTAAGGGACCATATGCTCTTCATGTGCACCGACTGACCGAGGAAGAGCTACAGTGCGAGGAGGAACAAGAGGACCCGGACGGGTTTGAAGATTACCCTCAGAAAGGAGCAGGAGGACGCCGTTACTGAAGTACGGTAAAGTGGAACTGTAAATAGTTACCCGTAAGGGTACAAGAACTGCTGCTAATTAAAATATGGTCCCCGTTGGGACTAGTGAAAAGTTCCCGTGTGTCCCCATCCCTAACCAGGCTGAGGACTGTGAGCAGCCATCCCTTTATCCCCACTGGCCGAGGACTGAGAGCGGCCACCCTGTAAATAGTTGCGCTTCCTAAGGCGCCCCCTACCGGTTATATAAGGAACTGTTTTTGTGACTGTTGCACTTTTACCTGGTCATAAATTGCACCGTGGCCAGAAGATCAAGAGTGTGTTTTATATATGAGAATGTTTTATATGCAAGAGTTTTATATTGAAAGTTAATGTGTTTTATATGTAAGTGCACTTTAAAAATTTTTGTATGTTTTATATTGTTTTGCTCTTTTACAGCCCGAGGACGTGCTGTGGTTTACCAGGGGGGAATGTAGCACCCTGAGGACTCGGCTGCTACAGGGGTATTGCACCTCAAACCAGAGGTGTGGTATTCCACTCCCGGGTAAGGATGGAGTGTGGGACTGAGCTCAGCTAGCTGCATGCACTACACTCATCCCATTTCCGGGGGACAGATCAATGGTACTCCCACTAGGTGAATATGCAGGTACGACAGTGTCTGTCCCTGGCTGGAGTGGGAGGGGGGGTGGAACATCCCAGTAGTGTAGGGGCAGATAGGGGAGGGGCTCTGGGCATAGAGGTAGGAGCCCATTGGGTGCTAGTCACCTGGGCTCACACATAGAGGGAGTATATATGGTGGGCACCATCTTAGGACAGGGTCAGTCAGTCTGTCAGGAGAGTGCTGAGGAGGAGTTCAGCCAGGAGGGCTGACAGGGAGCTGTGGCTCCGGCTGGGCCCAGCTCCAGGGCCAGGCCTGAAGCAGAGAGGAAGAGGAAGAAAGGCCCAGAGGCATAAGACCAAGAGGGAACCCTGAGATCCCACGAGTGAGCTAAAAAGGGTGAAGGGTTGGCAGAAGAGGGCACCGGATCCCAAACTGACGGAGGCAAAACATCCTTAATCAGGAACCGGAGGTCGTGGTCAAGTTTTGCCACGACCCTCACCACATTCACCAGGAAGGTACACCACGAGTAGGGTCAGGAAAGCCTTAAAAGGTTTTACCATATAGAGGCCCAAGGGAACCGGACAAAGGTGGATCCCTGGTGGGGACGGCCAGCAGAAAGAGAGAGAGGGGAGCTCAGGACCACGCTCCGGAACTGCCTGGGGGTTAGCCGAGTCCCGCACCTGGTGGACGCAGCACGGCTCGGGTGGTCACTCCCGGCCGAAGTGACTGAAGCAACACCAGTGAGTAAAAACCCTGAAACTGCATCCCACGTCTCTGTGCCTCCTTACCGCACCATCACAACCTCCATCATCTACACCTGCCGCCCTGAGGCCGTACCCCTCCCGTTGGGGGTTATACCATCTACGCTGCACAATTATAACACCGGCCTCAGCGGACTGTCTTGCAGCAGCGGCCCTAAAGCTGCATTCAACGGGTGGCGTAGTCGTCTAACATCTACCGCTAATACATCGCCGCTCAGTTTGACTCCCTGGGCACGGACCGGGTCACCGCCACGAGACTACAACCCTCAACAGATCCGGCTCCGGGTAAGCTCCCGTGCGCGCGATGCCGCGCGACGAAGGCCCAGGGGCGCGTCATATGTTTTATTGTTAGTCTGTAAAAGTGGAGTAATACTCTGACAACATTGTTCGCAGCAGTGACTCGGGAGTCAGAGATGAATCCAGGCATCTTCTCCATTCCCCATTCTGTTCCCATTCCATTTTAACGCTGTTTCCATCCATTTTCTTGCGTTTCTCATTGACTTTGATTATACTCTAATCGAGCCCGTCCGACCAGATCGATTCGAGTACCGAGCACTTGAGCATTTTGACCTCCACTGTTCCTGTTAACTGCCATTTTTTAATTACATTTCGAACTGAGGAAAGGGCAACTTGCTATCTTCTTATAGCCTTCTCCTGCTTTGTTTGCCTCCACCATTTTCATTTTCAGAGTGCTAGGCAGCTGCTTAGAAGAACCCTTGGCTGCTGTTTTTTGACACAAGGTTAGAGGAGGCAGGGTTTTTATAAAGCTGGGAAATTTGCATCCTCTGGCCTTTACTAACAATGATAGTGAACAAGCCATAACCCTAACAGGCTAGTTAAGGTCTGAAACCTTGGTCAAAGTTGTCTGAGCACACAAATCTCTAAGGGTGCCAAACTTTTGCATTGGCCCATTTTCCTTTTTAGAATTTTTAAAATGTAAAAGATGAAAATATATACAGTATATTGTTGCCCAAATTACAAATGAAATGTGCCATCTTTAACTTTGGCCTTTTAGAGATAATTTGATCTTCAACTTGCTTCACTGTTTACAATAATAGTAATTTTGACCAGGGGTGGCCAAATACATGACACTGTATGAGATATATTGCAGCCAAAAACATTGTGCATAACATGTTTTTTTCTCTTCTCTGTGTTAATTTTATAATTGCACATTTCTCTTTCCATCCTTGCCAAGTGGATGGGTGTAAATGTGATTTGACAAATGTCTCCCAGTGTTTTCCCCATTCCCATCTTATAAAATGTGATCTTAGACACGGAAGGAAAGGTACTACATTTCTATCTCCTTCTTCTCAGTGTAGTGTTCACGATATTACAGTAGAAAGACATTTGAGCACTTCTAGTAATGATGGGGATCTAGAGGCTTTTGGTAGGGAAAGAAAATGCCCAATTTTCCTGATAGTATTTTTTTTTCAAAATGTATTCTACTGTACAACGATGTATGTGTAGCACCCCGAGGGTTCGGCCGCTACAGGGGTATTGCACCTCTGCCAGAGGTGTGATATTCCACTCCCAGGTAAGGATGGAGTATGGACCAGGGCTCAGGTAGCTGCATACAGCACACTCACCCCATTTCCGAGGGACAGCTCAACGGTGCTCCCATTAGACAGAAATGCAGGCACGACAGACCATGTCCCTGGCTGGAGTGGGGAGGGGGGAGGAATACCCAGTGATGTAGGAGCAGGAGGGGACGGTTCCTGAGCATAGGTAGGAGCCCATAGGTTTCTGGTCACCTGGGCTCATGGCTAGAGGGAGGTATAAAAGGTGGGCACCATCTTAGTTCTGGGTCAGTTCAGCCAGAGAAGACAGGGAGTAGAGGCTCTGTAGGAGCTCTACTCCAGGAGGGCCTAGTGAGAGGCCGAGGAGGAGGAGAAGGGGAGCTGGGATTTTGGCTCATCTCAGCTCCAAGAGAACGGAACAGAAATGAACAGAAAGGAACAGAGAAAGAGAAGGAGAGACAGAGAAACAGAAGGGCTCAGGAACAAGTAGGTGGAAGGGACCCTAAGAACCCATGAGAATCCAGGGTGCAGGGTCAGGCAGATTAAGGGTACCGGATCCCAAGTTGGTGGAGGAGAAACAACCCTCAGCCAAAGACCGGTCGTCGTGATCATCTATTGGTGCGACACCTCATCAAACCTGCTAGGAAGGCACCAAATAGGACAGCGGAGGACGGGGCCCACGTTTAGCCGCACAAGTCCGCGGCAGCTGGACAAAAGTGGGTCACTGGTGAGGCAGGCCAGAGAAAGGATTAAAGGGGGTCCTGTGCCATGCTCCTGAACTGCTTGGGAGTTGACCGAGCCCCACACCTGGTGGACGCAGCACGGCTCGGGCGGTCACTACCTGTACAGAAGTGACCCGGAACAAATGAACTGTGAGTAAAGACCCTGGACTGTAGCTTGTTGTCTGTGTGCTCCTTCGCTCCTCCAGCACTATCAGCACTGGGACTCTCACTACCATCACTCCCAACATCCACTACACTGCCCTGGGGCCGCACTCTTCCCGTGGGGAGTCACACCATCCCAGCTGCATTCATCATCAGCCCCAGTGGACTGCCTTGCAGCGGCGGTTCCTAATAACCGCAATCCACGGGTGGCGTAGTCGGACATTATCTGAAGCACATAGCAGACTACCATTGGTCTGACCACCCTGAGCCGCGGGACCGGGCCGCCACTACTACTCCCAGCGTCTCCCTATTGCCCGGTTCCGCGTGCCCCACGGCCCAGGGGGCGAGTCATATGCCCAAAATGGTTTTACACTTTAAGGATGTCACTAAAGAAATACAGCATGAAAATTAACTTAAAGTGATGATGAAGATACGTGAATACGTTTTTTTTTCCTTTTTAGGATGCTATTTCTTTTGATGTTTAATGTAGTAGATTTAATGGGGTGTCTAAACGGTATCTTCGCTTGTGGTTAGAGATGAGAGTATTTGGCAAAATTGGTATTTGCCAAATCGTGCAGACTTTCACAAGAAATTCAATTCGCATTGAAGTTATTCTCTGACGTGCACCGCGACCAGATGATGCACAGTGACCTTGAGGCCTAGTCGCGGTCAGAAGTTCAATTCTAGAGTGAAGGCAATGGAAATGCAAGTGTGTGATCATGAAAAGTAGAAGTCCTGAGGACCAGACAGCAAGCAGTGAGCAATGGGGCATCTGGACAAGGGGTGAGTATCAGATTTTTTTTTAACTGTTTTACGGCCTCCTACGGTACAGCTTTTATTGTATTTGCAAGAAGTAAATTATGAAAAATTTGTATTTTGCATAATACGGATTTCTGTAGAATTTAATTCCACTCATATAAATTTGCCCAATTCTACTTGTACATCATCCCATCATAAAATGTATGATATGGTGAAAAACCAGAGAGTTAAAGGGGTTTTCCAGCCAGAAATAAAATTGATGAGACAGGAGCCAGGGGGAGCTGGGGAACTGCAGTCATGAGAAACCAATTGGTCACCTGATCTGATGATTTCTGGGCACAGAAGAGAGGAATAGCAGTTTCCTCCACGACAAAGGACTATAGAACTTCTGGCACATAGAGAAGGCTGAAAATGATAGAAACAGTTGAACATTTTTAAATGATCACAGAATGGACAAATGTGTAATTTAATGTGAACTGTCATTTTTCAAATCTTTTTTAAGCTAAACCACACCTTGAAAATAAAAATCCCATTATTCCAGGAGTGTTTGTTATATAATTGATGCAGTTTTATTTTGTATATTTAGAGAATAAACAAAGAATTGATTTTTAATGATATTTTAGAGGATATTCGGTCTCATATTTAATTGCCACTCAGTTTTGCAGTCAGGGGTGTTAACTTTAAGTGCCAGTCAGTAAGTTGTTTTCTAAGAATTAAAGGTCATTGATCATTGCGCCGTTGTAATCAATGTACCAACGAATATATCATCATGAATTTCATTTACTAATCGAAAATGCATTACACATTTCACCAATTTACCATTGCATATTTTAATTTCAGCCATGTGAAATCAGTGCCTACACTGCTGCACATGGACGACACTTGACCTTCTTGTATTTTGCTTTTATGCTGTCTGTGTTCATGTCTCTGATTAAAACTTTGCCTGGGGGATTTGATGTTCTTTTATGTCTTAGTGAGTTTTTTTTTAACCATATAACCTCTCACTAAATCAAGGAAGCTATTTAGACAAGCAACCTTTAAAGGAGGTCAAATCTATAAAAATAGTTTCATATATTTGATGTATTGAAAAATGTGAATATGTTTTCCTAAATAATTGCGTGAAAATTGTATAATAAATTATCATAATTTACAGCGTGTTTTGATTGCAATCAGATTTGAGATACCAGATGCTTGATGAGTTGTTAATATGATTATATTTCTGAAACACTGTTGAATCTATAAGTGCATGACTATTTAAAGGGAATCTGTCACCCCCTTGGACGTACCTAAGCTATTAATATGGGCATAACAGGTTTTACAACACTTAAAATAGCCATACCTGTATGCCTCATATCTGCGGTCTTGTTCTTCAGAAATCATCTTTTAATCCTTTATCTTAATCCATTCTTCCAGGCTCTGGAGTGTGCGGTGACTAGAAGGAAACTCGGCCTCCGGTCTTCATTTCCGTGCCTGTAGCCTCCGGTCTAGTGGTTGTCCCGCGCTTGCGCCCTGCAATTGTGATATTCCGCCCTTCTATGGCCATTTGCTTCTTGTTTCTTCTGCGCAGGTGCCGGCGCCTGCACAGAAGAAACAAGAAGCGAATGCCCATAGAAGGGCGGAATATCACAATTGCAGGGAGCAGGTGCGGGACAACCACTAGGCGTCACAGAGCCTTGTGACGCTGATGGGAGGTGTCAGGCACGCAAATAAAGACTGGAGGCCAAGTTTCCTTCCAGGCACTGCACGCCCCAGAGCCTGGAAGAACGCAGGATTAAAAGATGATTTCTGAAGAACAAGACCGCAGATATGAGGCATACAGGTAGGACTATATGACTATTTTAAGTATTCTAGAATCTGTATGCCCATATTAATAGCTTAGGTACGTCCAAGGGGGTAACAGTTTCCCTTTAAATATTAGAGAAGTGTGTGGCTCCTTTATTTTGATTTTTAACCCCTGACGTGGGGCGTATTAATACGTATTTGCGCCCTGGGCCTATTGGGCCAGATACGTATTAATACGCCCTGGCGATTGCACCCACACAGAGGCTGTCCTGGCACGAGCACAGCTGGATGTCAGCTGATTGTCACAGCTGACACCCGGTACTATATGCAAGGAGCAGTCCCGCACCGCTCCCGACACATTAACCCCCGAAATGCTGCTATCGAAATCGATCGCAGCATTCCAGGAGCAAGGGGAGGTAAGCACCGCTTACTTACCTCCTCTCCGGCGTCCCGCGCTGTCTGTGCGGGGTCCTGGTAGTTGTTATGGTGACCCAACGTCGTCATGACGACAGCAGGAAGTTACTTTGATCATGCGCAGTTTGCGATCAAAGTATCTTCTGCCTGTGCAGCGCTGACAGGCTGTATGGCATAGGGAGCTGCGGCTCTCTGTGCTATACAGCTGATCAGACTGTAAAAAGTGAAAGTCCCATAGTGGGATAAAGTGTAAGAGTAAAAAAAAGTATCAGAAAGTGAAAAAAAAAATAGTAAAAATATTTTAAAAAAATGCAAAAAATAATCCAAAAAAAATATATATATACTGTACCCATAAATATTATGAAAATAAACAAGAAAACAGTAAAAGTAAACATATTTGGTATCACCACATCAGGAACGACCTGACCTATAAACTGTCCCACTATTTAACCCCTTTAGTGAACACGGTAAAAAATAAAAATAAAAAATGAAGCAAAAAACGATGCTTTATCATCATACCGTCAAAAAATGGAATAAAACACGATCAAAAAGACGAATGTAAAAAAAAATAGTACCGCTGAAAACGTCATCTTGTCCCACAAAAAAGAGCCGCCATACAGCTCCATCAGCCCAAAAATTATTTTTTCTATAAAATAGTTTTTATTGTGTAAAAGCGGCAAAACATAAAAAAACGATATAAATGTGGTACCGCTGTAAACGTAGTGACCCGAATAATAAACCTGCCTTATCAATTTTACCACATGCGGAACGGCATAAAAAACAAAAAAAATTCCCTTGTTGGTTTTTGTTTATTCTGCCTCCCAAAAATCAGAATAGAAAGCGATCAAAAAATGTCACGTTCCCGAAAATTATACCAATAAAAACGTCAACTTGTCCCGCACAAAAAAAAAGCCATCACATGACTCTATCGGCCGAAATATGGAAAAATTATAGCTCTCTCTATGCACTCAAGACTAATGACAACTTATTCAATATGAGGACCTAATGTTATCAAATTCTGTGTCGTACCTCTGGGTTCAAAATGTTCACTATACCCCTTGATAAAATACTTGAGGGGGGCTAGTTTCCAAAATGGAGTCACTTGTGGGGGGTTTCCACTGTTTAGGTGCATAAGGGGCTCTCCAAACGCGACATGGCAGTCGCTCTCGATTCCAGCCAATTTTGCATTCAAAAAGTCAAACAGTCCTCCTTACCTTCTGAACCCTGCCGTGCGCCCAAACAGTGCATTTTCCCATTATATGGGGTACCAGCGTACTCAGCAGAAATTGCACAACAGTTTTTGGGGTCCATTTTCTCCTCTTACCCTTGTGAAAAACAAAAATTTGAGACTAAAAGATAATTTTTGTGGAAAATTTTTTTGTGGGTTCAGGGTGCTCACCATACATCTAGATAAGTTCCCTGAGGGGTCTAGTATCCAAAATGGTGTCACTTGTGGGGAGTTTCCACTGTTTAGACACATCAGGCGCTCCCCAAACGCAACATGGTATCTGCTAATTATTCAAGCAAATTTTACATTCAAAAAGTCAAATAGCGCTCATTCCCTTCCAAGCCCTGCCGTGTGCCCAAACAATGTTTTTTCACCACATATGGGGTATCTGCATGCTCAGGAGAAATGACACAACAAATTTTGGTGTCCATTTTTTCCTGTTACCCTTGCAAAAATTAAAAAATGGGGTCTAAATTAACATTTTTGTGAAAAAAAATATATGTTAATTTTTTTCTTCCCCATTCCAAAAATTTCTGTGGAGCACGTGAAGGGTTAGTAAACTTCTTGAATGTGGTTTTGAGCACCTTGAGGGGTGCAGTTTTTAGTATGGTGTCACTTTTGGGTATTTTCAGTCATAAAGGGCCCTCAAAGTCACTTCAAATGTGATGTGGTCCCTAAAAAAATGGTTTTGTACATTTTGTTGGAAAAATGAGAAATCGCTGGTCAACTTTTAACCCTTATAACTTCCTTAAAAAAAAAAATTATTTGGTTCCAAAATTGTGCTGATGTAAAGTAGACATGTGGGAAATGTTATTTATTAACTATTTTGTGTGACATATCTCTCTGATTTAAGGGCATGAAAATTCAAAGTTTGAAAATTGTGAAATTTTCAAAATTTTCGTCAAATTTCCGATTTTTTCACAAATAAACGCGCGTCATATCGAAGACCTTTTACCACTATCATGAAGTACAATATGTCACGAAAAAACAATCTCAGAATCAGTGGGACCTGTTGAAGCGTTCCAGAGTAATTACCTCATAAAGTGACAGTGGTCAGAATTGTAAAAATTGGCCTGGTCATTAACATGCAAACCACATTCGGGGGTAAAGGGGTTAAAGGTAATGTGTCTCCGGGTTTTCGCTTCCCAGCGATGTGTCACTTACTGGGTTGCTTGCTGTAGTTTCAATAAAATCACGGTTTTATCAGCAGGAGATTATCACCAGAGGACTACTTGTCTCCTGTGTCACATCATTCTTCTGGACACTTACATGTGCTGCAAGTTACACCACATCAGGATGTGCATGTATGTCAGTTTGCATTAAGAGGTTGATGTATACATGAAATGAATTGCCAATTAGATTTAGTTTTTCTTAATCCCTTCCCACCTAAGAGAGATATAGTTTTCGTCACTTTACTTTTTTTATTTTCTTTCCATCCAAGAACCAAAGCTTTTTTTCATATCTCTGTTAACAAAAATGAATAAGGGCTTAGTTTTTGCAGGGTTAGTTGTCTTTTTATTGGAACAAAATACCATAATATTTTATAATTCAGAAAAAAAATTATTGTGGGGTGCAATGGAAAAATAACCAGAGATTCCACCATTGGTGTTGGGAATTTTTAAAAATTTAATTTTTACTTTTTTACCATGTCCCTCCATGGGTCATCAACTTTCCCTGCCCTGATCGCTGATTTAATACTCTGCAGTGTTTTTTCCTTTCCAGAAGGGCATTAGATCAGGCAATCGCACGCAGGGAGGAGGCGTGTTAGCTCCTTCTCTGAGCAGAAATTTACAGGCCACCATATTTAGGTGACCCTGTGGCCATCTTACGGCCCAGGGTCACTATGGAGAACATTGGCACAACATGATCGCAATTGCGTTGTGCCGATCGGAGCAGAGAGGGAGCTCCCTCTCTCTGCTATGCTGATTGATGTCACTATCACTAGTGCTTCTGCAGGGAGTCAGCTATATTATATAGCTGACGCCCACTAATGATCACGCGGCTCTGCGAGTGTGCCGACGCGATCATCCCGGTTTGCGGGAGCGCACCTCCCATGGCACCTTACATGTATAGCAGATGTTGTGAAGGGGTTAAATGTATAATGGAAAATCAACTAAGGTGATAATACTTCTACCAAAGCTGACATGTTTATTAAAAATACTATAAAAAATGTCATAAAATTAAAAAATAATTATTTTTTTAAATCGGTCTTTATATTATTAACAGCAGTTATTTTTTCCTGTAACTTACCTGTGGTACCTAACAGGTGTTGGCAATAACTAAATCACACTTGCAGCCAGTTAACATGGATTAAAGTTGACTCAACCTCTGTCCTGTGTCCTTGTGTGTACCACATTGAGCATGGAGAAAAGAAAGACGACCAAAGAACTGTCTGAGGACTTGAGAAACCAAATTGTGAGCAAGCATGAGCAATCTCAAGGCTACAAGTCCATCTCCAAAGACCTGAATGTTCCTGTGTCTTCCGTGCGCAGTGTCATCAAGAAGTTTAAAGCCCATGGCACTAACCTCCCTAGATGTGGATGGAAAAGAAAAATTGACGAGAGATTTCAACGCAAGATTGTGCGGATGGTGGATAAAGAACCTCGACTAACATCCAAACAAGTTCAAACTGCCCTGCAGTCCGAGGGTACAACAGTGTCAACCCGTACTATCCGTCGGCGTCTGAATGAAAAGGGACTGTATGGTAGGATACCCAGGAAGACCCCACTTCTTACCCCGAGACATAAAAATGCCAGGCTGGAGTTTGCCAAAACTTACCTGAGAAAGCCTAAAACGTTTTGGAAGAATGTTCTCTGGTCAGATGAGACAAAAGTAGAGCTTTTTGGGAAAAAGCATCAACATAGAGTGTACTGGAAAAAAAAGAGGCATTCAAAGAAAAGAACACGGTCCCTACAGTCAAACATGGCGGAGGTTCCCTGATGTTTTGGGGTTGCTTTGCTGCCTCTGGCACTGGACTGCTTGACCGTGTGCATGGCATTATGAAGTCTGAAGACTACCAACAAATTTTGCAGCATAATGTAGGACCCAGTGTGAGAAAGCTGGGTCTCCCTCAGAGGTCATGGGTCTTCCAGCAGGACAATGACCCAAAACACACTTCCAAAAGCACTATAAAATGGTTTGAGAGAAAGCACTGGAGACTTCTAAGGTGGCCAGCAATGAGTCCAGACCTGAATCCCATAGAACACCTGTGGAGAGATCTCAAAATGGCAATTTGGAGAAGGCACCCTTCAAATATCAGGGACCTGGAGCAGTTTGCCAAAGAAGAATGGTCTACAATTCCAGCAGAGCATTGTAAGAAACTCATTGATGGTTACCGGAAGCGGCTGTTCGCAGTTATTTTGGCTAAAAGTTGTGCAACCAAGTATTAGGCTGAGGGTGCCAATACTTTTGTCTGGACCATTTTTGGAGTTTTGTGTGAAATGATCAATGATTTGATTTTTGCTTCATTCTCTTTTGTGTTTTTTCCTTGCAAGCAAATTAAATGAAGATAATAAGACCAAAGAATTTGTGATTGCAATCATTTTCAGGAAGAAACTGAGTATTATCTGACATAATTGCAGGGGTGCCAATACTTTTGGCCACCACTGTACATCTATAAATCCAACTTTAAAAGATTTTTAGGCAATTGAAATTGTTCTTAAAGCAACTGAAATGTAACCAGCGAATGAAACAATTACTGACCCATGAGGTCTAGACTGACCCACCGGTGAACCAGTGAATTCTTAGGTGGGCCCTTGAAGTAGGACTGATCAAACACCCACCACAATCCCAATAGAAGTGGCGCATGTCACAGTGCCCGGATATGCAGTGTTCAGCTTCTTATGCAGCCTATGCATCCAATATACAGTTTATTATATAGATTCATAGGCATGCTGCGATGACATCAGGGTGCAGTGACAGTACCCTCCCTTCCTAAATCTCACCTATTCAGTGTCACCATACATTTTACAGCTGTACAATGGACTTCCAGTATGAGTTTTTCGAGGCATTCCATCCGACACTACTGACCCTAAGGTTATGTACATGGTCCTGAGCTATATTTAAGTTATCTATATGTATAACTTTTTTTCCACTGTAGCTTATGAGCAGATATGGATCAGTGATTTATGAAGAAAATAACATTTATTTTTGGATGCATTTTGGGAGAGTCGCATCCTAAATGTGATTACTGTTCAATAAAGGTAATTTTTATTTGATAGACTACGCGTGTAAAATGTTCATAATGAGTCATTTGTCTTCCAGACTCGCAGTGTCAGTATTTTCTAAACATCTTTACACTATAAAAAGAAGCTTAATGGAAATTGACTTCACCTAGAATAAAACTATGTGTAGATTGTGCACTTTGCACAGTTCAGTGGATGCATTTGCCTGGCAACCTTCCAGCCGAGAACATTCTGCACAGGAGAATAGGAGTTTGTTTGCTTGTCTTGCAGATGACAAGATGTGCCCACTATGTCCATATCCTAAAAGAATATTACAGAAAAAATAACATCAGGAATAAATGCTGATTCTGAGTATTTTTACATGCTGCTGATCTTGTGAAAATGTAATTGTGGTAAAAATACCTAAGCGCTAAATATCATAATGAATAAAACATTACATTCTCTTATATTATTTAGAATTTCAGAATTTTAGGAGAAAGCAGGTTTACGCAACTCAAGCTTTTATGGGAACATCTCCATGCATGGTTATTAGGCCATTAATATCAGAGCTGGACACTGTACTTTACAATCTTATCATTGGTCAGCAGCTTGGAACTCCACTGATGTCCTCCTACGTATCTGGTTTACACAGTTGTTATGGATTGTGCTTTGGATTAGGTAAATAAATTCAATATTACAGGACATCTGGCAGGGTCTCTTGTGTAGGTAAATTAATTATCGAGTAGCTGACAGTTTCTGGAAGAGCAATCTTTTAATGTATGCTTCCTCATTAGTAAATAGGTGCTACTTCCAAAGTGAAGATAATTGTCCTTAAGGCAGATGGGTCATCTCTAGCCCCGGAGAAACAACTTGAATTGTAGATCTATCCTAACTTCTGCATTGTTTTCCTCCACAAAGAAGTGCTCACTAGTGATGAGCGAGTATGTTCTGTTAACCCTTTAGGCGAGTATACTTGTGTGAATACCGAGTATCATCAGCGTACTCGGTGATATGTTTGAATCACTCCCGTGTATATGATTTGCGACTGTTTGACAGCTTTAATACATGTGAAGAATGCTTGTTTCTTTCGCATTCCTCACATGTATTAAAGCTGTCAAACAGTTGCAAATCATGCACACGGGAGTGATTCAAACATATCACCGAGTATGCTGAAGATACTCGGTACTCGCACGAGTATACTTGCAGAAAGGGTTAACCGAACATACTCGCTCATCACTAGTGCTCACCAATCTAGTCATAAGAAGTTTCTTTAATTTTTAGTTTTCATTTTATACTGTTTGCTTTTGTATATGTATTTTTTTATTACATATTTTTGCTACATTGTAAGCACTGTACTCTTTTTGTATATTAAATCTAAAATTAATAATTCATAATAATTATTAATAAGTTTGTTCCTTGTTGCTCTAAACGTACCCACAACCCTGAAGAGGGAAAGTATTGCTTGGTTATGTTACCCTGTGGATGCCAGGAGAAGTGTACCTCTTGGGTGCTTGAGAAAGCTGGATGACATCTGTGCTAGTGACGCACCCCCTGGGCCATGGGGTACTCGTTGCCGGGCCGGTCGGTGCTGGGGATGTCACAGTGGCAGTGACCCGGTCCGTGACCCAGGGCGGTCAATAAAAGGGGATTATTGAAAGGGGAATATAGTTTTTATATACAATGTTCGTGACGCCACCTGTAGTATGCGGCTATATGGAGCCGCCGCTGCGGTGCAGATCCTCTGGAGCTGATGGTGACGCAGCAGAGTTGGTAAAGCTCTCCACAGGCAGAGCTAAGCTCCAGGGCGATGCAGGGATGATTTAATGAGGTAGATGTTGCTGTGCGGTGTGGTGCAGGTGATGGCGCAGATAATAATTCTAGGACACAGTGGGGTGCAGTCTTCAAGGTTTACTCACAGTTGTCAAACTCCAGGTTCCCAGTACCAGGGTAACCTCCCACGCC
The DNA here is from genome assembly GCF_046119375.1 of Phyllobates terribilis. Lineage (NCBI taxonomy): Eukaryota > Metazoa > Chordata > Amphibia > Anura > Dendrobatidae > Phyllobates > Phyllobates terribilis. The sequence goes on along the minus strand of NW_027362764.1, from coordinate 265,363,531 downwards.
GTCCTGTGTTTACCAAGGCAGGGGTTCAGCAAACTCCCAGGTGTTTCAGAAGTACATAACGGGACCCCATTTTGTGTGCCTTCCTCGGTCATCTTACTGCGCTGGCTCTCACCCTCCTGCCCTGTGCCTCACAACCAGTGTCCCAAGCTAGTAGCCTTGGATCTTATCGGGCAACGTGCAGTCCCCTGAATCCTATGCGGCTACCTTTTTAGTGATTTAGTTGCGGTTGTGAGCAACTGCACCCTGAAAGTACAGAAGCCTCCGGTTTCTAGCTGAGCCTTGTAGTTCTCCACTAGTTAGGGGCCGGTCCCCTTTGCGGCCTGATCCCTCCTGTAGATTCGGGCGCACGGGTGGCTTCCGCACTCGCCGTGCCCCTGGGATCCCCTCACTTCTGGAGCCTTCCCTCTGCTCCCGTCCTCTTCTAGCCTGTCCTCCTGGGCCTCTCAATCTAGGCCCTCTCCTCTGAGCAGAGCTCCTACAGAGCTCCTGCTCCCACTACTTCTCCTAAGACTGTCTGTCTCTTCTAGGATGGTTCACTCTTTATATACTCCTTCTCAAGTGCTCCCCTGTTCTTCTTCCTCCACCCACACCCACTACTTGGTTCCCCCTCACTCGGTTCCCCCCACTTCCAACCAGTGACAGGGCTCAGCATCAGCCAGTGCATCTTTCCCCGCCTTCTGCTCTGGAATGGTGTAGTTTTGGATGCAGGTGGGTGGGTCCCGGGCAGTACTCCCTCCTTACCTGAGAGTGGGATACCACACCTCTGGATGAGGTGCTGTACCTCTGTGGTGACTGAACCCGCAGGGGCGCCACGCTAGTGCAGGTGACTCGCCCCCTGGGCCGTGGGGTACCCGGAACCGGGCTTCAGTGCGATGATGGGAGTAGTAGTGGCGACCCGATCCCGTGGCTCAGGGTGGTCAGACCAAATGCTGTGGCAGTCTATTTGTAGAGCTATGAATGTCCGACTACGCCACCCGTGGATTGCGGTCAGGGATGACCGCCGCTGCAAGGCAGACCGCTGAGGCTGGTGTTGGTGTGCAGCACAGGGATAGGATAACTCCCCATGGGAAGAGTGTAGCCTCAGGGCAATGTAGGTGGATGCTGGGGTGATGGTGCAGGCGCAGCATAAATCACACAGAGTCCAATGGTGCAGTTCAGGCCTTTTACTCACAGTTGATATCCAAGTCACCTCTGTCAGCAATGACTGCCCAAGCCGTGCTACGTCCACCAGGTGAGGGGCTCGGTCAACCCCCAGGCAACTCAGGAGTGTGGCACAGGACTCCCTTCTATCCTTTCTCTGGTCTCTCGTGCCCCACCAGTGACCACGCTTCTGTCCAGCTGCCTCAGGCCTTCTCTTGGTGAAACTTGGCGCCAGTTTCCCTGACCCTATGTGGTGCCTTCCTAGCAGGTGTAGCAAGGGGTCGCACCAATAGATGATCACGACCTCCGGTTTTTGGCTGAGGGATGATTTACCTCCACCAACTTGGGAATCCGGTACCCTTCTGCGGCCTGACCCTTCACCCGATATAACGCGGGTTTGCAACGGTAGCTGTCCATTCTGCTCTCTTAGGGTCCCTTCTGCCTTCTTGTTTCTGGAGCCTTTCTACTCCTCTGTCTCTCCTCTTTCCTTCCTTCTCCTTCTCCTCTTCTCCTCTCTGGCCCCGGCCTTTTCTCTAGGCCTGCCTTCTGAGCAGAGCTCCTACAGAGCCCCTGCTCCCTGTCACTTCTCCACTGTACTGAACACTGAACTAAGATGGCTCCCACCTTTTATCTGCTTCTCTGTGTCTGAGCTCAGGTGACCTGCACCCAATGAGCTCCTTCCTATGCTCCAGAAACCGTCCCCTACTGCTCCTACATCACTGGGTTCTCACCCCCATCCCCACTCCAGCCAGGGACATAGTCAGTTGTGCCTGCAATTATATGGGAGCACCGTCGAGCTGTCCCCCGGAAATGGGGAGTGTGTAAGTGTATGTATGCAGCAAACTGAGCCCTGGTCCACACTCCATCCTTACCTGGGAGTGGAATATCACACCTCTGGTTGAGGTGCAATACCCCTGTAGCAACCGAACCCTCGGGGCGCTACATTCCCCCCTGGTAAACCACAGCACGTCCTCGGGCTGGAACAAAGCAAAAGACAATTCAAGAACATGCAATTTCATGTATCCATATACAAAACCATAAACCATTATTATTCATCCATTTATGGGAGGCAACTTTTCTCTTTTCCCACACTTTTCTTTACTATGACATTATAAGGCATTTTTAATATTACCGGAACTTCTTTTACCAACAACATTTTCACTATTATGTAACTCTTTTAGCAGCATATAAAACTTTTCAGGTAAAACATTTTTTTTTTTTTTTAAGTAAATTCTCTTCTTCACTGGCCACTGTGCAACTTGCGACCAGGTGTCCATTTTTTTAATAAGGTGCAAAACTTCAGCAAACTTTCAAACATGAGGGACTCGCTCGTAAACCCTCAACGTAGGCCCTGGGCGTGGCTGCAGGGCATAGGTGATCCGGTAGTTGGACCACACCTTCGGCCACGCCAAACGAGTTTTTGTCCAGAGGTAGATGTTGCAGTACTTTTATAAAACCAATAGGGGGCGCTTTAGGAAGCGCAACTGTTTACAGGGGTTGGCCGCTCCCAGTCCTCAGCCGGATGGGAAAGGGAAATGGCTGCTCTCAGTCTTCAGCCAGGTGAGGAAGAGGGATGGCTGCTCTCAGTCCTCAGCCAAGTGACTTGGGGGTTAACTTTGAAAGGGCAACAGTCCCAACGGGGCAACAAAAACAGTTCCTTGTACACACTTGCTCATTAGTAACGGTATCTTCCTGATGCTCCTCCTTCCTCCTCGTACTCTCCAGACCCGTCCGGGTCCTCTGGGTAGCAATGCTCCTGGTACTGCTCCTCCTCCACCCTCTGGACGTTGAGGGCATACCACCCTTTTAGGCCTCGATGCCGGGTGCATATTACCCGATCTCCCGAGAACAACTCCCGCTTCGGGTGACCCGCTGGCAGGTGACCCTCCACATCCCTCCTGTCAACATGGATGTCTGTGGAGGTGGCAGAGTCCTGAATGAACCCCCATCCTTTCGCCTGGTGGAACTGTGGCGCTCCTGAGGGTTCGACCGCCACAGGAATGCTGCACTTCTTTAATGGAGTGTGGAGTTCCTCCTCTGATGTAAGGCCAGTGTGATGATAGTTACCTAGCCTTTTGCATCCAACACCACATTTCCACCGGAGGGAGCTAGTATGCACTAGGTGCGGCTCCCCTGGTTACAGGGAGACTGGGGAACACAAAGTGGTAGGAACCAGTTAGTGGGTGTGGGTGGAGGAACACTAGTTAGTTACACTTCAAATTTCATATTTAATAGAATGCCATCTTTGATCTTGGTCTTGGTTGCTGTCAAACTACTGTGTGTAATGTGACTTCCCTCCGGGAGCGCAGATCCTGTGTGGACCTTTGGGACGAGAGGTAGGTTACAGACATGGAATGTCTCAACCCGGCCAAGGACCAGGATCAAGAAGGCTCGGGAGCTTTAGAGTGGGGCTCCCTAGCAAATGGGTCCCTGGGAGGATGCAGACGGAGCGGAGTACGCCACCTGTCCTCGCCTACCTGAGCTATTCAGAGGGATTCCGGCTGCAAGAGGGGTACCGGCCCCCGACACCCAACCTCGCACTCTATGTCCAGGACAGAAAAGCCCGGATAAGCCCTGAGGATCCCGCCGGGCTTCGGATGGAGAGGAATTGCCACCCGAGCCCTACACCTGAGAGGAGCTCAGAGGGAGACCTGGCCTATCTACTACACACGCACAGACGGGAAAGGGTGAAGTCTGTAGTGCAGGAACACTCTGGTGTAGGGTCACTACCGAACACTGGACTTCCTCGGAGGTAGTCGGACTCCCGTCCCTGGTGGCCGCAGGACTCCGCGAGGAGCAGGGAGAAGCCTTGCGCTGCTTAAGAGAACTGTGAGTAAAGCCTTGGAAATTCATCCCTATGGCCTCCGGACTGTTCATTACGCGCCATACCATGCGACGCGGTACCTGTACTCCCGCACTACTACCCCACTTCTATCCTGCCTTGCCTGCCCTGGGGCCCTGCTCTGCCTGTGGGGAGCAGCGAGAACTTTAGCCGCCATGACACCGGGCCTCAGCGGACTGAAGCGGCGCTGGTGGCCTCTCACCTGACACCACAGGTGGCGTAGTCGACAAAAATCACTCTACCCTGAAAGCCCTTACATCCTTTTTAATGTGACGGCCCTGGGCACGGAACGGGTCCAGGCCACGGCTGCATCCCCCCCTCAACATCTGACCCGGCTCCGAGTACCCCATCTTCCCAGGGCAGGGCTGAGAGCGTTACATCACTGGCGTAGTCGGCAGGATATCGTGCCCGCAGCAACGGAGAAGAGTGCCCATTGCTATCGGGTACTGTGTGCCTAACACCTTGAACTGTTGTTTTACACTTAAAATGGCGCCCGCCCAAGAAGAACAGGCGTCATGCTGCTGTGAAAAGACTGTCTTCGTACACCTCCCATCGTGGGCTGGGCTCCCGCTTGGCGCCAAAAATGTGGACTGCCCCTTCCATCAGAGACTGTGAGCAGGGTAATGCCCGTCAAATTGGATGGGCTGAACGAAGGCGGGCCTGTCAGCATTCCGTCCAGGAACCGCCCCGAAAAAGGAGGAAGAAGAAGCAAAGCAACAAGGTGCGGCCATTGTAGTCGGAGCTTGGCAGTCAATGGAGGCAGACATGGATGTCTCTGGGGAGCGAGACCATGCAACCACTGAACCCGGTTCAGGCCCTTCACCCGGCAGAGAGCAAGGAAGCAGCGTATTGACTCCGGGAGATATTGAGTTTCTCCACATGGAAGCTCCGGGACTTGCAAGGAGACAGAAAGAGGACCAGGAGGCGGCGACGGCAGCGTGGAAAGCGGAGATGCTGCAACGTATCCGAGACCGCCGCCGAGGAGTGGAGGTTCCAGGACTAGTAGACTCGGAGGTCGAAGTGGAGAGTGACCTAGCGGCGGGTGAGTCTGCTACCCCTGCCCCGGCTGCAGAGCCAACGGAGACTATCCTGGACCTCATGGCGGAGTACATAGTCCCCCACACGGTCACCTGGGAGCAAGCGCTAGCTCCTGAGCTGCAATCGGCAGCCATCGGTGGGGACCTGCGCTGTCGCGAAAGCTCAGAAATGGAGGTGCCTGGAGCTGCGGAGGAGGCTACCGGCTCCAACCCGGACTGGTCTGCATCATCCGAGGACTTGCAGCAACCCGTCCTCACCCCGCTACCTGCACCAGCGGTGACCTGGCCCGACGCCGAGGAGTGGGCCTGGGAAAACCAGTGGGGCGACCTAATGGGCTTCCTGCGGGAGACCCGATCGGAAGCGCGAAGGAGGAGCCAATGGTGCAGCGACCAAATCTTCCAGCTAGCACAGGAGCAACGTCGGCGGGAGCAACGCTGCGAGCGCCTCGAGGTCAGGACCAAGGCTGCGAAGACTTGGACGCGTCAGGAGAAGGCCACCCGTCCCAGTCCCCGATATGAAGGCCAGATCGTACGTTTTCACCATGGAGAGGGCTGGGGGTTTATCCAGTGTCCCATGTTCCAGGACGATGTGTTCGTCAGCCGGCGGGATGTCGAGCCGCTCCTTAAGAAGGGACACCCAGGCCGGAACCTCTTCCCGGGCGATGCTGTGACTTTCACTCGCCACCAGGGGGAGTGGGGGTGGTACACCCTGGACGCCCGCAAAGTGTTTGGGAGTGACGCCACCCCGCCCTCAGCCTCAGGTGACCGGCTAGCCTCTGTCGGGAGGAATGAGCCCTTCCCTCCACGACAGCCCCAAGTCTAAAGCAGCCCCCGGCTGCTGTTGTTGTTTAAGGTTTAGATAATTGCTGCTATTTTTGTGTTCTTTTTCCTCGATACAGAGACTTTGGTCCCTGCAGACTATGGCAGGCGGCGGACTGCATTGTAAATAGTTATGCATCTATTTAGGTGCTTCCTATTGGTTTTATACAAAACCGTGCCTTCCTTCTGCCTCAGACCTCAGAAGTAAAACCTGTCTGGAGTGGCTTGTGTGGGGGTCCAGCTCCGGATCTTCATGCCCTGCAGCCACCCCAGGGCCCACGTAGAGGGTTTAGGGCAGGTCCCTCTTGCTACTGAACTGACCGTCGTCACCTTTAAGCAGTCCGCTGCCTTGATCAAAAAGTCTCTTGTCTTAATTTATAATTTTGCACTTTTATATATTTGTATTTTTATAATTTTATACTTTTGCACTTTTGTATTCTCATAACTGTTATGCAACGTTACAAGAAACGTGCCTCCCATAAAGGGATGATAGTTTTACTTGTTATATAAAAATAAATTTTCCTGGGTGTTACTTCCTTTGCAGCCCGCGGACGTGCTGTGTTTTACCAGGGGGAATGTGGTGCCCCTGAGGGTTCGACCGCCACAGGAATGCTGCACTTCTTTAATGGAGTGTGGAGTTCCTCCTCTGAGGTAAGGCCAGTGTGATGGTAGTTACCTAGCCTTTTGCATCCAACACCACATTTCCACCGGAGGGAGCTAGTATGCACTAGGTGTGGCTCCCCTGGTTACAGGGAGACTGGGGAACACAAAGTGGTAGGAACCAGTTAGTGGGTGTGGGTGGAGGAACACTAGTTAGTTACACTTCAAATTTCATATTTAATAGAATGCCATCTTTGATCTTGGTCTTGGTTGCTGTCAAACTACTGTGTGTAATGTGACTTCCCTCCGGGAGCGCAGATCCTGTGTGGGCCGGCACCGGCATGGGACACAGCCCTCGTACCCCGACCTTTGGGACGAGAGGTAGGTTGCAGACAAGGAATGTCTCAACCCGGCCAAGGACCAGGATCAAGAAGGCCCGGGAGCTTTAGAGTGGGGCTCCCTAGCAAATGGGTCCAGGGGAGGATGCAGACGGAGCAGAGTATGCCACCTGTCCTCGCCTACCTGATCTATTCAGAGGGATTCCGGCTGCAAGAGGGGTACCGGCCCCCGACACCCGACCTCGCACTCTATGTCCAGGACGGGAAAGCCCGGTTAGGCCCTGAGGATCCCGCCGGGCCTCGGATGGAGAGGATTTGCCACCCGAGCCCTACACCTGAGAGGAGCTCAGAGGGGGACCTGGCCTATCTACTACACACGCACAGACAGGAAAGGGTGAAGTCTGTAGTGCAGGAACACTCTGGTGTAGGGTCACTACCGAACACTGGACTTCCTCGGAGGTAGTCGGACCCCCGTCCCTGGTGGCCGCAGGACTCCGCGAGGAGCAGGGAGAAGCCTTGCACTGCTTAAGAGAACTGTGAGTAAAGCCTTGGAAATTCATCCCTATGGCCTCCGGACTGTTCATTACGCGCCATACCACACGACGCGGTACCCGTACTCCCGCACTACTACCCCACTTCTATCCTGCCTTGCCTGCCCTGGGGCCCTGCTCCACCTGTGGGGAGCAGCAAGAACTTTAGCCGCCATGACACCAGGCCTCAGCGGACTGAAGCGGCGCTGGTAGCCTCTCACCAGACACCACAGGTGGCATAGTCGACAAAAACCACTCAACCCTGAAAGCCCTTACATCCTTTTTAATGTGACGGCCCTGGGCACGGAACGGGTCCAGGCCACGGCTGCATCCCCCTCTCAACATCTAACCAGGCTCCGAGTACCCCATCTTCCCAGGGCAGGGCTGAGAGCATCACAGAACTTCACCACGGTCCCAGCTGTTTTAGGACCGCATGCTGCATGGGGGTTTCGGTGGGTGCGCGTCTTCTCCTCCGCACTTCGGGCCTGCAGCTGCTCCCTCTTCCGGCACCGTGCCCGCTCCTCCTTCGCAAGCTGCTCACAGATCTTCTGCCTGCGGACTGCGGCCGTCCGTGTCTCCTGGGCAAACCCCATCACATCCTCCCCGGTTTGGTCCCATTCTACCTGGAACTCTTCCTCCGGGAGCTGAGAGACGGCGACTGGCGGTGGTAAGGGCAAGAGCGGAGCGAGCGGGGCCTCGGCCTTTGCGGGCAGGTTTTTCCGCAGACTGGGGTGAACCCATCCCTCTGGCACAGGGACCGGCTCCCCATCGGGCCCGGTAAGCTGGCTGTACAGGTCGGCCCCTAAGGGTGGTGGCTTCGGGACCGGGGGCGCACGTGGTCAGCGTTAGGACCCGGGGCAGGGGCGTCCGCCTTACCTGCCTCCGCGGCAGCGCTGTTCTCGGCCTCCGGTCTCCTCTCTATGTCTTCGGGGGCAGGCGCACTGCCGGGTGCTGGCAGCGTCTCTTGCTGCCGGGTCGCGACCCGCCGGGCCATCTCCTCCCTCCAACCAGCGATGACTTCCCTCTGCGCCCGGACCATCCTCCGGTCCAGCTCCTCCAGCGCCGTCCGCAGGAATTCAGGGTCTTCTGCGGGGAGCTGAGCCATCAGCTTCGTGAGGCTGTACGGGGACGCCTCGGCCTGCAGCAGGCCGCTTGCCAGGGTGCTGGAGTTGGCGCTCCTCTCCATCTCCGGGTGTGATCTGGCGAGACTGATCCAAACCACACCCTGCCCCGCGGTTTTCTTCTCTTTCCGCCCCTGTTGGGGGTGGCCCTGGGGCAATCTGCTGACAATCACTCTCAGGGGCAGCCCCCCACCTTGATGGACATCTCTACAGCCGCACTCATGGCTGTTGGGGGTGGGCTCCTTCTTTGGCGCCATTCTGGGACCTGGCCCACTATGGAAGGTGGCTTCCTGTTGTCTTTTGGGGCGCACATTATGGCGTCTGTTCTTCTGGGGCGGGCGCCATTTTTAATACAGTGAAACAGTCTCTTTTCAGGCACGCAATACCCGTTTGTGGCGGGTTGGTCACAATCCTGCCGACTACGCCAAAGCTGACTCGCCCCCTGGGCCGTGGGGTACCCGGAACCGGGCTTCAGTGCGATGATGGGAGTAGTAGTGGCAACCCGATCCCGTGGCTCAGGGTGGTCAGACCAAATGCTGTGGCAGTCTATTTGTAGAGCTATGAATGTCCGACTACGCCACCCGTGGATTGCGGTCAGGGATGACCACCGCTGCAAGGCAGACCGCTGAGGCTGGTGTTGGTGTGCAGCACAGGGATAGGGTAACTCCCCATGGGAAGAGTGTAGCCTCAGGGCAATGTAGGTGGATGCTGGGGGTGATGGTGCAGGCGCAGCATAAATCACACAGAGTCCAATGGTGAAGTTCAGGCCTTTTACTCACAGTTGATATCCAAGTCACCTCTGTCAGCAATGACTGCCCAAGCCATGCAGCATCCACCAGGTGAGGGGCTCGGTCAACCCCCAGGCAACTCAGGAGTGTGGCACAGGACTCCCTTCTATCCTTTCTCTGGCCTCTCATGCCCCACCAGTGACCACGCTTCTGTCCAGCTGCCTCGGGCCTTCTCTTGGTGAAACTTGGCGCCAGTTTCCCTGACCCTATGTGGTGCCTTCCTAGCAGGTGTAGCAAGGGGTCGCACCAATAGATGATCACGACCTCCGGTTTTTGGCTGAGGGATGATTTACCTCCACCAACTTGGGAATCCGGTACCCTTCTGCGGTCTGACTCTTCACCCGATATAACGCGGGTTTGCAACGGTTGCTGTCCGTTCTGCTCTCTTAGGGTCCCTTCTGCCTTCTTGTTTTTGGAGCCTTTCTACTCCTCTGTCTCTCCTCTTTCCTTCCTTCTCCTTCTCCTCTTTTCCTCTCTGGCCCCGGCCTTTTCTCTAGGCCTGCCTTCTGAGCAGAGCTCCTACAGAGCCCCTGCTCCCTGTCACTTCTCCACTGTACTGAACACTGAACTAAGATGGCTCCCACCTTTTATCTGCTTCTCTGTGTCTGAGCTCAGGTGACCTGCACCCAATGTGCTCCTTCCTATGCTCCAGAAACCGTCCCCTACTGCTCCTACATCACTGGGTTCTCACCCCCCTCCCCACTCCAGCCAGGGACATAGTCAGTTGTGCCTGCAATTATATGGGAGCACCGTCGAGCTGTCCCCCGGAAATGGGGAGTGTGTAAGTGTATGTATGCAGCAAACTGAGCCCTGGTCCACACTCCATCCTTACCTGGGAGTGGAATATCACACCTCTGGTTGAGGTGCAATACCCCTGTAGCAACCGAACCCTCGGGGCGCTACACAGGCATCCCACTGGCCTGGTAAAACAGAGGGTTGTGGCAGCTAAAAATGTGGTGTGGATGTGTGAACTGGCTGGGGGCTATGCTTAGCTAATTGTCATCCTATTGTGATATAGGTGATTGGCAGTAGCGTAGCTACGGAGGAGTGGGGGAATGGGGGCAGTCGCCTCGGGCCCCTTCTCTGAGGGGCCCACCCGGAGCTACTGTCACCGTTAACTATATGGGTGTGTGCAACACACCCATATAGTTAAGCTCTGCGGTAGTGCTAGGAGACATGATCTCCCTGTACTATCGCTGTCTGCTCTATAGACGGAGGAGGGATGTGGGGGTCCAGGAGGTTATACCCCCGGGACGCTGATGACAGGCACTGACCCTGTATGGTGCCTCCGGAATGCTGCAGACACGCCCACATGCTGTGTGGGCGTGTCTGCAGGAGAGAGGACACAAAGGTGCTTCTTCCCTCCAGGTACAGCAGAGGAGCAGGAAAGGAGACAGGATGGTGCAGTAAGTAACAGCTCTGGCTCTGCTGTCTGCACCCAGGGCCAGTTGTGTCTGTACAGTGAGGACGAGGCAGGACACTGCTCCCCCCCTGACTAGTGCTGGCCAGAATCCTATGTTGTATCTGCTTTCATGCTTTCTGAAGCACAGTAGATATATGACGGCTGCTTGAACTAAACAGATCGGTGTCTCTGTCAATGCAAATTGCCGGAGCAGCAACCGATCTGTAAAAAACTTCAAAGCAGCTGCCATAAATCTCATGGCATAAAGGCCCATCATCACTCTGGATGAACTGCAGAGATCTACAGCTGAGGTGGGAGAGTCTGTCCATAGGACAACAATCAGTCATACACTGCACAAATCTGGCCTTTATGGAAGAGTGGCAAGAAGAAAGCCATTTCTCAAAGATATCCATAAAAAGTCTCCTTTGAAGTTTGCCACAAGCCACTTGGGAGTCACACCAAACATGTGGAATAAGGTGCTCTGGTCAGATGAAACCAAAATCGAACTTTTTGGCCACAATGGAAAACGATATGTTTGGCGTAAAAGCAACGCAGCGCTTCACCCTCAAAACACCATCCCCACTGTCAAACATGGTGGTGGCAGCATCATGGTTTGGGCCTGCTTTTCTTCAGCAGGGACAGGGAAGATGGTTAAAATTGATGGGAAGATGGACGGAGCCAAATACAGGACCATTCTGGAAGAAAACCTGTTGGAGTCTGCAAAAGACCTGAGACTGGGACAGAGATTTATCTTCCAACAAGACAATGATCCCAAACATAAAGCAAAATCTACAATATCCAGGTGTTAGAATGGCCAAGTCAAAGTCCAGACCTGAATCCAATCGAGAATCTGTGGAAAGAGCTGAAAACTGCTGTTCACAAACGCCTTCCATCCAACCTCAATGAGCTCGAGCTGTTTTGCAAGGAAGAATGGGCAAGAATTTCTGCCTCTCGCTGTGCAAAACTGATAGAGACATACCCCAAGTGACTTGCAGCTGTAATCGCAGCAAAAGGTGGCGCTGCAAAGTATTAACTCAAGGGGGCCGAATAATATTGCACGCCCCACTTTTCAGTTTTTAATTTGTTAAAAAAGTTTAAAATATCCAATAAATTTCATTCCACTTCACGATTGTGTCTCACTTGTTGTGGATTCTTCCCCAAAAAAATAGAATTTTATATCTTTATGTTTGAAGCCAGAAATGTGGCAAAAGGTAGAAAAGTTCAAGGGTTCCAAATACTTTCACAATGCACTGTATAAGGGAAGGCACATTTATCAAGTGTGTTGTACTTTTTTGTGCCTCATCCAACAAAGAGCGTGCCTTACAGATTGTTCGGTGTACAGCTGAAGCGGGGTCACGCTGTGTAAACAGGCTATTAAATGAACACCGAGCAGCAACATGTTGTTTAACGCTGGGCATCAAGCAATGTGAATGAACCTTTAAGTCAACCAAGGAGTGATATTAAAGGAAATAAAAGTGTCTACATTTATTGTGCACCATAAGCAATGGTGATAAAAATGGTACGTCTACCGTAATTGAATTCTGTTTCTAAATTTAAAACAGTTTTCATAAATCTGCCCTAACATCTTCTTTTGAGAACATTATCTTCCTTACCTAGACATGAATGTTATTTTCAAAAATAGGTAAGTCATAGGGATAATATTTTGCTACACATACGCAGCAGTATAAAACACACACATCAGTATGTGACGCACACCTGCTACCTTAAGAAGGCGCTCTCTGCATTAAACGGCCGAGGGTTACTGAGCTGCTGAATATTTTTCTTTTTGTATACCTCTCGAAGAGGTGCAAAGAAAATATATTGTAAATGTATTGTTTTTATCAAACTACTTGGTAAATGTTAATGTTCTTTTTGATGTGTTATATAACACACAAACATTAGTACATAACACACAAATTAGTATATAACACACACACACACACATTAGTATATATAACACACATCAGTATATAACACACAGCAGTATATAACACATACACGTAAAAGTGTACTACACACATTAGTATATAATACAAACATCTGCATATAACACATATGCACATCAGTATATAACACACTCACCAGTATATAACACACACATTAATAAATAACACAAACATCCACATGTAACACACACAGTATATAACACATACATTAACGGTGAAAAGATATCCAGCACACCATAAGTAGGCTAAAATCTCCAACTTTTTTTCCAAAACAAATGTAGACAGGACAGCTTAGTCAGCAAAACTAACGCGTTTCGACCTGAAAGTCTTACCATGATTGAGACCTTCTGTTCAAAATGCGTTGGTTTGCTGACTGAGCTGTCCTGTCTATATTTATGTTCCTGAAATAAATTTGAAGATTTTAGTCCACTCACGGCATGCCGGATATCTTTTCACTGTTAACATCTGACAAGCTCAAGTGCAAGTGTACCTGTAGGAGAATTAGTATATGACACACACAAATGAATATATATCACACACATTAGTATTGGTGTTGAGCGAGTATGTTCTATTAACCCTTTCGCCGAGTATGCTCGGCCGAGCTCCGAGTATTTATAGCTGCTCGGTGATATGGTTGAATCGCTCCCGTGTGCATGATTTGCAACTGTTTGACAGTTTTAATACATGTGAGGAATGTCTATTTCTTACACATTCCTCACATGTAATAAAACTGTCAAACAGTCGCAAATCATGCACACGGGAGCGATTCAACCATACCACCGAGCAGCTATAAATACTCGGAGCTCGGCCCGAGCATACTCGGACAGAACATACTCGCTCAACACTAATTAGTATATAACACAACCATCAATTTATATATTACAATGTGCCCTGTAAGAAAAATTAGTACAAAAAAAGCCAAATACCTCACTATTTTAAACATATCACAATACATTAAATGCATGTCTGTGTCCCTTTGTTTTCTTTTAGGATGCGTGCTCATCGTATCCATGGTGAAACAACTGGCTCAAATACACAACAGTTCAGCACGGGAGGCAATGGAGCGCCTGTGCTCTTACTTGCCTGGTGAGCAATGTTTTAGTCATAACTAGTGTTGAGCGATACCTTCCGATATCAGGAAATATCGGATCGGATTGGATCGGGCCGATACCCAAACAGTATCGGATATCGCCGATTCCGATACCGGAAACCAATGCAAGTCAATGGGACAGAAATATCGGAATGAAAATAAACCCTTTCTTTCCTTGTAGGTTAATTCTACATGAAGGAAAACAACTAACAATAATGTAGAATGTATTGGGGGAGGTGGTTGCCCAAATCGATGGGAACAGTGCTCACAGTGAAACATGAAAAGCCGGCAATTCAGCAGCAGCATACACCGGTACCCGACAATTTAGAACAGACAGAATAGAGCTTCACACATAGATTAGATAGATAGAAACATGTCAGTCACATATATATGAAGTACAGTGACAGTGTTGCTTACTGTACTTGTCATTTAGTGTAAAGGATTTATTTAAAAAAATATTAGTGTTTTCATGCACCGTCTCTTTAAAAAAGCCGGCCGGCAATTCAGCAGCGGTACCCGACAATTTATAACAGAAAGATAGAGCATCACACATAGATTAGATACATAGAAACATGTCAGTCACATATATAAGAAGTACAGTGACAGTGTTGCTTACTGAACTTGTCATTTAGTGTAAAGGATTTATTTTAAAAAATATTAGTGTTTTCATGCACCGTCTCTTTAAAAAAGCCGGCCGGCAATTCAGCATCTGTGCCCGACAATTTACAACAGAAATAATAGAGCATCACACATAGATTAGATAGATAGAAACATGTCAGTCACATATATAATAAGTACAGTGATAGTGTTGGTTACTGTACTTGTCATTTAGTGTTAAAATAAAGGATTTATTAAAAAAAAAATTGCCGTGGAGTTCCCCATAATTTTAGTCTAGCGGAGGTTAAAGAGACAGCTGGGGCAGATGTTTGAAGCCTGGGAAGGGGGTAATACCCACGGAGCTTCCCAGGCTACTAATATCAGTCCCCAGCTGAATACCTAGCCTTTACTAGCTATTAAAATGGGGGACCCCCCCCAAAAAAAATGACGTGGGGTCCCCCCTATTTTAATAGCTAGCAAAGGCTAGGCAGACAGCTGGGGGCTGATATTAATAGCCCAGGAAGGGTGCCATGAATATTGGCCCCCTCCCAGGCTAGAAACACCAGCCGTCAGCCGCCCCAGAAATGGCGCATCCATAGGATGCGCCAATTCTGGCACTTAGCCTCGCTCTTCCCACTGCCCTGGTGCGGTGGCAGGGGGTAATAGGGTTGGGGTTCATGTCAGCGCCAGCTGCCATGAAGCCCAGGTTAGTAATGATGGGCGTCTATAAGACACCCCCATTACTAACCTACAAAGTGTTAAAACGAAAAAACACACACTACACCCAGAAAAAAATAATTTATTTTAAATAAAACACACCATTTTATATAATTCTTAGTTTACTAAAAAAAAATAGTTACCTGTCCACGTTCCTGCGCTGATATCCCATGCACAGCGGTCACATCTGGAGATGGTGACAGCTGTGCATGGCTGCTGTAAGCTCACACTGCTGGGAACACGTCCGCTCCCGGCAGCGGGAGCCACTGACTGAGGTCAGCAGAGTGCATTCAGTCAGCGCAGCTCCAGAGACCTCCTTTACGGCACTGCTGTACCGTGGGAATTTCTCACGGTACAGCAGGGCCGTAAAGGAGCTTACCGGAGCAGCGCTGCCTGAACTCCGGCGAACCCGCTTATGCAATGACGGGGCTGCTTTACGGCCCCGTCATTCTAGCGGCGGCAGCGGTTCAGAGCGGTCACATTCTATGTGGCTGCTCTAAACTACAGATCATCGTGGGACACTCATGGACTACTATGGAGGGGTAAGGATAAGGTTGTGGTTTATTATTTTATATTTTATTACAGGAGATCGATGGCTTCAGGGAATTAGGTGTCTAGGTGAGTATAGGTGTATTTTTTTATTTTTTACTTTATTTTAGGTGGCGATCGGCGGGGACAGGTGATGTATAAACTAATTTATTTTAGGTAACCACTGGCCACCAATGACATGTATTTAACATTTATTGGGGACACAGTAGGGCAATTTAAATAGCAGGATCAGGCTGATGGGAACTACTGCTCCCATCGAGCTGATCCTGCTGGCACGAGTGGACAGGGGACAGACATAGGCCGATGGGAGTAGTAGTGTCACATCGGCCTATGTCTGCCTGCACGCACACACCCGCAGACATCGCACAGACACCCGCACACACCAGTCATGACGGGCTGATGGTCTGCGAGGTGTGGCTGACCTGTGCGGCCGTGGTTAAGCTCATGTGAGTTCATGCAATGCAGTGAAGCATGAACTCACATGAACCCTCTGAGGGCACCGCGGCGACTTCAAATGAACAGCTGATCAGCATCACCTGATACCTCAGCTGTTCATTTGAAATAACCGGTGGGAAAGCGCAGCACAGAACGGGAAAGCCGTCTGTGAAGTCTTTTCATTGCCGGCTTTCCCGCCCGGGTCCTTCGCTCCCCGCTCCTTGGTGCTGTGCTCCCCGCCCGGTCCTAACTTATGATCGGGATGGGAGGTGGCGAGGGGAGCGGAGGATCGGGATGGGAGGCTGCGGGGAAGCGAGTATGGGGCTGAGTGATTGTTTAAAAGCCGGCGGGCGGTAAAAAGCCGCCGGCTTTTAAACAATCAGGAGAATTCTCCCACGCTGGGATGGCATTGAGAT
Organism: Phyllobates terribilis; assembly: GCF_046119375.1. NCBI lineage: Eukaryota > Metazoa > Chordata > Amphibia > Anura > Dendrobatidae > Phyllobates > Phyllobates terribilis. The sequence continues at coordinate 265,347,164 of NW_027362764.1, read as the reverse complement.
GACAGGCTGGATCGCAGCAGAGCGCTGCCATCCAACTTGTCATCCTTCAGAGACACTGCAGAGCGCAGGCATTATGGGAACTTCCGATTCCGGTATACGATATTGTAAAAATATCGGAACTCAGTATCTGAACTCCGATACCACGAATATCGGCCGATACCCGATATTACAGTATCGGAATGCTCAACACTAGTCATAACCTATGCTTCATTAAGACTTTAATTTTCAAGCTAAAATATATATATCTGACTAAATATCTGTTTTTATAATTCACAGAGGAAAGAGGTATAAGAGGAATCTGTTTCCTTATAGCTGATATCTTCGGAGCTGATCTAATCAAATTGTAAGCCCCATCACTTACAGTATATTATAGGTCCTGGCATCAAGTTCAGCCCTTGGATTTGTGCTAATTTTGAATAGGCCTCATGCATATGTCAGTATTTTAGCTCTGTACTACCTCAAACCTATATGGAAGATAGTAGAATACCAGTACGTGTCTATGGGGCTGTATTCTAACTCTGTATGACTCAATTTCAGGCAAGTTTTTTTCTACTGTATCACATGGCACGCTCTATTTGGGTGTTTCTGCCATGTACTTAAAGCCATAGTGTAAGGGTGCTTTCACATTGCGTTCTGCCACCCATTCCGTGGCCTCGGGGCTTACGTTTGAATCCCTTGCAAAACGGGATTCGGACATATGCACCGACGGGGCTATACACTGTAGTGGTGCGGAGCGAATGTGCCCTCTACCGTTCATCATTTTCTAGCATGTACGCCTAATAGAGGTGGAAACTCAGACATAGTAGACTGTGTCTCTGTGTCCGCCTCCAGTAGGCTTATACGCATGACAAATGATGCATGACAGAGTCCACATTCACTCTGTCGACATCATCATATGGCCCAGTCGGCGCATACGTCCGAATCCCGTTAGGCGGGGGGTTCAAATGTAAGGGGCCACCCAAAGGGTGCCGGAACGCAATGTGAAAGCCCATTAATCTCAGTGCTCATTAAATGTGGTATTTTGTAGCTGCTGCTAAAAATTGATTACTATGGAAGGAATTAAAAGCGGCACTCACTATAAGTGTCTTGTATGTTAATTTGAAATAAAAATGTAGCAGTTAGAATAATAGTGGGAAGAAGCTATGTACAGGGCAGTCGAAGCGCACAGCAGCGCGAAACGGCCATCGCGTACATGCACCAGCTTCCTCCCACTATTATCCTAACTGCTAAATTTATATTTCAACTTAAGATACAAGACACTTATGGTGAGTGTCGCTTTTTCTTGCTTCCATAGCATATTTTGGACTGCCTGTTATTATGCTGAGTACCAACTGTATGTGATTTTTGCAGAGTGGACAGCATTATTTGTTGCATTCTGGTTATGTTTAAGCCATTCAGTAGTTGCCTACTCACAACCTATATAGACATTTTGCTAAAAATTGATTCTCTACTTTTCATGCACATGACTTACAGAACAGACCAAAAGTTTGGACACACCTTCTCATTTAAAGATTTTTCTGTATTTTCATGACTATGAAAATTGTACATTCACACTGAAGTCATCAAAACTATCAATTAACACATGTGGAATTATATACTTAACAAAAAAGTGTGAAACAACTGAAAATATGTCTTATATTATAGGTTCTTCAAAGTAGCCACCTTTTGCTTTGATGACTGCTTTGCACACTCTTGGCATTCTGTTGATGAGCTTCAAGAGGTAGTCACCGGAAATGGTTTTCAATTCACAGGTGTGCCCTGTCAGGTTTAATAAGTGGGATTTCTTGCCTTATAAATGGGGTTGGGACCATCAGTTGTGTTGTGCAGAAGTCTGGTGGATACACAGCTGATAGTCCTGCTGAATAGACTGTTAGCTGCTTTTTTCTTGCCATAATACAAATTCTAAGTAAAGAAAAATGAGTGGCCATCATTACTTTAAGAAATGAAGGTCAGTCAGTGCGAAAAATTGTGAAAACTTTGAAAGTGTCCCCAAGTGCAGTTGCAAAAACCATCAAGCGCTACAAAGAAACTGGCTCACATGAGGACTGCCCCAGGAAAGGAAGACCAAGAGTCACCTTTTCTTCTGAGGATAAGTTTATCCGAGTCACCAGCCTCAGAAATCGCAGGTTAACAGCAGCTCAGATTAGAGACCAGGTCAATACCACACAGAATTCTAGCAGCAGACACATCTCTTCAACAACTGTTAAGAGGAGACTTTGTGCAGCAGGCCTTCATGGTAAAATAGCTGCTAGGAAACCACTGCTAAGCACAGGCAACAAGCAGAAGAGACTTGTTTGGGCTAAAGAACACAAGGAATGGACATTAGACCAGTGGAAATCTGTGCTTTGGTCTGATGAGTCAAAATTTGAGATCTTTGGTTCCAACCACCGTGTCTTTGTGCGACGCAGAAAAGGTGAACGGATGGACTCTACATGTCTGGTTCCCACCGTGAAGTATGGAGGAGGAGGTGTGATGGTGTGGGGGTGCTTTGCTGGTGACACTATTGGGGATTTATTCAAAATTGAAGGCATACTGAACCAGCATGGCTACCACAGCATCTTGCAGCGGCATGCTATTCCATCCGGTTTGTGTTTAGTTGGACCATCATTTATTTTTCCACAGAACAATGACCCCAAACACACCTCCAGGCTGTGTAAGGGCTATTTGACCAAGAAGGAGAGTGATGGGGTGCTACGCCAGATGACCTGGTCTCCACAGTCACCAGACCTGAACCCAATCGAGATGGTTTGGGGTGAGCTGGACCGCAGAGTGAAGGCAAAAGGGCCAACAAGAGCTAAGCATCTCTGGGAACTCCTTCAAGATTGTTGGAAGACCATGTCCTGTGACTACCTCTTGAAGCTCATCAAGAGAATGCAAACAGTGTGCAAAGCAGTCATCAAAGCAAAAGGTGGCTACTTTGAAGAACCTAGAATATAAGACATATTTTCAGTTATTTCACACTTTTTTGTTAAGTATATAATTCCACATGTGTTAATTCATAGTTTTGATGCCTTCAGTGTGAATGTACAATTTTCATAGTCATGAAAATACAGAAAAATCTTTAAATGAGAAGGTGTGTCCAAACTTGGTCTGTACTGTATATAGCAAAGCGCTAAATGTGATCCGTTGGATTTATTACACATCACTGAAGCTTTTGTGACTGTGAGATCTCTCAGTGCAGCAAATTCATGAAGTATGCTCATAGTAACAACTGACAATAAAGTGGCATTATTTATTTACATACAGTATTTAAGGCATATAGATAGAATATGCCATAAATGTCTGATAGACATGGTGGATCGCACCTCTGGGAAGCACACCTATTTCCGTTGTTCCCATAGCCTTAAATGGAGAAAGCAACAGACAAGCTTGGCTAAGTCTCAATTCATTCTCTAGGGCAAAGATTGGAGGATCCTTATTCTGGAGACAGGTGCAGGTATTAGTCGAGCAAATACCCTTCAAACTATGAGGAAACATTATACCAACCCGGAATTTTTAAAAAAATGAATCGACCCAAAATACAGTGGGATCCCGTGATTCAGTCTGTTATTGAGGGTGTAACTAATATGAATCCATTTTATACCACTCCAGGGGTAAAATGAATAAAATATGCAAAATGGTGCTTTAAGTTTTCTGCTCTGAAATAAATGACTGCAGAATGCTCATAGTAATTAATAACTTTAAAGAAGCACTCCTCCCATTAAAGTTTTTATTCTCTTAATATGATGCAGTCATTATATTATATAGCACGGTGTACTTACAATTGCTCATTTTGCCTTTCTGCACAGTAAATTCTTCTCTTTTCTCTGCTCTATGTAGAAACAGAAAGACTCTTGCCCCTCCATTTATCATTCCCCTCTTCAACTCCTGACCCAGTTGCTCCTCCTTCCCCTACCAGGGACTTTTGCTGTGACTTATGACTCATACAGGGAAAATTGACCTCCTGTTTCTACATAGAGCTTAGAAGGATTCAGCTAGTCAGTTTTTAATCACGTGATATCATAGACCTAATGAAAAAGAGAAGAATTATCTATGTAGAAAGGCAAAAAGAGCAATTGTAAATACATAGTGCTTTATAATATGATGATTGCAATATTTTAAGACAATACAAATTTTGATGTGTGTTTTTTAAAGCAGCACCCCAACCTTAGATATTCATTTTTTAAGACGCGTATTTACTTCAATCAACAGAGCAGCTACATTTTTGAGAAAAAATCACTTCCAAAAGTCACATTTGGGGCTGTACTCTGTCACATTTGGGGCTGTACTCTGTCACATTTGGGGCTGTACTCTGTCACATGACATTGTCTCAGTGACCATTTGATGGCAGATTGCAGTGGCATTACTGTGTCCTCTATTGTAGGCTAAACAGTAGATGGTAATGACTATTTATGCCATTTGTTCTGGGCTGAGGCTACTAACTACATAACTACCTGTGTTAATATGTGATTGTTAGGGTTAATACTATCATTATATAAGTGATTACTGATTTACTTTTACATGTGTTTTTCCCCTATTTGTCCTAAGGTTAGCTCTTAGTCTGAAAGCAGATGTAATATGCTATGCAGTAAAGCTATGTGAAAGTGAACCAGGCCAGCCGATCTGTCATCTGTATGAGAAGCCTGTGGTAAGAACACACTAAACCTACAAAAACAGTAGAGGAATGTGGTCAGGGATCTTTTCTTAGAACCCTGAGGCCTTCATTAAACTGCTATTAGCAGCGTGAGAACTCACATATCACATGTGCTGACACTTTCCTGGTTGCTATTATGTGATGTGTGCTACCTGCTGAGGCTCTCAGGACATGTGGTCGGTATAGGAAGAATATATGGAACATTTAGTATGGTTTTACTGTTGCTAAAAATAACTCAAAGGGGTTTTCCAGTTTGGTAAAAACCACCGTTCCCTGGCTGCAGTTTGTTTTAAAGAAAACAAGCTGTTGTTTTCTCACCCTTCATGGGTCCAGTGCTGAGTCTCCACCACTGCTCCGGCTGTCTGTTATTGTCTGCAGTGCTGATGTCATGTTGACAGTGCTGCAGCCAATCAGTGAACTCAGCATTCTTGCCATCCAGTGAACAGAGCCACTGAGTTCATTTACTGGCTGCAGCGTTGTTGGTGTGATGTCACCACTGCAGAACATATTAGACACTGGGAGCAGCAGAGTAGATTCGGCACTGGACCTGGGGTTTGTGAGTAAAGCGCCACATTTTTTATTTAAAACAAATTTAAGCCAGAAAACAGGTGGTTTTCCCAAACCAGAAAACCCTTTAATTCAGTAACCTGTAATCCTCATCTATTAAAAAATTGAGCTTCTGTTTATCTGATTTTTTATGTATCAGTTGAAGTGTTACGCCCTTTCAATAAAATTTCAGATGAACTTTACATCTAGGGAGTTAGGGTGCCGGGGTGCATCAGGGCAATGCCCCAGCACTTTTTGGCTGCCACGGTATGGCAGGAAAAGAGAGACCCTGCACTTTGCATATGGTTTTTAAGTAAAAAAATTGTCTGTGTTGGCGTTTGTTCACAGCCACAGCCGTCATCACTAGAGATGAGCGAACCCGAACTTAAAAGTTTGGGATTCGTACCGGACAGTTAGTGTCCAGTGCTAAAAGCAGAACACTGACTTCTCCCAGAAGTACGTTGCAAAGTTCGGAGTTCCGGGGAAAGAGAGAGAGATTATTTTTTACCAAATCCAAAGTTTGGGTCTCTATTGTTTTCAACAGGGTTCGGGTTCAAGTTTGGGTGCAGTTCTGGTACCTGAACCAAATTTTTGGACTAAAGTTCAGGTCGGGTACCAGAACCCGAACTTCCACGGGTCCGCTCATCCCTAGTCATTACTCAACATTTAAATTGCAACATAAAGAAGGTAGTCTTGGAATTATGGAAATCACAGGATCATTAGACATGTTAATATGCAAATGATAAAAAAATGGAAACAATATTTTCAAAACTATTTGATTTAACCCCTTAGTGACAGAGCCAATTATAAGCTTAATGACCATATTATTTTCAAATCTAACCAATGTTACTTTATGCTGTAATAACTCTGGAATTCTTCTATATACAGGTGATTCTGAGATTGTTTTTTCGGGACACATTGTACTTTATGTTAGCAGTAAATTTAGGTTGATGTGTTTTTCGTTGTTTTTGTAAAAATATCTGTAATTTAATGAAAATTTCGAAAAATTATTGTGGCGCCCCTGAGGGTTCAGTCGCCACAGGGGTACTGCACCTCAGATTGAGGTGTGGTATCTCCTCTTCCTGGTAAGGATGGAGCATCTCTCAGGACACCAATTCTCCACTCAACACTACACCACTCCTGTCCTGTAGGGGGCCTAAATGCACCAGGGTGCTGCCCCGTCCCGGGATAGAGGAGATGGGGGGAACCAAAGATAGGGGGAACCATGTAGTGGGTGAGGGTGGAGGACACACTTTTAAGAAACACTTATTGTTTTATATTTAATCTACGGCCATCTTAAGTTCAAGATCTTTGATTGAGGGTCTTCTGTCAGGGTCCAGCAAGAGGCTGTAGCTAGCGGAAGGTTCGCGGTCCTCATACTCTGGCCTTGAGACGAGGAGCGGGTCAGAGTTAACCACTGTCTCTACCCGGTCAAGGTCCTGACCTAAGAAGGCCTTGGAGGGGAGCGGAGGAGATAGGCTCCACAGGCAAAAGGATCCCAGAGGGATATGGACGGAGCGGAGTCGCCACCTGTATTCTTTATTCTGGCCCAGTCAGAGGGATTCCTGCTGCAAGAGGGGTAACCGGCCCCCAATATCTGACTTTGTCACTTCAAGTCTCAGTCAGAAAAGCCTGGAGGCTTAGTGGATCCCAGGGGGATACGGACGGAGCGGAGTCGCCACCTGTATCTCTTATACTGCATTTATCCTTACACCACGTTCATTCCACACATACAGTCAGGAGAAGACTCAGTGGGAGAACTTAACAAGGAGAGGAACACACACCAGCGGGGTCTCGACAGGTGCTCCTGATCTACCTGGGAAGTGCTGAACCCCCTTCCCGGTGGCCACAGTACGCCGTGTGTAGCAGAGAGAAGCTTTGAGGCTGAAAGTTCATCTAAAGTGAGTAAAGACCCGGATGACTTCACACACCGCCTCAGCCTGTTATTTCTTACGCAGCACTGCACCCACCATTCCTTCTCACACTGCCCTGAGGCCTGCTCCGCCTGTGGGGAGCCGTCCCTAACACCAGCCTCAGTGGACTGTTGCAGCGCTGGTGTCTATCACCGGAAACCACAGGTGGCGTAGTCGAAATACCACTCAACCTTGAAAGCCCGATATTTTTAGGTGACAGCCCTGGGCACGGACTGGGTCCAGGCCACGACTGCATCCCTCCCCGCGACACCTACTCCTACCCGACTCCGAGTAACCCCAAAGCTCAGGGAGGGCGCGTCATTATCAATTTTCAAATTTTGAGTGCTTATATCCTTAAACCAAATAGGTATACCACACAAAATAGTTGAGAAATAACATTTCCCATATGTCTACTTTACGTCAGAACCATTTTTAAAGCATCCCTTTATTTTTTTGGGATGCTAGAAGGGTTAAAATTTAGCAGCAATTTTTCTTTTTTTTTTTCAAGGAAATTTACAAATCCAATTTTTACTGTAAAATGCACTGTAACAAAACACAATTATTACCAATAATACCATGCAGAATATGTGTTTCGGGTGTTTGCTCCCCCCTTACTGCAACACGTGTCTGCAAATGGAGTTTCTGGTTTGGCTTACCCTAAGTAAAATGGCAAGTCTCGTTAAAGGGTCGATATGGACTTTTAGGATTGCTACATCTAACAGTTGGTGCTATAGTTCAAGTCCTATTCCTCTCTGAAGAGGCTATTTGCATATTCAAATTCCCAGAGGAGCATTGCATGGCCTACAAGTCTCCTTAAGTAATAATAATAATAATCTTTTTTTTATATAGCACCAACATATTCTTCTGTGCTTTACAATTTAGACAATTTACAGACATTATTGGCACTGTCCCCATTGGGGCTCACAATCCACATTCCCTATCAGTATATCTTTGGAATGTGGGAGGAAACTGGAGAACCAAGAGGAAACCCATACAAACACGAGGAGAACATACAAACTCCTTGGAGATGTTGTCCTTGATGGGATTTGAACCCAGGGCCCCAGCGCTGCAGGGCTGCAGTGCTATCCACTGAGCCACCGTGCTACCCTATAGTGGTCTATAGCATGACAACGCCCGACACAGTGGACCTTAGAGAGGAGTAATCCCAAGAAGTCAAACATCATGCAAGGGACACAAATGAGAAGAAAAAGAAGAATCGAACATGAATGGAGGTACAGCCTTTCATTGAAATGTTCATAATCTGCATCAGAGACCTGAAATACAACTCATGGGACATTTCCGTGACCTTCTCCTTTAGGTCTTCTTCATATACTATATAACAAACAGAAGGAGGAAAACAAAGCAGGCAGCAATCCAAAAGCAGGGTCAATATGTACAAACATCTCTTACCCAGATCCGTTATCCAGGCTCAATCTTCGCGGTCCTTGGGGAAAGCCTTGATCGAAGTTGGTTGCAAGATGAATCAAAATTAAAATCATTACAGAATTAAACAAGCGACTTGGCACTCTCTACAAGGAGAAAGTTTCACTCTTAGACCCATTTTAAAGAGCCCCTAACTATCATGGCTCTTTAACAGAAGTGGTTTTCTCATATGACCAAAAGGGTTCCTTTGGGCTGCCCCCCCCCCCAGCTCCAGGGGCCTAGGTATAACTGCGACCCTTGCATCCACTGTAGTTACACCCCTGGTGAGGGTAAGTATGCTATTAATATGGGCCCTCTCTTTTCTATATGTTGTACATTCTAATTGATGCAGTGGAGTATTGGCTATGTATAAAGTGATGTTTTATCTGAGGTTTACCTGAAATAAAAATATAGAAAGTAATGGTATTTTGCTAGTAGTGACTCGAGAATGGCTTATGCTGATTGAATGTTATTCATTTTTAAAACCAAACATTTGGCTGCAAGTTCATTTTTAAAATGCATTTTCTATATTGTAAAAGGGAAAACTAGTTCATTCCACGCCTCAGATCAACTTTTAAGGCTTTCAGACTGTGAGCTTGGTCACAGTGGGTTGCTCATGTGCAGGTTCCTAAAAATGCAACTGACCAAAAATGTTACTTTGTGACAGTCAAGTCCTTAACATTTGTTTCAAGCTCTTTTCAGGCACAGGCAACACACAGTCAAGAATATATTCTGGAAATGGGCTTATATGTTACCTACTGAGATGCTTATTTGAGTTGTCCTTTTATATTACCCGCATTAATCACTGACATAGTTGGAATATTTGGGAACAATGTCCACTTCTTTTTGCATGAAAAAATGCTGGTTGGAAGAACAAAACTTAGTAAATGTGAAATGTGGATGTCTAGCACTTTGTTATCATGCCTGTTTGGAATCAGGTATGTAGGCTCATCTCAGAGATAGATACTGGAGTTGTGTGCAGGATTGGGATATAGATGGTATTTATTATCTTATTATTCTCCTTTCTCGAAAGAAATCCCCTGGCAGACATTGACATTTCCATTAGTCATTCAAATTCTGTTTTGATTTTAAAGAAAGTGTGTTAGGCTTTGTGCACACAATGTCTGGCGTACCTGACGAGTTATGCAAGCAAAAGACGCTACGCAATAAAATAGTGAGCGGCTTCCAAGCAGAAGTCGCCTGAAGAATTGTCAGGTCACTTCTTTTAACTGCGTTGCGTCTTTACAAATGTGAAACATGTACACAGCAAGTCATTTTGACATTGAAGTACATATATATTTATTATTTTAGCATTTCTTTAGCACTTTTTCAGGCGGGTTACGAAGCGTACCAGCCTTAAAAAACATTCTGTGCACATACCCTTAAAGCACAAAAATAAAGCTGCTTTCCTGCAGAAATAAAGCCACTCTCTTCCAAAGGATGTCTCTGGTATGGCAGCTTCAATACAGAAATAGGAACATTTAATGCACTTGGGTTTGTGCGCTGGTCACTTAGTAAAATGCTTACTGGAGAATTCTGCAAAGACTTGTGATCCCACACTGTAAAAATTTGGCCACCTTTGAAAATAATACAATGAATATTTTGGCACAATCAAAATAGTTCTTAGTGATATATTTTTTCAGCCTCTCTTACAAATTTATCAAGCATTTCTACACCAAATGCAATTTACTAAGCTTCGTAACTATAATAAGTAAGTTCTAAAAAGTTTTCTCTGAACTATGGACATCCACAGTATTCCCCTTTGTACTAGAATATAGAGCTCTCTATAAATAATAATAATAATTTTATTTCTAAAGCGCCAACATATTTCGCTGCACTTTACAATTAAGCAGGGACATGTACAGACACACATAGTAAAACAGTTACAGGAGGTATGAGGGCTCTGCCCGCAAGTTTAGGCGATAGTTGGGTTATTTGTAATATGCAATCTCCATCCTATTACCTGATTGATGCAAGCAATTGCTGTCTTCTACATTTACCAATCTATCCATGGTAAATGAAAGACTTTAAGTATTATATAATGTGAGAACTATAGAGTGTACAAGCTGAGTCACATGTCGCAATGCCCCGAAGTCTAGAAGTCTGCTTGATTGCAACTTTATTAGTCGCCGAAAAAGTAGAAGATAAAATATCTTGTAATGTTGCAAATTTTTAGATGTTTTAGATTTTTAATGTTCCATTTTGGTTCTGAGTGATCCAGGAGTTTTCACCAGAATTTTGGCGTAAAACGAATTGAAATATCGCAACAGTTTTGCAACTTTTGTGTTTTTTATGCCAGTCCTGATCAGTTCTGCTAAATTTTAGAAAAGGGTGTGGAAATGGGGTAGGATTGGGTGTCGTGAAGCTTGCATGTAAAATTTGTCATAATTTATACCACAGAAGTCTCATAAATTATGACAGAAATGTTCACCAGCCCCTGCTGGAGTAACATTTCTGTCGAAGGGGCTCAGCAGTTGTAAGATGCACCAAATTCATTAAGAATTTCATTTTATTTCAGCACCCCCTTCATTTAGACTGGTGTAAATAATGTCTGTTTTAAAGGTGTTTTCCCATGGACAAAGTACATTTTAATCAATAGATCTTGGAATGATGCTAAGTTCCATAATTTGTTGTGTTAAAAAAATGTACCTGTGCTTAGATAATCTCATAAATGTGCTCTGCTATGTAGTGTGTGATGGTTGTGAATGACCATGCAGGAACAATATTGGCACATACAACAATTCTTGGCCCGGGGGGAAGAATAAGTGATTAAACAGATGCAATAGCAGTGGCTCAAAACTTTTGGTTTCTGTGAAGTAATACACTACCCTGCATGTTTTATCACAGGGACGAGTATTTCTGCTGTGTTTCCACTCCTCTGAGCTCATCATAGCATGGTCAGACACAACCATTACACAGTACACAGCAGGTGTATATTTATAAGATTATCTCAACACAGGAACACTTTATTTAAAGCACACCTGTCAGCAGGATTGTGCTCAGTAAACTACATACACTGTCAGGTGGGTGACATTACATTGATTAAAATGATACCTGAGTTGATGAAATCCATCCTGTGGTTCTTGTGTAATCTTTACTTTCAGTTTGGAGATAATGATATGCTCGTGCTTTGGGGCGGCCTGTGGGGGCACTCTATCTGGTACTTTGCTTGCATATTCATATGTATGCGCTTACGGCAGGTCACTGATCCTTCAGGGACTTGCCTCCTATTTTCCATAATGCATATACTATGTGGGGTTAACAAAAAAAATTACATCCAGCAAAATGGCGCTGGCACCCGATTGAGTGCACAGTAGCATCTAATGCCTGCCAATTTTTGTTGGAGCAAAGAATTTTTTTTAGCTCCAGCAAAAATGGCTGCAGCACATGCAAAGTAGCATCTACCAGTAAGCAATAGCTGCTACTGCGCATGCGCGGGCGCCATTTTGCTGGATGTAAAAAAAATTTCCTAACCCCACATAGTATATGCATTATGGAAAATAGGAGGCAGATCTCTGAGGGGTCAGTGAGCTATCATAAGCGCATACAAATGAATATGTAAGCAGAGCACAAGATACAGCGCCCCCCACAGGCTGCCCCAAAGCACAAGAATATAATTAACTGAAAACTGCAATCAAAGATTAAACAAGAACCACAGGATGGATTTCATCAACCCATGTATCATTTTAATCAGTGTAATGTCGCCCACCTGACAGTGTATGTAGTTTACTGAGCACAATCCTGTTGACAGGTGCATTTTAAACACATCCCATTGTGGAACTTATTATTATTTCAAGATCTATTGATTAAAATGTAAGCTGCGCATGGGACAACCCTTTTAATTACTCTGGGGGGCTTTGTATTTTTAAAGCCCATTTGCTGGCTGTGTTGTGTAGACTGGAACAGGGTCATCAGATGGGAGGACTAAAATAACAGTTTTCTGTGAACAGCTGAAGGCCTATAAAGCCAGATAGGAACACCATACACACAGATAAGGAAACAGTAAGTCTCAGTATGCATTTGCCCTGTTATTTTTAAGGGAAGTATATTCATCACTTCTGTGAGACTAAATTAGTTTGCTGAATTATCTGACTATTATCCATTTAGTGCTTAAAGACAACAATAGATGTTGGGAGAAAAATGTTTAGGCTGTTGGAATTTAACACACCCAATTCCTTTTGTCCTCAGTGGAAATAAGCAACTAACAGAAATTTCTAGATTCGTCATAGTCACCGATTTGAATTCAGAACACACGCATGCGCAACAGCTCTGAGCATGCTTTCATGAAAGGTATCAGGCTGATAGCTGTTGGCTGACAAACTTTATATCTAATCAATAAAACAAAAAATGAAATATACCAGACATTCCCTTTAAGCATAAACATCACTGATCAGAACCCAATTACTATTTTTTTCTTTTAAAATACATTTTAAATTTTTTCTTTTTCAGATGGGACTAAAAAGAACGATCAAACGAGCTGAAAAGATAGTGAGAAAGTCTAACTATATGGTAAGCTGGTAAGAAAATCATTTTGTTTTATGATTACAGGCAATTGAAGCGGAGATGTAATTAACTAGGAACTTCTCTGGTTAGATGAAATATCTGAACAGACAGTATAAATTACTCTGGTGATCTGGTGTATAATTACTTGTCTCTGTTACCTCCTCGTCATTGTATACATATTATTTTCAGAAAGCCGGACTATACATTATATTAGTAACCTCATAATACAGCTTGCTGAAATAGGTTGTCTTGCAATTAATAAAATAAGAATTAAATTTGTTCAAAAATTCTAGATATTGCTATTGCAAACATCATACTGCATCACCCATCGTTCTTTTGATTCTAGTATTTCCCATAAAATACAGATACAAAAATAAAGTTATTTCACTGTACACAATCTTAATGTAAAAAATAAATCAAATCTACTTTTCCTCCGTTTTTTCTAAAGGTAATCTGAAACCTGACAAATGTAGTCAATAACCTATAATTATCAATAATTAGTTATGAGCGAAAAAATTCTCAGGACACTGGCTTAGCACGCATGTCAGGATACTGTGGCAACTAGACAGGAGCCCTGTGAACCGCCTCCTACCTAAACTTTTCTTTTGATTAGCTGGCCTGGCACAACATCAAATGTGCGTCACAGTGCAACAATGACAACGCATCAGGCCAGCTCTTCAATAGAGGAGCCGAGAGTGCCGTCAGTTAGGGGGTGAATCTCAGTGCCCTTGTCCAGCGGGCATGGAATAGTGACATAGCCATTATACCAAATCAATTCGCTCATCTCTATCAATAACCTATGTGAACAGTTAGTCAAAAGATGGTCATTGTCATAGAAAAATCCATAAGGCATCTCCAGGGAGGGGGCATGCACCTCCCCTCACGCAGAACATCAGGGACAAAGAGCTGACACTTTGGGCATATGGGGAAGAAGAAACCAGTATAGCTAGGGGAAAAAAACTAATTAAGATAGGAAGAGCTAACCATGCAGTTCCCTTTGAAGCAGAGGACTCCCTGCAGTGTACATGTAATTAAAACAGGATATTTATTATGAGAAACAGCAACCTCCGGGGTTGAAAGGATATTCGCTGAGGGTATTCCAAACTTGGTGTCACTGACGTACAGATAGGAATATTGAGGTTTGTATCAATCCGATATTGATGGAATATACATTTTCAACCTCAGAACTAAGAGGTGAAGAACATGCATATTTGTTCATAACTGTGAGACATGCATGTCAGCCCCAGGTTAATAGTGTTCAGATAGCTGACAACAGCCATGCCATGTTTCCTATCTATCAAAAGATAAAATCACTATAAAAAATATGACGTCAATATCAAACACCTATGATCCTCAAGAGAAAAGATATTGTGAATGCTGGGAATCTTATAATTTTCTGAAACTGAAGCCACATCCCACAATGCAACCCACATGAGTTCATCAAGGGGAGGTGTGTGGGTGTAACTTAGGTGCTGATAAAAAGACAAGGCAAATTATGATCTGTGTTCAAAACCAGGAAGATACATCACCTTGTAGGATTGATCCACGTTTTCGCATGTTTTCACTAGTAGCGCTCTCTTCATAAATCTGTGCCATTGCAGTGACATCAGGTTTAGTTATTTTCTTTTGTTTATCCTTTTATTTTATGTAACTATATTTGCTGTATTGTTTTGTCCCATTTGTAAAATATTTTGTTTATTTTTTATAAACACTGCCTATCTTTCTTGATTAAATATAAAATGTAATAGTTCTGTTCCTTTTGTCCTGTAAACAGCACTACTGAAAGCCATACGCCACCGGTAACGGGTATCCAATCGGCCTGTAAAACGATTGGTGGTGGCAACTAATAATCTTTTTTGGGTTATTGTGGAGTTGACAGTGACCATACTGAGGTATATACATATTCCATGTGTTGCAATCTGAGGTGTTTATACCATATGCTCACTGTTAGTTCTCCAATAACTGGACTATTAGAAGAAACAGCTGTGGCCTCCTCCGTTAATCGTTGGCCAATTGTGTAATTGTCTTGACAACAGGGTGCAGCAGAGTGCTCTTCGTGACAAAAAAGTAACAGCAAGGTGGTTCAGCTTGACCCTCCCAGCTTAGATCTTTGACAGTCTTACATATTATCTTAAGGCTAGCCAAACCTGCTGATATCTGAGGAATCAGCTGATCATTCAATGTTGCATTGGGTATTTTTCCAGATATTGGTTCAGAAGTAGTGATGGGCGAGCACTAAAATGCTCGGGTGCTCGATGCTCGGGTCGAGCAAATTAGAATGCTCGGGTGCTCGACCCAAGCAACGAGCCCAATGTAAGTCTGTGGGAAACACAAGCATTTTTCAGGCGGCTCCCCCCGGCGGTCTGCAGAGGCCTAAAAATTGCCCAAATCGATGGGAACAGTGCTCAAATGACATGGGAACAGCATGGGGAAAACCCCTGGAAGCATTTATGACTCCCTGGTCACTGCTGTCAACAATGTTGTCAGAGGTATTACGCCACGTTTACTTACTCACAAACGAAACCAAAATGGATTTTCCTGGGAAATATGTTAAGGAACATCCTTTCTAGGGTAATGACTTGTATATAAGGCAAAATAAATAACCAAAAACAAAAATACTCCTCCACACCTTGGGCTATGTTCACACGTAGCATTTTTGATGCGTTTTTGCACTTTTGCATTGCTTTCAACCGTGACAAATACATTCACCGGGAAATGTAATTTTAACATTTTACAACCTTATCTGGCCATGTGGTGTGTGAGACATGATCAGACACATCCTGTTTCATTTATGAAGGAGGAACTCTGAAAGTCACAAAGCCTATTTTTATAGGCGGCCTTTACTATTCTTAAAGGGCCAGCAGTCGGCCCTCGCTATTCTTAGAGAGCCATCAGCCGGTTATGCTTTGTTGTTCCCATTACTAAAGAGTGGGTCTCCTAAACTCTTATTGCATATGCAGTGAGTGGCAGGTCTGCCCAAAATTTGGATGTACCCCAATACCACTTTGAAAATTTGGACGCCCCCCAATACCCCTTTCAAGAGACTTAGAGGAGGGCCTCCTGAAAACAGTGTTCCTATTATTAGGAAGTGGGTCTCCCATACTGTTTGCCTATGCAGTGAATGCAAGGGCTGCCAAAAATATGGACCTACTCCAATGCCCCTTGGAAGAGACGTAGAGGAGGGCCTCCTGAAAAAAATGTTCCCATTATTAGGAAGTGGGTCTCCCATTGTGTTTGCCTATGCAGTGAATGTAAGGGTTGCCAAAAATTTGGAGGCACTCCAATGCCCCTTGGAGAGACGTGGAGGTCAGTGGGCCTCATGAAAACAATGTTCCCACTATTAGGAAGTGGGTCTTCCATTGTGTTTGCCTATGCAGTGAATGCAAGGGTTTCCAAAAATTTGGAGGCACTCCAATGCCCCTTGGAAGAGAAGTGGAGGTCAAAGGGCCTCCTGAAAGCAATGTTCCCATTATTAGGAAGTGGATCTCCCATAGTGTTGGCCTATGCAGTGAATGCAAGGGCTGCCAAAAATTGGGAGGCACTCCAATGCACCTTGGAAAAGACATGGAGGAGGGCCTCATAAAAAAATGCTCCCATTAGAAAGGAGCGGGTCTCCTATACTTGTATTGCCCATGCACTAAGTGTATGGGCTGACAAACATTTACTCCTGGGGGGTATACATGAACATACTGTATAAATAAAAAAATTTTACGGGCATCATAAACACCTTTTAAAAAAATTATGCGGGTGTTGCATTACGGACCACGGTCACCCTGGTGATATGGTGGTGGAGGATGAAGATGAGGAGAAGGAGGAGGACAAGAGCAAATAGCCAAAATCGTATACCCATGTGTGTGTGTGAAGAGGTGCATGGGAATACACCTCACAAAAAAAGACACTGGATTTGAGTTTATGTTGCGCTGCTATCATTCGGTGGTGTTGAGAAGTCTGGCCCAATCCAGCCTTTGTTCATTTTTATAAGAGTCAGCCTGTCAGCATTTTCAGTTGACAGGCAGGTGTGCTTATCAGTTATAATTCCACCAGCGGCACTAAAAACCTGCTCTGATAAAACGCTAGCGGCAGGGCAGGCCAGGATCTCCAAATCATAGAGAGCCTGTTCATTCCACGTGTCCAGCTTGGATACCCAATAATTATAAGGCACAGTGGAATCACGGAGGACGTTGGTACGGTCGGCAAGGTACTCCCTCAGCATCTTCCCAAACTTTGCTCTCCTTTTGAGAGTACCCCGCTCCTCAGGGCCTGTGCGATGGGAGGGGCTGAGAAAATTCTCCCAGAACTTTGACAGTGTTCCCCTACCTCTGCTGGATTGGAGTTGTGTCTCTCTCGCCTGTAGTCCTTGGTTGTCTGACGAACTGTGACCTCTGCCACCAGAAATTTCAGATGGGAATTTTTTTAATAGTTCCGCAACAAGGGCCTTCCCATTTTTGTAGACCTGTCCGCCTCAGGAATAAGAGATAGAAAGTTCTCCTTGTAGCGTGGGTCTAGAAGTGTCACCAAGCAGTAACGACTGTCACTCAAAATTTTGAGAACGTGATAGTCATGGGAAAGGCAGCGTAACATAAACTCAGCCATGCGTGCCAGACTGCTAACAGGCAAGACTTCAGTGTCTTCACCAAGAGGACGACTGACCATGCTCTCCTCCTCCTCTCTGTCCTCAGGCCATCCACGCTGAACAGACGGTATGACAGTTGTGCAGGTAGTACCGTCTATAGTGCTTGAAACTAGCTCCTGTTCTTCCTCCTCCTCCTCTTCCTCATTGTCACCCAATTCACGTTGGGATGAGATGAGACTGGGCTGTGTGTAATCACCCTGTATGGTTCCTTGCTCCATCTAATCGTGCTCCGCCTGCAATGCATCCTCTTTGATTGTGAGCAGAGAGCGTTTCAGAAGACAGAGAAGCGGGATGGTGACGCTAATTATGGCGTCATTGCCACTCACCATCTTGGTGTAGTCCTCAAAGTTTTGGAGGATGGTACATATGTCTGATATCTATGTCCACTCCTGAGGTCTTATGTGTGGAGTCTGAACTGAATACCGATGGCCTTGTTGATGCTGGTACTCAACAACTGCCCTCTTCTGCTCACAAACCCTCACCTGCAGTGTAGAGTCCCCACGCGTTGGAACATCACACACCAGTCTGTGAGCCGGAAGCTGCAGACACTGCTGAAACACGGCAAGGGTGGCGGAAGCTGTAGGTGACTTTCTAAAAATGGGCACACAGGCGGCGTACTTTAACAAGCAGATCTGGCAGCTCCGGGTATGATTAGAGAAACCGCTGAACCACGTGGTTAAGCACATGGGCCAGGCATGGTACGTGTGTGAGCTCGCCTCGCCTTAGAGCCGCCACCAGGTTCTGGCCATTGTCATACACAACCAGCAGTGTGAGCCACAGATCTGCCTGCTCTTTCAGAGCTGTCCACAACTCTTCAGCATTGTGCGGTTTGTCACCTAAGCATATTAGCTTCAGCACAGCCTGTTGCCGCTTGGTCGAGGCAATGCTGCAGTGCTTCCAGCTTGTGACTGATGTGGTCATTTCGGAGATGGAGGCTGAAGAGGAGGAAGAGGCTGAGGAGGATGAAGTGCAGGAGCTGTAGACTGTGGGGGCAACCCTGATTGACCTAGGGCCCGCAATCCTTGGCATTGGGAGGACATGTTCCATGCAAAGGTCCGACTGGGTCCCGGTTTCCACTATGTTAACCCAGTGTGCCATCAGCAAGATGTACCGTCCCTGCCTACAAGCACTTGCTCACGTGTCCGTGGTTAGGTGGACTTTCCCGGTAACTGCGTTGTTGAGGGCACGGCTAATGTTTTGGGACATGTGCTTGTGTAATGCGGGGATGGCACACCGGGAGAAATAGTGGCAGCTGGGGACTGAGTACCGAGTGACGGACTCCGCCATCAGGTTAAGGAATGCTTCCGTCTCCACGAGCCAAAAAGGCAACATTTCGAGCGCAAGCAGTCGCGAAATGTGTTCCAAGGACTGGGGTATGGACAACTGAACATTGCGCTGGGACAAGGACGTGGACGTGCTTCCTGATGCTGCTGCTTGAGAGTGTGCAATGACAGGTGCAGGGCAGGAGGCATCTTTGCATGCACCATGGACAGGTGATTGGCTTGCATGCACAACAGCAGAAGAAGCAGTGGTGCCACCCGCAGACACTGTTGCTGGACCCTGGGGTTCGGCCCACAAAGTCGGGTGCTTTGCTGCCTTGTGCCTGATCATGCTGGTGGTGGTCAGGCTGGTAGTTTTGCCACCCCTGCTGATGCTGGCCTGGCATGTGCTGCAAGTGGCCATTTTGGGATTATTGGCAGAGTCTTTAAAAAACAACCAGATTCGGGAAGACCTAATAGTTGTACTGGCAACTTCCTTTGTGTTGGTGTTACGGGGAACGGTTGCCTGCCTTCTGTCTGCGGCCACCACACTGCTTATTCCTGCCTGTTGGGGTGCTCTGCCTCCCTCCCCCTGTGTGCTCCTGTCCTCGCTCTGCATGTCCTCCAGCCACGTTGGGTCAGTTACTATATCATCTACGACCTCGTCTTCCACTTCTGCACCCTGGTCCTCATCCTGAATTTCTGGCAATTGTGTCTCATCATCGTCCACCTCTTGTGACACTTTTCCACCGTCGCCTTCGTGTGACCGTGGCTGCTCAAATATTTGGGCATCGCTACATGCAATCTCCTTTTGCCCCGCTTCTAGTGGACCGGGCGAGAGGCACAAATCTATAAATGGAAGAGTCAACTGCTCTTCGGTGTGTCCAAGTGTGGGATCAGTTGTCTCTGGGCACTCGGCATGGTGGGAGGAAGGAGGTTCAGGGTGAGGAATATGCAGTCCAGACTCACAGCTACTGAGACTTGACCGTGTGGAAGACAAGGTGGTGGTGGTGGTGGCTAAGTGACTGGAAGCATTATCTGCTATCCAACCAATAACCTTTTGACACTGCTCTGTGTTCAATAGTGGTGTTCTGCGGTCCCCTATTACTTGGGACAGGAAGGTCGAGCGAGAAGATGTGGGTGTTTGTTGTGGCACAATTTCAGCTTGCCCACGGCCTCGGCCTCTGCACGCACCATCACCATCACGTCCAGTTTCCCGTCCCTTGCCACGCGCCTTGCACATTTTAAATGGAGGTCAATATCTTCCACGCTCACTACAAATTTCTCAATTTGGAGCGAAGTTATATGTGATCCGTGCGACAGACAAACCACAGTTTTAAATATCTGGCCTGTAGGTAACTATTTTGAACAGCAAACCGGTGTCAAAAACTTCGCTGACACACTGAAACAAATTTTTAATGGAGGTCAGAAATGGCAGAATTTTCTGAAAACATATATGTGATCCGTGTGACGGAGAAACCACAGTTTTAAATACCTGGCCTGTAGGTAACTATTTTGAACAGCAAACCGGTTTCAAAAACTTAGCTGACACACTGAAACCAATTTTTAATGGAGGGCAGAAATGGCAGTATTTTCTGAAAACGTATATGTGATCCGTGTGACGGAGAAACCACAGTTTTAAATAGCTGGATTTTTAGCGCTGTAATATGGAAAGGACCTGGCTGTATTCTGCACTGCCAACAAGCAAATGGCGCAGAAAAACGGTGTTCTCTGGATTGTTTTTTAAGCAAATAATGAGGATTAAGATCCCAAAAAAAATATTCCTGGCCCCTGAGACCTGGGCCTATGTCTAGAAATGTCTAACAGCAGCAGCAGCAGCAGACAGAACTGGAATGGAGCCTCTTGTGCTATATGCACTGCAGTCTGCTATGTACACTGCCTGCTTGCCTATATACACTGCCTGCCTGATATCTCTGCGTATGGATTAGTCCTCAGAAGGACTGCTTGTTGAGATGGATATGTGTAATATACTTTTGTTCTACCTACACTACCTAATAATCAAGCAAATCTCTCCCTAGCTCAGCAGCAGCTCTCTCTACACTGTCTAATGGTGGAGTAGACTGATGAGCACGGCGGTGCCAGGTCTGATATAGACCTGATGACGGTGTGCAGCCAGCCAATCACTGTAATGCCACAACCAACATGGCTGCGGCATTACAGTGAGTGGCAGGCAATCCCTGCATGTTCATTGGCTCTGTAAAGAGCGGCAAACATGTAGGGAGGGGACCCGAGCTCCCGCCCGAGAATCTCGCAAGTAGTCGGCGAGTTCCGAGCATCTCGAGTACTGAGATGCTCGGGCGAGTGCCGAGTACTTGCGAGTATGCTCGCTCATCACTATTCAGAAGATATAGGGGTGAAAAAGATGGGTATGTTAAATTTCAACATGCTTGATCTTTGATTCTAAAAGGAAACAGATCTTCCCAGAAGAGTCTGGCAGCTGCTTCTTATCCTCCTCCTATTGATAAGATTTGTGGATTTATTCTCAACGAAATGAATAGACTCCACAGTATAATAAATGTTGCATGTACAAAAAAAAACAATTAATACTCCCCTCACTACTCACTTCTTTGGCCACCCCGGCTGCTCACTGTCTGATCGTACGGTCCTTGGCGCCTCATCTTACTACTGTTGTGTGCTTAAATCCCTGGCCTCTTCAAGCTAATCTGGGACTTCCAGCTACAGTGTGACGCTCTTATGACGCACATGCACAAGGACTTCTGAGGCTAGTCACATCCATAAGTCCTAGACTAGAGTGTGGGTCATAAGGTCACGGGCGCAGGTCGTGAGATCATGCACATGCACAACCTAGTGTGAAGAGAGTTTTAGCGCTTTAAGAAGAAGACGTGCCAAAAACCATACAGGAGGAGAGCGAGCAGCTGAGGTGTCCGAAGAAGTGATTGGTCAGGTATTACATTTTTTTTGTTGTTTTTTAACCTTTTGCCAGCCCTCTATGGTTCAACAAAATGGTGGCCAGATTGCTGCCGTGGTGCTGAATTCACGCCAAATGAATTACAAAATCTGTGTTCTGGAAAACATGGATTTTTGTAAAATTCGAGTCAAATTCAATTCCACTCGAATAAATTTGCCCATATCTAACCCAATTGCATATTAGTAACATTTATTGATTTTGCACATTTTTACAGCAGAGCTATGAAACTTTATCTGGTATCCTCTTGAAGATTTGTTCACTTCCACTGTTCAGAACAATTTGCAAAACAATAGACTCGTAAGTATTAACATTAACAATTAGCTCCTGAGCTTGGTAGAGTTTCACATAGAGCATGCGTTACTTCCAAGCCAATGCACAGAACATCAGCAATTCATTGGCAGACAGGAGCTTGAACAGAATTGTGATTGTTTAAAATGTGTGAAATGTACTCCATCCACTTTGATGCCTGTGCAGCCAATCTTGTCATCAAAGTAGTGAAGATAATTATAATATGCTCTTTATATTTCCTTATTACCTAATTTACCTTTTTCTTTTTCTGCTCTGCATGTCTTCATGGAAAAGTGTAATTGAAAAACTAATTCAGATAAGGCAATTTAGTTTATGTCATGTTGTGCAGCTGTTATTCCTAATACATTACAGAAAAACTTATTAGGCCAGGTTCAGACAGCCATATTGAAAATTGGGCCAGTCATAAGAGCAAATTGTGAACATAGCTGGCTTCCTATGCAGCTCCGTGTGCTCGTCTGCATTTTGGATGGGTGCCAAAGTTGCCTTTATAGTGCATGCATTTTTCCGGTCCGCAAAATTGCCCAAAGTATTGTATGCTGTGATTTTTCCCACTCTGACTATTGCTCTGCGTGGAAACTCAGCCATGTGCATTGGCACACTGGCTATAATGGGTCCATGTGTGCGGTTGGGCAGTGTACTATGTTTGACCATGTAATCTTTGTGCTGCCCGTGTGTTACATCTCTTAGGTTTGATTCTCAGAGTTTGGTAGGTATGTGACCCAAGCAAATCAGAGTGAAAAAACCCATGCTGCAATGGCCTGCAGGAAAGCAAAAAAAAACAGTGATGACACATTATTCCATTTACAGTCTAAAGCTGTGTGCCCACGATGCGTTTTTGGTGCATATTTTGGTGCGTATTTGCAGTGCGTAAACGCTCCAGAAACGCATTGCATACCTTATCCCATCACTTCCTATGACATTCCGCAAGTTCTGTGCACATGGTCCGTATTTTTCCTTCGCAGATTTTACTCGCAGAAAAAATACGGACATGACCAATTCTTGTGCGTTTCTGCATGCGTATTTGTCTATACAATGCATTGGAAAAACGCATGGCAAATGCGCATGCAAATACGCGTCAAATAAGCGTCAAAAACGCATGTAAAAAAACGGATGCTTAAAAATCATTTTACATAATAAACAAGTGCATCAAACGTTTGTCAGGTTTTTGCCGGCGTCCTTAGAAAGGCTGATAATCATTGGAGCATTCCTCCCAATTATAAACTTGTCTAAATGGGCCCTTATCAGACATTTATACAAAGTAAAACTATCAAGAGCACCCAGGTACATTAATGTATTCCATAATATTTGCCTTAGCAGCAGCTGTCTGGCGCTGACTTCTATAATTCAGTTTATTATTCCCCAATGTCCCTTAATATTTTTTATCTACCTAATACACAATGAAAACATTTGTTGTCACATAAGATACATTTGTTGTTGCCTTTTCCTTTGGAGTTATTAATCATAATATTCCCTTAAATTATTTCAACTTGGATTTCTAAGTAATGCATTAACGACATGCTGTTGTAGCAAAACCTCAAAGTGCGTTCTAAGTTAATTGTACTGTGCATACATGTGTTATTAGACCGCATTGCACCTGCTAATGATTAACATAATTTTCTAGGTCAGTACCAGCAGAAGACTATGACAAAGATAACTTTAGTGTATTTCCCGTAAGTAACCCACAATATTGTGTGTCACTAAAGGAGTTTCTCAATAAATGCTGCAAAGGAGCAGAAATTTTAGAAAATGAAGAAATAGCTATTACTTTGATGGTGAATTTCTCACTGCTCTAGGAGCACTCTAGGTGGATCCTGCTAGTACCAGAAGTGATGACTGACATCCCACCCATTAGTCACGTGGTTACTGCAGCCAATCACTGGCTTCAGTGGTCAAATACCACACATGCAAATGAAACAACTTGGGTGTTTGATTGGCTGCAGTGTCATTTGTCAGATGGGCAGGACCTCATAATTTCCAGGTCCAGCGAGAGTCACCAGAGTGGCAGTGTTGGAGTAACAGGATATTTGAAGGGTAAACAAAGCCCCCCTTATACATTAGACTAATGTCGTCCGACCCGCTAATAATGACAGGTTTGGCAGACAGTCTAATTTGTTTGGGGGCCAGTTGATTCCCAGGGGAGTTAAAGATCCAGCATGTCTGAATTTAGACTGCAATCCTTTTGTTCTCCCGGAGATAAGCCACCACCAGACATTTGTGACGGCGGCTCTTTCATGGAGAACTTGGACTGGACAGGACTGCTTGGCCAAACGAGTTCTTCTGTATTTGGAGAGCTGGCCAAAACGGATGCTGGCCAAACCATCTAACGTATATGGCGGGCTTAACTCTTTCTTTACTTTATAACATTCCTTAATACATTGTAACTTTAGAAAAATCCAATATAACCTTTTAAATTCATTCAGTTTTGTTTCATTTACATATTTGAAGTGTAACTCTAAGATCAGATTCATGATATATCTTTATTGGGGTTGAATGTTTTGGTACAGAGGTTCACATCCCCTATATAGACATAGGAAGAATAGTAGAATCTTAGGACTTTACTGTATACTGTTGGATTATAGGCAATGATAGTAAATCTGTCTTTATTACAGTTATCATCAAATGTACATCTATTGTCTGTATCCCTCTCCTAATAAGTAGAAGTGATGTAGATAATAGCATAACACAGCATTTAGATCAGTTTAGATTCCCAGCAGTTGTCTACTTGGTGCCAGCAGCACAAGACATACGCATTGATAGCTACTTGTCTAATAATCTGAGAAGGAGTTGCTTTGGGGCTTTCCAATAATTCCAATACAGAATATGTTAGGGAAAAATGGATTGGGCATGTTCAATTTCAATCCTAATACTTCTGTCCCCATTGGAGGTAAGACACCACCAGAGGTGCCTAGCAGCAACTTAAGCCCCTCAGGGACATTAGACTAATCTTGTCCGATCCCACCGACAACAGCAGGTTCAGCCAACAGTCTAATATGTGCGGGAGCCCCGGATAATTGATATTTGGGGGAGTTTAGGTTTCAGCATGTCCAATTTTTCTCTTCCGATTCATTTCTTCTCCTTGAGTTAAGCCACCACCACCAGATATATCTGGCCGCGCTCTCTTATTGAGAATACATGAGTGCTTGGCCGAGTGATCGCTCCTGCGTATGGGAGAGCCAGCCAAGATAGCTGCTGGCTGAGAGATCAGCAGAGTCATCATTTGGCCGACAGCCATGTAATATATATAGGGGGCTTTACTTTACTATTCACATTAAAAAACACATGCCCATTTGGCCTAACATTGCGTGAATAGCAATCTTAGTTGTACGGGCAACTTTATACCAATGTTTTACTGATAAGATGGTTCATTGTTGTCTGCAGTCATTGCGAGGGTATCACTGGAGAGGAAAAGATTGTAATGACATGAACAACTCTATTTATCCTGGGCGAAGGTGAGTTTATCTTCATTACTGACAGTACAATGTATTGTTTGTGACTCTGCTTATCTTGAGAAATAAGCAAACAGTGCTGGACCATTTACTAATCCATTTTCTTACAGACAGCTGTGTTTTCATCTCTTTATTTTCAATGGATAGTCTTTATTTTTAGTAAAGACAATATGGTTGATAGAAGTGTATGAATAAATTGGTTACCGTGGCTTTTCCCCCTTACAAAAGCCAATAGGCCAAATTAACCCCTCTCCATATTAAACCTGGGTATAGTTTGGCCAATGCCAGAGTATTCTGTCCTAGGCCAAACTATACCCAGGGATGTAAAATAGCCTTGGCCAAACTATACTTCTCTAGGCTACAATATACCCCTCTATTTTATGAGCCCCTGTTAATTAGATAGATTTTAGATGGCATTTTTTAATAAGGTATTTGTGTTGTTAATCACATGATGAAGATAGATCTTATAATACAATATGACTGGTAAAGACAACAGTCATTACATCTGAGATTACATTGTTATTAGGGTTGATCGGGTATGTTCTGTCCGAGTATGCTCAGGCCGAGCTCCGAGTATTTATAGCTGCTCGGTGATATGCTTGAATCGCTCCCGTGTGCATGATTTGCAACTGTTTGACAGTTTTATTACATGTGAGGAATGTCTTTTCTTACACATTCCTCACATGTAATAAAACTGTCAAACAGTTGCAAATCATGCACACGGGAGCGATTCAAGCATATCCCCGAGCAGCTATAAATACTCGGAGCTCGGCCCGAGCATACTCGCCGAAAGGGTTAATAGAACATACTCGCTCAACACTAATTGTTATCCATTAAGATAAGTTCTTTTACCTTAGAATACAATTGTAACTTGATATTATCCCTTCACTGGTTTTCTCACTGTGCATCTGATTGGTTGAAAAGTGTGCAGATCTCTTTCTATCATACTCAGGCACAGCTGCTTTTAATGTAACTACTGAGAAGTGCGGTAAGATTCTTTACCTCACTATATCTTTGTGGAAGTCTAATATTTTTACTGATTGAAGTTTTTCTGGTTAAAGTAATACGAGCTTATGTGTTTAGAACTTTAAAATTTAAGTCAGTTATCTTCTCACATAACTTACCTGACAAAACTGAACCCCCAAATAACATGTTGAAAAATTAAGTAATTCTCAACGCTGCTGATATCAAGCATGATATCTGGCATGAGAGGGTATGAAGTGAATATAGGCCAATTTAAACCCCGGAGAATATATTGGCGTAGGCCATAATATGCCTGGGTTTAATCAAGCCTAGGCAGCTTTAACCCTGGGTATAGTCTGAACTTGGGGTATACTATGGCCTGTTACACCAGAACCACAGCACATTGTTTGGTATATCTACGTACATTGGTTTATGCATACTTTATTTATGCATGTGATTCACCCCACTCCAGTAGTATAAGGTTGGCAAAGCTGGTGAAAAAGTGACTTCTTAGGGTGCATAAAATTTAGAACAAATCTGTAGAACAGGCAATTTTACCGCTGTAGCAGAAGATGCTAAGCAAAGTTGTATGATCTTATTGGAAAAGATTTAATATGTATGTCTCAACATTTAAATTACAACACTAAGAGAAAAAAGTCATGTGTTTATGGAAATCACAGGCTTTATAGACATGTTACTGATATGCAATGATGGAAAAAATGGTAACAAAATTTTAAAACATCTTGATTTATTCAGTACCAAGTACGAACGCCATGCACAAAAATACACACACTTACACATGTTATTAATTAGGTAGGTTATTAATGGTGGTCTGAGGAATGTTCTGCCATTCTGAATGTACTTGCGCACACAATTCATCAAGATCCACTGCTGGAAGCTCCCTTTGCCAAACAATGACATCCCAGATGTGTTCGATGGACGATAAGTCAAGTCCAGAGACGTTAAAAGTCATGGTGGCAGATTTAAGGCTTCTTAGAGTAGCTTGAGAAATATGCAGCATGACATTGTCTTTTGAAAAATGGCCCTTAGGACACTTTGGAGAAATGAACATACCACTGGTTCCACGACTGAACCATTTTGTACTGCAAAAAAAATTGTATGTCACATTCCAGCCTTTAGGCATCAAACAGTGTCTACACAAGCCATCAGAAGGCATTTGCCTGAAATTGAGCTATGAGCCATTAGTCCAGCTACAGATGATTTATTGACTTCATGCCACTGCTTGCCTGTGTGGCCTAAACATGCTACTCCAGGTCGCATGTTGACCATGCTGCTGTGAGCAGCCTGCGTGGTCTAGACATGCTACCATGCCCTGTAACGTCTCCAGACTTGTGCAAACATCTGAAGCACAATTGCAAAAATTAGCTGCCAGTAGCACATCTTGTTGATTAAGGTGTCCAAGTGCATTCAGGGTGGCAGTGTGCTAAGGAAGTAAATATAAGCGCAATAGGGTTTTATCTGATTTAAAATCAATTCAATGAATAAAGGTTATACTGACCTGATTAAATTGGATCACACAACATTAGAAAAGAATATAACCCCAGCTGCAGCAGGCCAACAGGTCCAGGGACCAAGTTAGATAATGTAGAAGGAAAAAATGTGGAAGGTCTGCACTGCTGGTGAGTGAAGGCAATTATGGTTTTTGTCCTGAGGAAGAAGTATGGTACTTCGAAATGCGTAGACAAAATAAAAACTGCAGAATATGTTAGGCTGTGTGCCCACGATGCAGATTTAATGCGTTTCCGCGGCGGCATTTCTGCCAACGGAAACACATTAAAATTGCTTGTTAAGTTGTCTGCCATGTTTCCTAATGATAATCTGCATGTGCTGCGCACATGTTGAGGAAATTTCGGCTGCGTATTATCATTGTGGAAAAATCTGCAACACAACCAATTTGGGTGCGATTTTGCCGCAAAATCGCACCCATTGACTTGCATTGAACCGCATAACATCCGCATGTATACATGCGGATATTATGCGGTTCAATGAGCGGATGGTACCTGCATTGCGAGAAGAGGAGACTCTCATCCGACCCAGGTACCATCATACCTACAAGTTAAAAAAGAATTCTAAAGTAAAAAATAAAAAAAATATTCATACCTCTCCGGCGGCCCCTGGTCTCCTCCCGGCAGCGATCTTCTCTCCTCGGCGGCCGCCAGTGTACTGGCAGGACCTGCAGTGACTTCATTTAGTCAGCTGATGGTCACGCGACCATCAGCTGACCGCTGACGTCAGTGGTCGCGTGACTATCAGCTGACTAAATGACGTCACCGCAGGTCCTGCCAGTACACCGCGGGCCGCTGAGGAGAGAGGATCGCCGCCGGGAGGAGATTGGGGGCCGCTACAGAGGTGAGTATAAGGTTTTTTTTTCTTTTTACTTTTTAAGGCTATGTGCACACAAAGCATTTTTAATGCATTTTTGCGGCGTATTTTCGCCGCAAAAATGCATTCAAATCGCTTGTAATAGGTCTGCATTTACTGCAATGCAAATCCGCATGTGCTGTGCACATCATGCGGAAATTTCCGCTGCGAATTTGCATTGCGGTAAAGCCCGCAGCAAGACCAATTCTAGTGCGATTTCGCTGCAAAATCGCCGCCATTGACTTGCATTGGAACGAATAAGATCCGCATGACTACATGTAGTCATGCGTATCTTATGCGATTAATGCGTGGATGGTACCCGGGTCCTGAGAAGAGGAGACTCTCCTCCAGACCCAGGTACCATAATACCTGTAAGTAAAAAAAGAATTAAAATAAAAGATAACCTTATACTCATCTTCTGATGGCCCCCGCTCTGCTCCCGGCATTGCTGCTGGCTCAGTGGCGGGTACCGGTAATGTAAAAGAACCTTCCATGACGTTGGCGGTCGCCTGACCTGCCTCTTTAATAACCTCAGCTGACAAAGAGTGTGTCTTTATTTATGCACATGGCGCTGATACTATATACAAAAAAATATATTGAGATGTTTTTAAAATTTTATTTCAATTTTTCATCATTTGCATATCATTAACTCCTTCACCCCCAAGCCAGTTTTCACCTTCCTGACCAGGCAAAATTTTACCATTCTGATTAGCGTCATTTTATGTGCTAATAACTCAGGAACGCTTCAATATCCCAGTTATTCTGAGATTTTTTTTTGGGACATGTTGTATGTCATATTAGTGGTAAATTTAGGTTACTATTTTTTTTGCAGTAATTTGTGAAAATATAAAAATTTTGGGGAAAATGTAGAAAATTTTGCAATTTTCAAAATTTTATTTTTATGCTTTTAAACCAGATAGTTATATCACACAAAATAGTTAATAAATAACATTTGCCACATGTCTACTTTACATCAGCATCATTTTTGAAACTTAATTTTTTTTTTGTTCAGAAGTTAGAAAGGTTAAAAGTTTATCAGCAATTTCAAATTTTTTCAACAACATTTCCAAAACCACTTTGTTTAGGGTCACCCATCACATTTTAAGTGAGTTTGAGGGCCTGATATGACAGAAAATACCCAAAAATGACACCACTTTAAAAACTGCAAAGTGCACAAAACGACATTCAAGAAGTTTATTTTTGTTTCAGGTGCTTTACTTTTTCCCACGAAAATGTTGCTTTAGCCCCAAATTTTGCATTTTCAATAGAGTAACAAAAGAAAATGGACCATACAATTTTTTGTGCAATTTCTCCTGACTAAACCGATATCCCATGTATGGTAAAAAAGTACTGTTTGGGCCATAGCAGGGTCTCGGAAAGAGCACCGTTTGACTTTTGGAGTGAAAAATTAGCTGGAATAGATAGTGGATGCCATGTCGCGTTTGCTGATCCTCTGTGTGCTGTATAAAATATCTTGCTTAAATAATATTTGCTGTGGAATTAGTATTACTCCTTTACAGCAATCTGTAAAATTTGCTATCACTCTAAGGAGCATTAAATTTACTTGTATTTAACTAAGCATGTGGGCAATATGTTACGAAACAGAAAGCTAACTAAATAGTAACATAAAAATCTCAGAACTTGTCATGTATGTGGGGCGAGTTTGTGCCCTCATCTGCCCTATGTTCGGCTACTGATACAACATGGCTTTATAGAAAAACTTCACATCCCTAGTGATGGCACTGAAGTCCAAGGACTAGCTTTATCTTAGCACATTTTGTCCTTTTCATGAGAACTTATAAACAGCATGAATCATCTTGCTGGAATAATAGACATGAAACACCTATTTCACTCCTTTCTTTGTAAGCAATGAAACAACATTCAGAATGTTTTTCAGAAGCAAAGCAATAATTTTCAAGTGTATCACGATGATGAAGAAGAAAAAGTCCCGTTTCATAAAATCCATAAATGACCTCAATATGCCAGTGCCCAAGCTCACAAAGGTCCAGGAAGAACTACTTTTTGATTAGTAATAATAAGAAAACCACTTGTGACCAAATGTTCTGCAGTACAAGGACACTGCCAAACATTTCCCTTTTCTCAGCGTATCCACCATTATAGCTGATGAATTTAACCCCCTATAGAAGCAGACAAATTTCATTTTTGAAGACCCAAAGTGAAAAAAATCTGATTTGCTGATCTGGCGCTGTTGCCCAGTGTGACTGGTTTCTACAGTTGAATATGAAAACCAGAGCTAAGGATTTTGTGGCAAAATGGTCCCACTCACCATAAATGGAATCAATAAAACTTTATTGAGACAAAATGCATGTAAAGCCACCACACGTTTCTGAAGCTGGCCTGCTCCTTCATCAGGTGTATTCAGGAGATGGTGTTTTTTCACTTTGGATATTCAGCGCACCGTCTTAGGAAGGATCTGTCGCAGCGATCTGCTCAGTCGTATACAAGTGCTTCTAATTGTTGTGAACATAGCACAACATCAGGTTAGTTCCTCACTTAGCTGCACCTCAGTCGTCTGTGTGGGGTCATGCCCTATAGCCTTGTGAGGGCTTGCTTTTTCTGGACAAGTCGTAGCTTTGAATAACAATTCATTCTATTATATAACGCACTGTAAAGGAGGAGCAAAATTCCAAGTGTGGTAAAACGATGAAAAACATTTCGTCATTGTCTTTTGGAGGTTTCTTTTTACGGAGTTAATTGTGCAGTAAAATGACGCGGCACCTTGATTCTCCATATTATTATGATTATTATGATGATATTAAGCTTGATACTTGATTGGGGTGTAGAAGAAATTGAGAAAATTCTAAAAAATAAATACTATATTGTGTCTCTGTTGTTTGAGATCCATAACTTTTTTATTTTACCATTTTGTAGTACATACCAACTTTTGATTGCTTTTTATTGGATTTTGGGGAGGGGAGGTGCTGGGATCTTAAAATAATTTTTTTTGCTTTACAGTGTTTACTATATATTTTCATAGGTCAAACTTTCCAGATGTGGCAATACGAAATATGTTTTTTTTTTCATTTTTAACATTATCTTTTAGTCTTATGCTATAATATTGCAGCTTATAGTAGAAATTGTGGTCTACTATGAAGCCCAGCCTGTGGTTGGGATTCACAAGAGCACCAACATGGCACTGTCGGCAGCCTCCAGCAGACCACTGCCAGCCATGGCACCTTTATGGCACCCCCTAATCATGTCACAGAGGGAACAGGTGGGTATCTGAACTTACACGCCAATAGGATGGCACAACTTAAATGCTTCCATTGAAGACTGAAAAAGGCATTTAGGGCATGAAATAAGAGCAGCAAAAAGAGCTAGCTCCAATTTTTGATCTTAGATGCTTGTGCTGGCTGTATAACACAGCTGGCACTTTCCCAGTACAGAGCGAGCTTCTCCTGAGCTTGTTCTATACACCCCCATCCACTACATAACATAATAGTGCCTCACATATTGGGAGAAGGGGTTAAATAGAAATCAGCAATAAAATGAAGGAAAATCTGGCATTAGACTATTTCACTTGATGCCATCCATGTACAATCTGTGTGCTGTCTGTTTTTAACATTGTAAAGGGTAGGAGGATCTTTGTGATTGTTTTTGGACATACAAAAAAACATTGATATTATAAACTGACACACTGACCAAACACTGGTGAAAATCTGATAAAATACAACCTTAGCACATCTATGATATTTAGAGCAAAATCCACATCATCCAGAATTCTCCATCTTCATTACACTTCCAATGTTGATGTATTCATCTATTGATGTTGCTTTCAGCCCTGCTGAAACCAATAGTTCCACAAGTGATCACCCACCAACAATACTGTTATGAATTTCCCCTAAAGAACAACTGGACGTAGAGAAGCACTGCCGGACCATTTCCATTTGAGTTTCTTACTATACTTCCAAGTATAATGAGTTAACAACACATACTGTAAAGTATATGAAACATGTGGCACGCCAGCTACTACCTGACTGTGGGTTTCGCCACTCGGCTTCTTCCTTGGGCAAGTTTGATGAAAATCTGATTCAGCACACCTATGAGAACCAGTCATGTACGAGAAAAATAATGGACATCTAAATAAGGCCTAAGAAAAATATTAATTTCAGTTGTGAAAATTGTCTGTCTCTAAGATGCTTATCTTATGTAGCTTTTCACACAATGATTTCTGCTGTGCATTATTGAGCTGTTCTGGGTTTATTCAGAATGATAATAATGTAATGTTTTGTATAATGCCTTTATCCTTTTTCTTTCACTACTATACATGATTAAAATGACAATCCAGGGGCCATTCAGTAATATAGCAGATGCTCAAATTTCACAGGTTATTATGCTAATCATATCCAAAGATATTAATTTCAGAAATCACTGATTTGTTCAAAACTGTAATGTTTCACATAAGTAACAAAAAGGAAAAGTGAGCTGCTGAAAAGAATGATCTATAAATATATTTTTATAATTTCATTTAGCCCAAAAGACTGGGATTCTCTACAAGATTCAAACTGCAATGGAATATGGGTGAGTTCAATACAAGTATATAACTGTATTATAATATTATGCATGAAAGATAATTATTCACAGAATGCTTTACATAAGATCAATAGGCCTTTGAATTAATCAAGTGGATATCTTTTAGCACTCTAATGAATGCAATGAGGAAAATACTGACCTTGCAGGCTTGCTGTTCTAGCACTTCATTAAGCAAGACTTTTTTTTAAATACATTTGCTGGTGCCCAGTATACTACAACCAGATTCAAGCGTTAGTTTTTAGATTTTTCTTGAAATCTATTGCATTTTAGTTGCTCTTGCTCAGTAGTCTTAAATAATTCCTATAAGCACATTGGATTACAGTTGGTAGAATCCACCAATTTTGGCAGGACCAGTCAACCATCTGATGTTTATAAAGGTGACCTTCCCCAACTGATGATGTTGGGGAAGATGAGGATTGGGTAATTTTATTTAGATTGAAATGTTTTGTTCTCTCACTAACTATGCTTCTAACAGAGGAGTCTGACAGCTGATTAAAGTAAACCTGAGAGTTTATACATGCTGCCTGATCCACAAGCAGCTTGTGTCAGGCACTGGCTATATGAGATCAGCCAGGTATGTTCTATTCTGAAACACTGCAGTGTTTCAGAGAAAAACATGCTTTAAAAGCCATGGGCGACTGAGCTGTGCTAGAGACTACAGTGGCAAGTAAAAGTTTGAGCATCCCTGGTCAAAATTGCTGTTATTGTGAACAGTTAAGCAAGTTGAAGATGAAGTGGTCTCTAAGAGGCCTAAAGTTAAAGATGACATATTTCCTTTGTATTTTAGGCAAAAAAAAAAAATATATATATATATATATATATATATATATATATATATATATATATATATATATATATATTATATTTATATTCATTTTTTTACATTTTAAAAATTACAAAAAGGAAAATTGTCCGATGTAAAAGTTTGGGTACCCTGCATGGTTAGTACCTACTAGCATCCCCTTTTGAAAGTTTCACAGCTTGTAAACGCTTTTTGTTGCCAAACAAGAGTCTTTCAATTCTTGTTGGAGGAATTTTCATCTATTCTTCCTTGGAAAATTCTTCCAGTTCCATGAGATTCCTGGGTCATCTTGCATGCACTGCTATTTTGAGGTCTAGCCACAGTTTTCAATGATGTTCAGATCAGGGGACTGTGAGGGTCATGTTAGAACCTTGCTGTTAGGTTTTTTTTCCTTTGCTGGTCACATGACCTTGTTGGCCTATTTAATCCTGCTCCGCCCTTCTGGCTTTGCTGGACTTCATTGTATATCTACTTTCTAGCTAGCCTGTGCTCTGTATCTAACTCTGTTAGTTTGCTTGGTCTACGGACCTCTAGGTTCTATCTATTTTGTTTGTTCTTCTGTCTGCTACTATTTCTGTTAGGAGGTGTCCCATATTCCTCCCAGTCCTTAGTACTTCTAGGGATTCCCTTCCCAAATCTATAGGTCTCCGTACAGACTAGATTAGGACTTTAGCAGGTCTGATCGCAGGATCAGGTTCCCTGTTACATCGTAGGGATTCAGCTGAGTCTTATAGTAGGGACAGATCTCCTCTCTTTCCTTAGCTTTGGTAGCAGAACATAACAGTAAGTCCAGCCTGTAAATTCTCTAAGGAAAGATTTTTTTTTTGTTCCATCATGGTGTCGGTTCAGGATTTGGCTAAACACCTGCAGGGACTCTCTCTGGAAGTGGCCGAGCTCCGTCAGCACGTGAGTAACTGTCCTGGAGCATATTTCTTGGAGCCTAAGGTATGTTTGCCGGATTTATTTTTTGGTGAACATCGAGAATTTTTTTCATTTAAAAATGCTTGCTTATTGTATTTTCGTTTGAGACCCAAGTCCTCTGGGGATGAATCCCAGCGCGTAGGGTTCATAATGTCACTTTTGCGCAAAGAGCCTCAGGAGTGGGCCTTTTCTTTGCAACCTAGTGATACATGCTTCAGATCAGTGGATAGTTTTTTTTCTGCTTTAGGACTATTATATGATGATCCTGACCGTGTGGCATCAGCTGAGACTGAGTTGAGACGTTTAAAACAAGGATCAGGTAATATGGAAAAATATTGTACACATTTTCGTCGTTGGTCCACTCAAACAGGGTGGAACGATTCTGCTCTGAAAAGTCTATTTCTTGCTGGGCTCAGTGAAAAGGTTAAAGACCTGCTAATTGCTTATCCTACACCTGAGGATTTGCAACAGGCTATGCAATTAGCTATACGGGTGGACAGAAGACTGCGTGCTAGGGTTAATGAGAGCAAATCCTCTGCTATGTCAGTTTCTGGTTATGATAATGTGTGTACTAACAGTGGTGAACCGATGGAGATTGGATCGGTGGCACCTCGCTCTCAAGAAAAACACCGTCGTTTTTCAGAAGGCTTGTGTTTCTATTGCGGGAAATCTGGTCATTTGATTAAAGGCTGTGAGCTTCGTATGAAGAAAGAAAAAAAAATGGTCAGTCACGCCCGTATTGCCTGTTTAAATTCCAAGGGTATATTTTTAGCTGCTTCCACGATTGCTCAGGAAAAATTAATGGAATTTCGGGTGTTTGTTGATTGCGGGTCTACACTGAATGTTATTGATGGGGGATTCGTGGAAAAACACAATTTAAAACCTGAACCTTTATCATCCCCCATTGCTGTGGTTTCTGTGGATGGCTCCCCTTTGAAGAATATTACTCTCAAGGTCAGTGAATTTCCTCTCACTATTAATGGTGTTCACCATGAGAAATTGGATTTGGTAGTGTTGAATAACTTGCCTTCTCCAGTAATATTGGGTTTGCCCTGGTTAAAATTTCACAATCCTGTACTGGATTGGTCTACCAGTGAAATTAAATCCTGGAGCCATAAATGTTATGACAAGTGTTGTAACGGGCGTATTGCAGCTTTGGATAGGGGAGAATTGCCTGTTCCTATTCAGGATTTTTGGAGAGTTTTTTCTGAGAAAGAATCGCAGGTTTTGCCTCCCCATAGAGACTATGATTGTTCTATTGAATTTGTCCCTGGAGCGACTCTTCCTAAAAGTCGTTTATTTAACCTTACTATTCCTGAGAGGAAGGCTTTGGAGGAATACATACAGACAAGTTTGGCCGCCGGTCACATTAGGCCCTCTAAGTCTCCTGTGGCGGTTGGATTTTTTTTTGAAAAAAAAAGGACGGCGGTTTACGTCCTTGTCTGGATTTTCGTGAGATTAACAAAATTACGGTACGCAATCCTTACCCACTGCCATTGATTCCTGATCTGTTTAACCAGTTATTGGGGGCCAAGTGGTTCTCTAAAATTGACCTTAAGGGGGCATACAATCTGTTGCGCATGAAGGAGGGTGATGAATGGAAGACTGCTTTTAACACTCCTGTGGGTCATTTTGAGAATCTGGTTATGCCTTTTGGTCTTACTAATGCTCCTGCATTTTTTCAGAATCTGATTAATGACATCCTTAGACCTTTGATCGGTAAAAATGTGGTTGTGTATTTGGATGACATTTTGATTTATTCGCCAGATCTGGAGTCTCATTGGCGGAGCGTGCGTGAGGTATTACAGTTATTAATGGACAATTCGCTTTTTGCTAAGCTGGAGAAATGTGAGTTCGCTGTACAGAGAATTAGTTTTTTGGGCTACATTATCTCCAGCAAAGGTTTTGAGATGGATCCGGTTAAGGTTCAGGCTGTGCAGGAATGGCCTAGGCCTATTGGTTTGAAATCAATACAGAGGTTTTTGGGTTTCGCCAATTACTATAGAAAATTCATAAAAAAAATTTCTAGTATTGTCAAACCTCTGACTGATCTCACCAGGAAAGGTGCTGATGCGGTTCAGTGGTCTTCTGAGGCCATTGAAGCTTTTGTGTATCTCAAGGAGAGGTTCACCTCTGCTCCCATCCTTATGCAGCCTGATGTTACTAGGCCGTTTTTGGTTGAGGTTGATGCTTCCTCTGTGGGGGTTGGCGCAGTATTGTCTCAGGATAACGGGGATGGATTACATCCCTGTGCATTTTTTTCAAAAAAATTTTCGGAGACTGAATTGAATTACGATATTGGTAATCGGGAATTATTGGCTATTAAACTCGCATTTGAACACTGGCGCCACTTCTTGGAAGGTGCGGAATTTCCCGTTCAGGTTCTTACGGATCATAAAAATCTGATATATCTTGACGCTGCCAAGCGCCTGAATGCCCGTCAGGCTAGGTGGGCACTGTTTTTCTCGCGGTTTAATTTCTCCGTTACTTACATCCCTGGTACTAAGAATGTTAAGGCGGATGCCTTGTCTCGCAGTTTTTCTCCCATAGTCGGTGCTGAGAAAGAGGAAAACATTTTACAAGAAGGTGTTGTGATAGCTGCTTTAGACTCCGTTTTGGAAGATGAGATTCTTAAAGCTCAGGAGAATGCCCCATCTAACACTCCTCATGGGAGGTTGTTTGTGCCTGGGACCTTTAGGAGAGATTTGTTTGTTGAGTGTCACGAATCTCGGTTGGCAGGTCATCCCGGAATCTCTGAGACCAAGAGACTGGTGGGTCGCAGTTTTTGGTGGCCTGGATGGCAGAAGGAAGTCATTAAGTGGGTGCGCCAATGTACTATATGTGCTAGATCTAAGTCCTCACATACTCCTGCTGCGGGGTTGCTTTGTCCTTTGGAGGTCCCCAGTGCTCCTTGGACACATTTGGCTATGGACTTTATAACTGACCTTCCCCCCTCTGAGGGTTTTACTGTCATCTGGGTGGTCGTGGACCGTTTTAGCAAGATGTGTCACTTGGTTCCCTTCGTCAAACTGCCCTGCGCTAAAACTCTCGCTAAGGCCTTTGTCAAGGAAATTGTCAGACTTCATGGCGTTCCTACTGACATTGTTTCTGATAGGGGTCCTCAGTTCGTGGCTCGTTTTTGGCGTGCCTTTTGTGACAGGTTGGGAATTCATTTGTCGTTTTCGTCCGGATATCATCCTGAATCTAATGGCCAGACAGAAAGGAAAAACCAGGATGTTGAGCAGTTCTTGCGTTGTTTTGTGGCAGACAATCAAGAGGGGTGGTCTGAGTTTCTGCCACTTGCCGAATTTGCTCTGAACAATCATACATCTTCTTCTGCTGGTTGTTCGCCTTTTTTTTGTTGTTCTGGGAGACATCCGTCGTTTGGGTCGTTCTCCAAGTTGGGATCTGCCGTGCCTGAGGAGGAGAATTTTTCCGGTGATTTGGAAAGAGTTTGGACGGATGTGCGTGGTAATCTTCAGGAGGCCAACAGAAAATCTAAAGACTACTTTGATAGGAAACGACAGGAGGTTTTGTTCGCTGTTGGTGACATGGTTTGGTTGTCCTCTAGGAATCTGCGGTTGAGGATTCCTTCTAAGAAATTGGGTCCCAAGTTTGTAGGGCCCTTTAAGGTGCTTCAGGTTGTCAACCAATCTGCTGTTAGGTTGGAGGTTCCTACCTCCTGGAGAATTAATCCGGTCTTTCATGTCTCTCTGTTAAAAAAAGCTGTTGTGTCGGATGGTGACGCCTCTGCCTCTGTTCCTCCGGTGGTGGAGGACGGGGAATATGAAATTTCTCGCATCCTTGACTCTAGACGGTATAGAGGTAGTTTGCAGTATCTTGTGGCCTGGAAAGGTTTCGGACCCGAGGATAACTCTTGGGTGAGGTCAGATGATGTTTCCGCGTCCAGACTTATCAGAGCGTTTCACAGGAGATTTCCTGATAAGCCTGGTCCTAGGGGATCCGGAGGATCCTCTTAGAAGGGGGGGTACTGTTAGAACCTTGCTGTTAGGTTTTTTTTCCTTTGCTGGTCACATGACCTTGTTGGCCTATTTAATCCTGCTCCGCCCTTCTGGCTTTGCTGGACTTCATTGTATATCTACTTTCTAGCTAGCCTGTGCTCTGTATCTAACTCTGTTAGTTTGCTTGGTC
This sequence comes from Phyllobates terribilis, assembly GCF_046119375.1. Lineage (NCBI taxonomy): Eukaryota > Metazoa > Chordata > Amphibia > Anura > Dendrobatidae > Phyllobates > Phyllobates terribilis. The sequence continues at coordinate 265,307,776 of NW_027362764.1, read as the reverse complement.
TACGGACCTCTAGGTTCTATCTATTTTGTTTGTTCGTCTGTCTGCTACTATTTCTGTTAGGAGGTGTCCCATATTCCTCCCAGTCCTTAGTACTTCTAGGGATTCCCTTCCCAAATCTATAGGTCTCCGTACAGACTAGATTAGGACTTTAGCAGGTCTGATCGCAGGATCAGGTTCCCTGTTACATCGTAGGGATTCAGCTGAGTCTTATAGTAGGGACAGATCTCCTCTCTTTCCTTAGCTTTGGTAGCAGAACATAACAGGTCATCGGAAAACCTTCAGCTTGCGCATTTTGAGGTAGTCTATTGTAGATTTTGACGTGTGTTTAGGATTAGTGATGAGCGAGCACTAAAATGCTCGGGTACTTGGTGTTCGAATCGAGCAAATTGGAATGCTCGAGCGCTCGATCCGAGTAACGTGCCCAATGTAAGTCTATGGGAAACTGTAGCATTTTTCAGGCTGCTCCCCTCCGCGGTCTGTAGAGGGCCTAAAAATTGCCCAAATCGATGGCAACAGTGCTCAAATGACATGGGAACAGCATGGGGAAGACCCCTGGAAGCATTTCTGACTCCCAGGTCACTGCTGTCAACAATGTTGTCAGAGGTATTACTCCACTTTTACGGACTCACAATAAAACATGCAAAAACAAAACCAAAATGGATTTTCCTGGGAAATATGTTAAAGAACATCCTTCCAGGGTAATGACTTGTATATAAGGCAAAATAAATAACCAAAAACAAAAATGCTCCTCCACCCCTTTGGCTATGTCACACGTAGCGTTTTTGATGCGTTTTTGCACTTTTGCATTGCTTTCAACCAAGACAAATGCATTCACTGGGAAATGTCATTTTAACATTTTACAACCTTATCTGGCCATGTGGTGTGTGGCACATCATCAGACACATGCATACAGTGCTGAAAAGACATGGGAACAGCAAGGGGAAGACCCCTGGAAGCTTCTCTGACTCCCAGGTCACTGCCTAAAAGTGTGCCCATCACATGTGATCCTTGGTGCATGCGAAGATGCCTCTGTCGTTGCAGACCTGCAACAGTTACCATCCACGTCCTTGTCCCAGCGCAGCATTCAGTTGTCCCTACCCCATTCCTTGGAATGCAAGCTCAAGTATGCAGCCGGCGAAACAGGCTACAATACTATACTGCCAAATTTTTGACAGCTGCTTGCACTTGAAATATGGCCTTGGAGGCGGAAGCTGTCCACAACCTCATAGCGGCAGCGGCCGGGTGTCCATACTCAGTCCCCAGCTGCCACTATTTCTTGCGGTGTCGTCTCTGCCTTCCACAAGCACGGGTCCCACAACATTACCCTTGCTCTCCCCAGTGGACTTACTGGGAAGGACCGCCTAGCCACAAATACGTGGTCAAGTGAATGTGGCCAGTGACGGTGCAGAGCCAGTCCACAGCTTTTTTTGCTGAGAGTTGTATTTCACTACAGCCATTTTCTTTAGCTTGATGAAAGGACTTGGGAAACCGTATCTACTCTAGCTGTCATTTCTCCCAGGAAGTCCTCTAAAGCTGCTTGCACTTGAAAGGTGGCCTTTTAGGCTCGTGGAGGCGGAAGCTTTTCACACCCTCATGCTGGCGGCGCACGGGGGTCCATACTCGGTCCCCAGCCGCCACTATTTCTCCCGGTGTCGTCTCCGACTTCCACAAGCACAGGTCCCACAACATTACCTGTGCCCTCCCCAGTGCACTTAGGTGGGAAGCACCATCTAACCACAAACACGTGGACAGGTGAATGTGGCCAGGGACGGTACAGAGCCAGTCCATATTAAAAATACAGCCATAGAGTGTCCGGGAACCTTCCCAGACACAATTTTTTAGCCAGGGCTGCTTCTCGGCAGGGTTGGATGGGCCCACCAGAGAACCGGAGACTCCTCCGGTGGGCCCTGGCTTCTCCATCAGGAGAGTTCATAGTGTCGAGGTGAGGACTCGTGATGATGATAGAGGCCACCATCTGCTTAGTTTTCTGTTACTTGGAATGCAAGCGCAAGTATGCAGCCAGCCACCCACCCACACGCCGCAATACTAAACTGCCAGATTTCTGGGCAGCTGCTTGCACTTGAAATGTGGTCCTTTAGGCTTGTGGAGGCGGAAGCTTTTCACAACCTCACGGCGGAGGCTTTGTGACCATACTCTGTCCCCAGCCGCCACTATTTGTCCCAGTGTCGTCTCTGCCTTCCACAAGCACCTGTCCTACAACATTACCCGTGCCCTCCCCAGAGCACTTACTGGGAAGGACTGCCTAACCACAAACACGTGAACAAGTGAATGTGGCCAGGGATGGTACGTAGCCAGTCCACAGCTTGTCGGTGAGTTGTATTTCACCACAGTCATATTTTTTAGCTCGGTGAAGGGACTGACTTTTGGGAAACCGTATCTACTCAGGCTGTCATTTCTCCGTCACCAGGTTCCGCCCATTGTCACACACGATCATTCCTGACTGTATGTTCAGCGGTGAGAGCCACAGATCAGGCTGCTGTGTTACAGCTTTCAACAAATCTGCAGCGGTGAGCAGTTTGTCACTTAAGCATTAAGCATGTTATCTTTGGCACAGCCTGTTTCCGCTTGGCCAAGGCAGTGCTACAGTGCTTTCAGCTTGTGACTGATGTGGTCATTTTGGAAATGGAGACCGAACTGGAGGAGGAGATGCAGGAGCTGAACAATGTGATTACATTGAGGTTACATTGGCGACTCTGGTTTTTATACTAAAGAAAGATACTACTGTGTTTTTTTTTCTTTTTTACGTTATTTTTTAAGACAAATGCATTCACTGGAAAATGTCATTTTAACATTTTACAACCTTATCTGAGCCATGTGGTGTGTGACACATCCTGTTTCATTTATGATGGAGGGACTCTGAAATTCACAAAGCCTATTTTTAAAGGGCCATCAGGCGGCCCTTACTATTCTTAAAGGGCCAGCAGTCAGCCCTCGCTATTGTTAGAGTGCCATCAGCCGGCTATGCTTTGTTGTTCCCATTATTAAAGAGTGGGTCTCCTATACGGCTATTGCGTATGCAGTGACTGCAAGGGCTGCCAAAAATTTGGAGGCACTCCAATGCCCCTTGCAAGAGACATAGAGGTCAGAGAGCCTCCTAAAAACAATGCTCCCATTTTTAGGAAGTGGGTTTCCCATAGTGTTTGCCTATGCAGTGAAGCAATGGCTGCCAAAAATTTGGAGGGAATCCAATGCCCCTTGCAAGAGACGTAGATATGTTGATATGGTACATATGGTGGTGATATGGTGGTGGAGGATGAGGATGCGGAGAAGGGGAAGGACAAGAGCAAATAGACAAAATCAGGAAGCGTATACCCATGTCTGGGTGTGAAGACAGAGGTGCATGGGAATAGAGTTAGACCTCCCCAAAAAAAGACACTGTATTTGAGTTAATGTTACACTGCTATCATTCGGTGGTGTTGAGAAGTCTGACCCAATCCAGCCGTTGTTCATTTTTATAAGAGTCAGCCTGTCAGCATTTTTAGCTGACAGGCAGATGCGCCTATTGGTTATAATTCCACCGGCGGCACTAAAAACCCGCTCTGACAAAACGCTAGCGGCAGGGCAGGCCAGAACCTCTAAGGCCACGTGTCCAGCTTGGATACCCAATAATTCTAAGGCACAGAGGAATCATGGAGGATGTTGGTACAGTCAGCAAGGTACTCCCTCACCATCTTCCGAAACTTTGCACTCCTTGTGAGAGTACCCTGCAGCTCATGGCCTGTGCGATCGGAGGGTCTGAGAAAACTGTCCCAGAACTTTGGCAGTGTTCCCCTGCCTCTGCTGGATTGCAGTTGTGGCTCTCTCGCCAGTACTCCTTGGTTGTCCAACGAACTGTGACCTCTGCCGCCAGCGTTTCAGATGGGGATTTTTTTAATAATTCCGCAACAGGGGCCTTCTCGTACATCCATGTACTTTGACAAGCGGATCCGATAGATCTGGGTAGGTTTTGAGAAACATGGTGCGTGTGTGAGCTCTCCTCGCCTCAGAGCCGCAACCAGATTCCAGACATTGTCACACATGACCATGCCTGGCTGTAGGGTCAGTGTTGTCAGCCACAGATCTGCCTGCTCTTTCAGAGCTGTTCACAACTCTTCAGCGTTGTGTTGTTTGTAACCTAAGCATATTAGCTTCAGCACAGCCTGTTGCCGCTTGGCCGAGGCTGTGCTGCAGTGCTTCCAGCTTGCGACTGATGTGGCCATTTCGGAGATGGATGCTGAACAGGAGGAGGTGCAGGAGCTATAGAATGTGGGGGCAACCCTGATTGACCTAGGGCCCGCAATCCTCGGCGTCGGGAGGATGTGTTCCATCCCAATGTCTGACTGGGTCCCGGCTTCCACTATGTTAACCCAGTGTGCCATCAGCGAGATGTACCATCCCTGCCCACAAGCACTTGTCCACGTGACCATGGTTTGGTGGACTTTCCCAGTAACTGCATTGTTGAGGGCACGGCTAATGTTGTAGGACACGTGCTTGTGTAATGCGGGGAAGGCACACCGGGAGAAATAGTGGCTGCTGGGGACTGAGTACCGAGAGATGGCCACCGCTATCAGGTTGCGGAAAGCTTCCGTCTCCACGAGCCTAAAAGGAAACATTTCGAACACAAGCATTTGCGAAATGTGTGAATTTAGTAGTGTGGCCTGTGGGGCGTTAGCTGTGTATTTACGCTTGCGTTCCAAGGACTGGGGTAGGGACAAATGAACACTGCGCTGGGACAAGGACGTGGACGTGCTTGTTGATGGTGCTAATTGAGAGTGTTCAACGACAGGTGCAGGGCGGGAGGCGTCTTGGCATGCGCCATGGACAGGCACCACAACGGAACAAGCAGTGGTGTCACCTGCAGACACTGTTGCTGGACCCTGGGGTTTGGCCCACTTAGTCGGGTGCTTTGCTACCATGTGCCTGATCATGCTGGTGGTGGTCAGGCTGCTAGTTTTGCTACCCCTGCTGATGCTGGCCTGGCAGGTGGTGCAAATGGCCTTTTCTTGGGGTTATCGGCAGAGTCTTTAAAAAACAACCAGACTCAGGAAGACCTAACAGTTGTACTGGCAACTTCCATCATGTTGATGTTGCGGGGAACGGTTGCCCGCCTTCTATCCGCGGCCACCACACTGCTTCTTGCCTGTTGTGGTGCTACACTTCCCTCCCCCTGTGTGCTGCTGTCCTCACTCTGCATGTCACCTTGCCAGTTTGGGTCAGTGACTTCATCGTCCACCACCTCATCTTCCACTTTCGCTCCCTGGTCCTCCTCCTGACTTTCTGGCAATTGTGTCTCATCATCATCCACCTCTTGTGACAGTTTCCCACCATCGCCTTCGTGTGACTGTGGCTGCTCAAATATTTGGGCATCGCTACATGCGATTTCCTCTTGCCCTGCTTCAAGTGGACCAGGCAAGAGGCCCGAATCTATAAATGGAAAAGTGAACAGCTCTTCGGAGTGTCTAAGTGTGGGATCAGTTGTCTCCGGGCACTCAGCATGGTGGGAGGAAGGAGGATCAGAGTGAGGAATATGCAGTCCACACTCATGGCTACTGAGACTTGACCATGTGGAAGACAGGGTGGTGGTGGTGGCTAAGTGACTGGAAGCATTATCTGCTATCCAACCAATAACCTTTTCACACTGCTCTGTGTTCATTAGTGGTGTTCTGCGGTCCCCTATTAATTGGGACAGGAAGGTTGAGCGAGAAGATGTGGGTATTTGTTGTGGCACAATTTCAGCTTGCCCACGGCCTCAGCCTCGTCCTCTGCATGCAGCATCACCATCACGTCCACTTCCTCATCCCTTGTCACGTGCCTTGCCCATTTTAAATGGAGGACAATATTTTCCACGTTCACTACAAATGGCTGGATTTGAACTGCAGTGATATGTGTGACGGAAAACAACAGTTTTAAATAGCTGGCCTGTAGGTTACTATTTTTCACAGTGACCTGGTGTCAATAACTTCACTGACACACTGCAACAAAATTTAAATGGAAGCCAGAAATGGCTGAATTTGGAGCGAACTTATATGTGATACGTGTGACGTAAAACCAAAGTTTTAAATAGCTGGCCTGTAGGTTACTATTTTTCACAGCAACCTGGTGTCAATAACTTCACTGACACACTGCAACAAAATTTAAATGGAGGCCAGAAATGGCTGAGTTTGGAGCGAACTTATATGTGATACGTGTGACGGAAAACTACAGTTTTAAATAGCTGGCCTGTAAGTTACTATTTTTCACAGCGACCTCATGTCAATAACTTCACTGACACACTGCAACAAAATTTAAATGGAGGCCAGAAATGGCTGAATTTGGAGCAAACTTATATGTGATACGTGTGACAGAAAACCACAGTTTTAAATAGCTGGCATGTAGGTTACTATTTTTCACAGCGACCTCGTGTCAATAACTTCACTAACAAACTGGAACAAAATTTAAATGGAGGCCAAAATTTTCCACGTTCACTACAAATTTCTGGATTTTTATCGCTGTAATATGGAAAGAATCTGACTGTATTTTGCAGTAGCAGCAAGCAAATGGAGCAGAAAAACAATGTTCTCTGGATTGCTTTTTAAGCAAATAATCAGAATTAAGCTAAAAAAAAATATCCCTGGCCCCTAATACCTGGGGCTATTTCTAGAAATATCTGTAACACCAGCAGACAGAACTGGAATGGAGCCTCTTGTGCTGTATATACTGCAGTCTGCCACATACACTGCCTGCCTGCCTAGCTCCTGCTGACATCACTGAATAGATGCTGCTGGATTAGTCCTCAGAAGGACTGTTGTCTAACTAATAAACAAGCAAATCTCTCCCTAGCTCAGCAGCATCTCTCCCTACGCTGCCTGTTTCCGGGGTAGACTGTGACGAGCATGGCGGTGCCAGGTCTTATATACACCTGATGACGCTGTGCGGCCAGCCAATCACTGTAATGCCACAACCAACATGGCTACGGCATTACAGTGTGTGGCAGGCAATCTCTGCATGTTCATTGGCTCTCTAAAGAGCGCCAAACATGCAGGGAGGGGACCCGAGCTCCCGCCCGAGCAACCAGGAAATACTTGCAGAGCGCCGAGCATCTCGAGCAATGAGATGCTCGAGCGAGTACCGAGCAGTAGCGAGCACGTTCGCTCATCACTCTTTAGGATCACTATCCATTTGTAGAAGCCATCCTTTTTTCAAGTTCAGCTTTTTTGCAGATGGTGTTATGTTTGCATTAACAATTTCATTGAATCCATTCTTCCCTCTACCCAACCCCAAAGTATGATTGATCCACCCTCATGTTTAATGTTTGGCGAGATGTTCTTTTCCTGAAATTCTGAGCCTTTTTTGTCCACACATACCTTTTATCATTGTGGCCAAAGAGTTCTATTTTAACCTCAACGGTCCACAGGACTTGTTTCCAAAATGCATCAGGCTTGTTTAGATGTTCTATTACATACTTCTGACACTGAATTTTATGGTGAGGACACAGAAGAGGTTTTCTTCTGTTAACTCTTCCATGAAGGCCATATTTGTGCAGGTGTCCCTGAACAGTAGAACAATGTACCACAACTCCAGAGTCTGCTAAATCTTTCTGAAGGTCTTTTGCAGTGAAGCGGGGGTTCTGATTTGCCTCTCTAGCAATCCTATGAGCTGTTCTCACTGAAATTTTGCTTGGTTTTCCAGACCTTATCTTGACCTCTACTGTTCCTGTTAACTGTCATTTCTTAATTACATTTCAAACTGAGGAAGGGGCAACTTGAAAACACTTTGCTAACTTCTTATAGTCTTCTCCTGCTTTGTGGGCCTCCACCATTTTCATTTTCAGTTTGCTAAGCAGTTGCTTGGAAGAACCCATGGCTACTGTTTTTTGGCACAAGGTTAGAGGAGGCTGGGTTTTTATAAAGCTGGGAAATTTGCATCATATGGCCTTTCCCAACTATGATAGTGAACAAGTCATAACCCTAACAGGCTAATTAAGGTCTGAAACATTGGTCAAAGTTGTATGAGCACATGAATCTCCAAAACATTTGCATTGGCCCATTTTCCTTTTTATACATTTTACAATGGCCCTGAGAGTCCCCTGATCTGAACATTATTAAAAATCTGTGGCTGGACATCAAAATAGCAGTGCATGCAAGATGACCCAGGACTCTCACAGAGCTGGAAGAATTTTCCAAGGAAGACTCGATGAAAATCCCTCAAACAAGAATTAAAAGACTGTTGGCTGTTACAAAAAGCGTTTAGAAGCTGTGATACTTTCAAAAGGGGGTGTTACTAGGTACTAACCATGCAGGGTGCTCAAAGTATTGCATCGGCCCATTTTCCTTTTTGTAATTTTTAAAATATAAAAGATCAAAATATATATATATATTTTTGCGTCAAATACAAAGGAAATGTGTCATCTTTAACTTAGGCCTTTTAGAGATCATTTCATCTTTAACTTACTTAATGGTTCACAATAACAGTAACTTTAATAAGGGATGCCCAAGCTTTTACATGCCACTGTAGTTCCAAGTAAACAAGAGTTTATACTATTAACAAAAATTGGCTCATTCTTCATGACATCAAAGACTCCCAACTTTCTCCAAAATACGGCAGCCTGCAGTTCAAGAGTGACAACCATTCAAGCAAACACACACGCAGGAACCCATGTAGACGTTTGGGGTCTCCGAAATACACCTCAGCCATGGAGAACCATTACAAGTGTCTAACTAGTTTCCAGCAAGGCTCGGCCCCACAACCTTTTTAAAGTATCTTTTTTCTCTGATTCGCCACATCGTTTCAGAATCAAACATCAATGGCTGAGATCATACAGCCGGTGCCTGTTACATGCTGCTGTTTATCGGTTCACTTTAATCTTCTCTGAGCATTTGTCTAACAGCTATCTAAGGCTAGTTGATAATCAGGTACAAGCATTTGTTAGAATGCTCATTCACCAATCTGCTTGTGACATGTTGATAATCACACTAGGAATAAACAAAGTGCTCCTTTTGTTTGTTGCTTGCATCATTCATGCCAGCACTAAATTTTCATTGGTGGCAGCACATGGCCTTATGTAAATAAGGGATATGTTATCAATAATGATGAGATTTTATGCACACAGAAATATCTTATTAACTATGTCCATTAAGCGACTAACATATACAGTGCCTACAAGTAGTATTCAACCCCCTGCAGATTTAGCTGGTTGACACATGTGGAATTAACTTGGCATTGTGACATTTGTACTGTAGATCAGCCTGGAAGTGGGAAATGCACTGCAGCAAATTTTGTTTTTGGTTTTTTTTTTTGTTTTTTTTTTAAAACATTAAAAGTTAATTCAGAGTGTCATTTATTATTCAACCCCTCAAACCACAAGAATTCTGTTTGGTCCCCCTAAAGTATTAAGAAGTAGTTCAGGCACCAAGAATAATGAGCTTCACATGTGTGGATTAAAGATCTCTTTTGCCAGCCTTTTCTGACTATTTAAGACCCTCCCCAAACTTGTGAACAGCACTCAGACATGGTCAACATGGGAAAGACAAAGGAGCATTCCAAGGCCATCAGAGACAAGATCGTGGAGGGTCACAAGGCTGGCAAGGGGTACAAAACCCTTTCCAAGGAGTTGGGCCTACCTGTCTCCACTGTTGGGAGCATCATCCGTAAGTGGAAGGCTTATGGAACTACTGTTAGCCTTCCACGGCCAAGACAGCCTTTGAAAGTGTCCTCCCGTGCCGAGGCCAGGCTTGTCCGAAGAGTCAAGGCTAACCCAAGGACAACAAGGAAGGAGCTCCGGGAAGATCTCATGGCAGTGGGGACATTGGTTTCAGTCTATACCATAAGTAACGTACTCCACCGCAATGGTCTCCGTTCCAGACGAGCCCGTAAGGTACCTTTACTTTCAAAGCATCATGTCAAGGCTCGTCTACAGTTTGCTCATGATCACTTGGAGGACTCTGAGACAGACTGGTTCAAGGTTCTATGGTCTGATGAGACCAAGATCAGATCTTTGGTGCCAACCACACACGTGACGTTTGGAGACTGGATGGCACTGCATACGACCCCAAGAATTCCATCCCTACAGTCAAGCATGGTGGTGGCAGCATCATGCTGTGGGGCTGTTTCTCTGCCAAGGGGCCTGGCCATCTGGTCCGCATCCATGGGAAGATGGATAGCACGGCCTACCTGAAGATTTTGGCCAAGAACCTCCGCTCCTCCATCAAGGATCTTAAGATGGGTCGTAATTTCATCTTCCAACAAGACAACGACCCAAAGCACACAGCCAAGAAAACCAAGGCCTGGTTCAAGAGGGAAAAAGTCAAGGTGTTGGAGTGGCCTAGTCAGTCTCCTGACCTTAACCCAATTGAAAACTTGTGGAAGAAGCTCAAGAATAAAGTCCACATGAGACACCCAAAGAACCTAGATAACTTGGAGAAGATCTGCATGGAGGAGTGGGCCAAGATAACTCCACAGACCTGTGCCGGCCTGATCAGGTCTTATAAAAGACGATTATTAGCTGTAATTGCAAACAAGGGTTATTCCACAAAATATTAAACATAGGGGTTGAATAATAATTGACCCACACTTTTATGTTTAAAATTTAATAAAATTCAACTGAGCAACATAACTTTTTGGTTTGTAAGATTTATGCTTCTGTTCATAAAACCTACTCTCGTTTGCAGTTTGAAGGCTCTAACTTATTTGCATCTTATCAAACCAGCTAAATCTGCAGGGGGTTGAATACTACTTGTAGGCACTGTATATAACTATATACAAGCCAATAGGCGGTCTTTTAATGGACACAGTTGGTCAGTGTAAAGGCACCTTGATGCGTATGGGCACCTTTAAACATCTCTCCTCTCGTATGCATTTTAAATTATCTGTCCACATATTGTATTAGATGATACATTTCTTATCAACCTTTTGCTGTGACAGTTATTAAAACATGATTTCTATATAGTTTGTTCACTTTTATCTGAATAGGTTTGATATTTTCCTTTCCTTACCTTTCAAGTATATTCTTATAAGGATTGCACTGCAACATTGCATCTAATGACGATCACTGCGGTAATATTGTGACCTATGAACTGCCACAACTGCTTTGTGACCATGAGCTTTGCTAGATTTTCAGTCACATTCACATATGACTTTGCCCTTATAGACTTCATTGCAACATGAATGTGGTTTGCATATGAGTTGTCAATGTTTCTGTTGTTTTGTTTTACAGCTAAATCACAGCTCTAAAATTGTTCCCTAGCAGGAACTTGCAGAAATGGTTCTGATCGCGCCACTTGTCTGACACCTGCTGTCCCATAACTACTGTAGGCCTTGCTTGTACATAGTGGATGCCAAACTCACCTCTAAGTTGAAATTTAGGAGCTTACACCATTCATTCCATTCTGTTATACATAAAACTCACTAATATCACAGTAGGTAGTAAACTACTATGCTCCGTCCAGTGGTGGAAACAGGTGGCCTGCTGGTTATCTTTTTATACTGGTAATATGGTATGGAGCTCTGAATTAAAAAATGGCTGACTATTATTAACTCCTTTTGTTAGAAAGATGACAAGGCCACAGAAGCCGGGCCTACATTATCCGTAGTGGCTCATTTTCACTAAAATGTCATAAAATTTTTGCAAAAATTTCAAGCATACATAAAATTACTTCAGGGAGGGCATGAGTACTTTTGCACAAAAATGTGGCGACTTTTTAAAAAGTTAGCTAAAAACATCTAGAAACCACAAAAACAGCCAACAATGACAACCGTAAAAAACAAACAGGGGAACATATATAAAATAGACTTCAAAGAGGCACAAAGAGAAAGAAGAATCAGGCACAAATGAAAACCAAGCGAAAAGCAACAAAAACCAGAGGGAAAAATTCACAAATGCAATAATAAAAAAGTGTCATATCTTTTGGCTACCTAATAAACCAGCTGGCAAAAGATTGGCCAGTCTACCCGCTACTAGAGAAGAGCGAACCCGAACTTAAAAGTTCAGAGTTCGTACTGGACAGTTAGTGTCCAGTGCTAAATGCCGAACACGGTCTTCTCCCAGAAGTCCGTTGCAATGTTCGGAGTTCTGGGGAAAGAGAGAGAGAGTGAGAAAGGGAGAGAGAGAATATTTTCCAGCTCAAATGTTTGGGTCCCCATTGTTTTCAATGAGGTTCGGGTTCTGGTTCAAGTTTGGTTACAGTTTTGGTACCCAAACCTAACTTTGGAATAAGGTTTGGGTCGGGTACCAGAACCTGAACTTCCACAGGTCCGCTCATCCCTACTGGCTACTTGATGACATTGGTCGTGAAATTTACACCATAACTGAATATCATGATCTATTGGAAGTGGTAAACTGAAAAAATGAATACTAAAGTTGGGCAGATTGATTCACAAGACTCCAATACTGAGGCCAGATCAGTAGCCTCTAGCGAATCTCTTACCTTCTGTAATCTCTGGCATGGCTTTTGATTAGCTGGTCTAGTGCAATGTCGTCTGTGTGTCACACTGCAATGATGACGTTGCGCCTGTATGGCTAATCAAAAGCTGCATCTGGGATCCACCAAGGTAAGAGAGTCGTGAGCTTCCTGTCAAGTGGCCAGAGACTACTGACCTGGCCAATGGGCAGACTCACGTGACTCGATCCACCCAACTCTAATGGATACCCAATTATATTTTACTAATGATCAAAATAGTGGTGATGATAACATACTAAAATAAAGCAATGGTTGGTCACCATCACCTTATGGTTACCATATTGTTAATTCTATACCAGTACAATAAAATAAGATTTTTTTTATGTCTTCATTTTAAAGGGATTCGACCCAAAAGATGGAATTCCATATGAGAAAAAATTCTGTGCAGGTTGTGTTTCATTTTTATATATTTGATGTGTCATTTTAATGCATGTACACAAAATGTCAGTGCTATGTGTAATGATTCTACCAAACCATGCATGTCACATTTCATTAATGGGAATTTTCCCTCTAGGGTAAGGGCATATTGCTTCCCCGGCTAGTGTAATTTGGTAATTTGCCAACAGATTATTATATGTTCTCTAATATCATGCTAAAAAAAGAACACTCTACTGAGCATGTAAGAGGTGTGGTTTAAATAAAGTAGCTATTTTTTATATATATATATGTATATATATATGCAACAAACTTCTTGGAAGAATAGTTTTGTTTGTCCCAAAGTTTCCAATAATTCAGCTACATGCAGGAAATTGAAAGGTTGTTATAAAGCAAACATTCATAGGCACAGACGTAATCACTTTTAATGTGAAGCTAGGCCATAGTATTTCCATTAGAGCCCCACTAAGTGGAGTCCTGTTGATTATCACTGCTATTTCATAAAAGCTGAAAGCAGTTTGATTCTGACATTTCCTCTTTGTAGATTTCTCTAACACACTAAAATATCTGCATATGCCATAGATGTGATGCCCAAATATTTCTGCAAGTAATGGTCAAATTGCTTTACATTTTCCAGACTTTCCGCATTGTAAAGTGCCTAAAACTAAATGCCAATGGTTGTGTATGTACAAGAACTGACTACTGCTGCAGTTAAAGTAATTTAAACAAATCCCACGATTACACGATACTGCGATGTGGTAATTACCACCAGAACATGCCTGATTGTTGTTCTTAATGCTATAATTTTGTAGCACCCCGAGGGCTCGGCTGCTACAGGGGTATTGCACCTCAAACCAGAGGTGTGATATTCCACTCCCGGGTAAGGATGGAGTGTGGACCAAGGCTCGGTAGGCTGCATGCATCACACACACACCCCATTTCCGAGGGACAGCTCAACGGTGCTCCCACGAGACAGAAGTGCAGGCACGACAGCATCTGTCCCTGGCTGGAGTGGGGAGGGGAAGGAAAACCCAGTGGTGTAGGAGCAGATAGGGGTGGGTCTCTGGGCATAGGTAGGAGCCCATTGGTTGCTAATCACCTGGGCTCACACAGAGAGGGAGGTATATAAGGTGGGAACCATCTTAGAAGTTCAGACAAGACAGTCAGAGGAGAGGAGTGAGAGAAGGAGTTCAGCCAGAGAGGGCTGACAGGGAGCTGTGGCTCAGTCTGGGCCCAGCTCCACAAGACAGGCCTGGAGTGGAGGCCAGAAACAGCAGAAAGAACAGGAACAGAAGAGAAAGGAAACAATGAACAGAACATTAAGAGAGGCCCAGAGACACGAGAGAAGAAGGAACCCCATAGGCCCAGGAGATTGCGGGTGACGGGTTTGCAGAACAGGGTACCGGATCCCAAATTGGTGGAGGCGACTAATCCTCAGCCAAGGACCGGCGGTTGTGACTATATCTCGGTGCGACCCCTCACTACACCTACCAGGAAGGCACACCACATAGGGTCAAGGACGCAGAAATCAGCATAATCAAGAGAAGGTCCGAGGCAGCCGGACAAACGTAGAGTCACTGGTGGGGCACGGCCAGAGAAGGGAAGAGAAGGGAGCCCTGTGCCACGCTCTGGAATTGCCTGGGAGTTGGTCGAGTCCCTTGCCTGGTGGATGCAGCACGGCTTGGGCAGTCGCCGCCGGTGCCGAGGTGACTAGGACCAGTAAAGAACTGTGAGTAAAGCATTGGAAACTGCAACCACACGTCTCTCTGCTTCTTCGCCGCACCAGCACCACCAGTGCTTGGACGCTCGTGCACCATCACTCCCATCATCCGCACTAACTGCCCTGAGGCTATACTTCTCCCATGGGGAGTCATCCCATACTTGGCTGCGCATACAACATCAGCCTCAGTGGGCTGCATCGCAGCGGTTGTCCCCACTGACCGCAATCCACGGGTGGCGTAGTCGGACAATTATAATACTACTAAGTCTGCCACTGGTTTGACCACCCTAGGCACGGACCGGGTCATCGCCACTGAGACTACAGCCCCCAGCGATCCGGCTCCGGGTATTCCCCGCATACACGTACACGCACAACACAGGCCCAGGGGGTGAGTCAATTTCATTCTTAGTTAATGGTCCTCAATTAAAATTCCACAACATGTTCAGTTAATGCATCCATGCAGAACTCTATTAAAACCCCCAATAAGTGCATAATCATGGCACATACAATCATATAATGCATAGGCCAGACATAACCATCAAAAACTGTGGTTAACAGAAGATACTGTAGTACAGAGGATAAATGTCAATCACATACAGTCTAATGTGTATAGGGGTTTAAGTCTAACGTCACCTGAACCTACCGATATCGATGAGTGCCCCTAACAGATGATTGTTGGGGGAAGATAAGGATCCTGCATGTCCATTTTGGGCTGCTGATACTTTTGTTCTCTCTGGGATAAGCCGCCGCCAGAGATGTGTGGCAGTTGCACTCTCCTAGAGAACACAGGAGTGCTCAGCAGATGGGCTCAGCAGACAGCCAAAAGCTGTCTAAGGGCTCTTTCACATATCCATCTGTAAAACGTCCCGCACACGTGTAAACTGATGGCACACGGATGATATCTGTGTGTCATCCGTGTGACACATACCGGTGCCTGGGAATCAGCGGTACTGTTCGCACTGTTCCCTGATTGCGCTGCAATCAGAACCAGCAGGTGACAATGTTGACAGTTGTATTCTGCCCCCACTGTGTCCAGCAAGTGTAAAATAAGAATAAAATACATTATACTCACCTTTACACCTAATTCCCTCAAGCCATTGTCCCCTGTATAAGAAATAAAATAAAAAACAATCATAATAATCAACTGTCCGAAATACTGTCCCACTCTGTAATGTATCTGACCCACAATTCTGCATCAGCGTCTGTGGTGACTTGAGGTGACTGCACACGCTGAAGAGCAGAGGAGAATGACTAGCTACAGCCAGCAGGCCTCTGAACTGCGCTGAGCTTAGTGAGTGACAGGACACCGCTCAGTGAGCTCAGCACAGGTCAGGTGCCCACTCGCTGGAGTGAGTCATTCTCCTCTTCTGTGATACTGATGTGGCACACAGGCAGCACACGATTGCCACACGTATGCAACACATACACACGGACACAGATATCTCCGGTACTGGTTTTTCCAGAAATATCCAGACGTGTGAAAGAGCCCTTAAGTGTATGGGGGCCATTATTTCTATCTATTCTTCCAGCTGCCGAAAGGAGAAGCCATAAAAGTAAGCGCTCAAAATAAGAGCAGGGCACCAGAGTAGAATATAACCATCAAGTGGTTTCATGATCTGGCTATAATTTTACCAAACAGATCAGTATAGCCAGGTTGAAAAACTCCAATGCCACACCTGTCTAACATGTATAGAATACTATACTGTGCTCAGTACTGTAAGGAACAAAACAATTAGATGAAAAAAATGTAAATTGTTAAGTTAAGAGATAGTGGCTTTCTCTGACATGGAGTACTCAGTGCAAACTGTTTTGTGGACAAGAGAAAGGCTGAAAAATAGTGGCACTCACCACTGGTAACTTAAAAAACAGCATCTTTATTGAGGGAACATGTAAACGATGTGGACCTGAGAAAGCAGAGATGAGCGACAGCTGTTTTGAGTGAAACTTGCTTTCCCAGGTCCACATTGTGTGCATGTTCCCTCAATAAAGATGCTGTTTTTTAAGTTACCAGTGGTGAGTGCCGCTATTTTTTTCAGCCTTTCTCTTGTCCACATATGAAACTACTGTATTGTAGCTGAGCATCACCTTGATTGTTTTTTTCTGGACGTTGTACAGATTCTGGTTTATTTTCACATTTAAAGTGATAATTCCCAATTATAAGTAATATGGACATGTGAGCAGTACCTGCGTTTTATTCTGATAATCAACAAACTGTTTTGTATTGATGTTGAATGTATATTGCAGGTACTGATTCAAAGGGTATAATAATATTAGGAGATTCTGCCGCTGCCCACTTCCACATCCCCCCAGAGTGGTTGACACCTATGACTATGTCTAAGGTTTGTATGTATCTATGCTCCATCTCTGCCAAGAACCATTTACAATGACTAGATGGTCCTCATGTATCAAAATTGTCAGAAAAGAAGTGGCCTTTTGGGACGTCCACCGCATCTGTGTTTATCTCTTCTAACATTCTGCACACAAAATTCATCTATACACTGATTTACCAAAGCTTGTCCCTATGGTAGTATGTGGCTCAGGAATGAAAATGATATTTTATGCACACGCTCTTGCCTCATTTTCTGTTAATACGCTCCACAAAAATATCTCATCATCTAAAAATAACAATATCGGAGAAACCGTCTCCTTCCTCATTCTTGTTTTCCTCTGGGAAGATTGATATATTTGTTTTTATCCAAAGCACCATGTGTGCATGAGAAATTCAGTGCATCTATTCTCCGCTGCCCACCTAATCCATTACATGACTGCTCAGCTCGCCTGTGGATATCGACCGGCCTTTGGTGAATTAATCTTTTGTCTTTGTTCTCTTTTACTTTATCTGCTTTAAAACAATCTTGCAGGATGGGAGAAAAATACTACAGTTTCCCAAATATTTCAAGTTAAACAGTATTTTATTTCATAGAACGCTCCCAAACACAGTCTTAAAAGGAGAAGACATTTAGGATTTCCAAACCGTGATACTCAGCACCCACATAATCTTTCGGATTTTTTAGCAGTTTTTATTTTGCTGTTTATTACTTCATGGCCCTTATATATTACAAAAAAGCAAGTAATCTACCGGTATTTTGTCATAAATGGACCTCTCAGCAAGAATAAAACTGAGCCCTGTTAATAGTGCATTACCTTGACCCAACAAGCCACCATATGACTGAGATCGCCCACCTAGCAGGGACAATATATTCTTAGCCTGCATAAATGTTTTAATAAAGAGGCAGCCAATAATCATAGCCAATAATCAGTATATTTTTGAAGTATGGGTAGAGACCCACAAAAACTTTTAAAAGTTGTCATTTGTTGGATCTGATCCCCCAGTTCTACAAGGTAACAGTGCTAACTACTGAGGACCAAACAACAATGATACAGTTGTGTTATGTAAATCTGAATTTATTCACATTTATAGAGAACAGTTGGACTGTTGTTCAAGAGTTTTACAAGAAGTCATTTATAAGAGTGAGAGAAAAACTAGTGTGTCTATTGAGAAAGATATACTGCAATTATTAAATCTGCCACAATGCCTAGATTTCACCGCCAGTCCCAGGGGCCATTACCAGTCCACATTGTTTCTGACATGGCAGAGAGCTTCTTTCCTGTGTCAGTGATGTGTACACAGGGGGCTAACTATCTGGCTCAGTTTAATATCTAAGCCTGCCCATTCTCTGTCCCTGAATCTAGCATATGACCTCTTAAACATGTCCCTGACCCAAAAAGGACAGAAAGGTCTCTCCTGTGTCTAAACCATTGTGGGAGAGGGGCTAACAGAACCCCAAGAAAAGTGCTGAAATCGTACAGACTCTGTAGGTATTCCACGTCCTTGTACTGTGAGGACTTGGAATACCTAAAAACTGTTTTCAGGTACTGATGTCATTGGATACATAATAGCAAATATATACGGTTTTAGTTAAACATCGTCCTTTTGATTTTTAGAACTCATTTTCCAATATGGCGCTTGCTATTTCCAATGAACTTGACTGGCCTCAGTTTTCGTTGTACACAGGATTTCAGAACTCAACAATCGGGTAAGATAGTGAACAATAAATTATAGTTACTCAAGGAACTTCAATAACTTTAGTTATAAACTAGCTCTAAAAGACTGCCCCCTTTTAGGGTATTTTCTAAATGACCTTAGAAAATATATTAAGATTCTAGTGGGTACAAAGTCAAACACAATTGCACTTACTAATCAATTTCTTGGAAGCATCTTAAAGGGAACTTAACCATGCATGGACTATATGGAAATAATGCATGGAGCTCTTCTAAATCTCTATGGACCAGCCTGAAGCATCAAGGAGGCATCACAAAATTCTGTGTCATCTCCAATATAAAGTGCTGAGGTTGAGGATGTCCGCTAAGTTTTGACACAGTAAATTATGCCTGCTTCAGTACCCAGGATAGAGAGGACACTTCAGAACTGCAGTTACACAGTTAGGCTATGTTCACACATCATGTTTTTTTTAAGCGTTTTTTGGTGCAGTTTTTTAAGAAAATTTTCAGCTGCCTTTTGCAGTACCAGCAAAGTCTATGAGAAACCAGAATTCTCTGTTCACACAATCATGTTTTTTGTTCAGGATTTTGTGCCTTGCATGTTTTTTTTTTGGAAAATATAGCATGTCACTTCTTTCAGCGTTTTTTCAGCATCTTTTCGCCCAATGGAAGTAAAGGGGTGAAAAAAACGCATCGAAAACGCATCAAAATTTGTATCAGTGATTTTTTCAGTGTTTTTGAAGCCAAAATAAAATGGGGTTCTTTTTTTTCACAGAACTTTATGTACATGCATAAAAAGACACAGAAGGACAGTGTAAAAATGCTGAAAAAACACACCAAAAATGCATTAAAAAAGCACCAAAACTGCAAGAAAAATCCTGAACAAAATGCCCTTGAAGATCGGGTTTTGCTGCAGAAAATTGACGCAAAAAAAGAACCATGATGTGTGAACATAGCCTTAAAGGAAATTACAGTGGTCATCATTTACTGTAAATAAAAAAAATAATAGAACAATCAGTAAATAAGAACATATGTTCTATAACAAAAATATCTCACTTTCTCATGGCTTTTTCAAAGTGATAATTTGTTTCTTTTCTTTAGGGGATGGACACAGTCCTTATATCTACGGTTAAGAGACTGGAACCTCTGCAACCACAGAGATTACCAGAACATAGCTAGGAATGGTATGTCATGTGTCCAATGAGAAAATGAATATCCTGGTTTACTTACAAAGACAAATGAATTATTAGAGGTGGATACATGCAAAAGCGAAAATACTAAATCATGTAGGACAGATCTGTTCATTTTTATCAAGACCTTGGCAGGTAGATCTGCTTCTTTAGAATTGTGGCTGCTGCTCATGGCAGACCTGATTGAGATACTGCATTCATCCTTTACAATGCAGCAGTGGTGTGAACATAGCCCGCCATCTGCTAATGACAAGAATGGAGGAAAAGGATTTGCAAAGATTAATGAAGCAATGAATTAAAAAAAAAAAGATACTCAGTTTTTCAGGTAGTTACTGTATATCTTGTGGACTATCGTACATTTTAGTTCCTATCCAAGTGTTCGCCAGTGGGTGCAGGGCACTTTTCCTCAGCTTTTCCTTCTTCGTGTCTTGACAGGAGGATCATCTAACAATTTACAGTCATACTTGATAAGGTAATGCCAAGTGTTGTGTTGGTAAATAGCCATAAATATTGTTTGAGAATGTGGATCTCCAATTAAAGCATAACTTAATAACAGGAGAACTGTAAGGGTAAACTGTGGCATATTATACAGGTAAAAGATGGACCATTTACATATACTGTATGTGTGACTTTGGAATTAGATGTACTACTACTTAACTTTTGAATTAAAGGGAATCTGTCACCAGATATGTAATCTGAGCGCAGCTTAATGTAGAGACAAAGACCCTGATTACAGTGATGTGTCACTTACTGGGCTGTTTGCTGTAGTTTTGATGAAATCACAGTTTTATCTGCTGCAGATCTATCAGTTCTCTGAATGCTGAGCTCTGTATAACCCTGCCACCACCACTTATTGGCTGCTTTCTGTATACACTGTGCATAGGCAGAAATCTGCCAATTAGTGGAGGGGGCAGAGTTATACTGAGCAGGAGGACTTCATGGCACAGGACAACTAGTCCTTTAATTATAATCTGCTGATACCACTGATTATTGAAACTACAGCACACAGCCCAGTAAGTGACATAACTGGAATTATGGTCTCTGCCCCTACTTCATGCTGCTCTACTACAGATTACATAGCAAACATATGCTGACAGTTTTCCTTTAATTTTTCCATGAGGTTTACTTCAAAGTGAAATTCCAGTTGGTACATGACATTTAGTCTTACCATATAAAAGGACATTTATTAAAAGCAATTGAGTTGTACAAACTGCGTGACTCAATATATTCCTCTAGTTGCGCTACTCATGCATTTCCCAATTAATATTCTCTAGGCTTTATACTGATTATTCATCTTGCATTTCAGTATGGCACGAAATCAGCAATTGGATAAACCTGCAATAGTTTTCTATGCCATGATTGGTAATGATGTCTGCAATCCGTAAGTATCAAGGAGAAAAAAAAATAATTGACTGATATATATTTACTGTATATATATAATTTTATTCTACAGGCTGGAGATGTGAGTCAGTGAAAGTAATTGAGAATTGTTAGATTATATGCTAGATTTTATATTAAAAATAGAAAACGACTAAAAGCATTGCACTAAACCTGAAAAAACTTACTCAGAAATATGTCCTTAATGCCATCTGAGTAAGGGTACATTCAGACAAACGTATTTTTGGTATGGAGAACAGACCCAAGGTTCACCTGTATGCTAGTGCACATGGTGATTTTCCAAACAGACCTCAGGTTCATGTGGAAAAAATTACAGCATGCGCTAGTTTGGTTCAATTTACGCACCAGATTAATGTATGTAGATGCAGGCAGCTCCTACACCCGTGCGCTGTGCAGACGAGCTCACAGAGCTGCACACAGAACCAGTCATATCTGCAATTTGCAGGGAACCTGTCACCAGAAAAAAAACTATTAACCTGCCGATATGGGGTTAATCTGCATGTTAATAGCGTTATTATGCTGCCCGGCGCCTGCACTTAGCCTAACGCTCTGGGGAGAAAATGAACTTTATTTTCCACACAGCGTTCCAGTTTCAGTCACGGGGGCAGCGCCGGCGCTGGTTCAGCCATCGCTGTGAGAATACAGAGGAGCGGTTGTAACCGCGCCCCTCCCCCGGCTCTGACTGACAGCCGGCCCTAATGCCGGGAACGCAGTTACAGCTGCCATTCTGTATACTCAGAGTGCTGACAGAACCAGCACCGGCACCACCCCTGTGACTGAAACCTGAATGCTAAAGGGGAGAATGAAGTTAATTTTCTCCCTGCAGCGTTTGGCTAAGTACAGGTGCTGGGCAGGTTAATAACACTATTAACCTGCAGATTAACCCCATATCTGCAGGTTAATAGCGTTTTTTCTGGTGACAGAAATTTATTGGCCCTTTAAATTTATTGGCCCATGTGAATGAAGCCTTAATGAGCAAGGTAAAACTTATTAATGCGCTGCAGTATTAGACCAGTTTCAAACATCTAAGTTTCACAGGCCTTGATCAAAGTATGGACCATGCATGGACCGGTCACTTGTCTCCTGACCCAAATATGTGCCTATGAGACTATGACATACATGAGATATGCCTATGAGAACCCTAAAGTACAAATGTGTGAAATCAACCTTAACCCCTTAACCCCCGAGGGTGGTTTGCACGTTAATGACCAGGCCAATTTTTACAATTTTGACCACTGTCACTTTATGAGGTAATTACTCGGGAACGCTTCAACAGATCCCCCTGATTCTGAGACTGTTTTTTCGCGACATATTGTAGTTAATAACTGTGGTAAAATTTCTTCGATATCACTTGCGTTTATTTGTGAAAAAAATGGAAATTTGGCGAAAATTTTGAAAATTTTGCAATTTTCAAAATTTGAATTTTTATGCCCTTAAATCAGAGAGAGATGTCACACAAAATAGTTAATAAATAACATTTCCCACATGTCTACTTTACATCAGCACAATTTTGGAACCAAAATTTTTTTTTGTTAGGGAGCTATAAGGGTTAAAAGTTCACCAGCGATTTCTCATTTTTCCAACAAAATTTACAAAACCATTTTTTAGGGACCACATCACATTTGAAGTCACTTTGAGGGGTCTTTATGACAGAAAATACCCAAAAGTGACACCATTCTAAAAACTGCACCCCTCAAGGTGCTCAAAACCACATTCAATAAGTTTATTAACCCTTCAGGTGCCTTGGGGGGGTCTAGTATGCCATTGACATATCAGTAGGCCAACATTTTGGATTTTAAAAACATTTTTCAAGCTGTTGTTATAAAGTATTCTAATTTACTGAGATAATGAGTTTTGTGTTTTCATTGACTGTAAACCATAATCATCAACATTAACAGAAATAAACACTTGAAATAGATCACTCTGTTTGTAATGACTCTATATAATATATGAGTTTCATTTTTTGTATTGAAGAACTGAAATAAATTAACTTTTTGATGATATTCTAATTTAGTGAGATGCACCTGTAGGTTAAAAGCCAAGGGGGGGGAGTGAATACTTTCACAAGCCACTGTATGTATTTCAGTGGAGCTCATTGACAGGTATGGCCTTATTTGTGGAAATTTCTGATAGTAAAAATGTGATTAAAATTTCACTCATCAACGATTATTGCCCCCTTATAGATCCAGTAACTTTAGATATCATATGCTCATTATAGTTTCTCTTATCCCCTATAACTAATACATAGTCATTTGTATGGAATATAAGCAAAGCCCAATAAATTGTTAACTCACAGGTGACATCATTTTGATCTAGGATCCTACACCAGTGGTGCACAACATTTTTTGGTCCAAGGGCCACATTGTCATACTGAACCAATCTGAAGGGCCATAACAAATTTAAAGGGATATTTACATGAATAGATCAGCAGAACCAAATTTTGAGTATTTGAAAAGGATTTGGAGTGTTTCTGTTCAGTGTGAATACACCCAAACTTAAACTGAATTTTTGGAGCAGAAACTCAACCAAATCCTCCTCATAATCTCAAAACTAAGTTTTGAGGATTTTTCAGTTTTAACATGAAGCATGTTATGGACTGCTATATGATCAGAACAACTGAACATGAAAACAGTGCCATAACCACCGTCAGTACAGGAATACATCACCAAGTTTTGTTACCAGCCATCATCAGACTGCGAACCATACAGGTCCTTAGAGGTGACATCTTCTCTGATTGGAACAGCAAACATGGTTTCAAAAGTGCACATTTTTTAATGTGCATTTTAACGCTGCTTTAGAGAGAACACGATAAGGGGATATAATTTTTTTCTGTAACAAAAGGAAAATTTTCTTTCATTTTTTCTCTAGTTCAATAGATACACTGAAACGAATGACCACCCCTAAGGAAATGAGGACTAATGTATTGAAGGAATTAAAGTATCTGGATATGAATTTACCTAAAGGAAGTCATGTGATTTTAGTTTCACTAGCAGATGGACGATTCCTCTGGAACACCTTACATGATAGATACCATCCATTAGGTAATCTTTACTTCATGTTTCATATACCTACTTTGTAGACATCAATGACATACCTGCCATGAAGGCTGACCATGGAGCCTGAGTGAGAGGAGACCTATTCTGACTTTTGCTAGGTAACCCTGTGATGTCCATGTATGCCCTTGAGCAAACCAGGCCAAAGTGTAGCCTAGGGGCCACATTCGGCCCTTTGGCTGTCCCTGTCCAACTCACGGATAAGGACAGGCAAAGAGCTTGAAACAGTGGCGTCATACTGATAACTGTATCTTCAGGATGCAGATACTGGTGAATACAATGATGGACCAGGGATCCATCAGTTTCCACCATTGAGGCTGTGTGTCTGAGAGCGCAGCAGGCGCGATGATGTCACTACATCACACCACCTGTGCGGAGCTCAGTACACTGCACAGACCGGAGCAGTGGGGGGAAACAGGGCGAGAATAGTAGTTTGATTTTGTATAAATTGTCAGTATTTGTTGGAAACTTATACTGTGAGCGGAGCTTCTTGGGGACATCGTACTGCATGTGGGGACATCATATTGTGTGTGGGGGCTGTGTGGTGACATCATACTTTGTTAGGGGCTTTATTTTGAAGTCCTACTGTGCGGCGGGCATTGTTAGGACATTGTACTACATGAGGAAGCTTTGTGGAGACATACTGTTTGATGGACTGGGTGGGGTCATCATACTCTGTGGTGGGACTGTGGGTGCACCATATTGTGTTGGGAGGTACAAGGGCTGAATAACAGGAGCAGAATGATTTACAAACTTTATTCAAATCAGTAAATTATATGGTTTTGATTTGCTGCTACTGATAAGAATACATGATACTGTAAGCCATATAGTAACATGCAATAGAAGTAGCAGCGAGTCAATATACTTAAGTGATAAAAATGAATATAAAATAATAATAATAATAATACTAAAAATGGCTTTTTGGTTCTGCCCTCCACAACAGTCCTGGTCTCACATGTGGCACCTTGGCAAAATCCATTGCCTTGGACGATATATTTTGTGTGCACAGCATGGATGCAGTCAAATATCAGCTTAAAGTTGTGTTTTTTCTTGAACAGGACAATTAAATAAAGATATAACGTACGAACAATTCTATGGGTTCCTGAGCTGTGTTAAGGTACAAAACGTATTATTATAAAGAACAGAATTATCAAATACCTATGAAAACACTTTCTTACACTTTTCCAATAGAGCCCTTTCTAGCACTTTTCGTACTGCAGTTACAACTGGAACTGATTTTTCCTTGTTAGATCAATTTGGGATCACTTTGTAGAAAGGTTCATTGTGTTTGAAAATCTGCGGTGACACCTAATTTATGACAGTCCTTGCGTCTTTCACTCCGTAAAAAGTGAACTGCATTGACATCCACTGCATCTATTTTTCATGTCTCATTGATTTATTTTTCTTCCTTTCTCACCTGAGTGCATTTAGAGAATAATTTGATTCTTTATACTGAATTTTATATTATTTGCTCTAATTATAGAGTAATCCATGTGAAGGTTGGATGAACAAGAATGAAACTCTTCGAAATCTAACCACGGAGGTAGCATTCATGTTTTATACAAACTATACCATTTATTTCTGCTTGTGTTAGAATTAATAGACTTATGGTTTTGGCCAGAGTATGTGGATAAACCTTTTATTTATTTTTGTCATTTAAAAGGGGGTGTCTAGTCACAGGATATTGATGATGGCTGCTATACATTGAATGGCGTTGCGCTTTGTAGCTCTGTTCCATGTGTTTATATCCAGCCGTCACCAGAGAAAATAACAGTGATTGGTGAGAATGACGAGTGTCAGACTTTGACTGATTTGATATTGATGACCTATCCTATGGATAATCCTCTATACTGCTAAAAGCTTCAGACCACGCGGCAAATATGGGCCCCATGAGTCAGGGGGTCCAGAGACAGCCCTGGGCCCCCACTGCCCGGAATTACACTTTCAACTTTGCCGGTGTCCTGGATGCCGATACAGTTGAAAGCAATGATGGAAGAGGGAGCTGTCAGCTCCCTCCTCCATCATTCTCCCTGTGCGTCTGAATTTTCAGCGCAGCTAGCATGATAATGTCACTACATCATGCCTGCTGTGCCAAGCTGTGCAGGGCTTCAGACCACATTCTGCAAAGACCAGAACAACCGGGGAAACTGGGAGCGGTGATTATTTATTTTTAAAATCAAAGAGTACATTGTGGGGGTCATTATACTCTTTGGAGGGTTATGTGGGGGCCGTTATACTATTTGGAGAGCAATGCAAGGGCCATTATACTATTTGGAGGGCTATGTGGGGGCCATTATACTATTTTTAGGGCTATGTGGGGGCTATTTCACTATTTGGAATCATATGTGGGGCCATTATACTATTTTGAGGGGGACATCTGCTAAGGGGCCCCATGATTTCTATGTATGCCCCTGTTCTGAACGTACAACCCATTTAATCACATAATGCCCCATTTTGTCGATCAATGTGGGTACCAGTGCTTGGATCCCCCACAATCTAAAAATTATCTTGTCACAACTGGAAGATACCTTTATTGGTTAAAAGCTGCTTGCACATGTGTCTTGCCCACCATTCAGAAAATATGCGTACTCAGTCAAGATGACCATTTGCATGGGGAAGGATGGAGTTAGGTGGAATGACCATCTTGAGCATACCACCTTAAAGAAGCACTCCTATCAAAGTTTTTATCCTCAACCATCATATTATATAACACTGTGTACTTAGAATTGCTCATTTTGCCTTTCTACCCAGCTACTGTCTTTTTCGGATTATAAGATGCATTTTTTCCCCCCAAATTTGGGAGGAAAATGGGGGTACGTCTTAAAATCCGAAGTGAGCTTACTGGGAGGCGGTGATGATGGAGCGGGGTCACAGGAGGTAGGGTCGTTGCTTCAGGGGGCTGCCGGTGGGAGCAGGAGTGGGACGATGCTGCGGTGCCTAGGTTGTCAGAAGATGTCTGTGCCGGTGAGCGAAGTCCCCTTTCCCAATGATTCCCCTGCGGTTGGCATCGGGAAAATGGTCACCAGAGGTGGCGCATGTGCAGATTGAGATCTCGGGAGACGAGCCGAGGCTGTCATTTTCCCAAAGTCCTGGTAGAGAAATCATTGGGAAAATGGACTCCACTCACCGGCGCTGACATCTTATGAGAGCCAAGGCCTGCAACATCAACCCCTCCTGCCGCAGCCGGCCTCCTGAAGCAGCAACCCTGCTCCATCACAGCTGCCCCCCAGGTAAGCTACCGTTAAAACGGACTATAAGATGCACCACCATTTTATTTAAAAAATCTTTTTTTCCTATTTTCCAACCCCAAATTTGGGGTGCGTCTTATGGTCCAGTGCATCTTATAATCTGGAAAATACGGTTATTCTTCTCTTTTCTTTGCTCTGTGTAGAAACAGGAAGCCTCTTTTCCCCGCATTTATCATTCTCCTCTTCAACTCCTTACCCAGCTGCTGCTCCTCCACATGCCAGGAACTTTTGCAGTGACTGATAAGTCATACAGGGAAAATTGACCTCCTGTTTCTACATAGAGCTTAGAAGGATTCAGCTAGTTAGTTTTTAATCACATGATGTCATAAACCTAATGGAAAAGAGAAGAATTAACTGGGTAGAAAGGCAAAATGAGCAATTGTAAGTACATAGTGCTATATAATATGATAATTGCCATATATTAAGTGGATACAATTTTTGATGGGAGGAGTGCTTCTTTAATTCAACCTGATCCTGTTGCAGTTGTCTGGTCAAGTCTGCTGCTAAGGATTTAACCTTTTGCAATGTATATAGTGAAATCAATGAAAAAATACAGTACAAAATCTGCATGTGTCACAACAGATCCCCATAACTCAGACTTCAGTGGATTGAGACCACTTCTGCTATGTTGTTGAGATAGAGTGTCAGGTGATCTCGGTCCCCACAAACTTTTATCTGACCCCATACAACATAGTCAATAATATGACATAGAACAGTAATTGGGTGCTGATTTGGGTAAAAAAAAATGCCTGCTAGATGATAACACCCAAAGATCAGTGTTAACACGGATCATATTTTCTTGCCCCAAAACAACACACAAGCCAAAGATCAAAATTTACAAGGCAAACAGTGAAACTAGAGAGATTCTCGTGTAAGTGGTGAAAATTTTCATTCTCTGCATTTTTCTGTAGGGCAAATTTCCTACTACTAAGCTGTATTTCCTCCATATGTGAAAAAGGAGACTAAAATAAAGGTCTTTATGGAAGCATTTCCCCCTCTATTGTTTTATAACCAGGCAACATTTGGCTTCATATTAGGAAATTTGCCCATTGTTTCTGCACCCACAAAGCAAATTGTCAGAGATTTCTACTTTTCTACCTGATCTAAAGTATTTATAATCTAATATCATGTCACTCTCATTATTTTAGTATTGAATACATAAAAGAAGTTGTTCTTTTCCTTTCTGGTCTAGAGAGCTGTGCAGCTATCCAGAGTTCTCCAGCAAATAACAACCACTGAAAAGTTCAGTAACTTTCAACTCAACTACTATGAAAACCTTTATCAAAAAGGTAAAATGCGCTGAATGTAATATTAATTGAATGAACTGACGAATACTATTACTAATTCATGAGTAAAATAAGAATGTGCTCCATCAAGATAAGAAGGCTTGTTCCTTGAGGCATGAGATACGCTGTCAGTGGGAAGGCTCAGGCAAGGGGCAAAGGATCTATAAGTTCTGTGCAATCACTGTTGTAGTGGAGAGGGGCAAATCATAAAGGCAGCGATGATATTTATTTCCCAGTTTACGTATTGAAATTATCTCTAAAAGGCCTAAAGTTAAAGATGACACATTTCCTTTGTATTTTAGGCAAAAAAATATATATAGTCATGTGACTGCAGACTAGTGCAAGTGTGTGGTATATGCATACTTGAGGTCACATGCCAACTAGACTCATCCGGTTTCTCTTAATTCCCTCCTATTGAGAGACGTTGAGGCTGTGTGCCCACGTAGCATTTTTCAAGCGTATATGCTGCGGAATTTCCGCAGCGTAAACGCTTGAAAAACGCATGTATATCCGCACCCCATGGTCCCCAATGGGATTCCGCAAGTTCTATGCACATGCTGCGGATTTTTCCGCAGCGTTTATGCCGCGTTCAAAAATCCGCAGCATGTCATTTAATTTTGCGTTTCCGCAAGCGGAATTGCCTTTGTCCAATGCATAAAAAACGCAAGGCAATTCCGCATGTGGAAAACGCGTGATAAACGCGCGAAAAATGCGCGATAAACGCGTGCGGAATTCCGCATGCGTTTTTCCGGGAGAGGACTTGCATTTATGCAGCAGAAATTTTCTGCTTCATAAATGCAACGTGGGCACATAGCCTGAATGCATCTTGTCGGCATGTGACCTCAAGTATGCAAAGTATACATTTGGTCAAGTGACCGCTTACTCACACCAACAATAACAGGGAATCTAAATAGCATGCGCACTGCAGCTGATATTCTAGAGACATTTTATGGGTGATATCCTTAAAATTGTTTTAGCTTGTTTCATCTTTTTTAAACATATTTTAACCAACACCTGTGTTTCAGCATATTTGAGTTTTTCTAAAATGCTCAGGTATTAACGGTAATCTATCACCAGATTTTTCCTGTGTAATCTGACAGCAGCATGATGTAGAGGCAGAGACCCTAATTCCAGCGATGTTTCACAAATTGGTTTGAATGCTGTTATTTTGATAAAATCACTGTTTTCTCTGCTGCAGATCTAGCAGTCCTCTGAATGCTGAGCTCTGTATAACCCCGCCCACACCATTGACTGGCAGTTTTCTGTGTGCACTGTGCATAGGTAGATAGCTGCTAATTAGTGGTGAGGGTGTAGCACCCTGAGGATTCGGCTGCTACAGGGGTATTGCACCTCAACCCAGAGGTGTGATATTCCACTCCCGGGTAAGGATGGAGTGTGGACCTGAGCTCGGTAGGCTGCATGCACTACACACATCCCATTTCCGAGGGGCAGGCCGACGGTACTCCCACTTAGAAATGTGCAGGTACAACCGAGTCTGTTCCTGGCTGGAGTGGGAGGGGGGTGGTACATCCCAAGTAGTGTAGGGGCAGATAGGGGGAGCAGCCTGGGTAAAGATAGGAGCTCATTGGGTGCTGGTCACCTGAGCTCACACATAGAGGGTGTATATAAGGTGGGCACCATCAAAGAACAGGGTCAGTCTGTCAGAGTAAGAAGCAGAGGTCCAGATGAGCCTGCAGAGAGAGAGTGGAGCAGAGAAGGAAAGACCCAGAGGGGACAAAGAGAGGACTCTGAGAACCCAAATTCAATCCCCGGGTGAAGAGTCGGCAATAGGGTACCGGATCCCAAACTGGTGGGGGCAAAAGCACACCCTAGCCAGAGACCGGAGGCCGTGGGCAGCGTCTGCCACGGCCACCCACCACATCCACCCCGAAGGCAAACCACGTGGAGGGTCAGGGAACCCAAGGCCAAGGGTCTCCCAACAGAAGGCCCGAGGGAGCTGGACCTAGGTGGATCACTAGTGGGGACGGCCAGAGGAAAGGACAGAAGGAGAGCTCAGGGTCACGCTCCGGACTTGTTTGGGGGTTTGCTGAATCCAGGACCTGGTGGACGCAGCACGGCTCAGGTGGTCACTTGAAGCTGGAGTGACCGGAACATCAGCAGTGAGTAAATACCCTAAACTGCACAACCCGACTCTGTCTTCACTTAACATCTATGCTGCACCACCACAACCCCCATCCTCTGCACCTGACCCCCTGAGGCTATACCCCACCCGTTGGGGGTTATACTACCAAAAGCTGCACCAACACCATCAGCCTCAGCGGACCCTGCTGCAGCGGCGGCCATAGTGACCGCAATACAACGGGTGGCGTAGTCGACATTAAGAACTTTATAACATCTGTAGGACTGCCACATACTCTGAGCTTGACACCCTGGGCACGGACCGGGTCACAGCCACTCGGAAGACTACAACTCCCATCTGATCCGGCTCCGGGTATTCCCCTAAAGAATATGGCCCAGGGGGCGCGTCAACTTTGGCGTAGTCGGCAGGATTACGTGCCCGCAACAACCGGGTACTGCGTGCCTGAAGGAAAGAACAAGTTTACCTCAAAAAGAAGTCTCCTGCCGGTTCCGGAGGGTCCACGCCATCGGACTCCATCACAGGTCGATTCCCGCCGGTTGTCCGCCATTAACAGCTTTTTCCCGCCATCTGCAGAGTTTCCCGCCACTGGGAGACGATTCCCGCCATTTCCAAAGGTTTCCCGCCTTGTCAGAGCGGACGCCATTATGGGCGTGCCAGAGGATGGCAAGAGGCCACCTCCCATCGTGGGCCAGGACCGAAAATGGCGCCAAAAGTGGAAACCGCCCCCACCAACAGAGACTGTGATGCTAGAGGTGTCTGTCAGCGTGAAAGAACTGCCCCTGGAGCTGACAATCACCAAGTGGCCCCGGGACCGCCCTCGAAGTGGGAGGACTGAGAAGGAGAGAGCAAAGATGGGTGTCGCTTGGAGCAGTCTGGAGCGAGCGCACCCGGAGGCAAGAAGCCTGGAGAAGAGTTTCGGAGGAGCTCACCCGGAGATGGCGAGAAAGCAGAGCAGCACCGGCCCGTTGGCCAGGAGCCTGCTAGAAACAGAGGAGGGAGAGCAGAGCAGCACCGGCCCGCTGGCCAGGAGCCTGCTGGAGACAACGGAAGGAGAGCAGAGCAGCACCGACCCGTTGGTCAGGAGCCTGCTGGAAACAACGACCCCACTAGGCCTAGTGGAGGTCCTAGCACAGCTCCCCCGAGACCGGGAGTGTGCACAGACCGCTCTGGAGGGCCTCGCAAGGAGGATGGCCCGGGTGCAGCGAGAGACGTTGGCAGAGTGGAGCCGTGAGATGGCCCAGCAGACCGAGACCTGTCAGCGGAGCACGCCACCCAAGACGAGGAGACAGACCGCCTCTGAGGATGGCGCGGGAGGACTGAAGGCCGGAGACGGCGCCGAGAAGGGAGCCGAACGAGTGGAGGCAGGTAAAGGGGACGTCTATACCCCAAACCGGGAAACCGCGTACCTGCCCCAGCTCCCCGTCGCAGAGCCCGAAGTCTATCCTGCCGTGCCCGTCGCTGCAACGTCACCGCCGCAGACTAGGCCTCAAACGGGAGCCGCGACCCCTGTGACGTCACACGCCTCGACCCCGAGCGTGACCAAGCAGGAAGTACCACCAGCCTGGTCGCAAGGCCTAGTACCCCCGGGCGCCGCAATACCAACAGCGCCCCCTACCTCCGCGGAGCCCCCGGCCTGGTCGCAGGGCCAAGTAGCCCAGGGTGCCGCCGTCCTTACGGTGCCCTTCACCTTCCAGATACCCCAGGCCTGGCCGCAAGGCCCGGGCAACCCGGGCGCTAACACCACCGCGCCCATAAGACCAAGAGTGCCGCATCTGGGAGAGGACCTGTTTACCCAACACACGTGCCCGGATGGGCAGCCTTTCATCTGGCCCCAGGAATATCATGAACTGGAACGGCAGAGGAAGGCTGGGGCCATGTGTGCACCCCTGATCCCGGCTCCAAAGCCCGTAAAGAGGATCTCGCCCCCGCTAGAAGAGGCCCAATTTGAGTGGGACCCCACAGGAGAAGATCTCATGGGGTTCACTCAGGAGACTCGGGCAGCTGCAGCGGAGCGTGCTGAGTGCTGCCGCCAACAGCTCGAGGTCTTCGAGAGGGAGCGGAGAGAGAGGCGGGTCCGGGAACAGCAAGCTCAAGTAAGGAGCGCGGAGCAGAAGAGCCGGGCCAGGAGAGACCCCCGTGCAGCGCATAGTCCCCGCACCACCGGGACTGTGATCAAGTTTAACATGCAGCATGGGTGGGGCTTCATCCGAGACCACCGCACCCTAGGCGACGTCTTCGTGACCAGGAGAGACGTTGAGTCCCACCTACCGGAGGGACACAGAGGTCGTGACCTTTACATCGGGGACGAGGTCACCTTCACCCGGCACAAGTGTGCCAAAGGACCCTACGCCCTCCATGTGCATCGCCTGACGGAGGAAGAGCTGCGGTGTGAGGAGGAAGAGCAAGAGGACCCGGACGGGTCTGAAGCTAAAGGAAACCATAAAGAAAGAGCAGGAGGACGTCGTCGTTAAGTACAGCGAAGCAGAAGCTGTATATAGTTGCCCGTCGGGGCACCGTGAACTGTTACTGCTGCTATCATAGTCCCCGTTGGGACCAGCAAGTGTGAACTGTTTACCCGTTTATCCCTTAAATCCCACTGACCGAGGACTGAGAGCGGTCATTCCTCCCTAATACCTGGCCGAGGACTGAGAGCGGCCACTACCCCTTTTGTATATAGTTGCGCTTCCTAAAGCGCCCCCTACCGGTTTTATAGGAAAACCATTTTTCAAGAAAAGACTGTCGCACTTTACCCGGTCACACGTTGCACAGTGACCGGAGGAGGAACTAGAAGCGAAGAAAAGTCTACAAGAATGTTTTATATGAAAAGTTTTATTGATATATATATATATAATGTTTTGTATGATGTTTTATATGTTTATGCAAAAGTTTGTATGCTTTGTGGTGTTTTGTTCTTACAGCCCGAGGACGTGCTGTGATTTACCAGGGGGGAATGTAGCACCCTGAGGATTCGGCTGCTACAGGGGTATTGCACCTCAACCCAGAGGTGTGATATTCCACTCCTGGGTAAGGATGGAGTGTGGACCTGAGCTCGGTAGGCTGCATGCACTACACACATCCCATTTCCGAGGGGCAGGCCGACGGTACTCCCACTTAGAAATGTGCAGGTACGACCGAGTCTGTTCCTGGCTGGAGTGGGAGGGGGGTGGTACATCCCAAGTAGTGTAGGGGCAGATAGGGGGAGCAGCCTGGGTAAAGATAGGAGCTCATTGGGTGCTGGTCACCTGAGCTCACACATAGAGGGTGTATATAAGGTGGGCACCATCAAAGAACAGGGTCAGTCTGTCAGAGTAAGAAGCAGAGGTCCAGATGAGCCTGCAGAGAGATAGTGGAGCAGAGAAGGAAAGACCCAGAGGGGACAAAGAGAGGACTCTGAGAACCCAAATTCAATCCCCGGGTGAAGAGTCGGCAATAGGGTACCGGATCCCAAACTGGTGGGGGCAAAAGCACACCCTAGCCAGAGACCGGAGGCCGTGGGCAGCGTCTGCCACGGCCACCCACCACATCCACCCCGAAGGCAAACCACGTGGAGGGTCAGGGAACCCAAGGCCAAGGGTCTCCCAACAGAAGGCCCGAGGGAGCTGGACCTAGGTGGATCACTAGTGGGGACGGCCAGAGGAAAGGACAGAAGGAGAGCTCAGGGTCACGCTCCGGACTTGTTTGGGGGTTTGCTGAATCCAGGACCTGGTGGACGCAGCACGGCTCGGGTGGTCACTTGAAGCTGGAGTGACCGGAACATCAGCAGTGAGTAAATACCCTAAACTGCACAACCTGACTCTGTCTTCACTTAACATCTATGCTGCACCACCACAACCCCCATCCTCTGCACCTGACCCCCTGAGGCTATACCCCACCCGTTGGGGGTTATACTACCAAAAGCTGCACCAACACCATCAGCCTCAGCGGACCCTGCTGCAGCGGCGGCCATAGTGACCGCAATACAACGGGTGGCGTAGTCGACATTAAGAACTTTATAACATCTGTAGGACTGCCAC
Organism: Phyllobates terribilis; assembly: GCF_046119375.1. Classification (NCBI taxonomy): domain Eukaryota; kingdom Metazoa; phylum Chordata; class Amphibia; order Anura; family Dendrobatidae; genus Phyllobates; species Phyllobates terribilis. The sequence continues at coordinate 265,272,956 of NW_027362764.1, read as the reverse complement.
ATACTCTGAGCTTGACACCCTGGGCACGGACCGGGTCACAGCCACTCGGAAGACTACAACTCCCATCTGATCCGGCTCCGGGTATTCCCCTAAAGAATATGGCCCAGGGGGCGCGTCAAGGGCAGTAGGACCAAATCTCTTGCTGATAAATCACTGATTTCATTGAAACAACAATGCACAATCCAGTAGGTGACTCATCATTGGAATCAGGGTCTCTGCCTCTACATCATCCTGTCCTCAGATTACATAGCAAAAACCTGCTGACAGATTCCTTTTTACTCAGGGGTACAAGAGATGTATTTCCATCGCATGCTTGTAGAATATAACTTTCCAGGTCACTGGTTTAGAAATATTTCAGATGGGTGCCATAATATTTCATTCCACCGACAGTGTCCCTTTGCTAGAAGGCATAACGTGCACAAAAGAGCTTGTTTATTTTTACCCATAAGGCTTCTATATTTGCATTAAACACCATGGTTATATAAGGTGCTTGTATGCAGGAGTATAAAGATAAGCTGTTAATGCTTTTCCACGCTCTGCATCCTCACCCAGTTGTCTGTAAGTGTATGTATCGAGTTTGACTTAATGGTACAAAACTGGAATTTTAATATTTCATAGAGCCGGAATGTATTCTTGTCCTCTTGTATCACTTTGAAGTGCTATAAGCATTGTTTTACAATCATTTACAGTCATTTATGCTTGCTGGGTTTATGTGCATAAATATCTTTAATCAAAATAATGTCTTACAGCATTCCCTTTAGAAATGGATCTTATTTCCTGTAAGCTATTTTACTGTTTGTGCATAGTCTAGCAGTATATGTTCATTAGAAATAAGCTATAAAATAAGCTCTGAAGGCCAAGACTATTACACATGTTATGTACAAAACTGTTAAGGTTTCTCTAAACGTCAGTTTTTCACGGATAGAACATGTACCCATTAGAATCTAGAATCTACGGAGTTGTTCACATGTCCATTTTTTTCAGACCAAAAAAAAACACGGAAAGATCTCCATTTTTTAATCCACATTACGGATCAAATGTACCTGTGTAAGTCTATGGAGACATTTCATTAAGATGTTTACAGCAGAAATCTTAATAAGTCACAATATTTTGCGCAACTCGGCAGTTGTGCAAAAATATTGAGACTTTTGGTGTGTATATGCCGGTCCTGACCAGATACGCCAATATCAGAGTCAAATGGACGAGATAGGGTGTTTACACGTCCGCCCATTAAATTCATCATAAGTTACGCTACTAATGTGGTTTGACTTACTCCAGAAATGTGCGCTAGCCCCAGCTGCTGTATATTTCTGGCAACAGCTCACGTTGGATATCAGACGAGCCTGATTTATTAGAATCACTGCATGCAGATCTTACAGGACCAAGCACAGTGCCAACATGAAATGGGGTGGTGTAGAGCACAATGCCAACATGAAATGGGGTGGTGTAGAGCACAATGCCAGCATGGAATGGGGTGGTGTAGAGCACAATGCCAACATGAAATGGGGTGGTGTAGAGCACAATGCCAGCATGAAATGGGGTGGTGTACAGCACAATGTCAACATCAAATAAGGTGGTGTAAAGCACAATGTCAGCATCAAATGAGGTGGTGTAAAGCACAATGTCAACATCAAATAGGGTGGTGTAGAACATAATGCCAACATCAAATAGGATGGTGTAAAGCACAATGCCAACAACAAATAGGGTGGTGTAGAGCACAATGCCAACATCAAATAGGGTGGTGTAGAGCACAATGCCAACATCAAATAGGGTGGTGTAGAGCACAATGCCAACATCAAATGGGGTAGTGTAGAGCACAATGCCAACATCAAATGGGGTGGTGTAGAGAATAATGCCAACATCAAATGGGGTGGTGTAGAGGCTAATGCCAACATCAAATGGGGTGGTGTAGAGCACAATGCCAGCATCAATGGGGTGGTGTAGAGCACAATGACAACATCAAATGGGGTGGTGTAAAACACAATGCCAACATCAAATGAGGTGGTGTAAAGTACAATGCTAACATCAAATAGGGTGGTGTAAAACACAATGCCAACATCAAATGAGGTGGTATAAAGTACAATGCCAACATCAAATGGGGTGGTGTAAAGCACAATGCCAACATCAAATGTGGTGGTGTAGAGCACAATGCCATGGGATTTTCAAGCAGTGGAACCGTGTTCTGTGGAGTGATGAATCTGATGGATGAGTCTGGGTTTGGTGAATACTAGGAGAACATTACCTGCTGACAGCGTTGTGCCAGCTGTAGAGTTTGGGAGAGGAGGGATAATGCTATGTTTTTTTGTCCGGGGTTTGCCTAGGCCTTTTAGTTCTAGTGAAAGAAAATGTTAATACTTCAGCATATTAACATATGTTGCACCATGCCCTGCTAGACAACTCAGCTTACCTCCCTGAGAAACAAAAGGTCATTGTAATGCAACACACCTGATCCGTCCTCCGACATCACAGGACATTTCCTCTTTAAATTTTACATAGATGACCTGTTCTTAAGAAAGGGCAATGTTTGATATGATTGGTTTGCCCTCCAAGACCCTGCCAATCAACGCAATGAAGGAGCCGTCAGTCTTTCTGATAGGCAAAGCTTTTATTCCTATGCTATAAACAACTTTTTTTCTAAGAAATATTTATAAACCTGTTTCTTTCCTTAATTTTTGTAATATCTTAACATCCTGTAAAAATTATTTTTTCATCAGTGAGTGCAAAATGGGAACAGTTGGGAGGAAAACCGTGGGATCTATTGGAACCAGTAGATGGATTTCATCCTAATCAGGTAGTGGAAAATATGGGATTATACGTAAATACATGTCTGATTAAAAAATGTATGCATTGTTATGGTATTATAGAGGCCTGAGATACTCTGTAGTTAATCTTAAGGTAAAAAATTAGAAAACACTAGCTACTGCTGTCTAGAAAGAATACCACTCTTGTCTATGGGCTGACTTTAGTACTTTGGGTGACGGCAATAACCGACACAGTAAATGGACAGGAGTGATGTTCTTTTCTGGTAGAAATCTGTCATATTTCTAATTATGTACAAGAATATAAAGATTGATTGTGATTATTTTTAAACTGCGCCAGAGTGGTTATAGCATAATCAAATATCCACTTATTCTTCTACAAGAAATAATGTTATTCTCGGGTGTACTTATTTATGCATCAGAGTAATGTTTGTGTTGTTTACTTTCAGTAACAGCCTAGTCGATATCGGTTTAGTCTGTAATTTGTCATTCATATTTCTAATTAGTACTTCTATTGATTGAGTAACTAGTGCTATTTCAACATTTTTCATAGACCATTTGTTCTTACCAACATCTATGCACATTTTCAGTGAAATGGTAGCTATTTGCTACAATTTCAATTCCAATCTATAGCTCATTAAAATGGTAAATGGTAAATAACAACAGAGTCGTTAACGTGGAAGTGCAATATATTGTATTAAAAACACTAAAATAACAAATAAAGAGGTGAAACTAAAAAATGCAACTTCTTAAAAGAGTGGTCGAATACCTAAAATGTCCTTTCTAAATATCTATTTTACTACCCAAACCACTTTTGTAATAGCTTTATTATAAAATACCCTATAACTCTCTCTATATAGCTAATACTTAAAGTTTTTTTTTTACTTCAGTTCTTGTGACGTTTTGTTTGCGAGGAGTCCCAAATGAGGTGTCATCAGGAGGATGGGGCCACACTTAGTTCTCTGTAGCATCTATCACTCCTGGAACAGGACGTCATCAGGAGTCGGCTCTATGGTCACTTACTATAGCTTTTTTCATCATCGCCCTCTGAAGATGTCCTGGATCCATGGTGTTAACAGAAGCTGTGGGAGAGGTGAGCACAGTGATGGCACTCTGCTTCTGTCCCCGCTGCTGCAGCCTCTAACTGTAGAGCAATACATCTTCAGGGGGAGGAGACAGAAGCAGGGTGAGTGACATCACTGGCATCCCACAGCGAACAAATCAACAAATCAACAGCAGATGAAGAATTGGTTTTATTTATGTTTTACGCCGTTCCTCGTGCGGTATTAGTAATTTGATGACTTTATTCTTTGGATCGGTGCAATACCAGATTTACAGGTGCATCTCACTAAATTAGAATATCATCAAAAAGTTTATTTATTTCAGTTCTTCAATACAAAAATTGAAAATCATATATTATATATTGTTGATGATTATGGCTTACAGCCAATGAAAACACAAAAGCCATTATGTCAGTAAATTAAAATAATTAACAAAAAACACGTGCAAAGGCTTCCTAAGCATTTAAAAGGTCCCTTAGTCTGTTTCCGTAGGCGCCACAATCATGGGGAAGACTGCTGACTTGACAGATGTCCAGAAGGCAGTCATTGTCCAGAAGGCAGTCATTGACACTAAGTAAATGCAAAGTAAATTTTGCATTTCATTTGGAACTCAAGGTCCCAGAGTCTGGAGGAAGAGTGGAGAGACTCACAATCCAAGCTTGAGGTCTAGTGTGAAGTTTCCACAATCAGTGATGGTTTGAGGAGCCATATCATCTGCTGGTGTAGGTCCACTGTGTTTTATCAAGACCAAAGTCAGCGCTGCCGTCTACCAGGAAATTTTAGAGCACTTCATGCTTCCCTCTGCCGACAAGCTTTTTGGAGATGGAGATTTCATTCTCCAGCAGGACTTGGCACCTGTCCACACTGCTGAAAGTACCAATACCTGGTTTAAAAACAACAGTATCACTGTGCTTGATTGGCCAGCAAACTCACCTGACCTTAACCCCATAGAGAATCTATGGGGAAATGTCAAGAGGAAGATGAGAGACACCAGACCCAACAATGCAGACGAGCTGAAGGCTGCTATCAAAGCAACCTGGGCTTCCATAACACCTCAGCAGTGCCACAGGCTGATCGCCTCCATGCCACGCCGCATTGATGCAGGAATTGATACAAAAGGAGCCCCGACTAAGTATTGAGTGCATTTACTGAACATACATTTCAGTAGGCCAACATTTTGGATTTTAAAAACATTTTTCAAGCTGTTATAAAGTATTCTAATTTACTGAGATAATGACTTTTGTGTTTTCATTGGCTGTAAGCCATGACCATCAACATTAACAGAAATAAACACTTGAAATAGATCACTCTGTTTGTAATGATTCTATATACCGTAATATATGAGTTTCACTTTTTGTATTGAAGAACTGAAATAAATTAACTTTTTGATGATATTCTAATTTAGTGAGATGCACTTGTATTTCTCTGATTTAATGGCATAAAAATTAAAAGTTTGAAATTTGCTACATTTTCTCTAAATTTCCATTTTTTCACAAATAAACGCAAGTGATATCGAACAAATTTTATCACTAACATGAAGTACAATATGTCACAAAAAACAGTCTCAGAATCAGGGGGATCCGTTGACGCGTTCCAGAGTTATTACCTCATAAAGTGACAGTGGTCAGAATTGTAAAAATTGGCCTGGTCATGAAGGTGCAAACCATCCTCGGGGGTAAAGGGGTTAAAACTAGGTAAATACAACCTCAGATGAACAACAACACATAAATTACACTGTGCCATCAATCATTTACCAAATACTAGGCCAAATGCAGAAGCAGTGTGTGAAAAATTAAGTATATTCCATGAATCAATAGATACATATAGAACAACCTTAAGCAGCAATAATTTGAAGTAATCATTTTCTGTATGACTGTCTGTCTGACATAATTCTGGATGAATTACTCTTTCTTACGTCGCTTAAAATCATTTAAGTGTACACTTTGCAACACCTTTTCTTTTTCAGCCATGCTGGTGTGCTTGGGATCATTGTCCTGCTACAAGACCCAGTTTCGGCCATACTTTAGCTTTTGGATAGATGGTCACACATTTGGCTTTAGAATACTTTGCTATATAGAGTATTTCAATGACTGCAAATTTGCTCAGGTCTTGTGGCTACACAACCAGCCAGAATCATCACCACCTCCAACGTGCTTGAGAGTTGGTATGAGGTATTTGTCCTGATATGAAGTCTTTTGTTTTTGCCAAACATGGTGCAGGGGATTATTGAAAAAAAACATCTCCACTTTGCTTTCTTTTTTCCATAGGACATTGTTCCAGAAATCTTTGTTTGTTCAAATACAACTTTTCTTTTGCAAACTTTAGCTTTGCTGCCGTGTTTTTTTTTTTTCAAAAGAAGAGGCTTCAGTCTTTTTCTAATTGTACTGTTATGAACTTGAACTTTTAACATGCTAACCTAGGCTCTTACATTAATTGCAAAAAACCTGAGCATTGCATGGTCTGACCTTAGGTTGAATTTGTTGGGACGTTCACTTCTGGGAAGATTCTCAACTGTCTTGTCTTGAATTTTTTTTATAGCCTTATAAACCTTCTCAGATTATTGCAAAGCAATAATTGCTTCCCTAAGATCATTGTGACCTCTTTCCTCCTTGGTTTTGCATTAGCATACACTTGAATGCTCCAGACCAGCAAACTGCCAAAACGTCTGCTTCTATAGATGTGGGAACAATTAATCTAAGGCAGGACCTGGCTGCTAATTAACCCTCAATTCCTATGGAAACACATTCATTTTTCACACAAAGATTGTGACTAGTTTTTGCTAATTAATGACGCTGTGTAACTTGCTATGTGTTGTTCATCTTTTCATTATGTCCCGATACCTAAAACCATAGATTTCTAAGTTTAGTTTTTCTCATGGCGTCAGATTTTCAGTCTGGCTTAACATACCGAATAAAATATATGCTGTAGAAAAGGATGAAGATTTTGCTGTTTTTGTTCCTTACATTTCATTAACAACAATCCAGAGTGAAAATCCACAGTATTTCTATATGAAAAAGGGCATGATACGGATTTGAAAATCTATAGCATGCCTACCATCTGCTTTAGATATTTTATTACATGAGCAAACAGGGTTTGTTGAAACAATTTGCAGATTTTAAGCACTGATTCTGCACTCAAATTCTACAAGTCCTTGATGATTGAATCCAGGCTTAGTTCCTTTAAGATACAATGGCATGTAAAGGTTTGGGCACCCTGGTCAAAATTTCTGTTATTGTGAACAGTTAAGCAAGTTGAAGATGAAATGATCTCTAAAAGGCCCAAACTTAAAGATATTTCCTTTGTATTTTAGGCAAAAAATATATATTGTCATTTTTTACGTTTTCAAAATTAAAAAAGTAAAATAAGCCAATGCAAAAGTTTGGGCTCCCTTGGAGATTTGTGTGCTCAGATAACTTTGACCAAGGTTTCAGACTTTAATTAGTCTGTTTGGGTTATGTCTTGTTCACCACTATCATCGTTAGGAAAGGCAGGTGATGCAAATTTCCCAGCTTTATAAAAACACTGCCTCCTTTAAGCTTGTGACAAAAACAACAGTCATTGGTTATTCTAAGCAGTTGCCTAGCACTCTGAAAATGAAAATGGTGAAGGCCCATAAAGCAGGATAAGGTTATAAGAAGATAGCAAACCATTTTCAAATTGCCCTTTCCTCAGTTCGAAATGTAATTAAGAAATGGCAGTTAACAGGAACAGTGGAGGTCAAGATAAGGTCTGGGAGACCTAGCAACATTTCAGTGAGATGCTCATATGATTGCTAAAGAGGCAAATCAGAAGCCCCGCTTGACTGCAAAAGACCTTCAGAAAGATTTAGCGGACTCTGGAGTTGCGGTACATTGTTCTACTGCTTAAAGACAACTGTACAAATATGGCCATAATGGAAGAGTCATCAGGAGAAAACCTCTTCTGCGTCCTCACCATAAAATTCAGCTTCAGAAGTATGCAAAAGAACATCTAAACAAGGCTGATGCATTTTGGAAACAAGTCAGATGAGGTAAAAACAGAATTCTTTGGCCACAATGATTGAAGGTATGTGTGGATAAAGAAGGGCACAAAATTTCAGGAAAAGAACATCTCGCCAACCATTAAGCATGGAGGTGGATCAATCATCCTTTGGTGTTGTGTTGCAGCCAATGGCACAAGCAACATTTTACGAGTAAAGGGAAGAATGGATTCAATGAAATTTCAACAAATTCTTGATGCAAACATAGCATCAGCTGTAAAAAAAAGCTGAAGTTGAAAAGAGGATGGCTTCTACAAATGGATAATGATCCTAAATACATGTAAAAATCCACAATAGACTACCCCAAAAGGCACAAGCTTAAGGTTTTATAATGGCCCTCACAATCTGTGGCTGGACATCAAAATAGCAGTGCATGCAAGACGACCCAGGAATTTCACAGAACTGGAAGAATTTTCCAAAGAAGAATGGATGAAAATACATCAAACAAGAAATGAAAGACCCTTCGCTGGCTACAAAAAGCATTTACAAGCTGTGATACTTTCAAAAGGAGGTGCTACTAGGTACTAACTAACAAACATTTGCATCGGCCCATTTTCCTTTTTTTTATTTTTAAAATGTAAAAGATTAAAATATATATATATTTTTTACTTAAAATACAAAGGAAATGTGACATCTTTAACTTTAGGCCTCTAAAGATCATTTCATCTTCAACTTTTACATGCAGTTAAAAATGGATATGCAGTTAGTCTGCATAATGATATTCTCCTTCAGTGAACTCAAGGGATGATAGATCAGAATTTGTACGTCAGATTTTCAGGTGACAAAAAAAATGTACTACAGTCTTGGCCGAAAGTGTTGGCACCCTTGAAATTGTTCCAGAAAATTAAGTATTTCTCCCAGAAAATTATTGCAATTACAAATGTTTTGCTATGCAAATGTTTATTTCCTTTGTGCGTATTGGAACAACACAAACAGAGAAAAAAAGGTAAATTGGACATAACTTCACACGAAACCCCAGAAATGGTCCGGACAAAGTTGTTGGCGGCACCTTTCCAAAATTATGGGAAAGCAACTTTGTTTCAAGTGTGTGATACGCGTTCAAACTCACTTGTGGCAAGTAACCGATGTGGGCAATATGAAAATTACACCTGAAACCAGATAAAAAGGGGAGAAGTTGGCTCAATCTTTGCATTGTGTGTCTGTGTGTGTTACACTAAGCATGGAGAACAGAAAGAGAACTGTCTGAGGACTTGAGAACCAGAATTATTAAAAAATGTCAACAATCTCAAGGTTACAAGTCCTTCTCAAGAGATCTTGATGATCTTTTGTCCAGGGTGTACAACATAATCAAGAAGTTTACAACCCATGGCACTGTAGCTAATCCTGCTGGACGTGGACGACAGAGAAAATTTGATGAAAGGTTGCAAGACTGGATAGTCCGGATAGTGAACAAGCAGCCCCAATCAAGTTCCAAGGAAATTCAAGATGTCCTGTAGGCTCAGGCTGCATCAGTGTTAGTGCAAACTATCCGTCGACATTTGAATGAAATGAATGCTAGGGCAGGAGACCAAGAAGGACCCCACTCCTGACATAAAAAAGCTAGACTGCAGTTTGTCAAAATGTACATGAGTAAGCCAAAATCCTTCTGGGAAAGTGTCTTGTGGACAGATGAGACCAAGATAGAGCTTTTTGGTAAAGCACATCATTCTACTGTTTACTGAAAACGGAATGAGGCATAGAAAGAAAATAACACAATACTTACAGTCAAGTATGGTGGAGGTTCAAAGATGTTTTGGGGTTGTTTTGCTGCCTCTGTTACTGGGTGACTTGACTGTGTGCAAGGCATTATGAAATCTGAAGATTACCAAAGGCTTTTGGGTCACAATGTAGTGCCCAGTGTCAGAAAGCTGGGTTTGCGTCCGAGGTCATGAATCTTCCAGCAGGACAATGACCCCAAACATACTTCAAGAAGCACCCAGAAATGGATGGAAACAACACAGTTTAAATATTAGAGACCTGGAGCAGTTTGCAAAAGAAGACTGGTCCAAAATTCCAGTTGAGAGGTGTAAGAAGCCTTGTTGATGGTTATAGAAAGCGATAGACTGCAGTTATTTATTCCAAAGGGTATGCAATCAAATATTAAGTTGAGGATGCCAATAGTTTTGTCTGGGCCATTTTTGGGGTTTTGTGTGAAATTATGTCCAATTTTCCTTTTTTTCTCAGTTTTTTTCTGTTGTTCCAATTCACACATTGAAAATAAAAATGTGTATAACCAAAAATGTGGGTCACGGGGACCTTCTCCAACATCACACATCAACAGAGCGAGAGATAAATGAACAATCCCCAGACCTTTATTATATGCAAAACCGAAAGGTCTATATACAATCCACCACACAGAGGATAAAATAGTCAAGAAACATGAATGCAGTTCAGTAAAGGGATAAATGTCCCGGGAGATGAGAGTCCAACAATCCAACAGACAGAGGATAAAATAGTCCATATACTTCTCCATATATATCCCTAAAGCAGTAGTTCCAAGGTAACCCAGGTTTCTCCAATTCTCTCTGATGTACTGTCCTCACATCATCGTCCCACACAGAATCTATCTACCTCGTCTCTCCTGGCTGTGATATTTAAAAGTCCCTCTCCTAATTCACAGGACAGTGGGGGAAGATGGCAGGAGCTCAGATATCATTGTTTGAGCATTTTATCAATTTTCAATGTTGGTCCTTCCATTGCTCCACAATAAACAGCCTGGTTCAATATGTCATTAGAATATTAGCAAACAGCATTATTCACTGACCCTGTGCAAAGATAACAGTACAGTAAATTGTGGGAGCTAATATCAGATGATAAATAACAGCTATTCATCAATGAACAAATATCAACTCATCCTACAAGAGAAGTCAACATTAGAGGGAAAGCGCAGAAGGACACAGCAACAAGAGAACACTCTGAAAATCAGCAAAATATAAATATAGACAAAATTATACCCACATACCATATCACACCATCACAATGTGTATTTGCAATATTTTTTTGGTAGAAAAACTTCATTTTCTGGAACAATTTCAAGGGTGCCAACACTTTTGGCCATGACTGTATATGTTCAGAATATCATTGTGGATTCAGCAACCCAAATTTTATAATAAGTACTGTATGTGATACGCACATTTACCCTATAACATTCTATCTTCTCTATTTTGTTCTAGATTGCATCAGCTATTGGAGCAGATCTAATATGGGAGGAGACATTACAAAAACAGCCAGAAATTTTTGGAAAACAGAATCCTTTCAATCAAGAAATTATAAAAAGATTTGGAGATCAAGGCGGACACTGATAAGAGGATTGTGTGTTTCCAGTTATTGATAATACAGATTTATTTTATTGCGATGCATTGAGAACATTGTAGAAAGACATTATTTTGTCTCTCAAAATTAAAAAGAAAAAAATTGCAGTTAAAGCAAACGCATAATGGTAGCATGATCTTTCCTCACTCAAGAAGTGGTTCTTTTTGATAATTTTTTTGGGATGTTTCTTATTCATGATGAATATACACTGTGTGCAGAATTATTAGGCAAATGCGTATTTTGATCACTGATACTTTTTATACATGTTGTCCTACTTCAAGCTGCATAGGCTTGAGAGCCAACTACCAATTAAGTAAATCTGGTGATGTGCATCTCTGTAATGAGGAGGGGTATTGACTAATGACATCAACACCCTATATAAGGTGTGCTTAATTATTAGGCAACTTCTTTTCCTTTGGCAAAATGGGTCAGAAGAGTGATTTGACGGGCTCTGAAAAGTCCAAAATTGTGAGATGTCTTGCAGAGGGATGCAGCAGTCTTGAAATTTCCAAACTTTTGAAGCTTGATCACCGAAAAATCAAGCGTTTCATGGCAAATAGCCAACAGAGTCGCAAGAAGCGTGTTGGCCAAAAAAGGCGCAAAATAACTGCCCATGAAATGAGGAGAATCAAGCGTGAAGCTGCCAAGATGCCATTTGCCACCAGTTTTGCCATATTTGAGAGCAGCAACGTTACTGGAGTATCAAAAAGCACAAGGTGTGCGATACTCAGGGACATGGCCAAGGTAAGGAAGGCTGAAAAACGACCACCTTTGAACAAGAAACATAAGATAAAACGTCAAGAATGGGCCAAGAAATATCTTAAGACTGATTTTTCAAAGGTTTTATGGACTGATGAAATGAGAGTGACTCTTGATGGGCCAGATGGATGTGCCAGAGGCTGGATCAGTAAAGGGCAGAGAGCTCCACTCCTACTCAGACGCCAGCAAGGTGGAGGTGGGGTAATCTTATGGGCTGGTATCATCAAAGATGAACTTGTGGGACCATTTCGGGTTGAGGATGGAGTGAAGCTCAACTCCCAGACCTACTGCAAGTTTCTGGAAGACAACTTCTTCAAGTAGTGGTACAGGAAGAAGTCGGTATCGTTCAAGAAAAACACGATTTTCATGCAGGACAATGCTCCATCACATGCATCCAACTACTCCACAGCATGGCTGGCCAGTAAAGGTCTAAAAGAAGAAAAAATAATGACATGGCCCCCTTGTTCACCTGATCTGAACCCCATAGAGAACCTGTGGTCCATCATAAAATGTGAGATCTACAGGGAGGGAAAACAGTACACCTCTCGGAACAGTGTCTGGGAGGCTGTGGTGGCTGCTGCACGCAATGTTGATCGAAAACAGATCAAGCAACTGACAGAATCTATGGATGGAAGGCTGCTGAGTGTCATCATAAAGAAAGGTGGCTATATTCATCACTATTTTTTTTGTTTTTGTTTTTACATGTCAGAAATGTTTATTTCTAAATTTTGTGCACTGATATTGGTTTACCTGGTGAAAATAAACAAGTGAGATGGGATTATATTTGGTTTTTATTAAGTTGCCTAATAATTCTGCACAGTATTAGTTACCTGCACAAACAGATATCCTCCTAAGATAGCCAAATCTAAAAAAAAAAACACTCCAACTTCCAAAAATATTAAACTTGGATATTTATGAGTCTTTTGGGTTGATTGAGAACATAGTTGTTGATCAATAATAAAAATAATCCTCTAAAATACAACTTGCCTAATAATTCTGCACACAGTGTAAGGGTTTGTAAATTGCATACTGCCAATGTGTCAAGGGGTTGCCAGTGAGGTAATAGAGGGAACACAGATTAATTGCCACAGTCATATTGACAGCACAATATAAGTGGGTAAATGGCAGAGATTTGTGTTACCTCCTATCCTGGCCATTGCAGCTGGATGTCAGCTGTATACACAGCTGGCACTCACTGCTGACAGAGCGGTGTTGTTTGAGTCTGAAAGCAGACATGATTTTCTAATCTCTTTCTTAAAGGAGTTTTTATATATATATTGCATAGATGATTAACATCTCGAACAATGGTTTAAATGGAGCAAAGGTCGAACATGGGAAAGACCCCTACCCCCATCGCCCAATCCATAGTCTATGGAACTGGACTGACTGAAATAGCTATAAAGAAAAATGGTGAATGGAGCACAGGACACCACAGGGTCATGCTCCTTATAACAGCTACTTTGTATTTAGTATTGAAAGCAGATTTCTTTTGATTGGTCCCAATTATGCCGCCAGATTCATAAAATTATGAAAGTGTTACATTATGGATATTGTTGATGTTCAGCTTCATGAATTTGAAATAGATGGTGTGCACTCAATTGTTGGAGCATTTTAGGGTGGTTTCACATTGCGTTCTGTGTCACCGTCGGGGCATACGTCCAAAATCCCCAGCAAAATGGGGTCTGGACGTATGCACTGATGGGGGCCATAGACTGCAATGGTGATGGCAAAGCGAACGTGGACTCTGCCATGCACTTTTTTTCCGGAGTGTAAGCCCATAGGAGCTTACTCAGATGTAGGCTACTGCGTCTAAGTGTCCCCCTCCTGTAGGCGTACACTCCTGAAAACAGTGCAAGGCAGAGTGCACATTCGCTCTGCCGTCACCATTGCAGTCTATGGACCCTGTCAGCGCATACGTCCAGACCCCGTTTTGCGGGGGACTTTGGGCGTACGTCCCGACGGGGACACAGAACGCAATGTGAAAGTAGCCTTACACCAATTAAACTGCTTTGTTACCTGAGATATCTTAACCCCTTGCCTCTGATACCAATTTTTAGTTTTAGCACCTTTGTTTTATCCTCCCCTTCTTCCAAGGACAATAGCTTTTTTAAATACTCCATCGACCTAGCTACACGATGGCTTGTTTTTTTTGCAGGCCGAGTTGTAGTTTTCAGTTACACCATAACTGTTCAGTTACCATAAAATGAACTTAAAAATGGGAAAAAATGTTAAATGGGATTAAATGGTGAACAAAATGCAATTCCGCCATTGTTTTTTGGGTCTTATTTTTAGTGTATTGATTGTACAAATGATGTGATAACATGATTTTCCAGATCAGTTCAATTACCGTAATATCAAACTTGCATAGATTGTTTTTTATTTAAGTGGTGAAATTTTTTTTTACAAGTTTGCAAAAATAATAAATCTTGGTTGTTTTTGAGTCATGAGCTGACAGTTTTACTGATACATGATGTGTTGATCAGTTTTATTGCATGTTTTAGTGAGGTGAGGTGTGGTGGAAAAAAAATCCCCACAATTCTGGTGTTGATTTTTTTTCTCCCTTTACTGCATCTTACATATGGGTTAAATATATATATACTGTATATACGTACATATATATATATATATAATGTATATACAGTTGTGCTCAAAAGTTTACATACCCCGGCAGAATTTTTCCTTTCTTGGCCTTGTTTCAGTGAATACGGTACTCGCCCGAGCATCTCACTACTCGGGATGTTCGGCGAGCACCGAGCATTTTCGGGTCACTCGGGCGGGAGCTCGGTCTCCGCCCTGCACGTTTGGCGCTCTTTACAGAGCCGATGAACATGCAGGGATTGCCAGCCAGTCACTGTAATGCCGCAGCCATGTTGATTGTGGGCATTACAGTGATTGGCTGGCCACACAGCGTCACCTCGAGTATTTAAAACCGGGCGCCGCCATCTTGGACACAGTCGCTCCGGATCAGACGTTGTAGGGAGAGTGCTGCTGAGCTAGGGAGAGATTTATACTGTGAAATAGGTAGTGTAGGGTCTCTAAAGCCTGCAAAATCAAACAAAAAGTCCTTCTCAGGACTAATATCCATCCCAAATATCAGGCAGGCAGGCAGGCTGTATATACCAACAAACACTGCATTACAGTCCTGTGTGCTGCTTCTCAAATTGCTAGACTTAGCCCCAGGTCTCAGGGGCCAGGAAAAATCCTTTTTTTTCATCTAAATCCTCTTTTTTTTTTTTTTTTCCTCAGTCAGACTGTACAAATACCCGTCTTATTAACCTTTTGGTATTTCCCCCCCCCCAAAAAAAAATTGAGTGCGTCTGTGAGTGTTCAGACACAAATATATCTGTTTAAAAGAGTCTGGTTTCGGCCCGATAACTAGACCTGTGGTTTTGCAGTTCCACGGTTCAAATCTATGTATTATCCACTTTTTTGCCTTTTTTCCATAAAAAAAACAGTTTGAGTGTCTCGCTGACTGTTCAGACACAAATATATCTGTTTAAAAGATTCTGGTGTAGGCCAGAGAAATAGAACTGTGGTTTTCCTCTTCCACGGTTCTAATCTCCTTTTTATTACCCTTTTGCCATTGATAGTGCGAGTGTAAACTATTTTACTTCATTTACAATGGGCAAGGCGTGTGGTAAGGAACGTGAAACTGGACGTTCTGGTGATGGTGCGTGCAGAGGACGGGGCCGTGGCCAAGGTGAAAATGTGCCACAACCAACAGCAACATCTTCTCGCTTCCAGTTCTTGACCGAATTAGTAGGGAAGCACACAACAACACCACTGTTGCCAACTGATCAGTGTGAACAGGTTATTAATTGGATAGCAGATAATACTTCCAGTCACCTGGGCACCACCACCTCCGGTCTGTCTTGCACACAGTCAAGTCTTAGTAGCTGTGAGTCTCGACCGCATACTCCTCCTCACCTTGATGCTCCTTCCTCCCACCATGCCGAGTGTCGTCAGACAGCAACTGATCCCACAGTTGGACACTCTGAAGAGCTGTTCACTGGTCCATTTCCATATTTGTGCCCCTCGCCTGCTCCGCTTGAAGTGGTGGAAGAGGAGATCCCATGTAGCGATGGCCAAATATTTGAACAGCCACGGCCACAGGAAGGCGACGCTGGCAATTTGTCACAAGAGGTGGACGATGACGAGACACAATTGCCACGAAGTGGTGCGGAAGTGGAAGAGGAGGAGGTAGTGGATGATCTAGTAACTGACCCAACGTGGCAGGAGGACACGCAGAGCGAGGCCAGCAGCACACAGGGGGAGGGAGGCAGAGTACCCCAACAGGCAGGAAGAAGCAGTGTGGTGGCCGCAGACAGAAGGCGGGCTACCGTTCCCCGTAACACCAACACGAGGGACGTTGCCAGTACAACCAGGTCTTCCAGAGTCTGGAATTTTTTTAAAGACTCTGCTGATAACCCCAAAAAGGCCATTTGTACCACCTGCCAGGCCAGCATCAGCAGGGGTGACAAAACTACCAGCCTGACCACCACCAGCATGATCAGGCACATGTCAGCAAAGCACCTGACTTTGTGGGGCAAAACCTAGGGTCCACAACCAGTGGCAGCGGGTGTCACCACTGCTTCTTCCGTTGTTGTGCGTGTAAGAGAACCCCCTGCTGTGCGTGCAAGGTAATCCCCTGTCCATACTGCATGCAAAGATGCCCCCTCCTCTCAGTCTTCACTTGTTATGGCAGTTTCTCAAGAAACAGCATCAATGTCCACGTCCCACCGCAGCGTTCAATTGTCCATTTCACAGACATTTGAATGAAAGCGCAAATTCGCAGCCAACGCCCCACAGGCCACAGTCCTAAATTCGCACATTTCACGACTGCTTGCATTGGAAATGCTGCCTTTTAGGCTGGTGGAGACGGAATCCTTCCGCAACCTTATGGCGGTGGCTGTCCCTCGGTACTCGTTTCCCAGCCGACACTATTTTGCCCGGTGTGCCATCCCCGCACTACACAAGCACGTGTCCCAAAACATCTGCCGTGCCCTCAACAACGCAGTTACTGGGAGAGTCCACCTGACAGCGGACACGTGGACAAGTGCTTGTGGCCAGAGACGGTACATCTCCCTGACGGCACACTGGGTAAACATAGTGGAAGCCGGGACCCAGTCGGACCTTGGGACGGAACCCATCCTCCCCACACTGAGGATTGCGGGCCCTATATCAGTCAGAGTTGGCCCCACAGTGTACAGCTCCTGCGCATCCTCCTCCTCCTCCTCATGTTCAGCCTCCATCTCAGATATCACATCAGTTACAAGCTGGAAGCACTGCAGTACTGCCTCAACTAAGCGGCAACAGGCTGTGCTGAAACTCATAAGCTTAGGTGATAAACCTCACACTGCTTGTGAGTTGTGGATAGCTGTGAAAGAGCAGGCAGATCTGTGGCTGAGACCGCTGAACCTACATCCAGGCATGGTCGTGTGTGACAATGGCCGCAACCTGGTGGCGGCTCTGAGGAGAGGCGAGATCACACACGTACCATGCCCGGCTCATGTGCTTAACCTCGTGGTTCAGTGGTTTCTTAAATCGTACCCCGAGTTGCCAGATCTGCTCATCAAAGTACGCCGCCTGTCAGCTCATTTTCACAAGTCGACTACAGCTTCCGCTGCCCTTGCTGTGTAGCAGCAGCGTTTGCAGCAGCGTTTGCAGCTTCCGCAACACCAACTCGTGTGTGGTGTCCCCACACGTTGGAACTCTACCCTCCACATGTTGCAAAGGATTTGTGAGCAGAAGAGAGCAGTTGTAGAGTACCAGCTGCAACAAGGCCGTCGATATTCAGGTCAGACTTCTCACATAAGACCTCAGGAGTGGACCTGGATGTCTGACATATGTACCATCCTGACAAATTTTGAGGAATCCACCTAGATGGTGAGTGACGCCATCATTAGTGTCAGCATCCCACTTGTCTGTCTTTTGAAACGCTCTCTGCAGAGAATTAAAGAGTGGGCATTGCAGCCAGAGTATGATGAGATGGATCAAGAAGCCGTAGCGGGCGATTACTCACAGCCCAGCCTCATCTCATCCCAACGTGCATTGGGGGACAATGAGGGAGAGGAGGAGGAGGAGGAAGAATAGGAGCTGGTATCATGCGCTGTAGACGGTAGTACCTGTACAACTGTCATACCGTCGGTTCAGCGTGGGTGGCCTGAGGACAGGGGGGAGGAGGAGGAGGAGGAGAGCATGGTCAGTCGTCATCTTGGTGAGGACACGGAAGTCTTGCCCATTACCAGTCTGGCACGCATGGCTGACTTTATGTTACGCTGCCTTAACCGTGACCCTCGCGTTGTCAAAATGTTGGGTGACAGTCATTACTGGTTGGTGACACTTTAAGACCCCCGCTACAAGGAGAACTTTCACTCTCTTATTCCTGATGTAGAGAGGTCTACAAAAATGTGGCTGTACCAGAAGGCCCTTGCTGCAGAACTGTTAAAAAAATTCCCATCTGAACATGCTAGCGGCAGAGGTCACAGTTCGCTGCCCAACCAAGGCGTACAGGCGAGAGAGACGCAACTCCAATCCAGCAGAGGCAGGGGAACACTGTCAACGTTCAGGGACAGTTTTCTGACACCCGCCCAGCTTACAGGCCCTTAGGCGTGGGGTACTCTCTCAAGGAGTGGAAAGTTTCAAAAGATGGTGAGGTCCTGGCCTGCCCTGCCGCTAGCGTGTTATCGGAGCATATTTTTAGTGCCGCTGAGGGAATTATAACTGATAAGCGCACTCGCCTGTCAACTGACAATGCTGTCTAGCTGACCCTTATCAAAATGAACAAGGGCTGGATTGGGCCAGACTTCTCATCACCACCAAATGACAGCAGAGTAACACAAAGTCAAATCCACTGTGTTATTTCGGGAGGTGTATTCCCATGCACCGCTTCACACCCACACATGGGTATACGCTTCCGCATTTCAGCTGTTTTTTGTTCTTCTCCTTATCCTCAGCCTCCACCACCACTATACCACCAGGGTGACCGTGGTCCGTGTTGCCAGCATTGCAAGTTCCTCCGTCCTAATTTTTGGCAGCTCTTGCTTGGAAGGCATAGGCAAAGACTATGGGAGACCCACTCCCCAATAATGTGAATAATGTTTTAATATGCTGTACTGCATGGCTCTTGTAAGGGACATTGCAAGTTCCTCTGTCCTAATTTATGGCAGCTTTTGCTTGGAAGGCATAGGCAAAGACTATGGGAGACCCACTCCCCAATAATGGGAATAATGTTTTTAATATGCTGTACTGCATAGCTCTTGTAAGGGGCATTGCTAGTTCCTCCGTCCTAATTTATGGCAGCTTTTGCTTTGAATGCATAGGCAAAGACTATGGGAGACCCATTCCCCAATAATGGGAATAATGTTTTTAATATGCTGTACTGCATGGCTCTTGTAAGGGGCATTGCAAGTTCCTCCATCCTAATTTTTGTCAGCTTTTGCTTCGAAGGCATAGGCAAAGATTAAAGGAGACCCACTCCCCAATAAAGGGAATAATGTTTTTAATATGCTGCACTGCATGGCTCTTGTAAGGGGCATTAAAATTGTCTTGTTAAGCTACTGTGACCTCCACGTCTCTTCCAAGGGTCAATAAAACAGTCTTGTTAAACCACTCTGAACTCCACGTCTCTTCCAAGGGGCATTAAAAACCGTCTTGTTAAGCTACTGTGACCTCCACGTCTCTTCCAAGGGGCATTAAAACCGTCTTGTTAAACCACTCTGAACTCCACATCTCTTCCAAGGGGCATTAAAACCGTCTTGTTAAACCACTCTGAATGCCACGTCTTTTCCAAGGGGCATTAAAACCATCTTGTTAAGCTACTGTGACCTCCACGTCTCTTCCAAGGGGCATTAAAACCGTCTTGTTAAACCACTCTGAACTCCACGTCTCTTCCAAGGGGCGTTAAAACCGTCTTGTTAAACCACTCTGAACTACACGTCTCTTCCCAGGGGCATTAAAACCGTCTTGTTAAGCTACTGTGACCTCCCCGTCTCTTCCAAGGGGCATTAAAACCGTCTTGTTAAACCCCTCTGAACTCCACAGCTCTTCCAAGGGGCATTAAAACCGTCTTGTTAAACCCCTCTGAACGCCACAGCTCTTCCAAGGGGCATTGAAATGTTGTTTTTAATTACCTCTAACCACCACGACTCTTCCAACGGGCATTGCATTTCCTCCTAATTTTAGTCACCTTTTGTTTTTCAATGCATAGGCGAACACTAAGGGAGATCCACTTCCCAATAATGGGTAGAAGGTTTTTAGTACGCTGTAATCCACATCTGTTTCAAGGGGCATTGCAGTTCCTCATAATTTTTGGAAAGCCTTCCATTCACTGCTTAGGCCAACAGTGTACAGGAGACCCAGTTGTTATAAATGGAAAAAACGGTTTAGTTAGGCCCTCTGACCTCCATGTCACTTCCAAGGGGCATTGGAGTGCCTCGAAAATTTTTGGTAGGCATTGCACTCACTGTATGCCCTATAACTGTGTAGCCGAACCGCTCCTTTTGGTACAGAAACATATCCTATAAGACATGTGTGGTTGACTGGCCTGATATTGATGTGAATGGCCCCTGTTCCTCCTGCTCTTTCTCCTTTGCCACCACCTCATCCATCATTCATCACCTGAAGCTTTGTTTTAACGGGAGTCATAGAACTGGGATAGTAGCAGGAAAACATTCAGAAATCCTCGGAGGAGATAGGATATGCGCCAAAACGCTGACCACCTCTGGCCTAGCCGCTACTACATACATGCGCTTGCATTCCAAGGAACAGAAAGCTAAGGAGATGGATGGCCTCATGATCATGAATAATTTACTCATTGTGTAGGAGGCCGACCACTGCTGCTGTCTACCTTCTGAACTTTGTGTTGAAGCCTTGATTGACCCAGGACCTGCAATCCTCTATGTCTGGAGGACGTGTTGCATCCCAGTGTCCAACTGTGTCCCGGCTTCCACAATATTAACCCAGTGTGAAGGCGTCAGTGAGATGGACCATCCCTGGCCACATTCACTTGTCCATGTGTTTGTGGTTAGGCTGATCTTCCCACTAAATGCACTGGGGAGGGCACAGGTAATGTCTTGGTATGCGCGCATGTGTATAAGGCGCATCGGGACAAATAGGGGCGGCTGGGGACCGTTTATGGACACCCGGTCGCCCCCAGGCGGCTGAGGACAGTGTGTGGGCACCCGGCCGCGGGGCGGCTGGGGACCGTGTGTGGACACCCAGCCGCGGGTGGCTGGGGACTGACTATGGATACCAGGCCGTCCACGCAGCCATGACGTGGTGGCCAGATTCCGCCTCCACATGCCTAAAAGGCCCAATTTCTAGTGCAAGCAAGCAAGCAGTATGGTATTGCAGCCTGGGGGTGGGTGGGTGGCAGGCTGCATACTTGCGCTTGCATTGCAAGGAATGGGGGAGGTACAATTGAACACTGCCCTGGGACAAGGACTTGCACGGGGATAGTTGCAAATCTGCATCTTCTGATGCGGCAAGGATCACTTCTGATGGGCACACTTTCAGGCAGTGACCTGGGTGTCAGAGATGCTTCCAGGGGTCTTCTCCATGCTGTTCCCATGTCTTTTCAGCACTGTATGCATGTGTCACACAGCACATGGCCAGATAAGGTTGTAAAATGTTAAAATGACATTTCCCGGTGAATGCATTTGTCACGGTTGAAAGAAATACAAAAGTGCAAAAACGCATAAAAAATGCTACTTGTGAACATAGCCCAAGGTGTGGAGGAGTATTTTTGCTTTTGGTTATTTATTTTACCTTATACACAAGTCTTCACCCTGGAAAGGAAGTTCCTTAACATATTTCACAGCGAAACCGTTTCAGTTTCGTTTTTGAACGTTTTATTGTGAGCCCGTAAAAGTGTCTTAATACCTCTGACCACTAGTGTTGAGCCACCCCCGTAGTGTTCGAGTTCGGTTCGGTTCGTCGAACACCCGTGTGTTCGCCGAACTGTTCGTCGAACTGTTCGTCGAACACCTTCGAACACCGTTAAAACCAATGGCAGGCAAACAAAAACACATAGAAACACATAGAAAACACCTTCAAAGGTGTCCAAAAGCTAACAAACTGCTCAGAAGACATAACTAACACATGGAAAAGTGACAAGTACATATAGTCATGCGAAAATAAAAGAGGTGGAGGAGTAAAAGGAGGGGGAAACACAGATATAGGCATGTCATGCCCTTCTAAAATCCAAAAAGTGAGAAGCCGACACGGCCAGTCCGCTCCTGCCCGTGCCACCTCCATGTCGCCGGGTTTGTGCCAGAGCCGCGGTGAACCCTGATGGCCAGCCCCCCTCTCCCAATACTGGTGCCTGTCCGCTGGTGGGTCGAGCGAGCCCCCCTGTGGTGGAGGCAGCTCTAAGCTTTTTAATTTAAATTGTCTCTCTAATTTGAATGAACACACTTTAAATCCATTTACAAGGATCTATTGGAGGGCAAGTCTCATGCCAGCAGCCGCGTAATTCCAGCTCCAGTAGCGTCCACTAAAGCTGCTGCAGTTAAAAAGCTTTTATAAGGATCGAGCTCGGCTGTCCACCGCAAGGCATCCTACTGCCAGTCCCAGCCCCTATGCCTTGGGGTGCCTCCTGATGCTCTTCACTGAGTATCCCGTGGTCCCGAAGCATTTCCTTTGAAAAAATGAAGTGTCCAAACTACAGGTGGTGTAGCTTGCTTAACAGCCGGGATAATCCGCTGACTAGCAGACCCTGCTACTAGGCACAAAGTATTTCCTGGGCTAGATGCAGTTAAAAATTTGTAATTAGATACTCTCGTTGGATGCTGAGAAAGCATTCCATAGAGTCTCCTGGCACGCCATATATGATTCTCTTAAAAAGCTTGGGGTAGGGGTCTAGGGGACCCTTTAATAGCCAAAATCACGGCCCTGTATCGCAATACGTCACCTAGGCTGAAGATAAATGGAACTGTAGCACCCTGAGGGCTCGGTTGCTACAGAGGTATTGCACCTCACCCAGAGGTGTGATATCTCACTCTCAGGTAAGGATGTAGTGTGGATCAGGACCCGACACCTGCATGCATTACACCACATTGCCGTGGGGCAGGGCGACCAATATGCCCCTGAGATGGGCACGACAGTCCCTGTCCCTGGCTGGAGTGGGGGGAGGGAACACTGAGGAAGGGGAACCCTGTAGTGCAGGAGCAGGGAGGAAGCAGTTCCTGGGTGCATTGAGAAGGGAGTATAAAAGGTGGGCACCATCTTAGTTCAGTGCAGAGAAGTCTGAGCAGAAGTGGCAGGGAGCAGGGGCTCTGCATGAGCTCTGCTCCGGAGGCGGGCCTAGTAACAGAGGCCCAGGCCTGGAAGAGGGAGAAGGAAGGAAGAGGAGCGGAGAAGGCTCCAGGAACGAGGAACGAAGGGATCTCAGGGGTGCGGACGGGCGAGTCGCCACCGCACGCCAGAATCCACCTGCGTGGAGGGGTCAGGCCAAAGGGGGAGACCGGTCCCCGAAACTAGTGGAGGCAGGAAACGACCCTCAGCTAGAAACAGGAGGCTGTGACATTTTATGTGGCGCAGCCCCTCGCTACACCCGCTAGGAAGGCACCACATAGGGTCAGGGAAACTGGCGCCAAGTTTACCAAGAGGAGGCCCGAGGCAGCCGGACAGAAGGGTTGGTAAGAAAGGCCAGACAAAGGACACACAAAGGGGGTCCTGTGAAGCGCTCCAAAGTTATCTGGGAGTTGTCTGAGCCCCTCACCTGGTGAGCACAGTACGACGTGGGCAGCCGTTACCTGCAGACGTGGTCTGGATAATAAGAACTGTGAGTAAAGGCCCTGGACTGCATCACTGACTCCGTGTCATTACTGCTGCTGCCCTGCACCATCACCCCCATCCTCCGCATACACTGCCCTGAGGCTATACTCCTCCCGTGGGGAGTTATGCTACGCTCTGCTGCACCCACAACACCAGCCTCAGCGGTCTGCCCTGGAGCGGCGGTTCACTCTGACCGCAATCCACGGGTGGCGTAGTCGGACATTTAAACATCAAAACCACATAAATAGTTCCGCCACTGGTTTGACCGCCCTGAGCCACGGAACCGGGTTGCCGCCACGGAGACTACAACCACCAGCATCCACCAAAAAGGGTCCGGCTCCGGGTGTCCCAAGGCCCAGGGGGCGCGTCAGAACATTTTCATCACCTTTCACAATCACCAATGGGACAAGGCAGGGATGTTCTCTGTCCCCTCTCTTATACATCCTAGTGACGGAGCACCTGCTCTCATCAATTCGCCATAACCCCAATATTAGGTGGATTGAGGTGGGAGGCACCGAGTACAAGTGCTCTCTATTTGCTGATGATGTCCTAGTATATATCACTCAATCACATATATCCATCCATGCTGTTATGGCTGAAATAGATCACTTTGTTACATGGTCAAATTTTAAAATCAATGCAGTGAAGTCTGAGGCCCTCGATGTCTCCCTCCCCAAATCCATATAGGATTCCATCCAGTCCAACTTTCCCTTTGCCTGGCCCTCACAGGGTATCAAATACTTAGGAATTCCTATTCATAGAGACCTCTCCCATCTATGTTATCTTAATTTTGGGCCCTTTATTGAACAACTCCATACAGACCACGGTTGGCAAGTTAGAACTGTAAGATTCACTACGTGAACCACTGGTGTTTTGTGGAAAAGCACATGTACACTGTGTTCCAAATTATTATGCAAAAAGTGTTTAGGAGTGATAAGGGAAGAATTTGTTTGTTTGTCAGTTAAACTCATTGATGGTGATGTGTGTCAGGGCTCTTTATATCACTGTAAGCAATTGCAGACACCAGTGCTAATTAGTTTGTCAGGTGTGTCCAATGAAAGGCAAGACTACTTAAGAAGGCTCTCTCACATTATTCAGCAGCCTACATTTTCTGCCAAAATGGGAAAGAAAAAGGATGTGTCGGCTGCTGAGAAGCAACAAATTGTGGAGTGTTTAGGTCAAGGCATGACTACAATCAACATTGTGCGATGATCAGGATGAAGTGTCTTGGCAATCAAGAAGTATGTAGCTGATTCACAGTACACACGTGTGCGTGCTGATAAGGGCAAATTGAGGACTCTTTCCTACAGGCAATTACGTCAGGTTGAAAGAGCAGCGGCAAAAAAGCCTTGTCATAGCAGCAGACAAGTTTTTGAAGCTGCTTGTGCCTCCAACGTCCCCCGAACAACAAGATGCAGGGTCCTTCAGAGGTTTGCAGCTGTGCATACGCCATCCTGTCGACCTCCTCTATCCACTTCACACAAGCAGAAACGGCTCCAGTGGGCCAAACATTACATGAAGACTGATTTCAAAACTGTTTTGTTCACGGATGAGTGCCGTGCAGCGCTCGATGGTCCAGATGGATGGAGTGGAGGATGGCTGGTTGATGGACACCCCACGCAAACACGGCTACAGCACCAACAAGGAGGAGGTGAAGTAATGTTTTGGGCTGGAATCATGGGGAGAGAGATTGTCGGCCCCTTTAGGATCCCTGAAGGCGCTAAAGATGAACTCCATAATGTATGTGGATTTTCTCAAACAGCACTTCCTGCCATGGTTCAAGAAGAAGAACCGTGTATTTCACAGCAAGATCATTTTTCTGCATGATAATGCACCATCTCATGCTGCACATAAAACATCTGCATCTCTGGCTGATATGGGCATAAAAGGGGACAAACTTATGGTGTGACCCCCATGCTCCCCTGACCTCTACCCCATTCAGAACCTTTGGAGCATCATTAAAAGGAGTGTCTATGATGGCGGGAGGCAGTTCACATCTAAGCAACAGCTCTGGGAGGGTATTCTGTCCTCATGCAAAACAATTGAAGCAGAAACCATCCAAAACCTGACAAATTCAATGGACGAGAGAGTTCAGAAGCTCCTTTCGAACAAGGGGTCCTATGTGAAAATGTAACATCACCTAGAATAAAGTTTTGAGTTGAAAACTGTTTGATTTCAGTTTCTAACAACCTGCTAATGCTTATAATTTCAAAAATGACCATTTTTTTGGTCTTTATTAAAATGAAAAGGTTGATCGAAAAGTTTGGGGGATCTAAGAGTGTGGCAACCCAGTAGTCATGATTACTTCGAATTCTGACAATATGAGGGTCATGCTGCAGGTAGTGCAGCAAGAAGGCACTTATGTGTCTTGCGCATCTCGGAGCCCCAAAATTATTTTCCGGGCTAGATGCAGCTAAAAATTATTTTTAATTTTAAATCTGGTGGAGCTTATTATAGATGGCCTAATAGGATCAGTGCTGCACACTGCTACAAAGCCCAAATTATTTTCCAGTCAAGATACAGATAAACATGATTAGTAATTTGAAAGCTTAAACCGGTTGGTAGGGTGATTTTAAACAATCATCAAGCTTTTACTCTCCCCAGGATGACACAGGGGTAGAAAAGTCGTTTCGGATCCATGATTTGTTCATCTTTATGAACGTGAGTCTGTCTACATTATCAGTGGAGAGCCGCATGCGCTTATCTGTCAGCACACCACCAGCAGCGCTGAACACACGTTCAGACAGAACGCTGGCTGCGGGGCATGACAAGATCTCCAAGGCGTAAGTGGCTAGCTCCGGCCATTTATCCAGATTGGAAGCCCAAAAAGAGCAAGGGTCCAGTGACACAGTCGTGGCTTCAATGTTTACTTGGAGATACTCCTGTACCATCGTCTCTAGGCGTTGACTATGTGTCAGACTTCTTGTCTCCTGTGGCCTTGCAAAGGATGGGCTAAAAAAGTGGTGAAATGATTCCGCAAAATTGATGTTACCACCAGATACTGTGGTTCTGTTACGGTTTGAGTGCTGAACACTTGACGGTCCCACGGTTGGCAAGTTGGAACTGTGAGATTCACTACATGCACCACTGGTATTTTGTGGAAAGGCACATGTAAGATTCTGCAACAGTCTCTGCTGATACTCCTGCATGCGTGCATCCCTTTCTATGGCAGGAATAATTTCTGCAAATTTACTTTTGTACCGGGGATCTAACAGTGTGGCAACCCAGTAGTCAGGATTATTTCTAATTCTCACAATTCGAGGGTCATGTTGCAGGTAGTGCAGCAAGAAGGCACTCATGTGTGTTGCGCATCCAGGAGCACCAAGTCCCTGTTGTGTTGGTGGCGAGGTAACAATCATGCTTCCTTCCTCTGTCCTCTCCCCCCAACCTCGCACAACAGAAATGTGATCAAGGTCTCCCTCATCTGATGAGTCTTCCATCAGTTCGTCCTCCATTTCTTCCTGGGCTCCTGCACCTTCCTCACTAGTTTGGCTGCTACCATGCGCCCTGGTAAAACCATCTCCCCCACCCTCACATGCCTGCCGCCTTGGTGCTGCCGACCGTCTGGACCTTGCAGATGTTAGCCCTTCCGCATACAACTCCTCCTCCTCTACTTCCTCCACCTCCTCTTGTGCCACCACCTGACTCCGAATTCTGTTTAACATGTGCTCCAGCATGTAAATCACCGGAATAGTCATGCTGATAATGGCATCGTCACCACTAAACATCTTCGTCGCCATTTCAAAACTGTGCAGAAGGGTGCATAGGTCCCTGATCTGAGACCACTCCTCCAGCGTGATTTGCCCCACCTCTGAATCTCGTTGGCCCAGGCTATACGTCAGAACGTATTGCACCAGGGCTTGTCGGTGCTGCCACAGTCGCTGCAACATGTGCAGAGTTGAATTCCACCGGGTAGGCACATCGCATTTTAGCCGGTGAAGTGGCAGGCCCAACGACTTCTGTAGAGATGTAAGTCGCTGAGCTGCGGGATGCGAACGGCGGAAGTGAGCACACAGCGACCGTGCCCTCTGCAGAAGGCCATCTAGTCTGGGATAGTGGGCTAAAAATTGCTGGACAACCAGGTTCAACACGTGAGCCATACAAGGCACGTGTGTGACATTGCCCCGGCGAAGGGCCGCACCCAGGTTTGCAGCATTGTTGCACACGGCCTTCCCTGGTTTCAGGTCCAGTGGAGACAACCATTCATGAAATTGGTTCTCCAGAGCTGACCACAACTCCTCAGCTGTGTGACTCACATTTCCCAGACATTTCAATGTAAAAACCGCCTGATGACATTGAGCCCTACTGCCAGCATAGTAAGGAGGTGTGCAGGATCCCTTCTGCGCAGTTAGAAAGCTTGTGGCATGACCAGACAGGCTTTGGGTGCAGGTGGAAGACCGAGAGGAGGTTGAGGAGGCAGAAGCAGTGGAGGAACTTTGACATAAAGAGGATTGACGCACAACTCGTGGGGACGGCAAGACTTGGACAGCAGCCCCTTGTCCTGCTGTCACCATAGTTACCCAGTGCCCAGTCAGCGACATGTAACGCCCCTGTCCATGCCTACTCGTCCAAGTGTCTGTGGTGAAATGCACCCTGTCACACACAGAGTTTCTCAAAGAAGCGGTGATGTTGTGTGCGACATGCTGGTGGAGCGCAGGCACACCTTTCTTTGAGAAGTAGTGCCGACTGGGCATCTGGTACTGGGGCACTGCGACGGACATAAGGTCTCGAAAATCCTCTGTGTCCACCAGGCGGAAAGGCAGCATTTCTGTAGCCAAGAGCTTGCAGATGGTGAAATTCAACCTCTTAGCTTTCTCATGGCTAGGAGGAAATGGTCTTTTACTTGTCCACATCTGAGGGACCGAGGGCTGGCTATTGTGCTTAGACGGGGTTGATAAGGGTGTCCCCGGCAAACTGCCGGTCTGTGAGGAAGATGCAGGCGGACATGTTAGGTTGCCTTGATCCAAAGGTGGTGCTATCGATGTCGGACAGCGCTCAACACCAGCTGCTGTTAAAACCTCCAAAGAAAATGATGACCTGCCAATCACGCTGGCTGTTGCGGGTAAAGAGGTGGCAGGTCTGCGCCCCAAAACAGGTGTGACTGCTGTCCCCCCAGTCACAGAGGATGAAGAGGCCGCGGATGCACAAGATATGGCAGACGGTGGTTGGCCCGGCCGGCTAGGCCGCATTGTAGCACACTGAGCTTCCCACTGCAACTTATGCTTCATGTCCATGTGCCGGTTCATGCATGAAGTACTCAAACTATGTATTTTTAGGCCTCTACTTAGCTTTTGCTGACAAATGTTACAGATAACACGAGTTGGGTCATCTATATCGATCTGAAAAAATGCCCAGGCTATGCAAGGCTTAGCACCCATGCGACCTGAAGAGCCACCACGACTTGTAGTGAGAGGCAGAGTTGTGTTTGAGGATGCAGTTGTTGACGTGCTTCCAGTACTACGTCTCTGTCCAGGAAGGCGCAACCTGACCTCGTCGTCACTAGCATCTTCCTCCACCTCCTCTGCTGACCTCATCTCTTGGCTGACTGTGGGTTGACAGTAAGTGGGATCTCCAACCTCATCATCATCACCCTGTGTGTTATCACATCCGTCGTCCTCAGAGCCAACCTGTTCCTGCCCTGACAAAAAACTAAAGTTGTCGCTCCAATCAGGTATTTGAGTCTTATCATCGTCTTCCTCATTGTCTCCACCAACAGGAGTTACAGTTTGGGAATGAGGGTCTACATTATGGTCAGAACCTTCTGCGTCTGGTCCTGGATCCGACTCATAAAGAATCTGGGCATCAGTGCAGATCATTTCCTCGTCTGGATTCACAGAAGCGCTGGAGTCGACCTCTGATTCCCAGGCTATAGTATGAGTAAACAGCTCTGCAGACTCAACCATCTGTTCTACCTCATACTCAGACGGGCAGCTGGAGATTTGGGAGCTGTGAGGAAGCAAGTGCGATTTGGGTGACACCTTTGAGGACTGGAGTATTTGTGATGTTGAAGTTGATGTGGAGGAGAGCCCACTTAAAGGAGCACTTGATATCCGTTGAAGCACCTGCTGTTTTTGTGCCTCATCTGGAATTTGTAGCGATTGGCGTGGCCGTAAGAAAGTGATCTTATCACATTGTCCGCTAAAAGAAGTAGACATTTTAGTTTGTCTGGAAGATGGTCTTTCTTCTGCAGATGTTACTGTTGCTTTAACACCTACCCCACGGACACAACCTTTTTTCCCCTTCCCAACAGGCCTATTCCCCTTTCCACCAGCAGCAGGCCTTTTTCCACTCATTTTGGTGGTTAACTAATTCACAACTCTGGAGTTGTTTGCACAAAAAAACAATGGATGGTAACCGAGCAGAGCTGAGTGGCCAAACTGTGGTATTAGGCCAAAACTATTGGCTGGGTTAGATGCAGAAAAAAATATATTCAGTTTGCAACCTGATGGAGGTCAGTATAGATGGACTAATAGAGAAAGTCCTACACACTGCTACAAGGCCAAATATTTTTTCAGAGGTAGATGCAGAAAAAAATTATATTCAGTTTGCAACCTGATGGAGGTCTGTATAGATGGATTAATAGAACAAGACCCACACACAGCTAGAAGCCCAATATTTTTTCAGAGGTAGATGCAGAAAAAAATATATTCAGTTTGCAACCTGATGGAGGTCAGTATAGATGGACTAATACAACAAGTCCCACACACAGCTAGAAGCCCAATATTTTTTCAGAGGTAGATGCAGAAAAATATATATTCAGTTTGCAACCTGATGGAGGTCAGTATAGATGGACTAATACAACAAGTCCCACACACAGCTAGAAGCCCAAATATTTTTTTCAGAGGTACTGTAGATGCAGATACAAATTATTTTTAATTTGCAACCTGATGGAGGTCAGTATAGATGGACTAATACAACAAGTCCCACACACAGCTAGAAGCCCAAATATTTTTTCAGAGGTACTGTAGATGCAGATAAAAATTATTTTTAATTTGCAACCTGATGGAGGTCAGTATAGATGGACTAATACAACAAGTCCCACACACAGCTAGAAGCCCAAATATTTTTTCAGAGGTAGATGCAGAAAAAAATATATTCAGTTTGCAACCTGATGGAGGTCAGTATAGATGGACTAATACAACAAGTCCCACACACAGCTAGAAGCCCAAATATTTTTTCAGAGGTACTGTAGATGCAGATACAAATTATTTTTAATTTGCAACCTGATGGAGGTCAGTATAGATGGACTAATACAACAAGTCCCACACACAGCTAGAAGCCCAAATATTTTTTCAGAGGTACTGTAGATGCAGATACAAATTATTTTTAATTTGCAACCTGATGGAGGTCAGTATAGATGGACTAATACAACAAGTCCCACACACAGCTAGAAGCCCAAATATTTTTTCAGAGGTAGATGCAGAAAAAAATATATTCAGTTTGCAACCTGATGGAGGTCAGTATAGATGGACTAATACAACAAGTCCCACACACAGCTAGAAGCCCAAATATTTTTTCAGAGGTACTGTAGATGCAGATACAAATTATTTTTAATTTGCAACCTGATGGAGGTCAGTATAGATGGACTAATACAACAAGTCCCACACACAGCTAGAAGCCCAAATATTTTTTCAGAGGTACTGTAGATGCAGATAAAAATTATTTTTAATTTGCAACCTGATGGAGGTCAGTATAGATGGACTAATAGAGAAAGTTCGACACACTGCTAGAAGGCCAAATATTTTTTCAGAGCTAGATGCAGAAAAAAATTATATTCAGTTTGCAACCTGATGGAGGTCAGTATAGATGGATTAATAGAACAAGACCCACACACAGCTAGAAGCCCAATATTTTTTCAGAGGTAGATGCAGAAAAAAATATATTCAGTTTGCAACCTGATGGAGGTCAGTATAGATGGACTAATACAACAAGTCCCACACACAGCTAGAAGCCCAAATATTTTTTCAGAGGTACTGACTGTAAATGCAGATAAAAATTATTTTTAATTTGCAACCTGATGGAGGTCAGTATAGATGGACTAATACAACAAGTCCCACACACAGCTAGAAGCCCAAATATTTTTTCAGAGGTACTGTAGATGCAGATACAAATTATTTTTAATTTGCAACCTGATGGAGGTCAGTATAGATGGACTAATACAACAAGTCCCACACACAGCTAGAAGCCCAAATATTTTTTCAGAGGTAGATGCAGAAAAAAATATATTCAGTTTGCAACCTGATGGAGGTCAGTATAGATGGACTAATACAACAAGTCCCACACACAGCTAGAAGCCCAAATATTTTTTCAGAGGTACTGTAGATGCAGATACAAATTATTTTTAATTTGCAACCTGATGGAGGTCAGTATAGATGGACTAATACAACAAGTCCCACACACAGCTAGAAGCCCAAATATTTTTTCAGAGGTACTGTAGATGCAGATAAAAATTATTTTTAATTTGCAACCTGATGGAGGTCAGTATAGATGGACTAATAGAGAAAGTCCGACACACTGCTAGAAGGCCAAATATTTTTTCAGAGCTAGATGCAGAAAAAAATTATATTCAGTTTGCAACCTGATGGAGGTCAGTATAGATGGATTAATAGAACAAGACCCACACACAGCTAGAAGCCCAATATTTTTTCAGAGGTAGATGCAGAAAAAAATATATTCAGTTTGCAACCTGATGGAGGTCAGTATAGATGGACTAATACAACAAGTCCCACACACAGCTAGAAGCCCAAATATTTTTTCAGAGGTACTGTAGATGCAGATAAAAATTAGTTTTAATTTGCAACCTGATGGAGGTCAGTATAGATGGACTAATACAACAAGTCCCACACACAGCTAGAAGCCCAAATATTTTTTCAGAGGTACTGTAGATGCAGATAAAAATTATTTTTAATTTGCAACCTGATGGAGGTCAGTATAGATGGACTAATAGAGAAAGTCCGACACACTGCTAGAAGGCCAAATATTTTTTCCGAGCTAGATGCAGAAAAAAATTATATTCAGTTTGCAACCTGATGGAGGTCAGTATAGATGGATTAATAGAACAAGACCCACACACAGCTAGAAGCCCAATATTTTTTCAGAGGTAGATGCAGAAAAAAATATATTCAGTTTGCAACCTGATGGAGGTCAGTATAGATGGACTAATACAACAAGTCCCACACACAGCTAGAAGCCCAAATATTTTTTCAGAGGTACTGTAGATGCAGATAAAAATTAGTTTTAATTTGCAACCTGATGGAGGTCAGTATAGATGGACTAATAGAATGATGCTATGCCCAAAAGATTTTACTTCACTAGGTGCAGTAAAAAAATTGGTATTCTATACACAGGTGGTATATCTTGCAGCACAGATAGGCTACTCCACTGACTAACACACTCTGCAATAGGCCAAAAAGGATTAGCTTTGCTAGATTCAGCCAAATGCTGTGAAAAAAACTTGCACAGCACTGGCACAGACCTGCCTGGCAAAAACTGATAGGAACTGATGTAACCTAGTCCTGAAAAGGACTCCAATTACAATTAGTCTTTACTCCCACAACCTATCTATTTAAGAGCACAGACCTCCCTGATAAAAGTCGTAGGAAATGCTGTAACCTAGTCCTTAAAAGGACTGCAATCACAACTATTCCCTACTCCCAAGCTATCTGTAGATTTGTGCGAAAATTGGCTTGAAATTAACAAGGTATAGCGCACACAGCAACAGCGGTGCCGTCTAACACGCAGCTGCAGCAGTGAGAAAATGGTGGCGACGGGGAAAATGGCTTGGTCTTATAGGGCAAGGACATGTGACATACACTGCCAATGACACATGCCCTTGCTTGTGTGAAAAAAAGCACTTCGCTCCGTGTGTGCGCTGCTGATAGGCTGACAGATTGCACCTCCCCACTGCAAATGCGGGAAAGAGAAAAAAAAATGGAGATCTTCATTGTTCCTGCAGAGATCCATCCCCTGCCCCTCCCCCCACCCCGCTGTACACTCAAACTGCGTATTAACATTAATTTTCATCATTACTGAGAAAAAATCCAGTTATGATTTTGGTGCACGAACAGTTATCGAACATAACCTCGAACAGCCGAATTTTTATCAAATTGTTCGTGTTCGCCGAACGGCTCGAACACCGCCCAAAACAGCTCGAATTTGAGATTGAGCGAACAACGCTCATCTCTACTGACCACGTTGTTGACAGCAGTGACCTGGGGGTCAGAAATGCTTCCTGGGGCGATCCCCATGCTGTCCCCATGTCATTTGAGCACTGTCACTATCGTTTTGAGCACTTTTTAGGCTTTCTACAGACTGCCGGGGGTGCCGCCGCAAAAATGCTCGGGTCTCCCATAGACTAACATTGGGCTCGTTGCTCGGGTGGAGCACCCGAGTATCACGGTGAGCTCGGCCCGAGCTTCGAGCACCCAAGCATTTTAGTGCTCGATCAACACTAATGATAACCAAAAAACTTTTTCTCCAATGGTTATTGGTTGGATGAAGCCACTGTGTTTTCTCTTTTTACATCTTAATGACAACCAAAAACATCCAACTGACCCTGATCAAAAGTTTACATACCCCAGTTCTTAATACCGTTTATTGCCCCCTCTAACATCAGTGACAGTTTCAAGTCTTTTGTAGTAGTTGTGGATGAGGTTCTTTATTTTCTCAGATGGTAAAGCTGTCCCTTCTTCTTAGCAAAAAGTCTCCAGTTCCTGTAAATTCCTGGGCCGTCTAGCATGGACTGCGTACTTGTGATCTCCCCAGAGTGGCTCAATGATATTGATGTCAGGAGACTGAGATGGCCACTCCACAACCTTCACTTTGTTCTGCTGTAGCCAATGACAGGTCGTCTTGGCCTTGTGTTTTGGATCGTTGCCATGTTGGAACGTCCAAGTACGTCCCATGCGCAGCTTCCAGGCTGATGAGTACAAATTTGCCTCCAGTATTTGGTGATAATGTGTTGCATTCATCTTTCCTTCAATTTCTACCAAGTTTACTGTGCCTTTGTAGCTCACACATCCCCAAAACATCAGCGATCCACCTCCGTGCTTTACTGTAGGAATGGTGTTCCTTTCATCATAGGCCTTGTTGACCTGTCTCCTACCTCTACCTCTACCCCTACCTCTTGAAGCTCATCAAGAGAATGCCAAGAGTGTGCAAAGCAGTCATCAAAGCAAAAGGTGGCTACTTTGAAGAACCTAGAATATAAGACATATTTTCAGTTGTTTCACACTTATTTGTTAAGTATATAATTCCGCATGTGTTAATTCATAGTTTTGATGTCTTCAGTGTGAATGTACAATTTTCAAAGTGATGAAAATACAGAAAAATCTTTAAATGAGGTGTGTCCAAACTTTTGGTCTGTACTGTATGTATATACAGTTGTGCTCAAAAGTTTACATACCCTGGCAGAATTTTTCCTTTCTTGGCCTTGTTTCAGAGAATATGAATGATAACAATAAAACTTTTTCTCCACTCATGCTTATTGGTTGGATGAAGCCATTTATTGTCAAACGATTGTGTTTTCTCTTTTTAAATCTTATTGACAACCATAAACATCCAAATGACACTGATCTAAATTTCACATACTCTGGTGATTTTGACTTGATAACATGCACAGAATTTGACACAAATGGGTTTGAATGGCTACTAAAGATAACATCCTCACCTGTGATCTGTTTGCTTGTAATCAGTGTGTGTGCATAAATACTGAGTGAGTTTCTGGGATCCAGACAGACTCTTGCATCTTTCTTGCATCTTTCATCCAGCCACTGATGTTTCTGGATTGTGTGTCATGGGGAAAGGCAAAGAATTATCAACGCATCTACAGGAAAGGGTAGTTGAACTGTATAACACAGGAAAGGGATACAAAAAAATATCCAAGGAATTGATAATGCCAGTAAGCAGCATTCAAACTGTGATTAACAAATGGAAAATTAGGGGCTCTGTAAAAACCAAACCTCGGTCAGGTAGACCAACAAAAATTCCAGCCACAACTGCCAGAAAAATTGTTCGGGATGCAAAGAAACACCCACAAATAACATCAGCTGAAATTCAGGACTCTCTGAAAACTAATGGTGTGGCTGTTTCAAGATGTACAATAAGGAGGCACTTGAAGAAAAATGGGCTGCATGGTCGAGTCGCCAGAAGGAAGCCATTACTGCGCAAATGCCACAAAGTATCTTGGCTACAATACGCCTAACAGCACAGCGACAAGCCTCAAAACTCATGTGTGAGCTACAAAGGCACAGGAAACTTGGCAGAAATTGAAGGAAAGATGAATGCAACATGTTATCACCAAATACTGGAGGCAAATTTGCACTCATCAGCCTGGAAGCTGCGCATGGGACATTCCAACATGGCAACAATCCAAAACACAAGGCCAAGACGACCTGTCATTGGCTACAGCAGAACAAAGTGAAAAATCTTTAAATGAGAAGGTGTGTCCAAACTTTTGGTCTATACTGTACATACACAAATATATAATGGATTTTTATGGATGCAGCCATACTATTTTTTTTTTAACCCTTCATTCTATGTGCTCACGTTTAGGATTTGAAGTGTTTTTGCCATGATTTTAACACATTTTTGAAGCATTTTTAATGCATTTTTATACATCAATGAATGATTTTTGGAGCTAAATAAAGTTATTTGAAATGGAACATGGAACATTGCTTTAACCCTTGGATTACAGTCAGAACTGGGGTGAGTATATTGGTTAATTTAAAAATGTGACACTTGTTTTACAAATAAAGTGTTTGCTCTTTGTCTGTGTGTTTATTTATCTCTTTACTTTAATTAGGTTTGGTAATGAAAGGGTCTGATTGACAACTTGTCATCACCAAACAAAAGAGTAAGGTGTCAACAATCTCATATACTCAATCTTCATTAGCATTACCATTCATGCAATTTCTGGGGCACCTGTGAGCAGCTATTTTTAGCCCAGTAAGGTGCCATTGGGCAAACATGGTCGCTGGCTATTATTAACAGCTCACAGCTGTTTCATTAGCCGCTATGTCCCCACGAACAGCAATAAGCAGCGCTTTGGATGCAGCATATTTTTGCTGCGTCCAAAACGCAGTGATCTAATGCTGCACTTTTGTTGTCGGTACATGTGAATCCACTGCATATAATGACACTTCAATCAGTCAAAATCTGCAGCATTTCCGCTACAGAAATTGACATGCTGCGGGTGAGTTTGGGTACGTGGCCACAATTAGGAGTCTCTGCAGGTTTGATACTGCGTGCTTATACAGCGTCAAACCCACAGCGTCCAGATGTTACTAGAAATCCCATATCCACTATGTGTGCATCAGAGGCTGCAAATCACCCGCGGACACTGACATTCGCGTCTTTCAGGACCACAGCATGTCAAATTCTCTTGTGGAGTCGCTAGTCTCCGCAACAGACATTTGACCACTATAAAGTATTAAATGTGATAAATCCACATGGTTCAGGGAACACATGTGGATTTACCTGCGTTCCATAGAATGCAACGTTTTGGACGCAGCAAAAATATACAGTACGGACCATAAGTTTGGACACACCTTCTCATTTAAAGATTTTTCTGTATTTTCATGACTATGAAAATTGTACATTCACACTGAGGGCATCAAAACTATGAATTAACACGTGGAATTATATACTTAACAAAAAAAGTGTGAAACAACTGAGAATATGTCTTATATTCTAGGTTCTTCAAAGTAGCCACCTTTTGCTTTGATGACTGCTTTGCACAATCTTGGCATTCTCTTGATGAGCTTCAAGAGGTAGTCACCGGATTTGGTTTTCACTTCACAGGTGTGCCCTGTCAGGTTTAATAAGTGGAATTTCTTGCCTTATAAATGGGGTTGGGACCATCTGTTGTGTTGTGCAGAAGTCAGGTGGATACACAGCTGATAGTCCTACTGAATAGACTGTTAGAATTTGTTTTATGGCAAGAAAAAGGCAGCTAAGTAAAGAAAAACGAGTGGCCATCATTACTTTAAGAAATGAAGGTCAGTCAGAGCGAAAAATTGGGAAAACTTTGAAAGTGTCCTACTGAATATGAAGGTGTGTCCAAACTTTTGGTGTTATGATCTGCAAAATAAACTAAAGAAAGAATGGGAAAAGCTGTCCCTACAGTAAGACTAAGCTGAATCCCTACGATGTAGCGGGCAGCCTGTTCCTTGTGAACAGACCCGCCTTCGTCCTCGGCTAGTCTGAACGGAGACCTATAGAATAAAGGGAGGGGTCTCTAAAAGAACTAAGGACTGGGAAAAAAATGGGATACCTCCTAACAGAAGTTGTTGCAGAGCTAAAAGACAAACTGACAAAAAGTACTAGAGGTCCCAGAGGACCAAGCAAACTAGACAGAGATAGGCACCGAAGCACCTGGCTAGAGAGACAGGCAAAAAACACTGAAGTCCAGCAAAGCCAGAAGGGCGGAGCTGGAATATATAGGCAGCTGGTCACGTGACCGCAAAACACAAGATGGCAAAAACTAACAGGAGGGTTCTAACAGTACCCCCTCTTCTATGAGGATCCTCCGGATCCTCCAGGCCCATGCCTATCAGGAAACCCCCTGTGGAAAGCTTTAACAAGCCTAGGAGCAGAGACATCATCCATCCTTACCCAGGAGTTGTCTTCGGGACCGAAACCCTTCTAGGAGACAAGATACTGTAATATCCCTCTATGCCATCTTGAATTCAAAATACGAGAAATTTCATATTCACCGTCCTCCACCACAGGAGGAACTGTGACAGTGGCATCCCTATTAGAAACGTCAGCCTTTTTCAACAAGGAAACATGAAACACAGAATTAATCTTCCAGGAAGTAGGGACATCCCACCTAACAGCAGATGGGTTAACAACCTGAAGCACTTTAAATGGACCCACAAACTTAGGACCCAGTTTTTTAGAGGGAATCCTCAACCGCAAGTTCTTCGAGGACAACCAAACCATGTCACCCACAGTAAACAAAACCTCTTTACGTTTCCTGTAAAAATACTTCTTGGACTTCTAGTTAGCCTCTTGCAGGTTACAACGTACATTAGTCCAAACTCTCTCCAAATCACCGGAAAAATTCTCCTCCTCCGGCACCGCCGACCCCAATTTGGAGAACGAACCAAAAGACAGATGTCTCCCAGTGCAACAAAAAAAAGGAGAACACCCAGCAGAGGAGGACGTATGATTGTTAAGAGCAAATTCTGCGAGAGGCAGAAACTCAGACCACACCTCTTGATTGTCCGCCACAAAACAACGCAAAAACTGTTCAACATCCTGGTTCTTTCTTTCAGTCTGTCCATTAGACTCAGGATGATAACCAGACGAAAATGACAAATGAACTTCCAACCTGTCACAAAAAGCACGCCAAAAGCGAGCCACAAACTGAGGTCCTCTATTAGAAACAATATCCGTGGGAACGCCATGGAGCTTGACAATCTCCTTTACAAACGCCTTAGCGAGTGTCTTGGTGCAGGGCAACTTAATGAATGGAACCAAATGACACATCTTACTAAAACGGTCTACGACCACCCAGATGACAATAAAACCCTCAGACACAGGAAGATCAGTAATAAAATCCATAGAGAGATGCGTCCAAGGTGCACTAGGAACCTCCAGAAGGGCAAAGCAACCCCGCAGCAGGAGTATGTGAAGCCTTTGACCTGGCACACACAGTACACTGACACACCCACTTGATGACTTCCTTCTGCCATCCAGGCCACCAAAAACTGCGACTGATAAGTCTCTTGGTCTCCGAAACTCCTGGATGACCTGCCAACCGAGACTCATGACACTCCACAAACAAATCTTTCCTAAAGGCTCTAGGCACGAACAACCTCCCATGGGGAGTGTTAGATGGAGCAGTCAGAATCCCATTCTCCAAATCGGAGTCCAATGCCGCCACCACAACTCCTTTCTGCAAAATGCTCTCCTCCTCCTCGGCACCGACAGTAGGAGAGAAGCTGCGAGATAAAGCATCGGCTTTAACATTCTTAGTACCAGGGATATAGGTAACAGAAAAATGAAACCGAGAAAAAAAAAGTGCCCACCTAGCTTGACGGGCATTCAAGCGCTTGGCAGCATCCAGATAGATCAAATTCTTATGATCTGTGAAAACCTGAATAGGAAATCTAGCGCCTTCCAAAAAATGACGCCAGTGTTCAAACGCAAGTTTAATAGCCAGCAACTCCGGATTTCCAACATCATAATTCAGTTCGGTTTCCGAAAATTTTTGTCGAAAAGAAGGCACAAGGATGTACTCCACCCTTGTTCTCCTGAGACAAAACTGCTCCGACTCCCACTGATGAAGCATCGACCTCGACCAAAAAAGGTTTGGTCTCTTTAGGCTGTATAAGGATAGGGGCAGAACTGAACCTCTCTTTGAGATACTCAAACGCTTCAATGGCTTCAGTAGTCCACTAGGTCGTATTCGCACCTTTCCTGGTGAGATCGGTTAGAGGTTTAACAATTACAGAAAAATTCTTAATGAATTTCCTGTAATAATTGGCAAAACCCAAAAACCTCTGTATAGATTTCAAACCAATAGGCCTAGGCCATTCCTGCACAGCCTGAACCTTCACAGGGTCCATCTCAAAGCCCTCGCTGGAGACAATGTAGCCCAAAAAAACTAATTTTCTGCACAGTGAACTCACATTTCTCCAGCTTAGCAAAGAGTGAATTATCACTCAATAACTGCAAAACTTCACGTACACTCTGCCAATGGGACTCTAAATCTGGTGAATAAATCAAAATGTCATCCAAATACACAACTACATTCTTACCAATCAAAGGTCTCCGGATGTCATTAATAAGGTTCTGAAAAAATGCAGGTGCATTGGTAAGACCGAAGGGCATCACCAGATTCTCAAAATGACCTACCGGAGTGTTAAAAGCAGTTTTCCATTCATCACCCTCCTTCCCTCGTAACAAATTGTATGCCCCTCGGAGATCAATTTTTGAGAACCACTTGGCCCCCACTAACTGGTTAAACAAGTCAGGAATTAACGGCAATGGGTAGGAATTGCGCACCGTAATCTTATTAATTTCACAAAAATCCAGACATGGACGTAAACCGCCGTCCTTTTTTTTAAAAAAAGAAGAATCCGACTGCCACAGGCAACTTAGAAGGTCTAATGTGACCAGCAGCCAGGCTAGTCTCTATGTACTCCTCCAAGGCCTTTCTTTCAGGGATAGTAAGATTAAACAAGCGACTTTTGGGAAGAGTAGCACCTGGAACAAACTCAATGGCGCAATCATAATCCTTATGAGGAGGTAAAACTTGCGACTCCTCCTCTGAAAAAACCCTCCAAAAATCTTGAATAGGTACTGCTAATTCCCCTTTTTCCACAGCCGCAATGCGACCATTACAACATTTATCATAGCACTTCGGACTCCAAGACTTAATCACATTAGTAGACCAGTCCAACAAAGGATTGTGCAGTTTTAACCAAGGCAATCCTAGAACAACTGGAGAGGGCAAATTATCCAAAACAACCAAATCCAAAATTTCTTGGTGAACACCATTGATAGTAAGAGGAAATGCAGCAGTTTTGTGAGTAATACATTTCAAAGGAGTGTTATCAATTGCAACCACAGAAATAGGAGATGACAAAGGTTTGGATTTCAATTTAAGTTTTTCCAAAAACCCTTTATCAATCACATTAAGTGTTGAACCACAATACACTAATACCTGAAATTCAATCAAATCTCCCTGCGGAGTAGTACACCCAGAAAGGAACACTCCTGCAGAGCGTAAACAAGCTATACGGGCGTAACTGACCTTTTTTTTTTCTTTACTTAAACGACGCTCACAATACTTAATCAAATGATCAGCTTTACCACAATAAAGACACAACCCTTCGGCGAATCTCCGATCTCTTTCTTGAGAGCGGAGTGACATTGCCCCAACCTCCATTGGCTCTCCGCTATCAGAGCAGATTTTCTGGAAACTAGGACCTGAAGTTATAGGAGTTTTTACATCATTGACCCTGGACCTTATTCTCCTGTCCACACGAACAGCTAACTGCATAGCTTCTTGCAGACTCTCAGGTGCAGGGAATGCAATTAGCAAATCCTTAACCCTTTCACTCAGACCAGCAAGAAACAAACTTTTCAGCGCCGAATCATTCCACTTAACTTCTGAAGCCCATCTCCTGAAGTGTGTGCAATAAATTTCAACATCATCTGACCCCTGATTCAAACGTCTAAGTTCTGATTCAGCAGATGAGATTCGATCAGGATCGTCATATAATAGCCCCATAGCAGAAAAAAATTCCTCAACAGAACTTAAACACGATCATTTGGTTGGAGAGAAAAGGCTCAACCCTGTGGTTCTTTGCGCAAAAGTGACATAATAAAACCAATGCGCTGTGATTCATTCCCAGAGGACCTCGGTCTCAAACGAAAATATAACAAACAAGCATTTTTAAAGGAAAAAAAATCTTGCTGTTTACCATAAAAAATATCAGGCAGTCCTACCTTCGGTTCCAGAAAATACGCTCCAGGACAGCTACTCACGTGTTGCTGAAGCTCGGCCACCTCCAGAGACAATCCCTGCAGGCGTTGAGCCAACTCCTGGATGGAAACCATATTGTCCCCGAATTTCTTTCCTTTTAGTTTTTTTTTTTGGGGCTGGACTTACTGTTATGATCTGTAAAATAAACTAAGGAAAGAATGGGAAAAGCTGTCCCTACAGTAAGACTAAGCTGAATCCCTACGATGTAGCGGGCAGCCTGTTCCTTGTGAACAGACCCGCCTTCATCCTCGGCTAGTCTGAACGGAGACCTATAGAATACAGGGAGGGGTCTCTAAAAGAACTAAGGGCTGGGACAAAAATGGGACACCTCCTAACAGAAGTTGTTGCAGAGCAAAAAGACAAACTGACAAAAAGTACTAGAGGTCCCAGAGGACCAAGCAAACTAGACAGAGATAGACACCGAAGCACTTGGCTAGAGAGACAGGCAAAAAACACTGAAGTCCAGCAAAGCCAGAAGGGCGGAGCTGGAATATATAGGCAGCTGGTCACGTGACCGCAAAACACAAGATAGCAAAAACTAACAGGAGGGTTCAAACATTTAGTCTGTACTGTACATCCAAAGCGCTGTGCTACGTCCAGATCGTGGGCACAGAGCCTAAAATGTAAAAAAAAATGGCATGGGCTCCCGTGTCATTTTTATAAGCAGCAGAGGGAAAGCTGACTGCTGGGAGCTGATATTAGTAGCCGGGGAAGGGGACAATAATGTTCCCTGGCTATTAATATCAGCCCACAGCTATTTGCTTAGCCTTTACTGGCTAGATTACAGGGGGCCCCAGAAAAAAATTGATATACTGTCCCCCTATAAATTCTAACCAGAAAAAGCTAAACACACAGGAGTGGTTCTGTAGGTGGGGACCACAGACCACATCTCAGTACCAATGCTTTCTGGCTGATGTTTTGGTCACTTTTGAATGTTGGTTGTGCTTTTACACTCGTGGTAGCATGAGACGGACTCTACAACCCACAGAAGTTGCTCAGGTAGTGCAGCTCATCCAGGATGGCACATCAATGCGAGCTGTGGCAAGAAGGTTTCCTGTGTCTGTCAGCGTAGTGTCCAGAGGCTGGAGGTGCTACCAGGAGACAGGCCAGTACACCAGGAGACGTGGAGGGGGCCGTAGGAGGGCAACAACCCAGCAGCGGGACTGCTACCTCCACCTTTGTGCAAGGAGGAACAGGAGGAGCAATGACACAGCCCTGCAAAATGACCTCCAGGAGGCCACAAATGTGCTTGTGTCTGTGACTCGCCCCTTGGGCCGTGGGGCACTCAGAGCCTGGCAACAGGGCAATAATGGGGGTAGTAGTGGCAACCCGGTCCCGTGGCTCAGGGCGGTCAGACCAAATGCTGTGGCCGTCTATTTATATGGTTTGCAATGTCCGACTACGCCACCCATGGATTGCGGTCAGAGTGAACCGCCGCTGCAGAGCAGACCGCTGAGGCTGGTGTTGTGGGTGCAGCAGGGAATAGTATAACTCCCCACGGGAGGAGTGTAGCCTCAGGGCAGTGAGCGTAGATGGTGGGGGTTGTGGTGCAGGGGATCCCAGTGCCGTTAGTGCTGGCGGTAAGAAACACAACGACAACGTGTTGCAGTCCAGGGTCTTTTACTCACAGTTCGTATACTCCAAGCCACTTCTGTACAGGTAGTGACTGCCCAAGCTGTGCTGCGTCCACCAGGTGAGGGGCTCGGTCAACCCTCAGGCAATTCAGGAGTATGGCACAGGACTCCCTTCTGTCCTCTCTCTGGCTCATGCCCCACCAGTGACCAAACTTCTGTCCAGCTGGCGCGGATCTATGCGGGCAAACGTGGGCCCCGTTTCCCGCTATCCTATATGGTGCCTTCCTAGCTGGTTTGGCGGGGGGTCGCCCCAATAGATGATCACGACCTCCGGTCTTTG
Source organism: Phyllobates terribilis (assembly GCF_046119375.1). Taxonomy (NCBI): domain Eukaryota; kingdom Metazoa; phylum Chordata; class Amphibia; order Anura; family Dendrobatidae; genus Phyllobates; species Phyllobates terribilis. The sequence goes on along the minus strand of NW_027362764.1, from coordinate 265,228,856 downwards.
GCTGAGGGATTATTTACCTCCACCAACTTGGGATCCGGTACCCTTATTCTGCCTGACCCTTCACCCGATATCTCGTGGGTTCTTAGGGTCCCTTCTGCCTTCTTGTTTCTGAGCCCTTCTGCTTCTCTGTCTCTTCTCCTTCTTTCCTGTTCCTTCTTCTCCCCCTTCCTCAGCCTCTTCTCTAGGCCTACCTCTCCTTCCTTCCTCCTCTCTGGTCCCGGCCTTTTCTCTAGGCCTGCCTCTGAGCAGAGCTCCTACAGAGCCTCTGCTCCCTGTCACCTCCCCACTGAACTTCTCTCTTTCTTCTTACAGAACTAAGATGGTGCCCACCTTTTATACCTCCTCCTCTGCTGTGTGAGCTCAGGTGACCAGCACCCAATGAGCTCCTTCCTATGCTCAGAACCCAACCCCTATCTGCTCCTACACCACTGGGTTTTCCTCCCCCCTCCCCACTCCAGCCCTGGACATAGTCAGATGTGCCTGCATATATATATAAATGTCGGCACCGTAGAGCTGTCCCCCGGAAATGGGGTGTGTGTGGTGTATGCAGCTAACTGAGCCCTGGTCCATACTCCATCCTTACCTGGGAGTGGAATACCACACCTCTGGTTGAGGTGCAATACCCCTGTAGCAACCGAACCCTCGGGGCACTACATCTGCACAAACGGTAAGAAACTGACTCCATGAAGGTGGTATGAGGGCCCGACATCCACAGATGGGGGTTGTGCTCACAGCCCAACACCGTGCAGGACGCTTGGCATTTGCCACAGAACACCAGGATTGGCAAAGTCGCCACTGGCGCCCTGTGCTCTTCACAGATGAAAGCAGGTTCACACTGAGCACTTGTGACAGACGTGACAGAGTCTGGAGACGCCGTGGAGAGCGATTTGCTGCCTGCAACATCCTTCAGCATGACCGGTTTGGCAGTTGTTCAGTAATGGTGTGGGATGGCATTTCTTTGAAGGGTCGCACAGCCCTCCATGTGCTCGCCAGAGGTAGCCTGACTGTCATTAGGTACCGAGATGAGATCCCCAGACCCCTTTTGAGACCATATGCTGGTGTGGTTGGCCCTGGGTTCCTCCTAATGCAGGACAATGCCAGACCTCATGTGGCTGGAGTGTGTCAGCAGTTCCTGCAAGATGAAGGTATTGAAGCTATGGACTGGCCCGCCCGTTCCCCAGACCTGAATCCGATTGAGCACATCTTGGACATCATGTCTCCCTCCACCCACCAACGTCACGTTGCACCACAGACTGTACAGGAGTTGGCGGATGCTTTAGCCCAGGTCTGGGAGGAGATCCCACAGGAGACCATTCACAACCTCATCAGGAGCATGCCCAGGCATTGTAGGGAGGTCATACAGGCACGTGGAGGCCACACACAATACTGAGCCTCATTTTGACTTGTTTTAAGGACATTACATCAAAGTTGGATCAGCCTGTAGTGTGTTTTTCCACTTTAATTTTGGGGGTGACTCCAAATCCAGGCCTCCATTGGTTAATAAACTTGATTTCCATTGATGATTTTTGTGTGATTTTGTTGTCAGCACATTCAACTTTGTACAGAACAAAGTATTCAATGAGAATATTTCATTCATTCAGATCTAGGATGTGTTATTTGAGTGTTCCCTTTATTATTTTGAGCAGTGTATTTAGGTCTTTATCATGGGATCTCTATTTGCCTTTGGCAATTTGTGTATGTCTCAAAATGGGGTTCCTACAAACTTGGCATCTTTTTGAGGGCTATTTTTTGGTGGGAGTGGTAGAGACGGGGTGAATAAGAAGTCTTTCTAAAAGTCTCCGGCCATCCTCAGACTCGTCGGCTGCCTTGTGCTGTCTAATCAAATAGGAGACACTCGACAATTTCTCCTGGAATTGGAGAGAAAAGTGGATGCTCTTTGCTTTTTTTTTTTTATATATGGAGGACAAACCTCTTGTAGGTAGCAATCTGGATGTGATAGATTGCTACCTTTTAATACCAGGCCGTGGTCTTCTGCTTCACCAGATATGGTTGAAGCACCCGATCTGACACTTCTACACTTCCCAAAAAATTTATTGTAGTCTGTTACACAGATCGGTTTTTATTTGTCCCTGATAGCGTTTAACTCCCTGTACTGTCACAGTGGTGTTCATAGGCAGCGTGGTCTGCATGTAGATGTCTTTTCATGTCAATCTACTTCATTGCAAGAAGTTGGTTACTTGTAAATGCAAATGATGCCCCATTCTCCAAATGTCTGGACACCAACTGTGGTTGAAAACCTACTCAGTTTTTACAAACTGTTCTGTATTTGCAGCATGGAAGAATTTATATAGGGGTATACCGGTGTAATGATTGTCAGCGTACACATGGTATCCTTGATGCAGAAATGGCATCATTAGTTCTCAAACAATTTTATCATGGAAGCCAATTCTATGTGGGCAGCTTGGAGGACTTGGACAAGAGTTTGGGTCATTTCAAACTATTGGGGTGGGGGGCTTGGGAATTGTAACTAAATGTATAAATCGTATTAGGGCTTCATAACAGGATCAGGTCATGACCACTGCTAATACAGGCAGATTCTGTCACTCATGTTTTGGTTTTGTTTTTTACTAAGTGTAATGTCTATTTTTTCTTATTTTTATTTCAGAGACATTTGTGGGGATCCATGAATGGGAATAGGACGTGTTTATTTTGGGAAAATATTGTCTGGCATATAGATTTCTTTGTTGGGCAACTCATACTAAAGACTTCATGAGTGACTAGTTTTGAAAAACTCAAAGGGGGTAAACTTGGTGACATCAAGTTTTATTCCTGATGTTGCAAAAAACTGGGGTATTTACAAGGAAAATGAAAGAGCGGTATCCCATAATCGAGTAGGGACTGCAGAACTTGGCCCTGCTTCGGACATTTCAGCAGAAACCGCTGACTCTACTACCATAGGGTTGTAGGATCCTGAGAAGGAATAGGAGTCATTACTAGCTGAAAAAATTTCTGCTTCATGAGCAGATTCTGTTTCACTCCTGGACCTGCCTGAGCAAAGCAGGCTGTGTTTTGCTGTTTCAATACAAAGCAATTGTCACGCCAGCAGGTGGCGCACGTGGTTTGTGGGCCCACTGTGCCACAGGGCCGGGCCTGCTCAGGAAGTGGTGCATCTAGGCGGCTACCTGGTGTTCACTGGAGCTCCTGGTGGTGGAGTAGGCTATCACTTCTAGACAGTCCCCAGACTGCAGCTGCTGACCCCAGTGGTCAGGTTCACTTACACTGATAAGGACTAGGGTTCTGTTCAGACTACTACGTTCTGGCTCGTCCAAAGAACAGTTATGGACATGGATTCTGGATACGTTCAGACTGGTTTTAGCACCGGTCACATACAGACCGGGGGATAAAGTTTCACAAGGTTCAGACACTGGCAGCACCGGAACAAGGGGTTCGGGTTCAGTACACTGGCCACACTGGAACCAGGGGTTCGGGTTCAGGGCTCTGGCCCCATCGGGACCAAGGGTTCGGGTTTAGGGCACTGGCCACACCGGGATCAAGTTTAGGATACTGGCCACACCGGGACCAGGGGAGTTCACAACTGCACTGGTAGAACGCCAGACTACCTAATGACTGAATATGTTGCTTGGCGACTCTCTAAGGGGGAGGAAGTCTTTTATACAAGATGCCTCCCAGCTATTGGCTGGGAGCCATCTTGCAGGTGCACAATTATACCAAATGCCTCTCAGCTACAGGCTGTGGGCATTTTACTATATGTGAGTGCTGCCCCTTTAAGAGCAGGGGAATGCACGTGCCCTTCTGGGACTCAATACAGGGAACAAGGAATGAGCACGCCAGGGGACCATGGCGCGCGGCCGTAAGTATGCCGACGTCCCTGCATGGAAGGGGATGGGGAACCATGAAGGGGTGCTGGCCATAGCATTACACCAATACAGTACAACCACGTCCCCAGCACTGATTAGCAGCAGTGAACATTTTGCGAGCTGCTCAATTACTATTCTATGCCAGCAGAACAAAAGAAAAAAAAACTAACACACTAGTAATTTTGCTTTTTATCTTTTATTTAACTTTTGGGGAAATAAATGAACTTAAAATTAGCTAACAGCAAATTAGCAAACTAAAAGAAATAAAAACAGTGAACAATAAAAATAACATAAAAACAAATATAATCTGATTAGGGATGACACGATGTGGAGGGAGAAGAGTCTGATTAGGGAGCACAGAGAATGATTTATAATTGTACTTGAACTTTTATTCCTCACTTTTGCTGACAGGACAGCATTTGGACTTAGTGTTTTTCTCTCCCAGAACAACTGCAGGGGGGAAAGAAAAAGCAGCAAAGAGGTATAAGGCCCCTTAACGGTCACTGTGAAAAGGCGTATAGACGCTTGGAAGGGGAATAATGGGCAGAAATGGGAGGGGATCTGAATTTTAATTTTTTTATATATTTCTAAAAACTGTTTTTTTCATTTATTTAAGTCCGCTTAAAGTACTAGAACGTGCGTTCATCGACTATACTTAAATAATATCGAGGCCTCTTAATTAGTGATGAGCAAGCACTAAAATGCTCGGGTACTCGTTGCTCGGGGCGAGCAAATTGAAATGCTCAAGTGCTCGGTCCGAGTAACGAGCCCAATGTAAGTCTATGGGAAACTCGAGCATTTTTCCGGCGCCCCCCGGCGGTCTGCAGAGGGCCTAAAAATTGCCCAAATCGATGGGAACAGTGCTCAAATGACATGGGAACAGCAAGGGGAAGACCCCTGGAAGCATCTCTGACTCCCAGGTCACAGCTGTCAACAATGTTGTCAGAGGTATTACTTTTACGGACTCACAACAAAACATACAAAAACGACACCAAAATGGATTTTCCTGGCAAAAATGTTAAGGAACATCCTTTCCAGGGTAATGACTTGTATATAAGGCAAAATAAATAACCAAAAACAAAAATGCTCCTCCACACCTTGGGCTATGTTCCCACGTAGCTTTTTTGCACTTTTGCATTGCTTTCAACGGTGAAAAATGCATTCACCAGGAAATGTCATTTTAACATTTTACTACCTTATCTTGCCATGTGGTGTGTGAGACATCATCAGACACATCCGGTTTCATTTATGAAGGAGTAACTCTGAAAGTCACAAAGACTATTTTTATAGGGCCATCAGGCGGCCCTTACTATTCTTAAAGGGCTAGCAGTCGGCTATGCTTTGTTGTTCCCATTATTAAAGAGTGGATCTCCTATACTATTATTGCGCATACAGTGACTGCAAGGGCTGCCAAAATTTGGGAAAAACCCCAATAACAATTTAAAGACACATAGAGCTGGGCCACAGTAACGACCTGTTCCCATTATAAAGGAGCGGGTCTGCTATCCAGTTATAGGGTATGCAGTGAGTCCAACGGCTGCCAAAATTTAGGAAATACCCCAATAACAATTTAAAGACACATAGAGCTGGGCCACAGTAACGACATGTTCCCATTAGAAAGGAGTGGATCTGCCATACTGTTTGCCTATGCAGTGAATGAAACAGCTGCCAAAAATTTGGAGGAACTTCAATGTCCCTTGCAAGAGACGTAGAGGTTGGAGGGCCTCCTGAAAACAATGTTCCCATTATTAGGAAGTGGGTCTCCCATACTGTTTGCCTATGCAGTGAATGCAACGACTGCCAAAAATTTGGGGGAACTCCAATGCCCCTTGCAAAAGACGTAGATATGGTGATATGGTAGATATTGCGCTGATATGGTGGTGGAGGATGAGGATGAGGAGAAGGAGGAGGACAAGAGGAGCAAATAGACAAAATCAGGAAGCTTATACCCATGTCTGGGTGTGAAGACAGAGGTGCATGCGAATAGAGTTAGACACTGTATTTGAGTTTATGCTACGCTGCTATCATTCAGTGGTGTTGAGAAGTCTGGCCCAATCCAGCCCTTGTTCATTTTTATAAGAGTCAGCCTGTCAGCATTTTCAGTTGACAGGCGGATGCGCCTATCGGTTATAATTCCTCGTGCGGTACTAAAAATCCGCTAGCGGCAGGGCAGGCCAGGACCTCCAAGGCGTAGAGTGCCAGTTCATTCCACGTGTCCAGCTTGGATACCCAATAATTATAAGGCACAGAGGAATCAAGGAGGACATTGGTACGGTCGGCAAGGTACTCCCTTACCATCTTCCGAAACTTTTCCCTCCTTGTGAGAGTACCCCACGCCTCAGGGTCTGTGCGATGGGAGGGTCTGAGAAAACTCCCAGAACTTTTCACAGAGTTCCCCTGGCTCTGCTGGATTGCATTTGTGTCTCTCTCGCCTGCACTCCTTGGTTGTCCCAACGAACTGTGACTTCTGCCACCAGTATTTTCAGATGGGAATTTTTGAAATAATTCCACAATAAGGGCTTTCTCGTACTGCCCCATTTTATTAGGCCTGTCCTGCGTGGGAATAAAAGACAGAAAGTTCTCCTTGTAGTGTTGGTCTAGAAGTGTCACCAACCAGTAATGACTGTCACCCAAAATTTGGACAACGCGAGGGTCACGGCAAAGGCAGCGTAACATAAACTCAGCCATGTGTGACAGATTGCAAAGAGGCAAGACTTTCATATCCTCACTAAGAGGGCGACTGACCATGCTCTCCTCCTCATCCTCCTCCTCTTTTTCCTACTCCCTGTCCTCAGGTCATCCACGCTGAACAGACGGTATGACAGTTGTGCAGGTAATACCGTCTATAACTAGCTCCTGTTCTTCTTCCTCTTTATTGTCACCCAATCCACATTGGGATGAGATGAGGCTGGGCTGTGTGGAATCACCCTGTATGGTTCCTTGCTCCATCTCATCGTGCTCCGCCTGCAATGCATCTTTTTTATTTGTGAGTAGAGAGCATTTCAGAAGACATAGAAGCGGGATGGTGACACTAATTATGGTGTCATCGCTGCTCACCATCTTGGTGCAGTCCTCAAAGTTTTGGAGGATGGTACATATGTCTGATATCTATGTCCACTCCTAAGGTCTTATGTGTGGAGTCTGAACTGAATACCGACAGCCTTGTTGATGCTGGTACTCAACAACTGCACTCTTCTGCTCACAAACCCTTCCCAACACCTGCAGTGTAGAGTTCCAATGCGTGGGGGCATCACAGACTGGTGTCTGTGAGCCGGAAGCTGCAAACGCTGCTGAAACACGGCAAGGGCGGTGGAAGCTGTAGGTGACTTTCTAAAATGGGCACACAAGCGGCGTACTTTAACAAGCAGATCCGGCAGCTCCAGATAGGTTTTGAGAAACTGCTGAACCACGAGGTTAAGCACATGGGCCAGGCATGGTACATGTGTGAGCTCGTCTCGCTTCAGAGCCGCCACTAGGTTCTCGCCATTGTCACACACGACCATGCCTGGCTGTAGGTTCAGCGGTATCAGCCACAGATCTGCCTGATCTTTCAGAGCTGTCCACAACTCTTCAGTGGTGTGCGGTTTGTCACCTAAGCATATTAGCTTCAGCACAGCCTGTTGCCGCTTGGCCGAGGCAGTGCTGCAGTGCTTCCAGCTTCTGTCTGATGTGCTCATTTCGGAGATGGAGGCTGAAGAGGAGGAGGTGTAGGAGCTGTAGAATATGGGGGCAACCCTGATTGACCCAGGGCCCACAATCCTCGGCGTCAGAAGGACGTGTTCCATCCCAAGGTCTGACTGGGTCCCAGCTTCCACTATATTAACCTAGTGTGCCTTCAGGGAGATGTACCATCCCTGCCCACAAGCACTAGTCCACGTGTCCGTGATTAGGTGGACTTTCCCAGTAACTGCGTTGTTGAGGGCATGGCTAATGTTGTGGGACACGTGCTCTTGTAATGCTTGGACGGCACACCGGAAGAAATAGTGGTGGCTGGGGACCGAGAAACGAGGGACGGCCTCCGCCATCAGGTTGCGGAAAGCTTCTGTCTCCACAAGCCTAAAAGGCAACATTTCGAGCGCAAGCATTCGCGAAATTTGTGAATTTAGAAGTGTGGCCTGTGGGGCGTTGGCTGCGTATTTGCGCTTGCGTTCCAAGGACTGGGGTAGGGACAACTGAATTTTGCGCTGGGACAAGGATGTGGACGTGCTAGTTGAGACACGTGCAGGGCAGGAAGCATGTTCGCATGCGCTATGGACAGGGGATTGGTGTGCATGCACAACAGCAGAAGAAGCAGTGGTGTCACCCATAGACACGGTTTCTGGACTTCCGTTGTGTTGGCGTTACAGGGAACGCTTTCCCACCTTGTGTCTGCAGCCACCGCACTGCTTCTTCATGCCTGTTGTGTGCTTCTGTCCTGCTGGGCATGTTCCCCTGCCAGGTTGGGTCACTTATTATATTATCCACCACCTCGTCTTCCACTTCCACTCCCTGGTCCTCCTCTTGACTTTCTGGCAATTGTGTCTCATAATCATCATCATCCACCTCTTGCGACAGTAATTGCACTTTCCCACCGTTGCCTTCGTGTGGCCGTGGCTGCTCAAATATTTGAGCATCGCTACATGCGTTCTCTTCTTGACTCACTTGAAGCTGGCCGGGCGAGAGGCCCAAATCTACAAATGGAAAAGTGAACAGCTCTTCTGAGTGTCCAAGTGTGGGATCAGTTGTCTCTGGGCACTCGGCATGGTGGGAGGAAGGAGGATCAGGGTGAGGAATATGCGGTCCAGACTCATGGCTACTGAAACTTGACCGTGTGGAAGACAGGGTGGTAGGGGTGGTGGCAAAGTGACTGGAAGCATTATCCGCTATCCAACCAACAACCTTTTGACATTGCTCTGGGTTCAATAGTGGTGTGCTGCAGTCCCCTAGCAATTGGGACAGGAAGGTCGGATGACAAGATGTGGGTGTTTGTTGTGGCACAATTTCAGCTTGCCTACAGCCTCGGAATCTGCATGCACCATCACGATCACGTCCACTTCCCTGTCCCTTGCCACTCACCCTGCCCATTTTAAATGGAGGACAATATTTTCCATGTTCACTAGAAATGGCTGATTTTGAAACGCAGTTATATGTGATACATCTGACAGAGAACCATGGTTTTAAATAGCAGGCCTGTAATTTACTAATACTGTTCTTCACAGAGACTTAATGTGAATAGCTTGACCGATATGATGCAATGAAATGGAAGGCAGAAATGGCTGATTTTGGAACACAGTTACATGTGAGATACATCTGACAGAGAACCACGGTTTTAAATAGCAGGCCTGTAGTTTAGTAATACTGTTCTTCTCAGAGACTTTGTGTGAATAGCTTGAACGACACACTGCAACAAAATGAAAATTTGAGCCAATATTTTCCACGTTCAGTTCAAATTTCTGGATTTTTATCGCTGTAATATGGAAAAGATCTGGCTGTATTCTGCAGTGTTAACACGCAAATGGAGCAGAAAAAATGTGTACTGTGGATTGCTTTTTAAGCAAATAATCAGGATTAAGAAGAAAAAAAAAAATGGACCTGGCCCCTGATATATGGGGCTGTGTCTACAACTATCTGTAAGAACAGCAGCAGCAGGAACGTGCTATGGACCCTCTTGCACTATATGCACAGCAGTCTGCCACATACACTGCCTGCCTGCCTAACTCCTGCTATCACCTTCACCACTGAAAATACGCACCTGGATTAGTCCTCAGAAGGACTGTTAGTTCAGTTGGATATATACACTGCTCAAAAAAATAAAGGGAACACTTAAACAACAGAATATAACTCCAAGTAAGTCAAACTTCTGTGAAATCAAACTGTCCACTTAGGAAGCAACACTGATTGACAATCAATTTCACATGCTGTTGTGCAAATGGAATAGACAATAGATGGAAATTATTGGCAATTATCAAGACCCACTCAATAAAGGAGTGGTTCTGCAGGTGGGGACCACAGACCACATCTCAGTACCAATGCTTTCTGGCTGATGTTTTGGTCACTTTTTGAATGTTGGTTGTGCTTTCACACTCGTGGTAGCATGAGACGGACTCTACAACCCACAGAAGTTGCTCAAGTAGTGCAGCTCATCCAGGATGGCACATCAATGCGAGCTGTGGCAAGAAGGTTTGCTGTGTCTGTCAGCGTAGTGTCCAGAGGCTGGAAGCACTACCAGGAGACAGGCCAGTACACCAGAAGACGTGGAGGGGGCCGTAGGAGGGCGACAACCCAGCAGCAGGACCTCTACCTCCTCCTTTGTGCAAGGAGGAACACTGCCAGAGCCCTGCAAAATGACCTCCAGCAGGCCACAAATGTGCATGTGTCTGCACAAACGGTTAGAAATCGACTCCATGAGGGTGGTATGAGGGCCCGACATCCACAGATGGGGGTTGTGCTCACAGCCCCACACCATGCAGGACTAAGCTTCCTAAGTGGACAGTTTGATTTCACAGAAGTTTGATTCACTTGGAGTTATATTCTGTTGTTTAAGTGTTCTTTGTGGTGGAGTAGTTCATTTTCCCATCTTTTCCATCTGGCCCAGATGGTTACAACAACTTCTTCCCTTCTTCCAGCCAGGACTCATCTGTACAGATTACAACGAAAACATATCTGACTTCTCACATTACCAGCCCCATCCCCATCTATTCCCAACCTGCTCAAACTCCTCATCCTGCTGATACGGCAGCAGAGGCACAGTACTGGGGTATGTGTCCCTATTACTGCACCTGCTGCATGGTGCAAAAGCAGGGATCCTCTTACTGCCCCACATAATACCCATCATTGTGTCCCTTAAATGAAATTAGGGCTCATTTGTGCCCTCTAGATGGTAAAATTGTTCCTTTGAAAAGATTAATGCCCTGTGCAAATACCCTGGAAAAGTGTTCACATTTTACCCCTTTGATGGTTACAATACAATACTCAGTGCTCCTATAACAATAATGCTTAAGTGCCCACTAGACATTTATTAATGTCCACTTGGTCCCCAATATATAGCTTCACTATATACAGTATAATGGGCCCATAGCTCCCCTATACACAATATAATGCCACACAGCTTCCCTACACACAATATGGTGGGCCCACAGCTCCCATATACACAGAACCACCGTCAGTACATGAATGCAGCACCAGAACCACTATTGGTATATTAATGCAGTGCCAGAACCACCCTCAGTAGATGAATACAGCACTATAGCCACACTTTTCCTCCTCTGCATACTGCCCAAAAGATACTGTGCCTTCACCTTAACATCCCTCATATACAATAAAAGTCCCTATAACCTTCGGCTCTACAAGGCTTTTACCTTTCCCACTTCGGCAGCAGGGTGACAGCCACAGTAGAGAACCAGTGGCAGAAAGGTGACCGCCTCAGCTGGGTGACGACCTATGATCAGTTATGGATTTGTACACGATCAGCACCACGGTCAGTACATGAATCCATTACCAGATCCACTGTCAGTACATGAATCCAAAAACTCCATACTGTGCCCCAATTCTTCATATTGTCCCTAAAGCTCTCACCTTCCCATACTATCCGCCCACGGTCCCATATCTAAATATGTCCCCACTTCCCTATATTGTTCCCAAAGCTCTCACTTCTCCATACTGTCCCCCCACTTCTCCACATTCTCTCACCTCTCCATACTGTCCCCACACGCCACCATCTCTACATACAGTACTGTTCCCCACTTCTCGATACAATCCCCTCACACTCCCACTTCTCCATATGGTCTCCACACTCACAGCTCTCCATCCTGTACCCCCATTTCTCCATATTGTCCCTGTGCTCCCACTTCTCCATATGGTCCGCAGATGCTCCGAATTCTCCATCCTGTTCCCCTATATTGTCCCCCTAAGCTCCCACCTCTCCATACCATTTCCCCCTACCTCCCTCCCACCGCTTCATACTGAACACCCATTTCTCCATATGGCCCCCCACTCCTCCATATTATCATCCATGCTCACTCCTCTCCATACTGTACCAAAACTTCTCCATATGGCCCACCCACCCCCACGCTGCTCCCTCACACAATTTTCCCCACCCCCATATCATCACAAGCACCGGCACGTCCTTCCTTTGCCGCTCTGCGGCTCAGTGATCACAGCAGCAGAGTAATGAGGTCAGCAGTGTGCGACCTCATCACTCCACAGCACAGCGCTGCGGAGTTCCTCAGATGTATTCACGTCAAAAGAACGTGAATACATCTGAGCACAGGGAGTAGGGAGCCAGAGGAGAGTTGCAAGCTGCGCAGCCCTAGCTTAAGTATATCGGGGCGCTGTGCACTCCGATATAGTTAAGAGTAGCGTAGCTACAGGTGGGCACCCCGTCGTGCATGGGGCCTGGGGTGACCACACCCTCTCCCGGTAGCTACGCTACTGACTGTGGACACCAGATCCTGTACAGATTTTACCCTTCACAAAGGTGGCATTTGGTGTTGGGAGTTAAAAAAATAAATAAATAAATAAAATCTACCCACCTCGGGGTCAGCTTTTTAAAATTCCCCAATATTTTCTCAGGATCCCCATGACCATGTCGGTTGGGTCAGCATAGGTTCCAAGACGACGTGTCACTGATTCGGAATTGGCCCTTCTGGATGCCTTTAAGAGATGTGTGATGGTAGCTTTCCCACCTCAGCACGTTGTTAGATGTGGTAGGCTTTTGATAAAATTGACGTTTTTAAAAGCAGTTACCTTCTTTAGATACAAGATCAAGGAAGGTGATCATCTCACCACCCACCTCACATGTAAAGGCCAAACCCAGGTTATTACAATTAAGGCATTGCTCAAAATTTTCAAAAGAGGTCCTCTCACCTAACCACAAGATGAGGAGGTCTTCAATATATCGTCCAGACGACATCCTCATCCCGGAACACCACCATATCTTCCCACCAGCCTAGAAGCAAATTGGCATATGTAGGAGCACATGGGCTCCCCATTGCAGTGCCTCTGACCTGGTGGTAGTACCTGCCGTTGAAGACTTAGGCTGAGTGCCCACTATGCGTTTTTCAAGTGTTTTTGCTGCGGAATTTCCGCAGCAAAAACACTTGGTAATATGTGCCCCATGGTCCCCAATGATAATCCACATGTGCTGTGCACATGCTGCGGAAATTACCGCTGCGGATTATCATTACGGAAAAATACGCAGCATGTCCATTAATTTTGCGGCCACGCAGCGTAATTGCCGCCATTGACTTGCATTGAAACGCTTGATATCCGCATCACTACATGTACACACGCGGATATGAAGCGATTCAATGTGTGGATGGTACCCAGGTTTGGAGAAGAGGAGACTCTCATCCAGACCCAGGTACCATGGTACCTGTAAAAAAAAAAGAATTTAAAATAAAGATTATACTTGCCTTCTGATGACCCCCGGTCTCCTCAGCGATGCGTCCGGTGTGTTGGGCGGCTCGCGTTGGTGTGAAAAGACCTTCCATGACGTCATTTAGTCATGTCGGCATTTAGTCATGTCGGCGGTTGCGTGACCTGTCACTGGACTAAATGACGTCATGGCAGGTCCTTTTACCCAGCCGCGAGACACCGGGGAGACCGGACGCATCGGAGGAGACCGGGGGACATCAGAAGGCAAGTATAATCTTTATTTTTTATCATTCTTATTCTTTTTTTTTAACTATTACTTGGTCACACTATATAAATCCATGCCGGTTGCATGGATTTATATAGTGTGACCAAGTTGTCAAGCACTTTTCCAAGTGATGCTAAAATCACTTGGAAAAGCGCTTGATAACCCGCATGCAGAAATGCATGCAAAAACGCTTGACAAACGCTTCTACCTGGCAGGAAAAACGCATGTAAAATCTGCATGCGTTTTTCCTGCCAGGGAGAAGCGGAAAAAATATGCAGCATTTCTGTATCGTGGGCACTTAGCCTTAGAAATTGTGGCGAAGCACAAACTCAAGTAGTTTAATTAGAATTTATTGTGGGTACAAGATGTGTTCTCCTAGTGTTCAAAAAATAATCTACAGGTGACAGGCTGTAGGTGTGATGAATGCTACTATAAAGTGATTCCAAGTCTATGGACAAAAAATTCGTCCCTTTGTCCAACATTATGTCTTCCAGCTTTGTGAGTAGATTTGTAGTATCTATTAAATATGAGGGCAGGGCAGAAACGAAAGGTCACAATAGCAGGTCAAGGTAGATACTTGCATTCTGGAAAAAATTCCAGAAACAATAGGTTGACCCTTGAGGGAGGGTATACCCCTTATGAACTTTGGGAAGGGCATAGAACATTGCTGTCCTGGGATGTTTTGGTAAGAACAAAAGTCAAATTCACTTTCAGATATGAGATTAGTATGAAGTGCATCCATAAAAAATTTTTTGCAAGTCAGTTTTAGGCCACTGCCCCACTATCAGTATTTTTTCTCAGGAGTGGGAGCCAAAACCAGGAGTGGGTGGTTAATGTAGAATTGGTGACTTGTTTCTATTATACCTTTTCTCTGATTGTTCCTCACCTGGTTTTGGCTTCCACTCCTGAGAAAAAATACTAACCAAATACTGATCAAATACTGATAGTGGGGCCGTGGCCTTATACTCAATAGTCGGATCTCTTCGAAGGATTTGATGTGTGGTATTATCAGATAGAATCTCATTACACATATCCAAGTATTTTTCTCTACCCAGGATAACATTCCCCCCTTTCTCAGACGGTTTTAGGATATTAAGATTCATTATTATTCAGACCCTTAAGTGCCTTCTTCTCAACCTAAGCTATGTAGAGTATGGGTATGTTTAGGTTGGATCTTTTTAACCTCTTCCATAATTACTTTCGAAAAGACATCAATGCTGTTTATTTCACCTGGTGGGGGCATCTTTGTGCTTTTCGGTTTCAAGTTAGAGAAAGGACCAGAACCAATCTCTCTAGCCCCTTCCTCAGAGAATTCTGTCAGAAGTAAAACATCAGGCAGGTCATAGAGTGAAATCCTCTGCGGCATGGTAGTAAAATCTTTGAAGGGTGAGTACAAGGACAGTTACTTTGCCCATTATTTGGATTGTTTTTGGGATTCCTGCTGTGATACCCAACAGTGTGCGACATGGCACCAATTTTTTGATTGGGATTGTATAATCTATAGGATTTTAAATTTACTAATGAAGTATTACTGTTTTTAGTGGGTTTTTCTTTTTGGTTCTGAGATAAATGCAGTATAACATGATGGCTTTCAACTAAGTATTATACTTGGACAGCTAAAGTCTGTCAGAGCCATGGTTTGTTAGTTACTCTTCAGTTCGTTGGAGAGAAGTGATGTCACTTGTAGTGATGAGCAAGCATGCTCGGGTGTTTTCAGAGCATCTTCAGCATGCTCGGGTGTTTTCAGAGCATCTTCAGCATGCTCGGGTGTTTTCAGAGCATCTTCAGCATGCTCGGGTGTTTTCAGAGCATCTTCAGCATGCTCGGGTGTTTTCAGAGCATCTTCAGCATGCTCGGGTGTTTTCAGAGCATCTTCAGCATGCTCGGGTGTTTTCAGAGCATCTTCAGCATGCTCGGGTGTTTTCAGAGCATCTTCAGCATGCTCGGGTGTTTTCAGAGCATCTTCAGCATGCTCGGGTGTTTTCAGAGCATCTTCAGCATGCTCGGGTGTTTTCAGAGCATCTTCAGCATGCTCGGGTGTTTTCAGAGCATCTTCAGCATGCTCGGGTGTTTTCAGAGCATCTTCAGCATGCTCGGGTGTTTTCAGAGCATCTTCAGCATGCTCGGGTGTTTTCAGAGCATCTTCAGCATGCTCGGGTGTTTTCAGAGCATCTTCAGCATGCTCGGGTGTTTTCAGAGCATCTTCGGCGTGCTCGGGTGTTCGGTCTGAGTCACTCCCGTGCTCATGATTTGCGACTGTTTGACAGCTTTAATACATGTGAGGAATGCCTGTTTCTTAGGCATTCCTCACATGTATTAAAGCTGTCAAACAGTCACAAATCATGCACATGACTCAAACATAACACCTGAGCACGCTGAAGATACTCGGTGAGCACCCAAGCACGCTCGCCGAAAGGGTTAACAGAACATGCTCACTCATCACTAGTCTCTTGCTATGAGAACCATATGCCCCAATAAAGAATACGAACATTGATCGAGTTTTTGAGACTACCTTGTAAAATAGTAATTGTCATTTCAGGCAAACTTGCAGAAGCAGTAGGTTTGTGTCTACCTCAGTCTCACTAACTTCTCCTATTCCTAGCTGATAATCTGATTTCACTGACAACAGACTGTTCTGATTGTCATGTGTATTAATTTACCACAATTACACAAGTGGTACATTTTATAGTACAGAACACGTATACACTGCTTTATAATTTGTTCTCATTTGTAGTTCATACATCATTTTTCTTCTTTAAATGTTAACACAAAAGTAGTAGAACAGTCAAATTTGTTTAATACTTATATACAAATTTTATTTTGCAATGAGACTCCACATACATGTTTTTACATTTTAAAGATAAAAAGGTACATACAATAAAGTGAGACAGATGACAAAGAAACAGACAACACATTAAAATGTGTATGTGGGTGAAGGAATCAGACAAAGCAGTTAGTGTTTATCCGTGTGTTAATACAAAGCAGGATTCTATAAATGGTATAAATCTAACAAAACAGCAAAAAGTCAAAAGTACACAAAATAGTGATCAAAATATGAACACCCATCACTAACCAACAAAGTGACAGAAAACTTATAAGCTCAATACGTTTTAAATGTAAAGCTAAAATTGTAAACTTTTGTTCACGTATTGCCTCATAGCTCCTGATGACATGAATATAAATGAAGCCACAGTTATTGCTTATGGTAAACCTCGCTTCTAACTCAGGAACAGTGTGACATTAAGCTGGTAGATATTGGTGGTTAGCAGCTCCCAGCTACCCAGCCTTACCAAGCTCATCATGACTCCTAGTGTAAGAGCTAATTAGCTGAAGGAGGTGTGAAACTGCACTTTATTACTGCTCTTCATGAAGTCTCCTGTAGGTCACATTCATACTAGGTTTAAATAATTGTCCCTTGATCTGGAACTAATCTCAGTACATTAATTACTGTTTAAGCGGCTCTTCGATCTAGTACAAATGAAACAATGTTTTCATCAACACGTATTACATTATAGAAGTACAATTCGTAACTAGTTATGTACATAAGCTGGCAATATAGCAGCTTTATAAAACCACGACATTAAAATACCGTGGATCTTATTAGTTCCTCCTGCTCCCTGGCATACAATTTACCGGTTCTGACCAGGTTTGGCTGGATGAGCACAAGCTCTATGGGTGACAATAAAAATGTATACAATAGATTAGCAAAAAACAAAAAAATCAACTTTGTTATGATTATATAGATGACTTATGGACAACATGTACCATGTTTTATATATATAAAAAAACAAAAAAAAACAAACAAACACTTAAGACATGTTTCCATCTGAAGAAATATAAAGTGAAATCGGTGGCCACAGGGAGTTCAAAAGGGTTAAAATGAGCAGCTCAGTGTGGTCTGACCCACTTTTATAAAGAGGACAGCAGTTTCACAATATTGAAAGCAAACATTTATATTAAAAACTGTGCTCATCATCATCATCATCATCATCAAGGTCCCAACACTGGGTTTTATATTGCACATAATATAGCAGAAAGTTAAAGCGCTCCCAAAAGGCACATTCTCGTTACAAACCCAATAAAATAAAATGACTAAAAAACATAAGAACGCAAGCTTAGTCGGCTCCCATTGTTTAACCACATACTACTCTCGACTTTCCCACCAATCAGTGGTCCAAACAGATTCAATGAGATTAATGATTAAAAAAATAAATAAAACCTCTTTGCTTGAGTTTGAAGGAAATGTGCAACTAATGATGTAACCCATACATCTATATATTGTACGCCTGCAGTAAAGTAGAACACACCGGGAAGGAATGTGCTGTACAATGTATGGCACGGGCAGCAACATGTCTAGACCTTGTAAGCAGGCCTATAACAAGCATCTGGCTGCCACATGCGCAGATCCAAAAGGACTTGGTTTAATTTTTGCATCCAAAAATTCCGTTCATCCTTTGTGTCAGCCGACAGCCAGTTCCTGCAGAGGGAGAAAATACATCAATAAAAAACTACAGGATACATCTTCATCTGTTCAGACTTCATTTTTTTCATATTTACATTTTGCACATGCCCTGGCAAAGCTTGTTGCATCATATGCTAAAGTTTCAATAGACCCCATGCAGCAGTATAGGAAAAAGTGGTATGAATGGATATTCCTAAGCAAGTAAATAACCAGCAGTTGGTTTTATTATGGCTGCATATTATCAGCAATATTAGTCACAACACTCAGGCCTGCACCAATTCTGCTGAAGTTCAATTACTGCTGATTATTTAAAGGGAACCTGTCAGCAGCATTTTACTAAGTTAAGTACAGACAGGACCATATTGGCACTGTCATACTGATTAAAATGATACCTCAGGTGAAGAAATCAGCTTAGTAGATTTTCTTTAATCCTTGTTTGAAGTTTCCTTGTATTCACATCTTGGTGCATTGGGACGTGCCTGTGGGCTAGACAGTGGGTAGCGCCTTTAGCATTGTTCCGTACCATCTGATGTGTCTGTGTATTTTCATATTTATGTAAAATTTCACTCTTGTGCCATTACAGCCACGGGCTCCCCCCCCCCCTTTAATTTAAAATTTCGCATTGTCCTAGCTGTGGGCGGCACTTGCACAGGTTGAGCTCTTGGAAGTCTTCAGGAAAATGGCAGCTGCACGTGCGTATATATTGCTCAGTGCCACCAACACCATTTTACTGAACCCACCATTAGATCAATCGGCGCAAGCCCATGGCTAGGACTAATGGTGGGCTTCAGTAAAACGGCGCCGGTTGCACTGAGCAATATACGCACTTGCAGCTGCCATTTTCCTGAAGACTTCCAAGAGCTCAACCTGCGCAAGTGCCGCTCACAGCTAGGACAATGTGAAATTTTAAATAAAGTAAAGGGGGGGGGGAGACACCCAGACACAGCGGAGGGGATGGAACAAAGCTGAAGATCGTACCAACATGCCCGCCCCAATGCACGAATAAAAGGAAACTTCAAAAAATGATTCAAGAAAATCTACTACATGGATTTCTTCACCAGAGTTATCATTTTAATCACTATGAATGCACCAATATGGCCTAGACTGTACTTTGCGTAGTAAAATGAAGCTGACAGGTCTCTTTAAGGTTCAAAACAGACCATAGAGGATCAAGGTCTAGTAGGTGCAATAAAAACAAACAAAAAAAATATGGTTGAATAACTTCCATTTGAAACTGGCCTTAAAAAGGAGTACTCTGGGGAGATAAAAAGATAAATAAATAATTTTACTGTTCCTGTCCTCATACACTAAAAGATGAGATGTCCAGTGCAGATATATGATCTTTATAACACTTGTAATTCCGTGTGACAGGATCTGCTCCCTCACTTCTCCTCTGTTGAAGAAATCCGCTCTGTTGTTCTTGGGGCTGGACTGTGCACTGGGCTTTTTCCTCCGCCTGTCTCCAGTTTTTGAATGAGAGGTGACTGCTTTTTCGGTGACCTGCCTCCCATGTGAAATATCATGCCATCATTGCCTTGGGTGGAATCATTGCCTTGAGGGGCATAGATGCAGATTAAGTTCCCATGGCAACGAGGCAGGAGATTTCAAACAGAGGCAGGTCGCTGAAAAAGCAGTCACCCATCATTCAGAAACCGGAGGAAGGTGGGGGGGGCAGAGAAGACCCTATGCACTTGAAACTGATTAGAATAATACTTCAAATGGCAATTCTAAAGGAACTACAAAGCAGATTTCTTCACCAACAGTATACATTTAATCTGTATTGCAGCCATGTCTTTACATTAGACTCCAAATTTGTGCAGACCGGTTCTCTTCAAAGAATTACCATGTGCATATGTTCTATTTAACCCCTTAGCAATATGTGCTCATTGCCTGTATGGAGCGGGTTCAGGCGTCCCATACAGCAGAAGTGTTGGTTGTGTTTTTCACCAGGCATCAGATAACTTCTCAATCTCAACAGTTTAACCAAATATCACAGATTCAGATAGAAGGTAAATATATTGGTCTACCAAATAGATACCACATGCTATAGCAAAAGTAGACTATTAGGCTGTGTTCACACTCGTTTTTTTTTTCAGCAGTTTTATCGCTTTTTTTGTTATGCAACTAAAGCTGCTTTTTACAGTACCAGCAAAAGCTAGGAGATTTCAGAAATCTCATGCATAGTGTTGCTTTTTTTCCTGACTGAATCGGAAGGCTTGTCAATTCTTTCAATGTTTTTTCATTATATAAAATAATGAGAAAAAGCGAAAACGCTGTAAATAACGCAGCCATGCATTTATGATGAATAAAACTAACTTTAACGTACTGTAGACAAATGACACACAATCTGCACAAAAAACACACCAAAAAAAAGCAGCTTCTTTACTGCCAAAGGAGCAGTTTTTTGCCTGCAGAACAAAAAAGTAGCAAAACCCCCCCATGTAGGCATATAGCACTATAAATACCGGGACTGAATTCATCCACTATCTGGTATGGAGTAATGGGCCACTTACTTTGTGACACAGAGGGTGTCTCGGCATTGGCTGACAAGTGTTTCTCTGTCGCCTTCTCTTTGGGGACGGACTGTTATTAGTTCAAGCGTATTGGGCCTTGCACAGAACTCTCGATTAGCTGGCTCTATTTTTTTGCTTGTACAGTTTGCGAGATTTATTCTTCCAATCGGATTCTATGAAGCAATGAAAAGAAAAAAAATTAACATTTCGATTTTAAAGAGTTTCTGACCACCAACTTATACTGTGCGCACATTTATTAGGCAAGTGATTATTTTAACCTTAACATAATTTTTCTGCATTTTTTGCAACTCCAAGCTATATAAACCTGAATTCTTATTGGATGAAGCCGATCAGGTGATGTGTATTTGTGTAATACGGGAAGGTGAGGCTTAAACGATACAACATCCTTTATCACCTTTATCAGGGTGTGCAGAATTATTAGAAAAACAAAAAATTCCTCTAGAAATAGAACAGGGCATCCCCCAAAGAGCAATATTAAAAAAGTAGTGATCTAGAACCCAAGTAAATAAACAATACAGAATACTTTATTAAATACGAAAGTACAAATATTTAACATAGACCATGCATAGTAAATTCTGTGCAAAAATTGTAAAAACAAGAAAGAGGGACTAGGGGTGTACGCAGCATTTTTAACCTACAGGTGATTCACAAAACTTTATAACTTCTAGATGCGAGAGCAAAAAATTATTTTTTCCACTAAAATACTGTTTTGACATCAAATTTATGATTTACAGTAGTGGTAATAGGAGAAAATGGACACCATAATTTGTTATGCAATTTTTACCAAAACACAGTGATACCCCATATGTGGTTGTACACTACTGTTTGAGCACACAGGAGGGGTCGGATGGGAAGAAGCGCTACTTGGCATTTGGAACACAGATTTCATTTGAATAGATTGTGGGCTCCATTAGCTGAGCCTCTGAGGTGCCAGAACAGCAGAAACCTCCCCGAAGGCCACCATATTGGAAACTTCAATGCCTAAGGAATTTATCTAGGGAGTGTAGTGAGTATTTTGAACCCATAGATGCCTCACAGAATTGTATAATATTGAGACGTGAAAATATGACTTTTTTGGAGTAAAAATATAATTTTTGTATTCGCTGCAAACTTGTCAGGTACACAAGGGTTAATAGGTGAAACTGGACCTCACAATTTATTGCGCAATTTCTCCCAAACGTGGGGATGCCCCAAATGTCGTCAGAAATTACTGTTAGGCCACACATCAAGGCTGAGAAGGAAGGAGCGCTATTTGGCTTTTGGAGCACAGATTTTGGTAGAATAGTTTGTGGGCGACGTCTGCGGAGCCCCTAAAGTGCCAGAAAAGCAGAAAACCCCCAAAAGTGACCCCATTGTAGAAATTTCTCAATTAATTCATGTACAACTGTAGTGACTATTTTGTAACATGCCAAGCTTTTTTTCTGGAGAACTGCAAATATTCCAGTTAAGTGCCCATACTTTGTGCCCAGCTTGTGCTTCTGGACACAAACGCACCCCGTAAATTTTTAAGTGCTCTCCCTTCTACAATAATGGCAAACATGTGGCCGCTTACTGCAATTCCTCAGCGCCGTTAAAAAGCAGTACTGAGGAATAAGTACCCTTAAAGAAGTTGTCCAGTACTTTAGATTACCCCCCCCCCCCCCCAATGAATCTCCCCGGGGCCTCTAAGGATTTTTGTAATTAGCTTACGTTGCAGTTACTGCCTGTGAGCGGCGCTATCGGTGGCCGCTCACAGGCATCACGTGACCCCCCGCTGACGTCACGACAAGTGAGGCATGACTCCGCGCTGGGGTCCCCGCGGTGGCTGCTGGGTTGTGGGCGAGGTTACCCCCCTGCGACACACCCAGCATCCACCGCGCGCTTTCCAATGAATGGGGAGAAGCCCTCCTACTCTGCACTCGTTACCTGTATAAATTGCACCTGTTTGAACTCGTTACCTGGATAAGTTAAGTTGTGTTTTTCTATTGTATCAAATAAATGGCAATTAATGTAAAAACCATATAATGATTGTCTGGATTTTTTTTAGATTCGGTCTCACAGTTGAAGTGTACCTACAGTAAAAATTACAGATCTCTTCGTTCTTTGTAGGTGTGAAAACTCGCAAAATTGTGAGTGTATCAAATACTTATTTTCCCCACTGTACCTGGCCCCTCTTTCTTGTTTTTACAATTTTTCACAGAATTTGCTATGAACAATCTATATAAATTAATTGCACTTCTGCATTTAATAAAGTATTCTATATTGTTTATTTACTTGGCTCTATGTGTAGAATTATTAGGCAGCTTGTTTTCCTCAGACAAAATGGGTCAAAAAAGATTTAACTGACTCTGAAGTTAAAAATTGCTAAAAGTTTTACAGAGGGATGCAGCACTCTTGAAATTGCTTAGATATTGGCATGTGATCACAGAACCATCAGAACCACTAGCTCACGAACTTCACTGCTGCAATCTTCACATAGGCTGAGTTCACACGATGCGTATTTAATGCGTTTCCACGGCGTTTTTGCAGTTGCGGAAACGCATTAAAAACGCATGGTAGAAGGGCAGCAATGTTCCCCAATTGAAATCCGCATGTGCTGTGCCCATGATGCGGATTTTTCCACAGCGTAAACGCTGCGCTCAAAAATCCGCAGCATGTCAATTAATTTTGCGTAAACGCGGCGTTTTCGCCGCCATTGACATGCATTAGAACGCGCCAATTCCGCAAGACTGCATCTGTACTTGCGTAATTGGTGCGTTCTAATGTGCGGATGGTACCCGGGTGTGGAGGAGAAGAGAGTCTCATCCACACCCAGGTACCATTAAAAAAGCTGTAAAACAAGAATAAAATAATATATATATATATTATATATATATATATATATATATATATATATATATATATATATATATATATATATATATATATATATATATATATATATATATATATATATATATATATATATATATATATACTTACCATCTGTCGGCCCGCGCAGCGCTCCTGCTTGGTTCCCGGCACTTGCAGTGAGTTGAAGGACCTGAGCTGACGTCAGAGTCATGTAACAGGTCACGTGACGCTGACATCGGCAGGTCTTTCAATTCAAAGTTGCCGGGAGAACGGAGTGAACAGGACAGCGCGGGCCATCAGAGGGTAAAGTATACATGTATTTTTACCATTCTCTCGGGTCACACTATATAAATCCATGCCGGTTGCATGGAATTATATAGTGTGACCTAGTTGTCAAGCACTTTCCAAGTGATGCTAAAATCGCCTGGAAAGCGCTTGTCAATCCACATGCGGAAACGCATGTGAATCTGCATGTATTCCGCAGGAAAAACGCATGCACAATCTGCATGCGTTTTTTCTGCCAGGGAGATGCAGAAATGATGCAGAAATTTTCTGCTTCATGTGCACATACCCATAGGCCTGGGAGTAAATATTGTCTAAACACCTTTGGGATGAAGAGAGGTCTGCTGATTATCTGTTCAGCCCTCAGCTTTCAAACCACGTTCACATGCACACTCAGCTGGGCAGAGCATTCATGTGATGTCAATAGGGAAGAAAAGGGAGAGTAAGCTACTGCTAGTCGCCATTGGTATGGACTTGGCTCTTGTGAGAACAAAGGATCAAGCACGTTGCAACACAATATGCAAAACGCTCCTTTGCCCCAACATCAACATTATGGACACCCTCACACCAGGTGGTTGGCCAGGCCTGTTGAAATTGTCAGGTTCGGCCAAAACGCATGTACATGGCCACCTATAATCAATAAAATGTTAAATGAATCAAAAAACAATAAAACCCAAAACAATGCTTTTTCATATTTACTGATTTTCAATACATAAACTTTGAATTATATATGTATAGTTCGCATAGATCATAAAATCATTAAAAAATTGCAATGGCCAACTATAGCCGACATGAGAGGGAGCTTGTTAATCATTGAACTCGGACGATACAGTGTGCAATCTGCTCCCTCCAGTGGTGTCAGCAGGCAGCTACAACTACCATTTATAGCTTTTCCTGGGCACAGCATTTACAAGCTCGCTCAGAAAAACATTATGAAAGTTATATTACTAAATCACCAAGTTTCACCCAGTAAAATAACACCTATACTCTTCTCCGGTGCCATTCCAGCGGTATCGGTACTAGCTCTCCTGAGGTTCGCTGGAACTGCATGGGTGTTATTTTACGATTGGAAAAAAAATTAATTTTAAAAGGGGTTTGTGTCAATAATGGACAAGCCCTTTAATGTAGATTTTGTGGTCCCCAATCATTCATATGTTATAATCTAACAAAACATGTAATTTTAGTTTTTTTAAATCCTATGATAATTGTGTCATCGTATTACAAGATAGCGTGACTTAATACAAACCCTTATGTTCCAACAACAAGCTAAAGAAAGATAACGAAAATGGATTTAAAAATGACTTGATGGAAAATAATTACCGTGTCTATATCAAGAGGTTCAGAGCTGTTGTACTACGGGTCTATGTTATTAAAACACAATTTCCAAACTTGCTGACATTATGTGGTGGTGTAATGCTCAACAAAAACATGGGAGAAAAACGGGCGCATATATATTATATATCTCCACACACAATATACATTAAAGAAGTTGTCCACTATATTCCCAGCTTAATTTCTGCTTCATTTCCGCATGTCCTCTCCCGGAATTCCGCATGCGTTCATTGCGCGCTTACCACATTCGGAATTGCCTTGCGTTTTTAATGCATTGCACAAGGCAATTCCGCATGCGGAAACGCAAAATTAATGGACATGCTGCGGATTTTTGAACGCAGCATAAACGCTGCGGAAAAATCCGCAGCATGGGCATAGAACTGGCGAATTCTCATTGGGGACAATGGGATGCGGATTACCAAGGGTTTAACAAGCGTTTCCACTGCGGAAAATCCGCAGCAAAAATGCTTGTAATCCGCAACGTGGGCACGCGGATTTAGATTTGATACCCGTCCTTATGCTTAAATATTTCATTGTCATAATACTAAAGTGGGTCTCAAGCAAAACAGAAATGAACTCAACATCTAACAGCCTAATTTTTTTTATCAGATATATGTATGTACATTAAACCCAAGAGGGGTGGCTTTCAGAACAGGAGCTTTAGCTAAAGGGTTACTTTCCTTTCCCATATTTGATCTCTATGACATTTCATTTAATCTCAAGAAAATAGCCCCAATGTGGGGGCACGGCCGCAACAATAATGCACATATTGGGGTGCTAGAGAAAGCATTTGCTTGTTGGTTTCTGTCTACATAGATATTTACAAAAGGCAAAAATGAAGGTGGGAGTCAGGCAGCTGAGATACACACCCAATGCTAAATGGACACACACACACTAACCAACCTTTCTTCTTTCATCATCTGGATATGTCCAGTATGAAATGCAGTAACCAGACAGTACACACCAGCGTCGATGCCAAGCCCCAAAGCCACTTACATCTTCAAACATTGTCTAGAGAAAAAGAAAATGAGCATTACATCCAGCCTGCTACTCGGTTTCCTTTATGAAAGACGCTTTTGCTTTCATGATAGCAGTATGTGGATCTTTAAAGCTTATATGTGATAAAGGCTGATAATAGCAGGCAGTCCTCTCTGAGGCAGGGCCATGTGTTTTATAATCTGCTCGTAAACCCAAATCATTCGTCAAACAGATTTAATTTTTATTGCCAATGAACTCAACCAATGCAACAGATTTCTGTTGGAACTTTTTGAACAACATGGAAGATCTGTTACATTCATTTTAAAAGATTAGGTGCAATCTCACCTACTGTATCCTCACCCATCCCTTGTAGACTGTGAGCCCTCGTGGGCAGGGTCCTCGCTCCTCCTGTACCAGTCGCCCACTTGTATCGTTCAAAATTTATTGTAATTGTTTGTGCTATGTATATCCCTTTCACATGTAAAGCGCCATGGAATAAATGGCGTTATAATAATAATATGACATGTAAGAAGTTGCCAGTATTTGTTTTGGCTAATGGAAAGCACAGAAGAATATTAGCCCAGTTTCAATAGAAAATGCTTTATCTGGCTGTGCAGTATTTATCAGAGCATGCCTCATTGGAACATAGCCAGAAGAGGGCTGGTACTGAGCAGGTTTGTGGGTTTGGAAACTAGCCAATAACAATCATTTACATTTCCCAGATTAAAAGTTGAGGGAGAGGTCCCCTAACATTTGCAAAGTGGTCCCATTGGTTAGACCCTCACCAATCTACTATTTAATTATGTAACCACATGTATTAAAATAATTTTTCTAAAACATAAGGATTTACTACTGCATATGAATCAGTATATTGCGAGGCATTTCACATAAGTAACACTGTGGTGCTGAGAACACTCACCAAGAAGCCCTTTTCTTCCACAAAATAATTTACTTGGCATTTAAGTTTTAGACAAATGTGACCTTCTAGAGGAGACAAAAATGGAACCTAAAAGGAGAAAGAGAAAAAAAGTTATTATAATATAAAAGAATGTAAGAATAGAGACCAGGAGGTAAACTTGCTGTTGGTATAATATGCCTAACTAGAACCAGACTATACGTCAAAATCTCCAACACCCATGGGCTCCCTGACCAGTGCTACAATACTTGTACCCAGGCTTGGGCAACAATTCCCACATCATGGTTTTTTCAGCGTTTTTTGCTGATTTTTATGCAAACTTTCAGCTGGATTTTGCAGTACCAGCAAAGTCTATGAGAAACCAGAATTCTCTGTTCACACAATCATGGTTTTGTTTGTTTGTTCAGTATTTTGTGCCTTGGTTGGGTTTTTGGAAAATAGAGCATGTCACTTCTTTCAGCGTTTTTTCACCCATAGGAAGTAATGAGTGCTGAAAAAACACAGGCAACATTTTTTACAGCGTTTATGATGGCAAAATACAATGTTTTTTTTCCACAGAACTTTATACATGCATAAAAAGAGACAGAAGGACGGTGAAAAAAAAAAAAAAGACTGAAAAAAATGCATCAAAAAAGCACCAAAGAAACGGCAAGAAAAATCTGCAGCAAACTTCCCTTGAGAGGTCAGGTTTTGCTGCAGATTTGTGACGCAAAAAAAAAAAAAAAAACAATGTGTGAACACAGCCTTAAGGTTAACTGTACTTTCAAGAAACTTTTCAGAATAAGCTCTCCTGTGCGAGTACATGAGGACTAACTCCATATCTGGCCACTTGCAATCAATGTTGATAACTATATACAGAATTCTTTTAGTCCAGAGTGACTGGCCGTGAGACACTGACTGCAGCACATGCTGTCCTCCACAGCACTGTTTATATACTACACCTGACACACAGCCGGTATCAGAGAGGACTACAGTCCTGGACATTTAAAGGGACTGTCCGTACAGAATGTCTGTTCAAACTAAGTTCGGCCACTTTGTGCATCATGCGGGGTCAATCATTTACATACACCTTCACACCTGCTTGGTTTCCATCTATCTCCACTCTCCCAGTCTTCCTTGATTGACCGCTCTGGCTTCATAGGGCCAGAAAAGCGTGAGGGGATTGAGGGAAAACAAGCAGGTGGGAAGGTGTATATAAATGATTGGCCCCGCCATGAAGCACTCAGCGGCCGTACTCGGTTTGAACAGTCCTTTTATGCTGACAGAGGCCCATTAACACCACACATGTCAAAGCTTTACAGCACTTGAACAAGGAAAAGCTTCCTTTGTCACTCCGTTAGGAGCACTCTCACAATCGATAGGTTGCCCAAAAGGTGACAGCTGTGTGGTTTTTATTTGGTGTGGGGAGGGGGTGAATATTCATGCCCTTTAATAAGCGGGCACACGCGATAGCCCGGCAGCAGCCGCAGCGCGGCTACACTGTGTGCCGGCTATGAAGGATCGTAAAGTCACTGCTCCCCGCGCACACAGTCCCGGCGTGGGGAGCAGTGATTTCCGGCAGCTGATCTATTCTTGTGAGCCGAGCATGGCAGTGACGTCATGTGCGGCTCACATGGAGAGATCAGTGCGGGCAGACCGGACGCAGCGCTGGAGGAGAGAGAAGAAAGGTGAGTATGAGTGTTTATTTTTTTATTTTATGTGCAGGCTGATGGGGATTAGGGGGACCATGCATACTAGGATAAAGATGAGGGGTGCCATGCATACCAGGACAGGGATGAGGGGTGCCATGCATACCAGGACAGGGATGAGGGGTGCCATGCATACCAGGACAGGGATGAGGGGTGCCATGCATACCAGGACAGGGATGAGGGGTGCCATGCATACCAGGACAGGGATGAGGGGTGCCATGCATACCAGGACAGGGATGAGGGGTGCCATGCATACCAGGACAGGGATGAGGGGTGCCATGCATACCAGGACAGGGATGAGGGGTGCCATGCATACCAGGATGGGGATGGGGACCACGTATAAAAGGAGGGGGGGGGGGCATAGATACCAGGATAGGGGATATTGTCAGAATTGGGGGATATTACCCCTATACCAGTGTCAGCAGAAGACCCCCTCCCCCTTAAAAGTGCATCATGAACACATTTTTTGCCTACATTTTTTTTTTATTATTATTTTCCTCCTCTAAAACCTCGGTGGGTCTTATAGTCCGAAAAATACAGTATTCCTGTATGGACAGGGGTTGTTCCAATAGTAACCAGCAGTCACTTATCTGTGCAGAGAACTTCTAAATCTTCTCCAGTTTGCTCAAGTGTTATAGGTTCATTGTCAAAACCCCAAAAGGGTGGCATTTTTTGCAACAAGAAATGCCCTACAATCTGATTTTTTTTTTTGTAGCATTTTCAAACTTTTGGGTTCCTTTTTTTTTTCCAATGCACTGTGCTGTAGCAGTTGTTTTTTATGTTTCTCTATAGGCTTCCCTATAAAGAAGGTGGTGGGGGGAGCACATGTGTATAAAAAAAAAGCTTTAAAAAGAATGCAAAGCAAACAAGCACATAATGAAAAACATTACTAAATAGTTTTAAAAGGATTAGCCCTTGAAAATAAAACTGGATTGTTGACAATGTGCTCAATTTTATATAGACGTAATACATGGCTACAGTGAATATACCATCCAGTATTGCAGCAGGTTTACACAAACACTTCAGAAAATTGCCCAATTACAGATTCCCGTTAACTATGGAAAACTGCAGCCAGAAACTCTAGTACTCGTATTGACAAACATAGTTATGGTCATTTATATTACATTTGGATTTACCTTATCTAAGAGAAACTTGTTGCTTCCTACAGAAGCTAAAGAAAGCTTGTGAGTCCCAACAAGAACAAAGTTACTGGTGCGGACAGCATTTGGTCCTCCTGGGCTAGCCAAGGCTGTGGAGAGAAAGTCATTAGTTATCCATTTGCCAAGCAATAATATAGTTTATAATTAAATGTAATCCACAAAGTAACAGAAGAGTCTCTGAAACTAGCTTACCTGGTGTATGAATGTTGCTCTTCTACAAAAAAAAGCAAAAAAAGAATTAGCTTTGTAAATAATCCATCCTAAAGCATATTAGGAGAATAAGCATTACATATAATTCATAGTGTTCTTTTTCCTGAACAGTAGGAATTGCCAAACTGAAAATAACAATATGCTAAATTCTCTTTTGGTGGCATTTGATACGATAATGAACTAAGCAGTTTTTTTTTTTGTTTGTTTTTAAAGGATAATGAACACCCATGGTTGGCAAAAACAGTGTGGCAATGCGAGCTGCTGTAGTTTTCAGATGGATCGCAAAAAATGTATTGGTAATAGCTTATTGTTGGAATTATGTGGTATTGCAGGTTACAGGGACAATCCGGCAGATTGACTTACATCTCAAAAAGCTGTGCTATATAGCTAGACCACAGAAATCCGGCTTTAGTATTGAAAACTGGTGTGAGCCTCCAACTAAAATCAGCGATTGTAAAGACAAGGAGAGCTGAGCTCATTTCACTGTCTGGGTAGTTGAATAACACTGCACAGATATAGAATATCAAAGGTCTCAGAAGTAGCACTTTTTATGCCAATTTTTACGTGGATGCATCAACAAATCTAAAAAGTTCAAATTCACTTGTCTCAGTCTTGCACCTGCCTGAGCCAAGAAATGCAACAGACCATGCACCCAATAGTAATAATAATAATTTTATTTCTATAGCACCAACATATTCCACAGCATCTTACACCTTTCAGGTAACTTGTCAGGGGCACAAGAACAACATCCAAAAATTCTTATATGCCTGTTTAAGGGTTCGTCTAACACTACTCTATTTTAGCTAATAGATGTGTTTGTCGCCCAATATCAGCGCCAGCCCAATCGCTTCACTTTCAGCTTGGTGTTCAACAAACGGGAGTTTTCTGCCTCAGCACATGACTGATGCGGTGTGTGGAAGAGGCTGAATGACTGGCTCCATTTATTAGCTAAAACAGCCCCCTTACCAGTCATGAACCATGCATAGTCACTAAAGGAAGCTGGTTTAGCTATGTCCATCAGTCTTGTCCAATTGAAAACCTCACATGAAAAAACAACTTATTTTCTATTGGAGAAGGCCGATGGACAGGTCTGGTGACATGTTCCTCCACCAGCAGCCATTGTATGGCCCGGAGAGCTGTGCAGTCTGGGAGGAAAGCTGCACTAATAAAGAGGAGGAGGAGAACCGGTCACACCTATATAATAGGAAGTGCCACAAAATCACCTCCCCAACACATCTGTTCAAATAAAGATAATGTGGCCGACCCCGGGAACTCATTCTGCAGGGGGCAATAGACCTTGTAATACAGCGGCTGTAGGAGGCAAACTGAACAACATTTTTAATGAAACCCAATTGCAAAAATGATTTTTAGCCCCAATTGTAAGCATTTAAGAAAAAAAAAAAATGTCCCTAAAAGCTGGAAAATTCCATTAAGGACCAGGCCTAATTGGGCCTTAATGTTTTTTCATTGCCACATTCCAGGAGCCATAATTATTTTTTGTATTTTTTCTTTCTTTGATGTAGCTGTATGATAACTTGTTTTTTTGCAGAATGAGTTGCATTTGTCAGTGGCACCATTTTAGGGAACATACAACCCAATGCCCATCTTTATGGGAAGAAAAAAAAACTATTTTGCTGTCATCTTTCCACTTTTCATTTGCAGCAGTGTTTATTCCTTGCTTCAGCACAATTGTGGCGATTCCAAATGTATTTAGTTTTACTTCTTTTGCTTAATACTCTGCTGGGAGAAATATGTTAAACATTTTTCTGTCATAAGATCTATAAGGGGGCATTTTTGTTGGGCATGCCATAGTTTTCGCTGGTTCCATTTTGGGAAACATTTGACTCTGATCACTTTTTATTCCATTTTTTGGGTATGAGGAATGAACAAAATTCAGCAATTCTGAAAGGGACACATCCAACATATAAAATGCAGAGCTGTGATTGGATGTCGTTTAAGGGAAGCCATCATCAGCAAATGACCTATTGCTTAAATCAGGTTTTGTATGGAAAAAATATATATTTTTTTATTTATTGGAGATTTTTTTCTTTTCCTGTCACAATCTGAATTAAAAATAATAAAAAAAATAAAACTTATTTTCACACTGGCCACTGGGGCTTATTTAGATAACTTCTTGTTTCAGGAAAGGACACATGGACATTTGGCACAATGCTCAGACCCTGACCCCATCTTCTACATTGAAGTCGAATGTCCCTGTGCAACAGTCAATGATCCTGTGTTATCACCTGTGTACAGAAGTGTTACCTGTCTGTGCCTTCCTCTGATAATAAGGAGCATGCTGAAAACGCTTCCTGAAAGGACAGGAAGTAGGAGTCTACAAAAGCCTTAGTGGCCAGTGTGATCATGAGATGAAAACATTTTCTAACAAGAAAAAAAATACATGTAACATAAAAAACAGATTTAAGTAAGTCTTCCTTTTAAAAGGGTTTATACATTTTTGCACCGATTTATTTTACACCGTTAATTGTGCTACCTAAACACAATTCAGACAGATACCGCATGTCCGTTCACTGTTCGTTGCTAGTTGGCTTTATCCCTCACACAGGAGAACAGGGTTATAGATACAAGTTAAAGGGAACCTGCCACTAGAAAAACAGCTATTAACTTGCATATATGGGGTTAACCTGCAGGTTAATACCATTACTAACCCGCCCGGTGCCCGCTCTTAGCTGAACGTTGTGGGTAGAACATGAGCTTTACTTCCCCCAGCAGAGGTCTGGTGTCAGTCACGGGGGTGGCGTCGATGTCAGTTCTGTCTCCTCTCCGACAGGTGTAACCGCACCCCCGGCCCTGACTGACACTCGCTCTGTATTGGGGTGTTCTAGTGACAGGTACCCTTTAAGGAGAGTAAGCAGGGCTGTATTAGAGAGGCGTACCATAAGGTTACGGGAGAAGAGATTACACAGAAAGCATTAACTGGATATAAAGGAGAGAACTCCGGTCAGAATCTCAAGAGGCAAAGAGAAAAATCAAACATGCAACATTATTGCCAATATATGCATAGTAGAGGAGATGATATACAACCCCTGGCAAGAATTATGGAATCACCGGGCTCGGAGGATGTTCATTCAGCTGTTTAATGTTGTTGAAAAAAAAGCAGATCACAGACATGGCACAAAACTAAAGTTATTTCAAATGGCAACTTTAGGGATTTAGTGTTTCGTAAAGGAAAATCAAGATTAAAAATGAGGTGCTCAGTAAGGGTAATTTTTTTCAGACCAAACAGAGGGGGAAAAAAATATGGAATCACTCAATTCTGAGGAAAAAATTATGGAATCACCCTGTAAATTTATTTCCAAAACTAACACCTGCATCAAATTAGATCTGCTAGTTAGTCTGCATCTAAGAAGGACTGACATGAATCATGGCTCCAACACGAGAGATGTCAATTGAAACAAAGGAGAGGATTATCAAACTCTTAAAAGAAGGTAAATCATCACGCAATGTTGCAAAAGATGTTGGTTGTTCACAGTCAGCTGTGTCTAAAATCTGGACCAAATACAAACCACATGGGAAGATTGTTAAAGGCAAACATACTGGTAGACCAAGGAAGACATCAAAGCGTCAAGACCGGAAACAAAGCAATATGTCTCCAAAACAGGAAATGCACAACAAAACAAATGAGGAACGAATGGGAGGAAACTGGAGTCAATGTCTGTGACCGAACTGTAAGAAACCGCCAAAAGGAAATGGGATTTACATACAGAAAAGCTAAACAAAAGCCATTATTAACATCTAAACAGAAAAAAACAAGGTTACAATGAGCTAAGGAAAAGCAATCGTGGACTGTGGATGACTGGATGAAAGTCATATTCAGTGATGAATCGCGAATCTGCATTGGGCAAGGTGATGATGCTGGAACTTTTGTTTGGTGCCGTTCCAATGAGATTTATAAAGATGACTGCATGAAGATGCAAATTTCCACAGTCATTGATGATATGGGGCAGCATGTCAGGTAAAGGCACTGGGGAGATGGCTGTCATTACATCTTCAATAAATGCCCAAGTTTACATTGATATTTTGGACAGTTTTCTTATCCCATCAATTGAAAGGATGTTTGGGCATGATGACATTTTTCAAGGTGATAATGCATCCTGCCATAGAGCAAAAACTGTGAAAACATTCCTTGAAAGAAGACACATAAGGTCAATGTCATGGCCTGCAAATAGTCCGGATCTCAATCTAATTGAAAATCTTTGGTGGAAGTTGAAGAAAATAGTCCATGACAAGACTCCAACCTGCAAAGCTGATCTGGCAACAGCAATCAGAGAAAGTTGGAGCCAGATTGATGAAGAGTACTGTTTGACAAAATACTAGTGATGTATTGGAGTGTTCTTTTGTGTGTTTGTTTTTCATGATTCCATAATTTTTTCCTCAGAATTGAGTGATTCCATAATTTTTTCCCTCTGCTTGGGCTGAAAAAAAATTACCCTTACTGAGTACCACATTTTTAATCTTGATTTCTTTTAGTGTTTCGTAAAGCCCTAAAGTTGCCATTTGAAATGACTTTAGTTTTGTGCCATGTCTGTGATCTGCTTTTTTTCAACAACATTAAACAACTGAATGAACATCCTCCGAGCCCGGTGATTCCATAATTTTTGCCAGTGGTTGTAGACGCTCTCAGAGGCCAAAAGAACACTCTTTTAACCCAGATGGGTGAATGTCAGGTTAAAGCAAATTGAGTGAAAACAGAGGAATATATAAAAAAAATCACATTTTCCTTGTCATTGCTATAGATTGCAGCTAAAGAGAATCTGTCAACAGATTTTTGCTGTTTAATCTGAGAGCAGCATAACGTAGGGGCAGACCCGGATTCCAGGGATGTGTCCCTTGATCAGCAGTTTGCTAGTTTCAATACAGTGTTTTAATCACCAGGAGATTATCACCAGAGGACTATGTATGCCAGACCAGCTAATCTATGTAACCCAGCCCACATCACTGATTGGCAGCTTATGCCCAGCTCAGCATTCTGATCACTGCTACATCTACAGCAGAGTAAACGTATCAAATTAACGTAAGTGATACATCGCTGGAATCAGGGCCCCTGTCTCTACATCACGTTGCTCTCAGATTCCACAGCGAAAACTTACTGATAGATTCCTGTTAAAGGAATAACACGCTTTGTGGTTTTAAGAGGTTTCTCCTCTATACATAAAAATGTTTTACTTACAGTAATTGAAGTCAAAAGCCTCTTTGGAGTAATTGCCTAAAATAACAAATACCAAGAAATTAAAGTTCACAACAAAAGAACTGCTCATTACTTTAATGTATTTCTGAGTTTTACTGGGATTATAACTTTTTAAACTTTCGCGCTGACAGCAAATATCTTAAAAATGTTAAAGGGGTTGTCCGGGAGTTTTATACCGATGGCCTATATCCTTAGGAAAGGGCATCAATTCGGAATAGTGGAAGTGCGACACTGGACACCCAGATTGATCAGCTGTTCCTGGTATTGGGTGAATGTGCAGAGTTGAGGAGCCACAAAGCTCTGTCAACTGCATAGTGGCCCCCTGTTGATTCAAATATGGGGTGGATCAGCAGTACCCGGGCCATTATTCCTTTGATGGAGCTGTTCAGCTCCTCAACTGAGCACATCCAGCCACTGTCGGCACCTGGTACAGCTGATCAGCGGGGTACTGGGTGTCGCACCTCCACTAATCAGATATTGATGACCTATCCTAAAGCTAGTCCATCAAAATAAAAGTTCAGGACAACCCCCATAACATTTATAAGACATATGTGATTCGTCTGAAGGCGGGGAGAGTGAAGCCAGCGCCGATTGGCCGCAGGGATAGTGTGACAATGTCACACAATTCCCAGGAAAGCCAATGCCAACATCGCTTAATCTGCATCAGCACCAGAGGTTAGTAAAGGTGGTATTTTACTGGGTGGAAATTGTGAATGAAAAGGTGTTGTCCCAGTAGTGGACAACCCCTTTAAAAAGACATGTCAGCAGCATTGCAGAAACCTGAGAAATATGAGAGAAGCGAATCCACGAAGCATCAATTTATATCTCATAAATGATCTGAAGTAAAATGCATGGTGTAGAAAACCTAATTAGTTACCTTCGACTTCACAGCCTTTTTCCTCTTATCAGATGTAGGAAATTCTTTTGGTTGAGCCTAAAAATGCAGTATCATTTTGTTATACCGTATATGCAGTGTGCAGTCACCACAAACCTAGGCTCTAAACAACTAACTTACCAAGCTGTAGACATCTATGTAGACCTCAAAGTTGTTGGACACATCTTCACTGAAAAATCAATTTAAAGTCAGTAACTCTAATTCTGATATTCTGGAAGTGAAGATTTCATTTACACAAGAAGTCTTCTGAAATCTAGGAAATCATGTGCAGAAAATGAATAATTACTTACAGAGTAAATATAGTTGGAAAGGACAAAGCGTCTCCTTTCATTGAACTGGAAATACTTGTAAGTGGGGTAGCCACCATGTTTTCTGCACCAGATCTGAGAATTATGAAGAAGTAATAGTTTGCAGACTCTGAAAAGAAAAATGTACAGCTTAAATTTAGTCTGAAGACACTTACAAAAGGGCAACTGATTAGATTCAAGGTTCAAGCAGGTATTGTTATTAAACTGTCACAAACATCTTAAAAGGCTCCAGAGAGAACAGAAATCAGTTTTAGTAAATTTATATATTCGCCATAACATGACAATTCCTGGAGAATCTTTTCTTAGGACTCATTGTGCCTCCTGAAACGTATGAATACATTTACTTACATGTTCCCCCCTTACTCTGTGAAAAGACAGGACACACCAGACTAAGGAGATATGTCTGAGAACCATCTTTATTTATCCCATGAGTACCAGGCAAGTCAGGAAAGCCGAATGCATCAGTTTCCTTATGGCAGATCCCATGCATTTTATCAGTAAAGGGTGGGCATTGACATTAGTTAAGTGATTTAAGCAGACCACCATCAATTTTAATGCATTAGAGGATCCTGCTCCTATTGTTCTCGTCGGAGATAAATTGCTGCCAAGGGTTTCGGGCAGCACTACTCACTCAGAGAGTGCATATGTATGTGAGACGGAGGAGGACAGGTGGAGGAATAACTATAGTTATTGACAGGTAACTAACGTGAAAGACAGGGGGACACCTAATTGTATGGATGGTAGCGGTCCAGTAGAAGACAGACAAGGTTTGAGAAATATTCTAGATTTATCATCTAGAAGTTGTATTACGTAATTTGCAACTATTTTTCACAGCTACACCACTTGTGGTTAGGGCTCAGCAGTGGATTCATAAATTATAGGGCAAACCTACTTCTCATAAATTTGTCACATTTTACTCTGGAGTGATATTAAACATTAGCTGGTAAACAGCTCAGCATTAACCATCAGGAAATTAAATCTGTATGTAAAAATTTTTTATTATTTTGTCATTTCCTAAAAAATTTAAACGTCTTGGGTTTAACAATGAATAAATAAGACATGAGCATAAGAATTGCTTTATACAAGACTGCTCTTTTCTCAGTACCTACACACTGCAGCAATGAGAATGGTCATTACAGCATCCAACACTGCCACCTACTGGCATCTAATAGTAAACCACCCACAAGCAGATACTTCGACTACTGTTTTTTTTAATTATTGCAAAACAAAATCAACTTTTCATACAGAAAAAAAGTAAGGCTTTATTCACATGATAGTTTTTCCCTCTGTAGATGGTCAGGTTTAAAATATGGATAAAAAAAAGTCTGATTAGCCCTTTTAACTGGTATGTGATAAAATGGGCTAATCAGATCCATGAAACAGACTGAAAAAAAAAACTCAGTACATGTCCTATTCTCATTTAATTTTCTGAATCAGACTTGGCTATTCAAGACTACAGGGAAACAAAGACAGAAGTAACACTGAAGCCTTTTTTTTTTGTCTTACAGATGCAAAACCAGAAGTGTATATGCATACGTGCCTGGTCTTTGTGAGGTGCTGCAGACAAAATCTGCTTTAAGAGGCAGGAATATTTCAGAAATCGATATTAAGCCTCTAGATGGAGTGTTATAATTGCCATGGGAATTGGGTTTCTTCTGAGGTCCTTCGCTCTTCAGCTTATTTATCTCCGCAAGCATTGCAGCTCTTTTTTCAGCTATACAATAAAAAAAGAACCAATTTGTTATCATATAAGAGTCAAGATGGCACGTTCAATGGAACTTCATTTTTGTGCTTTACGTAAAAAAAAAAAAAAATGCAATAGGGAAATATGAACTATAACAATGCACAAAATAAAATGGACTGGTTATCAAATACTTTAACATTGTACAAGATAAGAACTTTAAATAAATGTGAATGAGCTGTATTTGAATTTTTAACCCAGCCAAATGCATCAGGGGATTTAGGCATTCATGGCAAAACCTATGTGCACATGTTCATGAGCGGCAGCTTCTCTGCATACACTAATGTTCTTACACTAAGGCCATGTTCCCACATGCAATAATGTCCCCCTCCACCCCCAACTCCAGTGCCTTTAGTTCTGCAGGTGACTGCACCAAAATAGAAATCCAAATCCGCTTTATTGCATATTTGATGCATTATTTTTTTCAGTTTCTCCCCTTTTTTGCATTCTTGGTACAAATTTAAAGTGTTTTTTCGAATTGCATTTGTACAGGCTCCCTATGGAGCTTTAGAGGGGAAAAAAACAACAAAAAACTCCACAGTTCCACAGCATTTAAACATGCAATGACCAAGAGTTCTCATCAAATCACAAACACTTTGCTTGAGCTGTTAAAGGGAATCTGTCAGCAGGTTTTTGCTACCTCATCTGAGAGCAGCATAATGTAGGAAAAGACTCTGAATCCAACGATGTATCACTTAGATTACTGGGTGCAGCCGTTCTCACACAGTCAGAGCTTTTAGATTTAGAATGAAGCAGAGCTGAGAACGCTAACCCCGCCCACACCAGGCTCTCTAAGTACAGTACAAAGTCCATAGACAGTGAGCTGCTTACTTGCTGGACTAGTCCGGCAATGTTAATCTCTTAGGCTGTGTGCCCACGATGCGTTTTTTTTTTTAAGCGTTTCCGCAGCGGCAAAAACACTGCAGAAACGCTTAAAAAACGCATGGTAGAAGGCCTACCATGTTCCCCAATGATAATCTGCATGTGCTGTGCACACGCTGCGGAAATTTAAGCTGCGGATTATCATTGCGGAAAAAAACACAGCACTACCAATTATTTTGCAGAAGCGCTGCGTTTTCGCCGCCATTGACTTGCATTAGAACGCATGGAATCCGCATCACTGCATCTGTACATGCGGAATCCATGCGTTTCAATGTGCGGATGGTACCCAGGTCTAGAGGAGAGGAGACTCTCCTCCGGACCCGGGTACCATAGAACCTGTATAAAAAAAAAATAAATAAATAAAAAAATAAAAAGATTATATTTACCTTCTGGCGGCCCCCGGTGTCCTTGTCTGTGCTTGCCGGCAGCTAGCGATGGACTGAAGGACCTGCGCTGACGTCAGTCATGTGACGGGTCACACGACGCTGACGTCGGCAGGTCCTTCAGTCTACCGCTGCCGGCAGCCAGGACGGAGGGAAACAAGACACTGGGGGCCATCGGAAGGTAAGTATAGATTTATTTTTTACCATTCTTTCGGTCACACTATATAAATCCATGCCGTTTGCATGGATTTATATAGTGTGACCAAGTTGACAAGCACTTTCCAAGTGATGCTAAAATCACTTGGAAAGCGCTTGTCAACCCCATGCGGAAATGCATGTGAAGAACGCTTCACATCCGCATGTCCCTGACAGGAAAACGCATGTACAATCCGCATGTACAATCCGCATGCGTTTTTTTCTGCCAGGGAGATGTAGAAACGCTCAGGAAAAAATCCTGAGCATTTCTGCATCATGGGCACATAGCCTTAGTGATAAATCCTTCACAGTTAGTAAACAGCATGCACTCTACAAGTGACACATCCCTGAATTCTGTGTCTCAGCCTCTATCTCCTGCTGTCTTCAGATTACATAGCAAAAGCCTGCTGAGTATTTCCTTTTAAATGCAGATATTCTACACAAACACAGGAGGAATAAAAAAAATACATAATTTACTTTTTATATGAACATGGCTTAAAGCACCACTCCAGCGTTTTGTTTTTCATTGCAGCACTGGGGTGGTGCTTCTAATCCAAGGTCCCCGCCCTTAGTCTCATGCTTCCATGCTGCCTACTGCACGTTCTTTCGCAGCTGCTCCCATCGATCTCTGGCAGTTTGTGACCTGCCGGATCATTACAGTGTTTCATGAAGCTGCGCGGAGGTCGCTTTTCAATACAAGTCTATGAGAGCCTTGTTCTGGCTCGCAAAGACTTGCATTAAGAGCTTGTGACTAGTGTTGAGCGAGTATGTTCTGTCCGAGTATGCTCGGGCCGAGCTCCGAGTATTTACAGCTGCTCGGTGTTATGTTTGAATCGCTCCCGTGTGCATAATTTGCGACTGTTTGACGGCTTTATTACATGTGAGGAATGTCTATTTCTTACACATTCCTCACATGTAATAAAGCTGTCAAACAGTTGCAAATCATGCACACGGGAGCGATTCAAGCATATCACCGAGCAGCTGTAAATACTCGGAGCTCAGCCCGAGCATACTCGGCGAAAGGGTTAATAGAACATACTAGCTCAACACTACTTGTGACATAACTTCTGACTTCCGGCCAGTCAGAAGCTGTGGTCACAAAATGGCGCCATGGGACAGGAGTAGCCCCAAAAAAATGTGAAGACTGTGGAGGGGGAGAATGAGACAGGCAGGGACCTTAGTTTAGTAACACCACTCCAGCGCTAGAAAAAAAAAAAAAAAAGCTCTGGAGTGGTCCTTTAATACAGCTCATGTGCCCTATAAACACATTAGAACAATCTTCACTCTATGGGGGAATTCATCAGGACTTTTTGGATATAACTTGTACCACAACATTTTAGCACATCTCCGTGTGCAAGTTTTAATGCCATTAAACAAATGTGCAATGCTTGCTGAATGGACGCCTTTATCTCAGCCTCAACCACTTCTAAAAAGATTCTGACAGCAAGGGAGACACTTAACTTCGTACAAATGCCCTAAGAAAAAAAAGCCAGCAGCGCTGCAAGTTCCCATTTGTGGCACTGTGGCAAACATGATCCTCTTTGGCTTTTTTTTAGACAGCCAAAGAGAGCTCGTACTCCAATCCTTTGTCGGGTCTCCTGCGACTCGCGTGATGTTCTGGAACGTGAGCTCTGCAGCCAATCAGTGGTGGCTAATGAGCGGCTTCATTCTCTCTTTCAGACGGAACCAATATCCAGAAGAAGTTAGAACCGCTGCTGATCTCACAGCCTCTGGATGTCAGAGGGAAGGGAGGGTGAAGCTGCTCATTAGTGGCCACTGATTAGTTGCAGGACTCCATGCGGCTCAACGTCTCGTAAACTCCGGCACCGATGTCTGTTGAATGGCACCAGCTCCGGAAGATAGCACAAACTGTTTTAATGTTACATGGGGGAATATAGTAATTGAGAATTTATCCTGTGAAAGACATTTATGATCTATCCTATGAGATAAATGTCTGGCTGGGAGCCAAAAGTGGTTCTGATCTCTCTTCCTCCTTACTAAGGGCAGGCTTGAATAGTATGGCATGGCCAGACAACCACTGTCTCTCCATTCAATTTCTATAGGACTGACAGATAGCAGAACAGATTCACGTTTATGAGACACCTAAAATACACAAAACAAAAAAGATTAGGTGGTCTGCCTTTGTGATACATGCCACCTAATGTTTACTGGCATGTAAACTCCAGGCTGAGAAAAGACAACAGGAAAGGGATTACCGACAGGAAGCCCAGAATATCTGACCCTCCTTTTCATCACACCATGTAGCAGCTTCTTGAAGCTTTGATGCAATTTGAGGTATACATGGCGCTGAAGCTTACATGTGTAATGATAGGAAAATTAGGCGGGGACTTAAATCACTGCTTACATGAAAAGATAAATCCCTTAAAGCCACTGTTAGGTCGGGAATTTATGTAGGGATACCCTACTATCAAACTTCCAACCAGTTCTCATCCCTATAGCGGTTTATGCTCTACATTGTGCTTTAATTTAGGGATACATTTTAAATAACAGTGGTTTTTAAGGGATATATTTTTTCCATACATGTTGCTGTGCATTTTTCATACAGATTTATAAAAAACACAAAACAAAAAATTGCAAAATGCTGGTTTACAATAATGAAAAGAGGTCCCTCAATATACAATATTGATAGGATCGATATTGAGGACAACTGTTCTATGTCGAAATCATA
This sequence comes from Phyllobates terribilis, assembly GCF_046119375.1. Classification (NCBI taxonomy): domain Eukaryota; kingdom Metazoa; phylum Chordata; class Amphibia; order Anura; family Dendrobatidae; genus Phyllobates; species Phyllobates terribilis. The sequence continues at coordinate 265,186,702 of NW_027362764.1, read as the reverse complement.
ACTCTAGAACAGGACAGACAGACAGATCTAGTGTTGAGAAAAGTGTGACATTTAAAGGAAAAGTGCTCTGGAATGTGGAGCACTTAAGTGAGAACCCCACTGATGACCCTGACAGTCGTTTCCATTAGAGGGAGTGAATGGGATCTGTGTACAGTGGGGTAGCTGGAAAAGTCACAATGCAGATGGGGGGGGACAATCCCTGCAGCCTGGAGCCATCATAAACTGGGGCTGCATTCAATGTACATAGGCCCTTTGCAGGCTATTGATAGTTGAATTCATTGCATTTTTGGGGAAATCACTGTACTTACTTGATACCAGCAGCAAACGCTCAGCTTCGGCTTCAGTTTGGGATCCTTTGCCATGCTCTTCATCTATGCAGCAGTTCAGAGCCTGGCTGGCCTGATGAATCACAGTTTGTTGCAGGCTGATCTCATTACTCAGCATCTACATTTAATAGTACAAGTGGAGAAGTTCATCTGCACATCCAAAATTATGTAGCACAATCTCTCTATTTTGGTTAAAAAAAAAAACAAAACTGTAATATAATTAGGAACTTCACAAGTTTATTTATTCACATCAAGACCAACATTTTACAAGTGTTCTTGAGGCAAAAAAGTTGGACAACTCAGTCTATTCCTGCCACCCCCAAGTTGTTTCTATGCCAGAATAATATCTCCATCAAGAGCACATATGTCAAACTATGGCCTGTAGTGCAGAGGTCCCCAACCGCCGGTCCGCGGACCAGGACCGGGCCGTTGGGGTTTTTCAGCCGGTCCGCGGGGAGAGGGGGCCCCTCCAGCCTCCAGCAGGGCCGCCATCAGGGCATGACTGCCCTGACTCCAGTATGGGGCCCGGCCGGTAGGAGCCCCCTCGGAGCCCCCCTCCTGTGCGTCTCTCTCCTCATGGGGCCCCCGGCCGCATGCTAAGCGCCGGGTCCGGAACATCTTAGCGCTGCGCTGCTGCGGCAGCACCTTCATGATTCCCCTGACTTCTGGTCATGTGACGGCGCCGTCACATGGCCGGAAGTCAGGAGAACCTGGTGTCAGCGATTTGGACGAGCGCCAGGATTCTGCAGGGATCGCATGGGGGTAAGTATAACAAGTTTTATTTTTTTTTAAATACAATTAACTAGGAGTGGGGGGAATGGGAGATGCACATGGGGGGAGGGGAGAGATGCACATGGGGGAGGGGAGAGATGAGAGATCCACATGGGGGGGAAGGGGAGAGATGAGAGATCCACATGGGGGGGGAGGGGAGAGATGAGAGATGCACATGGGGGGGAGGGGAGAGATGAGAGATGCACATGGGAGGGAGGGGAGAGATGAGAGATGCACGGGGGGGTGAGAGATGCACGGGGGGGGATGAGAGATGCACGGGGGGGGATGAGAGATGCACGGGGGGGGATGAGAGATGCACGGGGGGGGATGAGAGATGCACGGGGGGGGATGAGAGATGCACGGGGGGGGATGAGAGATGCACGGGGGGGGATGAGAGATGCACGGGGGGGGATGAGAGATGCACGGGGGGGGGATGAGAGATGCACGGGGGGGGGATGAGAGATGCACGGGGGGGGGATGAGAGATGCACGGGGGGGGGATGAGAGATGCACGGGGGGGGGATGAGAGATGCACGGGGGGGGGGATGAGAGATGCACGGGGGGGATGAGAGATGCACGGGGGGGGATGAGAGATGCACGGGGGGGGATGAGAGATGCACGGGGGGGTGAGAGATGCACGGGGGGGTGAGAGATGCACGGGGGGGTGAGAGATGCACGGGGGGGTGAGAGATGCACGGGGGGGGGATGAGAGATGCACGGAGGGGGATGAGAGATGCACGGGGGTGAGCTGCACATGGGGGGGGTGAGAGATGCACATGGGGGGGTTATGTTTACATAACTTTGTTGCCTTATGAAGGGCGGGGGGGGCCCCCAAAAAATTCTTGCACAGGGGCCCACTACAGTCTGTGTCCGCCCCTGGGATGAAGTAAATGCAGCTGAACAGCAGCTGTCAGGACAGCTGCCCTGTCCTGCTGCAGGGCGTGATGGGGCCTCAGTGATGCGGCTCCTGGCACAGCACATTATGTGGGGCTCCTGACATAGCTCCTGGCGGGGACCTGGTCTACACTATATGATAAGTATGCACTAAACTCCAAATCCCTCCATTACCCCGCCCCCATATGACCAAAGCCCCGCCCACCCCACCCCCTCCTTGCTGGGCCATGGAAAAATGATCTTGCTTCAAGCCGGTCCCTGGTGCAAAAAAGGTTGGGGACCACTGCTGTAGTGTGAATATATTTGACCCGCAACGCCAGGCGGATCCCACACGTATAACTAGCCCGCACTTTCAACTATATCGGCATCCTACATGCTGATAGAGTTGAAAGCAATGATGGAGGGAGTGTCAGCTTGAAGGCATTATGGAAGGCAATGCAGGGCCCCATTATACTGTATGGAGCACTATGTGGAGATCACAGTTGAAGAATCATACTGTGATGGGGTCACCATTCTTTGTCGGGAGGATTGCGGGAGGGTGGTAGAGTAGGGTCATCACACCGAGCGAGTGGAGATATACTGTGTTTGGACGCACTTTTGTTTGCATCTTACTTTATTATCTGTATTATTCAATGTTTTTTATCCTTTGTTGTTGCATATTTAAATTGGGCCATATGCTTTTTACTGCTCTTGCATAAACGCATTATTCCAATATTTTATTCTAAGATCTATTAATTAAAATGTACTTTGCTTGTGAGACAACCCCTTTAAATCTGTTTCCATATGAAAAAGTTCATCGTTATAATTGATAAGGAAAAACTTCCTCAATTGTAGACATTTTTTTTTTTGTAAATATAAATATCAAGGTTGGCCCTTTACTTTATCCAAGCTTTTCAATTCGACCCTCTGTGTATTTGAGTTTAAGATCCCTGATCTAGAGGTAACATAAGATGCAAGCCAACAAGGAGAACACCAACACCAACGCAGATTAAACCAGTGATGGGGGTACTTTTGGGATGTGAATTTGGGCATTTTTAGATTTTGGTAAAACAAATGCAAATGTATTTTTTCTTTCGTGGAATCTTATTGGAAAAAGTAAAAACGACAAGACTGTTGTGTATACCATGCTCACACGAAATGCTCTTGCATCAGGACTCTGACTTTTCCAGAATTCATAATGGATATAAAGGATCTATCATCATAATAATTTTTCATCCGCATACAATCAGTTCAAGTGTTTTTTTTTTCTGCACTGCTTACCAACCAAAAAAGGAAATGAAAAGACCAGTGACAATACCTTCATTTTTTGTTTGATGTTAAGAGGTCGTGGAGATGCATTCCTCTTGTCCTCAACGCGAGAGGCCACATCTTCTTTACGGACTATTTTTTGCACTACTGGAGGACGATCCGACTCCTTGAATCTTTGTGATCTGTAAGCGTCAATGCTGAATGGAAACAATAGTTAGACCGACCAGATATTTGCATTTTGCACAGAGCATTAAATATTTTCCTTTAATGTATAACACATATGTATATTGTATACACACACACTCACAGTGAGATATATCTAGACATATATATCTATATAGTTGTATATCTCTATCTATCTATCTATCTATAAAAGTACCTATAAAGAAGATTTGGATTTTCCTCTTCATACAGAAGACTCTCCTGGAATTCTGCAGCATCTTCTCTGGCTGCAGTTTGGAACATCACCGATTTTGGGCTGTCACAGACCTTACTACTTTCTGCTGCCATGCTGGATCTTGAGAGTAAGGCCTAAGTAATAAATAAAGTTGGTGAATTGCAGACAGGACATTTGTAAAACATCAGGACAAACAGATAAGCACTGGTTAGACATACTTCTGGGCTTCCAACGCCAACAGTCTCTGCTAACGGAGCGAGCAAAGACATAGAAGAAATGTTAAAAGCATCTTCCCCGTCATCTCTTTCTCCATCACTTTCCCCATCATCACAGGCTTTTTCCATTTGCTTTGATGAACTTTCTTCAAAGGTTTCATCTTGCTCATCTTCCAGAGCATCACTAAATATGTTGGTGATCACTTCTGAACTGTTTATCTCATCAATATCACCATCTACGCTCATTTCAACCTCATTCGGCACTTCAACTGTTAGGAAGAGGAAACAAATAAATCTAAACTAAATGAAAAGATGAAGATGGATCTTGCAGTCAGTATGGAATGGTATAGCTACTAGCTACCTAGTAATCTCCATAACTGTACAGGCTTTACACGCTTCTATGACACAAGCTTCATCAGTCACTACATTACAAAGCTTTTCTCAAACAAGATTTATAGGATTCCAACAATTCTGAATCTCCCCAAAACAATTAATGTTTATAGATAAGGAAATATTTCTAAGTGTTGAAAATGTATTGTGCTAGTTATTTGACACTTAAAATTTTCTCAACACATCACTTAATACTGAACACATGTAGTGGTTTATTCTCTATACAATGTCACTTGCAGGAAATGTGTAATTGTACAAAAAAAAAAATGCTTTTTTGGAGGTGAAGGCTATATTCACACTGGCGTAATGGCTAGCAATTCTACAGGGGCTAAATGATGTAACAGCTGAACCATTTTAATGGGTCCTACTTACTAGCACAGCACTGTATACTATTCCAGCAGTCAAAAAGCAATGGAAATTTTGTGGGAAGATGGCTGAAAAGGCGGGAAGATAGTCTTAATTCCCATCTCATATGGGCTCTGCACCCAGTCCAACAATAGCTTATTGCACCCCACTACACGAAAAAAAGGTCTTTATATGCCAACATGGATGGCACGGGAGGAGTTGAATTACTGGGCAATGCATACTTCATTGATAAAGGTCAGCAGAATCTGTAATCTGTGCTATACGAACGTTCTTTCATACAGTGCTAACAAAGCATTTAGTTATGAAAACGAACCTTTCTTTCCATCTACACGTGGTTTAGACTTCTCTATAGACACAGAGGATGGTTGTATGCTTCTCCCAGGGCTGTGAAGACGCTCAGCCATTCTATGTTGCTCTGCACCTAAATGATTTTACAGTAAATTAAAACTTGTCAGTTGATTTGTTTTATTTCACTCTTCCTCTTCTAGAGTCACAAACCACAGGGACCCTCTCCAATCATGAGAATGGGGGGCACCGTTTCCCTTTTCTAAACAGAGTAATTGAACATGCACAGTGTCGCTCTAATGAATAGGACAGAGAGCCTGATGCTGTACTCCGCTATATCCGCCAGTCCATGCAGCACTGCATCTGGGGGACCGCCGCTACATTCAGCTATGTCACATAGGATTCTTATATTCTTATTCTTGTGACAGATATACGCAGTTGAACCACATACCCATCACCTAAAAAAAACCTCATGATTTATCCTGATGTTTCTAATACTTTAAAAGAAGTTACTGCCAATTAATTCCTGCTGCTCTATCCAGGGTATGGTAGAAGTATATACAGGTTTATATTATCTGGAGCAGGATTCCAGAGTTAAAAAAATAAAATAAAATTCCTGAAAGGACTCCTAATACAGACCTCTGCACACACAGGATGATTTATAGCCTTCTCTATACACACTGATAAAGAGATCGCTGTCAGTCTGTATGGGCAGAGTAAGCAGGACAAGGAGTCCTGTCAGAAATGACTCTTTTTAGTGAATTATTTCCGCTCCCCAACACGTAAGCAAAGTCAGATGTCTCTCATTACAGCCTGTCTTAGAAAAGAATTGTTGGCGGTTACATTATGGAGCACCTCCTCTTGGCGCTCTGCATTGTTCTGTTCCTGTTTTTCCTCTCAGAAAGTTATGAGAAACTGACAATAGGTATATATAACCTGCTACCAATGTGTTCCTGTTGACTTAGTGCTGCCAGTACCGGACAACTCTTTGATGAACCAAACGGTAACACCTTCTTGTCAATGTGTTCAAACATTTCTAGTAGCAATAATGGAGGCATGAAACACACAGATTAACAAAATGGGGTCAGAATTACTACTTGGGGAGGTCAAGTATTTGCTAAAGTAGTCAGGGGAGCATACAGAGCAGAACGTTATACCACACAGTCTGCCATTGATGCCAACACCGTAGATTTGCCCTCCCTGCAAGGAGTACGAACTATAGGATGTAAATCTACACATCTGAGGGGGAAGGGATGTGGTTAATAGCAGCTTTTCCTTACTTTATAATTCGAGAACTGTGGAGCTATACAAGTACTGACCGAGGTTAAGCACAAGTCCAAGAATAAATGTATGGTATAGCAATAACAAAGCAAAAATAAGTGGTTGCATCTCTATGACTTCTGTGGGAGCTAGTCAGATTTACAAGTCAACCAACATGTCAGACATTATTACCTGTATTACTTTTCTCTGGTGTAACCGGGAACCTTTCAACTACAGGATGGGAAATGGCATCTGGCTTGGGTGGTTTGCTAGAGGTTGAAGGATGACCCTGAGTTTCCAATAAAGATGGTAGAAAACAAAAACATAATAGATTTGGATCTCTATATACAATAGATAAAGCGATAAATGTAATATTTAATAAACATTAAATAAGTTCCAATATTTCCAATTTAGTAACAAAATGCATTGATCTTTATATAAAGAAAACATTGAAGGAACATCGGTCACTCATGTATAGTAAAAGTTGAATAGTTTTGTTTTTCATTAGCAACAAATACATAAACTGCTTCTTCGGTATTCCTAACCTATATGCATCCAACTCGATGAGACAGCAGACTGTTCAGAAAAGGAAATGAAGGCATTATCCTAGTTTGAATTTTGTAGGTGACTGTAAGGATAGGGCATCAATGTTTGGTTGGTCTAAACCCTCACACTAGCATAGACTTGCCCATACACAATGTGCACAATTCTTACGCAAGCGAGTATTCTGACCATATCATTTTTGTACACATTTTAGAAATCAAGTGATGTGTATTTGTGGAATGAAGGAGGACGTAAGGATACAACATCTTTTATCAAGGGGTGCGCAGAATTATTAGGCAGCTTGGTTTCCTCAGGCAAAAAGGGTAATTTACAGTGAAGTCAAACAGTCACCTCTCTGATCAGTGTTTGCAGGCTGCGGCTGGTGCTGCCCAGAAAGTTGATAGTCAACAGATTAAGAAACTGACAGACTCCATGGTTGAAGGCTTATGACTTATTGAAATGTAGGGTGGCTATAGAGATCACTAAAATATTTCTTGAAATATCAGAAATGCATCTTTGTACATTTTGGGTTGTTTGATTATTCTCATTGTAACAGATGAAAATAAACATTTCTTGAGATGGGAAACATTTTTCATTTAATTGCATAATAATTTTGCACACTTATCCTAAGAGAGAAAAGCTCACTTTTACTTAAATATTCAGGTTTGACTGACAGCACTGTAGCTGTTCATTTCATTTAAATAGCACAAGTGTTACACTTTACTTTTTTCTACCATTTTTCCTGGATGAACAAGTGTTGGTAAATTAGGACATAAATTACCCGTTGCAGCTCCTGCTGTTTCGTTTTAGTCGTATCTTCCTTGTCTGCATTCCACACTCTGCCTTTATCAAACCTGCTACGAAGAGCTGCAAGTTCTCGCTCACGTTCCTTTAGAAATAACAGCACAAAATAAATAAAATGAGAAGTTAGTAGTACAAGTTTGTAGTAAACAGAATGGCTTCTGTGTGGTAGGAGATAAACACCTGCTTCTGCTGCTGTGTTAGGCTAGCGGTACTGGATACATCATTTTGCTTCAGCAGTCTTTCTTGGATACTCCTTGTATTCGGAGTCAACACAGCAGACTTTAGGGCAAGATTTGTAGGTGCAGGACTGCGTTCTTGACACTTCTCTCCAAAACGCTCCAGGAACGATTTAATTCCAGGCCCACCTGTAACACAGTGGGAAGGACTTGTTATGTTCTAGGCGACAGATTATGAGAATGTGGGTTTAGTTTGCCACGGTGGTAACTTAACACATTAAACTGGTGGTATAATGTAAATAACAGAATTCCTGTTAGGCAGGAAGAATAACAAATACATTCTTTTAGGAGAGTTGCTAGGTTTTTTTTTTATGAATAAAAACCACACACAAGCAAACCAACTTTGTTATTGTACTTGTATCGTTATTGGTTATTGTAGCTTCCTTTTCATAATCAAGTAGAGTCCAAAGTGATCTCTGATACTGGCAGCGGTATAATCACAGCTGACACCTGCTATGCATGGCAATACTATAGATATATCTACTAGCATGCCACACTGCCAGAGTATTATACAGAGTTTCTTAGAGATAGATTAAAAAGCTGCACTACAGGGTGGCAAACATCTTACATAAGGAAAATCTGATGACAGGACTTCAGTGTGTCCAATGTTGGGAATTGGTTGAAGGGAATCTATCTTCTAGTTGCCTCAAATGGATGTATCGTGTGGGCTGAGGGCACATGAGCTGTGTTCACACGATCACCAGGAGAGCACGACTTAAAGGGGTTTACCCACGAATAAAAGTTCTTTTTCATCAATCAATAGATCTTGGAATAATAATAACTTTCACAATTGGATGTGTTTAAATAAAATGTTCCTGTTCTGAGATCATCTTATAAATGTTCCCCTGCTGTGCCTGACCATGTACAGGACATGGTCTGATCAAATCACAGCTCCTGGGCAGGGGAGGAAGCAAAAGAGTATACAGACATTACAGCTGATTCTTTCTTTGAAGTAAAACATTGGTTAAAAAACAGGCAGGGAAATGTTTTACCTCACAAAAAGAATCAGCTGTGATCCCATGCTGTAATGTCTGTATACTCTCTTTCCCTTCCTCCCCTGCCCAGGAGTTGTGGTATGATCAGACCATGTTCCTGTACAGTCAGACACATCCATTACACAGTACACAGCAGGGGCACATTTATAAGATTATCTCAGCACAGGAACATTTTATTTAAACACATCCAATTGTGGAAATTATTATTATTCCAAGATCTATTGATTAAAGTGTACTTTTGTTCGTGGGAAAACCCCTTTAACTTAAAAGTTGAGCTCCGGCAGCAACTGCCAGAGCCGGTGCCAATACAGTACCTGGCAGTTTAAAAGGGGTTGTCCACTACTTGGACAACCCCTTTTTGATCGAAATGTTTGGCCCTGATAAAATAAAAAAAGCTTATACTCCACTCCCATGCTGGCGTCGTTTCAGCAGTAGTGGTCCCGGGGTTCTCGTACGGTTGTTATGACCTGTGACTTTGGCGCCCTGTCACCGCCTTCAGACAAATCGAACATGAAGAGGAAGCCCGGGCTGCAACTGAGCTCTCACTTCCTCTTCATGTTCAATTCGACAGGAGGCGGGGACAGTGACGCCAGCGCTAATTGGGTGCTGGGGTCACGTGTCACAACAGCAGCATGGGAGCCCTGGGGGAGAGCGAGTGCAGACACCAGGGGAACTGTGCCCAGCACAGGAGTATAAGCTTTTTTATTTTATCGGGCCAAGCATGGGGAATGACAAGGAGTTGTGCAAGTAGTGCACATCTTCTTTAACTCTCTAAAAGTTGTGGGTCAACTGCACCTTTTCATTCAAGTCATTTGGACAAATTATCTATGCTTCACACCTTTCATAGATAGATAGATAACCGTTAGTGATGAGCGAGTATGTTCGGTTAACCCTTTCGCCGAGTATACTCGGCCGAGCACTGAGTATTTATAGAATGCTCAGGCTTTAAGTTTTCGTCGCTCCCTGAACATGATTTGCGACTGTTTGATAGCTTTAATACATGTGAGGAATGCCTGTTTTTCCAGCATTCCTCATATGTATTAAATCTGTCAAACAGTCGCAAATCATGTTCACGGAGCGACGAAAACTTAAAGCCCGAGCATTCTATAAATACTCGGTGCTCGGCCGAGTATACTCGGCGAAAGGGTTAACCGAACATACTCGCTCATCACTAATAACCGTATATATATCTCATGAGTATGGGGAATGGCTATTTAACACATTTTTGTGATATTAAGTCTTTTTAATTAGATGGTCTGTTCTGTCCAGCTTATTTTTTCATCGCATTTATAAATAATTTTCTGGATTCGCTAGAATGTGCAGTCTTTTTTCTATGCATGTAGCTTTGAGTCTGTTCATTTGTAGCAGTTTTGTTGAACATGCTTGACAGGCAACAATATTTAATAAGTAATGCCAACCTTGCCTCCCACCCTTGTGTGTCAGATTTACAGCAGTATTTAAATGGTTAACAGCAGCCGTTCAGGTTAGGGTACTTTCACATTGGAAGCACCCCTAGACACAGGTGCCAACTATGCAACATAGCTGGCATCTACCAGGTGTGGAGGGAGATCAGCTCCTGAGCAGCTCTCTATGCCGTCATACAGGAAAACGGTCAGTGAATAGGACCTTCCACAGGACTCAGCATTACAAATCACCAGGAATTTCAACGAATAAAATGCAAGTTTTAGGCTAAAGCCCAAGGCGAAATGTGTCACATGACACCTAAATAGCTGTACAACATTGAATGTAATAATTTCCTATGGTGTCATATTGTGACCTGCGATATACAGCCTCAAATGTTACCCATCATGCTGGATTTTGTCGCTGGTCGACATGACACATTTACAATACACTTCAAGTTCAAAAGCAACTTTAATTATACCAAACTGAGAGCTTAAGGCTATGTGCCCACATAGCAGATTTGATGCAGAGCGTTTTTGCCTCTCTGGCAGAAAAAAAACGCATGCAGATTTACATGCGTTTTTTCTGCCAGAGAGAAGCGTTTTTTCAAGCACTTTTCCAAGCGATTTTGAGCATCACTTGGAAAAGTGCTTGACAAGTAGATCACACAATATAAATCCATGCAACTGGCATGGATTTAAAATGTGCGAACAACTTAAATGCAGCATCTATAGTATAAAAAAAAAAAAAAAAAAAAAAAAAAAGAAAGAATTAAAACGTTAAAAATAAAAAAACCCTGTATATTCACCTCTCCGGCAGCCCCCAGTCTGCTCTCCGGTCTCCTCCAGTCTGCTCCCGGCCGCGTCTTCCCTCTTCAGCGTCCCTCAGTGTACTGTCAGGACCTGCGGTGACATCATTTAGTCAGCTTATGGTCACGCGACGATCACCTGACCGCCGACGTCAGCGGTCGCGTGACCATCAGCTGACTAAATGACGTCACCGCAGGTCCTGACAGTACACTGCGGGACGCTGAAGAGAGAAGACGCGGCCGGGAGCAGACCGGAGAGCAGACTAGGGGCCGCTGGAGAGGTGAATATACAGGTTTTGTTTATTTTTAACTTTTTTTTCACCGCGTGGTAGCCGGGATGAAGAGGAGTTGTAGTCTCCTCTTCATCCCGGGTACCACACGCACCGCGATTACGCTGCAGCGTAATCGCGGTAGAAATGGTCATGCTGCGTTTTGCAAAGCAATGCAAATTCGGCGGGCAAATTAGCACAGCACATCCGAATTCACATTGCTTTGTATGGCAGACTGTTTTACAAGCGTTTTCGCGGCCGTAAAAACGCTACGTGGGCACATAGCCTAAAAATAGTAGCACGACAGCAAGTCACAGATAACATGTACATATTATTTGCAGCTGAATCGCCGGCAGGAGCATTCAATGGTCTATGACAGCTTTGTGCATGCAATATATATGTGCGTGCATATGCATGCATATGCATACAATAAAATAGTCTATACAATAAAAATAATAGTCCTGAATAAACACTTTAAGAGTACAGAAACTTAAACCTTTAGAGGATTTCCATCATTAAGAAAAAGATATGTCCATAAAAAAAAAATATTAGGCGAGTGCTGACAGATGTGAAATCCACCAGTTTAAAAGAATGTGGGTACCCAGTACTGTTGCCAATGCTCATGCAGTCGCTCATGTAAAAGTAGGTCATCCTACATTATTCACGTAAGCAAATTTATTCCCTTTCCGGTGTGTACCTGGTGTAGTTATCTTGTCTTTTGGATGTGCAGATGTTGCTCTACTGATTTCTTCTTTCTGGACTGTCTGCTGAATTGAAAATATCTTTGAGGTCGGCCTCTCACTTTTTTGTGGGGTAGATATTTTGGTAGACAATGTTTTTCCGTTCTGAGTTGGGGGTAAATCTTTCTCCGTCAGCTTGGAAGGAGCAATGCTTGCAGGTTTATCCTCCAATAACTTGGATTTTTCTGTCCTTGTTGTGTAAACTACAGTGGAGCATGTGGATTTTGCCTCTTCAAGTTTATTCTCCTATAAATAAAGCATTAATAAAACTGAATAATGAGGTGAACTATAGATTTTACAATTAAAATTATGAAAAGGTTTGCATTATGAATTTCATACTCTGTGCTAGAACAGCAATAGACATAATATAAACAAGTAAATCTATGTAATTATTAGTAATGAAAGCTGATCAGTGCACTACATACCCCCGTGCCGGAGACTGAGGCTTTATTCACAGACACAGCTTCCTGCCTCACACTGCGACTATTGATGCTGGCAGATGCTACACTGGCAGTGGACACTTTTGATAAACAAGCAGTACCAGGCTTTTCTTGTGTATTGTTTGGTTTAACACTGCCATGACTTAGATCATCTTCCCAGGAACCAATTGTTGCAGCTAGGTTGGCAAAACGACCTCGTCGGCCAGAAGGAGTGTCCAGATTGGCAGCAGGAGTCTGTGGAGGGGATGGAATACTCTCTTTAACTGGATTGAGGTTAGCCGATTCTGGAGGACTACCTGTAAAGCAAAATAAAACCATGATGATTTGCACACTTGTGACTCATCCCATGAATTAAACAACTCTTTTAATAACTTCTGTCAGTTGTTCTTTACCATTAAATTCCCAATGTCGTCTCTGCTGCGCCAACTTCTGCATACGGGATTTCACAGAAGATACATTGTCATGGTCCCCAGGGTTTATGCTTGGCTCTTCAATCTTCAGAAGAACAGGGATTGGAGGAGATAGAGAGGCAGCTCTTACTTGTGCTACTGAGAGATTCTCTATAGGACTTGTTTTTTCAGGGCTTTTGGGCTCTTTGTTTTCTACCTCTGATTTTTGTGTATCAACATTATCAGAACAGCGTTTTTTCGACGGTGATGGCTTTGAGCATGGTTTAGCTGAAAAAAATAGTTTTTGAAGTGTTTATTTATACTAAAAAATAAATAAAACAAGGAACAAATCAGCACTCTAATGTGTTATTCCTATATAGTACAGTATAGGCTATCAGTGAAGAAACATTTTATTTATGCTTTCTGTATACCAGTTTTACTTGATGAGCCATTTCTGTGGTGTCTGCGCAATTAATTCCTACTTTTCCTCTGATATTCTTTACGTAATGCAGACTACAGTCATGGCCAAAACTATTGAGAATGAGACAAATAGTAATTTTTCCAAAGTTTACTACTTCATTTTTTGTGATGGCAATTTGCATATACTCCTGAATGTCAAAGAGTGATCAGCTTAACAGCAATTACTGTACTTGCAAAGTCAATATTTGCCCAGAAAATGAACTTTAACCCCCAAAACACAGTTCAACATCATTGCAGTCGTGCCTTAAAAGGAGCAGCTAACATCGTTTTAGTGATTGATCCATTAACACAGGTGTGGGTGTTGATGAGGACAGGGCTGGCGATCAGTCAGTCATGATTAAGTAAGAATGACATCACTGGACACTTTAAAAGGGGGCTGGTTCTTGGTATCATTGTTTCTCTTCAGTTAACCATGGTTATCTCTAAAGAAACACGTGCAGCCATCATTGCACTGCACAAAAATGGCCTAACAGGGAAGAGTATCGCAGCTACAAAGATTGCACCTCAGTCAACAATCTATCGCATCATCAAGAACTTCAAGGAGAGAGCTTCCATTGTTGTCAAAAAGGCTCCAGGGCACCCGGGAAAGACCAGCAAGCGCCAGGACCGTATCTTAAAACTGTTTCAGCTGCGGGATCGGACTACCAGCAGTGCCGAGCTTGCTCAGGAATGGCAGCAGGCTGGTGTGAGTGCTTCTGCACGCACTGTGAGGCGGAGACTCTTTGAGCAAGGGCTGGTTTCAAGGAGGGCAGCAAAGAAGCCACTTCTCTCCAGAAAAAACATCAGGGACCGACTGATATTCTGCAAAAGGTACAGGGAGTGGACTGCTGAGGACTGGGGCAAAGTCATTTTCTCTAATGAATCCCCTTTTCGATTGTTTGGAACATCTGGAAAACAGCTTATTCGGAGAAGAAGAGGTGAGCGCTACCACCAGTCTTGTCTCATGCCAACTCTAAAGCATCCTGAAACCATTCATGCGTGGGGTTGCTTCTCAGCCAAGGGAATCGGCTCACTCACAGTCTTGCCTAAAAACACAGCCATGAATAAAGAATGGTACCAGAATGTCCTCCAAGAGCAACTTCTCCCAACCGTCCAAGAGCAGTTTGGTGCCCAACAATGCCTTTTCCAGCATGATGGAGCACCTTGCCATAAAGCAAAGGTGATAACTAAATGGCTCATGGAACAATACATAGAGATTTTGGGTCCATGGCCTGGAAACTCCCCAGATCTTAATCCCATTGAGAACTTGTGGTCAATCATCAAGAGACGGATGGACAAACAAAAACCAACAAATTCTGGCAAAATGCAAGCATTGATTATGCAAGAATGGACTGCTATCAGTCAGGATTTGGTCCAAAAGTTGATTGAGAGCATGCCAGGGAGAATTACAGAGGTCTTGAAGAAGAAGGGGCAACACTGCAAATATTGACTTGCAGCATTAACTCATTCTAACTGTCAATATAACCTATTGGTACTCATAATATGATTGCAATTATATTTCTGTATGTGATATAAACATCAAACACTAATAAAAACCAGAGGCCAGCAGATCATGTGAAAATATAATTTTGGTGTCATTCTCAAAACTTTTGGCCATGACTGTACACTTCCCATGATGCCCCAGTTTTGCAGAGACTGGAGTTTCATCACGCTGCTCTTTTTCATATCTAATCGCAAGCAGTGATCGCTCAGTGACCGATCTGCTGTCCCCTGATGTATACAGCAGTCTCAGGGTATCCCATGTGATGGCCTGCTTAAGTCAGCTTTTAGAGAAACATTCCCAAAGTTTGTATTCCCTATTCCTTTCTAAATATATAGACTCATAGTTCAAAAAATCCAAAGTAAAGGCATAACACTTCACCAGATACATAACCACAACTAGTGATATAGTATATAAACCCAGGCTAAGAAGAGATTCATACAACATTCCTAAAATAAAAGCGATATATATATACATACATACATACATACATACATACATAAAGTGAAGCAGTGAGGGGAATTATACGCGAGGGGCGGTATGTATCCCCCAGGATGCACATAGAAGCATATTGAACCCGCTGGAGTGCATTACAATCACAGACACAGCTGTGCTTGCAGTGAAGATAAAACACAGTTTGGACTTGGTCAAGCTATTTGACCAAGTCGGATTTAAGAAAACCTGACCTGGGATTTATTTTTGAGTGATCTACAGGATGGCAGTGGGGCAGATCACTCCCTCCAGCCCGGGTCTTACAACTGGCTCATGTCCAGAATTCACATTTAAACTTCAGCAAAGGTTTGGGTGTGAGGGGTTTGCTAGCTGCAGAGCAGGAGGCTCTGTGCAATACAGGGAACACAGAGCCAAGGAAAGCAACTGGCGCACCTCAGAGCGATACGGCGGTGTAGTAGCCCACAGCAACGGGTTTTCTTGGACACGGACAGTTTTGACAACCCGGCTGCGATCCAGAGGATACTGTTTGCCTTTTATTTGGGGGTTTGAAAAAAAAAAAAAAAAAACACATTTAACCCCTTTACCCCCGAGGGTGGTTTGCCATTTTCAAAATTTGAATTTTTATTCCCTTAAATCAGAGAGATATGTCACACAAAATAGTTAATAAATAACATTTCCCAAATGTCTACTTTACATCAGCACAATTTTGGAACCAAATTTTTTTTTTTTTTGATAGGGAGCTATAAGGGTTAAAAGTTGACCAGTGATTTCTAAATTTTCCAACAAAATTTACAAAACCATTTTTTATTTTTTAAATGGACCACATCACATTTGAAGTGATTTTGAGGGGCCTTCATGACCGAAAATACCCAAAAGTGACACCATTCTAAAAACTGCATCCCTCAAGGTGCTCAAAACCACATTCAAGAAGTTTACTAACCCTTCAGGTGCTTCACAGGAATTTTTGGAATGTGGAAGAAAAAAAAATTAACATTTAACTTTTTTCACAAAAATGTTAAATTTAGACCCCAATTTTTTTATTTTTGCAAGGGTAACAGGAAAAAATGGACCCCAAAATTTGTTGTGCAATTTCTCCTGAGCATGCCAATACCCCATATGTGGGGGCAAACCACTGTTTGGACGCACGGCAGGGCTCGGAAAGAAAGGAGCGCCATTTGACTTTTTGAATGTAAAATTTGCTTGAATAATTAGCGCACGTCATGTTGCGTTTGGAAAGCCCCTGAGGCGCCTAAACAGTGGAAACCCCCCACAAGTGACACCATTTTGGAAACTAGCCCCCCTCAAGTATTTTATCAAAGTGGTATAGTGAACATTTTGAACTCAGAGGTATGACACAGAATTTGATAACATTAGGTCATCATATTGAATAAGTTGTCATTAGTCTTGAGCGCAAGTGCTCGCTACTTGAGTTTGTATCGGGTACTCCGGTATGCACCATGTATCGCGGGTGCTCAAGTGACATGCTCGAGTCCCGCTCGCATGTTTTCACCCGGCGAGGTTTTTTTGGCTGTATAACAGCTGCAAAACATATGGGGAGGAGACTCGAGCATGTCACTCCAGCACCTGCGATACTTGGTGCATACCCGAGCACCCAATGCAAACTCAAGTAGCGAGCACTTGCGCTCAACACTAGTAGCCATATCGTCATCATTTTTTTTTTGTTTACTTTTTAAAAAAATCCCAATCCTAGAGTTTATTTTTTACGCCGTTCCCCGTGCAGTATAAGTGATTAGACCGCTTTATTCTTCGGGTCGGTGCGATTACAGCGATATCAGAATCATATACGGTTTTTATGATTGACAGCTGTCACACACTAAAAGATGCATTTTTTGGTAAAATCTAGTTTTTGCACCGCCATATTTTGAGAGCTACAATTTTTCTGTATTTCAGCCGACAGTCATGGTACGGCTTGTTTTTTTACAGGACAAGTTTGACGTTTTTATTGGTACCATTTTTTGGGCACGTGACATTTTTTTTATCGCTTTCTATTCCGATTTTTGGGAGGGAGAATAAACAAAAACCAACAATTCCGGAATTATTATTTATTTTTTTTTTTTATACCGCTCCGCATGTGGTAAAATTGATAAGGCAGCGTTATTCTTCGGGTCAGTATGATTACAGCGGTACTACATTTATTATATATATATATATATATATATATATATATATATATATATATATATATATATATATATATATATATATATATATATATATATATATATATATATATATATATATATATATATATATATATGTTCTTTTACACAAAAACTAATTTTATAGAAAAAATATCTTATTTTTGTATCGCTTTATTCTGAGAGTTATAACTTTTATTTTTCGGCCGATGGAGCTGTATGGTGGCTTGTTTTTTTTGCGGGACAAGATGATGTTTTTTAGCGGTACCATTTTTATTTGAATTCGTCTTTTTGATCGCGTTTTATTGGCGGTATGATAAAGCATGGTTTTTTGCTTTGTGTTTTTTTTTTTTTTTTTTTTTTACTGTGTTCACTAAAGGGGTTAACTAGTGGGACAGTTTTATAGGACAGGTTGTTCCGGATGCAGCGATACCATATATGGGTACTTTTATTGTTTTTTCCACAATAATATTTATTTATGGGTACAATACATTTTTTTGGGATTATTTTTTTCATTTTTTTTTTTTACATTCTGATTGTTTTTTTACTTTTACACCTTGTCCCACTATGGGACTTTCACATTTTATTTTCAGATTGCCTGTATAGCATAGAGAGCACAGGGAGCTGCTGCTGTTATACAGGCTGTCACTGCTGCAGAGGGAGAAGATACTTTGGTCATGCACCGTGCATGACCAAAGTATTTTCCTGCTGTCTGGTGACCTGGATGTTGTCATGACGACATTGGGTCGTCATGGCAACATCCGGGAGCCGCGGCAGATAGCGTTGGACGCCGGCAGGAGAGGTGAGCATCAGCGATCACCTCCCCTTGCCCCCGCAATGCTGCGATCGACAAACAAAAAGCTGTCAAGTAGAGATAATTCACCCAAATGATTTAGGAGGTAATAGAAAGGTGCATAAACCCCCAAATATGATGTTTGAAGATACAGGGTGTGAGAAAAGTTACCCTACAACTATCTGTGACTTCATTAGAGGGTCCCACCTTGGTTTTCAGATGCCATATTTGCTTTCTATGTGCCCCCCCCCCCCCCATCAAATTTAGCGATTTATGCAGTTTATCATTCATGTCATTTGGACAAATTATCAATACTTCACACCTTTGTTTGATTATTGGTTATCCTAATCTATATATATTAACATTGTTTTCTATTTTGTTATACTAGCCTGATATATATTTATATGTAGCTCATGGGGAATGGCTATTAAACACATTGTGATAGTAAATATTTTGAATTAGATTAAAAATGAATTAAAAAGTTGTTCTGTCTAGCTTATTATCGTATTTATAATAAAGCATTTTCTTGGATTCATTAGAATGTGCAGTCTTTTTTCCATGCATGTAGCTTTCAGTCTTTTCATGTGTAGTACTTTTGTTGAGCATGCTTGACTGGCAACAATATTTAATAGGTAATACAAGATTTAGGCTAAAGCTACAAGGTGAAATGTGTCGCACAACATTGCACATAATTTCCTACAGTGCCACATTGCGACTTTCGATATACAGAGTTTCAAATGCTACCCATCATGTTGGATTCTGTCGCTGACGACGCTTTTACAATACACTTCAAGTTGAAAAGCAACATGAGACCGTTCTGCAATTTGTCTGTTTTAATTATAGCAAACTCAGAGCAAATCGTAGCATGACAGCAAGTCACAGAAAGAATGCACATGTTTTCTAT
Source organism: Phyllobates terribilis (assembly GCF_046119375.1). Classification (NCBI taxonomy): domain Eukaryota; kingdom Metazoa; phylum Chordata; class Amphibia; order Anura; family Dendrobatidae; genus Phyllobates; species Phyllobates terribilis. The sequence goes on along the minus strand of NW_027362764.1, from coordinate 265,167,657 downwards.
ATGACAGGTTCCCTTTAACCCCTTCACGACATATGATGTATATTTACATTATACTCGTATGTAGTGCAACTGACTTTGATGCGGTATCCAGTGCTAAGCTCGCATCTTTCCCCATAAATGACAGCTGATTTATATCACAGCCAAAGTCTGCTAGATATGATGGGGGTTCAGTTCATGAGACTGCTCTATACATGGGGCCAAACAATTACCAGTACGACATATGTCAAGAATGTATTAGTAGATTATTTTTTGAAGACACATTCTTTAAAATTCCCGAATTGCGTAAAGGATTTATAATAAACCATTGCTTTAAAGCTATTAGTAGAGGGATTTGAACCATTTTAACCATTATTGTGGGAGGAATTTATCATTGCCCAAAACTAGTGCCAAATTTATTATGAGGCGTACACCTTTATATAAATTAGGCGAACCTCCGTATATAGACTAAAGGTTTAGTCTTGATGAATCCCCCTCTGTGCATATAAAATATTTTAAGCAGAGTCTAAAATTTTTCAAGGGATAATAGCATATTCATTTACCTTCTTCAGCCACTGTAGGAGGCTGATGATTTGTCTCTGTAAGGGGCTCTCTTGGTCTTTTGGATAGAGCTACTGGCCGTGCACCAGCTGTTGGTCTGTCTGCCATTTTCTTCTGCAGATTCTCTCTTCTGGCTCTCGTCCTTTCCAGCAATTTCTATTGATACACAAGAGACAAAAAAATAATATTACTACAAATGAAGAAAACTAAAAACACAGTTAACATCATGCTGACCTATAAACATTGATCTAATACCCTAAAGAGACTGTCCAGTGAGCATATGAAAAATGTCACTACCTACAGTAGAGGATTGGTATATGTTTTCCTTCTTTCTTGATGCTTGGCTTTTTCCTTTAAAAGAAGTTTTCCAGGAATAAAAAAATTAATTTAAAAGGAAATTGTTAGAAATAAACTCTTAAATATGTTTAATTAGCAATTCACAATCATTTTTAAAAAGGGACTGTCAGCACAGAATGACTTTTCCAGGAAAGGAGTTCAGTGCACCCTTGGAGTAGCCAAACATGCACCTTCCCATCTATCTCTGCCTCTATAAAACTAGAGCTATCAAAGAGGGGGCTAAAGACAGAAGGAAAACAAGCAAGTGGGAAGGTGCACTTAAAAGCATGGCCACGCTATGATGCCTCAAGCACCCAGACTTGGTTTGAACAGTCATTCTGTGCCAACTGCCTTTAAAAATGGACGCAGCCTTGACAGAAACCTATCCAAGAATGTGATTTGTAGATAATCTATACAATGTGCAGTCTTTCAGAATGACAGGATGGACAGAAAAAGAAGCTGCTCACCTTAGTGTGGCACCCCAGGGGTCTGGTTTCCACAGTAATAGCAATATTACGTCTGAGAGCAGGTGGGAGGTCTCCTGGTCAGGAATCCTATGCATGCCACACCTCCTGCCCAGTCCTGGGAGGGGAAGAACTTCCCCTATATAAAACTAGGGCTGAGGCAGGGTTAGGGGAGAAGAAGAGGAGTCCCAGATGTAGACATAGTCTAGTCTGGAGAGGAGCGGCTATAGGAAAGAAAGATCAGGAGCTCAGTGGGAGCAGTGCTAAAAGGAATCAGGGGCTGGAAGCTGTAGAGCTCGCCCTGATTGAAGAGTTCTTACCGGACCCGGAGTCCGAGGCTGTGGGGACTAATCCTTACCCAGCAGCAGAAACCGCCCGGCAGGGGATTTCAGGTCCTCTGGCCAAGAAACCCGAAGGCACGGTCACACGCAAGGGACCAGCACCGCCGTCGTGGAGCGGAAGCTACCAGAAGGCCCCGAGTCACCGGCCATACGGGTGAGCACCACACGGTACACTCAGGGACGTGGGCCACTTTTAACAGCCTCTAGCAAGGTAGCCAGAAGAGTACGATTAGTTGGGGAGGCCTACAACTCCACCTGGCCAGGGGAGATTCCATCTGCTCACGGACTGACCAGGCCCCGATCGCTAGCCAGTACTCCGGGAGGGTCTACCTTTGCCACCAGTAAAGACCCTGAACTACACCGCACCGTCTCTGAGTGTTTCATCATCCACGTCCGCTGCCCTGAGGCCATACCCCTCCCGTTGGGGGTTATACCATCCCCGCTGCACAACCGTATCACCGGCCTCAGCGGTCTGCCCATGCAGCGGCGGTCTCATGACCGCATTCAACGGGTGGCGTAGTTGAACATTCTAACATCTACTGCTAAATACTGCCGCTCAGTTTGGCTCCCTGGGCACGGACCGGGTCACCGCCACGAAACTACTACCCCTCTCAGATCCGGCTCCGGGTAGGCCCCGCGTGCGCAACGCTACTCAGCACAGGCCCAGGGGCGCGTCAACTTTGGCGTAGTCGGCAGGATTTCGTGCCCGCAACCACCGGGTACTGCGTGCCTGAAAAAGAGACTTTTAAACTTACCTGTGGTGAAGATTCCCGCCATCCGACGCCATCTTCTACCTTCTTCCCGCCATCCGTGGAGTTTACCCGCCGTTGGACGCCATCTTGAAGACGCCGCGCGGGAAGAAGAGGGGCGTGGACTCCGAAAAGCCCGCGAGAACTGAAGCCCCGCCTCACGTCCGGACGTTGCGTAAGGTCCTGGAAGGAGCCCAGCAGACGCCGACGTCATAGGAGCGCGACGGAAGGTCCTCGACCCTGACGATCCACTGCGGAGCCGCGGCCTACGGAAGAGGATCATCGCAAGGTAGGCCACGGTCCACTAGGGGGGAGGAAGATGTCGGATACGGAGGAGAGCTTCACTGCCGCAGCCACCGCCACCGCTGCTGCGGTCATGCCTTTCACGATGCCCTATATCCCGGGGGCAGCCTGGCTACCCCAGTACTCAGGGGAGTCACATACCCTGAATGACTTTAGAGAAAAGCTGGATAGCCTCTTCCAGGTGTACCCCCTCACAGAAGAGCAAAAAGTGAGCATCCTGGTGGCCCAACTAACCCGGGCAGCCCAAAGGGAGGTAAAGTCCTGGCCACCTGGGAGGAGGACTGTCGCAGGGATATTAACCCGGCTGAAGGACACCTTTGATACCCGCACCTCAGCTGAGATTAAGCTTAGATTCTACGGGTGCAAACAGCGAGCACATGAGAATATAAGGGACTATGCACTAAACCTACAAGAGGCCCTGAGAGCCATTAAGCAGACCGACCCTGACAGCGTGGGAAACGAGGACAGGCTGTTGACCGAACAATTTATAGAGGGACTATATTGCAATGCCCACCGAACCCAGTTGCGGGCAATGGCCTTACAGGATCCTCATCTGGACTTTGCACAGTTCAAGGACAGAGCCATCCGGGTGCTCCGAGAACCGGCACCGGGTGGCGTTGTGACCCACAGGCGCCCTACTACCGCTTAACACCAGGAGGCGGCGCCCTTGTCGGCAGGGCCTGTGGGGGCTGATGCGCAGGCTTTGAACAATGACCCGGCTCCAGACCTGCACCATCAGGTCCAAGAGCTAGCTAAAAGCGTTGCTGCGCTAACCCGAACTGTGCAGTCGTTACAGGTTTCTGCTCCAGGGAAGATCCAGCTGGCATCCGGACCGGAGGACATCCCGTGGCGTCGACCAAGGAGGACCCCACCGGCCAGAGGAAGACCCAGCGACCGATACAACGAGGACGGACAACCCATCTGCCGCCGCTGTAATCAACCCGGACATATGGCAAGGTACTGTCCTTTAAACTGGCACAACCTGGGGTAGAGGGCCAACCCCTAGGAATAAGATCACCAGGCCCATCGAACTGGCGTGACAAATGTGGGAGGACGTCCAGTCTTGCCTGTGGTACTGGATGGCATTCCTATGAGTGCCCTACTTGACACCGGGTCACAGGTCACCACCATCCCGTACGTGCTCTTTAAGCAGTACTGGAATGACTCGGATATAACCCGCTACCCTGACGACGACTTGAGTATCGTCGCCAGCAATGGTCAACCCGTGCCACAGATCGGATTCAAAGAGATGACCATTAAAGTCGGTAGAGTCGAACTGGCAGCACAGGGACTGATCATTGTAGACATTGACAAGCGCGAGAGTCACCCAAAGAGAACTCTAGGAACTAATGTGATTGAAAATTGTCTTGCAGAGGTGATTTTCATTTTACAGCAGGTTGCCAAGAACGCCAGCTCCGGCCAACAGCGAGTGCTCCAAAAAGAGATCCGGGCACTGATGCGACGGCAACAGGTGGAACTCTCCGGCGGTGAGATTGAAAGCGTGAGAATGTGTGACCCTTTCCCAATTGCCATGCCCCCAAAAAGTGAAATGATGATTAGGTGCCGGGCAGCTATTGGTCTAAGAGGTAGAGACTACCAAGCAATGGTAGAACCCGTCTACTCAGACAGTAGGCCCACCATTTTGACAGCACGGGGGGTGGTTGATGTACGCCATGGGAGGGTGCCCGTTCGCATAATAAACATCGGGAAGAGAGAAGTACACCTGCCCCGGTATGCCACGCTAGCTAAATTGTTCACCATAAACCAGAATTCTGTACAGGCCGTGGAACCCTTGCCTCCATCTCAACCAGAGGAAGGTAACGGCTCTAAGAAAACAATGGAGGACTGGTGTCAGCAACTACATTTGGGTACTGACTCCACTCCCTCACACCAGAAACAGGGAGTTTATCGGGTGGTTCGAGAGTACGAGAGAGTGTTTAGTAAACACCCGTTAGACTTCGGGCGAGTAAAGGGGGTAGAACACCACATCCCCACGGGAGACCATCCTCCCATAAAGGAGAGATACCGACCCGTACCCCCTGCACACTACCAACACGCCAAGGGGATGCTTAGAGACATGAAGGAGGCTGGGGTAATCAGGGATAGCTGTAGCCCCTGGGCAGCTCCACTAGTCTTGGTTAAAAAGAAAGACAACACCATGAGAATGTGTGTAGATTACCGGAAAATAAACCGTATCACACACAAAGATGCGTACCCCTTACCAAGGATAGAGGAGTCTTTGGCTGCTTTAAAATCTGCTAACTTCTTCTCTACTTTGGATCTCACTAGCGGGTACTGGCAGGTTCCTGTAGCAGAGGCGGACCGGGAGAAGACCGCATTCACCACCCCGATGGGACTTAGCGAGTTTACCTGCATGCCGTTCGGACTCTGCAACGCACCAGGAACCTTCCAACGGTTGATGGAATGCTGTCTGGGACACCGAAACTTCGAGACGGTCCTGTTATACCTGGACGATGTCATCGTCTACTCCAAGACCTACGAGTACCACCTGAAACACCTGGCAGAAGTGTTCGAAGCCCTGGCAAACTACGGCCTAAAGGTGAAACCCTCCAAGTGTCACCTCCTGAAACCAAGGGTGCAGTACCTGGGACACGTGGTGAGTGCTGACAGAGTGGCTCCCGACCCTGATAAGATCACTGCAATTAAGGAATGGCCAAGCCCCTCCAGCGTAAAGGAAGTGCGGCAGTTCCTCGGGTTGGTAGGCTACTACCGAAGATTCATTCCCGGTTTCACCAAAAAGGCAGCTCCTATGCAGGACCTCCTGATAGGCCAGTCCAGGAAGGCCAAGAACCGGAAGCCACCCTTCAGATGGGAGAAGCTGGAAGAAGAGTCCTTCCGCCAGCTGAAGATGGCCCTCACGGGGGATGAAATCCTGGCGTACCCGGATTACAGCCAGCCCTTTATCCTCTACACCGACGCAAGTAACATCGGGCTAGGAGCCGTACTGTCCCAGATCGAGCAGGGGAAGGAACGGGTAATTGCTTACGCCAGCCGAAAACTGCGACCCACCGAAAGAAACCCTGAGAATTACAGCTCATTCAAGTTAGAATTCCTGGCAGTGGTGTGGGCAGTCACCGAACGCTTTAAGCACTACCTCGCCTCTTCCCGGTTCAACGTGTACACGGATAACAACCCGTTGACACACCTGGATACGGCAAGACTCGGTGCCCTGGAGCAGAGATGGATGGCCCGCCTGTCCAACTATGAGTTCACGATCAAATACCGGGCAGAACGCTCCAATACCAACGCGGATGCCCTGTCCAGAATGCCAAACCTACCGGACGTAGGGGAAGATCCAGAGGAATTGGAAGAAGTTGAACTCCCCGCGTTCCACCGTCATGGGACTATCCAGTATTCCCACCGTGTAAGGAGTAAGCAATCCGCTACGTTCAATCCCTTACCTCATTACAACTGGGCGGAAACGCAAGACAGTGACCCCGCCGTCCGACTGGTGAAGGAGACGCTGACTCAGCCAGATGCCCGCCTTGACCCAGACGCTCCGGAGGAGGCCAAGCAACTGTGGATTGAGAAGAGTCGACTGTTCCTTTACAAGGGGAAGTTGTGCCGCAGAATGGTTAACTCCCGGACGCATGAACTGATCTGGCAAGTAGTGGTGCCAAGAAGAGACGCGGCTATGGTACTGGAGGCATACCACGACGGAGCTGGGCACTTCGGGTGGAAGAAGCTGGAGTTCCTGCTGCGCGGGCGGTTCCACTGGGTAGGCATGAGGGGAACCATCGAGAGGTGGTGCAGAGACTGTGGACCGTGCCACCTAAGAAGGAAGGACCGTGCCAGCCAGAAGACTCCCTTGCAGCCCATCATCACCCGACAGCCACTGGAACTGGTAGCCCTGGACCATGTGAAACTGGCTCCAAGCAGATCTGGGTATGTCTACGCCCTCACAATCGTAGATCATTACTCCCGGTTCCTGGTGGTGGTCCCGGTCAAGGACTTAACGGCTCAAACAGCAGCTAGAGCCTTCCAGCAGCACTTCTGCCGTCCACACTGATACCCAGAGCAGGTGCTGACGGACCAAGGACCTGCCTTTGAAGCGGAAGTCTTCCAGGAGTTCTGCACTCTGTATGGCTGCCGGAAGATAAGAACAACACCCTATCATCCGCAAACCAATGGACTCTGTGAGAAAATGAACCAGGTGGTGATAGACCTTCTGAAAACATTGCCCCTGGAAGAACGCAATCTGTGGCCTGAGAAACTGCCTGATCTGGTGGACCTATACAACCACATCCCGGTAGGTTCTACCAACTGTACCCCGGCTTACCTAATGAGAGCAAGACCTGGTAAGCTCCCTGTTGATCTGGAGATGGGAGTCCTGACACCCGAGGACACTTCACCAGAAGCAGACTGGGACACAGAAAGGCAGCAGCAGTACCGGAAAGTACAGGAGAGCGTGGAGCGAAGTCTCTGTCAAGCTAGAGAGAGACAGGAGAAGACTTACAACCAATACGCTCCCGCTGTTCCCCTGGTACCTGGAGAGCAGGTCTTGAAGAGGAAGAGACGGCTCCACAAGTTGGACGACCAGTGGGAGAAGGACCCGTACACCGTACTACCCTCAAGCCATGAGAACCCGAAAGTCTGCACAATCAGTAAGGACGGAGGAGAAACCACAGCCATTGTATCCCGAGATCACCTGAAGAAGTGTCCCGAACAGCTACGGGACCCTGAAGAAGAACAAGAAGACCCTCGACCCGCAGAGGAAAGGGAGGAGATGGGTAGTACTGTACTCGGAGACTTCCCTCGGTCTTGGACTCAAGTAAATGGCGCTGTTGTGGTACCCGTCCTCACCTTCCTCCAACCAGCATCCCAAGTGCCTACGGAGAAACAGGTAGAGCTGGAAGAGCAGCCGGTCCAGGAGGCAGAAGACCCCACACAAGCAGACCAGGAGGATCAACCCTCTGCTTATAGTGAGCCTGCCGTACCCCTAGTGAGCCAAAGAGCCCGTAGACAGCTGCCCAGTTTATCTTTGACAGCTCCTACACCCCGTAGCTCAGGACCAGTCAGTCAGCTCCGTAGGTCCACTAGAGGCCAGTTGCCCGTACGTTGGAGGATCTAAGTGTTTACACTGCTTTATTTGTATTTACCTGTTTATTGTTGCCTGTAAATAATTGTGTATTTTTAGTTATTTTATAGGTGTCGTTTAGGGATTATCCGGAATCCTTTGTACATATGTTTGGAGCGTAACCCAGGAATGGACTAAAGACTGTTAAGGACTCGGGGCAGGACAGACCCCTACCTGGTTACGGCTCCCTGTTCCTTGGTGAAATGGACACCCTTGTTTTCTTCAAAAACTGCACCCGGTTGCGGACACGCCGTGACCATCCTAATGTGTTTTTCTTTATTATGCTGTTTCTGTTTATACTTGTTATGTTTACAAAAATATGTTTAGTCCAGGAGTACTAAATTTTACTAGGGGGGAATGTGGCACCCCAGGGGTCTGGTTTCCACAGTAATAGCAATATTACGTCTGAGAGCAGGTGGGAGGTCTCCTGGTCAGGAATCCTATGCATGCCACACCTCCTGCCCAGTCCTGGGAGGGGAAGAACTTCCCCTATATAAAACTAGGGCTGAGGCAGGGTTAGGGGAGAAGAAGAGGAGTCCCAGATGTAGACATAGTCTAGTCTGGAGAGGAGCGGCTATAGGAAAGAAAGATCAGGAGCTCAGTGGGAGCAGTGCTAAAAGGAATCAGGGGCTGGAAGCTGTAGAGCTCGCCCTGATTGAAGAGTTCTTACCGGACCCGGAGTCCGAGGCTGTGGGGACTAATCCTTACCCAGCAGCAGAAACCGCCCGGCAGGGGATTTCAGGTCCTCTGGCCAAGAGACCCGAAGGCACGGTCACACGCAAGGGACCAGCACCGCCGTCGTGGAGCGGAAGCTACCAGAAGGCCCCGAGTCACCGGCCATACGGGTGAGCACCACACGGTACACTCAGGGATGTGGGCCACTTTTAACAGCCTCTAGCAAGGTAGCCAGAAGAGTACGATTAGTTGGGGAGGCCTACAACTCCACCTGGCCAGGGGAGATTCCATCTGCTTACGGACTGACCAGGCCCCGATCGCTAGCCAGTACTCCGGGAGGGTCTACCTTTGCCACCAGTAAAGACCCTGAACTACACCGCACAGTCTCTGAGTGTTTCATCATCCACGTCCGCTGCCCTGAGGCCATACCCCTCCCGTTGGGGGTTATACCATCCCCGCTGCACAACCGTATCACCGGCCTCAGCGGTCTGCCCTGCAGCGGCGGTCTCATGACCGCATTCAACGGGTGGCGTAGTCGAACATTCTAACATCTACTGCTAAATACTGCCGCTCAGTTTGACTCCCTGGGCACGGACCGGGTCACCGCCACGAAACTACTACCCCTCTCAGATCCGGCTCCGGGTAGGCCCCGCGTGCGCAACACTACTCAGCACAGGCCCAGGGGCGCGTCATTAGCATCCCTGGTATCTCCAGTACTATAACAGATAGACAGAGTAGACAGCAGTGTGAGCAGCCTCATCTTACATCAGCACCCCTAGAATGTCCAGTACTAAATCAAAATATCCACTGGCAGCCAATCTTCCTACACAATAAGAGGGGGCTGAGGTGCTTACTGTACTCACAGTCAGTAATATTAATGTTCTAGTGCAAGTTTCCACCAGTGTAGCAAGGGGACAGTTATTTTAACTCTATCATGATTACCTTTCTAGGCAAAGACTGAAATGCTAATTAAAATTATTTAGGAATTCATATGTCCTTTTATTTTATTTGTTTCAATTCCTGGAAAACTCATTTATTGCCGATCTGTGACTACATTTCATCTATAAATGCCGTGCAAGGAATTTGGCACAATCTGAGATACAACCCCTATCAGCATTGGTGCTGCTCTCCTTTCTCCTGCATCTCTATCTCTTCTGATTGATGTCACTTGTGGCTTGGCTGATGGTCTCTGATGCCTTTTAGTATACATGTTTTACAGCCAACGTTATTTTACATACTGTACAGAAGTATGAGGAAGCGGTCGTTGCTGACCGCGAAACGCGCGTCGGGGCTGCCATTTTGCGTTCCTAGGCACGCACCTCCCTGGCACTTTAAAGTGGTAAGGTACTTAATGGAATTTTCCACTTGTTGCATGCATTGTCACTTGCAGACAGTAACACTACTCAAATGGACATCTGATGTATTTTGTGATCTCAATCTGGTAAGACCTGTGAAATATTTATTAATATATTATTATTATAAATTTACTGCATATTTATTGGATTACTTTACTGCACATGTCCTATATTTTATTTAGATTACTTATATTATTCTTACCCTGCTGTGACCTAATGTGTATATACTCTAAATTTGATATACTAGATCACCTGCTACTTAGACTATCTTAATAGTGCCTCCGTGCTATCCTTATTATGTTATTCTATCTCAAATTTTTGTATGTCGTGCATGTTTTTAACTTTTTAAATGCCTAAAAACTCTCCTTCCTCCTATTTACTTAATACTGTACAGAAGGCAGTTTTTAAAGGGAACCTGTCACCACATTTGACCTATCTAAACTATTAATATGGGCATACAGGTTATAGACTGATGAAAAGAGCAATCCCTGTATGTCTCGTATCAGATGTCTTGTTGTTGATAAATCCTCTTTTATCACTATGTAAATGACCTCTTCCAGGCTATGGGGCGTACACTGGCTGGAAGATGACTGCCTCCAGAGATTATTTTACATGAACGGGGAGTTACCAGTGTGATGTGTGATGGCCGCTCTCTGCTCTCCTGATCTCACTGCAGAGCTGTGTTTGATTATACCTGACACATCTGCAGGTTCCTCTCAGCTTCCATCTCACAGGCAGACAGGGTTACAATATTGTTGTAATAAGGCAGAGCTTAGACAGCCAGGTGGGGGTCCTGGATGGGTGCATAGACTACTCCCTTGCAGGCTACATGATGCTGGCGACTTTGTCTGGCCAGGACCAGATGTTGAACAGTTCAATGAGAGAGACCACCCAAACATTAACAATATTTTACTTAACAGTAACTTGGTGGGAACTATGTATAATAGATAGCGGGTACATAACTTCATGAACGTTTCCTTTAAAATACGGAGCATCTTCACACAGTCTCTCTACTTCCAAGTTTACATGCTTCTGCCTCAAGTTCCTCTGTCTTCACCACAACCCAGCTGAGCACTACAGTCCAGTTAGTGAGAATCCTAGTCTCAACCCACGGTTCTAGACCCTCTTCCCTCTTAATATGCCAATATGGCCGGTACTTCGTTCAAAGGCGTCAGCTAGTTGAGACGCTTACGCCCGGGGCACTCTCTTCATCTCACAGTCGCTGTCCTGGCCCTCTTTACCTCTCGGAGTTATAAATTCAGGGCCGTACAGCTAGGCGTCCTATTCCAGGACCCGTCTCCAATGCATCACTCTGTCCTTTGGTCACTTTCCTTTCCTCCGGATCTCCATTGCCTCGGTCTCCACTCATGTTAGGGACACCCGCATCATGTGGTTCTGCTGACTAGTCAGACCTTAGGTCTGCTTCTGGCACAGGCAGGTCACCATCTAACTTTCTGACAGGAAACGGTCCCTATACTTTAGCCCCTCACACTCTGAGGTAGTCCCAATTATTAACTCTCACTCTCCCTACGGTCGGGTAGAACACAACACCATCACTAATAATGTGGCGCCCCTGAGGGTTCAGTCGCCACAGAGGTACTGCACTTCACCCAGAGGTGTGGTGTCTCCTTCTCTCAGGTAAGGAGGGAGGCCCGGGACCCCAACACCTGCATCCAACACTACACTGCTCCAGGCCGGCTGGAGGGGCAACATGCATGTGCGCAGCTGCTGAGACCAGTCCCTGGCTGGAGTGGGGGGAACCAAAGGTAGGGGGAACCAGTAGTGGGTGTGGGTGGAGGAAGCAGTTTAGTGGAGCACTATAGAGTGAGGTATATAAAGGGAAGCCATCTTAGGGTGGCAGGACAGAGAGTTCAGTCAGTGGAGAACAGTCAGGGAGCAGAGTCTCTTTAGGAGCTCTGCTCCGCAAGTAGGGCCCAGTCCTAGAGGCCCAGGTGGGGAGCAGAGGAGTAGGCTCCGATCTACAGAAGGGATCCTAGGGGGTACGGCGAATGCAGGATGGCACCCGTACGCCCCGAATCTGTCAGAAGACAGAGGGATCGTAGGCGGCAAGAAGGGGGACCAGCCCCTGGTCCAGCCGTGTTACTCTAAGTCTCGGCTGGGAAAACCGGAGGCTTCTGGCTTATACAGTCAGTTGCCGAAGCCTCATTCTAATCCCCGTGAGGGTCAAGCAGGTCCGGGAACTCCAACAAGACAGGAGAGACTTCAGAGCACCCGAGCGGGATTGAGAGTGGGAAGCGCAGGGCAGGAGGGAGAAAGACCCAGCATGAAGACGGTCTAGCTAGGAACACAAGAAAGGGGGGTTCTGTAAGGTACTCCTAATCTGCCTGAGGAAGTGCTGAACCCCTGCCTGGTGAACGCAGCGTGACGTGGGAGGCTGACACCTGTACAGTGCACCAGTGGAACTGTCATAAGAACTGTGAGTAAAAACTTGGATGACTGCACCGCACTGCCTCCGTCCCTTCTTTCATCTGCGCCATCTCTCCCTCCCGGCAGTACAACGCCCAGCGCAACCTATCCTATCTACACTGCCCTGGAGCTAGCTCTACCTGTGGAGAGCCACAGCACCCCTGCTGCCGTCAATCCACAGGTGGCGTCACGAACACTTTCCAAATCCCCTATATTCCCCCCCCCATTTTTACTGACCGCCCTGGGTCACGGACCGGGCCAGCCACCGTGATATCCCCCATCGGCACCCAGAGGCCCAGCTGCCGAGTACCCCACAGCCCTGGGTGGGCGTCAATAACACATATAACCATTCACATTATACATCATTACAGTACTCGTGTCAAGGGGGAAACGTGAGCAGAATGTCCATCTCCTTACATTAATCTGTAAACCTGCATGAACTCATAATTTACAACAACATTCCAAGATCAACAGTCTGCATTACAATGCTCTGCTTAGATCAAGAATTCAGACCCATCCTGTGTCATTTAAAAAAAAAAAAAAGTTAGTCATTGCAGAAAAATGTTGGGAGACGCCGCACCCATTTCCATTTGAACAGACCAATAGTGACATTAATGCTGTGTTATCTGCCTTTCAATTGTCCTAGCAGACAACTTTTGGCTGATTCCATCACGCCCTCATGCTGGAGCTTGCTAAAGTGAAGCCGTTGTACAGAGCATTTTTCCATAAGTATTTGCTGGAACCTTGCCCATAACCGACCACATGTTTTCTTCGGCGAAAAATACTTCCTTCCAATTATGGAGAAAACAGATGAGTGAACGTTGCACGGCATCGCCAGACTTGTACAGGTTTGAAAAAAAAAACAGCAGTGCAACATGCAGCTAAAAGGCAAAAATCTAAGGGGAACGTGGCTAACCATTAAACAATCAAATATCTAATGTAAAAATCTGACAAAAAGGCACTTATCTATTATAGCACAGGGTGCTGACACATTAATATACTGCCTGTCTCAAGAAGTCCCAACCAAGAGCTCATGGGGCTGCACTACAGAGATATATGCCTGTACATACACACATGACCATACTGAGGATCACTATAGGCGAAAGGGAATATATCACTAAGTGCTAAACAGGTGATAACAAGGTAATATCAAGCCAGGTATTAAAAGACTAAAGTTTATCTTCTTTCCATTTGATTCACTGATAAGAACTATTGTTCCCTGTTATCAGCTATTCTAGGCTGGGGAAAAGCTGACTGTCAAGTTATATAGCCATTAATGATTTCAGAAATATTTCCATAAATGTGTGAATGTTTACAGCATGTGTGGTCCTATATGAGCTGACAGGGGACCAATACACCTACAAATGTAACGCTGACAACTAACTTCTTGATTTTTATTACTATTGATGTTTATGCCAGTCTTTATTGACTATTGGCCTTGACTAACTAGGCTCTCACGCATGTCTACAGGATTATATCAGCCACAAACTTGCAGGCTACGTAGTCAACACTGGAGCAGATGGTATAGAGCTGTCAGCAGACATGTTATTCTTATATACAGAGCAGATGGAGAAGTGTTGTTATGTAATTGTAGGCTGATCAGACTTCATGTATGTTCAGGATAAGATAACACTAGCCAAGATAGCAAAATGTGACAATAGGAAAGCTAATGGAAATATATAAATACAAAAGGGCTCTATTCAAACCTTTCATGCCAGAAGTCTGGTTGAAAAGTCACTAAATTTTGGTGGTTAAGCCAAAATGTTGTGACTTTTGGCATCTTCACGCCAGTTTCTCCCGGCTTCGCCGAAATAGGCGGCGCTGTGCCAGGACAGAGATATGATGGCACAGGTTACCCAATTAATGAAAAGCTGCGGCGTTCCATACAGCAGAAATCTCACGCCAGTCTTTAACTGGCGTGAGATTTATGGTGTATCGCACTGAGGCACACGCTACTCGTCTAACGGTCCAGATTCACGAAGAGGCGTGCACCTCTTCATTAAAAAGGAGCATCTGACTCCAGCACGCCCCCTTTTCAAGACTGGTGTGAACAAAGTAGTGTCAATTTCTGTCAGAAAGCGCCAATGGCAAAAAATAATCTATACTTACCTTCTGATGGCCTGCGCTGTCTTGCTTCACCGTCCCGGCTGCCGGCAGCGGTACACTGAAGGACCTGCCGACGTCAGCGTCGCGTGACCCGTCACATGACTATGATGTCAGCGCAGGTCCTTCAGCACATCGCGATCTGCTGGCATGAGAGGACGAGCGCATCGGGGGCAGCCAGAAGGCAAGTATATATTTATTTTTCATTTTATTTATTTATTTTTTTTTTTTTACAGTTTTCTATGGTACCCAGGTCCGGAGGAGAGTCTCCTCTCCTCTAGACCTGGGTACCATCCGCACACTGGAACGCATGGAATGCGCATGTACAGATGCAGTGATGCAGAATCCATGCGATCTAATGCAAGTCAATGGCGGCAAAAACGCAGCGCTTCCGCAAAATAATTGGTAGTGCTGCGTTTTTTTCCGCAATGATAACCCGCAGCGGAAATTTCCACAGCATGTGCACAGCACATGCGGATTATCATTGGGGAACATGGCAGGCCTTCTACCATGCGTTTTTTAAGCGTTTCTGCCGCTGCGGAAACGCTTAAAAAACGCATCGTGGGCACACAGCATAACTCCTAAGCTCTATGTAGAAACAGGAGGTCAATTTTCCTTTCATTATTTATGAGTCACTGCAAAAGTCCCTGGTAGGGTGTTGGGGAGCAGCTGGGTCAGGAGATTAAAAGGAATGATAAATGCAGGGAAAAGAGACTTCCTGATTCTACATAGAGAAAAGAGAAGAATAGAAAGGCAAAATGAGAAGTTCTAAGTACACAGTGCTATATAATATGATTGAAATATATTAAGGGGATAAAAACTTTAATGGGATTATTCTTTAAAAAAAAAAAAAAAAAAAAGCTTTACCCACTCTCTAGATCCAGCTGGGAGTCTTCGCGGCTGCTTCCAGTGTCTGTTATTGTCTCCAGCACTATAGTCAATAACTGAGCTCAGCTGAAGTTGACAGCATGAGCTGCTGAGAGGCGCAGAGCTGATTGCCAGCAACGTTGCCAACATGACATCAGACTACTGACAATACCAGACATCGGGAGCAGTGAAGGAAAAATGCTAAATAGGGAGGCTAGAAAGGAGGTGACTAAAGCAGTTTTTGTTGTTTTTTAAAGGGAACTTGTCACTAGCAAAAATGCTATTTACCTGCCTGGCGCCTGCACGTAACCAAATGCAGCAATGAGAAAATTAACTGTATTCCCCCCGGCAGCATTCGGTCTCAGTCATGGGGCGGCGGCGGTGCTGGTTGAGTCACCGCTTTGAGAATACAGTGCAGCGGCTATAACCTCAGCCCCGGCCCTGACTGACAGCTGAGCCCCAATACAGAGCCTGTCTCAGTCAGGGCCGGGGGGCGATTACAGCTGCTGTTCTGTATTCTCAAAGCGGTGACTCAACCAGCGCCACCCCGTTACGGAAACCGAAAGCTGCCGGGGGCAATAAAGCTCATTTTCTCCCTGCAGTGTTCGGCTACGTGCAGGCGCCGGACAGGTTAATAGCATTTTTGCTGGTGACAGGTTCCCTTTAACAATCTTCAGCTGAGGAACAGCGTTTTCGCACACCCCTTTACTACACGACTGCCCCATGGCCCCCAGAGGGAGAGATGAGCAGTGCACAGTATTGCCAGCGCCCCCACTTCATTACTCCTGAACCTAGTGATTGGTTGCAGCGCTCAAGTGTGCAGGAGTATTGTGGACTTCACCGCTGCACCCAGTCCACAACAATGAAGGCAGAGGTGACAGCCTGCAGGAGAGTAAAGCTCAGGCTGTGACTGGAGAGGACCACCAGGCCTGCAGCCCCCCAGACTCACGGTGTAATGGTGCACACAGGGAGCTGCAGCCTATGGCTGGCAGGGAATGCTGAGCCTTGTAGTGTGACCGCAGAACAAAGACCCTCATTCTGAGAAATGACGGAGAAAAGTGAAGCCCACAATGGATTCAGCGGCAGGACGGGAAATACCGCATGTGAGCACAGCAGTGACCAGACCTCTGCGGCAATAAGGCAGCGTCCAGCCCGCTGTATAACACACCGGAGAGCCCTGTACACACAGCGCAGTACACGGCAGCAGAGCGGCGCTCGTATGGTCGCACTACCTACCTCTGTGAACGGGTCCATGTCTGAGGCGGAGTGTGCGGACGATGCGGCGCCGGTATCTCTGTCACTCGCTTCTCCCTCACTGAGTCTCTAACTGTTTACGCAAACGGTTCAAAATTTTGAATTTCGCCCGCCGCGCCGCCCCTCGGCGGTCACGTGACATGGGGGCTAGGTTAGGGGGTTCCGATTGGTCAGTTTTTGTCGCTGTGACTTCCTCTCACACTGCTGCAGTCACGTGATGCGCTGGGTGTGAGAGCAGATTAGCTGTGGAGAGCACACACCGCCGCAGAGGTTTATGGGAAGTGTATGAAGGGCTGTGAGGAAGAGCTAGGGAGTGCGGGCGTGGATTGTGCTGGGCAGAGTTGCGGTGACGCCCAGGGCCGCCGCCGGTATACACTGCTGAGCGGGGTGCGCTCAGTCCCTCCCAGGACACTGCTTGCAGGGTGCGCACATTTCTTCAGTTTGAGAAGATATTGTATGAGGTTATGTGCGCAGTATTTGCTTGCAGAAATTCTGAGTGCTTTTTTTTGCATTGAGGCTGCGTGCCCACTATGCGTTTTTCAAGCGTTTTTGCCGCGGAATTTCCACAGCGAAAACGCTTGGTAATACGTGCCCCATGGTCCCCAATGATAATCCTCATGTGCTGTGCACATGCTGCAGACATTTCCGCTGCGGATTATCATTGCGGAAAAATACGCAGCATATCCATTAATTTTGCGGACACGCAGCGTAATCACCGCCATTGACTTGCATTGGACCGCGTGACATCCGCATCACTGCATCTGCACATGCGGATATCACATGGTTCTATGTGCGGATGGTACCCGGGTTTGGAGAAGAGGAGACTCTCATCCAGACCCGGGTACCATAGAAACTGTTAAAAAAAAGAATTAAAATAAAAAATAAAGATTATACTTACCTTCCGATGTCCTCCCGGTGTTTTCTCCCCTCCGTCTGGTCTGCTGTATGGGTCGCGGTGTTGTGAAGGACCTGCCATGATGTCATTGAGTCATGTGACCTGTCACATGACTCAATGACGTCACCGCAGGTCCTTCACACCACCGCAAGCCGCCCAGGACACCGGACGCAGCGGAGAAAACACCAGGAGGACATCAGAAGGTAAGTATAATCTTTATTTTTTATTATTTTTTACCATTCTTATTTTATTTTATTATTTTAACTAACTTGGTCACACTACTATAAATCCATGCCGGTTGCATGGATTTATATAGTGTGAACAAGTTGTCAAGCACATTCCAAGTGATGCTAAAAGCGCTTGATAACCCGCATGCAGAAATGCATGTGAAGAACGCTTGACAAACTCTTCTACCTGGTGGGAAAAACACGTAAAAACCGCATGCGTTTTTCCTGCTAGGGAGAAGCGGAAAAAATATGCAGCATTTCTGCATCGTGGGCACTTAACCTTAGCTATGTGCCCTCGATGCAGAAATGCTCCGGATTTTTTCCTGAGCGTTTCTGCATCTCCCTGGCAGAAAAAAACGCATGCGGATTTTACATGTGGATTGTACGTGCGTTTTTCCTGCCAGGGACATGCGGATGTGAAACGTTCTTCACATGCATTTCTGCATGCAGGTTGATAAGCGCTTTCCAAGAGATTTTAGCATCACTTGGAAAGTGCTTGACAACTTGGTCACACTATATAAATCCATGCAAACGACATGGATTTATATACTGTGACCTTAAAGAATGGTGAAAAAATAAATCTATACTTACCTTCCGATGGACCCCGCAGTCTTGCTTCACTCCGTCCTGGCTTGCCGGCAGCTCGCGGTACACTGAAGGACCTGCCGTCACATGACATGTCAGCGCAGGTCCTTCAGTCCACCGCGAACTGCCGGCAAGTGAAGAGAAGGAGACCGGGGGCCATCAGAAGGTAAATATATTTATTTTATTCTTTTTTTCACAGGTTCTATGGTACCCGGGTCCGGAGGAGAGTCTCCTCTCCTCCACACCTGGGTACCATCCGCACATTGAAACGTTTGGATTCCGCATGTACAGATGCAGTGATGCAGAATCCAAGCGATTCAATGCAAGTCAATGGCGAAAACGCAGCTCTTCCGCAAAATAATTGGTAGTGCTGCGTTTTTTTCCGCAATGATAATCCGCAGCGGAAATTTCCGTAGCATGTGCACAGCACATGCGGATTATCATTGGGGAACATGGCAGGCCTTCTACCATGCGTTTTTTTAAGCGTTTCTGCAGCTGCGGAAACGCTTTAAAAACGCATCGTGGGCACATAGCCTTACATGCGTTTTTTGTGCGTTTTTGCCATGCAGTTTTTCCAATGCATTGTATAGGAAAAATGCAGGCAAATCCGTACAAAGAATGGACATGCAGCAAAAACGCATAAAAAATGCACGGTGGGCACATACCCTTACTGATTTATGTAATTAGATGTGGTCAAGACCGGACTGGGACTAAAAAGCAGCCCTGGCACAAAATTCACCATCTCACATACAATAAATGTCATCAACACCAATCCTATAACACTGACCGGTCGTGTCAAATTTTGCTGTTACACCACTTGGATACCCACGTTAAAGAGGTTGTCCTCTACTTTGACAACCTCTTCTCAATCCAAATGTTTTCCCCTTTTAAAATAATAATACTTATACTCACCTCTGGTTCCGGCGGTATCGGCACTCGGATAGTGCACCAGTGTTACGTCACGCGATCCCTGTAGCCAATCAGAGCTGGCTTCACTCTACCCGCCTTCGAACGTATCACATACGCCCGGAGGAAGAGAGAGCAGCAGCACATCTATGTGTCACAGGCTGTGGACGGCGTTACTCTGCAGGTTAATAGCGTTATTAAGCTGCGCAGCAGACAGTCCGGCTACCAAGTGGAAATTAACTTTATTCCTTCTGGCGGCCTCCGGCTTTCAGTCTTAAAGACGCGGCTCCAGTCACTACTCAGTACATAGTAAGCGGCTGCTGTAACCATACTGCGGCACTGACGGACAGCCACCGCAGGCAGTGCATCAGTACAGAGCCGGCTGTCAGTGCCGGAGCATGGTTACAGCCGCAGCTCGCTAAGTACTGAGTGGTGAATGAAGCTGCTGCTGCCGCAATGCTATGACTGAAATCCGGAGGCCGCCAGGAGGAGTAAAGTTAATTTCCTCCTGATAGCTGGACTGTCAGTGAGGCGGCCGTGGAGCTTTAGAATGCTATTACCCTGCAGATTAACACCATATCTGAAGGTTAATAACATATTTTGACACAACAGATTCCATCTACTGAGACTGTTCACTGCTCGGACAACCCTTCTCAATCTCTATATTTACCCCATAGTAACATAATAACACTTATACTCACCTCCAATGTCGGCGCCGTTCCAGAGATGTTGGCACTGGCTCTCCCGTGGTTCATGTGACATTATGTCACAAGATCCCTGCAGACAAATCAGACACCTGGAGGAAGCGAGAGCTGCAGCTCTATCATTTTCTCCGAATGTCAATTATGTCCGACAGAGGGGAGAATGAAGCCAGGATCGAAGGTGAGTATAAGGCCACAGCCCCACTATCAGTATTTGGTCAGTATTCGGTCTGTATTTTTCTCCGGAGTGGGAGCCAAAACCAGGTGATGAACAATCAGAGAAAAGGTATAATAGAAACAAGTCACCAATTCTGCGTTTATCACCCACTCCTGGTTTTGGCTCCCACTCCTGAGAAAAAATACTGACCGAATACTGATAGTGGGGCCGTGGCCTAAGTGTTATTATTTTACTGGGGGGGAAACATAGGCATTCAGAAGGGGCTGTCTGAATATTGGGCAACCCCTTTAAGGCCAGACAACAGCTACCTAGGACTTAAAGGGGTTTTCCCACAAACAAAAGATCATTTTAAAAATTCTGTGTCTGACTGTGTACGGAACATACCACATCTCCTGGGCAGGGGGGAGGAAGCAAAAGACACTTCAGACATTACAGCAGGGGATCGCAGAGGATTGATTTTGTGAGGTAAAATATTGTTTAAAAACAGGAAGTGAAATGTTTTACCTCACAGAATGACTCCTCTGTGATCCCCTGCGGTAATATTATTTAATATATTTATTAATGATCTAGTGGAAGGGTTGCATAGTAAAATAGCAATATTTGCAGATGATACTAAACTTTGTAAAGTAGTTAATACAGATGAGGATAGGGCACAGCTACAGGAGGATTTAGATAAATTGGGGAGTTGGGCCAAAAAATGGCAAATGGGGTTCAATGCCGATAAATGTAAGGTCATGCACATGGGAAAGAAAAACAGCAGTCACCCATACATATTAAATGGGAAACCGTTGGGGAAATCTGACATGGAGAAGGACCTGGGCGTCTTGGTTAATAGCAAATTAAATTGGAGTGCCCAGTGTCAGGCAGCAGCTGCGAAGGCAAATAGAGTCATGGCATGCATCAGAAGAGGAATAGGGGCATATGATGAGAACATTGTTCTTCCTCTGTATAAAGCGCTGGTAAGGCCGCACTTAGAATATTGTGCACAGTTCTGGGCTCCGGTGCTCAGGAAAGACATATTGGAGCTAGAGAGGGTACAAAGGAGGGCGACTAAGGTAATAAAGGGAATGGAGGGACTAGAATACCCAGAGAGGTTGTCAAAATTAGACCTATTTACGTTGGAAAAGAGAAGGCTTAGGGGAGACCTCATAAACATGTATAAATACATCAGGGGGCAGTACAGAGATCTCTCCCATGACCTGTTTATACCAAGGATGGTGACAAAGACGAGGGGGCACACTATGCGTCTGGAGGAAAGGAGGTTCCTGCACCAGCATAGAAGGGGATTCTTTACGGTCAGAGCCGTGAGACTCTGGAACTCTCTGGGAGAGGAAGTGGTGATGTCCAACTCACTTAATGAGTTCAAGAGAGGCCTGGACGCCTTTCTTGAGAACAATAAAATTACATCTTATGCTTAGTTAATTAATCCAGGGATTTAATCTGACTGCCAGATTGGTGTTGGGAAGTGAATTTTTCCTCAATGATGTAAATTGGCCTATACCGCATGGGGTTTTTTTGCCTTCCCCTGGATCAAGGCTGCAGAATAGCTGCAGTGCACAGGAAATAGGCTGAACTCAATGGACGCTTGTCTTTTTTCGGCCTTATAAACTATGTAACTATGTAATGTCTGTAGTGTCTTTCTTCCTCCCCTGCCCAGGAGATGTGGTATGTTCCGTACATGGTCAGACACAGACAATTTTTAAAATTAACTTTTGTTCGTGGGGAAACCCCTTTAATTCATCAAGACCAGGGTTGTTCATGCAGGGCTTGATGAGGGGGTGCACTAGAGTCAGAGGTGCTGGATTCATTAAGAGCCACATGCCTCTTATTGAACCCTGGTGCGTCTGACAAGTGTTGTGTGTGGACTGGAGTAAAATTTCTGGCATTACATACACTGCAGCTCATCATGAATTAGGCGACCTGCGGCGTCTTATCTCTGTTCCAACTCAGCTCTGCTCACTTTGGCAGAGCTGGATGAAACTGCTTATGAAATTTACGCAAATGCCTATTTTGGATCATTGTTGTGTTGGAAAAGTGCACGTCTACCAAGGGCACAGAGTGATGGTAGCATCTATTCCAGTATAGAGCAGTACATCTGTGAATTCATTGTACCATCAATGAAATGTAGCTCCCCAATACCCACCGTACTCTTGCAACCCCACATAAGGACACTGACACCACCATGTTTCACTGTAGGTAGCATGCATTTTTCTTTGTACGCCTCACCTTTGTGACACCATACAGTTTTGAAGCCATCATTTCCAAGAACATTTACTTTGGTCTCATCACTCCCGAGTATAGCGTCCCTGTAGTCTTCATATTTTTCAGCATGGGCCCGGGCACCTTGGAAGCAGGCTTTTTTGTGCATGAGCTTTAGGAGAAGCTTTCTTTGTGGACAACACCCATCCATGTCATACCTCTGCAGTGTACGCTGTATTGTGGCTTGGGAAACACCCTGGCTTGGCTTTCTACTTCTCTATCTAACTACATTGACCTTAGATACCTAAAAGAAGGTCCTAAGTATAAGGGAGTATTAAACCAGAAAAGCTAATAGATACACTCCCTTTAATGAATAAATTATATCTTTATTAAGAATACAAATGAACACAAGAAAAAAACATTAAAAATAATGAACAAGCTTGTACTGCAGTAAATACAGGTAAATATGCATTCAGGTATTATGTCAGTCCAAAGATACTCATGTCACTTGTTTCCTATAATGACCCATGAGGAGAAAATATATTACATTTTATAGGTTTAAATAGAGATGGGTATTAGGTCTCCATCTAGTGGCCAAAAAGTACTCACTACATCAGGCAAGTAGATCCATATAATCCCTATGTTATAAAGTGCATGTGCTAATAATGAAATTCTTTTAAATAAGGTCAAGAGAAGGCCACTATGAGGAGTGCTAATGTATCATGTAGTCCTCGTGATCAGATGCCCCAGTGCCTCAAACAAACATATATATTATCAATAAAGTGCAAATACATGGAAACTGGTAAGTAGAGGAGCATCAGATCAGAAGGTAGAATTTTTTTTCAGCCAACAATACAGATTGCAGAGAACAAAAAAGGCATTTTCATATTTACTACCTATAAGCCCTTTAACGCATGTTTCGCAGAATGCTTCATGAGAAAGGGTGTATGCTGTATTGTGTCGTGGGAAACACCCTAGTTTGGATTTCTACTTCCCTATCTCTTCTCTATCTAACTACATTGACCTTAGTATCATTCATTCTATATGGGACTGCTCTATACTCATATTGTGCATTTATTCATTTAGTAGGGCTTAAGGCAGACCTGGGCAAAGTGCGCGCCCTGGGCAACATCCGGCCCTCTGGCTGTTCCAGTCTCACTCACGGATCAAGACAGTCAAAGTGCTGAAACAGTGCTCTCTGCTACCCACTGTCACCGCTCATCCACAGGATGCAGACAGCGGTGAATATGTTCGTGGAAGAGGGGTCGCTGGCCCCTTCTTCCACCAATCAGCGTGTACAACAGCAGGCACGATGACGTTATTTCATTGAGTCAGCTGTGCACTGTGGAGAGTCAGTGCACAGGAGAAGAGCACCAGGGGAACAGGAGTAAGGTGAATATATGGTGTGGTTTTGTTTTTTTTCATGTGTGGGATTTTTGTCGGTTCATTGGAGACTATGTGGTGCTCACACTCTGTATAATGGGAGGCTATGTAGCGCTCACGCTGTATATGGGGAGGCTGTGTGGGGCTGACACTGTATACAGGGAGGCTGTGTGGGGACTGACGCTGTATATAGGGAGGCTGTATATAGGAAGGCTATTTGGGGGCTGTTACTGTATATAGGGGATGTCAGAATACTTAATTCTGCTCAATATTAAGACATACAATTAATATTAAATAATTATAATTAATATGTTTATATTAATATTGAGCAGAATTAATTTCAGCCTATTGGTTTGTCCCTCTACAACAGTCACAGTCTCTCATGTGGCCCCTTGGGAAAATTAATTGCCCACACCTGGCTTAAGGGAATTATTGTGCTTGTTACACATCAAATCTGTAGATGCGCTCACTAAATAGACTTAGAGCAACTTTAAAATATCTGGCAAGATTATTTTACAGGCTTCTGGAGAAAGACACAATGCCAGTCATTCAAGGTTTAATTCTTTGGAAGACTGAGAGGGACTTTCTAGCCAATGAAGCATCAGTAATAAACACCTGTGGTAACTACGGCAACTGTGCTGATGTCATAAACACATACATATATGATCTAGAAGAAGATTCCGGAACTACAAGTCATTCAGCCGTATGAGGCACCGTACTTGATGTGCCTGGAGACCTGGAGCTTCATCACTCCGCAATCTATAAGGGAGGAAGGGGATACCGCCTAGCCAGCCAGATCAGCCATCCCGCCTAGCCAGCCAGATCAGCCATCCCGCCTAGCCAGCCAGATCAGCCATCCCGCCTAGCCAGCCAGATCAGCCATACTGCCTAGCCAGCCAGATCAGCCATACCGCCTAACTAGCCAGATCAAACTAACCCTAGCGATTAATGGGGTGACAGATGTTGCCGCCAGATCTCCCTCACGTCCGGTACTAGCCGCCTTCACCTTTATGTGTACGGCCTGGAGATGTCGCATTAAGCTTCTCCATACAGCGCTCGCACAGGGCACGTGCTTTGACCTTCTCCATTACTGTCTGTTTTCTGATGATGTAATATGTAAATTGTATGACTATGTGATGTCACTGCTATCATATCTGTAGTGGATGTATATTATGTCTCACTGTAAATATGATACAATGTACAAATTATGGCACCATTTGCTGTTGCTTATTGGCATTAACCTTCTAAGCCCAAGGGAAGAGCAGTCTTCCAGCCATGGTTCTCTAGAGGTTTCCTCCACAGGGGGTTTTCCTCTCCTGAGTGCTGAAGGATGATTCTTCGTGAGTCGGAGGTTTGCCATTTTCAGTGTCTTTTTCATAGCAATTGGCTGATTCTAAATTTCAGACACTGAATGAAATAATAATGTGATTTGTAATAAAATTCGGTCAATTTAGCATCCAATAACAGTGTTTTTTGCTTTTCTTTCACAATCTGGGGTTAGTGGGATTTTCTTGGGAATCAGGATCCAGCAACTATGATCAAGCCATGAAGCCAGATATGGAGTCGGAACATTTCCAACCCATTGCTTGAAAACAGGACGGAGCAGAGGTGACAAAGTGTTACTGCACAATTAGCACAAGTTCACACTCTTCCTTGCATTCAGATAATAAGGGCAGCCAGCTGTCAGTCAAGGGACGATGGAGGAACACCTCAAGCACAAAAGTGACCTCACTGTCAGGTGCATGGCTGGTCTCTGCTCCCCCATTCTCTCCTTACAATGCGCATTAACAGTGCGCTCTCTTTCCAGCTCGTCACTTCTCATTAGAGCTGGCGAGGTTGCCCACTGTGATTCCGTACTGTCACTGCGCACTGAGAAGAATCTTGCACAGTGACAAGATCCTACTGTGCATATATCAAAATTGACAACCTAAGCATGCTCAGTAGAGCAGGGGCTAGCCCAGCACTGAAATGGACATCACTGATGACGATGACACTTTGTTTCAGGGTGGGGACAAAGGTTGCAGCACTAACTGCAGCCTGTGCCTCCTGATGATGACTCGTTTGAGTATCCCAGCATGCAATGTGGATTCTCAAACGGAACATCATCAAAAAGGAAATAGGCAAAAAATAACGAGAGCATGACTGTATTGCACCCTTTTTCTTCATTTTCATTAGCCCCTTTTTGTTCAGCGGTAGGGGTAGGTCGGCCTGAGGGAATTTATGGTTCTTCTTGTCGAGACAGTCCATTCGTGTTTTGGTGTTGGCTTCCCTGTTTGTATTGGATGGAGAAGCTGTAGGGTTGTAAAGCCAAACTCCACTAAGGCCATCTTCTCACACTCCTCCATTCTTTTTCAGCACGGACACGAATGTAAGAGGTCTCACCTTTATGAGAACGAAACTTTGTATCATCCAGTTCTCTCAAAGCATATTCCATGTCGTCCTTGTGAATAAACTCCACAGTCCCCATTCCCCCCTGGTGTACATCAACATAGTAGACATCTCCAGCTTCTCACCTATGATCTTTCAGATCCTGCCAACTCCCCGATGACGGAAGCCCTGAG
Source organism: Phyllobates terribilis (assembly GCF_046119375.1). Classification (NCBI taxonomy): domain Eukaryota; kingdom Metazoa; phylum Chordata; class Amphibia; order Anura; family Dendrobatidae; genus Phyllobates; species Phyllobates terribilis. The sequence continues at coordinate 265,141,513 of NW_027362764.1, read as the reverse complement.
AAGAGGACTCTGTATTTATTTTTCTGGGACAGGGGTCTGTATCTCCCTTGGGGTACCCCATATCCTCCCCCTGATCCCCGATTTGTTCTGGGAAGCTCCACATGTACCCGGCGAGAACCAAAATTGTGTCCAACCCCCGAGTGCTGACCCCCAGCCAGGGGGATGGTCACTTGTCCTTGGTAGATAATATTCTGGGGGGACAATATCTGGTCTGACCAGGGTGATGGTAGAACCAGTGTTCCATAATCCTGGGGCCTCCTCCCAGATGTCATTTACCTCCCCAGGTCACATTCCTTCATGGTGACAGTCATTGCATTTTGAGTATTGCTCACCACAGGTGGGGGGTTAGTCTGCAGATGGCTCCGTTCCCTCTCGGTTGATGCCGTGTGAACCGGTCCTTGGCTTTGGGTTACGACATTGACCCAGTGGCACACCAACCCTGCTCCTAGGTTGTTTCCCAGCAACACATCTACTGGTAGGTGCCGCACTACTCCTATATCCACAATTCCACAACTGTGACTCTAGTCTAAATGTAATCGGGCCCTCCAAATGTTCAAAGATTCTCCTCTGGGTATGTTCACTAACATACGGCTGCCAGGAACAATACATTGGTCGGGTACTAAATGTTCTTTGCTCAATATGACTGAGGCTCCGGAGTCACGGAGCCCTGCAGCCTCCACACCCTCTACCCAGACCGACTGAAGATGCTGTTCATGGTCGCTGAGGGATCCCATGTAGTCTAGGACACTTGTCCTTGTACCACATATGCCTCTTCCTCTTTTGGTCGGGGTAGTGGGATCCTCTCTCCTCCCGCATTCCAACCGCATTGCAGCACAGTGTTTGCTTGTTGGGAACGCGGATGATGTGGGCTAGAACTTTCCCGGCATTCCCTAGCAAAATGTCCTATGCGACCACAGTTAAGGCAGCTTAATCCCCCTCGCCCTGACAAGGGCCGTACATGAGGGCTTGGGGATAGGCCGGAGGCCGTACACTCCAGCAGGGTATCTATGGTGCCGGGGTCAGTGGTCCACTCCGGTGGGGGGTGGTGGTAACTCTTCTTCAGGTGGGATGGATTGCACAAGATGCACCAGATGAGGTGGGGGTCCATGGAGCTCCCTCCGAATCCTTGAGGGACAGTTGGATTGCAAATGCCCAGGTTGACCGCACTCATAACATCTCCCCTCTGTGATTCCCCCAGGTCATGGTTTGAACTGTTGGGGGCCGGGATTGTGAGACGTGGTTGTCATCGGCCTGCAGCTGGGTGGAGGGGCAGATATAACTGGAGGGGGCCTGAGCGCGGGAGCAGGCTTTGGTTTATTGTCCAGAAGCCTCCTCCATTGCGGTCGGATAGTAAGGGCCTCATCGGCCAGGGCTGCACCTCTATCCAAGGTGTACGGCGTGTATTCCCGGACCCATTTGCGTATTTCTGTGGGGCACTTGGCAAGATATTGTTCTACAAAGAACTCTCACAATGAAGGTGTTTTATGCTTCTAGCCATCCCCCGTGGTGCATGGGGGGTCTCAGAACTTTGCCCTATATGAGTCTAGGGTGATAGCAGAATAGTCCGCTTTGCAATGTTATAATCCCGGTTCCGCTGTGAGTCAATGGTTCGGTATGCCTCCGCCACGCTTCCGTTCAGGAGTCCCACTAACAAACGCATCCAGCCAGAGTGGGGTACCTCCATCATGGCACACTGCTGCTCAAAGTCCTTAAAGAGCCCCTCCACATCTCCAGAAGCCTCATCAAATGGCTTAAAGTCCATCCGGGTGATCCGTACAGGCTCTTAGATCTTTGGGTTTACACTCCACATTGCATTACTCCCTCTTTCGAGCTCCATTGCTTTTTGTCTCCACTGTGCTCTGCAAGCATCCTCCTCCTTATACTCCTGAGAGACGCCTGGGGTTCTTCAAACCATACCAACCACTGGCTTTTTGGGGTGGGGATCCCCATTTCCAGCGCTTGTCCGTCAGACATATGGGAGGAGGCGGCCTGGCTAGCACCCACCAGAAGATGAATTAAGGCCTCTTTAGTCAGTCCCTGGTAGTTCAGGCCTAGATCTCTGGCTCTCTCTGGTAAACTGGATACAGTTTAATTTCTGTACTCACTCTGTGGGTGGTTCTCCATTTGGTTACACTCTGTTGATCCCACTGTTTGCCACCAATTGTCACGGGGTCCTTCTCCAACATCACACAATCAGCAGAGTGAGAGAAAAGCGAACAATCCCAATACCTTTATTATAGGCAAAACCAAAAGGTCCATATACAATCCAGCACACTGAGAATAAAATAGTTCAGAAGCATAAATGCAGTCCGGTAACGGGACAAATGCCCTGAGAGATGAGAGTCCAACAATCCAGCAGACAGAGGATAAAATAGTCCAGATTCTTCTCCGTATATATTCCCCCAACAGTATTTCCAAAGTCATCCAGGTTTCTCCCTTTCTTTCTGATGTGCTGTCCTTACATCATCATCCCACACATAATCTAACACCTTGGTCTCTCCTGGTTGTGTTATATAAAAGTTCCTCTCCTCATTCACAGGGCAGTGGGGGAAGGTGGCAGCAGCTCAGATCTCATTGTTTGAGCATTTTATCAATTTGCATTGTTGGTCTTCCATTGCTCCACAAATAAACAGCTAGCCTGGTTCAATATGTCATTAGCATATTAGCAAACAGCATTATTCACTGACCCTGTGAAAAGATAACAGTACAGCAAACTGTGAGAGCTAATATCAGATGATAAATACGAGCTATTCATCAATTAACAAATATCAACTCATCATACAAGAGAAGTCAACATTAGAGGTAAAGCGCAGAAGGACACAGAGTAACAAAAGAACACTCTGAAAATCAGTAAAATATAAATATAGATAAAATGATACCCACATACTATATCACACCATCACGGACACCCTCTTCTCAATCACTATTATTTTATTCTTCCCAGTAAAATAGTAACACTTACACTCACCTCTGGTGCCGGCACCATTCCAGGCGATCACTGTGGCAATTCAGCATCTGCTTCACTTTCCCCTCCTTTGGATGTAACTGACATCTGAAATAGGTGAGAGAGCAGCCGCAGCTCTCGCTTCCTATGGAAGTCTGGATTTATCCAAAAGCGAGGAGAGTGAAGCAATGATTGGCCACAGGGATTGCATGACATAACAATGTTAATCAACCCCTGGAAGAGCCAGAGCTGACACCGCTGGAAACTGCCCCCTGCTGCAAAGGTGAGTATAGGTGTTATTAATTTACAAGGGGGAACATAAGGATTTAGAAGTGGTTAAACATGTTATCGAGCTATGTAAATCAATGGGTGACTAAATCAGGGGGTATTGATTTCCCTGAAGTAATCCTTCTTCTCATTGTGTAAGCACAACCCTGTGGGCGTGGGTGACCTAATTTTTATAAGCGACATTATTGCCAGCTCTTTGCAAATTTTGCGGCTGCCTGAGTCTGGCGTCACTGCTTCCTCCTTGGCAGTGCGCCAATGTAGTCTGGATACGTACATTCGACTCCATTGCACATTCCCAGAGAATGTTTATAGGAAGTCGACATCTTCAGCGCATAATCATTCTATGGTTAGGGCTGTCCCAGTTGGACAATTCCTTAAGATGAAGCGGATATGTTCATCTGACAGAAGATTTGAAAATCAGGCCAGAGATCTGACGTCACGTTTTATGGAGAGGGGGTATAGCAAGTGTTGCATTAAACACGGATATAGGAGAGCGAGATCTACCCCTCGCAATACATTATTGCAGTCTGTGACGAAATCAAAAGACAGTCCGGGCCAACTTAGATTCATCTCCACTTATAATCAGGACTGGGGGTGTATGAGAACCATTTTTGAAAGGCATTGGTCTGTGTTACTTAACGAACCGTCACTCTCCCCCTACTTAACAGCATCTCCTAAAATGAAGCCCAAGCGTTGTAAAAATATCAAGGATATTTTGGTTAAAAGTCATTACGTTCCATCAAAGTCTAATCCATTCGGATCGAGGGGGCCGATAAGTGGCTGTTTCCTGTGCCGCAGCTGTCTGGCATGTGCCAATGTCTCTCGCATCTCTGAGTTCTCAAACCCATCTGTTAGCCGTCAATATAAAATTAATCAATATATCTCATGTGGAAGATCCAATGTGATATACTATGCCACCTGTGGATGCGGTAAGATTTATGTGGGGCTGATATTCAGGGAATTACGGGTGAGGAATAGATAGCTTGAGAGAGACATTGGCGCGGCAAGGACAGTGGCCGACATGACTTCTTTAAAGACAATACCACGTCACTTCAAGATATATCATGGGAGTAATCCCAAAACTTTCATGGTACATGGTATCGACGTCATCCATAGTGGTGTTCAGGGTGGAAACATAAAAAACTTTTGGCCCAGAGGGAAGCCAAGTGGATTGTGGAACTTGGAACAATGACACCGGATGCCCTCAATGAGGTTTTGAGTTTTATCCCATCTCTTTAATATATATAACCTTTGTGGTATTTTTATCAGTATATGTTGATTTTAACTAATGTGTTCTTTGTCATTATTTTTTTCTTATATTTCTTCCATAGCCATTATGCATTGTACATATGAATCACCAATATTACTACCAATCAATATGTGAACCTGAGAGCAATATTCAAATTGGACCAAAGATAACATCGATAAAGTTGCTTTTTTGTAATCTTGTTTGTTGTATTTGCCACACTGTTGTATTAACACTGTTGTATTATTTAATAGTTATTATACAACTGTCTTACCATTATCCCTGGCATGCGCTTGTGTGTTGTGCGTCCCTGTGCCCTTGCGTCGCACCCGACATCTCCATGGAATCTGCGCATGTCCGGGGGCCATGGCAACGCGTCCTGGCCTCCCTGCCATGTGCAGTTCACCTTGGTGGCCGTATGTGGCGTGGCGTGGCTGGCGCTGGCGGTGCGACGTGCATGCACCGATGGACTAGGAGATCATTGGTCCGCTTTGGACATGTGACTGCAGGTCCTAAAACATATTTAAACGGGCATGGAAGGTCCTGTTCAACAATCCCCCCGAGGAAGCTGTAAAATACACCACACTAAACGAGCTTTGGGGTCCTGTTTTTTTCTGGGTGCTGTCACTCTATTGGACATGGGTAAGAGTGCAATAATATAAACTTTATACAGTGTGTACGGAAAGTATTCAGACCCCTTTAAATTTTTCACTCGTTGTTTCATTGCAGCCATTTGGTAAATTCTAAAAAGTTAATTTTTTTTTTCTCATTAAAGTACACTCTGGATCCCATCTTGACTGAAAAAAACAGAAATGTAGAAATTTTTGCCAATTTATTAAAAAAGAAAAACTGAAATATCACATGGTCATAAGTATTCAGACCCTTTGCTCAGTATTGAGTAGAAGCACCCTTTTGAGCTAGTACAGCCATGAGTCTTCTTGGGAATGATGCAACAAGTTTTTCACACCTGGATTTGGGGAACCTCTGCCGTTCTTCCTTGCAGATCCTCTCCAGTTGCGTTAGGTTGGATGGTGAATTTTGGTGGACATTCATTTTCAGGTCTCTTCAGAGATGCTCAATTTAGGTCAGGGCTCTGGGTGGGCCAGTCAAGAATGGTCACAGCGTTGTTCTGAAGCCCCTCCTTTGTTATTTTAGCTGTGTGCTTAGTGTCATTGTCTTGTTGGAAGGTGAATCTTCGGCCAAGTCTGAGGTCCAGAGCACTCTGGAAGAGGTTTTCATCCAGGATATCCCTGTACTTGGCCGCATTCATGTTTCCTTCAATTGCAACCAGTCGTCCTTTCCCTGCAGCTGAAAAACACCCCCATAGCATGATGCTGGTTTTCTCCACATATACCGCTTAGAATTATCACTAAAAAGTTCTATCTTCGTCTCATCAGACCAGAGAATCTTATCTCTCATAGTCTGGAAGTCCTTCATGTGTTTTTGAGCAAACTCTATGTGGGCTTTCATATGTCTTGCACTGAGGAGAGGCTTCCGTCGGGCCACTCTGCCAAAATGGCCAGACTGGTGGAGGGCTGCAGTGATAGTTGACTTTGTGGAACATTCTCCCATCTCCTTACTGCATCTCTGTGTAACATACCTGGCGGCATCCTTGCATAGTGGTCCATCTCCCACTGTGCAAGAGCGCACACTTGATCTCCAATCCAGAATGTCTCTCTGGCTTCCCTCCATGCTGTCTGTTTGCTTCTGTTTCTGCTGCTTAAGGGCGGCGCCCGATCACTTCCTGCTTTTTGTACCTGCTGCAGGCACACCCCTTGTGCATCCTCAGCCTATTGCTGTCTGTCACCTGGTATTTAAACCAGCTGCTCCAATTAACCCATGCCTGAGCATTGTGTTTCATTCAGTGTGCTCTCTGACTCTGAATGTGCCAGGTCCCCTTCTGTGTTTGCTTGCCTGCCCTTCCTGGAGGCTGTATTTCCAGGCCTGTCTGAACACGCTCCTTGCCTGTTCGTTCCGCCTTCTAGGGGCCGCATACCTAGACCCGCTCCTGTGTCTTGTCTGTCCTGTCTGAACACGCTCCTAGCCTGTTCCTCCCGCCTTCTAGGGGCTCCATACCTAGACCCGCTCCTGTATCTTGCTACTGTGTCTGTTCTTGTCTGTATACTCTTCTAGCCTGTTTCCTGTGTTTCTCTATGTCCGTACCTTTCCTTTTTCTGCAGAGTCTGAACTCGTACCTAACTCCTGCTCGTTGTCACTGTACTTCCGTTTGTGAGTTAGTGGTCCACTCGCTACTTCACTGTAAGTACCCTGTGGGTATCTGATTCTGCCTTTCCCTTCCTGCCAGTACCGTGTGTACAGAGCCCTGTCCCCCCTGCTCTGCCTTGCTCACCGCTCCGGCGGTTCTAGCCTGCTCTGCCTTGCTCACCGCTCCGGCGGTTCTAGCCTGCTCTGCCTTGCTCACCGCTCCGGCGGTTCTAGCCTGCTCTGCCTTGCTCACCGCTCCGGCGGTTCTAGCCTGCTCTGCCTTGCTCACCGCTCCGGCGGTTCTAGCCTGCTCTGCCTTGCTCACCGCTCCGGCGGTTCTAGCCTGCTCTGTCTTGCTCACCGCTCCGGCGGTTCTAGCCTGCTCTGCCTTGCTCACCGCTCTGGCGGTTCTAGCCTGCTCTGCCTTGCTCACCGCTCTGGCGGTTCTAGCCTGCTCTGCCTTGCTCACTGCTCCGGAGGTTCTTGCTCCCCTCTGACTCTTTGCTCACTGCTCCGGCAGTCTCGCTCCGCTCTGACCCTTTGCTCACTGCTCCGGCAGTCTTGCTCCGCTCTGACCCTTTGCTCACTGCTCCGGCAGTCTCGCTCCGCTCTGACCCTTTTCTCACTGCTCCGGCAGTCTTCCTCCGCTCTGACCCTTTGCTCACTGCTCCGGCAGTCTCGCTCCGCTCTGACCCTTTGCTCACTGCTCCGGCAGTCTCGCTCCGCTCTGACCCTTTGCTCACTGCTCCGGCAGTCTCGCTCCGCTCTGACCCTTTGCTCACTGCTCCAGCAGTCTCGCTCCGCTCTGACCCTTTGCTCACTGCTCCGGCAGTCTCGCTCCGCTCTGACCCTTTGCTCACTGCTCCGGCAGTCTCGCTCCGCTCTGACCCTTTGCTCACTGCTCCGGCAGTCTCGCTCTGCTCTGACTACTCTTGCTCACCGCTCCAGGCGGCCTCATCCTGCTCTACTCTTGCTCACCGCTCCAGGCGGCCTCGTCCTGCTCTACTCTTGCTCACCGCTCCAGGCGGCCTCGTCCTGCTCTACTCTCGCTCACCGCTCCAGGCGGCCTCGTCCTGCTCTACTCTTGCTCACCGCTCCAGGCGGCCTCGTCCTGCTCTACTCTCGCTCACCGCTCTAGGCGGTCTCGTCTTGCCCTGCTCTCGCTCACCACTCTGGGCGGCCTTACTCTGCTGTGTTTGTCCGCCACATCTGTGGTTCTGTTCCTGAGTCCCAGTGTGTACTGGGTCCTATCCTGCCTGTGTTCCTACCTGCTAGTGCCTCCCTGTCTGCACTCTAGCCGTGCTTGCCTGTACCCCCCTGCCTGCATACCCGCCTGCCTGCATACCAGTCGTGTCTGCCTATACCCACCAGTCTGTGTGCCAGCCTAACCTGTCTGTTCCTGTATTCCCCTGTGTGAGTCAACAGCCGTGTCCGGGGTCTGTCCTGGAGAAGCACCTGGTCCCTCTGCTCGGTTCCTCCTTGGTGCACTGGCGTCGTATGCCGTCGTGCGACCCTGGTCGGATCGGGTGAATACCTAGTTACGCCCCTCCAGGCATTCACTCTCCGGCACGGTCTAGTGGAATCACACGCACACGCCACTCAGCCCGGGCGTGTACATTTCACTCTGGAGCTCAGCCACAGTTATCTTGGGGTTCTTCTTTACCTCTTCTCCCACGATTGCTCAGTTTGGCTGGACTGTCAGGTCTAGGAAGACTTCTGGTGGTCCCAAACTTCTTCCATTTAAGGATTATGGAGGCCACTGTGCTCTTAGGAACCTTGAGTAATGCAGAAAATCTTTTGTAACCTTGGCCAGATCTGTGGCTTGCCACAATTCTGTCTCTGAGCTCCTTGGGCAGTTCCTTTGAGCTCATGATTCTCATTTGGTCTGACATGCACTCTGAGCTGTGAGGTCTTATATAGACAGGGGTGTGCCTTTCCAAATCAAGTCCTATCAGTTTAATTAAACACAGCTGGACTCCAATGAAGGAGTAGAACCATCTCAAGGAGGATCACAAGGAAATGGACAGCATGTGACTTAAATATGAGTGTCTGAGCAAAGGGTCTGAATACTTATGACCATGTGATATTTCAGTTTTTCTTTTTTAATAAATTTGCAAAAATTTCTACATTTCTGTTTTTTTTTCAGTCAAGAATGGATGCAGAGTATACTTTAATGAGAAAAAATTAACTTTAGAATTTACCAAATGGCTGCAATGAAACAAAGAGTGAAAAATTTAAAGGGGTCTGAATACTTTCCGTACCCACTGTATATCTTCATGCATTTTGGTATATGAACTGTCCACTAGATAATATATATCCACATTGATAAAATATGTTATAATGTTGTACCATGATCAGTGCATGACCTTAATCCTGCTATAAACACTACTGCACTTTTTCCACTAGATATTACAACATGTTAGGCTATGGGTTGAACTAGATGGACTTAGTCTTCCTTCAACCATAAAAACTATGTTACTATGTTTTTTATATTCCTGTGTACATGCTACCCAGTTTGGTTGTCTTTGTGTTGTCTTTTTTAATCATGTGTGTCCTTTTTCACATTTTGTGTTTAATAAAGTAATCTTTCATTTTTTGCCATATACTCCGCGTTTGGTTCTTTTTTGCTATACAACTCTGAATGGAGTGGCATAAATATCCACCCTCCCCTATTTTGGGGCCATAATTTGGTTAAGGTGGCTTTTTCTTACAATGTTCCTAATCACTCTATTGGCATTTAACATTCCCAGAGAAGTAGAAACATATCTGCATGTGCAAAATTTGCAAAGAATCAATGGTAAAGCTAGGTTAGGGGGCTAGGGTATCAGTCAGGTTACCTTTAATGTGTATTGGGGGCTTTTTTGAGCAGGACTCTGTAGCAGAGCTTCACAGACTGTCAGAAGGAGCATGTGATAGATGCAAATAATGTCCTGAAATCTGCAGAATTAGGGCATGTGATTTCGGAAAAGGGCAAGACACTGATCTCAGAATCCAGGTGAAATCCCATACAGACCCCATATTTCAGCCGATATGCCATTTCTGCCGATGCGGATCTGGACACGGATTAGTGCCATTCATTACGACTAATCGGCGTATGGCCGAAATCTGAATGGCACAGAAGACGGATTGGTGCGGTGCTAGCTGCAGTTTATCACACCGGTTTTCTTGAGATTACACTTTTTGCAATGTGTTCCCCTAAATCTGCAAGGTGACCCTCCCCCCCCATTCACATATATAGTCCTGTAGTTTGTTGTCACTGAAGATGTGCAGTAGATCTCCCATGTGTGAACATGACCTAAGGTGGAAATGTTTAGACATCTAAAATGATAGAATCTGCCATGTCCAAAATTAACCCCCCCATCATATACAAATCAGATGTTTTCTGTGGAATCTGCCAACTCTTCGCTGACAGATGATGTCGAGGAGAGAAGGATCCGGTGTGTTGCGTTTGTGTAAGTTACCACCACAGAGGTCTGGTAGCGGCTCTCTTCTAGAGAACACAAGAGCACTTGGCCCAGTCATGTCCGCCTGTGTATGAGGAGTTGGGGGACAGAGCTGTCACTGAGCGATGTTTGTCCACCAACTATCTAATGTATATGGGCAGGGTCGGACTGAAGTGTCTGGGGCCCACAGGGGGAATTGATTCTAGGGGCCCACCTACAGCAATATGCAAATATCTGTTATCCGCTATCCCTATTATAGTGGAGCATCGACTGTAAATCACAGGCGACTCCTGCACATCTATTGTGCACATACTATAAGTGGGATGTACAATTATTGTAGTTTGTATTAAAGGGTTCTTTGGTTAAAACAAGTTATCACCGATCCATGGGCTCCACAGGATCGGTGATCATTTATTGATCGTTTGGGTCGGAACATTGGAAACTGCACCGATTGGAAGAATAGGGAAGTTTTATCCCTGACAGGACACTTATCCCCATTTTAAAATGCAGCAACAGGTGTGACATCTGACCGCAGCTCCATTCATTCTCTTGGGGGCTTCCAAAAAAGAGCAGCGCTCGCAGCCACTGAGGGAATGAATGGATCAGTGGTCGAGTCGCATATGAGCTCCAATCTAATGGGGAGAAAAGCTCCACATTCTGCCATTCGGTGTAGGTCCCGCCAATCAATAACTTATCACTTATCCTGTGGAGAGATTATTACTTGTTTTTACTGGAGAACCCTTGTAAGTGCATCTCTGACGCTCTGGACCAAGTATTTAATTTCTAAGGCCACGGCCCCACTATCAGTATTCGGTCAGTATTTTTTCTCAGTAGTGGGAGCCAAAACCAGGTGAGGAACAATCAGAGAAAAGGTATAATAGAAACAAGTCACCAATTCTGCATTTGTCATCCACTCCTGGGTTTGGCTCCCACTCCTGAGAAAAGAAACTAACCGAATACTGACCAAATACTGATAGTGGGGCTGTGCCCTAATGGAAAAAAATCCTTTCCTAGTTAATATCAGCGAGAACAAATGACCGCCATACACAACACAATCCACTATACCTGTTAGAACCTTGCTGTTAGGTTTTTTTTCCTTTGCTGGTCACATGACCTTGTTGGCCTATTTAATCCTGCTCCGCCCTTCTGGCTTTGCTGGACTTCATTGTATATCTACTTTCTAGCTAGCCTGTGCTCTGTGTCTTGCTCTGTTAGTTTGCTTGGTTTACTGACCTCTTTGTTCTATATATATTGTTTGTTTGTTCGTCTGTCTGCTACTATTTCTGTTAGGAGGTGTCCCATATTCCTCCCAGTCCTTAGTACTTGTAGGGATTCCTCCCCCACATCTATAGGTCTTCGTACAGACTAGCTTAGGACTTTAGCAGGTCTGATCGCAGGATCAGGTTCCCTGTTACATCGTAGGGATTCAGCTGAGTTCTATCGTAGGGACAGATCTCCTCTCTTTCCTTAGCTCTGGTAGCAGAACATAACAGTAAGTCCAGCCAGCAAATTCTCTAAGGAAAGATTTTTTTTTTTGTTCCATCATGGTGTCGGTTCAGGATTTGGCTAAACACCTGAAGGGACTCTCTCTGGAAGTGGCCGAGCTCCGTCAGCACGTGAGTAACTGTTCTGGAGCACATTTCTTGGAGCCTAAGGTATGTTTGCCGGATTTATTTTTTGGTGAACATCGAGAATTTTTTTCATTTAAAAATGCTTGCTTATTGTATTTTCGTTTGAGACCCAAGTCCTCTGGGGATGAATCCCAGCGCGTAGGGTTCATAATGTCACTTTTGCGCAAAGAGCCTCAGGAGTGGGCCTTTTCTTTGCAACCTAGTGATACATGCTTCAGATCAGTGGATAGTTTTTTTTCTGCTTTAGGACTATTATATGATGATCCTGACCGTGTCGCATCAGCTGAGACTGAGTTGAGACGTCTAAAACAAGGATCAGGTAATGTCGAAAAATATTGTACTCATTTTCGTCGTTGGTCCACTCAAACAGGGTGGAACGATTCTGCTCTGAAAAGTCTATTTCTTGCTGGGCTCAGTGAAAGGGTTAAAGACCTGCTAATTGCTTATCCTACACCTGAGGATTTGCAACAGGCTATGCAATTAGCTATACGGGTGGATAGAAGACTGCGTGCTAGGGTTAATGAGAGCAAATCCTCTGCTATGTCAGTTTCTGGTTATGATAATGTGTGTACTAACAGTGGTGAACCGATGGAGATTGGATCGGTGGCACCTCGCTCTCAAGAAAAAGACCGTCGTTTTTCGAAAGGCTTGTGTTTCTATTGCGGAAAATCTGGTCATTTGATTAAAGGCTGTGAGCTTCGTATGAAGAAAGAAAAAAAAAATGGTCAGTCACGCCCGTATTGCCTGTTTAAATTCCAAGGGTATATTTTTAGCTGCTTCCACGATTGCTCAGGAAAAATTAATGGAATTTCGGGTGTTTGATTGCGGGTCTACACTGAATGTAATTGATGGGGGATTCGTGGAAAAACTCAATTTAAAACCTGAACCTTTATCATCCCCCATTGCTGTGGTTTCTGTGGATGGTTCCCCTTTGAAGAATATTACTCTCAAGGTCTGTGAATTTCCTCTCACTATTAATGGTGTTCACCATGAGAAATTGGATTTGGTAGTGTTGAATAACTTGCCTTCTCCAGTAATATTGGATTGCCCTGGTTAAAATGTCACAATCCTGTACTGGATTGGTCTACCAGTGAAATTAAATCCTGGAGCCATAAATGTTATGACAAGTGTTGTAACGGGCGTATTGCAGCTTTGGATAGGGGAGAATTGCCTGTTCCTATTCAGGATTTTTGGAGAGTTTTTTCTGAGAAAGAATCGCAGGTTTTGCCTCCCCATAGAGACTATGATTGTTCTATTGAATTTGTCCCTGGAGCGACTCTTCCTAAAAGTCGTTTATTTAACCTTACTATTCCTGAGAGGAAGGCTTTGGAGGAATACATACAGACAAGTTTGGCCGCCGGTCACATTAGGCCCTCTAAGTCTCCTGTGGCGGTTGGATTTTTTTTTGTAAAAAAAAAGGACGGCGGTTTACGTCCTTGTCTGGATTTTCGTGAGATTAACAAAATTACGGTACGCAATCCTTACCCACTGCCATTGATTCCTGATCTGTTTAACCAGTTATTGGGGGCCAAGTGGTTCTCTAAAATTGACCTTAAGGGGGCATACAATCTGTTGCGCATGAAGGAGGGTGATGAATGGAAGACTGCTTTTAACACTCCTGTGGGTCATTTTGAGAATCTGGTTATGCCTTTTGGTCTTACTAATGCTCCTGCATTTTTTCAGAATCTGATTAATGACATCCTTAGACCTTTGATCGGTAAAAATGTGGTTGTGTATTTGGATGACATTTTGATTTATTCGCCAGATCTGGAGTCTCATTGGCGGAGCGTGCGTGAGGTATTACAGTTATTAATGGACAATTCGCTTTTTGCTAAGCTGGAGAAATGTGAGTTCGCTGTACAGAGAATTAGTTTTTTGGGCTACATTATCTCCAGCAAAGGTTTTGAGATGGATCCGGTTAAGGTTCAGGCTGTGCAGGAATGGCCTAGGCCTATTGGTTTGAAATCGATACAGAGGTTTTTGGGTTTCGCCAATTACTATAGAAAATTCATAAAAAATTTTTCTAGTATTGTCAAACCTCTGACTGATCTCACCAGGAAAGGTGCTGATGCGGTTCAGTGGTCTTCTGAGGCCATTGAAGCTTTTGTGTATCTCAAGGAGAGGTTCACCTCTGCTCCCATCCTTATGCAGCCTGATGTTACTAGGCCGTTTTTGGTTGAGGTTGATGCTTCCTCTGTGGGGGTTGGCGCAGTATTGTCTCAGGATAACGGGGATGGATTACATCCCTGTGCCTTTTTTTCAAAAAAATTTTCGAAGACTGAATTGAATTACGATATTGGTAATCGGGAATTATTGGCTATTAAACTCGCATTTGAACACTGGCGCCACTTCTTGGAAGGTGCGGAATTTCCCGTTCAGGTTCTTACGGATCATAAAAATCTGATATATCTTGACGCTGCCAAGCGCCTGAATGCCCGTCAGGCTAGGTGGGCACTGTTTTTCTCGCGGTTTAATTTCTCCGTTACTTACATCCCTGGTACTAAGAATGTTAAGGCGGATGCCTTGTCTCGCAGTTTTTCTCCCATAGTCGGTGCTGAGAAAGAGGAAAACATTTTACAAGAAGGTGTTGTGATAGCTGCTTTAGACTCCGTTTTGGAAGATGAGATTCTTAAAGCTCAGGAGAATGCCCCATCTAACACTCCTCATGGGAGGTTGTTTGTGCCTGGGACCTTTAGGAGAGATTTGTTTGTTGAGTGTCACGAATCTCGGTTGGCAGGTCATCCCGGAATCTCTGAGACCAAGAGACTGGTGGGTCGCAGTTTTTGGTGGCCTGGATGGCAGAAGGAAGTCATTAAGTGGGTACGCCAATGTACTGTATGTGCTAGATCTAAGTCCTCACATACTCCTGCTGCGGGGTTGCTTTGTCCTTTGGAGGTCCCCAGTGCTCCTTGGACACATTTGGCTATGGACTTTATAACTGACCTTCCCCCCTCTGAGGGTTTTACTGTCATCTGGGTGGTCGTGGACCGTTTTAGCAAGATGTGTCACTTGGTTCCCTTCATCAAACTGCCCTGCGCTAAAACTCTCGCTAAGGCCTTTGTCAAGGAAATTGTCAGACTTCATGGCGTTCCTACTGACATTGTTTCTGATAGGGGTCCTCAGTTCGTGGCTCGTTTTTGGCGTGCCTTTTGTGACAGGTTGGGAATTCATTTGTCGTTTTCGTCCGGATATCATCCTGAATCTAATGGCCAGACAGAAAGGAAAAACCAGGATGTTGAGCAGTTCTTGCGTTGTTTTGTGGCAGACAATCAAGAGGGGTGGTCTGAGTTTCTGCCACTTGCCGAATTTGCTCTGAACAATCATACATCTTCTTCTGCTGGTTGTTCGCCTTTTTTTTGTTGTTCTGGGAGACATCCGTCGTTTGGGTCGTTCTCCAAGTTGGGATCTGCCGTGCCTGAGGAGGAGAATTTTTCCGGTGATTTGGAAAGAGTTTGGACGGATGTGCGTGGTAATCTTCAGGAGGCCAACAGAAAATCTAAAGACTACTTTGATAGGAAACGACAGGAGGTTTTGTTCGCTGTTGGTGACATGGTTTGGTTGTCCTCTAGGAATCTGCGGTTGAGGATTCCTTCTAAGAAATTGGGTCCCAAGTTTGTAGGGCCCTTTAAGGTGCTTCAGGTTGTCAACCAATCTGCTGTTATGTTGGAGGTTCCTACCTCCTGGAGAATTAATCCGGTCTTTCATGTCTCTCTGTTAAAAAAAGCTGTTGTGTCGGATGGTGACGCCTCTGCCTCTGTTCCTCCGGTGGTGGAGGACGGGGAATATGAAATTTCTCGCATCCTTGACTCTAGACGGTATAGAGGTAGTTTGCAGTATCTTGTGGCCTGGAAAGGTTTCGGACCCGAGGATAACTCTTGGGTGAGGTCAGATGATGTTTCCGCGTCCAGACTTATCAGAGCGTTTCACAGGAGATTTCCTGATAAGCCTGGTCCTAGGGGATCCGGAGGATCCTCTTAGAAGGGGGGGTACTGTTAGAACCTTGCTGTTAGGTTTTTTTTCCTTTGCTGGTCACATGACCTTGTTGGCCTATTTAATCCTGCTCCGCCCTTCTGGCTTTGCTGGACTTCATTGTATATCTACTTTCTAGCTAGCCTGTGCTCTGTGTCTTGCTCTGTTAGTTTGCTTGGTTTACTGACCTCTTTGTTCTATATATATTGTTTGTTTGTTCGTCTGTCTGCTACTATTTCTGTTAGGAGGTGTCCCATATTCCTCCCAGTCCTTAGTACTTGTAGGGATTCCTCCCCCACATCTATAGGTCTTCGTACAGACTAGCTTAGGACTTTAGCAGGTCTGATCGCAGGATCAGGTTCCCTGTTACATCGTAGGGATTCAGCTGAGTTCTATCGTAGGGACAGATCTCCTCTCTTTCCTTAGCTCTGGTAGCAGAACATAACAATACCAACACTAATAATACCACATACAAAAGGGACAAATATCGCCATACCATGACCAGACCACATATTACCACCACAAAGTGACCGAATAATACCACATACAAGCATCAAATACTGCCCCACCATGACCAAACCACATATTACCACCACAAAGTGACCGAATAATACCACATACAAGGAACAAATACTGCCACACCATGACCGGACCACATATTACCACCACATAGTGACCAAATTCTACAATACTGATCATGAATACAAACCACAATACTAACAACACTGTTATTACCACCAGTGACATTATAAACAGGAGCTCTGTATATGGTGTCAGTGTACAGGTAATACAGTGATCACCAGTGACATTATGCACAGGTGCTCTATATATAGTGTCAGTGTACAGGTAATATAGTGATCACCAGTGACATTATACACAGGAGCTCTGTATATAGTGCACAGGTAATACAGTGATCACCGGTGACATTATACACAGGAGCTCTGTATATAGTGTATAGGTAATACAGTGGTCACCAGTGACATACACAGGAGCTCTGTATATACTATATAGTGTAAGTGTACATGTAGTACACTGACTCACCAGTGACGTCTCTAGGTGAAGTCCTTCATCTTAGCTTTTCTTCTTCATCTGGCATAGACGACCATCACTTCTTCCAGCCAGGACTCATCTCTTCAGAAAATAACACACAGTTATCAATCTCTTCTAGAGCACATTCCCCACTTTTCCCCCGACTTCTCCACCTCACCAGTTGAAGAAAAAAAGCAACATAGTGCCGCCCTGCATAGTAACAGGACCCCCCTTTTGTCCACTCCCATGGAAAAGTTTCCTAAAAAGTAAATTGTGTTAGAGAAGTAATGATGTCCCTAATTAGACTTTAAAGTAATAATGCTCCCCACCATAAACTAATAAAGTTCCTCAATCTGGCCCTCAAACAGTAATTAAGTCCCTTGTCCAGACTGGCCCCCCATATATCCATCCTGGCCCCCACGCATATATCTATCCTGCCACCCACCCCCATATATCTCTACTGGCCCCCATATGTCCAGCCTGGTCCCTCCATATATTTATTCTGGCCCTCATGTATCCAGCCTGCCCCCCATATATCCATCCTGGCCTCCATGTGTCCAGCCTGCCCCCTCATATATCCATCCTGGCCTCCATGTGTCCAGCCTGCCCCCCCCCATATATCCATCCTGGCCTCCATGAGTCCAGCCTACCCCCCCTTATATCCATCCTGGCCTCCATGTGTCCATCCTGCCCCCCCATATATCCATCCTGGCCTCCATGTGTCCAGCCTGCCCCCCCATATATCCATCCTGGCTTCCATGTGTCAAGCCTGCCCCCCCTTCATATATCCATCCTGGCCCCCATGTGTGCAGCCCGCCCCATTCATATATCCATCCTGTCCCTCATGTGACCAGCCTGCCTCCTCCCGTGTCCAGCCTGCCCCCCCATATATCCAGCCTGTCCCCCCATATATCCATCCTAGCCCCCATGTGTCCAACCTGCCCCCCATATATCCATCCTAGCCCCCATGTGTCCAGCCTGCCCCCCATATATCCATCCTAGCCCCCATGTGTCCAACCTGCCCCCCCATATATGCATCCAGGCCCCCATGTGTCCAGCCTGCCTCCCCCATATATCCATCCAGGCCCCCATGTGTCCAGCCTGCCCCCATATATCCAGCCTGCCCCCCATATATCCATCCAGGCCCCATTATGTGTCCATCCAAGACACACAAAAAAAAAAAGATTCCTCTTACATTCCTGAGCTGCTGAGATCCGATACACTCGTAGCAGAGGCCGGCGTCTGAGTTGCGTGCTTCATTCGCAGCAGGCGCATGACAATAAGGTCATACTCCGGCTGGCAAAGTGAGACACACAGCTTCAGCTGCTTCACTGGGAGGTGTGCCGCGGCAGTTCAGGTAATGAACGCTGCGTGCGCGCATCCCTGCATACACTCTGCCTGCGCTTTTAAAGGGCCCCTGCCCCTTAAAACTGCAGGGTTTTTTTTGTTTCGCCCCCCCACTTCTCTTCTTCCCCCTCTCTGCAGCAGGGGCCCACCTGAGAAATCCCCAGTACCCAGTCAACCCAGTCCAACCCTGTGTATGGGGCTTTCAGCATAAATTGTGGTTACATTCCGGGTCTTTCAGATTTTGCATGTGCCTGACATTAATTTATTATGCACCTCTGTACATTACATCTGCTGTGGCAATAGTGCCAGCACCGAATTCTAGTGCTGGAGTCTCAGTCATCCGCTTTTACATGAACGTGGCCCTTCCACATTAAATTACTTTTTTTTTCCCCTTAAGCTCAACCCACTTTAAAAATGTTTTTTTTTTCTGTATATTTTGCAGCCAACCTGTGGTCTATGATTATGAGTAGCGTTGAGCGAGCACTAAAATGCTCGGGTGCTCGAAGCTCGGGCCGAGCTCGCCGTAATACTCGGGTGCTCGACCCGAGCAACGAGCCCAATGTTAGTCTATGGGAGACTCGAGCATTTTTGCAGTGGCACCCCCGGCAGTCTTTTAAAAGCCTAACAAGTGCCCAAAACGATAGTGACAGTGCTCAAATGACATGGGGACAGCATGGGGATCGCCCCAGGAAGCATTTCTGACCCCCAGGTCACTGCTGTCAACAACGTGGTCAGAGGTATTAAGCCCCTTTTACGGGCTCACAATAAAACGTTCAAAAACGAAAGTGAAACTTTTTTCCTGTGAAATATGTTAAGGAACATCCTTTCCAGGGAAAAGACTTGTGTATAAGTTAAAATTAATGACCAAAAACAAAAATACTCCTCCACACCTTCGGCTATGTTCACAAGTAGCATTTTTTATGTGTTTTTGCACTTTTGTATTGCTTTCAACTATGACAAATGCATTCACCGGGAAATGCCATTTTAACATTTTACAACCTTATCTGGCCATGTGCTGTGTGACACATGCATAAAGTGCTGAAAAGACATGGGAACAGCATGGGGAAGACCCCTGGAAGCATCTCTGACTCCCAGGTCACTGTCTAAAAGTGTGCCCATCATAAGTGATCCTTGCCGCATCAGAAGATGCAGACTTGCAACTATCCCCATGCAAGTTCTAGTCCCAGGGCAGTGTTCAATTGTACCTCCCCCATTCCTTGCAATACAAGCGCAAGTATGCAGCCTGCCACCCACCCACCCCCAGGCTGCAATACCATACTGCTTGCTTGCTTGAACTTGAAATTGGGCCTTTTAGGCATGTGGAGGCGGAATCTGGCCACCACATCATGGCTGTGTTGGCGGCCTGGAATCCATACTCAGTCCCCAGCCGCCCGGTGGCCGGGTGTCCATACTCGCTCCCCAGCCGCCCCGCGGCCGGGTGTCCACACACGGTCCCCAGCCGCCTGGAGGCAGCCGGGTGTCCATAAACGGTCCCCAGCCGCCCCTATTTCTCCTTGGAACATCCCCCACACACTTTTCTTAGCCCGGCCTGCTTTAGGCAGCATTGGACGAGCCCACCAGAGAACCAGACTCCTCCGGTGGGCCCTGACTTCTCCATCGGTGGAGTTGAGAGTGCCAAGGTGAGGAGCATGATGATGATGACAGAAGTTAGCATCTGCTATGTTTTCTTTTAATGCAAGTGTAAGTGTGCAGCCTGCCACCCACCCACCCCCAGACTGCAATTCCATACTACTAGCTTGCACTTGAAATGGGGCCTTTTAGTTTGGAGGAGGCCGAAGCTGGCCACTACCTCATGGCTGCTTCGGCAGCGAGGTATCCATACTCAGTCCCCAGCCGCCCCTATTTGTCCTGGTGTGCCTTATACATAAGATTAAGCGCGTATACCAAAACATTACCTGTGCCCTCCCCAGTGCATTTAGTGGGAAGGAGAGCCTATTTCGCTGTAGTGTGTGCATGCCAAACCCCTGTTCATGGTACATGCGAAGATGCCTCCCACCTTGCACCTGTCGTTGCAGACTTGCAACTATCCCCATTCAAGTCCTTGTCCCAGGGCAGTGTTCAATTGTACCTCTCCCATTCCTTGCAATGCAAGCGCAAGTATGCAGCCTGCCACCCACCCACCCCCAGGCTGCAATACCATACTGCTTGCTTGCTTGCACTTTAAATTGGGCCTTTTAGGCATGTGGAGGCGAAATCTGGCCACCACGCCATGGCTGTGTCGGCAGCCTGGTATCCATACTCAGTCCCCAGCCGCCTGGTGGCCGGGTGTCCCCGCTTGCTCCCCAGCCTCCAGCGGGTGGCCAGGTGTCCATACTCGGTCCCCAGCCACCCCTATTTGTCCCGGTAACCTTTCCCACACTTTTCTTAGCCTGGCCTGCTTTAGGGCAGCATTGGCCGAGCCCACCGGACTATCAGACTCCTCCGGTTGGCCCTGGCTTCTCCATCAGAGGAGTTGAGAGTGCCAAGGTGAGGAGCATAATGAGGATGATAGAAGTTAGCATCTGCTTTGTTTTGTTGTAATGCAAGCGCATGTATGTAGTAGCGGCTAGGCCTGAGGTGGTCAGCGTTTTGGTGCATATCCTACCTCCTCCGAGGCTTGCTGGATGTTTTCCTGCTATTATCCAAGTTCTATGACTCCCGTTAAAACAAAGCTTCAGGTGATAAATGATGGATGAGGTAGTGGCAAAGGAGAAAGAGCAGGAGGAACAGGGACCATTCACATCAATATCAGGCCAGTCAACCAGATATGTCTCGTAGGATATGTTTCTGTAACAAAAGGAGCGGTTTGGCTACACAGTTATAGGGCATACAGTGAGTGCAATGCCTACCAAAAATTTCGAGGCACTCCAATGCCCCTTGGAAATGACATGGAGGTCAGAGGGCGTTAACTAAACCTTTTTTTCCATTTATAGCAACTGGGTCTCCTGTGCACTGTTGGCCTAAGCAGTGAATGGAAGGCTTTCCAAAAATTATGAGGAACTGCAATGCCCCTTACAAGAGCCATGTGTGGCACCCCAGGGGTCTGGTCACCACAGTAATAGAGATATTACGTCGGAGAGCAAGTGGGAGGTTTCCTGGTCAGGTTCCCTTAAACATGCAACATCCTCCTGCCCCAGTCCTGGGAGGGGAGAATTCTGCCCTTATAAACAGGATCTGGGGCGGGGTTGAGTGAGTCAGAGAACAGTCAGAGTCAGAGTGAGAGCAAGGGAAAGTAACAGCAAGGAGCTCTGTAGGAGCTAGGAGCTAAAGACCAGGGTCTGGAAGCTGAGCAGAGCTCGCCCTGGCAGAAGACAATAGGAACCGGACACAGGAGTCCGAGGCTGTGAGGACTTATATATCCAGCAGCAGAAACCAGCCGGCAGGGGATTTCAGGTCCTCTGGCCATAGAAGCCCAGAGGCTCAGTCACAAGCAAGGGACCAGCACCGCTGTCGTGGAGCGGAGGCTAACAGAAGGCCCCAAGTCACCAGCCATACAGGTGAGCACTACACGGTACCCTCAGGGACGTGGGCTACTTCTACCCGCTTACAGCAAGGTAGCCAGGAAGAGTGCAGACAGACGGGGAGGCCTACAACTCCACCTGGCCAGGGGAACTCCTGCTTGCTCACAGACTGACCAGGCCTCTTATGCTGGCCAGTACTCCCGGGAGGGTCTACCTTATAATCATCAGTAAAGACCCTGAACTGCACTGCAAAGACTCTGAGTCGTTCCTGCTGCGCTCGTGCACCATCACCCCCATCATCCACACTCACTGCCCTGAGGCTATACTCCTCCCGTGGGGAGTTATCCCATTCTCTGCTGCGCACACAACACCAGCCTCAGCGGTCTGCCTCGCAGCGGTGGTACTCCCTGACCGCAATCCACGGGTGGCGCAGTCGGACAATTAACCTCAAAACCTAAGAAAGACTGCCACTGGTTTGACCAGCCTGAGCCACGGGACTGGGTCACCGCCACGGAGACTACAGACCCCAGAGACCCGGCACCGGGTATCCCACACACGTGTACACACGGCCCAGGGGGTGCGTCACATGCAGTACAGCATATTACAAACATAAGTCCCATTATTGGGGAGTGGGTCTCCCATAGTATTTGCTTATGCCTTGCAAGCAAAAGCTGGCAAAAATTAGGACGGAGCAACTTGCAATGCCCCTTACAAGAGCCATGCAGTACAGCATATTACAAACATAAGTCCCATTATTGGGGAGTGGGTCTCCCATAGTATTTGCTTATGCCTTGCAAGCAAAAGCTGCCAAAAATTAGGACGGAACAACTTGCAATGCCCCTTACAAGAGCCATGCAGTACAGCATATTACAAACATAAGTCCCATTATTGGGGAGTGGGTCTCCCATAGTATTTGCTTATGCTTTCCAAGCAAAAGCTGCCAAAAATTAGGACGGAGCAACTTGCAATGCCCCTTACAAGAGCCATGCAGTACAGCATATTACAAACATAAGTCCCATTATTGGGGAGTGGGTCTCCCATAGTATTTGCTTATGCCTTGCAAGCAAAAGCTGCCAAAAATTAGGACGAAGCAACTTGCAATGCCCCTTACAAGAGCCATGCAGTACAGCATATTACAAACATAAGTCCCATTATTGGGGAGTGGGTGTCCCATAGTATTTGCTTATGCCTTGCAAGCAAAAGCTGCCAAAAATTAGGACGGAGCAACTTGCAATGCCCCTTACAAGAGCCATGCAGTACAGCATATTACAAACATAAGTCCCATTATTGAGGAGTGGGTCTCCCATAGTATTTGCTTATGCTTTCCAAGCAAAAGCTGCCAAAAATTAGGACGGAGCAACTTGCAATGCCCCTTACAAGAGCCATGCAGTACAGCATATTACAAACATAAGTCCCATTATTGGGGAGTGGGTGTCCCATAGTATTTGCTTATGCCTTGCAAGCAAAAGCTGCCAAAAATTAGGACGGAGCAACTTGCAATGCCCCTTACAAGAGCCATGCAGTACAGCATATTACAAACATAAGTCCCATTATTGGGGAGTGGGTGTCCCATAGTATTTGCTTATGCCTTGCAAGCAAAAGCTGCCAAAAATTAGGACGGAGCAACTTGCAATGCCCCTTACAAGAGCCATGCAGTACAGCATATTACAAACATAAGTCCCATTATTGGGGAGTGGGTCTCCCATAGTATTTGCTTATGCCTTGCAAGCAAAAGCTGCCAAAAATTAGGATGGAGCAACTTGCAATGCCCCTTACAAGAGCCATGCAGTACAGCATATTACAAACATAAGTCCCATTATTGGGGAGTGGGTGTCCCATAGTATTTGCTTATGCCTTGCAAGCAAAAGCTGCCAAAAATTAGGACGGAGCAACTTGCAATGCCCCTTACAAGAGCCATGCAGTACAGCATATTACAAACATAAGTCCCATTATTGAGGAGTGGGTCTCCCATAGTATTTGCTTATGCTTTCCAAGCAAAAGCTGCCAAAAATTAGGACGGAGCAACTTGCAATGCCCCTTACAAGAGCCATGCAGTACAGCATATTACAAACATAAGTCCCATTATTGGGGAGTGGGTGTCCCATAGTATTTGCTTATGCTTTCCAAGCAAAAGCTGCCAAAAATTAGGACGGAGCAACTTGCAATGCCCCTTACAAGAGCCATGCAGTACAGCATATTTCAAACATAAGTCCCATTATTGGGGAGTGGGTGTCCCATAGTATTTGTGACGCGCCCCCTGGGCCATATTCGTTAGTGGGAATATCCGGAGCCGGATCAGATGGGAGTTGTAGTCTTCCGAGTGGCTGTGACCCGGTCCGTGCCCAGGGTGTCAAACTCAGTTGTATGTGGCAGTCCTACAGATGTTATAAGTTCTTAATGTCGACTACGCCACCCGTTGTGTTGCGGTCACTATGGCCGCCGCTGCAGCAGGGTCCGCTGAGGCTGATGGTATAGGTGCAGCTTGTGATGGTATAACCCCCAACGGGTGGGGTATAGCCTCAGGGGGATCAGGTGCAGAGGATGGGAGTTGTGGTGATGCAGTGTAGACGGCAATTAGAGACAGAGTCGGGTTATGCAGTTTAGGATGTTTACTCACTGCTGATGTTCCGGTCACTCCAGCTCCGAGTGACCTCCCGAGCCGTGCTGCGTCCACCAGGTTCTGGATCCAGCCAACTCCCAAATAAGTCCGGAGCGTGACCCTGAGCTCTCCTTCTGTCCTTTCTCTGGCCGTCCCCACTATTGATCCACCCAGGTCCAGCTCCCTCGGGCCTTCTGTGGGGAGACCCTTGGCCTGGGGTTCCCTGACCCTTCTCGTGGTATGCCTTCGTGGTGGATGTGGTGGGTGACCGTGACAAATGCTGCCCACGGTCTCCGGTCTCTGGCTGGGGAGTGTTTTTGCCCCCACCAGCTTGGGTTCCGGTACCCTGTGCCGACTCTTCACCCGGGGATTTAAGTTGGGTTCTTGGAGTCCTTTTCTCCTGGTTCCCCCTCTGGGTCTCTCTCTCTCCTCTCTCACTCTGGGTCTCTCTTCTCCTCCGCTCGCTGACTTTCTCTCTGCAGCTGACCCTGTTCTTAGTTGGTGCCCACCTTATATACACCCTCTATGTGTGAGCTCAGGTGACCAGCACCCAATGAGCTCCTATCTTTACCCAGGCTGCTCCCCCTATCTGCCCCTACACTACTTGGGATGTACCACCCCCCTCCCACTCCAGCCAGGAACAGACTCGGTCGTACCTGCACATTTCTAAGTGGGAGTACCGTCGGCCTGTTCCTCGGAAATGGGATGTGTGTAGTGCATGCAGCCTACCGAGCTCAGATCCACACTCCATCCTTACCCGGGAGTGGAATATCACACCTCTGGGTTGAGGTGCAATACCCCTGTAGCAGCCGAATCCTCAGGGTGCTACATTTGCTTATGCCTTGCAAGCAAAAGCTGCCAAAAATAAGGACGGAGGAACTTGCAATGCTGGCACCCTGGTGGTATAGTGGTGGTGGAGGCTGAGGATAAGGAGAAGAAGATAAAACAGCCGAAACGAGGAAGCGTATACCCATGTGTGGGTGTGAAGCGGTGCATGTGAATACACCTCCCGAAATAACACAGTGGATTTGACTTTATGTTACTCTGCTGTCATTTGGTGGTGATGAGAAGTCTGGCCCAATCCAGCCCTTGTTCATTTTGATAAGGGTCAGCTTGTCAGCATTGTCAGTTGACAGGCGAGTGCGCTTATCAGTTATAATTCCCCCAGCGGCACTAAAAACACGCTCCGATAACACGCTAGCGGCAGGGCAGGCCAGGACCTCCAAGGCGTACAGAGCGAGTTCATTCCAAGTGTCCAGCTTGGATACCCAATAATTAAAAGGCACAGAGGAATCACGGAGGACACTGGTACGGTCGGCAAGGTACTCCCTCACCATCTTTTGAAACTTTCCACTCCTTGTGAGAGTACCCCGCGCCTCAGGGCCTGTAAGCTGGGCGGGTGTCAGAAAACTGTCCCAGAACGTTGACAGTGTTCCCCTGCCTCTGCTGGAATGGAGTTGCAACTCTCTCGCCTGTACGCCTTGGTTGGGCAACGAACTGTGACCTCTGCCGCTAGCATGTTCAGATGGGAATTTTTTTAAGAGTTCTGCAGCAAGGGCCTTCTGGTATTGCCCCAGTTTTGTAGACCTCTCCACCTCAGGAATAAGAGAGTGAAAGTTCTCCTTGTAGCGGTGGTCTACAAGTGTCACCAACCAGTAATGACTGTCACCCAACATTTTGACAACGCGAGGGTCACGGTTAAGGCAGCGTAACATAAAGTCAGCCATGCGTGTCAGACTGGTAACGGGCAAGATTTCCGTGTCCTCACCAAGATGACGACTGACCATGCTCTCCTCCTCCTCTTCCTCCTCCCCCCTGTCCTCAGGCCACCCACGCTGAACCGACGGTATGACACTTGTACAGGTACTACCGTCTACAACGCATGATAGCTCCTGTTCTTCCTCCTCCTCCTGCTCTCCCTCATTGTCCCCCAATGCACTTTGGGATGAGATGAGGCTGGGCTGTGTGTAATCGCCCGCTACGGCTTCTTGATCCATCTCATCATACTCTGGCTGCAATGCCTCCTCTTTAATTCTCTGCAGAGAGCGTTGCTAAAGACAGACAAGTGGGATGCTGACACTAATGATGGCGTCATCGCCACTCACCATCTTGGTGGCCTCCTCAAAGTTTGTCAGGATGGTACATATGTCAGACATCCAGGTCCACTCCTGAGGTCTTATGTGTGGAGTCTGACCTGAATATCGACGGCCTTCTTGCAGCTGGTACTCCACAACTGCTCTCTTCTGCTCACAAATCCTTTGCAACATGTGGAGGGTAGAGTTCCAACGTGTGGGGACATCACACACCAGTCAGTGTGCCGGAAGCTGCAAACGCTGCTGCAACACAGCAAGGGCGGCGGAAGCTGTAGCCGACTTGCGAAAATGAACTGACAGGCGGCGTACTTTCACGAGCAGATCTGGCAACTCGGGGTACGATTTAAGAAACCGCTGAACCACGAGGTTAAGCACATGATCCAGGCATGGTACGTGTGTGATCTCACCTCGCCTCAGAGCCGCCACCAGGTTACGGCTATTGTCACACACGACCATGCCGGGATGTAGGTTCAGCGGTCTCAGCCACAGATCTGCCTGCTCTTTCACAGCTGTCCACAACTCACAAGCAGCGCGAGGTTTATCACCTAAGCTTATGAGTTTCAGCACAGCCTGTTGCCTCTTGGCGGAGGCAGTACTGCAATGCTTCCAGCTTGTAACTGATGTGGTGATATCTGAGATGGAGGCTGAACATGAGGAGGAGGAGGAGGAGGAGGATGCGCAGGAGCTGTACACTGTGGGGGCAACTCTGACTGACATAGGGCCCGCAATCCTCGGTGTGGGGAGGATGTGTTCCATCCCAAGGTCCGACTAGGTCCCGGCTTCCACTATGTTTACCCAGTGTGCCGTCAGAGAGATGTACCGTCCCTGGCCACAAGCACTTGTCCACGTGTCCGTTGTCAGGTGGACTCTCCCAGTAACTGCGTTGTTGAGAGCACGGCAGATGCTTTGGGACACGTGCTTGTGTAGTGCGGGGATGGCACACCGGGCAAAATAGTGTCGGCTGGGGACCGAGTACCGAGGGACGGCCACCGCCATAAGATTGCGGAAGGATTCCGTCTCCACCAGCCTAAAAGGCAGCATTTCCAACGCAAGCAGTCGTGAAATGTGCGAATTTAGGACTGTGGCCTGTGGGGCGTTAGCTGCGAATTTCCGCTTTCGTTCAAAGGTCTGGGATATGGACAATTGAACGCTACGGTGGGACGTGGACGTGGACGTTGATGCTGTTTCTTGAGAAACTGCCATAACAAGTGAAGACTGAGAGGAGGGGGCATCTTTACATGCAGTATGGACAGGGGATTGCCTTGCACACACAACAGGGGGTTCTATTGCACGCACAACAGTGGAAGAAGCAGTGGTGACACCCGCTGACACTGGTCGTGGACCCTGGGTTTCGCCCCACAAAGTCGGGTGCTTTGCTGCAATGTGCCTGATCATGCTGGTGGTGGTCAGGCTGGTAGTTTTGTCACCCCTGCTGATGCTGGCATGGCAGGTGGAACATATGGCCTTTTTGGGGTTATCAGCAGAGTCTTTAAAAAATTCCAGACTCTGGAAGACCTACCGCTTGTACTGGCAACGTCCCTCGTGTTGGTGTTACGGGGAACGGTTGCCTGCCTTCTGTCAGCGGCCACCACACTGCTTCTTCCTGCCTGTTGGGGTACTCTGCCTCCCTCCCCCTGTGTGCTGCTGGCCTCACTCTGCATGTCCTCCTTCCACGTTGGGTCAGTTACTAGATCATCCACCACCTCCTCCTCTTCCACTTGCGCACCACGATCCTCCTCCTCACTTCCTGGCAATTGTGTCTCGTCATCGTCCACCTCTTGTGACAGATTGCCAACGTCGACTTCCTGTGGCCGTGGCTGTTCAAATATTTGGGCATCGCAACATGGGATCTCCTCTTCCACCACTTCAAGCGTATCAGGCGAGGGGCCCAAATATGGAAATGGACCAGTGAACAGCTCTTCAGAGTGTCCAAGTGTGGGATCACTTTCTGTCTGACGACACTCGGCATGGTGGGAGGAAGGAGCATCAGGGTGAGGAGGAGTATGCGGTCGAGACTCACGGCTACTAAGAGTTGACCGTGTGGAAGACAGACCGGAGGTGGTGGTGCCCAGGTAACTGGAAGTATTATCTGCTATCCAATTAATAACCTGTTCACACTGATCAGTTCTCAATACTGGTGTTGTTCTGTGCTTCCCTAGTAATTTGGTCAAGAAGTGGGAGCGAGAAGATGTGGCTGTTGGTTGTGGCACATTTTCACCTTGGCCACGGCCCCGTCCTCTGCACGAGCCATCACCAGAACGTCCACTTCCACGTCCCTTGCCATGCGCCTTGCCCATTGTAAATGAAGTAAAATAGCTTACACTTGCACTATCAATGGAAAAAGGGTAATAAAGAGTAGATTAGAACTGTGGAAGAGGAAAACCACAGTTATTGTTTACTGGGGTATACCACACTTTTTTAAATAGAGATATTTGCCGCTGAACAGTGAGCGACACACTCAAACTGCTTTTTTTTTAGATACCAAAGGCCCAAAACTGGATAGTACAGCGATTTGACCCGTGGAACTGCGAATCCACACTGGGATGTCGGGCCTACACAAGACTATTTTCAACAGATATATTTTGTGTCACAACAGTCAGGAGACACTACTGTTTTTCTTTACGGAAAAAACTACCAAAAGCTGAATAATAGAGATTTTTTACCGTGGGATGGCAAAACCACAGTTATTGTTTACTGGGGTATACCACACTTTTTTAAATAGAGATATTTGCGGCTGAACAGTGAGCGACACACTCAAACTGCTTTTTTTTTAGATACCAAAGGCCCAAAACTGGATAGTACAGTGATTTGACCCATGGAACTGCGAAACCACACTGGGATGTCGGGCCTACACAAGACTATTTTCAACAGATATATTTTTGTGTCACAACAGTCAGGAGACACTACTGTTTTTCTTTACGGAAAATATACCAAAACCTGAATAATAGAGATTTTTTACCGTGGGATGGCAAAACCACAGTTATTGTTTACTGGGGTATACCACACTTTTTTAAATAGAGATATTTGCGGCTGAACAGTGAGCGACACACTCAAACTGCTTTTTTTTAGATACCAAAGGCCCAAAACTGGATAGTACAGCGATTTGACCCATGGAACTGCGAAACCACACTGGGATGTCGGGCCTACACAAGACTATTTTCAACAGATATATTTTTGTGTCACAACAGTCAGGAGACACTACTGTTTTTCTTTACGGAAAATATACCAAAACCTGAATAATAGAGATTTTTTACCATGGGAATGGCAAAACCACAGTTATTGTTTACTGGGGTATACCAGACTTTTTTAAATATATAGATTTGCGGCTGAACAGTGAGCGACACACTCAAACTGGTTTTTTTTTTAGATACAAATGGCCCAAAATGGATAATACAGAGGTTTGACCCGTGGAAGTGAAAAACAACACTTCTGTTTCTCTAGCCTACACCAGACTATTTTCAACAGTTATATTTGTGTCTGAAAAATCAGAGACACGCTTTTTTTGGGGGGGGTGAACACACCAAAAGGTTAATAAGACGGGTATTTATACAGTGTGAAGGAGGGAAAAAAAAGGAGGATTTAGATGAAAAAAAAAGGATTTTTCCTGGCCCCCGACACCTGGTGCTAAGTCCAGCAATTTCAGCAACAGGAGCACACAGGACTGTAATACAGCGTTTGCTGGTATAACCACTGTGTCTCCTATACAGCCTGCCTGCCTGGTATCTGGGATGGATATTAGTCCTGAAAAGGACTGTTTCTTTGTTCTGGCAGCCTTTACAGACCCTACATCCCTAAATCAGCAGCGCTGTCCCTACACTGTCTAATCCGGAGCGACTGTGTCCAAGATGGCGGCGCCCGGTTTTAAATACTCGAGGTGACGCTGTGCTGCCAGCCAATCACTGTAATGCCCACAACCAACATGGCAGCAGCATTACAGTGACTGGCTGGCAATCCCTGCATGTTCATTGGCTTTGTAAAGAGCGCCAAACATGCAGGGCGGAGACCCGAGCTCCCGCCCGAGTAACCCGGAAATGCTCGGTGCTCGCCGAACATCCCGAGTAGCGTGATGCTCGGGCGAGTACCGAGCAGTGTCGAGCATGTTCGCTCAACACTAATTATGAGTAGTTTCTAAGTCATTGACCATATAAATCCATTTTCCCAAACTCCAGTCCTCACGGCCCCAACACATCATGTTTCCAGGATCTTAGTATTGCACAGGTGATGGAATTACTATCAAAGTATCAGAGATTGCCACAGGTTCTCTCAGTTGTGCAATACTAAGCAAATCCTGACTGCATGATCTGTTGGGGGCCGTGAGTACTGGAGTTTGGGAAACACTGCTATAAATGATTGTATACATTGCAGGGTAATCCCTTGTGATGTGTATTTCACAGATTATTATATATGGGCCGAGCCACTAATCAGCTGAACGACCACATCCTGCTATTGTCTGCAGTGGTCCCAGACCAAACACTCCAAGGATACACCCGGGAATGGTGCAGCCCTGCCCAGTTCTCCATAGACAGCTTGGTTCTTGTTCCATTGTATAACACTATATGGCAAGTAATAAACTGTTACCTCTCTGAAATCTAGTGCTGCTGACAAACTGATCCAGTCTTGGGATTTTAGTACTCGACTGCTCGGACTGGGTCCTGTGGTTGCACACAGTGTATGTTCCCAACCAATAGACAAGATTTCAGGTCACAGCTGGGTATCGTCATCAGGGGATTACTGCCCTCACTGGAGTATGCGGCCCAGTGAGCAGAGGGGGCCCACTTGGACCCCCGTTCCTCTGCTCACCGGGCCCCACCGGCAGGATTCTGCCAGTTCAGTTACTGTGAACATGTGTCCTCGGACGTATGTTCACTTAAACTCTATTGCTGTGCGGGAAGCTTCCCGTACAGCAATAGTTAACAGCCGCAAGCCAATGACAGGCCAGCAGCTGACGTCAGCGCGCACGGTGCTGTCTTATGACAACACTGTCATGCGCCTGCGACCATACTTCGGGTGATGGGATAGCCGTGCGCCGCTGGAGCGCTGCAAGGTAAGGAGAGACTTTTTTTTAAACTTTTTTTTTGTAAAGCCGCTCTATGGGGACAGGAAGGAGAGACATGGGGGCAGAATGGGAGACATGGGGCAGAATGGGAGACATGGGGGCAGAATGGAAACATGGGGCCAGGATGGGAGACATGGGGGTCAGGATGGGAGACATGGGGGGCCAGGATGGAAGACATGGGGGGCAAGAATGGGAGACATGGCGTGCCAGAATGGGAGACATGGCGTGCCAAAATGGGAGACATGGGGGGCCAGAATGGAGAGACATGGGAGCAGGATGGAGAGACATGGGGGGCCAGAATGGGAGACATGGGGGGCCAGAATGGGAGACATGGGGGGCCAGAATGGAGATACATGGGGGGCCAGAATGGAGATACATGGGGGGCCAGAATGGAGAGACATGGGGGGCCAGAATGGAGACATTGGGGCCAGGATGGAGACATTGGGGCCAGGATGGAGACATGGGGGGCCAGAATGGAAGACATGGGGGGCCAGAATGGAAAGACATGGGGGGCCAGAATGGAAAGACATGGGGGCAGGATGGGAGACATGGTGGGCCAGGATGGGAGACATGGGGGGCAAGAATGGGAGACATGGCATGCCAGAATGGGAGACATGGGGGGCCAGAATGGAGAGACATGGGAGCAGGATGGAGAGTCATGGGGGGCCAGAATGGGAGACATGGGGGGCCAGAATGGGAGACATGGGGGGCCAGAATGGAGATACAAGGGGGGCCAGAATGGAGAGACATGGGGGCCAGGATGGAGACATGGGGCGCCAGAATGGGAGACATGGGGGGCCAGAATGGAAGACATGGGGGGCCAGAATGGAGAGACATGGGAGCAGGATGGAGAGACATGGAGGCAGGATGGAAAGACATGGAGGGTCAGAATGGGAGACATGGGGGGCCAGAATTGGAGACATGGGGGGCCAGAATGGAGAGACATTGGGGCCAGGATGGAGACATTGGGGGCAGGATGGAGACATTGGGGGCAGAATGGAGATATTGGTGGGAGGATGGAGACAAATGGAGACTTTGGGGGCAGAATGGAGAGACATTAGGGGCAGTATGGAGACATTGGGGGCAGTATGGAGACATTGGGGGCAGAATGAAGACATTGGGGCAGAATGGAGATATTGAGGGAGGATGGAGACATTGGGGTCAGAATGGAGTCAAATTGAGACAGTGGGGGCAGGTTGGAGACATGGGGGCAGAATGGAGACAAATGGAGACATTGGGGGCAGGATGGAGACATTGGGGGCATAATGGAGATAATGGGGGCAGAATGGAAACATAGGGGCAGAATGGAGACAAATGGAAACATTGGGGGCAGTATGGAGACATTGGGGGCAGTATGGAGACATTGGGGGAAGTATGGAGACATTGGGGGAGAATGGAAACATTGGGGGCAGAATGGAGACAAATTGAGACTTGGGGAAGGATGGAGACATTGGGGACAGAATGGAGACATTGGGGGCAGGATGGAGACATTGGGGGCAGGATGGAGGCATTGGGGACAGAATAGAGACAAATTGAGACATGGGGCAGGATGGAGACATTGGGGGAGGATGGAGACAAATGGAGACATTGGGGGCAGGATGGAGACATTGAAGGCAGAATGGAGACATTGGAGGCAGAATGGAGACATTGGGGGCAGAATGGAGAGATTACGGGCAGGATGGAGACATTGGGGGCAGGATGGAGACATTGGGGGCAGAATGGAGACAAATGGAAACATGGGGCAGAATAGAGACATTTGGGGCAGTATGGAGACATTTGAGGCAGGATGGAGACAAATTGAGACAATGGGGGCAGGATGGAGACATTGGGAGCAGAATGGAGACATTTGAGGCAGGATGGAGACAAATTGAGACAATGGGGGCAAGATGGAGACATTGGGAGCAGAATGGAGACATTGGGGGCAGAATGGAGACAAATGGAAACATGGGGCAGGATGGAGACATTGGGGCAGGATGGAGACATTGGGGGCAGGATGGAGACATTGGGGGCAAAATGGAGACATTTGGGGCAGAATAGAGACAAATGGAAACATGGGGCAGGATGGAGACTATGGGGGAGGATGGAGATATGGGGGCAAAATGGAGACATAGGTGCAGGATATGGTACATTACTGTAGGGGCTAATTAAAGGATATTATTACTGCTGTGATGTATTTTATTTGTGAGGATACTGTTTTCATTCAGGGGAGTCCTGTTATTGTGCAGGACGGCACTATGTCACTTTTTTTTCTTCATCTGGTGTAGTGTAGAAGTTGGGGAAAAATTGGGGAATGTGCTCTGGAAGCGGTTCTCTAGATAACTGTTATTTTATACAGAGACGGTTTCTGGTTGGAAGAAGTGTTTACGGTCTGTGCTGGATGAACAAGAAAAGCGAAGATGAAGGACTTCAACTAGAGTCGTCACTGGTGAGTGTGTTATCTGTACACTGACACTATACACTCTTTACTACATACAGAGCTCCTGTGTATAATGGCACTTATGGTAATATTAGTAATATGTTAAAGGTAAGTATTGTAGTATTTGGTCACTATGTGGTCTGGTCATGGTGTGGCGGTATTTGTTCCTGGTTTGTGGTATTATTCGGTCACTATGTGGTGTGTAAGGCGGCGGTGTTCAGTAACTGAGGCAGTGACCCAAGCAAGTCCAACGTAAGCAGCTTTTATTCAGCAAAACTCACAGGTAAACAGAAAGTCCTCTGGTTCGCAGCCGGGTTAACACAAGTCCATAACAACGATTGCCTGGGGCAATGGCCGTATCGGGCCGCTCAGAGCCTGACAGGTGCAGAGCCTTCCCAGGAGTGGGTTCAGCTACTCACAAGCCCGCCGAGCTTTCCTGCTATGCTCCTAACAGGTTCCAACACAGAACAACACTAATCCTTAATGCAGGATTTTTAAAGGACCTGTGGCAAGAGCCACTGGAAAACCCGGGTTGGAGGGAGGAGGCCGCCCCACTACCTTCCTGTAGCCTCCCCCAAGAAATGAAGGCCCTGCCAGGTTTTACTTAATATGCCTTAGCCAGATAGCCTGACCAGGTCAATGTTCACCTTCATTCCTGCATTGCAGCCGCAGGTGTGTCTGTGACTGCAATGCACTCCAATGGATTTAATAGGTCTCTGTACACATTCTGGGGGATATATAACGTCCCTCGTATACGATCCCAGTCACTGCCTCACAGGTGGTAATATGTGGTCTGGTCATTGTCCCTTGTATGTGGTATTATTGGTCATTTAAAAAAATGTATGTGACACATTCCCTTAAAGAAAAATAATTAAAAATATACCTAAAAAGGGTATTGGGTATTATAAGAAATGTTTAATAGGTTAGAGTAGAGTAGGGCCTGGCTAGAAGAGTCTACATTGTCCTTTTGGCGTCTTAAAAAATCTTTTGGCCAAAACAAAACCTGCTGGCTTAGTATGTGATCTGGTGTTCAATGGGAACAGTTATTGTGTGATTGGTGAGGACGTGGTGCAGAAAGTAGAGTTTTTCCAAGAGTGGGCAGAGGGACTGTGGAAGGTTCAAGGGATGGAGGTGTGTTAGGGCGAACATTTTGATATGTTCACTAGTTGCCTGCTCCTGGCCTAATGGATATGATCAAGTGCATGCAAGAAAGAATAACATCAGACACACACAGTCGGATGTAAGCTCTCCTTGATTAGCTATGGCACAGCTCCAAGTGTCCTTTATTCAACTCCAACATAGATTTATATAAACTCTGTATATGGGCTCAGTTAGCCCCAGAATGTGAGTAACCAGATGTATTGACTGGTTAGTCCATGGGCACATCCATGAGGTCATCAGGGTGGGTTGGTCCATGAGGTCATCAGGGGGCATGATCCATGAGGTCATCAGGGGCGTGATCCATGAGGTCATCAGGGGGCGTCATCCATGAGGTCATCAGGGTGGGTGTCTCCAAGCGATGTGTCGCTCTGTGATTGGTTAGTCCTTCTATAGAATTCAGCTTCCTCTTGGAACTTCCTTGTACAACAGGATGTAGTCATAAATAAAGTCTCCTCCTTTGCCACATGTACAACAGGATGTAGTCATAGGTCCAGTTGCCATCTTGCATAACAGAGCATGGTGTGATGAAACAGGAAATGGCAGCCATCTTTTGATCTAAACAAGCTTATGTAAGGTGAAATAATACACTTTATGGGTCTTTTCTCTCAATCTCCTATGTCTTGAGGTTAATTAAGTATTTGATCCTATGCTTCTCCTCAACAGGCAGAGCTGGGGTGGAGGCAGAGCAGGGGTGCAGTCTCAAGGGGTCCGAAAATTTTGCTAGTATGGGGCCCTGAAATTCCTGGTGGCAGTCCTGGTCACAGCCATATTGTAAGCATCTAAAAGAGCGGCTTGTCATTCTGGTACACAAAGTGGCCGGTATATGACAAACATATATGGACAGGGATTGTTCTGTTGACATTCACCCTTTAGATAGAATCTTTTAAAGGGTTGGAGATATTGGAGCTACTTTCCACAATTCACATCACTTGTCTCTTTGTTCTGGATATCGCAATACATTTAATTAAAGGGCTTTTCTAGCTTTAACTTTTATTTTTGTTAGTGCTAAAGTCCCCCAAACACATTAGGGTAATGTTAGCTGAACCCACCAATATTGACAGTTTCAACTGACTGTCTAATGTGTATGAGGCCCAGGACACCTAATTATCGAAGGAGTTAAAGGGAACCTGACAGCTGATACATGCTGCCTTATCCACAGGCAGCATGTATCGGGCGCTGGCTGTATGGTCACAGCCATGTACAGTTGAAACCAGAAGTTTACATATGACGCGCCCCCTGGGCCTGTGTTGTGCAGGGGAACCCGGAACCGGGCCTGTTGTAGAATGCTGGGGGTTGTAGTCTCCGTGTGGCGGTGACCCGGTCCGTGCCCAGGGTGGTCAAACCAGTGGCAGTCTTAATGTATAGCAAATGTCCGACTACGCCACCCGTGGATTGCGGTCAGTGGGGACCGCCGCTGCGCTGCCGACCGCTGAGGCTGATGTTGTTTGCGCAGCCGAGTATGGGATAACTCCCCACGGGAGAAGTATTGCCTCAGGGCAGCTAATGTGAGAGATGATGGGAGTGATCCTGCTTTGAGCAGGGGGTTGGACCAGATGACCCAGGAGGTCCCTTCCAACTCTACCATTCTATGATTCTATGATTCTATGATTCTATGATGGTGTGAGGGTCCCAGTGCTAATGGTGCTGGTGCGGCAAGGAATCAAAGAGACGTGAGGTGCAGTTCAGGGTCTTTACTGATGGTACAAGGCAGACCCTCCCGGGAGTACTGGCTAGTATAAGGGGCCTGGTTAGTCTGCGAGCAAGCAGGAGTTCCCCTGGCCAGGTGGAGTTGTAGGCCTCCCCGTTTATCTGCAATCTTCCTGGCTACCTTGCTGTCAGCGGTTACAAGTAGCCCACGTCCC
This sequence comes from Phyllobates terribilis, assembly GCF_046119375.1. NCBI lineage: Eukaryota > Metazoa > Chordata > Amphibia > Anura > Dendrobatidae > Phyllobates > Phyllobates terribilis. The sequence goes on along the minus strand of NW_027362764.1, from coordinate 265,104,763 downwards.
TGAGTATACCGTGTGGTGCTCACCCGTATGGCTGGTGACTTGGGGCCTTCTGTTAGCCTCCGCTCCTGGATGGCGGCGCTGGTCCCTTCTTTGTGACTGAGCCTCCGGGCTTCTATGGCCAGAGGACCTGGAATCCCCTACTGGCTGGTTTCTGCTGCTGGGTATATATCAGTCCCCACAGCCTCGGACTCCTGTGTCCGGTTTTAGTAACTTCAGCCAGGGCGAGCTATATCTCTGCTCACAGCCCCTGGCCTTCTGCCTCTGCTCCTACAGAGCTCCTGATGTATCTTTTCCTGTGTCTGCAGCTTCACTCTAGGCTCTGACTGCTCTGCTTGTTCTGCAGGCTCTGTCTCCGTCTAACCTAATCCCGCCCCAGACCCAGTTTATAAGGGCAGATTCCTCCCCCCCCAGGTCTGGGCGGGCAGTGTTGCATGCTTAGGGCTCCTGACCAGAGAAACCTCCCACTTGCTCTCAGACATAATATCTCTATTACTGTGGCAACCAGACCCCTGGGGTGTCACATTCCCCCCTAGTACATTTTAGTACTCCGGGACTAAACACATTTTTAAAACATAACAACAGGGTATAAACAATAATACGATAACATATTTACAAGAAGCTTTAGTTCTTTAAAGGTCACGGCATGTCCGCAACCGGGTGTCCATATCACCCAAGGTGAAGCTTTAAGCGAAGTAGGGGACCTGTCCAAAGCAAACCACTTGCGTTGGCCTTGGGCGTGGCTGCAAGGGTAGACTAACTACTTTGGGCCGCAAGGAGGCCACGCTAGACAGGTTTTCTCTTCCGCGGCCGTCTTCGCAAGAGGCACCAAGGTGCAACTATCTACAATACTGTTCCGGTTATCCAGCGTCCATACCCTGTTAGTCCATAAAAATCTGCAGGGTAACTGAGAAACATAATTAATAACAGGCAACAAACATAAACCATAAACAGTTAGCAGATAAATTCACAGTGCATTAGTTTAGATTCTCCAGCGAGCGGGCATCTGACCTCTAGTGACTCTAGTGGACCTACGGAGCTCACTAACTGGTTCTGCACTACAGGGTGTAGGAGGTGTTATGGGTAAGCTGGGCAGCTGTCTGCGCACTCTTTGGCTCACTAGGGGCACGGCAGACTCACTACTAGCAGAGGGTTGATCCTCTTGTACTGCTGGTGTGGACTCTTCTGCCTCTTGGGCCGGCTGCTCTTCCAGCTCTACCGGTTCCTCTGTAGGCACTTGCGGGGCTGGCTGGAGAAAGGTGAGGACGGGTACCACGACAGCGCCATTTACTTGTGTCCAAGACCGGGGGAAGTCTCCGAGTACGGTACTGATCATTTCTTCCCTTTCCTCTGCGGGTTGAGGGTTTCCCTGATCTTCTTCAGGGCTTTGCAGCTGCTCGGGACACTTCTTCAGGTGGTCTCTGGAGACAATGGCTGTGGTTTCTCCTCCATCCTTACTGATTACGCAGATTTTTGGGTTCTCATGGCTTGATGGCAGTACGGTGTATGGGTCCTTCTTCCACTGGTCGTCCAACTTGTGGAGCCGCCTCTTCCTCTTCAAGACCTGCTCTCCAGGTACCAGGGGAACAGCGGGAGCATACTGGTTATAAGCCTTCTCTTGTCTTTCTCTAGCTTGAGACAGACTTCGCTCGACGCTCTCCTGTACTTTCCGATACTGCTGCTGCCGTTCTGTATCCCAGTCTGCCTCTGGCGAGGTGTCCTCAGGCGTCAGGACTCCCATATCCAGGTCAATAGGCAGCTTACCAGGTCTTGCTCTCATTAGGTAAGCCGGGGTACAGTTGGTGGAACCTACAGGGATGTGGTTATACAGGTCCACCAGATCGGGCAGTTTCTCAGGCCACAGACTGCGTTCTTCCAGGGGCAACGTTTTTAGCAGATCTATCACCACCTGGTTCATCTTCTCGCAGAGTCCATTGGTTTGAGGGTGATAGGGCGTTGTTCTTATCTTCTTGCAGCCATACAGGTTGCAGAACTCCTGGAAGACCTCCGCTTCGAAGGCTGGTCCTTGGTCTGTCAACACTTGGTCCGGGTACCCGTGTGGACGGCAGAAGTGCTGCTGGAAGGCTCTAGCTGCTGTTTGAGCCGTTAAGTCCTTGACCGGGACCACCACCAGGAACCGGGAGTAATGATCTACGATTGTGAGGGCGTAGACATACCCAGATCTGCTTGGAGCCAGCTTCACATGGTCCAGGGCTACCAGTTCCAGTGGCTGTCTGGTGATGATGGGCTGCAGGGGAGTCTTCTGGCTGGCTCGGTCTTTTCTTCTCAGGTGGCACGGGCCACAGTCTCTGCACCACCTCTCGATGGCTCCTCTCATGCCTACCCAGTAGAACCGTTCACGCAACAAGAACTCCAGCTTCTTCCATCCGAAATGCCCTGCTCCGTTGTGGTATGCCTCCAGAACCATAGCCGCGTCTCATCTTGGGACCACTACCTGCCAGGTCAACTCATGTGTTCGAGAGTTAACCATTCTCTGGCACAGCTTCTCCCTGTAGAGGAACAGCTTACTTTTCTCCTTCCACAGTTGCTTGGTCTCCTCCGGAGCATCTGGGTCAAGACGGGCATCGGCCTGGGTCAGCATTTCCTTCACCAAATGGACTGCGGGATCACTGTCTTGCATCTCCGCCCAGTTGTAGTGGGGCAAGGGATTGAACGTCACGGAGCACCTGTCCTTCACACGGTGGGAATACAGGGTAATCCCATGACGGTGGAACGCAGGGAGCTCAACTTCTTCCAGATCTTCTGGATCTTCCCCTACATCCGGTAAGTTCGGCATTCTAGACAGGGCATCCGCGTTGGCATTTGAGCGTCCTGACCGGTATTTGATGGTGAATTCAAAGTTGGACAGGCGGGCCATCCATATCTGTTCCAGGGCACCGAGCCTTGCAGTGTCCAGGTGTGTCAACGGGTTGTTATCCGTGTACACGGTGAATTTGGAGGAGGCAAGGTAATGCTTGAAACGTTCGGTCACTGCCCACACTACTGCCAGGAACTCCAGCTTGAATGAGCTATAATTCTCAGGGTTCCTCTCCGTGGGCCGTAGCTTTCGGCTGGCGTAAGCGATTATCCGTTCTTTCCCTTGCTGGATCTGGGACAGTACGGCTCCTAGCCCGATGTTGCTTGCGTCCGTGTGGAGGATAAAGGGCTGGCTGTAGTCTGGATATGCCAGGATTTCATCCCCCGTGAGGGCCATCTTCAGCTGGCAGAAGGACTCCTCTTCCAGCTTTTCCCACCTAAAGGGCGGCTTCTGGTTTTTGGCTTTCCGAGATTGACCTATCAGGAGGTCCTGCATAGGGGCTGCCATTTTGGTGAAACCGGGAATGAATCTTCGGTAGTAGCCTACCAACCCGAGGAACTGCCGCACTTCCTTTATGCTGGAGGGTCTTGGCCAGTCCTTAATCACGGTGATCTTATCAGGGTCAGGAGCCACTCCGTCAGCACTCACCACGTGTCCCAGGTATTGCACCTTTGGTTTCAGGAGGTGACACTTGGAGGGTTTCACCTTTAGGCCGTAGTTTGCCAGAGCTTCGAACACTTCTGCCAGGTGTTTCAGGTGGTCCTCGTAGGTCTTGGAATAGACGATGACATCGTCCAGGTATAACAGGACTGTCTCGAAGTTCCGGTGTCCCAGACAGCATTCCATCAACCGTTGGAAGGTTCCTGGTGCGTTGCAGAGCCCGAACGGCATACAGTTAAATTCGCTGAGACCCATCGGGGTGGTGAATGCGGTCTTCTCCCGGTCCGCCTCTGCTACAGGAACCTGCCAGTACCCGCTAGTGAGATCCAAAGTAGAGAAGAAGTTAGCAGATTTTAATGCAGCTAAGGACTCTTCTATCCTTGGTAACGGGTACGCATCTTTGTGTGTGATACGGTTGACCTTCCTGTAGTCTACACACATTCTCATGGTGTTGTCTTTCTTTTTCACTAAGACTAGTGGAGCTGCCCAGGGGCTACAGCTGTCCCTGATTACCCCAGCCTCCTTCATGTCTCTAAGCATCCCCTTGGCGTGTTGGTAGTGTGCCGGGGGTACGGGTCGGTATCTCTCCTTTATGGGAGGATGGTCTCCCGTGGGGATGTGGTGTTCTACCCCCTTTACTCGCCCGAAGTCTAGCGGGTGTTTACTAAACACTCTCTCGTACTCTCGAACCACCCGATAAACTCCCTGTTTCTGGTGTGAGGGAGTGGAGTCAGTACCCAAATGCAGTTGCTGACACCAGTCCTCCATTGGTTTCTTAGAGCCGTTACCTTCCTCTGGTTGAGATGGAGGCAAGGGTTCCACGGCCTGTACAGAGTTCTGATTGATGGTGAACAATTTGGCTAGCGTGGCATACCGGGGCAGGTGTACTTCTCTCTCCCCGATATTTATGATGCGAACGGGCACCCTCCCATGGCGTACATCGACCACCCCCCGTGCTGTCAAAATGGTGGGCCTACTGTCTGAGTAGACGGGTTCTACCATTGCTTGGTAGTCTCTACCTCTTAGACCAATAGCTGCCCGGCACCAAATCATCATCTCACTTTTTGGGGGCATGGCAATAGGGAACGGGTCACACATTCTCACGCTACCTATCTCACCACCAGATAGTTCCACCTGTTGCCGCTTCATCAGTGCCCGGATCTCTTTTTGGAGCACACGCTGCTGGCCGGAACTGGCGTTCTTGGCAACCTGCTGTAAAATGAGAATCACTTCTGCAAGACAATTTTCAATCACATTAGTTCCCAAGGTTATTCTAGGGTGACTCTCATGACAGTCTATGTCCACTATAATCAGTCCTTGTGCCGCCAGTTCGACTTTACCGATCTTAATGGTCACTTCTTTGAATCCCACCTGCGGCACGGGCTGACCATTGCTGGCGATGATACTCAGGTCGTCATCTGGGTAGCGGGTTATGTCCGAGTCATTCCAGTACTGTTTAAAGAGCACGTACGGGATGGTGGTCACCTGTGACCCAGTGTTTAGTAGGGCACTCATAGGAATGCCATCCAGTACCACAGGCAAGATTGGACGTCCCCCTACGTATTTATCACGCCAGTTTGATGGGCCTGATGGTCTTATGCCTGGGGGTTGGCCCTCTACCCCAGGTTGTGCCCATTTAAATGACAGTACCTTGCCACATGTCCGGGTTGATTGCAGCGGCGGCAGATGGGTCGTCCGTCCTTGTTGTATCTGTCGCTGGGTCTTCCTCTGGCCGGTGGGGTCCTCCTCAGTCGGCGCCACGGGACGTCCTCCGGTCCGGATGCCAGCTGGATCTTTCCTGGACAAGAGACCTGTAAAGACTGCACAGTTCTGGTTAGCGCGGCAACGCTCTTAGTCAGCTCTTGGACCTGATGGTGCAGGTCTGTAGCCGGGTCACTGTTTAAAGCCTGCGCATCAGCTCCCACAGGCCCTGCAGACAAGGGCGCCGTCTCCTGGTGGTAAATGATAGCAGGGCGCCTGTGGGTCATCCTGGTGCCGGTTCTCGGAGCACCCGGATGGCTCTGTCCTTGAACTGTGCAAAGTCCAGGTCAGGGTCCTGTAAGGCCATTGCCCGCAACTGGGTTCGGTGGGCATTGCACAGTAGACCCTCAATAAATTGTTCAGTCAACAGCTTATCTTGATTTCCCACGCATACCGGGGCAGGTGTACTTCTCTCTCCCCGATATTTATGATGCGAACGGGCACCCTCCCATGGCGTACATCGACCACCCCCCGTGCTGTCAAAATGGTGGGCCTACTGTCTGAGTAGACGGGTTCTACCATTGCTTGGTAGTCTCTACCTCTTAGACCAATAGCTGCCCGGCACCAAATCATCATCTCACTTTTTGGGGGCATGGCAATAGGGAACGGGTCACACATTCTCACGCTACCTATCTCACCACCAGATAGTTCCACCTGTTGCCGCTTCATCAGTGCCCGGATCTCTTTTTGGAGCACACGCTGCTGGCCGGAACTGGCGTTCTTGGCAACCTGCTGTAAAATGAGAATCACTTCTGCAAGACAATTTTCAATCACATTAGTTCCCAAGGTTATTCTAGGGTGACTCTCATGACAGTCTATGTCCACTATAATCAGTCCTTGTGCCGCCAGTTCGACTTTACCGATCTTAATGGTCACCTCTTTGAATCCCACCTGCGGCACGGGCTGACCATTGCTGGCGATGATACTCAGGTCGTCATCTGGGTAGCGGGTTATGCAGGGTCTGCCTGCTTAATGGCTCTCAGGGCCTCTTGTAGGTTTAGAGCATAGTCTCTTATACTCTCATGTGCCCGCTGTTTACACCCGTAAAATCTGAGCTTTATTTTGGCTGAGGTGCGGGTATCAAATGTGTCTTTCAGCCGGGCTAGTATTTCTCTGACAGTCCTCTTCCTCCCAGGTGGCCAGGACTTTACCTCCCTTTGGGCTGCCCCGATTAATTGGGCCACCAGGATGCTCACTTTTTGCTCTTCTGTGAGGGGGTACACCTGGAAGAGGCTATCCAGTCTTTCTCTAAAGTCATTTAGAGTATGTGACTCCCCTGAGTACTGGGGTAGCCAGGTTGCCCCCGGGATATAGGGCATGGTGAATGGCATGACTGCTGCAGCGGTTGCGCTGGCGGTGGCTGTGGCAGTGGAGCTCCCCTCGGTATCCAGCATCCTCCTCCCCCCTAGTGGACCGTGGCCTACCTTGCGATGCTCTTCTTCCGTAGGCCGCGGCTCCGCAGTCGATCGTCGGGGTTGAGGACCTGGCGTCGCACTCCGATGACGTCAGCGTCGCTCTTCCTCCCTTCCAGGACCTTGCGCAGCGTCAGAGCGTGGGGCGGAGCGTGGGGTGGAGCTTCGGATCTCGCGCGCTTTCGGCGTCCACGCCTCTCTTCTTCCCGTGCGGCGTCCCGAAGATGGCGTCCGAAGGCGGGAAGCAGCTGCGGATGGCGGGAAGAAGGCAGAAGACGGCGGGAAAACGGTCCAAGATGGCGTCTGATGGCGGGAATCGGCTCCAGACGGCGGGAAACTTCACCACCTGTAAGTATAAAAGTCTCTTTTTCAGGCACGCAGTACCCGGTGGTTGCGGGCACGAAATACTGCCGACTACGCCAAAGTTGACGCGCCCCCTGGGCCTGTGTTGTGCAGGGGAACCCGGAACCGGGCCTGTTGTAGAATGCTGGGGGTTGTAGTCTCCGTGTGGCGGTGACCCGGTCCGTGCCCAGGGTGGTCAAACCAGTGGCAGTCTTAATGTATAGCAAATGTCCGACTACGCCACCCGTGGATTGCGGTCAGTGGGGACCGCCGCTGCGCTGCCGACCGCTGAGGCTGATGTTGTTTGCGCAGCCGAGTATGGGATAACTCCCCACGGGAGAAGTATTGCCTCAGGGCAGCTAATGTGAGAGATGATGGGAGTGATGGTGTGAGGGTCCCAGTGCTAATGGTGCTGGTGCGGCAAGGAATCACAGAGACGTGAGGTGCAGTTCAGGGTCTTTACTGATGGTACAAGGCAGACCCTCCCGGGAGTACTGGCTAGTATAAGGGGCCTGGTCAGTCTGCGAGCAAGCAGGAGTTCCCCTGGCCAGGTGGAGTTGTAGGCCTCCCCGTTTATCTGCACTCTTCCTGGCTACCTTGCTGTCAGCGGTTACAAGTAGCCCACGTCCCTGAGTATACCGTGTGGTGCTCACCCGTATGGCTGGTGTCTTGGGGCCTTCTGTTAGCCTCCGCTCCTGGATGGCGGCGCTGGTCCCTTCTTTGTGACTGAGCCTCCGGGCTTCTATGGCCAGAGGACCTGGAATCCCCTGCCGGCTGGTTTCTGCTGCTGGGTATATATCAGTCCCCACAGCCTCGGACTCCTGTGTCCAGTTTTAGTAACTTCAGCCAGGGCGAGCTATATCTCTGCTCACAGCCCCTGGCCTTCTGCCTCTGCTCCTACAGAGCTCCTGATGTATCTTTTCCTGTGTCTGCAGCTTCACTCTAGGCTCTCACTGCTCTGCTTGTTCTGCAGGCTCTGTCTCCGTCTAAACTAATCCCGCCCCAGACCCAGTTTATAAGGGCAGATTCCCCCCCCCCCCCAGGTCTGGGCGGGCAGTGTTGCATGCTTAGGGCTCCTGACCAGAGAAACCTCCCACTCTGTATGTCTGACACCCCCTGGGGTGTCAGACATACACTATATAAAAAGACACATATGCATGTTTTTCTCAATATCTGACATGAAATCAGAATAAACGTTTCCTGTTTTAGGTCAATTAGGATTACCATAATTTTTGATATTTGCCAAATGCCAGAATAATGAGAGAGAGAATGTCTTAAGGCATTTTTATTACTTACTGCAAAGTCAAAAGTTTACATACATTTCATTAGTATTTGGTACCATTGCCCTTAAACTGAATGACTTGGGTCAGACGTTTGGGATATCCTTCCACAAGCTTCTCACAATAGTTGGTCGGAATTTGGGCCCATTCCTCCTGACAAAACTGGTGTAACTGATCCAGGTTTGTAGATCGCCTTGCTCGCACCTGCCTTTTCAGCTTTGCCCATAAATTTTCAATAGGATTGAGATCAGGGCTTTGTGATGTCCACTCCAAAACATTGACTTTATTATCCTTAAGCCACTTTGTTACCATTTTGGCAGTAAGTTCGGGTCATTGTCCATTTGGAAGACCCAGTTCCGCCCAAGCTTTAACTTCCTGTCTGATGTCTTGAGATGTTGCTTCAGTATTGCCACATAATCTTCTTTTCTCATGATGCCATCTATTTAGTGAAGCGCACCAGTCCCTCCTGCAACAAAACAACCCCACAACATGATGCTGCCACCCCCATGTTTCACAGTTGGGATGGTGTTCTTAGGCTTCCAAGCTTCTCCCTTTTTCCTCCAAACGTAAAGATGGTCATTATGCCCAAAAGTAAAATTTTAGTTTCATCAGACCACAGGACATGTCTCCAAAAATGAAGGTCTTTGTTTCTGTGTGCATTTGCAAACATTAATCTGGCTTTTTTATGTTTCTTTTGGAGTAATGGTTTCTTCCTGGCAGAGTGGCCTTTCAGCCCATGTTGATACAGTACTCGTTTCACTGTGGTTATTGACACAATCTTACCAGCTTCCGCCATCATCTTCACAAGGTCTTTTGCTTTTGTCCTTGGGTTGATATGCACATGTCGGACCAATGCAGGATCATCTCTGAGACATTGAACCCGTCTCCTTCCTGAACTGTATGATAGATGGACTATCCCATCTTATTTGTACTTGCGTATAATTGTTTGTAGAGATGAACGAGGCACCTTCAGGTATCTTGAAATTGTACCCAAGGATGAGCCAGTGTAACATGCAGAAGTAGTGCTGTTGCTTTAAAAGCATTCAGCAACTATTAGAAGTAACACAAGCACAGGAGACAGGAAGTGTTGTGCTCCAGAAGCATCCAGCAACTAGAGGGGTTAACACAGTCACAGGAGACAGGGAGTGTCTTAGCAGAGCCCCAGGAGGATTGTGAGGAAGTTGTTTACTGTCTGGCTGGAGCCGAAGAGAAAGGTGGCTTGTGATCTGTATCTCCCAGAAGGCAAGGGAACAGAATTCAGGTCAGGAGGGAAGCTAAACAAAGGTCAGTTAGACTCCCTGAGCTAACAGTGTGGAGTATTGTTGGCCAGGAAGATAAGGACTGGAAGGAATCTTGTCATATGGATCATCTACCTCATCAAACCTTCCCCCCCTCCATTTCCATGCAGGATAAAGAATGCTGCGTACTATTGAGTCCTTGTGAAGGAAACGCCTGTGGTTGTGTATGCTTTAAAACTGTGCTGTACTGTGCTACAGGATAATAGACTGTGTACTGCTGTGCTGCAAAGGAGATTGTAGTGTTGCTACTGAAGCCTATTGCTCAAAGAGACATTTACATTGCGCTGGCCGTGCCTCATTAAATGTTACTGTTCTACCGTTTGAGGACTCTTGTCAAATGTGTCTGGTCAGAAATTGAATCTGTCTTGTGCCTGAGAGAAACTGCAGCCTATAGTTGCCCGGAATAACGGTTCCCCCAGGATTCCAACAAATTCATGTAACCGGTCTCGCCCCTATCTGAACTTAGGCGGCGTGCGTGTAACACCAGACTTGTGCAAATCCACAATTCTCTTCCTGATATCTTGGCTAATTTCTTTAGACTTTCCCATGATGCTACACAAAGAAGAAGTGTGTTTCAGGTGTGCATTAAAATACATCCACAGGTGTGTCTCTAATTAATGCAGATGTTGGCAAAAAAACTATCAGAAGCTTCCAAACACATGACATCATCATATGGGCAGTCCAGAATTGTTTAAAGGCATAGTAATCTTAGTGTATCTACACTTTTGACTTTGCAGTAAGTAATAAAAATGCCTTAAAACATTCTCTTTCTCATTATTCTGGCATTTGGCAAATATTAAAAATTATGGTAATCCTAATTGACCTAAAATAGGAAAACTTTATTCTGATTTCATGTTAGATGTTGAGAAAAACATGCATATGTGTCTTTTTATATAGTGTAAGTAAACTTCTGGTTTCAACTGTATGTTTGTCTCTGAGGTTGGACCCCTCCAGCTTTTTGCACCAGTAGTGAGAGCGAATCCTGTGCTATTGGAATACTATATAGAAGCTGTGAACCTCTCTGTAGGACTGTATAATAATGGGAATATTAGAATAGCACTTCTGTGTGTCTGATCTATTCTTCCGGGATTTATTACTGAATGAATTATACCTTACACTGCAGCTACTTACAGCTTTGGCAATTGTCGTGCAGCTGCTTTTAGACTTTTCACAGGAATGAACACTCCTTTCCTTATTTTTGATGGCGTTGGGTCATGGAAGTGCTAAATTCCTTAATGATGTGTCTTTTTTTCCTTTCAGCCCCCTTTTCACTGTTCCTCTCAATGCTGACATTGTTTTAGTTTTCAACGGTTACAAATTCCTCACTTTACAGTCATTTCAGCTTTGCGTCCTGTGACTCAGCTTTCCATGTTCAGATGTGCTATCACAAGCATAGTGGGGAAAAATGCAGAACTGCAGGATTAAAATTCTGTTGTCCATATGATATATAGATACCGTGCAATATACTATATAGATTTTAAACAGAAAAACATAATTTTTCATGGCTGACTACTAGAAGTCAGCTAGGAGACCAATGTACGACTGATAGTTGGGCGTGAAAATGGATTATGGAAGAGACAGATCTTAAAACTTTTGTGCCCTTTGGTGCATCGTTTTTAATTTATAGTATTAGCGGTGGCAAATCTGCCAACTGACACTTGCATAGTGAGAATTAGGACGGCTTCACATATTCATGCTTCACAATTCTAGTACAGACCACAATAGACTGGTCAGGGGTCTCCTAACCTGAGCTCAGTATCCTCATAGTCAGTAGTAAAATATTAGACAGTTGAGTTTAGGTCAGGAGACCTCTGTGCAGTCCGTACATAGCTGTTCATCCTTTAAACACTAATGTATGAGATTGCCGTTAAGATGTGTTCACATTTCCATTTGGACATTTCATTTGCCATTCAGAGAAACAGACTAACAGATTAATGTCCAAAATTATCGCTTTCATAGGGCCTCTTTCACACAAGCGTATGATGTGACTCACAATACAAACGTATAATTAATCGGATTGCATCAGTACTGCTGTATTTGAGCACTTTTTACATCTGTATTTTCATTCATTGCTATTTTCTTTCTGTTGGGCAAAAACAGATCTGAGAATAATAGTAATAATTGCAAATAAGGATGCAAAAGCTGATTGAATAACAAAATACTGATGCATTCCTATTTTAAGCATTCCCCATAGTCATTAGTGGGTGTATTCTATCCATAAACTGATTAAAATAGCACATGCTGCATGTAAAAATACTGACATGACCAAAACATCCATGTTAGCACCATATTACAATCCGTATAGAACAGATGGTATACGGATGAGAAATGCGTTCATGTGAAAGAGGGAATTATGCCTTAGCGTGCTTTCACAGAGCGTCTATGCACTCGTTCAGTGGCCCTGTCGGGGCTTACATCTGAACCCCCCCCGCAAAACGGGATTCAGACGTATGCACCAATGGAGCCATAGACTATAATGGTGCTGACAGAGCGAACTTGAACTCTTCTGTGCATCATTTTTGGGCGTATAAGCTTACTGGCGGCAGACACTCATACGTAGTAGTTTGCGTCCGAATGCCCGCCTCCAGTAGGCATATGTAATAGTGAGGAACGGTGTAACCTTCCCCTGGGACTGAAGTAGTTAGAATTACATATCCCCATAGTTAGGCACTCTCTGAATTGCTTTTAGGTCAATTTACTGGGTTAATTTCAGTGGCACAGTCAGTGGAGTAAGGGGATAACGTAGTGACAGGGATAGACATTGGGCATGTCTAGAGGTTAGATAAAATTCCTTGTGGGGCTGCAGTACTTTTTATCAGCCACAAGATGCCACTGCTGGGCACAATTGTCAGTGAGAGGCAAGGCACTTGCTAAGCAGATGGCTTAGTGGGTGGAGCCTCTGGGTGTGCTAAAAATAGCCGTTATTTTTGAGTCAGTTGAAGCCCTGTCAGGGACGTGACAGGAACTCTTACGTGCGGACGTCCAGGAAAATTGGCTGCTAGGGTAGACGGGGGCGCTCTACCCTCAGACAGTGAATCCGTAGTGTGAATATTTCCTCACGCAGGAGTCCCATTAGCCGGCTGGAGAAACTCAACGGAGGTATTGAGGACCCGGGGTATTTCTAGTCTGCAGGTAGCAGAGGAAAATAGGACTCCAGGATAAGCCGTGAGGGAGATAAAGGATTTGGGCACACTGTCGCTGGTGAGGAACCGTCTTTTAGGCTAAGGAATAGAAACAGAGAGATGCTTCACCTAAAGAGGGCACCAGGGCTGAAGATGATTTTAGCACCTGTATGGGAGACAAGAACCCGTTGGGCCTTAACCAATCTACCAGACTGTAAATATTGTAATTATTCCTTTCCCCCAAGTAAAACCCCAGTTATGGTTAATAACTTTGTGTCCTCTGAAATTATTACTGCCCTGGTCCCAGAAGATAAAATGTCTGGAGACAGCTGCGACTGGATGGTGTGAAGTAAGTGAAGAATGTCACATGCACAGCCACACATCAGCGGGAGGACACGAATTGTCTGTAAGGTGCCAAAGCGAGCAGGGGCCACATATACGCCTAAAAATGATGCATTCCAGAGCGCACGTTCGCTCTGTTGGAACCATTATAGTCTATGGCCCCGTTGGCGCATACGTCGGAAACCCATTTTGCTGGAGGCTCAGATATAAGTCCCAACGGGGCCAATGAATGGATGGCAAAACGTAATGTAAAAGCAGCCTAACCTAGACATCAGTTTATCACGGTACGCGGGTCTCCTGACCTGAACATGACATCCTCATATATACCTATGAGGCTATCCTGTTCAGGTCAGGAGATCCGCATTCAGTCTGTGCATTGTGGTCCGTATTCAGAACAGTGATACATAGACATCAGATTTCGACCTTAGGGGATTATATTCATGTGAAAACACAGGGTCTTACGTGGGCATAATACTACTCAGACAACACAGAGTGAGGGTAAAACAGTGTGACAATACTTTATTGAACCACAAAACAGACAATAAACACATAGAACAGTCCCAGCTAATACCCAAAGTGGTACAACATTACACAGTCTCACCCTTCCACTGCGCCTGCCTGAGATAGAACAGCTGCAACTATGGGACTTCCAGGGCCAACTACCTCAACCAGTGGCCCCCTGCTTCTGGCAGGCCCCCACAGAGAGAAGATAGCAGCAAGCTTAGGAAGCTAGCAGTCCATCGAGGTACAAAGCCAGGAGACCCGATGGTCCCACCGTGGCCTCTCTGAGAGTTTCCATGGGGCTAAATGACCGGCTGGTCCCAATCTGGCTTCTCTGAATGTCTCCATGGGTTCCAGGCGACCGTAGGGTCCCAACTGGCAACCCTAAACAACATATCAATGGGGCCAGGTGACTTCATCGTCCCAACCTGGTTTCCCCAAATGTATCCATGGGCTCTCTGATGGTCAGTGGAGAGATCCGTATCTTTCCAGTTAGGGCCATATACCCTTATGCTGGAATCATGTAGAATCCAAATCTGTGTCTCTTTGGATGGAGCCGCCATGCTATCCATCTACTGTCCTGAAGGATGTCTCTCATTTTCTTGTAACGTCTTTCTGATTCTCTGAAGTCTAACTGCTACAGAAGCATATGTCTTTTTTAAGTACACATCCGCAGGTCAAGGGTTAGTGATGATATCATTCCGCAGGGTTCAGGTCTCATTGTTTGTGCATTTAATCAATTTACATAGTTGGTATAGGACGGGGTTCTTTAAATCAACAGCTAGCTGGCTTTTAGTACAATATGTAATTTGCAAATTAACAAACATCATTGTTCACAGACCCAAGAGGAGACAACAATCAGGGTTATACAAATAATCGTATATCCTTCTTGACCAGCCACAGAAATACACATACATTTACAAGTCAACACAAACCCAATAGTGTATTTCTCTTGGATTAACAAATCTAATCATCTGGCTGATTAAGATTATAAATTGTATCGTCAAAATTGATTATTACACTGCTCTTCTGCGTTGCGTTATATGTTTGTTTATAGAATGGAAGAAAAACTGCATCTTGCAGAGCTTTTTTTCGATTTTAAAAAGTGACACATAACAGACCCCATAATAATCAGCGGGGTATCTCTGCTTCCATTTACACCAGATATGCTGCCAGACATTTGTGCTGATGAAGGTTTAGCCACTGTTGTGCGTATGCTTTTTTGGTGTGTATTATGCTCTGAGTGAGATTGAAAGGAGAATTCTCTTTGCTCTATTGTGAGAGGCCTGGAACTGAGTCGCGTGCGATCTCCTCCTGAGCGTGTCCTGAGAAGGATGTCAGTCACGCTACCTGTATGATTAGGAGTACATCTGTGACAGTGCTGCACCCTGCTGGGATGGAGTGAGGCACAGAGGGAATATAACATTAAAATGTAATTACATGCCCTGTACTGCCTGACTTAAAGGGCACCTGTTACGTCCTAGTTGCTTGTAAACTGCCCCCATTGCTTTGTTAGTGATGCAATGTGCATCACTAACAAGCTTTTTTCATGAAAATCAGTGGTAGTATAATGATGTTATAACGATTTATGTACTTTGTCTTACCTGCTCGTATTCAGTCATAGGGGCGTGATTCTCAGATGACATTTGAATACTGCTCCTGGCAAGCGCTAGGTTTGAGGGGTGCATGCGCATTTGCACACGTCGGGCCGCTGGTCCAGCGCGTGCACACTGAGACTGTGTGATTACCAACTTCAGTGCGCATGTGCTGTGACCTGTGGCTCCCGGCACGTGCGCGGTCAATGTATCTTGTGGTCACCCCATGCGCAGTGACACTGGAGCGGTGACCGCAATATACATTGTATGTATAATATGTATTTATTATTAAATAGATGTATTAGACCTGGTAAGACTAGTAAGTTTACTTTGGAAATCCATATCAAAATAACTGCATAGTCTTGCTATTAATATGATCATTTTAGTCCAACTGTAGTCTCTGTCCACCCAGCCTGTCTGACAGCTGCATCTTGTCCTGAGCAGTGTGAGATTGGCAGGGAGGAGGGACACTGAGGAACTGTCAATCAAGACAGGAGGGTGGAAATTCAGCATCCTTATCAGTTCTAACAGATTTATTTAATAATTTATAATGTGTATTGTGAAATCTGGTGACAAATCTGTTTTATGTCTAAAAATTAAAAAAAAAAAAAAAAAACAGTATAATTTTTATGAAAATGTTAAAACCAGAAAACTGTTGGTTACACAAAAGTTAGCAAGAAAGACACAGACGGTCCAACAAATAATGTTAAAGCCGTTAAAAAGTCTAAACTGTTTTTGGTCCTGAAGCTCCAAAATACACAGAATCTGAACTGGTTAAAATAGATGCCCAGTATTAAAGGCTATGTACGCCTTTGATTTTTAAATGCAAAATGAAGCTACTTTGTAAATAATATTCAATGTGTATTTCACACCATGTTGCTGCACGATTGTCTTCGTCTGTCCCAAAGATTTTAAATGGAGCAGCACTGTGCATTACCGCAGATCCATTTATATGAATGACACAGGACCCCAGTTCTCATGATCACTTGGGGGCCCAAGGATAGGTGATTAGTTTTGATTGTGGCTAAAGCTTTGTCTGTTTTATGGCTAACATAAGTCTGATTATACTGCAAGCTAGAAAAACCTTGCTGCATTCTCTTAGCTACTGATTTATTTTTATGACTGTCAGCGTAACCTGTACAATTAGTATTACTTGCTTCAGCACAAATTGTGGCCTACTGCAAAGCTGCTCAGCTTTTGTTGTTTATAGAAAGCTCTACAATATTAGCACTAGTTGATCTTAGTAGAGAAAAATTGGCAAGCTGTTTTAGACTTTGTTCACACTGTCTCGTTTAACCTTTGACTCACTAACGCAGATGTGTACAGAGCAAAAGACATCCTGTGATCATGTAATAGTGAAGTCCTAAGTTGATGTGTTGGAAACATGAAAAATGGGTAATTGTAAAGAACTGAGCAACTTCAACAAGAGCCAACTTGTGAGGACTAGATTAGTTCATCAGATCATCTCCAAAATGGCAGGTCTTATGTGGTGTTTTTGGCACCAGGATTCACTATGGAAAAAAGCAAGTAAAATGCAGTGTGATCCTCAGGACAGTGTTCTACAGGGAAAGCTTGAGGTCTGGCATGTTTGTGGCTATAATTTTGACATATGCTACCTACTTAAAGGGAACCTTCACCAGTTTTTCCCCATATAACCTACGGCCTCCACCTTTCTGCCCCATGTGACATTTTAGAATGCTGTCACATGGGACTGAAAGGTGGTGGCCATAGGTTACTGTATTTTTTGAACCATCAGACACACTTTTTCCCCCCAAATTTAGGAGGAAAATGGGGGTGCATCTTATGGTCCGAATGTAGCTTACCGGAGAGTTGTGGTGGTGGTGGAGCGGGATAGCATGAATCAGGGTCCCTCCCTTAGGAACCCACGGCTTCAGGAAGATGGCTGCCAAGAACCAAGTCTGCGCATGCGCCGGCACGGGTGGACATTTTCCTGTAGATCACGACTTCAGGAAGATAGCTTCAGCTGCCGGAAAAGCAATACAGTCCACTCTGCCTAACCGCTGACACTGGGCCTGCAGCATCTTACCGCTTCTGTCGCTGGGTTCCTGAGGGAGGGACCCTGCTTCCTGCTATCCCGCTCAACCACCATAACATCATCCCGCTGATGGGTACCCCCTTCTCCCACCCAGGGCCCGCAGCATAGCTCCACTTATGCCACCGCCAGCTACTTGAGGGACCATACCTCCTGTGACCCCTGCTCCAGCGCCCCCAGGCAAGATACCTATTCAGACTATAAGATGGACCCCCATCTTTAAAAAATATATTTTTCCTATTTTCCACTCCAAAATTTGGGTTGTGTCTTATAATCCAAAAAATAAGGTATATGGGGAAAAACCTGATGACTGGTTCCCTTTAAACATTGTTTCACACCAAAAACACCCCTAGCAACAGCATTCCTTAAAGGGGTTTCCCAAGAATGTGATAAATGGCCGGCATGACATACTATAAACTGCAGCCCATCTTAGTCATGTGTTAGGAAGGGTTGTAGTCTAAAGAAACAAAGCTCTAGACCTATGTCTCAGCTGACAAAAGAGCAATATCGTAAGCACACATGCCTCCATAACCTGAAGGGAGTAGGGCTGTGACACGAGAAGAAATAAATCTTGCTGACTGAGCACGAAGGATTTGTTCTGCAGCCTCAGTCCTCCATGCTTATTCATTGAGATTTATTTCTTCTCCCATCATACACTTCTTTAGCAACTCTGATATGTGTGCTTACGATACAACTCCTCTGTCAGTTGAGACATAGGCCTGAAGAGCTGTGTTTCTTCAGACTGCAACCCATCCTGACACGTGACTAGGACAGGCTGCAGTTTGAAATACGTCACAAGGGCCATTTTATCATGTTCTTGGAGAACATCTTTAATTTCTGTGGCCTCCGTCATCAGGATAACATGCCCTGCCACACTGCAAAAAATGATCTGGAAGAGATTTAAACAGATGAGAGAGTTCAAGATGTTGACTTTGTGTTCACATTCCTTTGAACTTAACCCGACGGTGGAATGTGCTGGAAAAAATATCCAATATTTTTACATTTGGAAAGTCATGGTACCTGTGCCAGAGAATTAGAGAGCCTGGTCTCCATATGGACTGTTAACATGTTATTATGCTTTTTTGTTTTTAATTTTTTATGCATGAATAAACCCAAAATTGTACCACCCCCAATTGTTTGGATATATTGCACTATGTTCTCATTAATTTACAGTTGAAATAACTACAGTATTTGTTGTCTATAAATAGGAGGTTCGTAGGATGCCATTCTGGACATCGACATTGACAATTGTTTATGAAGTTGATAAGGAAAGGGACATATTTTCTATATGTAGCTTGTAGCTGAGAGGCATTTAGTATAATTATTACACCATCAAGATGGCTCCCTGCCAATAGCTGGAGGCATCTTGTATAAAAGACTTCCTCCCTATCACTGAAGCAACAGCCTGAACATTGTCCTCTGGTCCCGGTGCAACCAGTCCTGTCCCCGAAGTCCCCAGTCCCGGTGCGGCCAGTTCCGGAACATCGTCCCCTGGTCCTGGTGTGGCCACTCCTCTTTTCGAAGTTCCCTGGTCCTGGTGCAGCCAGTCCTGTACCCATATCCCTGGTCCATGTGCGGCCAATGCCTGAACCTGCTCCCCTGGTCCATGAGCAGCCTGAACCTGCTCCCCTAGTCCATGTGCAGCCAGAACCTGCTCCCCCAGTCTGTGGGAGGCCAGTGCCTGACCCTGCTCCCCTGGTCTGAGTGCGGCCATTTTCAGAAATCTCGTCCCCCAAATCCATATGTCCCCAATCTGCTAAAACCAGTCTGTGAACCTGCCAGACCTTATTAGTCTGAACTTGTCCTTAATCAGGGTCAGCTAACCTGACCCTTGAGGTCAGCTGCTGCAGTATCGGGGACTGCCTAGGAGTGGTACCTGGCGGCTACCTACAGGCCAGTCTGTCTCCACCATAAGGAGCTCCAGTGAACACCAGCGCCCCTACCTAGGCAGACCCTGCCCTGTGGCACAGTGGGTCCACAAATCCACTTGCGCCACTGTTGGGCGTAACAATAGTGCTTGGACTGAAAATTAATGGCAATTTGCAATACAGGCTTAAAGAAGTTGTCCACTACTTTTTCATTGATGCCCTATCTGTACTTACTTGTGGTGCTTGGCCGTCTAGCTGTAGTGGCCGCCGCGGGGTACTGCACACCCGCCTCCTATTTAATTCAATGGGAGGCGGATGTGCAGAACCCTATGGCGGCCACTACAGCTAGACATCCAAGCACCGCAAGGAAGTACTTGCGGCCGCCGCCGGTCCCGATTACAGCTGATCGGCAGGGGTACCGGGTGCGGGACCCCGGCCGATCAAACATTGCTGTCCTATCCTATGGATAGGGCATCAGTGAAAAAGTAGTAGACAATTTTAAGCAATCCAAACATAGAGAGTTAAAGTCTCTTGTAGTCCCCATACAGGCTATCACAGGTTATGGGATAATTTACAACAATGCTTTTTCATAAAAGGCAGTTTTTCATTTGCTAATGCACTGTAAGACACGGCTATGTTCATTTCACATTTGCTTTCTCACGGAGCAGATGATTTAGTAACTTTATATTTGCTGAATAGTTACCACCATAAGTAAGATATCAATACCTTAACACACAATGACATAACTATAGGAGGTGGGAACTGCCTCCTGTTTGACCTTGCACTCCCCCCATTTAACCAGCAGGTGATGTATATTCTATTCTACCAGCCCATTTAAATTGTAGGTGTTTCAGCCCAGAAGAGACATGTTCTGTCCAGAGTTATAGGCTTGTAGCCCAAGAGAGGCATGTAGGCAGAGTAGTACCCATCAGATGGGAGGTCACCTTGCAGCGGTTGATGGGCACACATGAATTGGCCAATTTATGCGCTAAGAACCTCCATTTTTTGTAAGTAAAGCTTATTGAGTAATAACACAGTTTAAATTAAATGGTTTTATTGTCTTTATGTATCTTGGCCATAATGGAGTGCTGCTGCGCTTTCTTTTCATATATCTTATGCAGTTTCTGCAGCTTGCACCTGTTCACATTTGGGATGTGCTGGTCAGTTTTTTTGACATATAATCCAAATAATATATATTTATTTTTACTTTAATACTTAACTTTGCTTTAAGGCATTTCTGTCAAATCACAAATAAAACTCTTTAATACAAAGATTACAAAAACCATAACGCAATAAAATTAAATGTCAAGCTCAGCATTTTTGTTGTGCATTTTATTAAATTGCTGGCAAAATATAGAAATTGTACTGTGTCCTGCTTTGTTCCTGATCCCTGATTGTTGATTTAACCAATCAGCATTCTCAGATCTTCATCAGTTAGATCATTCACCAGCATGATTTTCTCCAGATATTCCATGTATCGACCTCTGTCTTGGAGGAACTGAGGAACTCTGGCATTTTGAAGAACAGCAAGGTCTTTGAATCGCTCTATATCTTCATAGGAAACCTTAAAAAGAATTGAAGATGTGAAAAAAGTCAGTACGCCAATAAATTATGCTTTCTGCACTATATGGTCTTAATTACCTTCATTTTAAACTCTTACATGCTTCACATTACCAATATCTCAACCAATGCAATTTTCTTATAAAAATTTTTTTTAGCCAGATTGATATCCAAATTGCAAGATTGATTTTTCTTTTTCCATTCTGATCTGAGGTACATGTTACATGAGTTATATATTTTGAGTTCAGCTGATTTCTGTTGGAAACAGTCATTAAGCTAGACACACCTCTATCAGTAAGTATAATGCTTATAAAAATGTACCTTTCCCATAGCTGTGAGAAGGCGAAAATCTATGGTCTCTCTATGCCTAAGAATTCGTAGAATTCCATCAAGATATACTTGGTCTTTATTGAAACAACCTGGGAATTAGGAAAAAAATCACTGTAAACATTCACATGATACTGTTCTCAATAACTACAGAATAAATCAATATCTATGATATTTGTAAAAATTTAATGATAACAGTGTCTTCAGCAATTTCTATTGTAAGGTAATATACCAACACCATAGAAGAAAACTATACATATTGAGTCTATTTTTCTCCCTTAGCCAAGCAATCACATACAAGTAAACCACTTCATTAGATGGAACATATGGTTATTGGCACTGAAGTCACGATATTTTTCTCCTTTTGTTGTAGTAAAACTGTAATTTGAAATTAATTGGTTTATCATCATTTTATGTTTGGAACAGAAAGAAATAACTTCAATGAAATTTCTGCCTTGATCTGAAAAGTAAAAAAATCTAATGTAGACTGATCGCTAGAGTAGTGCTAACCCAGACTTCCCGAGGTGACTTAGGCGACACACTTTTTGGCAGCCTTTTATGATCTAAAAGATCCATGTTTTTTTCATCGGCCTTCGGTGTATTTTTTAATTTATTGTGTTTGGACTCTACTTTATTACTATTACAAGTCATGTGATTCATAGATTAAGTCCAATATTCCCCTAAAAACCATATGCATTGCTCCAAAAAATTAAGAGGATGCTTAAATCACACATCAGATCTCAATGAAGGGATTCAAGTTGAAAATTTTAACTGATATATGTGGTGGAATTCATTCATGACAAAAGAATCCAAAATCAGCCAATTATGGGATGGATTCCAAATTACCCCAAAATGCAAAGTAATACATTCAAATGTCAGTGAGATTCAATATTCATGAATTTTATCACAGCATTTCACAATATGACTAGGTTGTGTATATAACCCCATGTGTCTGTATGCACTCCCAACAATCTCTGGATATGCTCCTGAAGAGATGGAGGCAGATGGTGTCCTTGAGGAGTTCCTGGTGGACCTGGATCAGGGCAACAAGGAGCTCATGGACACTCTGTAGTATAAGGCTTAGTGCCCACGATGCAGAAATGAAGCAGAAATTTTCCTGAGCATTTCTGAATCTCCTTGGCAGAAAAACACATGCGTTTTTTACATGCGTTTTTGATGCGTATTTGCATGTGTATTTGCCATGTGTTTTTCCAATGCATTGTATAGGCAAATACGCATGCAGAAACGCACAAGAATTGGTAATGTCCGTAGTTTTTCTGCGAGTAAAATCTGCGAAGGAAAAATACGGACCATGTGCACAGAACTTGCAGAATGTCATAGGAAGTGATGGGATAAGGTATGAAATACGTTTCTGAAGCGTTTACACGCTGCAAATACGCACCAAAATACGCACCAAAAATGCATTGTGGGCACACAGCCTTACTTGGAGGCATTGGATGCATTGATATATAGCGTCCTAGAGGCCACCTGAGGCCGAGCATTGTCCTACACCTGTAGGAGCAAAGAGCCCACTGTACCACTATAAGGTCTGATAGTGGCTCTTAGGAGTTCATCCTGGTACATAGCAGTAGTCAGGATATTGGTGGCTACGGACATGCCTCCACAAACCATCACTGACCCATTAAATAGTCAAGCTGGATGATATTTCAGGCAGCGTAACATTACCACAGTATCTCCAGACTCTTTAATGTCTGCTACCTGTGCCCAGTGTGAACTTGCTCTCATCTGTGAATATTCTGGTGCCAATTCTGGTGTACTGTGGCTAATGCCCGTTAAGCTGTAAGGTGCAAGACTGTGACCATACAAGATTTTAGCCGCTCATACCACCCTCATGGAGTTTGTTTCTGACAGTTTGGTCATAATCATGCACACCAGTAGCCTATTGTAGGACTCTGGCAGTGCTGATCTTGTTCTTCCTTTCATAAAAAGAAGATACCGCTCCTGCTGTTTTGTTGATGCTCTTCTATCGCCCTCTCTGTCTGTCGTCCCGTCCCTGGGTATCTGCCTTAGAGACCTGCTGTGAGATATAGCAAACCTTCTTGATACTGCACATATGGATGTTTCATCCTTGAGCTGGACTACCTGTGCAACCTAGATAGGCTGCCGGTGCCACCTCATGCTACCAGTAATGACAAGGACACTAGCAAAATTCAAAACAAGAAAAATTTAGAGAATATGAAAAGCATAATTGTCTGTGGCCAAGACCTACAAAACTATTCCCTTTATAAGGGTTGTCTTGCTGTTGCACACATTAATGGACTTGGTTATATTGTTATACAAAAGTGGTACCTTGATTTTTTTCTTTGGAGCAGTGCAGATGTAATATAAAAAAATGCTATAAGAAAACACATTAACACATGGAGGTCTATGGGAGAAAAACGACACAAGGTGCCTGAAAAATACACCATACCTAAAGCATGAAGTGAGTAAATATGAAAATGTGAACAGTTGAGAAAATAATAACTCAAACAAAAAATATGATGAAGCTTCTAATAAAATTAACCAGCAGCTCATTTTAATGCTTTAAGTGCCCAGAGCTAGACGACCATTCACTTGTGCCCATTTGTTTGAAGAAGTTATAAAATCTATCTCGTTTATAAGTTTTAACCTTATTAGCCATGTTATCTTTCCGTGAAGAAGTGCCCTCTTTCTCGATTACTAATTGTATTTGTGAAATGTAGACTTTGTAATTACCTGGGTGGGATGTATCGGTACATCCCCTCTTTGCTCGCACACAATAATCCCATCTTGTGTTTGGGTCCTTAACAAACCGGCCCACATCTTGGAACAGTTCGCTGAAGGACATATGGCTGGCTTGGTAAACCGTATAGTATAGGAGTGCAGCTCTCCACAAAAAGGGGTCTTTGCGAAACAAGACACTGTGAATGCTTGCAAGACCTTCTTCTGTCGGATTGACTGGTTTAAGTCCATATTTTTTTCGGCCAGTGCTATTATTCCAGGGTTGTTGATTATTGTTCATTCCACGAAAATAATGAGTTCCTGCATTTAGACAATGTATGTTTTTTATTAAATCATTAGCATTAAACTTAAAAAATTCTGAACACACAAACTGCATGTGCGTGCTGTTATCACTGAGGTAAGTGCCAGTAATGAGAATGAAGCTAACTCCCAACATCTTAACTGTTTTGCTAAATTCTTTTACAGAAATTTTATAATACTTTGGTTCCGATTCACTAAGTTGTGTATGACGCGCCCCCTGGGCCTGTGCTGTGCTGCTGTGCAGGGGGCATACCCGGAGCCGGATCGCTGGGGGTTGTAGTTCTCCATGGCGGTGACCCGGTCCGTGCCCAGGGTGGTCAAACCAGTGGCAGTCTAAATGTTGTAATAAGTGTCCGACTACGCCACCCGTGGATTGCGGTCAGTGGGGACCGCCGCTGCGCTGCCGACCGCTGAGGCTGATGTTGGTTGCGCAGCCGAGTATGGGATAACTCCCCACGGGAGGAGTATTGCCTCAGGGCAGCTAGTGTGGATAATGATGGGAGTGATGGTGTGAGCGTCCCAGTACTAATGGTGCTGGTGCGGCAAGGAATCACAGAAACGTGTGGTGCAGTTCAGGGTCTTTACTGATGGTACAAGGCAGACCCTCCCGGGAGTACTGGCTAGTATAAGGGGCCTGGTCAGTCTGCGAGCAAGCAGGAGTTCCCCTGGCCAGGTGGAGTTGTAGGCCTCCCCGTTAATCTGCACTCTTCCTGGCTACCTTGCTGTCAGCGGTTACAAGTAGCCCACGTCCCTGAGTATACCGTGTGGAGCTCACCCGTATGGCGGGTGACTTGGGGCCTTCTGTTAGCCTCCGCTCCTGGATGGCGGCGCTGGTCCCTTCTTTGTGACTGAGCCTCCGGGCTTCTATGGCCAGAGGACCTGGAATCCCCTGCCGGCTGGTTTCTGCTGCTGGGTTTATATCAGTCCCCACAGCCTCGGACTCCTGTGTCCGGTTTTAGTGTCTTCGTCCAGGGCGAGCTCTGCTCAGCTCCAGCCCCTGGACTTCAGCTACTGCTCCTCCAGAGCTCCTGATCTCACTTTCCCTCTCCAGACTCTGACTCTGTCTGCAGCTTCACTCTGACTCCTCTAATCCCGCCCCAGACCCAGTTTAAAAGGGCAGATTCCTCCCCTCCCAGGTCTGGGCGGACCGTGTTGCATGTTTAGGGATCCTGACCAGAGAAACCTCCCACTTGCTCTCAGACATAATATCTCTATTACTGTGGCAACCAGACCCCTGGGGTGTCACATGTATGTCAGAATTCTGGCGTAAAACACCTTAATAAGTCACAATATTTTTGAAGAACTCTTAAGTTGCGCAAAAATACTGAGACATTTGGCGTTTCCATGCCAGGACTGGCCAGCTACGTCAATGTGGCAGTAGCATGGGTGGGACATGGATGGGGCATAATTATGCCCCATCCATCAAGTTCATAAAAAGTTATAGCCCTTTACTCCAGTACTGGTGTATATTTCTGGCGGTGGCGCACATCATTTAACAGATGCGCCTCATTCATTAAGCGCCCCTTAATGAATTTGGTGCATTGCACAATGTCAGTCTTAATGAAACGGCAGCATTTTGAAAATATAAGACTCCAGACTCTCTATGATGGTGTACTGTATCTTCTGGTCCGCTAATGAGGATAAAACTACACACTGCAATTCTGAAGATAAGCTGTAGTAGGAATATTCAATTTCCAAATATGCCAGAAAAAAGACAGCTGCACTCATCATCAAAGCATATTCTTATTTATTTTGATCCAAAATGTGGTTCATATAAAACAAGACAATGACTATATCACTTATGTGAGCTTTACCAGGCCTGTACAGGTCAAGGTGTCAGTGTGTCTGTCTTAAGGGGTTGTCCACTACTAGGACAACCCCTTATCAATCTGAATGTTTGCCCCCGTTAAAGTAAAAACACTTATACCCACCTTCCATGCTGGCACCGTTCCAGTGGTGTCAGTACTCTTGTTTTCGGGGCTCACGTGAGGTTATTACGTCACATGACCCCCGCACCCAAACAGCACTGACGTCACTGTCCCAGTATTTAGACATATAAGTAATCAAGAGGAAGTGTGAGCTGCGACTGGCCTCTCACTCCCTGTTTAATACTTATACAGTATGTCTGACGGCGGGGATAGTGATGCCAGCGCTGATTGGGTTCCGGGGTCACGCAACCTCACATGAGCCCGGGAAAGCGAGTGCCAACACCGCTGAAACAGCACTTGCACGAGAGGTGTGTTTTATTTTAAAGGGGGCAAACATTCAGATTGAGAAGGGGTTGTCCTAGTAGACTGAAAGAGACTTGGGAACGAGTGTTGTTCACAAAACTCATATATTATCTTACCGGGAAAACAGGCTGCTGATCACCCGATGAACAAGCAAAACGTTAGTTCATTGGTTGAAAACATCCTTTGCGCAGGGCAAAAGATCGTTCTTGGCGGTGCATTGTCCTGTGCAAACAGGGCTCACACTGCCGATAACAATGGCAGCCTATGTGTACTGAGCAATCTAGTACAGATCGCTCAGTGCACATCGTCTATATTGGTCTGTCTGTGTTAAAAGGCTATTAAACAACCGCCAATTGTTAAAAGTGTACCAATCAGTGGTCAGATCTTTCCTCCTGTTGGTCTGTGAAATGGGCCCTAAGGCTCCATTCATACATCTGTATCTATTTTCACATCCGTATTGCATCTGTTTTTTTTCTCAAACTTTCTTTATCCATTGATTCTTGGAAATGTATCAGTTAAAACGACGTGAAACGCAGAAAACTGAAGAAAAAAGAATATCTTCAAATTTTCATCTATTTTTAATAGATTACCATATACACTGCTCAAAAAAATAAAGGGAACACTCAAATAACATATCCTAGATCTGAATGAATGAAATATTCTCATTGAATACTTTGTTCTGTACAAAGTTCAATGTGCTGACAACAAAATCACACAAAAATCATCAATGGAAATCAAATTTATTAACCAATGGAGGCCTGGATTTGGAGTCACCCCCAAAATTAAAGTGGAGAAACACACTACAGGCTGATCCAACTTTGATGTAATGTCCTTAAAACAAGTCAAAATGAGGCTCAGTATTGTGTGTGGCATCAACATGCCTGTATGACCTCCCTACAATGCCTGGGCATGCTCCTGATGAGGTTGCAGATGGTCTACTGTGGGATCTCCTCCCAGACCTGGACTAAAGCATCCGCCAACTCCTGGACAGTCTGTGGTGAAACGTGACGTTGGTGGATGGAGCAAGACATGATGTCCCAGATGTGCTCAATCGAATTCAGGTCTGGGGAACAGGCGAGCCAGTCCATAGCTTCAATGCCTTCATCTTGCAGGAACTGCTGACACACTCCAGCCACATGAGGTCTGCCATTGTCCTGCATTAGGAAGAACCCAGGGCAAACCGCACCAGCATATGATCTCACAAGGGGATCTCATCTCGGTACCTAATGGCAGTCAGGCTACCTCTGGCGAGCACATGGAGGGCTGTGCGGCCCTCCAAAGAAATGCCACCCCACACCATTACTGACCCACTGCCAAACTGGTCATGCTGAAGGATGTTGCAGGCAGCAGATCGCTCTCCACGGCGTCTCCAGACTCTGTCACATGTCCTCAGTGTGAACCTGCTTTCATCTGTGAAGAGCACAGGGCCCCAGTGGCGACTTTGCCAATCCTGGTGTTCTGTTGCAAATGCCAAGCGTCCTGCACGGTGTGGGGCTGTGAGCACAACCCCCATCTGTGGACGTCGGGCCCTCATACCACCCTCATGGAGTCGGTTTCTAACCACATTTGTGCAGACACATGCACATTTGTGGCCTGCTGGAGGTCATTTTGCAGGGCTCTGGCAGTGCTCCTCCTGGCACAAAGGTGGAGGTAGTGGTCCTGCTGCTGGATTGTTGCCCTCCTACGGCCCCTTCCATCAGGGACATCATGTCTCGCTCCATCCACCAACGTCACGTTGCACCACAGGCTGTCCAGGAGTTGGCGGATGCTTTAGTCCAGGTCTGGGAGGAGATCCCACAGGAGACCATCCGCAATCTCATCAGGAGCATGCCCAGGCATTGTAGGGAGGTCATACAGGCACGTGGAGGCCACACACAATACTGAGCCTCATTTTGACTTGTTTTAAGGACATTACATCAAAGTTGGATCAGCCTGTAGTGGGTTTTTCCACTTTAATTTTGGGGGTGACTCCAAATCCAGGCCTCCATTGGTTAATAAATTTGATTTCCATTGATGATTTTTGTGTGATTTTGTTGTCAGCACATTCAACTTCGTACAGAACAAAGTATTCAATGAGAATATTTCATTCATTCAGATCTAGGATGTGTTATTTGAGTGTTCCCTTTATTTTTTTGAGCAGTGTACTTTGATGGCTGAGTTGAATCAGGAAAACAGACTTGAGAATAAGACATGTTTTGAGTCTCACATACCGGAGACATGGATCCGATTTTAAAATGAGAGCGTGTGAGAGTCAATGAAACTCTATGGGTCAGTGCACTGTTTGTTTAAAAAAACAAATGTGTGTATGCAGAATTTAAAAGGAATCTGTCGGCAGGATTTCACTACCAAATTATATACACATGTAGATTTTTCAAAGACAAGTCCAGCAATACCATTACATGGCCAGTTAGTTCCTCTGTTACTGGAAAATCAGCATTGAAATTGATATGCAAATGAGGTAGTCAAGCAGGATGAGTTGGCACTGGGCTAGGAATAGAGCTGGAGTGACAGAGGCTTCTGAACTACAGCATCATTTTCATATTAATTCAAATGCTGATTTCTCAGTAATGGAGGAACGGACCAGCCATGTAAAAGTATTGCTGAACTTGTCTTTGAAAGAGCTATATGTGCGTATAAATAGTCTGGGTGGGAAATCCCAGCATACAATAAAAACAAAAACAGTGACAGATGCGTCATGATTTACACAGACCTGACAAAAAGTGCACACTAAACAGATGTTGCCTTGTCTGCTACCTACTCTCTGCCTCAGTGTATGCTCCACATTTTAGAACAAATAAAGAATTTGCTCTGACAGTGAGTGCCGCTGTGTTTGTTTTTATATTATTATGATTATTTATTATTAGAGCACCATTAAAGGGGTTTTCCCATGAACAAAAGTTCATTTTATTTAATGGATCTTTGAATAATAATACATTTCACAATTAAATGTATTTAAATAAAATGTTCCTGTGCTGAGATAATCTTATAAATGTGCCCCTGCTGTGTACTGTGTAATGGCTGTGTCTGACAGTGTACAGGAACATGGTCTGATCATACCACAGCTCCTGGGCAGGGGAGGACGCAAAAGACAATACAGACAGGACAGTATGGGATTACTGCTGATTCTTTCTTTGAAGTAAAACATTGTTTAAAAACAGGCAGGGAAATGTTTTACCTCACAAAAAGAATTAGCTGTGACCCCCTGCTGTAATGTCTGTATACTCTCTTGCTTCCTCCCCTGCCCAGGAGATGTGGTATGATCAGATCATGTTCCTGTACGGTCAGACACATCCATTACACAGGGGCACAATTATAAGATTATCTCAGCACAGGTACATTTTGTTTAAATACATTCAATTGTGGAACTTGGTTATAGGAAGTTTTGCCCCCAGCAGTTCGCCCCCAGCAATTTGCTGCCAGCAGTCCGCCCCAGGTACATTTCGCCCCCGCACATTTCGCCCCTATCATTTCGCCCCCAGGAAGATTCGCCCCCGCACATTTCGCCCCGCACGTTTCGCCCCCGGACCGGGGCGAACTGGGGGCGATATGTGCAGGGGTGAAATGTGCGGGGGAAAAACATCCTGGGGGCCAAATGCTGGGGACGAAATGTGCGGGGGCGAAATGTACACGGGGGCGAATTGCTGGGGGCGAACTGCTGGGTGCGAAACATCCAATTCCCATGTTTTCTATTTGTTCACTTTTTCTTTCACCATTTGTACACTTTTAAACTATGGAAGGAAACTAGACAACCCAAAAGAAACAAATACATGAAAGAACACAGATTCCATGGAGATTTTACCTGCTCAAAATGAAGCCAATGGTCATAGCGTTGTAAGTTGTTATACTACATACTGATCATTCATGATGTACTGATATATAGTGTAAATCTAGGAAATCTTTTACCTATTTCATGTCTAAGCATCCCCTCCAGCCACTGCTCTCTTGCAGTAGACATGTTGATAGTCAGTGTTGGTCGACCATTTACAACGGTCATAGAAGCTCGAGAAAGCAAATCATCTGTAAGGTGCACAACAATCTGGAACATATAGATCAACATGGTTGTTTTAGAGACTTAAAGTATCAGAATTACAATTATTGTCACACATGCTTTTCTTGCATAAATATGGTACACGTGTTGCTTATAAGGAGCAGGTGATTGTAGGAATAACGGTAGATGTGCTTAGAGAGGGGGTATTCACGTAAGGGTCGCCCTGCACTTTTTACTCACTGAGAAGTAAACCAATTGTTCCAGGAGATGCAAAAATACAGTGATCTATCAAAACTGACACCAAGGTGAATATGTAAGGGGGAATTCGGCCGACCTCTGTATCCGCACCCCAAAACACCTTACAAAGGGGCCCCTGGGTGTTTGCATGCGGTTGTGTTTCTGTTGTGGACACCTTCAGGTTTAGTTCTGGCACCGGACCCCTTTAACTTTATGATGAAGAAAACAGACAGCTTTTTAAAAATAAAGTCTTGTTTACTGAAGTTAAAACATATATACAAAGGGCAGCAGGAACAATCCTTGACTTTCTCTTCTGCACAATACAGAGGTACAATCTTGGTGGTTATGGACAGCGGCACATTACCTGTGGGAGACTTAACAGATGCATAACAGGTGACGCTTAGGGTCTCTATCTTCCCGGTACAGGGACACACAGGTCGATGTGTTACACTGTGTCCAGTGTACCCTCAATGCACTCTTGTGAATTGTTTAAGGGAGCTCTCACTAGCTACCACCTTACAGTTGTGTCCCAGACTAGCTGACCCCATATTCTTTCACTGCTGATTTCCAGGTCTGACTAACACAGACTTTCTTAAAATCTTCTTGCTTAGGTGCCCCAACTTGCCTGCTATAAGGAAAACTGCTGCCACTGTAGACTGTTTTCTGAATGACTTGCTCCCTTGTCAGTGTTACTTCCACACACACTCCCAGTGATCTTAGAACTCTCTGAGAGTGTTCTTTCTGCTCTCCAACTCTCTCAGAACTCTCAACAGCCTCCTAAAACCAGGAACTCACACAAAATCCCCCATTACTCCTCCCCAACTATGGGTCGGCCCTACAGTTAACGCTGTCACCCTCAATTAACAGGAACTGCAGCCTCAGAAGGATAAAACATGCAATAAAATACAATTTGCACACAAAACAACAGGGGTCTTCAGAGAGGTGTTACGGCATCTTCTCCACCTTTACACATGTCTTGCAATGGAGCTACTATAAAAGTGAGTGCACTAGATGTTGAGGAAACAAATTGTTCATGAATCAACAAGTGTGATAATCACTCACCTCACCCAGGCATCCTTCTTTTTCCATGTATTTTCTAACTTGATGCCATATTCGACTCTTTGGAAGAAGACATCCTCCAGTGGCCTGCTCAAATTTTTCATAGCTGCCATATTTCTCAAGTGCCTTCAGCATGATATTAACAGCCTACAAAAGAGAAGAAAGGGATTGCAAAGGAACTTGTTTGTTTCCGTTTTTTTGGCCTTAAACCATGCACAATCCTTGTGGGTGTTTAGTTACCAGTGCCACCCAATCTATGGTAAAATAATAGTCCTGTATGTATTACTGCTACTACACCAGTTATTTGATGAATGGTATATATCTCTCAAAAAACAAAAGGAACCCTTTAACGAGCCTTCCAACATGACCAGGGACAAATGCAAAGCCAGAAACGCATCTACAGATGCTCCGGAGCATGCGCACATAGTATATGAAGCTGGGGAGTACACGCAGATTCAGTGTGCATGCCCAGAAAGCTGAGCATCATTGAGCAAGTGCGGGATCTTTTGCGATATTGCGGGGACATAGGGAGCTGAATGGAAGGAATGCTAATGGGATGGGCGGGGAGAATTTCAAAACACTGTGACTGAAAAGTTAGAGCTGCCCACCCCAATGACTGAATCCAAAGGTATGTGGGGCAAACATCAAAGTGTAAGAAGTGATCTATGCGCTAAATACTCTGACATTTTGCTTGAGACAAACATGTTAGCGATGTAATGTGCATCCCTAACAAAACACTGGGGGCAGTTTAATAGCCATAAAGGACGTGACAGGTTCCCTTTAAGGATGATGAGCCTAATTTCTTATAAAACAATCCAAAAGAACAGATGACCCATCCATCCAAAGAGTTGTCATCACCTGTATCAGCAGACTTCTCGATAAGCATTGCCAATAGACTGCCCCCACCAGCTATAGCGCCATCAGAGATCAGTTAGGGACATGTTCCCTTTTTTACACAATCTTATTGTAGCATTACAACTCCAATTTCAAGTCCCATGTGACAATAGCTGCAATTGTAACTATTAGATTCTGTTTAGTTTGTTTTTCTTAGGCAGGTTTTTCTTTCTGTGAGGTAAAACTTTTGCTGTCTGTTTTTAAACATGTTTTACTTCACAGAAAGCAGCAGCTGCGATCCCATGCTGTAATATCTGTATACTCTTTTTCTCCCCCCCTGGCCAGGAGCTGTGGTATGATCAGACCATGTCCCTGCACGGTCAGACGCAGCCATTACACAGGACATAGCAGGGCACATCCAATTGTGCAACTTATTTTTATTTCAAGAACTATTAATTAAAATGTACTTTGTTCTTGGTAAAAGCCCGTTAAGCCTATACTGCTCCAACTCTGGTTCAAATATAAAATGTACGCAAAACTCAGCCATATTGCACTCATCTTTCACTAAGGCTGTGTGCCCACGATATGTTTTTTAAGCGTTTCCGCAGCAGCAAAAACGCTGCAGAAACGCTTAAAAAACGCATGGTAGAAGGCCTGCCATGTTCCCCGATGATAATCCGCATGTGCTGTGCACATGCTGCGGAAATTTCCGCTGCGGGCTATCATTGCGGAAAAAAACGCAGCACTACCAATTATTTTGCGGAAGTGCTGCGTTTTCGCCACCATTGAATCGCTTGGATTCCGCATCACTGTATCTGTAGATGCGGAATCCATGCACTTCAATGTGCGGATGGTACCCGGGTGTGGAGGACAGGAGACTCTCCTCCGGACCCGGGTACCATAGAACCTGTAAAAAAATAATAAAATAAAAAATAAATATTATTTACCTTCTTATGGCCCCCGGTCTCCTTGTCTTCGCTAGCCGGCAGATCGCGGTGGACTGAAGGACCTGCGCTGACGTCATAGTCATGTGACGGCAGGTCCTTCAGTGTACCGCGAGCTGCGGGCAAGCCAGGACAGAGCGAAGCAAGACTGCGGGGTCCATCGGAAGGTAAGTATAGATTTATTTTTTTATTTTTAAACATTCTTTAAGGTCACACTATATAAATCCATGCCGTTTGCATGGATTTATATAGTGTGACCAAGTTGTCAAGCACTTTCCAAGTGATGCTAAAATGGCTTGGAAAGCGCTTGTCAACCCGCATGCAGAAATGCATGTGAAGAACGCTTCACATCCGCATGTCCCTGGCAGGAAAAACGCATGTACAATCCACATGTACAATCCGCATGTACAATCCACATGTACAATCTCAATGCGTTTTTTCTGCCAGGGAGATGCAGAAACGCTCAGGAAAAAATCCTGAGCAGTTCTGCATCGTGGGCACAAAGCTTACTGGTTATTAATTGAAACAATTACTATTGTAAAGCCAGCTGTATTCTTAATCTTTAATTTACTATTTGCAAGTAAAAAAACATTGAAGAGTTTTATTAATACCTGTTTAAGAAACTTGTCAGAGGCATGGCTGTGCTTCGCTAAGACGTTTGGCAGTGCAGGATTGGCATATTCAAAGTGAGGATCGTTTATAAATGCAGACTTAAAAAACTTGATTTTCTCTTTTTCAACATTAAATGGCTTTATTGCATTTAAAATACAAAATTTCTTCCCAGAGATGTCTTCCCTCGGCTTTGAGATTTCAGGCTCCTTTGCACTTGTTAGGCTGGAAATGTAATGTCTTCTCCTGGTCTTGATTTTAGGCCTAAGTGAGAATCCTATGCTGTTTCCTGCCACAGAGATGCTTTGTGGATACTTAGCAGTGGTCGCTCTTGCTTTAGAGTTGACACTTGACATGTTCCTTCGGGCATACATCCACGAGTTGTTCTGGGAGGACGTGCGGGTTTTATGGTACTCTTTGTTGCGTAATGTACTGGAAAGTTTACTTCCTTTCCTACGTTTTTTGCTTTGTGCCCCAAACGATTCTTTTTGAGATTGTTGCTTCTTTTCCTCTTTGCTCTGAAGCAGAACGTTGTAACTGCTGGTTCCAGTGGTAAATGTGTCTCGCAGGACGCTCATGGACAGCCCTCGGGTGGTTTTCGTATTCTCTGGATTGGTCACTTTTTCCACATTCAGAACAGATTTTCGAGACAGCTCCTTTTTGGGCCAATGGAGGGTTTCTAGAGTAAATACAAACACATAATTGATATGCAAATAAAAATAGAAAACTCTTTATTTCATTGCAAGGAGGATCACAGGCGTGAATGCTGCACTAGTAAATGGTAGCACTTTAATGTCTGTCTAATAGATGTGTCTAAATATTGATGGATGAGTGAAACTATTGCTTTTACTTCACTTATCCACCACCTTGGAGAAGGCAAAATTCCTATTCTACTCCGGGATTATTTTTTAATTGTGACTATATTAGAAAAAGTTTTCATCTCTTTTCACATAAAAAAAGCTTCAACTGAAGTATTATACTTCAAACATGGCCACTTTTGGTATGTAAATTTAGTACAGTAAAATCTAAAAAGAAAAACAATATTAGGCTGTGTTCACATGTTCATCCCTTGATTCTGTTGATGGCAGGTCTGGGCCCCCTTTGTCTTTTAATGGGGTGTGTCAGGTCTCTGTCATGGTGGAAAAATATTGCATTGTGTTGCATAAATTTCCCAGTACATATGGCTTAATCTGCAACATAGCCTCCAACATTGCCATATTCAATAGAACAGAACATAGAAACCAAGTCAGCACTACACAGCAATTAGGCTTAAGAACCGTAAGTTCATAGGCCGGCTAGCCTCAAACGAGAGTAATAGAAAATTGGTGGTGCCTAAATCCTGGAAGCAGAAATATATACAGTGGGTACGGAAAGTATTCAGACCCCTTTAAATGTTTCACTCTTTGTTTCATTGCAGCCATTTGGTAAATTCTAAAAAGTTCATTTTTTATTCTCATTAATGTACACTATGCACCCCATCTTGACAGAAAGAAACTAGAAATGTAGACATTTTTGCAAATTTATTAAAAAAGAAAAACTGAAATATCACATGGTCATAAGTATTCAGACCCCTTGCTCAGTATTGGGTAGAAGCACCCTTTTGAGCTAGTACAGCCATGAGTCTTCTTGGGAATGATGCAACAAGTTTTTCCCACCTGGATTTGGGGAACCTCTGCCATTCTTCCTTGCAGATCCTCTCCAGTTCAGTCAGGTTGGATGGTGAACGTTGGTGGACAGCCATTTTCAGGTCTCTCCAGAGATGCTGGTTTAAGTCAGGGCTCTGGCTGGGCCAGTCAAGAATGGTCACAGAGTTGTTCTGAAGCCACTCCATTGTTATTTTAGCTGTGTGCTCAGGGTCATTGTCTTGTTGGAAGGTGAACCTTCGGCCAAGTCTGAGGTCCAATGCACTCTGGAAGAGTTGTCTTATCCCTGCAGCTGAAAAATACCCCCATAGCATGATGCTGCCACCACCATGTTTCACTGTTGGGATTGTATTGAGCAGGTGATGAGCAGTGCCTGGTTTTCTCCACACATACCGCTTAGAATTATCACCAAAAAGTTCTATCTTCGTCTCATCAGACCAGAGAATCTTATTTCTCATAGTCTGGGAGTCCTTCATGTGTTTTTGAGCAAACTCTATGCGGGCTTTCATATGTCTTGCACTGAGGAGAGGCTTCCATCGGGCCACTCTGCCATAAAGACCCGACTGGTGGAGGGCGGCAGTGGTAGTTGACTTTGTGGAACTTTCTCCCATCTCCCTACTGCATCTTGGGAGTTCGGCCACAGTGATCTTGGGGTTCTTCTTTACCCCTCTCACCAAGGCTCTTCTCCCACGATTGCTCAGTTTGGCTGGACGGCCAGGTCTAGAAAGACTTCTGGTGGTCCCAAACTTCTTCCATTTAAGGATTATGGAGGCCACTGTGCTCTTACGAACCTTGAGTAATGCAGAAATTCTTTTGTAACTTTGGCCAGATCTGTGCCTTGCCACAATTCTGTCTCTGAGCTCCTTGGGCAGTTCCTTTGAGCTCATGATTCTCATTTGGTCTGACAAGCACTGTGAGCTGTGAGGTCTTATATAGACAGGTGTGTGCCTTTCCAAATCAAGTCCTATCAGTTTAATTAAACACAGCTGGACTCCAATGAAGGAGTAGAACCATCTCAAGGAAGATCACAAGGAAATGGACAGCATGTGACTTAAATGTGAGTGTCTGAGCAAAGGGTCTGAATACTTATGACCATGTGATATTTCAGTTTTTCTTTTTTAATAAATTTGCAAAAATTTCTACATTTCTGTTTTTGTCAGTGAAGATGGGGTGCAGAGTGTATATTAACAAGAAAAAAAATGAACTTTTTAGAATTTACCAAATGGCTGCAATGAAACAAACAGTGAAAAATTTAAAGGGGTCTGAATACTTTCCGTACCCACTGTAAAGTCCAATGCAGGAAGAAAAAGATAGCACTCACCGGTAATACGAAAAGCTTTATTATGTTCAAGTAATAGAGCAAAAGCAGTCTGCCTCATTAGCTTTTACACTATTACTTGAAGATAATAAGGTCTGGATTCATTAAGACCGGATATGTTCACGCCAGTCTTGATGAAGAGGAATGTTGGAGCATCTGACATGTGATGTGCGCTTCTGTGCACCTTGCCAATAATCTTACTCCAGTGATGGACTGGACTAAGATTTGTAACACAAGGTAAGCTACCGCTCATCATGAATAAGAAGAGGTGTGGCGCCACGCCTCTGTCCCAACTCTGCTCCTTCCATATTGGTGGAACTGTTTGAAACTGGTGTGAAAACGCCAAAAGTCTCAACACTTCTGTGCAACTGTGCATCACGCAAAAATTTTGTGATTTTTCAAAGTGATTTACACCAGAATCAAGTCTTTAGCCTTTCGTTTTACTGATGAGTGCCATCCCTTTCTTCCTACATTAGATTTTATGTGCAAATGTAATCTCTTTTAAAGAATAGCATAATGAAAAAAACAAAACAAATTAAATGTGCATGTTAACTACATTATGTTATAGATATCTCAAATGAGTTATGTACAAAATGTATGGCATGAAGAAACTGCTGCAGAGGGCTCTGTTACAAGTCGGTCTTGTTCCCTACTACATAAACCTAGTGGAGGTTGTCATTTTGAATTGAACACATAAAGTGCTGCGGATTGGAACTGGTGCAAGAAACTTGGAGTTGCAACATGTCACAAGTAACTGTGTTTTGGGCTTGCACAGGGTAGAGTGTAGGAAGGGATCAATCAGTGATTGCTCCCCTAATCCCTGATGCTGGTATCAGCAGGAATGCAAAGGTTTAGTTGTAGATTAATTTTATCACGATACCACTGAGCCTGCCCTATAATGTTCTCTGAGCAATCACAAGCATATAATACATTATCTAAATTATATTTATTATTTATTTTCAATATAAGGTATCATGGTTGAGTGTTAGAGGTGGTAACTAAAGGAAACAAGAGTATGGACTGAAAAGTAAGGAGGGATGTACCTCTATGATCAATAGTGTTGTGGTATTAAAAGCAGAAATTAAGGATAGTCTGTGTACCTCATGGTGGTACTCATACACGCCGCCGGCCAATTAGAGGGCAGCAGCTGACGTCAGCGTGCCCGTGAATGGGGGCGCATTGCAGTGACGTCATGTTCCCTGACAGGAACGCCGAAGTCAGCTGCCGACTCCCGTGCCAGCTGTAGAAGAGACACTGCGCGGCGTGGGAGTGTGAGGGAAGGTGAGTTTTTAATTTATTACAAAACAGGGCATAATATAGCAGGATGTGGGACATATATACTGTACGAGGATGGGGGACATGTATACCAGGATGGGGGACATGTATACCTGGGTGTGGCACATTGTACAAGGATGGAGCACATTATACCTGGAGGGGTACCAGGATGGGGTACATTATACTAGGAAGGGGACCAGGATGAGGGACATTATACCAAGAAGGAGGCCAGGTTGGGAAACTCTTGGGGTCAGTATGGGGGACATTATTACTGGAAGGAGCGTCCCTTATTACGTATCATGCTCTCTATGTGTGGGGCGGTCCCTTATTATGTAGCGTCCTCTGTTGCTATGTACAGTGCTGTCCCATTAATACATATCATGTCTTGTTATACAGTATATAACACCGTCCCTTACATAGCGTATTCTCATTATTTTTGTTAGTCACAGCGCCCTCCCTTTATTACATAGTCCTCTATTGTTAGATATAAAATGACTGCTGCTGGAGCAGCATCTGATCAGAAGATCAGTCCATCAGCTCCTCCATTAGCAAAGAAGCTTTCTCTTGCTCCATCAGCAGTCATTTCAGTTTATATCTAACAAGAGAGGACAGTATGTAATAAAAAACAGGGCACTATAAATAACAAAAATAATGAGAATTCAATATGCAAGGGACGATGCTGAACATAGCAAGAGAGGATACTATGTAATAAGGGATGGCAATATTCATAATGAGAGGACACTATGTTTTATACATATATTATATATATATATATATATATATGTTACATATATATAAATATATTTATATAGCTTGATTGCCATAAAGGGGGGCTTAAACACATTTCTTGCACAGGGGACCTAAGCCTAAGCTGTCACTGTCCGCTCCTGGTGGTACCCCTAGGGTATGTCTTTGGAGTGTGTGAGGAAACTGGAGAACCCGGAGGAAACCCACTCAAACACAGGGAGAACATACAAACTCCTTGCAGATGTTGTCTTTGGTGGAATTTTAACCCATTATATTGTATGGCGGACCATAGGGGGCGCATTATATTGTATGGAGGACCATGGGGGGTGCACTATACTGTATGGAGGATCATGAGGGGTGCATTATATTGTATGGAGGACCATGGGGGCGCATTATATTATTTGAAGGGCCATGGGGGGTGCATTATATTTTATGGAGGACCATGGGGGGTGCATTATACTGTATGGAGGATCATGGGGGGTGCAGTATATTGTATGGAGGACCAGAGGGTGCTTTATATTGTGTGGATGGACCATGGGGGCACATTATATTGTATGGAGGACCATGGGGTGCATTATACTGTATGGAGGACCATGGGGGGGGTACATTATATTGTATGGAGGACCATGGGTGTGCATTATACTGTATGGAGGACCATGGGGGTGTGCATTATATTGTATGCAAAACCATGGGACATGCATTATATAGTATGGAGGACCATGGAGGGTGCATTATATTGTATGAAGGACCATGAGGGGTGCATTATATCGTATGGAGGTCCACGGGGGGTGCATTATACTGTATGGAGGATCATGGGGGGGGGCATTATATTGTAGTAATCACATACAGCCAGCTAAATGGCCATGTAATTACGCAAGATGGGAGACACCTGGATTAAACCCAGCACGGCTGGCTCTCATAGGATGGCTGGACTTTTCCTCTGTTACTCACAACACTGACAGCTCAGCACGCCCCAGATTGGACGACTAAGCCGTCAATCACAATACCGACAGCTCAGCACGCCCTTGCCCCATGTTGGATGGCTGAACTGTCATTTACTGCGTCAAAGACGTAATGAGTGGCGGAATCATGACAGCAATCTATTGCAAAAACCCACTCTTTACATTTTTTTATCCTCAAGGGAGCCATTATTTTAGTCTTAGAATTTTGTGACATCAAGGACATCCACATTTTATTGCATCCTTGGCATGGTGGGGGCTTCTAGTTGTTTGTCCTGCGAAGACCTATCTCTGATTCATTGTAAGGCTGTGTGCCCACGATGCGGATCTAATGCGTTTCTGCGGCGGCATTTCCGCCGCGAAAACGCATTAAATACACTTGTTAAGTTGTGTGCCATGTTTCCCAATGATAATCCGCATGTGACTTGCATTGAACCGCATAACATCCGCATGTATACATGTATGCATGCGAATGTTATGCGGTTCAATGCACGGATGGTACCCGGGTCTGGAGAAGAGGGGACTCTCCTCCAGACCCGGGTGCCATTAGTAAAAAAAAGAATTAAAACGTAAAAAATTAAAAAAAAACATTATACTTACCTCTCCGGCGGCCCCCGGTCTCCTCTCCTGTGGCGTCCTGTGTCATTTAGTCAGCCAGTCGCGTGACCTCTCAGCTGAATAAATGACGTCACCACAGGTCCTTTCAGAACAACGCGGGACGCCGAGAACAGAGGATGCCACCGGAGAGGAGACCGGGAGCAGGTGAGTATGATGGTTTTTTTTTTTTTTTTACATTTTAATTCTTTTTTTTACTATTGATGCTGCATTTAAAGCAACATAAGTTGGTCACACAATATAAATCCATGCCAGTTGCATGGATTTATATTGTGTGACCAACTTGTCAAGCACTTTCCAAGTGATGCTCAAAATCGCTTGGAAAAGCGCTTGAAATAACGCATACGAAAATGCATAACGCTTAAAAAACGTTTCTCCCTGGCAGAAAAAAAAATCCGCATGCGTTTTTTCTGCCAGAGAGAGGCAGAAACACTCAGGAAAAATCCGCATCAATTCAGTATCGTGGGCACATAGCCTAATAGGTAAAAGCATTCCAAAGTTATTGCCAAGTAAAGTGACACCTACAAGATTTTGACAAATGAGCGGTGTTCTGAAGTCTCAAAAAGGTAGCATTATTAAAAACTTAAAGGGGGTTGTTCGGTCAGGATATGTTAATGATCTATTCATTGGCTGGATGTAATCCAGGGTCATAAGGATCGCGGTCGCAGAGGTCACAACCGTGATATGGCCTGTGAGGGTGGGGGGATCTTCCTGATGCTAGCGCAGATTTCAACTGGATGTGCGTCCTCCATGCACTGCAATACACGCTGCCAGCCAATCAGAGGCCAGCAGCTGACGTCGACATGCACGTCACTGGGGACTCATGGTAGTGACGTCATGCGCTCCCGTCGCTTATACGCTGAAGAGAGCTGCTGGATTCAAAAGTGCGGCAAGGGAGCAGAAGGAAAATTAGTACAATCGTTTCTTTTTTACTGTGTATTAAAGAACAGCGGCAGAATGGGGTACATACATACCAGGATGGGGGATATATATACCAGGATGGGGCCCAGGATAAGGACATATATACCAGCATGGGGGATATACTGTATATACCAGGATGGGGAACATACAGTATATACCAGGACAGAGGATATATATGCCAGGATGAGATGAGACCCAGGATAAGGGACATATATACCAGGGGCACAGGATAAGGACATATATACCAGCATGGGGGATATACTGTATATACCAGGATGGGGAACATATATACCAGGACAGAGGATATATATGCCAGGATGAGATGAGACCCAGGATAAGGGACATATATACCAGGATGGGGGATATATATACCAGGATGGGGCATAGGTAAGGGACATATATACCAGGATGGGGAAAATATATATTGAGATGAGGCTCAGGATAAGGGACATATACCAGGATGGGGGATATATATACCAGGATGGGGCACAGGTAAGGGACATATATACCAGGATGGGGAACATATATACCAAGATGTGGCGCAGGATAAGGGACATATATACCAGGATGGGGGATATATATTCCAGGATGAGGCACAGGATAAGGTACACATATACCAAGATGGGGAATATATATACCAGGCTGAGGCTCAGGATAAGGGACATATACCAGAATGGGGGATATAAATACCAGGATGGCGCCCAGGATAAGGGACATATATCCCAGGATGGGGGCCATGTATACCAGGATGGGGAACATATACACCAGGATGGGGGACATATACAGTGGGGGAAATAAGTATTTGATCCCTTGCTATTTTTGTAAATATACCAAATATTAAGTGTTGTTTGCCAGAGGGATCAAATACTAATTTCTCACTGCAAAATGCAAAAAATGTATCTTATTTATACAATTTGATTTTCTTGATTTTTTTTTTGGGATATTCTATCTCTCAATGTTAAAATTAACCTACCCTTAAAATTATAGACTGTTCATGTCTTTGTCAGTGGGCAAACTTACAAAAACAGCAAGGGATCAAATACTTATTTCCCCCCACTGTATATATATACCAGGATGGGGACCATATACACCAAGATAGAGAACATATATACCAATATGGGGAGCATATATACTAGAATGTGGAACATATATACCAGGATGGGGAACATACATAATAGGATGGAGGATATATATATTAGAATGGGGCCGATGGTCTGCATGGAAAAAATTGCAGCATGCACTACTTTGGTTCAGCACCTGTATGCAATACGGATGAGCACACAGGGCTGCACACAGTCAGTCACATCCGCAATGTGCAGTTGCGACTAGCACCCGATTTTCGATACAGCTGTCTGAACCCAGCCTTAGATGTATATTTATCAGTTTTATCCCCTTCTGTACACTCTAATTGTCAGCTTTTCCTGAGCTCAGTTCCATAGTGAGTTGAGAACCGCTACTATGATGTCTAACATACACTGCACAAAGAAAAATGATGAGATCCTGCTCCCCTATGTGTTGGTAGCAAAACCTCCAAAGCAGCAGAAGCATGGAGGACATTAAGCAGCAGTACTGCACTGGGGTGAAGTGTAAAACTCACTAAAAGCTGCAGCCACATGTCTGTGTGCAGGGCCGGCTCCATGTTTTTCTGGGCCCCGGGCGAAAGAGTCACAGTGGGCCCCTTTAACACATACCACGATTCATGATGCACAGATACCGCAGAGAAATATATATAGTACAATGCCGAAGATTTCACTCCTTACATTACATGAGTGATATCTATTGTAAATTACACTATAGCTCAGAAACAGGCGAATCGCTCCACACAGTATACTGGCCCCCATAAAATGCTCCATACAGGATACTGGCCCCCATTTAACACTCCATACAGAATACTGGTCCCCATATAATGCTCCATACAGAATACTGGTCCTCATATAACACTCAATACAGAATACTGGCCCCTATAAAATGCTCCATACGGAATACTGGCCTACATATAACGCTCCATACGGAATACTGGTCCCCATATAACGCTCCATACAGAATATTGGCCCCCATATAACGCTCAATACAGTATACTGGCCCCCATAAAATGCTCCATACAGAATACTGGCCCCCATAAAATGCTCCATACGGAATACTGGCCCCCATATAACGCTCCATACGGAATACTGGCCCCCATATAACGCTCCGTAGAGTATACTGGCCCCCATATAACGCTCCGTGCAGGATACTGGTCCCCTTATAATGCTCCATACAGAATACTGGCCCCCATATAATACTCCATGCAGGCTGTTCCCCCCACATAATGCCCTATGCAGGCTGTTCCCCCCTTATAATGCCCTATGCAGGCTGTTCCCCTCCTTATAATGCCCAATGCAGGATGTCACCCCCCATATAATGCCCCATGCAGGATGTCACTTCTCCCTCCCATATAATGCCCCATGCAGGACGTCCCTTCCCCCCCATATAGTGCCCGATGCAGGATGTCACCCCCCCTCTTTATAATGCCCCATGCAGGATGTCACCCCCCATATAATGTCCAATGCAGGATGTCACCCCCCTGTTTATAATGCCCCATGCAGGATGTCACCCCCCCATATTATGCCCCATGCAGGATGCCACCCCCCCATATTATGCCCCATGCCTCCATACATTAAAAAAAAAAATCAAATACTCACATCAC
This sequence comes from Phyllobates terribilis, assembly GCF_046119375.1. Taxonomy (NCBI): domain Eukaryota; kingdom Metazoa; phylum Chordata; class Amphibia; order Anura; family Dendrobatidae; genus Phyllobates; species Phyllobates terribilis. Next base: position 265,060,740 of record NW_027362764.1, on the reverse strand, counting down.
TCCTCCTCACCTGCTGCCGCTGCTCAGGTCCGGACTCCAGCGTCACCGGCGTCTTCCCACTCTGTGCTGCCTGTGATGGCTCAGGGGAGGGCGTGGTGGAAAGACGTCACCGCACCCCCTGACCTGAGACGTCACAGGGAGAGCAGAGCGGGAAGACAGTGGATCTGCGGAGGCACAGGGAGAGGCAAGTATCCGGCTGCCGGGGCCCTAAGCAAGCGAGGGAGAAGGGCGGGCGATGGCACCGCTCTCCTCCGCCCATAGCCCGGCGGGGTGCCCAACCGCGAGTGGGCCCCCCGCCTGCTCAGGGCCACGGGACTTGCCCGGGTGCGCCGGGTGCTGACGCCGGCCCTGTCTGTGTGTCTCTATCACTTGGTCTCTCCAGTAGCATCTCCCTCCTCCTCCTAATTATGTCTCTATAGACTTCTATGGGATGCAGCATGTAACCTGATCTGTAAACAGAATTTAACCCATATTCAAAGAGAGTTCTCAGTTCTCACTACGTGGGCTGGGGATGGAAAAGAAGTCACTGAAAAGTGAAGAAAGCTGCATGTATCCTCTAAAACAGGGATGTCAAACTTAAAGTGAACCTGTCAGGTCCTATCTACTAAGTAAACTGCCCCCATTGCGTTGTTAGTGATGCAATGTGCATCACTAACACGCTTTTTTCATTAAAATCGGTGCTCATATCATGAGTATAAAGAATTTTATAAACTTATATGATGCCTGCTCGTTCAGTCATAGGGGTGAGATCCTCACATTCAGTCAGGGCTGGCACCGCCCACGCATTTGAATTCTGCTTTTGGCTCGCACTGAAGTATGGGACGCTTGCGCAGTATGACATGGCGTAGTGTGAATATAAAAATGGCTATTTTGAGTCCATATTGAAATATACAGAATGTATTCAAACCAGCACTGGATGCTCTGGTTTGATTATATAGAGATAGATAAGGCTCATTCTGTTTTACTTTACTTTGTATTTACTTGATGTTTAGACACAAGACAATAGTAACAATATCTTGAGAGCCACTTATTCACATTGTCTGAAACATTTACCACAAATAATCTTCTGTTTATTGAGTGTTATTGTAAAACATGAAGATTTACATAACCTTTTGTGTTTAGTTTACTCACTTGATTCCTCACAGCTTATAAATGGAGTATGTTTATTACACACCATTGTCTGTGTGAGAGCCTGTATCTGATTCACCTTTCTCCTACAGCTGGCCGCTGTGAGGGGGGGGGGGGGGGGGGGTAGGGTAAATTAGACCTACTAGTGTACATTCATTATATAAGGCCAGAGAAATAATTCCAAGAGAGAAGCCATAAGTTGTACCTACACTGATGTGTAGTGTTGTGATACCTGCCCATGAAGTGTTGTGAGACTTCCAGGGATTCTCTGTCTTGGTGAAATTGCTTCTCTGATATTTTTAAAAGCTCCTTGGTGATGACGTGAGTATATGTACTTAACCTGTGTATGTTAACATACACAAAAGTGTATGAAATATCATCATATCATACTATTCCTTTAATTATGTATTTTATCTTTTAAATCAACTATTATAAACAAAATTGTGTTACATCGCAAGTGGTTGCCTTCTGTAACCTGTTTAAAGCCTGGGGCGTATTAGTACGCCCCAGGCCATCATCCCCCGGTTCAGTGAGGGCTCCGGCGCTAAGCCCGCACTGAAGCGGGCACATGTCAGCTGATTTATACAGCTGACATGTGACCTGCAACAGCTGCGGGTGGAATCGCGATCCACCCACGGCTGTTAACCAGTTAAATGCTGCTGTCAATCTCTGACAGCGGCATTTAACATCGCCGCGCCAGAAGAGCGGCATTAACCCCGCCCATGGGTGACCCAGTCACTGGGTCACTGATGCGTGGGCATGACAACCCGGGATCTGTAGCAGTCCCCTGTGGTTGTCATGTAAAGATTGCTATGAGCGCCACCTAGTGGTGGGCGCTCATAGCACATGAGCATTTCTACTGCATACAGGCAATCTGCTCACTGCCTGTATGCAGTAGAAGCAATCAGACAACTGCTGCTTCTAGTCTCCTATAGAAACTATTGAAGCAAGCAGAAAGTGTAAAAAAAATGTTTTTAAAAATATTAAAAAAATAAAAAAAATATAAAAAGTTTAAATCACCCCCCTTTCACCCCATTCAAAATAAAATAATAATAATAAAAAAAAACACATACACATATTTGGTATCGCCGCGTTCAGAATCGCCAGAATTAAGGTTTTTTGGTCACCGCAACAGTGCAATAAAATGCAATAACGGGCGATCAAAACATCGGATCTACCCCAAAATGGTATCAATAAAAATGTCAGCTCGGCGCGCAAAAAATAAGCCCTCACCTGGCCCTAGATCCCAAAAATGAAGACGCTACGGGTCTCGGAAAATGGTGCCATTTTTTTTTTTTTAGCAAACTTTGGATTTTTTTTCACCACTTAAATAAAAAGTGCCTATACATGTTTGGTATCTTCAAACTTGTAATGACCTGGAGAATAAGAATGGCAGGTCAGTTTTAACATTCAGTGAACGTGGTAAAAAAAAAAAAACAACTGTGGTATTGCACTTTTTTTTTGCAATTTCACCGCACTTGGAATTTTTTTTCTGTTTTCCCATACACGATATGGTAAAACCACTAATGTTGTTCAAAAGTACAACTTGTCCCACAAAAAATAACCCCTCACACGGGCATATTGACCAAAAAATAAAAACGCTATGTCTCTGGGAACAAGGGGAGAAAAAATGAAAAAGCATGAACGGAAAATCCCAAGGTCCTTAAGGGGTTAAAGCCGTATCCGAATCTGAGTGTTAAAAACTTGGCAAAACACATGGCCAGCCAGAAGCTTGCATTGCTGGGAGCTGCGAATGCGCTGTGACAAGTGGCTTACCGCGTGTGTGCAGTAAGGCTGTGTAGTTACCAGCTTCAATGCGCATGCGCTGTGACCAGCGGCTCCATCCGCACACAGTGAAGCTGGGAACTTCACAGCTTCACTGCACATGTGCGGGGAGCCGCTTGTTACAGCGCATTGAAGCTGGTAACTACACAGCCTTACTGCACACACGCGGTAAGCCGCTTGTCACAGCGCATGCGCGGCTCCCCTGGCTGCAAGCTTTGCTCTGCTGGCCATGTTATACTGCGCAAGCACCCCATACTTACAGCGTGAGCCGGGAGCAGAATTCAAATACTTCGGCGGTGCCAGCCCTGACTGAATGTGAGGATCATACCCCTATGACTAAATGAGCAGGTATCATGTACGTTTATAAAATGCTTTATACTCATGATATTAGCACCAATTTTAATGAAAAAAGTGTGTTAGTGATGCAAATTACATCACTAACAATGCAATGGGGGAAGTTTACATAGTAGATAGGACATGACAGGTTCCCTTTAAACACACAGAGGACTAAAATGAAAAACTTGAACAAAGTCGCGGGCCAACCAGTATACAGTACAATGGGCCCCACAAAAAGTCCTCCATACAGAATAATGGCCCCACATAGTCCTCCATACAGTATAATGGGCCCCACATAGTCCTGCATACAGAATAATGGGCACAATATAGTACTTCATACAATATAATGGGCCCACATAGACCTCCATACAGTATAATGGCCCCACATAGTCCTCCATACAGAATAATGGGACCCATATAGTCCTCAATACAGAATAATGGGCCCATATAGTCTTCCATATAGAATAATGGGCCCCACATAGTCCTCCATATAGAATAATGGGCCCCACATAGTCCTGCATACAGAATAATGGCCCCACATAGTCCTCCATACAGAATAATGGGCCCCACATAGTCCTCAATACAGTATAATGGGCCCACATAGTCCTCCATATAGAATAATGGGCCCCACATAGTCCTGCACACAGAATAATGGCCCCACATAGTCCTCCATACAGAATAATGGCCCCACATAGTCCTCTATACAGTATAATGGTCCCACATAGTCCTCCATATAGAATAATAGGCCCCACATAGCCCTGCATACAGAATAATAGCCCCATATAGGGGTGGCGGTTCTGGTTTCGGGGGCCAAATATAACCAACCATATAAATATAACATAAATATGTTAACAAGTGCTTTGTATGGCACTGAAAAAGAGCACCTATCATATTACTCATAATAGGAGTACATCTTCATGAAAACTAATAGAAGGTAGTGACAGGTATATAAATGAGATCAGGCTAGAACAATTAATGCATCTCTCATCCTCTACTCTTTCATTGATAGGGATAGAGTAAACCATAGACAATCAAGTAAATGAGAAGTGGACAGTAATAAAGAAATATTTAATCAGGAGTGGAACAGTCACAGGAAAAGTATACTTCTGTATTTTTCACCCAATCCTGGAGCAGCTGTGCGATATCCTGACCACGGCTCCATTCAGTCACTACAGGGCTTCCAGAAAAAGCTAAATGCAGCTCTCTGCTGCCCCATGGGGAATGAATGGAACAGCGGCCGGGCATACACACTACCACTGCAATCTAATGGGCGTAAAAGTTTCACTTTCTGCCAATCACTGTGGGTTTCAGCAGTCAGACCACCACTGATCAATGAGTTATCACCTGTCCTGTAGCTTGGTGATAACTTGTTTTCACCAGAGAACGCCTTTAAGGGTACGTGCCAACGATCAGGAATAGCAGTGTTTTGAATGCAGCGTAATTTCGCTATGTACAAAACGCTGTGTTCTAATCACGCACTTAATCTGCAAGCAGCCATCATGTTCCTTCAACCCGTTTCTGGCCCAGGGCGTACTAATACATATCTGTGCCCTGGGCCTTATGGGCCTGATACATATTAGTACGCCTTGGCGATTTCGCCCGCACACAAGCGGTGCGGGCGAGATCGCCGCCAGGTGTCAGCTGATTGTCACAGCTGATACCCGGTGCTATGTGCAGGGAGCGGTCCCGCACCGCTCCCTGCACATTAACCCCCGCTGCGAAGTCGATCGCAGCATTGCGTGGGCAAGGAGGGAGGTGATCATTATACTCACCTCTCCTGCCGGCGTCCAGCGATGTCTGTGGCGGCTTCCGGATGTTGTCATGATGACCCGATGTCGTCATGACAACATCCGGGTCACCAGGAGGCAGGTTGTTACTTTGGTCATGCGCAGTGCATGACCAAAGTAATATCGCTCTTGGGTGCCACGCTCACAAGCTGCATGGCATAGGAAGCTGCTGCTCTCTGTGCTATACAGCCGATCAGGCTGCAAAAAGTGAAAGTCCCATAGTGGGACAATGTGTAAAAGAAAAAAAATGTGAAGTAAATTGAAAAAAAAAAAAAAAGAATTGTAAAAATATTAAAAAAAATGAAAAAAATAATCCCCCAAAAATAAAAATATATTGAACCCATAATATTTATTTATTATGAAAAAAAAATAAACCAATAAAAGTACACATATTTGGTATTGCCGCGTCCAGAAAGACCTGACCTATAAAACTGTCCCACTAGTTAACCCCTTTAGTAAACACGGTAACAAAAAAAAAAAAAACGAAGCAAAAAACGATGCTTTATCATCATACCGCCAAACAAAAAAATGGAATAATACGTGATCAAAAAGACTAATGTAAATAAAAATGTTCCGCTGAAAACATCATCTTGTCCCGCAAAAAACAAGCCGCCATACAGCTCCATCATCCGAAAAATAAAAAAGTTATATCTCTCAGAATAAAGCGATGCAAAAACAATTATTTTTTCTATAAAATAGTTTTTATTGTGTAAAAGTGGCAAAACATAAAAAAAACAATATAAATGTGGTACCGCTGTAAACATACTGACCTGAAGAATAAAGCTGCCTTATAAATTTTACCACACGTAGAATGGCATATTCTGCCTCCCAAAAATCGGAATAGAAAGCGATCAAAAAATTGCACGTGCCCGAAAATGGTACCAATAAAAACGTCAACTTGTCCTGCGAAAAACAAGCCATCACATGACTCTGTCAGATGCAATATGGAAAAATTATAGCTCTCAAAATATGGCGATGCAAAAACTAGTCTTTGCAAAAAAAAGGGTTTTTTAATGTGTGACAGCTGTCAATCATAAAAACACAATATGAATCTAGTATCGCTGTAATTGCACCGACCCGAAGAATAAAGTCGTTCAATCACTTATACCGCATGAGGAATGGTGTAAAAAAATAAACTAAAAAAGGGTTAGGGTTGTGCTAGGGTTAGGGTTGTGCTAGGGGTAGGGTTAGGGTTGTGCTAGGGTTAGGCTTGTGCTAGGGTTAGGGTTGGGCTAGGGTTAGGCTTGTGTTGGGGTTGGGAATTTTTCAGAAGTAAAGAAAAAAAAATGACGACGATATGGCGACTAATGTTGAGCGCAAGTGCTCGCTACTTGAGTTTGTATCGGGTGCTCAGATATGCACGGAGTATAGCCAGGGCTCGAGTGAAATGCTCGAGTCTCCGCCCCAAATGTTTTGCAGCTGTTATACAGCCAAAAAAAACTTGCGGGGATTGCCTGCCAAGCACGAGCCATCCCTGCATGTTTTTTTTGGGTGTCTAATAACTGTGAAACATGCAGGGCCGGGACTCGAGCATGTCACTTGAGCAGTCGCGATACTTGGTGCATACCCGAGTACCCGATGCAAACTCAAGTAGCGAGCACTTGCACTCAAGACTAATGACAACTTATTCAATATGATGACCTAATGTTATCAAATTCTGTGTCGTACCTCTGGGTTCAAAATGTTCACTATTTTATTTTTACAGCTCAATGTTATAAACTTCTGTGAAGCACCTGGGGGTTCAGGGTGCTCACCACACATCTAGATAAGTTCCCTAGGGGGTCTAGTTTCCAAAATGGAGTCACTTGGGGGGAGTTTTCACTGTTTAGGCACATCAGGGGCTCCCCAAACGCAACATGGCGTCCGCTAATTATTCAAGTAAATTTTACATTCAAAAAGTCAAATGACGCTCCTTCCCTCCCGAAGCCTGCCATGCGTCCAAACAGTGGTTTTCCCCCAAATATGGGGTATTGGCTTACTCAGGAGGAATTGCACAACAAATTTCATGGTGCAATTTTTCCTGTTACCCTTATGAAAATGCAAAATTGGGGGCTGAAAAACATTTTTGTTGGAAAAATGTGAAAATTTTATTTTTACAGCTCAATGTTATAAACTTCTGTGAAGCACCTGGGGGTTTAGGATGCTCACCACACATCTAGATAAGTTCCCTGGGGGGTCTAGTTTCCAAAATGGGGTCACTAGTGGGGGGTTTCCACTGTTTAGGCACATCAGGGGCTCCCGAAACGTAACATGGCGTCCGCTAATTATTCAAGTAAACTTTTAATTCAAAAAGTCAAATGGCGCTCCTTCCCTTCCGAACCCTGCCTTGAGCCCAAACAGTGGTTTTCCCCCACATATGGGGTATCGGCTTACTCATTAGGAATTGCACAACAAATTGCATTGTGCAATTTCTCTTGTTACTCTTATGAAAATGCAAAATTGTTGGTTGAAAAACATTTTTGTTGGAAAAATGTGAAAATTTTATTTTTACAGCTCAATGTTATAAACTTCTGTGAAGCACCTGGGGGTTTAGGATGCTCACCACACATCTAGATAAGTTCCCAGGGGGGTCTAGTTTCCAAAATGGGGTCACTAGTGGGGAGTTTCCACTGTTTAGGCACATCAGGGGCTCCCCAAACGCAACATGGCGTCCGCTAATTATTCAAGCAAATTTTACATTCAAAAAGTCAAATGGCGTTCCATCCCTTCCAAACCCTGCCGTGCACCCAAACAGTGGTTTTCCCCCACATATGGGGTATCAGCGTGCTCAGGAGGAATTGCACAACAAATTTTTGGGTTAATTTTTTAATGATACCCTTGCAAAAATAAAAAAATTGGGGTCTAAAGTAACATTTTTGTGAAAAAAATAAATGTTCATTGTTTTCTTCCACATTCCAAAAATTCCTGTGAAGCACCTGAAGGGTTAATAAACTTCTTCAATGTGGTTTTGAGCACCTTAAGGGGTGCAGTTTTTAGAATGGTGTCATTTTTGGGTATTTTCTGTCATAAAGGCCCCTCAAAGTCACTTCAAATGTGATGTGGTCCTTAAAAAATGGTTTTGTAAATTTTGTTGTAAAAATGAGAAATCGCTGGTCAATTTTTAACCCTTTTAGCTCCCTAACAAAAAAATTTTTATTCCAAAATTGTGCTGATGTAAAGTAGACATGTGGGAAATGTTATTTATTAACTATTTTGTGTGACATCTCTCTCTGATTTAAGGGCATGGAAATTCAAAGTTTGAAAATTGCAAAATTTTCAAAATTTTCGCCAAATTTCCATTTTTTTCACAAATAAACGCAAGTGATGTCGAAGAAATTTTACCATTATCATGAAGTACAATATGTCACGAAAAAACAATCTCAGAATCAGTGGGATCCGTTGAAGCGTTCCAGAATAATTACCTCATAAAGTGACAGTGGTCAGAATTGTAAAAATTGGCCTGGTCATTAACGTGCAAACCATCCTAGGGTGTAAAGGGGTTAACAGCCATGGGTAGAGTGGGATTTAATATGTGCCAACAGGAAGCACATCATTCATCCCATACATTGGCGCGCTCGTCACTTGATCGCAGAGCGTCGATGGGTTGTCATGACAGCTGATGATGATGATGTCTGCTGATGACCCCCGTGCCTGTCATCATGATCCTACCTATAGTAGATCGTGACTTCTGCTATACATATAGCATATGCCATGTATATTGTGCTACTGTATGTATAGACCAAGCGATTGAACGATCGCAGCTTCAAGTCCTCTAATACTCTTTTTACTATTCAATACAGTAAAAAGTAAGAAAAAAAATATTTAAAAATATGAAAAAAATTTAAAAAACATAAAGTTTATATCACCCTCCTTTTTCTCCATTAAAAATACAACAGTAAAAAAGTACATATTTGGTATTGCTGCGTTTGTAAAAGTCCAATCTATCAAAATATAAAATAAATTAATCTGATCGGTAAATGACGTAACGATAAAAAAAATCAAAATGCCAGTTTTTTTATTTGGCCTCAATAATTGATATTTTGTGATCTGCCTCCACAACCTTGCAATAAAATGCAAATAGTGGCAGATCAAAACATCATATCTACCCCAAAATCATATCAATAAAAATGTCAGCTCAGGACACAAAAAATAAGCCCTCATCCAGCCTCATATCCCAAAAATGAAAACGTTCTGGGGCTCAGAAAATGGCGACATAAGAAAAAAAATTTCGGACAAATTTCTGAATTTTTTTTTCACCACTTAAATAAAAAAAAAACCTTCACATCTTTGGTATCTGTGCATTCATACTGACCTGGGGAATCATACTGCCCCTTTCAGTTTTTCCATAGAGTGAACATGGTAAATAAAAAACAATTGTGGAATTGCATTTTTTTTTGCAATTTCAACGCACTTGGATTTTTTTCCATGCTTTAACATGATAAAATGAATGATGTCATTCAAAAGTACAACTCGTCCCACAAAAAACAAGCCCTCATAGGGGACAGAAAAATAAAAAAGTTATGGCTTTTGGAACAAGGGGAGGAAAAAACAAAAGTGCAAAAATGGAAAAATGCCAGGTCATGAAGGGGTTAAAAGGACAAATCCCAGTTTGGAACCCTGTAAAATAGTCTTAACACCATAATACATTGAGACTAAGGCCACGTTCACACGTTCAGTATTTGGTCAGTATTTTACATCAGTATATATAAACCAGAACCATTCTAATGGGGGAAAAAGTGCGGCATCGGGGCTAAAAACTCCCCGTTCTGTTAATTGATTTAGGTTCAGCAGTTGAACCCCCACCGATCTATCAGTTATCACTTATCCTGTGGGTTGGTGATAACTTGTTTTCACTGGAGAATCCCTTTAAGGCCACGGCCCCACTATCAGTATTTGGTCAGTATTCGGTCAGTATTTTTTCTCAGGAGTGGGAGCCAAAACCAGGTGAGGAAGAATCAGAGAAAAGGTATAATAGAAACAAGTCACCAATTCTGCGTTTATCACCCACTCCTGGTTTTGGCTCCCACTCCTGAGAAAAAATACTGACCGAATACTGATAGTGGGGCCATGGCCTTCCAGCGATGTTGGCGCTGAGTCTCCCCCCAGGCACGTGGCGTTCTTGTTCTTACATTTTTTCTCTTTTATATGGGGCACTTTAGTAGTTATGAAGGAGTTGTCCAATAGTGCACAACCCTGTTACTAAGGAAAAGAAAGCAGAGGTGGGCTCAGCTGTAACATTTTACCAACTGACACAAAATGCATAAAAATATAAGAAATGACACAAATAAGAAATAAATGTGTAAGCTGTAAATCTGCATAATGATTATAGTGTATAGAGGAGATGCGGTGTGTGTGAATAGCAGCATACTCAGGAGCGAGCACACCGGCAGAGCCGCTTCTGCTGCACTGCGTCAGGCGAGGAGCTCCGGCCATCACATCAACAGTCAGTAGATAAAGCGGCAGACAGAAAACTGCAAGTGTGTGAATGGTTGTCGCCAAGCCCTCGAACAGGGGCTGTTTGGCTACGGCAGTGTTCTCACTCACCGGTTACGCAGATAGATTCCAGCATTTTGTCGCTCCTTGCTGGCTGTGCTGTATGAGATAGGGTGCTGTGATAGCTGAGCTTACGATGAGGCGCATTAGATTGAGTTCTGCCAGCGGTCCAGCATTTTGCTGTATACAGACATGTGGACGATGGGTTTGGTGCAGTGCATGAGAATTCCTGGTTTATTTCCAAGTGACAGACGGAGAGCCGGGCTCTGTCCTCGCATTCAGCCTGTGGCTATTGTTCCTCTCCTGGTGACAGCAGTGGCTGAGTGCTGGAGAGCTCTACCTCGGTCTCCATGACAACAGCTGCACTACGTCACACATCAAATAAAAGGGAATTCATTTTAGAGCTGAACTTTTACAGGGGCCGACTCCCCCCAATCCCAGGCTCAGGCGCTATGAAGAATAGTTATGCAACTAGTGGCCTACAGGGATATACCTCTGAATGCTCAGTGCATCCTCTCAGGGACTTTTACTACCAGAACCACAATTGAAAATGTCATACATACTTGTAGGCGCATCAGTTTTTATTATTTAATACATAGAAAAGCATAAATCAAATAATAATAAGCACCGCAAAATGGAGATCAAGAAAACAGCAGCTGCTGCAGGGGAGACGTGTAGCTGACAGCAGTCACTGGCGATAACCCCTCATCGCTGGGAGCTAGAATAGCCAGATCCACAGCTAGGATCTCCGGCCTTATCTTTTATTTCATTTTTTGTGCCCCCCTTTTGTTCATAGCAGCAGTCCAGTGATCAAATAGAACAAAAGAAACGTGTTTCTGTTGGGAAAAAGTAGTAAAAAAAACATCTAACATCAGTATTGCAATGAAAAGCAGAAACTCCAGGTTTTTCAGCAGCATTTGGAGAGTTTCCTCTCTGTTTCTGCACCAAAAACTCAGCAAAAAGGCTCAGTGTGCACATATCCTAAGACTGGAGAGTCCATCAGAGGCTGGTGATGGACTATCAGAGGTATGTATATTGTTGGTGTCTATCCACACTAGAAATAAGTAAATCGATTCTATGCAAATTGAATTTGGGTCGAATTTTTAGGAATGCGCTCAACCTCATTTTCATGATTCCACGTCATTTTACACATTTCATCAGCCAGAGAAGAATCCCATGACCGCGGGTGCGGCCGAGCAGGCTTCCACATAATGCCTTGCAGCTATTACATCACATGGTATAGCACAGCCAATCAGGAGGGTCTATCACAGCCTGTATGAAAGCAGAAGCAGGGAATGCAGGAGCCATTTTGTGGTTAATCATATAGCCATAAAAACTGTACTGATAGTGTGTGACAGCACCACAGTGAAGAAGATTAGTGTGTGAGTAAAAGAGAATAATATACATTTAATTGATAGGAAGACCGATTGAAGAGTCACTGTGTTACTGGTTACCATCTGTTTACCCATCTAATATATATAATCGTCTTATCCCGTCTGTCTGTCTGTCTGTCTGTCCAGGAAATCCTGCGTTGCAGATTGGTCTGGCCGCGGCCAATCAGCGACGCGGGATTTCAGAAAAATATGGCAGCCGTTAGCGGCTCATCTGCGGGACTGCTGATCTCCCGACGGCAAGTGTGAAGGGAGGGACGGCACCGCTGCCTGGTCCTCAGTAATACGGTTCACTGATTGGTCGCGGCCGGCGGCCACGACCAATCAGCGAGATTGGTGCCAAGTTTAAACACCGCTCCGCACAGAGGTCAGCGGCGATGTAGCCGGGAGATGAGCGGCGCTAGCCGCTCATCTCCCAGCTGCTAGCAGCATAAGTACTCCGACCTGCGGCGCCGCTGACCCCCATGTGGCTACCGTCGGGAGATCAGCGGCTTGGCCCGCTGATCTCCCGACGGCAAGTGTGAAAGGAGGGACGGCGCCGCTGCCCGGTCCTCAGTAATACGGTTCGCTGATTGGTCGTGGCCGGCGGCCGCGACCAATCAGCGATTTTGGCACCAAATTTAAACACCAATCAGCGAGATTGGCGCTGAGTTTAAACACCGCTCTGCTGATTGGCGCCAAGTTTAAACACCGCTCCGCACAGAGGTCAGCGGCGATGCAGCCGGGAGATGAGCGGCGCTAGCCGCTCATCTCCCAGCTGCTAGCAGCATAAGTACCCCGACCTGCGGCGCCGCTGACCCCCATGTGGCTACCGTCGGAAAATCAGTGACATTGGCCCCAAATTTAAACACCGGTCTGCTGATTGGCGCCAAGTTTGGCGCCAAATTTAAACACGCTCTCCGGTCCTCACTAACACGGTTCACGTCCGCGACCAATCAGCGATTTTGGCGCCAAATGTAAACACCGCTCTGCTGATTGCGCCTGGTCGGCCGCATACATGTTCTAGAATACCCGATGCGTTAGAATAGGGCCACCATCTAGTAGTCATATATGCTGAGATCACTTTGATATTACTAAGGCCTCATTCAGACGTCACATACGCAAAAAAATGCTACTGGTGTCATCAGTGATTTGGATCCCTGTGTCATCATTGTTTCGTCAGTGTGTTATCAGTGTTTTTTATCATCAGTATACGGTCCTTGTGTCCATTTTTGCTATCAATGTGTCATCAATGTTTTTCACACATGTATAAATAAATAAATGACAAAAGCTTCTCCTATCCTTTGCAATGTAAAACACGGACAGATAACGGATAACATACGGATGCCATTTGTGTGCTGTCCGTGTTTTTCATGTACCCATAGAGTTGTATTAGTACTTTACATGCGTGACTCTGTAAAAAAACACAGTCATGTGAATAACAGCATTGATTATAATGCGTACGTGTTCTATCTTTGAAAAACAGATAAAACACGTACTTGTAACACAGACGTGTGAATGAGGTCTAAGGCTGTGGATACAGTCATAGGAGACCTCAGGGTATCATAGACATATTTTTAGGGCAATTGGAGGCTTTCTAGCACTTTCAATTTGCTGTAAATCAATATGCCTCAAATTGAATTTTCTGGGGAAATTCAGCAAACGTAAAATAGCTTTTGGTATTTAGTTCAGGGGCTCTGTTGGAGCTTATGGGATTCGTGTGTATGCGCCTATGGAGCCACTGACTAATGATGCAGCCCATCTCAACTAGGCAAATACTGCCGAAAATGACGCACAACAGAGCACACTGACTCCATCTGCATCATTTTAGTCAATGGCCTCATCAGCGCATATGCATGAATCCCATTTTGCAGGGGTTCAGACATACGCACTGATGGAGCCACTGAATGTAGGGGAAACACTAAGTGAACCCAGCTTAAACTATTTCCTTTTTTGCTGTTTGTTTAACCCAGTGTTTCCCCAACTCCAGTCCTTACGGCCCCCCACAGGTCATGTTTCTAGGATTTCCTTAGTGTTACACAGGTGATGGACGTATCATCAAGGCATCAGGAATTCTCTCATCTGTGCAATACTATGGAAATCCTGAAAACATGACCTGTGGGGGACCGAGAGGACTGGCTTATGGGAAACACTGCTTTAACCAAACTTTTAATTCTGAATCTTTGACAATTCCTTGTATTTAAATGTACACTGAGAAATGTCAACTATTTAAACAGTTTAATCCAGTAAAACAAAATGCAATTCTGACAAAGCGCCAACTACCTGTAAAGACTAAATACACTTCTCACTGAGACTTATTGTCTCTCAAGGTTACGTGCTACAGGTTATTTAGTCGTACAAATTATGTGTGACCGGGAAATCCTATTGTATTATATAATTACACATTTAATAGTTTCACATGAGATACGGTAATACAGTAAAGAACTAAAGAATGACTGTAAACAATGGCACTGAGCAATTCAGTGCAGATTACATTGGAACCAAGAAGAGTGGACAAACAAACAGAAGTTGCTAAGTGACACTTTGCTATTGCATGTATGTGCTGAAGTATGGACTCTGAACCGACCTCAGGGTCAGTCTGGGATTAATATATATAAGGGTTTGTAGTTTGTTCTTTACAACTGCTACACTTTTTTTTGTGCTAGTTTGTAAATATATGGATATAATGTTGAGTGGGAAAGCTTAAAAAGCTAGTCCAGGACTTAGATATTGATTATGTGACGCTAGACACTACCTACGGACACGCAGTGAGGTGGGAAAGTCAGGGTGTCCATGGTCAAAAGCCAGGAGGGCTCATCATAAACAGAGGGGTGAGGCAAAGGCGTAGTCAGGTCAGAGTCCAGGGTCAGAATTCCAAGAAGGTAGCGGATCAAGACAAAGGGGCTTGGCAAATAAATGGTTAAAGGCAAATTAAAGATCATTCAACAAAGGTGAAAATACTAGAACTCAAAGCACAGAGCAAACACACACCAAACTGAGCAAAGCTACAACTGGCAAAGATCAGAGGCAGACAGCCAGCTAAATCGCCTGGGAATCATTCCAAACAGGAGACACCTGTGGTAAACCTACCACGCTTCGGCCCTGATTGGGTGACTGGACTGTCACTTACACCACTGACAGCTCAGCATGCCCAAGCATCAGATTGGATGACAGAGCTGTCTATCACAATACTGACAGCTCCGCATACCCCTGTCTCAGATTGGACGACTGAGCTGCCTCTCACCACACTGAGAGAAGGAATCGTGAATGTACCCCCTCTTCTAGGGGGGCCACTGGACCTCCCGGTTTCCCAAGAAATCTAGAATGGAAGGCCTTGACCAGGCGATTGGCCTTTACATCTCGGGCTGGAACCCAGCATCTCTCCTCTGGTCTGTATCTCTTCCACTGAGAGGAGGAATCATGACAGATTATATATCCATGGAATAGGCCATCGATATCAGTTGGGGTTAGTTTGAGGCTGACCCTAAAACCCCCACAAATCAGCTTTTATCATGCCCTTAGTCTGCTGGAAGTTCACAGTGTGCAAGGTCTCGCACCCCCATCTATCAGATATTGATAACTTATCCGTGCTATGATTAAGAACCAATAGGTTTGTGTAATGGAGCACTTTCGGGAAAGGCACTCCATTTAGTAGGTCACAGGGGAACCCTGGCTTTCACCTTCTAACCCCTACCTATACAAGGATTTGGACTTATGCAGGTTGTGGGTTGTGTCCATGGCATGGGTGCTGGCTGGTGGAGTGGGCTGGCAGAGAAGAAACAGAATGCTTGGTCAGAATTAGGAGATTAAGGACAGGAAGAAAATTGAAAAGCAGTCAAGTAGAAACAAAGGTCTGAGACAGGAATTACATTAGCTGAGCAGGAGCAGAGTAATACAAGTGAACCTGGGTAAGTAGAACTATAACTTGCAGCTAGAAGTAGCAGCTCAGCTGATGGTTTACATAAGGAGTGGCCCCTCCCAAGGACGGTGCTGCCAAGCTGGAGAGGTTGGCAGAGAGGGTTTAGATAGGGCAATAACTGTACCTCCTGCTTTAAAGAGGGACTTCTGGACCCTTACAGTGCTGCTCAGCATTATTGGCACCCCTTCATTTTTATCATAGACTGTACAATATCTTCAGAAATAAATTGAAATGTACCAAAGTTATATCTTCTGGATTTTTTAATTACACTGTGTTCCAAATTATTATGCAAATAATATTTTCTCAGATTTTCCCAAATTACCTATATGAATTGCAGTCATTGTAATTTTCCAGTCAAATAACTATTAGAGTACAATTGAAAGGTTTTGTACAAACTGCCTATGATAACAGTATATTTTTTAAAAAATAAAAAACTCAAACTGCACTCAAAATGCATGTTCCAAATTATTATGCACAGCAGAGTTTTCAACCTTTTCATTTTAATAAAGAACAAAAAAATTGTCATTTTTGAAATTATAAGCATTAGCAGGTTATTACAAACTGAAATCAAACAGTTTTCAACTCAAAACTTTATTCTAGGTGATGTTACATTTGCACATAGGACCCCTTGTTCGAAAGGAGCTTCTGAACTCTCTCGTCCATTGAATTTGTCAGGTTTTGGATGGTTTCTGCTTTAATTGTTTTGCATGAGGACAGAATACCCTCCCAGAGTTGTTGCTTAGATGTGAACTGCCTCCCGCCATCATAGACACTCCTTTTGATGATGCTCCAGAGGTTCTCAATGGGGTTGAGGTCAGGGGAGCATGGGTGCCACACCATAAGTTTGTTCCCTTTTATGCCCATAGCAGCTAGAGATGCAGATGTGTTATGTGCAGCATGAGACGGGGCATTATCATGCATGAAAATGATCTTGCTGCGGAATACACGGTTCTTCTTCTTGAACCATGGAAGGAAGTGCTGTTTGAGAAACTCAACATACATTATGGAGTTCATTTTTACCCCTGCAGAGATCCTAAAAGGGCCGACAATCTCTCTCCCCATGATTCCAGCCCAAAACATTACTCCACCTCCTCCTTGTTAGCGCCGTAGCCGTGTTTGCATGGGGTGTCCATCAACCAGCCATCCTCCACTCCATCCCTCTGGACCATCGAGATCATTTCATGCATGATAATGCCCCGTCTCATGCTGCACATAACACATCTGCATCTCTGGCTGCTATGAGCATAAAAGGGGACAAACTTATGGTGTGGCACCCATGCTCCCCTGACCTCAACCCCATTGAGAACCTCTGGAGCATCATCAAAAGGAGTGTCTATGATGGCGGGAGGCAGTTCACATCTAAGCAACAGCTCTGGGAGGGTATTCTGTCCTCATGCAAAACAATTAGAGCAGAAACCATCCAAAACCTGACAAATTCAATGGATGAGAGAGTTCAGAAGCTCCGTTCGAACAAGGGGCCCTATGTGCAAATGTAACATCACCTAGAATAAAGTTTTGAGTTGAAAACTGTTTGATTTCAGTTTGTAATAACCTGCTAATGCTTATAATTTCAAAAATGACCATTTTTTGTTCTTTATTAAAATGAAAAGGTTGAAAACTCTGCTGTGCATAATAATTTGGAACATGCATTTAGAGTGCAGTTTGAGTTTTTTCTTTTTTTAAAAATATACTGTTATCATAGGCAGTTTGTACAAAAACCTTTCAATTGTACTCTAATAGTTATTTGACTGGAAAATTACAATGACTGCAATTCATATAGGTAATTTGGGAAAATCTGAGAAAATATTATTTGCATAATAATTTGGAACACAGTGTAGTGGTCCAACAATACAACAATACAACTTTGTTTTTCAACTTCCATGTTGCAATTTCAAAGAAGAAACAGAATAAACAGCATGTGCAGCAATAAAGGCACCCCTAATTAATACTTGGTTGCACACCCTTTGGCATTGCTGACAGCCTCCAAATATTTCTTGTAGCCATCTATAAGCTGCACTTCTCAGCTAGAATTTTCATCCACTCTTCCTTTGCAGTTTGTTCAAGCTCTTGAATGTTTGCAGGGTTCTGTTTTCCAATGGCAGATTTCAGCTCACCCCAAAGATTTTCAATGGGATTGAGGACAGGACTAATTTCTGGCCATTTTAAAATTGTCCATTTTTTCTTTTTCAACCATTCCTGTGTTCTTTTGGATGTGTGCTTTGGGTCGTTGTCTTGCTGGAGGATCCATAATCTTCGACAGTTTTCTTACACTTTGTAGGACATTTTGCTCTAAAATCTGTTGATAATTCTCTGATTTCATGATTCCTGTGATACGGTCAAGGCCTCCAGTACCAGACGCAGCAAAGCAACCCTACAGCATTATGGATTTTCCACCATGCTTAACTGTTGGTGAGGTGTTTTTTTCCTTATAAGCTTCATTGAGTTGTCTGTAAACAAACTGTTGCTTTGCATTGCCAAAAAGCTCTATTTTTGTTTCATCTGTCCACAGAACATTTTCCCAGAAGGATTGTGGTTTGTCAAGGTACTCTTTGGCAAAGATCAGTCATTCCTTTTTATGTCTTTTATTTAGCAATGGTTTCTTCCTTGACTTCTGCCCATAAAGCTCTGCTTGGTTTAGTGTGCAGCGTATGATACTTCTTGAAACCATGATCCCTGACTGTTCCAGGTTAGCCTTCAGGTCTTCGGATGTTTGACGTGGTGTTTTTTCCACCATTCGCGCCAACCTTCAAAGACCTCTCTTGTCAGTTTTCCTCTTTTCCCCACGTCCACGGGGGTTCTTGACAGTTCCATGCTTGGCAAACTTCTTAATAACATTGTGCACTGTTGAAACTGGGATACCGAGGTCTTTGGAGATGGCCTTATACCTTTTGGAAGTCTTGTGTTTGCTAATAATAGCAGTTCTGATGTCCTCAGACAGCTCTTTTGTCTTCACCATTGTGACAAAGCAACAAGGCCTACCATGTAGCTTTTTAAAACACTGAAGTGATTATTCATTGGCTAATTCATTTCATATGAGTACCGACAATTATTCACAGGTGAATCTCTTTTGTGGTTTACCACAGGCAAGTCAAAATGTGTTTCCATACTAAATTAATGTAAAGGGTACCAATACCAGTGTCACAGCAAGTTTTAGTTTTTTCTATTTTTCCCTCCCATTGTTTTTTGCTTTAAATTATTATCATCTGCTCTTTCGTATTCTTATAGTCCGAATGTTGGGGGGGGGGTGTATATTTATGTGGGGTGTGGGGGAGCGGTGTCGGTAGAGGAGCGGGGCACAGGAGGCAGCAGCCGCCCGTTGCAGCCTACACTGTCCCCGCTGCTAAAGAAAATGAATATTCAGTGCTCCCCACACCCATGAGGCGTGGGGAGCACTGAATATTCATGCTCCTTAATAGCGGTATACAGTGTAGCCGCGCTGCGGCTCCTGCTGCTGCCGGCTATCTCCTGTGCCCGCTGTTAAAGGGCATGAATATTCAACCTCTCTCCACGCCCATGGGCGTGAGGAGGGGGTGAATATTTATGCCCTTTAATGAGCGGGCACAGGAGATAGCCGGCAGCAGCAGCAGCCGCAGCGCGGCTCCGCTGTGTGCCAGATATAAAGGAGAGTGAAGTCACTGCTCCCCGCGCACACAGACCCAGTGTGGGGAGCAGTGACTTCCGGCAGCTGATCTCTCCATGTGAGCCGCGCATGGCAGTGACTTCATGCGCGGCTCACATGGAGAGATCAGTGCAGGCAGACCGGACGCAACGCTGGAGGAGAGAAGAGAGGTGAGTATGAGTGTTTATTTTTTTTTTAATGTGCAGCCTGATGGGGATTAGGGGTGCCATGCATACCAGGACAGGGATTAGGGGTGCCATGCTTACCAGGACAGGGATTAGGGGTGCCATGCATACCAGGACAGGGATTAGGGGTGCCAAGCATACCAGGACAAGGATGAGGGGTGCCATGCATACCAGGACAGGGATGAGGGGTGCCATGCATACCAGGATAGGGATTAGGGGTGCCTGCATACCAGGACAAGGATTAGGGGTGCCATGCATACCAGGACAGGGATGAGGGGTGCCTGCATACCAGGACAGGGATGAGGGGTGCCATGCATACCAGGACAGGGATTAGGGGTGCCATGCATACCAGGATAGGGATTAGGGGTACCATGCATACCAGGACAGGGATGAGGGGTGTCATGCATACCAGGACAGGGATGAGGGGTGCCATGCATACCAGGACAGGGATTAGGGGTGCCATGCATACCAGGATAGGGATTAGGGGTGCCATGCATACCAGGACATGGATGAGGGGTGTCATGCATACCATGACAGGGATTAGGGGTGCTATGCATAACAGGATAGGGATTAGGGGTGCCATGCATACCAGGACAGGGATGAGGGGTGCCATGCATACCAGGACAGGCATGAGGGGTGCCATGCATACCAGGACAGGGATGATGGGTGCCATGCATACCAGGATTGGGGATGAGGGGTGCCATGCATACCAGGATAAGGATGAGGGAGCCATGCATATCAGGATAGGTATGAGGAGTGCCATGCATACCAGGATAAGGATGAGGGGTGCCATGCATACCAGGATGGAGGGATGCCAGGCATACCAGGATGGGGATGGGGACCACATATAAAAGGAAGGGGGGCGGCATATATACCAGGATGGGGGATATTGTCAGAATTGGGGGACATTACCCCTATACCAGTGTCAGCAGAAGACCCCCTCCCCCTTAAAAGTGCATCATGACCACATTTTTTGCTTACATTTTTATTTTTTTATTTTCCTCCTCTAAAACCTAGGTGTGTCTTATGGTCCTGTGCGTCTTATAGTCCGAAAAATACGGTAAATCGGGTTCTACAGTCCCGCTCATCATTATTGGCACCCATGAAGTTTATCAGGAAATGGCTGATGGAATTTGCTGATCAAGTTGTCAACATTTTTGCCATTAGCTGAAACCTAAGATCTTTCCTTTGGCCCTTAACCTTTACAATGTACAATATATTGTAAGGACCCTCTCAATACCCAGAAATCTAGGAACTTTTTCACTTCAAAATCCAGACTGCCTTTGAACAACACAGGAGTATTAAGATATCTAACAGGGTGAACTGGTGAGCAGTAACATTTAAGTAGGGATTTATGGAAAACGTTGCATATCCAGAATGAAGTAGGAAGTTTAAAACAGAAGGCTACTGAATGAATGACCTCAGTTATACCTCAGTTGTTTTTAGTGGATAACTACACCTTATCCCCAATATCAAAGCGTAGGCCCTCCTGTCTACCTTTTATTCCCAAAAGAGGACTGTCTACCTTGTATCTTGCTTAGGATTTCTATGACCTCAGACAAAACAAGATTCAATATATCCATGGATTTATCGGCCTCTGGAATATCCAATAATTCAATAATTGATAATTCAATATTGATCTTATTACAGAATGCCCTACAGAATTTAGAATTACTTAAGGTTCGGGAGTGGGGTAACTTAGATAAAGGGACAATGGGATACTGTTTGCTGAATCTGTCAACCTCCATCCAAATAATAGTCTTCCCCTTCCAGTATAGCAGGTCAGTGAAATCTATGAAGAGGTAGGTCCAAGTACTTTTAGCATTAGGAAAGGACTGGAACTGCCTTGCAGGACTAGTTGAAGGCATTTTAGTTAATGCACAGATTTGACATGCTATTACATATTCCCTACAATCATGAACAGTGGCTGCCACCAAAAGTTCCTAGTTAGTATTTTTAATTCCATGGTGAAAGTACTAAATTATGAGATTCCTGAAAAACCTACAGACAAACCTGAGGTGGAACAACTAATATTTAGGTAGGAGTACTGTCTTGTGCTAACTCTTTGAGATCTATGGATCTCTTCAACAAGATCTACAGAAACAGTGGACACAAGAATGCCGACAGCTAGAATGTTAAGAGTCCTTGATCTGAGAATAAAGTATAAAGCAAATCTAACTTGTCTAGGGTTTAGTCTGTTGGCTTATTTTAGATAAGTAAGATTTTTGTGGTCTGTGATAAAAGTAATTTTTTGTTTGGCACTTTCTAGGAATAGAAGGCCCACTTGAGTATCAACTATTCACGATTACCAATATCGTAATTCTTCCTGCAGTAAGAAAATTTTTGTGAAAGGAAGGCACATGGATGGAGCTGAGTAAAAGATGTTTTATCTTCTGATAACACCGCTTCAATTTCAACCTCTGAGGCATCTACCTCTCCTACAAAATGATGCTCTAGACTAGGCTGGGAAAATACAGGGTCAAACACAAAATGTTCCTTTAACTCTGTAAAGGCATGGATTGCCTCAGGCTTGCAGTTAACCAGATCAGCCCCTTTCTTAAGGCTGGTCAAATGTCTAATGTGTATGGGGGTGCATGAATAGCTTGAATATTAGAGGGATCCATTCGGAAACCTTTAGAAGAAGAGATATTCCCCAGGAAGTAAACTTCTTGAACCAGAAAAAAAACATTTTTCAAGTTTATCAAATGAAGAATTGTCTCTGAGTCATTGAAGTACTGTATATACACGTCAGCTGTGTGACTCAATATAAGGTGAATAAATCAAGATGTGACCCAGATAGACAACCATATAATGACCACTTATATATCTAAACATGTCATTCACAAAATTTTGAAAAACAGCTGGAGTGTTACTTAGCTCATAACAAGTTCTTAGTAGTCAATACATGGTCTGATACCACCATCTTTTTTACCAATAAAAAAAAATCTGCCCCAACTGGTGACGTGGTCCAATGAACCCTTCTTTTCAGACTGTCTGCTATATATAATATTTCATGTCCTGATGTTCTGGACCCAACAGATGATATATTTTTATATTTTACCATTGGGGAGGAAGGAGTTAGGTGCCAAATCAGTAGGACAATCATAAACTCTGTGCGAGATTATTTTTTTAGAATCACACAGAAAAAAAAGCAAAATTTCTAAATATTTCAGGTAAACCACAGGATAAAGCTTATGATAAATTCACAGATAAGGAAAATTAGCCAACAAGGTATCACTCCTGGAATACTTTTGTATTTTTTGGGAATAAAAGTATTTACACAGATAAAGACATACATTTGTTCTGACTCTCAGGGTTCCAGTGTACCATACCGCCCTGGTGCCAGTCAGTAAATGGGTTATGATTACATAATCAAGCCATACCTGTGACGAGTGTGTGACAGAGTAGGCAGGGACAGCAGGCCAGTGGACAATCTAAAAGGCCTTTATTAAGACTGGGAGAATATAACACCAAACTTAGACATGGTTCCTTAGAGTTTGCAATGTGGCCGCACAAAAGAAACAAATCCGGGTGCACCACCACGTAATCCAACACCAAGGAAAATGCAACAACAGTCTTTAGACTAGTTCATCAAATCCAGCAGGGTGGGCAAGGCATCACAATCCCACGTGGCAACTGATCTCCAATATCTAATAATCCATACACTGGCACCAGGACCTGGCCGCAGCAACAAATCTCAGCCCTTCACAGGACACAACATCAACTACCAAACCAAACATGTGACTTATTGTTCCACCTCTCTTGGGATCAGCCCCCTGGATGGGAAGAAGTGCTTACACCTACCCTCTTAACAATCAGGTACATTTAATTCAGAGGGAAAGATTGTCCCAGAAGTCCAGTCTCCAGACAGTTTAAAAAGTTATGTATCAGCGAGGCCCCCTGCAGAGAGAAATTAAGACACATGTGCCCCCACCAGATACAGGACAGAAAATGTTAATGTAGGCATGATTACAGTATGGTCCATGAAACAGGCTGGGGGTGACACTCTGTTACAATACCTAAGACCACAGCCGTGGACAGGATATCAAGAACTAAAAATGGAATAGATTCAAAATGTAAGGTTCCAATAAGCAAAGACACATCTTTGGGCTACATTTGCACATCCATGTGACACAGCTGAGTGCTGTCTAATTTTTTCTCAAACAGCACTCGAACCCATAAAGTACAACAAATGTGGGCAATTCATTTTCCCGAGGGGCCACATTAGAGATCGTGACTGTTGTGGAGGCCGAACCAATAGGCTGAAATTAATTCTGCTCAATATTAATATTAACATATTAATTACAATTATAATTACAATTTTATATTAATATTATCACTTAATATTGAGCAGAATTCAGTATGCTAACATCCCCCTATATACCGTATGAGCCCACACACAGTCCTCTATATACAGTATGAGCCCCCACATAGCCTTTGCATGTATAGTGTGAGCCCCCACATAACCTCATATATAAAGTATGAGCCGCATATATCCCCTATATACAGTATGAGCTGCCACATAGCCCCTCTATATACAGTATGAGACCTACATAACACCTATATACAGAATGAGCCAGCACATAGCCCCCTATATACAGTATGAGACTCCATATAGCCTCATATATACAGTATGAGCCCCCACATAGCCTCATATATTCAGTATGAGCTCCCACACAGTCCCCTATATACAGTATAAGCCCCAACAGCACCTCCTATATACAGTCTGAGCTCCACATAGCTTCCTATATACAGTCTGAGCCCCAAAATAGCCTCCTATATACAGTATGAGCCCCCACATAGCTCCCTATATACAGTATGAGCCCCCACAAGGCAGCCTATATACTGTATGAACCCTCACATAGCCCCCTATAAACAGTATGAGATTTCACATAGCCTCCTATATACAGAATGAGAACCCACATACAGGGGCGTAACGACTGCGGTCACAGAGGTTGCGACCGAGACCGGGCACATGCGGGTGGGGGCCCGCCGATGCTAGCACAAACTTCACCTTCCAACAAGACAATGACCCAAATCATACTGCTAAAGCAACACTCGAGTGGTTTAAGGTGAAATGTGTAAATGTTTTGGAGTGGCCCAGTCAAAGCCCAGACCTTAATCCAATTGAAAATCTGTGTTCAAACTTGAAGATTGCTGTTCACCATAGGAAACCATCTAACTTGAAGGAGCTGGAGCAGTTTTACCTTGAGGAATGGGCAAAAATCAGAGTGGCAAGATGTGGAAAGCTCATACAGACTTATCCAAAGCGACTTGCAGCTATAATTGCAGTAGAAGGAGGCTCTACATAGTACTGACTTTAGGCGGGTGAACAGTTATGCACACTGAAGTTTTCAGCTATTTTGTCCTATTTGTTGCCGTCT
The DNA here is from genome assembly GCF_046119375.1 of Phyllobates terribilis. Taxonomy (NCBI): domain Eukaryota; kingdom Metazoa; phylum Chordata; class Amphibia; order Anura; family Dendrobatidae; genus Phyllobates; species Phyllobates terribilis. The sequence goes on along the minus strand of NW_027362764.1, from coordinate 265,035,755 downwards.
TCACAATAAAAAAAGAAAACCAAATGTTCACAGTTGTAGGCATATTCTTTACATGAACTGATGCAAGCCCTCAAAAAAACTCTGAAATTCCAGGTTGTGAGGTAGCAAAACATTAAAAATGCCAAGGGGAGTGAATACTTTTGCAAGCAACTGAGTATACCAGGATGGGGCTCAGGATAAGGGACATATATACCAGGAAGGGGGATATACAGTGGGTACGGAAAGTATTCAGACCCCTTTAAATTTTTCACTCTTTGTTTCATTGCAGCCATGTGGTAAATTCTAAAAAGTTCATTTTTTTTCTCACTCATTAAAGTACACTTAGGAACCTTGAGTAATGCAGAAATTCTTGTATAACCTTGGCCAGATCTGTGCCTTTCCACAATTCTGTCTCTGAGCTCCTTGGGCAGTTCCTTTGAGCTCATGTTTCTCATTTGGTCTGACATGCACTGTGAGCTGTGAGGTCTTATATAGACAGGTGTGTGCCTTTCCAAATCAAGTCCTATCAGTTTAATTAAACACAGCTGGACTCCAATGAAGGAGTAGAACCATCTCAAGAAGGATCACAAGGAAATGGATAGCATGTGACTTAAATATGAGTGTCTGAGCAAAGGGTCTGAATACTTATGACCATGTGATATTTCAGTTCTTTTTTAATAAATTTGCAAAAATTTCTACATTTCTGTTTTTTTTTCAGTCAAGATGGAGTGCAGAGTGTACATTAATGAGAAAAAAATGAACTTTTTAGAATTTACCAAATGGCTGCAATGAAACAAAGAGTGAAAAATTTAAAGGGGTTTCAATACTTTCTGTACCCACTGTATATACCAGGATAGGGCCCAGGATAAGGGACATATATACCAGGATAAGGGCCATATATACCAGAATGAGGCCCAGGATAAGGGACATATATACCAAGATGGGGGATATATTTACCAGGATAGGGCTCAGGATAAGGGACATATATACCACAGGATAAGGGACATAAATACCAGAATGGGGCCCAGGATAAGGGACATATACACCAGAATAGGGCCCAGGATAAGGGATATATATACCAAGATGGGGGATATATATACCAGGATGGGACCCAAGATAAGGGACATACACCAGGGTAGGGGGTACATATACCAGGATGGGCCCAAGATAAAGGACATATATACCAGGATGGAGGATATATATACCAGGATGGGTCCCAGGACAAGGGACATATATACCAGGATGAGGGACAGATATACCAGGATGAGGGACATATATACCAGGATGGATAGATTATATTCAGCTATTCAACTCTATGGGGATCCGTGAGATGTGGACGCAAATTGGAAGGCTTCTGTGTCTCACGGATTTCTTGCTTAGGCTACATTTACACATACATTTGAAATGTACATGTACTGCCAGATGTTTTGTCAGACAGCATATGGACTCATTGAGTAAAATGGATCTATTTAAATATTCATTAAAATGATGGATGCAAGAATGAGATGCGTGAAACTCAGAGTACGTCCTATTCTGATCATTATGGGTCATGGGTCTTTGTGATTTCCGATAAAAAATCGGACAGCACACCAAAGCTTCACCAATGGTGTTTGAATGTAGCATAGGTGATAAACTTGAATAAAAACATCAGAATTTCCAAGGAATATTTATTGGCTTGAAACAAGCACACTTCTTCAGTGGAAAACCGTAAGCAACTAGAATGCAACTGGGACGACACCTGAGATAACATCAGTCTGTTTCTCTTGGATGGGCTCTTGCAGATGACCGTATTTTCGGTCAGATTGTGATCTAACAAAAAATCAAATTGTACTCGGACAAATGTTATTCTATGGGGCTGTGCACATATCTGATTTTTTCCACGGACAGAGTCTGTCCGAGGAACAAGTCGCAGAATGCTCGATTTGCATCCAATATTCAGACCTCCCTCAATCATGCTTCTCCTAATCCGAGAATATTAGATCACACTACGATCAAACTCTGATCAGAATGTGATTAGCATAATCGTCCCAATTCTCTTGGATGAGAAAATATGATGGTGTGACTCTAGCCTTACATGGATGTGTGACTAATGATATAGCTTACCACACCCGGGGACAGAAGTGTATTGTCAATAGCAGTGACTTTCATATGAAAACACAATTTTAGCAAGGGTAAACTAAGTTCTTTTACCACTTTGGCAGCAACAAAATTAGCCGTGGACCCACAATGAATTAAGTAAGGCCTTAAGCCGTGGAGATTTTTTAAAGTATGATAGTCAAACAGGGAGCAATTATTCTGCAGAATCATAAGGAAATAGTTGGGTGCCTACGTGGGCATCCTTGGACCTACCTCGGCCCTAGAGCTTTTCTGACGGCAGCAGTCTTGGGTTTGCATGTATCTGATGTTCAGACTCTCCACTGATCACTGATCAAAATCACTGATGAGAATGAGTCACCCCAATCTGCATGGGCTCTTCAGTAAGTGTTGTAGGTACACAAGTCTTAGGTGAAGGTGCAGAGTCAGCTGCACATTCCTGTCTGCATTCATGCAGGCACTTATCAAGATGGGTTGCCAAGGACATGGCTGCAATAAGTGAAACCTGGGAAGTGAGCTATACTAGCATGTCCTTGATTTGGTCAAAAAGTCCAGTACAAAACCGATGGCAAAGAACTGGGTGAGTCTATGACCCACTGCTGGAACTCAGTACAATATTCTTTAGTAGTACATCACCCTTGTAGAGAGGATAATTTACTCACAACTAAGACAACACGGTCAGAGTGGTCATAAAGTAGTCCAAGGGCCTTAAAAAAAGTCAACTGTGGGTAATTCTGGAGGATTGGGGGCCACACACTGGCTCTCACTACTGGTGACAACTTTGTCCAAATATGAAAAAATGTTGACAGTCACCTAAAAAATGGTTGGGTAGATTAATTTTGGGTTCGAGAATGATCAAGAGAAATGCTGCAGTGGCTTGGGCCTGGGACACTGAACCCACTGTGAAAGATCTTAGACCAACTGGGCCAGGTCTTGCATTTGATCAACCACTGCTTCAAGATGATTAATTCATAATTTATTGGGCCAGTTATCCTGTAATGGAGCATTGTCAGTGATGGGTGGCAGCCATGAAATGACTGCCACAGACAAACCTAATGCACACCACTTGGTTTAGCAAGAACCCTGTCCTTCAACCCCAGGGTTATGTCCATGGATTGGCTGCTGGATGGAATAGCAGGCTGGCAGAGAATAGTCAGAACTGGGAAGTCGAGGTCAGCAAACATAATCTAGATGCAGTTGGGTAATCAAAACACAAGCTAAAAACAATGACTGGAATCAAACTAGGTGATCAGGAGCAGAGTAACAGGAGTGAGACAGAGTAAGTAGTAACCAGAGTAAGTAGATCTATAATTGGCAGATAGTAGTAGCTGCTGGAGGTTTTTATAGGAAATGGCCTCGCTCAAGGTTCATAGCGGGGAGCCAATTACAACAGATAACCAGAACCCTGAAGCCATACATAGACACCACAAGTTCCATTCAGACTAATGTAACACAGGACTACATGTCTCAATGCCGTCAGCAGTGCAAGCGCACAGCTAACTATCGGAAGAGGAAGAGGTCATAGAAGACGGTTCAGACACAGCCGTAACAGCTTGAAACATGTTGGCTGATGACACCACACTCCAGTTTGTTGTTTGCTTGCATTGTATTTTAAAGCTGAAGATACATGTCACTCCCTCAAACCAACATATAGTAACCTAGTTTGCACTCAGGTATTCAAGGAGTCTTGTAAAAGAAGTGCAAATTGCAAATGGTAATCCTGCTTTTCTTTTTTTCATTATCATCTTTGTCTTTAATAAACCCTTTAAAGGGAACCTGTCACCATCACAGTACAGTTTCACCTGAAGGCATCATGCAATACAGCAGAGGGAGCTAAGTGTTTTCTTCATTTAAACCTCTGCTGTTCCTGGGATTTTCAGTCCAGTGGAAGGTCTTATAAGTGACTGACAGCTATGTTTGTTTGTGTGTATACAGATGTGGCACCCCAGGGGTCTGGTTACCACAGTAATAGAAATATTACGTCTGAGAGCAAGTGGGAGGTTTCCTGGTCAGGAGCCCTTAAACATGCAACACCTCCTGTCCCAGACCAGATAGGGGAGGAACCTGCCCTATATAAACTGGATCTGGGGCGGGGTTAGCTCAGAAAGTCAGAGCCTGGAGTTTGTTCCAGACACAGGGACAGTAACAGCGAGGAGCTCTGTAGGAGCAGGAGCTGAAGACCAGGGGCTGGAGCTAAGCAGAGCTCGCCCTGGCAGAAGAATCTAAGAACCGGACACCGGAGTCCGAGGCTGCAAGGATCTTTAAGTCCAGCAGCAGAAACCAGCCGGCAGGGGATTCCAGGTCCTCTGGCCATAGAAGCCCGGAGGCTCAGTCACGAGCAAGGGACCAGCACCGCCATCGAGGAGCGGAGGCTAACAGAAGGCCCCAAGTCACCAGCCGTACGGGTGAGCACTACACGGTACACTCAGGGACGTGGGCTACTTCCACTCGCTTACAGCAAGGTAGCCAGGAAGAGTGCAGTCAGACGGGGAGGCCTACAACTCCACCTGGTCAGGGGAACTCCTGTTTGCTCACAGACTGACCAGGCCCCTTATGCTAGCCAGTACTCCCGGGAGGGTCTGCCTTATTATCACCAGTAAAGACCCTGAACTGCACTGCAAAGACTCTGAGTCGTTCCTGCTGCGCTCGTGCACCATCACTCCCATCATCCACACTCACTGCCCTGAGGCTATACTCCTCCCGTGGGGAATCATCCCATTCTCTGCTGCGCATACAACACCAGCCTCAGCGGTCTGCCTCACAGCGGCGGTACACCCTGACCGCAATCCACGGGTGGCATAGTCGGACAATTAACCTAAAACCTATAAAAGACTGCCACTGGTTTGACCACCCTGAGCCAGGGGACCGGGTCGCCGCCACGGAGACTACAACCCCCAGAGACCCGGCTCCGGGTATCCCACGCACGTGCACACACGGCCCAGGGGGCGCGTCACAGAGATGGCGTAAAATGGAAAATCTCAGAAGAGCAGAGATTTTAATGAAGCGGTTTAAAGGGAATAAGTCAGCAGGTTTTTGCTATGTAATCTGAAGATAGCAGGAGATAGAGGCTGAGACACAGATTTCAAGGTTGTGTCACTTGTAAAAGTTCCTGCTGTAGTTTATTAACTGTGCAGAATTCATCACTAAGAGATTAACATTGCCAGGCTAGTGCCTCAACTAAGCACCTCACTGTCTATGGACTTTGTACATGTAGAGCCTGGTGTGGGCGGGGTTAGCTTTCTCAGCTCTGCTGCATTGCTAAATCTAAAAGCTCAGATTGTGTCAGAACTGCTGCACCCAGTAATCGAAGTGACACATCACTGGCATTCATATTCTCTTTGCCTACATCATGCTGCTCTCATATTAGGTAACATAAACCTTTCAACAGATTCCCTTTAAAACACAGGTTATACTGAATATACACTACTCAAAAAAATAAAGGGAACACTTAAACAACAGAATATAACTCCAAGTAAATCAAACTTCTATGAAATCAAACTGTCCACTTAGCAACCAACACTGATTGACAATCAATTTCACATGCTGTTGTGCAAATGGAATAGACAATAAATGGAAATTATTGGCAATTATCAAGACACACTCAATAAAGGAGTGGTTCTGCAGGTGGGGACCAAATACCACATCTCAGTACCAATGCTTTCTGGCTGATGATTTGGTTACTTTTGAATGTTGGTTGTGCTTTCACACTCGTGGTAGCATGAGACGGACTCTACAATCCACAGAAGTTGCTCAGGTAGTGCAGCTCATCCAGGATGGCACATCAATGCGAGCTGTGGCAAGAAAGTTTGCTTTGTCTGTCAGCGTAGTGACCAGAGGCTGGAGGCACTACCAGGAGACAGGCCAGTACACCAGGAGACGTGGAGGGGGCTGTAGGAGGGCAACAACCCAGCAGCAGGACCGCTACCTCCGCCTTTGTGCAAGGAGGAACAGCAGGAGCACTGCCAGAGCCCTGCAAAATGACCTCCAGCAGGCCACAAATGTGCATGTGTCCGCACAAACGGTTAGAAACCGACTCAATGAGGGTGGTATGAGGGCCCGAAGTCCACAGATGGGGGTTGTGCTCACAGCCCAACACCGTGCAGGACACTTGGCATTGGCCACAGAACACCAGGATTGGCAAAGTCGCCACTGGCACCCTGTGCTCTTCACAGATGAAAGCAGGTTCACACTGAGCACATGTGACAGACGTGACAGAGTCTGGAGACACCGTGGAGAGCGATCTGCTGCCTGCAACATCCTTCAGCATGACCGGTTTGGCAGTGGGTCAGTAATGGTGTGAGGTGGCATTTCTTTGGAGGGCCGCACAGCCCTCCATGTGCTCGCCAGAGGTAGCCCTACTGCCATTAGGTACTGAGATGAGATCCTCAGACCCCTTGTGAGACCATATGCTGGTGTGGTTGGCCCTGGGTTCCTCCTAATGCTGGACAATGCCAGACCTCATGTGGCTGGAGTGTGTCAGCAGTTCCTGCAAGATGAAGGCATTGAAGCTATGGACTGGCCCGCCTGTTCCCCAGACCTCAATCCGATTGAGCACATCTGGGACATCATGTCTCGCTCCATCCACCAACGTCACGTTGCACCACAGACTGTCCTGGAGTTGGCGGATGCTTTACTCCAGGTCTGGGAGGAGATCCCACAGGAGACCATCCGCATCCTCATCAGGAGCATGCCCAGGCGTTGTAGGGAGGTCATACAGGCATGTTGAGGCCACACACAATACTGAGCCCCATTTTGACTTGTTTTAAGGACATTACATCAAAGTTGGATCAGCCTGTAGTGTGTTTTTCCACTTTAATTTTGGGGGTGACTCCAAATCCAGGCCTGCATTGGTTAATAAATGTGATTTCCATTAATGATTTTTGTGTGATTTTGTTGTCAGCACATTCAACTTTGTACAGAACAAAGTATTCTATGAGAATATTTCATTCATTCAAATCTAGAATATGTTATTTGAGTGTTACCTTTATTTTTTTGAGCAGTGTATATATACATATGTAGCGCCCCGAGGGTTCGGCCGCTACAGGGGTATTGCACCTCAGACCAGAGGTGTGATATTCCACTCCCAGGTAAGGATGGAGTATGGACCAGGGCTCAGTTAGCTGCATACAGCACACACACCCCATTTCCGAGGGACAGCTCAACGGTGCTCCCACTAGACAGAAGTGCAGGCACGACCGACTATGTCCCTGCCTGGAGTGGGGAGGGGGGTGGAACACCCAGTGCTGTAGGGGCAGATAGGGGTTGGTTCTTGAGCATAGGAAGGAGCCCATTGGTTGCTGGTCACCTGGGCTCATGGTCAGAGGGAGGTATAAAAGGTGGGCACCATCTTAGCTCTAGGAGAGAAGAGAAGTCAGTTCAGTCAGAGGAGAAGACAGGGAGTAGAGGCTCTGTAGGAGCTCTACTCCAGGAGGGCCTAGTGAGAGGCCGAGAAGGAGGTGAAGGGGAGCTGAGATTTTGGCTCATCTCAGCTCCAAGAGAACGGAACAGAAAGGAACAGGAAGGAACGGAAAGGGAGAAGAAGAGACAGAGAAACAGAAGGGCTCAGGAACAAGAAGGTGGAAGGGACCCTAAGAACCCACGAGAATCCAGGGTGAAGGGTCAGGCAGATTAAGGGTATCGGATCCCAAGTTGGTGGAGGAGAAACTACCCTCAGCCAAAGACCCGTCGTCGTGATCATCTATTGGTGCGACACCTCATCAAACCTGCTAGGAAGGCACCATATAGGACAGCGGAGGACGGGGCCCACGTTTAACCGCACAAGTCCGCGGCAGCTGGACAAAAGTGGGTCACTGGTGAGGCAGGCCAGAGAAAGGATTAAAGGGGGTCCTGTGCCATGCTCCTGAACTGCTTGGGAGTTGACCGAGCCCCACACCTGGTGGACGCAGCACGGCTCGGGCGGTCACTACCTGTACAGAAGTGACCCGGAACAAATGAACTGTGAGTAAAGACCCTGGACTGTAACTTGTTGTCTGTATGCTCCTTTGTGCCTCCAGCACTACCGGTACTGGGACTCTCACCACCATCACTCCCACCATCCACTACACTGCCCTGGGGCCGCACTCTTCCCGTGGGGAGTCACACCATCCCAGCTGCACACATCATCAGCCCCAGCGGACTGCCTTGCAGCGGCGGTTCCTAATAACCGCAATCCACGGGTGGCGTAGTCGGACATTATCTAAAGCACGTAGCAGACTACCATTGGCCTGACCACCCTGAGCTGCGGGACCGGGCCGCCACTACTACCCCCATCGTTCCCCTATCGCCCGGATCCGCGTGCCCCACGGCCCAGGGGGCGAGTCACATACTGTACACATTGAATCTTTTTTTAAAAAAATGATATATCAATCGACTCCGCTCCACTCCTCTGTATCAAATGGTCTGCATTTTCATGGTTTCATGGTGACAGGTTCCCTTTAACTGAAGGGGTTGTCTGAATTTTAAATAATATTTCAAATTGTAGGGATGGTTTCAAAATAATTCGGTGGTAGCCGATCTAATGGTCTGCACTGGGTCAGGAAAAGATGTTCCGTCATAACAATGAGGCTGTAATTAGCTGCAACCGTCAGATGACTGGAATGAGTTGTAATCAGAGGCAGATCACCATTTTGGGAGAGTTTTTCAGCTGGCCGACAAAAAATTGCAATTCTGCCATTGCTTTTTTAAATACTTTTCCACAGTAATAGCATATTTCATGAAATAAATAAAAAAATTATCTCAATACCTTGCAACAGCCATAACTTTCTTAATTGTTCTGTCCATGTAGCCAAATGCGGCGTTGTTTTTTTTACTTTATCATTATTATTCTTTTTTTTGGTGGGAGGAGGGTGATAGAATAGAAGTTTTCACTCTTTCAATAATTTTATTACGTGGGTTGGTTTAAAGGGCATATAGCTACGGGAGATTTTAAGGCCTTCGGTAGGCCACTGGCTGATATTGGAACCCATAACCACACTGTAAATGCAACAGGTGGCAGTGATTTGCTGACAAAAGAAGCTCTCCCCTCCCTGTCTATCCAGCTACATGAAACACCCAGGAACAGGGGTTACAGAGTGTCTAGAGGGAGAAAATATGTGTTTGCAGCTCGATCTAGGGGAATAAAATCACTTCTTAAAGAAGCACTCCCATCAAGATGTTTATTCTTTTGATATATTGCAAGAATCATATTATATGGCACTGTGTACTTAGATTTGCTAATTTTACCTTTCTACCCAGTTAATTCTTCTCTTTTCTCTGCTCTATCTAGAAACAGGAAGTCTCTTTTCCCTGCATGAGTCATCACTGCACAAATCCCTGGCAGAGGTGTGGCCTGGAGCAGCTGGGTGAGGAGTTGAAGAAGGTGATGACTCATGCTGGGAAAAGAGACTTCCGGTTTCTACATTGAGCTTAGAAGGATTCAGCTAGTCTGTTTTTAATCATGTGATGTCATAGACCTAATGGAAAAGGGAAGAATTAGCTGGAAAAAGGCAAAATGATAAATTTTAAGTGCACAGTGCTCTATAATATAACTGCAATTTATTAAGATAATAAAAACTTTGATGGGGGTGCTTCTTTAACCCCTTTACCCCTGGTTAAAGACCAGGCCAATTTTTACAATTCTGACAACTGTCACTTTATGAGGTAATAACTCTAGAACGCTTCAACGGATCCCACTGATTCTGAGATTGTTTTTTGTGACATATTGTACTTCATGATAGTGGTAAAATTTCTTTGATATGACTTGCATTTATTTGTGAAAAAATTGGAAATTTGGCAAAAATTTTGAAAATTTCACAATTTTCAAAATTTGAATTTTCATACCCTTAAATCAGAGAGATGTGTCACCCAAAATAGTTAATAAATAACATTTCCAACATGTCTACTTTACATCAGCATAATTTTGGAAGCAACATTTTTTTTTCTTAGGAAGTTATAAGTGTTAAAAGTTGACCAGCGATTTCTAATTTTTCAACAAAATTTACAAAACCATTTTTTTAGGGACCACATCACATTTGAAGTCACTTTGAGGGGTCTATATGACAGAAAATACCCAAAAGTGACACAATTCTAAAAACTGCACCCTTCAAGGTGCTCAAAACCACATTCAAGAAGTTTATTAACCGTTCAGGTGCTTCACAGGAATTTTTGAAATGTAGAAGAAAACAATGAACATTTATCTTTTTTTTTACAAAAATTTTACTTTAGACCCAAAGTTTTTTATTTTCGGAAGGGTAACAAAAGAAAATGGGCCACAAAATTTGTTGTGCAATTTCTCCTGAGCACGCCGATACCCCATATGTGGGGGAAAACCACTGTTTGGGCACACGGCAGGGCTCGGTAGGGAAGGAGCACCATTTGACTTTTTGAATGTAAAATTTGCTTGAATAATTAGTGGACGCCATGCCACATTTGGGGAATCTCTGATGTGCCTAAACAGTGGAAACCTCCCACACGTGATACCATTTTGGAAACTAGACCCCTCACATTTTTCCCGCAACAATGTTTTTCATTTTGCATTTTCATAAGGGTTACAGGAGAAATTGCACCATGAAATTTGTTGTGCAATTTCTCCTGAGTACGCAGATACCCTATATGTGGCGAAAAACACTGTATGGGCGCACAGCAGGGTACAACACAGAATTTAATAGGTCATCATATTGAATAAGTTGTCATTAGTCTTGAGTGCAAGTGCTCACTACTTGAGTTTGCATCGGGTACTCAGGTATGTACCAAGTGTCACGGGTGCTGAAGTGACATGCTCGAGTCCCCACCCCGCATTTTTCACGGTTGCTAGACACCCAAAAAAAAACATGCGGGATTTGCCCGTGCATGGCAGGCAATCCCCGCATGTTTTTTTTGGCTGTATAACAGCCGCAAAATATATGGGTCGGGGACTCAAGCATGTCACTCCAGCACCCGCAATATTCGGTGCATACCCAAGTACTCGATGCAAACTCAAGTAGCGAGCACTTGCGCTCAACACTAGTCGCCATATTGTGATAATTTTTTTTCTCTACTTTTGAAAAAAATCTCAACCCCAACACAAATAATACAACCCTAACCCCAACAGTAATTCAACCCTAACACAACCCTAACCCCAACCCTAATACAACCCTAACCCTAACACAACCCTAGCTCCAACCCTAATACAACCCTAACCCTAATACAAGCCTAACGAAATCCTAACCTCAACCCTAATACAACCCTTACCCTAACACAACCCTAACCCCAACCCTAATACAACCCTTACCCTAACACAACCCTAACCCCAACCCTAACCCTAACCGTAGCACAACCCCAACCCAAGCACAACCCTAACGTTTGTATTTTACGGCGTTCCTCGTGCGATAAAAGTGATTAGACGACTTTATTCTTTGGGTCGGTGTGATTACAGTGATATCAGATTTATATCATGTTTTTAAGATTGACAGCTGTCACACACTAAAAAAACATTTTTTTTGCAAAGACTAGTTTTTGCATTGTCATATTTTGAGAGCTATAATTTTTCCATATTTCAGCTAACAGAGTCATGTAAGGGCTTGTTTTTTGCGAGACAAGTTGACGTTTTTCTTGGTACCATTTTCAGGCCCGTGACATTTTTTGATCGCTTTCTATTCCGATTTTTTGAAGGCAGAATAAACAATAACCAAGAGTTCAGGAATTTTTTTTTTTATGCTGTTCCGTGTGTTGTAAAATTGATATGGCAGCGTTATTCTTTGGGTCAGTATGATTACAGTGATACCACATTTATATATTTTTTTATGCTTTGGCACTTTTACACAATAAAAACTATTTTATAGAGAAAAGAATTGTTTTTGCATCACTTTACTCTGAGAAGTATAACTTTTATATTTTACGGCTGATAGAGCTGTATGGTGGCTTGTTTTTTGCAGGACAAGTTGACGTTTTCAGCAGTACCATTTTTATTTACATCTTTATTTACGTCTTTTTGATCGTGTTTTATTCCATTTTTTGTTTTTTGTGGTATCGTGATAAAGCATCGTTTTTTGCTTAGTTTTTTTTTTTTTTACCGTGCTCATTAAAGGGGTTAACTGGTGAGACAGTTTTATAGGTCAGGTCGTTCCGGACGCAGTGATACCAAATATGTGTACATTTATTGTTTTTTTTTTCATAATTATATTTATTTATGGTTACAGCATATTTTTATTTTTTTTAACTCCTTTACGACCCAAGGTGGTTTGCACATTAATGACCAGGTCAATTTTTACAATTCTGACCACTGTCACTTTATGAGGTAATTACTCTGGAAAGCTTCAACGGATCCTCCTGATTCTGAGATTGTTTTTTCATGTCATATTGTACTTCATGAGTGTGGTAAAATTTATTCGATATCACTTGTGTTTATTTGTGAAAAAAAATGGAAATTTGGCGAAAATTTTGAAAATTTTGCAATTTTCAAAATTTGAATTTTTATGCCCTTAAATCAGAGAGATATGTCACACAAAATAGTTAATAAATAACATTTCCCTCATGTCTACTTTACATCAGCACAATTTTGGAACCAACATTTTTTTATTAGGGAGCTATAAGGGTTAAAAGTTGACCAGCAATTTCTCATTTTTCCAACAAAATTTACAAAACCATTTTTTTAGAGACCACATCACATTTGAAGTCACTTTGAGGGGTCTATATGACAGAAAATACCCAAAAGTGACACCATTCTAAAAACTGCACCCCTCAAGGTGCTCAAAACCACATTCAAGAACTTTATTATCCCTTCAGGTGCTTCACAGGAATTTTTGGAATGTAGAAGAAAAAAATTAACATTTAACTTTTTTCACAAAAATGTTACTTTAGACCCAATTTTTTTTATTTTTGCAGGGGTAACAGAAAAAAATGGACCCCAAAATTTGTTGTGCAATTTCCCCTGGGCACGCAGATACCCCATATGTGGGGAAAAAACACTGTTTGGGCGCACGGCAGGGTTCGGAAGGGAAGGAGCGCCATTTGACTTTTTGATTGTAAAATTTGCTTGAATAATTAACTGACGCCATGTTACGTTTGGAGAGACCCTGATGTGCCTAAACAGTGGAAACTCCCCACAGGTGACACCATTTTGGAAACTAGACCCCTCAGGGAACTTATCTAGATGTGTGGTGAGCACCTTGAACCCCCAAGTGCTTCACAGAAGTTTATAGCATTGAGCCGTAAAAATAAAATTTTCACATTTTTACCACAAAAATATTTTTAAGCCACCAATTTTGCATTTTCATAAGGGTAACAGGAGAAATTGCACCATGCAGTTTGTTGTGCAATTTCTCCTGAGCACGCATATACCCCATATGTGGGGGAAAACAACTGCTTGGGCATACGGCAGGGTTTGGAAGGGAAGGAGCACCATTTGACTTTTTGAATGTAAAATTTGCTTGAATAATTAGCGGATGTGCCCCTGATGTGCCTAAACAGTGGAAACCCCCACAAGTGACAACATTTTGGAAACTAGACCCTTCAGGGAACTTATCTAGATGTGTAGTGAGCACCCTGAACCCCCAAGTGCTTTACAGAAGTTTATAACATGGAGCCGTGTAAATAAAAAAATCAAACCTTTTCCACAAAAATGATGTTTAGCCCCAATTTTTTTATTTTCACAAGGGTAAAAGGAGAAAATTGACCCCAAAAACTTTTGTGCAATTTCTCTTGAGTACGCCAATACCCCATATGAGGGGAAAATACAGTGTTTGGGCACATGGCAAAGTTCAGAAGGGAAGGAGCACAGTGTGACTTTTTGAACGCAAAATTGTCTGGAATCGAGAGCGGACGCCATGTCGTGTTTGGAGAGCCCCTGATGTGCCTAAATAGTGGAAACCCCCCACAAGTGACCCCATTTTGGAAACTACACCCCTCAAGGATTTTATCAAGGGGTATAGTGAACATTTTGAAACCAGAGGTATGACATAGAATTTGATAACATTAGGTCATCATATTGAATAAGTTGTCATTAGTCTTGAGCGCAAGTGCTCGCTATTTGAGTTTGCATCGGGAACACAGGTATGCACCATGTATCACGGGTGCTCGAGTGACATTCTCGAGTCCCCACCCAAAATGTCTTTCACTTTTTTTATTCTGATCGCCTGTATAGCACAGGGATGGAGGACCATCCCTGTGCTATGCAGGCTGTCAGCGCTGCAGATGCAGAAGATACTTTGGTCATGCACTGTGCATGACCATAATATCTTCCTGCTGTCTGGTGACCCGGATGTTGTCATGACGACTATATGACAAAATATGGAAAAATTATAGCTCTCAAACTAGATTTTACAAAAAAATGCGTATTTTAGTGTGTGACAGCTGTCAATCATAAAAACCCGATATGATTCTGGTATCGCTGTAATCGCACTAACCCGAAGAATAAAGCCATCTAATCACTTATACCGCACGAGGAACGGCGTAAAAAATAAACTCTAGGGTTAGGGTTGTGCTAGGGTTAGGGTTATGTTAGGGTTAGGGTTGGGCTAGGGTTAGGGTTGGGCTAGGGTTGGGGTTGGGGTTAGGGTTGGGCTAGGGTTAGGGTAGGGTTAGGGTTGGGCTAGGGTTAGGGTTGGGGTTAGGGTTGGGCTAGGGTTAGGGTTGGGCTAGGGTTGGGGTTAGGGTTGGGGTTGGGGTTGGGGTTAGGGTTGGGGTTGGGGTTAGGCTAGGAATTTTTTTCAAAAGTAAAAAAAAAAAGATGACGATATGGCGACTAGTGTTGAGTGCAAGTGCTCGCTACTTGAGTTTGCATCGGGTGCTCGGGTATGCACTGAGTATCACGGGTGCTCAAGTGACATGCTCGAGTCTCCGCCTCATATGCTTCGTGCCCAAAAAAACCTTGCGGGGATTGCCTGCCATGCAGGAGCGATCCCCGCATGTTTTTTTTTGGGTGTCTAATAACCATGAAACATGCGAGCAGGGACTCGAGAATGTCACTCGAGCACGCGCGATACATGCTGCATAACCGTGTACCTGATGCAAACTCAAGTAGCGAGCACTTGCGCTCAAGACTAATGACAATATGATGACCTAATGTTCTCAAATTCTGTGTCGTACCTCTGGGTTCAAAATGTTCACTATACCCCTTGATAAAATCCTTGAGGGGTGTAGTTTCCAAAATGGAGTCACTTGTGGGGGGTTTCCACTATTTAGGCACATCAGGGGCTCTCCAAACGCGACATGGCATCCGCTCTCAATTCCAGCCAATTTTGCATTCAAAAAGTCACACAGTGCTCCTTCCCTTCTGAACTCTGCCGTGTGCCCAAACACTGTACTTTCCCCACATATGGGATATTGGCGTACTCAGCAGAAATTGCACAACAGTTTTTGGGGTCCATTTTCTCCTCTTACCCTTGTGAAAATAAAAAAAATTGGAGCTAAAATATCATTTTTGTGGAAAAAGTTTTTATTTTCATGGCTTCATGTTATAAACTTATGTAAAGCACTTGGGGGTTCAGGGTGCTCACCTCACATATAGATAAGTTCCCTGAGGGGTCTACTTTCCAAAAGGGTGTCACTTGTGGGGGGTTTCCACTGTTTAGGCACATCCGAGGCACATCCACTAAGTATTCAAGCAAATTTTACATTCAAAAAGTCAAATGGCGCTCCTTCCCTTCCGAGCTCTGCCTTGCGCCCAAACAGTGTTTTTCCCCCACACATGGGGTATCGGCGTGCTCAGGAGGAATTGCACAACAAATTGTATGGTGCAATTTCTCCTGATACCTTCATAAAAATGCAAAATTGGGAGCTAAAAAACATTTTTGTTGCAAAAATGTGAAAATTTTATTTTTACGGCTCAATATTCTAAACTTCTGTGAGGCACCTGGGGGTTCAAGGTGCTCACCACACATCTAGATAAGTTCCCTGAGGGGTCTAGTTTCCAAAATGGTGTCACTTGTGCAGGGTTTCCACGGTTTAGGCACATCAGGGTCTCTCCAAACGCAACATGGCGTCTCCTAATTATTCAAGCAAATTTTACATTCAAAGAGTCAAATGGTGCTCCTTCTCGTCCGAGCTATGCCGTGCGCACAAACAGTGGTTTTCCCCCACATATGGGGTATCGGCATGCTCAGGAGGAATTGCACAACAAACTGCATGGTGCGATTTCTCCTGTTACCCTCATGAAAATGCAAAATTGGAGGCTGAAAAACATTTTTGTTGCAAAAATGTGAAAATGTTATTTTTACAGCTCAATGTGCTAAACTTCTGTGAAGCACTTGGGGGTTCAAGGTGCTCACCACACATCTAGATAAGTTCCTTGAGGGGTGTAGTTTCCAAAATGGTGTCACTTGTGGGGGGTTTCTACTGTTTAGGCACATCAGGGTCACATCCACTAATTATTCAAACAAATTTTACATTCAAAAAGTTAAATGGCGCTCCTTCTCTTCCGAACTCTGCCGTGTGCCCAAACAGTAGTTTTCCCCAACATATGGGGTATCGGCGTGCTCAAGAGGAATTGCACAAAAAATTGCATGGTGCAATTTCTCCTGTTACCCTCATGAAAATGCAAAATTGGAGGCTGAAAAACATTTTTGTTGCAAAAATGTGAAAATTTTATTTTATGGCTCAATGTTCTAAACTTCTGTGAAGCACCTGGGGGTTCAAGGTGCTCATCACACATCTAGATAAGTTTCCTGAGGGGTTTAGTTTCCCAAATGGTGTCTCTTGTGGGGGGTTTCCACTGTTTAGGCACATCAGGGGCTCTCCAAACGCAACATGGCATCCGCTAATTATTCAAGCAAATTTTACAATCAAAAAGTCAAATGGCGCTCCTTCCCTTCCAAACCCTGCCGTGCGCCCAAACAGTGGTTTTTCCCCACGTATGGGATATCTGCGTGCTCAGGGGAAATGGCACAACAAATTTTGGGGTCCATTTTTTCCTGTTACCCCTGCAAAAATAAAAAAAAAATGGGTCTAAAGTAACATTTTTGTGAAAAAAGGTAAATGTTAATTTTTTCTTCCACATTACAAAAAGTCCTGTGAAGCACCTGAAGCATTAATAAAGTTCTTGAATGTGGTTTTGAGCACCTTGAGGGGTGCAGTTTTTAGAATGGTGCCACTTTTGGGTATTTTCTGTCATAAAGACCCTTCAAAGTGACGTCAAATGTGATATGGCCCCTAAAAAAATGCTTTTGTAAATTTTGTTGGAAAAATGAGAAATCGCTGGTCATCTTTTAACCCTTATAGCTAATAAAAAAAAATTTTGGTTCCAAAATTGTGCTAATGTAAAGTATACATGTGGGAAATATTATTTATTAACTATTTTGTGTGACATATCTCTCTGATTTAAGGGCATAAAAATTAAAATTTTGAAAATTGCAAAATTTTCAAAATTTTCGCCAAATTTCCGCTTTTTACACAAATAAACGCAAGTGATATCAAAGAATTTTTACCACAATCATGAAGTACAATATGTCACAAAAAACATTCTCAGAATCAGGGGAATCCATTGAAGCGTTCCAGAGTAATTACCTCATAAAGTGACAGTGGTCAGAATTGTAAAAATTGGCCCGGTCATTAACGTGCAAACCACCCTTGGGGGTAAAGGGGTTAAAAATATAAAGTGATAACCTAGATCTTTCTCCCATTAACTATAATTTCCAGTGCCCAATTAATATAAATTAATAAGTGTCTTAGTCCCATTCCAACCCTCCACCAACCCCCTCTCATCGTCCTTTCCCCAGTGCATTGCTCCCCCACTGTTTTGCTCCACCAGTATATTGCATCCCCACTGAATTGCTTCCTCTAGTATATTGCTCCCCCAATGTATTGCCTCCCCAGTTTATTGCTCCCCAGTTTATTGCTTCCCCTCTGTATTGCCTCCCCAGTTTATTGCTCCCCCACTGTATTGCCTCCAATCCCCCCCAGATTATTGCTCCCCCAGTCCTCCCCAGTTTATTGCTTCCTCAGCGTAATGCCTTTAGTCCCCAGTTTATTGCTCCCCCAGCGTATTGCCTCCAGTCCCCCCAGTTTATTGCTCCCCCAGTGTATTGCCTCCAGTCCCCCCAGTTTATTGCTTCCCCACTGTATTGCCTCCAATCCCCCCCAGTTTATTGCTCCCTCAGTCCTCCCCAGTTTATTGCTTCCCCAGTGTATTGCCTCCAGTCCCCGGTTTATTGCTCCCCCTGTGTATTGTCTCCAGACCCCCCAGTTTATTGCTCCCCACTGTATTGCTTCCAATCCCCCCCCCCAGTTTATTGCTCCCCCAGTCCTCCCCAGTTTAATACTTCCCCAGTGTATTGCCTCCAGTCCCCAGTTTATTGCTCTCCCTGCGTATTGCCTCTAGTCCCCCCAGTTTATTGCTTCCCCAGTGTATTGCCTCCAGTCCTCCCAGTTTATTGCTCCCCCAGTGTATTGTAAAAAAAAACAAACACACACAGACATTCATTCACTCACCCCTCCGCATGTTCCCCTGCCGCAGCGTTGCTTGCTTCTAGTGATGAGCGAGCGTGTTAATCCTTTCGGCGAGCATGCTCGGGTGTTTCTCGAATGTTATGTTTGAGTCACTGTGTGTGCATGTAGGTGATGTAAATTTAGACAAGACTGTCTCAAAATTGGATTTATCAAACAGCATGAACCACTATGACAAGTCTGGTCCAGTTTAATTGTGTGTAGTCTAAGGGGACTGGCACAAAATAGACTTGTTTAGCTGACACCTCTGTCCCTCAGCTCATCCATGCACAGGATCGCTCACTCTGCTGAAAGCCCCTGTGTTCTGTAGAGGAGAGCCACTGCCAGACATTTCTGATCTTATCTCACCTAGAACAAAAAGTTTGGCAGTCCAGAATCGGACATGTCGGTTCCTATTCTCCCCTAACATCATCTGTCGGGGAGAGTTGGGAGGTCCCCATACATATTAGACTATCTGCCAAGCCAACCAATATCGGTGATTTGGTCAATGTTAGTTTAATGTATATGGGGGCTTTTAGTTTGCACTGAGTAACAATTAGGCCTCATTCACATGTCCATGTTTCCAGTAATTGTGGTATCCATTTATTTTCACAGATGCCATACGTACTTATGATAATTTATGGTGCTATGCACATGTCCGTGCTTTTACATAGACCATGTCAGTTTTATTCCGGCATCACGGATGACAAGGGCCAATACAAGGGCGGCATCCGTGTGCCATCTGTGTGCTTTCCATGTTCAGCATTGCAAAGTATAGGAGAAGCTTGGTAATTCATTTAGTTATTAATCCTGCTGTGAAAAACACTGATGACACACTGATGGTAAAAACAGTCACAAGGATGACACACTGAGGGTAAAAACAGTCACAAGGATGACACACTGATGGTAAAAACAGTCACAAGGATGACACACTGATGGTAAAAACAGTCACAAGGATGACACACTGGTGGTAAAAACAGTCACAATGACTACACACTGAGGGTAAAAACAGTCACAAGGATGACACACTGATGGTAAAAACAGTCAAAAGGATGACACACTGATGGTAAAAACAGTCACAAGGACCACACACTGATGGTAAAAACAGTCACAAGGATGACACACTGAGGGTAAAAACAGTCACAAGGATGACACACTGATGGTAAAAACAGTCACAAGGATGACACACTGGTGGTAAAAACAGTCACAATGACTACACACTGAGGGTAAAAACAGTCACAAGGATGACACACTGATGGTAAAAACAGTCACAAGGACCACACAATGATGGTAAAAACAGTCACAAGGATGACACACTGAGGGTAAAAACAGTCACAAGGATGACACACTGATGGTAAAAACAGTCACAAGGATGACACACTGAGGGTAAAAACAGTCACAAGGATGACACACTGATGGTAAAAACAGTCACAAGGATGACACACTGATGGTAAAAACAGTCACAAGGATGACACACTGATGGTAAAAACAGTCACAAGGATGACACACTGAGGGTAAAAACAGTCACAAGGATGACACACTGATGGTAAAAGCAGTCACAAGGATGACAAACTGATGGTAAAAACAGTCACAAGGATGACACACTGGTGGTAAAAACAGTCACAATGACTACACACTGAGGGTAAAAACAGTCACAAGGATGACACACTGATGGTAAAAACAGTCACAAGGATGACACACTGAGGGTAAAAACAGTCACAAGGACCACACACTGATGGTAAAAACAGTCACAAGGATGACACACTGAGGGTAAAAACAGTCACAAGGATGACACACTGATGGTAAAAACAGTCACAAGGATGACACACTGATGGTAAAAACAGTCACAAGGATGACACACTGGTGGTAAAAACAGTCACAATGACTACACACTGAGGGTAAAAACAGTCACAAGGATGACACACTGATGGTAAAAACAGTCACAAGGACCACACACTGATGGTAAAAACAGTCACAAGGATGACACACTGAGGGTAAAAACAGTCACAAGGATGACACACTGATGGTAAAAACAGTCACAAGGATGACACACTGAGGGTAAAAACAGTCACAAGGATGACACACTGATGGTAAAAACAGTCACAAGGATGACACACTGATGGTTAAAACAGTCTGTAACGGGTCTGGGAGGCGGAACCTCTGGGCTACTATACAAGGGAGCGGTCCTTGTAAGGGAGCGGGTGGCGACCAGGCAGGCAGTCACAGCAGGTGACCGGGACAGTCTCTGGGTGTACGGGCAGGAGGTCACGGCAAGTGATCAGGGCAGTCTCTGGAAGAACGGGCTGGAGGTCACGGAAAGTGACCGGGGCAGTCTCTGGAAGAACGGGCTGGAGGTCACGGCAAGTGACCGGGGCAGTCTCTAGGTAAAGGGTAGGTACGACCTGTGATGGCTGAACCTCCAGGTAGGCTAGCAAGGCAGATGGAGGATGTGTGCTCCCAGGTGAGCAAGCGAGGAATAGCAGGTGGTCACAGCACGTGACGGCGGAGCCTCCAGGTAGGCAAGCAGGCAGGTAGCGGAGAAGCGCTCCCAGGTGAGCGGGCAAGAGTCTCTGGAATAGCTGGTGGTCCCAGCACGTGACAGCGGAACCCCCGGGCAGGCAAGCAGGCAGGTAGCGGAGAAGCGCTCCCAGGTGAGCGGGCAAGAGTCTGGAATAGCTGGTGGTCACAGCACGTGACAGCGGAGCCTCCGGGCAGGCAAGCAGGCAGGTAGCGGAGAAGCGCTCCCAGGTGAGCGGGCAAGAGTCTGGAATAGCTGGTGGTCACAGCACATGACAGCGGAGCCTCCGGGCAGGCAAGCAGGCAGGTAGCGGAGAAGCGCTCCCAGGTGAGCGGGCAAGCTGGTCCATAGACAGACTGACCGGAGTTGTAAGGCAGACCGTCGGACCTCAGGCAAGCAGGCAGGTAGCTGATGTGCGCTCCCAGGTGAGCGGGCAAGTTGGTCCTTAGACAGACTGACCGGAGTTGTAAGGCAGACCGTCAGACCTCAGGCAGGCAGGCAGGTAACAGGAAATCAGGCAGGATTAGGACAGCAAGCTGGCAGGAATCTGGCAGGTAACTGGCAGGTAACTGGCAACGGGACCTGAGGGCTGAAGCAGAGTAGAACGGTGCAACAACATTGCTCGGGCACCTCCATTTTGGAGGAGGTGCCTTATATATGGTAAAGTCCTCCGGCCATTGGCCGGGGACTCCTTAGGACGGCGCGCGCGGCCCCTTTAAGAGGGAGGGAGGGCGCGCGCGCGCGCCCTAAGCACAGTGGCCGGGAAGGAGCGCGCGCTGTCAGCAGAGTGGCAGAGGGACGCCGGGCACGGAGCAGAGCGGTGAGGGGAACAGCGTCCCTGCCTAGCAGAGGGCAGGGACGCCGGCACTACAGTACCCCCCCCTTTAGGCCCCCCCTTTTTTAGGCCAGATAGAAATTTAGCTAGGATGAGAGGGGCATGGATGTTCTCCCGGGGCTCCCACGTTCTCTCCTCAGGACCAAACCCCTTCCAATCTACCAGAAAAAAGGTCTTTCCTCTTACCCTTTTGGTGGCAAGAATGTTCTCTACCTCAAACTCGTCCTCAGCAGAAACCGGAGCAGGAGGCGTACCTGTAGACTTGGAAAAAGAGTTAAGCACCACGGGTTTGAGGAGAGATACATGGAAGGAGTTAGGGATCCGTAAGTTGGCCGGGAGTTTGAATTTATAGGCCACCGGGTTGATCTGACTGATGACCTCCAGAGGACCGATGAACCGAGGCTCTAACTTGTAAGAAGGTATCTTGAGTCGAACATATTTAGATGAGAGCCAGACTTTATCTCCTGGACGAAATTGTGGAGGATCCAGGCGTTTTTTGTCAGCGTGTCTTTTCATACGCTCGGATGACAGAAGGAGTGCGGACCGGGTACTCTCCCATATGGAGGAAAATTTGCTAACGAGAGATTCCGCAGCCGGGTTGTCCACAGAGGTGGAGACAGGAAAAGGAATCCGAGGATGCTGACCAAAGACTACAAAAAACGGGGATTTGGAGGAGGATTCGCTCTCGTGATTATTATAAGAGAACTCGGCCCATGGTAGGAGATCCACCCAGTCAGAATGGTGGGCATTAACGAAGTGCCGGAGGTAACTGGTCAGGTTCTGATTGATCCGCTCCACTTGACCATTGGACTGTGGGTGGTAAGCGGAAGAGAAGTCCAGGGTGACGTCTAGTAGTTTACAAGTGGCTCTCCAGAAACGTGAGGTGAACTGTACCCCACGATCCGACACGATGTGGAGGGGCAGGCCATGAAGACGGAAGATGTGGCGGATAAAGTCTTTAGCCAGCTCGGGTGCAGACGGAAGGCCTGGCAGGGGAATAAAGTGAGCCATCTTGGAAAAGCGGTCAGCGACCACCCAAATGACCGTACAACCGGCAGAGACGGGGAGATCAGTTATAAAGTCCATTGCTATATGCTGCCAGGGGGCAGCAGGTACAGGAAGCGGAAGGAGGCGTCCGGCTGGCAGATGTCTCGGGACTTTGTTGCGGGCGAAGGACACACAGGCAGAAACAAAGTCTATTATGTCCTTGTGCAGGGTAGGCCACCAATAGTGCCGGGCAATAAGCTGGAGGGTCTTTTTCTGACCGGCGTGGCCAGCTAGTTTAGACGAATGGCCCCAGTGTAGGATCTTCTCCCGATCAGGTACTGAAACAAACGTCTTACCGGGAGGGAGACGATTTAGACTCACGGGAGCCACCTGCATTACTCTGGCGGGATCGATGATATGTTTAGGTTCTTCCTCGAGATCGGACACCAGAAAGGATCGGGACAAGGCGTCTGCTTTGACGTTTTTGTCAGCCGGGCGAAAATGAAGAACAAAATCAAAGCGAGCAAAAAACAAGGACCACCGGGCTTGGCGCGGGTTAAGTCTCTGGGCATGCTGGAGGTAAGCCAAGTTCTTGTGGTCAGTGTAAATTATTACCGGATGAAGAGCCCCCTCGAGTAGGTAACGCCACTCCTCCAATGCCAGCTTGATGGCCAATAACTCTCGGTCTCCTATGGAATAGTTGCGCTCAGAAGAGGAGAAGAGTTTGGAGAAGAAGCCACAAGTTACCATTCTCCCGGAAGATGATTTTTGAGTAAGTACCGCTCCGGCTCCAGAGGAGGAGGCGTCAACTTCCAGGAAGAACTGCTTGTTGCCGTCCGGGCGATGCAGCACCGGGGCGGAAGAGAAGGCCTGTTTTAGGGAAAGAAAGGCCTCCTCTGCTTCGGGCGGCCACTCTTTGGGATTAGTACCCTTACGGGTGAGCGCGGAAATTGGGGCAGTCCGGGAAGAGAAGTGCGGGATGAAGAGGCGGTAATAGTTGGCGAAGCCCAGGAACCGTTGAATAGCCTTCAACCCCTCTGGTCGGGGCCATTTCTCGATGGCAGACAGTTTCTCAGGATCCATTTGTAGGCCGGTCTGAGAGATAATGTAGCCCAGAAACGGAAGCGAGGTCTGCTCAAAGAGGCACTTCTCATATTTAGCGTAGAGATGGTTCTGCCTGAGCCTGAGCAGGACCTGACGAACATCCCTCCGGTGAGTCTGGAGATCCGGAGAGAAGACCAAGATGTCGTCCAGGTACACCACTACGCAGGAGTAGAGAAGGTCCCGGAAGATGTCATTGACCAACTCTTGAAAGACGGCAGGAGCGTTACAGAAGCCAAAGGGCATTACCAGATATTCATAGTGGCCGTCCCGGGTGTTGAATGCCGTCTTCCATTCATCCCCCTGACGGATACGAACCAGGTTGTACGCCCCACGGATGTCCAGTTTGGTGAAGATTCTAGCCCCCCTCAGACGATCAAATAACTCCGGAATGAGCGGAAGGGGGTACTTATTCTTCACCGTGATCTGGTTAAGGCCTCTATAGTCTATACAGGGACGGAGAGAGCCGTCCTTCTTTTTGACGAAAAAGAAGCCTGCTCCCGCCGGGGAGGTAGATTTCCGGATGAATCCCCTGGCCAGATTCTCCTCAATATATTCGGACATCGACCGGGTCTCAGCAGCGGATAATGGATAAATACGCCCACGGGGAGGAGAAGTACCAGGTAACAGGTCGATAGGGCAGTCGTATGGTCTATGAGGGGGTAGTGTCTCTGCCTCCTTTTTATTAAAGACATCAGCATAAGACCAATAAGGAATCGGAAATCCAGGTAGATTAGCTGGGGTAGGAGAAGGACGGACGGGATGAACGGGAACCAGACAGGTCTTATGGCAGCCCTGTCCCCAGCGAAGGACTTCTCCGGTCTGCCAGTCAAGAACGGGTGCATGTTTCTGGAGCCAAGGTAGGCCTAGCAAGAGGGCGTGAGAGAGTCCAGGCAGAACATGGAAGGAGATACTTTCAGAATGCAGCATTCCCACCTGCAGAGTAATGGATTCGGTGATGAGTTGGATGGGGCGTGGTAAGAGCCCCCCATCCACGGCAGCAACAGACAAGGGTACAGCCAGAGGTTTGGTGGGGATGCGGTATTTCTCTACCAGGGACTGTGAAATAAGATTCCCGGCTGCTCCAGAGTCCAGTTGGGCTAGTTCGAAATAACGGTTCTCCCCGTAGACGATTGAAACTGACAACAGCAGGGATGGAGAGGATTTATTCTTGTCTAGGTGGACCTCTCTGAGCGAACCTAGACACAGGCGTTTCCCGACCTCTCCGGGCAGGCACGGATCCGGTGCTCCTTACTGCCACAGTAGAAGCAGGTCCCCTCGGCACGGCGTAAGTCCTGACGGGTCTTGACCATCTTGGTCTGGTCGACCTGCATAGGCTCAGGAGGGTGTACCTGGTTAGAGACAGAAGGAGTGACGGGTTTCTGAAAAGTAGGAGCTAGACGTGGTAACCTCCTCTCACGGGTGACCTCTCTGGCACGCTCCTGGAACCGTAGGTCAATCCGGGTGGCAAGAGTTATTAAGTCATCGAGAGTGGTAGGAATGTCCCGACCGGCAAGTTCATCTTTAATACGGCCGGACAGACCCTCCCAGAAGACGGAAACCAGAGCGTCGTTATCCCAGGCCAGCTCCGAGGCAAGGGTACGGAACCGTATGGCATATTGGCCCACGGTGAGACTTTCCTGACGGAGGCGTAGCAACGATGATGCGGATGAGGTCTTCCGTCCGGGTTCGTCGAAGACTTTCCGGAAAGCCGTGAGAAAAGCAGGCAAGTTGGACACCAGGGGGTCTCCTCTCTCCCATAGAGGATTTAGCCAGGCCAGGGCCTCCCCGGTGAGATGGGACATGATGAATGCAATTTTGGCTCGGTCGGAGTTAAACTGGTGGGACAATAGTTCAAAGTGCAGGGTGCACTGATTTATGAAGCCCCGAGCCTGGGCTGAGTCGCCTCCGAAGCGAGGAGGTGCAGAAAGCCGAGGTCCGGGGTAGGATATCATGGTGTTAGTGGACAGCGGAGCTGCCGGATTGCGAGACATGGCACTGGCGGAGGTTGTTGGTGGAACAGTCAGAGTGTCCAGGCGAGTATTGACATTCCGCAGGTGACCCAGGATGGACTCCTGTTGGGACCTTTGACGGGACAGTTCATGACACAGGTCCGAGAGCGAGGGAGCTTGGGTGCCACCGGGTTCCATGGCCCGAGCAAACTGTAACGGGTCTGGGAGGCGGAACCTCTGGGCTACTATACAAGGGAGCGGTCCTTGTAAGGGAGCGGGTGGCGACCAGGCAGGCAGTCACAGCAGGTGACCGGGACAGTCTCTGGGTGTACGGGCAGGAGGTCACGGCAAGTGATCAGGGCAGTCTCTGGAAGAACGGGCTGGAGGTCACGGCAAGTGACCGGGGCAGTCTCTGGAAGAACGGGCTGGAGGTCACGGCAAGTGACCGGGGCAGTCTCTAGGTAAAGGGTAGGTACGACCTGTGATGGCTGAACCTCCAGGTAGGCTAGCAAGGCAGATGGAGGATGTGTGCTCCCAGGTGAGCAAGCGAGAGTCTCTGGAATAGCAGGTGGTCACAGCACGTGACGGCGGAGCCTCCAGGTAGGCAAGCAGGCAGGTAGCGGAGAAGCGCTCCCAGGTGAGCGGGCAAGAGTCTCTGGAATAGCTGGTGGTCCCAGCACGTGACAGCGGAACCCCCGGGCAGGCAAGCAGGCAGGTAGCGGAGAAGCGCTCCCAGGTGAGCGGGCAAGAGTCTGGAATAGCTGGTGGTCACAGCACGTGACAGCGGAGCCTCCGGGCAGGCAAGCAGGCAGGTAGCGGAGAAGCGCTCCCAGGTGAGCGGGCAAGAGTCTGGAATAGCTGGTGGTCACAGCACGTGACAGCGGAGCCTCCGGGCAGGCAAGCAGGCAGGTAGCGGAGAAGCGCTCCCAGGTGAGCGGGCAAGCTGGTCCATAGACAGACTGACCGGAGTTGTAAGGCAGACCGTCGGACCTCAGGCAAGCAGGCAGGTAGCTGATGTGCGCTCCCAGGTGAGCGGGCAAGTTGGTCCTTAGACAGACTGACCGGAGTTGTAAGGCAGACCGTCGGACCTCAGGCAGGCAGGCAGGTAACAGGAAATCAGGCAGGATTAGGACAGCAAGCTGGCAGGAATCTGGCAGGTAACTGGCAGGTAACTGGCAACGGGACCTGAGGGCTGAAGCAGAGTAGAACGGTGCAACAACATTGCTCGGGCACCTCCATTTTGGAGGAGGTGCCTTATATATGGTAAAGTCCTCCGGCCATTGGCCGGGGACTCCTTAGGACGGCGCGCGCGGCCCCTTCAAGAGGGAGGGAGGGCGCGCGCGCGCGCCCTAAGCACAGTGGCCGGGAAGGAGCGCGCGCTGCCAGCAGAGCGGGAGAGGGACGCCGGGCACGGAGCAGAGCGGTGAGGGGAACAGCGTCCCTGCCTAGCAGAGGGCAGGGACGCCGGCACTACACAGTCACAAGGATGACACACTGATGGTAAAAACAGTCACAAGGATGACACACTGAGGGTAAAAACAGTCACAAGGATGACACACTGATGGTAAAAACAGTCACAAGAATGCCACACTGATGGTAAAAACAGTCACAAGGACCACCAACTGATGGTAAAAACAGTCACAAGGATGACACACTGGTGGTAAAAACAGTCACAATGACTACACACTGAGGGTAAAAACAGTCACAAGGATGACACACTGATGGTAAAAACAGTCACAAGGATGACACACTGATGGTAAAAACAGTCACAAGGATGACACACTGAGGGTAAAAACAGTCACAAGGATGACACACTGATGGTAAAAACTGTCACAAGGATGACACACTGGTGGTAAAAACAGTCACAAGGATGACACACTGATGGTAAAAACAGTCACAAGGATGACACACTGGTGGTAAAAACAGTCACAATGACTACACACTGAGGGCAAAAACAGTCACAAGGATGACACACTGGTGGTAAAAACAGTCACAATGACTACACACTGAGGGTAAAAACAGTCACAAGGATGACACACTGATGGTAAAAACAGTCACAAGGACCACACACTGATGGTAAAAACAGTCACAAGGATGACACACTGAGGGTAAAAACAGTCACAAGGATGACACACTGATGGTAAAAACAGTCACAACGATGACACACTGAGGGTAAAAACAGTCAAACAGTCACAAGGATGACACACTGATGGTAAAAACAGTCACAAGGATGACACACTGATGGTTAAAACAGTCACAAGGATGACACACTGATGGTAAAAACAGTCACAAGGATGACACACTGAGGGTAAAAACAGTCACAAGGATGACACACTGATGGTAAAAACAGTCAAAAGGATGACACACTGATGGTAAAAACAGTCACAAGGACCATAAACTGATGGTAAAAACAGTCACAAGGATGACACACTGGTGGTAAAAACAGTCACAATGACTACACACTGAGCGTAAAAACAGTCACAAGGATGACACACTGATGGTAAAAACAGTCACAAGGATGACACACTGATGGTAAAAACAGTCACAAGGATGACACACTGAGGGTAAAAACAGTCACAAGGATGACACACTGATGGTAAAAACTGTCACAAGGATGACACACTGGTGGTAAAAACAGTCACAATGACTACACACTGAGGGTAAAAACAGTCACAAGGATGACACACTGATGGTAAAAACAGTCACAAGGACCACACAATGATGGTAAAAACAGTCACAAGGATGACACACTGAGGGTAAAAACAGTCACAAGGATGACACACTGATGGTAAAAACAGTCACAAGGATGACACACTGAGGGTAAAAACAGTCACAAGGATGACACACTGATGGTAAAAACAGTCACAAGGATGACACACTGATGGTAAAAACAGTCACAAGGATGACACACTGATGGTAAAAGCAGTCACAAGGATGACACACTGAGGGTAAAAACAGTCACAAGGATGACACACTGATGGTAAAAACAGTCACAAGGATGACACACTGATGGTAAAAACAGTCATAAGGACCACAAACTGATGGTAAAAACAGTCACAAGGATGACACACTGGTGGTAAAAACAGTCACAATGACTACACACTGAGGGTAAAAACAGTCACAAGGATGACACACTGATGGTAAAAACAGTCACAAGGATGACACACTGATGGTAAAAACAGTCACAAGGATGACACACTGAGGGTAAAAACAGTCACAAGGATGACACACTGATGGTAAAAACAGTCACAAGGATGACACACTGATGGTAAAAACTGTCACAAGGATGACACACTGGTGGTAAAAACAGTCACAAGGATGACACACTGATGGTAAAAACAGTCACAAGGATGACACACTGGTGGTAAAAACAGTCACAATGACTACACACTGAGGGTAAAAACAGTCACAAGGATGACACACTGGTGGTAAAAACAGTCACAATGACTACACACTGAGGGTAAAAACAGTCACAAGGATGACACACTGATGGTAAAAACAGTCACAAGGACCACACACTGATGGTAAAAACAGTCACAAGGATGACACACTGAGGGTAAAAAAAGTCACAAGGATGACACACTGATGGTAAAAACAGTCACAAGGATGACACACTGAGGGTAAAAACAGTCAAACAATCACAAGGATGACACACTGATGGTAAAAACAGTCACAAGGATGACACACTGATGGTTAAAACAGTCACAAGGATGACACACTGATGGTAAAAACAGTCACAAGGATGACACACTGAGGGTAAAAACAGTCACAAGGATGACACACTGATGGTAAAAACAGTCAAAAGGATGACACACTGATGGTAAAAACAGTCACAAGGACCATAAACTGATGGTAAAAACAGTCACAAGGATGACACACTGGTGGTAAAAACAGTCACAATGACTACACACTGAGCGTAAAAACAGTCACAAGGATGACACACTGATGGTAAAAACAGTCACAAGGATGACACACTGATGGTAAAAACAGTCACAAGGATGACACACTGAGGGTAAAAACAGTCACAAGGATGACACACTGATGGTAAAAACAGTCACAAGGATGACACACTGATGGTAAAAACTGTCACAAGGATGACACACTGGTGGTAAAAACAGTCACAATGACTACACACTGAGGGTAAAAACAGTCACAAGGATGACACACTGATGGTAAAAACAGTCACAAGGACCACACAATGATGGTAAAAACAGTCACAAGGATGACACACTGAGGGTAAAAACAGTCACAAGGATGACACACTGATGGTAAAAACAGTCACAAGGATGACACACTGAGGGTAAAAACAGTCACAAGGATGACACACTGATGGTAAAAACAGTCACAAGGATGACACACTGATGGTAAAAACAGTCACAAGGATGACACACTGATGGTAAAAGCAGTCACAAGGATGACACACTGAGGGTAAAAACAGTCACAAGGATGACACACTGATGGTAAAAACAGTCACAAGGATGACACACTGATGGTAAAAACAGTCATAAGGACCACAAACTGATGGTAAAAACAGTCACAAGGATGACACACTGGTGGTAAAAACAGTCACAATGACTACACACTGAGGGTAAAAACAGTCACAAGGATGACACACTGATGGTAAAAACAGTCACAAGGATGACACACTGAGGGTAAAAACAGTCACAAGGACCACACACTGATGGTAAAAACAGTCACAAGGATGACGCACTGAGGGTAAAAACAGTCACAAGGATGACACACTGATGGTAAAAACAGTCACAAGGATGACACACTGATGGTAAAAACAGTCACAAGGATGACACACTGATGGTAAAAACTGTCACAAGGATGACACACTGGTGGTAAAAACAGTCACAATGACTACACACTGAGGGTAAAAACAGTCACAAGGATGACACACTGATGGTAAAAACAGTCACAAGGACCACACAATGATGGTAAAAACAGTCACAAGGATGACACACTGAGGGTAAAAACAGTCACAAGGATGACACACTGATGGTAAAAACAGTCACAAGGATGACACACTGAGGGTAAAAACAGTCACAAGGATGACACACTGATGGTAAAAACAGTCACAAGGATGACACACTGATGGTAAAAACAGTCACAAGGATGACACACTGATGGTAAAAGCAGTCACAAGGATGACACACTGAGGATAAAAACAGTCACAAGGATGACACACTGATGGTAAAAACAGTCACAAGGATGACACACTGATGGTAAAAACAGTCATAAGGACCACAAACTGATGGTAAAAACAGTCACAAGGATGACACACTGGTGGTAAAAACAGTCACAATGACTACACACTGAGGGTAAAAACAGTCACAAGGATGACACACTGATGGTAAAAACAGTCACAAGGATGACACACTGAGGGTAAAAACAGTCACAAGGACCACACACTGATGGTAAAAACAGTCACAAGGATGACACACTGAGGGTAAAAACAGTCACAAGGATGACACACTGATGGTAAAAACAGTCACAAGGATGACACACTGATGGTAAAAACAGTCACAAGGATGACACACTGGTGGTAAAAACAGTCACAATGACTACACACTGAGGGTAAAAACAGTCACAAGGATGACACACTGATGGTAAAAACAGTCACAAGGACCACACACTGATGGTAAAAACAGTCACAAGGATGACACACTGAGGGTAAAAACAGTCACAAGGATGACACACTGATGGTAAAAACAGTCACAAGGATGACACACTGAGGGTAAAAACAGTCACAAGGATGACACACTGATGGTAAAAACAGTCACAAGGAGGACACACTGATGGTTAAAACAGTCACAAGGATGACACACTGATGGTAAAAACAGTCACAAGGATGACACACTGAGGGTAAAAACAGTCACAAGGATGACACACTGATGGTAAAAACAGTCACAAGAATGACACACTGATGGTAAAAACAGTCACAAGGACCACCAACTGATGGTAAAAACAGTCACAAGGATGACACACTGGTGGTAAAAACAGTCATAATGACTACACACTGAGAGTAAAAACAGTCACAAGGATGACACACTGATGGTAAAAACAGTCACAAGGATGACACACTGATGGTAAAAACAGTCACAAGGATGACACACTGAGGGTAAAAACAGTGACAAGGATGACACACTGATGGTAAAAACAGTCACAAGGATGACACACTGATGGTAAAAACTGTCACAAGGATGACACACTGGTGGTAAAAACAGTCACAAGGATGACACACTGATGGTAAAAACAGTCACAAGGATGACACACTGGTGGTAAAAACAGTCACAATGACTACACACTGAGGGTAAAAACAGTCACAAGGATGACACACTGATGGTAAAAACAGTCACAAGGATGACACACTGGTGGTAAAAACAGTCACAATGACTACACACTGAGGGTAAAAACAGTCACAAGGATGACACACTGATGGTAAAAACAGTCACAAGGACCACACACTGATGGTAAAAACAGTCACAAGGATGACACACTGAGGGTAAAAACAGTCACAAGGATGACACACTGAGGGTAAAAACAGTCACAAGGACCACACACTGATGGTAAAAACAGTCACAAGGATGACACACTGAGGGTAAAAACAGTCACAAGGATGACACACTGATGGTAAAAACAGTCACAAGGATGACACACTGATGGTAAAAACAGTCACAAGGATGACACACTGGTGGTAAAAACAGTCACAATGACTACACACTGAGGGTAAAAACAGTCACAAGGATGACACACTGATGGTAAAAACAGTCACAAGGACCACACACTGATGGTAAAAACAGTCACAAGGATGACACACTGAGGGTAAAAACAGTCACAAGGATGACACACTGATGGTAAAAACAGTCACAAGGATGACACACTGAGGGTAAAAACAGTCAGAAGGATGACACACTGATGGTAAGAACAGTCACAAGGAGGACACACTGATGGTTAAAACAGTCACAAGGATGACACACTGATGGTAAAAACAGTCACAAGGATGACACACTGAGGGTAAAAACAGTCACAAGGATGACACACTGATGGTAAAAACAGTCACAAGAATGACACACTGATGGTAAAAACAGTCACAAGGACCACCAACTGATGGTAAAAACAGTCACAAGGATGACACACTGGTGGTAAAAACAGTCATAATGACTACACACTGAGGGTAAAAACAGTCACAAGGATGACACACTGATGGTAAAAACAGTCACAAGGATGACACACTGATGGTAAAAACAGTCACAAGGATGACACACTGAGGGTAAAAACAGTGACAAGGATGACACACTGATGGTAAAAACAGTCACAAGGATGACACACTGATGGTAAAAACTGTCACAAGGATGACACACTGGTGGTAAAAACAGTCACAAGGATGACACACTGGTGGTAAAAACAGTCACAAGGATGACACACTGAGGGTAAAAACAGTCACAAGGATGACACACTGAGGGTAAAAACAGTCACAAGGACCACACACTGATGGTAAAAACAGTCACAAGGATGACACACTGATGGTAAAAACTGTCACAAGGATGACACACTGGTGGTAAAAACAGTCACAAGGATGACACACTGATGGTAAAAACAGTCACAAGGATGACACACTGGTGGTAAAAACAGTCACAATGACTACACACTGAGGGTATAAACAGTCACAAGGATGACACACTGATGGTAAAAACAGTCACAAGGATGACACACTGGTGGTAAAAACAGTCACAATGACTACACACTGAGGGTAAAAACAGTCACAAGGATGACACACTGATGGTAAAAACAGTCACAAGGACCACACACTGATGGTAAAAACAGTCACAAGGATGACACACTGAGGGTAAAAACAGTCACAAGGATGACACACTGAGGGTAAAAACAGTCACAAGGACCACACACTGATGGTAAAAACAGTCACAAGGATGACACACTGAGGGTAAAAACAGTCACAAGGATGACACACTGATGGTAAAAACAGTCACAAGGATGACACACTGATGGTAAAAACAGTCACAAGGATGACACACTGGTGGTAAAAACAGTCACAATGACTACACACTGAGGGTAAAAACAGTCACAAGGATGACACACTGATGGTAAAAACAGTCACAAGGACCACACACTGATGGTAAAAACAGTCACAAGGATGACACACTGAGGGTAAAAACAGTCACAAGGATGACACACTGATGGTAAAAACAGTCACAAGGATGACACACTGAGGGTAAAAACAGTCAGAAGGATGACACACTGATGGTAAAAACAGTCACAAGGAGGACACACTGATGGTTAAAACAGTCACAAGGATGACACACTGATGGTAAAAACAGTCACAAGGATGACACACTGAGGGTAAAAACAGTCACAAGGATGACACACTGATGGTAAAAACAGTCACAAGAATGACACACTGATGGTAAAAACAGTCACAAGGACCACCAACTGATGGTAAAAACAGTCACAAGGATGACACACTGGTGGTAAAAACAGTCATAATGACTACACACTGAGGGTAAAAACAGTCACAAGGATGACACACTGATGGTAAAAACAGTCACAAGGATGACACACTGATGGTAAAAACAGTCACAAGGATGACACACTGAGGGTAAAAACAGTGACAAGGATGACACACTGATGGTAAAAACAGTCACAAGGATGACACACTGATGGTAAAAACTGTCACAAGGATGACACACTGGTGGTAAAAACAGTCACAAGGATGACACACTGATGGTAAAAACAGTCACAAGGATGACACACTGGTGGTAAAAACAGTCACAATGACTACACACTGAGGGTAAAAACAGTCACAAGGATGACACACTGATGGTAAAAACAGTCACAAGGATGACACACTGGTGGTAAAAACAGTCACAATGACTACACACTGAGGGTAAAAACAGTCACAAGGATGACACACTGATGGTAAAAACAGTCACAAGGACCACACACTGATGGTAAAAACAGTCACAAGGATGACACACTGAGGGTAAAAACAGTGAGAAGGATGACACACTGATGGTAAAAACAGTCACAAGGATGACACACTGAGGGTAAAAACAGTCAAACAGTCACAAGGATGACACACTGATGGTAAAAACAGTCACAAGGATGACACACTGATGGTTAAAACAGTCACAAGGATGACACACTGATGGTAAAAACAGTCACAAGGATGACACACTGAGGGTAAAAACAGTCACAAGGATGACACACTTAGGGTAAAAACAGTCACAAGGATGACACACTGATGGTAAAAACAGTCACAAGGATGACACACTGAGGGTAAAAACAGTCACAAGGATGACACACTTAGGGTAAAAACAGTCACAAGGATGACACACTGATGGTAAAAACAGTCACAAGGATGACACACTGATGGTAAAAACAGTCACAAGGATGACACACTGGTGGTAAAAACAGTCACAATGACTACACACTGAGGGTAAAAACAGTCACAAGGATGACACACTGATGGTAAAAACAGTCACAAGGACCACACACTGATGGTAAAAACAGTCACAAGGATGACACACTGAGGGTAAAAACAGTCACAAGGATGACACACTGATGGTAAAAACAGTCACAAGGATGACACACTGAGGGTAAAAACAGTCAGAAGGATGACACACTGATGGTAAAAACAGTCACAAGGAGGACACACTGATGGTTAAAACAGTCACAAGGATGACACACTGATGGTAAAAACAGTCACAAGGATGACACACTGAGGGTAAAAACAGTCACAAGGATGACACACTGATGGTAAAAACAGTCACAAGAATGACACACTGATGGTAAAAACAGTCACAAGGACCACCAACTGATGGTAAAAACAGTCACAAGGATGACACACTGGTGGTAAAAACAGTCATAATGACTACACACTGAGGGTAAAAACAGTCACAAGGATGACACACTGATGGTAAAAACAGTCACAAGGATGACACACTGATGGTAAAAACAGTCACAAGGATGACACACTGAGGGTAAAAACAGTGACAAGGATGACACACTGATGGTAAAAACAGTCACAAGGATGACACACTGATGGTAAAAACTGTCACAAGGATGACACACTGGTGGTAAAAACAGTCACAAGGATGACACACTGATGGTAAAAACAGTCACAAGGATGACACACTGGTGGTAAAAACAGTCACAATGACTACACACTGAGGGTAAAAACAGTCACAAGGATGACACACTGATGGTAAAAACAGTCACAAGGATGACACACTGGTGGTAAAAACAGTCACAATGACTACACACTGAGGGTAAAAACAGTCACAAGGATGACACACTGATGGTAAAAACAGTCACAAGGACCACACACTGATGGTAAAAACAGTCACAAGGATGACACACTGAGGGTAAAAACAGTCAGAAGGATGACACACTGATGGTAAAAACAGTCACAAGGATGACACACTGAGGGTAAAAACAGTCAAACAGTCACAAGGATGACACACTGATGGTAAAAACAGTCACAAGGATGACACACTGATGGTTAAAACAGTCACAAGGATGACACACTGATGGTAAAAACAGTCACAAGGATGACACACTGAGGGTAAAAACAGTCACAAGGATGACACACTTAGGGTAAAAACAGTCACAAGGATGACACACTGATGGTAAAAACAGTCACAAGGATGACACACTGAGGGTAAAAACAGTCACAAGGATGACACACTGATGGTAAAAACAGTCACAAGGATGACACACTGATGGTAAAAACAGTCACAAGGATGACACACTGATGGTAAAAACAGTCACAAGGATGACACACTGAGGGTAAAAACAGTCACAAGGATGACACACTGATGGTAAAAACAGTCACAAGGATGACACACTGATGGTAAAAACTGTCACAAGGATGACACACTGGTGGTAAAAACAGTCACAATGACTACACACTGAGGGTAAAAATAGTCACAAGGATGACACACTGATGGTAAAAACAGTCACAAGGACCACACAATGATGGTAAAAACAGTCACAAGGATGACACACTGAGGGTAAAAACAGTCACAAGGATGACACACTGATGGTAAAAACAGTCACAAGGATGACACACTGAGGGTAAAAACAGTCACAAGGATGACACACTGATGGTAAAAACAGTCCCAAGGATGACACACTGATGGTAAAAACAGTCACAAGGATGACACACTGATGGTAAAAGCAGTCACAAGGATGACACACTGAGGGTAAAAACAGTCACAAGGATGACACACTGATGGTAAAAACAGTCACAAGGATGACACACTGATGGTAAAAACAGTCATAAGGACCACAAACTGATGGTAAAAACAGTCACAAGGATGACACACTGGTGGTAAAAACAGTCACAATGACTACACACTGAGGGTAAAAACAGTCACAAGGATGACACACTGATGGTAAAAACAGTCACAAGGATGACACACTGAGGGTAAAAACAGTCACAAGGACCACACACTGATGGTAAAAACAGTCACAAGGATGACACACTGAGGGTAAAAACAGTCACAAGGATGACACACTGATGGTAAAAACAGTCACAAGGATGACACACTGATGGTAAAAACAGTCACAAGGATGACACATTGGTGGTAAAAACAGTCACAATGACTACACACTGAGGGTAAAAACAGTCACAAGGATGACACACTGATGGTAAAAACAGTCACAAGGACCACACACTGATGGTAAAAACAGTCACAAGGATGACACACTGATGGTAAAAACAGTAACAAGGATGACACACTGAGGGTAAAAACAGTCACAAGGATGACACACTGATGGTAAAAACAGTCACAAGGACCACAAACTGATGGTAAAAACAGTCACAAGGATGACACACTGGTGGTAAAAACAGTCACAATGACTACACACTGAGGGTAAAAACAGTCACAAGGATGACACACTGATGGTAAAAACAGTCACAAGGATGACACACTGAGGGTAAAAACAGTCACAAGGATGACACACTGATGGTAAAAACAGTCACAAGAATGACACACTGATGGTAAAAACAGTCACAAGGACCACCAACTGATGGTAAAAACAGTCACAAGGATGACACACTGGTGGTAAAAACAGTCATAATGACTACACACTGAGGGTAAAAACAGTCACAAGGATGACACACTGATGGTAAAAACAGTCACAAGGATGACACACTGATGGTAAAAACAGTCACAAGGATGACACACTGAGGGTAAAAACAGTGACAAGGATGACACACTGATGGTAAAAACAGTCACAAGGATGACACACTGATGGTAAAAACTGTCACAAGGATGACACACTGGTGGTAAAAACAGTCACAAGGATGACACACTGATGGTAAAAACAGTCACAAGGATGACACACTGGTGGTAAAAACAGTCACAATGACTACACACTGAGGGTAAAAACAGTCACAAGGATGACACACTGATGGTAAAAACAGTCACAAGGATGACACACTGGTGGTAAAAACAGTCACAATGACTACACACTGAGGGTAAAAACAGTCACAAGGATGACACACTGATGGTAAAAACAGTCACAAGGACCACACACTGATGGTAAAAACAGTCACAAGGATGACACACTGAGGGTAAAAACAGTCACAAGGATGACACACTGATGGTAAAAACAGTCACAAGGATGACACACTGAGGGTAAAAACAGTCAAACAGTCACAAGGATGACACACTGATGGTAAAAACAGTCACAAGGATGACACACTGATGGTTAAAACAGTCACAAGGATGACACACTGATGGTAAAAACAGTCACAAGGATGACACACTGAGGGTAAAAACAGTCACAAGGATGACACACTGAGGGTAAAAACAGTCACAAGGATGACACACTGATGGTAAAAACAGTCACAAGGATGACACACTGAGGGTAAAAACAGTCACAAGGATGACACACTGATGGTAAAAACAGTCACAAGGATGACACACTGATGGTAAAAACAGTCACAAGGATGACACACTGATGGTAAAAACAGTCACAAGGATGACACACTGAGGGTAAAAACAGTCACAAGGATGACACACTGATGGTAAAAACAGTCACAAGGATGACACACTGATGGTAAAAACTGTCACAAGGATGACACACTGGTGGTAAAAACAGTCACAATAACTACACACTGAGGGTAAAAACAGTCACAAGGATGACACACTGATGGTAAAAACAGTCACAAGGACCACACAATGATGGTAAAAACAGTCACAAGGATGACACACTGAGGGTAAAAACAGTCACAAGGATGACACACTGATGGTAAAAACAGTCACAAGGATGACACACTGAGGGTAAAAACAGTCACAAGGATGACACACTGATGGTAAAAACAGTCACAAGGATGACACACTGATGGTAAAAACAGTCACAAGGATGACACACTGATGGTAAAAGCAGTCACAAGGATGACACACTGAGGGTAAAAACAGTCACAAGGATGACACACTGATGGTAAAAACAGTCACAAGGATGACACACTGATGGTAAAAACAGTCATAAGGACCACAAACTGATGGTAAAAACAGTCACAAGGATGACACACTGGTGGTAAAAACAGTCACAATGACTACACACTGAGGGTAAAAACAGTCACAAGGATGACACACTGATGGTAAAAACAGTCACAAGGATGACACACTGAGGGTAAAAACAGTCACAAGGACCACACACTGATGGTAAAAACAGTCACAAGGATGACACACTGAGGGTAAAAACAGTCACAAGGATGACACACTGATGGTAAAAACAGTCACAAGGATGACACACTGATGGTAAAAACTGTCACAAGGATGACACACTGGTGGTAAAAACAGTCACAAGGATGACACACTGATGGTAAAAACAGTCACAAGGATGACACACTGGTGGTAAAAACAGTCACAATGACTACACACTGAGGGTAAAAACAGTCACAAGGATGACACACTGATGGTAAAAACAGTCACAAGGATGACACACTGGTGGTAAAAACAGTCACAATGACTACACACTGAGGGTAAAAACAGTCACAAGGATGACACACTGATGGTAAAAACAGTCACAAGGACCACACACTGATGGTAAAAACAGTCACAAGGATGACACACTGAGGGTAAAAACAGTCACAAGGATGACACACTGATGGTAAAAACAGTCACAAGGATGACACACTGAGGGTAAAAACAGTCAAACAGTCACAAGGATGACACACTGATGGTAAAAACAGTCACAAGGATGACACACTGATGGTTAAAACAGTCACAAGGATGACACACTGATGGTAAAAACAGTCACAAGGATGACACACTGAGGGTAAAAACAGTCACAAGGATGACACACTGAGGGTAAAAACAGTCACAAGGATGACACACTGATGGTAAAAACAGTCACAAGGATGACACACTGAGGGTAAAAACAGTCACAAGGATGACACACTGATGGTAAAAACAGTCACAAGGATGACACACTGATGGTAAAAACAGTCACAAGGATGACACACTGATGGTAAAAACAGTCACAAGGATGACACACTGAGGGTAAAAACAGTCACAAGGATGACACACTGATGGTAAAAACAGTCACAAGGACCACACACTGATGGTAAAAACAGTCACAAGGATGACACACTGATGGTAAAAACAGTAACAAGGATGACACACTGAGGGTAAAAACAGTCACAAGGATGACACACTGAGGGTAAAAACAGTCACAAGGATGACACACTGATGGTAAAAACAGTCACAAGGACCACAAACTGATGGTAAAAACAGTCACAAGGATGACACACTGGTGGTAAAAACAGTCACAATGACTACACACTGAGGGTAAAAACAGTCACAAGGATGACACACTGATGGTAAAAACAGTCACAAGGATGACACACTGAGGGTAAAAACAGTCACAAGGATGACACACTGATGGTAAAAACAGTCACAAGAATGACACACTGATGGTAAAAACAGTCACAAGGACCACCAACTGATGGTAAAAACAGTCACAAGGATGACACACTGGTGGTAAAAACAGTCATAATGACTACACACTGAGGGTAAAAACAGTCACAAGGATGACACACTGATGGTAAAAACAGTCACAAGGATGACACACTGATGGTAAAAACAGTCACAAGGATGACACACTGAGGGTAAAAACAGTGACAAGGATGACACACTGATGGTAAAAACAGTCACAAGGATGACACACTGATGGTAAAAACTGTCACAAGGATGACACACTGGTGGTAAAAACAGTCACAAGGATGACACACTGATGGTAAAAACAGTCACAAGGATGACACACTGGTGGTAAAAACAGTCACAATGACTACACACTGAGGGTAAAAACAGTCACAAGGATGACACACTGATGGTAAAAACAGTCACAAGGATGACACACTGGTGGTAAAAACAGTCACAATGACTACACACTGAGGGTAAAAACAGTCACA
Source organism: Phyllobates terribilis (assembly GCF_046119375.1). NCBI lineage: Eukaryota > Metazoa > Chordata > Amphibia > Anura > Dendrobatidae > Phyllobates > Phyllobates terribilis. The sequence goes on along the minus strand of NW_027362764.1, from coordinate 264,994,464 downwards.
AGGATGACACACTGATGGTAAAAACAGTCACAAGGACCACACACTGATGGTAAAAACAGTCACAAGGATGACACACTGAGGGTAAAAACAGTCACAAGGATGACACACTGATGGTAAAAACAGTCACAAGGATGACACACTGAGGGTAAAAACAGTCAAACAGTCACAATGATGACACACTGATGGTAAAAACAGTCACAAGGATGACACACTGATGGTTAAAACAGTCACAAGGATGACACACTGATGGTAAAAACAGTCACAAGGATGACACACTGAGGGTAAAAACAGTCACAAGGATGACACACTGAGGGTAAAAACAGTCACAAGGATGACACACTGATGGTAAAAACAGTCACAAGGATGACACACTGAGGGTAAAAACAGTCACAAGGATGACACACTGATGGTAAAAACAGTCACAAGGATGACACACTGATGGTAAAAACAGTCACAAGGATGACACACTGATGGTAAAAACAGTCACAAGGATGACACACTGAGGGTAAAAACAGTCACAAGGATGACACACTGATGGTAAAAACAGTCACAAGGATGACACACTGATGGTAAAAACTGTCACAAGGATGACACACTGGTGGTAAAAACAGTCACAATAACTACACACTGAGGGTAAAAACAGTCACAAGGATGACACACTGATGGTAAAAACAGTCACAAGGACCACACAATGATGGTAAAAACAGTCACAAGGATGACACACTGAGGGTAAAAACAGTCACAAGGATGACACACTGATGGTAAAAACAGTCACAAGGATGACACACTGAGGGTAAAAACAGTCACAAGGATGACACACTGATGGTAAAAACAGTCACAAGGATGACACACTGATGGTAAAAACAGTCACAAGGATGACACACTGATGGTAAAAGCAGTCACAAGGATGACACACTGAGGGTAAAAACAGTCACAAGGATGACACACTGATGGTAAAAACAGTCACAAGGATGACACACTGATGGTAAAAACAGTCATAAGGACCACAAACTGATGGTAAAAACAGTCACAAGGATGACACACTGGTGGTAAAAACAGTCACAATGACTACACACTGAGGGTAAAAACAGTCACAAGGATGACACACTGATGGTAAAAACAGTCACAAGGATGACACACTGAGGGTAAAAACAGTCACAAGGACCACACACTGATGGTAAAAACAGTCACAAGGATGACACACTGAGGGTAAAAACAGTCACAAGGATGACACACTGATGGTAAAAACAGTCACAAGGATGACACACTGATGGTAAAAACTGTCACAAGGATGACACACTGGTGGTAAAAACAGTCACAAGGATGACACACTGATGGTAAAAACAGTCACAAGGATGACACACTGGTGGTAAAAACAGTCACAATGACTACACACTGAGGGTAAAAACAGTCACAAGGATGACACACTGATGGTAAAAACAGTCACAAGGATGACACACTGATGGTAAAAACAGTCACAATGACTACACACTGAGGGTAAAAACAGTCACAAGGATGACACACTGATGGTAAAAACAGTCACAAGGACCACACACTGATGGTAAAAACAGTCACAAGGATGACACACTGAGGGTAAAAACAGTCACAAGGATGACACACTGATGGTAAAAACAGTCACAAGGATGACACACTGAGGGTAAAAACAGTCAAACAGTCACAAGGATGACACACTGATGGTAAAAACAGTCACAAGGATGACACACTGATGGTTAAAACAGTCACAAGGATGACACACTGATGGTAAAAACAGTCACAAGGATGACACACTGAGGGTAAAAACAGTCACAAGGATGACACAGTGATGGTAAAAACAGTCACAAGGACCACACACTGATGGTAAAAACAGTCACAAGGATGACACACTGATGGTAAAAACAGTAACAAGGATGACACACTGAGGGTAAAAACAGTCACAAGGATGACACACTGAGGGTAAAAACAGTCACAAGGATGACACACTGATGGTAAAAACAGTCACAAGGACCACAAACTGATGGTAAAAACAGTCACAAGGATGACACACTGGTGGTAAAAACAGTCACAATGACTACACACTGAGGGTAAAAACAGTCACAAGGATGACACACTGATGGTAAAAACAGTCACAAGGATGACACACTGAGGGTAAAAACAGTCACAAGGATGACACACTGATGGTAAAAACAGTCACAAGAATGACACACTGATGGTAAAAACAGTCACAAGGACCACCAACTGATGGTAAAAACAGTCACAAGGATGACACACTGGTGGTAAAAACAGTCATAATGACTACACACTGAGGGTAAAAACAGTCACAAGGATGACACACTGATGGTAAAAACAGTCACAAGGATGACACACTGATGGTAAAAACAGTCACAAGGATGACACACTGAGGGTAAAAACAGTGACAAGGATGACACACTGATGGTAAAAACAGTCACAAGGATGACACACTGATGGTAAAAACTGTCACAAGGATGACACACTGGTGGTAAAAACAGTCACAAGGATGACACACTGATGGTAAAAACAGTCACAAGGATGACACACTGGTGGTAAAAACAGTCACAATGACTACACACTGAGGGTAAAAACAGTCACAAGGATGACACACTGATGGTAAAAACAGTCACAAGGATGACACACTGGTGGTAAAAACAGTCACAATGACTACACACTGAGGGTAAAAACAGTCACAAGGATGACACACTGATGGTAAAAACAGTCACAAGGACCACACACTGATGGTAAAAACAGTCACAAGGATGACACACTGAGGGTAAAAACAGTCACAAGGATGACACACTGATGGTAAAAACAGTCACAAGGATGACACACTGAGGGTAAAAACAGTCAAACAGTCACAAGGATGACACACTGATGGTAAAAACAGTCACAAGGATGACACACTGATGGTTAAAACAGTCACAAGGATGACACACTGATGGTAAAAACAGTCACAAGGATGACACACTGAGGGTAAAAACAGTCACAAGGATGACACACTGAGGGTAAAAACAGTCACAAGGATGACACACTGATGGTAAAAACAGTCACAAGGATGACACACTGAGGGTAAAAACAGTCACAAGGATGACACACTGATGGTAAAAACAGTCACAAGGATGACACACTGATGGTAAAAACAGTCACAAGGATGACACACTGAGGGTAAAAACAGTCACAAGGATGACACACTGATGGTAAAAACAGTCACAAGGATGACACACAGATGGTAAAAACTGTCACAAGGATGACACACTGGTGGTAAAAACAGTCACAATGACTACACACTGAGGGTAAAAACAGTCACAAGGATGACACACTGATGGTAAAAACAGTCACAAGGACCACACAATGATGGTAAAAACAGTCACAAGGATGACACACTGAGGGTAAAAACAGTCACAAGGATGACACACTGATGGTAAAAACAGTCACAAGGATGACACACTGAGGGTAAAAACAGTCACAAGGATGACACACTGATGGTAAAAACAGTCACAAGGATGACACACTGATGGTAAAAACAATCACAAGGATGACACACTGATGGTAAAAGCAGTCACAAGGATGACACACTGAGGGTAAAAACAGTCACAAGGATGACACACTGATGGTAAAAACAGTCACAAGGATGACACACTGATGGTAAAAACAGTCATAAGGACCACAAACTGATGGTAAAAACAGTCACAAGGATGACACACTGGTGGTAAAAACAGTCACAATGACTACACACTGAGGGTAAAAACAGTCACAAGGATGACACACTGATGGTAAAAACAGTCACAAGGATGACACACTGAGGGTAAAAACAGTCACAAGGACCACACACTGATGGTAAAAACAGTCACAAGGATGACACACTGAGGGTAAAAACAGTCACAAGGATGACACACTGATGGTAAAAACAGTCACAAGGATGACACACTGATGGTAAAAACAGTCACAAGGATGACACATTGGTGGTAAAAACAGTCACAATGACTACACACTGAGGGTAAAAACAGTCACAAGGATGACACACTGATGGTAAAAACAGTCACAAGGACCACACACTGATGGTAAAAACAGTCACAAGGATGACACACTGATGGTAAAAACAGTCACAAGGATGACACACTGATGGTAAAAACAGTCACAAGGACCACAAACTGATGGTAAAAACAGTCACAAGGATGACACACTGGTGGTAAAAACAGTCACAATGACTACACACTGAGGGTAAAAACAGTCACAAGGATGACACACAGATGGTAAAAACAGTCACAAGAATGACACACTGATGGTAAAAACCGTCACAAGGACCACCAACTGATGGTAAAAACAGTCACAAGGATGACACACTGGTGGTAAAAACAGTCATAATGACTACACACTGAGGGTAAAAACAGTCACAAGGATGACACACTGATGGTAAAAACAGTCACAAGGATGACACACTGATGGTAAAAACAGTCACAAAGATGACACACTGAGGGTAAAAACAGTGACAAGGATGACACACTGATGGTAAAAACAGTCACAAGGATGACACACTGATGGTAAAAACTGTCACAAGGATGACACACTGGTGGTAAAAACAGTCACAAGGATGACACACTGATGGTAAAAACAGTCACAAGGATGACACACTGGTGGTAAAAACAGTCACAATGACTACACACTGAGGGTAAAAACAGTCACAAGGATGACACACTGATGGTAAAAACAGTCACAAGGATGACACACTGGTGGTAAAAACAGTCACAATGACTACACACTGAGGGTAAAAACAGTCACAAGGATGACACACTGATGGTAAAAACAGTCACAAGGACCACACACTGATGGTAAAAACAGTCACAAGGATGACACACTGAGGGTAAAAACAGTCACAAGGATGACACACTGATGGTAAAAACAGTCACAAGGATGACACACTGAGGGTAAAAACAGTCAAACAGTCACAAGGATGACACACTGATGGTAAAAACAGTCACAAGGATGACACACTGATGGTTAAAACCGTCACAAGGATGACACACTGATGGTAAAAACAGTCACAAGGATGACACACTGAGGGTAAAAACAGTCAGAAGGATGACACACTGAGGGTAAAAACAGTCACAAGGATGACACACTGATGGTAAAAACAGTCACAAGGATGACACACTGAGGGTAAAAACAGTCACAAGGATGACACACTGATGGTAAAAACAGTCACAAGGATGACACACTGATGGTAAAAACAGTCACAAGGATGACACACTGATGGTAAAAACAGTCACAAGGATGACACACTGAGGGTAAAAACAGTCACAAGGATGACACACTGAGGGTAAAAACAGTCACAAGGATGACACACTGATGGTAAAAACAGTCACAAGGATGACACACTGAGGGTAAAAACAGTCACAAGGATGACACACTGATGGTAAAAACAGTCACAAGGATGACACACTGATGGTAAAAACAGTCACAAGGATGACACACTGATGGTAAAAACAGTCACAAGGATGACACACTGAGGGTAAAAACAGTCACAAGGATGACACACTGATGGTAAAAACAGTCACAAGGATGACACACTGATGGTAAAAACTGTCACAAGGATGACACACTGGTGGTAAAAACAGTCACAATAACTACACACTGAGGGTAAAAACAGTCACAAGGATGACACACTGATGGTAAAAACAGTCACAAGGACCACACAATGATGGTAAAAACAGTCACAAGGATGACACACTGAGGGTAAAAACAGTCACAAGGATGACACACTGATGGTAAAAACAGTCACAAGGATGACACACTGAGGGTAAAAACAGTCACAAGGATGACACACTGATGGTAAAAACAGTCACAAGGATGACACACTGATGGTAAAAACAGTCACAAGGATGACACACTGATGGTAAAAGCAGTCACAAGGATGACACACTGAGGGTAAAAACAGTCACAAGGATGACACACTGATGGTAAAAACAGTCACAAGGATGACACACTGATGGTAAAAACAGTCATAAGGACCACAAACTGATGGTAAAAACAGTCACAAGGATGACACACTGGTGGTAAAAACAGTCACAATGACTACACACTGAGGGTAAAAACAGTCACAAGGATGACACACTGATGGTAAAAACAGTCACAAGGATGACACACTGAGGGTAAAAACAGTCACAAGGACCACACACTGATGGTAAAAACAGTCACAAGGATGACACACTGAGGGTAAAAACAGTCACAAGGATGACACACTGATGGTAAAAACAGTCACAAGGATGACACACTGATGGTAAAAACTGTCACAAGGATGACACACTGGTGGTAAAAACAGTCACAAGGATGACACACTGATGGTAAAAACAGTCACAAGGATGACACACTGGTGGTAAAAACAGTCACAATGACTACACACTGAGGGTAAAAACAGTCACAAGGATGACACACTGATGGTAAAAACAGTCACAAGGATGACACACTGGTGGTAAAAACAGTCACAATGACTACACACTGAGGGTAAAAACAGTCACAAGGATGACACACTGATGGTAAAAACAGTCACAAGGACCACACACTGATGGTAAAAACAGTCACAAGGATGACACACTGAGGGTAAAAACAGTCACAAGGATGACACACTGATGGTAAAAACAGTCACAAGGATGACACACTGAGGGTAAAAACAGTCAAACAGTCACAAGGATGACACACTGATGGTAAAAACAGTCACAAGGATGACACACTGATGGTTAAAACAGTCACAAGGATGACACACTGATGGTAAAAACAGTCACAAGGATGACACACTGAGGGTAAAAACAGTCACAAGGATGACACACTGAGGGTAAAAACAGTCACAAGGATGACACACTGATGGTAAAAACAGTCACAAGGATGACACACTGAGGGTAAAAACAGTCACAAGGATGACACACTGATGGTAAAAACAGTCACAAGGATGACACACTGATGGTAAAAACAGTCACAAGGATGACACACTGATGGTAAAAACAGTCACAAGGATGACACACTGAGGGTAAAAACAGTCACAAGGATGACACACTGATGGTAAAAACAGTCACAAGGACCACACACTGATGGTAAAAACAGTCACAAGGATGACACACTGATGGTAAAAACAGTAACAAGGATGACACACTGAGGGTAAAAACAGTCACAAGGATGACACACTGAGGGTAAAAACAGTCACAAGGATGACACACTGATGGTAAAAACAGTCACAAGGACCACAAACTGATGGTAAAAACAGTCACAAGGATGACACACTGGTGGTAAAAACAGTCACAATGACTACACACTGAGGGTAAAAACAGTCACAAGGATGACACACTGATGGTAAAAACAGTCACAAGGATGACACACTGAGGGTAAAAACAGTCACAAGGATGACACACTGATGGTAAAAACAGTCACAAGAATGACACACTGATGGTAAAAACAGTCACAAGGACCACCAACTGATGGTAAAAACAGTCACAAGGATGACACACTGGTGGTAAAAACCGTCATAATGACTACACACTGAGGGTAAAAACAGTCACAAGGATGACACACTGATGGTAAAAACAGTCACAAGGATGACACACTGATGGTAAAAACAGTCACAAGGATGACACACTGAGGGTAAAAACAGTGACAAGGATGACACACTGATGGTAAAAACAGTCACAAGGATGACACACTGATGGTAAAAACTGTCACAAGGATGACACACTGGTGGTAAAAACAGTCACAAGGATGACACACTGATGGTAAAAACAGTCACAAGGATGACACACTGGTGGTAAAAACAGTCACAATGACTACACACTGAGGGTAAAAACAGTCACAAGGATGACACACTGATGGTAAAAACAGTCACAAGGATGACACACTGGTGGTAAAAACAGTCACAATGACTACACACTGAGGGTAAAAACAGTCACAAGGATGACACACTGATGGTAAAAACAGTCACAAGGACCACACACTGATGGTAAAAACAGTCACAAGGATGACACACTGAGGGTAAAAACAGTCACAAGGATGACACACTGATGGTAAAAACAGTCACAAGGATGACACACTGAGGGTAAAAACAGTCAAACAGTCACAAGGATGACACACTGATGGTAAAAACAGTCACAAGGATGACACACTGATGGTTAAAACAGTCACAAGGATGACACACTGATGGTAAAAACAGTCACAAGGATGACACACTGAGGGTAAAAACAGTCACAAGGATGACACACTGAGGGTAAAAACAGTCACAAGGATGACACACTGATGGTAAAAACAGTCACAAGGATGACACACTGAGGGTAAAAACAGTCACAAGGATGACACACTGATGGTAAAAACAGTCACAAGGATGACACACTGATGGTAAAAACAGTCACAAGGATGACACACTGATGGTAAAAACAGTCACAAGGATGACACACTGAGGGTAAAAACAGTCACAAGGATGACACACTGATGGTAAAAACAGTCACAAGGATGACACACTGATGGTAAAAACTGTCACAAGGATGACACACTGGTGGTAAAAACAGTCACAATGACTACACACTGAGGGTAAAAACAGTCACAAGGATGACACACTGATGGTAAACACAGTCACAAGGACCACACAATGATGGTAAAAACAGTCACAAGGATGACACACTGAGGGTAAAAACAGTCACAAGGATGACACACTGATGGTAAAAACAGTCACAAGGATGACACACTGAGGGTAAAAACAGTCACAAGGTTGACACACTCATGGTAAAAACAGTCACAAGGATGACACACTGATGGTAAAAACAGTCACAAGGATGACACACTGATGGTAAAAGCAGTCACAAGGATGACACACTGAGGGTAAAAACAGTCACAAGGATGACACACTGATGGTAAAAACAGTCACAAGGATGACACACTGATGGTAAAAACAGTCATAAGGACCACAAACTGATGGTAAAAACAGTCACAAGGATGACACACTGGTGGTAAAAACAGTCACAATGACTACACACTGAGGGTAAAACAGTCACAAGGATGACACACTGATGGTAAAAACAGTCACAAGGATGACACACTGAGGGTAAAAACAGTCACAAGGACCACACACTGATGGTAAAAACAGTCACAAGGATGACACACTGAGGGTAAAAACAGTCACAAGGATGACACACTGATGGTAAAAACAGTCACAAGGATGACACACTGATGGTAAAAACAGTCACAAGGATGACACATTGGTGGTAAAAACAGTCACAATGACTACACACTGAGGGTAAAAACAGTCACAAGGATGACACACTGATGGTAAAAACAGTCACAAGGACCACACACTGATGGTAAAAACAGTCACAAGGATGACACACTGATGGTAAAAACAGTAACAAGGATGACACACTGATGGTAAAAACAGTCACAAGGACCACAAACTGATGGTAAAAACAGTCACAAGGATGACACACTGGTGGTAAAAACAGTCACAATGACTACACACTGAGGGTAAAAACAGTCACAAGGATGACACACTGATGGTAAAAACAGTCACAAGAATGACACACTGATGGTAAAAACCGTCACAAGGACCACCAACTGATGGTAAAAACAGTCACAAGGATGACACACTGGTGGTAAAAACAGTCATAATGACTACACACTGAGGGTAAAAACAGTCACAAGGATGACACACTGATGGTAAAAACAGTCACAAGGATGACACACTGATGGTAAAAACAGTCACAAAGATGACACACTGAGGGTAAAAACAGTGACAAGGATGACACACTGATGGTAAAAACAGTCACAAGGATGACACACTGATGGTAAAAACTGTCACAAGGATGACACACTGGTGGTAAAAACAGTCACAAGGATGACACACTGATGGTAAAAACAGTCACAAGGATGACACACTGGTGGTAAAAACAGTCACAATGACTACACACTGAGGGTAAAAACAGTCACAAGGATGACACACTGATGGTAAAAACAGTCACAAGGATGACACACTGGTGGTAAAAACAGTCACAATGACTACACACTGAGGGTAAAAACAGTCACAAGGATGACACACTGATGGTAAAAACAGTCACAAGGACCACACACTGATGGTAAAAACAGTCACAAGGATGACACACTGAGGGTAAAAACAGTCACAAGGATGACACACTGATGGTAAAAACAGTCACAAGGATGACACACTGAGGGTAAAAACAGTCAAACAGTCACAAGGATGACACACTGATGGTAAAAACAGTCACAAGGATGACACACTGATGGTTAAAACAGTCACAAGGATGACACACTGATGGTAAAAACAGTCACAAGGATGACACACTGAGGGTAAAAACAGTCACAAGGATGACACACTGAGGGTAAAAACAGTCACAAGGATGACACACTGATGGTAAAAACAGTCACAAGGATGACACACTGAGGGTAAAAACAGTCACAAGGATGACACACTGATGGTAAAAACAGTCACAAGGATGACACACTGATGGTAAAAACAGTCACAAGGATGACACACTGATGGTAAAAACAGTCACAAGGATGACACACTGAGGGTAAAAACAGTCACAAGGATGACACACTGATGGTAAAAACAGTCACAAGGACCACACACTGATGGTAAAAACAGTCACAAGGATGACACACTGATGGTAAAAACAGTAACAAGGATGACACACTGAGGGGAGAAACAGTCACAAGGATGACACACTGATGGTAAAAACAGTCACAAGGACCACAAACTGATGGTAAAAACAGTCACAAGGATGACACACTGGTGGTAAAAACAGTCACAATGACTACACACTGAGGGTAAAAACAGTCACAAGGATGACACACTGATGGTAAAAACAGTCACAAGGATGACACACTGAGGGTAAAAACAGTCACAAGGATGACACACTGATGGTAAAAACAGTCAGAAGAATGACACACTGATGGTAAAAACAGTCACAAGGACCACCAACTGATGGTAAAAACAGTCACAAGGATGACACACTGGTGGTAAAAACAGTCATAATGACTACACACTGAGGGTAAAAACAGTCACAAGGATGACACACTGATGGTAAAAACAGTCACAAGGATGACACACTGATGGTAAAAACAGTCACAAGGATGACACACTGAGGGTAAAAACAGTGACAAGGATGACACACTGATGGTAAAAACAGTCACAAGGATGACACACTGATGGTAAAAACTGTCACAAGGATGACACACTGGTGGTAAAAACAGTCACAAGGATGACACACTGATGGTAAAAACAGTCACAAGGATGACACACTGGTGGTAAAAACAGTCACAATGACTACACACTGAGGGTAAAAACAGTCACAAGGATGACACACTGATGGTAAAAAAAGTCACAAGGATGACACACTGGTGGTAAAAACAGTCACAATGACTACACACTGAGGGTAAAAACAGTCACAAGGATGACACACTGATGGTAAAAACAGTCACAAGGACCACACACTGATGGTAAAAACAGTCACAAGGATGACACACTGAGGGTAAAAACAGTCACAAGGATGACACACTGATGGTAAAAACAGTCACAAGGATGACACACTGAGGGTAAAAACAGTCAAACAGTCACAAGGATGACACACTGATGGTAAAAACAGTCACAAGGATGACACACTGATGGTTAAAACAGTCACAAGGATGACACACTGATGGTAAAAACAGTCACAAGGATGACACACTGAGGGTAAAAACAGTCACAAGGATGACACACTGAGGGTAAAAACAGTCACAAGGATGACACACTGATGGTAAAAACAGTCACAAGGATGACACACTGATGGTAAAAACAGTCACAAGGATGACACACTGATGGTAAAAACAGTCACAAGGATGACACACTGATGGTAAAAACAGTCACAAGGATGACACACTGATGGTAAAAACAGTCACAAGGATGACACACTGAGGGTAAAAACAGTCACAAGGATGACACACTGATGGTAAAAACAGTCACAAGGATGACACACTGATGGTAAAAACTGTCACAAGGATGACACACTGGTGGTAAAAACAGTCACAATGACTACACACTGAGGGTAAAAACAGTCACAAGGATGACACACTGATGGTAAAAACAGTCACAAGGACCACACAATGATGGTAAAAACAGTCACAAGGATGACACACTGAGGGTAAAAACAGTCACAAGGATGACACACTGATGGTAAAAACAGTCACAAGGATGACACACTGAGGGTAAAAACAGTCACAAGGATGACACACTGATGGTAAAAACAGTCACAAGTATGACACACTGATGGTAAAAACAGTCACAAGGATGACACACTGATGGTAAAAGCAGTCACAAGGATGACACACTGAGGGTAAAAACAGTCACAAGGATGACACACTGATGGTAAAAACAGTCACAAGGATGACACACTGATGGTAAAAACAGTCATAAGGACCACAAACTGATGGTAAAAACAGTCACAAGGATGACACACTGGTGGTAAAAACAGTCACAATGACTACACACTGAGGGTAAAAACAGTCACAAGGATGACACACTGATGGTAAAAACAGTCACAAGGATGACACACTGAGGGTAAAAACAGTCACAAGGACCACACACTGATGGTAAAAACAGTCACAAGGATGACACACTGAGGGTAAAAACAGTCACAAGGATGACACACTGATGGTAAAAACAGTCACAAGGATGACACACTGATGGTAAAAACAGTCACAAGGATGACACATTGGTGGTAAAAACAGTCACAATGACTACACACTGAGGGTAAAAACAGTCACAAGGATGACACACTGATGGTAAAAACAGTCACAAGGACCACACACTGATGGTAAAAACAGTCACAAGGATGACACACTGATGGTAAAAACAGTAACAAGGATGACACACTGAGGGTAAAAACAGTCACAAGGATGACACACTGATGGTAAAAACAGTCACAAGGACCACAAACTGATGGTAAAAACAGTCACAAGGATGACACACTGGTGGTAAAAACAGTCACAATGACTACACACTGAGGGTAAAAACAGTCACAAGGATGACACACTGATGGTAAAAACAGTCACAAGGATGACACACTGAGGGTAAAAACAGTCACAAGGATGACACACTGATGGTAAAAACAGTCACAAGAATGACACACTGATGGTAAAAACAGTCACAAGGACCACCAACTGATGGTAAAAACAGTCACAAGGATGACACACTGGTGGTAAAAACAGTCATAATGACTACACACTGAGGGTAAAAACAGTCACAAGGATGACACACTGATGGTAAAAACAGTCACAAGGATGACACACTGATGGTAAAAACAGTCACAAGGATGACACACTGAGGGTAAAAACAGTGACAAGGATGACACACTGATGGTAAAAACAAAAACAGTCACAAGGATGACACACTGATGGTAAAAACTGTCACAAGGATGACACACTGGTGGTAAAAACAGTCACAAGGATGACACACTGATGGTTAAAACAGTCACAAAGATGACACACTGGTGGTAAAAACAGTCACAATGACTACACACTGAGGGTAAAAACAGTCACAAGGATGACACACTGATGGTAAAAACAGTCACAAGGATGACACACTGGTGGTAAAAACAGTCACAATGACTACACACTGAGGGTAAAAACAGTCACAAGGATGACACACTGATGGTAAAAACAGTCACAAGGACCACACACTGATGGTAAAAACAGTCACAAGGATGACACACTGAGGGTAAAAACAGTCACAAGGATGACACACTGATGGTAAAAACAGTCACAAGGATGACACACTGAGGGTAAAAACAGTCAAACAGTCACAAGGATGACACACTGATGGTAAAAACAGTCACAAGGATGACACACTGATGGTTAAAACAGTCACAAGGATGACACACTGATGGTAAAAACAGTCACAAGGATGACACACTGAGGGTAAAAACAGTCACAAGGATGACACACTGAGGGTAAAAACAGTCACAAGGATGACACACTGATGGTAAAAACAGTCACAAGGATGACACACTGAGGGTAAAAACAGTCACAAGGATGACACACTGATGGTAAAAACAGTCACAAGGATGACACACTGATGGTAAAAACAGTCACAAGGATGACACACTGAGGGTAAAAACAGTCACAAGGATGACACACTGATGGTAAAAACAGTCACAAGGATGACACACTGATGGTAAAAACTGTCACAAGGATGACACACTGGTGGTAAAAACAGTCACAATAACTACACACTGAGGGTAAAAACAGTCACAAGGATGACACACTGATGGTAAAAACAGTCACAAGGACCACACAATGATGGTAAAAACAGTCACAAGGATGACACACTGAGGGTAAAAACAGTCACAAGGATGACACACTGATGGTAGAAACAGTCACAAGGATGACACACTGATGGTAAAAACAGTCACAAGGATGACACACTGATGGTAAAAGCAGTCACAAGGATGACACACTGAGGGTAAAAACAGTCACAAGGATGACACACTGATGGTAAAAACAGTCATAAGGACCACAAACTGATGGTAAAAACAGTCACAAGGATGACACACTGGTGGTAAAAACAGTCACAATGACTACACACTGAGGGTAAAAACAGTCACAAGGATGACATACTGATGGTAAAAACAGTCACAAGGATGACACACTGAGGGTAAAAACAGTCACAAGGACCACACACTGATGGTAAAAACAGTCACAAGGATGACACACTGAGGGTAAAAACAGTCACAAGGATGACACACTGATGGTAAAAACAGTCACAAGGATGACACACTGATGGTAAAAACAGTCACAAGGATGACACATTGGTGGTAAAAACAGTCACAATGACTACACACTGAGGGTAAAAACAGTCACAAGGATGACACACTGATGGTAAAAACAGTCACAAGGATGACACACTGATGGTAAAAACAGTAACAAGGATGACACACTGAGGGTAAAAACAGTCACAAGGATGACACACTGATGGTAAAAACAGTCACAAGGACCACAAACTGATGGTAAAAACAGTCACAAGGATGACACACTGGTGGTAAAAACAGTCACAATGACTACACACTGAGGGTAAAAACAGTCACAAGGATGACACACTGATGGTAAAAACAGTCACAAGGATGACACACTGAGGGTAAAAACAGTCACAAGGATGACACACTGATGGTAAAAACAGTCACAAGAATGACACACTGATGGTAAAAACAGTCACAAGGACCACCAACTGATGGTAAAAACAGTCACAAGGATGACACACTGGTGGTAAAAACAGTCATAATGACTACACACTGAGGGTAAAAACAGTCACAAGGATGACACACTGATGGTAAAAACAGTCACAAGGATGACACACTGATGGTAAAAACAGTCACAAGGATGACACACTGAGGGTAAAAACAGTGACAAGGATGACACACTGATGGTAAAAACAGTCACAAGGATGACACACTGATGGTAAAAACTGTCACAAGGATGACACACTGGTGGTAAAAACAGTCACAAGGATGACACACTGATGGTAAAAACAGTCACAAGGATGACACACTGGTGGTAAAAACAGTCACAATGACTACACACTGAGGGTAAAAACAGTCACAAGGATGACACACTGATGGTAAAAACAGTCACAAGGATGACACACTGGTGGTAAAAACAGTCACAATGACTACACACTGAGGGTAAAAACAGTCACAAGGATGACACACTGATGGTAAAAACAGTCACAAGGACCACACACTGATGGTAAAAACAGTCACAAGGATGACACACTGAGGGTAAAAACAGTCACAAGGATGACACACTGATGGTAAAAACAGTCACAAGGATGACACACTGAGGGTAAAAACAGTCAAACAGTCACAAGGATGACACACTGATGGTAAAAACAGTCACAAGGATGACACACTGATGGTTAAAACAGTCACAAGGATGACACACTGATGGTAAAAACAGTCACAAGGATGACACACTGAGGGTAAAAACAGTCACAAGGATGACACACTGAGGGTAAAAACAGTCACAAGGATGACACACTGATGGTAAAAACAGTCACAAGGATGACACACTGAGGGTAAAAACAGTCACAAGGATGACACACTGATGGTAAAAACAGTCACAAGGATGACACACTGATGGTAAAAACAGTCACAAGGATGACACACTGATGGTAAAAACAGTCACAAGGATGACACACTGAGGGTAAAAACAGTCACAAGGATGACACACTGATGGTAAAAACAGTCACAAGGATGACACACTGATGGTAAAAACTGTCACAAGGATGACACACTGGTGGTAAAAACAGTCACAATAACTACACACTGAGGGTAAAAACAGTCACAAGGATGACACACTGATGGTAAAAACAGTCACAAGGATGACACACTGAGGGTAAAAACAGTCACAAGGATGACACACTGATGGTAAAAACAGTCACAAGGATGACACACTGATGGTAAAAACAGTCACAAGGATGACACACTGATGGTAAAAGCAGTCACAAGGATGACACACTGAGGGTAAAAACAGTCACAAGGATGACACACTGATGGTAAAAACAGTCACAAGGATGACACACTGATGGTAAAAACAGTCATAAGGACCACAAACTGATGGTAAAAACAGTCACAAGGATGACACACTGATGGTAAAAACAGTCACAAGGATGACACACTGATGGTAAAAACAGTCATAAGGACCACAAACTGATGGTAAAAACAGTCACAAGGATGACACACTGATGGTAAAAACAGTCACAAGGATGACACACTGAGGGTAAAAACAGTCACAAGGACCACACACTGATGGTAAAAACAGTCACAAGGATGACACACTGAGGGTAAAAACAGTCACAAGGATGACACACTGATGGTAAAAACAGTCACAAGGATGACACACTGATGGTAAAAACAGTCACAAGGATGACACATTGGTGGTAAAAACAGTCACAATGACTACACACTGAGGGTAAAAACAGTCACAAGGATGACACACTGATGGTAAAAACAGTCACAAGGACCACACACTGATGGTAAAAACAGTCACAAGGATGACACACTGATGGTAAAAACAGTAACAAGGATGACACACTGAGGGTAAAAACAGTCACAAGGATGACACACTGATGGTAAAAACAGTCACAAGGACCACAAACTGATGGTAAAAACAGTCACAAGGATGACACACTGGTGGTAAAAACAGTCACAATGACTACACACTGAGGGTAAAAACAGTCACAAGGATGACACACTGATGGTAAAAACAGTCACAAGGATGACACACTGATGGTAAAAACAGTCACAAGGATGACACACTGAGGGTAAAAACAGTCACAAGGATGACACACTGATGGTAAAAACAGTCACAAGGATGACACACTGATGGTAAAAACTGTCACAAGGATGACACACTGGTGGTAAAAACAGTCACAATGACTACACACTGAGGGTAAAAACAGTCACAAGCATGACACACTGATGGTAAAAACAGTCACAAGGACCACACAATGATGGTAAAAACAGTCACAAGGATGACACACTGAGGGTAAAAACAGTCAGAAGGATGACACACTGATGGTAAAAACAGTCACAAGGATGACACACTGAGGGTAAAAACAGTCACAAGGATGACACACTGATGGTAAAAACAGTCACAAGGATGACACACTGATGGTAAAAACAGTCACAAGGATGACACACTGATGGTAAAAGCAGTCACAAGGATGACACACTGAGGGTAAAAACAGTCACAAGGATGACACACTGATGGTAAAAACAGTCACAAGGATGACACACTGATGGTAAAAACAGTCATAAGGACCACAAACTGATGGTAAAAACAGTCACAAGGATGACACACTGGTGGTAAAAACAGTCACAATGACTACACACTGAGGGTAAAAACAGTCACAAGGATGACACACTGATGGTAAAAACAGTCACAAGGATGACACACTGAGGGTAAAAACAGTCACAAGGACCACACACTGATGGTAAAAACAGTCACAAGGATGACACACTGAGGGTAAAAACAGTCACAAGGATGACACACTGATGGTAAAAACAGTCACAAGGATGACACACTGATGGTAAAAACAGTCACAAGGATGACACACTGGTGGTAAAAACAGTCACAATGACTACACACTGAGGGTAAAAACAGTCACAAGGATGACACACTGATTGTAAAAACAGTCACAAGGACCACACACTGATGGTAAAAACAGTCACAAGGATGACACACTGAGGGTAAAAACAGTCACAAGGATGACACACTGATGGTAAAAACAGTCACAAGGATGACACACTGAGGGTAAAAACAGTCACAAGGATGACACACTGATGGTAAAAACAGTCACAAGGATGACACACTGATGGTTAAAACAGTCACAAGGATGACACACTGATGGTAAAAACAGTCACAAGGATGACACACTGAGGGTAAAAACAGTCACAAGGATGACACACTGATGGTAAAAACAGTCACAAGAATGACACACTGATGGTAAAAACAGTCACAAGAATGACACACTGATGGTAAAAACAGTCACAAGGACCACCAACTGATGGTAAAAACAGTCACAAGGATGACACACTGGTGGTAAAAACAGTCACAATGACTACACACTGAGGGTAAAAACAGTCACAAGGATGACACACTGATGGTAAAAACAGTCACAAGGATGACACACTGATGGTAAAAACAGTCACAAGGATGACACACTGAGGGTAAAAACAGTCACAAGGATGACACACTGATGGTAAAAACAGTCACAAGGATGACAAACTGATGGTAAAAACTGTCACAAGGATGACACACTGGTGGTAAAAACAGTCACAAGGATGACACACTGATGGTAAAAACAGTCACAAGGATGACACACTGGTGGTAAAAACAGTCACAATGACTACACACTGAGGGTAAAAACAGTCACAAGGATGACACACTGATGGTAAAAACAGTCACAAGGATGACACACTGGTGGTAAAAACAGTCACAATGACTACACACTGAGGGTAAAAACAGTCACAAGGATGACGCACTGATGGTAAAAACAGTCACAAGGACCACACACTGATGGTAAAAACAGTCACAAGGATGACACACTGAGGGTAAAAACAGTCACAAGGATGACACACTGATGGTAAAAACAGTCACAAGGATGACACACTGAGGGTAAAAACAGTCAAACAGTCACAAGGATGACACACTGATGGTAAAAACAGTCACAAGGATGACACACTGAAGGTTAAAACAGTCACAAGGATGACACACTGATGGTAAAAACAGTCACAAGGATGACACACTGAGGGTAAAAACAGTCACAAGGATGACACACTGATGGTAAAAACAGTCACAAGGATGACACACTGATGGTAAAAACAGTCACAAGGACCACAAACTGATGGCAAAAACAGTCACAAGGATGACACACTGGTGGTAAAAACAGTCACAATGACTACACACTGAGGGTAAAAACAGTCACAAGGATGACACACTGATGGTAAAAACAGTCACAAGGATGACACACTGATGGTAAAAACAGTCACAAGGATGACACACTGAGGGTAAAAACAGTCACAAGGATGACACACTGATGGTAAAAACAGTCACAAGGATGACACACTGATGGTAAAAACAGTCACAAGGATGACACACTGGTGGTAAAAACAGTCACAATGACTACACACTGAGGGTAAAAACAGTCACAAGGATGACACACTGATGGTAAAAACAGTCACAAGGATGACACACTGAGGGTAAAAACAGTCACAAGGATGGCACACTGATGGTAAAAACAGTCACAAGGATGACACACTGAGGGTAAAAACAGTCACAAGGATGACACACTGATGGTAAAAACAGTCACAAAGATGACACACTGATGGTAAAAACAGTCACAATGACTACACACTGAGGGTAAAAACAGTCACAAGGATGACACACTGATGGTAAAAACAGTCACAAGGATGACACACTGATGGTAAAAACAGTCACAAGGATGACACACTGATGGTAAAAACAGTCACAAGGACCACAAACTGATGGTAAAAACAGTCACAAGGATGACACACTGGTGGTAAAAACAGTCACAATGACTACACACTGAGGGTAAAAACAGTCACAAGGATGACACACTGATGGTAAAAACAGTCACAAGGATGACACACTGAGGGTAAAAACAGTCACAAGGATGACACACTGATGGTAAAAACAGTCACAAGAATGACACACTGATGGTAAAAACAGTCACAAGGACCACCAACTGATGGTAAAAACAGTCACAAGGATGACACACTGGTGGTAAAAACAGTAATAATGACTACACACTGAGGGTAAAAACAGTCACAAGGATGACACACTGATGGTAAAAACAGTCACAAGGATGACACACTGATGGTAAAAACAGTCACAAGGATGACACACTGAGGGTAAAAACAGTGACAAGGATGACACACTGATGGTAAAACAGTCACAAGGATGACACACTGATGGTAAAAACTGTCACAAGGATGACACACTGGTGGTAAAAACAGTCACAAGGATGACACACTGATGGTAAAAACAGTCACAAGGATGACACACTGGTGGTAAAAACAGTCACAATGACTACACACTGAGGGTAAAAACAGTCACAAGGATGACACACTTATGGTAAAAACAGTCACAAGGATGACACACTGGTGGTAAAAACAGTCACAATGACTACACACTGAGGGTAAAAACAGTCACAAGGATGACACACTGATGGTAAAAACAGTCACAAGGACCACACACTTATGGTAAAAACAGTCACAAGGATGACACACTGAGGGTAAAAACAGTCACAAGGATGACACACTGATGGTAAAAACAGTCACAAGGATGACACACTGATGGTAAAAACAGTCACAAGGATGACACACTGATGGTAAAAACAGTCATAAGGACCACAAACTGATGGTAAAAACAGTCACAAGGATGACACACTGATGGTAAAAACAGTCACAAGGATGACACACTGATGGTAAAAACAGTCATAAGGACCACAAACTGATGGTAAAAACAGTCACAAGGATGACACACTGATGGTAAAAACAGTCACAAGGATGACACACTGAGGGTAAAAACAGTCACAAGGACCACACACTGATGGTAAAAACAGTCACAAGGATGACACACTGAGGGTAAAAACAGTCAAACAGTCACAAGGATGACACACTGATGGTAAAAACAGTCACAAGGATGACACACTGAGGGTAAAAACAGTCAAACAGTCACAAGGATGACACACTGATGGTAAAAACAGTCACAAGGATGACACACTGATGGTAAAAACAGTCACAAGGATGACACACTGAGGGTAAAAACAGTCACAAGGATGACACACTGATGGTAAAAACAGTCACAAGGATGACACACTGATGGTAAAAACTGTCACAAGGATGACACACTGGTGGTAAAAACAGTCACAATAACTACACACTGAGGGTAAAAACAGTCACAAGGATGACACACTGATGGTAAAAACAGTCACAAGGACCACACAATGATGGTAAAAACAGTCACAAGGATGACACACTGAGGGTAAAAACAGTCACAAGGATGACACACTGATGGTAAAAACAGTCACAAGGATGACACACTGAGGGTAAAAACAGTCACAAGGATGACACACTGATGGTAAAAACAGTCACAAGGATGACACACTGATGGTAAAAACAGTCACAAGGATGACACACTGATGGTAAAAGCAGTCACAAGGATGACACACTGAGGGTAAAAACAGTCACAAGGATGACACACTGATGGTAAAAACAGTCACAAGGATGACACACTGATGGTAAAAACAGTCATAAGGACCACAAACTGATGGTAAAAACAGTCACAAGGATGACACACTGATGGTAAAAACAGTCACAAGGATGACACACTGATGGTAAAAACAGTCATAAGGACCACAAACTGATGGTAAAAACAGTCACAAGGATGACACACTGATGGTAAAAACAGTCACAAGGATGACACACTGAGGGTAAAAACAGTCACAAGGACCACACACTGATGGTAAAAACAGTCACAAGGATGACACACTGAGGGTAAAAACAGTCACAAGGATGACACACTGATGGTAAAAACAGTCACAAGGATGACACACTGAGGGTAAAAACAGTCACAAGGACCACACACTGATGGTAAAAACAGTCACAAGGATGACACACTGAGGGTAAAAACAGTCACAAGGATGACACACTGATGGTAAAAACAGTCACAAGGATGACACACTGATGGTAAAAACAGTCACAAGGATGACACATTGGTGGTAAAAACAGTCACAATGACTACACACTGAGGGTAAAAACAGTCACAAGGATGACACACTGATGGTAAAAACAGTCACAAGGACCACACACTGATGGTAAAAACAGTCACAAGGATGACACACTGATGGTAAAAACAGTAACAAGGATGACACACTGAGGGTAAAAACAGTCACAAGGATGACACACTGATGGTAAAAACAGTCACAAGGACCACAAACTGATGGTAAAAACAGTCACAAGGATGACACACTGATGGTAAAAACAGTCACAAGGATGACACACTGAGGGTAAAAACAGTCACAAGGATGACACACTGATGGTAAAAACAGTCACAAGGATGACACACTGATGGTAAAAACTGTCACAAGGATGACACACTGGTTTTAAAAACAGTCACAATAACTACACACTGAGGGTAAAAACAGTCACAAGGATGACACACTGATGGTAAAAACAGTCACAAGGACCACACAATGATGGTAAAAACAGTCACAAGGATGACACACTGAGGGTAAAAACAGTCACAAGGATGACACACTGATGGTAAAAACAGTCACAAGGATGACACACTGAGGGTAAAAACAGTCACAAGGATGACACACTGATGGTAAAAACAGTCACAAGGATGACACACTGATGGTAAAAACAGTCACAAGGATGACACACTGATGGTAAAAGCAATCACAAGGATGACACACTGAGGGTAAAAACAGTCACAAGGATGACACACTGATGGTAAAAACAGTCACAAGGATGACACACTGATGGCAAAAACAGTCATAAGGACCACAAACTGATGGTAAAAACAGTCACAAGGATGACACACTGATGGTAAAAACAGTCACAAGGATGACACACTGATGGTAAAAACAGTCATAAGGACCACAAACTGATGGTAAAAACAGTCACAAGGATGACACACTGATGGTAAAAACAGTCACAAGGATGACACACTGAGGGTAAAAACAGTCACAAGGATGACACACTGATGGTAAAAACAGTCACAAGGATGACACACTGATGGTAAAAACTGTCACAAGGATGACACACTGGTGGTAAAAACAGTCACAATAACTACACACTGAGGGTAAAAACAGTCACAAGGATGACACACTGATGGTAAAAACAGTCACAAGGACCACACAATGATGGTAAAAACAGTCACAAGGATGACACACTGAGGGTAAAAACAGTCACAAGGATGACACACTGATGGTAAAAACAGTCACAAGGATGACACACTGAGGGTAAAAACAGTCACAAGGATGACACACTGATGGTAAAAACAGTCACAAGGATGACACACTGATGGTAAAAACAGTCACAAGGATGACACACTGATGGTAAAAGCAGTCACAAGGATGACACACTGAGGGTAAAAACAGTCACAAGGATGACACACTGATGGTAAAAACAGTCACAAGGATGACACACTGATGGTAAAAACAGTCATAAGGACCACAAACTGATGGTAAAAACAGTCACAAGGATGACACACTGATGGTAAAAACAGTCACAAGGATGACACACTGATGGTAAAAACAGTCATAAGGACCACAAACTGATGGTAAAAACAGTCACAAGGATGACACACTGATGGTAAAAACAGTCACAAGGATGACACACTGAGGGTAAAAACAGTCACAAGGACCACACACTGATGGTAAAAACAGTCACAAGGATGACACACTGAGGGTAAAAACAGTCACAAGGATGACACACTGATGGTAAAAACAGTCACAAGGATGACACACTGAGGGTAAAAACAGTCACAAGGACCACACACTGATGGTAAAAACAGTCACAAGGATGACACACTGAGGGTAAAAACAGTCACAAGGATGACACACTGATGGTAAAAACAGTCACAAGGATGACACACTGATGGTAAAAACAGTCACAAGGATGACACATTGGTGGTAAAAACAGTCACAATGACTACACACTGAGGGTAAAAACAGTCACAAGGATGACACACTGATGGTAAAAACAGTCACAAGGACCACACACTGATGGTAAAAACAGTCACAAGGATGACACACTGATGGTAAAAACAGTAACAAGGATGACACACTGAGGGTAAAAACAGTCACAAGGATGACACACTGATGGTAAAAACAGTCACAAGGACCACAAACTGATGGTAAAAACAGTCACAAGGATGACACACTGGTGGTAAAAACAGTCACAATGACTACACACTGAGGGTAAAAACAGTCACAAGGATGACACACTGATGGTAAAAACAGTCACAAGGATGACACACTGATGGTAAAAACAGTCACAAGGATGACACACTGAGGGTAAAAACAGTCACAAGGATGACACACTGATGGTAAAAACAGTCACAAGGATGACACACTGATGGTAAAAACTGTCACAAGGATGACACACTGGTGGTAAAAACAGTCACAATGACTACACACTGAGGGTAAAAACAGTCACAAGGATGACACACTGATGGTAAAAACAGTCACAAGGACCACACAATGATGGTAAAAACAGTCACAAGGATGACACACTGAGGGTAAAAACAGTCAGAAGGATGACACACTGATGGTAAAAACAGTCACAAGGATGACACACTGAGGGTAAAAACAGTCACAAGGATGACACACTGATGGTAAAAACAGTCACAAGGATGACACACTGATGGTAAAAACAGTCACAAGGATGACACACTGATGGTAAAAGCAGTCACAAGGATGACACACTGAGGGTAAAAACAGTCACAAGGATGACACACTGATGGTAAAAACAGTCACAAGGATGACACACTGATGGTAAAAACAGTCATAAGGACCACAAACTGATGGTAAAAACAGTCACAAGGATGACACACTGGTGGTAAAAACAGTCACAATGACTACACACTGAGGGTAAAAACAGTCACAAGGATGACACACTGATGGTAAAAACAGTCACAAGGATGACACACTGAGGGTAAAAACAGTCACAAGGACCACACACTGATGGTAAAAACAGTCACAAGGATGACACACTGAGGGTAAAAACAGTCACAAGGATGACACACTGATGGTAAAAACAGTCACAAGGATGACACACTGATGGTAAAAACAGTCACAAGGATGACACACTGGTGGTAAAAACAGTCACAATGACTACACACTGAGGGTAAAAACAGTCACAAGGATGACACACTGATTGTAAAAACAGTCACAAGGACCA
The DNA here is from genome assembly GCF_046119375.1 of Phyllobates terribilis. Lineage (NCBI taxonomy): Eukaryota > Metazoa > Chordata > Amphibia > Anura > Dendrobatidae > Phyllobates > Phyllobates terribilis. The sequence goes on along the minus strand of NW_027362764.1, from coordinate 264,968,941 downwards.
CACACTGATGGTAAAAACAGTCACAAGGATGACACACTGAGGGTAAAAACAGTCACAAGGATGACACACTGATGGTAAAAACAGTCACAAGGATGACACACTGAGGGTAAAAACAGTCACAAGGATGACACACTGATGGTAAAAACAGTCACAAGGATGACACACTGATGGTTAAAACAGTCACAAGGATGACACACTGATGGTAAAAACAGTCACAAGGATGACACACTGAGGGTAAAAACAGTCACAAGGATGACACACTGATGGTAAAAACAGTCACAAGAATGACACACTGATGGTAAAAACAGTCACAAGAATGACACACTGATGGTAAAAACAGTCACAAGGACCACCAACTGATGGTAAAAACAGTCACAAGGATGACACACTGGTGGTAAAAACAGTCACAATGACTACACACTGAGGGTAAAAACAGTCACAAGGATGACACACTGATGGTAAAAACAGTCACAAGGATGACACACTGATGGTAAAAACAGTCACAAGGATGACACACTGAGGGTAAAAACAGTCACAAGGATGACACACTGATGGTAAAAACAGTCACAAGGATGACACACTGATGGTAAAAACTGTCACAAGGATGACACACTGGTGGTAAAAACAGTCACAAGGATGACACACTGATGGTAAAAACAGTCACAAGGATGACACACTGGTGGTAAAAACAGTCACAATGACTACACACTGAGGGTAAAAACAGTCACAAGGATGACACACTGATGGTAAAAACAGTCACAAGGATGACACACTGGTGGTAAAAACAGTCACAATGACTACACACTGAGGGTAAAAACAGTCACAAGGATGACGCACTGATGGTAAAAACAGTCACAAGGACCACACACTGATGGTAAAAACAGTCACAAGGATGACACACTGAGGGTAAAAACAGTCACAAGGATGACACACTGATGGTAAAAACAGTCACAAGGATGACACACTGAGGGTAAAAACAGTCAAACAGTCACAAGGATGACACACTGATGGTAAAAACAGTCACAAGGATGACACACTGATGGTTAAAACAGTCACAAGGATGACACACTGATGGTAAAAACAGTCACAAGGATGACACACTGAGGGTAAAAACAGTCACAAGGATGACACACTGATGGTAAAAACAGTCACAAGGATGACACACTGATGGTAAAAACAGTCACAAGGACCACAAACTGATGGCAAAAACAGTCACAAGGATGACACACTGGTGGTAAAAACAGTCACAATGACTACACACTGAGGGTAAAAACAGTCACAAGGATGACACACTGATGGTAAAAACAGTCACAAGGATGACACACTGATGGTAAAAACAGTCACAAGGATGACACACTGAGGGTAAAAACAGTCACAAGGATGACACACTGATGGTAAAAACAGTCACAAGGATGACACACTGATGGTAAAAACAGTCACAAGGATGACACACTGGTGGTAAAAACAGTCACAATGACTACACACTGAGGGTAAAAACAGTCACAAGGATGACACACTGATGGTAAAAACAGTCACAAGGATGACACACTGAGGGTAAAAACAGTCACAAGGATGGCACACTGATGGTAAAAACAGTCACAAGGATGACACACTGAGGGTAAAAACAGTCACAAGGATGACACACTGATGGTAAAAACAGTCACAAAGATGACACACTGATGGTAAAAACAGTCACAATGACTACACACTGAGGGTAAAAACAGTCACAAGGATGACACACTGATGGTAAAAACAGTCACAAGGATGACACACTGATGGTAAAAACAGTCACAAGGATGACACACTGATGGTAAAAACAGTCACAAGGACCACAAACTGATGGTAAAAACAGTCACAAGGATGACACACTGGTGGTAAAAACAGTCACAATGACTACACACTGAGGGTAAAAACAGTCACAAGGATGACACACTGATGGTAAAAACAGTCACAAGGATGACACACTGAGGGTAAAAACAGTCACAAGGATGACACACTGATGGTAAAAACAGTCACAAGAATGACACACTGATGGTAAAAACAGTCACAAGGACCACCAACTGATGGTAAAAACAGTCACAAGGATGACACACTGGTGGTAAAAACAGTAATAATGACTACACACTGAGGGTAAAAACAGTCACAAGGATGACACACTGATGGTAAAAACAGTCACAAGGATTACACACTGATGGTAAAAACAGTCACAAGGATGACACACTGAGGGTAAAAACAGTGACAAGGATGACACACTGATGGTAAAAACAGTCACAAGGATGACACACTGATGGTAAAAACTGTCACAAGGATGACACACTGGTGGTAAAAACAGTCACAAGGATGACACACTGATGGTAAAAACAGTCACAAGGATGACACACTGGTGGTAAAAACAGTCACAATGACTACACACTGAGGGTAAAAACAGTCACAAGGATGACACACTGATGGTAAAAACAGTCACAAGGATGACACACTGGTGGTAAAAACAGTCACAATGACTACACACTGAGGGTAAAAACAGTCACAAGGATGACACACTGATGGTAAAAACAGTCACAAGGACCACACACTGATGGTAAAAACAGTCACAAGGATGACACACTGAGGGTAAAAACAGTCACAAGGATGACACACTGATGGTAAAAACAGTCACAAGGATGACACACTGAGGGTAAAAACAGTCAAACAGTCACAAGGATGACACACTGATGGTAAAAACAGTCACAAGGATGACACACTGAGGGTAAAAACAGTCAAACAGTCACAAGGATGACACACTGATGGTAAAAACAGTCACAAGGATGACACACTGATGGTAAAAACAGTCACAAGGATGACACACTGAGGGTAAAAACAGTCACAAGGATGACACACTGATGGTAAAAACAGTCACAAGGATGACACACTGATGGTAAAAACTGTCACAAGGATGACACACTGGTGGTAAAAACAGTCACAATAACTACACACTGAGGGTAAAAACAGTCACAAGGATGACACACTGAGGGTAAAAACAGTCACAAGGACCACACAATGATGGTAAAAACAGTTACAAGGATGACACACTGAGGGTAAAAACAGTCACAAGGATGACACACTGATGGTAAAAACAGTCACAAGGATGACACACTGAGGGTAAAAACAGTCACAAGGATGACACACTGATGGTAAAAACAGTCACAAGGATGACACACTGATGGTAAAAACAGTCACAAGGATGACACACTGATGGTAAAAGCAGTCACAAGGATGACACACTGAGGGTAAAAACAGTCACAAGGATGACACACTGATGGTAAAAACAGTCACAAGGATGACACACTGATGGTAAAAACAGTCATAAGGACCACAAACTGATGGTAAAAACAGTCACAAGGATGACACACTGATGGTAAAAACAGTCACAAGGATGACACACTGATGGTAAAAACAGTCATAAGGACCACAAACTGATGGTAAAAACAGTCACAAGGATGACACACTGATGGTAAAAACAGTCACAAGGATGACACACTGAGGGTAAAAACAGTCACAAGGACCACACACTGATGGTAAAAACAGTCACAAGGATGACACACTGAGGGTAAAAACAGTCACAAGGATGACACACTGATGGTAAAAACAGTCACAAGGATGACACACTGATGGTAAAAACAGTCACAAGGATGACACATTGGTGGTAAAAACAGTCACAATGACTACACACTGAGGGTAAAAAAAGTCACAAGGATGACACACTGATGGTAAAAACAGTCACAAGGACCACACACTGATGGTAAAAACAGTCACAAGGATGACACACTGATGGTAAAAACAGTAACAAGGATGACACACTGAGGGTAAAAACAGTCACAAGGATGACACACTGATGGTAAAAACAGTCACAAGGACCACAAACTGATGGTAAAAACAGTCACAAGGATGACACACTGGTTGTAAAAACAGTCACAATGACTACACACTGAGGGTAAAAACAGTCACAAGGATGACACACTGATGGTAAAAACAGTCACAAGGATGACACACTGATGGTAAAAACAGTCACAAGGATGACACACTGAGGGTAAAAACAGTCACAAGGATGACACACTGATGGTAAAAACAGTCACAAGGATGACACACTGATGGTAAAAACTGTCACAAGGATGACACACTGGTGGTAAAAACAGTCACAATGACTACACACTGAGGGTAAAAACAGTCACAAGGATGACACACTGATGGTAAAAACAGTCACAAGGACCACACAATGATGGTAAAAACAGTCACAAGGATGACACACTGAGGGTAAAAACAGTCAGAAGGATGACACACTGATGGTAAAAACAGTCACAAGGATGACACACTGAGGGTAAAAACAGTCACAAGGATGACACACTGATGGTAAAAACAGTCACAAGGATGACACACTGATGGTAAAAACAGTCACAAGGATGACACACTGATGGTAAAAGCAGTCACAAGGATGACACACTGAGGGTAAAAACAGTCACAAGGATGACACACTGATGGTAAAAACAGTCACAAGGATGACACACTGATGGTAAAAACAGTCATAAGGACCACAAACTGATGGTAAAAACAGTCACAAGGATGACACACTGGTGGTAAAAACAGTCACAATGACTACACACTGAGGGTAAAAACAGTCACAAGGATGACGCACTGATGGTAAAAACAGTCACAAGGATGACACACTGAGGGTAAAAACAGTCACAAGGACCACACACTGATGGTAAAAACAGTCACAAGGATGACACACTGAGGGTAAAAACAGTCACAAGGATGACACACTGATGGTAAAAACAGTCACAAGGATGACACACTGATGGTAAAAACAGTCACAAGGATGACACACTGGTGGTAAAAACAGTCACAATGACTACACACTGAGGGTAAAAACAGTCACAAGGATGACACACTGATTGTAAAAACAGTCACAAGGACCACACACTGATGGTAAAAACAGTCACAAGGATGACACACTGAGGGTAAAAACAGTCACAAGGATGACACACTGATGGTAAAAACAGTCCCAAGGATGACACACTGAGGGTAAAAACAGTCACAAGGATGACACACTGATGGTAAAAACAGTCACAAGGATGACACACTGATGGTTAAAACAGTCACAAGGATGACACACTGATGGTAAAAACAGTCACAAGGATGACACACTGAGGGTAAAAACAGTCACAAGGATGACACACTGATGGTAAAAACAGTCACAAGAATGACACACTGATGGTAAAAACAGTCACAAGAATGACACACTGATGGTAAAAACAGTCACAAGGACCACCAACTGATGGTAAAAACAGTCACAAGGATGACACACTGGTGGTAAAAACAGTCACAATGACTACACACTGAGGGTAAAAACAGTCACAAGGATGACACACTGATGGTAAAAACAGTCACAAGGATGACACACTGATGGTAAAAACAGTCACAAGGATGACACACTGAGGGTAAAAACAGTCACAAGGATGACACACTGATGGTAAAAACAGTCACAAGGATGACACACTGATGGTAAAAACTGTCACAAGGATGACACACTGGTGGTAAAAACAGTCACAAGGATGACACACTGATGGTAAAAACAGTCACAAGGATGACACACTGGTGGTAAAAACAGTCACAATGACTACACACTGAGGGTAAAAACAGTCACAAGGATGACACACTGATGGTAAAAACAGTCACAAGGATGACACACTGGTGGTAAAAACAGTCACAATGACTACACACTGAGGGTAAAAACAGTCACAAGGATGACGCACTGATGGTAAAAACAGTCACAAGGACCACACACTGATGGTAAAAACAGTCACAAGGATGACACACTGAGGGTAAAAACAGTCACAAGGATGACACACTGATGGTAAAAACAGTCACAAGGATGACACACTGAGGGTAAAAACAGTCAAACAGTCACAAGGATGACACACTGATGGTAAAAACAGTCACAAGGATGACACACTGATGGTAAAAACAGTCACAAGGATGACACACTGAGGGTAAAAACAGTCACAAGGATGACACACTGATGGTAAAAACAGTCACAAGGATGACACACTGATGGTAAAAACAGTCACAAGGACCACAAACTGATGGTAAAAACTGTCACAAGGATGACACACTGGTGGTAAAAACAGTCACAATGACTACACACTGAGGGTAAAAACAGTCACAAGGATGACACACTGATGGTAAAAACAGTCACAAGGATGACACACTGATGGTAAAAACAGTCACAAGGATGACACACTGAGGGTAAAAACAGTCACAAGGATGACACACTGATGGTAAAAACAGTCACAAGGATGACACACTGATGGTAAAAACAGTCACAAGGATGACACACTGGTGGTAAAAACAGTCACAATGACTACACACTGAGGGTAAAAACAGTCACAAGGATGACACACTGATGGTAAAAACAGTCACAAGGATGACACACTGAGGGTAAAAACAGTCACAAGGATGGCACACTGATGGTAAAAACAGTCACAAGGATGACACACTGAGGGTAAAAACAGTCACAAGGATGACACACTGATGGTAAAAACAGTCACAAAGATGACACACTGATGGTAAAAACAGTCACAATGACTACACACTGAGGGTAAAAACAGTCACAAGGATGACACACTGATGGTAAAAACAGTCACAAGGATGACACACTGACGGTAAAAACAGTCACAAGGATGACACACTGATGGTAAAAACAGTCACAAGGATGACACACTGAGGGTAAAAACAGTCACAAGGATGACACACTGATGGTAAAAACAGTCACAAGGATGACACACTGATGGTAAAAACTGTCACAAGGATGACACACTGGTGGTAAAAACAGTCACAAGGATGACACACTGATGGTAAAAACAGTCACAAGGATGACACACTGGTGGTAAAAACAGTCACAATGACTACACACTGAGGGTAAAAACAGTCACAACGATGACACACTGATGGTAAAAACAGTCACAAGGATGACACACTGGTGGTAAAAACAGTCACAATGACTACACACTGAGGGTAAAAACAGTCACAAGGATGACGCACTGATGGTAAAAACAGTCACAAGGACCACACACTGATGGTAAAAACAGTCACAAGGATGACACACTGAGGGTAAAAACAGTCACAAGGATGACACACTGATGGTAAAAACAGTCACAAGGATGACACACTGAGGGTAAAAACAGTCAAACAGTCACAAGGATGACACACTGATGGTAAAAACAGTCACAAGGATGACACACTGATGGTTAAAACAGTCACAAGGATGACACACTGATGGTAAAAACAGTCACAAGGATGACACACTGAGGGTAAAAACAGTCACAAGGATGACACACTGATGGTAAAAACAGTCACAAGGATGACACACTGATGGTAAAAACAGTCACAAGGACCACAAACTGATGGCAAAAACAGTCACAAGGATGACACACTGGTGGTAAAAACAGTCACAATGACTACACACTGAGGGTAAAAACAGTCACAAGGATGACACACTGATGGTAAAAACAGTCACAAGGATGACACACTGATGGTAAAAACAGTCACAAGGATGACACACTGAGGGTAAAAACAGTCACAAGGATGACACACTGATGGTAAAAACAGTCACAAGGATGACACACTGATGGTAAAAACAGTCACAAGGATGACACACTGGTGGTAAAAACAGTCACAATGACTACACACTGAGGGTAAAAACAGTCACAAGGATGACACACTGATGGTAAAAACAGTCACAAGGATGACACACTGAGGGTAAAAACAGTCACAAGGATGGCACACTGATGGTAAAAACAGTCACAAGGATGACACACTGAGGGTAAAAACAGTCACAAGGATGACACACTGATGGTAAAAACAGTCACAAAGATGACACACTGATGGTAAAAACAGTCACAATGACTACACACTGAGGGTAAAAACAGTCACAAGGATGACACACTGATGGTAAAAACAGTCACAAGGATGACACACTGATGGTAAAAACAGTCACAAGGATGACACACTGATGGTAAAAACAGTCACAAGGACCACAAACTGATGGTAAAAACAGTCACAAGGATGACACACTGGTGGTAAAAACAGTCACAATGACTACACACTGAGGGTAAAAACAGTCACAAGGATGACACGCTGATGGTAAAAACAGTCACAAGGATGACACACTGAGGGTAAAAACAGTCACAAGGATGACACACTGATGGTAAAAACAGTCACAAGAATGACACACTGATGGTAAAAACAGTCACAAGGACCACCAACTGATGGTAAAAACAGTCACAAGGATGACACACTGGTGGTAAAAACAGTAATAATGACTACACACTGAGGGTAAAAACAGTCACAAGGATGACACACTGATGGTAAAAACAGTCACAAGGATTACACACTGATGGTAAAAACAGTCACAAGGATGACACACTGATGGTAAAAACTGTCACAAGGATGACACACTGGTGGTAAAAACAGTCACAAGGATGACACACTGATGGTAAAAACAGTCACAAGGATGACACACTGGTGGTAAAAACAGTCACAATGACTACACACTGAGGGTAAAAACAGTCACAAGGATGACACACTGATGGTAAAAACAGTCACAAGGATGACACACTGGTGGTAAAAACAGTCACAATGACTACACACTGAGGGTAAAAACAGTCACAAGGATGACACACTGATGGTAAAAACAGTCACAAGGACCACACACTGATGGTAAAAACAGTCACAAGGATGACACACTGAGGGTAAAAACAGTCACAAGGATGACACACTGATGGTAAAAACAGTCACAAGGATGACACACTGAGGGTAAAAACAGTCAAACAGTCACAAGGATGACACACTGATGGTAAAAACAGTCACAAGGATGACACACTGAGGGTAAAAACAGTCAAACAGTCACAAGGATGACACACTGATGGTAAAAACAGTCACAAGGATGACACACTGATGGTAAAAACAGTCACAAGGATGACACACTGAGGGTAAAAACAGTCACAAGGATGACACACTGATGGTATAAACAGTCACAAGGATGACACACTGATGGTAAAAACTGTCACAAGGATGACACACTGGTGGTAAAAACAGTCACAATAACTACACACTGAGGGTAAAAACAGTCACAAGGATGACACACTGAGGGTAAAAACAGTCACAAGGACCACACAATGATGGTAAAAACAGTCACAAGGATGACACACTGAGGGTAAAAACAGTCACAAGGATGACACACTGATGGTAAAAACAGTGACAAGGATGACACACTGAGGGTAAAACCAGTCACAAGGATGACACACTGATGGTAAAAACAGTCACAAGGATGATACACTGATGGTAAAAACAGTCACAAGGATGACACACTGATGGTAAAAGCAGTCACAAGGATGACACACTGAGGGTAAAAACAGTCACAAGGATGACACACTGATGGTAAAAACAGTCACAAGGATGACACACTGATGGTAAAAACAGTCATAAGGACCACAAACTGATGGTAAAAACAGTCACAAGGATGACACACTGATGGTAAAAACAGTCACAAGGATGACACACTGATGGTAAAAACAGTCATAAGGACCACAAACTGATGGTAAAAACAGTCACAAGGATGACACACTGATGGTAAAAACAGTCACAAGGATGACACACTGAGGGTAAAAACAGTCACAAGGACCACACACTGATGGTAAAAACAGTCACAAGGATGACACACTGAGGGTAAAAACAGTCACAAGGATGACACACTGATGGTAAAAACAGTCACAAGGATGACACACTGATGGTAAAAACAGTCACAAGGATGACACATTGGTGGTAAAAACAGTCACAATGACTACACACTGAGGGTAAAAACAGTCACAAGGATGACACACTGATGGTAAAAACAGTCACAAGGACCACACACTGATGGTAAAAACAGTCACAAGGATGACACACTGATGTTAAAAACAGTAACAAGGATGACACACTGAGGGTAAAAACAGTCACAAGGATGACACACTGATGGTAAAAACAGTCACAAGGACCACAAACTGATGGTAAAAACAGTCACAAGGATGACACACTGGTTGTAAAAACAGTCACAATGACTACACACTGAGGGTAAAAACAGTCACAAGGATGACACACTGATGGTAAAAACAGTCACAAGGATGACACACTGATGGTAAAAACAGTCACAAGGATGACACACTGAGGGTAAAAACAGTCACAAGGATGACACACTGATGGTAAAAACAGTCACAAGGATGACACACTGATGGTAAAAACTGTCACAAGGATGACACACTGGTGGTAAAAACAGTCACAATGACTACACACTGAGGGTAAAAACAGTCACAAGGATGACACACTGATGGTAAAAACAGTCACAAGGACCACACAATGATGGTAAAAACAGTCACAAGGATGACACACTGAGGGTAAAAACAGTCAGAAGGATGACACACTGATGGTAAAAACAGTCACAAGGATGACACACTGAGGGTAAAAACAGTCACAAGGATGACACACTGATGGTAAAAACAGTCACAAGGATGACACACTGATGGTAAAAACAGTCACAAGGATGACACACTGATGGTAAAAGCAGTCACAAGGATGACACACTGAGGGTAAAAACAGTCACAAGGATGACACACTGATGGTAAAAACAGTCACAAGGATGACACACTGATGGTAAAAACAGTCATAAGGACCACAAACTGATGGTAAAAACAGTCACAAGGATGACACACTGGTGGTAAAAACAGTCACAATGACTACACACTGAGGGTAAAAACAGTCACAAGGATGACGCACTGATGGTAAAAACAGTCACAAGGATGACACACTGAGGGTAAAAACAGTCACAAGGACCACACACTGATGGTAAAAACAGTCACAAGGATGACACACTGAGGGTAAAAACAGTCACAAGGATGACACACTGATGGTAAAAACAGTCACAAGGATGACACACTGATGGTAAAAACAGTCACAAGGATGACACACTGGTGGTAAAAACAGTCACAATGACTACACACTGAGGGTAAAAACAGTCACAAGGATGACACACTGATTGTAAAAACAGTCACAAGGACCACACACTGATGGTAAAAACAGTCACAAGGATGACACACTGAGGGTAAAAACAGTCACAAGGATGACACACTGATGGTAAAAACAGTCCCAAGGATGACACACTGAGGGTAAAAACAGTCACAAGGATGACACACTGATGGTAAAAACAGTCACAAGGATGACACACTGATGGTTAAAACAGTCACAAGGATGACACACTGATGGTAAAAACAGTCACAAGGATGACACACTGAGGGTAAAAACAGTCACAAGGATGACACACTGATGGTAAAAACAGTCACAAGAATGACACACTGATGGTAAAAACAGTCACAAGAATGACACACTGATGGTAAAAACAGTCACAAGGACCACCAACTGATGGTAAAAACAGTCACAAGGATGACACACTGGTGGTAAAAACAGTCACAATGACTACACACTGAGGGTAAAAACAGTCACAAGGATGACACACTGATGGTAAAAACAGTCACAAGGATGACACACTGAGGGTAAAAACAGTCACAAGGATGACACACTGAGGGTAAAAACAGTCACAAGGATGACACACTGATGGTAAAAACAGTCACAAGGATGACACACTGATGGTAAAAACTGTCACAAGGATGACACACTGGTGGTAAAAACAGTCACAATGACTACACACTGAGGGTAAAAACAGTCACAAGGATGACACACTGATGGTAAAAACAGTCACAAGGACCACACAATGATGGTAAAAACAGTCACAAGGATGACACACTGAGGGTAAAAACAGTCAGAAGGATGACACACTGATGGTAAAAACAGTCACAAGGATGACACACTGAGGGTAAAAACAGTCACAAGGATGACACACTGATGGTAAAAACAGTCACAAGGATGACACACTGATGGTAAAAACAGTCACAAGGATGACACACTGATGGTAAAAGCAGTCACAAGGATGACACACTGAGGGTAAAAACAGTCACAAGGATGACACACTGATGGTAAAAACAGTCACAAGGATGACACACTGATGGTAAAAACAGTCACAAGGATGACACACTGATGGTAAAAACAGTCATAAGGACCACAAACTGATGGTAAAAACAGTCACAAGGATGACACACTGGTGGTAAAAACAGTCACAATGACTACACACTGAGGGTAAAAACAGTCACAAGGATGACGCACTGATGGTAAAAACAGTCACAAGGATGACACACTGAGGGTAAAAACAGTCACAAGGACCACACACTGATGGTAAAAACAGTCACAAGGATGACACACTGAGGGTAAAAACAGTCACAAGGATGACACACTGATGGTAAAAACAGTCACAAGGATGACACACTGATGGTAAAAACAGTCACAAGGATGACACACTGGTGGTAAAAACAGTCACAATGACTACACACTGAGGGTAAAAACAGTCACAAGGATGACACACTGATTGTAAAAACAGTCACAAGGACCACACACTGATGGTAAAAACAGTCACAAGGATGACACACTGAGGGTAAAAACAGTCACAAGGATGACACACTGATGGTAAAAACAGTCCCAAGGATGACACACTGAGGGTAAAAACAGTCACAAGGATGACACACTGATGGTAAAAACAGTCACAAGGATGACACACTGATGGTTAAAACAGTCACAAGGATGACACACTGATGGTAAAAACAGTCACAAGGATGACACACTGAGGGTAAAAACAGTCACAAGGATGACACACTGATGGTAAAAACAGTCACAAGAATGACACACTGATGGTAAAAACAGTCACAAGAATGACACACTGATGGTAAAAACAGTCACAAGGACCACCAACTGATGGTAAAAACAGTCACAAGGATGACACACTGGTGGTAAAAACAGTCACAATGACTACACACTGAGGGTAAAAACAGTCACAAGGATGACACACTGATGGTAAAAACAGTCACAAGGATGACACACTGATGGTAAAAACAGTCACAAGGATGACACACTGAGGGTAAAAACAGTCACAAGGATGACACACTGATGGTAAAAACAGTCACAAGGATGACACACTGATGGTAAAAACTGTCACAAGGATGACACACTGGTGGTAAAAACAGTCACAAGGATGACACACTGATGGTAAAAACAGTCACAAGGATGACACACTGGTGGTAAAAACAGTCACAATGACTACACACTGAGGGTAAAAACAGTCACAAGGATGACACACTGATGGTAAAAACAGTCACAAGGATGACACACTGGTGGTAAAAACAGTCACAATGACTACACACTGAGGGTAAAAACAGTCACAAGGATGACGCACTGATGGTAAAAACAGTCACAAGGACCACACACTGATGGTAAAAACAGTCACAAGGATGACACACTGAGGGTAAAAACAGTCACAAGGATGACACACTGATGGTAAAAACAGTCACAAGGATGACACACTGAGGGTAAAAACAGTCAAACAGTCACAAGGATGACACACTGATGGTAAAAACAGTCACAAGGATGACACACTGATGGTTAAAACAGTCACAAGGATGACACACTGATGGTAAAAACAGTCACAAGGATGACACACTGAGGGTAAAAACAGTCACAAGGATGACACACTGATGGTAAAAACAGTCACAAGGATGACACACTGATGGTAAAAACAGTCACAAGGACCACAAACTGATGGTAAAAACTGTCACAAGGATGACACACTGGTGGTAAAAACAGTCACAATGACTACACACTGAGGGTAAAAACAGTCAAAAGGATGACACACTGATGGTAAAAACAGTCACAAGGATGACACACTGATGGTAAAAACAGTCACAAGGATGACACACTGAGGGTAAAAACAGTCACAAGGATGACACACTGATGGTAAAAACAGTCACAAGGATGACACACTGATGGTAAAAACAGTCACAAGGATGACACACTGGTGGTAAAAACAGTCACAATGACTACACACTGAGGGTAAAAACAGTCACAAGGATGACACACTGATGGTAAAAACAGTCACAAGGATGACACACTGAGGGTAAAAACAGTCACAAGGATGGCACACTGATGGTAAAAACAGTCACAAGGATGACACACTGAGGGTAAAAACAGTCACAAGGATGACACACTGATGGTAAAAACAGTCACAAAGATGACACACTGATGGTAAAAACAGTCACAATGACTACACACTGAGGGTAAAAACAGTCACAAGGATGACACACTGATGGTAAAAACAGTCACAAGGATGACACACTGACGGTAAAAACAGTCACAAGGATGACACACTGAGGGTAAAAACAGTCACAAGGATGACACACTGATGGTAAAAACAGTCACAAGGATGACACACTGATGGTAAAAACTGTCACAAGGATGACACACTGGTGGTAAAAACAGTCACAAGGATGACACACTGATGGTAAAAACAGTCACAAGGATGACACACTGGTGGTAAAAACAGTCACAATGACTACACACTGAGGGTAAAAACAGTCACAAGGATGACACACTGATGGTAAAAACAGTCACAAGGATGACACACTGGTGGTAAAAACAGTCACAATGACTACACACTGAGGGTAAAAACAGTCACAAGGATGACACACTTATGGTAAAAACAGTCACAAGGACCACACACTGATGGTAAAAACAGTCACAAGGATGACACACTGAGGGTAAAAACAGTCACAAGGATGACACACTGATGGTAAAAACAGTCACAAGGATGACACACTGAGGGTAAAAACAGTCAAACAGTCACAAGGATGACACACTGATGGTAAAAACAGTCACAAGGATGACACACTGATGGTTAAAACAGTCACAAGGATGACACACTGATGGTAAAAACAGTCACAAGGATGACACACTGAGGGTAAAAACAGTCACAAGGATGACACACTGATGGTAAAAACAGTCACAAGGATGACACACTGATGGTAAAAACAGTCACAAGGACCACAAACTGATGGTAAAAACAGTCACAAGGATGACACACTGGTGGTAAAAACAGTCACAATGACTACACAGTGAGGGTAAAAACAGTCACAAGGATGACACACTGATGGTATAAACAGTCACAAGGATGACACACTGATGGTAAAAACAGTCACAAGGATGACACACTGAGGGTAAAAACAGTCACAAGGATGACACACTGATGGTAAAAACAGTCACAAGGATGACACACTGATGGTAAAAACAGTCCAAGGATGACACACTGGTGGTAAAAACAGTCACAATGACTACACACTGAGGGTAAAAACAGTCACAAGGATGACACACTGATGGTAAAAACAGTCACAAGGATGACACACTGAGGGTAAAAACAGTCACAAGGATGTCACACTGATGGTAAAAACAGTCACAAGGATGACACACTGAGGGTAAAAACAGTCACAAGGATGACACACTGATGGTAAAAACAGTCACAAAGATGACACACTGATGGTAAAAACAGTCACAAGGATGACACACTGGTGGTATAAACAGTCACAATGACTACACACTGAGGGTAAAAACAGTCACAAGGATGACACACTGATGATAAAAACAGTTACAAGGATGACACACTGATGGTAAAAACAGTCACAAGGACCACACACTGATGGTAAAAACAGTCACAAGGATGACACACTGATGGTAAAAACAGTCACAAGGATGACACACTGAGGGTAAAAACAGTCACAAGGATGACACACTGATGGTAAAAACAGTCACAAGGATGACACACTGAGGGTAAAAACAGTCACAAGGATGACACACTGAGGGTAAAAACAGTCACAAGGATGACACACTGAGGGTAAAAACAGTCATAAGGATGACACACTGATGCAAAACACTGAAGAGATCGGTATCATTTTTTATGTACGTGTATAAACACAAACTTGTAAATTAGACAGGATTGAAAAATAGCAGCAGAGTCATAGATACATAGTACAAGCATACCAAAATTATATACATAACTAATATGTTCATTTCTTTCCATCTTCCATCTATGTGGTCTAGTAATTATCAGGTTCAGTACAGTGAATGACATATCCCGAGGTCATTCTCTTACTTTATATTCTTTTACCTGTATATTTCAAGATGGTTTTAGCCTTAGTTTCCATCTTACTATCTTCTCTACCCACACCTTTTACCTTGCTGACGATCCTATTCGATCCTCTAACTGTCATTTCTTACCTGCCATCTCCACTAGACTTTGGTGTATTGACATTATCACCTATCACCACTAGGTTTAGATGTAAAGTCAAAAACACATATAACCTGTCAGTCCATGATCCATCTGCCAAATCCTAGTAGTCAGGATATTTAAGTTCCCATATTAAATTGTCTGTTTACTTGGACTGCCCGGCGACATGATAAGACCACCTAACGGTAAACTTTTACTGATCAGCGCTCGTTTAAATGTCTGTTTTCAGTCAGACCAAAGTGAAGGATGCACACTAAGGGATCTACCCTAGATCGCTCAGTGCACATAGGCTGAATAGTATTTGGCAGTGAGAGTCCTATTTATATAGGATGACACACAGCTGGGAACTATGATCTTTTATGCTGCTCAAAAGATCATTTCACCCTAAGAATAATAATCTTTATTTTTATATAGCGCCAACATATTCCGCAGTGCTTTACATACATTATCATGGCTGTCCCCACTGGGGCTCACAATCTAAATTTCCTATCATTATGTCTTTGGAGTGTGGGAGGAAACCAGAGAACCCAGAGGAAACCCACACAAACACAGGGAGAACATACAAACTCCTTACAGATGTTGTCCTTGGTGGGATTTGAACTCACTCACCCAGTGCTGCAAGGCTGCAGTGCTAACCCCTGAGCCACTGTGCTGAATCCAGCTTTTCATAGATTTAGATGGAAATCCCGGCAGATGTATAAATATAATGACCAATCGCATTGTGAGCAAAGCATCAATGTCTGAATCATAGGTTTCATTCATTTATCTGTAAACTGCAGATCAGCTCAGAGTTCATTGCTTCAGTGTCAACACTGCCTGAATGAAAAAGAACCAGCAGTGTTTCTCTGAAATCAACAAGTAACAATTCAATCATATCACAGGACTTTTCTGAAGAAAGAAATCATTATAGGACTGAACCATGGCATTAGACATGGCTGGATACACTACAGTGCAGATATTTGTTCATAGCATCTGTAAAGAAATATATGGGTGTGTTTATTAAAAAAGGCATGAACACATGCATTCGGGCATTTCATTTTCTGTTTTTAGGAACAGGAAAACTTAATTGAAGCCCAAACACAGGGGCAAATATAACCTGAAGTCATGTATTTGGTTGTGTATACATTCTATGATATATATTAGACTGGGTTTTCACAGCTGTGTATCAAAGTTCATATATGGACTGCAATACCTTGACTGACGCTACGTCTCATGACTAGTGTTGAGTGATACCTTCCGATATCGGGAAATATTGGATCGGATTGGATCGGACCGATACCGAAAAAGTATCGGATATCGCCGATTCCGATACCGGAAACCAATGCAAGTCAATGGGACAGAAATATCGGAATGAAAATAAACCCTTTCTTTCCTTGTAGGTTAATTCTACATGAAGGAAAACAACTAAGAATAATGTAGAATGTATTGGGGGAGGTGGGGGAGACAATAAAGGCATAGAGGTTTAGCCCAATCAAATGGAATAGCAGGAATTAATATTTTTTTTTAAGACGTTCTGAGTTACGGAAATATTGACTATGTTAAGTATTTTTATATTTTGTCAGATATTTATGTTTCACTACTTCCATGCTCTTCACCTTCTTTTTTACTTCTCCCACACTTTCTCCTTCATCATCCTCAGCATCTTTTTCATCCACTTCTTCTTCACCTTCTTCATCTTCTTCTTCTTCACCTTCTTCGTATTATTCTTTTTTTTTACATTCTTCATATTCTACTTCTTCATCTTCTTCATCTTCTTCTTCTTCATCATATTCTTATTTGTGGCAGGCATTCCTGTAGTTGTTATCTATAAAAGGTTGGACATTACACCTTTCGTTCTGCCCGTCACAAAAGATTTACAACAGGATTTGTCCGCGTTCAGTTTGGCCTGCAGCAGCAGGTCTTTTCCAGGGGCACCACGAGGAGGAACGGACTCACCCCCATACACTGCTTAGTCATCTTCTGCTTATAATTTAGATATTATCTTTTGCTCTGATTTTTAGTCTTATGCTTAATGTTCTTCCGCTTTTTGTTCTGCAGCTTCTTGTATTTCTGCTTCTTGGTTTTCTGTCTCTTGTTCTTCTGTATCTTGGTGCTTGTCTTCTCTTCTTTGTCCTCTTGGTCAACTTCTTCAGGGTCATCTTCTTGGTCTTCTTCGGGGTGGTCTTCAGGGTCGTCGTCTTCGGGGGTCCTCGTCTTCGGGGTCCTCGTCTTCTTCGGGTTGGTCTTCTGGGTCCTCGTCTTCGGGGTCCTCGTCTTCTTCGGGGTGGTCTTCAGGGTCCTCGTCTTCTTCGGGGTGGTCTTCAGGGTCCTCGTCTTCTTCGGGGTGGTCTTCAGGGTCCTCGTCTTCAGGGTCGTCGTCTTCGGGGTCCTCGTCTTCTTAGGGTTGGTCTTCAGGGTCCTCGTCTTCAGGGTCCTCGTCAGGGAGATCTAGAGTGATTACCAAGAACCATTTCAAAAAGCTTGAACTTGGAAATGTAGCAGAAGGTACAAGAAAGCTGAGGAACTACCGAGGACCAGCTGACGGTACTGGAACCCGGATGGGTAGCAGAAGGTACAAGAGCCAATGGAACTGCCGAAGACCAGCTGACGGTACTGGAACTCGGTTACTAAGCAGGAGGTACCTGTGCCAGAAAGCACTACCAAGGACCAGCAGACGTTGGTGGAACTTGGATACCGAGAAGGAGGCACCTAATCCAAAGGCACTGCCGAGAACCAGCTGACGGTACTGGAACCCGGATGGGTAGCAGAAGGTACCCATGTAAAAAAAAGTTCAAGGCCGCGAGCCGGCCGCAGTTACCAAAACCCACAGTCCTACAGGGGGTGCTTGTCCTATTGGCACTATGGAACCAGCCTTCATTGCCAGATCCCGCAGCCCACATAGGAGTCACCTAAACTGCAGGCACCATAGAGTCGGCTAACCTGACCGCAACACGACAGGACAACGCATTGGAGGCAAAGTGACATTGACACTACCCGGAAACAGCTGGCGTGCTGGAACCAGGCTGGGCAGGAGGGAGTACCCGTGCCAAAGTCACTGCCGAGAACCAGCTGACGGTACTGGAACCCGGATGGGTAGTAGAAGGTACAAGAGCAAATGGAACTACCGAGGACCAGCTGACGGTACTGGAACCCGGATGGGTAGCAGAAGGTACAAGAGCCAATGGAACTGCCGAAGACCAGCTGACGGTACTGGAACTCGGTTACTAAGCAGGAGGTACCTGTGCCAGAAAGCACTACCAAGGACCAGCAGACGTTGGTGGAACTTGGATACCGAGAAGGAGGCACCTAATCCAAAGGCACTGCCGAGAACCAGCTGACGGTACTGGAACCCGGATGGGTAGCAGAAGGTACCCATGTAAAAAAAAGTTCAAGGCCGCGAGCCGGCCGCAGTTACCAAAACCCACAGTCCTACAGGGGGTGCTTGTCCTATTGGCACTATGGAACCAGCCTTCATTGCCAGATCCCGCAGCCCACATAGGAGTCACCTAAACTGCAGGCACCATAGAGTCGGCTAACCTGACCGCAACACGACAGGACAACGCATTGGAGGCAAAGTGACGTTGACACTACCCGGAAACAGCTGGCGTGCTGGAACCAGGCTGGGCAGGAGGGAGTACCCGTGCCAAAGTCACTGCCGAGAACCAGCTGACGGTACTGGAACCCGGATGGGTAGTAGAAGGTACAAGAGCAAATGGAACTACCGAGGACCAGCTGACGGTACTGGAACCCGGATGGGTAGCAGAAGGTACAAGAGCCAATGGAACTGCCGAAGACCAGCTGACGGTACTGGAACTCGGTTACTAAGCAGGAGGTACCTGTGCCAGAAAGCACTACCAAGGACCAGCAGACGTTGGTGGAACTTGGATACCGAGAAGGAGGCACCTAATCCAAAGGCACTGCCGAGAACCAGCTGACGGTACTGGAACCCGGATGGGTAGCAGAAGGTACCCATGTAAAAAAAAGTTCAAGGCCGCGAGCCGGCCGCAGTTACCAAAACCCACAGTCCTACAGGGGGTGCTTGTCCTATTGGCACTATGGAACCAGCCTTCATTGCCAGATCCCGCAGCCCACATAGGAGTCACCTAAACTGCAGGCACCATAGAGTCGGCTAACCCGACCGCAACACGACAGGACAACGCATTGGAGGCAAAGTGACGTTGACACTACCTGGAAACAGCTGGCGTGCTGGAACCAGGCTGGGCAGGAGGGAGTACCCGTGCCAAAGTCACTGCCGAGAACCAGCTGACGGTACTGGAACCCGGATGGGTAGTAGAAGGTACAAGAGCAAATGGAACTACCGAGAACCAGCTGGCGGTGCTGGAACCCAGGGTAAATACTAAAAACAGAGTGGAGCCAGAGGTTTAATTGGAGCAAGTTTTAAATCCTTAGTACAGTGGATGTGGACAAAGCAGGAGAATTTGCCGGACACACAGCTGGGGATCAGCTGACGTTACTGAACCCCAATAACACTGGAGCAAGCATTGACTGTGCAGACGGCACTTCTGAGCAGCAACTAGCGGTATTGGAGCCCAGGGTAAATACTAAAAACAGAGGAGCCAGAGGTGTATTTGGAGGAGGTTTTAAATCCGTAGTACAGTGGATGTGGACAAAGCAGGAGAATTTGCCGGACACACAGCTGGGGATCAGCTGACGTTACTGAACCCCAATAACACTGGAGCAAGCGTTGACTGTGCAGACGGCACTTCTGAGCAGCAACTAGCGGTATTGGAGCCCAGGGTAAATACTAAAAACAGAGGAGCCAGAGGTGTATTTGGAGGAGGTTTTAAATCCGTAGTACAGTGGATGTGGACAAAGCAGGAGAATTTGCCGGACACACAGCTGGGGATCAGCTGACGTTACTGAACCCCAATAACACTGGAGCAAGCGTTGACTGTGCAGACGGCACTTCTGAGCAGCAACTAGCGGTATTGGAGCCCAGGGTAAATACTAAAAACAGAGGAGCCAGAGGTGTATTTGGAGGAGGTTTTAAATCCGTAGTACAGTGGATGTGGACAAAGCAGGAGAATTTGCCGGACACACAGCTGGGATTCAGCTGACGTTACTGAACCCCAATAACACTGGAGCAAGCGTTGACTGTGCAGACGGCACTTCTGAGCAGCAACTAGCGGTATTGGAGCCCAGGGTAAATACTAAAAACAGAGGAGCCAGAGGTGTATTTGGAGGAGGTTTTAAATCCGTAGTACAGTGGATGTGGACAAAGCAGGAGAATTTGCCGGACACACAGCTGGGGATCAGCTGACGTTACTGAACCCCAATAACACTGGAGCAAGCGTTGACTGTGCAGACGGCACTTCTGAGCAGCAACTAGCGGTATTGGAGCCCAGGGTAAATACTAAAAACAGAGGAGCCAGAGGTGTATGTGGAGGAGGTTTTAAATCCGTAGTACAGTGGATGTGGACAAAGCAGGAGAATTTGCCGGACACACAGCTGGGGATCAGCTGACGTTACTGAACCCCAATAACATGGCAGCAAGTGTTGACTGTGCAGACGGCACTTCCGAGCGCCAACTGGCGGTGTTGGAGCTCAGGGATAATACTGAAAACAGAGGAGCCAGAGGTGTAATTGGAGCAACTTTAAAATCTGTAGTAGTGAGAATGTGGACAGAGCAGGAGAAATTGCCCTCCGCACAGCAGGGGAACAGCTGACGTTACTGAACCCCAATAACACGGCAGCAAGTGTTGACTGTGCAGACGGCACTTCCGAGCGCCAACTGGCGGTGTTGGAGCTCAGGGATAATACTGAAAACAGAGGAGCCAGAGGTGTAATTGGAGCAACTTTAAAATCTGTAGTAGTGAGAATGTGGACAGAGCAGGAGAAATTGCCGTCCGCACAGCAGGGGAACAGCTGACGTTACTGAACCCCAATAACACGGCAGCAAGTGTTGACTGTGCAGACGGCACTTCCGAGCGCCAACTGGCGGTGTTGGAGCTCAGGGATAATACTGAAAACAGAGGAGCCAGAGGTGTAATTAGAGCAACTTTAAAATCTGTAGTAGTGAGAATGTGGACAGAGCAGGAGAAATTGCCGTCCGCACAGCAGGGGAACAGCTGACGTTACTGAACTCCAATAACACGGCAGCAAGTGTTGACTGTGCAGACGGCACTTCCAAGCGCCAACTGGCGGTGTTGGAGCTCAGGGATTACAGTTCAGGTGGTAGAAACATGAACACAACAGGAGACCTGGATACTGTTGCCAACCAATTATTTATTCTGGAAGAGGACTGGCAAATTCATGAGAGATCCAGGCCTTGTTCATTTTGAGAAAAGTAAGCCGGTCAACGTTATCGGAGGATAGTCGCATGCGAAGGTCTGTTAGTACACCACCTGCGGCACTAAAGACGCGTTCCGATAATACACTAGCAGCAGGGCAAGCTAGCACCTCCAATGCATACTGACTAAGCTCTGGCCATGTATCCAGCTTACAGACCCAAAACTTGAAGGGAGAAGAGCCGTCTGGGAGTACACTAAGAGGGCAAGACATGTAGTCTGTCACCATCTGACGGAAACGTTGCCTCCTGCTGACTGGAGCCGTCTGTGATGGTGTAGACATTTGTGGCGGCGGGGACACAAAACTTTGCCACATTTCGGCCATACTGGTCTTGCCTTGTGCTGAGGCGCTGCTTCTGCTCCCTCTTTGTGCAGAGCTTCCTCCACTGCCTCGACGCACTGAGCTGCTTTGTAAAGCACTAGCAGCACTGCTCTCGGTTGGAATGGAGAACACGTTGGAATGCACCAGTGCGTCTTGGTACTCCCGCATTTTACGCTCCCGGTTCAACGGTGTTATGAGGCTTTGTAAGTTGTCCCGGTAGCGAGGATCTAGGAGGGTGGACACCCAATAATCAGCCGTGTTGAGAATGTGGGCGATGCGGCGGTCGTTTCTCAGGCACTGCAGCATGAAATCAACCATGTGCTGCAGACTGCCAACTGGCCAAGAAACGCTGTCCCCTGCTTGAGGCGTGATCTCTGCCTGCTCTGCATCACCCCACCCTCGCTCTAGATACTGACTACTAGAGCATTGTGTACCTCCCTCCTCTGGACAGATGTCTTCCTCATCCATTGACTCCTCCTCATCCTCCTCACAAAGTGTCCCCTGCCTAGGCCTTTGTGAGGAACCACGTTGTGCAGACTGTAGAGAAGCAGATGGCATTTGTGACTCCTCATCCTCCACCTCTTCCAAAACCTCGTCCCTTAGTGCTTGCAGTGTTTTTTCAAGCAGGCAGATAAGGGGGATAGTCATGCTGACTAGTGCATCATCTGCACTCGCCATCCGCGTAGAATAATCGAAGGCACGCAAAACGTGGCAAATGTCCTTCATAGAGGCCCACTCAGTGGTGATGAAGTGTGAATGGCGCGCACTGCGACTTGTTTGCGCCTGCTGCAGCTGGTACTCCATTACTGCTGCCTGCTGCTCACACAACCTCTCCAACATATGTAACGTTGAATTCCACCTGGTGGGTAGGTCACATATGATGCGATGTTCCGGAAGACGTAATCGGCGCTGCAGAGCTGCAATACGTGATCTTGCATTGCTGGAACGCCGCAAGTGAGCGCACTCTATGCGGACCTTGTGAAGCAGTGCATCAAGATCCGGATAGTCCCTCAAAAAACTCTGCATGACCAAGTTGAGCACATGTGCCAGACATGGGATGTGAGTGAGGTTGCCTAGGCCCAGAGCTGCCACCAGATTTCGGCCATTGTCACACACTACCATGCCTGGCTGGAGATTCGCTGGCACAAACCACACGTCGCTCTGCTGCTTGATGGCATTCCAGAGCTCCTGCGCTGTGTGGCTTCGATTCCCCAAAGAAATTAATTTTAATACGGCCTGTTGACGTTTGGCCACGGCTGTGCTCATATTGGTCACAACCGTTCACGGGTCGATGTGGAGGTAGACCGTGACGGCTCCTGCAGCGCTGATTCAGAGGAACTGGAGTATGAGGAGGAGTCAATGTGTACAGACTGGATTCCTGCAATCCTTGGAGTTGGCAGAACATGTACAGCGCCACTCTCAAGATCTGTACCCGGCTCCACAACATTTACCCAATGGGCAGTGAGGGAAAGGTATCGTCCCTGTCCATGCTTACTGGTCCACGCATCGGTGGTCAGGTGGACCTTGCTACTGACGGCGTTTTGTAGCGCATGTTTAATTTTTCCCTCCACATGATGTTGCAGGGCAGGGACGGCTTGCCTGCTGAAATAAAATCGGCTGGGCACGTTGTATTGTGGGACTGCCAATGCCATAAAGTTACGGAATGTGTCAGTCTCCACCAGCCTGAATGATAGCATTTCAAGGGCCAGTAGTTTAGCAATGCCAGCATTCAGAGCCTGTGCTCGGGGGTGGTTTGCCGAGTATGGGCGCCTTTTCTCCCATGCCTGTGCTAACGATGGCTGTAGACTGGCCTGGGAGTGTGAGGATGACTGGGAAAGTGGTGCTGTGGGTGGAATTACACTGTGTCTCTGTACAACAGTGCCAGAGATTCTTCCATGGCGATCCTGTGAGGAAGCCGAACCAGCTGTGTGTGAGCTGGAGGAAGAGGCTACAACACGAGCTGAAGAGGTGGTAGGTGGCGCTGTAGGTTGGCCTAGGTCTTCAGTGTGTTTTTGTAACTCCACCACGTGCTTGGTCCGCACATGTTTCCACATATTTGTGGTATTGAGGTTGCTGACACTTTTCCCTCTTTACACCTTCTGATTACACAGCTTGCATTTGACAAAGCAAATGTCATCTGCAACTGTGTCAAAAAAGGACCAGGCACTGCAAGTCTTGGGAGCGCCCGCTTTGGATTTTGGAAGAGCCATGCTCCTAATGGGTGCCGAAGTGGAGGCTACAGGCAACCAAGTCTGCCCCCTCCCTCTCCCTCCTTTTTGGGCTGTTCGGGGAATCTCTTCCTCAGAGCTGCTCCCACCACCTTCCTGTCCCTCACGCCATGATGGGTCAAGGACCTCATCATCTACACCACCCTCTTCAAACAACTGCTTCTCCTGGGTAGTCTCGACAGCACAGTACGCACCAGAAAGTGGCACCTGAGTCTCATCATCAGATGCGTACTGAGGTGTGCTGATGACCATAGGCACTGGCCCACCCGCCTCTTCAGATTCAGAGAGACAAAACGGTTGTGCATCACTGCATACTACCTCTTCTTCAAATTCTCGAATTCTGCTTGGCCGGCCCCCTCTTTCCAAGCCAAGAGATTCAGAGAACAGAAGTAGAGATGGCTCCTGTCCAGGGCTCTCTGACTGCCTGAGCAATTTGGCAGGTGGTGAAGAGACAGATGGGTGCTCTTCAGTGCTCAGGACCTGAGAGGATCTGGAACTAATTGAAGTCGATGCGTTAGCTGCCATCCATCCGACAACGGCTTCAATTTGGTCCTCGCGCAGCAGTGGGGTACGGCTAGCTCCTACAAAGCTGCGCATAAAGGACTGTTCCCTGGTAAAACTGGGGGATGCTGAGTCACTGGTGCCCGCAGCAGGCACAGAATCCCCACGTCCTCTCCCTGCAGGCACAGAATCCTCACGTCCTCTCCCTGCAGAAACTCCACGCCCACGCCCACGACCACATGCCTTACTCCCTGCCTTCTTCATCTTGGTAGACTGATAAAGATAGGCAGAAAAGTACTAAGGGCTTAGTGTGCTTATTCCTGAACAGCTGCTAACAGGTATAAGAAACACAAATTTTATAAAGTGTGGACTAGACTTTAATATGAGCTAATGTGGCCTACACAACTGTAAAGTGGAGTGTTTGGTGAACTTTATTTAGGTTTTTTTTGTCACAAAAAGACACTGGATGTGCCTAAAGATGTAATAACGATAGTATCACAAACTTTTTGTAGCTATTACAATGTAGGAAGGTAACCTACAATGCAATAGATGAGGCTGCAAAAAAATAGGCTAATACTAATCTGGCTGGGGCTGCAGGGCCCAATGCTGCAGAAAGGCTCCTCTAACTACTCCTATATAGTGTGTTTGGAACCAATTTAGCTGAATACGGATGGAACCACCACACTAATAGGAGAAATCAGGAAAAATTATGAATTGGCAAAAAAGGACAATGTATGAGGCAGTGACACACACTGAGTGCACTACAACCAGACGTGGTTGAAGCACACACTACAGGGTGAGCTGCACTCACACCAGACCTTGCAGACAGCGGTGAACAGTACAGATGCAGAGCACTGTGCACTAGCGCTGCAAGACCAAAAAAATTTCTCTATCTACTCCTATATAGTGTGTTTGGAACCAATTTAGCTGAATACGGATGGAACCACCACACTAATTGGAGATATCAGGAAAAATTATGAATTGGCAAAAAAGGACAATGTATGAGGCAGTGACACACACTGAGTGCACTACAACCAGACTTGGCTGAAGCACACACTACAGGGTGAGCTGCACTCACACACAGAGACCTTGCAGAAAGCGGTGAACAGCACAGAGACCTGTGCA
Source organism: Phyllobates terribilis (assembly GCF_046119375.1). Taxonomy (NCBI): domain Eukaryota; kingdom Metazoa; phylum Chordata; class Amphibia; order Anura; family Dendrobatidae; genus Phyllobates; species Phyllobates terribilis. Next base: position 264,942,196 of record NW_027362764.1, on the reverse strand, counting down.
CTAGCACTGCAAGGCACAGCGATTTATAAAGTAGCTTGGGTAAAGCAGAATAGACCAAATAGGTAGCTAAAACTGTCCCTCAGAACAACAGCGTCCTATCCCTAACTGAATTCACAGCAGAGTGAGCTCAAAATGGCGGCGGCGGCTTTTATAGTGCATCATGACATCATTATGGGAACTTCCGATTCCGGTATACGATATTGCAAAAGTATCGGAATTAAGTATCGGAATTCCGATACCGCGAATATCGGCCGATACCCGATATTTCAGTATCGGAATGCTCAACACTACTCATGACGCAAACTTATAGCCTCATAGGTACATATGAGGCTCTAAGATCAGATCAACGAACCTAAGGTTACTCTGGGCATTGCGGTCTCTATACAAACGGGAAAATATTGTCACCTGAACTGGCCTTATTCACAGGGAGACATACACATTAAAAAGAAAAACAGAAGAACTATATATATAGTTATCTCAGTGATCGGGAAGGACACTGCGTCAACATCCTTCTCCATCACAGGAAGCTTCCTCTGGACTATAAGGCTGAGTGCCCACTATGCGTTTTTCAAGCATTTTTGCAGTGGAATTTCCACAGCGAAAACGCTTAAAAAACGCTTGGTAATACGTGCCCCATGGTCCCCAATGATAATCCGCATGTGCTGTGCACATGCTGTGGAAATTTCCGCTGCGGATTATCACTGCGGAAAAATACGCAGCATGTCCATTAATTTTGCGGTCACGCAGCGTAATTGCCGCCATTGACTTGCATTGAAACGCTTGATATCCGCATCACTACATGTGCACACGTGGATATGAAGCGATTCAATGTGCGGATGGTATCCAGGTTTGGAGAAGAGGAGACTCTCATCCAGACCCGGGTACCATGGTACCTGAAAAAAAAGAATTTAAAATAAAAAATAAAGATTATACTTACCTTTCGATGGCCCCCGGCCTCCTCAGCGATGCGTCCGGTGTGTTGGGTGGCTCGCAGTGGTATGAAAAGACCTTCCATGACGTGATTTAGTCATGTGACATGTCACGCGACCGTGGCGGTCGCGTGACATGTCACATGACTGAATAACGTCATGGCAGGTCCTTTTACACAACCGCGAGACACCGGGGAGACCGGACGCATCGGAGAAGGAGACCAGGGGACATCAGAAGGTAAGTATAATCTTTATTTTTTATTTTTTACCATTCATATTCTTTTATTTTAACTATTACTTGGTCACACTATTATAAATCCATGCCAGTTGCATAGATTTATATAGTGTGACCAAGTTGTCAAGCACTTTTCCAAGTGATGCTAAAATCGCCTGGAAAAGCGCTTGATAACCCGCATGCAGAAATGCATGCAAAAACGCTTGACAAACGCTTCTACCTGGCAGTAAAAACGCATGTAAAATTTGCATGCGTTTTTCCTGCCAGGGAGAAGGGGAAAAAATATGCAGCATTTCTGCATCGTGGGCACTTAGCCTAAGAGGCTCACACTTTTTAGCAAGATTTTTTCTTACTAAAAAGTGATTCTAATAGGCTAAGAAATATGGCCTATAGTGGATTTAAAAAGTCTACACAGTCCTGTTAAAATGTCTGGCTTTTGTCTTGTAAAAAAAACATGCCAAGAAGAATAATTTCAGAACTTTTTCCACCTTTAATGTCACCTATAACTTCTTCATCGATGCCATACCGCTTTACCTCTGTAGTGTAACGCTATTGCTGGTGCCCCTGCATGGATCCCCTTCCCACTCCATGCAGTGATGCCAGCATATTCACCACCCTGACCACGCGGCGTGGTCCCCTGGCATGTTCCCTGCTTTCTTCCTGTTTCTGAGTCCTGCGGCGCGCTTAGTGAGCGCACATGTTCCGCCGCTCTTAAAGGGGCAGCGAGTGCACATAGTAAAATGCCCCCAGCCAGTAGCTGGGAGGCACTTAGTAATAGAGAACACCTGCAAGACGGCTCCCAGCCAATATCTGGGATGCATCTTGTATAAAAGACACCCTCCCCAATAAAGAGGTGCTAAGCAACATAGTGAATCATTAGTGACTGAGGTGGTCTCCTAGTGAAATTGTGAGGTCCCCTACTCCTGGTGTTGCCAGGGTCCTGAATCCGAAATCCCTGGTCCTGGTGCGGCCAGTCTTGAACCCAAAGTCCCTGGTCCCGGTGTGGCCAGTGTCCTGAACCTCAAGTCCCTGGTCCTTGTGCGGCCAGTCCTGATACACAAGTCCCTGGTCCTTGTGCGGCTAGTCCCTCCGTTTCAATAAGAGTTCTGCCTGAGTATTCTGAACCTAGTAGTCTGAACGTAATCCAAGTCCATGTCAGTAACCGTTCTGCCAAAGGTTCCAAACTTAATAGTCATAACAGTGTCTGAGTCTATATTCGTGTCTGCGTACCTGACCCCTGAGTTCAGCAGCTGCATTACCGGGGACTGCCTAGGAGTGGTACCTGGTGGCTACCCTTGCCACCATTAGGAACTCCAATAAACAATTGGTAGCTGCTTAGCTATGCCCCTCCTAGGCAAGCCCGACCCCGTGGCACAGTGGATCCACAAACCACGTGCGCCACCTGGATGTATAACAGTTTGCTTGGCCATGGGTCCCGCTGATCCTCAGTCCTCCCTGCGCTTGGAGCTGTGTTGGCAGCTGAGCTACCCGCGAGAATGTCATGAAAAAATTTTGTTTCATCTGCAGACACCACATGCCCGATTGGAAGCCCTGACGGTAGTTGCTCCAGCCCAAGTTGCAGTACCTACAGCTGTAGTTATTCAACCCGAAACTTATACCTCTGGAGTGGAATCTGTCCTGTCTGATCCGCCTTGGTACTATGGGTATCCAAAGCAGTGCCAGCGGTTCCTGGAGCACTATGAAGTTTTCGGTCAGCAGTTTTCCTCCAATCGGGCCAAATTGAGATTCCTGATGTCCTATCTAGCAGGAGATGCCCCGGTGTGGCTCAACCCCTCATGGGAAAAAGGGGCTCCTATCACCTCGGACTTGGTGGCCTTCCGAAAGGTCTTCGATGAGCTGAATCTCAAATCTTCTGCAACATCCTTCTCAGCTTCCAGGAGCAGTCCAGAGTGGTGACGTGTGTGAGGAAACCGTTACGTCTGGCCATGTCCTTCCAAGCCTGTTGAGGCAGCTACCCATGCAGAATCCGTGAAGGTCGACAGTGTTTGGCTGGCTGAGCAGAAGCTGGAACTCAGTTGTGAGAATTGATTGCGGTATCGCTGCGGTTGTGTAGAACATCCTGACAGTCTTTGTCCAGAGAAGTCTGAAAAACTCCAAAGCTGTGGGCCAGTAGGAGAGGCTGTCCTTGTCGGGAGTATTCCCTCCCCACCAATGACTGTGACGTGACTGTATCTATGTCAAGTGGAGGCTTCGGTCCGGTGGGAAAGTTTGTGCTTCAAGCCGTGAGGAGACGGTGTCAGATTCCCGTCCAACAGCTCCAGAATCCGGTGAGGGTGTTGTCAGGTGAAGGACGAGCCCTACCAAAAGACAGTCAAGTCATTTCCAAGCAACTAGAGCTACAGATTGGAGCGTTATGCATGGAGAAGATCGCCTTCCATGGGCTGTCTGGTTTTCCCAATAGTTGTCCAGAGCTGAGAACTCAAGTGCCCCTGCTAGTGTAGAGACCCTGTGTGGTGCTTCGCTGGGGACAGTCAAGTCACAAGAGATGTCTTGTCTCCATACATCCAGGTCAGTCATCAGTGTCGCCATCTTCTCCACCAACTCTGCTAGTCGCTGACTCGCTGTGTGCTGGTGTCTCAGAAGACAGAAGTGGAGGCGATGTCCCCACACAGTCCTGACAATTTATACCAATGATCTGCCTCCAGTAACCTCCCCGCCTCATGCATGTGTCATATTGGAGACTAGGCTGAAGATGGACCGAGAGAGGGTATCTTCAGTTTCTAGGTGGTCTGGTAAAGAGAACGTGAAAGCGGTGGCATCTTTTAAGTCTCTGCAATCTACCAGTCAGGTGGAAGAACTCCAGTTGATCCTTGAATCCTCCGGGGTGGTAGCTGATCTCAATGAATGGAGAGAGACTTCACAACACCAAGTTCCTGGTACTACACCTGCTTCGTCCTATGTTGAGGATGGCTTGATGGAGAGAAGCATCCTAGTTGTGAAGATGGTGAGAGGTGTCCTTTTCTACTAGTGGACATGAGAAGTTGTCGTCCTAAAGAAAAGTCATGGGAGTCCGTGAAGAGGTGTCGGCCTCCAACTTCTCTGCAGAGAGTCCTCGCTGGTTTGAAGAAGAGAGGGCATAAGGGGGGTACTCTAATGCTATTGCCGGCGCCCCTGCATGATTCTGCTTCTCCCTCCATGCAGGGATGCTGAGGCTTCCTTCATAGACAATACTCATGCATTGTATTCCTCTAAAGTATATGCCGTATTGCGTCATGGGAAACTCGCCACAGTTTGGCATTTTACAGTACTTCTTTAGCTAACTGCAGTGAACTTGTATGTTGATTTTCTTCAACCCTTCTCATAAGAAGATACTCGTCTTTAGGTGTTAACTTCAGTGTTCGGCCTGGATGTCTCTGTGAGATCGGTGCAGTTCCATTTTTGTAGCACTTTTGTCTCAGTATTCTGACTGATAAGTAAAGCTTTGCTAATCTTATCTCCTTCACCTTTCTTGTGTATAGAAATTATTTTCTTTCTCAGGTCTTGTGACATTTCTCTTCCATGTGGTGCCATTGCTGACAGCATGAAATGGGACAGGGTTTTCTTTGTTAAATAATGTCCTTTTATAGTCAACTGTCTGCTGGACACCTGTTTAATAAATAATTAGACTAACCTGTGCTTGAATTCTGTTTAATTAGACTTTTATAGTCTAAACGTTTACTTTGTTCCTAAGACTCTCATTGGGGTATACTCACTTTTGCAACATGGTCTTGAATTTATTTGCTAGAAAAGATTACTTTTTGAGTGTGCAAAACAACAATTCTTGTTTGCAATCAATGGCCCTCATTTCTGTAAGTATTTTGTAGTATAGTATCCCACAGAAAATGTTGATTCTGAAAGGAAACAAAAGGTTTTCTGACAAAATCTGTTGCAGTGTACTCATTTATGCTGATTGCTGAGCACTGAACTTGGACACCAAGTGACTATGGATCCTGAAAGTGTTTCTTATGAAAGATGAATGATGTAATTACAGATAGGGCCACAAGATGGTAGTATAATACTTGGATGTAGCAGGATAAGACCTATGCGTCAATGATTTTGCTAAGTAGAAAAAGCTATTTAATGTACATTTACTGATGCTAGTTTACGTGAGCAGCTAGCATATATATTTGTTGGAAAGAAAAGACAAGTCACTGCTTATAAAGAAAGTGTCTATATGTTTGTTGCAGTATTAAAAAGTGGCGTACAATAGTGCAAAATTCGTGTGCTGGTAGTGTCACTTTTGATATGTTTTTGTTACGTCTAATAAGTGGGGAGATTCAGTTGTGCCTCATTTCTGTCATGGCCATTTTAGGTTTTCTGTTCCAAGCCAAGCCATATCTCCACTTCTATTCCTCTCCGGTGGTTTACACTGCCCAGAGTTACCTCGATGAGACCTTCTGTTGGCATGCGGTGGCACTGAGACATCTCCATGCTTCTCTTCTTCTCCACCCCTTCCAGGAGTCACTCAAGTTCATGGCTCAGCACTCCGAAGTAGGCCACACTTGAAAAAAAACTGGACAGATCCATTCAATCTTGGGTTCTGAATGTGAGCATGTCGCAAGTATTGGCTTTTCACTTCTTCTCATTCTTCTCAGGGTATTAGGAGGTAGGATTGCTGAGGATCTTTCCAACTCCCTGATGCAGAGTCCAAGTTTTGAGGGGCACATTAATATATTGTATTCTTTCTGGTGCCAATTTTTGAACAGAAACGACATCATTAATGGGGACCGTTTTTTTTTTCAGTGGACAGCACTTCTCTTGAAAAGTGCCATCCAGGAACAATTCTGGACACATTGAGACAACATTCCCTTCTCCTTCTGCCAGGATTACAATGTTTCTTTTTCTTCTTTTTTCATACTATGTGAGTTATGTCCCTGCTAACCAGTGTTACTATTGTAAGGTGGCAGCTGGACAAGTACATGTATCACCAAGGTGCCAGGCCTCGGTGATGTGAAACCTGGAGAGAAGGCTCCAGCACAGTTAGTGCTGAGAGTTTTTTTTAAATAGGGCAGCATGTGTCCAGGTTTTTGTCAGAAGACATGGATGGGACTGGCTGCTCCCATATCTCTGCTCCCGAAGCTGAACAGCCTATTTAATGCGACTCAGCTGCTTCATTTCTGTCTTGGAGTAGAGGTGGAAATACCTCCGGTATTCTGGCCTGTTCTGCTAGAGGCTGATTAGGTCTGTGAATGAGAGGTGAAAGGCCTCTTGGTACTGGTCTCCTTAACAGGAATTAGGAGACTACTGGAAATTTAAATTTCCTTTTCTTGATTTGTATGCCGGAGAAGGGTGCTTTGCTTTCCTTGTTTTTTAAGGTTTTTGGACTGTAATAAATCTACCCATTTTGCATCAATAAACTTTGTGCCTGTGCCATTAGTGCCATTTGCACTAAATATATGGCCATTTTTTTATACCAGATTTTGGCCTTGCATGTTGCATTATAAAGCCTTATCATCTGATTTGTCAAGTCCACACCTCCTATAAATGTATTATATGACTGGATGCACACATACCTTGAGGTGGGGGATGTTGTGCTTCACAGGGCTGCTGGTATTATGTGTATATGTCAGTATCAGTACTTCTTTTTATCCATTAATATTTTAAAAAAGACCTCTTCACTATGCAGCACACTCACCAATCTGCAGGATTTGGCTCAGAAGGGTCTTTGGGCGGTGTTTTTGTTTTTTCCTAACCATCCAACGTGCCACTATCTTTCTTTCTGTGAGACATTTGAACAGAGTGTGACAAAGTCACTGGCAAAGTACTGGAGGGGAGATATGTAGCACTGAAATTAATAGCGGCAGTAATTATACAAAGGAAAAAGGTTTCAGCATACTAGTGGGTTAATCAGCCATCCTGGTGCTAGGGTGATTAAACACCTGTAGAAAGGGAGGAACTTAGAGAATAAAATCCCAGCCTTTCAGAGCATTTGGAGTGGGGAGAGCCTGATGTACAAGCTCTGGAGCTGTGGTGTGTATGTTAAGGAAAGCTAAACCTTGGGTTGTTTTGTTCCTGCAACCAAGTGAGTAGATCTACCCACATTTGAACAGAGGCACACTCATGCACCAGTTGTCAAGATACACTTGGTACCCCAGTCAAACATTGAGTTCAAGATGGTCCATGTATTTCTTTCACATAGGACTCGTTCACGCAACCGTACTTTGGTCCGAATGCCTTCCATATTTTTCATGTGCAGCGCTCAGGCTAAATGTTATTCAATGGGGCAGTGAAGTTGAATGATATTTTTCACTGACCAAATCTGCATGTGAAAAAATTGCAGCATGCTCTAGTTTCTTCTGTAAATCGGATGAGACTCACCCATTTAAGTCTATGGGTGCACAAAAAATTTGTATGCCATATAGAGCCACATTATAGCATCTGATTTTTACGGATACATTATTATTCAATTGCAATTGTTATTATCATTCTAGCAAATCCAAATACATTTTTAAATAGCCTCACAATGTGTACTTTGGTGTCAGGATAGTGATGTGAGATGTCGGTTGCCCATCAGGACCTTATTGTTTTTTTTTTGGAAAGGCCTATACTCCGCATCAACCCCCAATATTGCTTCAATTTAACAATATATTTGGGTGGCACCCATAAGGTCTGGGGAAAAAAAGAACTGGGGTTTGGCGAAACTAATTGCTGGACAAAGAGGTTGGTCTGTTCAGCCATTAGCTCAAATCACCTCATCACAAAAAAATAATTGGGAGCTAAATTTCAGATAACTCTGCTTTATGTACCTGATTTCCTGCAGCAGTAGTAAACTACGGTACTTGCGAGGTGTAACTGGTTGGGGAAAACCATTGAAAACACTGTAGGAGCTGTTTTTTTGTCAAATTAAACTTGCACATTAACCCTCTTGTGACTGCAAGAGGTTCCTCACTATTACTTGAGGGTGTTACATGACAGACTAGATTCTGATCCTCCCTTACTGGCAGTATCTGACTTGATCATTGTGAACACCTGTTTGGCAGTTTATGTCCTCTGAGCCATTTGTATTTTTTGCATATATGCAGTACTGTGCAAACATTTTAGGCACGTATAGAAAAAATGCTGCCAGGTAAGAGTGAGTTAAAAAATAGAGGCGTTAATCAATTATTTTTATTTAACAACAGATCTTTTTCGAATGAAGGTTTGAAAATCCTTCTTTCTCTTTATGTAATCCCAGAGAAACTTGATGATGTTGAGATCAGTGCTGTGTGGCGCCAAGTCATCACTTCCAGAACTCCTTGTACTTACTCACACTGAAGATAGTTTTTGTTAACATTGCCTGTATGTTTAATGACATTGTCCTGCTAAAAATGTTTCTGTGATGACATTGCATGATGGATGAGTGTCTACCTGTATTTCTGAGTATTCAGGACACCATTAATCCCGACCAAATTCCCAACTCCATTTGCTGAAATGCAGCCCCAAACCTATAATGATCCTCCACTATGCTTCACTGTTGCCTGAAGACACTCATTATTATACTGCCCTCCAGCCTTTTGGTGATCAAATTGGCTTCTGTTACAGTAAAATATTTCACATTTTGACTCAACACTACAGAGCACCTCCTGCTATTTTTCTACACTCCAGTCTCTATGTTTTCGTACATAGTTGAGTCTCTTGGCCTTGTTTCCATATCAATAGTTTGGCTTTTTGGGGCTGCCTCTTCCATGAAGACCACTTGTAACCAGACTTCTCCCAACACTAGACAGGTGTAGCTGAGTCCCACTGGGTGCTGCCTGTTGTGAGCTGATGGCACTTCTGGACATTTTCCAATTTGTAAAGGGAGTAAGCACAACAGTTGTGATCAGTGTTGAGCCACCCCCGTAGTGTTCGAGTTCGGTTCGGTTCGTCGAACACCCGTGTGTTCGCCGAACTGTTCGTCGAACTGTTCGTCGAACACCTTCGAACACCGTTAAAACCAATGGCAGGCAAACAAAAACACATAGAAACACATAGAAAACACCTTCAAAGGTGTCCAAAAGCTGACAAACTGCTCAGAAGACATAACTAACACATGGAAAAGTGACAAGTACATATAGTCATGCGAAAAGAAAAGAGGTGGAGGAGTAAAAGGAGGGGGAGACACAGATATAGGCATGTCATGCCCTTCTAAAATCCAAAAAGTGAGAAGCCGACACGGCCAGTCCGTTCCTGCCCGTGCCACCTCCGTGTCGCCGGGTTTGTGCCAGAGCCGCGGTGAACCCTGACAGCCAGCCCCCCTCTCCCAATACTGGTGCCTGTCCGCTGGTGGCTCGAGCGAGCCCCCCTGTGGTGGAGGCAGCTCTAAGCTTTTTAATTTAAATTGTCTCTCTAATTTGAATGAATACACTTTAAATCCATTTACAAGGATCTATTGGAGGGCAAGTCTCATGCCAGCAGCTGCGTAATTCCAGCTCCAGTAGCGTCCACTAAAGCTGCTGCAGTTAAAAAGCTTTTATAAGGATCGAGCTCGGCTGTCCACCGCAAGGCATCCTACTGCCAGTCCCAGCCCCTATGCCTCCTGATGCTCTCCACTGAGTATCCCGTGGTCCCGAAGCATTTCCTTTGAAAAAATTAAGTGTCCAAACTACAGGTGGTGTAGCTTGCTTAACAGCCGGGATAATCCGCTGACTAGCAGACACTGCTACTAGGCACAAAGTATTTCCTGGGCTAGATGCAGTTAAAAATTTGTAATTAGATACTCTCGTTGGATGCTGAGAAAGCATTCCATAGAGTCTCCTTACACGCCATATATTATTCTCTTAAAAAGTTTGGGGTAGGGGTCTAGGGGACCCTTTTATAGCCAAAATCACGGCCCTGTATCGCAATACGTCACCTAGGCTGAAGATAAATGGAACTGTAGCACCCTGAGGGCTCGGTTGCTACATAGGTATTGCACCTCACCCAGAGGTGTGATATCTCACTCTCAGGTAAGGATGCAATGTGGATCAGGACCCGACACCTGCATGCATTACACCACATTGCCGTGAGGCAGGGCGACCAATATGCCCCTGAGATGGGCACGACAGTCCCTGTCCCTGGCTGGAGTGGGGGGAGGGAACACTGAGGAAGGGGAACCCTGTAGTGCAGGAGCAGGGAGGAAGCAGTTCCTGGGTGCATTGAGAAGGGAGTATAAAAGGTGGGCACCATCTTAGTTCAGTGCAGAGAAGTCTGAGCAGAAGTGACAGGGAGCAGGGGCTCTGCATGAGCTCTGCTCCGGAGGCGGGCCTAGTAACAGAGGCCCAGGCCTGGAAGAGGGAGAAGGAAGGAAGAGGAGCGGAGAAGGCTCCAGGAACGAGGAACGAAGGGATCCCAGGGGTGCGGACGGGCGAGTCGCCACCGCACGCCCGAATCCACCTGCGTGGAGGGGTCAGGCCAAAGGGGGAGACCGGTCCCCGAAACTAGTGGAGGCGGGAAACGACCCTCAGCTAGAAACCGGAGGCTGTGACATTTTATGTGGCGCAGCCCCTCGCTACACCCGCTAGGAAGGCACCACATAGGGTCAGGGAAACTGGCGCCAAGTTTACCAAGAGGAGGCCCGAGGCAGCCGGACAGAAGGGTTGGTAAGAAAGGCCAGACAAAGGACACACAAAGGGGGTCCTGTGAAGCGCTCCAAAGTTATCTGGGAGTTGTCTGAGCCCCTCACCTGGTGAGCACAGTACGACGTGGGCAGCCGTTACCTGCAGACGTGGTCTGGATAATAAGAACTGTGAGTAAAGGCCCTGGACTGCATCACTGACTCCGTGTCATTACTGCTGCTGCCCTGCACTATCACCCCCATCCTCCGCATACACTGCCCTGAGGCTATACTCCTCCCGTGGGGAGTTATGCTACGCTCTGCTGCACCCACAACACCAGCCTGAGCGGTCTGCCCTGCAGCGGCGGTTCACTCTGACCGCAATCCACGGGTGGCGTAGTCGGACATTTAAACATCAAAACCACATAAATAGTTCCGCCACTGGTTTGACAGCCCTGAGCCACGGAACCGGGTCACCGCCACGGAGACTACAACCACCAGCATCCACCAAAAAGGGTCTGGCTCCGGGTGTCCCAAGGCCCAGGGGGCGCGTCAGAACATTTTCATCACCTTTCATAATCACCAATGGGACAAGGCAGGGATGTCCTCTGTCCCCTCTCTTATACATCCTAGTGACGGAGCACCTGCTCTCATCAATTCGCCATAACCCCAATATTAGGTGGATTGAGGCGGGAGGCACTGAGTACAAGTGCTCTCTATTTGCTGCTGATGTCCTAGTATATATCACTCAATCACATATATCCATCCCTGCTGTTATGGCTGAAATAGATCACTTTGTTACATGGTCAAATTTTAAAATCAATGCAGCGAAGTCTGAGGCCCTCGATGTCTCCCTCCCCAAATCCATACAGGATTCCATCCAGTCCAACTTTCCCTTTGCCTGGCCCTCACAGGGTATCAAATACTTAGGAATTCCTATTCATAGAGACCTCTCCCATCTATGTTATCTTAATTTTGGGCCCTTTATTGAACAACTCCATACAGACCACGGTTGGCAAGTTACAACTGTAAGATTCACTACGTGAACCACTGGTGTTTTGTGGAAAAGCACATGTACACTGTGTTCCAAATTATTATGCAAAAAGTGTTTAGGAGTGATAAGGGAAGAATTTGTTTGTTTGTCAGTTAAACTCATTGATGGTGATGTGTGTCAGGGCTCTTTATATCACTGTAAGCAATTGCAGACACCTGTGCTAATTAGTTTGGCAGGTGTGTCCAATGAAAGGCAAGACTACTTAAGAAGGCTGTCCCACATTATTAAGCAGCCTACATTTTCTGCCAAAATCGGAAAGAAAAAGGATGTGTCGGCTGCTGAGAAGCAACAAATTGTGGAGTGTTTAGGTCAAGGCATGACTACAATCAACATTGTGCGATGATCAGGATGAAGTGTCTTGGCAATCAAGAAGTATGTAGCTGATACACAGTACACACGTGTGCGTGCTGATAAGGGCAAATTGAGGACTCTTTCCTACAGGCAATTACGTCAGGTTAAAAGAGCAGCGGCAAAAAAGCCTTGTCATAGCAGCAGACAAGTTTTTGAAGCTGCTGTTGCCTCCAACGTCCCCCGAACAACAAGATGCAGGGTCCTTCAGAGGTTTGCAGCTGTGCATACGCCATCCTGTCGACCTCCTCTATCCACTTCACACAAGCAGAAATGGCTCCAGTGGGCCAAACATTACATGAAGACTGATTTCAAAACTGTTTTGTTCACGGATGAGTGCCGTGCAACGCTCGATGGTCCAGATGGATGGAGTGGAGGATGGCTAGTTGATGGACACCCCACGCAAACACGGCTACAGCGCCAACAAGGAGGAGGTGGAGTAATGTTTTGGGCTGGAATCATGGGGAGAGAGATTGTCGGTCCCTTTAGGATCCCTGAAGGGGTAAAGATGAACTCCATAATGTATGTGGAGTTTCTCAAACAGCACTTCCTGCCATGGTTCAAGAAGAAGAACCGTGTATTTCACAGCAAGATCATTTTTATGCATGATAATGCACCATCTCATGCTGCACATAACACATCTGCATCTCTGGCTGATATGGGCATAAAAGGGGACAAACTTATGGTGTGACCCCCATGCTCCCCTGACCTCTACCCCATTCAGAACCTCTGGAGCATCATCAAAAGGAGTGTCTATGATGGCGGGAGGCAGTTCACATCTAAGCAACAGCTCTGGGAGGGTATTCTGTCCTCATGCAAAACAATTGTAGCAGAAACCATCCAAAACCTGACAAATTCAATGGACGAGAGAGTTCAGAAGCTCCTTTCGAACAAGGGGTCCTATGTGCAAATGTAACATCACCTAGAATAAAGTTTTGAGCTGAAAACTGTTTGATTTCAGTTTCTAATAACCTGCTAATGCTTATAATTTCAAAAATGACCATTTTTTTGGTCTTTATTAAAATGAAAAGGTTGATCGAAGAGTGTGGGGGATCTAAGAGTGTGGCAACCCAGTAGTCAGGATTACTTTGAATTCTGACAATCTGAGGGTCATATTGCAGGTAGTGCAGCAAGAAGGCACTTATGTGTCTTGCGCATCTCGGAGCCCCAAAATTATTTTCCGGGCTAGATGCAGCTAAAAATTATTATTAATTTTAAATCTGGTGGAGCTTAGTATAGATGGCCTAATAGAATCAGTACTGCACACTGCTACAAAGCCCAAATTATTTTCCAGCCAAGATACAGATAAACATGATTAGTAATTTTAAATCTGGTGGAGCTTAGTATAGATGGCCTAATAGAATCAGTGCTGCACACTGCTACAAAGCCCAAATAATTTTCCAGCCAAGATACAGATAAACATGATTAGTAATTTGAAAGCTTAAAATGGTTGGTGAGGTGATATTAACCAATCATCAAGCTTTTACTCTCCCCAGGATGACACAGGGGTAGAAAAGTCGTTTCGGATCCATGATTTGTTCATCTTTATAAACGTGAGTCTGTCTACATTATCAGTGGAGAGCCGCGTGCGCTTATCTGTCAGCACACCACCAGCAGCGCTGAACACACGTTCAGACAGAACGCTGGCTGCGGGGCATGACAAGATCTCCAAGGCGTAAGTGGCTAGCTCCGGCCATTTATTCAGATTGGAAGCCCAAAAAGAGCAAGGGTCCAGTGACACAGTCATGGCTTCAATGTTTACTTGGAGATACTCCTGTACCATCGTCTCTAGGCGTTGACTATGTGTCAGACTTCTTGTCTCCTGTGGCCTTGCAAATGATGGGCTAAAAAAGTGGTGAAATGATTCCGCAAAATTGATGTTACCAGCAGATACTGTGTTTCTGTTACGGTTTGAGTGCTGAACACTCGACGGTCCCACGGTTGGCAAGTTGGAACTGTGAGATTCAGTACGTGCACCACTGGTGTTTTGTGGAAAAGCACATGTAAGATTATGCAACAGTCTCTGCTGATACTCCTGCATGCGTGCATCCCTTTCTATGGCAGGAATAATTTCTGCAAATTTACTTTTGTACCGGCGATCTAACAGTGTGGCAACCCAGTAGTCAGGATTATTTCTAATTCTCACAATTCGAGGGTCATGTTGCAGGTAGTGCAGCAACAAGGCACTCATGTGTGTTGCGCATCCAGGAGCACCAAGTCCCTGTTGTGTTGGTGGCGAGGTAACAATCATGCTTCCTTCCTCTGTCCTCTCCCCCCAACCTCGCACAACAGAAATGTGATCAAGGTCTCCCTCATCTGATGAGTCTTCCATCAGTTCGTCCTCCACTTCTTCCTGGGCTCCTGCACCTTCCTCACTAGTTTGGCTGCTACCATGCGCCCTGGTAAAACCATCTCCCCCACCCTCACATGCCTGCCGCCTTGGTGCTGCCGACCGTCTGGACCTTGCAGATGTTAGCCCTTCCGCATACAACTCCTCCTCCCCTACTTCCTCCAACTCCTCTTGTGCCACCACCTGACTCCGAATTCTGTTTAACATGTGCTCCAGCATGTAAATCACCGGAATAGTCATGCTGATAATGGCATCGTCAGCACTAAACATCTTCGTCGCCATTTCAAAACTGTGCAGAAGGGTGCATAGGTCCCTGATCTGAGACCACTCCTCCAGCGTGATTTGCCCCACCTCTGGATCTCGTTGGCCCAGGCTATACATCAGAACGTATTGCACCAGGGCTTGTCGGTGCTGCCACAGTCGCTGCAACATGTGCAGAGTTGAATTCCACCGGGTAGGCACATCGCATTTTAGCCGGTGAAGTGGCAGGCCCAACGACTTCTGTAGAGATGTAAGTCGCTGAGCTGCGGGATGCGAACGGCGGAAGTGAGCACACAGCGACCGTGCCCTCTGCAGAAGGCCATCTAGTCCGGGATAGTGGGCTAAAAATTGCTGGACAACCAGGTTCAACATGTGAGCCATACAAGGCACTTGTGTGACATTGCCCCGGCGAAGGGCCGCACCCAGGTTTGCAGCATTGTCGCACATGGCCTTCCCTGGTTTCAGGTCCAGTGGAGACAACCATTCATGAAATTGGTTCTCCAGAGCTGACCACAACTCCTCAGCTGTGTGACTCACATTTCCCAGACATTTCAAAGTAAAAACCGCCTGATGACGTTGAGCCCTACTGCCAGCATAGTAAGGAGGTTTGCAGGATCCCTTCTGCACAGTTAGAAAGCTTGTGGCATGACCAGACAGGCTTTGGGTGCAGGTGGAGGACCGAGAGGAGGTTGAGGAGGCAGAAGCAGTGGAGGAACTTTGAGATAAAGAGGATTGACGCGCAACTCGTGGGGACGGCATGACTTGGACAGCAGCCCCTTGTCCTGCTGTCACCATAGTTACCCAGTGCCCAGTAAGCGACATATAACGCCCCTGTCCATGCCTACTTATCCAAGTGTCTGTGGTGAAATGCACCCTGTCACACACAGAGTTTCTCAAAGAAGCGGTGATGTTGTGTGCGACATGCTGGTGGAGCGCAGGCACACCTTTCTTTGAGAAGTAGTGCCGTCTGGGCATCTGGTACTGGGGCACTGCGACGGACATAAGGTCTCGAAAATCCTCTGTGTCCACCAGGCGGAAAGGCAGCATTTCTGTAGCCAAGAGCTTGCAGATGGTGAAATTCAACCTCTTAGCTTTCTCATGGCTAGGAGGAAATGGTCTTTTACTTGTCCACATCTGAGGGACCGAGGGCTGGCTATTGTGCTTAGACGGGGTTGATAAGGGTGTCCCCGGCAAACTGCCGGTCTGTGAGGAAGATGCAGGCGGACATGTTAGGTTGCCTTGATCCAAAGGTGGTGCTATCGATGTCGGACAGCGCTCAACACCAACTGGTGTTACCACCTCCAAAGAAAATGATGACTTGCCAATCACGCTGGCTGTTGCGGGTAAAGAGGTGGCAGGTCTGCGCCCCAAAACAGGTGTGACTGCTGTCCCCCCAGTCACAGAGGATGAAGAGGCCGCGGATGCACAAGATATGGCAGACGGTGGTTGGCCCGGCCGGCTAGGCCGCATTGTAGCACAGTGAGCTTCCCACTGCAACTTATGCTTCATGTCCATGTGCCGGTTCATGCATGAAATACTCAAACTATGTATATTTTGGCCTCTACTTAGCTTTTGCTGACATACAGATAACACGAGTTGGGTCATCTTTATCGATCTGAATAAATGCCCAGGCTATGCAAGGCTTAGCACCCATGCGACCTGAAGAGCCACCATGACTTGTGGTGAGAGGCAGAGTTGTGTTTGAGGATGCCGTTGTTGACGTGCTTCCAGTACTACGTCTCTGTGCAGGAAGGCGCAACCTGACCTCGTCGTCACTAGCATTCTCCTCCACCTCCTCTGCTGACCTCATCTCTTGGCTGACTGTGGGTTGACAGTAAGTGGGATCTCCAACCTCATCATCATCACCCTGTGCGTTATCACACCCGTCGTCCTCAGAGCCAACCTGTTCCTGCCCTGACAAAAAACTAAAGTTGTCGCTCCAATCAGGAATTTGAGTCTCATCATCGTCTTCCTCATTGTCTCCACCAACAGGAGTTACAGTTTGGAATGAGGGTCTACATTATGGTCAGAACCTTCAGCGTCTGGTCCTGGATCCGACTCATAAAGATTCTGGGCATCAGTGCAGATCATTTCCTCGTCTGGATTCACAGAAGCGCTGGAGCCGACCTCTGATTCCCAGGCTATAGTATGAGTAAACAGCTCTGCAGACTCAACCATCTGTTCTACCTCATACTCAGACGGGCAGCTGGAGATTTGGGAGCTGTGAGGAAGCAAGTGCGATTGGGGTGACACCTTTGAGGACTGGAGTATTTGTGATGTTGAAGTTGATGTGGAGGAGAGCCCACTTAAAGGAACACTTGATATCCATTGAAGCACCTGCTGTTTTTGTGCCTCATCTGGAATTTGTAGCGATTGGCGTGGCCGTAAGAAAGGGATCTTATCACATTGTCCGCTAAAAGAAGTAGACATTTTAGTTTGGCTGGAAGATGGTCTTTCTTCTGCAGATGTTACTGTTGTTTAACACCTACCCCACGGACACAACCTTTTTTCCCCTTCCCAACATGCCTATTCCCCTTTCCACCAGCAGCAGGCCTTTTTCCACTCATTTTGGTGGTTAACTAATTCACAACTCTGGAGTTGTTTGCACAAAAAAACAATGGATGGGAACCGAGCAGAGCTGAGTGGCCAAACTGTGGTATTAGGCCAAAACTATTGGCTGGGTTAGATGCAGAAAAAAATTATATTCAATTTGCAACCTGATGGAGGTCAGTATAGATGGACTAATAGAACAAGTCCCACACACAGCTAGAAGCCCAAATATTTTTTCAGAGGCAGATGCAGATAAAAATTATATTCAGTTTGCAACCTGATGGAGGTCAGTATAGATGGACTAATAGAACAAGTCCCACACACTGCTAGAAGGCCAAATATTTTTTCAGAGCTAGATGCAGAAAAATATTATATTCAATTTGCAACCTGATGGAGGTCAGTATAGATGGACTAATAGAACAAGTCCCACACACTGCTAGAAGGCCAAATATTTTTTCAGAGCTAGATGCAGAAAAATATTATATTCAATTTGCAACCTGATGGAGGTGAGTATAGATGGACTCATAGAACAAGTCCCACACACTGCTAGAAGGCCAAATATTTTTTCAGAGCTAGATGCAGATAAAAATTATTTTTAATTTGCAACCTGATGGAGGTCAGTATAGATGGAGTAATAGAACAAGTCCCACACACTGCTAGAAGCCCAAATATTTTTTCAGAGCTAGATGCAGACAAAAAAATATTTTTAATTTGCAACCTGATGGAGGTCAGTATAGATGGACTAATAGACCAAATCCCACACACTGCTAGAAGGCCAAATATTTTTTCAGAGCTAGATGCAGACAAAAAAATATTTTTTAATTTGCAACCTGATGGAGGTCAGTATAGATGGACTTATAGAACAAGTCCCACACACTGCTAGAAGCCCAAATATTTTTTCAGAGCTAGATGCAGACAAAAAATTATTTTGAATTTGCAACCTGATGGAGGTCAGTATAGATGGACTAATAGAACAAGTCCCACACACTGCTAGAAGGCCAAATATTTTTTCAGAGCTAGATGCAGATAAAAATTATTTTTAATTTGCAACCTGATGGAGGTCAGTATAGATGGACTAATAAAACAAGTCCCACACACTGCTAGAAGCCCAAATATTTTTTCAGAGGTAGATGCAGAAAAAAATTATATTCAGTTTGCAACCTGATGGAGGTCTGTATAGATGGACTAATAAAACAAGTCCCACACACTGCTAGAAGCCCAAATATTTTTTCAGAGGTAGTTGCAGAAAAAAATTATATTCAGTTTGCAACCTGATGGAGGTCAGTATAGATGGACTAATAGAACAAGTCCCATACACTGCTAGAAGGCCAAATATTTTTTCAGAGCTAGATGCAGACAAAAAATTATTTTGAATTTGCAACCTGATGGAGGTCAGTATAGATGAACTAGTAGAACAAGTCCCACACACTGCTAGAAGGACAAATATTTTTTCAGAGCTAGATGCAGAAAAAAATTATATTCAATTTGCAACCTGATGGAGGTCAGTATAGATGGACTAATAGAACAAGTCCCACACACTGCTAGAAGGCCAAATATTTTTTCAGAGCTAGATGCAGACAAAAAATTATTTTTAATTTGCAACCTGATGGAGGTCAGTATAGATGGACTAATAGAACAAGTCCCACACACTGCTAGAAGGCCAAATATTTTTTCAGAGCTAGATGCAGACAAAAAAATATTTTTAATTTGCAACCTGATGGAGGTCAGTATAGATGGACTAATAGAACAAGTCCCACACACTGCTAGAAGCCCAAATATTTTTTCAGAGCTAGATGCAGACAAAAAATTATTTTGAATTTGCAACCTGATGGAGGTCAGTATAGATGGACTAATAGAACAAGTCCCACACACTGCTAGAAGCCCAAATATTTTTTCAGAGCTAGATGCAGACAAAAAATTATTTTGAATTTGCAACCTGATGGAGGTCAGTATAGATGGACTATTAGAACAAGTCCCACACACTGCTAGAAGGACAAATATTTTTTCAGAGCTAGATGCAGAAAAAAATTATATTCAATTTGCAACCTTATGGAGGTCAGTATAGATGGACTAATAGAATGATGCTATGCCCAAAAGGTTTTACTTCACTAGGTGCAGTAAAAAAATTGGTATTCTATACACAGGTGGTGTATCTTGCAACACAGATAGGCTACTCCACTGACTAACACACTCTGCAATAGGCCAAAAAGGATTAGCTTTGCTAGATTCAGCCAAATGCTGGGAAAAAAACTTGCACAGCACTGGCACAGACCTGCCTGGCAAAAACTGATAGGAACTGATGTAACTTAGTCCTGAAAAGGTCTGCAATTACAATTAGTCTTTACTCCCACAACCTATCTATTTAAGAGCACAGACCAGCCTGATAAAAGTCGTAGGAAATGCTGTAACCTAGTCCTTAAAAGGACTGCAATCACAACTATTCCCTACTCCCAAGCTATCTGTAGATTTGTGCGAAAATTGGCTTGAAATTAACAAGGTATAGCGCACACAGCAACAGCGGTGCCGTCTAAGACACAGCTGCAGCAGTGAGAAAATGGTGGCGACGGGGAAAATGGCTGGGTCTTATAGGGCAAGGACATGTGACATACACTGCCAATGACACATGCCCTTGCTTGTGTGAAAAAAAGCACTTCGCTCTGTGTGTGCGCTGCTGATAGGCTGACAGATTGCACCTCCCCACTGTAAATGCGGGAAAGAGAAAAAAAAATGGAGATCTTCATTATTCCTGCAGAGATCCATCCCCTGCCCCTTCCCCCGCCCCGCTGTACACTCAAACTGCGTATTAACATTAATTTTCATCATTACTGAGAAAAAATCTAGTTATGATTTTGGTGCACGAACAGTTATCGAACATAACCTCGAACAGCCGAATTTTTCTCAAATCGTTCGTGTTCGCCCAACGGCTCGAACACCGCCCAAAACAGCTCGAATTTGAGATTGGCGAACAGTTTGAGTCGAACAACGCTCATCTCTAGTTGTGATTTGTTGCTGATTCTCCAAGATATTTGGAACAGCCTGCCTTCAAAAATTGAATGCTAGTGAACCTTTAGTAATTAATGCTGTTTTAACGCCAGAGGGATGGGGGGTATCACAACAAATATTGATTTGATTTAGATTTCTATTTTGTTCATTCACTTAGCATTTTTAATTGAGAAAAATAAACTATTAACTCTTCTCTTTTTTTAAAGCACTCTAAATTTGCAACATTGTTTCTACAGCTGCCTAAAAATTTTGCACAATATTGTGTGTATATGTGACATGCAGAAGTAGTGTTGTTGCTTCCAAAGCATCCAGCAACTGTTACAAATAACACAAGCATAGGAGACAGGAAGTGTTGTGCTTCAGAAGCATCCAGCAACTAGAGGGGTTAACACAGTCACAGGAGGCAGGGAGTGTTTTAGCAGAGCCCCAGGGGGGTTGTGGAGAACTTGTTATTGTAGTCTCACTGAAGCCGAAGAGAAAGATGGTGTGTTATCTCAATCTGACAGAAGGCAACTGAACAGGATTCAGATCAGGAGAAAAACTAAACACAGGTCAGATAAACTGAGTATTATCAGGCAGGAAGATAAGGAATTGTGTCACAGGGATCATCTCCCTCATCAACCCCCCCCCCCCTCCATCTCCATGCAGGATAAAGAATGCTGTGTACTATTGTGTCCTTGTGAATGAATAGAAGTGTGCTGCTAAGAGATCTAATCTATGCTGAATTATGCTACTGAAGAGACTGTAATACTGTGCCTTGTTAAGAAACTACTGTATTGTTACTGGAGACGGTTGCTCAAGAAACTCAGACTGTACTGTAGTGAAGATTGTTGCTGTAACATCCCTGAATTGCACTGGCCGTGCTTCAGATTAAATTCCACTGTTAAACTGTTGAAAACGACTCTTGTCAGATGTGTCTGGTCAGCAACTGCATCTATCGTGTGCCTGAGAGAAGCTGCAGCCTATGGTCACCCTGAGTAACGGTTCCCCTAGGATTCCAAAGTATTCATGAAACCCGTCTCGCCCTATCTGAACCAATTACCAAAAGCGGGAATCTCCGTCCGCAGACAGAGCAGGAATTGAAAGAATAATTCAAAGCCCTAATAACAGCCCTGCAAGAATCAACCAAAACCTCTGAATGGGTGACAGACTCAGACTGAACCTTTACCCTACTCGGGTTAGAAAAATCAGGAAGACAGTCCTCTCTAACACCACAAATCACCATAAGGAAAGAATTCAAAATCCTGGGACAGATTGGAGAGTGTGAACAGAAAGAGAACTTGTCTTATATAAACTTGTTGCACCAGATCGATGCAGGTTTACAGAAAGACTACCAGCCAGATGAGATCTTCGAGGGGGTGGTGAAAGCGATCAGCCCAGGACTGAACCTCCGTAGTATGCTATGCTAGAAATGAAGAGTCAATTGACCTTGCAACAGCTGAAGATGATTTTAAAAGGGCACTATAAAGAAGAGAGTACTTCAGAATTGTTCCACTGACTCATTAACCTCTCACAGAAAAATAATGAATTACCCCAAAGTTTCTTGTTCAGAGCTATTGAACTGAAGGATAGACTGTTGTTTGCATACAGAGATGTAGAAGCGGAGGAGAAGTTTGATGCTGGACTAGTCCAGAAGAAGTTCTTGAGATCATTGGGAATGGGATTAATCAGCAGACATCAAGTTGCAGCTGAAACAGTACCTAGAAGGTCCTGGCATTCTGGATGAAGTCCTAATTGAAAAAATGAATGAGGCACCTAGTTTGGAGTCAGAGAACAAACAGAAGTTAAAGAAAGGCTCTGCTCCTAAAATCACCAATATGAGTCAGCTGAAGTTGTAGACCCCTGGTGACCAGTCCGAAGATCATCATGGAGACCCTCCAGTGCCACCTCCAAGAGGAAACCTTAAATCACCAACAAAAAGAGGACTGCCAGCATTGACTGGGAGGAAGTAATAGGAGAACTGCCAGCCGAGTTGATTGAGGTGAAAAAGCTCATTTGTTCCAGGTCAGAACCTGTATCCCTCAGACCCAGGAGTGGGTTCCAAAACAGAAGATACCTGGCTTGTGAAGCGTGCCGTTCATCAAATCAGAGTACGGTGTGTGTCCACTGTCTAAGATGTGGTGAGGAAGGACATATGCCAAGGAATGCCAATGGTCACGGTCGTTTGGGTTAAAAGACAGGAGGTTGCCAGTTGCAATTGGTAACTGCAACATGGAGGAGGCCCCAGAAGCAAATCCAAATCTCACCAAACCCCAGAACGGAGCATGAGGTAAAACGGCTGCATCAGTACTATCCCCAACTGTGTTCCTGTCTACGACAGCTGCAAGAGAGACAGGGGCATCAGTTACTTAATGCCCAGTGTGGAGGTCAAACTATGTACTCCTAGGAGGAGGATTCCTCGGTCAGTACAGATAGCCTCATCAGCCTAATCGGTGAAAGGTGCTTTATACAGTGCCAGCTAGATGGACTCCTGGTAAAAGCACTGTGGGACACAGTAGCCCAAGCAAGCCTTTTAAATGAAGAATGGAGAAGGTGCTACCTGCCACATACCTGCCTTCGGTCGCTAAAAGAACTCTTAGGACCAGTGGATCTCCACGGCAGAGCTGTCAACCAGACCGAAATCCCTTTCATAGGCTGGGTGGAAGTGACTTTCCAACTGAGGGCCACGAATAACAGCAACCCCATTGAGCTCTTGGTACCTTTTCTCGTGACCAGTGATCAGAACGTGGCAGAAGATCCTATCCTGGGTTATAATGTAATCAGTGAGGTCATCACGAAACACAAGTCAGGGACGCTGGTGGTGGATGCAATTGCCACATCACTTGCCATACCCTACGCCATGGTGGAAAATGTGACACATAGAGTAAAGAAAGCACAGAATACAATGGACCTAAAAGAAGTCAAGGTAAGCTGGCGCCCAACCATCATCCCTGAAAACCAAATGATGGGGGTGAAGTGTGGAGTCCGGGTAGAACCGGTAAGAAAAGTCCAGAAAAGACTGTTCGTGCCAAAAGACTCCTTAGAACTTCTGGAAGGCCTAGTTCAAGGTGAGACTGTGCTTATTATTCCTACTGATGGGTTTGTTCGAGTGACAGTACCGGTGATGAATACCACGAAACACGAAGTTAAACTGGATCCAAAGACTGTGTTAGGTCACATTGAAACCATTAAAATGGTATATCCAGCCAGTGTCAGACCCGCCCAGGGGTCTACCGTGAATTCAGTCTTCTCACTAAGGAACAGGAGTTGCCCAGGGGAGGAAATTGCACAACCCACCTCAGGGTCCTGGGATCCCCCAGTATCCCTAGAACACTTGTGTGCTGAAGATATAGCGATAGCAAAACAGATGCTGAGAGAAGAGTGTCATGCATTCTCTAAAGATGACTCTGATATAGGCTGTATCCCGTTGTTGTAATTGAAAATCAATCTGAAAGACACGACACCAGAAATTACATGTCTGTGCTGAAACCATTACACCGTGAAATGAAAGAGTATTTACAAGATCTAATCAACAGAGGTTGGATCCAAAAGTCAAAGTCGTCTTATTCCTCTCATATTGTTTGTGTTAGGAAGAAGGACTGTATGTTGAGACTCTGCTGTGATTACCGGGAACTAAACCGAAAGTCAGTACCTGATCGGCACCCGATACCAAAGATTCAAGCTACGCTGGATAGCCTATCAGGAAGTACCTGCTTCTCTGTCCTCGATCAGGGTAAAGCATACCATCAAGGGTTTGTTGAAGAGTCCAGTAGACCCTTGACAGCATTCATCAGACTGTGGGGTTTACATGAGTGGATCCGCATGCTGTTTGGGCTCAGTTCATCTCCAGCAGAATTTCAGCATGGAGACCTGTTTGGAAGGATTGAGGGATGATATCTGCCAGCCATACTTGGATGACAATGTGGTACACAGCAAATCATTCCGGGAGTATGTTGAACACGTGAGGACCGTATTACAGTGGTATATGTTAGAATTTATCTTGTTTTACTATCGGCCATTTTGTTGTGGTTTGCTGGCTTCTAGTCTTTTCCTCTGGTGCTGGGATTCTTGGTCACGTGATTGCTCAGCACCTGGCTCCCATTCCCCGCTGGACATCAGTGTTGTTATGCTTGTGCTCTGGCTAAGTAGCTTTGTTTAGTTCTTTGTGCTTTGGTCAATTGTTATTCTGGGACTTCTTGTTCTACAAGTTTTGCTTCCTTTAATCTTCGTTTCTGCAACTAACTTTTTGTTAGGAGGTCTCCTGCTTTTTGCTCCCAGTCCTTAGATCTTTTAGGGACCCCTTTCCCCTTTCTACAGGTCTTCGTTAGAATTGAGTGCAGGAGTTTCGGTTGGGGCTATTCATAAGGAATAGGGCACCCACCCCAGCGTAGGGTTAAGCTGATTCTCAGTGCAGGGACTGCTTTTCCCTCCTATTCCTTAGTTCTAAGTTGCAGAACATAACAGTATCAACAACACGGAGTTAAGTTGACCCCAAAGAAGTGTAAACTGTTCAAAAGGCAAGTCCGATTTTTAGGAAAATTGTGTCAGGGGAAGGATAGACTATGGACCCAGCAGAAATCGCTCCGGTACTGGTCTTAAAAGACTAGCAGTCCTCTACTGTCGGGGAGTTGAGGCAGATCTTAGGATTCCTCTCCTACTATCGTACCTACGTTCGGAGCTTCTCCAGGATTGCCGCCCCGCTATACCTCTTCTTGGGGGGACGACAGAGTCAACAAAACGCATGGAGAAAAAGAAGAATGCAGGTAGGACCGGACTTAAAAGAAACAACGCATTTTCGTCCCAACAGCCCATTCTCTGGACAACAGACCACCAGGAGGTATTGAAAAAAATAGTAGACTACCTGGTAAAACCACCCATCTTGGGATATCCTGATTACAACTTACCATTTGTTCTTCATTGTGATGCTTCTCAAGTTGGACTGGGAGCTGCCCTGTATCAGCATCAAGATGGAAAATTGAGAGTCATCGGTTACGGTTCTAGAATGTTGACAGACGCCGAGAAGAATTACCATCTACATTCTGGAAAATTGGAGTTCCTGGCATTGAAATGGGCTATCTGTAGAGTTGAGCGAACATGCTCGACATTGCTCGGTACTCGCCCGAGCATCTCACTACTCGGGATGTTCGGCGAGCACCGAGCATTTCCGGGTTACTCGGGCGGGAGCTCGGGTCTCCGCCCTGCACGTTTGGCGCTCTTTACAGAGCCAATGAACATGCAGGGATTGCCAGCCACTCACTGTAATGCCGCAGCCATGTTGGTTGGGGGCATTACAGTGATTGGCTGGCCACACAGCGTCACCTCGAGTATTTAAAACTGGGCACCGCCATCTTGGACACAGTCGCCCGGGATCAGACAGTGTAGGGTCAGTGCTGCTGAGTTAGGGAGAGATATATAGTGCGAAATAGGTAGTGTAGGGTCTCTAAAGCCTGACAAATCAAACAAAAAGTCCTTCTCAGGACTAATATCCATCCCAGATATCAGGCAGCCAGGCAGGCTGTATAGGAGACGCAGTGGTTATACCAACAAACACTGCATTACAGTCCTGTGTGCTACTGCTGCTCAAATTGCTAGACTTAGCCCCAGGTCTCAGGGGCCAGGAAAAATCCTTTTTTTTTCATCTAAATCCTCTTCTTTTTTTTTTCCTCAGTCAGACTGTACAAATACCCATCTTATTAACCTTTTGGTATTCCCCCCCCACCAAAAAAAAAAATGAGTGTGTCTGTGAGTGTTCAGACACAAATATATCTGTTTAAAAGAGTCTGGTGTAGGTCAGATAACTAAAACTGTGGTTTTGCGGTTCCATGGTTCAAATCTCTGTGTTATCCACTTTTTTGCCTTTTTTGCATGAAAAAAAACATTTTGAGTGTCTCGCTGACTGTTCAGACACAAATATATCTGTTTAAAAGAGTCTGGTGTAGGCCAGATAACTAGAACTGTGGTTTTGCAGTTCCACGGTTCAAATCTCTGTATTATCCACTTTTTTGCATAAAAAAAAAACATTTTGTGTGTCTCGCTGACTGTTCAGAAACAAATATATCTGTTTAAAACAGTCTGGTGTAGGCCAGATAACTAGAACTGTGTTTTTGCAGTTCCATGGTTCAAATCTCTGTAGTATCCACTTTTTTGCCTTTTTTGCATAAAAAAAACATTTTGAGTGTCTCGCTGACTGTTCAGACACAAATATATATGTTTAAAATATTCTGGTGTAAGCCAGATAATTAGAACTGTGGTTTTGCAGTTCCGCGGTTCAAATCTCTGTATTATCCACTTTTTTGCATAAAAAAAACATTTTGAGTGTCTCGCTGACTGTTCAGACACAAATATATCTTTTTAAAAGAGTCTGGTGTAGGCCAAATAACTAGAACTATGGTTTTGCAGTTCCACGGTTCAAATCTCTGTATTATCTATTTTTTTGCTTTTTTTGCATAAAAAAAACATTTTGAGTGTCTCGCTGACTGTTCAGACATAAATATATCTGTTTAAAAGAGTCTGGTGTAGGCCAGATAACTAGAACTGTGTTTTTGCAGTTCCACGGTTCAAATCTCTGTATTATCCACTTTTTTGCATAAAAAAAACATTTTGAGTGTCTCGCTGACTGTTCAGACACAAATATATCTGTTTAAAAGAGTCTGGTGTAGGCCAGATAACTAGAACTGTGGTTTTGCAGTTCCACGGTTCAAATCTCTGTATTATCCATTTTTTTGCTTTTTTTGCATAAAAAAAACATTTTGAGTGTCTCGCTGACTGTTCAGACGTAAATATATCTGTTTAAAAGAGTCTGGTGAAGGCCAGATAACTAGAACTGTGGTTTTGCAGTTCCACGGTTCAAATCTCTGTATTATCCACTTTTTTGCCTTTCTTCAATAAAAAAAAAAATTTTGAGTGTCTCGCTGACAGCTCAGACACAAATATATCTGTTTAAAAGAGTCTGGTGTAGGCCAGATAACTAGAACTGTGCTTTTCCTCTTCCACGGTTCAAATCTCTGTATTATCCACTTTTTTGCATAAAAAAAAAACATTTTGAGTGTCTCGCTAACTGTTCAGACACAAATATATCTGTTTAAAAGAGTCTGGTGTAAGCCAGATAATTAGAACTGTGGTTTTGCAGTTCCACGGTTCAAATATCTGTATTATCCACTTTTTTGCATAAAAAAAAAACATTTTGAGTGTCTCGCTGACTGTTCAGACACAAATATATCTGTTTAAAAGAGTCTGGTGTAGGCCAGATAACTATAACTGTGGTTTTCCTCTCCCACGGTTCAAATCTGGGTGTAATCCATCTTTTTGCATTAAAAAAACATTTTGAGTGTCTCACTGACTGTTCAGACACATATATATCTGTTTAAAAGAGTCTGGTGTAGGCCAGATAACTAGAACTGTGGTTTTCCTCTCCGACGGTTCAAATCTGGGTGTAATCCACCTTTTTTGCATAAAAAAAACAACATTTTGAGTGTCTCGCTGACTGTTCAGACACATATATATCTGTTTAAAAGAGTCTGGTGTAGGCCAGATGACTAGAACTGTGGTTTTGCAGTTCCACGGTTCAAATCTCTGCATTATCCATTTTTTTGCTTTTTTTCCATAAAATAAAACATTTTGAGTGTCTCGCTGACTGTTCAGACATAAATATATCTGCTTAAAAGAGTCTGGTGTAGGCCAGATAACTAGAACTGTGTTTTTGCAGTTCCACGGTTCTAATACCTGTATTGTCCACTTTTTTGCCTTTTTTGCATAAAAAAAAATTTTTGAGTGTCTTGCTGACTGTTCAGCCACAAATATATCTGTTTAAAAGAGTCTGGTGTAGGCCAGATAATTAGAACTGTGGTTTTGCAGTTCCACGGTTCAAATCTCTGTATTATCCACTTTTTTGCATAAAAAAAACATTTTGAGTGTCTCGCTGACTGTTCAGACACAAATATATCTGTTTAAAAGAGTCTGGTGTAGGCCAGATAACTATAACTGTGGTTTTCCTCTCAACGGTTCAAATCTGGGTGTAATCCACCTTTTTGCATAAAAAAAAACATTTTGAGTGTTTCACTGACTGTTCAGACACAAATATATCTATTTAAAACAGTCTGGTGTAGGCCAGATAGCTAGAACTGTTGTTTTGCAGTTCCACGGTTCAAATCTCTGTATTATCCATTTTTTTGCTTTCTTTGCATAAAAAAAAACATTTTGAGTGTCTCGCTGACTGTTCAGACGTAAATATATCTGTTTAAAAGAGTCTGGTGTAGGCCAGATAACTAGAACTGTGGTTTTGCAGTTCCATGGTTCAAATCTCTGTATTATCCACTTTTTTGCCTTTTTTCAATAAAAAAAAGCATTTTGAGTGTCTCGCTGACAGTTCAGACACAAATATATTTGTTTAAAAGTGTCTGGTGTAGACCAGATAACTAGAACTGTGCTTTTCTTCTTCCACGGTTCAAATCTCTGTATTATCCACTTTTTTGCATTAAAAAAAAACATTTTGAGTGTCTCACTAACTGTTCAGACACAAATATATCTGTTTAAAAGAGTCTGGTGTAGGCCAGATAACTAGAACCTTGGTTTTGCAGTTCCACGGTTCAAATCTCTGTATTATCCACTTTTTTGCCTTTTTTGCATAAAAAAAAACATTTTGAGTGTCTCGCTGACTGTTCAGACACAAATATATCTGTTTAAAAGAGTCTGGTGTAGGCCAGATAACTAGAACTGTGGTTTTCCTCTCCCACGGTTCAAATCTGGGTGTAATCCACCTTTTTGCATAAAAAAAAACATTTTGAGTGTCTCGCTGACTGTTCAGACACAAATATATCTATTTAAAAGTGTCTGGTGTAGGCCAGATAACTAGAACTGTGGTTTTCCTCTCCGATGGTTCAAATCTGGGTGTAATCCACCTTTTCGCATAAAAAAAAACATTTTGAGTGTCTCGCTGACTGTTCAGACACAAATATATCTGTTTAAAAGAGTCTGGTGTAGGCCAGATAACTAGAACTGTGCTTTTCCTCTTCCACGGTTCAAATCTCTGTATTATCCATGTTTTTGCATAAAAAAAAACATTTTGAGTGTCTCGCTGACTGTTCAGACACAAATATATCTGTTTAAAAGAGTCTGGTGTAGGCCAGATAACTAGAACTGTGGTTTTGCAGTTCCACAGTTCAAATCTCTGTATTATCCACTTTTTTGTCTTTTTTTCAATTAAAAAAAAAACATTTTGAGTGTCTCGCTGACTGTTCAGACACAAATATATCTTTTTAAAAGAGTCTGGTGTAGGCCAGATAACTAGAACTGTGCTTTCCTCTTCCACGGTTCAAATCTCTGTATTATCCTCTTTTTTGCATAAAAAAAAACATTTTGAGTGTCTCGCTGACTGTTCAGACACAAATAAATCTGTTTAAAAGAGTCTGATGTAGGCCAGATAACTAGAACTGTGGTTTTGCAGTTCCATGGTTGAAATCTCTGTTTTATCCACTTTTGTGCATAAAAAAGCATTTTGAGTGTCTCGCTGACTGTTCAGACACAAATATCTGTTTAAAAGAGTCTGGTGTAGGTCAGATAACTAGAACTGTGGTTTTCCTCTCCCACGGTTCAAATCTGGGTGTAATCCACCTTTTTGCATAAAAAAACATTTTGAGTGTCTCACTGACTGTTCAGACACAAATATATCTGTTTAAAAGAGTCTGGTGTAGGCCAGATAACTAGAACTGTGGTTTTCCTCTCCGACGGTTCAAATCTGGATGTAATCCACCTTTTCGCATAAAAAAAAACATTTTGAGTGTCTCGCTGACTGTTCAGACACAAATATATCTGTTTAAAAGAGTCTGGTGTAGGCCAGATAACTAGAACTGTGGTTTTGCAGTTCCACAGTTCAAATCTCTGTATTATCCACTTTTTTGCCTTTTTTCAATAAAAAAAAAACATTTTGAGTGTCTCGCTGACTGTTCAGACACAAATATATCTTTTTAAAAGAGTCTGGTGTAGGCCAGATAACTAGAACTGTGCTTTTCCTCTTCCACGGTTCAAATCTCTGTATTATCCTCTTTTTTGCATAAAAAAAAACATTTTGAGTGTCTCGCTGACTGTTCAGACACAAATAAATTTGTTTAAAAGAGTCTGGTGTAGGCCAGATAACTAGAAGTGTGGTTTTGCAGTTCCATGGTTGAAATCTCTGTTTTATCCACTTTTGTGCATAAAAAAAACATTTTGAGTGTCTCGCTGACTGTTCAGACACAAATATCTGTTTAAAAGAGTCTGGTGTAGGTCACATAACAAGAACTGTGGTTTTCCTCTCCAACGGTTCAAATCTGGATGAAATCCACCTTTTCGCATAAAAAAAAAACATTTTGAGTGTCTCGCTGACTGTTCAGACACAAATATATCTGTTTAAAAGAGTCTGGTGTAGGCCAGATAACTAGAACTGTGGTTTTCCTCTCCCACAGTACAAATCTGGGTGTAATCCACCTTTTTGCATAAATCAAAAACATTTTGAGTGTCTCGCTGACTGTTCAGACACAAATATATCTGTTTAAAAGAGTCTGGTGTAGGCCAGATAACTAGAACTGTGGTTTTGCAGTTCCACGGTTCAAATCTCTGTATTTTCCATGTTTTTGCTTTTTTTGCATAAAAAAAACATTTTCAGTGTCTCGCTGACTGTTCAGACATAAATATATCTGTTTAAAAGAGTCTGGTGTAGGCCAGATAACTAGAACTGTGGTTTTGCAGTTCCACAGTTCAAATCTCTGTATTATCCACTTTTTTGCCTTTTTTCAATAAAAAAAAACATTTTGAGTGTCTCGCTGACTGTTCAGACACAAATATATCTGTTTAAAAGAGTCTAGTGTAGGCCAGATAACTAGAACTGTGGTTTTCCTCTTCCATGGTTCAAATCTCCTTTTTATTACCCTTTGGCCATTGATAGTGCGAGTGTAAGCTATTTTACTTCATTTACAATTGGCAAGGCGCGTGGCAAGGGACGTGGAACTGGACGTTCTGGTGATGGTGCGTGCCATGGACTGGGCCGTGGCCAAGGTGAAAATTTGCCACAACCAACAGCCACATCTTCTCGCTCCCAGTTCTTGACCGAATTACTAGGGAAGCACACAACAGCACCACTATTGCGAACTGATCAGTGTGAACAGGTTATTAATTGGATGGCAGATAATACTTCCAGTCACCTGGGAACCACCACCTCCGGTCTGTCTTCCACACGGTCAAGTGTTAGTAGCCTTGAGTCTCGACTGCATGCTCCTCCTCACCCTGATGCTCCTTCTTCCCACCATGCCGAGTGTCATCAGACAGCAACTGATCCCACAGTTGGACACTCTGAATAGCTGTTCACTGGTCCATTTCCATATTTGTGCCCCTCACCTGCTCTGCTTGAAGTGGTGGAAGAGGAGATCCCATGTAGCGATGGCCAAATATTTGAACAGCCAGGGCCACAGGAAGGTGACGCTGGCAATTTGTCACAAGAGGTGGATGATGACGAGACACAATTGCCACGAAGTGAGGAGGAGGACCGTGGTGCAGAAGTGGAAGAGGAGGAGGTGGTGGATGATCTAGTGACTGACTCAACGTGGCAGGAGGACACGCAGAGCGAGGCCAGCAGCACACAAGGGAAGGGAGGCAGAGTACCCCAACAGGCAGGAAGAAGCAGTGTGGTGGCCGCAGACAGAAGGCAGGCAACCGTTCCCCGTAACACCAACACGAGGGACGTTGCCAGTACAACCGGTAGGTCTTCTAGAGTCTGGAATTTTTTTAAAGACTCTGCTGATAACCCCAAAAAGGCCATTTGTACCACCTGCCAGGCCAGCATCAGCAGGGGTGACAAAACTACCAGCCTGACCACCACCAGCATGATCAGGCACATGTCAGCAAAACACCCGACTTTGTGGGGCAAACCCCAGGGTCCACAACCAGTGTCAGCGGGTCTCACCACTGCTTCTTTCGCTGTTGTGCGTGTAAGAGAACACCCTGTTGTGCGTGCAAGGCAATCCCCTGTCCATACTGCATGCAAAGATGCCCCCTCCTCTCAGTCTTCACTTGTTATGGCAGTTTCTCAAGAAACAGCATCAACGTCCACGTCCCACCGCAGCATTCAATTGTCCATATCCCAAACCTTTGAACGAAAGCGCAAATTCGCAGCTAACGCCCCACAGGCCACAGTCCTAAATTCGCACATTTCACGACTGCTTGCATTGGAAATGCTGCCTTCTGCAACCTTATGGCGGTGACCATCCCTTGGTACTCGGTCCCCAGCCGACACTATTTTGCCTGGTGTGCCATCCCCGCACTACACAAGCACGTGTCCCAAAACATCTGCCATGCCCTCAACAACGCAGTTACTGGGAGATTTCACCTGACAACGGACACGTGGACATGTGCTTGTGGCCAGGGACGGTACATCTCCCTGACGGCACACTGGGTAAACATAGTGGAAGCCGGGACCCAGTCGGACCTTGGGACAGAACACATCCTCCCCTCACCGAGGATTGCGGGCCCTATGTCAGTCAGAGTTGCCCCCACAGTGTACAGCTCTTGCGCATCATCCTCCTCCTCCTCCTCATGTTCAGCCTCCATTTCAGATATCACCACATCAGTTACAAGCTGGAAGCACTGCAGTACTGCCTCAGCCAAGCGGCAACAGGCTGTGCTGAAACTCATAAGCTTAGGTGATAAACCTCACACTGCTTGTGAGTTGTGGACAGTTGTGAAAGAGCAGGCAGATCTGTGGCTGAGACCGCTGAACCTACATCCAGGCATGGTCGTGTGTGACAATGGCCGTAACCTGGTGGCGGCTCTGAGGCGAGGCGAGGCGAGATCACACACATACCATGCCTGGCTCATGTGCTTAACCTCGTGGTTCAGTGGTTTCTTAAATCGTACCCCGAGTTGCCAGATCTGCTCGTCAAAGTACGCCGCCTGTCAGCTTTTTGGATGTCGGCTACAGCTGCCGTCGCCCTTGCTGTGTTGCAGCAGCGTTTGCAGCTTCCGGAACACCGACTGGTGTGTGATGTCCCCACATGTTGGAACTCTACCCTCCACATGTTGCAAAGGATTTGTGAGCAGAAGAGAGCAGTTGTGGAGTACCAGCTGATATTCAGGTCAGACTCCACACATAAGACCTCAGGAGTGGACCTGGATGTCTGACATATGTATCATCCTGACAAACTTTGAGGAGTCCACCAAGATGGTGAGTGGCGATGACGCCATCATTAGCGTCAGCATCCCACTTGTCTGTCTTTTGCAATGCTCTCTGCAGAGAATTAAAGAGGAGGCATTGCAGACAGAGTATGATGAGATGGATCAAGAAGCCATAGCGGGCGATTACACACAGCCCAGCCTCATCTCATCCCAACGTGCATTGGGGGACAATGAGGGAGAGGAGGAGGAGGAGCAGGAGGAGGAAGAACAGGAGCTGGTATCATACGCTGTAGACGGTAGTACCTGTACAACTGTCATACCGTCGGTTCAGCATGGGTGGCCTGAGGACAGGCGGGAGGAGGAGGAGGAGGAGAGCATGGTCAGTCGTCATCTTGGTGAGGACACGGAAGTCTTGCCCGTTACCAGTCTGCCACGCATGGCTGACTTTATGTTACGCTGCCTTAACTATGACCCTCGCGTTGTCAAAATGTTGGGTGACAGTCATTACTGGTTGGTAACACTTTTAGACCCCCGCTACAAGGAGAACTGTCACTCTCTTATTCCTGAGGTGGAGAGGTCTACAAAAATGGGGCAGTACCAGAAGGCCCTTGCTGCAGAACTGTTAAAAAAATTCCCATCTGAACACACTAGCAGCAGAGGTCACAGTTCGTCGCCCAACCAAGGCATACAGGCAAGAGAGACGCAGCTCCTATCCAGCAGAGGCAGGGGAACACTGTCAATGTTCTGGGACAGTTTTCTGAGACCCGCCCAGCTTACAGGCCCTGAGGCACGGGGTACTCTCACAAGGAGTGGAAAGTTTCAAAAGATGGTGAGGGAGTACCTTGCCGACCGTACCAGCGTCCTCCGTGATTCCTCTGTGCCTTTAAATTATTGGGTATCCAAGCTGGACACTTGGAATGAACTCGCTCTGTACGCCTTGGAGGTCTTGGCCTGCCCTGCCACTAGCGTGTTATCGAAGCGTGTTTTTAGTGCTGCTGGAGGAATTATAACTGATAAGTGCACTCGCCTGTCAACTGACAATGCTGACAAGCTGACGCTTATCAAAATGAACAAGGGCTGGATTGGGCAAGACTTCTCATCACCACCAAATGACAGCAGAGTAACATAAAGTCAAATCCACTGTGTTATTTCGGGAGGTGTATTCCCATGCACCGCTTCACACCCACACATGGGTATACGCTTCCTCATTTCGGCTGTTTTTTGCTCTTCTCCTTATCCTCAGCTTCCACCACCACTATACCACCAGGGTGACCGTGGTCCATGTTGCCAGCATTGCAAGTTCCTCCATCCTAATTTTTGGCGGCTTTTGCTTGGAAGGCATAGGCAAAGACTATGGGAGACCCACTCCCCAATAATGGGAATAATGTTTTTAATATGCTGTACTGCATGGCTCTTGCAAGGGGCATTGCAAGTTTCTCTGTCCTAATTTTTGGCAGCTTTTGCTTGGAAGGCATAGGCAAAGACTATGGGAGACCCACTCCCCAATAATGGGAATAATGTTTTTAATATGCTGTACTGCATGGCTCTTGTAAGGGGCACTGCAAGTTCCTCCGTCCTAATTTTTGACAGCTTTTGCTTGGAAGGCATAGGCAAAGACTATGGGAGACCCACTCCCCAATAATGGGAATAATTTTATTAATATGCTGTACTGCATGGCTCTTGTAAAGGGCATTAAAATCATCTTGTTAAGCTACTGTGAACTCCACATCTCTTCCAAGGGGCATTAAAACCGTCTTGTTAAGCTACTGTGACCTCCACGTCTCTTCCAAGGGGCATTAAAACCATCTTGTTAAACAACTCTGACCTCCACGTCTCTTCCAAGGGGCATTACAACCGTCCTGTTAAACCACTCTGACCTCCACGTCTCTTCCAAGGGGCATTAAAACCGTCCTGTTAAACTACTCTGACCTCCACGTCTCTTCCAAGGGGCATTAAAACCGTCCTGTTAAACCACTCTGACCTCCACGTCTCTTCTAAGGGGCATTAAAACCGTCTTGTTAAGCTACTGTGACCTCCACGTCTCTTCCAAGGGGCATTAAAACCGTCTTGTTAAGCTACTGTGACCTCCACATCTCTTCCAAGGGGCATTAAAAACGTCTTGTTAAACCACTGTGACCTCCACGCCTCTTCGAAGGGGCATTAAAACCATCTTGTTAAACCACTCTGACCTCCACGTCTCTTCCAAGGGGCATTAAAATTGTCTTGTTAAACCACTCTGACCTCCACGTCTCTTCCAAGGGGCATTAAAATTGTCTTGTTAAACCACTCTGACCTCCACGTCTCTTCCAAGGGGCATTAAAACCGTCTTGTTAAACCACTCTGACGTCCACGTCTCTTCCAAGGGGCATTAAAACCATCTTGCTAAACCACTCTGACCTCCACGTCTCTTCCAAGGGGCATTAAAACCGTCTTGTAAAGCTACTGTGACCTCCACGTCCCTTCCAAGGGGCATTAAAACCGTCTTGTTAAACCACTCTGACCTCCACGTCTCTTCCAAGGGTCATTAAAACCGTCTTGTTAAGCTACTGTGACCTCCACGTCTCTTCCAAGGGGCATTAAAACCGTCTTGTTAAGCTACTGTGACCTCCACGTCTCTTCCAAGGGGCATTAAAACCACCTTGGTAAGCTACTGTGACCTCCACGTCTCTTCCAAGGGGCAT
The DNA here is from genome assembly GCF_046119375.1 of Phyllobates terribilis. Classification (NCBI taxonomy): domain Eukaryota; kingdom Metazoa; phylum Chordata; class Amphibia; order Anura; family Dendrobatidae; genus Phyllobates; species Phyllobates terribilis. Next base: position 264,906,173 of record NW_027362764.1, on the reverse strand, counting down.
TAAAACCGTCCTGTTAAACTACTCTGACCTCCACGTCTCTTCCAAGGGGCATTAAAACCGTCCTGTTAAACCACTCTGACCTCCACGTCTCTTCTAAGGGGCATTAAAACCGTCTTGTTAAGCTACTGTGACCTCCACGTCTCTTCCAAGGGGCATTAAAACCGTCTTGTTAAGCTACTGTGACCTCCACATCTCTTCCAAGGGGCATTAAAAACGTCTTGTTAAACCACTGTGACCTCCACGCCTCTTCGAAGGGGCATTAAAACCATCTTGTTAAACCACTCTGACCTCCACGTCTCTTCCAAGGGGCATTAAAATTGTCTTGTTAAACCACTCTGACCTCCACGTCTCTTCCAAGGGGCATTAAAATTGTCTTGTTAAACCACTCTGACCTCCACGTCTCTTCCAAGGGGCATTAAAACCGTCTTGTTAAACCACTCTGACGTCCACGTCTCTTCCAAGGGGCATTAAAACCATCTTGCTAAACCACTCTGACCTCCACGTCTCTTCCAAGGGGCATTAAAACCGTCTTGTAAAGCTACTGTGACCTCCACGTCCCTTCCAAGGGGCATTAAAACCGTCTTGTTAAACCACTCTGACCTCCACGTCTCTTCCAAGGGTCATTAAAACCGTCTTGTTAAGCTACTGTGACCTCCACGTCTCTTCCAAGGGGCATTAAAACCGTCTTGTTAAGCTACTGTGACCTCCACGTCTCTTCCAAGGGGCATTAAAACCACCTTGGTAAGCTACTGTGACCTCCACGTCTCTTCCAAGGGGCATTAAAACCGTCTTGTTATGCTACTGTGACCTCCACGTCTCTTCCAAGGGGCATTAAAACCGTCTTGTTAAACCACTGTGACCGCCACGTCTCTTCCAAGGGGCATTAAAACCATCTTGTTAAACTACTCTGACCTCCACGTCTCTTCCAAGGGGCATTAAAACCATCTTGTTAAACCACTCTGACCTCCATGTCTCTTCCAAGGAGCATTAAAACCGTCTTGTTAAATCACTCTGACCTCCACGTTGTAATGCACACGCCCGGGCTGAGTGCGTTTGCGTGTGTATGTAGTGATTCCACTGTGCCATGAACCGGAGAGTGCCTGGAGGGGCGTAACTAAGTATCTGCCCGATCCGACCAAGGTCGCACGACGGCATACGACGCCAGTGCACCAGGGAGGAACCGAGCAGAGGGACCAGGGTCTTCTCCAGGTCAGACTCCGGACACGGCTGTTGACCCACAGCGGGGAATACAGGAACAGGCAGACTAGAGCGCAGGCTGGGTAGCGTCTAGTACATACTGGGAGACAAATTCGAAACCACAGATGCGGTGGACAGGGCAGAGCAAAGCGAAACCGCAGGCACGGTGGACAAGGCTGAGCAAAGCGAAACCGCAGACGCGGTGGACAGGGCTGAGCAAAGTGAAACCGCAGACGCGGTGGACAGGGCTGAGCAAAGCGAAACCGCAGACGCGGTGGACAGAGCTGAGCAAAGCGAAACCGCAGACGCGGTGGACAGAGCTGAGCAAAGCGAAACCGCAGACGCGGTGGACAGGGCTGAGCAAAGCGAAACCGCAGACACGGTGGACAGGGCTGAGCAAAGCGAAACCGCAGACGTGGTGGACAGGGCTGAGTAAAGCGAAACCGCAGACGCGGTGGACAGAGCTGAGCAAAGAGAAACCGCAGACGCGGTGGACAGAGCTGAGCAAAGCGAAACCGCAGACGCGGTGGACAGAGCTGAGCAAAGCGAAACCGCAGACGCGGTGGACAGGCCTGAGCAAAGCGAAACCGCAGACGCGGTGGACAGGGCTGAGCAAAGCGAAACCGCAGACTCGGTGGACAGGGCTGAGCAAAGCGAAACCGCAAACGTGGTGGACAGGGCTGAGCAAAGCGAAACCGCAGACGCGGTGGACAGAGCTGAGCAAAGCGAAACCGCAGACGCGGTGGACAGGGCTGAGCAAAGCGAAACCGCAGACGCGGTGGACAGGGCTGAGCAAAGCGAAACCGCAGACGCGGAGGGGACAGGGCTCTGTTCACACGGAACAGACTGGAAGGGAAAGGCAGAGCCAGATACACACAGGATACTTGCAATGAAGTAGAGAGTGGACTCCAAACTCACAAACGGGAGTACAAAGACAACGAGTAGGAGATAGGTACGGGATCAGATTCTGCAAGAAAAGGGAAGGTATGGACATAGAGAAAAACAGATAACAGGCTAGAAGAGTATACAAACAAGAGCAGGCAAGATACAGGAACGGGTCTAGGTATGCGGCCCCTAGAAGGCGGAAAGAACAGGCTAGGAGTGTGTTCACACTGGCCTGGAAATACAGCCTCCAGGATAGGCAGAAGACAACAGGCTAGAGAGCGTGTACAGCCTGCAGGTTAGAGTACACAGGTAGGACACAGTACAGACACGGGAACAAATGCTGCAAGACAGGTAACATACACAGGACCTGGCATGTCAGAGACGAAAAGCCAACTGACAGGGCAAGATGCTCAGGCATGGGATAATTGGAGCAGCTGGTTTAAATACCAGGTGACAGACAGCAATAGGCTGAGGACGCACAAGGGGTGCGCCTGCAGCAGGTACAAAAAGCAGGAAGTGATCGGGCGCCGCCCTTAAGCAGCAGAAACAGAGACAAAGAAACAGCATGGAGGGAAGCCAGAGAGATATTCTGAATTGGAGATCAAGTGCGCTCTCTTGCACAGTGGGAGATGGACCACTATGCAAGGACACCGCCAGGTATGTTACACACGTCTCTTCCAAGGGGCATTAAAACCGTCTTGTTAAACCACTCTGACCTCCACACCTCTTCCAAGGGCATTAAAACCATCTTGTTAAACCACTCTGACCTCCACATCTCTTCCAAGGGGCATTAAAACCGTCTTGTTAAGCTGCTGTGACCTCCACCTCTCTTCCAAGGGACATTAAAACCGTCTTGTTAAGCTACTGTGATCTCCACGTCTCTTCCAAGGGGCATTAAAACAGTCTTGCTAAACCACTCTGACCTCCACGTCTTTTCCAAGGGGCATTAAAACCGTCTTGTTAAACCACTCTGACCTCCACGTCTCTTCCAAGGGGCATTAAAACCACCTTGGTAAGCTACTGTGACCTCCACGTCTCTTCCAAGGGGCATTAAAACCATCTTGTTATGCTATTGTGACCTCCACGTCTCTTCCAAGGGGTATTTAAATTGTCCTGTTAAACCACTCTGACCTCCACGTCTTTTCCAAGGGGCATTAAGACCGTCTTGTTAAGCTACTGTGACCTCCACATCTCTTCCAAGGTTCATTAAAACCGTCTTGTTACGCTACTGTGATCTCCACGTCTCTTCCAAGGGGCATTAAAACAGTCTTGCTAAACCACTCTGACCTCCACGTCTTTTCCAAGGGGCATTAAAACCGTCTTGTTAAACCACTCTGACCTCCACGTCTCTTCCAAGGGGCATTAAAACCACCTTGGTAAGCTACTGTGACCTCCACGTCTCTTCCAAGGGGCATTAAAACCATCTTGTTATGCTATTGTGACCTCCACGTCTCTTCCAAGGGGTATTAAAATCGTCCTGTTAAACCACTCTGACCTCCACGTCTTTTCCAAGGGGCATTAAGACCGTCTTGTTAAGCTACTGTGACCTCCACATCTCTTCCAAGGTTCATTAAAACCGTCTTGTTACGCTACTGTGATCTCCACGTCTCTTCCAAGGGGCATTAAAACAGTCTTGCTAAACCACTCTGACCTCCACGTCTTTTCCAAGGGGCATTAAAACCGTCTTGTTAAACCACTCTGACCTCCACGTCTCTTCCAAGGGGCATTAAAACCACCTTGGTAAGCTACTGTGACCTCCACGTCTCTTCCAAGGGGCATTAAAACCATCTTGTTATGCTACTGTGACCTCCACGTCTCTTCCAAGGGGTATTAAAATCGTCCTGTTAAACCACTCTGACCTCCACGTCTTTTCCAAGGGGCATTAAGACCGTCTTGTTAAGCTACTGTGACCTCCACATCTCTTCCAAGGTTCATTAAAACCGTCTTGTTACGCTACTGTGACCTCCACGTCTCTTCCAAGGGGCATTAAAACCGTCTTGTTAAGCTACTGTGACCTACACGTCTCTTCCAAGGGGCATTAAAACCGTCTTCTTAAACCACTCTGACCTCCACATCTCTTCCAAGGGGCATTAAAACCGTCTTGTTAAACCACTCTGACCTCCACGTCTCTTCCAAGGGGCATTAAAACCATCTTGTTAAACCACTCTGACCTCCACATCTCTTCCAAGGGGCATTAAAACCGTCTTGTTAAACTACTCTGACCTCCACGTCTCTTCCAAGGGGCATTAAAACTGTCTTGTTAAACCACTCTGACCTCCACGTCTCTTCCAAGGGGCAATAAAACCGTCTTGTTAAACCACTCTGACCTCCACGTCTCTTCCAAGGGGCATTAAAACCATCTTGTTAAACCACTCTGACCTCCACATCTATTCCAAGGGGCATTAAAACCGTCTTGTTAAGCTACTGTGACCTCCACCTCTCTTCCAAGGGGCATTAAAACCGTCTTGTTAAGCTACTGTGACCTCCACGTCTCTTCCAAGGGGCATTAAAACCGTCTTGTTAAGCTACTGTGACCTCCACTTCCCTTCCAAGGGGCATTAAAACCGTCTTGTTAAACCACTCTAGTAACAAAGAAAATGACGGCACTTCTACATTAAGAAATAGGTGTGAACAGGTGCCTACTAAGAGGAGCTACCTCCATATACAATAAACAAATAACGTAGCACACTGTAATACTGAGTATGTAAATATGAAATATGAATAGCATAACTGCTGTAAAAAATAGAAATAAATGAAAAAATTTTTTGAAAATTTTTTTTAGCGCATGTAAATATGAAGTATGAAATATGAATAGCATTGCTGCTGTAGAAATAAATGAGAAATCTTAGCGCATAAATTGGCCAATTCATGTGTACCTGACAGCCGCGGTAAGGCGTTTCTCGATGTCAGGACCTACAAATGTGAATACCTCTCTAAGAGACCTCCGTCTGCTTATGTGTGGGAAAGTCAGATCCTGATGCATTTAAAACCACCTGCGGCATGGGGGTGGGGGTGGAGTGCTCAGTCAATGCTAAATCTAGTAACAAAGAAAATGACGGCACTTCCACTTCAAGAAATAGGTGTGAACTGGTGCCTACTAACAGGAGCTACCTCCATATACAATGAACAAATAACGTAGCACACTGTAAATGCTATTCATATTTCATACTTCATATTTACATGCACTAAAAAAAAATGTTAAAAATTTTTTTCATTTATTTCTATTTTTTACAGCAGTTATGCTATTTATATTTCATATTTACATACTCAGTATTACAGTGTGCTATGTTATTTGTTCATTGTTAAACCACTCTGACCTCCACGCCTCTTCCAAGGGGCATTAAAACCGTCTTGTTAAACCACTCTGACCTCCACGTCTCTTCCAAGGGGCATTAAAACCATCTTGTTAAGCCACTCTGACCTCCACGTCTCTTCCAAGGGGCATTAAAACCGTCCTGTTAAACCACTCTGACCTCCACGTCTCTTCCAAGGGGCATTGAAACCGTCTTGTTAAGCTACTGTGACCTCCACGTCTCTTCCAAGGGGCATTAAAACCATCTTGTTAAGCTACTGTGACATCCACGTCTCTTCCAAGGGGCATTAAAGCCGTCTTGTTAAGCTACTGTGAACTCCACGTCTCTTCCAAGAGGCATTAAAACCGTCTCGTTAAACCACTCTGACCTCCACGTCTCTTCCAGGGGGCATTAAATGCGTCTTGTTAAACCACTCTGACCTCCACGTCTCTTCCAAGGGGCATTAAAACCATCTTGTTAAACCACTCTGACCTCCATGTCTCTTCCAAGGGGCATTATAACCGTCTTGTTAAACCACTCTGACCTCCACGTCTCTTCCAAGGGGCATTAAAACCGTCTTGTTAAACCACTCTGACCTCCACGTCTCTTCCAAGGGGCATTAAAACCGTCTTGTTAAACCACTCTAACCTCCACGTCTCTTCCAAGGGGCATTAAAACCATCTTGTAAAACCACTCTGACTTCCAAGTATCTTTCAAGGGGCATTAAAACCGTCTTGTTAAACCACTCTGACCTCCACGCCTCTTCCAAGGAGCATTAAAACCGTCTTGTTAAGCTACTGTGACCTCCACGTCTCTTCCAAGGGGCATTAATACCGTCTTGTTAAGCTACTGTGACCTCCACGTCTCTTCCAAGGGGCATGAAAACCGTCTTGTTAAACCACTCTGACCTCCACGTCTCTTCCAAGGGGCATTAAAACCGTCTTGTTAAGCTACTGTGACCTCCACGTCTCTTCCAAGGGGCATTAAAATTGTCTTGTTAAGCTACTGTGACCTCCACGCCTCTTCCAAGGGGCATTAAAACCGTCTTGTTAAACCACTCTGACCTCCACGTCTCTTCCAAGGGGCATTAAAACCGCCTTGTTAAGCTACTGTGACCTCCACGTCTCTTCCAAGGGGCATTAAAACCGTCTTGTTAAGCTACTGTGACCTCCACGTCTCTTCCAAGGGGCATTAAAACCGTCTTGTTAAACCTCTCTGACCTCCACGTCTCTTCCAAGGGGTATTAAAACCATCTTGTTAGCTACTGTGACCTCCACGTCTCTTCCAAGGGGCATTAAAACCGTCTTGCTAAACCACTCTGACCTCCACGTCTCTTCCAAGGGGCATTAAATCCGTCTTGTTAAACCACTCTGACCTCCACGTCTCTTCCAAGGGGCATTAAAACCATCTTGTTAAACCACTCTGACCTCCACGTCTCTTTCAATGGGCATTAAAACCGTCTTGTTAAACCACTCTGACCTCCACGTCTCTTCCAAGGGGCACTAAAACTGTCTTGTTAAACCACTCTGACCTCCACATCTCTTCCAAGGGGCATTAAAACCGTCTTGTTAAACCACTCTGACCTCCACGTCTCTTCCAAGGGGCATTAAAACCATCTTGTTAATCCACTCTGACCTCCGCGTCTCTTCCAAGGGGCATTAAAACCGTCTTCTTAAACCACTCTGATCTCCACGTCTCTTCCAAGGGGCATTAAAACCGTTGTGTTAAGCTACTGTGACCTCCACGTCTCTTCCAACTGGCATTAAAACCGTCTTGTTATGCTACTGTGACCTCCACGTCTCTTCCAAGGGGCATTAAAACCGTCTTGTTAAACCACTGTGACCTCCACGTCTCTTCCAAGGGGCATTAAAACCGCCTTGTTAAGCTACTGTGACCTCCATGTCTCTTCCAAGGGGCATAAAAACCGTCTTGTTAAATCACTCTGACCTCCACGTCTCTTCCAAGGGGCATTAAAACCATCTTGTTAAACCACTCTGACCTCCACGTCTCTTTCAATGGGCATTAAAACCGTCTTGTTAAACCACTCTGACCTCCACGTCTCTTCCAAGGGGCACTAAAACTGTCTTGTTAAACCACTCTGACCTCCACATCTCTTCCAAGGGGCATTAAAACCGTCTTGTTAAACCACTCTGACCTCCACGTCTCTTCCAAGGGGCATTAAAACCATCTTGTTAATCCACTCTGACCTCCGCGTCTCTTCCAAGGGGCATTAAAACCGTCTTCTTAAACCACTCTGATCTCCACGTCTCTTCCAAGGGGCATTAAAACCGTTGTGTTAAGCTACTGTGACCTCCACGTCTCTTCCAACTGGCATTAAAACCGTCTTGTTATGCTACTGTGACCTCCACGTCTCTTCCAAGGGGCATTAAAACCGTCTTGTTAAACCACTGTGACCTCCACGTCTCTTCCAAGGGGCATTAAAACCGCCTTGTTAAGCTACTGTGACCTCCATGTCTCTTCCAAGGGGCATAAAAACCGTCTTGTTAAACCACTCTGACCTCCACGTCTCTTCCAAGGGGCATTAAAACCATCTTGTTAAACCACTCTGACCTCCACGTCTCTTCCAAGGGGCATTTAAACCGCCTTGTTAAGCTACTGTTACCTCCATGTCTCTTCCAAAGGGCAGTAAAACCGTCTTGTTAAACCATTCTGACCTCCACATCTCTTCCAAGGGGCATTAAAACAGTCTTGTTAAACCACTCTGACCTCCACGTCTCTTCCAAGGGGCATGAGCTGCAACATGTGCTACATGTTCACAGATCGACCAGAAGCTGAAACCAACTTCACCTGCCAGAAGTGTAGACTACTGGCTCTTTTAGAAGAAAAGGTGCGGGGACAGGAAGATAGAATTGCGACATTAAAACTCATCAAGGAAAATGAAGACTTCCTGGACAGAACAGAAGCGTCACTACTTGTCACGGAAAGTGAAGGAAGCGTCAGAGAACCTCCAGAGGCAGACAAGTGGAGGCAAGTGACCAAAAGAAGCAAGAAGACCATGGAGACACCACCAACCACACAACTGAGAAACAGATTCCAAGGACTTGTGGAGGACGAAGATGGCATACCTAAGGATGAGGAACTACCAGCAAGCAAAAATGAAAAGAGCACCCACAAACACCCAGAAGCGACAAGAAAAAGGACAGCCAAGAAGGGAAGAAGAGTGGTGGTGGTGGGAGACTCACTACTGAGAGGAACAGTAGCAGCTATCTGCAGACCGGACATAACCGCAAGAGAAGTATGCTGCCTCCCAGGGGCGAAGATCTAGGATGTTACCGATAGGATACCAAAGCTCATCAGTTCCAAGGATGTCCACCCATTTCTTCTGATACATGTTGGCACCAATGACACGGCAAAGAAGGACCTACCGACAATCTGCAAGGACTTTGAAGCATTGGGGAAGAAAGTAAAAGAACTGGATGCGCAGGTAGTTTTTTCTTCTATCCTTCCAGTAGACGGGCATGGCGTCAGGAGATGGAACAGGATCCTTGATGTGAACAACTGGCTGAGACGATGGTGCAGACAACAAGGATTTGGATTCCTGGACCATGGTGTGAATTACCTCTATGACGGACTCCTTGCCAGAGACGGACTACACCTCAACAAACCCGGGAAACACACATTCGCCAGGAGACTCGCAACACTCATCAGGAGGGCGTTAAACTAGAAGAAGAGGGGATGGGAAGAAAAACGCCGGACACGAACATGCAACCAGAGAACATACTAATGAAAGATATGAAGTGCGACAAAGAAGGTCCAAGACAAGATACTTGGAAGGGAGGTAAGAAAATTTCTAATACAATCCACAGGGAGAAGATTGGAACAAAACAAAATCGTGTAAACTGCGTGCTAGCAAATGCCGGAAACCTGACAAACAAGATGGATGAACTGGAAGCAGAAATATCTACAGGTAACTATGACATAGTGGGAATAACCGAGACATGGTTAGATGAAAGCTATGACTGGGCAGTTAACTTACAGGGTTACAGTCTGTTTAGAAGGGATCGAAGAAGTCGGAAAGGGGGTGGAGTCTGTCTATATGTAAAGACGTGTCTAAAGCCTACAGTACGGGAGGATGTATGGGAGGGAAATGAGGAGGTCAAGTCCTTATGGGTGGAGATACATGGGGCAAAAAACAATAATAAAATTATCATAGGAGTCTGTTATAAACCACTAAATATAGCAGAAGCCACGGAAAGTCTATTAATGAGACAAATAGACGAAGTAGCAAAAAATAACGAGGTGATTATTATGGGGGACTTCAACTACCCCGATATAGACTGGGAAACCGAAAGCTGTAGATCTCAGAAAGGAAACAGGTTTCTGTCAATTATCAAAGACAATTATTTGTCACAACTTGTGCAGGAACCAACTAGAGGGACGGCCCTTTTAGACTTAATATTAACTAACAGGCCAGACAGAATAACTGAGGTGCAGGTCGGGGGGCACCTGGGAAATAGTGACCACAACATTATACAATTCCACATGTGCTTCAGTAGGGTGCCCAGCAAGGGAGTCACAAAAACACTGAACTTCAGGAGGGCAAAGTTTGATCAGCTAAGAGATGCCCTTCACCTTATAGACTGGGATAGTATCTTTAGTAATAGGAGCACGGATAGAAAATGGGAAATTTTCAAAACAATCCTACATAGTCACTGTAGAAGGTACATACCTTATGGGAATAAAAGGGCTAGGAATAGGAGGAAGCCAATGTGGCTAAATAAGGAAGTCAAGAGGGCAATGAAAAACAAAAAAAGGGCTTTCGGTAAACTTAAACAAGAAGGCAGCGAGGAAGCGCTAATATCTTATAGGGAAAAAAACAAAATCTGTAAGAAACAAATAAGAATAGCAAAAGAGGAGACAGAGAGACTAATTGCCAAGGAAAGTAAAACGAATCCCAAACTGTTCTTTAACTATATAAACAGTAAAAGGATTAAAACTGATGGAGTTGGCCCATTGAAAAATAACCTGGGTAAAATCATAGAGGGCGATGAGGGTAAAGCAAACCTACTCAATAGCTTCTTCTCCACTGTTTTCACAAAAGAAAACTATTTATCGGAGGAAATGCAGAGTGATAAAGTAAACCCTCCGCTAAATATCACCCACCTAACCAAGGAGGAAGTTCAGAAACGCCTAAATAATATCAAAATAGACAAGTCACCAGGCCCAGATGGCATACACCCCCGGGTACTAAAAGAATTAAGTAATGTGATAGACAGACCGCTGTATCTTATATTCAAGCACTCTTTATGGACAGGGACTGTCCCACTAGACTGGCGCCAAGCAAATGTGGTACCAATATTCAAAAAGGGGTCTAAAAGTGACCCTGGGAACTATAGACCAGTCAGCTTAACGTCTGTTGTGGGTAAATTGTTTGAAGGATTTCTTAGAGATGCTATTGTAGAATATCTTAATGATAATAACTGTCTAACTCCATATCAACATGGATTCATGAGGGATCGCTCCTGCCAAACAAACCTGATTGCCTTCTACGAGGGGGTGAGCTCACAGCTGGACCGGGGAGAGTCAGTGGATGTTGTATACCTTGACTTCTCCAAAGCGTTTGATACCGTGCCACACAAAAGGTTGGTATATAAAATGAGAATGCTTGGTCTGGGGGATAATGTGTGCAAGTGGGTAAATAGCTGGCTGAGTGATAGAAAGCAGAGGGTGGTTATCAATGGAGTAAGCTCAGGGTGTGTCAGGGTTACTAGCGGGGTGCCTCAAGGGTCTGTCTTGGGCCCTATATTATTTAATATATTTATTAATGATCTAGTGGAAGGGTTGCATAGTAAAATAGCAATATTTGCAGATGATACTAAACTTTGTAAAGTAGTTAATACAGATGAGGATAGGGCGCAGCTACAGGAGGATTTAGATAAATTGGGGAGTTGGGCCAAAAAATGGCAAACGGGGTTCAATGCCGATAAATGTAAGGTCATGCACATGGGAAAGAAAAACAACAGTCACCCATACATATTAAATGGGAAACCGTTGGGGAAATCTGACATGGAGAAGGACCTGGGCGTCTTGGTTAATAGCAAATTAAATTGGAGTGCCCAGTGTCAGGCAGCAGCTGCGAAGGCAAATAAAGTCATGGCATGCATCAGAAGAGGAATAGGGGCATATGATGAGAACATTGTTCTTCCTCTGTATAAAGCTCTGGTAAGGCCGCACTTAGAATATTGTGCACAGTTCTGGGCTCCGGTGCTCAGGAAAGACATATTGGAGCTAGAGAGGGTACAAAGGAGGGCGACTAAGGTAATAAAGGGAATGGAGGGACTAGAATACCCAGAGAGGTTGCCAAAATTAGGCCTATTTACATTGGAAAAGAGAAGGCTTAGGGGAGACCTCATAAACATGTATAAATACATCAGGGGGCAGTACAGAGATCTCTCCCATGACCTGTTTATACCAAGGATGGTGACAAAGACGAGGGGGCACACTATGCGTCTGGAGGAAAGGATGTTCCTGCACCAGCATAGAAGGGGATTCTTTACGGTCAGAGCCGTGAGACTCTGGAACTCTCTGGGAGAGGAAGTGGTGATATCCAACTCACTTAATGAGTTCAAGAGAGGCCTGGACGCCTTTCTTGAGAACAATAAAATTACATCTTATGCTTAGTTAATTAATCCAGGGATTTAATCTGACTGCCAGATTGGTGTCGGGAAGTGAATTTTTCCTCAATGATGCAAATTGGCCTATACCGCATGTTTTTTTTTTGCCTTCCCCTGGATCAACGCTGCTGAATAGCTGCAGTGCACAAGAATTAGGCTGAACTGGATGGACGCTTGTCTTTTTTCGGCCTTATAAACTATGTAACTATGTAATTAAAACCGTGTTGTTAAGCTACTTTGACCTCCACGTCTCTTCCAAGGGGCATTGAGATGTTGTTTTTAATTAACTCTAACCTCCACGTCTCTTCCAACGGGCATTGCATTTCCTCCTAATTTTAGTCAGCTTTTGCTTTTCAGTGCATAGGCGAACACTAAGGGCGACCTACTCCCCAATAATGGGTAGAAGTTTTTTAGTACGCTGTAATCCACGTCTGTTTCAAGGGGCATTGCAGTTCCTCATAATTTTTGGAAAGCCTTCCATTCACTGCTTAGGCCAACAGTGTACAGGAGACCCAGATGCTATAGATGGAAAAAACGGTTTAGTTAAGGCCCTCTGACCTCCATGTCACTTCCAAGGGGCATTGGAGTGCCTCGAAATTTTTGGTAGGCATTGCACCGAGTATGGATACCAGGCCGCCGACGCATCCATGACATGGTGGCCAGATTCCGCCTCCACATGCCTTAAAGGCCCAATTTCACGTGCAAGCAAGCAAGCAGTATGGTATTGCAGCCTGGGGGTGGGTCGGTGGATGGCAGGCTGCATACTTGCGCTTGAATTGCAAGGAATGGGGGAGGTACAATTGAACACTGCCCTGGGACAATGACTTGCACGGGGATAGTTGCAAGTCTGCATCTTCTGATGCGGCACGGATCACTTCTGATGGGCACACTTTTAGGCAGTGACCTGGGTGTCAGATGCTTCCAGGGGTCTTTCCCATGCTGTTCCCATGACTTTTCAGCACTGTATGCATGTGTCATACAGCACATGGCCATATAAGGTTGTAAAATGCTAAAATGACATTTCCCGGTGAATGCATTTGTCACCTTTTGAAAGCAATACAAAAGTGCAAAAACGCATAAAAAATGCTACTTGTGAACATAACCCAAGTTGTGGAGGAGTATTTTTGTTTTTGGTTATTTATTTTACCTTATACACAAGTGTTTACCCTGGAATGGATGTTCCTTAAGATATTTCACAGGAAAGCAGTTTCAGTTTCGTTTTTGAACGTTTTATTGTGAGCCCGTAAAAGTGGCTTAATACCTCTGACCACGTTGCTGACAGCAGTGACCTGGGGGTCATAAATGCTTCCTGGGGCGATCCCCATGCTGTCCCCATGTAATTTGAGCACTGTCACTATAGTTTTGGGCACTTTTTAGGCTTTCTACAGACTGCCGGGGGTGCCGCCGCAAAAATGCTCGGGTCTCCCATAGACTAACATTGGGCTCGTTGCTCGGGTCGAGCACCCGAGTATCACGGTGAGCTCGGCCCGAGCTTCGAGCACCCGAGCATTTTAGTGCTCGCTCAACACTAGCTATCTGTGAACGATTTAGAGATTATCTCTACTACAGCAAAGAGTTTGAGGTATACACTGACAACAACCCTTTGACCTATGCCCTCACTACAGCCAAACTCTATGCAATGGGTCAGAGATGGGTCGCTGAACTAGCTGACTTCAATTTCAGCATCAAGTACAGGCCAGGAAAATGAAATGCGGATGCTGAGGGATTGTTGTGAATGCCACTAGAGCCTGAGGAGTTCATGCCAGAATGATCGGAGGAAGTCAGTCTGTAAGCAATTGAGAGCACTACCCAAGCAGCGCAAGCTTATCAAGATGAAGACACACCATTGTTGTGTCCGTTGACGTTGGAAACCACCATAAAATCAAGAGAACAAGATCACCCCTTCAATTCAACAACTACCACAAGGAAAAATCCGTACAGCACAACGGGAAGATCAGATAATTGGTAGAATACTACTTTATGTGGACCAAAATCGTCTGTTTTAGTTAAAGAATGCACGAAGCTCTACCTCATTGAAAACGGTATCCTGTATCATAAAGGAGGATAAAACCAGCAGTTGGTACTACCCAGAGTATTCCGTAGGTTGGTCTTCAAAGAACTCCATGAAAACATGGGACACCTGGGAGTCAACATACGACATACAGTACAGACCAAAAGTTTGGACACACCTTCTCATTTAAAGATTTTTCTGTATTTTCATGACTTTGAAAATTGTACATTCACACTTAAGGCATCAAAACTATGAATTAACACATGTGGAATTATATACGTAACAAAAAAGTGTGAAACAACTGAAAATATGTCTTATATTCTAGGTTCTTCAAAGTAGCCACCTTTTGCTTTGATGACTGCTTTGCTCACTCTTGGCATTCTCTTGATGAGCTTCAATACTGTGCCTTGTGAAAAAATTACTGTATTGTTACTGGAGCCGGTTGCCCAAGAAACTCAGACTGTACTGTAATGAAGATTGTTGCTGTAATATCCCTGAATTGCACTGCCATGCTTCAGATTAAATTCCACTGTTAAACTGTTGAAAAAGACTCTTGTCAGATGTGTCTGGTCAACAACTGCATCTATCGTGTGCCTGAGAGAAGCTGCAGCCTATGGTCGCCCTGAGTAACGGTTCCCCTAGGATTCCAAAGAATTCATGAAACCCGTCTCGCCCTATCTGAACCTAGCGGAGTGCATGTAGCATATATGTACATATGTATGTATATGTATGTATATGTGTGTATATATATAATTGTAATGCAGCGACTTGCTGGCATTACGGTAATGGTCCAGGATGTGTTTTACCTGACCATGTACCTTCCCCCTCAGGTGACTGGTCACATGACTGTGACATAGCACAGGTCCTGCGCGGACAGAATGTCTGTCTGATCACATGACTGTGACATCAGACATGTCCTGTCTGTGTCTGTGTGTGTGTGTGCACGGTATGGATATATAAATCCTGCTTGATGGGAGACAGGTATGTTCTGTGAGAGAGGCGTAAGGCCTGTTCCCGTGTGTGTGTGGGACACCGACCGTGTGAGGCCTAGTGAGGCCGAGTGAAGCCTGGCAGCCCGAAAGGCCGAGACTGGATCCTGTGAGTGGATGCTAGTGGCCTTGGAAGGCAGAGGCTTGATGAAGAGTCCTGAAAGGCGAAGCCTGGATCCTGTGTGGATGTCAGTGGCCTTTGAGGGAACGACGGCTAGAGACCCCCACCTGGGAAGCCGCAAAGCCACAGTGGTGGCGGAGTAATGGACTGAGACAGCTAAACCCGGCAAAGGTAATACACTACGTTATATGGACATTGCTATATGATTACCTTGCTGAAGGCTGTACCTGGACCAAGTGGGCCTGTGTGTCACTTGGCTCATGAATATTATATATATGTGTGTCGGCGTGCCACTGAGTTGGACCCGGTCATATGTGGTTTATGAAGTAATAAACTGCTGAGCATTGTTTAAAAACGGAAAGACATTGCACATGTGCATTGATTGTCGCAGCGAAGCGAGTATCCCCCATTATGATGTCTAGCGGTGCCTTACATAATATATATACACTGTGTGCAGAATTATTAGGCAAGTTGTATTTTAGAGGATTATTTTTATTATTGATCAACAACTATGTTCTCAATCAGCCCAAAAGACACATAAATATCAAAGCTTAATATTTTTGGAAGTTGGAGTGGGTTTTTTTTAGCTTTGGCTATCTTAGGAGGATATCTGTTTGTGCAGGTAACTATTACTGTCCCGAATTATTAGGCAACTTAATAAAAACCAAATATAATCCCATCTCACTTGTTTAATTTCACCAGGTAAACCAACATCAGTGCACAAAATTTAGAAATAAACATTTCTGACATGCAAAAACAAAAAAATTAGTGCTCAATATAGACACCTTTCTTTATGATGACACTCAACAGCCTTCCATCCATAGATTCTGTCAGTTGCTTGATCTGTTTTCGATCAACATTGCGTGCAGCAGCCACCACAGCCTCCCAGACACTGCTCCGAGAGGTGTACTGTTTTCCCTCCCTGTAGATCTCACATTTTATGATGGAACACAGGTTCTCTATGGGGTTCAGATCAGGCGAACAAGGGGGCCATGTCATTATTTTTTCTTCTTTTAGACCTTTACTGGCCTGCCACGCTGTGGAGTAGTTGGTTGCATGTGATGGAGCATTGTCCTGCATGGAAATCATGTTTTTCTTGAACGATACTGACTTCTTCCTGTACCACTGCTTGAAGAAGTTGTCTTCCAGAAACTGGCAGTAGATCTGGGAGTTGAGCTTCACTCCATTCTCAACCTGAAAAGGTCCCACAAGTTCACAAGTTCATCTTTGATGATACCAGTAGAGATGAGCGGTGTTCGACTAGAACTGTTCGCCAATCTCAAATTCGAGCTGTTTTGGGTGGTGTTCGAGTTGTTCGACGAACCCGAACGATTTTCAAAAAATTCGGCTGTTCGAGGTTATGTTCGATAACTGTTCGTGCACCAAAAGCGTGTCCTGCATGTCTGGCGCTATTTAGAGCACCAATCATGCAGGGATTGTCTGCCACTCACTGTAATGCCACAGCCATGGTGGTTGTGGCATTACAGTGATTGCCCAAATCGATGGGAACAGTGCTCACAGTGAAACATGAAAAGCTGGCAATTCAGCAGCGGCATACACCGGTACCCGACAATTTAGAATCGAAAGAATAGAGTATCCCACATAGATTAGATAGAGAGAAACATGTCAGTCACACATATAAGAAGCACAGTGACAGTGTTGCTTACTGTACTTGTCATTTAGTGTAAAGGATTTATCAAAAAAAATAATAGTGTTTTCATGCACCGTCTCTTTAAAAAAGCCGGCTGGCAATTCAGCATCTGTACCCGACAATTTAGAATAGAAGGAATAGAGAATCACACATAGATTAGATAGATAGAAACATGTCAGCCACATATATACGAAGTACAGTGACAGTGTTGCTTACTGTACTTGTCATTTAGTGTAAAGGATTTATTAAAAAATATAATAGTGTTTTCGTGCACCGTCTCTTTAAAAAAGCCGGCCGGCAATTCAGCAGCGGTACCCGACAATTTATAACAGACAGAATAGAGCTTCACACATAGATTAGATAGATAGAAACATGTCAGTCACATATATATGAAGTACTGTGACAGTGTTGCTTACTGTACTTGTCATTTACTGCAAAGGATTTATTAAAAAAAATAATAGTGTTTTCATGCACCGTCTCTTTAAAAAAGCCGGCCGGCAATTCAGCAGCGGTACCCGACAATTTATAACAGACAGAATAGAGCTTCACACATAGATTAGATAGATAGAAACATGTCAGTCACATATATAATAAGTACAGTGACAGTGTTGGTTACTGTACTTGTCATTTAGTATTAAAATAAAGGATTTATTATTAAAAAAAATTGGCGTGGGGTTCCCCGTAATTTTAGTCTCTAGCGGAGGTTAAGCAGACAGCTGGGGCAAATGTTTGAAGCCTGGGAAGGGGGTAATACCCACGGAGCTTCCCAGGCTACTAATATCAGCCCCCAGCTGAATACCTAGCCTTTACTAGCTATTAAAATGGAGGACCCCCCCAAAAAAATGACGTGGGGTCCCCCCTAATTTAATAGCTAGCAAAGGCTAGGCAGACAGCTGGGGGCTGATATTAATAGCCCAGGAAGGGAGCCATGAATATTGGCCCCCTCCCAGGCTGGAAACACCAGCCGTCAGCCGCCCCAGAAATGGCGCATCCATAGGATGCGCCAATTCTGGCACTTAGCCTCGCTCTTCCACGCTGCCCTGGTGCGGTGGCAGGGGGTAATAGGGTTGGGGTTGATGTCAGCTTATAATGCCAGCTGACATCAAGCCCAGGTTAGTAATGGAGAGGCGTCTATAAGACACCCCCATTACTAACCCCATAGTCAAAGTTAAAAGAAAACACAAATACCCAGAATAAAGTCCTTTAATTGAAATAAAGACACATTCCTTTATTGTTCTAAATTAAACCATACTTACCGTCACGCCCATTCCAGCTGAAGCCAACGATCTCCTGCAATAAAAGAAAAATAATAAAGCAACCTCATCCTTACCTTTCCATGGTTCCCACGACAGCTTCAGCTCTGCTACATCGAGATAACAGGCTGGACCGCAGCAGAACGCTGCCATCCAGCCTGTCATCCCGCAGACACTGAGAAGCGCAGGCATGCTTGCGCTCTGCAGTGTCTGGCTGTGACGGCATAAAGATGAGACGAGTTCATGTCCAATGAACTCGGCGCACCTCATGCACGTCACTGACAGCGTGGGAGAATTCTCCTGCACTCAGCACTTCAGCGTGAGAATTCACCCACGCTGTCAGTGACGTGCATGAGGTGAGCTGAGATCATTGGACATGAATGAGCTCACCTCATGCACGTCACTGACAGCGTGGGAGAATTCTCACGCTGTAGCGCTGAGTGCAGGAGAATTTTCCCACGCTGTCAGTGACGTGCATGAGGTGAGCTGAGATCATTGGACATGAATGAGCTCACCTCATGCACGTCACTGACAGCGTGGGAAAATTCTCCTGCACTCAGCGCTTCAGCGTGAGAATTTTCCCACGCTGTCAGTGACGTGCATGAGGTGAGCTCATTCATGTCCAATGAACTCAGCTGACCTCATGTACGTCACTGACAGCGTGGGAGAATTTTCACGCTGAAGTGCTGAGTGCAGGAGAATTTTCCCACGCTGTCAGTGACGTGCATGAGGTGCGCCGAGTTCATTGGACATGAGCTTGTCTCATCTTTATGTCGTCACAGCGAGACACTGAGGAGCGCAAGCATGCCTGCGCTTCTGAGTGTCCGCGGGATGACAGGCTGGATGGCAGCGTTCTGCTGCGGTCCAGCCTGTCATCTCGATGTAGCAGAGCTGAAGCTGTCGTGGGAACCATGGAAAGGTAAGGATGAGGTTGCTTAATTATTTTACTTTTATTGCAGAAGACATTGGCTTCAGCTGGAATGGGCGTGACAGTAAGTATGGTTTAATTTAGAACAATAAAGAATTGTGTGTTTATTTCAATTAAAGGACTTTATTCTGGGTGTTGTGTTTTTTTAAATACTTTACTAGAAATTCATGGTGGTCATGTCTAATATTGGCGTGACCCCATGAATTTCGGGCTTAGGGCCAGCTGATAATGCCAAGCTGGCCTTAACCCCTTTATTACCCAGTGAGCCACCGCACCAGGGCCCTGGATGAGTTGGGTACAGCGCCAGAAGATGGCGCTTCTATGAACGCGCCATTTTCTGGGGCGGCTGCGGACTGCAATTTGCAGCGGGTGGGGCCCAGAAAGCTTGGGCCTCCCTGCGCTGCGGATTCCAGCTCCCAGCTGCCTAGTTGTACCTGGCTGGGCACAAAAATAGGGCGAAGCCCCACGCATTTTTTTTTTAAATTATTTCATGAAATTCATGGAATAATTAAGAAAAAAAGGGCTTCCCTATATTGTTGTGTCCAACCAGGTACAAATAGGCAGCTGGTGGTTGGGGGCAGCCCGTCCCTGCCTGCTGTACCTGGCTGGACACAAATATAGTGCGAAGCCCCACTTCAATTTTTTTTAAATTATTTCAGGAAATTCATGAAATAATGAAAAAAAAATTGATGTGGGGCTTCGCCCTATATTTGTGTCCAGTCAGGTACAACAGGCAGGAACGAGCTGCTCCCAACCACCAGCTGCCTATTTGTACCTAGCCGGACACAACAATATAGGGAAGCCCTTTTTTTCTTAATTATTCCATGAATTTCATGAATTTAAAAAAAAAATACGTGGAGCTTCGCCCTATTTTTCTGTCCAGCCAGGTACAGCTAGGCAGCTGGGGGCTGGAATCTGCAGCGCAGGGAGGCCCAAGCTTTCTGGGCCCCACCCGCTGCAAATTGCAGTCCGCAGCCGCCCCGGAAAATGGCGCGTTCATAGAAGCGCCATCTTCTGGCGCTGTACCCAACTCATCCAGGGCCCTGGTGCGGTGGCTCACTGGGTAATAAAGGGGTTAAGGCCAGCTTGGCATTATCAGCTGGCCCTAAGCCCGAAATTCATGGGGTCACGCCAATATTAGACATGACCACCATGAATTTCTAGTAAAGTATTTAAAAAAAACACAAACACCCAGAAAAAAGTCCTTTAATTGAAATAAACACACAATTCTTTATTGTTCTAAATTAAACCATACTTACCATCACGCCCATTCCAGCTGAAGCCAATGATCTCCTGCAATAAAAGTAAAATAATAAAGCAACATCATCCTTACCTTTCCATGGCTCCCACGACAGCTTCAGCTCTGCTACATCGAGATGACAGGCTGGACCGCAGCAGAACGCTGCCATCCAGCCTGTCATCCCGCAGACACTGAGAAGCGCAGGCATGCTTGCGCTACTCAGTGTCTGGCTGTGACGGCATCCAGATGAGCCAAGGTCATGTCCAATGAACTCGGCTCACCTCATGCACGTCACTGACAGCGTGGGAAAATTCTCACGCTGAAGCGCTGAGTGCAGGAGAATTTTCCCACGCTGTCAGTGACGTGCATGAGGTGAGCCGAGTTCATTGTCGGCTCATCTGGATGCCGTCACAGTCAGACACTGAGGAGCGCAAGCATGCCTGCGCTTCTCAGTGTCTGCGGGATGACAGGCTGGATGGCAGCGTTCTGCTGCGGTCCAGCCTGTCATCTCGATGTAGCAGAGCTGAAGCTGTCCTGGGAACCATGGAAAGGTAAGGATGAGGTTGCTTTATTATTTTTCTTTTATTGCAGGAGATCGTTGGCTTCAGCTGGAATGGGCGTGATGGTAAGTATGGTTTAATTTAGAACAATAAAGAATTGTGTCTTTATTTCAATTAAAGGACTTTATTCTGGGTGTTTGTGTTTTTTTTTTAACTTTGACTATGGGGTTAGTAATGGGGGTGTCTTATAGACGCCTCTCCATTACTAACCTGGGCTTGATGTCAGCTGGCATTATAAGCTGACATCAACCCCAACCCTATTACCCCCTGCCACCGCACCAGGGCAGCGTGGAAGAGCGAGGCTAAGTGCCAGAATTGGCGCATCCTATGGATGCGCCATTTCTGGGGCGGCTGACGGCTGGTGTTTCTAGCCTGGGAGGGGGCCAATATTCATGGCTCCCTTCCTGGGCTATTAATATCAGCCCCCAGCTGTCTGCCTAGCCTTTGCTAGCTATTAAATTAGGGGGGACCACACGTCATTTTTTTGGGGGGGGTCCTCCATTTTAATAGCTAGTAAAGGCTAGGTATTCAGCTGGGGGCTGATATTAGTAGCCTGGGAAGCTCCGTGGGTATTACCCCCTTCCCAGGCTTCAAACATCTGCCCCAGCTGTCTGCTTAACCTCCGCTAGAGACTAAAATTACGGGGAACCCCACGCCAATTTTTTTTAATAATAAATCCTTTATTTTAATACTAAATGACAAGTACAGTAACCAACACTGTCACTGTACTTATTATATATGTGACTGACATGTTTCTATCTATCTAATCTATGTGTGAAGCTCTATTCTGTCTGTTATAAATTGTCGGGTACAGATGCTGAATTGCCAGCCGGCTTTTTTAAAGAGACGGTGCATGAAAACACTATTATTTTTTTAAATAAATCCTTTGCAGTAAATGACAAGTACAGTAAGCAACACTGTCACAGTACTTCATATATATGTGACTGACATGTTTCTATCTATCTAATCTATGTGTGAAGCTCTATTCTGTCTGTTATAAATTGTCGGGTACCGCTGCTGAATTGCCGGCCGGCTTTTTTAAAGAGACGGTGCACGAAAACACTATTATATTTTTTAATAAATCCTTTACACTAAATGACAAGTACAGTAAGCAACACTGTCACTGTACTTCATATATATGTGACTGACATGTTTCTATCTATCTAATCTATGTGTGATGCTCTATTCCTTCATGTCTAAATTGTCGGGTACCGGTGTATGCCGCTGCTGAATTGCCGGCCGGCTTTTTTAAAGAAAGCGTCTTCTGAGCAGTTTGTCAGCTTTTGGACACCTTTGAAGGTGTTTTCTATGTGTTCCTATGTGTTTTTGTTTGCCTGCCATTGGTTTTAACGGTGTTCGACGGTGTTCTAAGGTGTTCGACGAACAGTTCCTCGAACATCCCGGTGTTGGAGAACCGAACCGAACCCGAACACTACGGGGGTGGCTCAACACTAGATACCAGCCCATACCAGTACCCCACCTCCACCTTGCTGGCGTCTGAGTTGGAGTGGAGCTCTCTGCCCTTTACAGATCCAGCCTCTGGCCCAACCATCTGGCCCATCAAGAGTCACTCTCATTTCATCAGTCCATAAAACCTTTGAAAAATCAGTCTTAAGATATTTCTTGGCCCATTCTTGACGTTTTATCTTATGTTTCTTGTTCAAAGGTGGTCGTTTTTCAGCCTTCCTTACCTTGGCCATGTCCCTGAGTATCGCACACCTTGTGCTTTTTGATACTCCAGTAACGTTGCAGCTCTGAAATATGGCAAAACTGGTGGCGAATGGCATCTTGGCAGCTTCACGCTTGATTTTCCTCAATTCATGGACAGTTATTTTGCGCCTTTTTTGGCCAACACGCTTCTTGCGACCCTGTTGGCTATTTGCCATGAAACGCTTGATTGTTTGGTGATCACGCTTCAAAAGTTTGGAAATTTCAAGACTGCTGCATCCCTCTGCAAGACATCTCACAATTTTGGACTTTTCAGAGCCCGTCAAATCTCTCTTATGACCCATTTTTCCAAAGGAAAGGAAGTTGCCTAATAATTAGGCACACCTTATATAGGGTGTTGATGTCATTAGTCAACACCCCTCCTCATTACAGAGATGCACATGACCAGATTTACTTAATTGGTAGTTGGCTCTCAAGCCTATGCAGCTTGGAGTAGGACAACATGTATAAAAAGTATCATGTGATCAAAATACTCATTTGCCTAATAATTCTGAACACAGTGTATGTATTAGTGGGGAAAATAAGTATTTGATACACTGACGATTTTACAAGTTTTCCCACCTACAAAGAATGGAGAGGTCTGTCATTTTTATCGTAGGTACAATTCAACTGTGAGAGACTGAATCTAGAAATAAAAAATAGAAAAGCACATTGTATGATTTTTAAATAATTAAATTGCATTTTATTGCATGAAATAAGTATTTGATCACCTACCAACCAGTAAGAATTCTGACTCTCACAGACCTGTTAATTTTTCTTTAAGAAGACCTCCTACTCTGCACTCATTACCTGTATTAACTGCAACTGTAATAACTCGTTATCTGTATAAAAGACACCTGTTCACACACTGAATCAATCACACTCCCACCTCTCCACCATGGCCAAGACCAAAGAGCAGTCTAAGAACACCAGGGGCAATATTGTAGAACAGCACAAGGCTGATATGGGCCATAGGACTATAGACAAGCAGCTTGGCAAGAAGGCAACTACTGTTGGCACAATTATTAGAAAATGGAAAAAACACAAGATGACTGTCAATCTTCCTCAGTCTGGGGCTTCATGCAGGATCTCACTTCGTGTGGTGGGGATGATTCTGAGAAACGTCAGGAATCAGCCCAGAACTACACGGGAGGACCTGGTCAATGACCTGAAGAGAGCTGGGACCACTGTCTCAAACATTACCGTTAGTAACACACTATTCTGTCATGGATTAAAACCCTGCAGGGCATGCAAGGTCCCCCTGCTCACGCCAGCACATGTCAAGGCTCGTTTGAAGTGGAGGCATGGGAGAAGGTCATGTTGGCAGATGAGACCAAAATAGAACTTTTTGAAATCAACTCCACTCACCGTGTTTGGAGGAAGAAGAAGGATTAGTACAACCCCAAGAACACTGCCCCAACCGTGAAGCATGGTGGGGGAAACATCATTCTTTGGGGGTGCTTTCCTGCAAAGGGGACAGGACGACTGCACCGTATTGAAGGTAGGTTGGGTGTGGTCATGTATTGTGAGATTTTGGCCAACAACCTCCTATCCTCAGTAAGAGCATTGAAATTCTGTTTTTCTATTGTATCAAATGCTTATTTCATGCAATAAAATGCAAATTAATTATGTAAGAATCATACAATGTGATTTTCTAGATTTTTTTTTAAGATTCTGTCTCTCACAGGTGCAGTTTAACTATGATAAAAATTACAGACCTCTCCATTCTTTATAGGTGGGAATACCCCCAAAATCTGCAGTGTATCAAATACTTATTTTCCCCTCTGTACATACAAATATCCCATACACATGAAAAAAAAACACTCAGTGCGCTCCCATACCCCGGCGTTCCACTCCTGTGCATTGAGTCTCAGCAGCAGTGCGATGAAATTACGTCATCGCATCTGCTTTCCCAATGCTGATTGGTGGAAGATGGAGCCAGTGGCCCTGCCCTCCACCAATGTGTTCACCGCTGTCTGCATCCTGAGGATGAAGATAGTGGTGACGGAAGGTGGCGGATAAATGGCGGGTGGGGGAGGGCATGGTGTGGCCCATGAGCCACTGTTTCGGCCCTTCAGCTGTCTGGATCCTTGAGCCGGATTGAAATAGCCAGGTGGCTAGATGTGGCCCGAAGGCTGTAGTTTGCCTAGGTCTGCTCTTATGATCTGAGCCTTGAATATTTTGAAAAATGTTGCTTATACAATAGTTTTAACTGCCTGGTGGACTGGAATGTGAAGTGATGCTTCCAGAACTTAAGTGATCCCTGCCTCTTAGACTTAAAGGAGTTGGTCATTACTTTTATAAGTCCTTTTCATGTGAAGTAAATGCCATAAGTAAACTCTTTTGTAAATACCTTGCTTTCCCAATCCTTCTGTAACCTGAGATACATAATTACCTGAGAACATAATTAGTGAGGGACACTAGGGGATAATCTTTATTGCCAGTTCTGGTGTTCTGGTGCTTTGTGCTACTTCTATGCACTGTATCAGTGTCTTGCCTGCAGCATTGTCCTGAACAGGACATTCTGATGAAGCTAGGGAGGCGGGAAGGGGCATAGGCGGAGGTACAGAGGGTGTAATCCCTGTTGGCTTGATGCCCAATACAAAGAATGATGGGAAATGAAGTCATAAGGGAAAAGAGGATTCAGAGGAAGAAGTGACTGACGCGCCCAGGGGATGGGGACGACTACTCGGTACCTGGGCCTTGTTGTTAGTTCTAGGGCTGTCACGACGGTCGGCTCCTGGGCCCGTACCCTGGGGTCACTCTTAAAAGAAAGGGGGAAGTTATATGGGATAGGGGAAAGTTCGTGACGCCACCTGTGGTGTCTGGTGAGGATCATCAGCGCTGCAACAGTCCTCTGTGGCAGATGTTAGGGCAGCTTGTGATGGGACAGCTCCCCACAGGTGGAGCAGGCCTCAGGGCAGTGTAGATAAATGGAGGAGGTGTGCTGGGCGTTGTAGTTCAGGGAGGGAAATGGCACCGGTGAAATAAAGGAGCGGAGGCAGTTCAGTGCAGTCATCCAAGATTTACTCACAGTTCTAAGACAGTCCACAGGTGCACTGTACTGGTGCAAGCCTCCCGCGTCGCACTGGGTTCACCGGGCAGGGGTTCAGTCCTTCCTCAGGCAGCTCGGGTGTACCTGGCAGAACCCCACTTTCTTATGTGCCTCTCTAGACCGACTTCACGCTGGGTCTTACTCCCTCCTGCCCTGCGCTTCCCACTGTGAATCCTGTTCAGGTGCTGTGAGGTCCCCCCTTGTCCGTCGGAGTTGCACAGACCTGCTTGACCTTACTTGGATTGAAGTGAGGGTTTGGCTTCTGAATATAGAAGTCAGAAGCCTCCGGTATTTTCCAGCTGAGGCTTGAAGCTGCACGACTGGGCCAGGGGCCGGTCCCCTTCTTGCGGCCTAGATCCTCCTGACACCTGGCAGGTTCGGTGTGTACGGGTGCCACCTGCACTCGCCGTACCCCCTAGGATCGCTTGTTCAGAATGGAGCTTCCTCCCTGCTCGCCTCCTGGGCCTCTGAGACTAGGCCCTGCTTGGGGAGCAGAGCTCTGACTGAGACTCTGCTCCCAGACTGTCTTCACTCTCTCCTTTCACTGACTGGACTGCACTATTCTAAGATGGCTTCTTTTTATATCTTTACTGTATGAGTGCTCCCCTAAACTACTTCCTCCATCCACACCCACTACTGGTTCCCCCTTTGGGTTCCCCCCACTCCAGCCAGGGTCAGGGCTCAGCAGCTGCGCTCTGCATATTGCTCCTCCAGCCGGCCTGGAGCAGTGTAGTGTTGGATGCAGGTGTTGAGGTTCCGGGCAGCACTCCCTCCTTACCAGAGTAAAGGGAGGCACCACACCTCTGAGTGAGGTGCAGTACCTCTGTGGCGACTGAACCCTCAGGGGCGCCACATGACTACTGTGACAACAGAGCTAATGTCAGGGCATAGTAAGTGAAACAGAAGGGCATAAAACAACATGGCAATTGGCAGAAAAGGTATAATGGGATCTTTAGGGCCATTATTTTCAGGCATTTATGGCAAAACCAGTAACATGAGTTAGGGTAGTGGACATCTTTAATTTCTGAGCACTAAGCTGTCTCACTAAAAATTAATATGCTGGAAACTTTGAAAAAAATATTGTATTCGTATGTACTAGCGTGCAGACTCAGAAATTAAAGCACATGTCTGTCTGGAGTGAAGAAACATTGCCAAGATCTCCCAGAAAACTTTCTAAACTGCAAAGTGATTTACTTTAACAGCAGGACTCTTGTTTTTATAAGCAAGGAGATATCTGCCCAGTGTACTTCAGTGAGTATTTCATACAGCATCACAATCTCGGCTGCAGAATATCGCTGCTGTCCATATATCATAAATACAGGTTGACCAAGGCCGCGATGTCCGCAATACCTCATACCTGTGCTTTACTATTTTTGCTTCAGTGTAAATAAAACAGTTAAAACATGTTGCTCCCTGAGCACAATACTGACAGTATACCATCTAGAAGAGCATCCTCTGCTAGGGGCTTCCCAACAAAATACATAGATCGCCTGTCTGCAGGATACATGTCATTTTATGATTTCAGGTTGGTCTGACCACTGAGACCCTCAACAATCTCAAAAATTGCGTGAACTGAGCAGTAGTGTGCATAACTGACCATAGCTCTATCTCCTGTGTATAAAGCTAGCGGGCTAAAAGGCCAAGCATAGTAGCAAGAATCATAATACCAATGATTTTAAAAGACCTTATAATAATAAATATTTGATTGATAAGGCTATGTGCCCACAATGCAGAAATTATGCATATTTTTTCCGCTTCTCCCTGGCAGGAAAAACGCGTGCGGATTTTACATGTGTTTTTCCTGCCAGGTAGAAGCGTTTTTGCATGCATTTCCGCATGCGGGTTATCAAGCGCTTTTACAAGCGCTTTTACCATCACTTGGAAAAGTGCTTGACAACTTGTTCACACTATATAAATCCATGCAACCGGCATGGACTTATAGTGGTGTGACCAAGTTAGTTAAAAAAAAAAAGAATAAGAATGGTAAAAAATAAAAAATAAAGATTATACTTACCTTCCGATGTCCTCCCGGTGTTTTCTTCGCTGCGTCCGGTGTCTTGGGCGGCTCGCGGTGTTGCGAAGGACCTGCGGTGACGTCATTGAGTCATGTGACAGGCCGCATATGTGCTGGGGGGCGCCAACCTGAATTCTTTCCCCGGGTGTCAGAAAACCTAGATACACGTCTGGTAACACAATGAATACAGATCCCAAGTCGTTGAATATGACACCTTCACATCATCAGAGACTATCATATGTATATATTTGGAATGGGAGTGTTATTTTCTGCTATATACTCTTGACAGAAGATTGCAATGTATTCCACTATATGGTTGAAAATCCTTATACAGGAACTGAGCCGACTTCAACAGTCCGTACGACTATATTGGCTGCCTACAGTTGTCACTTTAGTTATAGCCATATGGACAAGAGCCAATATCTACCTGGCACTATATACATTAGACTACCTATGAAAAAGAGATCATTTCATCTTGTACAAAGACATTGTGTTAAATAAACATATTCTGAGCGTATTTTATTTGAAGCGCTGTTTCATCACATTTTCTAGCCATCTGGCTCCAGTAGCTTTACAAGGGTTAAAAGTGCATAGTTAAAAAGTTGAAAACGATCTTAACACATATAAAAAAAAAGCATGCAATCGCCAGGTAAACTTATTAATTTAGCTAAGAATAATCACTGACAGTGTTAAAGGTCTTCTTATACAGTCTTGTGTTATTGCATCACTTTTTTAAGAATCAGTTCAAAAAAGTTTCTTTCTCTTCCATTTGTTGCCTGCGCATGGCACACAGGTAGGCAGAAGCAGGTGGTTAGACGAAGCAGCAGTCTACAACATCCGGTTGGTAACCTCCATGGTGATGGAACGAGTGCATCCAAATGGTATCACTTGGGCTATGCGGGTGCAGCAGTTCTGGTTCACAGTACAGTCCGTATAGAAGTAAATATTTCTTGCTTCTGAGGTTCAAGAGATACATTCATTTTTTATCTTTCATGCTTAGAATTAGCTTCATTACGTTCCACACTGACACCATTGGCTTTAGATGCTAGCTCCTTCTTATTGCAGTCTTTTTCTAGGTAAAACTCTGCTAGTACAGGGCAGTGCTCTGATGCCACTCCTCCCCATGACCAGTTGTCTGGAATCCATGGATTTGTTAGGCCTTCTCTCACCACCAGAGAATAACCTGCATAAAATAAAAAGATGATCAGAGACTGTCTTGGGAACCCTTCACACATCCACCTAAAAAAACATCCGTGAGATATAATTAGTGCCTTGCATGTGTAGCTTACTGTACATGTATTAAGCTAATAAAATAAATGAAAAAAACAATGTGGGGTCCCCCATATTTTGTGACCAGCACAGGTAAAACAGACAGCTGAGAGCTGATATTATCAGAATGAGAAGGTCCATGATGTATAGGTCCTTTCCAGCCTAAAACTACCTGCCCTCAAACGCCCCAGAAGTGAAGCACACAGAGTGCAGCGTGACCCGGCGACTGCGTAGAGCGGTACCGTTACCGATGTCACCGGTTTTCAGAATTACCAGATCTTGCGCAGAGCTGCTTGAGCCAGAAGAGGCTGTTGGCAAAACCTATGGAGCCGCAAAACGAGGCTCCATAGACTTTGTACGGAGGAATCGATGAACTTTGCCGGATTTAGTAGACTATGTCAGACCTGCGTGGGTGGTGAACTAGGGAAAGTGTTGGGAAGCATTTATTTAAATAAAGTACCGTATTTTGCGGACTATAAGACACACCTAACCATAAGACCCACCCAAAATTTTGGGGAGGAAAGTAGGAAAAAATGTTTTTAATAAAATGGTGGTGCGTCTTATAGTCCACTTTTAAGGTAGCTTGCAGGGTCCCAGGAGGCATGGACGCTGCTGCAGGCAGCTGGCGGCAGGAGTGGGGCGATGCTGCGGGCCCCTGGCTCGGAGGAGCCAAAGCGGCGGGCCATTTCCCCGAAGTCCACCATGCTGCATCGCCCCACTCCTGCTGCCGACAGCTTTCTGCAGCAGCGATAAGTTACATTCAGATTATAACACGCAACCCCGTTTTTCCCAAAATGTTTGGGGAAAAAGTTGCTTTTATAAGCCTAAAAAAAAATCGGTATTTTTTGTGTCTTTTTTTTTTTTTTTTTCATGGGTTAGTAATTGGGCTGTCTGATATTTCTCAAGAACTCTATATTGTGTCATTCCTGTGTTATTCCTCTTGAAAGTCTATCAATGAAATGACAGCTTGGTGTTGTAAATGACAAAACTGTCAAACAACTCCAAGCAAAATACTATAAATGATAAATGTGTAGAAACAGTAAGGCCACGGCCCCACTATCAGTATTTGGTCAGTATTCGGTCTATATTTTTCCCCTGGAGTGGGAGCCAAAACCAGGTGAGGAACAATCAGAGAAAATGTATAATAGAAACAAGTCACCAATTCTGCATTTATCACCCACTCCTGGTTTTGGCTCCCACTCCTGAGAAATAATACTGACCGAATACTAATAGTGGGGATGTGGCCAAACTGTGTAGATACAGCTTGCCGTGACTACATTGCTACAGCATACAGACAGATGCAACTACACTGTGATCTGAAATTGCCTATATAGCAGTTATGCAATTCAATAATCTTAAATTGAATGTTTGCATATGCCTTAAACTGTGTGCCCACGGTCCGGATTTGCTGCGGACTTATGCAGCATCAAACACGCAGCAGCGAGATGTTACAGCATAGTGGATGGGATTTCTAGAAATCCCATGTCCACTATGCATATCTGGGCACCTGCGGATCACCCGTGGAAACTGACATGCGGTGCGTCTTTCCAGACCGCAGTATGTCAATTTCTCCTGTGGGTCCGCATGCGGGCTTTCCCCATAGATCGGACCTCTATGAGTAAAGTCCGCAAGTGAAAAAAAAAATGGCGCCGCTCATTTGCATAAAATTAGCGGAAGCCGCCGACGGCTCTTCCGCAGCGTCAAGCCCACATGCCTGGACGCATCATGAACACATAGACTTAGAGTCTGATTGCACCTATTATTTTGTACGCTATAGCATATATTTATTTCATTTTGCTAGGATGTGCTTATCAATTTATCTTTTAACAGTATACATTGGAGGTAAATGATTGGCTCAGTTATTCCCTAAGCACTTCTCCCATCAGTGTTTAATTAGAGACGTTTCCTACCTGCCCTTTCAATTTGTAGGCCTAGGCTGCGTTTAATTATAGATGTATCCTACCTTCTTTTTAAATTTGTAGGCCTAGGCCCAGAAGAGGGAAGTTTGTTAGTGTAGGTTCCATTTATAAAGGTCCCCTTATCACTAGCACATGGGCTTACACAATTTGTTCTATATAGCAGTAATACAATCCAAAATTCTATTATTCACTGTTTGCATATACCTTAGTGTGGTCGGAAAGCGGTTGCATCTCTTTGTATGCTATGAAAACAGGGTTTTACCATTCCGCTTGTCAATGGGGTTTGACTCCACACACCTGACATTGTTCAAATTAAGTGCTGACACGAAATGATCTGTGCACTAGTAGCGTGACATTACAAGCACCAACGCACTATGCACTGCCTGGAATTTGGTCCATAAAAATGAGAGTGACTAGATTATGATCCACAGCTGGAGCTACCTATAACAAGACAAAATATTTCACCCCTGATTCATTAAGACTGGTGATTTGCATGCCAATCCTGATGAACTGTGCACAGATGTAAGATACACCAAATTTATTAAGCGACGCGATCCTCTTAAAGAGGACCTTTAACTAGTTTTAGCATGTTAAATTGGCCACATCAGGGAATAGTGGCTGTAGAGCTGAATTAAACATCTTTCTTATTTGCTAATTTCTCATCTTCTTTGTGGAGATGATAGCTAGGAAAGTTTAGGTTATAAATCCAATGGAGAATTACCAGAGACTTGTCTCTGGGGCGTGTACTTTGTCTCCTGTATGACATAGACCAATCATGAGCATGAGGTGTCATTTAGAGGGAAAAAAAGAAGACGCCTTCAGAAAATCTGAAGAACAGCCCTGCTCTTTGCTCTAATCTACACAGTAGGTACATTGATCAGGGCTGACTTGAGTGTACAATAGTGTTCAAAATAATAGCTGTGTGTTCAAAGACATGAGTTAATCACAAAATTTTTGTACTATTTTTTATGTTCATGCATTGGGAACATTGCACACTGTTTTCTAATTCAAAATATGAAGAGAAATGAATAAAAATTTTAACTACTTTACAGAAAATAACAAAAAATGAACATTGGGCTGTTCTAAAAAATAGCAGTGTCTGCATTTTCTTTACAAACTCACAATATGTACTCTTTTTTTGAGGATTTAGCTTTCATGTGAACCACTAACCTAATATTTAGTTGTATACCCACAGTTTTTAGAACTGCTTCACATCTATGTTGCATAGAGTCAATCAACTTCTGGCACCTGTCAACTGTTATTCCAGCCCTGGATGCTTTGACTACATCCTGCAATTTTTTGGCATTTCTGGCTTTGCCTCAGAAACTGCATTTTTTATGTCACTCCACAAGTGTTCTATTGGATTAAGGTCCGGGGATTGGGCTGGCAACTCCATAACCTCAATTTTGTTGGACTGGAACCAAGACTTTGCTCGTTTACTGGTGTGTTTAGGGTCATTGTCTTGTTGAAAAGCCCATTTCAAGGGCATATCCTTTTCAGCGTAAGGCAACATGACCTCTTCAAGTATTTTAATATATGCAAACTGGTCCTTGATCCTGTAGTGCCGGCGTCCCTGCCCTCTGCTAGGCAGGGACGCTGTTCCCCTCACCGCTCTGCTCCGTGCCCGGCGTCCCTCTCCCGCTCTGCTGGCAGCGCGCGCTCCTTCCCGGCCACTGTGCTTAGGGCGCGCGCGCGCGCCCTCCCTCCCTCTTAAAGGGGCCACGCGCGCCGTCCTAAGGAGTCCCCGGCCAATGGCCGGAGGACTTTACCATATATAAGGCACCTCCTCCAAAATGGAGGTGCCCGAGCAATGTTGTTGCACCGTTCTACTCTGCTTCAGCCCTCAGGTCCCGTTGCCAGTTACCTGCCAGTTACCTGCCAGATTCCTGCCAGCTTGCTGTCCTAATCCTGCCTGATTTCCTGTTACCTGCCTGCCTGCCTGAGGTCCGACGGTCTGCCTTACAACTCCGGTCAGTGTGTCTAAGGACCAACTTGCCCGCTCACCTGGGAGCGCACATCAGCTACCTGTCTGCTTGCCTGAGGTCCGACGGTCTGCCTTACAACTCCGGTCAGTCTGTCTATGGACCAGCTTGCCCGCTCACCTGGGAGCGCTTCTCCGCTACCTGCCTGCTTGCCTGCCCGGAGGCTCCGCTGTCACGTGCTGTGACCACCAGCTATTCCAGACTCTTGCCCGCTCACCTGGGAGCGCTTCTCCGCTACCTGCCTGCTTGCCTACCTGGAGGCTCCGCCGTCACGTGCTGTGACCACCTGCTATTCCAGAGACTCTCGCTTGCTCACCTGGGAGCACACATCCTCCATCTGCCTTGCTAGCCTACCTGGAGGTTCAGCCATCACAGGTCGTACCTACCCCTTACCTAGAGACTGCCCCGGTCACTTGCCGTGACCTCCAGCCCGTTCTTCCAGAGACTGCCCCGGTCACTTGCCGTGACCTCCAGCCCGTTCTTCCAGAGACTGCCCTGATCACTTGCCGTGACCTCCTGCCCGTACACCCAGAGACTGTCCCGGTCACCTGCTGTGACTTCCTGCCTGGTCGCCACCCGCTCCCTTACAAGGACCACTCCCTTGTATAGTAGCCCAGAGGTTCCGCCTCCCAGACCCGTTACAGTTTGCTCGGGCCATGGAACCCGGTGGCACCCAAGCTCCCTCGCTCTCGGACCTGTGTCATGAACTGTCCCGTCAAAGGTCCCAACAGGAGTCCATCCTGGGTCACCTGCGGAATGTCAATACTCGCCTGGACACTCTGACTGTTCCACCAACAACCTCCGCCAGTGCCATGTCTCGCAATCCGGCAGCTCCGCTGTCCACTAACACCATGATATCCTACCCCGGACCTCGGCTTTCTGCACCTCCTCGCTTCGGAGGCGACTCAGCCCAGGCTCGGGGCTTCATAAATCAGTGCACCCTGCACTTTGAACTATTGTCCCACCAGTTTAACTCCGACCGAGCCAAAATTGCATTCATCATGTCCCATCTCACCGGGGAGGCCCAGGCCTGGCTAAATCCTCTATGGGAGAGAGGAGACCCCCTGGTGTCCAACTTGCCTGCTTTTCTCACGGCTTTCCGGAAAGTCTTCGACGAACCCGGACGGAAGACCTCATCCGCATCATCGTTGCTACGCCTCCGTCAGGAAAGTCTCACCGTGGGCCAATATGCCATACGGTTCCGTACCCTTGCCTCGGAGCTGGCCTGGGATAACGACGCTCTGGTTTCCGTCTTCTGGGAGGGTCTGTCCGGCCGTATTAAAGATGAACTTGCCGGTCGGGACATTCCTACCACTCTCGATGACTTAATAACTCTTGCCACCCGGATTGACCTACGGTTCCAGGAGTGTGCCAGAGAGGTCACCCGTGAGAGGAGGTTACCACGTCTAGCTCCTACTTTTCAGAAACCCGTCACTCCTTCTGTCTCTAACCAGGTACACCCTCCTGAGCCTATGCAGGTCGACCAGACCAAGATGGTCAAGACCCGTCAGGACTTACGCCGTGCCGAGGGGACCTGCTTCTACTGTGGCAGTAAGGAGCACCGGATCCGTGCCTGCCCGGAGAGGTCGGGAAACGCCTGTGTCTAGGTTCGCTCAGAGAGGTCCACCTAGACAAGAATAAATCCTCTCCATCCCTGCTGTTGTCAGTTTCAATCGTCTACGGGGAGAACCGTTATTTCGAACTAGCCCAACTGGACTCTGGAGCAGCCGGGAATCTTATTTCACAGTCCCTGGTAGAGAAATACCGCATCCCCACCAAACCTCTGGCTGTACCCTTGTCTGTTGCTGCCGTGGATGGGGGGCTCTTACCACGCCACATCCAACTCATCACCGAATCCATTACTCTGCAGGTGGGAATGCTGCATTCTGAAAGTATCTCCTTCCATGTTCTGCCTGGACTCTCTCACGCCCTCTTGCTAGGCCTACCTTGGCTCCAGAAACATGCACCCGTTCTTGACTGGCAGACCGGAGAAGTCCTTCGCTGGGGACAGGGCTGCCATAAGACCTGTCTGGTTCCCGTTCATCCCGTCCGTCCTTCTCCTACCCCAGCTAATCTACCTGGACTTCCGATTCCTTATTGGTCTTATGCTGATGTCTTTAATAAAAAGGAGGCAGAGACACTACCCCCTCATAGACCATACGACTGCCCTATCGACCTGTTACCTGGTACTTCTCCTCCCCGTGGGCGTATTTATCCATTATCCGCTGCTGAGACCCGGTCGATGTCCGAATATATTGAGGAGAATCTGGCCAGGGGATTCATCCGGAAATCTACCTCCCCGGCGGGAGCAGGCTTCTTTTTCGTCAAAAAGAAGGACGGCTCTCTCCGTCCCTGTATAGACTATAGAGGCCTTAACCAGATCACGGTGAAGAATAAGTACCCCCTTCCGCTCATTCCGGAGTTATTTGATCGTCTGAGGGGGGCTAGAATCTTCACCAAACTGGACCTCCGTGGGGCGTACAACCTGGTTCGTATCCGTCAGGGGGATGAATGGAAGACGGCATTCAACACCCGGGACGGCCACTATGAATATCTGGTAATGCCCTTTGGCCTCTGTAACGCTCCTGCCGTCTTTCAAGAGTTGGTCAATGACATCTTCCGGGACCTTCTCTACTCCTGCGTAGTGGTGTACCTGGACGACATCTTGGTCTTCTCTCCGGATCTCCAGACTCACCGGAGGGATGTTCGTCAGGTCCTGCTCAGGCTCAGGCAGAACCATCTCTACGCTAAATATGAGAAGTGCCTCTTTGAGCAGACCTCGCTTCCGTTTCTGGGCTACATTATCTCTCAGACCGGCCTACAAATGGATCCTGAGAAACTGTCTGCCATCGAGAAATGGTCCCGACCAGAGGGGTTGAAGGCTATTCAACGGTTCCTGGGCTTCGCCAACTATTACCGCCTCTTCATCCCGCACTTCTCTTCCCGGACTGCCCCAATTTCCGCGCTCACCCGTAAGGGTACTAATCCCAAAGAGTGGCCGCCCGAAGCAGAGGAGGCCTTTCTTTCCCTAAAACAGGCCTTCTCTTCCGCCCCGGTGCTGCATCGCCCGGACGGCAACAAGCAGTTCTTCCTGGAAGTTGATGCCTCCTCCTCTGGAGCCGGAGCGGTACTTACTCAAAAATCATCTTCCGGGAGAATGGTAACTTGTGGCTTCTTCTCCAAACTCTTCTCTTCTGAGCGCAACTATTCCATAGGAGACCGAGAGTTATTGGCCATCAAGCTGGCGTTGGAGGAGTGGCGTTACCTACTCGAGGGGGCTCTTCATCCGGTAATAATTTACACTGACCACAAGAACTTGGCTTACCTCCAGCATGCCCAGAGACTTAACCCGCGCCAAGCCCGGTGGTCCTTGTTTTTTGCTCGCTTTGATTTTGTTCTTCATTTTCGCCCGGCTGACAAAAACGTCAAAGCAGACGCCTTGTCCCGATCCTTTCTGGTGTCCGATCTCGAGGAAGAACCTAAACATATCATCGATCCCGCCAGAGTAATGCAGGTGGCTCCTGTGAGTCTAAATCGTCTCCCTCCCGGTAAGACGTTTGTTTCAGTACCTGATCGGGAGAAGATCCTACACTGGGGCCATTCGTCTAAACTAGCTGGCCACGCCGGTCAGAAAAAGACCCTCCAGCTTATTGCCCGGCACTATTGGTGGCCTACCCTGCACAAGGACATAATAGACTTTGTTTCTGCCTGTGTGTCCTGCGCCCGCAACAAAGTCCCGAGACATCTGCCAGCCGGACGCCTCCTTCCGCTTCCTGTACCTGCTGCCCCCTGGCAGCATATAGCAATGGACTTTATAACTGATCTCCCCGTCTCTGCCGGTTGTACGGTCATTTGGGTGGTCGCTGACCGCTTTTCCAAGATGGCTCACTTTATTCCCCTGCCAGGCCTTCCGTCTGCACCCGAGCTGGCTAAAGACTTTATCCGCCACATCTTCCGTCTTCATGGCCTGCCCCTCCACATCGTGTCGGATCGTGGGGTACAGTTCACCTCACGTTTCTGGAGAGCCACTTGTAAACTACTAGACGTCACCCTGGACTTCTCTTCCGCTTACCACCCACAGTCCAATGGTCAAGTGGAGCGGATCAATCAGAACCTGACCAGTTACCTCCGGCACTTCGTTAATGCCCACCATTCTGACTGGGTGGATCTCCTACCATGGGCCGAGTTCTCTTATAGTAATCACGAGAGCGAATCCTCCTCCAAATCCCCGTTTTTTGTAGTCTTTGGTCAGCATCCTCGGATTCCTTTTCCTGTCTCCACCTCTGTGGACAACCCGGCTGCGGAATCTCTCGTTAGCAAATTTTCCTCCATATGGGAGAGTACCCGGTCCGCACTCCTTCTGTCATCCGAGCGTATGAAAAGACACGCTGACAAAAAACGCCTGGATCCTCCACAATTTCGTCCAGGAGATAAAGTCTGGCTCTCATCTAAATATGTTCGACTCAAGATACCTTCTTACAAGTTAGGGCCTCGGTTCATCGGTCCTCTGGAGGCCATCAGTCAGATCAACCCGGTGGCCTATAAATTGAAACTCCCGGCCAACTTACGGATCCCTAACTCCTTCCATGTATCTCTCCTCAAACCCGTGGTGCTTAACTCTTTTTCCAAGTCTACAGGTACGCCTCCTGCTCCGGTTTCTGCTGAGGACGAGTTTGAGGTAGAGAACATTCTTGCCACCAAAAGGGTAAGAGGAAAGACCTTTTTTCTGGTATATTGGAAGGGGTTTGGTCCTGAGGAGAGAACGTGGGAGCCCCGGGAGAACATCCATGCCCCTCTCATCCTAGCTAAATTTCTATCTGGCCTAAAAAAGGGGGGGCCTAAAGGGGGGGGTACTGTAGTGCCGGCGTCCCTGCCCTCTGCTAGGCAGGGACGCTGTTCCCCTCACCGCTCTGCTCCGTGTCCGGCGTCCCTCTCCCGCTCTGCTGGCAGCGCGCGCTCCTTCCCGGCCACTGTGCTTAGGGCGCGCGCGCGCGCCCTCCCTCCCTCTTAAAGGGGCCGCGCGCGCCGTCCTAAGGAGTCCCCGGCTAATGGCCGGAGGACTTTACCATATATAAGGCACCTCCTCCAAAATGGAGGTGCCCGAGCAATGTTGTTGCACCGTTCTACTCTGCTTCAGCCCTCAGGTCCCGTTGCCAGTTACCTGCCAGATTCCTGCCAGCTTGCTGTCCTAATCCTGCCTGATTTCCTGTTACCTGCCTGCCTGCCTGAGGTCCGACGGTCTGCCTTACAACTCCGGTCAGTCTGTCTAAGGACCAACTTGCCCGCTCACCTGGGAGTGCACATCAGCTACCTGCCTGCTTGCCTGAGGTCCGACGGTCTGCCTTACAACTCCGGTCAGTCTGTCTATGGACCAGCTTGCCCGCTCACCTGGGAGCGCTTCTCCGCTACCTGCCTGCTTGCCTGCCCGGAGGCTCCGCTGTCACGTGCTGTGACCACCAGCTATTCCAGACTCTTGCCCGCTCACCTGGGAGCGCTTCTCCGCTACCTGCCTGCTTGCCTACCTGGAGGCTCCGCCGTCATGTGCTGTGACCACCTGCTATTCCAGAGACTCTCGCTTGCTCACCTGGGAGCACACATCCTCCATCTGCCTTGCTAGCCTACCTGGAGGTTCAGCCATCACAGGTCGTACCTACCCCTTACCTAGAGACTGCCCCGGTCACTTGCCGTGACCTCCAGCCCGTTCTTCCAGAGACTGCCCCGGTCACTTGCCGTGACCTCCAGCCCGTTCTTCCAGAGACTGCCCTGATCACTTGCCGTGACCTCCTGCCCGTACACCCAGAGACTGTCCCGGTCACCTGCTGTGACTGCCTGCCTGGTCGCCACCCGCTCCCTTACAAGGACCGCTCCCTTGTATAGTAGCCCAGAGGTTCCGCCTCCCAGACCCGTTACAGATCCCTTGTATGCGGTAAATAGGTGAGGCACCATAGTAAGAGAAACATGCCCATATTATGATACTTGCACCACCATGCTTCACTGTCCTCAGCGTGTTGAATGCAGAGTTTGGGGGTCGTCTCACGAACTGTCTGCAGCCCTTGGCACCAAAAAGAACAATTTTACTGTCATCAGTCCACAAAATGTTTCTCCATTTCTCTTTAGGCCAGTTGATGTGTTGTTTGGCAGATTGTATACGCTTCAGTACATGTCTTCTATTTAACAGTGAGATTTTGCGGGGACTTCTTGCTAAGAGATTAGCTTCACACAGGCGTCTTCTAACGGTCACAGTACTCACAGGTAACTTGAGACTGTCTTTGATCATCCTGGAGCTGATCATTGGCTGAGCCTTTGCCATTCTGGCTATTCTTCGATCCATTCGAATAGTAGTCTTTCATTTTCTTCCACGTCTCTCTGGTTTTGCTTTCCATTTAAAAGCATTGGAGATCATTTTAGCTGAACAGCCTATCATTGTCAGCACTTCTTTATAAGTTTTACTCTGTCCAATCAACTTTTTAATCGAAGTATGCTGTTATTCTGAACAATGTCTTGAACGACCCATATTTCTCAGGCTGTCAAGGAGAAATGCATGTACAACATGTGCTGGCTTCACCCTTAAATGAGGGCCACCTGATTCACACCTGTTTCTTCACAGAATGATTGACCTCATTAATTGAACTCCACACTGCTACCATTTTGAACACACCCCTTTCAATTAATTATTCAAATATACAGACTCAAAAACATGTAGATAAAGAATGTGGAGTCTGATGGTTTTCTTAGAATCTACCAACTGGTAAATTTGATTAGTTATATTGGACTGCTATTATTTTGAACACTACCGTATGTCATTATAAACACATTCAGCGTTTATCTCATAGCAGTCAGTGTGGGGTAGGGATACAGCTGAGCTGATGTCATTGAGAGAGGAAAGCTGCAGATGTATTTGTAATGACACTCAGCTCAGCTGTCCTCCCACTCCCCCACACTAACTGCTGTGAGTTGAATGCTGAAGGTGTAGTCACACTCAGCTCTGATCTACTCTACACAGTAGATGGCTGTCATGACATATCTCACAGGAGAAGCCATATTGTTCTGCTCTTCTGGGGGAGTGTTCTTATTTTCCCTATATGATGCCTTCTGCTCATAAACAGTAAAAGTCATGCAGGTGAAAAAGTAATCTCTTGTAATGACCCTTTGTGCATCCCATAAATTAGAATCTAAACTGTGCAAGTTAATATCTCCGCAGCAGAGAAAAGAAATTAAAAAAAGACATTATATTCAGCTCTGCAGTCACTATTCTGTGATGTGGCCAGTTTAACATGGTCCAGCTGGTGAAAGCTTTAAGGAATTTTGTGCAGCTTTCAACTTCCACCACCAGAAATTTTGCTACTCTCAAGAAATGGTGTACATTTCTATCATAATTCTACTCTCGTGGTGTAAATTATAGTAAATTTGATGGGTGCACTTGGAAACCCTATCCAAGGTCTGCCGATTTTTTTTAAAAAAAAAAAAATGGCAAAAAAAATGCTAAAAGTTGTAGCATTTTTGTGCCACTTTGCAAGTTGCAAAAATCTTATGTCATTTCAAGCATTTTAACTCATAAAGACTGACGAATACTGAATAGTGGTCTGCATATATCTATTTTCTTCATGATTGTGGGCAAACATACAATACATCCTGCTTAGATGTCCATTTGCGAATTTCTGCATGTTGCATATATAAGGTGCAGCTACCTACCATGTGCCATCAAGTGAAAAATATAACCCAAGTGCAACAACACGACTAAGCTTCAGAAAACGGAAAGGGTACTACTAATGGCACTGCTGGGATAAGTAGGGTTATTGTGGACAATTCTCAGGCTGGTGACATTTGGAAGTTTACTGGTAGAGGAAGGAACTTCCCAAACTAGAATGAATACAACTGCATCCTGTCCCTGAACGTCAATTATTTTAATGTCTGGTAAAACAACAAATAGTTCTGAAACTGACCTGTGAACACTTTCTTCAAGCTCCTGCTGATCCAGATATTGTCTAATGACTTGTTGCCTTGAGGACTTTTTGTGCTGATATTCGTATGTGTGTTCGCTGGCAGCAAGCTCTGAAACTTTTCTTTTCTCAGAGAATCAAAGTTATTGCTATCTGGTGGTTGGCTGAATCCTCCTAAAATGATCACATCTTTTTCACCTGAAACAAATAAAATAAACATCAACCACAGAGAATTGTGCATGGGGTAAATATTATAAGGCACATTGAAAGATACATGTGCAGAAGTGATTCACACATTACTAAATGAACTGTTTATTGATGTGTATTTGTACTAGTGTTAGCACCTCATATCATTAGCTCATACTACGCCACCTCGCCGGGTTTGCATTGCCAATCCTCTTCACTCACAGACATTAGCACACAGAATCATTTTGGTGCGGCGCTCTCCTCACCCCGCATGGGCACATGATTTCCCTATCATTGCTCTTCACTTCCAAGAACAAGTCTC
Organism: Phyllobates terribilis; assembly: GCF_046119375.1. Lineage (NCBI taxonomy): Eukaryota > Metazoa > Chordata > Amphibia > Anura > Dendrobatidae > Phyllobates > Phyllobates terribilis. Next base: position 264,865,016 of record NW_027362764.1, on the reverse strand, counting down.
ACTGCTCCCCTCTGTGGTGGACATCCTCCTCATCGCTCATATCACTTCTCTCTCACATGGGACAAACCACCCAGACGGTAGAATAAGCTGAAGCTTCCTGCTTTGTTCCTCTATGTCCCTTATAATAGTCCTGAGGAGCACACCATATAGTGAGTGTCACTCACCCCAACTTCTAGATTGCTATTATGCAGGCACATTGCCGTCCACTGTGCTTCATGTGTATGATCTCTATTTGAGAGCAAGACGTCTTTTTTAACTAGTCAGTTAGGTTATCAGGGGTATGGCCACACATTCTAAAGCAGACCCCACACTGACCTTTGACCAAGCTGTGTCACCACCACTCCGTGCATTAACTTATTAAAGGCACAACAAAACTTTCACTCCTAATGATCAGCATTTCAGACCTATAATATGGACGACTTTCTTATAAATTGTTATTGTCATTTACTTGCATCAGTCATGCGTCACTTCATCTGTCTTCATTGCCCAATAAATAGTAACACACTTCAAATTGACATGAATAAACATTATAATAAGTGTGTGTGTGTGTGTATATATATATTATATATATATATATATATATATATATACATACATACATATACATACATATATATACATACACACACAGTTTACAGGTGTGTATATATTTAGTATGCAAATTGCTTCTTCAGAGAGGAAAAAGACTAGAACTCTGTAGCACCACCTATTGGAAGCAGCGATCCTTCAAGCCACTATCGACCCTTTAACGGGCCTTGCAATATGATTTAGGATAAAAGCCAAATCAGAATCTCAATTTGCAGACACAGTGTTTCGGGGTATTACCCCTTGTCAGTGCAAAGTATGAGGTCTGATTTGGCTAGGTGAGAGGCTCTGGACTGAGACAAATCAGTTCTCATACTTTTCACTGACGAGGAGCAATGACCCGAAACACCATGTCTGCAAATTGAAATTCTGATTTGGCTTTTACCCTAAGTCATATTGCAAGGCTTGATAGTGACTTGTGGGATTGCTGCTTCCAACAGGTGGCGCTATAAAGTTCTAGTCCTCTTCCTCTCTGAAGAGGCAATTTGCATATTTAATTTCCCAGTGGAGCATTGCACGGTGAATAAGCCTCCTTACATTGGCATGCCAGGGCCAGTATTTCACTCTCCACAAGGAGAAACATTACCCCTTAGGCCTCAGTCCAGAGCCTCTCGCCTAGCCATATCAGATGTCAACTCATACTTTACACTGACGAGGGGTAATACCCTGAAACACCGTGTCTGAAAATTGAGATTGTGATTTGGTTTTTATCCTAAGTCACATGGCTAGACTAGTTAAAGGGTCGATAGTGACTTGTAGGATCGCAGCTTCCAACAGGTGGCGCTATAGAGATCCTCTTCCTTTCTGAAGAGGCAATTTGCATATTTAATTTCCCAGAGGAGCATTGCATGGTGAATAAGCCTCCTTATATTTGTATGCCAGGGCTGGTATGTCACTTTCTACCTATAGAATTAGTAAGCATTACTGTACACAAAGAACTACCACAATGCTAAGCAGCAACAGTTACTTACTATTAGCCCCTGAAGTGATTAAAGAGTAACCGTCATTTGAATGTATTTATTTTTTTATAAGTTAATAGTACAAACAAAAATAAGTAACTTTGTAATATATTTTTTCGAAGAAATATGATTGGTTTTCCTCCTGGACAGATTGTTCATTTTCAAAATTCTCAGTTCACGGGTAAAATCTGTCTTCATTATTGAAATAAGAGATTACAGTTGGTGCAGAGAAAGTTCTATGGAGAATTGTAATTTCAAGAGAACTTGCTGCAGTACGCCTGTGTCTGCCTCTAGCTACTCCTCGACCCTCCCCTCTCCATATAATCTTATACGCACCAACTGTCATTTCCTATCTCAGTAATATGAATATCTGTCTTCACTGAAGACAAATTTTACACCTGAATTGAAAGTAAAATATCAATCCAAGAGGAGAAAGAAGTAGCTTATTTTCCTGTGTACCACCGAGTTATGAAATACTCTAACAGTTTCAGGACCACACATTGACACTAAACATCAATTTGGGGCCAACTCCTACTCTGTAGTGATGTTCTAAAATGTCACTGCATAATAGCGCAGCCACACACGATTGTGTAGCTACGGGAGCAGGGATCTGGCTGTCAGAGACAGCCGGAGTCACCATAGAGAAGGCACAGACAGTTTATTACCGTCTGTACCATCAGTTTGTTACCATCTCCATCACAGTATACACAGTGCTAATGAAGTGCGCTGATGGCGCTTCCTCCTCCATGCACGACATGATTGCTGTGTATAGGAAGGGAACAGGAGGTGCTGGGTAATAGGAGACCAAGACAGCTCCGCTATGCAGCCAGGATACTGCATTTCCTGTGTAACTGGGGCTAATATACCAGCCCCAGTTACAAGGGAAATAAAATGAAAATAAAAATATTTCAATATGTAAATGCCCCCACTCCTCAAAAATGTGTTTCATGGCCTTATGGGGTTCACAATGTTTAAAATAAATGAAAAATAACCAAATAAAAATCGACAGGTAAAAAATAAATAAATAAAAAATTCCACCATCAATCCACGTTGCTGTTACTAGCCCCACCCCCATAAAAAAGAAAAAAATGTGTTCAATATATAAAAATAATTGTTACAGAATGGGGAACAAATCTTTAAATGTATTTTAGTATTCCTTTGTGGTTATAAAAAATGGACACTTATTTCCTTTATTTTCCACTGATATCAGAAACAAAAGAGACTATAACAGTGACAAAAAATGAAGCCACATGTATCATGATAAGAGACGCAAGAAGCACTTTAATATCGGAACAAGAACGTTTTTTACGCTTTAAAAAAATGAAAATGTGACTGGTCAGGAATGGGGGTAAATAGCCCTGTCTTGAACTGATTAAAGAGGTATCCACTACTTGTTTATTAATGACCTATCCTATCGATTTGAATAGGAGGCGGATGTGCAGTACCCTACTGTGGCCGCTACCAGAAGATAGAGCAACTCTGTGCAATCTAACAGTTTTGGCCCGCAGCCGCTGGTATAACATCTGATCGGCCAGACCCCAAAAGTAGTGGATGATTTCTTTAAGCTGTGGCTTGTCCAGTAATAGACAAACCTTTAAAATTCATCAAATATGTGAAGCTCCATTCAATGACAGACAGTTGCTCTGCAGTTGGCTGCAGAAGATCTCTTTGTTTGGCATTGCAGACACCTTCTTAAATCTGTCTTACTTTAGGATCCAGCGGCTACCTCCCTCCAGCTCTGATTGACATCCTGGCCTGTGTGTTTAAATACTTTGTTTGCTACAGGGAGGCACATGATATTCACATGTTTTGTTGTGAAGGCTTGGAGCTATTGCAGTCTACTTACTTCCTATCTGATGCTTGGAGGACATTTGGTGTAATCTCTCTGAAGTCTGCTCAAGCTAAGTTGCTTCCCCCTGTATTTGTCTCCCTTGTTGTCTTTAGTTGTTATGGGGACTGACCAGTGCTCGTCTCCCCCCCTTACCTATCCAGGGCCATGCTCTAGGGATATACAGGGCTGAGGTTTCCTGTTCGGCGATTGGTGAGGAACCAATATATGGACGGTAGGGGAGACAAGGTGTTATTAGATCAGCCTAGGAGGTCTCCACTCCCCCTTTCCCTAGTGTCTAGGCTCCCTTCCCCTCATCCCTTTGTGTTGCACTTTGTCTTTCCTACACTGTGCGTGACATTCATTGTTTAAAGTGCACAATCAGTGAAAACACACACAACCAGTTACATATCACACCAAGAGAAAAAGGGTCACTTTAGTGCTGGTCAGTTGTTTAGAATTATGTTAATAAGCAGCAGTCGTCAGTTTCTGGCAATGTAATTGGCACGGCTAGCTATGTATTGCGCACAGGAGAGGACCGCAAAGCAGGGAGCCAGGGGTCGGGAGCGGTGTTTCTGAAGATTGACAGGTCAAGATGGCAACATGGTTGTGCCGCTGGACCGAACTGAGCGCTTTCCTGTGCTAGATGCAGTTTTGCCTCTGTAGCATGGGAGCAGCGCACGGGGACTAACATTTGTCAGATGCAGTGATCCAGCCAGCCGCAGAGCAGCGCAAACAGGCTGTAAAGCATAGCGCCTGCAAGCAGCATGCGCTCCTTACTTAGGTAATCGGCCAGACTGGGACCGCAGGGTGGTCGGAAATCTAGGCAACGAGCTGTACACTATAGTTTAAAAATCCCTACGTTCTCGAAAATTGAAGATTTTTAATAAAAGGTAAATTGCAAAGTTGCTAGATTTAACAAGCACTTTGCAATTTTAACCATTTAAGAACTGAAACAACCCCTTTAAAAGGAGGAACATTTTGAATTTCACAATCAAAAATGTATGCCTAAGGCAGTGTGTTTTTCATTTTTATTTTTTACCCTTTTTATATGTTTTAATCTTAACACGCTTAATGTGATGTAAATTAAAAAAAGTCCAAATGACGTGACAGCTGAGTTTCTTCCAAGAAGAAACACATACTGTATATGCACAGATAGAAGTGCCTTGGAAATTACAGGCTCCTGACTATAAGTCTAGAAATTGCACAATGATTGAATGTTATCTCTGACTGTAGAAAAATGAACCTGGCAGCAAGCATTCCAGGAATGAGTCAGGGACAGGCTCCATCATGTCCAGGTAGCCCGGACCTTGCTGCGCTGCATACCTTTCAGGGTCTCCTGCAGTGTTTGTCCAAAGGTGGATGATTTGTGGCTGTCGCTGTGCTGCTTTCCACCTTCATGTGAGGGAGGGCGCAGATGAATGTTCACCAAGGTGACATCACTCGTTCCAACCTAAATAACACGGAGAAAACACCATTAATCCGGAATATCAGTAGTATTAAATGGATGACAAGTAGTAAATATAATAAAACCAAAAAGGTCTGTGCTGTGCACCTTCTCAATTTAGATTTATGCTGTGAAAAGTAAAGATTTAAAAAGTCATTAGTCAGTACAACATTAAAAAAAAATCTGTTTCATTTTCTTCCCCATAAATCAATGGTACACATAAGAAACTATGTAATTTGTCTTATCAGAGAAGTCCGCTTCTTTCTCCTTCTGAACTGATTACTCAGTCTCAAGATTCTTAATGCACAAGTAAAATCTGCCTTTAGTAAAGACAGAGTTTCCCATTACTGAGATAGGAGATGACAGTTGGTGCTCATGAAGTTCTATGGAGAATTGTCATTTCAAGAGAACTTGCAGCAGAATGTCTGTGTCCGCCTGTAGCTCCTCCTCCCATCTCCATAGAATTTTAAATGCACTGACTGTCATTTCTTATTTCAATAATGACAATAGAAATTTTACCCCAAAAATTCCAAAAGAAAGATAATCCAGGAGAAAGAAGCAAATATCTCTGATAAGATATGTTACAAAGTTGCTTATCTTCTTGTGTACTATTGATCTATAAAGTAAAAATGAAAACGACGGTTATATTTTAAACTGACATGGTTGCTAGTCTTTACAGTCACTATTTCCACCAAAGAAGTATGAAGTAAAATAAATGGAAAGACTTACATCTTGGCATTGGTGAGCTTGTCATATTGCTGACAAGAATAAAATCACAGTTTTGCAAAATTTACTAGTCCTAGATTTGGATTTGTACAGTCAAATCTGCTGTTCCGGATGCCTATGTTCTTCCAACATGAAGACATCTCAGGCAGTCCAAAATGATTGTCTGTAGCTTATTATGTTCACTGAGAGGAAAGTGAATAGCCCTGGTCTCATTGACTAATTTTTCAATTAAAAAATGTTCTGTCATCCTGCTGCTCAGAGTTTCTCTGCTGGTCCCCATCCTATGAACGTGTATAGGTTCAGGTCATTCAGAGCACACACATGATGCTGCATCTAGATTTAATGAAGAGGAGTACTTAAAGGGGGTTGTCCACAACAATTGTTTTTTGCTTAAATGCATTAATTTGAGGCTAAAAATCCATATTTGCAATTGGATTTCATCAAAACTTTTTGCACTGTTTGACTTTTCCAGCCTCCTTGTTTCCTAACACATTCAACTTTGAAGTTGTCTTTGGTTATAAATCTAATGAGAGCAGGTCAGAAAAGACAAATAAAACAGTTACAATCTCTCCCAACAGGCCTTCACAAAGAGCAAAGGCAAACAATGCAAAATGTTTATGAAAACCATTTGCACAAGTGAATTTTTAGCCTCAACTAGACGCACTTAAAGAAGAACTCCTCCCATCAAAGTTTTTATCCTCTTAATATATTGCAGTCATCACATTATATAGCACTGTGTACTTACAATTGCTCATTTTACCCTTCTATCCAGATAATGCTTCTCCTTTCTCTGCTCTATGTAGAAACCGGAAGTCTCTTTTCACCGCATTTATCATTCCCCCGTCAACTCCTGACCCAGCTGCTCCTCCTCCTTACCCCTGACAGGGACTTTTGCAGTGACTTATGACTCATACAGGGAAAATTGACCTCCTGTTTCTACATAGAGCTTAGAAGGAGTCAGATTTTAATCACGTGATGTCATAGACCTAATGTAAAAGAGAAGAATTAACTGGGTAGAAAGGCAAAATGAGCAATTGTAAGTACACAGTGCTATATAATATGATTGCAATACATTAAGAAGATAAAAACTTTGATGGGAGGAGTGCTTCTTTAAGGTCCTTACAGGAGTTAAAGGATTGGAGCAAGTATGCACAGGGTAAGTAATAACTTGTCAACTGCATTGTGTCAAATCAATAATGCCCAAACTAATTCTGACAACAGAGTTCTGCAGACACCTGATTAAATGGAGCTGTGGTCAAGTATGCACACCACTACTCTATTCAGTACCGGACCCCAGTGATCAGAAAGTTATCAGTTATCCTATGGGTTTTTTCATGTGATAATAAAATGAGCATTTTTTAGTCCAGCCAGTGCAGAACTCATAAAATGCTTAACTTTACATTAGGATTACACATTCATTCTGAAATCGATTTTAAAAAATATTATCTTGTTTAGAAGAACATATAAATTACTGATTATCAGACCCAGTAGGTGCAGTGACAGCTAAAGGCGGCCTTACAGTTAGAAATGACATTTAAAATTAGAAAGCTGTCATGAACTCCCTCATAAGCGTTCATCCTCTGATCAGCTGAGTACATAGGTTGGGGATAGGAAGTCAATCGATCAGATTGAAAAAGCTTGAAAATCCATAAATTCGGTAGTAAAATTAGTCATGGGGACAGGACTGATGGGACGGAATACATTTTGTGTTCAATGCAGGATACATTGGCAAAAAATATACAGTGTAAATTTGCAGGGCCAAGTGCTCTGCCAGAAATGAACCGTGATTAACTAGGAAAATATGCACTAGAAATCTCCAGCAAACCTAAAAAACAGTAACTCATTGAAATGATTCATTGCAAAAGCTTTTAGGAATCTCAGTAAATAATTTTTATAAGGACATTCGGTTTGGTAAGCAGGGGCTCACATGAATATGAAGACAAGACACACAGAGAACATGCCCATATACCATACGTATGCTAGGGACAGGTAACCAAATCATCAGATTGGAAATTGCCACAGTTTATATGTGTATGTTTTTAGAGGGGATTGGCGGTGGGCCAGCAGGGAACTTTATGATCAAATGCATATAAATATTACTTTTGACTGAATATAATGGCTAAAGGCCCCTATCGGTCGGCAGTCTAATATGTATGGAAGCCTCCTGACTTTCCCCAACAGATGATATTTGGGAAGAGAATGAACGGGCCTGTTGTATTTCCAATAGCCAATGCTTTTTTTATCTCTGGAGATAAGCCACAGCCAGAAGAAAATTATGAAGAACACTGGAAAACTAAGGCTAGCTGAAAGTTCTTGTGTATGGGGGAGTGTGGGGAGAAAGTCATCAACCAAACAATCATTTGGTTGACAGCTACGTATGTAAGCCAGTGTTCCCCAACCTCTCCTACCTCGAGCCACATTCAGCTCTGAGATAGGATCACGAGCCACATCCAAAGCCCCTCAAATTGTGGCAGAGACTCAATTTTCAGTATAATGGCAGCAGAGACTTCCCCACAGAAATCACACCAAGGCAGTAGACTAACAACCAGGGAATCCCACCTTACCCTCATTTGGTATTCTTGCATCAAGCACTCCCACCACACTATCGCATCCAGCTTCAAGTCCCCCCTCTGTCTGTATCATCCTATGTCCAGTATAGCGCTTACCTAATCTCTCCAAACCTAAGACCAATATATGTGTATCTAGATCGGCTCTTCTATTTGGGCCTACTCACAAAAGTTACTATCTAGAGACCAGCTCTTCATAGTTTTTTGCTAGACCTGGTGCTAATACACCAAGTTGGCAGACAGTTGCAGGTCACACATCATAGCCTCATGAGCCACAGGTTGCGGATCCCTGGTCTAGGCCAACAAGTGAAGAAACTGGAAACACAAATAATCTGTGTATACCAGTTGTTTGTAAATCTATGAAACCTAAAAATATCTTCCATATTTAGAACTTATGATGTTTCTCTTATCAACTCTTCATCAACAGGATGCATAGGAAATGCTATCTACAAATTGAAATTCTTCTATTTTAATTATGGTAGAGAACATAATTCAATATTTAATCAGCAGAGCTTCCAAAATGTGATTCCTACTTTGCACATTAGAAGCCAAGTTCATATCTTAAAAGGGCACCAACAGGTTCATATCTACATTTAAACTGCTCAGTATTAAGGTCTTTATATACTGAGAACTGTGAAGCATTCAGAGCATTAGAACATGTGAATAAATAAATGCATATATACAGTATATATATATATAAATAAAGATAGAGAGGATGCTGCCATAAACTGACATATGGTGCTCCAAGTATGGTCTGTAGATGGCACCTGTTCTCTGCTGTTTGTCCTTAGGAGACAGAAATATACTGCATTTTCCTAATACAGTGGTGTGAAGACACGGAGGTCTCCTGTGGGCATAATACTACTCAGACAACACATGGTGAGGGTAAAACAGTGTGGCAATACTTTATTGAACCACCAAACAGACAATAAACAGTCCCAGCAAATACCCAAGATGGTGCAAATCACAGAGTCTCACCCTTCCGCTGGCTCTCTGGAATTAGAGCAGCTGCGAATCCGAGGGGCTTCCAGGGCTACCCCCTCCATTGGCACCCTGCTTTTGGCGGGCACCCACAGAGAGGACGTAACTACAAGCTAAGGAAGCCGACGGTCCATTGAGGTACGTGGCCAGGAGACCCAAGGGTCCCAACCTGTAGTTGCCATTTCTTGTTGCTGCTGTGTATCCTCTCTGGTCCTACTCCCAAGGCTGAGCTGGTGGGGTTGGACACAGTAGTGTCCGAAACCTGTGTCTGCATTACCTATGGTCTGCTGGGTCTGTCTATATGCCTCTCTGGTTGTGGAGCCCTTGGACGGTGTCTGCAAACACCAGTGCCCTGCAGAATCCCCAGATCCGCCGGGCTGAGTAGTATCTCACCGGTGCCACCAAAATGTGAAGACACGGGGGTCTCCCGTGGGCATAATACTACTCAGACAACACAGGGTGCGGGTAAAAAAGTGTGGCAATACTTTACTGAACCACCCAACAGACAATAAATATATAAAACAGTCTCAGCAAATTCCCAAGATGGTGCAAATTACAGAGTCTCACCCTTCCGCTGACACGCTGGGATTAGAGCATCTGCGACTCCGAGGGCTTCCAGGGCCGATTGAGGTACATGGCCAGGAGATCCGAGAGCAACAACCTGGCTTCTCCAAATATATCCATGGAACCATGTGACTGGAGGGCCTCAACCTGGCTTCTCTGAGCGTATCCATGGGGGCTAGGTGACCGGAGGGTCCCAACGTGGCTACCCCAAACATCTCAATGGGGCTAGGTGACCGGATGATCCCAACCTGGCTTTCTTCGAGCGTATCCATGGATTCAGTTGACCGGAGGGTCCCAATCTGGCTACTCCAAAAATTTCCATGGGGCCAGGCAACCAGATGGTCCCAACCTGGCTACCCCAAACATTTCCATGGGGCCAGGTGACCAGAGGGTCCCAACCTGGTCTCCCCAAATGTATCCCTGGGGTCAGGTGACCGGAGGGTCACAATCCTAGCTTCCCCAAACATTTCCATGGGGCTAGGCGACCGGATGGTCCCAACCTGGCTACCCCAAACATATCCATGGGACCAGGTGACTCGAGGGTCCCAACCTGGTTTCACCAAATGTATCCATGGGTTCTGTGATAGTCAATGGAGCAGATCTGTATTCCTCCAGCCAGGGCTGTGGTCCCTTAAGCTGGTATCCTGTAGAATCCAAAGCTGTGTCCCTATTGATGGAGCCATGTTGTCCTGCAGAGCTGTCACAGAGTGTTCCTGGCTGTGGTTTTGTAAAGGATTTTTTGATACACAGGCATATCCCCCTTTATATAGTTCACAACTGTCTTTCAGGACATTTAACTCTCATTGTTTGAGCATTTAAATCGATCTGCATAGTTTGTCCTCCTCTGTTTTGCAGGTCAACAAACTAGCTGGCCTGGTACAATATGTAATCAGCATATTTGCAAACATCATTGTTCCATGACCCTGCATCCCTGTCTTGCAAAGATAACAGTACAATAAATCGTAGAAGTTGATATAAGAGGTAAATAACAACCATTCATCAATTAACAAATATCAACTCAACTTACAAGAAGGGTCAACATTCGGACTCATGACAAAAGTCCATGTGTCTGGACCAACCGAAGAAAGAAACACATAAATTCAATAGTCAACAGACTATTCAGGCAATGGACTATCATTGTGGACCCACGGAATTTCCATCTGGATAATGAAGATTAAACGCTGTGCAGTCACAATAAAAGAAAGTCATATAAAAGTTTGGGCACCCTTGGTCAAAATTACTGTTATTGTGAACAGTTAACCAAGTTGAAGATGAAATGATCTCTAAAAAGGCCTATAGTTAAAGATTACACATTTCCTTTGTATATTAGACAAAAAAAAATATTTTCATCTTTTACATTTTAAAAATTACAAAAAGGAAAATGCGCCGATGCAAAAGTTTGGGCACCTTGCATGATTAGTACCTAGTAGCGGACCCTTTTGAAAGTATCACAGCTTGTAAACTCTTTGTAGCCAGACAAGAGTCTTTCAATTATTGTTTGAGGGATTTTCATCCATTCTTCCTTGGCAAATTCTTTCAGTTCTGTGAGATTCCTGGGTCGTATTGCATGCATTGCTATTTTGAGGTCTAGCCACAGATTTTCAATGATGTTCAGATCAGGGGACAGTGAGGGCCATTGTAAAACGTTCAGCTTGCACCTTTTGAGGTAGTCTATTGTGGATTTTGACGTGTGTTTAGGATCATTATCCATTTGTAGAAGCCATCCTCTGTTCAACTTCACCTTTTTTACAGATGGTGTTATGTTTGCATCAAGAATTTTTTGAAATTTCATTGAATCCATTCTTCCCTCTACCCGTGAAATGTTCCCAGTGCCATTCGCTGCAAGTGCAACACAACCCCAAAGCATGATTGATAAAACTCCATACTTAATGGTTGGCGAGATGTTCTTTTCCTGAAATTCTGTGCCCTTTTTTCTCCACACATATCTTTGATCATTGTGGCCAAAGAGTTCTATTTTAACCTCATCGGTCCACAGGACTTGTTTCCAAAATGCATCATGCTGGTTTAGATGTTCTTTTGCATACTTCTGACTCTCAATTTTAAGGTGAGGATGCAGGAGAGGTTTTCTTCTGATGACTCTTCCATGAAGGTCATGTTTGTGCACGTGTCTCTGAACAGTAGAACAATGTACCACAACTCCAGAGTCTGATAAATCTTTCTGAAGGTTTTTAGCAGACAAGAGGTGATTCTGATTTGCCTCTCTAGTAATCCTACGAGCAGCTCTCACTGAAATTTCGCTAAGTCTTCCACACTTTATCTTGACCTCCACTGTTCCTGTTGACTGCCATTTCTTAATTACATTTCGAACTGAGGTAAGGCCAATTTGAAAATGCTTTGCTATCTTCTTATAGCCTTTCTCCACTGCTGTTTTTTGGCACAAGGTTAGAAGAGGTTAGGTTTTTATAAAGCTGGGAAATTTTAATAGCCTGGCCTTTCCTAACAATGATAGTGAACAAGCCATAACCCTAACAGGCTAATTAAGATCTGAAACCTTGGTCAACGTAAACTGAGCACACAAATCTCCAAGGGTGTCCAAACTTTTGCATTAGCCCATTTTCCTTTTTGTAATTTTTAAAATGTAAAAAATGACACATATATATATATATATATATATATATATATATATATATATATATATATATATATATATATATATATATATATATATATATATATATATATATATATATATATATACACACACCGTACAGACCAAAAGTTTGGACACACCTTTTCATTTTAAGATTTTTCTGTATTTTCATGACTTTGAACATTGTATATTCACACTGAAGGCATCAAAGCAATGAAGTAACACATGTGGAATTATATACTTAACAAAAAAGAGAAGGTGTATCCAAACTTTTGGTCTGTACTGTATTTTATATATATATATATATACACACACATACATATACACACATATACATACATACAGGGTGGTCCAAAAGTAGGTGGGCAGAAAATAATAACATTTATTTTGATTTACATATAAATCTGGTCTGGTGAACGTGCCGGCCAATCAAGTGGGCCTCTTCGGCCAATCCATTTATTAGAAAATGTTTCATCAAGATACTCGCGGACTACTCTTGAATAATGTGGAGGGGCCCCATCTTGTTGGAAATAAAGGTCATGTGAATTAGGCTGTTGCTGTAACTGGGGAACAACTTGATTCATTAGAATTTAGAGATACTTATCTCCTGTGACTGTTCCATCAAAAAATATTGCTCTTAAAACACCAAAACTTGAAATACCACCCCAAACATTGACACCAGGCTCATTTAGTTGTTGCTCTAATGTTAAATGCATGTTCTCATTATACCAGTAAATACAATTATGTCTGTTAATATGGCCGGATAATTTGAAAGAAGCTTCATCACTCCACATAATGTTATCTAAAATTACTGGATTTTCTTCAATTTCGTTAAGCATAATCTCACGAAATTGCAGCCGCCTGTCTGGATCATCCTCCAATAAACCATGAATTAGACGTGGACGATAAGCTTTCCACCCAATAGATTTCAGGATTCGCATGATAGAAGCTCGTGAAATTCCCAATTTCAAAGAGGCTCTTCTAGTGGACTTTTTTGGACTCTGAACAAATGTTTCAGCAACAAGTTGTTTATTATCTTCTGTACAGACTGTTTCGGTTCGACCAGTTTTTGGAGCATTAAGGATTGAGCCAGTGGCATTGAATTTGTCACGAATGCGGTAAATGGTTTGTCTCCTTGGGGCTGTACCAAATGTTTCAACCCAATTTGCTTTAATGGTTTCAGCATTTTGAGATTTCCAATACTCTGTTAAAATCCATTTTCTTTGATCTGTATTTTAATTATTTGCCATTATGTGTTATCTGAATTATCTGAAAAGAAAACAGATTTGGGGGAGATCTATCTGTGAAAACTAGATCTGTGAAACTGGCTAAGTTGCCCTTAGCAACCAAGGAATGAAAAGTGGAATCTGATTGGTGGCTAAGGGCAACTGAGCCAGTTTCACTTTACACCATGTTTGATAAATCTCCCCCTTCATAACCTTATTACACTTTCTATATAGTCACTGGCAAAGTACTGGAGGGGAGATATGTAGCACTGATGTTGTTGGCTACAGTAATTAAAGATAGGAAAAAGGTTCCAGCACATGAGTGGGTTAAACAGCCATCTTGGGTGCTAGGGTGATTGAACACCTGTAGAGAGGGAGGAGGTCAGAGGATAAAATCCCAGCCTTTAGAGCATTTGGTGTGGGGATGGGCTGGAGGTGAGAGCTCTGAGCTGTTTGTTTCACACATGTGTGTAAAGCTGTTTGTTTCACACATGCTGCATGTATGGAGATTGCAGGTCTCCTTGTATGAATCCCTTTGTTAAAGGACAGGAAAGTTGGACCCCAAGCCAGGTAGGCTAATCAGCACTATTGTATGGACTTGTTATTTTATGTTTTACCTTCTGCTGGACCAAGGCTGTATTTACATTTTCTGGTGACGTGATTTATGAGGACTGCAATAAATCAGCCGCACTTTGAATAGAAACAGTTCCGGTGTCTGCCTCTTTAAGAAGCCGAGTGAATCGATCTACCACAATATATATATATGTATTTTGTTTGCCTAAAATATAAAGGAAATGTGTCATCTTTAACTTTAGGCCTTTTAGAGATCATTTCATCTTCAACTTGCTTAACTGTTTACAATAACAGTAATTTTGACCAGGGGTGCCAAAACTTTGACAAACCACTGTATCTAAAGTTATCCCAAAAGTAGGGATTCATTTCTTAATCTTTTTAGATAAAGTCTTAGGACTGCGTGTAAACCCCAGTGCCCTGTGGTATCTGGCATACATTATTGGCAGTGGTCTGTTACCTTGAAATGTGCAATGTAGGGTAGCGAATACAAGTGCTTGCCGTTGCCATTGGTTTGATGGGCTTCATGTAAACTAACATTCTTCAGTTCAATGCCAGCCGTCGTATCCCACAGAAATCCAGAATACATTCCTTTCTGCAACAGAAAATCGGAAAAGGAATTAATGACCAAAACATTATTTACTACCATGGACCAATGTGAAGATGGAAAAGAAACATTGGCAAAGAATATGCATGAAGATAGAAATAATCCAGACATACTCATAATAAATAATACAGAACATACTCATGGGATTGCTGGCATGATGAGTTGTCTCCCACTTGTGAAAGTTGTTCACATCCCTACGTCTGCCCATTTTTTTCCAGCTTGCAACGCATCAATTCCAAGAAATGACTGTTCACTTGCTTTTTTTTTTTTTAATACAAAAACAACAACAAAAAACCCCCAAACCCCCAGATCTACACAGACAGTATGTGGATTTCTCTTGTTGCATCATACAAAATCTTTGGCTGAATGAAGTTTAGCTGCGCTGCCTGTCATATTGAACTGACATATTTGTTACATGCCAGACTGAATCAATATCACCAGGTTACGTCCAAGGACGGCATGCCCTTTTTCAAACAAGTCTTTGGCACTGGCATGAACTCATTCGCTTCAATCGATGAAAAGAATATTCAAACTTTAAAAAGTACAGAGCACTTTTCATACACAATTTATGTTGTTGAAACTTTTATCATATGCTATGTTTTTTTAAGTGTACCAGTCACCTAGGTTTTAATGTAGTCAGTAGAGATGAACGAATACATTCAAGTGGAACTGAATTCTACTTGTATTTTCCAAAAACCCGCATTTGCCAAACCGCAGATTTTTTTGTAATTCGATTCTGTGCAAATTCAGCAAAATGGCAGCTCCCAGTTGTCATAAAACCATAAAAGGCTATAAAAGACGGATTTTGGTAAGACCTTACCTGTAAAATCCTTTTCAGCGAAGGAAGGAAGGGAGACACAGATCCATTACTAGTGGGTAGGCGGAGCCCCACAGGATAGCTCACCTCAGATTAGAAAAAGTGATGACCGGCCCCTCCAGCTTAGGCTCCTCCTACTCCATGTCCTTCAGTCCGTACACAAGCTAAGGAAGAGCAGACAACACCAGCGGAACAACACAACCCCTTCCGAAAATTCAGAAATGCAAGAGAACAGGTTATGCATATAACAGAAAAAACACACAGTCCCAGGCCCTACTCACTGGACCTGACAACTGCGATGAGCTGGAAATGCTGGAACAGAGCCCTAGCGCGCAGACCCCAGCCCAGATGACCGCCATCAGAGAGGAGTCGCGCCGCATCTGGAAAACAATAATACACTTCTGCCATGGGAGGGAGCTGTGTCTCCCTTCCTTCCTTCGCTGAAAAGGATTTTACAGGTAAGGTCTTACCAAAATCAGTCTTTCAGCAGCAGAAGGGAAGGAAGGGAGACACAGATTCATTACTAGTGGGACGTCCCAAAGCAGTCCAGAACTCAAGGGTGGGAAACAGTGGCAGAATCGCCAACACCCCAACAACATAGTCAAGCGCGCAACAAGCGCCAAAACTAGATAAAGAGAAAACCTAAACCACCGCCGCCTGCAGGACCCTGAGTCCCAAGGCCGCATCGTCGGAAGCACTCACGTCCACTTTATAAAATTTTGTAAAAGTGTGAACGGAGTGCCAGGTAGCCGCCGGGCAGAGCTGCGCTGCCGAGGCTCCCTGATGAAAAGCCCACGACGAACCAACAGCTCTCGTGGAATGAGCTCGAACCTTAACCGGACAAGGCTCGCCCTTGAGCCGGTACGCTTCCAGGATAGCCGAACGTATCCACCGAGCTATAGTGTCCTTGGAGGCCCGCTGACCATGCCGACGACCAGCAGGAATCACAAAAAGAGAGTCCGACTTCCAAAACCCTTGCGTGATTGAAAGATAGAACTTCAAAGCCCGCACCAAATCCAACGAGTGCAAGGCTCGCTCCTTTGGACTTTTCGGATTCGGACAGAGGGAGGGCAACACAATGTCCTGATTGACGTGGAAATGCGACACCACTTTAGGCAGAAAATCGGCACGGGTACGAAGCACCACGCGATCCGGGTGGAACTCCAGAAAAGGGGGCGAGCAAGACAGTGCCGCCAACTCAGAAACCCTTCTCAAGGAGGTGACCGCCACCAGGAAGACCACCTTCCAAGAAAGCAAGTAAAGCATAGCTGAATCCATAGGCTCAAACGGCCCATGCTGAAGAGCCTCCAAGACTAGATTGAGCCGCCAAGGAGCCACAAACGACCTCCGAGGCGGAAACTGACGTGCAACCCTGCGAAAAAACGAGCGCACATCTCTGCGCGAGGCAATAGCCTTCAGAAAAAGCACGGATAGTGCAGATACCTGACCCCGCAAGGTACCAACCGCCAGACCCTTGGCCAAACCACATTGCAGAAAAGCCAAGAAGTTGGGGATGGAAAAACCCTCGGGTTCCTTGACGATCCAGAACACCATGAATAGAAGGCCTCCCAAGTTCTGTAATAAATCCTAGTCCTAGTAGCTGGACCTCTGGCCGCCCGCAAGGTGGCAATGACCTCGGCCGAAAACCCACGACGGGTCAATATCTCGGTCTCAAGAGCCACGCCGTCAAACGAAGCGACTTCAGGTCCAGATGACGAATGGGCCCTTGGGTTAACAGGTCCGGGCGAAGAGGCAGTGGAAACGGAGGCGCCGCCAGAAGAGACACCAGCGTTGAATACCACGCCCTCCGCGGCCAATCCGTCGCCGCCGGAATTCGTTCGAGTTTGATCCGCTGGACCACCAGAGGAAGTAAGGATACCGGCGGAAACACGTAGATCAGCTTGAACTGGTCCCACGGGGCCACTAGAGCATCTACTGCCACAGCCTCTGGGTCCCTGTACCTTGACATGAACGCCGGAATCCTGGCGTTCAGCCTGGATGCCATCAAGTCCACCTGGGGAGTCCCCCAACGAGAGCACAGCAGTGCAAAAACATCCGGATGAAGACTCCATTCTCCGGGATCCACCTGCTCGCGACTGAGGAAGTCCGCCGTGATATTCAGCACTCCTGGGATGTGAATCGCGGAGATGGCTGGAACCCTGGACTTGGCCCATACCAGGATCCGCGAGACCTCCATCATGAGTCTGGAACTCCTCGTCCCGCCCTGATGGTTGATATACGCAACCGCTGTCGCATTGTCCGTCTGAATCCGGACCGGCAGACCGCTCAAGGGGACCGTCCAATGTTGGAGGCAGAGAAAAATCGCTCTCAACTCCAGGATGTTGATCAGCAGAGACGATTCCTCTGACGACCAGACCCCCTGAACCCAGAGATCGTTCCAACCCCCCCCCAGCCAGTCAGGCTGGCATCGGTGGTAATGACCGACCACCGTGGGAGGAGGAAGGATTTCCCCAGGGATAAAGCCTCCGGACGTAACCACCATCCAAGAGACTCTCGCACCCTGCGGGAGATACTGACACAGCGATCTAGCGAAGCCGGCGATCGATCCCAACGGGTCAGAATAAGATTTTGGAGACCCCGGGAATGAAATTGTGCAAACGGTACTGCTTCCATTGCCGCCACCATCAGACCCAGAAGGCGCATACACTTCCGAAGGGACATCGCCATCGCCGACCTCATATGCTGGACATGGTGACGAAGGTTCGCTTGTTTGTCCGGAGGCAGGGACACCACTGCCCGTACCGCGTCGAAATGCATCCCCAAGAACAGAATTGACTGCGACGGCTCCAATGACGACTTCTTCCAATTGACCAGCCACCCGAAGTCCTCCATGTGCTGAAGGGAGAGATCGCGAGCTGTCACCGCCTCCTCCGCTGTGGGCGACACAATTAACAGGTCGTCCAGGTAGGGGAGAATCGTAACTCCTTGCCTTCGAAGGAGCGCCATGAGTGGTGCCAGAATTTTTGTAAAAACCCTGGGCGCCGAGGCCAACCCAAATGGTAGGGCCACAAACTGGTAATGGGCCTGACCTATGGCGAAACGCAGGAAGCGCTGGTGAGCCCTGCCGATAGGGACATGCAAATAGGTGTCGCGAATGTCGATCGACACCAAGAAATCGTACTGCGACAGGGCTGCCACGACAGAGCGAAGACACTCCATACGGAATTTCCGGGTCCGGACATGAACATTCATCAATTCTTTGAGGTCCAGAATGGGGCGAAACTTGTCCTCCTTTTTGGGGACCACAAAAAGGTTGGAGTAAAACCCCCTTCCCGGGCCACCGGCGGAACCGGAACCACCACACCCTGCTGCAGAAGAGAGTCGACCTCCCGCAGCAGTGCGGCAGCCAGCTTGGGCTCGGACGGGAAGCGAGACTGACGAAACCTGTCCCGGGGTCGAGAATGAAACTCTATGAAATAGCCTGCCGACATAACCCGCGTTACCCAGGCGTCCGATACGTGGGACGCCCAAATCGACCCGAACTGAAGCAGACGACCTCCCACCCGAGAGCCCTCGAGAGGGTTCCTGGCGTCAGTCCGCCTTAGCGGGCTTTTTGTCAACCTCCCATTTGTCCTGACGGAAATGTTGTTTCCAGGGTGTACGGGATTTCTGGGTGGTCTTCTTTCCGGAAGACGAGGGACGACCCGATCTCCAAGAGGGCTGACCGAACCATCCCCTGGGCCGAAAGGGCTGACTACCACTACCGGCACTTGACTTGCCAGACGTAGAAGCCGCTGCATTTCGCTGCGGCAAAGCCGAATCCTTGGCCTTGGCAATCAGCTCCGTGAGGTCCGAACCAAAAAGCTGACCGCCCTTGTATGCCAGACTCAACAAACCTTGTTTGGATACCGCGTCTCCAGTCCACTGTTTAAGCCACAGTGCTCTTCTGACTGACGGCCGAGGATTGAGCCCTGGACAGTACCGAAGTAGTATCCAGCACTGCGTCCCTGCCATATCGGGCCGCCTCTTCCAATAGCTGGAAGAGCCTTTCCACCTGAGACCCATCTTGCCACGCGGTCCGCAGCTGATCCAACCACCGCAGAGAAGCCTCACCAGCCCACATGGCCCCCAAGGCCGCTCGGAATCCATGACCCGCGGCCTCGTAGATGGACTTCGCCGCTAACTCCGTCCTTCTGTCCAGCGGGTCCTGTAGACTCGCCTTCCCTTTAACAGGAAGCAAAGAGGATTTGCTCAGCTGAGACAATGGCACGTCCACTTCAGGCGCGGGGACCAAATTAGCGATAGTCTCCGAGGAGCAGGGGTACAGGGCATCAAAAAACCGCATCCCCTGGAAGCGTTTATCTGGACACAGGCGTTCTTTCTCCACCGCCTCGTTAAGTTCATCGTGCGCCGGCAGCGTCGAACGAGCCCGACGCGACTCCTGATACAGCCGGGCCGACTTGCTAGGGTGCATCGTCACCTCTTCAGACAGCTGTAACGCTTCCCGCATAGCCCCAATAAAAGCGTCCACGCGGCCCGAAAGCGAAGCGGAGCGACCCTGCCAATCCTCTTCATCAGAATCGAAAATCTCACCATCAGAGTCTGTCGGTGATTCCGAAACCTCCGACGCACTGCGCGGAGGAGACGACGCCACCACAGGCCTGTGGCGCTTCTTGCCTCGTGACGTCGTTTGGGACTTAGCTGATACCCAATGACCCAGGAGGTCCGACAGACTGTCAATGGAGCGAGTGAGCGCTTCCACTTAAGCATCACTGAGACCCCCGGCCAGTGTCGAACCTGACGCCGTCGAAGACCCCGGCGTATCAGATACGCATGACCGATCCTGAAGCGGACCGGGAGAGAGGTCCACGCCCCCTGGTCCCTGATCCGACATGCCCCCACATAGTTGCGAGCGTCGCGGATAAGGCGGTAATAACCCCTTACAATGGGTACAGTAACCGAGGAAGTGTGATCCCGCTACCACAGCCTGTTCCTCGCAAAAAAATCACCAAGCACTGAAGGGTTAAAGCTCCTCCAGCGGGAGAGAGCTACCCCAGCTGCCTGCAGAGCAAAAGTTAACCTAACAGACTAGGGAGATGCGCGCTCTGATCCCAGAAGCGTGCACTCCAGAACAGGTTAACTGCCTTGATGAGGCCAGACCCCTCAGAAGGGGTTAATGCTGCTGACCACACAATACCCCTTTGCCTTAAAAGGACAGAGGTGTGCGGGTCCCAGGGCCTCCTCAGCAGGGAGATAGCAGCGCCGGATATAGCACACCCTGTCTGCCTTAACAGGCCAGCAGTAAGGTGCTCTGCGCTGCAATAGTGAGCAAACGGAACCTTCTGCTTTAAAAGGCAGAAGTGACTCACCAGCTGGCCGCGATGACTGCTCTTCTCTGGGGAGGTGTAGAGAGCGGGGAGCAGGGAGCAGGAGGAAATGGACGCCGGCCGAAGCACCCAGGAGAAGAAGAAGGGGCTGGGTCAGTTCCAGCGCGCGCTTTGCGAGCGCTTCCTGTCTGAGGAAAAGTGACAGGGAGCAGAGAAGCGCGAAGCCACGCCCCCCCGCCGTCACACACTAACGGAGCCCGACCTTCCCCGTCCCTGCTCCCCTGCTAGCAGAGACATCTCCAAACGCCGAATGCAGCGGGTATCCTGTAACGGACAAAACTGCAGTCACCACTTGTACAGTAACAGCGGCTGCCGCAGCAGCCGCTGAAGCACTCAGAACTCATGAGCACTTACCCAGCTGAGCGCCACTGGGACCCCCAGGGATGTGTGGCGCCGTGGCCCTTTGCTCCCCCTCACGGCAGAGCGCGCAGAGACCCCAAGAAGCGGTGTGCGTCTTCGCCAGGGAGCGCCCTGGATCCCCCGGGGCCGGCAGGCTTCTGCGGGGACCTCCATAGGGGGTACGCAGATCCGCCAGGGGAGGGTCAGGGGTCCCAGCAGCGCCGAGACCCCCTGAGACCTCTAGACCACGGGGGGTCCAGGTCTCCGGGAATATAAAATAAAAAAATTCTTCTGAGGAGCTGCAAAGGCAGCGACTATCCTCTGCGACCTCAAATTTAAAACTGAAGGACATGGAGTAGGAGGAGCCTAAGCTGGAGGGGCCGGTCGTCACTTTTTCTAATCTGAGGTGAACTATCCTGTGGGGCTCCGCCTACCCACTAGTAATGAATCTGTGTCTCCCTTCCTTCCCTTCTGCTGCTGAAAAATTCCATATACTCACTTTACAATGCATGTTATGGCTTCATGACGCTGTGGCCTTCCATGCACTTGTGCAGAATGCTCCTGGGCCTCGTGAAAACCAAAAGTCCTGACTGAGCGTGAGAGGCTCAGGAATTTCAGCGCAAGCGGCGAGGGATCAGAAGATGAGGCGAGAACCACATGGGTGGCGGTGAGGAGTGGAGGGGCGGGAGAGGTGAACAGTAAACTGAGCATAATGGAGTTTTTTTTACACATTATTTTTAATATGCTCTGGGGTCTGGAGAGACCCCATAAGGAACATTACATTTATGGAGAATAACTTCTCTGCATATCGAATTTCTCAAGAAAAAACCCGTGAACGGACAAATTAGAATTTTGTCTAATCTGCTTATCTTTAGTAGTCAGTATTAGTTTCTGATATACTGCATTCCCCTGTAGGCATTCCGTTACATGGTTTGTTTTCATAGTCTCGTTCTGCCTTTTTTCAGTTATTTTTACTTTAAAATGATTCATCTTCTAATGATTGCTCCAAAGAGGTAGTAAACGAGCATTTTGATGACAGTCGCTCTTTAAAGGGGTTGTCCAGTTTGAAAAACATCTTTTAATGTGTCTAACACAGCAATATATGTATACAACTTATTCATATATTTCAATTAACAAAAGTGCCCGGTTCTTCCAATATCAGAGTTGGTCCTGGGTCCATGCAGTTTAAATTTTTGCTTGTGTCCTATAAAGGACAGTTTTATATGCTACCACATGAACAGTGCTGCGCCCCTTCTTTGTACAGTCATGGCCAAAAGTTTTGGCACCCTTGAAATTGTTCCAGAAAATGTAGTATTTTTCCCAGAAATTTATTGTAATTAAACATGTTTTGTTATATACACGTCTATTTCCTTTGTGTATAGAGAAAAGAACGAAAATTGGACGTAATTTCACACAAAACCCCAAAAATGGGCCGGGCAAAATTGTTGGCATCTTTCCAAAATTGTGGGTAAACAACTTTGTTTCAAGCATGTTATGCTTGTTCAAACTCACTTGTGGCAAGTAACAGGTGTGGGCAATATGAAAATCACACCTAAAACCAGATAAAAAGGGGAGAAGTTGACTCAATCTTTGCATTGGCTGCCGTTGTGTACTGCACTAAGCATGGAGAACAGACAGAGGAGAAGACAAGTGTCTGAGGATTTGATAACCAAAATTGTTGCACAATATCAACGATCTCAAGATTACAAGTCCATCCCCAATCCCCAGAGATCTTGATGTTCCTTTGTCCACAGTACGCAACATAAATCAAGAAATTTACAACTCATGGCACTGTAGCTAATCTCACAAAGATACATAAAGGAAATAAACATGTGTATAATGAAACATATGTAATTGCAATAATTATCTGGGAGAAATACTTCAGCCTGTCCTGTCCCATATGGTACTTTGCATTTGCATGTGCTGACACAGGACACACTCTCAACTTGTCAAACACAAAAAGCATTTAATGATACCTGGAAGATTGGAGGAAGCTTTTGTTAACTGAAGTGTATAAATAAGTTGTATATCTTGTTATTTCAGGCTGTGTGCCTACGATGCGTTTTTTAAGCGTCTGCAATGTTCCCCAATGACAATCCGCATGTGCTGTACACATCCTGTGGAAATTTCCGCTGCGGATCATCATTGCTGAAAAATCCGCAGCACTACTTAGGCTAAGTGCCCACGATGCAGAAATGCTCCGGATTTTTTCCTGACCGTTTCTGCATCTCCCTGGCAGAAAAAACACATGCGGATTGTATATGCGGATTTTACATGCGTTTTTCTGCCAGGGACAAGCGTATGTCCCGCGTTTTTCACATGCTATTTCGCATTCGGGTTGTCAAGCGCTTTTCCAAGCGATTTTAGCATCACTTGGAAAAGTGCTTGACAACTTGGTTACACTATATAAATCCATGCAACCAGCATGGATTTATATAGTGTGACCAAGTTAATAGTTAAAAAGAATGGAAAAAAATACGTGCGTCCGGTGTATTGAGCGGCTCGCGGTGGTCTAAAAGGACCTTCCATGACGTCATTTAGTCATGTGACAGGTCATGTGACCGCTGAGCCAGGGAGCCCGGACGCAACGTACAGGAGACCGGGGGCCATCAGTAGGTGAGTATAATGTTTATTTTAAATTCTTTTTTTTTTTACATGTACCATGATACCCGGGTCTGGAGGAGAGTCTCCTCTTCTCCAGACCCGGGTAACATCCGCACATTGATTCAGTTAATACCCGCATGTGCACATGTAGTGATGCGAATATTATGCAATTCAATGCAAGTCAATAGCGGCCTCAAAAACGCTTAAAAACGCTTGGTAGAAGGTCTGCAATGTTCCCCAATGATAATCCGAGTATCATTAGCATAATCGGCCTGATTCTCTCGCAAGAAAGAATATACGCCAGTGTGAGCGAGCCCTAAATCTAAGTGTCTGGACAGAGCCTGCCTGCCGAGAGCTTCTGGTTCCGGCGATTCCCTATCACCAATCACCGCTACAAATCCACAACGGTTTTCTTTCAAAAAACAGAGGAAAAAAAGAAACAATCAAAAAATCCCCAAAAGTTATAAATTGGTAAAATGTAACTTTATTAGAACAATTAAGACTTACAGGTAGATGGGAGATCGTAACAGAGAAAAATATACAGTACAGACCAAAAGTTTGGACACACCTTCTTATTTAAAGATTTTTCTGTATTTTCATGACTATGAAAATTGTACATTCACACTGAAGGCATCAAAACTATGAATTAACACATGTGGAATTATATACTTAACAAAAAAGTGTGAAACAACTGAAAATATGTCTTATATTCTAGGTTCTTCAAAGTAGCCACCTTTTGCTTTGATGACTGCTTTGCACACTCTTGGCATTCTCTTGATGAGCTTCAAGAGGTAGTCACCGGAAATGGTCTTCCAACAATCTTGAAGGAGTTCCCAGAGATGCTTAGCACTTGTTGGCCCTTTTGCCTTCACTCTGCGGTCCAGCTCACCCCAAACCATCTCGATTGGGTTCAGGTCTGGTGACTGTGGAGGCCAGGTCATCTGGCGTAGCACCCCATCACTCTCCTACTTGGTCAAATAGCCCTTACACAGCCTGGAGGTGTTTGGGGTCATTGTCCTGTTGAAAAATAAATGATGGTCCAACTAAACGCAAACCGGATGGAATAGCATGCCGCTGCAAGATGCTGTGGTAGCCATGCTGGTTCAGTATGCCTTCAATTTTGAATAAATCCCCAACAGTGTACCCCCACACCATCACACCTCCTCCTCTATGCTTCACGGTGGGAACCAGGCATGTAGAGTCCATCCGTTCACCTTTTCTGCGTCACACAAAGACACGGTGGTTGGAACCAAAGATCTCAAATTTGGACTCATCAGACCAAAGCACAGATTTCCACTGGTCTAATGTCCATTCCTTGTGTTCTTTAGCCCAAACAAGTCTCTTCTGCTTGTTGCCTGTCCTTAGCAGTGGTTTCCTAGCAGCTATTTTACCATGAAGGCCTGCTGCACAAAGTCTCCTCTTAACAGTTGTTGTAGAGATGTGTCTGCTGCTAGAACTCTGTGTGGCATTGACCTGGTCTCTAATCTGAGCTGCTGTTAACCTGTGATTTCTGAGGCTGGTGACTCGGATAAACTTATCCTCAGAAGCAGAGGTGACTCTTGGCCTTCCTTTCCTGGGGCGGTCCTCATGTGAGCCAGTTTCTTTGTAGCGCTTGATGGTTTTTGCAACTGCACTTGGGGACACTTTCAAAGTTTTCCAAATTTTTCGGACTGACTGACCTTCATTTCTGAAAGTAATGATGGCCATTCATTTTTCTTTACATAGCTGCGTTTTTCTTGCCATAATACAAATTCTAACAGTCTACTCAGTAGGACTATCAGCTGTGTATCCACCAGACTTCTGCACAACACAACTGATGGTCCCAACCCCATTTATAAGGCAAGAATCCCACTTATGAAACCTGACAGGGCACACCTGTGAAGTGAAAACCATTTCCGGTGACTACCTCTTGAAGTTCATCAAGAGAATGCCAAGAGTGTGCAAAGCAGTCATCAAAGCAAAAGGTGGCTATTTTGAAGAACCTAGAATATAAGACATATTTTCAGTTGTTTCACACTTTTTTGTAAAGTATATAATTCCACATGTGTTAATTAATAGTTTTGATGCCTTCAGTGTGAATGTACAATTTTCATAGTCATGAAAATACAGAAAAATCTTTAAATGAAAAGGTGTGTCCAAACTTTAGGTCTGTACTGTACATGTCAAAGAAAGGGACGTTCGTGCCACTCAGGATGACTAAAAACATCCTATGTATTGCAAATAGTTGTGAACACAAGAGTATATAACTAATCAGATTTACCCATATTGCAACACCCTAACTGCCCTAGAACTATAAACCTGATAATAGTATGATACACATAACCGTAGGCCGACAAAGGCTCCGCCGAAACGTGCGTTGGGGTGGACATGCGCCCACCCAGGATATCTCCTGCCCCTTGACCATATTTTATCAGGTACATAATGCACTTACTGTCTGTGATTTGGTACCACCTAATGTTAGTTACTATTAAAGCCTATGGTTATGTGTATTATACTATTATCATGTTTATAGTTCTAGTCCAAATAGGGTGTTGCAATATGGGTAAATCTGATTAGTTAAATACTCTGGTGTTACCATCCTCCATCTACCTGTAAGTCTTAATTTTTCTAATATAGTTACATTTTACCAGTTTATAACTCTTTGGGATTTTTTGATTGTTTCTTTTTTTCCTGTTTTTTTTATATGATTCATAGCGATTTGTCCCCTTGTTGAATTAAGCCCAAACTAGTGCATATTAATTAGATATTATTATTATGTATTGATTTGAAGTTTGCCTATGTGTCCGTTGAGTGGTTTATGTAACGGTTTTCTTTCTGTATTATGTCATCCCTGTCTAACTTGTACGAAGTCCCTTTAGTCCTTTAGTAATTCTCTTTCCTCTGTGACTGCAATGCTTGTACAAGGTTAATGTGGTACTGCAAAGGGGTCACAGATAGCTGAAAGTGAATATGCTGAAAATAATATATAGTCTAGCAGACCGCAACGTTATGTCCATTTGTCCCTGTACAGACGATCGCAAGCACTTTGTAAACTATTAAAAGAAATTAAGCAGCTGCCAAATGCTGAAACAATATAGTTGCTTAATCGATAATATTCCATTAAAGTGGTATTAATGACAAGCAATCTTCCTGCCAAGTGAGCGCACTCATCAACAATGCATAGATTGCATCTCATCTCATAAATGACGGCAGCTTGAAATAGCATTGCTGGCCATTGTCTTTCCATACTGGTTATATGCAATTCTATGCAAGTGAAGATAGTGCTGAAGAAAGGGATCATCATCATCACCGTACCTATAGGGGCTTACAATCTAAATTCTCTATTATTATATCTTTGTAGAGTGCGAGGAAACCGGAGACCCTGAAGGACACCCACACACACATGAGGAGGACATACAAACATCTTGCAGATGGTGGAATTTGTACCCAGGACCCCAGCACTGCAAAGCAACAGTGCCAAGCACTGAGCCACCGAGCTGGAGGAGGAGTCTGTGATATATGAAGCTTCCTCATAGGCTTTAGGGTACATTTATACAAGACACTATTGGACGTGCAGTCAAAACAAGATTGCATAACACTTGTAAGTGCAGAAGTGTTTTTTTCTGTGTTGCCTTTGAAAAAGCAATTTGCATATTTAATTTCCCAGAGGAGAATGCATGGCATATAAGTCTCCTCACTCTGACATGCCAGGCCTGGCTTGTCACTCTCCACAAGGCGAAAAGTTACCCCTTAGATCCCAGTCAGAAGCCTCTCTTACAGCCAAAGCAGATCTCATACTTTGCACTGATGAGAAGTAATACCCCGAAACACAGTGTCTGCAAATTGAGATTCTGGTTTGGCTTTTATCCTAAGTCATATGGCAAGGGTCAATATTGGCTTTTAGGATTCCTACTGTTACGGATCCAGGTGGTGGAACCTCTGTGCTGCGGTGCAAGGAGGGACCAGAGGAGCGTGACTAAGTATCTACTCAGCTTGACCAAAGTCGCACGGCGGCTAAGTCGACTCCGTGAACCAGGGAGGGACTGAGCAGAGGGACCAGGTGCCACTCTGAGAGCAGGTGACTCCTACGGGTCAGAAGGCGGGAACTGACCGGTACAGCGGAAGAGCACGGCAGGCAGGCTGACAGGTGGTCCGGGTAGACAGGCAGGCTGATTCGGCTGGTAGCCAGACAGGTGCTCTGGGTAGGCAAGCTGGCGGGAACAAAGGGTAAACAGGCAGGTGCTTCCAGGTAAGCAGGCAAGCGGACACGGCAGGTAACAGGCAGGTGCTTCCAGGTAAGCAGGCGGGCGGACACGGCAGGTAACAGACAGGTGCTTCCAGGTAAGCAGGCTGGCGGGCACGGCAGGTAACAGGCAGCTGCTTCCAGGTAAGCAGGCGGGCAGAGCCCATAGACAGACTGGTGAACTGGACTGTAGGCAGACTGTCGGGCTGGAAAGTAGTCAGACTGGCGGACAGGACTGACTTGCAGAGGACCTGAGGGCTGAAGCAAAGTAAGTATACCAGAGCAACAACCTTGCACGGGCCCCTCCATATTGGAGGAGGTGCCTTTTATAGAGAAAGTCCTCCGGCCATTGGTCGGGGACTTTTTAGGACGGCGCGCGCGGCCCCTTTAAGAGGGAGGGAGCGCGCACATGCCCTAAGCACAGTGCCAGGGAAGCTGCGTGCACCAGCAGGGAGTCCGGAAGACGCCGGAGCAGGACGGCAGCGGTAGGGGGGATGGCGTCTCTGCCTGGCAGGGGGCAGAGACGCCGATGCTACAGTCCCCCCCACCTTTTCGCCCCCTCTTTTTTAGGCCAGCAAGAAATTCTTTAAGAAGAAGAGGGGCATGGATGTTCTCCCTGTGTTCCCAAGACCTCTCCTCCGGGCCAAACCCCTTCCAATCCACCAGAAAAAAGTTTTTTCCTCTTACCCTTTTGGTGGCCAAAATGTTCTCTACCTCATAGACGTCCTCAGCGGAGACTGGAGCTGGAGTGGTACCTGGATCATCAAAAAAAGAATTAAGAACTGGTTTGAGGAGAGATACGTGGAAGGAGTTGGGAATCCGTAAGGTGACAGGGAGTTTTAGCTTGTAAGTCACGGGATTAATTTGCTTGAGAACCTCAAACGGGCCGATTAACCGTGGACCCAACTTATACGATTGTATTTTGAGCCGAACATGTTTGGAGGAGAGCCAGACCCTGTCTCCCAGACGGAATTGAGGCGGATCCAGACGTCTCTTATCGGCATGTTTCTTCATCCACTCAGAGGACAGAAGAAGTGTGGATCTAGTATTTTCCCAAATAGTAGAAAATTCGCTGACCAGAGACTGGATTGTCCACAGAAGCGGAGACGGGAAATGGGATCCGGGGGTGTTGACCATAGACCACAAAGAACGGGGATTTGGAAGAAGACTCATTCTCATGATTGTTATAGGAGAACTCGGCCCAGGGCAGGAGCTTAACACAATCGTTATGGTGAGCATTGACGAAATGCTTGAAAAAGCTAGTAAGGACCTGGTTGATTTATTCCACTTGACCATTGGACTGGGGATGATAAGCAGAGGAGAAATCCAGGGTGACATTCAGCAGCTTACACGTAGCTCTCCAGAAGCGCGAAGTGAACTGAACCCCGTGATCAGTCACAATGTGGAGGGGAAGGCCGTGGAGACGAAAGATGTGATGGATGAAGTCCTTAGCCAGCACAGATGCGGACGGGAGACCAGGCAGAGGGATGAAGTGGGCCATTTTAGAAAAGCGGTCAGCGACCACCCAAATGACAGTACAACCGGCAGAAACAGGGAGATCCGTAATAAAGTCCATAGCTATGTGTTTCCACAGGGCGGAAGGTACGGGTAGAGGCAGGAGACCGCCGGCGGGAAGATGCCTGGGAACTTTGTT
This sequence comes from Phyllobates terribilis, assembly GCF_046119375.1. NCBI lineage: Eukaryota > Metazoa > Chordata > Amphibia > Anura > Dendrobatidae > Phyllobates > Phyllobates terribilis. Next base: position 264,835,361 of record NW_027362764.1, on the reverse strand, counting down.
ACGGGCACAAGAGGAACAAGCCGTGATGAAATCCGCAACAACCTTGCGTAGAGAGGGCCACCAGTAATGCCGGGCGATGAGCAGGAAGGTCTTCCTCTGGCCTGCATGGCCGGCTAGTTTGGACGAATGACCCCAGAGAAGAACCTTCTTACAATCCGGAACAGCTACAAAAGTCTTACCGGGTGGAAGACGAGACAGGTCTAACGGAGCCACAGTCATTACTCTGGAGGGGTCGATGATATGCAGAGGCTCCTCCTCTTGGTCGGAGGACAGGAATGAGCGGGATAGAGCGTCGGCTTCAATGTTCTTGTCCGCAGGGTGGTAATGTAGAGTAAATCAGAATCTGGCAAAGAACAGAGACCACCGGGTCTAAGGTGGATTGAGTCTCTGGGCGTTTTGTAAATAGGCCAGGTTTTTGTGGTCTGTGTAGATGATTACCGGGTGCAGAGCCCCTTCCAACAGGTAGCGCCACTCCTCTAGCGCCAATTTGATGGCAAGCAGCTCACGATCTTCTATGGAGTAGTTGCGCTCGGATGAGGAGAAGAGCTTGGAGAAGAAGCCGCAGGTTACCATTCTTCCGGACGGGGATTTCTGGGTGAGCACCGCTCCGGCTACGGAGGAGGAAGCATCAACCTCCAGGAAGAACTGCTTGTTTCAATCTGGACGGTGCAGCACAGGGGCGGAGGATAAGGCTTGTTTTAGGGAGATGAAGGCATCCTCCGCTTCGGAATTCTATTCCTTGGGATTTGCTCCCTTACGGGTGAGCGCGGAGATGGGGGCGGTCCGGGAGGAGAAATGAGGGATGAAGAGGCGGTAATAATTTGCGAAGCCCAGGAATCGCTGAATCGCCTTCAACCCCTCCGGTCGGGGTCATTTTAAGATGGCAGAAACCTTCTCGGGGTCCATCCGAAGACCAATATATCCCAGGAACAGAAGGGAAGTCTGCTCAAAGAGCAACAACCTTGCATGGGCCCCTCCATATTGGAGGAGGTGCCTTTTACAGAGAAAGTCCTCCGGCCATTGGTCAGGGACTTTTTAGGACGGCGTGCATGGCCTCTTTAAGAGGGAGGGAGCGCACGCACGCGCCCTAAGCACAGTGCCAGGGAAGCTGTGTGCACCAGCAGCAGGGAGTCCAGAAGACGCTGGAGCAGGACCGCGGCGGTAGGGGGAGCGGAGTCTCTGCCTGGCAGGGGGCAGAGACGCCGATGCTATACCTACTTCCCACTATCAGTATTTGGTCAGTATTCGGTCAGTATTTTTTCTCAGGAGTGGGAGCCAAAACCAGGAGTGGGTGATAAATGCAGAATTAGTGCACTTGTTTCTATTATACCTTTTCTCTGATTGTTCCTCACCTGGTTTTGGCTCCCACTCCTGGGAAAAAATACTGACCGAATACTGACCAAATACTGATAGTGGGGCCGTGGCCTTAGAGTTCTAGTCCTCTTCCTCTATTAAGAGACAATTTGTGTATCTCTGTAGGTTGAAACAGAGGTTATTGGTCATTCTGTTTTCTCTGATGAGTTTTTTAAAACGTATCAACATTAAAAACTATGGCATCTTGCAGTAAAACATGTGGTATTACAAGCAGTTTTGACTCCATTTCATTAACTAAACTCGGCAATCAAGTGATTAAATGTCAGTTGCCAAATGTCAATGTTTGCTTCATTTCTTGTCCAAGGACACCAGAGGAACTCCTGACAATCTATGAGGAAGAGTAGACTTCAAATTTGGCATCCATAATTGATGGTTGTACTCTCGTGAACAGTGAGCCATCATAATGTTCTCCTTCTCATGAACAGAACTTATTGCAACTGATAAATGATGCGTACATACGATTTCTCTTGCAATGTGTTATTTAACAGTATTTTATAATGTTCAAGCTATTTAGTCAATGAAATTGGCACTATTGGTAGAATATCAGAAGAAAAAGGAAATAAGAATTGAATTCAGCTATAAATTCAGTAAGTAAAAGATGTTATATCCAGAATTAGAAAATGCTATGGAAACATCACAGACAGGATTAGACAGGTGAAACATATGAGAATACCAGGTTGGAGAAAGTTATTTCAATTCAACTCTGTCTAATTAATATTCTGTTTCATTGGCCTCTGGCTACAGATTGACATTAACTGGCAGTGCCTTTATAAGGCGGGTGATGGGCAGACACTGAATCTGCTGATACTGATGGGTTTGGCTCACAATCCAATGTGTATGGTGAACCTGGACAACTGCTTATTGGTCAAGATGCTGATTTCGGACTGCCGATTACTTTGTTCTCTTGGAGATAAGCTGGCCGAGAGGGTTGATGGCCAAACCATTGTTCTGCCAACAGCCATCTGATGTGTATGGCATGGCAGGTCTTATGTAGTACTTCAATGAAATTCAGGATTTTGTTTCTGCAGTATAATCCAGAAACCCCTTAATAAATCTGCATGAGTTACCATTTAATGCACTGGGGGAAATCAACAATTTCAGCAACAGAACATACCATAAAATCCAATCAGATTATTATCGGCTGAAAATACATTTTGGTGTGGAACAATTCCATAGCGATTCTGCGTTTGTGAAGCTAGCCCTTCAAGATCCGCAGAAGTGACTCCAGCTTTCTACAGACTATGATCATGTAAATCTGAAACTATTATGACATGGCATTAGTTCAACGTTTGTGTCTGACGTTTTACACACAAACCCAGCAGCTTTTAAAAACTATACATGAAAGATTTATACTTCTTCTCTTTTTTTTGGATACAATACTGGTTTTGTCTTAAAAAAAAAAATGTCAGATCTAATGTCTTGATCTACGGGCTACTTTAGACATCTATGCAACTTGGTCCGAGTGTGGACCGCATCACACGGTCTGGCCACAAGTCTCCTGACCCCGAGCATCTTTCAGGCTGTGACAGACAGGTTGGTGGAGCCACGGTTAGTCCATGCATTGTGGCCCATGCTTGGAAGTCTGAAACAGCTCTGAATGCTGCGGTTGGAACAGGAGTTTTAGCAATGCTTGTGTTATGCTCATCTCAAACTGGTCCAACATGCAAACAAACACCATCAAGTATGTAGGAGGCCTAACAAGTAGTCTGGAGAGTTTTCTAAGCAATTCATTCCAAAACTGTCCCTACAGAATCAGAATCGTTTGGCCACATCAGCTATTTTGGCCTTACCTAATGTAGTAGTATCAACATGAGTTCCAACAAATATTCATGACAGCTATCGTGACTGCAACGGTGCTACTAGCTGCATATCGCTTGTGACTGACGTACTGCCTGCCGTATCTTATTCATAAATGGTCCTGTCTTTTAGACCTCATTCAGACATCAGTGATTTTTCTTGTAGGTAAAATCATTGACCGATTTTACCAGTCCAGATCCAGTGTTTTGGATCCTGGTTTCATCAGTGTTTGGTCAGTGTGGTAGTTTTTACCATCAGTATTTCATCAATGATGTTTTCATCAATAAAAAATTGCAAAAATTCCCATACCCATTAGGATAAGTTCACACAAGAGTATAAAAAAAAAGTCCAAGTTTCATCCAGAAAAAATGGATGATTTTTTATCTGTAGTCATCTGTATGTCCATTTTTTACATCCATTTTTTTATACATCCACAGTTAATAAGATTTACAAGACCAAATAATTTCCTATGTTAAATAATTGCAAAGCATCTATGTTATGCTACACGGATGATCTCTTTTGATCCAATTTTTTGGGGCTCCCATAGACTTGAATAAATGAGTCTCATCTAATTTACGAAAGAGACTAGTACATGATGCAATTTTTTTTTTTCAGATGGATATTATGTCCATGTGAAAAAGCTGCCATCTGATCCACCCTATTAAATAACATTGGTCCTAGTGCTCCGTGTGAGGTCAATTTTTTTCCCAAAGAGGCACTTGGACCAAAAATATGGTCGTGTAAAGGTTCCCAAAATTTGATCTGTGACCTTGATCAAAAACAGACATGTCTTTGTGATTTTTCTGAAGAGACTAAAACAGGTACGAGTTCTCTCTCTGAAAAACATGGATAGAACACATACGTGAAAAGCGGATGTCTAAATGGGGCTTTACATTGAGCAGGCATGGGATTATTGAATTAAGGAGAATATTATTAATGCCTACCTATCAGTTTGGGAATACGATTCCAAATCATGGGCAGAGGACTCTTTTAATTAAAGTAAGAAAACATAGTTCCAAATGTGAACGCACACAATTAATTGCACTACTTCAGATGTAAACTGTCTCAGCTTTCCCGGACTCAAAAAAGGAAAACTATCCTATGCCAAAAAAATATGAGAACAACAATGCTGGAGTGATAGCTGCCAAAGCAAATTAGAGCCAACTCCCATGTAGCAGAGGAAATTTCCTTAATTCAAATACCAGAAATGTGATTGCATACCTCACCGGGGCTGGATGATGGCTTTTCTGAAACCATGCACTTCCACGATCCTCTGATGCCTTTCCACTTGCGAATGTTAGGTAAAGATGGTTGATTCAATTCAGAACAAAACTGTAATAAAGAAATAAAAAAGCTGACTAAAGGCAAGTTAGAGGCACGAGCATATAACATTCACATGCTGCTAAATACCCTCTGTAAGGGTAGGTTCATACCACCGATTTCTCTATAAAAAACGGTCCAAATATTCTAATCAGACATTGATCAGAGTGGTGTAAGTTTTCTCTGAGGTGGAGAGAAAAAAAAGAAGTTTCTCCACCTTTTCCATTCTGTCAGTCTGTGAAAATCGGACTGTGCTCAGACATCATCCGAGTGTGGTTAGATTTTTTTTAACGGACCCAAAGACTTGCATTGCCAATTTTGATCCGACACTCGAATCAAAATTGGACATGTCTCAGTTTTTTTCCGCACACCAATTGGTCCGAGTAAAAAAATCGGACATGTGCACACCCCATAGAATATTCTAAGAACAAGTGCTATCTGTGAAAATCACGGATAGCATCGAGAGGAGAACAGTCGTGCGCACAAGCCCTATGCTCCAGCATCACATTCTCACAACGGACAATGAAGCGACCACCGCTCTGATCATCCCAGCAGTACCTCTTGTATTTTTTGTTTCTTTCCCCATAAATTACCAGAAACAGAACACAGATGTTGTTATTATTGGTATTTAGCCATAAGATGTCATATGCTGCATGAATTTCATTAGGGATCTTTTCCACTGAAGTCACCTTTGAAATGGAACATTACACTTGACCTGTTAGTGACGCATAAAACTTGAAGACAGCTTTGACTAAAGCTCTGATGGAGAAGTTACCACCAGAAAAAAAGTTCTGTTCTTGTATCCTAAAGGACAATAGGAAATGCAATGGAACATCAGCTTCAAGCCGTCATTCTCAATCCTTGTGATGTAGGCTTTAGTTGTGCAAGGATGGACAAACAAACAGTCTAACCCCTTAATATATCATTCCTGAAAGGGCCAGTCAACGTTTTTCTTTTTTGCCTCTCCGCAGCTGTAACTTTTTCATATTTTCCATGACAAGGCTGTATTTGGCTTTGTTTTATGTAGGACAAAATGCATTCTAAATGCATTATTTTTTATCACATTTTTAGGGTACATGTAAATTACTGTGCACTTTACTTAAATTTTTTTTTGCAATGCAATTATAGAAAAAAAAATATTTTTGGTTTGGTGGTGAATTTTTTGCTTATGTTTTTTACTGAATTCTCCAGGTTCTTACGGTCATTTGAACATCAAATATGTGTAGATTTTTTTTGTATTGTATTATATGTATATATTAAAATATATTTGATGTGAAAAATATATATATATATTTTTTTTTGCATAGGGGACTTTATATTTTTTTATTACTATTTTTTATTGTTTTGCACAAGTGACAGAAGGCTCTGTCAGAGCTGATCTGGTTCTGCTAGGACCCAGTAATTCAGCTATGCCAGCAGACACCCAGCGATCGTGTAATCCCAAGGTCCTACAGAAGCATCAGCAGTACCAATCCTTCTATTAATTGCATATTGCTGACTCAGTGCTAGGTAAACAGCAAAAGAGAAGACAGAAGTGGTAATAAACTGCTCCTGTCTTCTCCTCAGGGTCCCCTGCCCTATTGTGTCTGATATCTGGAGACCCGACCTGCTCCTGCTAGGAGAACAAAAGTGATTTATTCTTTTGGTGAAACAAGGGAACAAGGAGCAAGTTATTTAGAACAAGCTGTACTGTGAAAAATAAGTGTATTTGCCAAATGCTTTGGAAGTATGACAAACAGGTATAAGTGAAGTCAACGTGTTTATTTACCGGGCAGAAAGACCATATTTATGCCAGGAAAATGACTTACAAAGCAAGTAAACCATGAAGAAGATAACATGAGACTATACTGAGATAAAATGACTTTAGAGAAAACATTTGACACACTAACCCCCACAATTCAGGAAATGCCTCTAATATTATTTGAAATATCAGCGTTATGTCATAATTTGCTTTTAAAAGACTCTTTCCAGATGGCCCATTACATTTTAGGACTTTAAAGCATCCTATTGACAATGAAACAAGATCAGTTCTTTATACTTCCTTAATACATTTGGGATTTTTAGCATTTTTTTTCTGGCTTATTAAAATGCCAGAATTTTAAGAGGTTATTTTCCTTTACAGAAGCTTATCAGAAAATCCATGAAAAAATGTCACACCTAGAGCTTGCTGAGTTTGGTAATAAAATGCCAAGAAACACAAAAAAACAAAAAAGTGTGAAAAAAATAAATAAAAACTGCACCTTTTGTAGTGCTTGAGATACCTACTGACTTACAACCAACAGCTGTATGCAATGTTTTTGCAGCAAAAAAAAGGAAAAAAATTGAAATTTTGAATTTTTGAATAAAACCCAAAGCAGGAAGCTGCACTTAGGCCGGGGTCACAGGAGCGAATGTGCTCTCATGAGAGGGAATCGGGCCGATTATGCAAATGACACTTGGCTCATGTCAGAGATGCTCAGTAAGACACTAGGCGTATTCTACAAGTCTTTTTAGCCTTCCCATTGATATCTATTGTAAAGTGTTTACCGTCTTCGAAGCATAAAACACATGAGGAATGGTCTGATAACTTTTATTCACATTTTTAGAAACCTGAAGGAATTAAAAGACGAAGCCTAAACATATGCACAAGTTTTTTTTGTTTTTTTTTTTACATAGAAATAAATAATTTCATGCTTATGAGCGTTTTATGAGCACTTGTTTGGGGAGTTTTCGCAACACATCCAACCAAATCTGCCCGAAAAAGCACTGTGTGAACAAACCCTTAAGATGGATTCCTTATGAATGAGCATTTCCACCAGTAATTAGAAGGTCTTAGGCTATGTTCACACATAATGTTTTTTTCAGCGTTCATTTTCTGCAGCAAACCTGATCTCTTGCCAGGAGGTTGATCAGGATTTTTGTTGCTGTTTTCTTTTTTTTTTGGTGCGTTTTTGGTGTGTGTTTTTCACCATTTTTTTTTCACTGTCCTTTTGTCTGTGTTATGCATGTACACGTACATAAAGTTCAGTGAAAAAACAAATCTCATTCTAGTTTAGGCACAAAAAACGCTGAAAAAACGTTGAAAACTTGACACCTGCGTTTTTGGTGCGTTTTTTCGGCATTTTTTCACCTTACTTCCAATGGGTGAAAAAATGCTGAAAAAAAGCTGAAAGAAGTGACATGCTCTATTTTGCAAAAAAACAACGCAAAGCACAAAATTCTGAACAAAAAAAAACATGATGTGTGCATGAGATTTCTGGAATCTCAGACTTTGCTGGTACTGTAAAACAGCTGAAAATTTGCATAAAAAACGCATTAAAAAACGCTGAAAAAACCATGATGTGTGAACATAGCCCAACAGTATATACAACTGTATAGAAATAGATTACACTAGGTTATCCCAGCACATAACCATTCCAGCTTCCACTTTGCTTATCCCGAGTCCTGGAGGACATTGAGGATTAAACATTAATGGACTAACAACAGCTACTTGTTCTTCCTTGTTTGTGTATGTAGCTATTGATTGTACAGAAATGTAGCACCACGGAATTAGAAGATGCCTACAAATAGCAAATTTGAACGCAATGTAAAACCTAGACATAAAATGGATGGTTATATGGACGGCTCAGTAAATATCGACATTACAATTCTCACCATTACTAGTTACCTAAGAATCTTTTGTACACAAGGCCGATGAAGGAGGTTTATCAATAGTGAATTGTTCATTTCTATAATTTATGAATTGGCAAAAAACAGTGAACATTGCACAAAATGGCACACATTAAATAATATTTTTAAAGAAACTTTACTCATGTTAAACACCCTTAATATACGGATATACATATATGCCAATATTTCCAGTTTCATCCAGAAAACTAACAAACAGGCATTCCCTGCATGTGTTGCGGCTAACAGTTGCGAGACATGCAGCCGCGGCGACTCAAACATAGTTTTCGAGCACGCCGAAGCTACTCGGTTAGCACCCGAGTGAGCTCAGATAACCCGTTACCCGAGCATGTTCGCGCATCACTAATTAGCAGTTAGTTAATAACCTACAAGACCGTTAACAGATTCCTATTAGGGATGAGCGGACCCGTGGAAGTTTAGGTTCTGCTACCTGAACCGAACTTTAGTCCACAGTTAGGTTTGGGTATCAGAACTTTACCCGAACTTGAACCAGAACTCGAACCCCATTGAAATGTGTGAAGACCCGGACTTCCCCAGAATTCCGAACATTAAAACGGACTGCCGGGAGAAGTCCGTATTCGGAATTTAGCATCAGACACTAACTGTCCGGTACAAACCCCAATTATTAGGTTATGTTCACACTAGGCGTTTTTTCAGCATTTTTTTTCTTCAGCAAAACCTGATCTTTTGACAAGAAAGAAGCTGAGGCAAAACCGCAGGTTTTGGTGCATTTTTTTTTGGTGCATTTTTGGTGTGTTTTTCAGGACCCCAAAATTGAGCTTCGCTTGTACCAGAGAAGCATGAACACAGGTCACCAATGCAAGACATATGTGAAACCATATTAACCAGAATTACAAATGTAACAGTGGGGGGAAGTGAATTGTTCATGAATAGTATTTCCAAGACACTGACAGTGCATTGAGTGTTTAAGACACTATTTACTTACACACTATGGGGTCTACCATTGAGTTGCTCAGAGATTGTTCAATTTCACACCTCCATTGGCCACAGGTACTGTTGAAACTCACAGCAAGCTCAGCCAATGTTTACTTGTACACATAACTAATTTAATTAAACTGTACTAATCCCAACTGCCATCTCAGGTGACCAAGACAAGATGGTAAAATCATAAAAAGAGTTTCACATACTGCTGTACTTTTTTTTTTCACTAAAAACGCAGCAAAACCTGATAGCTATGTTCACACTAGGTTGTTTTTTCAGTGTTTTTTGCACCACCCATTACTTTCAATGGCTGAAAAAAGCAGAAAAAACGCTGAAAGAAGTGACATGCTCTATTGTGCAAAAAACATGCAAAGCACAAAACACTGATCAAGCAAAAAACAATGTGTGTGCATATTTCTGAAATATCATAGACTTTGCTAGTACTGTAAAACACAGCTGAAAATTTGCATTAAAAAAACGCATAAAAAATGCCTTGTTTAAAGGTAGCCTTAAACTTCGTGTTAGTTCACCACTATTTCCCATATTAAAGTTTTGCAATGTATCCATAACAAAAAGTATGCTATATTAAGTGGCTCCATGTGGCATCCAATTTTTTTGCAAACCCATAGACTTGGACATCACTAGGACCAATGTTATTCGTGTGCTGTCTGTTTTTTCATGGACAGCACTCGGACTGAAAAGAAAATCATTTAAACCTACCCATTACTACACTTTTCTACATTATTGAAGTTGGTGTGAAAGGATATCACGTAAAATAAGGACACACGGATGACAATATGGATGAAAATGTTTTGAGTTTCCTAGATGAAAAATCTAACAAATTTTTTCATATGCTTGTCTGTCGCCGGCCTAAAGAGGAATGAAATGCCAGAACCAGAGAAGGAAGCAATTACATAAGGATGGAAGATAGCAGGGAAAGTGGCTATACATGCTAAATAGGATGGGGAGAGGGTCACTTTAATTAAATGGGCCATTGCCTGCAGAGTGTCAACCTCCAGGGCACAAAGTAGCCACCTGCTAGCCATTACTTCACAAGTGAGATCGACTTGCTATATTAGTAACACTTGTTATAAGTGATCCCCTTACTATGAGAACTGAATGATTTGCTAACATTTTTCCCTAAAAAGTATATAAATTCCAATATAACATTTATAATATAATTCTGAAAATTAAATCAGAGTTAAAATGTACTGACAAATGGGTATAGATGTTCTACTTAATAGCTGGGACGGTAACACTTTGTATTAGTACAGAACACCTTGCTGGAGAGAAATCTGCTGTGCAGGAATTCCTGTAAAAGTCACTTACAGAATGAAAAACTGTTTTATATATCAAGTTCAAAGTGACTTTGTGAAGTTAAGGACCACAGAGTATTATAAACTGGATATGTCATGTTGTAAAATTAAACATTGCCTAAAAACCCTTTTTTTCTCCATAAGACTTTTTCTCTGCCATACTCACTTTATTATATTAGGTTTTATTAAAGAATATATTAGGGTGTTATATTATTAATAATTCCTTTCCTAATTTCCACATTTACAACTGGACTGATTTTGAAAGGAAAACCATGGTAATATGTTAATAACTACAGAAACTGTCAGCAGATTACAGACCTCAATCACTGCCCTCGGGGTCACTATTTAATCACTATTTATGATAAACAATATTTAATGGTGCAAGCCTCAAACCCCTTTTTTCTGGGGTTCCATTGTGCTGTAAAATGTAATACAGTACACCATAGTTACAAAGAGGCACTCCTTTGGCATATAGCAGTCCCATTATTCACCATATACAGTGGGGAAAAAAAGTATTTAGTCAGCCACCAATTACACAAGTTCTCCCACTTAAAAAGATGAGAGAGGCCTGTAATTGACATCATAGGTAGACCTAACTATGAGAGACAAAATGAGAAAACAAATCCTGAAAATCACATTGTCTAATTTGGAAAGAATTTTTTTTCAAATTTTGGTGGAAAATAAGTATTTGGTCAATTACAAAAGTTCATCCCGATACTTTGTTTTATATCCTTCGTTGGCAATGACAGAGGTCAAACGTTTTCTGTAAGTCTTCACAAGGTTGGCACACACTGCTGCTGGTATGTTGGCCCGTTCCTCCATGCAGATCTCCTCTAGAGCAGTGATGTTTTGGGGCTGTCGCTGGGCAACACGGACTTTCAACTCCCTCCAAAGGTTTTCTATAGGGTTTAGATCTGGAGACTGGCTAGGCCACTCCAGGACCTTGAAATGCTTCTTACGAAGCCACTCCTTCATTGACCTGGCGGTGTTCTTGGGATCATTGTCATGCTGAAAGACACAGCCACGTTTCATCTTCAGTGCCCTTGCTGATGGAAGGAGGTTTGCATTCAAAATCTCATGATACATGGCCCTATTCATTCTTTCATGTATACGGATTAGTCGTCCTGGTCCCTTGGCAGAGAAACAGCCCCAAAGCATGATGTTGCCACCCCCATGCTTCACAGTAGGTATGGTGTTCTTTGGATGCAACTCCGCATTCTTTCTCCTCCAAACATGACGAGCTGTATTTCTACCAAACAGTTCTACTTTGGTTTCATCTGACCATATGACATTCTCCCAATACTCTTCTGGATCATCCAAATGCTCTCTAGCAAACTTCAGACGGGCTCGGACATGTAATGGCTTAAGCAGGGGGGACATGTCTGGCACTGCAGGATCTGAGTCCCTGGCGGCGTAGTGTTACTGATGGTAACCTGTGTAACGTTGGTCCCAGCTCTCTGCAGGTCATTCACTAGGTCCCCCCGTGTGGCTCTGGGATTTTTGCTCACCGTTCTTGAGATCATTTTGACCCCACGGGGTGAGATCTTGAGTGGAGCCCCAGATCGAGGGAGATTATCAGTGGTCTTGTATGTCTTCCATTTTCTAATTATTGATCCCACAGTTGATTTCTTCATACCAAGCTGCTTGCCTATTGCAGATTCAGTCTTCCCAGCCTGGTGCAGGGCTACAATTTTGTTTCTGGTGTCCTTCGACAGCTCTTTGGTCTTCACCATAGTGGAGTTTGGAGTGTGACTGTTTGAGTTTGCGGACAGGTGTCTTTTATACTGATAACAAGTTCAAACAGGTGCCAGTACTACAGGTACTGAGTGGAGGACAGAGGAGCCTCTTAAAGAAGAAGTTACAGGTCTGTCAGAGCCAGAAATCTTGCTTGTTTGTAGGTGACCAAATACTTATTTTCCACCAAAATTTTTTAAAAAATTCTTTCCAAATCAGACAATGTGATTTTCAGGATTTCTTTTCTCATTTTGTCTCTCACAGTTGAGGTCTACCTATTATGTCAATTACAGGCCTCTTGCACAATTGGTGGCTGACTAAATACTTTTTTTTCCCACTGTAATACATATAGTGGCAACCAAAAGTTTTGCATTTTTTTTATAGGGTTTAATTCAGGTGATTGGCTTGGCCATTGCAAGAGAATACCAAGAGTGTGCAAAGCAGTCATCAAAGCAAAAGGTGGCTAGTTTGAAGAACCTAGAATATAAGACATATTTTCAGTTGTTTCACACTTTTTTGTTAAGTATATAATTCCACATGTGTTAATTCATAGTTTTGATGCCTTCAGTGTGAATGTACAATTTTCAAAGTCATGAAAATACAGAAAAATCATTAAATGAGCAGGTGTGTCCAAACTTTTGGTCTGTACTGTATATAAAAAATGAAGCGGTCTGTAGAGCGCTGAGAATGATGACTGGAAAGCACACACATACACATACACATACACATACACATACACATACACATACACATACACATACACATACACATACACATACACATACACATACACATACACATACACATACACATACACATACACATACACATATAAAAATAGCAAAGGATCAAATAATTATTTATTAAGTTTGCCCACTGACAAAGACATGAACAGTCTATAATTTTAAGGGTAGGTTAATTTTAACATTGAGAGCTAGAATATCCCAAAAAAATCAATAAAATCACAATGTATAAATTAGATAAATTTATTTGCATTTTGCAATGAGAAATAAGTATTTGATCCCCTACAAACCATTATGAGTTCTGGCTCCTAAAGACCAGTTAGACACTCCTAATCAACTCGTTACCTGCATTAAAGACAGCAGTCTTACATAGTCACCTGTATAAAAGACCCCTGTCCACAGACTCAATTAATCAGTCAGACTCCAACCTCTACAACATGGGCAAGACCAAAGAGCTTTCTAAAGATGTCAGGGACAAGATCATAGACCTGCACAAAGCTGGAATGGGCTACAAAACCATAAGTAAGACGCTGGGTGAGATGAGACAACTGTTGATGCAATAGTAAGAAAATGGAAGAAATACAAAATGACTGTCAATCGACATAGATCTGGGGCACCATGCAAAATCTCACCTCTTTGGGTATCCTTGATCATGAGGAAGATGAGAGATCAGCCTAAAACTACACGGGGGGAACTTGTTAATGATCTCAAGGCAGCTGGAACCACAGGGACAAAGAAAACCATTGGTAACACATTACACCTTAAAGGTTTAAAATCCTGCAGTGTCCGCAAGGTCCTCCTGCTCAAGAAGGCACATGTGCAGGCCTGTCTGAAGTTTGCCAATGAACACCTGGATGATTCTGTGAGTTATTGGGAGAAGGTGCTGTGGTCAGATGAGACGAAAATTGAGCTCTTTGGCATTAACTCAACTCGCCATGTTTGGAGGAAGAGAAATGCTGCCCATGACCCAAAGAACACCTGCCCACTGTCAAGCATGGAGGTGGAAACATTGTGTTTTGGGGGTTTTTCTCTGCTAAGGGCACAGGACTACTTCACCGTATCAGTGGGAGAATGGATAGAGCCATGTAACGTAAAATCCTGAGTGACAACCTCCTCCCTCCGCCAGGACATTAAAAATGGGTCGTGGCTGGGTCTTCCAGCAAGACAATGATCCAAAACATACAGCCAAGGCAACAAAGGAGTGGCTGAAAAAGAAGCACATTGAGGTCATGGAGTGGCCTAGCCAGTCTCCAGACCTTAATCCCATAGATAACTTATGGAGGGAGTTGAAGCTCCGAGTTGCCAAGCGACAGCCTCAAAATCTGAATGATTTAGAGATGATTTGCAAAGAGGAATGGACCAAAATTCCTCCTGACATGTGCGCAAACCTCATCATCAACTACAAAAAACGTCTGACTGCTGTGCTTGCCAACAAGGGTTTTGCCACCAAGAATTAAGTGTTGTTTTCCAGAGGAATCAAATACTTACATTTATTTGCATTTTGCAGTGAGAAATACTGTAAGTATTTGCCTTGGCTGTATATTATATCATTGTCTTGCTGGAAGACCCAGCCACGACCCATTTTTAATGTCCTGGCGGAGGGAGGAGGTTGTCACTCAGGATTTTACATTACATGGCTCTATCCATTCTCCCACTGATACGGTGAAGTAGTCCTGTGCCCTTAGCAGAGAAACACCCCCAAAACACAATGTTTCCACCTCCATGCTTGACAGTGGGCAGGTGTTCTTTGGGTCATGGGCAGCATTTCTCTTCCTCCAAACATGGCGAGTTGAGTTAATGCCAAAGAGCTCAATTTTCGTCTCATCTGACCACAGCACCTTCTCCCAATAACTCACAGAATCATCCAGGTGTTCATTGGCAAACTTCAGACAGGCCTGCACATGTGCCTTCTTGAGCAGGGGGACCTTGCGGACACTGCAGGATTTTAAACCTTTAAGGTGTAATGTGTTACCAATGGTTTTCTTTGTCACTGTGGTCCCAGCTGCCTTGAGATCATTAACAAGTTCCCCCCGTGTAGTTTTAGGCTGATCTCTCATCTTCCTCATGATCAAGGATACCAAAGAGGTGAGATTTTGCATGGTGCCCCAGATCGATGTCGATTGACAGTCATTTTGTATTTCTTCCATTTTCTTACTATTGCATCAACAGTTGTCTCATTCTCACCCAGCGTCTTACTTATGGTTTTGTAGCCCATTCCAGCTTTGTGCAGGTCTATGATCTTGTCCCTGACATCTTTAGAAAGCTCTTTGGTCTTGCCCATGTTGTAGAGGTTGGAGTCTGACTGATTAATTGAGTCTGTGGACAGGGGTCTTTTATACAGGTGACTATGTAAGACTGCTGTCTTTAGTGCAGGTAACGAGTTGATTAGGAGTGTCTAACTGGTCTTTAGGAGCCAGAACTCAATGGTTTGTAGGGGATCAAATACTTATTTCTCATTGCAAAATGCAAATAAATCTAATTTATACATTGTGATTTCATTGATTTTTTTGGGATATTCTAGCTCTCAATGTTAAAATTAACCTACCCTTAAAATTATAGACTGTTCATGTCTTTGTCAGTGGACAAACTTACAAAAACAGCAAGGGATCAAATAATTATTTCCTTCACTGTATATTTAAAGGGTTATTCTCATGTTAAAAATAAGATGAAAATGTTAAAACCATGAGAAATTAAGCCAGTTTGCAATCTACTTGCTATTTCCGCCTCTGCTCTCCTGATACTGCTACTTTTTAGGGTTTTTTTTGTGTATTGCTCTGGGACTGGCCACTGTTGACACCCTTTAGCAGCGGCTGAATGTAAGCATTACTTACCAGCTCTTTCCTACTACGCTTGTAAGCACTGCCCTGAGGCTGGCCGGGATCATTGGAGAGTGATTTTACTACCTAATCCCGGCTAGTTTCAGTATCTCACTGTGTTCCCGATGCTGAAGAGGCAAAACCGCCTCATATACCAGCATTGGAGCACAAATAGTTCAGCTCAGCAGCACAACAATGATGCTGGCTTAAACTGATTATAGGGCAAACAGTTTAAGAGAAGTAACGGGGTACACACAAAAAATGCAGTATTTTTTGGCAAAAAACTTGGGAATGGCCTGTTAGAGTCACCTCCTTGAGGAGCTGTAACTGTGTTTTGTGTCGGGCTGGACACTAGTATGGGACCCTGACAATGTTTAGTTAGTAGTCAGACAACAGAGGATATATTTTGCATGATGTACTTGTTTTGCCGATTGTATACAGATAATAAAACTTGTTACGGACGGTTTAAACCTAATTCACGGTGTTGGAGTGAATGTTCTTCTTGTGCCAAGTCTTACCTGGAAGACAGCAATCCCTCGAGCGAAGTTGGCCCAGAATTACCATAGGAGGTACACATTCAGTTACACTTACTCATTATTATATTTCTTAAAGTAAAACCAAATGTTCTTAGATATGAGTACAAGAAGACCACTTGAACATTTTTCTCCTACTAAATAAAAACACATCCTAGTAGCTAAATAAAGAATCACAAGTCTATGCCAAAGAGTAAAACGCCTGCTTTCAAGGACAACACTTATACAGTACAAGTCTCTGACAAGCTCCATGGGCTACAGTGGATCTTGAGATTTTTCCTTCAGGCCAGGAAGCCCTTTGAACAGACCAAGCTATCTCATAGAAATCAGTCTTCTGCTAGAAAACTATTGCTTAGCCAATAACAAAATTCTTGCCAACACTATATGTACAGCTAAAATTAGTCTAAACATTGCTTTAAAACTTGGGAACACATTGTTAGGCTAGTTTCCATCAGCAGGGGTCCTATTGTGCTGCGACCTGTCATGGCAGGTAAACAAGAGCATACTCACCGGTGCTCCATGTTGTCCAGGCACAGTGCCAAGTTTTGCCACAAGATTTGTCCCTCGAATGTTCCTGTTTGCTTTATATAGATTTACTTTCAAATTTGTTTATAGCATGCTAGAATAAACAGTTACCACAATACTTTCAAGAAGTTCTAATTTACAGTTTATTTATTAAGGGGCTTTCTGACATCAACTAGCGTGTTGTACCAAGATTGTAAATTAATTCCCCCCATCCATTGGATAGGGAATAACTTACTGATCGGTGAGGTAAAGCCCCACCAATCCCAAGAACAGGGTCCTGCAGCAGACCATGTGCACCTCTACACAATACATAGTCTACGGGACGACCGGAAATAGCCGAAAGCTCTTGGCACCCATTTGCTGAAAAGGAACCTTAACGTTGGGTGTTCATTTTCAATCCTTAGCAAGATTGTCACTCCATTTGCCTCTTACACTTGGTGACACATGAACCATTCATTTATCAGTTGTATTTTTAAACATCTTTCCTTTTATGAAAAGTAACGTTCCTAATATGTCCTGAAAATAAACATATATTTAAAGGGTAATCTGTCAAGTTCTTTCTATTTAATATGACGGCAGCAAGAGGTACAGGCTTAGACACTGATTTTAGCGATGTGTCACTTATTAAGCTGTGTGCTGTTGTTTCAATACAATGAGTGTTTTATCAGCAGGAGATTAACAGTACACAACTACAGCTCATGTGCAATTCTGCTCCCAGCACTGATTAGCAGCTTACTGTAAATATACAATGTTCACATAAAGCTGATAATCAGGTGTGTGTGGGGTTAGCTTTCTGAGCTATGCTACATCTAAAAACTCTGATGTATCACAACTGCTGCACCCAGTAAACTAAGTGACACATAGCTGGAATTAGGGTCTCTGTCCCTACATCATGCTGCTCTCAGATAAGGTTGCTAAAATCTGGTGACAGAGTCCCTTTAACTGGGATTGAGACCTTTAGTTAATAATTCTACACAATGACCCGTGAAAATCATGCTAGGCTATGTTACACTAAACCCACACAGCACATTCAGCATATGCACCAGGAGAGTTCTCATTGCACATTTAAACCACATCTATAAGCCCCCGTTCACCTGACGGTGATCAAAAGTCATTTTGGCCTCTGTCGGGCTAGTACATAGGTACCCTGCAAAAAAGTATACTATGCAGCATACATTTACGTTTTGTTTTTTTATTTGACTGGATGCAATTGGGTGACCAATGTCTTCAGCAGAAGGCTTAGACAGAATGTGAACAGAACATTACTTGGACTCAGTTCCTCATTTCTTTTTGAATTGTAACAGCACAATAGTTATTAATACATTATTGGGATTTAGGGTTTAATTCCAGTCAAAATCTCTACGGGCCCAATATATATAAATTGGGGTCTCCACTGATCTTCTATGGGCCCAATATATGTAACTTGGGGTCTCTACTGATCTTCTATGGGTCCAATATACAGTTATATGAAAAAGTTTGGGCACTCCTATTAATCTTAAGCTTAATGTTTTATAAAAATTGGTGTTTTTGCAACAGCTATTTCAGTTTGATATATGTATTAACTGTTGGACACAGTAATGTTTCTGCCTTGAAATGAGGTTTATTGTACTAACAGAAAATGTGCAATCTGCATTCAAACAAAATTTGACAGGTGCATAAGTATGGGCACCCTTATCATTTTCTTGTTTTAAATACTCCTACCTACTTTTTACTGACTTACTAAAGCACTTTTTTTGGTTTTGCAACCTCATTGAGCTTTGAACTTCATAGCCAGGTGTATGCAATCATGAGAAAAGCTACTTAAAGTGGCCACTTGCAAGTTGTTCTCCTGTTTGAATCTCCTCTGAAGAGTGGCATCATGGGCTCCTCAAAACAACTGTCAAATGATCAGAAAACAAAGATTATTCAACATAGTTGTTCAGGGGAAGGATACAAAAAGCTGTCTCAGAGATTTAACCTGTCAGTTTCCACTGTGAGGAACATAGTAAGGAAATGGAAGAACACAGGGACAGTTCTTGTTAAGGCCAGAAGTGGCAGGCCAAGAAAAACATCAGAAAGGCAGAGAAGAAGAATGGTGAGATCAGTCAAGGGCAATCCTCAGACCACCTCCAGAGAGCTGCAGCATTAACTTGCTGCAGATGGTGTCACTGTGCATCGGTCAACTATACAGCGCACTTTGCACAAGGAGAAGCTGTATGGGAGAGTGATGCGAAAGAAGCCGTTTCTGCAAGCACGCCACAAACAGAGTCGGCTGAGGTATGCAAAAGCACATTTGGAGAAGCCAATTTCTTTTTGGAAGAAGGTCCTGTGGACTGATGAAACCAAGATTGAGTTGTTTGGTAATACAAAAAGGCGGTATGCATGGCGGCAAAAAAAACACAGCATTCCAAGAAAAACACTTGCTACCCACAGTAAAATTTGGTGGAGGTTCCATCATGCTTTGGGGCTGTGTGGCCAATACCGGCACCGGGAATCCTGTTAAAGTTGAGGGACGCATGGATTCCACTCAGTATCAGCAGATTCTTGACAATAATGTTCAAGAATCAGTGATAAAGTTGAAGTTACGCAGGGGATGGATCTTTCAGCAAGACAATGATCCAAAACACCGCTCCAAATCTACTCAGGCATTCATGCAGAGGAACAATTACAATGTTCTGGAATGGCCATCCCAGTCCCCAGACCTGAATATCAGTGAACATCTGTGGGATAATTTGAAGAGGGCTGTCCATGCTCGGCGACCATCAAACTTAACTGAACTGGAATTGTTTTGTAAAGAGGAATGGTCAAAAATACCTTCATCCAGGATCCATGAACTCATTAAAAGCTACAGGAAGCGACTAGAGGCTGTTATTTTTGCAAAAGGAGGATCTACTAAATATTAATGTCACTTTTCTGGTGAGGTGCCCATACTTATGCACCTGTCAAATTTTGTTTGAATGCAGATTGCACATTTTCTGTTAGTACAATAAACCTCATTTCAAGGCAGAAACATTACTGTGTCCAACAGTTATTACATATATCAAACTGAAATAGCTGTTGCAAAAACACCAATTTTTATAAAACATTAAGCTTAAGATTAATAGGGGTGCCCAAACTTTTTCATATAACTGTAGTACTTGGGGTCTACTCTGATCTTCTACAGGCCCATTATAGTACATGGGATCTCCACTGATCTTCTAAGGGCTCAATATAGTCCTTGCGGTCTCCACTGATCTTCTATGGGCCCAATCTATGCAACTTAAAGTTTCTACTGATCTTCTATAGGCCCAATATAGTACTTGGGGTCTCCTCTGATCTTCTATGGGCCCAATATAGTACATGGGGCCTCCACTGATCATCTTTGATAAGTACACAAAAAAGTATCTCCTTCTAAAGTCTGTTAGTATGCAAGAGTGGAGAAACGAGGGTGATGCAGCTGAAGGTTCTCATTTAGTATTCTGATGAAACCATAGAAAGAAAAGGAGAAGCTGTAGATAATACATGATTGGCTCAAAGCACGCAGAACAGCTCTGACAACACAGCAGTGCAGGCAAGCATAGAGAAGTGCAAATAGAGAGCAAATATAGAGAAACAAACAGAAGGGAGGACAGACAAATAATTTGTCTGTATTATATTCAATACACATCTACAGTTGTGTAAAAGGGATTGGGATGTAGTGAGTGTAAATATTTTTGTACAAGGCATAGGGGGAAGCACAAATATTAAAATGGAAATGTACTTTCAACAAACTACATAGATCATTAGCAGAGGTGAATGTAAGTAACTTTGTAATGTAACTAATCAGCTAAATCTGCTTCTGTCTCCACTTATCAGCCACTTCTTCTTTCCCCACTGCCTCCTCAATGACACGTTCACTCTGAAAAAAACAGTTCAAATCCGACTTGCTCAGACAAGATGGGCTCATGTGACACAGTCCATTATACTCTATGGAGAGGAGAGGGGCGAGAAGGAGTGAGGAGCAGGAAAAGGAAACAAGCAGAGGGAGAACAAGAGCTCAGTTGTGCTGTAAAATGTCTTCCATGCTGTTGCAGCTTGCCTCAGTGCGCTAAAAAAAGAATGAAGAGCAGGAATCCCTGTCTGTGTGCTGTGCATAGGAGAGTTCACTGCTTCTAATCTCTTCTCACCAGCTCCCAATAGATTGAAAATTAGAATGAGCATGCAAAGGGGGAAACTGCTGAAAATGCAGGATACAAGTCATCTAATGTCTAGATATAGTATTTTTCCCCATGTACTCACACTGATACTGAAAAGTTATGTTTACCCTTTAAAGTATAATATACTTTTTCACTTTTAAGGCCTTTATTTAATGCAAAATTCTGGAAAAGCTTAGGGCATATACTTTTGGGGAAAGCTAGCAATGTATACCACCATATAAGCATGAAGTTGGATAAATTGCACATGGGGCCCAATTGGCCAATAAAATCTACAATATACCCTCTATAACTTTTTTTCTTTGCAGTGTATCAGCATACACCAGCCTCTTTTGGCATGTCTCTAGTTAATGAAGACCTGTTTTCCCAGCTTCTAATACACCTGTAGCCAAATATTTAAAGCATCTAGATTGGGAAAGTTCTGGCCCCTTAGTAAAACCAAACTACAGGTGTAGGAGGCATCATAGCTAGTATAATAAACATTGCATAACTTCGAGATAATATGACATAACGATTACACGTCTGGAAACCAAGGCTCGTGTAAAAGGTACGCAACCCATCTGATCTGCCACTTAATCTTTAAACCACAAGATTGGGAAGGTAAATCGCATTACATATTCAAGTGACTCAATAAGATCCTATTTTTCCCTCCTGAAACGGAGCCTTGAGAACAGTTCCTTGTGAACACAAAAACAATGGTTGGCTGAAGATCTGTGCTACATGGAGGTCACCCTCTCTTGGCAAGCTTTGTTTCACCAAGGCTCTCTGCCAAAAGGTATGTTTAGTTTTCACCCAGTGCAGCTGTGAAATCCAAACCTCCACCTAGCCTGACAATGGATCTCAGGGGTGCTGACAGATTTAACCTTAACAGCAAGCCCTGGATTGTTCATTTATTATGATGCCCATCCCATCAAATTAAGATCGGTAAAAAAAAAAAGCTCAACAAAACAATATTATGTAACAAAGTATGCCCAAATACATTGTGTAAGATTGTAATTATATTTATAGAGCAAAGAACTAAATAAACTGGATACATTTATTAAATAAAAGTGCAGAGCCCATTATTAAGAAAAATCAAAGAATATGTACACTTTTACATCCAATTTTATTAGTTATTAATTCTTTATATATTGGTGGAAATGTTTTAATTAACACTAATTGCAAAGTTGCTTCATACTGTATGCACTGGAGCATTAAAATGGTTGCAACAGTGTAACTTATAATATCTTTATAGCAGGGTTTCTAGTTTTATGTAGAAAACAGAATATTCCTTGTGTAATGAAAAATTAAAAACTAATATACTTTGTATTCAAATTCCTCCCACTTTTCAAGATTTCAGTGAGTGAGTGACTGGCAACCTGATAAGAAGCCGGTCACACTTGTGGCACGTCCACATACGGACAGCATTTTCCAGACCGGCTGCAGGTCTCCTGACCCAAACTAACAGCCTTGTAAACATATAGGAGGTATATTATTGTAAAGAGACTTGTGTCATCAGGTCAGGATTATGGATGGATTGTCAGCCTTTCAATGTAAATGTTCGCATTCAGTTACAGCAGGCAAAGGTATTGAAAATTGTGAGAAAATCAGAAAAGGCAATAAACTGATGTTGAGCTGTTAAAGGGGTTTTATGCATTCAGGAAAGGGGAACCCAAACACTGTGAAATAGCAGAAATAAACACAGCAGGTTCTCACCCTCCCCGGGTCCAGCACCAGATTAAGACCTCTACTCTGGTCTTGGTGTTTTGGTTTCAGCTGTGTCACATTGACAGAGCGTATCACCGCTGCAGCCGATCACTGAGCTTTACAGGTTGCGCCATCTAGATTAGCATAGCCACTGAGCACAGTGATTGGCTGCAGCAGTGATGCACACTGTTGATGTGAAGTCACTGCTGCAGCAATAACACAACAACAATAGCAGCAGGGATCCGGCGTTGGACCAGGGGACGGTGAATACCTGGCTCTGTTTGTTATTTTTGGTATTTAACAGCATTTGGGTTTATTTTCCTGAAAATAGAAAATCTATGAACATTGGTTACATAGTCATACATGGGCAGCTTAGGGACTTTATTTATAAGCGGTGATATGACAGCTATTTTTTTGACTCCCTGCACATATTCCCGCTCAGCCCAGCCATAACCCAAATAGAAAGAAAGGACTAAGGATTGCAGATGTTGAAATCCAACATGACCACTGCCATCTATGGAAAGTCAGCACACCCCTATACACTGCATACTCATGATTGTAATACAAGATTGTTAATGACCCCATTAAATTTGCCATTCGCCACATTGATCATCTCAGAGGGCTGTCACTACAGAAAATAGGTGTCCAAAAAGGACAATCCCTTTTATTTTCTAGAAATAAAATTCCTATATAAAATCAGTGATTTCAGAGCCTGATATGTAAAGAATGGACTTTTACTAATAAGAAGCTGTGTAACCCCGACAATGTGATTTTATTCACGGGTCTATTGACTAGATAATGTGTTTTAACAAGGATATTCCATTAAAGCAATTGAGCCAACACAAAGCAGCGCTGTATCATTTCCTTCTTATCTGCAAAGTGACAATCACAAGTAATATCTCAACGTTCACATCCTGCACATATTTTAGATGTAAAAAGTGCACGAGCTGAGTTGTAATGGAAAAAACCTAGGATGTCTGTTTAATGTTTCCAGACTAAAATGTAAATCCATCATGATACATTTTACAGTGTGTATGACGCAGCTGGATAATATGATATCTGCTGGCGGGAAACATTAGAATTTAGCTCATTGTGCAAATCATTTACCATTTGCAATATTCTGAAGGAGTTTTGAAAATCATCATTGCTGCGTCAAAATCCATTATTTTACCTTTACATTAGTTAGAATTGAATAGTAGATCATTATAATTTGTTTGGATGAGATACACTTTATGGCTAAAAATTATATGTGGTATTAAGATCAAGACTAGACTATCCTTATGTAAATAATGCTTTGCCAGTATACAATAAAAAGTTCTCAAACTTTCTAAAATAATCTTTATTCACATTTGTAGTATAGAAAATGAAATGTTTCCATTTACTGAGAGGCATAAAACTGCATATTGGACGAGTGCTATGTGATTTTTTTATCGGATGCACGTTTTCTTTCACTGACAGAATCAGTCAGGCAAAAAAAAATGCAGCATGCTACAATTTTCAAGTCTATGATGCATGGAAAACCTTGGACTGCACTGCAGACTCACAGAATGGAGATGGAGAAATTTTGTTCTCCTTCGGCTCCTCACAGCGTGCTGCAATTCTCTCATCCGATAGAATCAAATCACACTATGCTGATGGTCCGATCAGAGTTTGATCAGGGTGATTTGCATAATCATCTGAACGTTGCCTATGGTTTACACTTTTCACACCTGATGGCCAGCTCCACTGCATCTGCTGTAGACAAATCTCTGAGAGAATACAGCGCTTTATAAACTGATACATAGTAGAAAGCCCTTAAAAATAAAATTGCATGTGATAGTATAAAAGGGCAGTCCACAATCTTTGCTTGGCTTTTACCAAAAGGGCTTCTGCATCTTAAAGATATCTAAGGCTACATTCCCACGATGAGCTTTTGGTGCGTTTTTGATGTTGCAGAATTTCTGCACCTATTATTTAAATTAGATTAGATTACCTGCTGTAGTGCAGCGGTGTTCACACTGTGCGGTAATGAGGCAGTGACCCAGGAAAAGTTCAAAATCAAAAGTCTTTATTCTCCAGAAACTCAAAGTAATGGTAATTTATATCCTCAAAGTACAGTCCGCTTTCAGACCCGTTGCCAGGGGCGACAGCACCGCCGTATGACACTGAGGTGTGCCAGAGCTTTGCCTTCTTGGGCTCTGTGTTCCTGTCACACAGGCCAGTATTGCAGCGCCTCCAGCTCCACAGCTTGCAAACACAAAACTGACACACCCAAACCTTTGCTGCAGGCTTTTAAATGAAACTGTGGACATGAGCCACTAGTAAGACCCTGGCTGGAGGAAGTGGGCCGCCCCACTGCCATCCTGTAGCCCACTCCAAGAATAAAAGCCCATGCCGGGTTTTACTAAACCTGCCTTGGTCAAATAGCTTGACCAAGTCCAAACTTATTTTTATTCTGCACTGCAATCACAGCTGTGTCTGTGATTGTAATGCACTCCAGCGGGTTCAATATGCTTCTATGCGCATCCTGGGGGAAACATACCGTCCCTCGCATATAATTCCCTTCACTGCCGCACACTGCGTTTTTTTTATTGCGTTTTTTTAACATGGGTTTTAATCGTATTTTTGACGCTGTATTTTTTGCTGTGTTTGGTGTGTCATGTTTTAAATAAAGCTACTTTGTTTTTGATACTTCCTGTTTTTTTGCTTTTGCAAAACTACATTGACATACTTAGGTGTGGATTACCTGTGTTTTTGATATGTTTCTGCCGGTGAAACGCACTAAAAACGCATGTGTCGTTTTTTTTACCTGCGGAATTTCCGCACCTAATATAAGTCTATGGGGAAATTGCGCACAGAAAACTTGTGATTAACATGCTGGGGATTCGAAAAACACACCGCAAGTCCGTTTACTCAGCGTTAAAAAGAAGCACAGATTTCTATAAATCGCATCCACTTTGGTAGAACTGTAAGACACTGCTTTTTTGACGCAACAAAAACATGCAGCATCAAAAACGCACCAAAAGCTCATCGTGGGAACGTGGCCTAAAGGTGGGAGTGACCATCAGATAAAGAAAAGAGTTAGAAAGCATGGATACTAGAAGAATGTAAATCCTGACACTATACATAAACACTCTTATACATAGTTGTGATATGCACACATATACAATCACATCTCAACACCTCCCTGCCTTTTCACATCCTAATGGAAGTGCCACTTACCATTAGAACATGAAAAGGTAGTGATTATTCACCCTGGGATCATGATCTCTGGGCTACTGCTGCCTAAAGCCCCCGTCTCACATAGCGATATCGCTGCTGAGTCACGGTTTTGGTGACGCAACAGCGACCTCACCAGCGATGTCGCTATGTGTGACACTTCGCAGCGATCAGGCCCCTGCTGTGAGGTCGCTGATCGCTGCAAAGTGTCCTGGACCATTTTTTGGTCGTTGGCCTCCCGCTGGCCAGCACACATCGCTGTGTGTGACCAGCGGGACCAACGATCAGGCTGGTATCCATGGTAAACATCGGGTTAATAGGGGCACGCGCGCACTTAGTAACCCGCTGTTTACCATGGATACCACTCTGCTACGGTGCGCGGGAGGTTACCGTTCACCTTAGCAGAGTCGTATCCATGATAAACATCGGGTTACTAAGTGCGGGTATGCCCCTAGTAACCCGATGTTTATCATGGATACGACTCTGCTAAGGTGAACAGTAACCTCCCACGCACCGTAGCAGAGTGGTATCCATGGTAAACATCGGGTTACTAGGGGCACACGCGCACTTAGTAACCCGATGTTTATCATAGTTACCAGCCTGCTCCTGCTTCAGCAGGCTGGTAACCGGGAGCAGGACATCGTGGAAAGATTCTTTCCATGATATCGCTGCTCCCCTGATTGCTGGTGAGCCTGCCTGTTTGACAGCTCACCAGCGACCACATAGCGACGCAGCAATGATCCCTGACAGGTCGTATCGTTGTCGGGATCGCTGCTGCATTGCTAAAGGCCCCGTCACACTAAGCAAGTCGTATCCTTGTGCAAAAGTAATAAAACATGAAAAAGTTACAAATTGGGTATCGCTGTAATTATATCGACAAGTACTAGAATTCTGTGTTTTTATTTAGCCCGTAT
The DNA here is from genome assembly GCF_046119375.1 of Phyllobates terribilis. Taxonomy (NCBI): domain Eukaryota; kingdom Metazoa; phylum Chordata; class Amphibia; order Anura; family Dendrobatidae; genus Phyllobates; species Phyllobates terribilis. The sequence continues at coordinate 264,808,646 of NW_027362764.1, read as the reverse complement.
GAAAAACGAAAAAAAAAAATTCCCACAAACAGAAATAAAACTTTGCCAGAATTGCAACATTTTCTGTTCATTACCCCCTATAAAACAATAATAAAAAGGTGATTAAAAAGTGAAATGTACCCAAAAATGGTGCAGGGGAGAATGCTTTTTGTTACATAACAAAATAAGCCCTCTTAGACTATGTTCCCACGATGAGCTTTGGGTGAGTTTTTGATGTTGCAGATTTTCTGCACCTTTTCTGCACCCATTAAGTAAAATAGGTTGCAAAAATACGCAGCATGAAAGCTCACAGAAAAGTCATTAGGGGAACGTAGCCTTATAGCTGTTAACAGAAAAATATTAAGCTTATGACTCTCAAAACATGGCAACACGAAAACAAATAATTTTTTTCAAAATAAATTTTGCATAAATCTACATAAATGTGCTATTATTACAGTTGTGCTGTCCCACAGAAGAAAGTTAACACTTAATTTCTGAATAAAAAAAAAAGTATTACATTTACAATGTCAAAAGAAAACAGAATTCCTGTTTTATTCTTATTTCTTGCCGTAAAGTGATAAAAGTAAGGCATTAGATTGAAATGTGGTTTGGAAATGTATTGCAGCACATCTGTCAAGAGGCCCAGAATAGAGGCAAATAGGGTGTGAACTAGATGGAAAGGGCTGTGGCTTAAAATACAACAAAGAGGTAGTAGAAGTTTTATAAAAATGTCAAACTGGGTGAAAAATGTCACATTTTTAGACTGCCCAGTTTACATTTGCACTGCCTAAGGGCTCTTTCACAGGTCTATATCTCCATACGAGTGGTGACAGTTTCCACACGTACCGGAGACACTGACACACGTAGACACATTAAATTCAATGGGTCTGTGCACATCTCAGTGTGTTTTCACGAATCGTGTGTCCGTCTGCGCCACACAGAGACAAGTCCGTTTTTTTGCGGATACATGGTCCGCAAAAAGTAGAATGAGCCGCTCTGGAGCTGCAGCCCAGGAGCGGTGTCACGTCACTCACTGAGCGCAGCCCTGGAGCGGCTCATTCTCCCTGACTCCTCGGCAGCAGCGGTCGCATGGATTACAGCGGGGGACACCTAGGAGAGGTGAGCACATATATTTTATTATTTTATTCTTATTTTTACAGGTGGGGACACCATGAGCAGACTACTACTACCCTCATCATTGTCCCTGCTGATCACAGCGTTGGCAGGCAACCATGATGAGGGCAGCGTTCAGAACCCGGCACTTGGGAACAGCGCCACCTGTAGCGCTGATTCTCAGGCGCACATCCGTGTGATCCTGATGCGGCACACGGATGCAAGACGTAAAACACACACGGACACACTGGACATGGATATCTCCAGTACCGTTTTTTTCCGGTACCGTAAATATCCGGACGTGTGAAACCCGGCCTAAATATTTTACATAATTAGTAAACCTTTCCCATGGGCTGTTCATGGTTAGTTTATACTAAAATAAAAGTGATTTGTGCTTTATAACCTCTGTCATTTCTAAAACTTTTACTGCTTATTAAACTTTCTAGTCTTATACTTTCAGAACAAGTCATGTGATCAAAATAACAGTTAATTTTAAGTACAAATATAAGCTGAGAATCGCATAATTACCCTCAGGTGATATTGCAGGAATTTCTGGAAAGTTCTTCTATAATGTCCAAGGCATTAGAGCATATTTAGAACATCCAGATATATTATATATCATCAGTAAAAAAATATCAGTTACCTTTTCCAGGGCATCTTTATCTGTCAGCTCCTGAACAGCTACAAGCTTGATGCTGAGGATGAAATGAAAGATTAATAAGTAAGGGATGTAGAAAGTGGTCTATAAAATACCAGCATAACCTTAACTGTGTAGTAGGGAGGGTTGTCCATAGTTAGAAAAAAAGGGTCAGTCCCAAAAACAAAGCCCATTCCAAATTAGAATAGTAAAGCTATCCAAACAGTAAGGTTTTGAAGTAGAGTATTTGTTAGAGCTATAGCACTTTTTGCACCAGTTATGCCAATATCCCTCCATGGCATGGGTTGGCATCATCCACTTTTTGTTCAACATTCTGCAAAGCTTTTTAACACAAGTGTCCTTTGTAAATACATTTCTTGAAAGTGTATCTTTCTAGCACAGTTTTTCCAATTCCCAGTACCTTTTTAATCTCTAGACGAAGGTTGGAAAATTATTGGACTAGACTATGCTCATAGTGCTGAGACACCACACCTGTTCTCGAATGTATTAACCGAGAAGAAGAGACAGTGTCTCACGTTAATAAATCTGAGTGTGCATACAGTAGTCTGAGAAGCTGGAAACTATTGTACAGAAATGAAAAGGGGATTAGGAAAACTGGGTTAGAATGATTAGAAAGGTGGCCACTGGGTATTCTACCAACTGCAGACCACTCAATGTCTTAAAACATCAGTCTGGTCAACACATGATGATACAATGATGTAAAAGATCATATCAGAATCAGAAGCTGCACAACAGCCAGACTCCCCATAGAGGAAGCAGAGATGGTTTTTACCATCTCTGTCTTTCTGATTGCTGTATACAAAGTGCTGGGTATATGGGTATACAATTCAGGCAGCAGTAATAGCGCTTCTGACGCGCCCCCTGGGACATATTCCGTTTTGAGGGGAATACCTGGCACCGGATCAGATGGGGGGGGGTTGTAGTCTCCGAGCGGCTGTGACCCGGTCCCGTGCCCAGGGCGTCAAGCTCAGTGTTATGTGGCAGTCTTTACTGATGTTATTAAAGTTCGTTGTGTCGACTACGCCACCCGTTGTGATGCGGTCACTGTGGCCGCCGCTGCAGCAGGGTCCGCTGAGGCTGATGGTGGATGCGCAGCTTGGTGGGATAACCCCCAACGGGAGGGGTATAGCCTCAGAGGGGACAGGCGCAGAGGATGGGGGTTGTGGTGGTGCGGTGCAGCCGGTAATGATCACAGACTCGGGTTGTGCAGTTAAGGGTCTTTACTTACTGCAGATGTTCCTGGTCACTCTAGCTCCAAGTGACCTCCCGAGCCGTGCTGCGTCCACCAGGTCCTGGATCCGGTCAACCCCCAAACAAGTCCGGAGCGTGGCCCTGAGCTCTCCCTCTGTCCTTTCTTCAGCCGTCCCCACCAGTGATTCACCTAAGTCCAGCTCCCTCGGGCCTTCTGTTGGGCAACCTTTGGCCTAAGGTTCCCTGACCCTTCCTGTGGTGTGCCTTCAGGGTGAATGTAGTGGGTGACCGTGACAGACACTGCCCACGGTCTCCGGTCTCTGGCTGGGGAATGTCTTTGCCCCCACCAGCTTGGGTTCCGGTACCCTTCTGCTGACTCCTCACCCGGTGTTCTTATTTGGGTTCTTGGGTCCCTTCTTTGTCCCCCTCTGGGTCTTTCTTCACTCCACTCTCTCTCTTCAGGGCCTCTCTTTCTTTCAGCTGCTCCTCTGCCAGCTTCCGCTCCTCCTCTCCTGCTGACTTGTCCTCTGCACTGACTGACCCTGATTCTAAGTTGGTGCCCTCCTTATATATCCCTCTATGTGTGAGCTCAGGTGACCAGCACCCAATGAGCTCCTATCACTACCCAGACTGCTCCCCCTATCTGCCCCTACACTACATGGGATGTTCCTCCCCCCTCCCACTCCAGCCAGGAACAGGCTCGGTCGCACCTGCACATTTCCAAGTGGGAGTGCCGTCGGCCTGCTCCTCTGGAATGGGATGTATGTAGTGCATGCAGTCTATCTGAGCTCAGTTCCACACTCCATCCTTACCCGGGAGTGGAATATCACACCTCTGGGTCGAGGTGCAATACCCCTGTAGCAGCCGAATCCTCAGGGTGCTACATTCCCCCCTGGTAAACCACAGCACGTCCTCGGGCTGCAAAGACAAAAACACCAAAACATACAAATTTTTATAAACATATAAAACATATAAAATATTATATATATATAAACTTTTTCATATAAACATCATTATAACATTCTCGTCGTCTCTTTCTTTCTTCCTCCTCTGGTCACCGTGCAACTCGTGACCAGGTAAAGTGCGACAGTCTTTTGATAAGCAGTTTCTCATAAAACCAGTAGGGGGCGCCTTAGGAAGCGCAACTATGTACAGGGAAGTTTTGGCCGTTCTCAGTCCCCGGCCAAGTAAAGGGAATGGGATGGCTGCTCACAGTCCTCAGCCTGGTTTGGGTAGGGGACACACGGGTTAAACTGTTCACTGGTCCCAACGGGGACTAAACTTTAAAGCAGCCACGGTTACTTGTGTACCCCGACGGGTAACTATTTACATCTTCTTTGTACTATTTCAGTCATAGTACCTTCTAGCCTTGAACCCGTCCGGGTCTTCTGGCTCCTCCTCCCTACACCGCAACTCCTCCTCTGTCAGGCGATGCACGTGGAGGGCGTAAGGTCCCTTGGCACACTTGTGCCGGGTGAACGTTACCTCGTCACCGACGTAGAGGTCACGGCCTTTGTGACCCTCTGGCAGGTGAGACTCGACATCCCGTCGGGTAACGAAGACGTCACCCATGGTGTTCCGGTCCTTTATGAAGCCCCACCCATGCTGCGCATTAAACTTTATTACCGTCCCGATGGTACGGGGACGATCTGCTGCATAGGGGTCCCTTCTGGTCCGACTCTTTTGCTCCGCGCTGCGGGTCCGGGCCCATTGCTCTCTGGCCCGCCTCTCCTCCCGCTCTCTCTTGAACTCTGCCAGCTGTTGACGGCAACACTCGGTACGCTCTGCTGCAGCTGCCCGAGTCTCTCCGGTGAACCCCATCAAATCTTCTCCCGTGGGGTCCCACACGAACTGGGCTTCCTCGAGTGGAGGCGAGACCCGAGTCACGGGCTTTGGAGCCGGGATCAGGGGCTCACACAGGGGACCTAACTTCTTTTGTCGCTCCAGTTCCAAGAATTCTTTGGGCCAGATGAAGGGCCGCCCGTCCGGCCACGCTAGCTGGCTGAAGGGGTCCTCTCCCAGACTTGGCACCCTAGATGTTACGGGTGCGGGCGCGATGGTGGGGGCGCCCAGGTTGCCCAGGCCTTGCGGCCAGGCCTGGGGCATCTGGAAGGTAAATGGAACTGTTAACACGGCGGCACCCTGGGCCACCTGGCCTTGCGACCAGGCCGGAGGCTCCGCGGAGGTAGATGGCTCTGCTGGGGATGCGGCGCCCGGAAACGCTAGGCCTTGCGACCAGGCCGGAGGCTTCCCTTCCTTCGCCACGCTCCAGGTCACGACGCGTGACGTCACTGGGGTCGCGACGGCGGCTTCCGGTCGGGGCCTAGTCGGTGGCGGTGTCATGGCGGTCTCGGGTACGGCAGGGGGACTTTCGGGCTCTGCGACGGGGAGCTGGGGCAGGTGGGTGGTCTTCCGGTATGGGGTATAGGCGTCCCCCTTACCTGCTGCCATACGTCTCGCTCCCTCTTCTGCGCCGTCTCCGGCCTTGGGTCCTCCCGCGTCATCCGCAGAGGTAGTCGGTGTCTTCTTCCAAGGGAGCGGGTTCCGTGGACGGATTCCAGCTTGCTGGGCCATCTCCCGGCCCCACTCCGCCAGGATCTCCCTCTGCACTCGGGCCATCCTTCCCGCGAGGCCCTCCAGGGCACTCCGCGCGCACTCCCGATCTCGGGGAAGCTGCGCCAGGATCTCCGCTAAGCCTAGCGGGGTTGTTGACTCCAGCAGGCTCCTGACCATCGGGTCGGTGCTGCTCTGCTCTGCTTCCGGCAGGCTCCTGGCCAGCGGGCCGGTGCTGCTCTGCTCTCCTCTTTCTTCCTTTTGCAGGCTCCTGGCCAGCGGGCCGGTGCTGCACTGCTGCCGCTCCATTCCCGGGTCTACTCTTTCTCTCCTCGACTCCGGGTGCTCTCGCTCTGGACACCTTGCCTCCGGGTGCGCTCGTTCTAGACTGCTCCAAGCGACACCCATCTTTGCTCTTTTCTTTCGTCTCCTCCCACTCCGAGGGCGGTCCCGGGGCAACTCGGTGACTGTCAGCTCCAGGGGTAGTTCTTTCACGCTGACAGACACCTCCAGCATCACAGTCTCTGTTGGTGGGGGCGGTTTCCACTTTTGGCGCCATTTTCTGTCCCGGCCCACGATGGGATGTGGCCTCTTGCCCTCCTTTGGCACGCCCATAATGGCGTCCGCTGCTCTTCCAAGGCGGGAAATCTGCGGTTTTGGCGGGAATCGCTTCCCAGTGGCGGGAAACTCTGCAGATGGCGGGAACAAGCTGGAAATGGCGGACAATCGGCGGGAAACGACTGGTGATGGAGTCCGATGGCGTGGACCCTCCGGAACCGGCAGGAGTCTTCTTTCTGAGGTAAACTTGCACTTTTCTTCAGGCACGCAGTACCCGGGTGTTGCGGGCACGTCATCCTGCCGACTACGCCAAAGTTGACGCGCCCCCTGGGACATATTCCGTTTTGAGGGGAATACCCGGCACCGGATCAGATGGGGGGGGGTTGTAGTCTCCGAGCGGCTGTGACCCGGTCCCGTGCCCAGGGCGTCAAGCTCAGTGTTATGTGGCAGTCTTTACTGATGTTATTAAAGTTCGTTGTGTCGACTACGCCACCCGTTGTGATGCGGTCACTGTGGCCGCCGCTGCAGCAGGGTCCGCTGAGGCTGATGGTGGATGCGCAGCTTGGTGGGATAACCCCCAACGGGAGGGGTATAGCCTCAGAGGGGACAGGCGCAGAGGATGGGGGTTGTGGTGGTGCGGTGCAGCCGGTAATGATCACAGACTCGGGTTGTGCAGTTAAGGGTCTTTACTTACTGCAGATGTTCCTGGTCACTCTAGCTCCAAGTGACCTCCCGAGCCGTGCTGCGTCCACCAGGTCCTGGATCCGGTCAACCCCCAAACAAGTCCGGAGCGTGGCCCTGAGCTCTCCCTCTGTCCTTTCTTCAGCCGTCCCCACCAGTGATTCACCTAAGTCCAGCTCCCTCGGGCCTTCTGTTGGGCAACCTTTGGCCTAAGGTTCCCTGACCCTTCCTGTGGTGTGCCTTCAGGGTGAATGTAGTGGGTGACCGTGACAGACACTGCCCACGGTCTCCGGTCTCTGGCTGGGGAATGTCTTTGCCCCCACCAGCTTGGGTTCCGGTACCCTTCTGCTGACTCCTCACCCGGTGTTCTTATTTGGGTTCTTGGGTCCCTTCTTTGTCCCCCTCTGGGTCTTTCTTCACTCCACTCTCTCTCTTCAGGGCCTCTCTTTCTTTCAGCTGCTCCTCTGCCAGCTTCCGCTCCTCCTCTCCTGCTGACTTGTCCTCTGCACTGACTGACCCTGATTCTAAGTTGGTGCCCTCCTTATATATCCCTCTATGTGTGAGCTCAGGTGACCAGCACCCAATGAGCTCCTATCACTACCCAGACTGCTCCCCCTATCTGCCCCTACACTACATGGGATGTTCCTCCCCCCTCCCACTCCAGCCAGGAACAGGCTCGGTCGCACCTGCACATTTCCAAGTGGGAGTGCCGTCGGCCTGCTCCTCTGGAATGGGATGTATGTAGTGCATGCAGTCTATCTGAGCTCAGTTCCACACTCCATCCTTACCCGGGAGTGGAATATCACACCTCTGGGTCGAGGTGCAATACCCCTGTAGCAGCCGAATCCTCAGGGTGCTACACTTCCTCCTCCTGTCCCAGCGATAATGTGATGACCAGGTGCCAGGAGGAAAGATGAGGTTCTGGGTCTTAGCATATCCAGATCAGCTCTGCAGTGAAAACAGGAGGCTACATTTATCCAGAAACTGGGTCTGATATGCCAGCCCTAGTTGCAGAGGAAATTAGTTTTAATACAAATGTAATTAAATGTTGGAATGCTGCCCTAAAGTTATATATAATCTTATAGGGGAGGGGCACTATGTATAAAATAAAGGAAAGAAATACACAGATAAAAAAAAACACGGGAAAAAAGATAAAACAAAATGAAAAAAAGAAAGTCAAGGGCAGTCTATATGGATAAAATTTTGATTTAACCAAAATATTTTCATTTTCATAAAGGGGAATAATAGTAAATGGACCCCACAATGTATTACTCTATTTCTTATGAGCACAGTAATACCCCATGTGTAAGTTCAGAAATCACTGCTTGGTCACTTGGTAGGGCTCAAAATGGCAGGAGTGCTATTTGTGGCAACATTTTGTGGCAGCCAGTGCCCTGTACCATCCATACTGTCCTATCTGGTGGACTCCGGGAAAATGGCCGCCTGAGGCGGCGCATGTTCAGATTGAGATCCTGGGCGACGAGATCTCGGCGCCAAGATCTCAATTTGAGCAAGCGCTGCCTTCGGCGGCCATTTTCCCAGAGTCCACCACATAGGACAGTATGGAAGGTGCGGGGCTCTGGCTGCCACAAAATGTTGGTGGAGCCCCCGCACCACCGAACACCTCCAGCAGAACTTGGCAGACAGCATGGGGCCCGCAGCAGCCTCTGAACACCCCATCCTGCCTCAGCAGCATCTCTGGGACCTCGCAGCATCTCCTGCCTCTGCCAGCGGCAACCCTGGGACTCCGCTCTACCAAAGCCGCCCCCCCCCCCCAGGTAAGCTGATTGTAATACGCACCGGTTTATTAAAAAACATTTTTTTCCTATTTTCCTCCCCAAAATTTGGGATACGTCTTATAAACCGCAAAATACAGTACATTTTTCTGCTAAAATATCCTCATATGTGGTCGTACACTACTGTATGGGAACAGGGAGGGGGCTGAAACTGTTGGTGGGCACCATGTACAGAGCGCCTGAGGTGCGAGAATAGCAGAAAAAACAAAAGTAACCCCATTTTGGAATTTACACACCTCAGGTAATAAATCTACCAATATAGTGACTATTTTGACCCCACACGTTATTTGGAAATAAACAGGCAATTGATGATGTAGTGTGAAAATTGCAAATATGCCAACTTAGTGCCCAATACATTGTGCCCAGCTTGTGCTTCTAGAGACATGAACCCCATAAATGGTTAATTGTTATTTGGATTCTGTCCCCTACTGCAATGCCATACATATGGACTGTGCTGCGGACACACTGTGACTCAGAAGGAAGTGCAGGCATTTGGCATTGGGTGCACGGATTTTTCTGGATGGGTCTTTGGATGCGATGTAGTATTTCTAGAGCTTATGAGCTACTAGCAATGAGCTGTTATTGGTAAACTCCCTACTTTTCCATTCACAAAGTCATGCAACTATAACTTTTTTTACTTTTTCACCAACACTGCATGAAGCATTGTTTATTTGTGAGATGATTTGACATTTTAATGATGCCATTTCAGCGTACATATGATTTTTTTGATACATTTTTATACCATTTTCTTCTGAAGAAGTATTATGAAAAAATAACATTTTGGCATGCCTTTTTCTTTTTAAATCGTGTTCATCCTAAGGTTAATTAATGTGACAGATTTATAGGTCAGGTCATTCTGGATGCAGTTGATACCAATTATGCGTAATATTATTTTTTAAAACATTTTTTTCTACATAAAATTTACGTTTTTAATAGCAAACTATTTTTTTGCTACTTTTCACACTTTTGTATTTTTTTTTACAAATTTTACCTGTTTTATTTAGTCCCATTATGACTTGAAGATTCACTCTTCAGATTGCTGGTGTAATACACTGCATATCTTATCTATTGCAGGGTATTAGACCTTCCTATTTTTGTTTTATTATTAGACCTGACAGTGTTACAATGACCCACGGACTATAAGACCCTAACAGGCCACTGAAACTTGCAGCCCCCGAGTCCATTACTTGGTCTTGCATTGACATGGCGAGCATGGGGTGCTGATGGATTGAAAAAAGGAGCCTCCTTCCTCCTATTATTCATCTAGATGAACATGATGGGGCGTGGCATAGCCTTCCCGGAAAATTAATTAAAATTTACGCCACTCCTGACTGGGGTAACATTTCTGGCAGAGGCATCTTACTCCTGAAGTGCCTTAATTAAGAATGGTGTACAAGACGCCAGTCTTATTGAATCAGGTCCTTAGTGTGGTATACAATTATTGAATCATTTCAATCGCAAACCTCTAGAACGCGAACTTCACTCCATTCATGATCCTGAGCAGCCACCGATGGTTGCACTGATTATGGAGTTGAATATAAAAGTTACCGGTGCAACGAGACTCATGACAGCGTACTAGCAGAATAATAAATTAACAACAAACATTTATAAGGACATAATAATACTTGTAACACAATCAGAACGCCCAAGCATGAGGAAAACAAGGGTTATGTGTGGATTAAAATAATATACATAACATACCACATCATAATGCAACCACAACCTGCACGAGCCAAATAAATCCAGTCTAAGTTGTTTTCCAAGTCCCATCCATCAGTTTAATGCGTGTACTGTACAGCCTCCGAGCACGTGTACGGCTCTGTTTCATCTACATACACTATAAACCATTGTTTAAAATTCATAGGATTTTTTTTTAGGAATTTTTCCCAGTAAGATTAGTTTTGCTGTAAATAAGTGCAAGTTTCCTTTCTTTTCTCTACTATGGAACACATAAGCAGAGAATGCATGTCTCCCTGGGGATTGGTTTTACAAGAATTATTGTCATGCCAATGACTGAAGATATTACAGGACTCCATGCTAAGCAAATGGAATATTTCCATCTAAGTGACATTGCTCAATTCTGTTTTTCTGATGAACTGTAAAGTTGTAAAATTGCTAAAGCTCTTTACTGAAACATTTCTAGTGTTTCCGAGATGGTGTATAAATAAGAATGGTCCCGTGATGACCAAGTAGCTTAGCTGGACATAGCTTTAGACTAAGACCATTACTAAGCCCAAGAGGAGAAGTGTAAAATTATCAGCATTTCTTATAATAAAACTATAATTGGGATCAAATGTTGTCTCAGTAGCTTCTCCCTAAGCTATTGGTGTTTTAGCAATATATGATGGGAGCAAACAAATGTTGACGGGCTTGAACAACGTAACAGTGGCATCAGACAGTGACTTTGCTGTCATTGGAGAAATGGGGCCCAGATACATCAACACTGGTGTTTTTCACGCAGTTCTTGATGAGGAGATGGTCTGGAGTCAGACGCTTCTGATTCATGAAGAGGAATAAGCCCACTTCACATACAGAACCTATGACATGCCGACACAGTAAACCATCTCTGGTGTCAAATATAATCTGAAAAAGGAGCAGCTGAGATCACACTGTTTTCTGAAGATTGGAGTACTATAGCATGCTCTAACGTTTTCTTTCATTCATTTTTAAATCAGGATCTCGTCTGAGAATAAAGCAATATTTATTGGGAACAACTTTAAAGGGTAACTGTGGTTTCATGAGAACTTGCAGCAGAATATCTGTGTCTGCCCCTTGCTCCTCCCCCTCCTCTTCATAGAATCTTAAGAGCAGCAATTGTCTTCTATCTCAATAATGTGACAATCTGTCGTAACTGAAGGATTTAACAGATTTTTCCCATGAGTTAAGAGTAAAACATCAATTGAGGAGGAGAAAGAAATGGATTTTTCTAATAAGATATATTACATAGTTTAATTCCTACAGAGAAAATTAGAGTAATACATCCACCAATTATGGTGAACAATAAAGTTTCGTCCTGCTGCAAGGAGTTGAGTGCAGCCCCAGCCTCCTGTGATGTCCTGTTTGAGATTCCTCTCAAGTGAAACATCACAGGAAGTGAATTAAAAATAACACCTTCAGGGATTAGCAAAATAGAAAGAAGCTGCCGCTGCTCTGGACTCCTCAGCTGCGCTGCCGTCTTCCCACTCTGCGCTGTGGCTGCTCAGTAGAGGGCGCGGTGGAAAGACGTCATCGCGCCATCAGACATGACAGTGCAGCAGCCGCGGAAGACACCGGATCAGCTGCGGAGGCATGGGAAGAGGTAAGTATTGTGCTGGTGCCCTGAGCAAGTGGGGGGTGGGCACTGGCACCGCTCTCCTCCGCTCACAGGTCCCATAGCGCGCCGGGTGCCAGAAGGACAGTGACTCCCCTCCCTGATCAGGGCTCCGGCACTTGCCCGGGTGCGCCGGGTGCTGACGCCGGGCCTGTCTCCAACCTTCAAGTTTTTTTTGAATGTCGGTACACTTTGTTTAGCAATGGTAACTAGGCTCCTTGCTACACTTTTACTTTATTTATATATGTGTTATAATCTTAGGTGCACCCAATTTACCTTTTTATGCCCCTGTAACATTTGAAAACTATGGAATTTTATATTGCCACTGTAAATACTTCCATTGCATCTTATTTATTGCAGCTAAAGGGTTAATTCCTCCACTTCAAACTAATTCACCTTCATACAACCTGAAGAAATGAGGCATAGAACACAGGATCCCATCATCTGCATATATAAATATTCAACCACTCAAGGTGCCTTTAGGAATACTACTGTATTATGGAACAGGACAAGATTTCCTAGATTTCTGTATATTGGTATGTTTGTGCTTCTCTCTGTGCGAAAAAACCCAACCTCAATTGTCAACACACTGAAAACTGAAGAAGATACAATCACCATGTAAATTTGCAGTAGGTGTACCCCGAGCATACTTTACGAATCTTTCAAACCAGCATACATTATTGTGCATGGATATGCTATATATACTAACAAAGTTAAAGGGAACATCTGGCATTGCATACAAATAAGAAGACTGCAGTGAAGGAGGTGGAGACACGAGATTGAGCTGGTCGCGCTCTAGTCCCACCTCGTCTGATTGGAATCATGTCCCTGAGGACAGGTCTTGGGATGATATACCCAGTTCTTTTCTGATGTACAAAGGAGAACAGTATAGAGGATTTTGATTTAATTTACGGATTAAAATCACCTATTAAATTCAATGGGTCTATGAAAAAAAGGGGTAGCACATTGTGACGACACCCCGTTTATTCTTAGTTATGCCAGACGTATTATTCAGTAGGCCCAGGGACATGAGCTGTTGTTCATATGAGCCTGAACCTTGACTCTTGTTGTAGGTCGAATTGATGTTTGTTGATGAGTTGAATGGTTGCTGAGTACCTATTGTCAAGGACTGTCACCTCACCTGGGATACCCCCACTTACCATACACACAGCAATCTACATACCATTAATATCCAGCAGCTTATGAACAATCTACAGTCACCTTTAACTCCTACCCTCTCCCTCTCTTGTCCACACTCAGCATTGTCACACTAAAACAACACATTGCAGAGGACACTGGATGAAGTAGCACCTGCTACACGCAGAATGACCTGGCATTGACGGCAACCCTGGCACACGATGCAAACACGTTTTCTCCAGGGCTGCTAAAGGTGCGCTGAGCATCTGTGGAGAAAATCACTTTCAGCAGAAGACTTCTTCCACTATAAGTTAATGCTGAAAACTTATAACTCTGCTCTCCATTTGGCTAAACAAGTCTACTTTACCACCCTCATCACATCTCTAGCCAACAATCCTAAATGACTTTTTGAAACCTTCCACTCCCTCCTGAGCCATAAAGCACAGACCCCCGTCACTAACCTAAGCGCTGACAATCTAGCCACTTATTTCCTACAAAAAAATCAATTGCATCTGTCAAAACATGTTTGCACAATCCCCTCAGAATCTGGATCCCCTTCCCTTCTGCACCTCAAGTTCTCTTTCCATCTTCGAGCCAGTCACAGAAGAAGTGACCAGACTCCTCGCTTCTTCTCGCCCTACAACCTGCAACAGTGATCCTATTCCCTCACATCTCCTTCAGTCCCTTTCCCCAGCTGTCACTACCCACCTAACTAAAATATTTAACCTCTCTCTTTCTCCGGGTATCTTTCCCTCTTCTTTCAAACATGCCATCATAACCCCTTTACTTAAAAAGCCATTCCTGGACCAGAACTCCACTGCTAACTACAGACCGGTCTCTAATCTTCCATTCATCTCTAAACTCCTGGAACGCTTGGTCCACTGCTGTCTAATCCGCTATCTCTCAGATAACTCTCTTCTGGACCCTTTACAATCTGGGTTTCGCTCCTCACACTCTGCCGAAACTGCCCTCACTAAAGTCTCTAATGATCTACTAACAGCTAAATCTAATGGTCACTACTCCCTGTTGTTTCTCTTGGATTTCTCTGCCGCTTTTGACACTGTGGATCACCAGCAACTCCTCACTATACTCTGCTCTATAGGCCTCAAGGACACCATTCTCTCCTGGTTCTCCTCCTATCTCTCTGACCGCTTCTTCATGGTATCTTTTGACAGCTCTTCTTCCTCTAGCCTTCCCCTTACTATCGGCGTTCCACAAGGCTCAGTCCTAGGCCCCATCCTCTTCTCTCTATACACTGCCCCTATTGGGCAAACCATCAGCAGATTTGTATCCCAGTATCATCTCTATGCTGATGACACCCAACTATACACCTCTTCACCTGAAATGACCCCATTCTAATACAAAATACCAGTGCTTGTCTTTCTGCTGTCTCTAACATCATGCCCTCCCTCTATCTGAAACTGAATATCTCCAAAACTAAACTCCTTGTTTTTCCTCCCTCTACTAACCAATCTATAGCTGACTTTTCAATTTCTTTGTTTGGTGCCACTATAACTCCCAAGCGGCAAGCTCGCTGTCTTGGAGTCATATTTGACACACAACTTTCCTTTATTCCCCATATACAATCACTCACTCGCTCATGTCACCTGCACCTTAAAAACATCTCCAGAATCCGACCTTTTCTCACCTTTGATACTGCAAAAACTCTTACTGTCGCTCTTATTCACTCTCCTCTGGACTACTGCAACTCTCTTGTAATCAGTCTCCCTCTAAATAAACTCTCTCCTCTCCAATCCATTCTGAATGCAGCAGCCAGGGTCGTATTTCTATCAGGCCACCTCACCGACGCCTCAACCCTGTACCAGTCATTGAACTGGTTACCCATTCACCACAGAATACAATACAGACTCATCTCTCTCACCCACAAAGCTCTCCATAGTTCTGAACCGCCCTATATCTCATCCCTCATTTCTGTCTATCACCCTTCCCGTTCTGCAAATGATCTAAGACTAACATCCTCTTTAATTCGAACCTCACACCTCAAAGACTTCTCTCGTGCTGCGCCAGTTTTCTGGATTGCACTATCTCAAACGATCAGACTAATATCTAGCCCCCATGTTTTTAAACATGCTTTAAAAACACATCTATGTAGACAAGCCTATCACCTCAACTCACCAACCTAACTCTCCCCTTTTCCCTCCTAAATGTTAATGTTAATCTGCTCCTACCTATTCATCTGTCTCCACATCCTCCATGCACCCAATAGCACACGGTAACTGCACTTATATAATGATACTGGCTGATTACCATGTTATACATATTGTGTCCCCCTATTTCCATATAGATTGTAAGCTTGCGGGCAGGGCCCTCACTCATGTAATTGTTGAAATATGATACATTGTATTGTTTTTATTATCTGTACATGCCCCTACTTAATTGTAAAGTGCTGCAGAATATGTTGGCGCTATATAAATAAAAATTATTATATTATTATTATTGTATCAGTTCCTTCACTTTATTGTTCTGCTATCCTTGAGGGACAAAGGTGCAGGTTAATTGAACAATCGATGTTTGTTAATTTAGTGACTACCTATTTTATCAGTCCCTGCAGCTTTTTGTTCTGCAAACATTGAAGGACAAAATCTGCAGATTAATTGAACACTTGAACAATGACAGATTATCATAGGTTGGGACAATCAGGTCACCTGGCCACATGCCTCAATGAACTGTCAGCATCCTAAGCTACCTCCTCTCTGTGGGTGCCCGCCAAAAGCGTGGTGCTACTGGTTGGGGTAGTTGGCCCTGGAAGTCTCGAAGACGCAGATGTTCTAATTTCTGGCAAACCTGCAAAATTTAAGACTCTGTCATTTGCACCATCTTGTGTATTTGCTGGGACTGTACTATATGTTGTTGACTGTTGGTGATCCAATACATTATCACTGTAGTCTGTTACCCTCACCCTGTGTTGTCTGAGTAGTATTCTGCTCACGGGGAAGAAGTACAGGTGTTCAGTGGGATGAGCCCTGGTTCATGAGGTTTTTCTAAAGACAGCTAGGCTAGCGGATGAGAGCACCCACTGACCCTCGTGTTTCCACACACACTGATGAAATCCACGTAGTATCCTAGTGCAGTCTGTTTTTCACAGTCTAAGGAGTATAAAAAGCTTGGAAACTTCATCTTGTTTTGCACATATGAAAAAAACGTATGCAACACTGATCGTAAAAACTTACAAAAAGATCAAAAAAAGTTGATAATTAGGTAAAAACACTGATTCATATTGATGTTTTTCTCAAACACAATAAAATAAGTTGTGTGAAAGGGGCCTTAACTTACTTTAAAAATTTACAGGGGAAATTTCTCCAACAATCTAATGTGTATGGGCACAGGGACATAAGCAACTTTATTTCCCTATTGAAACAAACATGTATTCTCAGGCAGTGATAAAAGAATAGGTGAATAACATTTGGGCTACATACTGTGTATTAAAGAAGCACTCTTATGACATTGTTTCCCTAAACCTGTCTAAATGTTTATGTAATGTAGTGTAAGTGTATTAATATACTTACTGATCGCCATTTTCCTCGGTTTCAAGTGCTGCTCAGGTCCTCTTCTCACTTATGTGACTGCAATTCCAACTCATCGGAAAATACAGGAGTGAGAATGAGACTCCATAGACTTACATTGTAAAAGTGACTTCCCGGTCACTCATAAATCTCAGGTTTAGGAAATAAAACATGTTGAGGGAGTGCTGTTTCTTTTGATCTCACATCAACAGAGCAGCTCTTCCTTTTCTGTGCTGCTCTGTCGATGAGGCGTGACTGCCGACGTCACGCTGATTGACAGTCGGCTCTCCGCAGTTCAGCAATACCCATTTACTTCAATTGGAACGTTAGGGAAACAACTATGTATTTATGACATTTAATAGAAAAATATTAAGATTTGAGAGTCCTCAGTGGTTGATACCTTTTAATGGCTAACTGAAAAGATGGTAAATTGCAAGCGTTCGGGACTACTCAGGCCTCTTCATCAGGCAGAGAATAACACAAAATTTGAAGAGTCACATATTTATACACAACAGGGCACAATAATAATGCCATAGATGAGACAAATGACGTGAAGCAGAGGTCTGGTCCATGGTTGTGATGCCCCCAAAGGCATTTGATATAAATGTTTGTGTGTGGAATACCCCTTAAAAAGGGAATCTGTCTGCAGGTTTTTGCTACCTCATCTGAGAGCAGCATGATGTAGGCAAATAGACCCTTTTGCCTTTCTACCCAGCTAATTCTTCTTTTTCTTCTGCTCTATGTAGAAAAAGGAAGTGTTTTGTCCCTGAAGAAATCATTCCTTTCTTCAACTACCGACTAGTGATAGACGAGCACTAAAATGCTCGGGTGCTTGTTCAGGTAAGGAGCATAATGGAAGTCAATGGGAAACTCGAACATTTTTCCAGCAGACCCTACCAGGAGTTCTGGGGGGTGGGGCAGAGAATCGCTGAAATGGATGGAAACACCACTGAAATGGAATGGGAACAGCATGGGGAAGACCCATGAACGCATCTCTGACTCCCAGGTCGCTGCCGGGAACAATGTTGTCAGAGTATTATGCCACTTTTACAGACTGACAATAAAACATAGAAAACCGAAGATAAAATTGATTTTACAAGAAAAAAAGATTAGGAAACATTCTTTACTGTATAATGACTAGTATCTAAAGCAAAATAAATAGTGAATAAAACAAAAATGCCATCTCTCACCGTATTTCCCTGTTGTTCCTAACAATAAATAAATAATTGTAAAAAATTAAGTGGGGACCCCCCCTACTTTTAATAACCAGCTACGGCAAAGAAGACTGCTGCGGGCTGATATCATCAGGCTGGTAATATCCATAGTTATTGGCCCCTTCCCAGCCTAAAAATACCAGCCCGCAGCCTCCCCATAACTGGCACATCACATTAGGTGCGCCAATTCTGGCGCCCTGTCTCAGGTCTTCCCGATTGCCCTGTTGCAGTGGCAATCAGGGTAATTGGATTTTGGGTTGATAACAGCTATAGTTTGTCAAAAATCACAGCTGCCATCAACCCCTGGGGTTAGTAATGGAGATGTGTCTGTCAGACACCCACATTTGTAACCCAGTAGGAAAAAGGAAAAAAACACATACAACAATTCTTTATTCACATAAACACTCCCCGACAAATGCCCTCATTCTCCCATTTATTAAAAAAAAAAATAATCCCATGCAGTTCCGATGTCCAACATCATCTGAAGTGCATGGAGTGCTGTAACGATGCTCCGTAGGTTTTCGCAGCCTCTACTGTCAGGCACGCAGCTCCGCAACAACGCACGGGTATGAACTGATGTAACCTCAGTGACGTCAGTGAGGTTATATCAGTTCACAACCGCCTGGGTCTCACGGAGCACCGTGACCGGCAGTCCGGCAATCTATGTGACCTGGCGGAATCACTGTTGTAGCTCCAACTGCCAGACTGCGCTGCCGCCGTGTCACGCAGAGCGCAGTCCGACGTACTACAGCAATTCTGCTGGGTCACGTGGACTGAGCTCTGCGTGACCCAGCGACTGTGAGGCCCGATAACCTTAAGGGAGCGTTTAAGGGAGACTTCAAGGTTACTGGAGTTTCCAGCTGCTGGAAAATCTGGAGGCTGTGAACTCTGGTAACCTTAGTTCACAGCCTCCAGGCGTCCCAGCAGCTGGGATCACCAGTAACCTTAAAGTTTCCCTTAAGGTTTCTGGGCCCCATGGCAGCGGTAAGCCCTGGGGCTGTGAACTTTAGTAAGGTTACCGAAGTTCACAGCCACCGGGTGTCCCAGCAGCTGTGAGGCTCAGAAAACTTAAGGGAGCCTTTAAGGTTACTTAAGTTCCCAACTGCTGGAACACCTGGAGATTGCCTTTTTACCGTGTTTTTCATTGCGTTTTTTAGCTGAGTTTTTTTACAGCAAAGAATGCTGTTTAAAGCTAGTTGAAAAACAAGTTTAGTCAAAGAGATAGATAGAGGGTTGGATAGAAAGCTAGATAATATAAGATAGATAGATGAGAGATAGATACAGAGAGATAAATAACCGGCATGTATACGACAGCTTTCTAGGAATAAATAAATAAATAAAAAATGGCATGGAGTCCCTCCTATTTTTTAATAACCAGCTAAGGCAAAGCAGACAGCTGCGGGCTGATATTATCAGGCTGGGAAGGGCTATGGTTATTGTGGGAGTGTTTTTTTAAATAAAGGAATTTTGTGTGTGTTTATTTGTTTTTAAATAACTCATCTGCCAGTTAAGCAGATGCAAATTCTTAATGAATATTCACTGCTTTGGCGCAGAGAGATGGGCAGTAAATATTCATTTTATCCTCTGATTTCAGAGATCAGTGGGCCGAGCATCAGGTCCCCGAGTCTTAGATAGACCCGATGATGTGATGCGGTCGGCCAATCACAGTAATGCCAGTAGCCAACATATGGCTACTGCATTACTGTATATGGCAGGCAATGTCCGCATGTTGATGTCTAACAGCCGTGAAACATGTGGTACAGGGACTTGAGCATTGCGCTTGATCACCCAATACTCGGCAAGTAACGAGCGTGCTCGAGCACCTCAATGCTCGATCGAGCAACAAGCAGTGCCAAGCATGCACGCTCATCACTACTTCTGACCCAACTGCTCCGCTCATCCCCCTGCGAGGGTATTTTGCAATGATTATGACTCATACAGGGAAAACTGACCTCTTGTTTCCAAATAGAGCTTAAAAGGATTCAGCTAGTCAGTTTTTAATCACGTGATGTCATAGACCTAATGGAAAACAGAAGAATTAAGTAGGTAGAAGCGCAAAATGAGCAATTGTAAGTACACAGCGCTATATAATATGATGACTGCAATATATTAAGAGGATAAAATTTTTCATGGGACTGCTTCTTTAAGTAGCATCTGTCTACAAAATATTTATATTCTTCATGAAACAACAATTTTGCAGCATATTTTCTTAGAACTTTTCATTGTGCCTTCCCTCTGTATTTCCTCCTGGAAATGTATCAGTAAATTAACAATTGGGAGTTACTAGTCAGATGTGTGCCCTTAGGCTGTGTGCCCATGATGCGTTTTTTAAGCATTTCTGCAGCAGCAATTCCGCCGCGGAAACACTTAAAAAATGCTTGGTAGAAGGTGTGCAATGTTCCCCAATGATAATCCGCATGTGCTGTGCACATGCTGCGGAAATTTACACTGCGGATTATCATTGACTTGCATTGAATCGTGTAATATCCGCATCACTACATGTGCACATGCGGATATTAAGCGATTCAATGTGCGGATCAGGTCTGGAGAAGAGGAGACTCTCCTCCAGACCCGGGTACCATAGTACCTGTAAAATAATAGATTTTAAAATAAAAAATAAACATTATACTCACCTTCTGATGGCCCCTTAGTGATGCGTCCTGGCTCCCCGGCAACTCGCGATGGTCTAAAAGGAACTGCGCTGACGTCATTTAGTCATGTGACCGCTGAAGTCGGCGGTCGCGTGACCTGTCACATGACTAAATTACGTCATGGAAGGTCCTTTTAGACCATCGCTAGCTGTCGCGGAGCCAGGACGCATCACTAAGGAGACCGGGGCCATCAGAAGGTGAGTATAATGTTTATTTTTTACCATTCTTTTTAACTATTAACTTGGTCACACTATATAAATCCATGCCGGCTGCATGGATTTATATAATGTGACCAAGTTGACAAGCACTTTCCAAGTGATGCTAAAATCGCTTGGAAAAGCGCTTGACAACCCGCATGCGAAATCGCATGTGAAAAACGCGGGACATACGCTTGTCCCTGGCAGAAAAACGCATGTAAAATCCGCATATACAATCCGCATGAGTTTTTTCTGCCAGGGAGATGCAGAAACTCTCAGGAAAAATCCGGAGCATTTCTGCATCGTGGGCACATAGCCTTATACACAATGATATTGTCCTACCAGTGCCAGAATATGTAGGGATCCATCACTTTACACAAGGAACATGGTAACACCCAGCTCCTTAATAATAAATATATATCTATGCACTAAGTATATATCTATGTAAGTGGAGATTCTAGATTGCACTTTCCTTGCTATAAGATATCCTAACAATTCATTAAACTGATCTAACATTATGTTATCCTTTTGATGCAAGAATTGTAGTTTATCAGATTTGAATTGTATTTCCACTCTGATTTATCAAATATGTCATCTGCAAATCCCTTCCATGCCAACAGTACTGATGTCAGGTCAGGGCAGCACATTGGACACTGATGGAAGAATGGGGCAATCATCTAAATCAACACAGAGCAGCACATGAGACACAGTTTATAGGTGAATATGTAACTATATCCGATATAAAGTAAATGGATGAAGACGACAAATATGATGTTTACGTAACATTTGCATGGCTGAGCACTCAGACAGATATCATAGGAAGCGCATAATCCTCTCCTATTCAGCTGGGCATTAAGAAGTGGCTTAATCCATTTTATCTATCCAGTAATACATTCCCTTCTAGAACACAGCTTGGCCCTGTGGCAAATACAACACATTACTCTATATTAGTGCGAAACCAACCGGACCATGTGCTGAGAGAAGACATCACTGATGTTACCATATTATTCTAATGAACATACAATATTAAGAATATATCATTAAAATATTTGCACGTGTTTTCATTGCAAACATATTGCTTTCATTTATGACATGCTTATCAAGCAAGAATGGGCAATTAAAAAATAAATACAAAGATAAGAAATGTATATATTGTACATATACCATTCCGCTATAACAATAAAACTGAGGACGGATAAAGAAAATTAGGCTATGTGCCCACGATGCAGAAATGCTCCGGATTTTTTCCTGAGCGTTTCTGCATCTCCCTGGCAGAAAAAACGCATGCGGATTGTACATGTGGATTGTACATGCGGATTGTACATGTGGATTGTACATGTGTTTTTCCTGCCAGGGACATGCGGATGTGAAGCGTTCTTCACATGCATTTCCGCATGCGGGTTGTCAAGCGCTTTCCAAGCGATTTTAGCATCACTTGGAAAGTGCTGGACAACTTGGTCACACTATATAAATCCATGCACACGGCATGGATTTATATAGTGTGACCGAAAGAACGGTAAAAAATAAATAATAAATCTATACTTACCTTCTGATGGCCCCCGGTGTCTTTATCCAATGCGTCCTGGCTTGCCGGCAGCTCGGTGTAGACTAAAGGACCTGCCGACGTCAGCGGTCGCGTGACCCGTCACATGACTAAATGATGTCAGCGCAGGTCCTTGAGTCCACCGCAAGCTGCCGGAAAGCCGAGACAAGGACACCGGGGACCATCAGAAGGTAAGTACAATGTATATTTTTTATTTTATTCTTTTTTTTACAGGTACTATGGTACCCGGGTCTGGAGGAGAGTCTCCTCTTCTCCAAACCCGGGTACCATCCTCATATTGAAACGCTTGGATTCCGCATGTACAGATGCAGTGATGCGGAATCCAAGCGATTCAATGCAAGTCAATGGCGGCGAAAACGCAGCGCTTCCGCAAAATAATTGGTAGTGCTGCGGATTTTTCCGCAATGATAACCCGCAGCGGAAATTTCCGCAGCATTTTGCACAGCACATGCGGATTATCATTGGGGAACATGACAGGCCTTCTACCATGTGTTTTTTAAGCATTTCTGCAGCGGAATTGCTGCTGAGGAAACGCTTAAAAAACGCATAGTGGGCACACAGCCTTAAATTATCTTACGTCAATGACATCTTACCATGGGTTGTATATATTGGAGCCATGACAAATGGGTAAGCGTGAGGATCTAAGTGATCTTGTCAAGGTGCAAATTGCATCATTAAAACATATTTGGAGAGAGTACAAATTCAAGGGATTTTATCAAGTTTGAAGCTTATCCCCTATCTAGTGGATGTGGGATAACTTCCAGATTTATGGGGGTCTGGACCACCACTGATCCCGAAATTCAGGGATCTGAAGAGCGCAACTTGAATGGAGACGTGGTTTATCATGCGCAGCTCCGCTCCATTCATTCTTAATGGGAGTGCCGAAGACAAGCAAAATGCAGCATTCAGCTATATCTGGTGGTCCCACAGAGAATGATTGTAGCAGAGGTGGGCAAGATCAACCACGGCTGCATTCTTTCAGGATGAAAAGCCGTGGATCTCAGAATCAGTGGGGGTCCCAGCAATCGGACCCCCAGAGATTGGAATGTTATCGCCTATCTTTTGGAAATTTGGTACAACCCCATTCCAATAGAAATGTAACATCTGTTACCTTTAGTGCTATGTACTTATATCCCAAGGACCATCCAAAGTCATTTTTTAGAGAAGAAACCGATTAGTTTCTCCTTTACAGATTTCATTGTTCAACTACACTTCGCAACATATATTGCTTCAAAACAAAGGAAACCTTATAACCCTATTTGAAGAATTACAGAACTCCAGTCATTATAAAATATTACTGATTGTAAATAAACATTTTCTAACCAATATGAAATGGAATGTGCCAGGGTTGTTAAAATAATAGTACTTAAAAAATAATAATGATTTGCAGCTCCCAGACCTCTGCTGTTCCAAGGTACTCATGCTGCATTCCTGTCCTGACCGAAAGGTGAGTATTTGTTTTCACCTCCTTTGACCCATTAACAAAAGTGTCCAGTAGTGGTCAACCGCTTTAAATAAAGCAATAAAGAAACCAATAAGGACTCTCACGTGGACCAAGTGATGGAGAAATTAGGCCAATGAAAGCTAATATAGCTAGAAATGGTAATCAGACAACTACTATCTGTCCCAGATGGACTACAAGAAAAACTGCATAACTACCACATATCATAAATAAGTCCTGGGAACCCCAAAATAACTTTTATTTATGGTCAGATCTGAATTTCGAGGCAATTATTGTAATAGTATGCAATGCATATAGATAATATTGTTGCTGTAGAACAGCAAAGATTAAGAATTTGATTTCAAATAAAAAAAAGAAAAGTTGCGACTTCATTGTTGTATTCGGTAAGATATGAATTCTGCACATTTTCTCATCTTTATATACACATATTGATATGTTGTTGGATTTTTGGGATCTTTTATTTTGATGTTAATTCAGCTTCAGCCTAATAGGTCATTTAGTGGTCAGAATATAATTAATAAAGGAAATCGTCTTATTGCTTTTTATTCCTGGTCACGTGGAAGTGCTTACCAAATAATGGTTGCATTTGTCAGTTAAGATGCAGGAAATCTTAGAAAATCTTAGAAAATCCATGATCAAAGTACATCCAAAGTACAGCTGACATGGTTCAAGCTTTTAATGCTATCGATTAGAACTCTTATAGGCGGAGAGTGACACAATTTAGAAGGGAGAAATAGGGGCAAATATGCAAAAAGTTTATAAATGTAATATCAGCAGCCTGGCTACAGCTATTCTTGTTTCCATTAGTAGTTTATAAATGTAATATCAACAGCCTGGCTACAGCTATTCTTGTTTCCATTAGTAAGTAACAGATGATCTATGATCAGAAAATGTATATATTTGTAACATCATCATCACCACTTAGCCAGCATCCAATCCATTTATTAACTGCTTTGCTAAAGAAAAATTCTCTTGCCACTGGAAATCATCACCACACAGATGTTTACAGATATTTTACTCTCAAGGGGGTTTTCCATGTATCATTTTTTTTGTGCTGATTAGTGATGAGCGAGCGTGTTCTGTTAACCCTTTCGGCGAGCATGCTCGGTGAACGCCGAGTATTTGCGGTGTGCTCGAATGTTATGTTTAAGACTCTCCGTGTGCATGATTTGCGACTGTTTGACAGCTTTAATACATGTGAAGAATGCCTAACAAACAATTGCGTGCAGCAATTGTCTGTAAGGCTATGTGCCCACGATGCAGAAATGCTCAGGATTTTTTCCTGAGCGTTTCTGCATCTCCCCTGGCAGAAAAAACACATGTAGATTGTACATGCTTATTGTACATGCGTTTTTCCTGCCAGGGACAAGTGGAAGTGAAGCGTTCTTCACATGCATTTCCGCATGCAGATTGACAAGCGCTTTCCAAGCGATTTTAGCATCACTTGGAAAGTGCTTGACAACTTGGTCACACTATATAAATCCATGCAAAAAATAAATCTATACTTACCTTCCGATAGCCCCCGCAGTCTTGCTTCGCTCCGTTCTCCCTTGTCGGCAGATCGCGGTACACTGAAGGACCTGCCAATGTCAGCGTCGCGTGACCCGTCACATGACTATGAAGTCAGCGCAGGTCCTCCAGTCCATCGCGATCTGCCGGCAAGAGAGGACGAGCGCACCGCGGGCCATCAGAAGGTAAGTATAATATTTATTTTTTATTCTTTTTTTTTTTTTTACAGTTTTCTATGGTACCCGGGTCCGGAGGAGAGTCTCCTCTCCTCTAGACCTGGGTATCATCCGCACATTGAACGCATGTATTCCGCATGTGCTTATCTAGTGAAGCGGAATACATGCGTTCTAATGCAAGTCAATGGCGTCGAAAACGCAGCGCTTCCGCAAAATAATTGGTAGTGCTGCGTTTTTTTTCCGCAATGATAATCCGCAGCGGAAATTTCCACAGCATGTGCACAGCACATGCAGATTATCATTGGGGAACATGGCAGGCCTTGTACCATGCGTTTTTTAAGCATTTCTGCAGCGTTTTTGCAGCTGCGGAAACGCTTAAAAAATGCATCGTGGGCACACAGCCTAAAGCTGCTGACATACTGCACTTTACAAAACACCACTCAATTTTTGATCATGTAGAATAAAAGCTTCTCCATGACCCAACTAAAGATGAAAGTTTATAGTCATTCACAGCTCACTTGTATATAATTCCAATAGGCTTTAATAAGGATTAATGATAAGTACTGATAGGCAAAGTGTGGAGGAGATAGGAACAAATGTGTCCTTGTACGCTAAAAGGAAGAAAGTTGTATTATCTGCCACTCCTGCTGTCCATGCGAGTCCTAGAGTGATGACAACGTGTCTAGTATTCATGTGAACGCTGCAGTCAATCACTGACCTTAATGGTCATGAGCCATATATTCAATATCAGACTGCTGAGACCAGCGATTGGCTGCATTCATTCTGTAAATGATCTAAAGCTTGGGATTTTCTCAGGACCAGAATGGACAGCATTGGAGTGAATGTTAAGTGAATCAGCAAAGAGAGAGGTCATATATCTAAGGGTATGTGCACACGGTCCGGATTAGCTGCGGTTTTGACGCTGCAGAATTTCTGCACCATTTCCGCACCTAATATGCAAATTAGGTTACTTGCGGTTTTTGGTGCGGTTTTTACATGCGGTTTTGCCGCATGCGTTTTTGATGTTTTTTTTATGCATGCGTTTTTCATGTCTTCATGTTGAAATTAGAGACTAGGTTTTTTTTAAACAAACTTTATTGATCACCATGTAGCGTTTTTGTGTGCGTTTCTGATTCGGAAACACTATTGAAACACACATGCGTTTTTTACGCATGCATATTTTCCTCACCTAATGCAAGTCTATGGGAAAATCTGCATGCGTTTCCGAAAGAGAAATTGACATGCTGTGTAACACGCCTCATGTCAGTTTCTGCGGGTGATCTGCAGGCGCACAAAAACGCATAGTGGGGATGGGATTTCTAGAAATCCCAACCACTATGCTGTAACATCTGGCCGCTGAGGTTTTGATGCTGCATAAAAACGCAGCGTCAAAACCGCCGGACCCAAACTTTTCTATAGTATACCCCCTTGTAAAACTGCATGTCAATCGCAACTGTGTTTCATAAAGCCTCTATACTAGCTATATATTTATCCACACCTTTCAACACAGAAGATTTATAAAAATAATGCAGAAGAGCAGTCACTTAAAAGCCGAGTCTTCTATGAAGACTAATGTTCAAATATTCCAGCAGACGCTTAAAATAAAAGTCTATAAATACTCATGATTTCAAGGAACAGATGGTCTCCATAGACAAGAGGAACACATTTAGTAACAAAATAATTATAGGTAATTATATCTTACTCAACACTAAATATTGAGGCTTAAACAAGAAACTCTGCATAGATCTTCAGTTAGTAATTACATAAGAAAGTTCAAACTTGAATTCTAGAAAATCTTTGCCCAATCCCTCTCTGCCTGACATCTGCTACTGGACTGAGAGGGATTGAGAATGTGGAATTTCAAACTCCAGGTTATTTGTTCCCGCAGAAGATAAACTGATAGAATTGTATGACTGCAATCTATTCCACTCTGCCTTTTGAATATATATGTATGCTTGGCCATACATTCATGTTTTATGGTGAAGTTGGCATAAATAGCTATAGCAAGGAGTTGAAGCACTGGAGGCTGCAGGCAGGCAGGACCCACAAAGGCAGGAATGGAGCAAGGAGTTGAAGCACTGGAGGCTGCAGGCAGGCAGGACCCAGGAAGGCAGGATGGAGCAAGGAGTTGAAGTACTGGAGGCTGCAGGCAGGCAGGACCCAGGAAGGCAGGAATGGAGCAAGGAGTTGAAGTACTGGAGGTTGCAGGCAAGCAGGACTCACAAAGGCAGGAATGGAGCAAGGAGTTGAAGCACTGGAGGCTCCAGGCAGGCAGGACACAGGAAGGCAGGAATGGAGCAAGGAGTTGAAGCACTGGAGGCTGCAGGCAGGCAGGACCCACAAAGGCAGGAATGGAGCAAGGAGTTTAAGTACTGGAGGCTGCAGGCAGGCAGGGCCCAGGAAGGCAGGAATGGAGCAAGGAGTTGAAGTACTGGAGGTTGCAGGCAAGCAGGACCCACAAAGGCAGGAATGGAGCAAGGAGTTGAAGTACTGGAGGTTGCAGGCACGCAGGACCCATGAAGGCAGGAATGGAGCAAGGAGTTGAAGCACTGGAGGCTGCAGGCAGGCAGGACCCAGGAAAGTCCAAATAATGTTGGCAGTGGCAGGCCAAGAGCAGCTAGTTGTGCACAGTGAAATGAACAGAACCAAGAGTCTCAATTCCAAGGGACAGGTGTGCGTTGTGGTGGGCCTTATATAGGCCTAGGCAGATGATGACATGGGAGCACGCCGGGCCACTTGTAAAACCTGGCGAGGAGCATACACATAACATCAGGGAATCAGCAGATATTGGCAGGCTTGTCAGAATTTTTCACTAATGGGAATGACCTGATTTAATCTTTGGAAAACTAACGGAAATAACTTATGGAATCACTTTGATGCCAATTTTTGCGGAAATCAAATAATACACATGTAGGGGTGTGATCAAATTCAAATACCTGGTCTTTGCCTGTGTGTATCCGACCACAGACTATACACTCAGATCCTGGGCAGCACTATTCAAAATGTCCTGATCGAATTATAAACAGGTCATGCATGATACACACAGCTCAGTGCTCACAATCTGAGTGTATTAGCAGACTGCAGGAGAATCATACAAAAAGACCCACAAGGACTCTACGATGGAAGGTCCTGAGTAGATATAACTTTGCTTATGGGACAGGCTTCTCAATTCATGGGGTTCTACAAAACCGAGCTTACAGCAGTGTAGATCCATATAGTGTTATGGGCTCAGTTTAGTAGAACTAAGACAAGTCTGGGCGCTACTTCTGAAATAACAAGGACATAAATAACACATGGTCCCTGGCCAGCTTTTCAAAGTTTTTTCTGAAAGTCCGCAATATTTCGGAGAAATACATACCTGGCAGCAATCACACAGCTAGGCTCCAAATCATGTTGCCCCGAACCATGGCAATGAATCTAATGATTGGTTCCCTTTTAATATGATTAGTTAATTTAGAAAACTCAGATGGACACAAATTATAAAATACAATATACAGTACAGACCAAAAATTTGGACACACCTCATTTAAAGATTTTTCTGTATTTTCATGACTATGAAAATTGAACATTCACACTGAAGGCATCAAAACTATGAATTAACACATGTGGAATTATATACTTTACAAAAAAGTGTGAAACAACTGAAAATATGTCTTATATTCTAGGTTCTTCAAAGTAGCCACCTTTTGCTTTGATGACTGCTCTGCATACTCTTGGCATTCTCTTGATGAGCTTCAAGAGTTAGTCACCGGAAATGGTCTTCCAACAATCTTGAAGGAGTTCCCAGAGATGCTTAGCACTTGTTGGCCCTTTTGCCTTCACTCTGTGGTCCAGCTCACGCCAAACCATCTCAATTGGGTTCAGGTCTGGTGACTGTGGAGGCCAGGTCATCTGGCATAGCACCCCATCACTCTCCTTCTTGGTCAAATAGCCCTTACACAGCCTGGAGGTGTGTTTGGGGTCATTGTCCTATTGAAAAATAAATGATGGTCCAACTAAACGCAAACCGGATGGAATAGCATGCCGCTGCAAGATGCTGTGGTAGCCATGCTGGTTCAGTATGCCTTCAATTTTGAATAAATCCCCAACAGTGTCACCAGCAAAGAACCCCCACACCATCACACCTCCTCCTCCATGCTTCACGGTCGGAACCAGGCATGTAGAGTCCATCCGTTCACCTTTTCTGCGTCGCACAAAGACACGGTGGTTGGAACCAAAGATCTCAAATTTGGACTCATCAGACCAAAGCACAGATTTCCACAGGTCTAATGTCCATTCCTTGTGTTCTTTAGCCCAAACAAGTCTCTTCTGCTTGTTGCCTGTCCTTAGCAGTGGTTTCCTAGCAGCTATTTTACCATGAAGGCCTGCTGCACAAAGTCTCCTCTTAACAGTTGTTGAAGAGATGTGTCTGCTGCTAGAACTCTGTGTGGCATTGACCTGGTCTCTAATCTGAGCAGCTGTTAACCTGCGATTTCTGAGGCTGGTGACTCGGATAAACTTATCCTCAGAAGCAGAGGTGACGATTGGTCTTCCTATCCTGGGGCGGTTTTCATGTGAGCCAGTTTCTTTGTAGCGCTTGATGGTTTTTGCAACTGCACTTGGGGACACTTTCAAAGTTTTCCCAATTTTTCGCACTGGCTGACCTTCATTTCTTAAAGTAATGATGGCCACTCGTTTTTCTTTACTTAGCTGCTTTTTTCTTGCCATAATACAAATTGTAACAGTCTATTCAGTAGGACTATCAGCTGTGTATCCACCAGACTTCTGCATAACACAACTGATGGTCCCAACCCCATTTCTAAGGCAAGAAATCCCACTTATTAAACCTGACAGGGCACACCTGTGAAGTGAAAACCATTTCCGGTGACTAACTCTTGAAGCTCATCAAGAGAATGCCAAGAGTGTGCAAAGAAGTTGACACGCCCCCTGGGCCGTGTGGGGAAACCGGAACCGGGCCTTTTGTGGGATGCTGGGGGTTGTAGTCTCCGCGTGGCGGCGACCCGGTCCGTGGCTCAGGGTGGTCAAACCAAATGGCAGTCTATTTATGGGGTTTTTATGGTTTAATGTCCGACTACGCCACCCGTGGATTGCGGTCAGGATGAACCGCCGCTGCAGGGCAGACTGCTGAGGATGGTGTTGTGGGTGCAGCAGAGTGTAGTACAACTCCCCACGGGAGGAGTATAGCCTCAGGGCAGTGTAGGGCGCTGATGGTGGTTGTGGTGCGGGGCGTCCCAGTACTAGTAGTGCTGACGCGGTGAGAAAGCACGGAGACAAGGTGTTGCAGTTCAGGTTCTTTACTCACAGTTCTCATCCAGATCACTTGTGCACAGGTAGGACCGCCTGAGCCGTGCTGCGTCCACCAGGCAGGGGGCTCGATCAACCCCTAGGCAATTCCGGAGTGTGGCACAGGACTCCCTTCTATCCTTTCGTCAGCCGTGCCCCACCAGTGACACTACTTCTGTCCAGCTTCCTCGGGCCTTCTCCTGGGAAGACTGGATGCCCACTTCCCTGACCCTGTGTGGTGTGCCTTCCTAGTAGGAGTAGTGAGGGGTCGCACCAGTAAATGATCACGACTTCCGGTTCTTGGTTAAGGATTAGTCACCTCCGCCAACTTGGGATCCGGTACCCTGTTCTGCCAACCCGTCACCCGCAATCTCCTGGGTCCTTAGGGTTCCTTCTGCCTTCGTGTCTCTGGGCCTCTCTTGGTGTTCTGTTCCTTCTTACTTTCCTTTCTGTTCTCTTCTTACTTTCCTTTCTGTTCTCTTCTCTTCTCTTGGGCCCCGGCCTCTACTCTAGGCCTGGCCCTGGAACAGAGCTCCTGCAGAGCCTCTCCCCACAGACTGCACTTCTCCTCTCCACGACTGAACTCTCTCCACTCCTGTTCTAAGATGGTGCCCACCTCTTATACCTCCCTCTCTGTGTATGAGCCCAGGTGACTTGCAACCAATGGGCTCCTACCTATGCCCAGAAACCGTCCCCTCCTGCTCCTATATCACTGGGTTTTCCTCCCCCCTCCCCACTCCAGCCAGGGACATGTTCTGTCATGCCTGCATTACTGTACTAATGGGAGCACCGTTGAGCTGTCCCCTGTAAATGGGGTGTGTGTGATGCATGCAGCTGAGTCCCGGTCCACACACCATCCTTACCCGGGAGTGGGATATCACACCTCTGGTTGAGGTGCAATACCTCTGTAGCGACCGAACCCACGGGGCGCTACACAGTCATCAAAGCAAAAGGTGGCTACTTTGAAGAACCTAGAATATAAGACATATTTTCAGTTGTTTCACACTTTTTTGTTAAGTATATAATTCCACATGTGTTACTTCATAGTTTTGATGCCTTAAGTGTGAATGTACAATTTTCATAGTCATGAAAATACAGAAAAATCTTTAAATGAGAAGGTGTGTCCAAACTTTTGGTCTGTACTGTACAGTCATGGCCAAAAGTATTGAGAATGAGACAAATAGTAATTTTTCCAAAGTTTACTGCTTCATTTTTTGTAATGGCAATTTGCATATACTCCTGAAAGTCAAAGAGTGATCAGCTTAACAGCAATTACTGTACTTGCAAAGTCAATATTTGCCCAGAAAATGAACTTTAACCCCCAAAACACATTTCAACATCATTGCAGTCCAGCCTTAAAAGTAGCAGCTAACATCGTTTTAGTGATTGATCCATTAACACAGGTGTGGGTGTTGATGAGGACAGGGCTGGCGATCAATCAGTCATGATTAAGTAAGAAAGACATCACTGGACACTTTAAAAGGAGGCTGGTTCTTGGTATCATTGTTTCTCTTCAGTTAACCATGGTTATCTCTAAAGAAACACGTGCAGCCATCATTGCACTGCACAAAAATGGCCTAACAGGGAAGAGTATCGCAGCTACAAAGATTGCACCTCAGTCAACAATCTATCGCATCATCAAGAACTTCAAGGAGAGAGCTTCCATTGTTGTCAAAAAGGCTCCAGGGCGCCCAAGAAAGACCAGCAAGCGCCAGGACCGTATCTTAAAACTGTTTAAGCTGCGGGATCGGACTACCAGCAGTGCCGAGCTTGCTCAGGAATGGCAGCAGGCTGGTGTGAGTGCTTCTGCACGCACTGTGAGGCGGACACTCTTTGAGCAAGGGCTGGTTTCAAGGAGAGCAGCAAAGAAGCCACTTCTCTCCAGAAAAGACATCAGGGACCGACTGATATTCTGCAAAAGGTACAGGGAGTGGACTGCTGAGGACTGGGGCAAAGTCATTTTCTCTGATGAATCCCCTTTTCGATTGTTTGGGACATCTGGAAAACAGCTTATTCGGAGAAGAAGAGGTGAGCGCTACCACCAGTCTTGTCTCATGCCAACAGTAAAGCATCCTGAAACCATTCATGTGTGGGGTTGCTTCTCAGCCAAGGGAATCGGCTCACTCACAGTCTTGCCTAAAAACACAGCCATGAATAAAGAATGGTACCAGAATGTCCTCCAAGAGCAACTTCTCCCAACCGTCCAAGAGCAGTTTGGCGCCCAACAATGCATTTTCCAGCATGATGGAGCACCTTGCCATAAAGCAAAGGTGATAACTAAATGGCTCATGGAACAAAACATAGAGATTTTGGGTCCATGGCCTGGAAACTCCCCAGATCTTAATCCCATTGAGAACTTGTGGTCAATCATCAAGAGACGGGTGGACAAACAAAAACCAACAAATTCTGGCAAAATGCAAGCATTGATTATGCAAGAATGGACTGCTATCAGTCAGGATTTGGTCCAAAAGTTGATTGAGAGCATGCCAGGGAGAATTACAGAGGTCTTGAAGAAGAAGGGGCAACACTGCAAATATTGACTTGCAGCATTAACTCATTCTGTCAATATAACCTATTGGTACTCATAATATGATTGCAATTATATTTCTGTATGTGATATAAACATCAGACAAACACTAATAAAAACCAGAGGCCTGCAGATCATGTGAAAATATAATTTTGGTGTCATTCTCAAAACTTTTGGCCATGACTGTACATAAACAATCCTGAAGGAGATCATGCACAAGAAAAAGGAAAGAGTGATGTACTGTTCTTGGAGTATAAAACTGTTGGCCTATCTTTAATATAGGCCACTAATATAAGATTTGTGAGGGTTTCCAACTCTCAACAAGAATGACAAATAACTGTATTTAGGTCCTTTTGCTAAAATCTTACATCTTTCATTAAACAGTATTTTTTTAAACAAATAGATATGTTAAGAAACAGATTTGTGTATGAAACCTCATATTCCCTCCTGTTTGAAGCTACTGTATGATCAATGCATTGCCTAACAGTCCAGAGGGGTTTAACAGAGGCAACATAGAGACCTCCAAGGATTATGCTGAACTGCAGGCTCAAGACAAGAAACAATTCTACAAACTGCCAATCAACACCCTGTGAACCGAGCCCTTCTACCAGTTCAGCATTAAAGAGCTGCAATGAATGTGAGGCACAGTTTGTTTTGTCACAGCTTCCTTCTTGGCTCAGCTGGAGCTCCAGATAAAAAGGAATGCCCGGTAGTAACCTTTGTACACAGTTAAAATGTTGAACTCTGATAAACTGGCAAGACCAATAACCCAAAAAAACATCAGGAGACTTCCGTGGTTATATGAAGATAGAAAGTGTAGACATGACAGGCGGCAATAATGTGAAGTCTGCATTAACTGAAGTCATTAGCGTGGAGAGTTACTAAAGTTCCCAAGTTACTAAAGTTCCTTGAACTCAGAAAAGCACACGACTTACGTACTGTACTGCGCTAGTAGTAAAATAGTCTTGCTCTTTTACTGCTCAGCTGATCTAGTGCTTAAAAAAGATAAGCAATCCATTTCTATGTTCCTAGTTGAGTGAACTGCATGACAATGTCCCTGTTTGTACCATGGCCATATTCTTAAAACTGGATTTTATCAGCACAAAGTTCATTTTATATAATAGGTATTTTTGTGTCCACTACTTTATGGCGTATAATACTTTAAATTGAGTGCATGTATTTTCATAGAAATTCTACCATAAATGAACATATCCTAATTTCCTTATACTAAGTGGTCCTCTACCATTGACTCATGGTCCAAGCTGTGTGGCTTGACATAGGAGCCTGAATTTTGACCATATGCGCTTGCTACAAAATGACATCCACAAATAAAAATACAGACATATCCCAGTCCCAAGAATGCCATTTTGTTGGAGACTTAATCCTTAGGCCATGAACTTTTTAAAAGTATTTGCAGAATTTGGGCATTTATTTGTAAAATCTACAGTGTTTCATTAATTTTTGACAAAAGTAACCTAAACATATAACAGTTTGCCAATACATGATATTGTCTTACCCCAATAAAAATCACCCCAAAGTGCCAGCCGTTAGATGGCTCGCTTCTGTATAATTTGCTGTCCACTGCCTGTTGTGAAGTGTAATCCATCACTAGCAGCAGAAACACCAAGACAGTTTTCAGGAACTGGGATGGGTATTTGGACTGGAGGATTCTCCGTTACTATTCTGTCCGTCATGCTGTATAACAGAGGGGCCGCCTTTCCGTTTAGGGTATTGGACAATGTCAGGCACCCTACATCCTGGAGAGAGTGAACAAAGGGAAGTTTCAGCACTTTTTGTTCAGACGGAAGGTGATGGTTGCAACCCATCAGCAGACTGTTAGGCTGCAGCCAACAATAGTTTATTCCAGAAGATCAATGGATGGCACAGAAGCCAGTGGGGATGAACGGCACTGACTCAGGAGCTATGCACAGGTTTTTTAGTTTTAATTCCTCAACCCTGGCCCATACAGAATACGTTTTAAAATAGGGAAAAATCCTTTTAAAATTTCATGCTGATCAAACTGATGATGGCAGAGTAAAAAACCTAAATGACAAAAAGTTAGTAAAGTATTCATTGCAAGTGAGTATCACAAGGGAACAAAATGCAATGCTTTCATCAATAACGCATTTTCCCAGGGAACATTAAAATATGTTAGAACTTAGCAATATATTATTGTGGATAACCCTGAATACTTGTCCTCAGAACCCTGCAATATATGAGAGAAAACATACTAGTCAGACAAGGAACATTAGGTAATATAAGTAACAGGATATTGCAATGCTTGTATTATGTAAGTTCCTCATTATGCAACGATATAGAGATTTTAATGTACAGTATTACAGCTTATCCATTAACACCTGTTTACATTAATAAGGAATCAAAAGCACAAAGTAAAATTTGGCTTTTACCCAGCATTGGAATATACTGTACCTGTAAATGTTTATTATGCAATAACCTCATGCATAAAAAGTAAAATGTTGCAGACAGAAGCTGATCAGATCATGTACCGTATTTAACAAACCTAATTTCAAAACAGTTGGAACACTGTGTAAAATGTAAAGAAAACAAGAATGCAATGATGTGGAAATCTCTTACAGCCAAAATGTATTAATACAGAACACAGATCAGAAGATGAAATTTAGACATTTCTCCATTTCCTTTGAAAAACTTAACACATTTAGGAATTAATGGCAGCAAAACATCCCCAAAAAATGGGTTAGCAAAAGGCTGGTAAAAGTAAGTGGTACTACTCAAAAACAGCTTTAGGGTCAATTTTCTACTAAGTCACATGACTGTGTATAAATAAGAGCATGTTAGAGAGGCAGAGTCTCTCAGGAACAAATGTGGTCTGAGGGTCACCAATCTTGGAACAACTGCGTCTAAAAATTGTGCAACAACGACAGAAAAATGTTCCTCAATGTAAAATTGCAAAGACTTTGAATATCCCACCATTTATAGTACATAATGTCAAGCTACTAATAGAGAAATCCATATGCACAAGGTACAAGGCCGATGGTCAGTATTGCATGCTTGTCATCTCTAGGCCCTCAGGCAGCTCTGCATTAAAGCCAAGCATGAATCAGTTATACAAATCACAGAATGGGCTCAGGGATACTTCCAGAGATCATTGTCTGTGAACACATACCACCATGCCATCCACAAATGCAAGTTAAAGAGGTTGTCCCCTGCTAATACAACCCCTTCTCAATGTTTCATCTTATAAAATAATAACTATACTCACCTCCAGTGCAGGCACTGTCCCAGCGGTGTCAGCAGTGGCTCTCAAGGGAATCAAATGACATTATTATGTCACATGAGCCCTATAGCCAATCAGTAGCTGCTTCACTCTCAACTCAATCACACATAACTGACATCCAGAGGAGGTGGGAGCAGCAGCAGCTCTTTCACTTACACTGGATGTCTGATTTGTCCAAAAGAGTGGAGAGTGAAGCGGCTGCTGATTGGCTGCAAGGCTCACTTGACATAACAATGTCACGCGAGCCCTGGGAGACCCAGTACTGACACTGCTGGAATGGTCCCTGATTGATTCACAACGTGAATTTTTTTTATGGAAACCAAGGACGCTAGGTCTTGCGGACTCAAGAGGAGAGAAACCATCCCGCTTATCAGTGCACAGTTCAAATGCATCTCTGACAGTATGAGGTTGCTTTAGTACCTATGGCATGGGCAGCTTACACATCTTGAAATGCAGAGAATTATATAGTAGTTTTAGAACAACACATGCTCCCATCCAGATAACATCTATTTCAGAAAAAGTCTTGCATACCTGAATGATTTTGGGTGATGAACTAGCCATATGCAGTCCAGATCTACCAACAGAAAATATTTCACGCATTATGAAATGAAAAATTCTGCAAAGACCCAGAACTGATGTGCAGCTACAATCCTACATCACACAAGAATGGGACAACATTCCTCTCCCAGAACTCCTGCAATTGTCCCCTCACTTCCCAACCTTTTGTTAACCCAACTTTTTAGAGATCTGTTGCGGCCATCAATTTCAAAATGAGTACATTTTTTCAAATGAAATGGAAAAATCTCTAACTTTCAACTTCTGATCTGTGTTCTATGTTCTGTAGTGAATAAAATATGGCTATAAGAGATTTCCAAATCATTACATTCTTGTTATCTTTACATTTTTCATTACATTCTTGTTATCTTTACATTTTTGGAATTGGGGTTGTATTTAAAGGGAGGTTGTCACCTCAAACACACTATATACCTTCTGTGTAATACCTTTGATGTCCATTAAAAGCAAACTGACATGCAAATGAGGGTGTCTGATGCTCCTCCGGTTCCCCCCATGTAGATTGAGAGCGCTTACTAGGCCAGAGTGAGCGCTGCCGGAAAAAATACATTTTTGTCATGTGAGCACACAGTGATAGTGCTGCGCTCGGAACTTGCAGTAACGCTGTGTGCACTGAAGAATTCTTTTCAAGGTAGATATCAAGAACAATACTACAAAATAGTAGCTAGGTGATAAAACCCCAAGAATAAATACACAAAAATTATCAAACACATATGTTGGCATTGCACTTTAGATATATATTACAAGTTACCCTTTACGGACGGCGCTCTTCTTCCTGCCGTCTGTGTAGCCTCGTGGAGCAGGAAACTTGTGCGCAGGCGCCGGTAAGTCACTCTGCCTTCCCAGCGCCTGCGCACAAGTTTCCTGCTCCACAAGGCTACACAGACGGCTGGAACAAGAGCGCCGTTCGTAGAGGGTAAATTGAGCAGGCGCGGGATCCAGCCGGGAACTGCACGTCACAGGGCCCTGCGACGTGTAAGGGAGGGGGGGAATATTGAAATGAAGCTAACAAGCGGGGATTTATTCTCGTCCCCCGGACGCCAAGCTTGCCAAAACTAATTTAATAAAAAGCTATTACAAAGCAAGTAGACCTCTAATATGGGCCATACAGGTAAGTATAGATTCACATTTCTATCACCTGTATGCCCATATTAGAGGTCGGATAGGTTCCAGTGGGTGACAGATTCCCTTTAATTATTTCACATTCGTGTTTTTTTGTAGATGTTCACACATTCATGTTTTTTTTGCGGACCAAGTGGTCCACAAAAAAAATGAGTCATAGATCAAAATGATCAACACAAGTCTTTGGTTTGTGAAAAATCACTGGTTGCAAACATTTTTATACATGTACAGTCCGTGTGCTGTCCGTGATTAACACTTTGTAATATATTTATTTCTTTTTTCATACTAGAGAATAACTGATGAAAGACTCATGGTAAAATGTGACACACTGACACACAGACCACATACTGATGGACTTCTGATCCAAAACACCGATGAACAACAACCTTATCTCTGACATCTGAATGGACTTACAGTGTAGTAGTTTTCCTTTACCCAAGCATTCAATAAAAAAAGGTAGTGAACAAACTGACATCATATAAACCTTATTGATTTTAAAAAGGTGCTGTTAAAATAATTTTCTTAAGACTTTTGAAAAGCAGTATAAATGTAACAGCAACAACCAGTTTATCTGGAGTGGAAAGTGATGTTATCTTATAACAAAAGCCATAATAAAAGTCTCAACTTTTTTATCTTTTTTTTTTTGTTTACTGAACTTCTGCACTTCAATTCATAAACTGTCTCTTCCTATATGTGTAAAGATCAAATAGAAACCTTCAGTATGTATAATCACTTCAGCATATAATGCCTTTCTGTGTATTAGTTAAAATAAACATTTCAATACTACTTACTTTTTAGTCTTAAAGGGGTTGTTCAATATTGAAAAACAAAAAAAACAAACATTTTTTAAGGCATGAACGGGCTGAAAATATAAAAAAAAAAAAAAAAGACAAGTCCTGCTAACTTACGCCATGACAAGTTGCTGTTTTTCCTGTTAGTTGCTTATTGGGGTCCTTATATTACTGAGTTTAAATGGATTCTGTAGGAGTTTTAGGGTCATGAAAATAACTTCACTGCTGAGGGTAGTAAAAGAGAAGTTCAAGTCTACAAGTGGCTATCAATCAAAAAAACAACTTTAATATTTATGTAAATGAGGCATATTCACCAAGGGAGGACCAAAATTCCCAGCAAGTGCACTGATACACCACATTATTTCCCACCTAATGCCACAGCTGAATGCTTAAAGGGAATCTGTCAGCAGGTTTTTGCTATGTAATCTGAGGACAGCATGAGGTAGGGGCAGAGACACAGATTTCAGGGATGTGTCACTTACTAGGCTGTGTGTTGTTGTTTCCATACAATGAGTGTTTTATCATCAGAAAATGATCACTGCCTAATAATCAGTTGAATGCAGTGAGGCCACAAATGGTGGCAGTAGGCAGATTTCTCATATTTCAACTCTATTGTTAGAAAAGTTGGTTATTCACTGGTAATGTAGATACACAGTTGGAGATACTTCTTTCAATTGCTTGCGTATTGACTGTGCTAATAATAAAAACAGCAACAACTTGAACCTGATTTTAGAATAGTGGAGTGAGTCAATCAAATCCCTTACTGATGTAAATAAAAATTGTATTCTTGTGACTCATACACCAGATTATTGCTATAATACATGCTGATCATTTTTATTCCCTATGTTATAACTTATCCATGTATTTTTTTTTTAGTTGACTATCATGAACCCACGGCTCATCTTCGGGAAAGAGAAAGGAAACAAGTCTTTTAAAGAGCTGCAAGTCATTTTAGTTCTGCAACTTTCAATTAGAAGTGGAAGAACATTTGTGGTTTACACCTCTGGTCCAAAATACATGGACAAGCGCCTTGGGGAAGAGACACATTGGTATAATTAGTAAACATCACAATGATCTCATGGTTGGAGTTAAATGCATGAGTCATAAAATATAACTGAATCACATTGTCTCGGTGCCTGGACACGCACAGGTACAGTACATACTGTATGAACGGCCTCCTTTGGTTTCAGCTTATATTGGGAAAATTCTAATAGTTTTATTCACTCCTTTACTAAGGCATTTTAATAAAGAATAAAATCTTAATTTCAACTAAAATTCAGAGGGAAAAAAAATAACCCTTTCTGTTCATATAATGAAAATGAAACTTGCATTTTATACATATTCATTTTCATATCACGTCATTTTCATGTTTATAAAGAGATTTCCTCTCATTCTCATTTACGTTATCATTCAAATACATTTACTATGTCACATACAGCAATGAATTGAAAAGATGTCTCCATAAGAGAAGAAAAAAATGTGGTGCCAGAGCTATTAACACAACGACATCCAAACAGCAACCAAAGTGTATGGAATTCTGTATACATACAGGTGCATCTCACTAAATTAGAATATCATCAAAAAGTTAATTTATTTCAGTTCTTCAATACAAAAAGTGAAACTCATATATTATATAGAGTTATTACAAACAGAGTGATCTATTTCAAGTGTTTATTTCTGTTAATGTTGATGATTATGGCTTACAGCCAATGAAAACACAAAAGGCATTATCTCAGTAAATTAGAATACTTTATAACACCAGCTTGAAAAAAGTTTTTAAAATCCGAAATGTTGGCCTACTGAATTGTACACTGCTCAAAAAAATAAAGGGAACACTCAAATAACACATTCTAGATCTGTATGAATGAAATATTCTCATTGAATACTTTGTTCCGTACAAAGTTGAATTTGCTGACAACAAAATCACACAAAAATCATCAATAGAAATAATAATAATAATAATCTTTATTTTTATATAGCGCTAACATATTCCGCAGCGCTTTACATACATTATTGTCGCTGTCCCATCGGGGCTCACAATCTATATTCCCTATCAGTATGTCTTTGGAGTGTGGGAGGAAACCAGAGAACTCGGAGGAAACCCACGCAAACACGGGGAGAACATACAAACTCCTTGCAGATGTTGTCCTTGGTGAAATCAAATTTATTAACCAATGGAGGCCTGGATTTGGAGTCACCCCCAAAATTAAAGTGGAAAAACACACTACAGGCTGATCCAACTTTGATGTAATGTCCTTAAAACAAGTCAAAATGAGGCTCAGTATTGTGTGTGACCTCCACATGCCTGTATGACCTCCCTACAACGCCTGGGCATGCTCCTGATGAGGTTGCGGATGGTCTCCTGTGGGATCTCCTCCCAGACCTGGACTAAAGCATCTGCCAACTCCTGTACAGTCTATGGTGCAACGTGACGTTGGTGGATGGAGCGAGACATGATGTCCCAGATGTGCTCAATCGGATTCAGGTCTGGGGAACGGGCGGGCCAGTCCATAGCTTCAATGCTTTCATCTTGCAGGAACTGCTGACACACTCCAGCCACATGAGGTCTGGCATTGTCCTGCATTAGGAGGAACCCAGGGCCAACCGCACCAGCATATGGTCTCACAAGGGGTCTGAGGATCTCATCTCGGTACCTAATGGCAGTTAGGCTACCTCTGGCGCGCACATGGAGGGCTGTGCGGCCCTCCAAAGAAATGCCACCCCACACCATTACTGACCCACTGCCAAAAAGGTCATGCTGAAGGATGTTGCAGGCAGCAGATCGCTCTCACAGTGTCTCCAGACTCTGTCACGTCTGTCACATGTGCTCAGTGTGAACCTGCTTTCATCTGTGAAGAGCACAGGGTGCCAGTGGCGACTTTGCCAATCCTGGTGTTCTGTGGCAAATGCTAAGCGTCCTGCACGGTGTTGGGCTGTGAGCACAACCCCCATCTATGGACGTTGGGCCCTCATACCACCCTCATGGAGTCGGTTTCTAACCGTTTGTGCAGACACATGCACATTTGTGGCCTGCTGGCGGTCATTTTACAGGGCTCTGGCAGTGCTCCTCCTGTTCCTCCTTGCACAAAGGTGGAGGTAGCGGTCCTGTTGCTGGGTTGTTGCCCTCCTACGGCCGCCTCCACGTCTCCTGGTGTACTGGC
This sequence comes from Phyllobates terribilis, assembly GCF_046119375.1. Lineage (NCBI taxonomy): Eukaryota > Metazoa > Chordata > Amphibia > Anura > Dendrobatidae > Phyllobates > Phyllobates terribilis. The sequence continues at coordinate 264,766,660 of NW_027362764.1, read as the reverse complement.
CTGTCTCCTGGTAGCGCCTCCAGCCTCTGAACACTACGCTGAAAGACACAGCAAACCTTCTTGCCACAGCTCGCACTGATGTGCCATCCTGGATGAGCTGCACTACCTGAGCAACTTCTGTGGGTTGTAGAGTCTGTCTCATGCTACCACGAGTGTGAAAGCACAACCAACATTCAAAAGTGACCAAAACATCAGCAAGAAAGCATTGGTACTGAGATGTGGTCTGTGGTCCCCACCTGCAGAACCACTCCTTTGCCAATAATTTCCATCTATTGTCTATTCCATTTGCACAACAGCATGTGAAATTGATTATCAATCAGTGTTGCTTCCTAAGGGGACAGTTTGATTTCACAGAAGTTTGATTTACTTAGAGTTATATTCTGCTCCTTTTGCATCAATTACTGCATCAATGCGGCGTGGCATGGAGGCAATCAGCCTGTGGCACTGCTGAGGTGTTATGGAAGGCCAGGTTGCTTTGATAGCAGCCTTCAGCTCATCTGCATTGTTGGGCCTGGTGTCTCTCATCTTCCTCTTGACAATACCCCATAAATTCTCTATGGGGTTAAGGTCAGGCGAGTTTGCTGGCCAATCAAGCACAGTGATACTGTTGTTTTTAAACCAGGCATTGGTACTTTTGGCAGTGTGGACATCTCCGAAATTTCCATCTCCGAAAAGCTTGTCGGCAGAGGGAAGCATGAAGTGCTTGATAAAACACAGTGGATCTACACCAGCAGATGACATGGCTCCCCAAACCATCACTGATTGTGGAAACTTCACACTAGACCTCAAGCAGCTTGGATTGTGTGCCTCTCCACTCTTCCTCCAGACTCTGGGACCTTGATTTCCAAATTAAAATTGTAACTCTGGGACCTTGTGGAGTGTGTCAATGACTGCCTTCTGGACATCTGTCAAGTCAACAGTTTTCCCCATGATTGTGGAACCTACTGAAACAGACTAAGGGACCTTTTCAAATGCTTAGGAAGCCTTTACAGTTTTTTGTTAATTATTTTAATTTAATGAGATAATGACTTTTGTGTTTTCATTGGCTGTAAGCCATAATCATCAACATTGACAGAAATAAACACTTGAAATAGATCACTCTGTTTGTAATGACTCTATATAATATATGAGTTTCACTTTTTGTATTAAAGAACTGAAATAAATGAACTTTTTGATGATATTCTAATTTAGTGAGATGCACCTACATATCCATCCAGGCCAATAAACAAGAACTGCAGGCTTATGGTACTTGAGACTGATATTATAACATGGCTACATACAGATAGGTGGGGATCACATTATGTAAATCCATCCGGTAGCTCAACATCTTAAAAAGGGTGTTGGAAGGCTAGAGTTAGCTCAAAAGTGGCCAATTAGAATATTACATGGGATGAAAGCAGGCTTGGACTGGCCCACAGGAGAACAGGAGAATCCTCAGGTGGGCCCCTGTGCAGGAGTGTGCCTCCACCCTCTTATATGAGCAATATTTGGCACACTTCACTTTAATCACTATGTACAGAAAAAAGCAGCATCTTATTAATTTAGCAATCTACCCAGGTCATTGTTATTGAAATTTGTGATTGAGGATAATATCCTATTTGCATGTAGCTGAAAAGTAAGGCCCTGGAGTTAATTACTGGTGGGCCCTTGGCATCCCAGTCCGACACTGGATGGAAGGTTAGAAAAACGGGGCTTGTTTGGCTTGGAAAAAAGGAGCCTTTGTGAATACAAAGAACTGGCCCAGAAAATATTTATTTCAAGGACCCATTGCACATATTATTATTATTTATTATTATAGCGGCATTAATTCCATGGCGCTTTACATGTTTAAAAGGGGTATACATAGCAAACAACAAGTACAATAATTTGAACAAAAACGAGTCAGCGACTGGTACAGGAGGAGCGAGTACCCTGCCCGCAAGGGCTCACAATCTACAAGGGATGGGTGAGGATACAGTAGGTGAGGGTACAGCTGGTCGTGCAGTGTTGTGGTGGAGCGAGGGTTACTGCAGGCTATAGGCTTGTCAGAAGAGGTAGGTCTTTAGGTTCTTTTTGAAGGTTTCCACGGTAGGCGAGAGTCTGATATGTTGGGGTAGAGCATTCCAGAGTAGGGGGGATGCACGGGAGAAATCTTGTATGCGATTGTGGAAAGAGGAAATAGGAGGGGAGAAGAGCAGGAGATCTTGAGAGGATCGTAGGTTGTGTGCAGGTATGAACCGGGAGACTAGGTCACAGATGTATGGAGGAGACAGGTTGTGGATGGCTTTATATGCCATGGTTAGGGTTTTGAACTGGAGTCTCTAGGCAATGGGGAGCAAGTGAAGGGATTGACAGAGGAGAGGCCGGGGAATAGCGGGGGGACAGGTGGATTAGTCGGGCAGCAGAGTTTAGGATAGATTGCAGGGGTGGGAGAGTGTTAGAAGGGAGGCCACAGAGCAAGAGGTTGTAGTAGTCTAGCCGGCAGATGATGAGGGCGTGCGCTAGTGTTCTTGCAGATTCGTGGTTGAGGAATGTGCGGATCCGGAGATGTTTTTGAGTTGGAGTCGGCAGGAAGTGGAAAGGGCTTGGATATGTGGTTTGAAGGAGAGATCAGAGTCAAGGGTTACCCCAAGGCAGTGAGCTTCCGGGACTGGGGAGAGTGGACAGCCATTGACTTTGATAGATAGGTCAGGTGGGGGGGGGTTGAGTGAGGTGGGGGAAAGATGATGAATTCAGTTTTATCAGTGTTAAGTTTTAGTAATCTAGAAGAGAAGAAAAATAAAATAGCGGACAGACATTGTGGGATTCTGGTTAGTAAGGAGGTGATATCAGGTCCAGAGAGGTAGATCTGTGTCGTCAGCATAGACAGCATAGAGGTGAAACTCTATGAGCTGTCCCAGGCCGAAGGTGTATGTTACATAAAAGTAAACACTCTACACGTAAAAGGTATCCACACAATAACCAGAAAAATTAATTTAATAGGTAGTTAAAGGGAATCTGTGATGTCCGATTACGCTATTAGCTTGGCGATAAGGTTTTAATCAGCAGGTTGATAGCGTTAATATACAGGAGAAAATGGCGGTAGAAAATGAACTTTATTCCTCCCAGGATCTGCCGGCTTTCAGTCATGCAGGTGTGCGGGCGCGGCTACTGTCATCACTTACTATACTGTTAGCAGCGGCTGTAAGCATGCCCCCGACACACTGACTGACAGCTGTCTCTGCAGTGCATCAGTGCTCCCAGGGGGAATAAAGTTAATGTTTTCCCAGGTGTCGCACTCAGTGATGTGACCGAGCACCTTCATAATGCTATTAACCAGCAGGTTAACAGCGGACTTGACAGGTTTACTTCAAATCAGCTCTTTAGTGTGAAATGTGAACAGTATTTAATAAAATAATAACAAAACAATCTCTCCTATATGAAAAGGCAGAAAGAAACCAACCAAAAAAAACCACGTAATTAAAAGTGGTTGTCCAGTCACAAGATATTTATTACCTATCCTTAGCATAGGTCGTCAATATCAGATTGGTGGGGGTCCAGCTCCGCAATGGCTGACAGTAAGCACCTCTCCGTTCATTGTGTGTACATCTGGCTGCAGCTTATAGATGCTGATAGGTGGGGGGCCGGGTGTTGGACCCCACCAATCTGATACTGATGAAATATTCTTAGGATAGGTCATTGATATCTTGTGACTGCACAATCCCTTTAAGATCTTTTCAGACTACGGTGATTAAAGAGGGGCAAACCACCAAAGGTTGTCTGCGGGCTACCAATAAAAACCAAAATGCTGTCAGTAAAACATTAGCAGGCGAAGTCATGCTGTATTACCTGTGTACGGAGCATAGTAAGTAGAAGGTCAGGGGATAAGGGTAAGATGGATTACGTAAAATTAAAACTGAAACACATGTAATGAAAAAAATATGGCACCTACGCTTACAGTAATAAACCAGAGCAAGCCTTCCCTGACCTGCTCGCCTTGGAGTTCATTGACCGGCAATTACTGTAACCACTCAAAGGACAGAAGCGGAGAGCAGCTTCTGCAGCCTCCATGACGCCACAGACACGTGACCTGCTGCACGCTGAATACAGGGAAGCCTAAAGGGCTTAGCCGACAGGAAAACCACGGGCAAAACACAAGCGTCACAATCACACAGCTCTAAATAATACATTCACCGCTGGATCCCAGAAGCAAATCTCGTCTCCTCTTCCTCATAGATGACTCATGAGCAATCTATTCTGCTTGACTTAGCTGCGGAGTACAGTATAGGATATTACCAGACATAATACTAAAGAATAACGACCAGCAATCCTAATATTCACATAACGACCAGCAATCCTAATAATAATGTCACATAACGACCAGCAATCCTAATATTCACATAACGACCAGCAATCCTAATAATAATGTCACATAACGACCAGCAATCCTAAAATTCGCATAATGACCAGCAATCCTAATAATAATGTCACATAACGACCAGCAATCCTAATATTCACATAACGACCAGCAATCCTAATAATAATGTCACATAACGACCAGCAATCCTAATATTCACATAACAACCAGCAATCCTAATACGTCACATAACGACCAGCATCCTAATAATAATGTCACATAACGACCAGCAATCCTAATAATAATGTCACATAACGATCAGCATCCTAATAATAATGTCACATAACGACCAGCAATCCTAATAATAATGTCACATAACGACCAGCAATCCTAATAATAATGTCACATAACAACCAGCATCCTAATAATAATGTCTTATAACGACCAGCAATCCTAATAATAATGTCACATAACGACCAGCAATCCTAATAATAATGTCTTATAACGACCAGCAATCCTGATAATAATGTCACATAACGACCAGCAATCCTAATAATAATGTCACATAACGACCAGCAATCCTAATATTCACATAACGACCAGCAATCCTAATAATAATGTCACATAACGACCAGCAATCCTAAAATTCGCATAATGACCAGCAATCCTAATAATAATGTCACATAACGACCAGCAATCCTAATATTCACATAACGACCAGCAATCCTAATAATAATGTCACATAACGACCAGCAATCCTAATATTCACATAACAACCAGCAATCCTAATACGTCACATAACGACCAGCATCCTAATAATAATGTCACATAACGACCAGCAATCCTAATAATAATGTCACATAACGATCAGCATCCTAATAATAATGTCACATAACGACCAGCAATCCTAATAATAATGTCACATAACGACCAGCAATCCTAATAATAATGTCACATAACAACCAGCATCCTAATAATAATGTCTTATAACGACCAGCAATCCTAATAATAATGTCACATAACGACCAGCAATCCTAATAATAATGTCTTATAACGACCAGCAATCCTGATAATAATGTCACATAACGACCAGCAATCCTAATAATAATGTCACATAACGACCAGCAATCCTAATAATAATGTCTTATAACGACCAGCATCCTAATAATAATGTCTTATAATGACCAGCAATCCTAATATGTCACATGACCTAATAATCTTATGTCACATAACAACCAGCAATCCTAATAGTACTGTGACATATGACATCTGCAGCTGATGATCGGCAGCAGCCAACATGTAACATTCTTTATGTGAGGAGACCGGCAGCCAGTGACACAGTAGCCAGCGTCTAGGAGTAAGTCCAGGAGACGAGAAGAAGTTTTTTTTTTATTCAAGCTTTAAAGTAGTGATAGTTCTAAGCCCAACACTTACAGTATATCACAAAAGTGAGTACACCCCTCACATTTTTGTAAATATTTTATTATATCTTTGCATGCGACATCACTGAAGATATAACACTCTGATACAATGTAAGTTAGTCAGTGTACAGCGTGTATAACAGTGTAAATTTGGTGTGCCCTCTAAATAATTCACCACACAGCCATTAATGTCTAAACCGCTGGCAACAAAAGTGAGTACACCTCTAAGTGAAAATGGCCAAATTGTGCCCAAAGTGTCAATATTTTGTGTGACCACCATTATTTTCAAGCACTGCCTTAACTCTCTTGGGCATGGAGATTACTAGAGCTTCACAGGTTGCTGCTGGACTCCTCTTCCACTCCTACATGATGACATCACCGAGCTGGTGAATGTTGGAGACCTTGCACTCCAACACCTTCCGTTTGAAGATGCCCCACAGATGCTCAATAGGCTTTAGGTCTGGAGACATGCTTGGTCAGTCCAGCACCTTTACCCTCAGTTTCTTTAACAAGGCAGTGGTCGTCTTGGAGGTGTTTTTGGGGTCATTTTCCAAAGGAAGGGGATCATGCTCTGCTTCAGTATGTCACAGTACATGTTGGCATTCATTGTTCCCGCAATGAACTGTAGATCCCCACAACCGGCAGCACTCATGCAGCCCCAAATCATAACACTACCACCACCATGCTTGATTGTAGGCAAGATGCACTTGTCTTTGTACTCCTCACCTGGTTGCCGCCACAGACGCTTGACACCATCTGAACCAAATAAGTTTATCTTGATCTCATGAGACCACAGGACATGGTTCCAGTAATCCATGTCCTTAGTCTACTTGTCTTCAGCAAAGTGTTTGCGGGCTTTCTTGTGTATCATCTTTAGAAGAGGCTTGCTTCTGGGTCGACAGCTATGCAGAGCAATTTGATGCAGTGTGCGGTGGCATATAGTCTGAGCACTGACAGGCTGACCCTCCACCCCTGTAAACTCTGCAGCAATGCTGTCAGCACTCATATGTCTATTCTGAAAAAGACAACCTCTGGATATGACTCTGAGCACCTGCACTCAACTTCTTTGCTCGATCATGGTGAGGCCAGGTCTGAGAGGAACCGCTGTATGGTCTTGGCCAGCGTGCTGCAGCTCAGGTTCAGGGTGATGGCAATCTTCTTATAGCCTATGCCATCTTTATGTAGAATAACAATTCTTTTTTTTGGATCCTCACAGAGTTCTTTGCCGTGATGTTGAAATTCCAGTGACCAGTATGAGAGAATGTGAGGGAGATAACACTGAATTTTACACACCTGCTCCCCATTCACACCTGAGATCTTGTAACTAGTGTTGAGCGAGTATGTTCTGTCCGAGTATGCTCGAGTCGAGCTCCGAGTATTTATAGCTGCTCGGTGATATGTTTGAACCGCTCGGTGTGCATGATTTGCAACTGTTTGGCAGCTTTATTACATGTGAGGAATGTGTAAGAAATAGTAAAGCGTACTTGGCGAAAGAGTTAACAGAACATACTCGCTCAACACTACTTGTAACACTAATGAATCACATGACAGCGGGGAAGGAAAACAGCTAATTTGTCACAATTTGGCCATTTTCACTTAAGGGTGTACTCACTTATGTTTCCAGCAGTTTAGACATTAATGGCTATGTGAGATATTTAGAGGGCACATCAAATTTACAATTGTACAAGCTGTACACTGACTACTTTACATTGTATCAAAGTGTCATATCTTCAGTGTTGTCCCATGAAAAGATGTAATAAAATATTTACAAAAATGTGAGGGGTGTATTCACTTTTGTGATATACTGTATCAGTAAAGCCATATGATAAAAGAACCTTCTTAACACACCCACAAGAATCACATTGGCCACATATGGGCTTTCAAAAAAATGTAGTAGCTGTAAAAAAAATATTAACTAATCAAGAGTTTTTGTCTCATAAAATACATTTATTACTAATATTTGTAGTTACAGCAAAAAAGGTAATTATTTTTTTTAGGAGTCAATATGAAGAGGTTGTAAAAAAATAGCAGATTACTTCGTCTATTGGGCAAAGATTTATTTACGGATCATAGGAGCAGAGAGGATTTAGTACTCGTCAGGCTCAAATCCCTGTGCACTGTAGAGTCATATACAGAGGGGAAAATCTCCCACTATGTCGTGGAGCTCGTGCTGTGTCAGGCGTTCTCAGCGCTCATCTCATTCAGGTGTTTGCATAAATTTTCATTGCTAAACTACATCTGACGTGCTGTTATTAAACATATGCAAGGATTAATGCACATGGCAGAGCTCCATACAGGAGGCTGCACAGCAGCACACACTGCAGAGCCGCCTGGATCCAGGGAACACGCACTGTGCACAGTTTTATTTTGTCCTCTCTTTAGGCATATCCAAAAAAGTACAAATAGAATGAAATGGATACTAACAAATAAAAACGAATTGGACATCTTTCTGCTCCTTTACTTTTATAGATCTAATTTACACAAACATATCTTTATGGTTTAACACATCCGACATTCATGGTACAGGTATAGGCAGAGATGTCCGGACCGGCCATGGGTCTCCTAATCTGAACTCAAAGGGTGGACAACATGGTCCATGCTCAAACCGTCAAAGTCAGATACTGCATAAAATGCATTACACTTCATGTCCTGTACTATTTTCCACAGCTGCATGTACAGTTTTGAAGGCTTTAGAGTTTAACCATCCTAACATTCCCTACTGGCACAGAACTCTCGGCACTCAGCACACACTGGCGATTTGCATTGTGAGAAGTTTCAGCTCTACATAAGGCTCTATATAGTAAATGCAGGAAAAACTTAAGCCCCTACACCTTAGATGACTGTTCGCCGAACCATGGATCAGCCAATTGTTCAGGCAACAGATACTTTGGGCATCCATCTTATGCACAGGATCACTTAAACTCCTATGTTCTCCATGACAGAGCCACTGCCAAACATCACTTGCGGCGAGTTATATGAGAAATAGCAGTCTAAAATGGGATATGCTGGATCCTTATGTCCCCCAACAATAAATTGTCTGGGTATCCCATACACATTAGGTTCTCGGCTGAACACTTCGTTATTGATGGGTTCAGCCGACATTAGTATAATTGGTACAATGTTCATCGAGGAAGCTTTAGATGTCTACTAGACAATAGAAGCTCAAGTGAACTGTCAGGCGCATGGTTGTCATTAAGGTTGTTGACTGTTTCCAATAGCAACCAGCAGCATTGTAACTGCAGCTCTATACTATATAAGCAGTAAACCAATGCATTTGCAAAACTGCTCAACTGCCTAAATAAAAAATGTTTTTCTCCAACTATATTGTTTATACATCGTACATATAAAATGTATAATTGCAGGCTAAAATGCTCCACTAGCACTAATTTGTTTTTAATTGAGCGATATGTCATTTTATGTACTATGTAATTACATGCCTGAACTTATATGTTTTATTACACTGTTTACTGAAGTAGTTCCATAATGTAAGTTATTATATGTTATGTAAATGTGTAACTCAGAAAACACCATTCTTCTGTTTAAATTGAAGTTGTGAAATCTCTCAGGATCTGGTGAAGGTTAAATAAATTTAAGGCACAAAGGTTCAAAACATGCTGACAAATACCTGCCAAGAACAAATGGTCCTCTCCGTTCACAGGGGAGCGATTAACCTCTGACTATGGTGTATCAGTATTTCCATCAGAGCTGGAAGTTGTGATCTCCAGCTCTACAAGTGTGACAGCGCTCTGGGCATAGGCTCATCTCTAATACTGTTGGGCGCTCCACACTTCTATTGTGAACCTTTGTCTAGGGCTCATCAAGCTTTCCAAGTATTTCTGATAGACTGAAAGACTATTTTTGCCATTACATAATAAAGAGTCAAAACCCGGTAAAGTCCAAATAATGTGTTTGTGACTGTCTGAAAGCCATCAGATAAAGGATCCATCATTATTACAAATGGAAGCCTTGATGGCGGTGTGAACAGATAACATGCTGCTTTCTAATTCATTAACTCAAATAGGTCATTGAAATATTTATTTTCTCGTCTACACACGTAGAACTTTACCTGCTTATCTTAATCTCTAGTGCACTTCCAGTTAGTGAACACGGGGTAATAGCTACATTTGTACTATTATTGAAAGCCTTATGTAAATGATTAAAGCACCATTCCATCATTTTTTTTTATTGCACCGCTGGAGTGGTGCTTTAAATGTAAGGACCCTCCCCCTGTCTCATACTCACCTTCCGGCATTTCATCTGTTTTCTCCGCCACTCCCTCTCGCCGTCACGCAAAAAGTGACCTGCCAGGAAGCTCCAGTGTTTCTTGGAGCTGCGCGGAGGTCACTTTTCAATATAAAATTTGAGAGCCTTGTTCTGGCCTCATTCTGGCTCTCACATACTTGCATTGAGAGCTCGTGAAGTAGCTTCTGACTTCCGGACAGTCAGAAGCTACTGTCACAAGATGGCGCTGCAGGATCAGATCAGCGGCAAAAAACGGTGAAGACGCCAGAGGGTGAGCATATGACCGGGGGCAAGGGACCTACATTTAAAGTGCCACTCCAGCGCTGAAAAAAACAAACCGCTGGAGTAGTGCTTTAAAGAATTAGTATCCTTTCCAAAACCAGTAGAAAATCATGGTCTTCCAGCCCTCTTCTATCACAAGACTATGTCCACAAACTGTCGCTATTTTCATGCTCTGTAACTTGTCATCCACTATATTTCAGTGGACATGTTCTCTTCATCAGCATTCTAACAGCATTATAGTTGCTGGAACTTCCTATCGCTTACTTCCCAGCATGTATTGCACCTGCCAATGTTCAATAGTCTTCCAGACAGATCTAAAAGCCTCCCTCTCTAGTATGCATCCATACAGTTAGATGGACAGGAGACCAGAAGAGAGACAAAGAACACCGCGCACACTGCCGGTACTAAGGTTTAGAGTTTCTGCTGCTAGAAGTGGATTACACCTGACAGTGGACAACAAGTTAGACAGAAGTGGGATACAGAGTAGTGGACGGCATCTTAGACTGATAGTTTGGGCATAAAAACAACATCATTTTTAAAGAAGCACTCCTCCCATCAAAGGTTTTATCCTCTTAATATAGTCCAGTTTTTATTTTATATAACATTGTCTTCTAACAATTACTCATTTTGCCTTTCTACAATGTAAATTCTTCTCTTTTCTCTGCTCTGTGTAGAAACAGTAAGTCTATTTTCCTTGTATTTATCATTCCTTTCTTTACCTCCTGACCCAGCTGCTCCCTCCTCTCCCTAATAGGAACTTTTGCAGTGATTATGACTCATGCAGTGAAAATTGACCTCCTGTTTCTACATAGAGCTTAGAAGGATTCAGCTGGTCAGATTTTAATCAGGTGATGTCATAGACCTAATGGAAAAGAGAAGAATTAACTGAGTAGAAAGGCAAAATGAGCAATTGTAAGTATCCTCTTAAAGGGAACCTGTCATGCCCTGTCTACTATGTAAACTGCCCCCATTGTGTTGTTATTGATGCACATTGCACGCTTTTTTCATTTATATTGGCCGTAATATAATAAGTATATAGAATTTTATATACTTAGATCATACCTGCTTGTTCAGTCATAGGGATGTGATCCTCACATTCAGTCAGGGCTGGCACTGCCACGCATTTGAATTCTGCTCCCGGCTCGCGCTGTAAGTATGGGGTGCTTGCGCAGTATGACCTGGCCAGCCAGTAAAGCTTGCAGCGCTGGGAGCCGCTCGTCACAGCGCATGCGCAGTGAAGCTGGGAACTGCACAGCCTCACTTCGCACACGCAGGGAGCCGCTCGTCACAGCACATGCACGGCTCCCAGAACTGTAAGCTTAGCTGGCTGGCCAGGTCATACTGCCCAAGCGCCCCATACTTACAGCGTGAGCCGGGAGCAGAATTCAAATGCGTGGGCGGTGCCAGCTCTGACTGAATGCGAGGATCACACCCCTATGACTGAACGAGCAGGTATGATCTAAGTATATAAAGTTCTATACATAGTAGACAGGACAAGACAGGTTCCCTTTAAAGGGAATCTGTCACCCCCTGGCACTTATCAGACCTCTAATATGGGCATACAGGTGATAGAAATGTGATTCTATACTTACATGTATGCCCCATGTTAGAGGTCTTGTTGCAGAGAAATGTCTTTTTATTCTTTCCAGTTTTTGATACTTCCCGACCGGGGGACACAAGAAAATCCCGCCTACTGATTGAATTAAAATATTTCCCCCCTCCCCTGCGCGTCACAGTGCCCTGTGATGTGCAGTTCCCTTGGCTGGATCCCACGCCTGCACAATTTACCTTGTATGCAAGGCGCAGTAATTCCTAAAGTCTAAATATCCTTGTAGAGCAGGGAACTTGTGCGCAGGCGCCGGTGAGTCACTCTGCCTTCCCGGCGCCTGTGCATAAGATCCCTGCTCCAAAAGGATACACAGACAGCAGGGATTACTGCAACCTTGGGAATAAGGTAAATTGCGCAGGCGCGGGATCCGGCCACGGGAACTGAACGTCACACGGCACTGTGACGTGCAGGGGAGGGGAGAGATATTTTAATTCAAACAGCAGACAGGGATTTCTGCGCGTCCCCTGGACGGGAAGAATCAAAAACTGGAAAGAATAAAAAGACATTTCTCTGCATCAAGAATTCTTTTCAAGGTAGATATCAAGAACAATACTACAAAATAGTAGCTAGGTGGTAAAACCCCAAGAATAAATACACAAAAATGATCAAGCACATATGTTGGCATTGCACTTTAGATATATATTACAATTTACCCTGTACGGACGGCGCTCTTCTTCCTGCCGTCTGTGTAGCCTCGTGGAGCAGGAAACTTGTGCGCAGGCGTCGGTAAGTAACTCTGCCTTCCCAGCGCCTGCGCACAAGTTTCCTGCTCCACAAGGCTACACAGACAGCAGGAAGAAGAGCGCCGTCCGTACAGGGTAAATTGTGCAGGCGCGGGATCCGGCTGGGAACTGCACGTCACAGGGCCCTGCGACGTGTAAGGGAGGGGGGAAATATTGAAATGAAGCTAATAGGCGGGGATTTATTCTCGTCCCCCGGACGCCAAGCTTGCCAAAACTAATTTAATAAAAAGCTATTGCAAAGCACGTAGACCTCTAATATGGACCATACAGGTAAGTATAGATTCACATTTCTATCACATGTATGCCCATATTAGAGGTCTGATAAGTGCCAGGGGGTGACAGATTCCCTTTAATATATTACAACTATCATATTATATAGCACTGTGGTGCTATATAATATGATAATTGCAATATATTAATAGGATAAAAATTTTGATGGGATTATTCTTTAAATAAAGTGATTTTCAGATTGTCAATTTATCATATTACCAAATGAGATCAAGTTGGCAATTGCACTAATCATTTAGGAAATAAGATGGCTTGCTGGCTTTATGCCTTGAATTTAAAATCAGGAATGACCACAATCTTCTATTATGAATATCACATTAAATAACTCAATACAATTATATATTGGTTATTATCCCCAAGAAACAACACAGAAAACTTCACAGAAATAAAAGATCTGTGTATAGCGAGAAAGATAAGGAGTGTTTGCTAACTATGGTGTATTGCCCAAGGAAGCATAGCCTCTGAACACATTTTCCACCCTGTATCTCTAATGTAAATATCAGGCAAGCAGAGCCCATCTGTTAAGGTTAATGATTTAAAATGACATGCTAACAAAAGCAATTTTTATTATCATAAGCCAAGAATCACAATTGATTCAATAGATTCAATTGATTCAATTGATTCAATAGGATGTGCAAAAATAATGTAACTAATGCTTATGTTTTTTTTCATACTCTTTTCCTATTAAAGTTTCAAAAGAACAGGTTAAAATGTAGTAAAGCTAGAACTGTCATTCTAGAAGCTCAGACCATAATTAAAAAACAAAAACAACATAGAACGCCGAGTCATAAAAAGAAATGTTTGCCAGCAAAGTGGATGCAAACTGATCAAAATGAAGTTGTATCTCTGCAGTATTTCTGTAACATACATTCATGTAGTGAATGCATTTAACGTACATTATTTAAAATAGGCTTTCACATTTCAGGATGTCTAAGATGGCAGCAGAATTTCAAAACCTTGAAGGTGGGGCAATAATAACTTGAGGGGAAGTATAAAGGAAATTACAAAAAAGCTCGCCAGAAAAATTAAAGGGCTTTTCAGATCTTTGAAAATTACATATTTTTGCAAAAACCTTTTGCTTTTTCACCAAACACTGCAAACTAGCACGAGAAAAACACAATGGAAGAGATTTACCAAGCTATTATGTACCAGAATTTTGATGCAATTTGTGCTGAAAATCCTGATTTATTATTTGCATAATTTTTATGATGTGTTTTAGACACATACTAGCAGTATACAAACAATGAATATGCAGGAGTAAGGGTTCATTCAGATTTCCATGAATATCGGACAGAAACGTTCATGCACTGACTTCAAAACAAATAACTTCAAAAAGTATGAGGCAATGTACAGCACTGTGCAATATTTGGTATGACCCTCCTTTGCCTTCAAAACAGCCTCAAAGGGTATAACCGGGACTTTGTAAAAAAAATGTGCCGAAACACTAATAGGAAGGTAGTTGCTACCTACCAGCCTATTGTGCCTGGCACCATTCTTCGCCAGCACAGAGCGGTCACAGATCACTCCTGATGGCAATTCAGCTGCCTCTGCTGACGTCACGCTGACGCGGCTTCTTTTCCGCTCTGCTCTGTTGACAGGTCAGGACTGCCGATATCATTCTGATTAAGGCTGTGTGCCCACGATGTGTTTTTTAAGTGTTTCCGCAGCGGCAAAAATGCTGCAGAAACGCTTAAAAAACGCATGGTAGAAGGCCTGCCATGTTCCCCAATGATAATCCGCATGTGCTGTGCACATGCTGCGGAAATTTGCGCTGCGGATTATCATTGCGGAAAAAAAAGCAGCACTACCAATTATTTTGCGGAAGCGCTGCGTTTTCGCCGCCATTGACTTGCATTGGAACGCATGGATTCCGCATCACTGTATATGTAGATGCGCATTCCATGCGTTCCAATGTGCGGATGGTACCCAGGTCTAGAGGAGAGGAGACTTTCCTCCGGACCCGGGTACCATAGTACGTGTAAAAAACAGAATGAAATAAAAAATATATGTTATATTTACCTTCTGGCGGCCCCCGGTGCGCTCATCCTCTCATGCCGGCAGATCGCGATGGACTGAAGGAACTGCGCTGACGTCATAGTCATGTGACGGGTCACGCGATGCTGACGTCGGCAGGTCCTTCAGTGTACAGCGATCTGCCGGCAGCCAGGAGCGAGCGAAGCAAGACACCGGGAGACATCGGAAGGGAAGTATAGATTTATTTTTAACCATTCTCTCGGATCACACTATATATGCCGTTTGCATGGATTTATATAGTGTGACCAAGTTGACAAGCACTTTCCAAGTGATGCTAAAATCTCTTGGAAAGCGCTTGACAACCGGCATGCGGAAATGCATGTGAAGAACGCTTCACATCCGCTTGTCCCTGGCAGGAAAAACGCATGTACAATCCGCATGCGTTTTTTCTGCCAGGGGAGATGCAGAAACACTCAGGAAAAATCCGGAGCATTTCTGCATCGTGGGCACATAGCCTTACAGCCAGATTTCCGTTGCCTAACTGGGATATCCCCTTTAATTCTTCTAGGAACACACAGTATATGAAGGGACTCAGCAGGGAGGTTGTTCTAAAAATCTTGGAGATCTTGCAATAGGTCTTCTGTGGATGTAGGCTTGCACAAACCATCCTGTCTCTTCATATTTTGACTCAACAAGCCAGAGCACCGACTGCCATTTTCTGCACCACAGTTCCAATGTTTTCATATATAATTGAGTCACTTAGCTTTGTTTTCACATCGAAGGTATGGCTTTTGGCCACAATTCTTCCATAAAGACCACTTCTGGCCAGACTTCCCTGAACACTAGATGAGTGTAGCTGGGTCCCAATGTTTGCTGCCAGTTCTGAACTGATGGCACTGCTGGCCATCATCTGCTGCATCAAGTTTCCTTGGTCATCCAATGTGTCTATGGTCCTCAATGTTGGTGCTTCATAAAAAGAACTTGAACAGCACATCTTGAAACCTCAGTCCGCTGGGATAAGCCTTGCTGATGCAGTATACGGTAATTACCTTATGTCTTGCTGCTGTGCTTCTTGTTCTGTGACATGAAACTATTTTCCACAACCTCATCTTTGTCGAAGAGTTTTCACAATTCCTAAACCAGTTTAAGCTTCCTACACAGCTGTGTCTGTTTCAGTTAATGGCTGTGTTTAAACCTACATATGAAAATGATAATTATTATCATCGGTTTAGTGTAATTAGTTACTCATACACCTGACTATAATCCTACAAAATCCCTGATTTCGTGCAAGTGTACCTACAAGAACTGATGCTGCTTTGAAGGCAAAGGGTTGTCATACTAAATATTTATTTGATTTCAATTGTATTCTATTCACTCACTTTGCATTTCATTAATTGACAAAAATTAACACTTTACTTTTAAAACCATGCTTACTTTGCAGCGTTTTTTCCACAGTACTGTGTACCTAGAGATCTACAGATTTGTACATATATTCACAAAATGAGAGAAGAGATTTGATTTTACCCTGCTACCTGACTTTAATAATGTGCTTGTTGTTCTGGATTATACCTATGTCACACAGCTGGGGAGCAAGGCCTGGATGATAACAAGGGCATATTTATTTCATTTACTTTCCATCCTCATTAGGGCTGCTTTGCTTATCTTGAACATCAGGGACTTTCCCATTAAAATTGTAAAAAGAAGAACAAATGTAAAATGTTTCCCTGTGATAAAATAGGAAAAAAATGACATGACAGCAATAAAGCTTCTAGACATCATGTCAGCATGTTTTTACATATGGTAGTGGGGGTATGAATGTATTCGCCTTTGCTTCCCCCACTGACAATGATTCCACATTTTGTAGAGATCCGATGTGCTAGTTATGAACTTTGGGAGACTACTGTCTGATAACAGCATGTCATCCTTTCATATAATCACCACAATCATAATAATTAGCATATAGTTATGTCGTTAGGCCTTGCACATGTATTTGTGTTATGTACTATGACAGGATTTTTTTCCATAAACATCTTTATTATAGGTTACATAGCTCAGGGGTCTGATGCGTGTGGATGTGAATAAGGGGGAATACTAGTAGATGTGTTCCACTGTGGGTATAATTAGATGCACGTCTGCTGGGTGTCAAGTGAAAACAGCCTCCATGTGCCAAAATCCAGGCGAAAAATATACTGTAGGAACTATAGACTCCATATTTGCAACAGTCAGATAGTAAGCGATACCATAACACCGAATGCCAATGATGTACTTCACATTTACAATGTCATTTGCATAGTACCTATTTCACCAATTTAGATATTATTTTCCCACGAACGAAAGTTCATTTTAATAACTGTCTGTGTCTAACCGTGTACGTAACATACCACATCTCCTGGACAGGGGAGGAAGCAAAAGACAATGCAGACATTACAGCAGGGGATCGCAGAGGAGTCATTTTGTGAGGTAAAACATTTCACTGCCTGTTTTTAAACAATGTTTTACCTCACAAAATGACTCCTCTGCGATCCCCTGCTGTAATGTCTGTATTGTCTTTCTTCCTCCCTGCCCAGGAGATGTGGTATGTTCTGTACACGGTCAGACACAGACAATTATTAAAATGAACTTTCGTTTGTGGGAAAACCCCATTAACATGAGGTATTTTAAGCACAACATTACCATTCAAGGTAGCGATTGCTATACAGCCCCAGAGCGACTCAGTTATGAAAGTCATTGACTCTTTCAAATGGGTTATTAAAAGAAAGTAAATTGATTGTGTATTATTGGTTAATGGTCACCTAGTTGTGTAAAAAATATAATGCCATTAAAGGGAACCTGTGACCTGAAAAACGCTACTAAACTGCAGATATGGGGTTAATCTGCAAGTTAATAGTGTTCTGAACCTGCCCAGCGACAGCACTTACTCCCCCACTGCCAGGAGGAAATGAACTTTATTCCTCTCACTAGCGTTCGGCGTCCAGTCATGAGGGTGGGCCGGCGCGGGGTCAGTCACTGCTCTGTGTATAGACAGCGGCGGCTGTAACCACTTCCCAGGCACTGACTGGCAGCCGGCCCTAATGCTCAGTTGCTGTCAGTGCCGGGGGCGCGGTTACAGCCGCTGCTCTCTATACACAGAGCGGTGACTGACCCCGCGCCGGCCCACCCCCGTGACTGAACACCGAAAGCAGTCGGGAGGAATAAAGTTAATTTCCTCCCGGCAGTGGGGCTTTCAGTGAAGGCGCCGGGCAGGTTCAGAATGCTATTAACCTGCAGATTAACGCCATATCTGCAGGTTAATAGCATTTTTTTTTTATGTCACAGGTTCCCTTTAACAAGCAAATATTTTACCCAATTTATGACGGGGTCACATCGTGGGGTGAGCGCCTAGTGTCTGCAAAAGTTATTGGACACTGACAACTCTTACAAATGTGCTGGAGCAATAGAAGTGAATTCCTACTAAATTATTATTAGCAGACCTGTACCGATGTCCTCTTCTGTAAAGCGTTGCCCCCTTGTTTAGCACACAGACCGCTAGAAGTTATTACCCGTCAGCGACCTCCACTGAATAACACTGCATATGGTAAAGAACACTAGGGACGTGAGGTGCCACGCACAATGTCATTCAATGGAGGCTAACATTAACAGGACCATGTCATTACTGTAAAGGGTCGCTGTGACCTTTTTTCAGAGACCTAGATGATTGTTACAGACACTGCTAGGAAAGCCTGAAAGGTTGCAGTGCTCTTAGGTTCTTTTTTCAAGGTGCAGCACAATAATCGCCTTTTGTGTTCCTAGTAGGAACGCCCCAGTTGTAGTTCACTTTTTGCTTGCAGGGAGTTACCACTTTTCATATTTCTTTTCATGAAGCTAAATTCCATCATGTGGGCAGAATCAACGCATTGTGTTACTTCTCTATACATAGCAACTGAAAATCCCCATTTCCTAATGATTAGTCACTTGCCTCATGAGAGAAAGTGACCTGTAGTGATCCTTCAGGAGAGAAGCAGACTACCTGTAACCTGCTCAGTATAAGCACATCTATACAACACCAGGAACAGGGTCTTGTCCACAACAGCATTTGGAAAAGAAGAATACAGTATGCACAGGAGGACTACAAGCCCCACATATCCATTGCTTGCTCACTTGGCAGCTGTTCCTCACAATCTCCAATTCACATGCATGTTCTGATCAGCCAAGTGTGCCCATCTTCTTATTGGGAAGAGGGGAGTAAGCTGCTGCCAGACATCTCCAGCAAAGTCTTATCTAGGAAGAGTACAAAGTATCAGGCACGTTCAAATCCAATATGCCTGATCCATCTATTCCTCAACATCGACCATTGGAGGAAGTGATGTCACAAAATTCTATGTCCTCCAGATCATGGTATTTTAGGACTTTCATAGAATGGCATGATAATCCCATTAATGTATTTTGCTTGTTTGTATGGCGCAATCATATTCCACAGCACGGGACAGGCATTATTATCATTCTCCCAATTGGGGTTCACAATTTAAATTCCTTATCATCTATGGAATGTGGGAGGAAGCCCACCCACATACATGGAAAACATACAAAGTCATTGAAGATATTGCCTTTGATGGGATTTGAACTCAGCACTGATAAGGAACAGTGCAAACCACTTTTCTAACCTCTGTTAAATAGAAAATATAGGATTAATATTCAGAAAGCTATGGGGGAATAATGACACCCTTTAGTACAAGGAAATATACTGGGACCATAATGGTTTCCTTTCTCAATAGTGTTAGTCATTTCATTAATTCCCAGGAATGATAACAGAGGAACTTTACAACACAAATCGAATGCAATTGTCTACTAGATGAGACACAGCTAAAAAGCAGATATGTCACCAGACTTCACAAATCAAACTGCATACACTGTTAAAGAGATCTCTTATACCTGATGAGCCTGGTGTACTTACTACGAAAATCCCTGTATGAATAGCTGTATAATCCTTTGTAAAAAAAAATGTCCCTGTCTAATATTAAAATAAGTATTTTATGATCTTGTTAAGACTCATAAAATGCTTGTCTTATTTATCAGAATTAAACAGCCAGTCTGACATGGATTTTCAAAATAACTACACTAGCCTCATTAGGTTTAAGAGATCTATTTAATATATGCAGTTTGCATTGTAATATCTGGTGACAGATCCACTTTAGTGGGGTGTCTATTCTTTACAAATGATACATTTTGCAACAACAAATTTTCAGTAGCAAATACAATACTGACATCTCACATGAGATGGGGGACTTCTCACATGAGCACAGCATAAAGTAATAGTTTTGATAGGCATGCTTATTACTTTGTTAGCAAAAAGTACACAGACATCATTGCTTTCTTCTGCTGACGATCATTGATGCTGAAAGTCAACATCTAAAGGAGTACCCGGAGAGTTCTTTCTAAGATATATTGTTCTCAGAAGAAAGCTACCTCCTTTTTTTTGCTGTGAATTGAACTTTCGAAATCCCCATGGAATCTTGCTGGTTTCCATGATCCTAAAATGTTCAAGTTTATGATGCTAAAATGTCACTCTTGGGATAGAAATTATTCTGCGTTATCACTCATTTTGTTTTGCTTAGCTGCGAAAATGCCAGTGAGAGTTAATAGTACACAAGTCAGCACTGACATGGCACAAAGACATCCTTGCATTTGACTCAGCAGCAAACAATTCACAACTTCGAACTGTTGGCATTTGGCATTTTGTACAGTCTAAAAATGCAACAATAAATACAGAAGAAATAGTTAAATGTATTTAAGAATTTACAATAGAAATACACAGTCTATCTGTTCACAGCTCTTGTAATTCCTCCAACATGCATCAATATTTCCCAGTCAAAATGATGAACATATTAGCAGAACCAAATGTACCAGATTTCAAGTCAAAGAGTTTTGTTGGTAGTCAACAGTGTCCACCATACTAAGCATCTGACACAGTGTGACAGCTTCTGTTATAAATGGATCCTACCATGCTGATGTGAACAGAGCACCAGTACATGTGCAAATCTGCCTTGTTGTGCAGTGGTGCACAGCTAGATAGCTTTACCATGGCAAAGTCTGAGAAAACTGAGTAATCAAACCTAGCAACTGTAAAAATGGCCATGCTGGTTGACATATGGCTTTTACAGAAATAACTAGAATCAGCTTTTATTACAGTACTTACATCTACACATGCACAGTCAACTTTCTTGCTAACAACCGTGACACATCATGGACACACAATGTAATAGTGACTGCAGAGCCCGAATAAAACATTTTTTTATTTCACCTCTTTGCAGTTCAGACTGGGGGTGTGTACTTCTTCCTCCTGTATGGTGCTGACTAATCATATGCAGGCAGCAACACAGCAGAAAAAAAACACGCCCCACAATAGCTTAGAGCAGCTTTCTCAGTGTGTCAGATGTACGCAGACAGACAGATCTCCTAGTCTAACCTCCTGCATGATTAGAAAGCACAGATGACTAATGCCATTCAGATATAGTCCTTGGGGTGGAGGGGGCACCACAGATGAGTTTAGCTGTGTCAGCTACAAACTCTTCTGTCAGCTATCCTCCTTTCATAGCACAATTACCTCTGATGTACTACCCCACACTGCCTGTCAGGAGATGTGATAATCACACTTATGTGATTAGAGTGATTACAAGTTGATTGAGCACAACAGACATAAGTGTGATTACTTACACATCTCCAGACAGGCAGTGTGGGGGAATGGGTACTACAGCAGACATAAGATCTCACACACTGAGACACCTGCTCTAAGCTATAATGGGGGAGGGTGCTCTTTTTCTCCTGAGTGTTGTGCTGCCTGCTATTAATTGGTCGGTGTCATACAGGGAAAAGAAGTACACAATCTCATTGAAAACTATATGATAACACCCACTTAGACTTAACAAAAATTAATTCATTAAGTGTCAAATACTTTGATTGCTAATATCTCTGTAACTGGGAGGCAAAACAAACAAAAAAAAAAACAACACTTTATTCCGCTGTGCAGTCACTATTACATCATGTCTCCAGTTCAATATGAATAATTTGGTAAAATGTCCTCCTTAACTGACATACTTTATTACCTTTCTGACTAAACACTTAGGAGAGTTATAACAGGTAGAAAATAAATAAATAAATACATTGCACAAAAAATATTTGATTCCAATTTTTGGTTGTACTATCCTTGAAAGATTCCAGCGTGACAAAAGCTCACCCCGAGTGCCAATACTGCAGCACAAGCAGAGATGTTGCTAATGGATGATTTATAGCTGCAGGTTCCTCAATACAAAAATAAGAGACTGGATACATCATAAGTGATATTAATAAAACCCCACCTTTATATTCTTTTCATCTTCCCATTCCACTTTATATAAAACAATGATGTCTACAATGCTGAGAGCCAGATACCCACACAATCTAAGTGACCAATACTCCAAAACTACAATATTCTAAAGATTCAATTCCTCCCCTAATCCCAGCTAACTACTGCAGTAAGTCAGTGGTCACTGTAGGTTTTGCATTCTATTCATGTACCAGGAGGATCAGAATTGACAGTTCAACAAGTCTTAACCACATAGTAGATAGTATATTGCATTGAGTAAAAATGAAACACATAAAAACAGGATTTCAAAAATTTTTTGCTTAAAGCAGCCCTTTCCCTATGTACCTTATTAGACCTGTTTTTATGTTACCTTTTAATTACATTCCATATTGCTACCATTTTTCCAGTCAGTCCAAGTATCTACAAATGAATGAGCCAGCATAAGATTTATTTATTTTACTCACTCATAAAGCACCGTCATATTCTACAGCACTTTACAGAAATCATCACTGCCCCCATTGGGGCTCACAATCTAAAATCCCTATCAGTATGTCTTTGGAGTGTAGGAGGAGACCGCGGACCTGGAGGATGTGACTTATTGCCACCTTACCACAGTGAGAACTCATCATCTGGCAATACATATACAATAGCTGCCGGACTATTGTAATGGTCCCTGGTTGTTTCCACAAAAGCCAGAGATTTCTTAATGAGCAATCTAATAAACTCAGCGGCTACTGACTGTGACATGGCGGTACTCTAAGGGACAGTCCGTTTAAAGGGAATCTATTACCCCCAAGACTCAAATTGTACTATTTAGCCATTCATATAGGGGACTTAGCACTTATAAAACCATACTGGTACAGTAGATTTGAGTAAATTTGTTTTATTTGAAAACAGTTTTTATTAGATATGTAAATGAGGGTAATTCATTGCACCCTTGGCGTGGCCAAGGGCTCAGTGCATTGTTCTTATCCCTCATGTACCATCCTCTACACCTCACCTTAGGGCGTATACAGATGTCTGTGCATCTTGGTCTGATCTTGGAGCACAGTGCATGGACTGGCCGCGGGTCTATCGACCTGAGAGTGACAGCTTCATAGAAATACATGAAGTCATCATGCTCAGGTCGGGAGACATGCGGCCGATCCGTGCATTAGCAGACCGTGTTCAGGCCGATTTGCACGGACGTCTGCATGTCTAAATAGTTCAATTTGAGTTTTGGGTGTGACAGACTCCCTTTAAATTGCAAAATTTGACTTTTTTATCAGATTATCATGAGTAAACAAAACTAAAACTGAGGCTCCAATATTGTGGGCCTCCTGCAATAGGGACAATTAAGGACAATATATTTTTGATAGTTTTTAATCATTTAATATATGTCCTGACATGGCTCCCGAACAGGCTTACAGATTGCAGA
Source organism: Phyllobates terribilis (assembly GCF_046119375.1). Classification (NCBI taxonomy): domain Eukaryota; kingdom Metazoa; phylum Chordata; class Amphibia; order Anura; family Dendrobatidae; genus Phyllobates; species Phyllobates terribilis. The sequence goes on along the minus strand of NW_027362764.1, from coordinate 264,743,051 downwards.
ATGCTTTTCTCCTCCTTTGCATACAAACAAGGCTCAGCATTGTTCTGTACTCTGATTCCACAGATTCCAAACAGAGGGACAGTCACTGACCGTTCTTCCACAGCCAGTCATTGGCCTCATACTCTAATATGGCTGCAAGTCACACAGCGCATGACATCCAAATTATTATGGATTATTATGGATAATATGTTTTTCATTATGAGTACTTTCATTTTGGCTCCAGGAAAAAGACAATAGTTGTCAATAACTGCTGCTTTACTAATAACGTCCCTCAAAACAATTAAAGGAAATCTATTGGAGGACAGAATAAAGTAGCGATAATAACGATCCTGATTAAAGTGCTGCATTACTTATTTTCTTGCAGCCGGTTCATGAAAATCCAGTTATCTGCTGCAGCACTGGAGTTCTCTTCATTATGTGTATGCGATATTCATGGGCTGTGGCGCCCCACGCCGCCAATGACTGACAGAAGTATAGGAAAAAGAAGTTGTTAATCAGTGATGGTTGGTATTAGCTGCACCACATAATAGGCACACTCTAGCACTAAATCAGAGGTCTTATCTAAATGGCTATAAGAAAAAAGTACACAGTAGAGAGAAGGCATCAGGGTCTCTGTCACTAATAGGCAAAGCCCCCATCAGTCACTAGAGCACTCTGTCCCTGAAAGTAGTTTTCCAGGAGTTTAAAAATTGAAAATCTGCTATAAAATTAAGAATATTTTGTAAAGATAAAGTTTAATCGAGTACCTTCAGGTCATTTTTGTTACTTTTCTGCACTTTCATGTTCAGGATTTGACAGTAATTTCCCAAGCAGCCCAACAGACATTCCCACAGTGCATTGTTCCCTCTTCCTTTCCACCTCCCAGCTCTTTCAGAACCTATCAAGTACACGACGAGCTCAATAGCTGGTTCTCTGTGACAGTATATGAACCACATATGCCCAGTAACAGCCAGAGCTTTAGATCGCACTAGGTTATCTTTGAAGATTTTTCCTACATAGCAGGTGCCCCCACACCACCATCTCCGCAGAGAACTGCGGCACAGCCCCATATACTTGAAGCAGTGCTGAAGTTCCATGTACAGTGGGTGGCTGGATGCTGCAGTGTACTGTAAGCTGTAAGCTAGCGCAAGATCCTATTAATTCTCATGATCGTTACAGGCCACAGCAGCAGGGCTGTGGAGTCGGAGTCCATTTTGGTGGAGTCAGAGTCAGTATAAAATGGACGGACTCCGAAAAAATATAATAAATTGGGTACAGTAGTTCAATGCAGTTTGTGGGGAATATTGTTTCATAAGAATTTGGGAACGTTATGAACTGTCCTATAAATGTCTGTCCTATTCCTGATCTAAGGGTCTAGACTTTTAGCTGAGATTAATCTGGGCTGCAGTTTACGTACAGTACAGACCAAAAGTTTGGACACACCTTCTCATTTAAAGATTTTTCTGTATTTTCATGACTATGAAAATTGTACATTCACACTGAAGGCATCAAAACTATGAATTAACACATGTGGAATTATATACTTAGCAAAAAAGTGTGAAACAACTGAAAATATGTCTTATATTCTAGGTTTTTCAAAGTAGCCATCTTTTGCTTTGATGACTACTTTGCACACTCTTGGCATTCTCTTGATGAGCTTCAAGAGGTAGTCACCGGAAATGGTTTTCACTTCACAGGTGTGCCCTGTCAGGTTTAATAAGTGGGATTTCTTGCCTTATAAATGGGGTTGGGACCATCAGTTGTGTTGTGCAGAAGTCTGGTGGATACACAGCTGATAGTCCTACTGAATAGACTGTTAGAATTTGTATTATGGCAAGAAAAAAGCAGCTAAGCAAAGAAAAACGAGTGGCCATCATTACTTTAAGAAATGAAGGTCAGTCAGTCCGAAAAATTGGGAAAAATTTGAAAGTGTCCCCAAGTGCAGTTGCAAAAACCATCAAGCGCTACAAAGAAACTGGCTCACATGAGGACCGCCTCAGGAAAGGAAGACCAAGAGTCACCTCTGCTTCTGAGGATAAGTTTATCCGAGTCACCAGCAGAAATCGCAGGTTAACAGCAGCTCAGTTTAGAGACCAGGTCAATGCCACAGAGAGTTCTAGCAGCAGACACATCTCTTCAACAACTGTTAAGAGGAGACTGTGCAGCAGGCCTTCATGGTAAAATAGCTGCTAGGAAACCACTGCTAGGGACAGGCAACAAGCAGAAGAGACTTGTTTGGGCTAAAGAACACAAGGAATAGACATTAGACCAGTGGAAATCAGTGCTTTGGTCTGATGAGTCCAAATTTGAGATCTTTGGTTCCAACCACCGTGTCTTTGTGCGACGCAGAAAAGGTCAATGGATGGACTCTACGTGCCTGGTTCCCACCGTGAAGCATGGAGGAGGAGGTGTGATGGTGTGGGGGTACTTTGCTGGTGACACTGTTGGGGATTTATTCAAAATTGAAAGCATACTGAACCAGCATGGCTACCACAGCATCTTGCAGCGGCATGCTATTCCATCCGGTTTGCGTTTAGTTGGACCATAATTTATTTTTCAACAGGACAATGACCCCAAACACACCTCCAGGCTGTGTAAGGGCTATTTGACCAAGAAGGAGAGTGATAGGGTGCTACGCCAGATGACCTGGCCTCCACAGTCACCAGACCTGAACCCAATCGAGATGGTTTGGGGTGAGCTGGACCGCAGAGTGAAGGCAAAAGGGCCAACAAGTGCTAAGCATCTCTGGGAACTCCTTCAAGATTGTTGGAAGACCATTTCCGGTGACTACCACTTGAAGCTCATCAAGAGAATTCCAAGAGTGTGCAAAGCAGTCATCAAACCAAAGGTGGCTACTTTGAAGAACCTAGAATATAAGACATATTTTCAGTTGTTTCACACTTTTTTGCTAAGTATATAATTCCACATGTGTTAATTCATAGTTTTGATGCCTTCAGTGTGAATGTACAATTTTCATAGTCAAGAAAATACAGAAAAATCTTTAAATGAGAAGGTGTGTCCAAACTTTTGGCCTGTACTGTACATGATAAGTAGTGAAGCTCCTCCTCTACATATAAGGGAAAAAAAAAAAACACACAGGGAAGGAATGCCTGCACTCATCTCAGAACTGCTGGAGTGAACAAGAAAGCAGGATTAAGGTAAGTACTTCTTAAAGCATATCAAAACTTTCAATAAACTGTGCATAAATCAATAGTCCAGTATATGATGTCTCTGTATGCTTGATGTTTTAGTTTTTTTTTTCCTCTTAGCTCATAAATATATTTTATGTTCTATCTAAATGGCTTGATTATTTTATCATAATAATGATTAAAAGGCTGATGTTATCATTTTACTACAGTAAATGTATCCCTTAAACTTAAACATGAGCTATGTATGAGGGAGTCAGAGTCGTGGAGTCGGTGTCATGGAAATTGAGGAGTTGGAGTCAGAGGTTTGGCTTACCGATTCCACAGCCCTGCGCAGCAGTCTACCTTTAGTAATCAGAAATTTACTATATTCTCTAGTGATATGTCATCGCATTCGCCCCTAAAAAAACGACATTGGATCTGTATTGGTATATCCACAGCAAGGAAATAGTGACCAGGAAAGTAAATAAGCAAATAATAAATTAAAGATCATTTACAGAAATACTTGGTCTAGATCAAGGGAAAATAACCTGGTGACCACATATTGCCCGCTATGCCATTCTGTGTGCCCCCCCCCCCCCCCCAACCAGCTGGTAACATAAATGCTTTCCTGTGTTTGGTTGTTTGCATGTAATTTACATAATACTGAGAAGTGGGGTAGCACAAAGTCATGTGTCTCCCATAAATTTTAGGAGAACTGGGTCCCTTTACCCCCATTTCTTACTCCAGAAAGACTGCAGTTTATGATATTTAAGTTTACAATGGGGAGAGCCAAGTTCACGCATGGCCTTCCCCTCTCTCTAACTGTGGGTAAAGGGGACCCCTATTATTCCCATAGGTGCAGGTTCCACTTTCCAGATTACTATCTGTAAGGCATTTCTAGCATATCATTTTGATATCCCAGAAAGGTCTCAGATGGTAATAACCCTCTAAGATTTAATGCGGCCCTTGCAAGTGATTCAACATGGTAACATCGCCCTTTGACCAGTAAAGGTTGTGTACCCCTGGTCTAGATGACGAGTGGCCTTCTCAAAGACGTGGAATTTTCAAGAGGCTTTGCTGATTTCACTACTCTTACGACAAAACATGAGAGCAACTATAAAATCACTGCCCACCCTCAAAATAAAAACTAAACTTTGTTGGGAAATAGACATGCAATTAACCTAAACTTCCACTTCTGCTTACATATCAGGATCTTATTGTCTTGCAGGTTCATTATATACAGTCATGGCCGAAAGTGTTGGCACCCTTGAGATTGTTCCAGAAAATGAAGTATTTCTCCCAGAAAATTATTTAAATCACACATGTTTTGTTATACACGTTTATTTTCTTTGTGTGTATTGGAACAACAGAAAAAAAATGCAAATTGGACATAATTTCACACAAAACCCCAAAACTGGTCAGGACAAAACTGTTGGCACCTTTCCAAATTTGTGGGTAAACAACCTTGTTTCAAGCATGTGATGCTCATTCAAAGTCACCTGTGGCAAGTAACAGGTGTGGGCAATATAAAAATCACACCTGAAACCAGAGTTGACTGAATCTTTGCATTGTGTGTCTCTGTGAGCCACACTAAGCATAGAGAACAGAAAGAGAAGAGAACTGTCTGAGGACTTGAGAACCAAATTATTAAAAAATATCAAAATCTCAAGGTTACAAGTCCATCTCCAAAGATCTTGATGTTCCTTTGTCCATGGTGCACAACATAATCAAGAAATGTAAAACCCATAGCTAATCTCCCTGGACGTGTACGGCAGAGAAAAATTAATGAAAGGCTGCAACACAGGATAGTCCGGATGGTGGATAAGAAGTCCCAATCAAGTTCCACAGAAATTCAAGCTGTCCAGCAGGCTCAGGGTGCATCAGTGTCAGCACAAACTATCTGTTGACATTTGAATTAATTGAAACGTTATGGCAGGTGACCCAGGAGGACCCCACTGCTGAAACAGAGAGACATAAAAAAGGTAGACTGCAGTTTGCCAAAATGTGCGTAAGCCAAAATCCTTCTGGGGAAGCGTCTTGTGGACAGATGAGACCAATATAGAGTTTTTGGTAAAGCACATCATTCTACTGTTTACCGAAAACGGAATGATGCCTACAAAGAAAAGAACACAATACCTACAGTCAAATATGGTGGAGGTTCAAATATGTTTTGGGGCTGTTTTGCTGCCTCTGTCACTGGGTGCCTTGACTATGTGCAAGGCATCATGAAATCTGAAGATTAGCAAAGGATTCTGGGTTGCAATGTAGTGCCCAGTGTCAGAAAACTGGGTTTGCATGCTAGGATATGGTTCTTCCAACAGGACAATGACCCCAAACATACTTCAAGAAGCACCCAGAAATGGATGGAAACAAAGCACTGGAGCGTTCTCAAGTGGCCAGCAGTGAGTCTGTATCTAAATCCCATTGAACACCTGTGAAGAGATCTTAAAATTGCAGTTGGGAGAAGGCACCTTCAAATATGAGAGACCTGGAGCAGTTTATCAAAGAAGAGTGGTCCAAAATACCAGTTGAGAGGTGTAAGAAGCTTGTTGATGGTTATAGGAAGCGATTGATAGCAGTTATTTATTCCAAAGGGTGTGCAACCAAATATTAAGTTGAGGGTGCCAATAATTTTGTCTGGCCCATTTTTGGGGTTTTGTGTGAAATTATTTCCAATTTACTTTTGTTTCTCTGTTTTTTTTGTGTTGTTTCAATACACACAAAGGACAAAATGTGTAATTGCAATAATTTTCTGCGAGAAATACTTCATTTTCTGAAACAATTTCAAGGGTGCCAACAGTTTCGGCCATGACGGTACATAGTAAATATATAAATGACAGGTTTATTGTTACCAGTAATTCAGTCTAAATATTGAAAGCTCAAAAGCCACAAACATTTTGAGAGCACAGCATATGTCTGTCTTTATTTTTCCCAATTCCCTCCCGGTATCATTAAATCCTTATCAGAAGTCAGCGTTCAATGAATCCAATCAGCATTTGGCTGCAATTCACAGGTCCTCAGTAGCATTTTTTCTGCAGAAGGAAAACTTGTCCATTTATGGTGACCAGCAGTTGGGTACATAACAAAGCATTAAATGATCATTTAAAGGACTTCTGAAATGATATTACCATGAAGGATAAGAGGAATCCATGTACTTTCTCTTTGACCAGTCAGACATTTATTTATTTTTATTTATTTATTTTACTCACTTATATAGCACCATTAATTCCATAGCGCTTTACAGACATTATGGGAACTGTCCTCATTGGGGCTCACAATCTAGATTCCCTATCAGTATGTTTTTGGAGTGTGGGAGGAAACCAGAGAACCCAGAGGAAACCCACACAAACACAGGGAGAACATACAAACTCCTTACAGATGTTGTCATTGGTGGGATTTGAACCCAGGACTCCAGTGCTAGCAAGGCTGCAGTGCTAACCACTGATCCACCGTGCTGCCCATTATTAAGAGTTAACCACCCAGGTTCATATAGGATTTCCCTTACACGTCACTTTAGGGGAAGCAGCGATGAGCCTACATTACCTGCCCATAGCTGTGAATATTGTGACACTGTATAATTAAGATGCCATAAATAAGTGTATATTGCTGTAAGTTATTACATTCTATCTTTATGTATGTACTGACACCAGACATTCAGAAACCAAAACAGGCGGAGGGAAAGTTTCACAGCTCGGTGGCACGCTGCCGTATTTACTGAATTAGATCTGAGTGTTACATTTCAGGTCATTCATAGGTTGCAAGTCTTATATTGCACTGTCAAATCTAATATAAGTGGTGTAGGAAAATACACAACCGACAAACAATATACTAGGCATGCTCATGATGAAAATGACGAGTCCAGATGGCCTTTCTACCCCAGATATTCAATTAAAGATCCCACCTCTTTGGAAAATACATTTCTATACTAACTCCTTAGGGGTTACACGTTATTTTTATTTTGTGCTTTTGATTTATATAGTTTTTATGTCCTTTTTTTTGGGAAGAGGTTAAGTGACCAAAAATGGCGATTCAGGCATTTTAATTTGTATTCCTTTTTGGCATTAATCATATGGAATAGTGGTTTTATTAGTTTGTACAATTATGCACACAGAGATCCAAATATGAACATTTTTTTTAGTTCTTTGATTTTGCTATGTGCGTTTTGTGAAAAGGGAAGTGATTTAAACTTTTAGAACTTTCATACTTTTTTATACTATTTTTTATTAGTCTTACACTGCATTACTGTATACTGCGAGACTGGCACAAGAAGCAACAGTCCCCCCCCCAAACTCCTGCCGCTGAGTCTTCTCATAAGAGAATAGCTAAATAATACAGCATTAGTTGTCATACTGTTCACAACATAACCTAAATGCCGCTGTCACAATCGACAGTGTAAGAGGTTGACCTGTTGTGATCTGAGCTAGCTTCGCTTCCTGCAGTTACTCTTGGGTGCTGGCTACATAACACAGTTGCCATCCATGCAATAAAATAAATACTGTAAATAAATGCTGTATACTCGGAGTGCGCATATACGTTGGTTGTCACCAAGATGTTCTTAGACCTTTAGAGGAGGTACAACTCTTCAACTCTCCAATATTACAACTTTCTGGAACAATCAAATAATTAGGCCCCAAGATATCACAAGATAGTCTCCCATGTTCACAAAAGATATGACACAGCAATGACAATGCAAAGCCCTAGAACCACTATACATCACACAACTACATCTGTAGTACGCATAATTACCCTATGGGGCACATCGGGTATAGGAGCACATCATGTATAGGAGCTCATAATGTATGGGAGCACATAGTGTATAGGGGCACATCATGTATTGGGCACATCGGGTATAGGAGTACATCATGTATAAGGGCACATCGTATACAGGGGCACATTGTGTATAGGGGCCCATCGTGCATAGGGGCACATCAAGTATAGGGGTACATCATGTATAGGGCACATTGGGTATAGGAGCACATCGTGTATAGGGGCACATCATGTAAAGGGGCACATCGTGCATAGGGGCACATCATGCATAGGAGAATAGGAGCACATCATGTATGGGAGCTCATAATGTATAGGGGCACATGGTGCATAGGGGCACATCAAGTATAGGGGTACATCATGTATAGGGCACATTGGGTATAGGAGCACATCGTGTATAGGGGCACATCATGTATAGGGGCACATCGTGCATAGGGGCACATCACGCATAGGAGAATAGGAGCACATCATGTATGGGAGCTCATAATGTAGAGGGGCACATTGTGCATAAGGTCATATCGTGTATAGGAGCACATCATGTATAGGAGCTCATAATGTATAGGAGCTCATAATGTATAGGAGCGCATCATGTATAGGAGCACATCGTGCATAAGGTCATATCGTGTATAGGGGCACATCGTGTATAGGAGCACATCGTGCATAGGGGCACATCATGCATAGGAGAATAGGAGCACATCATGTATGGGAGCTCATAATGTATAGGGGCACATCATGCATAAGGTCATATCGTGTATAGGGGCACATCGTGTATAGGGGCACATCATGTATAGGGGCACATCGTGTATAGGAGCACATCATGTATAGGAGCACATCATGTATAGGAGCACATCGTGTATAGGAGCACATGGGGTATAGGAGCACATCATATATAGGAGCACATCATATACAGGAGCACATCATGTATAGGAGCACATCATGTATAGGGGCACATCGTTTATAGGAGCACATCATGTATAGGAGCACATCATGTATAGGAGCACATCATGTAGAGGGGCACATCGTGTATAGGAGCACATCATGTATAGGGGCACATCATGTATAGGAGCACATCATGTATAGGAGCATTTCATGTATAGGAGCACATCGTGTATAGGAGCACATCGTGTACAGGGGCACATCATGTATAGGAGCACATCGTGTATAGGAGCACATCGTGTATAGGGGCAAATCGTGTATAGGAGCACATCGTGTATAGGAGCACATCATGTATAGGAGCATTTCATGTATAGGAGCACATCGTGTATAGGAGCACATCATGTATAGGAGCACATCATGTATAGGAGCACATCGTGTACAGGAGCACATCGTGTATAGGGGCACATCGTGTATAGGGGCACATCGTGTATAGGAGCACATCATGTATAGGAGCACATCGTGTACAGGAGCACATCATGTATAGGAGCATATTGTGTATAGGAGCACATCATGTATAGGAGCACATCGTGTATAGGAGCACATGATGTATAGGAGCACATCGTGTATAGGAGCACATCGTGTATAGGAGCATATTGTGTATAGGAGCACATCATGTATAGGAGCACATCGTGTATAGGAGCACATCATGTATAGGAGCACATCGTGTATAGGAGCATATTGTGTATAGGAGCATATTGTGTATAGGAGCACATCATGTATAGGAGCACATAGTGTATAGGAGCACATCATGTATAGGGGCACATCGTGTATAGGAGCACATCATGTATAGGAGCATTTCATGTATATGAGCACATTGTGTATAGGGGCACATTGTGTATAGGGGCACATCATGTATAGGAGCATTTCATGTATAGGAGCACATCGTGTATAGGGGCACATCATGTATAGGAGCATTTCATGTATAGGAGCACATCATGCATAGGAGCACATCGCGTATAGGAGCACATCATGTATAGTGTAGTGCCGGCGTCCCTGCCCTCTGCTAGGCAGGGACGCTGTTCCCCTCACCGCTCTGCTCCGTGCCCGGCGTCCCTCTCCCGCTCTGCTGGCAGCGCGCGCTCCTTCCCGGCCACTGTGCTCCTTAAAGGGGCCGCGCGCGCCGTCCTAAGGAGTCCCTGGCCAATGGCCGGAGGACTTTACCATATATTAGGCACCTCCTCCAAAATGGAGGTGCCCGAGCAATGTTGTTGCACCGTTCTACTCTGCTTCAGCCCTCAGGTCCCGTTGCCAGTTACCTGCCAGATTCCTGCCAGCTTGCTGTCCTAATCCTGCCTGATTTCCTGTTACCTGCCTGCCTGCCTGAGGTCCGACGGTCTGCCTTACAACTCCGGTCAGTCTGTCTAAGGACCAACTTGCCCGCTCACCTGGGAGCGCACATCAGCTACCTGCCTGCTTGCCTGAGGTCCGACGGTCTGCCTTACAACTCCGGTCAGTCTGTCTATGGACCAGCTTGCCCGCTCACCTGGGAGCGCTTCTCCGCTACCTGCCTGCTTGCCTGCCCGGAGGCTCCGCTGTCACGTGCTGTGACCACCAGCTATTCCAGACTCTTGCCCGCTCACCTGGGAGCGCTTCTCCGCTACCTGCCTGCTTGCCTGCCCGGGGGTTCCGCTGTCACGTGCTGGGACCACCAGCTATTCCAGAGACTCTTGCCCGCTCACCTGGGAGCGCTTCTCCGCTACCTGCCTGCTTGCCTACCTGGAGGCTCCGCCGTCACGTGCTGTGACCACCTGCTATTCCAGAGACTCTCGCTTGCTCACCTGGGAGCACACATCCTCCATCTGCCTTGCTAGCCTACCTGGAGGTTCAGCCATCACAGGTCGTACCTACCCTTTACCTAGAGACTGCCCCGGTCACTTGCCGTGACCTCCAGCCCGTTCTTCCAGAGACTGCCCCGATCACTTGCCGTGACCTCCAGCCCGTTCTTCCAGAGACTGCCCTGATCACTTGCCGTGACCTCCTGCCCGTACACCCAGAGACTGTCCCGGTCACCTGCTGTGACTGCCTGCCTGGTCGCCACCCGCTCCCTTACAAGGACCGCTCCCTTGTATAGTAGCCCAGAGGTTCCGCCTCCCAGACCCGTTACAGTTTGCTCGGGCCATGGAACCCGGTGGCACCCAAGCTCCCTCGCTCTCGGACCTGTGTCATGAACTGTCCCGTCAAAGGTCCCAACAGGAGTCCATCCTGGGTCACCTGCGGAATGTCAATACTCGCCTGGACACTCTGACTGTTCCACCAACAACCTCCGCCAGTGCCATGTCTCGCAATCCGGCAGCTCCGCTGTCCACTAACACCATGATATCCTACCCCGGACCTCGGCTTTCTGCACCTCCTCGCTTCGGAGGCGACTCAGCCCAGGCTCGGGGCTTCATAAATCAGTGCACCCTGCACTTTGAACTATTGTCCCACCAGTTTAACTCCGACCGAGCCAAAATTGCATTCATCATGTCCCATCTCACCGGGGAGGCCCTGGCCTGGCTAAATCCTCTATGGGAGAGAGGAGACCCCCTGGTGTCCAACTTGCCTGCTTTTCTCACGGCTTTCCGGAAAGTCTTCGACGAACCCGGACGGAAGACCTCATCCGCATCATCGTTGCTACGCCTCCGTCAGGAAAGTCTCACCGTGGGCCAATATGCCATACGGTTCCGTACCCTTGCCTCGGAGCTGGCCTGGGATAACGACGCTCTGGTTTCCGTCTTCTGGGAGGGTCTGTCCGGCCGTATTAAAGATGAACTTGCCGGTCGGGACATTCCTACCGCTCTCGATGACTTAATAACTCTTGCCACCCGGATTGACCTACGGTTCCAGGAGCGTGCCAGAGAGGTCACCCGTGAGAGGAGGTTACCACGTCTAGCTCCTACTTTTCAGAAACCCGTCACTCCTTCTGTCTCTAACCAGGTACACCCTCCTGAGCCTATGCAGGTCGACCAGACCAAGATGGTCAAGACCCGTCAGGACTTACGCCGTGCCGAGGGGACCTGCTTCTACTGTGGCAGTAAGGAGCACCGGATCCGTGCCTGCCCGGAGAGGTCGGGAAACGCCTGTGTCTAGGTTCGCTCAGAGAGGTCCACCTAGACAAGAATAAATCCTCTCCATCCCTGCTGTTGTCAGTTTCAATCGTCTACGGGGAGAACCGTTATTTCGAACTAGCCCAACTGGACTCTGGAGCAGCCGGGAATCTTATTTCACAGTCCCTGGTAGAGAAATACCGCATCCCCACCAAACCTCTGGCTGTACCCTTGTCTGTTGCTGCCGTGGATGGGGGGCTCTTACCACGCCCCATCCAACTCATCACCGAATCCATTACTCTGCAGGTGGGAATGCTGCATTCTGAAAGTATCTCCTTCCATGTTCTGCCTGGACTCTCTCACGCCCTCTTGCTAGGCCTACCTTGGCTCCAGAAACATGCACCCGTTCTTGACTGGCAGACCGGAGAAGTCCTTCGCTGGGGACAGGGCTGCCATAAGACCTGTCTGGTTCCCGTTCATCCCGTCCGTCCTTCTCCTACCCCAGCTAATCTACCTGGACTTCCGATTCCTTATTGGTCTTATGCTGATGTCTTTAATAAAAAGGAGGCAGAGACACTACCCCCTCATAGACCATACGACTGCCCTATCGACCTGTTACCTGGTACTTCTCCTCCCCGTGGGCGTATTTATCCATTATCCGCTGCTGAGACCCGGTCGATGTCCGAATATATTGAGGAGAATCTGGCCAGGGGATTCATCCGGAAATCTACCTCCCCGGCGGGAGCAGGCTTCTTTTTCGTCAAAAAGAAGGACGGCTCTCTCCGTCCCTGTATAGACTATAGAGGCCTTAACCAGATCACGGTGAAGAATAAGTACCCCCTTCCGCTCATTCCGGAGTTATTTGATCGTCTGAGGGGGGCTAGAATCTTCACCAAACTGGACCTCCGTGGGGCGTACAACCTGGTTCGTATCCGTCAGGGGGATGAATGGAAGACGGCATTCAACACCCGGAACGGCCACTATGAATATCTGGTAATGCCCTTTGGTCTCTGTAATGCTCCTGCCGTCTTTCAAGAGTTGGTCAATGACATCTTCCGGGACCTTCTCTACTCCTGCATAGTGGTGTACCTGGACGACATCTTGGTCTTCTCTCCGGATCTCCAGACTCACCGGAGGGATGTTCGTCAGGTCCTGCTCAGGCTCAGGCAGAACCATCTCTACGCTAAATATGAGAAGTGCCTCTTTGAGCAGACCTCGCTTCCGTTTCTGGGCTACATTATCTCTCAGACCGGCCTACAAATGGATCCTGAGAAACTGTCTGCCATCGAGAAATGGCCCCGACCAGAGGGGTTGAAGGCTATTCAACGGTTCCTGGGCTTCGCCAACTATTACCGCCTCTTCATCCCGCACTTCTCTTCCCGGACTGCCCCAATTTCCGCGCTCACCCGTAAGGGTACTAATCCCAAAGAGTGGCCGCCCGAAGCAGAGGCCTTTCTTTCCCTAAAACAGGCCTTCTCTTCCGCCCCGGTGCTGCATCGCCCGGACGGCAACAAGCAGTTCTTCCTGGAAGTTGACGCCTCCTCCTCTGGAGCCGGAGCGGTACTTACTCAAAAATCATCTTCCGGGAGAATGGTAACTTGTGGCTTCTTCTCCAAACTCTTCTCCTCTTCTAAGCGCAACTATTCCATAGGAGACCGAGAGTTATTGGCCATCAAGCTGGCGTTGGAGGAGTGGCGTTACCTACTCGAGGGGGCTCTTCATCCGGTAATAATTTACACTGACCACAAGAACTTGGCTTACCTCCAGCATGCCCAGAGACTTAACCCGCGCCAAGCCCGGTGGTCCTTGTTTTTTGCTCGCTTTGATTTTGTTCTTCATTTTCGCCCGGCTGACAAAAACGTCAAAGCAGACGCCTTGTCCCGATCCTTTCTGGTGTCCGATCTCGAGGAAGAACCTAAACATATCATCGATCCCGCCAGAGTAATGCAGGTGGCTCCCGTGAGTCTAAATTGTCTCCCTCCCGGTAAGACGTTTGTTTCAGTACCTGATCGGGAGAAGATCCTACACTGGGGCCATTCATCTAAACTAGCTGGCCACGCCGGTCAGAAAAAGACCCTCCAGCTTATTGCCCGGCACTATTGGTGGCCTACCCTGCACAAGGACATAATAGACTTTGTTTCTGCCTGTGCCCGCAACAAAGTCCCGAGACATCTGCCAGCCGGACGCCTCCTTCCGCTTCCTGTACCTGCTGCCCCCTGGCAGCATATAGCAATGGACTTTATAACTCATCTCGCCGTCTCTGCCGGTTGTACGGTCATTTGGGTGGTCGCTGACCGCTTTTCCAAGATGGCTCACTTTATTCCCCTGCCAGGCCTTCCGTCTGCACCCGAGCTGGCTAAAGACTTTATCCGCCACATCTTCCGTCTTCATGGCCTGCCCCTCCACATCGTGTCGGATCGTGGGGTACAGTTCACCTCACGTTTCTGGAGAGCCACTTGTAAACTACTAGACGTCACCCTGGACTTCTCTTCCGCTTACCACCCACAGTCCAATGGTCAAGTGGAGCGGATCAATCAGAACCTGACCAGTTACCTCCGGCACTTCGTTAATGCCCACCATTCTGACTGGGTGGATCTCCTACCATGGGCCGAGTTCTCTTATAATAATCACGAGAGCGAATCCTCCTCCAAATCCCCGTTTTTTGTAGTCTTTGGTCAGCATCCTCGGATTCCTTTTCCTGTCTCCACCTCTGTGGACAACCCGGCTGCGGAATCTCTCGTTAGCAAATTTTCCTCCATATGGGAGAGTACCCGGTCCGCACTCCTTCTGTCATCCGAGCGTATGAAAAGACACGCTGACAAAAAACGCCTGGATCCTTCACAATTTCGTCCAGGAGATAAAGTCTGGCTCTCATCTAAATATGTTCAACTCAAGATACCTTCTTACAAGTTAGGGCCTCGGTTCATCGGTCCTCTGGAGGTCATCAGTCAGATCAACCCGGTGGCCTATAAATTGAAACTCCCGGCCAACTTACGGATCCCTAACTCCTTCCATGTATCTCTCCTCAAACCCGTGGTGCTTAACTCTTTTTCCAAGTCTACAGGTACGCCTCCTGCTCCGGTTTCTGCTGAGGACGAGTTTGAGGTAGAGAACATTCTTGCCACCAAAAGGGTAAGAGGAAAGACCTTTTTTCTGGTAGATTGGAAGGGGTTTGGTCCTGAGGAGAGAACGTGGGAGCCCCGGGAGAACATCCATGCCCCTCTCATCCTAGCTAAATTTCTATCTGGCCTAAAAAAGGGGGGGCCTAAAGGGGGGGGTACTGTAGTGCCGGCGTCCCTGCCCTCTGCTAGGCAGGGACGCTGTTCCCCTCACCGCTCTGCTCCGTGCCCGGCGTCCCTCTCCCGCTCTGCTGGCAGCGCGCGCTCCTTCCTGGCCACCGTGCTTAGGGCGCGCGCGCGCGCCCTCCCTCCCTCTTAAAGGGGCCGCGCGCGCCGTCCTAAGGAGTCCCCGGCCAATGGCCGGAGGACTTTACCATATATTAGGCACCTCCTCCAAAATGGAGGTGCCCGAGCAATGTTGTTGCACCGTTCTACTCTGCTTCAGCCCTCAGGTCCCGTTGCCAGTTACCTGCCAGATTCCTGCCAGCTTGCTGTCCTAATCCTGCCTGATTTCCTGTTACCTGCCTGCTTGCCTGAGGTCCGACGGTCTGCCTTACAACTCCGGTCAGTCTGTCTAAGGACCAACTTGCCCGCTCACCTGGGAGCGCACATCAGCTACCTGCCTGCTTGCCTGAGGTCCGACGGTCTGCCTTACAACTCCGGTCAGTCTGTCTATGGACCAGCTTGCCCGCTCACCTGGGAGCGCTTCTCCGCTACCTGCCTGCTTGCCTGCCCGGAGGCTCCGCTGTCACGTGCTGTGACCACCAGCTATTCCAGACTCTTGCCCGCTCACCTGGGAGCGCTTCTCCGCTACCTGCCTGCTTGCCTGCCCGGGGGTTCCGCTGTCACGTGCTGGGACCACCAGCTATTCCAGAGACTCTTGCCCGCTCACCTGGGAGCGCTTCTCCGCTACCTGCCTGCTTGCCTACCTGGAGGCTCCGCCGTCACGTGCTGTGACCACCTGCTATTCCAGAGACTCTCGCTTGCTCACCTGGGAGCACACATCCTCCATCTGCCTTGCTAGCCTACCTGGAGGTTCAGCCATCACAGGTCGTACCTACCCTTTACCTAGAGACTGCCCCGGTCACTTGCCGTGACCTCCAGCCCGTTCTTCCAGAGACTGCCCCGGTCACTTGCCGTGACCTCCAGCCCGTTCTTCCAGAGACTGCCCTGATCACTTGCCGTGACCTCCTGCCCGTACACCCAGAGACTGTCCCGGTCACCTGCTGTGACTGCCTGCCTGGTCGCCACCCGCTCCCTTACAAGGACCGCTCCCTTGTATAGTAGCCCAGAGGTTCCGCCTCCCAGACCCGTTACATATAGGAGCACATCATGTATAGGAGCACATAGTGTATAGGAGCAGATCATGTATAGGAGCACATCATGTATAGGAGCATTTCATGTATAGGAGCACATCGTGTATAGGAGCACATTGTGTATAGGGGCACATTGTGTATAGGGGCACATCATGTATAGGAGCACATCATGTATAGGAGCATTTCATGTATAGGAGCACATCGTGTATAGGGGCACATCATGTATAGGAGCATTTCATGTATAGGAGCACATCATGCATAGGAGCACATCGCGTATAGGAGCACATCATGTATAGGGGCACATCGTGTATAGGGGCACATCATGTATAGGAGCACATAGTGTATAGGGGCACATCATGTACAGGGGCATATCATGTATAGGAGCACATTGCGTATAGGAGCACATCGTATATAGGGGCACACTGTGTATAGGAGTAAATCATGTATAGGGGCACATCGTGTATAGGAGCACATCATGTATAGGAGCACATTGTGTATAGGAGCACATCATGTATAGGAGCACATCGTGTATAGGGGCACATCATGTATAGGAGCATTTCATGTATAGGAGCACATCGTGTATAGGAGCATTTCATGTATAGGAGCACATAGTGTATAGGAGCACATTGTGTATAGGGGTACATTGTGTATAGGGGCACATCATGTATAGGAGCACATCGTGTATAGGAGCATTTCATGTATAGGAGCACATCGTGTATAGGGGCACATCATGCATAGGAGCACATCGCGTATAGGAGCACATCGTGTATAGGGGCACATTGTGTATAGGGGCACATCATGTACAGGGGCACATCATGTATAGGAGCACATCGTGTATAGGAGCACATCGTGTATAGGAGCACATCGTGTATAGGAGCATTTCATGTATAGGAGCACATCGTGTATAGGGGCACATCATGCATAGGAGCACATCGCGTATAGGAGCACATCGTGTATAGGGGCACATTGTGTATAGGGGCACATCATGTACAGGGGCACATCATGTATAGGAGCACATAGTGTATAGGGGCACATCATGTACAGGGGCACATCATGTACAGGGGCACATCATGTATAGGAGCACATTGCGTATAGGAGCACATCGTATATAGGGGCACATTGTGTATAGGAGTAAATCATGTATAGGAGCTCATAATGTATAGGAGCTCACCTCCACTCATAGCTGGGTTGCAGTTACTAATAACGATGAATGATGAAAGGCGCAAGAACAAATGAACGCAGCTCTTTGGAAGAGCAAGACAATACTGTATTATTTTACTGTGCTTTCACCTTGTTTCTAATCTCTGTACTGTAAAACCACAAGTGCATTAATCCTGCACTGTGATATCACATTGTGCATGATGTTTGTATTATTAATTAGCTTGTTTTCATTGTAACAGTGTGGTACATTATTCCTGTACTGTGTCATACTATGTGCATTATTCCACTATTGTGACTTCACTGATTTCTGAGCTGTGAGTTTACATAGTTAATTATTCCTATTCTTATGATATCCCTATTTGCATTAGGTTTATCCAGTGACATCACCATGTGCATTATACTTGTATGGTGTCATCACTATGTGCATTGTTCCTCAGCATTAGGAAAAGACACGTGGCATAGTTTGGAGACCAAGTTAAAGAAGCACTCCTCCCATCAAAGGTTTTATCCTCTTAATATATTGCAATCATCATATTATATAGCACTATGTATTTACAATTGCTCTTTTTGCTAATTCTTCTCTTTTCCATTAGATCTATGACATTTTGTGATTAAATATCGACTAGCTGAATCCTTCTAAGCTCTATGTAGAAACAGGAGGTCAATTTTCCTGCATTAGTCATCATTAAAACTACAATTATAACCCACTGAAAGTCCATGGCAGGGGGCAGGAGCAGAGCAACTGGGTCAGGAATTGAAGAGGGAGGAAAAGAGACTTCCTCTTTTTACACAGAGCTTAGAAGGATTCATTTAGTCTGTTTTTAATTACGTGATCTCATAGACCTAATGGAAAAGAGAAGAATTAACTGGGTAGAAAGGCAAAATGAGCAATTGTAAGTACACAGTGTTGTATAATATGATGACTGCAATATATTAAGAGGATACAAATTTTGATGGGAGGAGTGCTTCTTTAATCATAAGTATTTTCTTTTTCTGAGTGTTGTAGATTAACATGATGGATTGTAGTGGAACTTTCTGAAGTTTACTAAGAGGCATTATGACTACTTGTTACATTCCTGTTGCTGAGTGTTCACACAAGTACTACCCTAAGAGGGTATCTAAACAATACAGTATTCTTACAAAGCTCATTATATGAAAGTTAGGCCGCATCCAAGATGTCCATTAGGTGAATGATTAGGTGGCTGACAGCTACAGTGGGGGGAAATAAGTATTTGATCCCTTACTATTTTTGTAAGTTTGCCCACTGACAAAGACATGAAGAGTCTATAATTTTAAGGGTAGGTTAATTTTAACATTGAGAGATAGAATATCCCAAAAAAAAAATCAAGAAAATCACATTGTATAAATTAGATAATGTTTTTGCATTTTGCAGTGAGAAATAAGTATTTGATCCCTCTGGCAAACAACACTTAATACTTGGTGGCAAAACCCTTGTTGGCAAGCACAGCAGTCAGACATTTTTTGTAGTTGATGATGAGGTTTGCGCACGTGTCAGGAGGAATTTTGGTCCACTCCTCTTTGCAGATCATCTCTATATCATTAATGAAGTTGGCCACAACTTTTTATTATGCCCCCAATGTATCCCCCCGGGGCCCATAAGTGTCTTTGTAATTACCTTCTGTTGCAGTTTCTGCCTGTGAGCGGCGCTATCGGTGGCCGCTCACAGGAATCACGTGACCCGCCACTGATGTCACGTCAAGTGAGGCGTGACATCAGTGACGCGGTCCCCGCGGTGGATGCTGGGTGTGACGCGCCGGGTAACCCTGCCCACAACCCAGCATCCACCGGTGGAAGGCAGAAGACAGAGACCCCCGGCTGCATCCGGAATCATGACGTGACATCAGCGGATGTCAGAGCCGGCGGCAGCTGGGGGTCACGTGATGCCTGTGAGCGCCCAGCGATATCGCCGCTCACAGGCAGTAACTGCAACAGAAGGTAATTACAAAGCCACTTATGGGCCCCGGGGGATACATTGTGGGGGGAATAATAAGTAGTGGACAACCCCTTTAAGATTTTGAGGCTGTCGCTTGGCAACTCGGAGCTTCAACTCCCTCCATAAGTTTTCTATGGGATTAAAGTCTGGAGACTGGCTAGGCCACTCCATGACATTACTGTGCTTCTTTTTGAGCCACTCCTTTGTTGCCTTGGCTGTATGTTTTGGGTCATTGTCTTGCTGGAAGACCCAGTCACTACCCACCTTCAATGGTCTTAAGGCCCCGTCACACTTAGCGACGCTGCAACGATCCTGACAACGATACGACCTGTCAGGGATCGTTGCTGCGTCGCTATGTGGTCGCTGGTGAGCTGTCAAACGGGCAGGCTCACCAACGATCAGGCGAGCAGCGACATTGTGGAAAGAATCTTTCCACGATGTCCTGCTCCTGGTTACGAGCCTGCTGAAGCAGGAGCAGGCTGGTAACCATGATAAACAGCGGGTTACTAGGGGCACACGAGCTCCTAGTAACCCGTTGTTTATCATGGTTACCACTCTGCTACGGTGAGCAGGAGGTTACCGCTCACTTTAGCAGGCTCGTGGCCATGATAAACAACGGGTTACTAGGTGCGCGTGTGCCCCTAGTAACCCGATGTTTACCATAGTTACCAGCCCGATCGCTGCTCCCGCTGGACACACACAGCGATGTGTGCTGACCAGCGGGAGAGCAACGACCAAAAAATGGTCCAGGACACTTTGCAGCAATCAGCGACCTCACAGCAGGGGCCTGATCGCTGCAAAGTGTCACACATAGCGACATCGCTGGTGAGGTCGCTGTTGCGTCACCAAATCCGTGACACAGCAGCGATCTCGCTAGCGATCTCACTATGTGAGACGGGGGCTTTACTGCGTGAAGGAGGTTGTTGGCCAAAATCTGTTGTAGGGGATCAAATACTTATTTCTCACTGCAAAATGCAAATAAATTTATCTAATTGATACAATTTGTTTTTCTTTATTTTTTTTTATATTCTATCTCTCAATGCTAAAATTAACCTACCCTTAAAATTACAGACTGTTCATGTCTTTGTCAGTGGGCAAACTTGCAAAAACAGCAAAGGATCAAATAATTATTTCCCCCACTGTATGTCTGCTGACTTCCTTGTAAACATATATGTACTACTTGGCAAAGTGCAGGTTTACTCAATAGGTACAGGGCTTTCACTACAATAGTGCACTAGTTTTTTACCTTGCTTTTCCACATTCAAATTCATCACATCATCTAATATGAAACTGACAGATATAGTATATCAATATGTGTTCATCAGCTTGGAGAAAAGTACATTCACAGGTCTATTGTAGCTAAATCTAATACACTTGATGCTAGCATACCCATATATTTTTTCTAAAGTCACATATAATTCTTGGTTATAGAGATTGCTGTTGACTTTGCTTACAAGTTGAAGTCTTTGGTGACCAGCAGATATTTGCATTTCAGGAAAAGGGGAATAACCAGGATAGATTTCTATTAGCCCACTGCAAATATTTCCTCCAGTGTAAGCGTCGTCAGAGGAGTCTACACTACAGATGTCTTTCACCTTTACCTTCTGCCTCTCCCCTATGTAATGAGAGCTGTATGTATTATAATATAATGTAATTACTAGTAAATATATTACCCGCATAATAGATCATTTTAGTAATAGTGGGCCCAAAGGACCAGCAAAAATAGCCCCTTTTCAGAGCAAATCATTTGCCACTAGGCAAGGAAAAGAATGGATAGACAAGTCCAAATAAAAATCTTCAAACTTTATTCCATTAGATTGAAAATCCTTCTGAAAACGGTAGATAGAATCTCACTCTGATGCATTTTTGCCGTTGGACTTTGGGCGATAACGCCAGAAACGTGCCAGAATGAGTTTCTATCAGGGCTGTGGAGTCAGTGTCCATTTTGGTGGAGTCTGAGTTGGTATAAAATGGACCGACTCCGAATGCTAAAATATATAATAAATTGGGTACAGTAGTACAATGAACCATAGACAGAAAAAATACCCAATAAAAGTTAACTTTTAATAATTATCCTTAAAAGTGTACTCTATAGTACAAGTGAGAAAAAACTACACATATATCTCAAAAACAGGATACCATGTAAGGAGAATATAATATGAAATTAGCAATTAATTCAGACAAACTTACCCTGGATAGCACCTAATAAGATTGCTCTCCCTACCTAACAGCGGAGTGTTTTTCACCCTAAGGTTCAGATGGTGTCCCCGCTCCTCGGAGGCTGTCCCTCTCCTTTCCCTAGGTATCCCTACACAGTCAAAAGATGCCACACACATACATATAAATGGACCAATTGTAGACTATTCATGTCATAATTGACATGCTCAATATAAAAAATTACAACAATACCATATCAGTGGGGAGTGGGCAAAAATAGATATAGTTGCACAAATAGAAGGTTTTTGTAGCCCACTAATATAAATAGATAGACATGTGTACCAGTCAGAGCAAGTCCGAAAAAAATATTAAGAATATTTTCATCCCCAATCAAACTAGGATTCAAGCAATGCCATAAATGATATCAATTAGTTGGCCTTTAGTACAATGACTAAATGTAGTCAATCCACAATACAAAATTTCCCAAAGCTATAATAGCAATATTCCAGACATCAATGTTATAAGATTCCTCAGACTGGTGTAAAGTCATCCGCAAATAAGGTTATAATTAATCCCTTTGTCCCAACCCACTGGAATAGGTAAAAATGTGTACTAGTCAGACCAAATAAGAAATAGTAATACACTTATCTTAATCTCTAGTCCATCTGAGATTCACACAGTGCCTTGAGTGGTGTCCATTAGATGTCCTTTTTTATATACATAACTGAATATAGTCAATCCACAATTCAGAACTCCCCAAAATAGTAACAGCACTCCAGGCATCAATTTTCAAGGTCCCTCAGACTGGTGTAAAATCATCAGCAGTAAAGTTATTCCTTAGGATTAGTCCCTTCGTCCCTACGCGTTTCACCCCCTACTCAATGTGGGGCTCATCAGGGGACAAGAAATATTAGAGGAGATGAGCCATAATAGATGCCTGCATAATAGCTCCTTGTATACCGGAGTCCAACCGCATTGTACAGTAGTACAATGCAGAATGTGCTGTAAATGTTTTCAGAAGAGTTTGTGAAAGTTATGAAATGTCCTATAAATATCAGTTCTGCTCCTGATCTAAGGATCTCGGCTTTTAGTTGAGATGAATCTGTGCTGCACTTTATGTACATGCTGAGTAGTGAGGCAGCGCTGGGGAGTCAGAGTCAGGGTAATTGAGGAGTCAGAGTCGGAGGTTTGGCTTACTGACACCACAGCCCTAGTTTCTATCTACCCTTTTCATGATCCAATGCAATAAATTTTGAAGATTTTCATATGGATGTGCAGATCCATCCTTTTTCTTGCAGTGTTGGTCAGCGGTTTGGATTGACACTCATAGCGATATGAGCAGGCTCGTCTATAACGGCACGCTCAGGCTATTTTTTGCTTGAACTTTTCTTTTGACACTTGCCACTAGGCTATTTGTCTGGGCTGATTCGCAGTACTTCCTGATGAGAAGCTGTGTGTGTACAATGATAACAAGGTTTACAATGTAATTAAAAGTGGATGTCACATGTTATGTAGAGATGAAGTGTGCGGCCCTTGGGATGATTTCCATTGGTAGGTCCAGCATAACACTGGTCGTATTTATGAAATTGGAGTGATACACACAAGACAAGAATTTTGATAATGAGAAAGAGTTACTTGCAAAGAAAGCTTACAGTAACTATACTGCTGATCGGTGACTAAGCAGAATAGATTTCTAGGTTTAACAATGCATCAGTCATTGCCAAAAAGCCACTATCTGTCTGGATAGACCAAGACATAATAATCCAAGCACAGGATATTTATCCTTCTGTTTCTTAATCATGTTGTTTACCAAAACTAAAAATCCATGAACACTGCACTAACAATAAGAACTGGCAGGAACACTCAAGACATAATACGGTCTGGCCATACATAAGGTTCCCCAATGCCTGATTTACTATAGTGAAGGCACAAAGGTAAAGGGACAATATTACTATGATGCCTCTATTTACAAATATGGAACAGAAATGATACAATGTTAGTCTCTCTCTGATGAGTGTTTATAAGGCTCTGTTGATGTCTGCGATGGACACTTCATTGCAAATCCAGCCAAACATACAGGATAAGATACCACAACATGTGGCACTACTTTTTTAGGTAACAGGACAGACACTGTGATAGAAATCTAGTGGACCTCACTTTAGTCACCAGGGTGCACTGGGTGCTGGTGATGTCTGTCACTTCCATAAATCAGATGTGACACTTCCATTAATATCATTCTGCTTTTATGAAGGGGCAGAACAATGGAAATAACAGATACAGGTGTGAACTGCAGCTTACCTGCTCTACCTCAATGATGTCCTATATACTGCAGCTTACACTTAAAAGCAACCTGTTATGTGTCAGGATGAGAACGTATCAGATCTGCAGGCAGAATGTTGCATTGATTAGGAGGAACTGCTCAGATTCATAGACATTTTTATGTGGGAAAAGCTTTAGTAAAACATGTACTTTATTCATTGAAATCCCTGGCGTTCATATGCATGAGCCCATGCGTGGTCCTACTAGTGACTGACAGTCTTCCTCTTTGCCTGTACATGCAGAGATAGCTGTCAGTCACTAGCAGGACCGCCCACTGGACTCATGCAAAACCATGAATTTCATTGAATAAAATACAAGTTATACAGAATCTTTTCCAACAAACCTATAGATATCATTCTGCTCGGCCTCTCCTTCTCTATACCATGCTGTCCACAGATCGGACAGCATGTACAATGTGACAGGTTCCCTTTATATAGATTCTAAAGGAACAGTGATCCAGGTATCTCCTGCACAGGCCTACCTGTAGCCTACTGAAATAGAAATAGTTGTGTATATTTTCACATTCAGCCCAGAGATATGCCATTTACAACCGGAATGTGTCAGTTGTGACACCAATTATATATGTACATGCCCACTGGTGTTTTGTTTTATTGTTTCATTCTACAGCCTTACAATAACACTTCATATGTAATGTAATATGTAAAACAATGCAAACATAAAAAGCTGTTGGTAGTTCCACTAGGGATAACTAGTAGATGAGACTCGCATATATGACGCCTCCGAATATGACGTCACTGGATCCAATGAGCAGCTTCTGTGTTTCTAGGAAATTATAGGTTTTCGGCAACACATATATCTCTTTATATGCAGCAGATGACAGTGGCATGCTTTCCCTAATCCCCCTGAAAATGGGGTCAGAGGCATTTACATAACTCCATGGGGTAGCTTAGACATAGGAGACTTACAACATGACCTATAAAACGTGAACCCTCCACAACTTACCAATTCTCCAAAATGGTCATGCATACCACCTCCCTCACACCCGGATTGCCGGCCTTGTCCAGGCTACAGTTCTGGAGATTCCATGTAGCCAACCTGAGCACAGGCTTCCCTTCCCTAACCCCACCAAAGACTTCTACAGCAGGTCTGGTGGAGATGAGCTGAGTTGGTCCTCCAGGTGGGAAGTCCAGGTCTTCACTCTGTAAGCTTAGAGAGGTTGGACTAGGATGAGGTTTGGCCATGAAGTGTAAGCCTCCATTAGTGTGTGTGGATGGAGGCCTGGACCTCTGGACGTAGACTTGGTGCCTTACTTTATCCAGAATTGATATGGTAACAGAGTCCACCTTGGCCAAGTCCTCAATGCTTTTCAAAGGGCCTTGCTGAGTGCGATAGTGAATGATGTCCTGAGCCATCTCCTCGGATACCCCTCTGAGGGTCATCAGCTGGGCAGCTGTTGCAGTGTTGATGTTGATCCTGGCAGCAGACAGGTGCCCACTATGGTGCCCATACTCCGTGTCCTTCCGTAGAGAGTTGGGTGAGTGCTGGGCAGAGCCACTCTTACTGCTCACACAGATCTCAAACTTGACCTGCTCCAGTTTAGCAGCCCCCACCCCACTGACCAGTGCCAGGTCCTCCACTTTCTTGAAGCCCCCGATGTACTCTCTGTACTCCACGATGTTCTGTGCCACCTGCCTGGTCACCCCGGGCAGGGTCATCAGCTCCTCCTCGGTGGCAGTGTTGATGTTCAGCCTCTCCTGACTCACCAGGATGTTGCTGAAGTTACAGGCTGCGCTGAACTTGCGGTTCTTCTGACACAGGTCGGAGGGGTCCTTAGGGATGGAGCGATGGCAGCCGAGGTTCCCCCCCATCCTGCGATCCAGATCAGAGCAGATGCTGCAGTCTGGACGGTGCCGATCCCCTGATCCGAGGATCTACATGCAGGAGCGCAGAGTATGGGAGACCGGAGGGGCAGCTGCAGCGGTGACACCAGGAGCCATGTGCAGTGATGTCCTGATGACGGTGTCCTCGTATTCCGGTGATATTCCCCGCAGATGTAGAGGAGAGCCCCGGAGCAGCATCCCCAGCACAGACCTCTGAGCGCCGCTCCGCTCCTCACAGCTGCAGACGTACTCGTGCAGGCCACGCCTCCAGCGCAGGCTCCTCCCACTGCCCTGCTCCCGCCCCGCCCTTACCTTCTGTGTCTGGCTCGGGCTGCGCTCAGTGTCCCGCTCCGTCCTGTGCACACAGTGCGGCTCCGCCCTGTCCTCATGTACCTTGCTGTCACCGGGCACAGCCGTCATCTCTACTCCGCCTCCACTATACATGTGTGTGCTACTTGTGTCTGACGTTTCCCGGCTCAGCACCGCAATGTATTCTGTTACTAGTGATAGGTACAGAAAACTACATCCGTGCAAAACTCGGCTGCTCTAACCTGTGTGAGGAGCAATGGCGCCCTGGGGAGTTTTTGCTGGAGTTTTTCATTCACCAAAGCATTTTTGTAGTTTTTTTTTTGCAGCCTTTTGATTGGACAGTAGGAGGAAACCTGGAGAGCTGAAGTGAGCTATAAGTTGGTGTGCATGTAGTACGTACGCGCATGTTCACACTGGTCACTAAACAGAACAGATACCTTGCAGTAAATAAACAGAAATAGTGCATGAAAGTAATATCGGGCGCTTAATTAACATAATTTTGATCAAAAAAATGAAAAATCAATTCAACCTCGTCATGGTAACCCTATTCGGGACGGTCCTAACCGCTAGTATTAAAACCTTACTGTATGTCAAGTGACGTACATGTGGATAAGGGCAGAGAAGGACTGAGACCCCACTAGTGGTCACACAGGCATGGGGAACTACTTGAATATAATGTCCAGCTCCAAAAAAAGGTTAGGGCTATCCTGAATAGGGTCACCATGACATGGTGGGACAGCTTTTTGCATTTTTTTGATCAAAACTATGTTAACTAAGCATCCTATATTATTTTCACGCAGTATTGCTGTTTATTTACTGCAGGGTATTTGTTTATTTTTTATCTTGTTTTTTTTTTCATTGGACATTGCCTAGTTTGTAGCATTTTCCATCAAGAGATGCTTGAAAAAAAAAAGACTTGCACTTCCTTTTCTCCCACCAGACTTTTTTTTGAAACCTTAAAGGAATTTTCCACTACTTGGACATCCCCTTCTTAATCCTTATGTTTCCTCCTTGTAAAATAAAAACACCTATACTGTCGGCGTTGTTCCAGCAGTGTCGGCACTGGCTCTCCCAGGGATCGCGGGACATCATGTCACATACAATAGTGAATAGGGCTGCTCACATGTCCATGAAAGCGAGGAGACATGTCTGAGTTTGATCCAACTATTGGATCAAAATCGCAAATGCAGGTCTACAGGACCATGAAAAAAATCAAACAGCACTTGAATGCAATCTGAGTACTATCCGCATTTCACGGAATACCAGATAATAAAGGACAGAAAAACTTTTTTTTTTCCCATCCGTAAAACAACTGGTGACACTTGGACTGAACTCTAATGGTGAAAACTGACACACTGACCATACTGTGACCAAAAAACACTGATGAAACTCACGATTTTCTCATACAATAAAATGACTGACGCCTGTCAGCTCGCTTAATGTTTTTTTGAACTGATCAGACATGACTTAGGCTACACAGTTTTTTGAGGAATTTTTTGAGCGGAAACTCTCCAAATTCTCCTCCAAATCTCAAAACTTCTCAAAAACTTGGGGCCTGATTCATTTGCAATTTTTTGAATTCACTTTTCTCTTTTTGTCTTGTGGTATTTTTTTACTTTTTTTGCACCAAACTCTTTGGTGCCAAATTCATGCAGTTCATGAATTTGGTAACAAATTAAAAATGACATTTATTTCTGCCTTTAACTGCTTTTTTGTGACTTTTCAGCATGAAAAGATCTAAAAAGCCAAAAAAAATGTGCCAAATTGAAAACTCCAGAGACCTTACTCCAGTGGGGGACTGGAGTGAGACGCACCAAAAAAATGTGACTTTTACCAAAATTAATCTGTCTAAAACATCTGGATAAGTAAATTTATTGCAGAAAAATAAAAAAGACTTAAAAAAGAAAGACAACTTTAAAAGTAACACAAATGTATCGAGAATAAGGATCAAAAACTAAAAGCACTAAAAAGGAGTGAATTATTCCAGAAAACTGGAGAACCAACAGTGATGAATCGGGCCCTTGAAGCTTCTGCCCAGTTTCTGCTTTGAAAACTCGGGAAAACGACTATGGCCCCGATTCAGCATTGCTGTTTCTCCAGTTTTCTGAAGAATGAGTGGCTCTGGAGCTGCGCTCAGTAAGTGACAGGACACCGCTATTGAGCTGCAGCTCCGGAGCGGCTCATTCTCCCCGGTTCCTTGGCAGCAGCGGTCGCATGGATTACAGCGGGGGGACACCTAGGAGAGGTGAGTACATGGGTTTTATTACTTTATTCTTATTTTTACACAGGTGAACGCTACGGGAGCAGACTACTACTACCCTCATCATGGTCCCTGCTGGTGCTGATCGCAGCGCCGGCAGGGAACCATAATGACGGCAGCGTTCAGCACCCGGCGCTTGGGAACAGCGCTAACTCTAGCGCTGATTCCCAGGCGCCGTCCACGTGATCCTGATGCGGCACATAGTTGCCACACGTGTGGGACACACGGGACACGGATATCTCCGTTACCGGTTTTTCCAGTACCGGAAATATCCAGACGTGTGAAACCGGCCTTAGGCCATGGCCCCACCATCAGTATTTGGTCAGTATTCGGTCAGTATGTTTTCTCTGGAGTGGGAGCCAAGACCAGGTGAGGAACAATCAGAGAAAAAGTATAATAGAAGAAAATGCACCAATTCTACATTTATCACCCACTCCTGGTTTTGTCTCCCACTCCTGAGAAAAAATACTGACCAAATACTGATAGTGGGGCCGTGGCCTAATTCTCAATACAGTTTGTGCCACTTTTAAAGTTATCTTTCTTTTATAAGTCTTTTTTTATTTACCCTCGACAGCTTTGCTTATCCAAATGTTTTTGACAGATTCATGTAGTGCGAAAAATTAACAATTGTCATATTTTTTTCAAGTTGGCACAATTTTTGTCACTTTTTAAAGTATTTGCATTTTTGTGCTGAAATGTTGCAAAAACAGGCTAAAGCAAAAAATGAACAGCATTTTTGATTTTGCGACAAATTCATGACCTGCCTGTGAAAAACATTAGCGAATACAACAAGGCAAAAATGAAAAGTGATTTCAATAAATCACAAATCATGAATCGGACCCTCAGTGTGCACATAGCCCAAGACTAAGTAC
The DNA here is from genome assembly GCF_046119375.1 of Phyllobates terribilis. NCBI lineage: Eukaryota > Metazoa > Chordata > Amphibia > Anura > Dendrobatidae > Phyllobates > Phyllobates terribilis. Next base: position 264,713,910 of record NW_027362764.1, on the reverse strand, counting down.
ACACTGTGTTCATGGCCTATGTTGGGTGCCTACACTCCCAGTCAGGAGGGACACCTAAGGATCTGTTCACCATAGGGACCTGCTGTATTGTGAAAAATGTTTTCCAAATAGTATAGGTGGCTTGAGCGCACAGTCTGCTGCTCTTTCCTAGAAAGTTAGACAGTGTGCAGACACATATCTGCCAGACAGAGAAAAAAAGAGCACACCTTTAGCCAAGTACATTAAAACTCAGTTCTTCACACTCCCTGACATTTAATTCTAGTACACATTCCCTCTCTTAGGTCAGTGGGGATAACTACTATATTTCAAGAATGTGAAATGTCAAAATAATACTAGAGATAATGATTTATTTCAAGCTTTTATTTCTTTTATCACATTCCCTGCGGTTCAGAAGTTTACATACCTGTGGTTAGCATTTGATAGCATTGCCTTAAAATGATCTAACTTGACTCACACATTTGGTGTAGACTTCCGCAAGCTTCAAACTGGTGTAAGTGAGTTAGGTTTGTAGACCTCCCTGCTTGCTTTTTCAGTTCTGCCCATAATTTTTTTATGTGATTATGGTCAGGGCTTTGTGTTGGCCCCTCCATTACTTTAACTTTCTTTTGCTTAAGTCATTTTGTCAGAACTTTAGAAGCATGCTTGGGGTCATTGTCCATTTGGAAGACTTATTCGTGTCCAAGCTTTAACTTCTCAGCTCAGGTATCGATATGTTTCTTCAGTATCTCCACATAATTTTCCTTCCTCATTATTTTTGCAATGCAACAGCCCCTCCTGCAGCAAAGCACCCTCACAACATGATGCCGCTACCCCCATGTTTCACAGATAGGATGGTGTATTTTGGCTTGCAACCTTCACCCCTTTTCCTCCATATGTAATAATAGTCATTATGGCAGAACAGTTCCATTTTTGTTTCTCAAGATCAGAGGAAATTTCTCTAAAAAGTAAGATCTTTATCCCCTTATGTAGTTGCAAACTGTAACCTGGCATTTATTAGTTGGTTTTGGAACAAAACGGCCTTTCAGTCCATGTCAATATAGTTCACGTTTTACTGATAATACTTTGGTAACTAGATTGTGAGCCCTTGTGGGCAGGGTCCTCTCTCCTCCTGTACCAGTTGGTGACTTATTTTTGTTCAAGCTACTGTACTTGTTGTCTCCTTTTTCGCCATGGAATAAATGTCGCTATAATAATAATAATAACTGTTTCCTCCAGCTTCTTCACAAGGACATTTGCTGTTGTTCTTGGGTGTGATTTGTATTTTTTGCACCAAAGTATGTCTCCTTCCTGAATGGTATGATGGTTGCGTGATCCAATCTTAAACTTTGAGATTATCGCTTGAACTGATGAACATTTGTAAATTGCTGCCATGCATGTGCCATGTGTCTGATTTCTGATATGTTTTGATTTTCCATGATATCAGGCAAAGAGGCAAGTAGCTTTGAAAGTAGGCCTAAGATACTGCAACATGTCCACCTCCATTTAACTCATGCCATCTACATCGGCAGAACCACTGTGCTCAGTGTTTGGCTGCAATGGTGATAATCATTGTAGTCATGACATCACTGCTGCAACCAGTTATAGCCTTGAGCCTCTACAGATCACAGGTGCTGGACATGGGAAGGGTGAGTACCATCTGTGTTTGTTGTTTTGAAGGTATAAGAGCTTTTGGGGACACTTGATCGTGTTAAACCCATTCAACTTATATTGGAAATTTAGCATCCTGTGCAAAGTAGACATCCAAAATAACCAAAGAGGGGTATGGAGGATCTTAGTTATGAAGAAATACAAAAAAAAATAATAATTTATTCACCCTTGAGAAGAGACTTCTAACGGGGGACATGATTAACTTGTACAGGTGCATAAATGGCCCATACAAAAAATATGATCAAACGCTGTTTAATGTAAAACCCCTTCAAAAGAGACAAGCATACTTTACAATGAGAACTATATCTGTGAAACAGCCGACCTCAGGAGCTGGTCACATTGCGAACTGAATGGTTTAAAAAAAAGGGTTAGATTTTTTTTTAGACATAAATACTTATGAAAAAGTGTAGCACTCTTGTTCAGACTGTTACTCTTTATGGCAGACTGGATCATGCATTATGGAGATACCTATACCCCATTATGGAGGTACCTACCTATACCCCATTATGGAGGTACCTATACCCCATTCCCTTTATCCTTTCCCATCCCTTGGTTGAACTTGATGGACACGTCTTGTTTTTTTTTTTCAACTATACTAACTGTATAATTATAACTTGCTAAAACTATAGTTTGTTGACCTGGATTCTGTGCTGCAAGGGATCAATGTGGGTTTTAATTACTTTAACATAAGTATATGTAAACTTATGACTTCTATTGTAGCCTAAGTTGAAATTTTGTACTATATATCGTGCAAGGCATGGGAGCCAGCAGTGTTGTGCATATTGGGCAATGGTCCCTTATGAGTTGCTCAGGTGCCACACATGGCTCACGGCTTTGCTTTGTGGCAGACATGACAATATGCACTTGCAAGTGACAATATTGCAGTCATATTATAGTCATAATACTGACCACCCAACAGTTCTAATATTAGTATAGTTATGGTATTTACTTTTGAATTGAAATATATATCAGAATTTGTCCCTACATACTTAATATGACTCACCTCAAATATTGAGTTGAATTTGACTCACAAGGTCCAAAAAGCTGGGGACTGGCACAATAGCGGGCTTTTAAGTTGACCATGGGGAATATTATACTGTACAGTGAAATAATGAGCTCTTATTAAAAATGATGAATATATATTTTTTATTTTGTATAAATCTTATAGTGTGTTACATCTCTCACCAGTGGAGTGAACCCTACAGTAAAACCGCAATTAGTTTTATTGATGGCTGAATAGAGGTACAGAATCTAAGGACTGTGTTTCTGTTCTCCACTCTAGAAGTCCCACAATCAAGGGGGATATTGCCTTTTCAGTCAGATTCCCAGGCACCTGTCCAAAAAGTAGTCGCCAATTGGCAGTGGGCGCACTATAGAAATGTCCAGAGAAAAAGGCAGAACAGAGTTGAATCAAAACCGGGAGCCAATACCAGGGGAGCAATAAGCCAAAGGAGTAAAGAGAGAAATAACCAGAAGACTAGCCAGAGGTCAATAACCAGTCAAACAACATGGAAAAGGTGAAAAGATGAAAGCCTGAATCCAGGGGAGGTCGGAGGTCAAAAAGAAAATACAGGCTACAGGTAAATATCCATACTTATCCAGGCAATGGTCCACAGGCAAATTTTTCATGCCTGTAGCCAGAAGGTATTCAGAGTGGGTCGGTTGCCATGGTATAACTTTATAAATATGGAGCTTGGAAGCAGAGAGTCAGTAGCCACAATGATGGATCATTGGTTCTCTATCCCTCTTTCTGTGGCTCCCATGCTTATGGCAGCAGCACATACTTTTGTGGCAACAAAGGATGTTATAGCATGACTGAAATATGGCGCAAGCTTAAAAGCTGTATCACTGGCAGTAGAGTGCTCAACAAAAACAAATGTGTCATGCAAATTGCACTAATTATACATAATCCCTTTTGAATTCACTCACATTGTTTTCTTCCTAGTGTGTTTTACATTCTGTTCCTCTTCCTCTCTCCCTCTGTCTCTTTTTAAGGCCCCCTTCAAATGTCCATGTTTCCAGTTCGTGTGGTGTCCATTTTCACACGTACTGGAGACACTTACACATGCACATCCATTGTAATCTGTAGGGCTTTCACACAGACCTTGTGTCCATGTGAAACACATGGAGACATGTCCATTTTTTAATGGCAGCATGGGTCACACGGACTCATACAATTCTATGGGTCCTTGTAAAGGACATACCGCACACAGATTACATCCGTGTGACATCCGTGCTCTGTTCGTGTAACACGTACTGGAATATAATGCACTCAAGAAATTACATATTTTTAAGCAATTTGCAAAGATAATAGATAGATAGATACTAGATAGATAATAGATAGATACTAGATAGATAGATAGATAGATAATATATATATGTATAGATAGATAGATAGATAGATAGATAGATAGATAGATAAAGCAGAAAGTTGTGAGTTTATATTATCAGGCTGGGAAGGTCTCTGGTTATTGAGCCCTTCCCAGGCTAAAAATACCAGCCCGCAGCCGCCACAGAAGTGAAGCACCACATGAGATGCTCCAAATCTGGCACTTCGCCTTGCCTCTTCCCGATTACCCAGGTGCGTTGGCAATTAGAGTAATGGTTTTTGGGGCTGATAGCCTTAGCCTACAGCCACTGTCAGGTCCCGCTGCGCAGCCCGAGACCCAGTGACTCTGAAGAGTGCTGACGTCAGTAACATTACCACTCTTCAGACATTCCGGGTCTCGCGATGCCTCTGTGTGACCCAGCAACTGTGAAGAGCAGTAACGTTACTGAGGTCACCGCTCTTCAGAATCTCAGCGGGACCTGACAGTGGCTTTACGCAAAGGCTATGGAGCGTCAGAACGAGGCTCCATAGGTTTTGTACGTTGGAATCGCTGGACTACATCAGATTTGGTGAACTATGGCAGGCCTGCGTGGGATTTTTTTCCTTTTTGATTAAAGTGGTGAATGAGAGAAAGAATGGGGGAGTCTTTATTTCAGTATTTTTTTTGTGTGTGTGTGTGTGTGTTTTTTATTACTGGGTTAGCATTGGGCATGTTGATAGACAACTCTCCATTACTAACTCCAGGGCTTGATGCCAGCTGTGTTTTTTGACAATTCACAACTGTCATCAACCTCAAAAATCATTATCCCAATTGCTAATCCAGTAAGGCAATTGGGAAGAGCCAAGTCATAGCGCCAGAATTGGAGCATCTAATGCAGGGGTCTCAAACACGCGGCCCGCGGGCCGCATGCGGCCCCTGAGGCTGCTTTATGCGGCCCGCAGGCACAGACCCCTTGACGATCCCGACCTGGTCCAGGAGGAGCCGCCGACAGCAGCGCTGAATTGCCACACAGAGACTGTTTCCCAGCACTGCATTTCCAATGCCAGCCGCTGGCCAATCAGAGGCCAGCAGCTGATATCTGCGTGTCGGCGCAGCGAGTATGACGTCATTGCCATATGCAGATGTCAGCTGCTGGCCTCTGATTGGCCGGCGGCTGACATTGAAAATGCTGTGCTGGGAGACAGTCTCTGTGCGGCAATGCAGCGCTGCTGTCGGCGGCTCCTCCTGGACCAGGTCGGGATCGTCAAGGGGTCGGACTCTGTGGTGCCTGCGGGCCACATCTGCAGGAAGGCCGCCGAGGGAACGGAGGACAGGTGAGAATCATATTTTTTTTTTTCTATTTTATGTGTGTGAAGAACAGCACAGGGGGCACAGAGCCACAACATGGGGACCGGGATGGTGCACAGAGCCACAAGAGGGGACCTGGATGGGGCACATAGCCACAAGAGGGGACCTGGATGGGGCACATAGCCACAAGATGTGGACCTGGATGGGGCACATAGCCTCAAGATGTGGACCTGGATGGGGCACAGAGCCACAAGATGGGGCACATAGCCACAAGATGGGGACCTGGATGGGGCACATAGCCACAAGATGGGGACCTGGATGGGGCACATAGCCACAAGATGGGGACCTGGATGGGGCACATAGCCACAAGATGGGGACCTGGATGGGGCACATAGCCACAAGATGGGGACCTGGATGGGGAACATTGCCACAGGATGGGGACCTGGATGGGGCACATAGCCCCAAGATGGGGACCTGGATGAGGCACATTAGTACAAGATGGGCGCCAGGATGGGGAACGTTGCCACAGGATGGGGACCTGGATGGGGCACATAGCCACAGAATGGGGACCTGGATGGGGCACATTAGTACAAGATGGGGACTTGGATGGGGAACATTACTACAAGATGTTTTCCATTATTACTATATGATGCTAATTGTAAGACAATATTACTGTATGTGGCCAATTGGGGGAAATAAAATTGTAAAAAAAATAAAAAATAAAATAAAGCATGAAAAAATATTGGGCACTAAAAATGCTGTTTTATATGTAAACTAAAGTAAACACAAAAAAGTGCACGTTTATTATCGCCACATCCATAACGACCCAAGCCATAAAAAAATAAACACGGCAAAAATGTTCAAAAGGTGTATACAAAAAAAATGGTATCACTAAAAATGTCACATTGAACAAAGAATGCGGCCCCCCAAATTCAAATTTTTTCCATGTGCGGCCCATATACCCAGCCGAGTTTGAGACCCCTGATCTAATGTAATGCACTACTTCTGGGGCGGCTGCGGGCTGGTATTTTTAGGTTGGAAAGGGCCCAATAACCAGGGACCTTCACAGCCTGATAATATCAGCTCACAGCTATTGGCTTTACCTTTGCTGGTTTAAAAAATCTAGCTATTCATCTATCTATTATACTTACACATTTTAACACTTAAAAATCAGTAATTTCTTGAATGCATTATATTCTGGTACATGTCACACGGATGGCATACAGATGATGCATATATACACACGGATAGCACACGGATGACACATGGATTGAAAAAACGTAACACGGATGTTGAAAAAAAAGTGCACGGATAGTCAAAACCACGTTCAAATCCCACACGGACGTGTTTTTATGTGCACATGTGAAGGGGGCCTTAAAGGTACCATAGTATTAGATCCACAAACCTCCCAGCATGGTAAAAAAATATCCTGTTCTCATGAAGGATCTAAAACTTAAGGACAGTTTGATAGAAAGCTAAATAAACAGTATTCCCTTCAAAATAACCAGTAATCCATTGAATTGATCTTTGTCTACATTCATGCACAAATGGTCATCTGTTTACTAGTTACGGTATACCTGGTTCTAGGTAAGCTGGGCAACGGTAACAGCAGGATTGATGCCAGAATAGCACCATCAGGGCTTGCTTTCCAGTCTTCCCAGGCTTATTATGGACTGTCCTGGTTATCCAGTGATAAGTGCTCCAATTATGAGTCACAGCATTACTTGTCAGCTACTAAGTAGCTAAAGACAAGTTTTAGTAACCTGTGTGACAGAAACTCCAAAAATTACAGCTCGAATGCTGAGGTTTTAAGAAAAAAACAAACAAACATGGCTGCTTTCTTCCTAAACTAGCGCCCCTCTTACCCAGTGACTGTTTCTGGTATTGCAACTTAGCCTCATTTCCTTGAGTTCAGATAAAATGCAATACCATATGCTGCCCAATAGCATGAGTGACGCTGTTCTTGGAAAAAAGCAGACCATTTTGAGCATTTTCTGATATAAATGTGATTGTTTAAACCTCCAGCAGTAAAATACACAAGTAAAAAAAGAGATTAGTATTTTTTTTACCTGGTTTATGCTATTTTTTCCGGATTAGTTTTTGAACTTATACTATACCACTTCAATTTTGATCATGCAAAAAAAATATATTCATCCTCAATACGTAAAACTTTAAAAGGGCAGATTTTGCTGTGAACATTTAGACATTAAACATATAGATCAATCATTAGCCCAATTTTTTTTTTCTGTATGCCCAAACTAATTAAGGCAGGATATATAACAGCATGCAGATGATGGAAATCTATGGTACAAGCGCTATATACATATATATAAATATATATTAACACACACACCATGAGCCAGCATTCTGACCCTAAATGAGATATATTGATTATGCTCCTTACCCAGGGGGAATACATTTTGTTTTATTGTTGGATATGTCATGGATGTCTCTGGAGTAGTCCCTTATAAATGTGCAGAGTCAGATCCTGTCATCATATAGGGTACTATTCTGTATCTTGCATTACTAGCTGTGTCCCTCCCTCTTCCCTCTGCATGCCGCAGCCTCTAATGACTTACAATGCACCAGTAGCAGCACTCCACTAGACCTTGTTACAACTGCATTAGTCCCCAGTGTTCTTCTCTATAAAACCACAGGTTGACTGAACACAATCGGGTAATACTTTGCTTTGCAGTGAATGTACTATTACATATTTAGAAAGCTGAAATGGGAACGTAAATGTGTTAATAAAATCAATTTATTTTGGTTTCACATCTTTCTTGCTGTTTCAAAATGTCGATCTAGAAATATTGTGACTAGAAAATGGAATGAAATATTTAGTGAATATGAGATTTTTTTTTTTTTTTTTAAATGGCATAAATTTCCTAGTACCAGGACATATTTTACAGTGGAGCTATCATTTTAATTGCAGCAATAGTAATTTAGCCAGTCTGCTGATAATTTAGTGAGGGAGCAGTAGTTTTCACATACAGTAATTGCAGGATCATATTTAGCATTCATGCTGCCCTAGGCACTTTAAGTGATCATGCCCCCTAGTGGTCAGTAAGACTAATGGTATGTGCACACAGTGTCTTTTTCAGGTAGATCCGCTCAGCAACCCCCCCCTGAAAAATATGCTAAAAACAATGAACTCATACACTGCAAATGTAAAGACAACATTCAGTCTTTTCAGTTTTTTTAACCGCTTCAGGAGTCCTAAGAAATGAAGCGGCTAAAAGAAGTGAATGGTCCATAATATGGATGGCTTCTGTTTGGAAGCCGCTTACTAGTTTAATTTAATTCTTTTAATAAACAAAAACTGATGGCTAAAAGATGTTGGAAAAGACGACCAAAAAGAAGCAAAAAAAGTTGCTTCAGGACAAAATGACGACTAGTTGTCCTGAAGCGTCTTCCATTTGAAAAACTCTAGGGATTCGCAGACTTCTAAAAGAAGTTGTGTGCACAAACCCTGACAGTGCCCATATCCTTCAGGCAGTAGTTAAGACCCCCATACATATTAGACTACATTTGCCCAAACCCGCCGATATCAACAGGTTCCAGTGACAGTCTAATGTGTATGAGGGCCTCTTACTGATGATTGTCAGGGGAAATAAGAACCCAGCTTGTCTGATTTCAGACTGTAGATCCTTTTGTTCTCTAAGTGATAAGCTGCTGCCAGAGATGTCTAACAGCGGCTCTCACAGAGAACACAGGAACGCTTGGCAAAGTGAGCGATCCTGTATATGGGAGAGTCGGGCGAGATAGCTGCCAGCCGAACAATTGGACAACTGTCTATAGTGTATGGGGGCTTTAGTCAATTTCTTGTTCAGCTGACAGACCTGCAGACAGTTGTATTTTTAATTCAGCACATAGACCTTATAATGTTTTAGAATCAAGTCTGATAAATTAAATATTACAATAGCTACATCACAGAACTACCGCCAGTACAGTTAAACATCACCAGAACCACCGTCAGTAGAGTAAATCACCAGAACCACTATCAGTACAATAAAACATCACCAGAACCACCGTCAATACAGTAATTCATCACCAGAACCACCATCAGTACAGTAAAACATCACCAGAACCACCGCCAGTGCAGTAAAACATCACCAGAACCTCTATCAGTGCAGTAAAATATCACCAGAACCACTGTCAATACAGTAATACATCACCAGAACCACCGTCAATACAGTATTACATCACCAGAACCACCATCAGTATAGTAATACATCACCAGAACCTCCATCAGTACATGAATACATTGCCAAGCTTAGTACAGCAATCAATTGTAGTGCTAGGTCAGCCCCATATACAATTGTATCACATTAACCTACAACTTCCAGTATGTCCTTAATAATGGTAAGGAGATGCTTGAAGTTGTTGTTTCCAGCCATCATCAGACTGCAGACCATACAGGAACCACAGTACTGCTTAGTCCTAGCCAAGAGCTGTATTAACATTTAAAGAGTAACTGAACTTTTGGAAGATATTTTATATGTTTTAGATCCATTAATTCTCAGCAGGTTGGTGTGAGTCTAAAGTTGGCTCAGTATGGAGAAGGGGCATTATGGGTTGCGACCTGAGACCCCCACCGATTGCTTAAAAGACCTCTTAGAAGTGCACAGCTCAGAAGATGGGACTATGACTTTCTACTCACTGGATCCACTCTGCGCTGTGTGAATGCTCTCTTGTCTTCTGAGCTGCGGTATTCTAGGAAGTCTTTGTTCAGCGACTGGTGGGAGCCTCAGAACTGGGTGACTCACCGATCTGCTCAGAATGGGCATAAAACAAAAATATCCCAAAAGTTTAGATACTCTTCAAAGTGGATATCTCAAGTGTGAAAGTTATTCCCTATCCATAGGATATAGAATAACTTTCCGATCACTGGGGCATCAACCACCATGGTTCCCACCGATCCTGAGAACCGGGTATCTGAAGAGCCCGGGTTGAATGGAGCAGAGGCATCTGCACTACTGCTCCATTCATTCTAATGAGTACTCCAAAAATCAGCAGAGCGCTGTGCTCAGTAATCTCTGGCACTCCCTTTAAGAATAAATGGAGCGGTAGTGTGGATGATCAGTCTCTGCTCCAGTTCTCGGAAACACTTGGGGTCCAACCACCTGCGGATAGGTGATAACTTTCTAACTTGAAACAACCCCTTTAAGGAACATTAAAGGGGTTGTCTGGCAAAAAATACAAATCTGCAACCACTCTATATGACTGCAGAGTTGTGAATCCTACCAGCGCATGCACTGTGTGCTGTGAGGATTTTCTGGTGTCAGCATCGAGAACGGTGGTCATGTGACTGTAAGTAAGCAATATGCATACTCTCGGCCACAATCCGACTAGATGGACGTGACCTCACTCAGTGCAAGTAAATTGAGTGAGGCTGGGCATGTCTAGTCGGCTTGTATCTGGAAGTATGCAAATCATATACTTACAGTCACATGACTGCTGTTCCCGACGTTGACACCAAAAAATCCTCACAGCAAGCGGTGCGTAATGTGAAGATTCATAAGTCTGAAGTCACATAGAGTGACTGTAGATTTGTAGTTTTAGACCAGACAACTCTTTTAACACTGCAGCCGATATTGGGAAACTGATTATTGTTATAAACAGGCTGTCAATCACCCGATGTACGAGCAAAATCGTTCATTCGTTGGGTGAAATTAATTTTAAGCTTACTGAAAGGAAGTCTGTCAATCAAAAATGAAAATTACACTGCATAAAGATTTACATAGGGAATGTAGCACCTACTGAAATAATACCAGGTATATACAGCTTAGCGTAATATTTGTTGAAAAAGTGATTTATTTAACATGCAAATTAAGACACTTCTGTGCTGCTGTGACGTGGCCTATGCCTTGGTGAACTCTTATGACCTAATATTTGAAAATCAAAGGGAACCTGTCACCAGGTTTTCCCCATATACAGTACAGTCAGCACCTATAAGCCCTCTGTTACAGCATTCTGGTATGCTGTCTGTATGTCCCCAATCCCCTATGCAAGGCACAAAAACGAGCTTATATTACACCCACAGACGGCACAGTCCGTTCTGACTGACGCCTCTGGTCCTGATCCTGCACTTGCTCTCTTCTTAAAATCGTTATCTTTCTTCCCTGCTTCTTGGGGATGATGCGTCGAACGTAATCATCAAGGTGTCCCCCAATCTTGCTCCTGCGCAGGCACATTTCTCTATCCTGCCGAGGGCAGAGCAAAGTACTACAGTGTGCATGAGCCATGAAAGGCAAAAGAGCCCTCATGACACATAAGTAAAGTCGGTGCATGTGCACTACTGAACTTTACCCTGACCTCGGCAGGGCAGAGAGAAGTGCGACTGCACAGGAGCACGATGGGGGACACTGTATGGATGACGTAGGGCACGTCATCCACAAGAAGCAAGGAAGGTGGATTGCAATTGTAAGAAGAGAGGAAGCGTTGGATCAAGACCAGAAATGGTCCATCAGACGGGATTGCGCCATCTGTGGGTATAATAAAAGTTATTTTTTGTGCCTTGCATAGAAGATTGGGAACATCTGCAGCGTGAGCATGCCGCCTCGCGCTGGGTCAGGGAGCTGATTGGAGCTTCACTGACTCCAGAAGTGCTGGTGCACTTGGTAGTTCATTTGTATACTAGTCTTAAAAATATATTTTTTTACATCTTGACCCGGGTGCCGCCCTTTGCAACTCACAATCCTAGGCACTGGTTTCCCGGTGCCTAATGGCAAATACTGGCCTGCATAATTGATAAAAAATTTTGCTGTCTGAAACTATGTCACGCAAGGTGTGGGAAAGACTTAGTGCAACACAACGGGAAGAGGGAAAGGGAGCCCAGACTTTAGAGAAAGGGGGGAAGTGGAGACGTCCTAAGTTGATCTAGTGACGCGCCCCCTGGGCCGTGGGGTACTCAGCAGCCGGGCCTCTGGTTGCCGGGGGATATCACGGTAGCTGGCCCGGTCCGTGACCCAGGGCGGTCAGTAAAAGGGGAATAGTTATAGGGGATTTAAGTGTTCGTGACGCCACCTGTGGAATGTGGCTAAGGGGTGCCGCCGCTGCGGAGCAGTCCTCTGGAGCTGGTGTTACGGCAGCAGGGATGGTGTGGCTCTCCACAGGTAGAGCTAGCTCCAGGGCAGCATTGGTTGTAATGAATGGTGGCGCAGGGGAGAGACGGCAGGACGGTCCCAAAGGAAAGACAGACACTCACACGGGGGTAAGCTTCAGTACCGTTACTGGTGATGTTGCAGGCATGGTCCAGGGTACTCCAGGCGAAGGGCACACTTTTGAACTCTCCTCAGTGAGCGGGTAGAGGGCCTCCTGATCCGTTGCTTTATTCTCTAAGCTTCTGACCTGCCTGGAGCTAGGCCTAGCTTGGTTACTGTCTCTCTTTGCACCTGCTGACCTGGTGGTAGGGCCTTCTCTTTGGAGATCACTCTCCCTGGACGCTGGGACCTCCATGACTCCTAGCCCTGGTACTGTAATCAGCATTTGGTGAACCTGGGACCTGTAGTCCTCCAGGGGTTCCGGTGGTTCCTACTGGGTGTAAAGGGGTCCCTGTAGGCGCGGACCCGGTGTCCGGTATATATATCGGCGTGAGCCTGGTATGCTCCTCTGCCCCCTCACTACTTCTTCCTTCTCCTCTCGCCTTCGGCCCACTCAAGGCCCTCACTAGGTCTTCACACGTGCTGTAGGCCTTGGCTCGCCTAAGCACAGCAGCCAGCTTGCTGCCTCTTCGCTGCTCTCTGAGCGTCAGCACGCTCTCTGCTCACTCTGAGCTCTGTCCCCCTCTGTGTCTGAGAGACTAACTCCAACTAAACTGAGCTGCCTGGCTCCACCCTCCCTTTATGTATCCCTAACGGGCTCCCCCTGCTGGTCTGAGGTGGTAGGGTGGAGGTGTGTGAATGTAGTGAGGGCCTCTTGTGGAGAAGTCCATCCATGCACCCTTCTGGGTTCTGTGGCACCAATGCGCAGCAGGGCGCCACACTAGTGTCACCCTGTCTCCCCTAACGTTCCTGCATTGTCTCTTAACCAATCACCGCATGCGTACCTCATCCTGTCTTTCCCTGGCGTTAGGCTCAGGCTAGGGAAGGGAAGAGATGACCACTAGTCAATCTCCACTAAACACTATAGACAACAACAAAGGACAAACAGGGGAAATAGCTTAGCTTTAGACGACTCCAGACAAATGTGCACACGTCCTCAAGCTCCAGAGAGGACAAAGTACTGCTCTTGCTAAGCCTTCACATGTAGTAATGAATATCGCCGACACCTCCCTCTAGAACACACCAGGTATTTATACATCCAGGCCAGGGAGTTAATTAGCCAGAAGGAGTTAGCCACTGGGTTCTAGAGACAGCCTCTAAGAAGATGTTTGTAATGCCAAACGTAGAGATCTCCTGCAACCAACTGCAGGGTGACTGTCTGTCACTTCTGACACACCTGTGACAGACTAGCAGAAATCTGTTTCAAAGGGACTTTGTCACCTCAGATAGGGCAGCACAAAGTAGCGATAGAGACCCTGATTCTAATATTGGGTCAGTTTCTGGGCTTTTTCCTGTAGTTTAAAAAAATGACTGTTTCATCAGCATCAGCTTTGCTAGTCCTCTAAACAATTAGCTTGTGATGTGTGGTCCTTCATATTCATGAGCTCTGGCTAGCCCTGCCTGTGTTGCTGGTTAACAACTTTTTCCCTGTATACAGTATGCAATGTTTTTTTTTGCAGTATACAATTATTTGATCACAGCCTAAGGTGATTGTCTTAAAAATGTAGGGGAAAATCTGTCACACTTTAGTAAATTGTTGTAGGGTGTTGTAGTGTCTGAATATAGTACACTGAACTATTTTTTTAGTACTCATCAGAGTAAACATTGTAGACTAGATCACAGCAGTCAGAAAGAGCACATTTATAATACGTGTTTTAAATAAAAAATCTCTCAAGTCACCTTTATGTTGCCATTCTTGATATTTTGTTATCCTAACATTCTCCTAGAACTGGGAGTACCTTTGATCCAGTAGGCAGATTTCTTTTAGTTTCATCAGAGAACATATTTGAGGTTCATTTACCAATGATGACCTTTTTGATGATTATCTTGCCTGACTAAAATCTAGACATTATACAAAGGCAAAAGTTCACTCTGTTATGTGCTATGCACTTACAAGGACAGCATTACAATAAATAGGCTGTATAGAGGTAAGTTTACACATGGCAGTACTGAGGTTACGCAGAGAATTTACATGGAAAGGAACAGTGTCCGTGTGACATTTTCCTGTTTCTAACTCTGCCACTACGTATCCTGCGTGTATCTGATTTTTATTTTTACAAAAATAAACTGGACTTTTATTCTAAACTGTCTGTCAAATTACTACTAATATTAATAGTAAGGTTTTCATTTGGATACAAGGGGTATTAGTTGAGGGAGGGGCATGCTGAATTTTTGCATCACAGCCAAAGAGCATTTTTCTATACTAACCAATCATAACATTAAAACAATTGACAGATAGAGTAAAATGCCATTGGTTATCTCACAACAATAATACTAGTGCAAAGGTGGGCTCTATTAGGCAGCAAGTGAAAAGTCAATTATTTTCGTTGATCAGAGCGAATTTGACACAGACCAAATTGTGATGTGACAAGTAGGTCAGAGCATCTAAAAAATGATAAGCCTTGTAGGTAGTTCCGTGATATTTAGTAGTTAGTACCTATCAAAAATAGTAAAATAATTTAAATTTTTAAAAAATGTTAAATTAGATGGTTACTTTGGACTAAATTCTTCATATCAAGGCTAAATATTTCAACTCTTTAAATATCATATACTGTAACTTATGATACTTTATCCCAGAGATTTTAAAGTTGTTTTAAAGTAATAATAATAATAACAACAAGTTATTAGAAATAATACATTTATTGTAATATCTGCATGTTTACTTTGTTTACAATACTTGCTTGAGATGCCTTGTTGACCCTTTACATTTCCTTTTATACATCAGTGTCCCTGATGAAGCGGTAGTGAAGCAGAGTTGGAGTGGTGGTTGGGGGTTGCTTTATGTCCTTGCATATATTGCTTATGGTATTTATCCATGATTTTCTAATAATATGACCTGATTTATTCTTTCTCTACACAAACCATGCCTTCTAAGCAATTAGCTCTATTTAGTATATAAATTGTACTTATTAGCACTTTATGTATATTATGTAGGATGTCAATTTGCGTCCTAAGTAGTGTTGAGCATTCCGATACTGAAATATCGGGTATCGGCCGATATTCGCGGTATCGGAATTCCGATACTTAATTCCGATACTTTTGCAATATCGTATACCGGAATCGGAAGTTCCCATAACGCAATGAGCCAGTTTCATTTTATTCAGCCAATGAGGATCCTAAGAAGTGAGGGCACATCCTGTTAGGCATGTAGGCATCTTAACTAATGGCATGGCTGTGATTGGCTGCTGAAATGATGTTCTGATGCACTATAAAAGCCGCCGCCGCCATTTTGAGCTCACTCTGCTGTGAATTCAGTTAGGGATAGGATGCTGTTGTTCTGAGGGACAGTTTTAGCTACCTATTTGCTCTATTGTGCTTTACCCAAGCTACTTTATAAATCGCTGTGCCTTGCAGTGCTAGTACACAGTTCTCTGTGCTGTTCACCGCTGTCTGCAAGGTCTGGTGTGTGAGTGCAGCTCACCCTGTAGTGTGTGCTTCAGCCACGTCTTGTTGTAGTGCGCTCATCGTGCGTCACTGCCTCATACATTGTCCTTTTTTGCCAATTCATAATTTTTCCTGATATCTCCTATTAGTATGGTGGTTCCATCCGTATTCAGCTAAATTGGTTCCAAACACACTATATAGGAGTAGATAGAGAAATTTTTTTTGTCTTGCAGCGCTAGTGCACAGTGCTCTGCATCTGTACTGTTCACCGCTGTCTGCAAGGTCTGTGTGTGTGAGTGCAGCTCACCCTGCAGTGTGTACTTCAGCCACGTCTGGTTGTAGTGCACTCAGTCTGTGTCACTGCCTCATACATTGTCCTTTTTTGCCAATTCATAATTTTTCCTGATTTCTCCTATTAGTGTGGTGGTTCCATCCGTATTCAGCTAAATTGGTTCCAAACACACTATATAGGAGTAGATAGAGAAATTTTTTTTGTCTTCCAGCGCTAGTGCACAGTGCTCTGCATCTGCACTGTTCACCGCTGTCTGCAAGGTCTGGTGTGTGAGTGCAGCTCACCCTGTAGTGTGTGCTTCAGCCACGTCTGGTTGTAGTGCACTCAGTGTGTGTCACTGCCTCATACATTGTCCTTTTTTGCCAATTCATAATTTTTCCTGATTTCTCCTATTAGTGTGGTGGTTCCATCCGTATTCAGCTACATTAGTTCTAAACACACTATATAGGAGTAGTTAGAGGAGCCTTTCTGCAGCATTGTGCCCTGCAGCCCCAGCCAGATTAGTATTAGCCTATTTTTTGTAGCCTCATCTATTGCATTGTAGGTTACCTTCCTACATTGTAATAGCTACAAAAAGTTTGTGATACTATCGGTATTACATCTTTGGGCACATCCAGTGTCTTTTTGTGACAAAAAAACCTAAATAAAGTTCACCAAACACTCTACTTTACAGTTGTGTAGGCCACATTAGCTTATATTAAAGTCTAGTCCACACTTTATAAAATTAGTGTTTCTTATACCTGTTAGCAGCTGTTCAGGAATAAGCACGCTAAGCCCTTAGTACTTTTCTGCGTATCTTTATCAGTCTACCAAGATGAAGAAGGCAGGGAGTAAGGCATGTGGTCGCGGTCGTGGTCGTGGGCGTGGAGTTTCTGCAGGGAGAGGACGTGAGGATTCTGTGCCTGCAGGGAGAGGACGTGGGAATTCTGTGCCTGCTGCGGGCACCAGTGACTCAACATCCCCCAGTTTTACCAGGGAACAGTCCTTTATGCGCAGCTTTGTAGGAGCTAGCCGTACCCCACTGCTGCGGGAGGACCAAATTGAAGCCGTTGTCAGATGGATGCCAGCTAACGCATCGACTTCAATTAGTTCCAGATCCTCTCAGGTCCTGAGCACTGAAGAGCACCCATCTGTCTCTTCACCACCTGCCAAATTGCCCAGGCAGTCAGAGAGCCCTGGACAGAAGCCATCTCTACCTCTGTTCTCTGAATCTCTTGGCTTGAAAAGAGGGGGCCAGCCAAGCAGAATTCGAGAATTTGAAGAAGAGGTAGTATGCAGTGATGCACAACCGTTTTGTCTCTCTGAATCTGAAGAGGCGGGTGGGCCAGTGCCTATGGTCAGCAGCACACCTCAGTACGCATTTGATGATGAGACTCAGGTGCCACTTTCTGGTGCGTACTGTGCTGTCAAGACTACCCAGGAGAAGCAGTTGTTTGAAGAGGGTGGTGTAGATGATGAGGTCCTTGACCCATCATGGCATGAGGGACAGGAAGGTGGTGGGAGCAGCTCTGAGGAAGAGATTCCCCGAACAGCCCAAAAAGGAGGGAGAGGGAGGGGGCAGACTTGGTTGCCTGTAGCCTCCACTTCAGCACCCATTAGGAGCATGGCTCTTCCAAAATCCAAAACGGTGGTCCTTTTTTGGCACAGTTGAAGATGACATTTGCTTTATCAAATGCAAGCTGTGTAATCAGAAGGTGAAAAGAGGGAAAAGTGTCAGCAACCTCAATACCAAAAATATGTGGAAACATGTGCGGACCAAGCACGTGGTGGAGTTACAAAAACACACTGAAGACCTAGGCCAACCTACAGCGCCACCTACCACCTCTTCAGCTCGTGTTGTAGCCTCTTCCTCCAGCTCACACACAGCTGGTTCGGCTTCCTCACAGGATCGCCATGGAAGAATCTCTGGCACTGTTGTACAGAGACACAGTGTAATTCCACCCACAGCACCACTTTCCCAGTCATCCTCACACTCCCAGGCCAGTCTACAGCCATCGTTAGCACAGGCATGGGAGAAAAGGCGCCCATACTCGGCAAACCACCCCCGAGCACAGGCTCTGAATGCTGGCATTGCTAAACTACTGGCCCTTGAAATGCTATCATTCAGGCTGGTGGAGACTGACACCTTCCGTAACTTTATGGCATTGGCAGTCCCACAATACAACGTGCCGAGCCGCTTTTATTTCAGCAGGCAAGCCGTCCCTGCCCTGCAACATCATGTGGAGGGAAAAATTAAACATGCGCTACAAAACGCCGTCAGTAGCAAGGTCCACCTGACCACCGATGCGTGGACCAGTAAGCATGGACAGGGACGATACCTTTCCCTCACTGCCCATTGGGTAAATGTTGTGGAGCCGGGTACAGATCTTGAGAGTGGCGCTGTACGTGTTCTGCCAACTCCAAGGATTGCAGGAATCCAGTCTGTACACATTGACTCCTCCTCATACTCCAGTTCCTCTGAATCAGCGCTGCAGGAGCCGTCACGGTCTACCTCCGCATCGACCCGTGAACGGTTACCTGTTATGATGACCGATATGAGCACAGCCGTGGCCAAACGTCAACAGGCCGTATTAAAATTAATTTCTTTGGGGAATCGAAGCCACACAGCGCAGGAGCTCTGGAATGCCATCAAGCAGCAGAGCGACGTGTGGTTTGTGCCAGCGAATCTCCAGCCAGGCATGGTAGTGTGTGACAATGGCCGAAATCTGGTGGCAGCTCTGGGCCTAGGCAACCTCACTCACATCCTATGTCTGGCACATGTGCTCAATTTGGTCGTGCAGAGTTTTTTGAGTGACTATCCGGATCTTGATGCACTGCTTCACAAGGTCCGCATAGAGTGCGCTCACTTGCGGCGTTCCAGCAACGCAAGATCACGCATTGCAGCGCTGCAGCGCCAGTTACGTCTTCCGGAACATCGCATCATATGTGACCTACCCACCAGGTGGAATTCAACGTTACATATGTTGGAGAGGTTGTGTGAGCAGCAGGCAGCAGTAATGGAGTACCAGCTGCAGCAGGCGCAAACAAGTCGCAGTGCGCGCCGTTCACACTTCACCACCACTGAATGGGCCTCTATGAAGGACATTTGCCACGTTTTGCGTGCCTTCGATTATTCCACGCGGATGGCGAGTGCAGATAATGCACTAGTCAGCATGACTATCCCCCTTTACCCGCCTGCTTGAAAAAACACTGCAAGCACTAAGGAAGGGACGAGGTTTTGGAAGAGGTGGAGGATGAGGAGTCACAAATGCCATCTGCTTCTCTACAGTCTGTGCAACGTGGTTCCTCACAAAGGCCAAGGCAGGGGAAACTTTGTGAGGAGGATGAGGAGGAGTCAATGGATGAGGAAGACATCTGTCCAGAGGAGGGAGGTACACAATGCTCTAGTAGTCAGTATCTAGAGCGAGGGTGGGGTGATGCAGAGCAGGCAGAGATCACGCCTCAAGCCGGGGACAGCATTTCTTGGCCAGTTGGCAGTCTGCAGCACATGGTTGATTTCATGCTGCAGTGCCTGAGAAACGACCGCCGCATCGCCCACATTCTCAACACGGCTGATTATTGGGTGTCCACCCTCCTAGATCCTCGTTACCGGGACAACTTACAAAGCCTCATAACACCGTTGAACCGGGAGCGTAAAATGCGGGAGTACCAAGACGCACTGGTGCATTCCATCATGTTCTCCATTCCAACCGAGAGCAGTGCTGCTAGTGCTTTACAAAGCAGCTCAGTGCGTCGAGGCAGTGGAGGAAGCTCTGCACAAAGAGGGAGCAGAAGCAGCGCCTCAGCACAAGGCAAGACCAGTATGGCCGAAATGTGGCAAAGTTTTGTGTCCCCGCCGCCACAAATGTCTACACCATCACAGACGGCTCCAGTCAGCAGGAGGCAACGCTTCCGCCAGATGGTGACAGACTACATGTCTTGCCCTCTTAGTGTACTCCCAGACGGCTCTTCTCCCTTCAAGTTTTGGGTCTGTAAGCTGGATACATGGCCAGAGCTTAGTCAGTATGCATTGGAGGTGCTAGCTTGCCCTGCTGCTAGTGTATTATCGAAACGCGTCTTTAGTGCCGCAGGTGGTGTACTAACAGACCGTCGCATGCGACTATCCTCCGATAGCGTTGACCGGCTTACTTTTCTCAAAATGAACAAGGCCTGGATCTCTCATGAATTTGCCAGTCCTCTTCCAGAATAAATAATTGGTTGGCAACAGTATCCAGGTCTCCTGTTGTGTTCATGTTTCTACCACCTGAACAATAATCCCTGAGCTACAACACCACCAGTTGGCGCTCGGAAGTGCCGTCTGCACAGTGAACACTTGCTGCCGTGTTATTGGGGTTCAGTAACGTCAGCTGTTCCCCTGCTGTGCGGACGGCAATTTCTCCTGCTCTGTCCACATTCTCACTACTACAGATTTTAAAGTTGCTCCAATTACACCTCTGGCTCCTCTGTTTTCAGCATTATCCCTGAGCTCCAACACTGCCAGTTGTCGCTCGGAAGTGCCGTCTGCACAGTCAACACTTGCTGCCGTGTTATTGGGGTTCAGTAACGTCAGCTGTTCCCCTGCTGTGTGTCCGGCAAATTCTCCTGCTTTGTCCACATCCACTGTACTACTGATTTAAAACTTGATCCAATTACACCTCTGGCTCCTCTGTTTTTAGTATTTACCCTGGGCTCCAATACCGCTAGTTGCTGCTCAGAAGTGCCGTTTGCACAGTCAACACTTGCTGCCGTGTTATTGGGGTTCAGTAACGTCAGCTGTTCCCCTGCTGTGCGGACTGCAATTTCTCCTGCTCTGTCCACATTCTCACTACTACAGATTTTAAAGTTGCTCCAATTACACCTCTGGCTCCTCTGTTTTCAGTATTATCCCTGAGCTCCAACACCGCCAGTTGGTGCTCGGAAGTGCCGTCTGCACAGTCAACACTTGCTGCCGTGTTATTGGGGTTCAGTAACGTCAGCTGTTCCCCTGCTGTGTGTCCGGCAAATTCTCCTGTTTTGTCCACATCCACTGTACTACTGATTTAAAACTTGCTCCAATTACACCTCTGGCTCCTCTGTTTTTAGTATTTACCCTGGGCTCCAATACCGCTAGTTGCTGCTCGGAAGTGCCGTTTGCACAGTCAACACTTGCTGCCGTGTTATTGGGGTTCAGTAACGTCAGCTGTTCCCCTGCTGTGTGTCCAGCAAATTCTCCTGCTTTGTCCACATCCACTGTACTACTGATTTGAAACTTGCTCCAATTACACGTCTGGCTCCTCTGTTTTTAGTATTTACCCTGGGCTCCAATACCGCTAGTTGCTGCTCAGAAGTGCCGTCTGCACAGTCAACGCTTGCTCCAGTGTTATTGGGGTTCAGTAACGTCAGCTGATCCTCAGCTGTGTGTCCGGCAAAATCTCCTGCTCTGTGCACAATCACACTACTACAGATTTTAAAGTTGCTCCAATTACGCCTCTGGCTCCACTCTGTTTTTAGTATTTATCCTGGGTTCCAGCACCGCCAGCTGTTTCCCAGCAGTGTCTTTGGCACGGATACTCCCTCCTGCCCAGCCTGGTTCCAGCACGCCAGCTTTTTCCGGGTAGTGTCAACGTCACTTTGCCTCCAATGCGTTGTCCTGTCGTGTTGCGGTCGGGTTAGCCGACTCTATGGTGCCTGCAGTTTAGGTGACTCCTATGTGGGCTGCGGGATCTGGCAATGAAGGCTGGTTCCATAGTGCCAATAGGACAAGCACCTTGAAACTTTTTTTTACATGGGTACCTTCTGCTACCCATCCGGGTTCGGGTACCGTCAGCTGGTTCTCGGCAGTGCCTTTGGATTAGGTGCCTCCTTCTCGGTATCCAAGTTCCACCAACGTCTGCTGGTCCTTGGTAGTGCTTTCTGGCACAGGTACCTCCTGCTTAGTAACCGAGTTCCAGTACCGTCAGCTGGTCTTCGGTAGTTCCATTGGCTCTTGTACCTTCTGCTACCCATCCGGATTCCAGTACTGTCAGCTGGTCCTCGGTAGTTCCATTTGCTCTTGTACGTTCTACCACCCATCCGGGTTCCAGTACCGTCAGCTGGTTCTCGGCAGTGTCTTTGGCACGGGTACTCCCTCTTGCCCAGCCTGGTACCAGCACGCCAGCTGTTTCCGGGTAGTGTCAACGTCACTTTGCCTCCAATGCGTTGTCCTGTCGTGTTGCGGTCGGGTTAGCCGACTCTATGGTGCCTGTAGTTTAGGTGACTCCTATGTGGACTGCGGGATCTGGCAATGAAGGCTGGTTCCATAGTGCCAATAGAACAAGCACCCCCTGTAGGACTGTGGGTTCTGGTAACTGCGGCCGGCTCGCGGCCTTGAAACTTTTTTTTACATGGGTACCTTCTGCTACCCATCCGGGTTCCAGTACTGTCAGCTGGTTCTCGGCAGTGCCTTTGGATTAGGTGCCTCCTTCTCGGTATCCAAGTTCCACCAACGTCTGCTGGTCCTTGGTAGTGCTTTCTGCCACAGGTACCTCCTGCTTAGTAACCGAGTTCCAGTACCGTCAGCTGGTCCTCGGTAGTTCCATTGGCTCTTGTACCTTCTGCTACCCATCCGATTTCCAGTACCGTCAGCTGCTTCTCGGCAGTGCCTTTGGATTAGGTGCCTCCTTCTCAGTATCCAAGTTCCACCAACGTCTGCTGGTCCTTGGTAGTGCTTTCTGGCACAGGTACCTCCTGCTTAGTAACCGAGTTCCAGTACCGTCAGCTGGTCCTTGGTAGTTCCATTGGCTCTTGTACCTTCTGCTACCCATCCGGGTTCCAGTACCGTCAGCTGCTTCTCGGCAGTGCCTTTGGATTAGGTGCCTCCTTCTCGGTATCCAAGTTCCACCAACGTCTGCTGGTCCTTGGTAGTGCTTTCTGCCACAGGTACCTCCTGCTTAGTAACCGAGTTCCAGTACCGTCAGCTGGTCCTCGGTAGTTCCATTGGCTCTTGTACCTTCTGCTACCCATCCGAGTTCCAGTACCATCAGCAGGTCCTCGGTAGTTCCTCAGCCTTCTTGTACCTTCTGCTACATTTCCAAGTTCAAGCTTTTTGAAATGGTTCTTGGTAATCACTCTGGATCTCCCTGACGAGGACCCTGAAGACCAACCCGAAGAAGACGAGGACCCCGAAGACGAGGACCCTGAAGACGAGGACCCTGAAGACCACCCCGAAGAAGACGAGGACCCTGAAGACCACACCGAAGAAGACGAGGACCCCGAAGACGAGGACCTTGAAGACGAGGACCCTGAAGACCAACCCGAAGAAGACGAGGACCCCGAAGACGACGATCCCGAAGATGACGACCCTGAAGACGAGGACCCCAAAGACGACGACCCTGAAGACCACCCCGAAGAAGACCAAGAAGATGACCCTGAAGAAGTTGACCAAGAGGACAAAGAAGAGAAGACAACCACTAAGATACAGAAGAACAAGAGACAGAAAACCAAGAAGCAGAAGTACAAGAAGCTGCAGAACAAGAAGCGGAAGAACATTAAGCACAAGACTAAAAATCAGAGCAAAAGATAATATCTAAATTATAAGCAGAAGATGACTAAGCAGTGTATGGGGGTGAGTCCGTTCCTCCTCGTGGTGCCCCTGGAAAAGACCTGCTGCTGCAGGCCAAACTGAACACGGACAAATCCTGTTGTAAATCTTTTGTGACGGGCAGAACGAAAGGTGTAATGTTCAAACTTTTATAGATAACAACTACACGAATGCCTGTCACAAATAAGAATATGATAAAGAAGAAGAATATGAAGAAGATGAAGAAGTAGAATATGAAGAATAATAATAGTTGAATAAGAAGAATATGAAGAATGTAAAAAAAAAGAATAATACGAAGAAGGTGAAGAAGAAGAAGATGAAGAAGGTGAAGAAGAAGTGGATAAAAAAGATGCTGATGCTGAGGATGATAAAGGAGAAAGTGTGGGAGAAGTAAAAAAGAAGGTGAAGAGCATGGAAGTAGTGAAACATAAATATCTGACAAAATATAAAAATACTTAACATAGTGAATATTTCCGTAACTCAGAACGTCTTAAAAAAAAATTAATTCCTGCTATTCCATTTGATTGGGCTAAACCTCTATGCCTTTAATGTCTCCCCCACCTCCCCCAATACATTCTACATTATTCTTAGTTGTTTTCCTTCATGTAGAATTAACCTACAAGGAAAGAAAGGGTTTATTTTCATTCCGATATTTCTGTCCCATTGACTTGCATTGGTTTCTGGTATCGGAATCGGCGATATCCGATACTTTTGGGGTATCGGTCCGATCCAATCCGATCCGATATTTGCTGATATCGCAAGGTATCGCTCAACACTAGTCCTAAGTATTTATTATCTTTTTGATAGGTTATATGCTTTCCATGATTAAATTATTTATTTATATGCACTTTATTATTTATATGCACTTTAATGTTAAATTTATTGTCATAGAACATGTATTATTATTCAATTTATATTCTGGTATAACTGTGTATACTGAGTCATATGCACATTTATTTTGGAGGCATATATAATTGGAATGGTAGCTTGAATTTCTTATCTCTTGTACATACACTTCCCCTCCTGAGCTGTTTTTTATACATTTGAATATGTACTTGTCTATTGATTGTTATTATTTTATCTGTTACCAAAAAGTAATTACTGTGAAAATTTGAATTGTTTGATCTTGTCCTTTTTTGAATACTTTTTTTGGGCTTCTCTTCAATTTTTGGTATTCTAGGGTATATCTGTAATTTATTGTTGGTATTTCCTTTTTTCACAGGATTTATCATTGCCAGATGTAGCCTTGCTCAGTTGTGTGTTTTCCTCTGTGCTCTGTATTCTGATTTTCTGATCTTTGTTACCGGACCTTGGATTTGCCTTTTGACTACTCGTTTGTATTGCCCCTTTTGCCTTTGATGCACTCTGACCTTAGTTACCTGACCCTGGACATTGCCTCTGACTATCCATTTGTCTTATCCCTTTGTTCTTGATGTTCCATCCGGACTGTTGTCCTCCGACTCCTTGACTTCCCTGCCTCACGGCTTGCCCATGAGAAGTGACTCAATGTCACATCGGTACTTTGTTTTATGTTTTGATATATAGCTTGACTGTATAGTTACAGTCTGCATACCAAAATATTACACCTCATTATGTTCTGCTTTAAATACTGCAGGAAAGCCTTGGCAATTTACACAAACAAGCAGTTGACTTCATTATAAAGCTAATGGAGGCTGGTTTAATATTTGACATACGGTATGTAATTAGTTCATAAAAGGTAAAAATCTAAGATAACTTAGCATTTTATCTATATTTACTTGTATTCAAATCAAAATACTTAACAAAAAAAAATTCCACCATTTTATTTTATCAATAACATGCTTCTTTTACTCATTTGTGACTGATATAAAAAAGCTATAGAATTTATTAACCTTATCGTTTTACCATAGCACAGATTCTGTGAATGTCCAATACATTTTTCTTGCTTCCTTTGAAGTTCACTCACTTTAAACATATACCTATCTTAGTTTCGGTTTCATTAATCTAATCCTCTTGCTCCCTCATGAGTCATACAGCACCTTTGAATTTTCGGTCCTAGTTTAAAGGGATGTACAATAAGCAAAGTCCTATGCACCTATTATTTTACCTGTTTGCATAATTCATTGAGTGACAGTTACAATAATTTATTTATTATGGTTTAAATACAGTATTTTTCACTTTTTTGTACCTCATTTGTTGAATTGTCGTTATCAAGCCTGAGCTTTCTATGCAGTAACCCACATTATTACGTTATTGGTATGTCTGCTGGTTATATAACAGATAATGGCTCTAATGCCTCATGATGCTCAAATCTGATACAAGAAAAGAAAAATTTGTTAATCTGACCTTCTAAAAGCTTTCTAGCATGCAAAAAACATTGTATTTATATACGGTAAGTGTCTGATAGAAATCGCATTTCCACTATGGTAACATGGAGTTGGTATTACAATTTTACGTTGTCTAACACTATAATGCCTGTACATATTATTTAGAAATAATTATGTATAGGAAAACTACAACATATACCATGTCAACAGATTTTGTAAACTTCATTTGTAAAATGATGGGCAGAATCTAAATGCTTTATGCAATACTATATTTTTCTTTTCTTTTTTTCTTACATTACTACGGTAATTGTTTTTATCAAGCCATTATGATGCAAACCTATGACTCCAGCATTTGCTTCAAAAGCATGAACATGGAATGCTGATTTCCAGCCGTTTTGAGATTTAACATATAAGCGTGATTTTAACCCCTTAATAACCGCTGATACGTCTTTTCATAGCGGCAGTTAAGAGGCCTTATTACTCAGGCTAAGTGCCCAAGATGCAGAAATGCTGCATATTTTTTCCGCATGCGGGTTATCAATCGCTTTTCCAAGCGATTTTAACATCACTTGGAAAAGTGCTTGACAGCTTGGTCACACTATATAAATCCATGCTACCGGCATGGATTTATATACTGTAGTGTGACCAAGTAATAGTTAAAAAAAAAGAATAAGAAAGGTAAAAAATAAAAAATAAAGATTATACTTACCTTCCGATGGCCCCTGTTTTTTTCTCCTCTGCGTCCAGTCTGTTGTATCGGTCGCAATGTTGTTTAAAGACCTGCCATGACGTCATCAGCGGTCGCGTGACCTGTCACATGACTAAATGACGTCATGGCAGGTCCTTTCACACCACCGCGACCCATACAACAGACCGGACGCATCGCTGAGGAGGCTGGGGGCCATCAGAAGGTAAGTATAATCTTTATTTTAAATTTTTTTTTTAACAGGTACTATGGTACCCAGGTCCAGAGGAGAGTCTCCTCTTCTCCAAACCCGGGTACCATCCGCACATTGAACCGTGTGATATCCGCATGTGCAGATGTAGTGATGCGGATGTCACGCGGTCCAATGCAAGTCAATGGCGGCGATTACGCTGCGTGTCTGCAAAATTAATGGACATGCTGCGTATTTTTCCGCAATGATAATCCGCAGAAGAAATTTCCGCAGCATGTGCACAGCACATGGGGATTATCATTGGGGACCATGGGGCACGTATTACCAAACATTTTTTAAGCGTTTTCGCTGCGGAAATTCCACGGCAAAACGCTTGAAAAACGCATAGTGGGCACGCAGCCTCAGTGTTGCTTTTTCCTGGCACTGAGCAATAAGAGTGTAGCAACCCCCTTCATGCAAGAAATCCACATGTGGCAGCAGTTTATGACAACTGACACTTTGCGGTATCGGCTCCGACCGGTTTTGGTACCTATCAGGGCCGATTAACCCCTTGAATGCCACTGTCAATTGCGACAGCAGCATCTAAGAGGTTAAAAGAGAGAGAGGATGTTCCTTTTAACACTATCGGCTCCTTTTGATCAAAATTGCAGGTGCTGATAGTTGCCATTGCACACCGAGGTCATCTGATGACCTCTGGGTACGGTGGCCAGCTAGACCCTCCTATAAGCAGAGTGTAACAGGCTTAATCAGAGACCAACGAGCAAAGTAAAAAATATTCCTGTCCCACAGTTGGACTAAGTAAAAAAGTAATAAAAAAGTTAAATTAAAATTACAAAAAAACACACCAAAACAAAGCACAAAAATCACTAAAAGCTGTTTCGCCACTAATAATGCAGCTTTTGTTTAAAAAAAAAGAGCAAAAAAAAGTATACATAATTGGTATTGCCATGTCCGGAACGACCCAAGCTGTAAAACTGTTACATTGTTTATTCCATTTGGCGAACACCATATTAAATATTAATAAAAAACACACAAAAAATGTCACTTTTAAAAGATTGAATAAAAAGCAATCAAAAATTCATGTTAAAAAATGGTATAAATAAATATGCCAAGTCATCATAAAAATAATAAAAAAAAAGCTCTAATATGGCTCATTCGGCAAAAAAACCCAAACAGTTATAGCTCTCAGAATATGATGATGCAAAAATAAATACATTTTTGTAAAATATTGTTTTCAGTGTGTAAAAGTAACAAAGCATAAAACACTATATACATCTGGTATCAATGTACTCATACTAACCAAAAGAATAAATCGATCTTATCACTTTTACCACACAGTGAGCTTTGCAAAAAAAAAAAAATATATATACATATATATATACCGTATATATATATATATATATATATATATATATATAAAAACAATAACTGAATTACTGTTTTTTGTTCATTCTGTCTGAAAAGTCTGAATAAAAAGTTATGAAAAATGTTATGTGCCCCAAAATGTACCAAACAATTTCTTAAAATTGTCCTACAAAAATAAACCCTCATACAGCTCTGTTCGCCAAAAACTAAAAAAGTTACAGCTCTCAGAATATGTCAACGAAAAAATATTTTTATAAAAAAGCATTTTTAGTGTGTTATAGCAACATAAAATAAATTATATAAGTCTGATATCTCTGTAATCGGACTAACCCAAAAGAATAAATCAGTCTTATCACTTATACTGCACAAAAAATGGCTTTTAAATGTAAACTATTCTTGCCCTGCTGTTTATTTTTTCATTCTGCCTCTCAAATATTGGAATTACGCTCAGGTTCCATTTATCCTTTGTTCTCCGCTGAGCGCTTATGTCAGGGTTTCCATGTAAATTTCCAAAAAACGTGATCCAAATTCCCCGACAAAGCCACTCACTATAATGAGGTAGATGGAGTCACTCTTGTCTCTGTTCCGGCTGTGTACCATCATTTTAGGTGTCTTTTTAGCCTACTAGTGTGGACGATCACAGATCAACATCAGAGTCAGGTTCTTGATGTTTTTCGTTTGGTCTTCACTCACTATGGATTTTTCCTCGGATCTTCACATTTTTTTCATAGCATTTATTATTTCCCTAATCGGGACTATATGGACTGAGTTCTCTTACACACTTTTTGTCTCTATTTTTATTTTGAACATGTTTTTTTTTCTGTTCACTTCTTCATATATGTAAAATGTTTTTTCTACGATATTTTCTTTGATAGTTGACCATGTGATATTTTATTTTTTATTTTTTAATAAATTAGCAAAAATTTCTACATTTCTGTTTTTTTCAGTGAAGATGGGGTGCAGAGTGTACTTTAATGAGAAAAAAAATTAACATTTTAGAATTTACCAAATGGCTGCAATGAAACAAAGAGTGAAAAATTTAAAGGGGTCTGAATACTTTCCGTACCCACTGTATATGTGCATGCGCGTATGACGTCGGTGGCTTAGCGACTGGAACGCAATGCGTGCCATTTAGATGCGCACTCATGACAACACTTCCTTTGCTCCAGAGTCACATCGTGTTCTGGAGCATGCGTATTCACCCTCCTGATCTCGCGTTTCTGGGTGAGTCTAAACAGCTGATTACTATCCTTTTGTGATTATTTTTATACAGTTTGCATACAGACCCCTGAGGAAGCCACAGGCTGTGTGGCAACACGTGTCGGGTGGGCACATGGTCTGTCAGTATATATACACATTTTCTGAAAGGCCACAGAGGCTGCAACACCATTAAGCAAGAGGCACCACTAATCAAACAACACTATGAAGACAAAGGAGATCTCCAAACAAGTCAGGGACAAAGTTATTGAGAAATACAAGTCAGGGTTTGGTTATGAAAAATATCCCAATCTCTGATGATCCCCTGAAGCACCTTCAAATACATTAGCATCAAATGGAAAGAACATAGTATAACAACAAATCTGTCAAGAGAGGGCTGCTCACAAAAACTCTCTGCCCGGCCAAGGAGGGCATTAATCAGAGAGGCAGCACAGAGACCTAAGGTAACCCTGAAAGAGCTATAAAGTTCCCAAGCAGAGACTGGAGTATCTGTCCATACAACCACAATAAGCCATACACTCCATAGAGGTGGCCTTTGTGGAAGAGTAGGCCAAAAAAACCTGTACTTACACACAAAAATTGTAAAGCTCGTTTTGAGTACGCCAAAAGACATGGGAGACTCCCCAAATGTATGGAAGAAGGTGCTGTGGTCAGGTGAGGCCAAAATTTAACTTTTTGTCCACCAAGATAAACACTACAGTATATCTTGTGCCAAATCAACACAGCTCATTATTCCAATAACACCATCCCCACAGTTCAACATGATGGTGGCAGCATCATTCTGTGGGGATATTTTTCGGCAGCAGGGACAGGGAAAATGGTCCGAGTCGAGGGGAAGATGGATGGTGTGAAATACAGGGATATTCTTGAGCAAAACTTGTTTCAGTCTGTCAGTGATTTGAGACTGTGATGGAGGTTCACCTTCCAACAGGACAATAACCTAAAGCATACTACTAAAACAACACTTGAGGGGTTTAATGGGAAATGTGTAAATGTTTTGGAGTGGCCTAGTCAAAGCCCAGACCTTAATCCAACTGAGAATCTGTGGTCTGACTTGAAAATTGCTGTTCACCAGAGGAAACCATCTAACTTGAAGGAGCTGGAGCAGTTTTACCTTGAGGAATGGGCAAAAATCTGAGTGGCAAGATGTGGAAAGCTCATACAGACTTATCCAAAGCGACTTGCAGCTGTAATTGCTGCAAAAGGAGACTTTAAGGGGTGAATAGCTATGCACACTGAAGTTTTCAGTTATTTTGTCCTATTTGTTGTTTGCTTCACAGTAAAAAGAAAACCAAATGTTCACAGTGGTAGGCATGTTCTTTACATGAACTGATGCAAACCCTCAAGA
The DNA here is from genome assembly GCF_046119375.1 of Phyllobates terribilis. NCBI lineage: Eukaryota > Metazoa > Chordata > Amphibia > Anura > Dendrobatidae > Phyllobates > Phyllobates terribilis. The sequence goes on along the minus strand of NW_027362764.1, from coordinate 264,683,038 downwards.
AAAAAACAGTGAAATCCAGGTTGTGAGGTAGCAAAACACGAAAAATTCCAAGGGGGTGAATACTTTTGCAAGCCACTCTACAATAGAAAGCCTGAAACAAAGACTGCATTTATAAAGCTAGAACATAGTCTTCCCTCACTCAACTCCGGCACTAAGGCCATATTCTGGGACTCAGACCCAAGTACATATGGAAATAGACCTTTTTTTTCTACCCCACACATTTTCTGGTTGTCTTAAATGTGACAAGATTTGCTGTCAGCCTCTATTAGGCTATGTGCCCACGATGCAGAAATGCTCAGGATTTTTTCCTGAGTGTTTCTGCATCTCCCTGGCAGAAAAATCGCATGCGGATTGTACATGCGGATTGTACATGCGTTTTTTCCTATCAGGGACATGCGGATGTGAAGCGTTCTTCACATGCATTTCCACATGCGGGTTGACAATCGCTTTCCAAGCGATTTTAGCATCACTTGGAAAGTGCTTGACAACTTGGTCACACTATATAAATCCATGCAAACGACATGGATTTATATACTGTGACCTTAAAGAATGGTAAAAAAATAAATCTATACTTACCTTCCAATGGCCCCCGCAGTCTTGCTTCTCTCCGTCCTGGCTTGCCGGCAGCTCGCAGTACAATACACTGCGAGCTGCTGGCAAGGGAAGACAAGGATACCGGGGGCCATCAGAAGGTAAATATCATATTTATTTTTTATTTTATTCTTTTTTTCACAGGTTCTATGGTACCCGGGTCCGGAGGAGAGTCTCCTGTCCTCCACACCGGGGTACCATCCGCACATTGAAACGCTTGGATTCCGCATGTACAGATGCAGTGATGCGGAATCCAAGTGATTCAATGCAAGTCAATGGCGGCGAAAACGCAGCGCTTCCGCAAAATAATTGGTAGTGCTGCGTTTTTTTCCACAATGATAACCCGCAGCGGAAATTTCCACAGCATGTGCACAGCTCATGCGGATTATCATTGGGGAACATGGCAGGCCTTCTACCATGCGTTTTTTAAGCGTTTCTGCAGCATTTTTGCCGCTGCGGAAACGCTTAAAAAACGCATCGTGGGCACACAGCCTAAAGCCTGAAAAAGGACATACAGTAATTGTTTGAAACATTTCTCTTGCTGTTGTCGTTCTGTTGTTACCCTGATGGTGTAATAAATACCTACCTGTATTTGCATCACAAGGTCTGAAGTGCTGATGGGATCCTTGTGCAGTAAGGCTGTGTTCACACGATGCGTATTTCATGCGTTTCCGCGGCGTTTTTGCAGTTGCGTAAACGCCGCGGAAACGCATGAAAAACGCATGGTAGAAGGGAAGCAATGTTCCCCAATGGAAATCCGCATGTGCTGTGCCCATGATGCGGATTTTTCCGCAGCGTTAACGCTGCGGTCAAAAATCCGCAGCATGTCAATTAATTTTGCGGAAACGCGGCGATTTCGCCGCCATTGACTTGCATTAGAACGCGCCAATTCCGCAAGACAGCATTTGTACTTGCGTAATTGGTGCGTTCTAATGTGCGGATGGTACCCGGGTGTGGAGGAGAAGAGAGTCTCATCCACACCTAGGTACCATTAAAAAAGCTGTAAAAGAAGAATAAAATAAAAAATAAATGTATTCTTACCATCTGTCGGCCCGCACAGCGCTCCCGCTTGGTTCCCGGCACTTGCAGTGAGTTAGTTGTAGGACCTGCGGTGACGTCAGAGTCATGTGACGGGTCACGTGACGCTGACGTCGGCAGGTCTTTCAATTCAAAGTTGCCGGCGAGGGAGAACAGATTGAGCAGGACAGCGCGGGCCATCGGAGGTAAGTATATACACTCTCTCGGTTCACACTGTATAAATCCATGCTGTTTGCATGGATTTATATAGTGTGACCTAGTTGTCAAGCACTTTCCAGGTGATGCTAACATCGCCTGGAAAGCGCTTGTCAATCTGCATGCGGAAACGCATGTGAATCTGCATGTGGATCCGCATGTATTCTGCAGGAAAAACGCATGCACAATCTGCATGCGTTTTTTCTGCCAGGGAGATGCAGAAATGATGCAGAAATTTTCTGCTTCATTTCTGCATCGTGTGCACATACCCTAAGGATCCAAATCTGTACACAGCAACTTCTTTCTCTTCTCTTGAGAATGAGTTCACCCATAGATGCCTGAAATGTGACACAAATTGTCACTTTAATAGCTGCCCTGCTACAGTATACTTTGTCTATTTTGTCAGACTTTAAGCTTGATTCCCTAGTAGAATAGTGAAAAAAATTGACAATGGTTGTCATATAGGGGACTGTGAGGGCCATTGTAAAACCTTCAGCTTGCACCTTTTGAGGTAATCTATTGTGGATTTTGACGTGTGTTTAGCATCATTATCCATAGCCATCCTCTATTCAACTTCAGCTTTTTACAGATGGTGTTATATTTGCTTCAAGAATTTGTTGAAATTTCATTGAATCCATTCTTCTCTCTACCCGTGAAATGTTCTCTGTGCCATTGGCTGCAATAACCCCAAAGTATGACTGATCCACCCCATGTTTAATGGTTGGCGAGATGTTCATTTCCTGAAATTCTGTGCCCTTTTTCCTCCACACACATACCTTTGATCATTGTGGCCAAAGAGTTCTATTTTAACCAAAATGCATCAGGCTTGTTTAGATGTTCTTTTGCATACTTCTGACGCTGAATTTTATGGTGAGGACACAGAAGAGGTTTTCATCTGATGACTCTTTCATGAAGGCCATATTTGTGCAGGTGTCTCTGAACAGTAGAACAATGTACTACAACTCCAGAGTCTGCTAAACTTTTCTGAAGATCTTTTGCAGTCAAGCAGGGGGTTCTGATTTGCCTCTCTAGCAATCCTACGAGCAGCTCTTACTGAAATTTGCCTGAAGAAGGAGCCTCTGTGCTCTGAAAGCTTGCATATATATTTTTTTTTTCTGGTTAGCCAATAAAGGTATCACCCCAAGAATACTTTTGTCATTTTTGGCATAAAAGTATTTACATCGATTTTTCTGGCTAACACGGTACCACAATATAACTTTGTATTGTACATCATGTTGAAAATAATGTAACACATTGAGAGATGGTGTATAAATTAGAGAATATTAACACATATTTGAGTATGTCCTTAAAGCGAGTCTTTTTAGTCAAATAATTAATAAATAGGATGACATTTTGAGGTTAAAAATATTTTATTTAACCTGTCAGAAACTATGCAATTTTACTGTCAACTGTAAACCATAGAAATATGTTTAATATTTAATGCCTTCTATTTCTAAAAATAGAGCAAAAGAATTTGCTCATAAAATATTCACTATGTAATCTACATTAGCTAGACAGGTTCTAATTTATGTCTTCAAACCGGTCGAGTAAACAAATGTAAAAATTCAAATGTATTTATCTAATACAAAGACCTGAAACATCATGGTGATGACTATGGATTACTGAGGGAAACAGAGGCACTACGAGAAAATGATCACTGAATGTGAATCAGCATTATATATCTATCTTAAAAGTTTTCATTATAAAGTAAAGAACACGCAATGTCTCTGTCTGCCTCTGGGAGCCATTGGATGTATTTAGGGCAGTGGTCCCCAATCTATTCCACCTCGAGAGCCACATCCAGAGCGTACTCCCTCCCCCACCGTAGTGTCACCCAGAGCTCCCCATAACCAGTATAATGAAAGCCAAAGCTTCCCCACAGAAAGCACTTTGTGCCTCCAAACCCCTCCTTGTTGGCAGTAACTTACTATTCTTTACACCCCATTTACACCCAGTAGGAATTTTCGCATGAAGTACTACCACCACACTATCCCATCTAGCTTCACCACCCCTCTAACAGTATCATACTAGCTCTAGCTTATCATATTGATTTCTCCCCTCACCAGTATTTGCTCATCCAGAATTGCTCTTCTGTGCAGGGCAACTCATGAAAGTCACCATCTGGAGACCTTCTATTCAAAGTTGTTTGCTAGATCTTGTGCTAATGCACCAAGCCACACGTCACACATCACGGACCTGCAAGTCACATGTGGCTCCTGAGCCACAGGTTGGGGACCCCTGATTGAGGGGAACAGTGACTGTCACTGGCTAGGGTATTGAGGACTTCAACCAAAAAAAACAAACAAGATGGCTTAGTGGTGATCTAAGTACAATGTAATAATATATGTTTGGTGTTTGGACAGTACAGGGATCTTTCTAAAGATCTTTCTTATGCCTAAATCTGTAACCATGAAAAGAAGACATACTTCTTGAGGATACATCTAGAGCACACATATCAAATTCTGGCCCGCAGGGTGATTATATTTGTCCCCCCCACCCCCGGCATTGCACCTTCAACTGTATCTGCAACCTGGATTTTGTGCCCACTATGTCGAGCAGTGAAGAGGTATTTTATTTATCTTTTTAATGTGGGGCCCATTATTCTGTATGGAGGACTATGTGGGGCCATTATTCTGTATGAAGGACTATGTGGGGCCCATTATTCTGTATGGAGAACTATGTGGGGCCATTATTCTGCATGGAGGACTATGTGGGGCCCATTATTCTGCATGGAGGACTATGTGGGGCCCATTATTCTGTATGGAGAACTATGTTGGGCCATTATACTGTATGGAGGACTATGTGCGGCCCATTATTCTGTATGGAGAACTATGTGGGGCCATTATTCTGTATGGAGGACTATGTGCGGCCATTATTCTGTGTGGAGGACTATGTGGGGCCCATTATTCTGTATAGAGGACTATGTGGGGCAATTATTCTGTATGAAGGACTATGTGGGGCCCATTATTCTGTATGGAGGACTATGTGGGGCCCATTATTCTGTATGAAGGACTATGTGGAGCCATTATTCTGTATGGATGACTATGTGGTGCCATTATTCTGTATGGATGACTATGTGGTGCCATTATTCTGTATGGAGGACTATGTGGGGCCCATTATTCTGTATGGAGGATTATGTGGGGCCATTGTTCTGTATGGAGGATTATGTGGGGCCCATTATTCTGTATGGAGGACTATGTGGGGCCCATTATTCTGTATGGAGGACTATGTGGGGCCATTATTCTGTATGGAGGACTATGTGGGGCTATTATTCTGTATGAAGGACTATGTGGGGCCCATTATTCTGTATGGAGGACTATGTGGGGCCATTATTCTGTATGGAGGACTATGTGGGGCTATTATTCTGTATGAAGGACTATGTGGGGCCCATTATTCTGTATGGAGGACTATGTGGGGCCCATTATTCTGTATGGAGGATTATGTGGGGCCCATTATTCTGTATGGAGAACTATGTGGGGCCATTATTCTGCATGGAGGACTATGTGGGGCCCATTATTCTGTATGGAGAACTATGTTGGGCCATTATACTGTATGGAGGACTATGTGCGGCCCATTATTCTGTATGGAGAACTATGTGGGGCCATTATTCTGTATGGAGGACTATGTGGGGCTATTATTCTGTATGGAGGACTATGTGGGGCTATTATTCTGTATGGAGGACTATGTGGGGCTATTATTCTGTATGAAGGACTATGTGGGGCCCATTATTCTGTATGGAGGATTATGTGGGGCCCATTATTCTGTATGGAGGATTATGTGGGGCCCATTATTCTGTGTGGAGGACTATGTTGGGCCCATTATACTGTATGGAGGATTATGTGGGGCCCATTATTCTGTATGGAGGATTATGTGGGGCCCATTATACTGTATGGAGGACTATGTGGGGCCCATTATACTGTATGAAGGACTAAGTGTGGTCCATTATTCTGTAAAGAATGATAAGGAAAAACGTCCTCAATTGTAGACATTTTGTTTTAATAAATATCAAAGTTGGACTGCGACTTTGTCCAAGTTTTTAATTTTGACCCTTTGTGTGTTTTAGTTTGACATCCGTGATCCATATTGCAGTTTTCCCTCTTTAAAGCTGGGATTCTTTACTGTAGCAGTAAGAATGTGGGACTCTGTCACAAGATTTTGTGATAATTTGTGCACTCAATAAGTTCAAGGTTCAAGAGCCTGAATGCTTTTTTCAAAATTATAATATTACATGTTATGTGTACTAGATTTTTGGAGATGAAAAGTTGTTCCATGGCTTTATCCATGACATAGCATTGCTTTGGCAGAATCCAGGGAGTGCGCAGGCAGTGAAACTGGCCGGGATCGGAAGCTAACAGTAAGCGCCATCGATCAATTTGAAAGAGCTTGTAACCACTGTGCATGTTTGGCCACTGCTACAAGATTGTAGCATTGGCAATGAGCAGTAAACAATAAAATTGAAAATAACTCTGTATTTGAAAACAAACAGGGTTTTTAATAGGAAGTAAATTGCAAAGTTACTTGTTTTTGCAAACACTTTGAAATTTATCTCATATAAGAACGCGGTAATAAACCTTTTAGACAAGTCTGGATGTAATTTAGATGCTGGGACTTACTGCTGGGAGAAGAGAAACCAACTGGATACCTGAAGGTATAGCTATTCATAGTTACTGCAGAGAATACAGTGGCATGTAAAAGTTTAGGTACCCTTGGTAAAAATTACTGTTATTGTGAACAGTTAAGCAAGTTGAAGATGAAATGATCTCTAAAAGGCCTAAAGTGAAATTTCCTTTGTATTGTCATTTTTACATGTTAAAAATTACAAAAAGGAAAATAGGCCGATGCAAAAGTTTGGGCGCCCGTGGAGATTTTTGTGCTCAGATAACTTTGACCAAGGTTTCAGACCTTAATTAGCCTGTCAGGGTTATGACTTGTTCACTATCATAGTTGGGAAAGGCCAGGTGATGCAAATTTCCCAGCTTTATAAAAATCCATCCTCCTCTAACCTTGTGCCAAAAAACAGAAGCCATGAATTCTTCTAAGCAGCTGCCTAGCACTCTGAAAATGAAAATGATGGAGGCCCACAAACCAGGAGAAGACTACAAGAAGATAGCAAAGTGTTTTCAAGTTGCCCTTTCCTCAGTTCAAAATGTAATTAAGAAATGACAGTTAACAGGATCAGTGGAGGTCAAGATAAGGTCTGGAAGACCAAGGAATATTTCAGTCAGAGCTGCTCGTAGTATTGCTAGAGAGGCAAATCAGAACCCTCGCTTGACTGCAAAAGATCTTCAGAAAAGTTTAGCAGACTCTAGACTTGTGGTACTTGCTCCGGGCATGGTCTCCTGCTCTGGGCATGGTCTCTTGCTCCGGGCACGGTCTCTTGCTCCGGGGTCTTCTGCGCCGATCCTGCTGCTGATCCTGCTCCAGAGCCTGCTGCTGGAAGAAGAACAGAGAAGACTTTGGTAAGTCATCTCTGATCTCCCCTCATCCACCCCAATTCCCCTCTTCCCACTTCCCACACATCCGTATGCACATACAGCAGCTGCTGAGCGTTGATCAGTGACATAGTTCACCAATCCACACTCGTGCTCGCTGTTTGCACCACATACCCACACCACAGTCCCACATACCCACACACACACTACATAAATAAAAAAAAAAAATGTCCCGCTCATCCAAAACTCACTATTCAGCAGAGGAGGCATACGCTCTTCTTGCCTCCGACACTGACAGCGAGGGCGAGGATCCCACATTTCTTTATTTTTCCGACGCCTCATCATCCTCTTCTTCCTCCTCCTCTTCTTCCTCCTTAGGTGCTGCTGAATCGCCCCGTAGTCGTCCCTGGAGAGAAGACGAACCAGCGCCCCCCATTACTGACCCCATATGGACCTCGCCCCCCGAAAACTATGAGCCACTGATTCCTGATTTCGTGGCGGAATCAGGAATGAAGTTTGACACCACCGGCCTAACAGAAATAGACCTTTTCAAAGTCTTTTTCTCTGAGGATTTTATAAGCCTCATGGTGGGCCAAACTAATTTGTACGCTCATCAGTTTTTGGAACAAAACCCCTCTTCATCATTTTCTAACTGGTCTCTTGTAGATGCAGTAGAAATTATGAAGTTTTGGGGTCTGGTCCTTCATATGGGGATCGTGAAGAAGCCAGAAGTTCGGCAATACTGGAGTGTTTGTATAATGGTCATGAACCGGACACGTTTTGAGGCCATCCACAAGTTATTGCATTACAACAAAAATGCAAGGTGTCCTGCACGCGATGACCCAAACTTTTATCGTCTTTTCAAAGTTCGGCCGGTCATCGAACACTTCAACAAGTTTGCTGAAGTGTATGTGCCCCAAAGGGACATCTGTGTGGATGAGTCCTTAATTGCTTTTAAGGGGGGGCTTGGATTCCAGCAGTACCTGACCAGTAAGAGGGCCAGGTACGGAATCAAGCTGTATAAACTTTGTGAGAGTACCTCAGGGTACACTCACAAGTTTAGAGTTTATGAAGGGAAGGACTCCCGGATTGAACCCCCTGAATGCCCCCCTGTTCTGGGAGTGAGTGGGAAAATTGTGTGGGACTTGGTGCACCCATTGCTGGATAAAGGTTATCACCTGTACGTGGATAACTTTTATACCAGTGTCCCTCTCTTCAAGTCCCTCTCTGCGCGACGTACCGCAGCCTGCGGTACTGTCCGCAAAAATCAGAGAGGCCTCCCAAAGACGCTAATTGGGCAGATGCTCAGAAGCGGTGAGAACAGAGCCCAATGTAGCGACCACCTGCTGGTGGTCAAGTGCAAGGACAAGAGGGATGTCCTTCTCTTGACCACCATACATGGTGATGGCAGCACCCTCAGCACTGTAGGAGGTTCCACTACACAGGTCGGCAAACCAGACTGTGTAGTGGGGTACAACAAGTACATGGGGGGAGTTGATCTCTCTGATCAAGTCATCCAGCCTTACAGTGCTTTGAGAAAGGCCAAGGTATGGTATACGAAGTTGGCGGTGCACCTTGTACAGATGGCAATGCACAACGCTTTCCTTCTGTCACAATGTGCAGGCCAGACTTCTGCGTCGTACCTTCACTTCCAGGAGACAGTTATCAAGACCCTGATATTTGGCAGCGGTGACGGAGCGGGCCCCAGTACTTCCAGAACTGAAGGACCAAGAATTGTACCAGGCCAGCATTTCCCGGGGCAGATCCCTCAAGTCGCAAAAAAAAGTAAGTCACAAAAGAGGTGCAGAGTGTGTTATAAAAGGGGAATACGCAAGGACACCATTTATCAATGTGACACCTGCCCTGACAAACCTGACCTGGGCATGAAAGACTGCTTCAAAAAGTACCATACTTCCATGCACTATTAAATGAATTTCTGACGTATGACAACCTGATGAACACTACACAACCGACGTAGTGTTCGTCAGGTTGTCATACGTCAGTTGTGTAGTGTTCGTCAGGTTGTCTTACACAACTGACGTATGACACTACTATATAACATTAAAAAATCAGCTACCACTTCCAAAAAGGGGGCACTTGTTGGGCATTTCCACTGTTTAGGCACATCAGGGGCTCTGAGATCGTGACATGACGTCCACAGACAATTCCATCAAAGTCTGCATACCAAAGCGTCACTCCTTCCCTTCCGAGCCCTGACATGCGCCCAATCAGTAGTTTTCTCCAACACATGGGGTATCAGCATACTCAGGAGAAACTGGACAACAGATTTTGAGGTCCACTTTCCCCTGTTACCCTTTGTGGAAAAAATGTTTTTTTTTTATTTTCTCAAGTCAACATTATAATTTTCTGTGAGGCACCTGAGGGTTCAAAGTGTTCGCCACACATCTAAATAAGTTCCTTAAGGGGTCTAGTTTCCAAAATGGGGTCACTTGTAGGCCGTTTCCACTGTTTAGGCACATCAGGGGCTCTCCAAACGCGACATGGGGTCCGCTGTCAATATCAGCAAGTTTGGCATTGAAAATGTCAAATAGCGCTCCTTCCCATCCAAGCCCTGCCATGCGCCCAAACAATGGCTTTCCCCCACATATGAGTTTTCAGAATACTCAGGAGAAATTGAAAAACAACTTTTGGGGTCCAATTTCTCCTGGTACCCTCGTAAAAATAAAAATATTGCGGCAAAAAAATTGTTTTTGTGGAAAAGAAATGATTTTCTTTTCATGGCTCTACGTCATAAATATTTACAAAACACTTGGGGGTTTAAAGTGCTCAGCACACATCTAAATAAGTTCCCTGAGGGGTCTAGTTTCCAAAATGGGGTCACTTGTGGGGGGTTTCCACTGTTTAGGCACATCAGGGGCTCTCCAAACGCAACATGGCGTCCGCTGTAAATTCCAGCGAGTTATGCATTGAAAACATCAAATGGCGCTCCTTCCCTTCCGAGCCCTGCCGTGCGCCCAAACAATGGCTTTCCCCCACATATGAGGTATCAGCGTACTCAGGAGAAATTGCACAACAACTTTTGGGGTCCAATTTCTCCTAGTACCCTCGTGAAAATAAAAATATTGCGGCTAAAAGATCAGTTTTGTGGAAAAAAAAATATTTTGACTCTACGACATAAACTTTTGCAAAACACTTGGCGGTTCAAAGTGCGCACCACACATCTAAATAAGTTCCTTAAGGTGTATAGTTTCCAAAATGGGGTCACTTGTGGGGGGTTTTCACTGTTTAGGCACATCAGGAGCTCTCTAAACGCAACATGGCGTCCGCTGTGAATTCCAGCGAGTTTGGCATTGAAAACGTCAAATGGCACTCCTTCCCTTCTGAGCCCTGCCGTGCGCCCAAACAATGGCTTTCCCCACATATGAGGTGTCAGCGTACTCAGGAGAAATTGCACAACAACTTTTGGGGTTCAATTTCTCCTAGTACCCTCGTGAAAATAAAAATATTGCGGCTAAAAGATTGTTTTTGTGGAAAAAAAATGTGTTTTTTTTTTCACGGCTCTACGTCATAAACCTTTACAAAACACTTGGGGGTTCAAAGTGCTCACCACACATCTAAATAAGTTCCCTGAGGGGTCTAGTTTCCAAAATGGGGTCATTTGTGGGGGGTTTCCACTGTTTAGGCACATCAGGGGCTCTCCAAATGCAACATGGGGTCCGCTGTGAATTCCAGTGAGTTTGGCATTGAAAACGTCAAATGGCACTCCTTCCCTTCTGAGCCCTGCCGTGCGCCCAAACAATGGCTTTCCCCCACATATGAGGTATCAGTGTACTCAGGAGAAATTGCACAACAACATTACTGGTGAATGTATTTTTCACAGTTGAAGGCAATGCAAAAGTGCAAAAACGCATCAAAAACGCTACGTGTGAACATAGCCCAAGGTGTGGAGGAGCATTTTTGTTTTTGGTTATTTATTTTACCTTATGTGCAAGTCATTACCCTGGAAAGGATGTTCCTTAACATTTTTCCCAGGAAAATCCATTTTGGTTTCGTTTTTGTATATTTTATTGTGAGCCCGAAAAAGTGGCGTAATACTCTGACAACATTGTTCACAGAAGTGAACTGGGAGTTAGAAATGCTTCCAGGGGTCTTTCCCATGCTGTTCCCATGTTATTTGAGCACTGTTCCCATCGATTTGGGCAGTTTTTAGGCCCCCTGCAGACCTCCGAGGGAAACCGCCGGAATAATGCTCGAGTTTCCCATAGACTTACATTGAGCTAGTTGCTCAGACCAAGCACTCAAGCATTCCAATTTGCTCGACTTGAGCAATGAGTGCCCAAGCATTTTAGTGCTTGCTCATCAGTAGTAAAGACAAATTTGGTAAGGACACATAATTGCTATCCTATTGTTTTAATATTCCTTTAAGAAGCACGATGAGCATAACAGCATAATCCTAGAGGCCGATGTATGGCATAAGGGAGGCTAATATTTCTGATTATGAAGAATGATGGATTGTATTCCATAAACTCTACATAAAGTCTATTGGAGATATGACAAAGCTAAACATACATGCTTGCCATATTTCATAGTACTCTTCTGTCCTTTGAGATTTATTTAATCAAGGAACCTTGCTCTCATGATTAGTAGGGATCCCACTAGAGACATTTATAACATACTATAGCTACTGCATGTAAAATAGCATAACCATGGTCCTAACTAACAGTACAATGTTATATTTTTCAGAGGGAACTAACCAATGAGTACATTTCTACAATGTACATATAAAGTTGTTATTGTACAACACTGTGTTGAAAATAATCGATGTAAATACTTTTATGCCAAAAATGACAAAAGTATTCTTGGGGTGATACCTTTATTGGCTAACCAGAAAAAAAATATATATATGCAAGCTTTCAGAGCACAGAGGCTCCTTCTTCAGGCATGATTACAAATTTCCTTTGTATTGTCATTTTTACATGTTAAAAATTACAAAAAGGAAAATGGGCCGATGCAAAAGTTTGGGCGCCCATGGAGATTTTTGTGTTCAGATAACTTTGACCAAGGTTTCAGACCTTAATTAGCCTGTCAGGGTTATGACTTGTTCACTATCATAGTTGGGAAAGGCCAGGTGATGCAAATTTCCCAGCTTTATAAAAATCCATCCTCCTCTCACCTTGTGCCAAAAAACAGCAGCCATGAATTCTTCTAAGCAGCTGCCTAGCACTCTGAAAATGAAAATGATGGAGACCCACAAACCAGGAGAAGACTACAAGAAGATAGCAAAGCGTTTTCAAGTTGCCCTTTCCTCAGTTCAAAATGTAATTAAGAAATGACAGTTAACAGGATCAGTGGAGGTCAAGATAAGTTCTCGAAGACCAAGCAATGGTATTAGCAGTGCCCCCAGTACCAGTAGCGAAGCCATCCACAATTTTCTTCTCAGGAATTTTATTTGGTAGACTGAGTGGCTGGACAAATACCTTAGCTTCTCACAAAGGAGCTGAAGATACTGAGTGGCAGTAGATGCAAGTTTCTCCAGCATGTTAGACCGGAGATTATGTAAGGGAATATATCGGGAGAGATTAGTTCAGAGATTTACAGAGGAGAAAGGTTATTGATGGCTTTGTAGGTCATTGTTGTTATGCACACGCCCGGACTGACTGGCGTGTGCGGGTGTTGTGGTTCCACTGGACCATGGACCGGAGAGTGCCTGGAGGGGCGTGACTAAGTATCTGGCCGATCCGACCAAGGTGGCACGACGGCATACGATGCCAGTGCAACAGGGAGAAACCGGGCAGAGGGACCAGGTGCTACTCCAGGTCAAACTCCGGACACGGGGGTTGACCCACACTGGGATTACTGGAACAGGCAGGTTAGGCTGGCACAGACTGGTGGATGTAAGCAAACACGGCAGGTATGCAGATGGGTGGATACAGGCGAGTATGCAGGCAGGGAGGTACTGGCCGAAAGGACGGGCTGGAGCACAGAAAGGTTAAGACCCAGTACAGACTGGGTCACAGAACCGCAGATGCGGTAGACAACCACAGCAGAGAGGGAACGCCCGAAGCGGTGGGCAAGAACAGAGCAGGACGGGGCTGCAGGAGCAGCGAGCACAAGCAGGGCAGGACAGGACTGCCGGAGCAGCGGGCAGAAGCAGGGCAGGACAGGACTGCCGGAGCAGCGGGCAGAAGCAGGGCAGGACAGGACTGCCGGAGCAGCGGGCAGAAGCGGGGCAGGACAGGACTGCCGGAGCAGCGGGCAGAAGCAGGGCAGGACAGGACTGCCGGAGCAGCGGGCAGAAGCAGGGCAGGACAGGACTGCCGGAGCAGCGGGCAGAAGCAGGGCAGGACAGGACTGCCGGAGCAGCGGGCAGAAGCAGGGCAGGACAGGACTGCCGGAGCAGCGGGCAGAAGCAGGGCAGGACAGGACTGCCGGAGCAGTGAGCAAAAGGGTCAGAGCGGAGCAAGGCTGCCGGAGCAGTGAGCAAAAGGGTCAGAGCGGAGCAAGGCTGCCGGAGCAGTGAGCAAGGAGTCAGAGCAGGACGGACAGGGCTCTGTTCACACGGAACAGACAGGAAGGGAAAGGCAGAGCCAGATACCCACAGGGTATTTGCAGTGAAGTAGCAAGTGGACCACAAACTCACAAACGGGAGTACAGAGACAACAAGCAGGAGTTAGGTACGAGTTCAGACTCTGCAGAAAAAGGAAAGGAACGGACATAGAGGCAAAACAGGTAAAGGATAGGAGAGAGTTCAGACTGGAACTGAGTGTACGGAAGAGACCGACACTGCAGCGGGATACAGGAGCGGGTCTGGGAATACGGCCCCCAGAGAGGCGGGATGAACAGGCAAGGAGCGTGTTCAGACAGGACAGACAAGATACAGGAACGGATCTAGGTAATCGGCCCCTAGAAGGCGGGAGGAACAGGCTAGGAGCGTGTTCAGACAGGCCTGGAAATACAGCCTCCAGGAAAGGCAGCAGGCAAGAGTACACAGACAGGACTCAGTTCAGACACGGGAACTGATACCGCAAGGCAGGAGACATAGACAGGACTCAGTTCAGACACGGGAACTGATACTGCAAGACAGGAGAAATAGACAGGACTCAGTTCAGACAGGAACAGATACCGCAAGGCAGGGACACAAACAGGACTCTGTTCAGACGGGAACAGATACCGCAAGGCAGAGACACAAACAGGACTCTGTTCAGACGGGAACAGATACCGCAAGGCACAGACAGGCAGATCTAGGAATACGGCCCCTAGAAGGCGAAAGAACAGGCAAGAAGCGTGTTCACAAGAACAGACCACAGTTCAGACACAGAACTGGAAAACAGGCAGGAAAACAGGATAGGACCTGGCATGTCAGAGACAAAAAGCCGACTGACAGGACACAATGCTCAGGCGCCATCTTGAGGAAGAAGGTGGTATAAATACCCAAAGATGGACAGCAATAGGCTGAAGGTGCAACAGGGGCGTGTCCGCAGCAGGTACAAGAAACAGGAAGTTCAGCGGGCGTCGCCCTATGCAGCCAAAACAGACAAACAGACAGCAAGGAGGGAAGCCAGAGAGACATTCTGGACTGGAGATCAAGTGCGCGCTCTTGCACAGTGGGAGATGGACCACCATGCAAGGACGCCGCCAGGTATGTTACAGTACCCCCCCCCTTACGCCCCCTCTTCTTCAGGCCTGCCAGAATCTTCCGCAGGGAATTCGAGGACCAGTCGTTCACTTCAAGGAGATCACTTCCACTGTCCACAGGAAAAATTGATCTCATCTGGTTAGCCAGGATGCTACCTCCTATCCAGCCATCCTTAGCAACAGACGAAACGGGTGGAGTACCAGGAACAGCACACAAGGAAGTCTCTCTCCACATATTTTCAGGTGGCACCCCAGAGGGTACAGGAGACAACTGGAAGTCCTTCACCGGGTTGGAGGGGGACAGAGACTTGGGGGTAATCTCTGCTTCGAGGTACATCTTGTCAAGCTCACAGGAAGAAATAGACGGGTTATCAGGTACATAATGAGGAAAAGTCACTGTCTCTTTGTTATCTGGTGGTACCCTGGAGAATTCAGGAAACAACTGGAGGTCCTCCACCGGGTCAGAAGAGTGCAGAGGCTCAGAGAAAACATCTGCTTCAGAGTACACTAGGTCGGACTCACTGGAGGAAGCAGGCGAGGTATCGGGTACCGAGTATAGGAAAGTCTCTGTCCATTCACCACCAGGTGGCACCCAGAAGGGTTCTGGAGACAACTGGAGGTCCTCCGCCTGGTCAGAGGGGTGTAGAGACTCAAGGGTAACCTCTGCTTCAGAGTACACAAGGTCGGACTCACTGGACGAAGCAAGCGAGGTATCAGATCTAGGATATAGGAAAGTCTCTGTCCATTCACCACCAGGTGGCACCCCGAAGGGTTCTGGAGACAACTGGAGGTCCTCCGCCTGGTCGGAGGGGTGTAGAGACTCGGGAGTAACCTCTGCTTCGGAGTACACTAGGTTGGACTCACTGGACGAAGCGAGCGAGGTATCAGGTACAGAGTAAAGGAGAGTCTCTGTCCTTTCGCTACCAGGTAGCACCCCGAAGGGTTCTGGAGACAACTGGAGGTCCTCCGCCTGGTCGGAGGGGTGTAGAGACTCGGGGGTAACTACCACTTTGGGGTACCGATTGTCAGGCTCACAGGACGAAGCGGACAGAGTATCGAGTACCGAGTGTAGAGAAGTCTCTCTCCATTTGTCATCGAGTGGTATCCCGGAGGATTCAGGAGGCAACAGGGGGTCCTCCGCCAGGTAGTAGAGGTGCACAGACTCAGAGGTAACCACAGCTTTGGAGCATCCTTGGACATGCACACCGGTTAAAGTGGGTGAAGCATCTGATGCCGGGTGCAGGAAGTTCTCCTGTGTGGAGTCTGGATGGGCAGAAGTCTCTTCGGGCAGGAGAACCGGAGCACTACCCACGCACATTACCCGTTGGGGCTTCTCCGGGATACAGGGAGATGAAGCTTCAGTAGGGACTTCAAGGTTGGGGTCAGGAGGTCTCAGGGAGGACAGACCCTGGCGTGACGGCTTGCCTCTACGTCTAGCACGTCTGGACTGCCTCTTGAGGTTGGGAGAAGTATTCCGGAAAGCGTAGTCACCCTGTGAGGATTCTGGGTGGGCAGTAGTCTCATTGGGCTGGAGGACTATTGCGCTACCCACACACATTATCCATCGGGGCTGCTCCGGGATATTGGGAGGTGAAGCTTCAGCAGGAGCCTCCGGGTTAGGATCATCGAAGACCATTAGAAAGGCCACCAGGAAGGCCATTAGGTCCAGGAGGATCGGATCCTGTGTTTCATATAGGGGGTTGATCCATTCCAAGGCATCACCCGCCAGGTAAGACATAATGAATGCCACCTTAACCCGATCGGTGGGAAAACATAGAGGGTAGAACTTGAAGTGTAGCATGCATTGCTCCACAAATGCACGACTTTGTCTTGGATCCCCATAGTAACGTGGCGGATCCGCAGGAACGAGAGCAGATAGATCCATCTGGACGGGTGCGTAATTCGCCTGGAACTCAGCTGAGAAAAAAAAAAATAAATTTTATTTATTTATTTTTAATGCATGTATTCGCTGGAAAACTTCTCAGAGAGCGAAGGCCGTGGGGCTCAACGGGAACCATGGCCTGAGCATGCTGTTATGCACACGCCCGGACTGACTGGCGTGTGCGGGTGTTGTGGTTCCACTGGACCATGGACCGGAGAGTGCCTGGAGGGGCGTGACTAAGTATCTGGCCGATCCGACCAAGGTGGCACGACGGCATACGACGCCAGTGCACCAGGGAGAAACCGGGCAGAGGGACCAGGTGCTACTCCAGGTCAAACTCCGGACACGGGGGTTGACCCACACTGGGATTACTGGAACAGGCAGGTTAGGCTGGCACAGACTGGTGGATGTAAGCAAACACGGCAGGTATGCAGATGGGTGGATACAGGCGAGTATGCAGGCAGGGAGGTACTGGCCGAAAGGACGGGCTGGAGCACAGAAAGGTTAAGACCCAGTGCAGACTGGGTCACAGAACCGCAGATGCGGTAGACAACCACAGCAGAGAGGGAACGCCCAAAGCGGTGGGCAAGAACAGAGCAGGACGGGGCTGCAGGAGCAGCGAGCACAAGCAGGGCAGGACAGGACTGCCGGAGCAGCGGGCAGAAGCAGGGCAGGACAGGACTGCCGGAGCAGCGGGCAGAAGCAGGGCAGGACAGGACTGCCGGAGCAGCGGGCAGAAGCAGGGCAGGACAGGACTGCCGGAGCAGCGGGCAGAAGCAGGGCTGGACAGGACTGCCGGAGCAGCGGGCAGAAGCAGGGCAGGACAGGACTGCCGGAGCAGCGGGCAGAAGCAGGGCAGGACAGGACTGCCGGAGCAGCGGACAGAAGCAGGGCAGGACAGGACTGCCGGAGCAGCGGGCAGAAGCAGGGCAGGACAGGACTGCCGGAGCAGCGGGCAGAAGCAGGGCAGGACAGGACTGCCGGAGCAGTGAGCAAAAGGGTCAGAGCGGAGCAAGGCTGCCGGAGCAGTGAGCAAAAGGGTCAGAGCGGAGCAAGGCTGCCGGAGCAGTGAGCAAGGAGTCAGAGCAGGACGGACAGGGCTCTGTTCACACGGAACAGACAGGAAGGGAAAGGCAGAGCCAGATACTCACAGGGTATTTGCAGTGAAGTAGCAAGTGGACCACAAACTCACAAACGGGAGTACAGAGACAACAAGCAGGAGTTAGGTACGAGTTCAGACTCTGCAGAAAAAGGAAAGGAACGGATATAGAGGCAAAACAGGTAAAGGATAGGAGAGAGTTCAGACTGGAACTGAGTGTACGGAAGAGACCGACACTGCAGCGGGATACAGGAGCGGGTCTGGGAATACGGCCCCCAGAGAGGCGGGACGAACAGGCAAGGAGCGTGTTCAGACAGGACAGACAAGATACAGGAACGGATCTAGGTAATCGGCCCCTAGAAGGCGGGAGGAACAGGCTAGGAGCGTGTTCAGACAGGCCTGGAAATACAGCCTCCAGGAAAGGCAGCAGGCAAGAGTACACAGACAGGACTCAGTTCAGACACGGGAACTGATACCGCAAGGCAGGAGACATAGACAGGACTCAGTTCAGACACGGGAACTGATACTGCAAGACAGGAGAAATAGACAGGACTCAGTTCAGACAGGAACAGATACCGCAAGGCAGGGACACAAACAGGACTCTGTTCAGACGGGAACAGATACCGCAAGGCAGAGACACAAACAGGACTCTGTTCAGACGGGAACAGATACCGCAAGGCACAGACAGGCAGATCTAGGAATACGGCCCCTAGAAGGCGAAAGAACAGGCAAGAAGCGTGTTCACAAGAACAGACCACAGTTCAGACACAGAACTGGAAAACAGGCAGGAAAACAGGATAGGACCTGGCATGTCAGAGACAAAAAGCCGACTGACAGGACACAATGCTCAGGCGCCATCTTGAGGAAGAAGGTGGTATAAATACCCAAAGATGGACAGCAATAGGCTGAAGGTGCAACAGGGGCGTGTCCGCAGCAGGTACAAGAAACAGGAAGTTCAGCGGGCGTCGCCCTATGCAGCTAAAACAGACAAACAGACAGCAAGGAGGGAAGCCAGAGAGACATTCTGGACTGGAGATCAAGTGCGCGCTCTTGCACAGTGGGAGATGGACCACCATGCAAGGACGCCGCCAGGTATGTTACAATTGTTAGTAGTTTGAACTGGATATGCTGGGCAATTGGGAGCCATTGAAGGGATCTTATAGATTGCAATCCTATAGATTGCTGGAGCCAGTCCACAGTAAAAAGCAGCCATAGAGTGTTCGGGAACCTTCCAACAGACTTTTCTTAGACAGGGCTGTTTCTCAGCAGGGTTGGACGGGCCCACCAAAGAACCGAAAAATCCTTCGGTGGGCCCTGGCTTCCCCTTCAGGAGAGTTCATAGCGCAAACCTTGCAGCTGCTATGGGACTCTTGAGCGGGGGAGAAAGGTGGGCCCTCAGAATCAAATCCTCTGGTAGGCCCAATGTTCTTCAGTCTGACACTGCTTCTCAGTGACAGTTGTATTTCACCACAGCCATATTCTTTAGCTCGGTGAAAGGACTGGCATAGAGGGAAACCGTATCTACTCCGGCTGTCATTTCTCCACCACCAGGTTCCAGACATTGTCACACATGACCATGTGTGGCTGTATGTTCAGTGGTGAGAGCCACAGATCTGCCTGGTGTGTTACAGCTTTCAACAACTCTGCAGCGGTGTGCGGTTTGTCACCTAAGCATAAGCATATTATCTTCAGCACAGCCTGTTCCCGCTTGGCCAAGGCAGTGCTGCAGTGCTTCCAGCTTGTGACTGATGTGGTCATTTCAGAGATGGAGGCCGAACAGGAGGAGGATTAGGTGCAGAAGCTCAACAATGTGATTACATTGAGGTTACATAGGCAAGTCTGGTTTTTATACTAAAGATCCTGTTGTGTTTTTACATTATTTTTGTTTTACGTCTCTTCAAAGGCGTATTGGAGTGCGTCCTAATTTTTGGAAGCCCTTAAAATTGCTGCATATGAAATTACAGTATAGGAAGCCCACTCCTTTATAATGGGAAGGACAATTCAAATAGATTCTGTATTGTAGAATATTAACTTACTTATCTGAAATTCGTTTACGGGTGAGGTATCGCAGTATGGATAACGTATTACATCGATCCAGACAGGTATTATTGCCTTATACTGCGTGCTGCTGGTGCTTCCCCCAAAAAATTAAAATCTATTCTATTCCCTATCGATAACGCTGTTAGATGCATTTACAATAGGGACAGGTGCTAGGTGGTATCATTAGCTCCAGATGAGTGTTCATTCTGGTCGCATAAATGTCTTCCACAGTCCAGAACTTTTTTTTTATTATTTCTTTGGCATTATATACAAGTCATTACCTTGGCAATAATGTTTCCTAACATTTTTTCCATTTTAGCTTGTTTTTTGTATGTTTTTTTTTATTGTCAGTTCATAAAAGTGGCGTGATACTCTGACAACTGCAATACTTTAAATGGTGTGTAATATTTGACATGCTCACAAAAATTGCTAGATTATTAAGGCAGTCATATGGGATCACGTCTGATGGCCACGGTTTCAGACAGTCGCCTAATAATATGGTATTAGTCAGCAACCAAGTGTCAAAAGTTTGGAACAACATACACCTGGCAGACTTTAAATGTAGTGTAATATGTGACACATTACCAAAAATTTCTGTATTATTACGGCAGTCATATGGGATCACATCTGATGGCCACAGTTTCAGGCAGTCGCCTAAGAGCATGGTATTTGTCAGCGACCAAGTGTCAATTGGTTCAACAAAACACAGCTGGCTGACTTTAAATTCAGTGTAATATTTGGCACTCTCCACCAAATTTCTGTATTATTATGGCAGTCATATGGGATCACGTCTGATCATTGAAAAAAGTTTCTCTACTTCCACAATACAGAAATGCGAATAAAATCAAAAACATCTGGCTGTATTCTGCTAACAAGCAAATGGAGCAGTAAAATGGTGTACTCTGGATTGCTTTTTAAGCGAATAATCAGGATTAAGATAAAAAAAAAATAGCACTGGCCACTGATATCTGGGGCTATGTCTACGGATATCTGTAACAGCAGGAGCAGACAGAACATGCAATGCACACTATTGTGCTGTATACACTGCCACAACCACTGCCTGCCTAACTCCTGCTATCACCACTGAATATATGCAGCTGGATTAGTCCTCCAAAGGACTGTTAGTTCAGATGGATATGTATTCTGGTGTGGAATACCTATATCTAACTATTACACTGCCAATTCTGTCCCAGGCAAAGGCCCGGGTACCAAGTCATCCCCATCCCCTGGGCGCATCAAGTGCAAGACCGCACCCGTACGCCCCGAATCTGCCAGGTGTCAGAGGGATCAGGCCGCAAGAAGGGGACCGGCCCCTGGACCAGCCATGTTACTCCAGGTCTCGGCTGGAAAAACCGGAGGCTTCGGCACTTCCATGGTGCAGTCGCCACAGTCTCATCCTAGTCAAGTAGGTCCGGGAACTCCAGGTTGCCCAGAGGAACTTCAGAGCACCCGATCGGGACTGTGTGTGGGAAGTGCCGGGCAGGAGGGAGAAGACCCAGCGCGGGAAGTCGGTCTAGTTAGGAACATAGGGAAAGCGGGGTTCCGTCAAGCGCTCCTGACATATCTGAGGAAGAGCTGAACCCCTGTTCTGGTGGACGCAGTGCGACGCGGAGGTGGACACCCGTACAGTGTATCTGAGAACCTTGAACAAGAACAGTGAGTAAAACTCGGATGACTGCACTGCACTGCCTCTGTCAGTTATTTCCGCTGCGCCATCTCTCCTGCACCACAAGTCCCAGCACCAACCACCAACCACCATCAAACTCTACACTGCCCTGAGGCCCGTTCCACCTGTGGGGAGCTGTTCCATCCTAGCTACCCTATCAACTGCCTCAGAGGTCTGCAGCAGCGCTGGTACAAATTACCAGAAACCACAGGTGACGTCACGATCAAACTACAAATCCAATATAAACTATCCCCTTTTTGTTGACCGCCCTGGGCCACGGACCGGGCCAGCCACTGTGACATATTCCCCCCCCAGCATCCATAGGCCCGGACACCGAGTACCCCACTGCCCTGGGGGCGCGTCAGTGACACTATTATATCAACCGGATACTGCTGATTATGCATGAAAATAGAAGCATAATGTACCTGATACGATGTAATACAGCGGTATAAGATTCCTAAGGTGGGTGCACATCCACCCCAATGCACGTTTTGGCAGGGCCTTCGTCATTTACCTGTAAATTTTAATAATATTTCAAATAAAGATATATTTTTTATACGATATCTAATACCATCGGGGATCTTTTTGATTGTTGTTTTTCGATTGCTGTGTGAAATATAATTCTATGTTTCAAGGAAATAGGAGGAGGAGAAGGGAGGATGTCAGCCTCTAGTTCCCTCCTATCCTTCTCTTTACATCCTTCTCCCCTTTACATAGAAGGTGAGCATTGCTGCTGCTAAGATTCCATCTCGGATATCTGGGCAGAAGACAAAACTGGGACAGAGAGGAGCGCTAACTGAGCGCAGTAAATACAAATAACATGAGAGATATTATCGTTGTATATGCTCACCTGGATTGGTTGTGCTAGTCCAGGCACAACTCATTTAAAGATGTCTCGGTGATGGAAAATCACTTCCAACAGTATGGAGCCCATCAGTATTACGTGGTTGCACACTTGTCCTGGGCAGACAAAGGCCTCCACGTGAGTGTAAAAAATATTAAAAGATCCTGCTGGCGCTTTCGTGGATATTATGGGGATCCTCGTGAGTTTGAAAAGAATCACCTTATGACCCACTTTTTCTTTAAAAAATTGAGTGGTTTTATTTTCTTAAAAAAAAATATACCGTATATATTTAAAAACAAGATATAATGAAGAAATTATCACATATACAGGATATCTTATTAGACAAATCGCACAACGGGTTTCTGCTTAAAAAAGTCTTCATCAGGTGCATAAAGAGGAGTGTGTCTCTCAAAAGTTTTATACTCCAATGATTTTGAAGGGAGGTGAGTTTCTTCCCCAAGCTGGAATCACATTACTCATTCTAATCAGCTGTTGCCATTCCAAATAGCGCTCACAACTCCACACTTATAGCTTGACAAAAATGATAAATGGATGTTTTCACAGTAGTACAACATATATTCAACACACAAATCAATTTCTATAATACCCTGGGATAACCATCTATATGTTGCCCCTCAGACACAGTATACTGCTTTACAGTTGTTGAAATTTACTTGATTTTGTATATTAATACTTTTTACTCAAAATAAAGAACTTTCTTTTTTCAGTGGAACATGTGTAGAAACCAACTATACATCAAGAGAAGAAAAAAAAAATCAAAAAAAGTTTAAGAAAAAAAAAAATCTATTTTTTTTAAAAAAAAGCCTCTAGCTCCCTCCCATCCTTCTCCTCTTTACATCCTTCTCCCCTATACATATAAGGTGAGAGTTGCTGCTCTTAAGATTCTATCTCAGTAATGTAAAAATCTGAAGACAGATTTTACTCAAGAATTGAGAATTTTGAGAATGATTAATCAGTCTTAGCAGAGAAAGAAACAGATTTGCCTGAAAAGATTTATTACAAAGTTGCTTATGCTCATGTGTACTTTAATTCATGAAAATATAAATGATGGTTACTCTTTAACACATCACTTAATAAGAAGGTCCCTGGTATAACTTTTAAAAAATAGACAAGTGTGCTGTATGCGCGTCCGTGTGTGCTTGTTGAAAGTGTAACCATGTCACTTAGTCTACCTATGACTGTATGTATCTCCCTTTGTTATTGACTGTATGTCTTTCCTGGACTGTTTCAATGTTATTAATTCTAATAATTCTATGCCTAACTGTCCCTATGAGATAGTGAACAAATGCCTTATGCACTAATCTCCTGCCAGCCTAGGCTAGTGATTTGTGGAAGATGCCAAAACCTTAGAAGGTGAGCAAACCACTGGGGCTTAATTCTGCAATACTGGGTTGGGGTTGGGGGCACCATTTATTTTCTCACCCAAAGCAGCAGAAAGACTGTAAAATAGCAATAAGCTTGAGGTGAACTCTACAGTAAGTTAATCATCTTACTTAATGATGTCATGACTCAATTTTTTATCCATTGGTTAACTATGCATAAAATTAACAAATGCAGTTGCAATCACAGTGATTGGCTGTAGCAATTACGTGATGTCAGCATGACATCACCGCTTCAGCCACATCGGCAACAACCATAGACTGCAGCAGAGAGCTGATGCTGGAGCAGAAGTGGGAAAGTACTGCTGTCTTTATTATTTTTATGTACTGGAAAAAAAACAGATTAAAAAAATTACAGCAGAAAACTCCTGGTAGTATCTGGCCAATAATTTTAAATTGAAAAATTATCTTTTGCTCAGGCTCCACCCCAGCTGCGCCTCTACCCCTCGAACCTTCCACAGTCCCACCGCCCACTCTTAGAAAAACACCACTTCTGCACCACGTCCTCACCAATCACACATTAACAGTTCCCATTGAACACCATATCACATACACAGCCAGCAGCTTTTGTTTGGGCCAAAAGATTTTTTAAGCTGCCACCACGACAAGGTAGACTCTTTTGGCAGGGCCCTACTCTACTCTAACCAATTAAAAAATTCTTAAAATATCCAATAGTCTTTTTAGGTATATTTTTATTTATTTTTCTTTAAGGGAATGTGTCACATACATTTTTTAAAATGACCAATAATACCACATACAAGGGACAAATACCACCACACCATGACCAGAGCACATATTACCACCACACAGTCATTGAATAATACCACGTACAAGGAACAAATACCGCCACACCATGACCAGACCACATATTACCAGCATATAGTGACTGAATAATACCACATACAAGGGGTAAGGCAGACACATGGTTGATGAGAGGCGTGTATCACAGAGATGGTTGTCATCTGTGATGTAATTCTGAAGTATTCCTCTAGTGCACATAGCACTAAGAGGATTGTTTGGTACATCTGGGCCTGGTTTTATGGGGGGCCTGAGAGATGGGCGGGTTTGGCTGCCTGCATATCCCACCTCTGTGTCACATGTGTGTCAGGTTTGACAGACAGTCATACGGGGTCCGGCTGAAGAAGGTCGCTGCATTTGGCCTTGCAAACATCTTCATGATCACTCTCCCTTTAGGAACCAGCGGTGATCCTCACCTTGCTTGGGGATTCTACCTTTAGGACCCAGCAGTGATCCTCACCTTCTGCTGCTAATTAGCACGCCCTTGCTGTATCCTTAAATACACTCAGTTTCTCCAGAGAGTTGCTGGTGATAGAGTGATTCTTATCTATTCAAGCCTGGAATTCTAGTAGTCGGCTAAAATTTTCTTGGAGTTCCTCGTGGATTGTTGCATTGTGCTCTCAGGTATCATCTTGAAGCTAAGTGTATTCCCTTGTTCATTTCCCTTGAGTGTACTTTAGTTTGCAGTGGGGCTAACTAGTGCTCAACCCTCCCCCTCACTACCTAGGGCCTAGCTTTAGGGTTAGTTAGGGCCAGGTTTCCTGCTCGCTGATAGGTGAAGAACCTATATAGGGTCCATAGGGGAGACAGGGTTTGTCGTGTGAGCTGTTTAGGCGTTTCCACTCCCTCTTTCCCCACTTGTAGGGCATCCTTCCCTTTTCCTGCCGTTATATGCTGGGTTCTCCCCATACCTAGCGTGACACTCTGGGTGTGGTTAACCAGTTAATATGGTGTCTGTTGTTTGACACATGGCCTGTGTGTGGAGGAAAAAGACATCCTGTGTGTGCTATCCAGACTGATCCGGTATACTGGATGCTATCCAGCCTGTGTGACCACGACTGGCTCTCAATAGACTTTGTCAAAATAACTGTTTACTTTTTTTTGCCTACACTGTAGGTTGTTTATGTTTCCCTTTTCTTATGGCTGGTTTATGAAGCAGCAATAAACCAGCATGACATTTAAATCTAAACGCTTCCTGTTTTGCCTGCCAATGCACTCAAGTGAGTGGCATTCCCACAAAGGAATAAATACCACCACACCATGACCAGACCACATATTACCAGCACATAGTGACCAAATACTACAATACTGATCATTAATAAAAAAAACCCTGTAATACTAAGTGCTATTATACACAGGAGCTCTGTATATAGTGTCAGCGTACAGGTAATGCAGTGATCACCGGTGCCATTATACACAGGAGTAGGGATGAGCGGTGTTCGACTCGAACTGTTCGCCAATCTCAAATTCGAGCTGTTTTGGGCGGTGTTCGAGCCGTTCGCCGAACCCGAACGATTTGCAAAAAATCTGGCTGTTCGAGGTTATGTTCGATAACTGTTCGTGCACCAAAATCGTAACTGGATTTTTTCACAGTAATACTGTTAATCAATGTTAATAGACAGTTTCAGTGTAGAGTGGGCAGGGGGAGGGGCAGGGGATGGATCTCTGCAGAAATAATGCCGATCTCCATTTTTTTTTTCTTTCCCGCATTTACAGTGGGGAGGTGTAGTCTGTCAACCTATCAGCAGCGTACACACGCGGCGAAGTGCTTTTTTTCACACAAGCAAGGGCATGTGTCATTGGCTGTGTATGTCACATGTCCTTGCCCTATAAGACCCAGCCATTTTCCCTGTCGCCACCATTTTCTCACTGCTGCAGCTGAGTGTTAGACGGCACCGCTGCTGCTGTGGGTGCTATACTTTGTAACTGTGCGAATTGCAAGCAAATTTGCTCTTAAATAGACAGATAGGTTTAGGGAGTAGGGATTAGTTGTAATTGCAGCCCTTTTGAGGGCTAGGTTACAGCAGTTCCTAGCACTTTTGCACAGCACTGGCACAGACCTGCCTGGCAAAGTGTTTTTCACAGCATTTGGCTAAATCTAGCTAAGCCAATCCTTTTGGGCCTCTAGCAGTGTGTGTTAGTCAGTGGAGTAGCCTATCTGTGTTGCAAGCTACACAACCTGTGTATCTAATACCAATTTTTTACTGCACCTAGCCAAGTAAAACCTTTTGGACATAGTAGCAGTGTCTGTTACTCATTGGAGTAGCCCATCTGTACCAAGCTACACCACCTTTGTATTTAATAACAATTTTTTACTGCATCTAGCCAAGTAAAACCTTTTGGGCATAGTAGCAGTGTCTGGTAGTCAGTGGAGTAGCCCATCTGTACCAAGCTACACCACCTTTGTATTTAATAACAATTTTTACTGCATCTAGCCCAGTAAATCCTTTTGGGCCTGTAGCAGTGTCTGTTACTCATTGTAGTAGCCCATCTGTACCAAGCTACAGCACCTTTGTATTTAATAACAATTTTTTACTGCATCTAGCCCAATAAATCCTTTTGGGCCTGTAGCAGTGTCTATTACTCATTGTAGTAGCCCATCTGTACCAAGCTATACCACCTTTTTATTTAATAACAATTTTTTACTGTATCTAGCCCAGTAAATCCTTTTGGGCCTGTAGCAGTGTCTGTTACTCATTGGAGTAGCCCATCTGTACCAAGCTACACCACCTTTGTATTTAATAACAATTTTTTACTGCATCTAGCCAAGTAAAACCTTTTGGGCATAGTAGCAGTGTCTGGTAGTCAGTGGAGCAGCCCATCTGTACCAAGCTACACCACCTTTGTATTTAATAACTATTTTTTACTGCATCTAGCCAAGTAAAACCTTTTGGGCATAGTAGCAGTGTCTGTTGCTCATTGTAGTAGCCCATCTGTACCAAGCTACACCACCTTTGTATTTAATAACATTTTTTTACTGCATCTAGCCAAGTAAAACCTTTTGGGCATAGTAGCAGTGTCTGGTAGTCAGTGGAGCAGCCCATCTGTACCAAGCTACACCACCTTTGTATTTAAGAACTATTTTTTACTGCATCTAGCCAAGTAAAACCTTTTGGGCATAGTAGCAGTGTCTGTTACTCATTGTAGTAGCCCATCTGTACCAAGCTACACCACCTTTGTATTTAATAACAATTTTTTACTGCATCTAGCTCAGTAAATACTTTTGGGACTGTAGCAGTGTCTATTACTCATTGTAGTAGCCCATCTGTACCAAGCTATACCACCTTTGTATTTAATAATTTTTTTTTACTGCATCTAGCCAAGTAAATCCATTTGGGCCTGTAGCAGTGTCTGTTACTCATTGTAGTAGCCCATCTGTACGGATATGCAGCGATACTAAATAACCAATGGTGCACAAGCTTATGGCCTCCGTATTGGGCAGAACAAGTGCTGACAAAAAAACAGACACTCCTGGAACTCTTCCCAATAGTGGTAGCAATAGAAATATGGGGCACGCGCCTGGCTAACAAAAATATACACTTTATAACAAAAAACAAAAGCCTAGCGCACTGCATTAATAAGATGGCCTCATCGTCTCTCCCAGTGCTAGGCCTACTACGCCGGCTAGCATTCCTCTGCCTAAAACACAATGTATGGGTCCGCGCTAGCCATGATGCTGAGCGGTCTAACGCTGCTGCTAACGCTTTATCACAATTCAATTGGCAGATTTTCACAGAGCTCCTCCCCAACGCCCACCCATCGGGCAACAGTTACCCACCCTCCCTATGTGATCTAGTGGCGAATAGTTAATGCCATTAATAAGAGCGTCAATTGCCCCGTCGACGTGGCAAGCATGCGGTAAGGCATGGGAAGAGTGGACACGACTAGTAGCAGGCAAACAGGTTGACCAATGTGAACAAGCCAGATTACAAGTCACCATAGAATTTCTCCACCAGCTAATGATGAGGGGCATATCAGGGGCGTCAGCGCAGCGGTGTCTGACCGGAGTAGCATTTCACTTCCAACTACTGAATTGGGAAGATGTGACAAAGAGATTCATCATCAGACAATCCATAAAAGGGTGGAAAAGGGGTCAGCCAAGTCAGGAGTGTAGACGTCCCGTCCCGTGTCACTAAAACTGATTTCTCACATCATATCCCTAACACCATTAACATGACACTCACAATTTAAAGCAACACTACTGTCTACTGCATTTGCGATCACCTTCTTCGGGGCGCTATGCATAAGCGAATTAGTCCCTCAATCCAAAATTACCACCAGTGAAGGCTTATTACACCAGGACGTAGTCATAGCCAATAATGCAATACGTCTACGCATACGCAAATCGAAAACGGTTCCAGCGGGCAGGGGCACTTGGGTACTTCTACAACCCACAAATGGTACACTGAGTCGGGTAACAATAGTAAAAACATATATAACCATCAGATCACAAAGTAATTTCTTCCTATCACACATTGATGGAACGCTATTATCAAGATACCAGTTCCAAGCTATATTTAATAAATGCCTAACATTGGCAGGGAACCACCCCAAAGATTACGGGACACACTCATTCCGCATAGGCGCGGCCAAGGAAGCAGCAAGAGCAGGACTGTCAGAAACGGAAGTTCAGAGGATAGGGAGATGGCGATCCACGTGTTTGGCAAGATACATAAGACCGGACTTGTTATCCTAACGTGGTTTGTTTCTTTTACAGGTGACGCTAAGCCAACAGTGTGGGTGATAGGCCACTCGTATATATATTGAGCAGAAAAAAGGGCGAAAGTCCGCCCAGGCGGGAGGAAATTAGAGTTTCATAACACATATTTCAACTGGAGAGATAGTAGAGGCCTGCAATGGCCACAGGTACTAATGGAGGTAATCAAGGTAGGGAGAGAGGCAAGAGGTCCGGTCATCTTAGCTATACAGGCTGGGGGAAACGACCTAGGTCATCTCAAGAGCGCATAACTAATGGCAATAATGAAACTAGACACTGAGCGCTTCAGAGAATTTTTCACAAAACTAACTATAGTATGGTCAGAGATTGTGCCTATAGCGGTATGGCAAGGTGCGCGAGACATCACGGCCATCGAACGAACAAGGCGGGTAATAAATATTCGGATGGCAAAATTTAGAAGAGACAGAGGTGGTGTAGTGATACGACACCGACAACTGGAAGGAGATAAAGCAGGCCTCATACGGCCCGACGTTGTTCACTTAATGGATATTGGACTGGACATATTCCTGTCAGGACTGCAGGACGGAGTGGAACAAGCGTTAAGAGTGATGGATGGGGGTCAGAGTCCTGCATACGAGTATGCAGGATCCTCCGTGGCCTGGAAATAGAAAGGACATGTTGGAGAGTTACACTTGTTGGCCAACTTGCCGGTGTGGAGACACAGGGCATGCTGCAACAAGCTGAATTATTTTAGAAATAAAATGCCTTTCTAATGGAATGAGTATAAAGAGTTAATAAAGCTGTGACCGATCCTCACCTATCCAGTTGTAAGAGTTATGTTATAGCAGAAGATGAGGCCCCTTAAGTTCAAAGCCCCATCTATGCTATATAAGTCTGACAGTTATTTTAGGTAGAAAATAACAGCAAGCTGAAATGTTCCTTCTTGTATCAATAGCGTGTCCTTGCTAAGAAGATAACGTGTCCTCCCTGGCCAGATGTTTCTTCTTGTAGCAATAATGTGTTCTTTCAAGAAGATAATGTGGCCTTGCTAACCAGATACGTCTAATTAAATATTTTAAAGCATACAGAAACTAGCTTTTTCGCTTGTTCAGCTAAACTGTATAATCGAACCATATATGGCAAATCCGTTTCCTGCCTTCAGGGTGTATATTAGCCCTGTGTTTTGTAATAAAGTTTAGAGCATGTTTAAGACACAAACATCCTGTCCTGTGTCTCATTCTCTCCGATATCGTAATCCAAAGGATAGAAGACCCAGAATGCAGTGACGACAGTTACATTATTGTATTGTCAAGGAAAGGGGGGCGGTAGGGGGGCTGAGCGTCTGGGTTTGGTTGGGGGTCCCCACAGTCTGACTAGGCTAGATGCAGGTAAAAATTCTTTTTAGATACACAGACGGTGTAGCTTGCTTCAGAGCTGGGCTGCTACGCTGACTAGCAGACACTGAAGCTTTGGAGCTGACCTCTGAGTAAACAGCTCTTCAGACTCAACCATCTGTGTTACCCCAAGCCATAGTGTATGTAATTTCTTACGGTTAAAAGGGGGGGGGGGGCGACCCAACCCACCTGGAATTGACGATGCCAACGTCACGTAAAACACAGCAAGGGGACTCCAAAAAGAGTCTCCATTTTTTCCAAAAATTGTGGCACAGACACAACTTAAGTGGCATCAATTGCCCCAGAGTTGCTTAAAACGGTTGGTGAGGTGATTTTACCAAATCCTCAAGCTTTTAGTCTCCCCAGGATGACACAGGGGTAGAAAAGTCCTTGCGGATCCATGATTTTTTCATCTTTATGAACGTGAGTCTGTCTACATTCTCAGTGGACAGCCGCGTGCGCTTATCTGTCAGCACACCACCAGCAGCGCTGAACACACGTTCAGAGAGAACGCTGGCTGCAGGGCATGACAAGATCTCCAAGGCGTGAGTGGCGAGCTCCTGACATTTTTCCAGATTGGAAGCCCAGAATGAGCAAGGGTCCAGTGACACAGTCACAGTCGCTTCGATGTTCACTTGGAGATACTCCTGTACCATCCTCTCTAGGCGTTGACTATGTGTTAGACTTCTTGTCTCCTGTGGCCTAGCAAAGGAAGGTCTAAAAAAGTGGTGAAACGATTCCACAAAATTGCAGTTACCAGCAGATACTGTGTTACTGTTACGGTTTGAGTGATGAAGACTCGACAGTCCCACGGTTGGCAAGTTAGAACTGTGAGATTCACTACGTGCACCACTGGTGTTTTGTGGAAAAGCACATGTAAGATTCTGCAACAGCCTCTGCTGATACTCCTGCATGCGTGAATCCCTTTCTATGGCAGGAATTAATTCGGCAAATTTACTTTTGTACTGGGGATCTAAGAGTGTGGCAACCCAGTAGTCGGGATTACTTCGAATTCTGACAATCCGAGGGTCATGTTGCAGGTAGTACAGCAAGAAGGCACTCATGTGTCTTGCGCATCCAGGAGGACCAAGTCCTTGTTGTGTTGGTAGCGAGGTAAGAATCATGCTTCCTTCCTCTGACCTCCCACCCCCAACCTCGCACAACAGAAATGTGATCAAGCTCTCCCTCATCTGATGAGTCTTCCATGCCCATCGCCAGTTCGTCCTCCACTTCTTCCTCAGCTCCTGCACCTTCCTCAACAGTTTGGCTGCTACCATGCGCCCTGGTTAATCCCTCTCCCCCACCCTCCCATGCCTGCCGCCTTGGTGCTGCCGACCGTCTGGACCTTGGAGATGTTATCCCTTCCGCATATGACTCCTCCTCTACTTCCTCCACCTCCTCTTGTCCCACCACCTGACTCCGAATTCTGTTTAACGTGTGCTCCAGCATGTAAATCACCGGAATAGTCGTGCTGATAATGGCATCGTCAGCACTAAACATCTTCGTCGCCATTTCAAAACTGTGCAGAAGGGTGCATAGGTCCCTGATCTGAGACCACTCCTGCAGCGTGATTTGCCCCACCTCTGGATCTCGTTGGCCCAGGCTATACGTCAGAACGTATTGCACCAGGGCTTGTCGGTGCTGCTACAGCCGCTGCAACATGTGCAGAGTTGAATTCCACCGTGTCGGCACATTGCATTTCAGCCGGTGAACTGGCAGGCCCAACGACTTCTGTAGAGATGTAAGTCGTTGAGCTGTGGGATGCGAACAGCGGCAGTGAGCACACAGCGACCAAGCTCTCTGCAGAAGGCCATCTAGTCAGGGATAGTGGGCTAAAAATTGCTGGACAACCAGGTTCAACACGTGAGCCATACAAGGCACGTGTGTGACATTGCCCCGGCGAAGGGCCGCATCCAGGTTTGCAGCATTGTCGCACACGGCCTTCCCTGGTTGCAGGTCCAGTGGAGACAACCATTCATGAAATTGGGTCTCCAGAGCTGACCACAACTCCTCAGCTGTGTGACTCACATTTCCCAGACATTTCTAAGTAAACACCGCCTGATGCCATTGAGCCCTGCTGCCAGCATAGTAAGGAGGTGTGCAGGATTCCTTCTGCGCAGTTAGAAAGCGGGTGGCATTACCAGACAGGTTTTGGGTGCAGGTGGAGGACCGAGAGGAGGTTGAGGAGGCAGAAGCAGTGGAGGAACTTCTAGATAAAGAGGATTGACGCACAACTCGTGAGGACGGCAAGACTTGGACAGCAGCCCCTTGTCCTGCTGTCACCATAGTTACCCAGTGCCCAGTCAGCGACATGTAACGCCCCTGTCCATGCCTACTCGTCCAAGTGTCTGTGGTGAAATGCACCCTGTCACACACAGAGTTTCTCAAAGAAGCGGTGATGTTGTGTGCGACATGCTGGTGTAGCGCAGGCACACCTTTCTTTGAGAAGTAGTGCCGACTGGGCATCTGGTACTGGGGCACTGCGACGGACATAAGGTCTCGAAAATCCTCTGTGTCCACCAGGCGGAAAGGCAGCATTTCTGTAGCCAACAGCTTGCAGATGGTGAAATTCAACCTCTTAGCTTTGTCATGGCTAGGAGGAAATGGTCTTTTACTTGTCCACATCTGAGGGACCGAGGGCTGGCTGTTGTGCTTAGATGGGGTTGAGTAGGGTTTCCCCGGCAAACTGCCGGTCTGTGAGGAAGATGCAGGCGGAAAAGTTAGGTTGCCTTGATCCAAAGGTGGTGCTCTCGATGTCGGAGAGCGCTCAACACCAGCTGGTGTTTCCAGTTCCAAATGAAATGATGACCTGCCAATCACACTGGCTGTTGCGGGTAAAGAGGTGGCAGGTCTGCGTCCAAAAACATGTGTGACTGCTGTCCCCCCAGTCACAGAGGATGAAGAGGCCGCGGATGCACAAGATGGGGCAGACGGTAGTTGGCCCGGCCTGCTAGGCCGCATTGTAGCACAGTGAGCTTCCCACTGCAACTTATGCTTCATATCCATGTGACGGTTCATGCATGATGTACTCAAACTATGGATTTTTTGGCCTCTACTTAGCTTTTGGTGACAAATATTACAGATAACACGAGTTGGGTCATCCTTATCGATCTGAAAAAATGCCCAGGCTATGCAAGGCTTAGAGCCCATGCGACCTGAAGAGCCACCACGACTTGTGGTCAGAGGCAGAGTTGTGGTTGAGGATGCAGTTGTTGACATGCTTCCAGTACTCCGTCTCTGTCCAGGAAGGCGCAACCTAACCTCGTCGTCAATAGCATCCTCCTCCACCTCCTCTGCTGACCTCATCGACTGGCTGACTGTGGGTTGACAGTAAGTGGGATCTCCAACCTCGTCATCATCACCCAGTGTGTTCTCACACCCGTCGTCCTCAGAGCCAACCTGTTCCTGCCCTGACCGAAAAGTCAAGTTGTCGCTCCAATCAGGTATTTGAGTCTCATCATCGTCTTCATCATTGTCTCCACCAACAGGAGTTACAGTTTGGGAACGAGGGTCTACATCATGCTCAGAACCATCTTCATCTGGTCCTGGATCCGACTCATAAAGATTCTGGACATCAGTGCAGATCATTTCCTCGTCTGGATTAACAGAAGCTCTGGAGCATACCTCTGTTTCCCAGGCTATAGTATGAGTAAACAGCTGTGCAGACTCAACCATCTGTGTTACCCCATACTCTGACGGGCAGCTGGAGACTTGGGAGCTGTGAGGAAGCAAGTGCGATTGGTGTGACACCTCTGAGGACTGGAGTATTTGTGATGTTGAAGTTGAGGTGGAGGAGAGCCCACTTGAAGGAGCACTTGATATCCGTTGAAGCACCTGCTGTTTTTGTGCCTCATCTGGAATTTGTAGCGATGTGCGTGTCCGTAAGAAAGGGATCATATCACATTGTCCACGAAAAGAAGTAGGCATCTTAGTTTGGCTGGAAGATGGTCTTTCTTCTGCAGATGTTACTCCCCCCCCACCGTGGGGGGGCTCGACCCACCAGCGGACAGGCACCAGTATTGGGAGAGGGGGGCTGGCCGTCAGGGTCCACCGCGGCTCTGGCACAAAGCCGGCGACACGGAGGTCGCATGGGCAGGAACGGACTGGCCATGTCGGCTTCGCTCTCCAGCGTAGTCCCTCTGCCCGCTCGCTCCCGTAACCTCAAAGGGATGCGCAAGCGGCTTTTCTTCCCAGGGCTGTTCCCCACCCAGCAGGAACGTGGGGGAGCTCAGGTCGGCCTTCCACTGTACTCCCTTACCTCCCTCGCCCTCTTTTCTTCTTCCGTTTTCCATCTAACCCCTTGGCTCTGTGGTGTCCGCTCTCCCTCCAGCTCTCTCCTTCTCACAGGTGGACTACCGCGTGTATTCACACTGTGGCGAATCTTTTGGGCCCAGGCATAAGAAGTTGTCGAGGTAATGGATAATATGTGCCCCCTTAGAAACGTCCATTACAACCCATTCGAGGAAGCAACTGAACGCCTCAAATAGTGAGCAGGATCTGGACCACCCCATGGGCAAACAGCGATCTATATAATATGCTCCTTCCCAGAAGCAGCCCAATAGGTGGACACTATTCGGAGGCACAGGTAGTAAGTAACCGGAACGCCGCATCAATGTCTGTTTTGGCCATTAGGGTGACCCTTCCCAACTTCTTGATCCGCCTAATTGCCTTGTCAAAGGATGTTCAGTATATACTACTGTACTTGGTTCCGCGTCGATGTTGTCGTTTACTGACCTGCCCCTTGGATATGACAAATGGTGGATTAGTCCGAATGTATTGGGTTCCGTTTTTGGCACAACTCACAACGGGGATACCACTACGTCTTGTAAGGAAAGTGTTCTGAATGGAACCGCCATTCTACCTAAAGATATTTCTTTTTTCAATTTTCTTGTCACGACGTCTGGGTGTTGGTAGGCTGATTTTAGATTTTTACTCCAGCCTTTCTTGATTTTAGAAGGGCATGACATGCCTATATCTGTGTCTCCCCCTCCTTTTACTCCTCCACCTCTTTTCTTTTCGCATGACTATATGTACTTGTCATTTTTCCATGTGTTAGTTGTGTCTTCTGAGCAGTTTGTCAGCTTTTGGACATCTTTGAAGGTGTTTTCTATGTGTTTCTATGTGTTTTTGTTTGTATGCCATTGGTTTTAACGGTGTTCGACAGTGTTCGACGAACAGTTTGACAAACAGTTCGGCGAACACACCGGTGTTCGACGAACCGAACCGAACCCGAACACTACGGGGGGTGGCTCAACTCTACACAGGAGCTCTGTATATAGTGTCAGTGTACAGACAATGCAGGGATGAACAGTGACATTATACACAGGAACACTGTACATAGTATACAATGTATAGTGTAAGTGTACAGGTAACACACTGAGTCACAAGTGACCTTTCTGGTTGAAGTCCTTCATCCGCTTTTCTTCTTCACTCAGCACAGACCCGCCTTCTCTTCTTCTACCCAGAACTCGTCTCTGCAGAAAATAACACAGTTATCTAGAGCACTGCTTCCAGAGCACATTCCCCACTTTTTTCCCAACTTCTGCACTACGCAGCGGAATACAAACGTGCACCCACCATTAATATATAATTAGCTATTATGCAACCCACCATTCCAAATATAAATTGAAATCCACTAATGTGCCCCACACTAACTATAAAAAGCCACTTTCCCTATCCAATAATTATATAAATTAGTTAGAACATGTACTCTTTTCCTAAATTCATTACCATTCACACTGCTGCACCCTCAGCGCCCCCACTCTGTACCTCCTACTACCCCGATTCAATATATTTACATGCCCTCCTCCTCCCCAATTAATTATATCATGTCCTCTCTCTCTCCCACCCCCCACCATCTATTCATTATCAACTGCTCTCCCCCACACTCAATACATCATTTACTCTCCCTACCCTCAATTTATTATTTCCTGCCCCCCACCCCCAATTCATCATCATTTGTTGTCCCCCACCCTCCACCCTGAATTCATCATCATTTACTGTCCCCCTTCCCCAAGTTTCAATACATCATCTTTTACCCTCAATTCACCATTATTTGCTCTTCCCCACCCTCAAGTCATCATTTACTCTCCCCCCACCCCACCCTCAATTCATCATTTACTGTCCCCCATCCCCCAGTCTCAATGCATCATTTACCCCCCGAACAACAATTCATCATTAGTTGCTCTCTCGCACCTCCTACCTTCAATTCATCATTTGCTCTCCCCACTCCCCATCTTCAATTCATCATTTGCTGTCCCCACCCCCACCTCCAATTCATCATTTGCTGTCCCCCACTCAAATTTATCATTATTTGCACTCCCCCATCTCAATACATCATCATTCACTGTCCCCCGTCCCACACCCTCAATTTATCATCATTTGCTTCCCCCACACCCATTTAATTAATTTTATTTAAAAAAAAAAATGTTCATACTTACTTTTCATACAATCCCCTACAGGCGCAGCTCCACTTCTGGTGTCCTGGTGCGCGTACATACCGGCCAGTACACAATGACGTCATCGCGTACATTCCGTCACCAGATGTCAGAGAAAAGGTGGAGGGAGCTGGAGCTACTCAGCCGTTCAGTTTTGACGGCCGTGGAGCTCCAGGAAAGCTCCTTACACCGGTGCACAGTACTTTATTATACCCTGGGGCCTGGTGAGCAGAAGCAAAAGAGGTGGGGGGGCCCAGACCTCGTACACCAGTAAGGGCAGTAATGCCCTGATGTGATGGCGGCTCTGGAAGATACAGTGGGGAAAATAAGTATTTGATACACTGCTGACTTTGCAAGTTTTCCCACCTACAAAGAATGGAGAGGTCTGTAATTTTTATCGTAGGTATACTTCAACTGTGAAAGACAGAATCGTAACAAAAATCCAGAAAATCACATTGTATGATTTTTCCATAATTAATTTGCATAAGGAATTTTTTCCCCCAATGTGGAGCTTAGTGTTTGCCACATGTTTTTTTTTTGCCTTCCTCTGGATCAACATGTTAGGCTATGGGTTGAACTAGATGGACTTAGTTTTACTTCAACCTTAAAAGCTATGTTATTAAGTTACTATATGAAATACACTGCTCAAAAAAATAAAGGGAACACTCAAATAACACATCCTAGATCTGAATGAATGAAATATTCTCATTGAATACTTTGTTCTGTACAAAGTTGAATGTGCTGACAACAAAATCACACAAAAATCATCAATGGAAATCAAATTTATTAACCAATGGAGGCCTGGATTTGGAGTCACCCACAAAATTAAAGTGGAGAAACACACTACAGGCTGATCCAACTTTGATGTAATGTCCTTAAAACAAGTCAAAATGAGGCTTAGTATTGTGTGTGGCCTCAACATGCCTGTATGACCTCCCTACAATGCCTGGGCATGCTCCTGATGAGGTTGCAGATGGTCTACTGTGGGATCTCCTTCCAGACCTGGACTAAAGCATCCGCCAACTCCTGGACAGTCTGTGGTGAAACGTGACGTTGGTGGATGGAGCAAGACATGATGTCCCAGATGTGCTCAATCGGATTCAGGTCTGGGGAACAGGCGGGCCAGTCCATAGCTTCAATGCCTTCATCTTGCAGGAACTGCTGACACACTCCAGCCACATGAGGTCTGCCATTGTCCTGCATTAGGAAGAACCCAGGGCAAACCGCACCAGCATATGATCTCACAAGGGGATCTCATCTCGGTACCTAATGGCAGTCAGGCTACCTCTGGCGAGCACATGGAGGGCTGTGCGGCCCTCCAAAGAAATGCCACCCCACACCATTACTGACCCACTGCCAAACTGGTCATGCTGAAGGATGTTGCAGGCTGGAGATCGCTCTCCACGGCGTCTCCAGACTCTGTCACGTCTGTCACATGTGCTCAGTGTGAACATGCTTTCATCTGTGAAGAGCACAGGGCGCCAGTGGTGACTTTGCCAATCCTGGTGTTCTGTGGCAAATGCAAAGCGTCCTGCATGGTGTTGGGCTGAGCACAACCCCATCTGTGGACATTGGGCCCTCATACCAAGCTCATGGAGTCGGTTTCTAATCGTTTGTGCAGACACATGCACATTTGTGGCCTGCTGAAGGTCATTTTGCTGGGTTCTGGCAGTGCTCCTCCTGTTCCTCCTTGCACAAAGGCGGAGGTAGCGGTCCTGCTGCTGGCTTGTTGCCCTCCTACGGCCCCGTACACGTCTCCTGGTGTACTGGCCTGTCTCCTGGTAGCACCTCCAGCCTCTGGACACTTCGCTGACAGACACAGCAAACCTTCTTGCCACAGTTCGCATTGATGTGCCATCCTGGATGAGCTGCACTACCTGAGCAATTTCTGTGGGTTGTAGAGTCCGTCTCATGCTACCACGAGTGTGAAAGCACAACCAACATTCAAAAGTGACCAAAACATCAGCCAGAAAGCATTGGTACTGAGATGTGGTCTGTGGTCCCCACCTGCATAACCACTCCTTTGTTGAGTGTGTCTTGATAATTGCCAATAATTTACATCTATTGTCACCTATTGACGGCGCAGTGTGTTACTAACGGTAATGTTTGAGACTATGGTCCCAGCTCTCTTCAGGTCATAGACCAAGTCCTGCTGTGTAATTCTGGGCTGATTCCTGACTTTTCTCAGAATCATTCTTACGCCACGAGGTGAGATCTTACATTGAGCCCCAGATTGAGGAAGATTGATATTCTTCTTGTGTTTCTTCCATTTTCTAATAATCGCACCAACAGTTGTTGCCTTCTCACCAAGCTGCTTGCCTATTGTCCTATAGCCCATCCCAGCCTTGTGCAGGTCTACAATTTTGTCCCTGGTGTTCTTAGACAGCTCTTTGGTCTTGGCCATGGTGGAGAAGTTGGAGTGTGATTGATAGTGTGTGGATAGGTATCTTTTATGCAGGTAACGAGTTCAAACAGGTGCAATTAATACTGGTAAAGAGTGCAGCGTAGGAGGGCTTCTTAAAGAAAAACTAACAGGTCTGTGAGAGCCAGAATTCTTGCTGGTTGGTAGGTGATCAAATACTTATTTCATGCAATAAAATGCAATTTAGTTATATAAAAATCATCCAATGTGATTTTCTGGGTTTTATTTTTAGATTCTGTCTCTCACAGTTGAAGTGTAGCTAAGATAAAAATTATAGACCTCTCCATTTTTTGCAGGTCGGAAACTTGCTAAATTGGCAGTGTATCAAATACTTATTTTCCCCACTGTATATACATACAGGTGCATCTCACTAAATTAGAATATCATCAAAAAGTTAATTTTTTTCAGTTCTTCAATACAAAAAGTGAAACTCCTGTATTATATAGAGTCATTACAAACAAAGTGATCTATTTCAAGTGTTTATTTCTGTTAATGTTGATGATTATGGCTTACAGCTAATGAAAACACAAAAGTCATTATCTCTGTAAATTAGAATACTTTATAACAACAGCTTGAAAAATGTTTTTAAAATCTGAAATGTTGGCCTACTGAAATGTATGTTCAGTGAATGCACTCAATACTTGGCCGGGCCTCCTTTTGCATAAATTCCTGCATCAATGTGGCGTGGCATGGATGCGATCAGCCTGTGGCACTGCTGAGGTGTCATGGAAGCCCAGGTTGCTTTGATAGCAGCCTTCATCTCATCTGCATTGTTGGGTCTGGTGTCTCTCATCTTCCTCTTGACAATACCAAGGTCAGGCGAGTTTGCTGGCCAATCAAGCACAGTGATACTGTTGTTTTTAAACCAGGTATTGGTCCTTTTGGCAGTGTGGACAAGTACCAAGTCCTGCTGGAGAATGAAATTTCAATCTCCAAAAAGCTTGTCGGCAGAGGGAAGCATGAAGTGCTCTAAAATTTCCTGGTAGACAGCTGCGCTGACTTTGGTCTTGATAAAACACAGTGGACCTACACCAGCAGATGAAATGGCTCCCCAAACAATCACTGATTGTGGAAACTTCACACTAGACCTCAAGCAGCTTGGATTGTGGCCTCTCCACTCTTCCTCCAGACTCTGGGAGCTTGATTTCCAAATGAAATGCAAAATTTACTTTGCATTTACTTAGTGTCAATGACTGCCTTCTGGACATCTGTCAAGTCAGCAGTCTTCCCCTTGATTGTGGGGCCTACTGCAACAGACTAAGGGAACTTTTAAATGCTTAGGAAGCCTTTGCAGGTGTTTTTTTGTTAATAATTTCAATTCACTGAGATAATGACTTTTGTGTTTTCATTGGCTGTAAGCCATAATCATCAACATTAACAGAAATAAACACTTGAAATAGATCACTCTGTTTGTAATGGCTCTATATAATATATGACTTTCACTTTTTGTATTGAAGAACTGAAATAAATTAACTTTTTGATGATATTCTAATTTAGTGAGATTCACTTGTAGCTACAAAGTTTAAAGTGGTGGATATACAGCCTGATATATAGGTAAGGTGCACAGTGCTAATTAGTCATACAAAGACTACACAGATCTTGGAAGTATTATAAGGTAAGAATATAGATTATTATTATTATTTTTATTATTATTAAATATTTATATAGCGCCATTAGGTTCCATGGCGCTTTACAAGTGTAGGGGAGACAGGGACACGAACATGAAGCATCAGACGAGGCGTACTGGTACAGTAGGGTAGGGGGTCCTGTCCACGAGGGCTCACAGTCTATAGGGGATGGGTGGGGAGACAGGAGGAAGGGGGAGAGGAGAGGGTGAGATGGTGTAGTGGATGGGTCTCAGCGTGGGCTGTAGGCCTGAAGGAAGAGGTGGGTCTTTAGGTTTTTCTTGAAGGTTCCCAGGTGGGGGAGTGTCGGATGTGATGGGGGAGACAGTTTCAGAGTATGGCGGATGCACGAGAGAAGTCTTGTAGGCGGTTGTGGGAGGAGGAAATAAGAAGGGAGAAGAGGAGAAGTTCTTGAGAGGAGCAAAGATCGCGTGGGGGAACATATCTGGAAACCAGGTCAGAGATGTAGGGGGGGGACAGGTTATGTATGGCCTTGTATGTTAGGGTTAGGGTTTTGAACCGTGATCTCAGGGCAATGGGGAGCTAGTGAAGGGCTTGGCAGAGGGGGGAGGCGGGGGTGAAACGTGAAGATAGGTGGATGAGTCGGGCAGCGGAGTTGAGGATGGTGCGGAGAGGTGCGAGGGAGGAAGCGGGGAGGCCCATGAGCAGGGGGTTGCAGTAGTCAAGACGGGAGATGATGAGGGCGTGGATGAGTGTTTTTGCCGAGCCCTGGTCGAGGAACGAGTGGATTCGGGCAATGTTCCTCAGTTGGAGTCGGCAGGCGGTGGCGAGGGCTTCGATGTGGGGCTTGAAGGAGAGGGCGGAGTCGAGGATTACCCCGAGGCACTTGGCGTGGGGGACAGGTGAGAGGGTGCAGTCGTTGATTGTGATGGATAGGTTGTGGAGCTGGGGAGAGCGGTTAGGGGGGAAGACGATTATCTCGGTCTTGTCCATGTTGAGTTTGAGGAAACGGGCGGAGAAGAAGGATGAGATGGCAGATAGGCATTGGGGAATTTTGGATAGTAAGGCGGAGATGTCGGGGCCAGAGAGGTAGAGCTGGGTGTCATCGGCGTAGAGGTGGTATTGGAGGCCGTGGGATTCGATGAGTTTCCCCAGGCTGAGGGTGTATATGGAGAAGAGTAGTGGTCCCAGGACTGAGCCTTGGGGAACTCCAACCGAAAGGGGGTGGGGCGAGGATGAGGTGTGGGAGTGGGTGACGCTGAAGGTCCGGTCCATTAGGTAGGAGAAGATCCATGAGAGGGCTAGGTCGGTGATGCCAAGGGATTCTAGGATGTGGAGTAGGAGGGGGTGGTCGACTGTGTCGAAGGCGGCAGAGAGGTCGAGGAGGAGGAGGACGGAGTAGTGTCGCTTACTCTTGGCGGTCAGTAGGTCGTTGGTGACTTTAGTTAGGGCTGTTTCTGTGGAGTGGTGGGGTCGGAAACTGGATTGAAGGCGGTCGAAGAGGGAGGAGGAGGAGAAGTGGGAGGACAGCTCGGCGTGTACGTGCTGTTCAAGTAATTTTGAGGCAAAAGGGAGGAGAGATATCGGGCGGTAGTTGGAGACTATTGCAGGGTCAAGGGAGGGTTTTTTGAGGATGGGTGTGATTGTGGCATGCTTGAAGGATGATGGGAAGGTGCCGAATTTAAGTGATAGGTTGAAGAGATGGGTTAGGGCGGGGATGAGGACAGTGGTGAGGTTAGGGATGAGGTGGGAGGGTAGGGGGTCGAGGACGCAGGTGGTGAGGTGTGAGTGAGCTAGCAGAGAGGAGAGGAGGTCTTCTGTCATGGGGGAGAAACTGCATTTGGGTGAGGGGGGTTGGGCGTTAGGGGTGGGGGGCCGAGCGGCTTGTAGATCGAAGCTTTGTCTGACTTTGTCAATCTTGTCCTTGAAGAAGGTGGCAAAGTCGTTGGCTGAGATGAGGGGCGAGGGGGGGTGCAGGGGGACGGAGTAGGGAGTTGAAGGTACTGAAAAGTTGCTTGGGGTTGCGGAATAGGGCGGTTATTAGGGAAGAGAAGTAGTCTTGTTTTGCGTTCGTGAGAGCAGTCTTGAAGGCGGTGAGGGACTGTTTGAACAGGTTGAGGTGTTC
Source organism: Phyllobates terribilis (assembly GCF_046119375.1). Lineage (NCBI taxonomy): Eukaryota > Metazoa > Chordata > Amphibia > Anura > Dendrobatidae > Phyllobates > Phyllobates terribilis. The sequence continues at coordinate 264,639,815 of NW_027362764.1, read as the reverse complement.
CGTGGAGTGGGATTTCTTCCATTTCCGTTCAGCCACTCTGGACGTCTGTCGAAGTTTTTTCGTGTGGGGCGTTAGCCAGGGTTGTCTGTGTGCACGGGTTGTGACGTGTGAGAGCGGGGCAGCTTGGTCGAGGGCTGTGGTGAGGGTGGTGTTGTAGAGGGTGGCGGCGGCGTCGGCGTCCTGAGAAGAAGCTAGGCCAGAGAGAGGGAGGAGGGACTTGGAGAGTGAATGGAAGTCCATGAATTTGAGGTTTCTACGGGGGTGGGGGAGTGTGCGGGGAGGGGCAATCAGAGAGGGGGGGAGAGGGAGGAGAAGGTCAGTAGGTTGTGGTCAGATAGGGGGAGAGGTGAGTTTTCAAGGTCAGCGAGGGAACAGAGGCGGGTGAAGACAAGGTCCAGTGTGTGACCGTCGGTGTGTGTGGCGGATGAGGTCCATTGGGAGAGACCGAGGGAGGAGGTTAGGGATAGGAGGGGGTGTCGACGGGGATTTTGAAGTCGCCCATGATGATGGTGGGGATGTCAGAGGAGAGGAGGTGGAGGAGCCAGGTTGTGAAGTGGTCGAAGAAGGAGGAGGGTGATCCTGGGGGACGGTAGATGACTGCCAGTTGGAGGTTGCAAGGGGAGAAGATGCACACGGAGTGTGCCTCGAAGGAGGGGAGGGGGCAGGAGGGGGGCAGCGTAATCAGGATGAAGGAGCACGTGTTGGCCAGGAGTAGGCCGATGCTTCCACCGCGGGTGTTGTTGGGGCGGGGTGTGTGGGAGAGAGTATGTCCGCCGTAGGAGAGGGCAGCCGGGGAGGTTGTGTCAGAGGGGGTGAGCCAGGTTTCCGTGATGCCGAGGAAGGAGAGTTTTTTGGAGATGAAGAGGTCGTGGATGTATGATAGTTTGTTGCAGACCGAGCGGGCGTTCCAGAGGGCGCCCGGGAGGGAGACTGGGGAAGCAGGGGCAGGAGGGATGGGTCTGAGGTTGCTGAGGTTACGGGGGTTGGTTATATGTCGTGGGAGTGGGGGGGTGGTATGATGGGGTGGGCCAGGATTGGGGGAGATGTCGCCGCAATTAGGAGGAGCAGGGCGAGGGTGAGAAGGTGCGGGCAGGAGAGCTTGCATGGCGGGCGTGTTTGTTTGGAGATGGAGGGTTGAAAGTGGAGGAATAGTTCAAAGGAGAGGGTGAGGTGGGTAGGTAGGATGGAGGGAAAGATGAGCATTTCATTGCTGGGAGGAGTGATGAGTGGGGGTAGAAGGAAGTGAAGAAGGATGGGAGTGAGGGTGAGAAGAAGTGGGAACATTGCGAGGGTGAGTAGTGGGCGAGAGGTTATAGGGGTAGGAGGCAGCCCGAGAGCGATGTATGTGAGGTGGGTCCTAGTGGGGGACAGGTGGCCACATGTGGGGTGATATTGGGGGATAGGGTGCGGTCCGGGGTGGGGAGCAGTTCAGGGATGAGTTGCAGTCCAGGGGAGAGGTACAAACAGCCGGGGTAGAGATGAGGGTGAAGAAGCCAGGGGGAGATGCAGCAGCCGTGGACGAGGTGATGGAGCCTGGATGAGAGGGTACGGCTGGGGGTAGGATGGTACGGCGGGGATGGGATGGTGCAGTGGGGATGAGATGAAGCAGCCGGAGATGAGGTGATGCAGCAGTGATGAGATGAAGCAACCAGAGATGGGGTGATGCAGTAGGGATGAGATGATGAAGTCAGAGAGAAGGTGATGGAGCCGGGGTGAGGTGATGCAGCCGAGATGAGAAGAGGCAGCCGAGGATGAAGTGAAGCAGCCGATGATGGGGTGATGCAGCCGAGGATGGGATGATGCAGCCGAAGATGGGATGATGCAGCCGAGGATGGGATGAAGCAGCCGAGGATGGGATGATGCAGCCGGGGATGGGATGATGCAGCCGAGGATGGGATGATGCAGCCGAGGATGGGATGATGCAGCCGAGGATGGAATGATGCAGGTGATGCAGCCGAGGATAGGATGATACAGCCGGGAGCAGGATGGTGCAGCCAGGGGCTCAGAAGCGGCTGGCAGGGTTAGGGGCAGGCAGTAGGGTGGGAGGCAGGATGAGAGGCAGCAAGCAGGGTCAGAGGCGGCCAGCAGGGTCAGAGGCGGCCAGCAGGGTCAGAGGCGGCTAGCAGGGTCAGAGGTAGCCAGAGGGGGTTCGTTGCAGCAGGGGGCCGGGTGCGGTGGGGAGTTCGGTGCGATGAATTTGAGGGCCCAGTTCATCCAGGGGCACGTTGCAGGTGAGGGCCTGAACCTGCGGATGGGCCAGGTGTAGCTGAGGGCCCAGCGCGGTCGGGGGCACGGTGCGGACAGGGCTAGCACAAGCAGGTGCAGTCAGGGCCAAGTGTAGCTGGGGCCCAGTAAAGCCTGGGGTACAGTGCAGTCAGGGCCGGTGTGGACAGGAGCGGTCAGGTGTGGCTGAGGGCCCAGTGCGGCCTGGGGTACGGACTAGATGGTCACCGTGGTGTGGGCAGCTGTGGGGCACCGGGTCGGGGCGGGCCAGTGTGGGGGTCCAGTGTACAGTTATTAGGCTGGGAGCTGCAGTGGGGCAGTGGGCTCCACGCTAGGCCGGGGCCGATGGAGGTAGGGCACCGGAGGCGGCACCGCCAATCCTGCACAGTCCGCAGCCCCGCACCCCTGTGGAGGGTCCCGAGGGCAGCGCTGACCGCCCCACTTGCTCCTCAGCTGGGTGTGCTGCGGTGGGCCCCGTGAGAGCACCGATGCCTCTGCGGCCCGCAGCTTTGCAGCACCGCAGAGGGCCAGGTACAGGTACGGGAGTCCAGGAGGGGGCAGGCCAGGCCGCGGTCGGGCCTGCAGCGATGGCGGGGTCTGGAGGACAGGGTCGGCGGCACCGCACTTACCGGCGGTCCAGGCGGTGAAGAGTCGCTCGGAGGTCCGGGGCTGTAGCAGCGCAGATGAGCGATGCAGCCTTTGTTGTGGGACCGTGCTGGGAGCGCTGGAGGCGTCTGGCGTTGGGGATGCAGGCCCAGGTGAGGAGCCGTGGGGCACGGCCGCCGGCCGCACACGGCAGGCCGGCCGGAGGGTCCGGTCCAGGTGGTGAGGTGCCGCCCGGAGGTCTGGGGCCGCAGCAGCGATGCAGCTCCTGCTGCGGGGCCGTGCCAGGAGCGCTGGAGGTGTCCGGTGTCGGGGATACAGGCCCAGGTGAGGAGCTGCGGGGCACGGCCGCTGGCCACACACGGGAGGCCGGCCGGAGGGTCCGGTCCAGGTGGTGAAGAGCCGCCCGGAGGTCCGGGGCCGCAGCAGCGACGCAGCCCCTGCTGTGGGACCGCGCCGGGAGCGCTGGAGGCGTCCGGCGCCGGGGACGCAGGCCCAGGTGAGGAGCCGCAGGGCACGGCCGCCGGCCGTACACGGCAGGCCGGCCAGAGGACCCGGCAGGCGGCCCAGACGGTCGGGGGGCGCCCGGGGGTGATGCAGGCGAAGGTGGAAGTGTGTAGGGAGGACGGGCGGGCTTGGATGGCAGTGGATGGTGTGCAAGTGCCTGGAGCCTCCCTACATGCGACCATCACCTCCGGCGGCCATATAATAAATGTAGATATAGATAATACCGACTTAGATTGGGGGACACAATGCCCAATTAATCGATCAATTCCATTAATATTATGGTGACACCTGTACTTATTAAGGATGATAGAGCTGCTTTTTAACCCTTTCATAACCCAAGGTGGTTTGCACGTTAATGACCAGGCCAATTTTTACAATTCTGACCACTGTCACTTTACAGTATGAGGTAATTACTCTGGAACACTTCAACGGATCCTCCTGTTTCTGAGATTGTTTTTTCGTGACATATTGTACTTCATGATTCTGGTAAAATTTCTTCGATATCACTTGCGTTTATTTGTGAAAAAAAATGGAAATTTGGCGAAAATTTTGCTATTTTCAAAATTTGAATTTTTATGCTCTTAAATCATAGAGATATGTCACACAAAATAGTTAATAAATAACATTTCCCACATGTCTACTTTACATCAGCACAATTTTGGAACCAAGTTATTAGGGTTAAAAGTTGACCAGCGATTTCTCATTTTTCCAACAAAATTTACAAAACCATTTTTTTTAGGGACCACATCACATTTGAAGTCACTTTGAGGTGTCTTTATGACAGAAAATACCCAAAAGTGACACCATTCTAAAAACTGCACCCCTTCAAGTGCTTCACAGGAATTTTTGGAATGTGGAAGAAAAAAATTAACATTTAACTTTTTTTCACAACAATGTTACTTTAGACCCAATTTTTTTTAATTTCACAGCGATAACAGGAAAAAATGGACCCCAAAATTTGTTGTGCAATTTCCCCTGAGCACGCAGATACCCCATATGTGGGGAAAAACCACTGTTTGGGCGCACGGCAGAGTTCGGAAGGGAAGGAGCGCCATTTGACTTTTTGAATGTAAAATTCGCTTGAATAATTGGCGGACGCCATGTTACGTTTGGGGAGCCCCTGATGTGCCTAAACAGTGGAAACCCCCACAAGTGACTCCATCTTGGAAACTAGACCCCTCAGGGAGCTTATCTAGACATGTGGTGAGCACCCTGAATCCCCAAGTGCTTTACAGAAGTTTATAACATGGAGCCGTGAAAATAAAAAAAATCAAACTTTTTCTACAAAAATTATGAATTAGCCCCAATTTTTTTATTTTCACAAGGGTAAGAGGAGAAAATGGACCCCAAAAACTTTTGTGCAATTTCTCCTGAGTACGCCAATGCCCCATATGTGGGGAAAATACAGTGTTTGGGCGCACGGCAGAGTTCAGAAGGGAAGGAGCACTGTGAGACTTTTTGAATGCAAAATTGTCTGGAATCAAGAGCGGACGCCATGTCGCGTTTGTAGAGCCCCTGATGTGCCTAAATAGTGGAAACCCCCCACAAGTGACCCCATTTTGGAAACTACACCCCTCAAGGATTTTATCAAGGGGTATAGTGAACATTTTGAACCCAGAGGTACGACGCAGAATTTGATAACATTAGGTCATCATATTGAATAATTTGTCATTAGTCTTGAGCGCAAGTGCTTGCTACTTGAGTTTGCATCGGGTACTCAGGTATGCACCATGTATCCCGGGTGTTCGAGTGACATGCTTGAGTCCTCGCCCACATGTTTCACGGTTATTAGACACCCAAAAAAAACATGCGGGGATCGCTCGTGCAGGGCAGGCAATCCCCGCAAGTTTTTTTTGGCTGCGAAGCATATGGGGCGGAGACTCGAGCATGTCACTTGAGCACCCATGATAATCAGTGCCTACCCGAGCACTCGATGCAAACTCAAGTAGCGAGCACTTGCGCTCAACACTAGTCGCCATATCGTCATCTTTTTTTTTTACTTTTGAAAAAATCCAAATCCTAACCCTAGCCCAACCCTAACCCTAGCCCAACCCTAACCCCAACCCCAACCCTAACCCTAGCCCAACCCTAACCCCAACCCTAGCCCAACCTTGACCCCAACCCTAACCATATCCCAACCCTAACCCTATCCCAACCCTAACCCTAGCCCACCCCCAAACCCTAGCCCACCCCCAAACCCTAGCCCAACCCTAACCCCAACCCCAACCCTAACCCTAGCCCATCCCTAACCCCAACCCTAACCCCAACCCTAACCCTAGCCCAACCCTAACCCTAGCCCCAACTCTAACCCTAGCCCTACCCTAACGCCAACCCTAACCTTAGCACAACCCTAACTCTAGAGTTTATTTTTTACGTCATTCCTCGTGCAGTATAAGTGATTAGACAACTTTATTCTTCGGGTCGGTGCGATTACAGTGATATCAGAATCATATCAGGTTTTTATTATTCACAGCTGTCACACATTAAAAGATGCATTTTTTGTAAAATCTAGTTTTTGCATCGCCATATTTTGAGAGCTATAATTTTTCCATATTTTGGCCAACAGAGTCATGTGACAGCTTGTTTTTTGTGGGATGAGGTGATGTTTTTATTGGTGCCATTTTCAGGCACATGACATTTTTTGATCGCTTTCTATTCCGATTTTTCGAGGCAGAATAAACAAAAACCAACAATTCAGGAATTGTTTTTTTTTAAAAAAAATTTATGCTGTTCCGCGTGTGGTAAAATTGATAAGGCAGCTTTATTCTTTGGGTCAGTACGTTTACAGCGGTAAAACATTTATATAGTTTTTCTATGTTTTGGCGCTTTTACACAATAAAAGCTATTTTATAGAAAAAATTATTTTTTTGCATCGCTTTATTCTGAGAGCTATAACTTTTTTATTTTTCATCTGATGAAGCTGTATGGCAGCTTGTTTTTTTGCGGGACAAGATGATGTTTTCAGTGGTACCATTTTTATTTATATTCGTCTTTTTGATCGCGTGTTATTCCATTTTTTGTTTGGCGGTATGATTAAAAAGCATTGTTTTTTGCTTCGGTTTTTTTTTTTTTTTTTACTGTGTTCACTAAAGAGGTTAGCTAGTGGGACAGTTTTATAGGTCAGGTCGTTCCGGACACGGTGAACCAAAAATGTGTACTTTTATTGTTTTTTTTTTTTTTCATAATAATATTTATTGATGGGTACACTATATTTTATTTTTGGTGGATTATTTTTTTTTAATATTTTTACAATTTGTTTTTTTTTTCATTTTTAAACACTTTTTTTTACTTTTATTCTTTGTCCCACTATGGGACTTTCACTTTTTTTATTCTGATCGCCTGTATAGCATTGGGATGGAGCACCATCCCTGTGCTATACAGGCTGTCAGTGCTGCAGTTGCAGAAGATACTTTGGTCATGTTACGCACCCCCTGGTGCCGTGGGGTACTCGGTAGCCGGGCCGGTCCTTTTCGGGTTAGTCACGGTGGCAGTGACCCGGTCCGTGGCCCCGTGCGGTCAAATAATTAAAGAAAAGGGGAATAAAGTTTTTGGAAATAATGTTCGTGACGCCACCCGTGGTATGCGGCTATATGGGGCCTGCCGCTGTGGTGCAGATCCTCTGGAGCAGATGGTGATGCAGCAGAGTTGGTTCAGCTCTCCACGGGCAGAGCTTAGCTCCAGGGCAGTATATGGTGATTTTATGAGGTAGCTGTTGTCGGTGCAGTGTAGTGCAGGGCAGGTGACACAGTAATTAGCCAAGGACACAGTGGGGTGCAGTCTTCAGGTATTACTCACAGTTCTTAAGTTCTCCAAGTTACAGTTACCGGTGTGTAACCGCCCACGTCTTGTGTCCTCCGGGGTAGTGATCCAGCAAACTCTCAGGTATCTCAGGAGCACTTAGGCGGGACCCCGATCTATGTACCTCTCCAGGTCGTCTCACTGCGCTGGCTCTCACCCTCCTGCCCTGCTCCTCACACTCAGTGTCCCGAGCCAGTGGCTGCGGGCCTTGTCAGGTGACGTCCTCTTTGTCCCCTTGGTCTTCTATGGCCACCTTTTCGGCGATTAAGTGTGGAGTGTGGCTGCAGCACCTGAAATGCTGCAGCCTCCGGTTTGCTAGCTGAGACCTAAAGTACTCCACTAGGCTGGGGCCGGTCCCCTACTTTGGCCTGATCCCTCCACGTCAATGTGAATTCGGGCGCACGGGTGGCCTCTGCACTCGCCATGCCCCTGGGATCCCTTCTGTCTCTCTGGAGCCCTCCTCACTGCTCCCGTCTTCTTTTCTCTCTTTCTTTCTCCTGGGCCTCTCTGACTGGGCCTGACTCCTCTCTCCTTCCTTGCTGTCCTAAGCAGAGCTGCTCCTGAGCTCCCAGCTCCCAACTGATTCCTTTCTCACTCTCAACTCCCAACAGACTCTCTCTAGAACTTTCTACCCTCCTTTTTATACTCCTACCCTCTCTGTGCTCCCCTGAACTTCTTCCTCCACCCACCTCCTCTACCTAGTTCCACCCTCCAGCTAGGGACCAGGGACTGTGCTCTCCCTTAGGAGCAATCTCACCCTTCCCTACTGAAGTGGAGTGTATTGGATGTGGGTGTGTGGGTCCCTGGTAGTACTCCCTCCTTACCTGAGAGTGGGGTACCACACCTCTGGGTGAGATGCAGTACCTCTGTGGCAACTGGACCTGCAGGGGCGCCACACATGCACTGCGCATGACCAAAATATCTTCCTGCTGTCTGGTGACCCGGATGTTGTCATGACGACATCGGGTCATCATGGCAACATCCGGGAAGCCGCGGCAGACATCTCTGGACGCCGGCAGGAGTGGTGAGTATCCCGATCACCTCCCCTTGCCACCGCAATGCTGCGATCGACTTCGATCGCAGCATTGAGGGGGTTAATGTGCCAGGAGCGGTGCAGGACCGCTCCGAACACATAGCATCAGGTGTCAGCTGTGGCAATCGGCTGACACCCTGAGGCGATTGCACCCGCACAGCCTGTACTAATACGTATCAGGTTCTTAAAGCCCAGGGCGCAGATACGTATTAGTACGTCTTGGGCTTTGAAGGGGTTAATGCTTTTATACTCTTTTTTGTAAGTATGTATACTTTAATAAAGATTGACTTTTTATGATAGTTATCTGTAACTTCCATACTCATGAATAAGGTTTGTTGAAATCCATTCATATCATGTAAATACTACAGGAGTATTAATACTTAAGAAATGAATTTTTCAGATCTGCCCCATGTGCATACACTTTTAAGGTTCGTATACTGACATGAGCCTGAAAAAATCCAATGTGGATTTTGTCATGGATTTTACCTTATATATTGCAAATTATGAAATCCACAGTGAAAATCCAGAATGAATTGACATGGCGCAAATTTAAAATCTGTATGTCAATTTATGCATAGAAATTTCTTCACAGCATGTGGATGAGAATCCAATTTGCTGCTACTGTAGTGCACTGTGAATTGTCTGCATGCAAATCAAAATGGAAAATCCTCAGCACATCCACCGCATATGAACATGTACCTATCGTCAGACCTACAGATCACATCAGGGCCGGACTGGGACTAAAATTGAGCCCTGGTATTTTAACGTACACAGGCCCACTTGTTGCTTGGTGAATGTGTAATATCTTTGTGCACCACCTGTATGTTACAAAAAGTGAGGTGAGTGTAACACGACTATATAACATATAGTCACAGCTGCGTCTAGTATCGTGTGCGCAAAGCAAGCTAATGCTGTCTGGCATGCATGCTGCTGAAGAGAGTGGAGGTGATTGAGTGGCCCATTACAGGGATCGGCCCTTCTGGCATTTGCCAGATGGCCAGTCCGGCCCTGGACCACACCCATGCAGTGACATTGAGGGCAGTGCCCCTACTTTTACTATTACATATATACAGTATATATATATATATATATATATATATATATATATATATATATATGTTTTTAATATAGCTGTAAAGTTAATAGCACACTGAAACTTACTATTCTGCATGAGCCCACATGCCACTATAGTGACCTTAATTATGTCCCTATTCTAATAATCTTATGTTCTATACAGACTGCATTTGTGCTCTAAGTTTGAAATATATGCTAGGGAAAAACTCGTAATGTATTTATTTGGTCGCATCTACAGTATAAGGCTTCATAAACCTGATAGTGGTAGAAACAGTATTCTTCTGACTTCAATCCATTATAGAAAAGCAGGGGTGGATAAAGAGTAGTCAGGGTCTCAGGCCAGGGCCGGGACAAAGTAATTTGGTGTCCTAGGCAGATGAAGCCAATGGCACCCCTCCATCCCAAAGCAAAGAAATGAGTCAGAGACTAAGGTAAAAGCACCCCTAATGTATCCCCCCACCAATGGGTTAGATAGCAAACTTTTATGACCACTTACACTAGAATTGTTACCCTTTTCACAAAAAAATTCATCAAAAGTAAGAGAAAGTGGTGTACTTTAGGGATGTTACTTAACAAGGAGTGCAATTACAAATGTTAGACACAGAATCAATCATTTTTTGTGCACCATTTACACAATACAGGGGAAAAATAGTGATATTTGTCCCTGATGTCCTATATTTTAAATGTAGAACACAAAGATAGTTATGGAAATAAAGTTTGACTATAATTTGGGCCATTTGGTTTCAATTAAGGTGTCCAGCATTTGGCAGAAACCCTAATGAAAAATAAACAGACCCCAATTATAGATAAAGAGACACGTCTGATGTTTTCTGCGTCCGTCATGCTAAAAATACAGCTTGAACAAAACTGATGGTGGATCTGGTGATGTATTCATGTACAGATGATGGTTCTGGTGAACTATTCCTGTTCTGGTGACAAATTCATGTAGTGATGGTTGTTCTGTGTCAGGAATTCTGTTGCCTTCTACAGTTGGACCACTAGTGGCTGCTATTGCTCACTTTAATAATTGTGCAGTTTCACTCCTTACCACTGGAGGCTGCTGTTGTGTTCTATAATTGTCCTTTTCCAAGATGGCAGATTCTGAATCTATAGAATCCATCTTGTTTCCTGTTTGAACCTAATTAAAGTCACAGGGATCTCTCACTCATTGCTTGAGTATTGTGTCTAGCTGTTAGCTTAGCTTCAGTCTCCAGCTCCTGACTATTCTTACCCAGACTGTTCTCATTCACCTACGGATTGTTTCCTACAACTCCTTGCTATCTCCTGTTACTTCTACTACTGCTTGCTGTTTCTGCTTGTGCTCCTTTGGCCACTGGTTTCCAGCAGTTCTACGCCAGTATCGTAACATTCTGGTGCTGTGTTCATGTAGTGATGATTACTCTAGTGATATATTCATCACCAGAACCATCATCAGTACATGAATATGAAGCCAAAATCATCATCAGTACATAATTAGAGCAACAGAGCCATCAATAGTACATGCATATGGCACCAGAAACATCATCAGTAAATAATTACGTCACCAGAACCACTATCAGTACATGAATACGTCACCAGAACCACCATCAGTACATTAATATGTCACTAGAACCACCATTAGTACATGAATGCGTCACCAAAACCACTATTAGTACATGAATGCATCAATAGATCCACCATCAGTACATGAATACATCAACAGACCCACCATCAGTACATGAATATGTCACCAGAACCACCATCAGTAAATGAATGCTATGTTCACACTAGGTGTTTTTTCAGCGTTTTTTTTTCTGCAGCAAAACCTGATCTTCTGGCAGGAAAGAAGCTGTGTCAAAAATGCAGGTTTTGGTGCGTTTTTTTGCGCATTTTTCACGATTCCAAAATTCAGCTTTGCTATCACCACAGAAGCATGAACACAGGTCACCAATGCAAGACATATGTGAAACCATATTAACCAGAATTACAAATGTAACAGTGGAGGGAGGTGAATTGTTCAGGAATAGTTTTTCTAAGACATTGGCAGTGCATTGAGTTTGAGAGACACTATTTATTTTCACACTATGGTCTGCCATTGAGTTGCTCAGAGATTGTTCAATTTCACACCTCCATGGGCCAGAGGTATTGTTGAATAAGGAATAAAGGTTCTTCAATTGAAATCACTTGCTGGAGTGCCACCTTTTGTCTATCTACAAAGTATTACAAGACTTCTCTCTTCTGGGCTGAGCACCTGCTGATTGCGATCTCTGGCCATCTGTGTACTGATGCTCATTGAACTGACTGCAGGTAGGAGATCTGAATGGTGACGGTTTTCTTTTTTTTTCTACTCACCAGTGCTGATATTGTTGAATCTCACACCTAGTTGAGCGAATGTTTACATTGTACACATCATTAATTTAATTAAACTGTCATAATCCAAACTGCCATCTCAGGTGACCAAGACAAGATGGCAAAAACACAATAATAAATGAGTTTTGCATACTACGGTACTTGCTTTTTTTCACTAAAAATGCTGCAAAACCTGATCGCTATGTTCACACTATGCATTTTTTTAAACCAGGCAATGTGAACTGAGGTCTAAGATGGTAGACATGCAAGAAATAGGAGCATGTTCACACTAGCAAAAAAGAAACAAAACCTACAAAAGACAAAAGACAAAAATATATCTCATACCCTACCATCATTATATATAAATGTAAAGCAAAGTTGCATAATAAATATAGGGTACTTAGTGAACTATTTTTGATCAAAAAAAGTATACAAGCCGTCCCACCAGCGGACTGTTTTTTTGTCTTGTTTGCATTCTGTGCAATTTAAGGGTGTGGCATCCCCTTTGTTGAGCTGACTGGTATATATGTAGCTTACCACGGGCCTGGGTGGTCTGGAGTTGGGACCCGGTCCTATTTGTCTACCCTTTTATATGCATTATTTCAACTTTGATATACAGTAAGGTTTTTAATATAGGCAGTATAGGTACCGTCCCAATTTAGGGTCACCTTGCCGCTGGTGGGACGGCTTGTATACTTTTTTTGATCAAAAATAGTTCACTAAGTACCCTATATTTATTATGCAACTTTGCTTTACATTTATATATAATGATGGTAGGGTATGAGATATATTTTTGTCTTTTGTCTTTTGTAGGTTTTGTTTCTTTTTTGCTAGTGTGAACATGCTCCTATTTCTTGCATGTCTACCATCTTAGACCTCAGTTCACATTGCCTGGTTTTTTGTCTTGTTTGCATTCTGTGCAATTTAAGGGTGTGGCATCCCCTTTGTTGAGCTGACTGGTATATATGTAGCTTACCACGGGCCTGGGTGGTCTGGAATTGGGACCCGGTCCTATTTGTCTACCCTTTTATATGCATTATTTCAACTTTGATATACAGTAAGGTTTTTAATATAGGCAGTATAGGTACCGTCCCAATTTAGGGTCACCTTGCCGCTGGTGGGACGGCTTGTATACTTTTTTTGATCAAAAATAGTTCACTAAGTACCCTATATTTATTATGCAACTTTGCTTTACATTTATATATAATGATGGTAGGGTATGAGATATATTTTTGTCTTTTGTCTTTTGTAGGTTTTGTTTCTTTTTTGCTAGTGTGAACATGCTCCTATTTCTTGCATGTCTACCATCTTAGACCTCAGTTCACATTGCCTGGTTTTTTGTCTTGTTTCCATTCTGTGCAATTTAAGGGTGTGGCATCCCCTTTGTTGAGCTGACTGGTATATATGTAGCTTACCACGGGCCTGGGTGGTCTGGAGTTGGGACCCGGTCCTATTTGTCTACCCTTTTATATGCATTATTTCAACTTTGATATACAGTAAGGTTTTTAATATAGGCAGTATAGGTACCGTCCCAATTTAGGGTCACCTTGCCGCTGGTGGGACGGCTTGTATACTTTTTTTGATCAAAAATAGTTCACTAAGTACCCTATATTTATTATGCAACTTTGCTTTACATTTATATATAATGATGGTAGGGTATGAGATATATTTTTGTCTTTTGTCTTTTGTAGGTTTTGTTTCTTTTTTGCTAGTGTGAACATGCTCCTATTTCTTGCATGTCTACCATCTTAGACCTCAGTTCACATTGCCTGGTTTTTTGTCTTGTTTGCATTCTGTGCAATTTAAGGGTGTGGCATCCCCTTTGTTGAGCTGACTGGTATATATGTAGCTTACCACGGGCCTGGGTGGTCTGGAGTTGGGACCCGGTCCTATTTGTCTACCCTTTTATATGCATTATTTCAACTTTGATATACAGTAAGGTTTTTAATATAGGCAGTATAGGTACCGTCCCAATTTAGGGTCACCTTGCCGCTGGTGGGACGGCTTGTATACTTTTTTTGATCAAAAATAGTTCACTAAGTACCCTATATTTATTATGCAACTTTGCTTTACATTTATATATAATGATCGTAGGGTATGAGATATATTTTTGTCTTTTGTCTTTTGTAGGTTTTGTTTCTTTTTTGCTAGTGTGAACATGCTCCTATTTCTTGCATGTCTACCATCTTAGACCTCAGTTCACATTGCCTGGTTTTTTGTCTTGTTTGCATTCTGTGCAATTTAAGGGTGTGGCATCCCCTTTGTTGAGCTGACTGGTATATATGTAGCTTACCACGGGCCTGGGTGGTCTGGAGTTGGGACCCGGTCCTATTTGTCTACCCTTTTATATGCATTATTTCAACTTTGATATACAGTAAGGTTTTTAATATAGGCAGTATAGGTACCGTCCCAATTTAGGGTCACCTTGCCGCTAGTGGGACGGCTTGTATACTTTTTTTGATCAAAAATAGTTCACTAAGTACCCTATATTTATTATGCAACTTTGCTTTACATTTATATATAATGATGGTAGGGTATGAGATATATTTTTGTCTTTTGTAGGTTTTATGCATTTTTTTAGCGGTTTTTCACCACCCATTACTTTCAATAGGTGAAAAACTGAAAAAATGCTTAAAGAAGTGACATGCTCTTTTGGGCAAAAAACATGCAAAGCACAAAATACTGATGACACAAAAACCAATGTGTGTCCATGAGATTTCTAAAATGTCATAGACTTTGCTGGTACTGTATAATGCAGCTGAAAATTTGCATAAAAAACGCTGACAAAACGCCTAGTGTGACTAATATGTCACCAGAAAGTCCATTAGTACATGAATATGTCACCAGAACCACCATAAGTACATGAATGTGACTCGCTCCCTGGGCCGTGGGGTACATTGTAGCCGGGCCGGTCGTTGCTAGGGGAGATGCCACAGTGGCGGTGACCCCGTCCGTGACCCAGGGCGGTCAATCAAAGGGGATTTTATAGTATTTTGCATTTAATGTTCATGACGCCACCTGTGGTATGCGGCTATATGGAGCCGCCGCTGCGGAGCAGGTCCTCTGGAGCTGTTGGTAATGCAGCAGAGTTGGTTCAGCTCTCCACAGGTAGAGCTAAGCTCCAGGGCGTTGCTGTGGTGATTATAGATGAGGTAGATGTTGTTGTACAGTATGGTGCAGGGGATGATGGCGCAGCAATAATTCACAGAGACAGTGGGGTGCAGTCTTCAGGGTTTACTCACGATTATCACGTTGCTCCTGGTTACAACTGCAGATTATAACCACCCACGTCGTCCTGCGTTCACCACGGGAGAGGTTCAGCAATCCCTCAGGTAATTCAAGAGCACTTAACGGGACCCCTTTCTGTGTGCCTTTCTCAGTCGTCTTCCTGCGCTGGCTCTCACCCTCCTGCCCTGCGCCTCGCAAACCGTGTCTCAAGCCGGTAACCTCAGGTCTTGGCGGGCAACCTGGAATTCCCTGGATCCTGTGTGGCTACCTTTTTGGCGATTAATTGCGGCTGTGGCAACTACACCTTGGAAATATAGAAGCCTCCGGTTTCTAGCTGAATATTGTAATTCCCACTAGTTAGGGGCCGATCCCCCTCTGCGGCTTGATCCCGCCACGTCCTGGTAGATTCGGGCGTACGGGTGGCCTCCAGCACTTCCCATACCCCTAGGATCCCCTCGTTCTTTCTGGAGCCTTCCTCTCTGCTCCTATCCTCTCTTCAGTCAGTCTCCTGGGCCTCTCTTCCTCAGGCCCGCTCCTGCTCCCACTACTTCTCC
This sequence comes from Phyllobates terribilis, assembly GCF_046119375.1. Taxonomy (NCBI): domain Eukaryota; kingdom Metazoa; phylum Chordata; class Amphibia; order Anura; family Dendrobatidae; genus Phyllobates; species Phyllobates terribilis. Next base: position 264,624,467 of record NW_027362764.1, on the reverse strand, counting down.
TCTCACTGTCTTCCTCTGACTGGACCCCTTCTAGATGGTTCTATCCCTTTTTATACTACTCCTTAAGTGCTCCCCTAAACTCCTTCCCCCACCCACAGCCACTACATGGTTCCGCCCTCCAGCTAGGGACCAGGGACTGTGCTCTCCCTTAGGAGCAATCTCGCCCTGCCCTCTGAAGTAGGGTGTAATGTATGCAAGTGGTTGGGTTCCGGGCAGTACTCCATCCTTACCTGAGAGTGGGATACCACACTTCTGGGTGAGATGCAGTACCTCTGTGGCGACTGAACCCGTAGGGGCGCCACAAATGCATGACCAGAACCAAAAGTAATTGAATACAATATCCAAGCTTAGTACAACGATCAATTGTAATATCAAGTCATCCCCATAAACAATTGTATTGCATGAACCTACAACCCTACAACTCCCAGTATGTCCTTAACAATGGTAAGGACTAGGAGATACTGGGAGTTGATGTTAACAGCCATCATCAAACTGCAGACCATACAGGAATCACAGTACTGATGAGAATTAGTATCACAAATAAACATTTACATCCAGGTACCTTATAGATGACATCTTCTCTGGAGTCATCTCTTTCTTTTCATCTCCATCTTGTCTAGATGCCCTAATGACTTTTCACATCCACAGCCTTCAGACCTCCCTCTCCTACAGTCTTTTGCAGCACATCCCCATACAGTGCCTTTAAAAATAGCAGTGTTATTAAAATGCTCTCTGCATAAAAATATCTGTCCATACTGTACCCTAAATAAATCACAATAGTCCCCGAAAAAAGTTAAATGCTAGAGACTTCATCAAATATATATTCCACAAAACAACCTGTGAGCAGTATACTCATATCCCAGGATAGGAAAAGATTCAAGCAATCATAAATTAAAAAATAAGTTTTTATTGAATCGATACATGAAATCAAATGCTAAATATAAAATGACAGGGAAAACCTCGCTTCTTCTGGGGGCGTGTCACACTATGCCCTCATATTGCCCATCACACTGCCCTCTTCAAACTCACCACTCCTCACACTGTCCCCCTACATAGTATGATGGTCACCACAGCCTCCCATACGATATGATATCCACAACAAGCCGCCAATATATAGTAGTATGGTCACCACCACAGCCCCGATATATAGTATGATGTCCACCATAGCCTCCCATATATAGTATGATGTCCACCACAGACCCCCATAAATAGTATGATGTGTAAAACAGCCCCCATGTATACTATGATGGCTCCCACAGCACCCCATACAGTATGACATTGACCACAGTATAATGTCCTCCACAGTCCCATATACAATATGGTCACCACAGCTCCTCATATACTTTGCTGTCCCCCCGCACAGTCCCTTATTTCATGGCCTCCTGCACAGCCCCTCATTTCTTGACACCCCCGCACTGCCTCTCATTTTTTACCTCCCCTGCACAAACCCTTATTTTATTTCCTCCCCTCTGCATAGCCCCTCATTTTATTCCCCCCTCTGCACAGCCCCTCATTTTATTTTCCCCATCTGCACAGCCCCTCATTTTATTCCCCTCCCTGCACAGCCCCTCATTTTATTCCCTCCCATCTGTACAGCCCCTCATTTTATTCCTCCATCTGTACAGACCCTCATTTTATACCCCCATCTGCACAGCTCCTCATTTTATTCTCCCCATCTGTACAGCCCCTCATTTTATGCCTCCTGCACGCCCCTCATTTAATTCCCCCCATTTGCACAGTGCCTTATTTTATTCAACCCATCTGCACAACCCCTCATTTTATGCCCCCCTGCACAGCCCCTCATTTTATTCCCCCCATCTGTACAGACCCTCATTTTATTCTCCCCTCCCTCTGCACAGCCCCTCATTTTATTCCTCTCCTCTGCACAGGTCCTTATTTTATTCCCCCATCTGCACAGCCCTTCATTTTATTCTCCCCCACCTGCACAACCCCTCATTTTATTCCCCCCATCTGCACGGCCCCTCATTTTATTCCCCAATTGCACAACCCCTCATTCTATCATTCTATTACCCGCTATCTGCACAGCCCCTCATTTTATTCACCATCCTCTGCACAGACCCTCATTTTATGCCCCCTGCACAGCAGTATAAGAATTAAAAACAAAAAACAAAAAAAACTTATACTCATTTAATCCAGGCTCCCTTCCACTGTCTCCTCTGTGCAGCAGTGGGCGCTGTACGTCGCGATGACGTCACTGCATTGCGCTATCCAACATCCACTGCATGCGTCTTCTCCAACAAGGCATTTAGATTGATAATCCACCAATGTGCCCCCACTAACTATAAAAAGACACTTTTCCCCACCCAATAAATATATTAATCAATTAGCACCTGTACTCTTTCCCCAAATTCAATACCAGCCACACTCCTGCTTCCTCAATGCCCACCACTCTGTACCTCCCACTCCCCCAATTCATTATAATTACATGCCCCACTCCACGCCCAATTTATTATGTCGTGTCCCCTTTCTCTCCCACCCCCACCTTCTATTTATTATCATTTATTCTCACACACCCTCAATTCATTATGTCATGTCATATCTCTCTCCCACCTCTACCCTCAATTCATTATCAATTGCTCTCCCCTACACTCAATTCATCATTATTTGCTCTCCCTCACCCTCAATACATCATCATTTGCTCTCCCCCATAGTCAATACATCATCATTTCCTCTCCCCATAGTCAATGCATCATCATTTGCTCTCCCCCATACTCAATACATCATTATTTACTCTCCCCATCTTCAATTTATTATTATAATTTATTATTTCCTTTCCCCCACCACACTCTCAATTCATTATCATTTGCACTCCCCCACCTTCAATTTATCATTTGCTGTCCCCACCCCTCCCTTAATTCATCATCATTTGCTTTCCCCCACCTCCATCCTCAATTCATCAGCATCTGCTCTCCCCCGCCCCCACCCTCAATTCATCACCATTTGCTGTCCCCACCCCGTATTCATCATCATTTACTGTCCATCATCCCCCGGTCTCAATACACCATCATTTACTGTTCCCACCCTCAATTCATCATTATTTGCTGTCCCCCACCTCCCATCTTCAATTCATCATCATTTGCTGTTCCCCACCTCCACTCTTAATTCATCATCATTTGCTGTTTTCCACCCCCATACTTAAGTCATCATTTGATGTCCCCACCCCTCACCCTCAATTCTTCATCATTTGCTGTCCACCACCCGCCCAGTCTCAATTCATAATCATTTGCTCCCCCACCCTCATCATAGCACCATTTGCTCTCCCCCCTACAGTACATCATCGTTTACACTCACCCACCCTCTTTTCATCATTATTTAGTCTCACCCACCCTCAATTCATCATAATTTTCTCTCTCCACCCACCACCTTCAATTCATCATTTGCTGCCCCTCATCCCCCACCCTCAAATCATCATCATTTGCTGTCCCCAACCCCCCAGTCTCAATTCATCATTTGCTCTACTTTACCCCCCACCCTCAATACAGCATCATTTTCTCTTCTCAACCCTCCACTCTCAATACCGCATAATTTGCTCTTACCTACCCCCATCCTCAATACAGCATCCTTTTCTCTCCTCCACCCCCCATCCTCAATACAGCATAATTTGCTCTTCCCCACCCCCACCCTCAATATAGCATCATTTGCTCTCCCCCACCCTCAATACATCATCATTTGCTCTCCCCCACCCTCAACACAGCATCATTTGCTCTCCCCCACGCTCAATACAGCATAATTTGCTCTTTCCACCCTCAATACAAAATTTGCTATGGGTGATTGAGGTATCCTGCACTGCTGGATAAATGACAAGCCACTATGGAATATGGATTGTTGGTTTACTATCAACACATTTCAGAGTAACTCCGACTCCTTCTTTAGTAGTTGTGATTGTCCTGAAGAAGATGTCATAGTGACTCTGAAACGTGTTGACAATAAACCAACAATGCATATACCATCTTGGCTTGTCATTTATCCAGTGGTTGTGCCCCATAAGGTGAGCATAATACCCATTGTTCCATACAAATACTTGGATAAGACACTATTGCGCTTTTGCATCCGTTATCCACCCACAATACAGCATCATTTGCTCTCCACCACCCTCAATACAGCATTATTTGCTCTCCCCCACCCTCATTTAATTCATTTTATTAAAAAAAAAAAAAGTTTTTCATACTTACTTCTCATACGATCCCCTGCAGCTCCACTTCTGGTAGCCAGCACATACATGCCAGCGCAGACGTCATCACGCAAGTGCCGTCGCCAGCTGAAGCATGTCACAAAAAAGGCAGAGGGAGCTCCCCTGGAGCTGTGCTGCTAATCTGTTTTGCCGGCCTTGGAGCCCCTTGAAAGCTCCCTGCGCGGAGACGTGCATCGCCGGTGGCGGAACACAATACATTATAATGAGGGCAATCTGGCCATGGGCCCCCAGAGCGATGGGCTCTGAGCGGTAGCCCAAATTGCCCTCCTTCTAATCTGCCTATTTATATAAATGTACCTTTTTTGAGTTGCATATGAAATCTCAGCAAACTTTTCTTTCCTACATAATGGGCAACTGAAATTAATGCTGTATATGTTTGTTTGTTTATTTGTTTTTATTTGTGACCAATGAACACAATATAATCACAATGCAGTGGTATACATTTGAGCCTCCAATGTAAGGTAAAAATCTTTCCCAAAGAAAGAGTCAAATACTGTGTGCAAACAGCCTAAAGTGGCATTTACACTGCAAGATAATTGTGGAAGAGCGTTGTTAAAGACGCTCTTTTCCCGATTATCTTGCTTTGTAAACAGGCTGCCAATCACCCGATGAACAAGCAAAACGCTTGTTCATCTGATGAAATAATTTTATCACTCTCTAATGGTTTGAGTTGTTTTGCATATAAGAAAAATCGATGCCACACTGGTGGTTAAAATAGATACACAGACAAAAAATGAATACAAATTTGATCCATCACACTAATGAAAAACGGTCCGTTTTTCTCACAAGTAAATAAAACTGATGTATGAATGAGGCCTAATTCTGATCTAATCTTTCTCTCAATATTTTGCTCTTCCTCAAAGCTTTATACACAGTCATTTCTTACTGGTTGTGATTTATATTGTTTCTCTCTAGTGCACAGATAAGAAATCAAATTCCTGAGCATAGCAAATAAAAATTAATTGTTCTTCCATCCTTTAATTGAAACAAACACTGTTTTCAGTGTTTAGCTATGCACACAAGACTAACGGGTGTATAAAGCCAAATTGCGTTAAATGGGTCTTTCATTTTAGACAACTGTTTATTAGGCTGTTGATTACATGGATTAAGTTTAGTGATTAATCACTTGCTTCTTCAAGAGTTATGACAGACAACAACATATGCCCAAGCTCTAGGATCAACTAAGGTGAGGCTGTGAAGTTCAATGTATCAAACTGCATACAGAAAAAATATTATTTATTACTTAGAATTTATTCATTTAATATTAGTTATTATGTTTTAATAAAATCTAGGCTTTATTGCTATCTGAATGTAAACAGCAAATACAGCAAATATATTTAACATTAAATAAAGACAAGTGTGATGATTTAAGAGTAACTGTCGTTCTCATTTTTATTTTAACATCAATAGTACACACGAAAATAATCAACTTTGCAATATATCTTATCAGAGAAATCTGCTTCTTTCTTCGTAAGGACTGATCATTAATTTTCAAACTTGTCAATTCACGGGTAAAAAGACATGGCATGTGCAGGGGCATATATAGAAATAAGGCTGCGTTCCCACAATGAGCGTTTGGTGAGTTCTTGATGTTGTATATTTTGTCTCTAGTTGGTATGTCATGTTTTAAATAAATCTGCTTTGTTTTTGATATTTACTGATATTCATCTTTGACAAAACTGCATTTATATAGTCATGTGCAGGCTACATGCGTTCTTGATGTGTTTCCGCCACAAAAAAAAGCACTAAAATGCATGTGTGGTTTTTACCTGCAGACTTTCTGTATCTAATGGTAGTCTATGGGAGAAATCTGCACATAAAACTCAGCGTACGCATAAGAGAAATTGACATGTTGTGGATTTTAAATCCGCACCTCATGTCAGTTTACTGTAAGTTAAAAAGATGCACAGTGAGCATGAGATTTCCATAAATCCCATCCACTCTGCTGGAGCTGTAAAATGCTGCTTTTTGGATGCAGCGAAACTATGCAGAGTCAAAAACTCACCAAAAACTCATTGTTGGTACACAGCCTAATAAGAGCCCCACAAGAAAAGCCATAACTGGACGAAAAAAATGATATGGAACCTAGGTGGGGTCACGGTGCATAAGCGCGGTCACAGAAGCCAACTTTAAAAGACTTGAAGAGGGACATGTACAGCGGAACTTATAAAGTAATTTTGCCCTTATTGAAGACCCTTAGTGTTCTTACCCATTATGACTCCCCTTTCATGACCCTCAGATAGTATGACACCCAAAAAAATGCCACTGCACACAGTATGACATCCAGACAGTGAAATCCTCCACAGTATCCCCCACACGCACCGTATGATGACCCCACAGTGTCCCCACACAATATGATATCCTCACAGTTCCATCAACACAATAAAATCCTGCAACAGTGCCACCAAAACAGTATGATGTTCACACTGTGCCACCAGCACAGTATAATGTCCCCACATCCCATGACCCCATAGCCGCATGTTTCACCATTGTAGTCAACTGTATCTGTATCCTGAGAATGCAGATACCATTGAAATTGATTTGAGACACTGGGAGGGGTTGGTGGGGTCTTGGCACCAGCACCCCTTGATTCTGGAACCTCACAGTTGCCATGTGATCTGTTGCTATTAGCAATATGCCACTGTGCTTGGGCACACAGAGGTTTTTGGAGTCTTCTGGCACATCCAAAGGTGTCTGAAGAATCACACCCAAAATGCTTAATACACTCTACTTATTAATTTTTATCTTAAAATGACTTGTCCAAATGTTCACTCTTTTCAGCTTTTTTCTTCTGCTTCAGGTTTTCATATAAATGTCAGGTGGGAGAAAAATATATAAATAAAGCTCTATGAACGAGCCAGTATGAATATGAGGTCCAGAGAAATGTGACATGAAAGCTTATTTATTGTAAGACAAAAATGATACCGTTTTCCTGCATACTTTCCTTATCGATTCTTTATGGCTTTCAAGACATATGCTTGAAGCCATTTATGTGAATAGTGAGAATTGTTTTCTTCCAGGAAATAAAAAATCCATTCTGCCCATGTGATGATCACATAGGTACTAAGCTTTCTGCAAAGCATAGATCTGATTACTGTGCTGTGACTGTATTGAGCAATATTTTTATTTAGCAAAGGTCTTGGAATATAGTGAGTTTTCAAATGGATAAGATGTATTTGCTTAAAGGGAATCTGTCCCTCTAAGCCGTCTATATGAGCATGCAGGTCATAGGAAGCTGAATAAAATGATACCTTGTTATCTGCTATACGATGTCTTATTCCAGAGAAATCCATGTCAGTCTTATATGTGAACGAGCTGTTCAGGTCTATGGGCCGGACACTGATCTGCATAAGAATCTGCCCCTGGAGATTATTGTATATAAAAGGAGGAGTTACCAATGAGATGTGTAATAGCCACTCTGTGGTCTACTGATCTCATTGCAGAGCTGTGTGTGATTATACCTGACACATCTGCAGGTTCCTCTCAGCTTCAGCTTCCATTTCAGGCAGCCAGTTTTTCAATATTGTTGCAATACAGCAAAGCTGTGAGAGCTGCAGCTGCTAGCATTTTTGTAATGAGTCAAAGTTCAGTTCTATTGTACTGTGTTGTTACATGTCTCACACTGATTAACGCCTCCTTTAACTTCAAATAAACCCTGGAGGCAGATTCTCATGCAGATCAGTGTCTGAATTATAGTCCTGATAAGCTCATTTACAGTTCACAGTGCCAAATCTGACTAACCAGAACTACCAATCCTGGAAATTCCAGGTGAAGATGCTGTTGATAAGAGAAGGTACACACAGGAGTCTAGACCTGACCCACTATCAAAAGACTGGGTAGAGAAGGATCAAAAAGCACAAAGTACTATCTCCCTCAGTATTGAAGATGATCAGATTGTGCATGTATGTAAATGTGAGACTGCAAAAGAAATGTGGTAACGACTGCATAAAGTGCATGAAAGGATAAATCTCAGCAATAAACTCTATTTAATGGGAAATCTATATCTCTAGTCTTGAAAGCAATCCGTTATCTGTGAAGAAACTCACAAGACAAAGAAATTAAGTTACATTTAAAGATGACAGCTGTATCATCTTAAAAGAAGGTCACACAGTAGCAGAGGGAAAAATCAAAGATGAGTTGTACCAGCTAAAATGCAAGGATAGTGTATACACTGCTAAACATGAGCAGCACAAGAATTGTATCCATGTATGGCACAGGCATCTTGCACATAGAGACCCAGAAGCAATAAGAAAGTTACCATATTTTTCAGACTATAAGACGCACCCCAAATTTTTTAGTGGAAAATAGGAGAAAAAAATGTTAGAAGATAGTCTGAAAAGGTATCTTACCTGGTGGGTGGTGGGGCGGGGGACACAGGAGGAAATGTCCCTCAGGAAGTTGGCAGAAGTGAAGGAATGCTGCAGACATGGGGTGCTCCAGCAGCGAGGAGTTGCGGTGGTGGAGGACTAGGATTGTAGTAAGCAGGTCCATTTGTTCCTCCCTCAGGAACACTGCAGCAGAAGAGGTGAGATGCTGCGTGGCCGGTGTTTGACTGTCGGTGGTGAGGCAGAGCAGCGCGCGCTGCTTTTCCAGTGGCCGCGGCCATCTTCCTGAAGCCGTGGGCCTCAGGGAAATTGCTGTCGAGCTCCCAGTCTGCGCATGTGGCAGCTCGGGCGGCCATTTTTCTGTAGGTCACGGCTTCAGGAAGATGTCCGCGGCCAATAGAAAAGCAGTGCATGCCGCTCTGCCTCACAGCCTACAAACAGACACCAACCCCGCAGCATCTCACCTTTTCTGCTGCCGCCGGGTTCCCGAGGGAGGGAATGGAAGGCCGATCCCGCTCCACCACCACCCCAACTCCCCAGTACAGTATATTCGGACCATAAGACGCACCCCCCATTTTCCTCCTAAATTTGGGGGGAAAAAAGTGCGTCTTATGGTCCGAAAAATACGGTAGTTAAAAAACAACTTGCTGATGGTATTACAGTCGATCTGTGCAATCAGACAATGAAATGTATTGGCTGTCTTAAAGGGAAAATGTCAAGAAAATCCTTTCCTAAGCATAGTATTACAAAATCAGAACAGCCTCTGGACTTAATACACACAGATGTTTATGGGTCAATGAGTACTCAAACTCCTGGAAAGAAGAGATATTTTCTCACATTTATCGATGATTATTCAAGATATACAGTTGTCTACCTGCTTCACAGCAAAGATGAAGTTCCAGAGAAACTTTATATCTCGCTGAAGTATATACAAATTTGTGAGAGCGCCAAAAATTCTGCGTTCAGATAATGGAACTGAATATACAAGTAATGAGACATAAAGCTTTTTAAGGAAAATTGGAATCATGTGTCAGACCACTGTACCATATAACCCTGAACAAAATGGTTTAGCAGAAAGAAGGAACCGGACACTTTGTGAAAGTGGAAGAAGTATGCTATTTGACACAGATTTGCCAACAACATATTGGGGAGACGCAATCATGACAGCTTGTTATCTTCAAAACAGACTACCAGGTAAAGAAAACTCCATTTGAGCAATGAAACAGCACGAAGCCTGAACTACAACATATAAGAATATTTGGAAGTAAAGTATTTGTACATATTCTCAAAGAAAATTGTACCAAGTGGGAATCTCATGCAAAACAGGGTATCCTGGTGGGCTACAGTGAAACCCAGAAAGGATTTAGAATCTTGCACCCAGAAATTAACAAGATCACAATAAGCAAAGATGTAATGATTGATGACAACTTCGTGTCGCTCAAGTTTCTTGACATCATACCAGTAGTCCAGCTGAAGCAACAACAGACTCGGGCACAATTTCAAAACAAGAAAAAGGATGTAGAAGTTTGGTTAGGTTCTTCAACCACTGAAGAAGTAACAGAAAAATCAGTTGAACTTTAAGTCAGGAGATTGTCGAGATCAAACAAGGGTACACCAGCTAAGCGTCTATCCTACTTTGTCAAAACACTACCTGAGTCAGAGCCGCAGTCATAGGATGAGATGCAACAACTCTCTGTCCATGAAAAACAGAAGTGGAATAGCCCCTTTACCACCCACGCCTGTTTTCACCTCCATGACCAGGCTAAACTTTACAATTCTGACCAGTGTCACTTTATGTGGTGATAACTCTGGAATGCTTCAACTGATCCCAGTTATTCTGAGATTGTTTTCCTGTGACATATTGTACTTCAATACAGTGGTAATTTTTTTTCGCTATGACTTGGCTAGAATTTTGAAAATTGCTCTTAAATCAGATAGTTATATCACACATTTACCAAAGGTCTACTTTACATTGGCATAATTTTGAAATCTAATACTTTTTGAATGCAAAAATGTCTGGAATCAAGAGCGGACACCATGTCGCATTTGGAGAGCCTCTGATGTGCCGAAACAGTGGAAACCCCCACAAGTGACTGCATTTTGGAAATTAGACCCATTAAGGAAAGTATCCAGATGTGTGGTGAGCACCTTGAACCCCTAGGCGCTTCACAGAAGCTTATAACGTAGAGCCGTGAATATAAAAAAAACATTTTTTTCCACAAAAATGGTCTTTTAGCCCCAAATTTTTTATTTTCAAAAAGGTAACAAGAGAAAATGCAATGTTCAATTTGTTGTGCAATTTATCCTGAGTATGCCGATACCCCATATGTGGATGTTTGGCCCCACGGCAGGGCGCGGAAGGGAAAGAGCTCCATTTGACTTTTGGAGAGCAAAATTGCCTTGAATCATTAGCGGATGCCATGTCGAGTTATAAACAGAAGTTTATAACATAGATCCGTGAAAATATAAAATCACATTTTTCCCACAAAAAAGTTTTAGCCCCAAATTTTTTATTTTCAGTGGTGTAATGTATGACCCCCCTCTGTCCACTTCTCTGGGAGCAGTGGTGTAATGTGTAACCCTCTACTTCTATGGGAGTAGTAATATAGTGGATGGAGCAGGGTACTGCTCTCATAGAAGTAGATGGAGCAGGGTCACATTTTACCGCGTATCTAATCCCATCATGTGTAATACATTCAGCTGAGCTCAATATTTAATCCCATTATGTGATAAACTACACTTTGCCCTGTATCTAATCTCAGCATGTGATTTACTGCACTGGGCCCTGTATCTAATCCCAGCATGTGTTACTCTAAGCATATCTAATTGCGCACGTGATACACTTCACGTATCTAACCCCAGCTTATAATACAGCAAGCAGAAACAATTAACAGAATCTGCACTGCCAGCCGTCCTCAGTGACACTGTCTACTTGTCAGTATCACTTTGCAGTCACCAACAAAATGGCTCTGCAATGTGATCCTCAACTTCATCCTTTATCTTTTTACAAACACCCAGAAGGGGAGGAGAGGAGTGATGCCACACACATGTAGGCATACTACGCCTACATTTACTACACTTGTAATGTGAGTGAGCAGTACACTAGGTTTTCTTGGCAAATTTCAGCACCTCCTCCCTCTAGTGTTTAACCCCTTTACAGCCCATGACGTATTAATACGCGTCTGTGCCCTGGGACTTAAGAGCCTGACCCGTATTAGTACATCATGGCGATTGCGCGCGCACACAGGCTGTGCGGGCGCGATCGCCGCCGGGTGTCAGCTGATTGTCACAGCTGACACCCGGTACTATGTGCAGGGAGTGGTCCCGCACCGCTCCCGGCTCATTAACCCCTGCAATGCTGCGATCGAAGTCGATCGCAGCATTGCGGATGCAAGGGGAGGTGATCGCAATACTCACCTCCTCTTCCGGCCTCCAGCGCTGTCTGCCGCGGCTTCCCGGGTGTTGCCATGACGACCCGATGTCGTCATGACAACATCCTTGTCACCAGGCAGCAGGAACATTGTTTGGTCATGCGCAGTGCACGACCAAACAATTTTCTCACTGTGCAGTGCTGACTGCGTGCATGGCACAGGGATGGTGCTCCATCCCTATGCTATGCAGGCGATTAGAATAAAAAAAGTTAAAGTCCCACAGTGGGACAAAGTAAAAAAGTGTTAAAACTCTCAGAAAGTGAAAAAAAAAAATTGTAAAAATATTTAAAAAAAAAGAAAAAAATAATCCACCAAAAATAAAAATATAATGTGTCCATCAATAAATATTATTATGAAAAAAAGCAAACAAACAATAAAAGTACACATATTTGGTATCGCTGCGTCCAGAACGACCTGACCTATAAAACTGTCCCACTAGTTAACCTCTTCACTGAATATGGTAAAAAAAAAAAAAAAAAAAAAAAACGAAGCAAAAAACAATGCTTTATCATCATACTGCCAAACAAAAAATGGAATAACACGCAATTAAAAAGACGAATATAAATAAAAATGGTACCGCTGAAAACGTCATCTCGTTCCGCAAAAAACAAGCTGCGATACAGCTCCATCATCTGAAAAATCAAAAAGTTATAGCTCTCAGAATAAAGCAATACAAAAAAATATTTTTTTCTGTAAAATATCTTTTATTGTGTAAAAGCGCCAAAACATAGAAAAACAATATAAATGTGGTACCGCTGTAAAGGTACTGACAGAAAGAATAAAGATACCTTATCAATTTTACCACACGTGGAGCAGAATAAAAAAAAACAAAAAAAACAATTCCTGAATTGGTGGTTTTTGTTTAATCTGCCTCCCAAAAATCAGAATAGAAAGCGATCAAAAAATGTCACGTGCCTGAAAATGGCACCAATAAAAACGTCAACTTGTCCCGCAAAAAAACAAGCCATCACATGACTCTGTCTGCCAAAATCTGGAAAAATTATAGCTCTCAAAATATGGCGATGCAAAAACTAGATTTTACAAAAAATGCGTCTTTTAGTGTGTGACAGCTGTCAATGATAAAAACCCCATATGATTCTGCTATCGCTGTAGTCACACCGACCCGAAGAATAAAGTCATCTAATCACTTATACCGCATGAGGAACGGCGTAAAAAATAAACTCTCGGGTTAGGGTTGTGCTAGGGTTAGGGTTGGGCTAGGGTTAGGGTTGGGCTAGGGTTAGGGTTGGGCTAGGGTTAGGGCTGGGGTTGGGGTTAGGGTTGGGGTTGTGATGGGGTTGGGATTTTTTTCAAAAGTAAGAAAAAAGATGACGATATGGCGACTAGTGTTGAGCGCAAGTGCTCGCTACTTGAGTTTGCATCGGGTGCTCTGGTATGCATTGAGTATCGTGGGTATTTAAGTGACATGCTCGAGTCTCCGCCCCATATGCTTCGCAGCCAAAAAAACTTTGCGGGGATTGCCTGCCATGCACGAGCGATCCCCGCATGTTTTTTTTTGGGGTGTCTAATAACCGTGAAACATGCGGGGCAGGGACTCGAGCATGTCACTCGAGCACACGCAGTACATGATGCATACCTGAGTACCCGATGCAAACTCAAGTAGCGAGCACTTGCGCTCAAGACTAATGACAACTTATTCAATATGATGACCTAATGTTATCAAATTCTGTGTCATACCTCTGGGTTCAAAATGTTCACTATACCCCTTGATAAAATCCTTGAGGGGTCTAGTTTCCAAAATGGGGTCACTTGTGGGGGGTTTCCACTGTTTAGGCACACAGGGGCTCTCCAAACGCGACATGGTGTCCGCTAACAAATTGAATGGAAAATCGGCTCAAATTGTTAGCGGACACCATGTTGCGTTTGGAGAGCGGAAAAAAAATACTTTTTCATTTTTAAGAATCAATTTGTGAAGCACCTGGGGGTTCCAAGTGCTCACTATGCATCTAGATAGGTGCCTTGGGGGGTCTAGTTTCCAAAATGGGGTCACTTGTGGGGGAGCTCCAATGTTTAGACACACAGGGGCTCTCCAAACGTGACATGGTTCCAATTTGTTAGCCGACACCATGTCGCGTTTGGAGAGCCCCTGTGTGCCTAAACATTGGAGCTCCCCCACAAGTGACCCCATTTTGGAAACTAGACCCCCCAAGGCACCTATCCAGATGCATGGTGAGCACTTGGAACCCCAAGGTGCTTCACAAATTAATCCGTAAAAATAAAGTGTTTTTTTTTTCCACTTTTTCATTTTTACGAATCAATTTGTGAAGCACCTGGGGGTTCCAAGTGCTCACTATGCATCTAGATAGGTGCCTTGGGGGGTCTAGTTTCTAAAATGGGGTCAATTGTGGGTGAGCTCCAATGTTTAGGCACACAGGGGCTCTCCAAACGCAACATGGTGTCAGCTAACAATTTGAGACGATTTTCCATTCAATTTGTTAGCCGACACCATGTCGTGTTTGGAGAGCCCCTGTGTGCATAAACATTGGAGCTCCCCTACAAGTGACCACATTTTGGAAACTAGACCCCCAAAGGCACCTATCTAGATGCATAGTGAGCACTTGGAACCCCCAGGTGCTTCACAAATTGATTCATAAAAATGAAAAAGTGGAAAAAAAATACTTTTTAATTTTTACGGATTAATTTGTGAAGCACCTGGGGGTTCAAAATGCTCACCACCCATCTAGATAAGTTCCCAGGGGGGTCTAGTTTCCAAAATGGGGTCACTTGTGGGGGGTTTCCACTGTTTAGGCACATCAGGGGCTCTCCAAACGCAACATGGCGTCCGCTAATTATTCAAGCAAATTTTACAATCGAAAATTCAAATGGCGCTCCTTCCCTTCCGAGCCCTGCCGTGCACCCAAACAGTGGTTTTTCCCCACATATGGGGTATCTGCGTGCCCAGGGGAAATTGCACAACAAATTTTGGGGTCCAGTTTTTCCTGTTACCCCTGCGAAAATAAAAAATATTGGGTCTAAAGTAACATTTTTGTGAAAAAAGTTAAATGTTAATTTTTTTCTTCCACATTCCAAAAATTCCTGTGAAGCACCTGAAGGATTAATAAAGTTCTTGAATGTGGTTTTGAGCACCTTGAGGGGTGCAGTTTTTAGAATGGTGTCACTTTTGGGCATTTTCTGTCATAAAGACCTCTCAAAGTGACTTGAAATGTGATGTGGTCCCTAGAAAAATGGTTTTGTAAATTTTGTTGGAAAAATGAGAAATCACTGGTCAACTTTTAACCCTTATAGCTCCATAACAAAAAAAATTTTGGTTTCAAAATTGTGCTGATGTAAAGTAAACATGTGGGAAATGTTATTTATTAACTCTTTTGTGTGACATATCTCTCTGATTTAAGGGCATAAAAATTCAAATTTTGAAAATTGCAAAATTTTCAAAATTTTTGCCAAATTTCCATTTTTTCACAAATAAACGCAAGTGATATCGAAGAAATTTTACCACAATCATGAAGTACAATATGTCACGAAAAAACAATCTCAGAATCTGGGGGATCCGTTGAAGCGTTCCAGAGTAATTACCTCATAAAGTGACAGTGGTCGGAATAATAATAATTGGCCTGGTCATTAACGTGCAAACCACCTTGGGTTGTAGAGGGGTTAATACTAAACCTTTTTAAATTCTTTTTTATATTTTACTTCATTAAAAACAAATTATAATATTTTAAAAAATGAAAACATTAATACTTTACATTTTTTAAATTTTTTTAAACCCCTTTACGACCTTAGACATATGAGTACGTCCAAGGTAATATCCCCCTCTTAGGCGCGGGCTTCGGAGATGAGCCCGCACCTTTCCGGGGATGTAATAGCTGATCTTATCAACTGTCATGTGACTTTAATGTTAACATGTTAAACGCCGTTATCAAACTCTGACAGCGGCATTTAACATGCACGCTCCGGAAGCGCGTTATAAGACCCGCCCATCGGCATTGATAGCAGGTCGCCCATGGGTTGGCTTGACAACCGGGGGTCTGCAGGAGACCCCTGAGGTTGTCATAGCCAATCTGCTATAAGCGCCGCCCAGCAGTGGACGGTCATAGCAGATGAGCACTTTTGTTGCACATATGTGTTACACAGGTGATCCGAAGATCGCAGCTTCTAGTCTCCCATGGAGACTATTAAAAGCAAGAGAAAAGTAAAAAAAAAATGTTTTAAAAAATATTCAATTTTTTTAAAAAATATTAAAGTTCAAATCACCCCCCTTTTGCCCCATTCAAAATAAAATAATTAAAAAAATAAAAAAATACACGTTTGGTATCGCTGAGTTCAGAATCACCCAATCTATCAATATATAAAAATAATTAATCCGATTGGATAACAGCATAACGAGAAAAAAAATCAAAAGGCCAGAATAAAGTTTTTTTGATCGCCGCAACATTGCATTAAATGCAATAATGGGCGATCAAAACATTGTATTTCCTCCAAAATGGTATCAATAAAAAAATAGCCCTCACTCAGCCCCAGATCATGAAAAATGGAGAAGCTACCGGTCTCTGAAAATGGCATCTACAAACTCGTAATGACCTGGAGAATCATATTGACAAGTCAGTTTTAGCATTTAGTGAACGTGGTAAAAAAATGTAAAAAAATTGTGGAATTGCACTTTTTTTTGCAATTTCACCGTACTTGGATTTTTTTTCACGTTTTCCAGTGCATGATATGGTAAAACCAATGGTGTCGTTCAAAAATACAACTCGTAAATAAGCCCTCACATGGCCAAAATGACGGAAAAATAAAAAAGTTATGGCTCTGAGAAGAACGGGAGAAAAAAACGAAAACGCAATAATAGAAAAACCCAAGGTGGTAAAGGGGTTAATTGTTGAAAAAAAAAAACATTTTTTATGGCACCTTCCCTTAAAGCTTAGTGGCCAGTGTGAGGATTGTAAGTATTTTTATTTATTTATTTATTTTTAAAAATAATCAAATGTGGAAAATTAAAAAAAAATACATTTACCATAAAAACCTGATTTAAACAATAGATCATTCTCTGATGACACATTGCCTTTTAAGCTCTGGTGCTTGACAATTTCTGTGATACTACTTTCTTCTATTTCAGAATCACCTGATATGTACTTTCTAAAACATGTCACAAATTTTTTATTATTATCTCGAGCAGTTAAGAATCTAAAAATATACAGACAAGAATAGTAAGATAATTTTAGAAACAAAAATGTTCAGTATTAGACTATTAAAATGAAGAGCTAAATATATGTATGTCTGTGGTTCAAAATAGAATTCAATTAACTCTCTGAGCAGTGTGAATTTATTTCCTGTTATCAAAATTTAAAAGGAAATAAATCCAATGTACAGACCTTAGAGTAACTTTCCACAAAAAGACATACTGTAGTTAACTACTTAGACTATTAGGCTATGTGCCCATGATGCAGAAATGCTCCGGATTTTTCCAGAGCGTTTCTGCATCTCCCTGGCAGAAAAAACGCATGTGGATTGTACATGCGGATTGTACATGCGGATTGTACATGTGGATTGTACATGCGTTTTTCCTGCCAGGGACATGAGGATGTGAAGCGTTCTTCACATGCATTTCCACATGCGGATTGTACATGCGTTTTCCTGCCAGGGACATGCAGAAATGGAGCGTTATTCACTGACATTTCCGCATGTGGATTGACAAGCGCTTTCCAAGCGATTAGCATCACTTGGAAAGTGCTTGTGACAACTAGGTCACACTATATAAATCCATACAACCAGCATGGATCTATATAGTGTGACCAGAGAGAGTGGTAAAAATAAAAAAATAAAAATATACTTTCCCTCCGATGGCCCGCGCTGGCTTGTTTCGCTCGGTCCCGGCTGCCGGCAGCAATGAATTGAAAGACCTGCCGACGTCAGTGTCGCTTAACCCGTCACATGACTCTGACGTCAGCGCAGGTCCTTCAATTCACTGCAAAGTGCCGTGAAGCAAGTAGGAGCGCAGCGCGGGCTGACAGAAGGTAAATATACATTTATTTTTTATTTTATTCTTTTTTTACAGATTTTTAAAGTTACCTGGGTGTGGATCAGACTCTCCTCTCATCTACACCCGGGTACCATCCGCACATTAGAACGCTTGGATTACGCATCTACATATACAGTGATGCGTAATCCATGCGGTCTAATGCAAGTCAATGGCGGCGAAGACGCAGCACTTCCGCAAAATAATTGGTAGTGCTGCGTTTTTTTCCGCAATGATAATCCGCAGTGGAAATTTCCGCAGCATGTGCACAGCACATGCGGATTATCATTGGGGAACATTGCTGCCCTTCTACCATGCATTTTTAATGCGTTTTTAATGCATTTCCACAGCTGCAAAATGCTGCTGAAACGCATTAAAAACGCATCGTGGGCACACAGCCTTAAGGTTGGTTGTGCATAGGTATATGAATTGGCTAAAAAGAGCATATGTTACAACATAGGCTTTAAAGCACCACTCCAGCATTTTTTTTAATGCAGTGCTGGAGTGGTGCTACTAATCTAAGTTCCCTGTACTTAGTCTTAATACCTACCATCTGCCGTCTTCTTCTGTTCTCAGTGCCGCTCTGGTCAATCTCCAGCGGTTTGTGACCTGCCAGATCGCTTCAGTGTTTGCTGAGTGAGCCGGAGGTCACAACTCAATGTAAGTCTATTAGAACTGGAACAAGGCTCTCATAGACTTAAACTGAGTGCTTGTGACTGATACCTCAGACTTCCAAAGTTTCGGTCACAAGATGGCATCACAGGATTGGAGAGGCACCAGGAATAGCTGAAGATGGTGCCTGGTAAGTATAAGACTAGGGTCAGGGAACTTGGATCACTAGCACCACTCCAGTTCTGAAATAAAATCAGCGGTGCTTTAAAGTGTCCACTTTTCGCCTGATCAGACTTTGGGGATTTAGAGTATAGGATGTGCCTTGGGATGCTATTGCTTTGTATGGCATACTACACTTTTTGCACAATTATTAGGCAATTTGTATTTTTGATGATTCATTTGATAATTGAACAACTACAGAGCTGTCGGTCAATCCAAAAGTTTAATAAACCTGAAGCCTAAATATTTAAGAAAGTAAAAGCTAGTTTTTTTTCTTTCTTAGTAACTATTAGTGTGCAGAATTAAATGAAACTAAATGAAAAACATACATTTTCCCATCTCATTCGTTTTTTTTTTACCTGTTAAAGGACTTTATGTGACTGCAGACTTGTGACTCCTCATATTGCACGCACCACATTTCGACTAGACTGTTTTCGGCCTTGCTCAATACACGTGCATTGAGCAAGTCTGGACATGTCTAGCCGGAATGTGGCCAGGCGTATGCATGTCACATACTTGTAATGACGTGACCACTGTTCCCGGTACTGGAGAATCCTAACAGCGTGCAGTGCGCGAGATGTGAGGATTCACAAGTCTGCAGTCACGTACAGTGACTACAAAATTGTAGTGTAAGACCAGACGTGAGAATAATAACTAAACAACTCAAAATGTACAAAAATACATTTATGACATTTCAAAAAAATATCAGTGACTAATATAGCCACCCTTCTTTTTAATAACAGTCACAAGCCTTCTATCCATGGAGTCTGTCAGTTTCTTAATCTGTTCACAATCAATTTTTTGGGCAACACCAACCCAGACACTGTTCAGAGGACTATACTGTTTAAGAAGGGCTCACAAGTCCTCAATAGGTTAGGTCAGGTGCGGAAGAGGCCATGTCATTATTCTTTCATCTTTAAGGCTTTGCATGTGAAGGAGCAATGTCCTGCATAAAAATCATGGTTTTCTTGTAAGATGCAAACTTTTTACTGTACTACTGCTTGAAGAAAGTGTCTTCCAAAAACTTAGAGTAGATTTGTGAGCTGATTTTGAGTCCATCTTCAACCCAAAAATGTCCAACTAGCTCATCTTTAATAATATCAACCTAAAGCAGTCCCCCTCCTCCACCTTGTTGACATCTGAGTTGAAGTGGAGGTTTGTGCCTGTTACTGATTCAACCACGGGCTCATCCATCTGGTCTGTCAAGAGTCATTCTCATCTCAGCAGTCCAAAAATCATTGACAAATCTGACTTCAGATATTTCTTGGCCCAGTCTTGATGTTTCAACTTAGGTGTCTTATTCAGTGGTGGTTGGGTTGCAGCCTACCCTTCCTTGGCCATGTCTCTGAGCACTGAACACCTTGAACTTCTGTGCACTACAGGGAAGATGCAGCTCTGGAATATGACTGAAGGATAATGGGTTCCTGATTGCTTCACATTTGATTCTTCTCAGATCTTTGGAATTTAATGTGCGTCTTTATTTCTCTTTTTTCTGTACATGTTTTTTTGCAACTCTGTTAACTATTTGCAACAAAGCATTTGATGTTTCTGTGATCATGCAGCTTGGTACGGGGTGGCAGTCGCGGGTGAGGAATTCGTCTCCAACTTTTACGCTTCGGCGCTCTTAAGTTAAGGTCCTGGCTCGGTGTCTGCACTCGTGCTGTGAGAGCCTTGTGCCCATGCAGGCCACCTGTAGCCGTTGGTGTTGGCTGGCCAGGACCATAGATTCTGCAGTTCAATAAGGGAGACTTTCTTCCTAAAACACAGCCTTTATTGAACAGAACTTATGTACAAGGGATAGCGGATATAAAGTCTTATGGATGTTTCCTTCGCAGCATAAAGAATTTTTATGCACACAATATCCTTTCTCTGTAGTCTACTCCAAGGCCAGTGAAGCACACTGTTTCGCCCTATTTCGTCACAGCCTAGCTTGTTGCCACAGTCCTGATTAGCAAGTCTCTATTTGCTCAGCAGGTTTGTGTCTATTTCTTCCACTACTGGCACCCTCGATCTACCGCTTGGGACCCCCACCAATCCCATCAACTCAGTCCTGTTTAGGTCCGTTATCTTCAGCATTTAACAAGCTCAGGGTTTCTCGTGACTCATCGTACTATCCAAGGACCAATTTTCTGGAAGGCCACACTGTCTCGTCTGTCACTTCAGTATCTTGCTATTTAGTCTCCTTTTCTTGTAGTTCACCCAAATGGCAGCACTGCTTGCAGAACACTTCCTACTTGCACTTGAACTCGACCCTATCTAACTATCTACAGGAAGCAGTCACTTGCCCTAACACATATCCCCTCCCATTATGGGCTAGTCCCAAACATTTACTTTTAACTTACCCTATGGTCATTACCTAAACTACCTATCCTATACACTATGGCCTACACTATACATTACTGAAAAAGGTGAAGAAAGGGGGGCAAATAGCGCCGTTTTCCAATAACAACCATGAAGGTAAAAAGAAAAAAACGCTCACCTTTATGAGTTGTGTAATGTACAACTCATGGATAAAATGTGACGAAGGGCTGCAGCTGGCACAAATCCACTTGGGATCTTAGTAATTCTCAACAGTTGGATGAAGATGGTGCAGATGAAAAACCGCGCTCCTCCGTAAAGACAATGTTGCCAAAGATGTATAATATTAACAGTATTTTATTTAGACAAATAAAAAGCTATAATTACTACACGTTTCGCAGGTATATAGCTGCTGCTGACTATACGGTCAGGTGTAGATATATACATAGTTACACATGGGATGAAAAAAGCCTGCCAGAAACCCTTTGGCACCAATAAGGTAACGTTTTCATTATTCAAAAAGGCATCTAAAATCAACAAGCATAATAGGGAGTTCATATGTACGTGTCATATGATTTTGAACTCCCTATTATGCTTGTTGATTGTAGATGTCGGTTAAATCTCTTGTTTGGCCCATTTATTCTGAGGAAAACAAGCTGCCTAATAATTCTGCACATCTTGATAAAGGGTGGTGATATCCTTGGGCCACATCGTCCCTCATTACACAAATACACATCTGATCTGCTTCATCCATTAAGCATTCAAGGTTATACAGTATACGTATAAATGATGGTATGGTCAAAATACTCACTTGCCTAATAATTGTGCACACAGTGTATAAAAGTTTTGTTATGGGCCTTTTAAGAGACGGATTGGAAATTGCTAAAACCCACAGGAAATTGAAAGGTTATATTTACAAATCCTGTTTCCATTTTTAACTCTAATAAAAATGGACCTGTTTTCTACCATGTGTCATCCATTTTCATTTATGTTGCATACATTTTTTCTCCTACTTTTTTTTTATAAACTCAAGGATGTAAACTATCTGAACTTTTTCATCCATTTTATTACATTTCTTAGCAATTGGTCAGTTAAAAACAGATTGAACACTGTTAGAAAATTGATATAAAAAGGATGTCTTACTTTTTCATCCATTTTTAACAGATGTCCATAAACTTTAACATGCTGTAGTTTTAACTGAACTGACACACAAATCCATTTTATCACAAATATATGAATAGTTCCAGTAAACTGTATGGGTCTATGTGTGGTCCATTTATGAAACAGACAGCCACGTAAAAGAAAAAGATAGCTTGTGTGACTATGACCTTAATAAGAGACACTTGTAGACCCTTTGAGGGTATAGGAATTTTTACAAACAAACTGCAATTCTGCCATTGTTTTATACGTTTTTGTTTGCTATTTTAAAAAAAATAACATTTTTATAATTTGTAAGAAAATCATGTGTAGTTTTATTTTGAAACCCATAACTTTTATACATTTTCATCCATTGAGCTGTGTGAGAGCTTGTTTTTTGCAGGACGGGCCATAGATTTTATTGATACCATTTTTGGGTACATGCAACTTTTTTCTCTCACTATTCAATTTTTCGAGTCAGATTGATCATAAAAGACCAATTCCTGCATTTTGTTTCTTTTTTTACAGCATGCACTATGCGGTCATATTTTGTTAGTTTGGACTGTAATAGTCACAGCAAAACTCAATGTTTAAATCTTTTTTTATTAGATCTTTCAATATAATGAAAAGGAAAGGGGGTGGGAAGGTTGATTCAAGCTTTGCTATTTTGTGGAGTGTTTTGTCCCACTAGTGGACTTGAACCTGCAATTGTTTCTTTCTAGGTATAATACGTTACACTGCAATGCAATACTTCCATAACACTGTGTATTGTCATTTTCAAACTCTCCCTGGCAGGGATTAATTATTATCCTAACATGACAACTTTGGGCTTTATCAACTAACCAAAGGAGATTTTTAAACTAATTGGCGCCCTTCAATTGTGTCATGGGGGTGATTAGTTGACAAAAGGACCTCTTTTTGTCTAACTGGGTAAGCTACATTCCTACTTGCATTCTGGAGTTCTGATGGTCTGTTCTTTTTTACAAAATGACAAAAAATTCAGGTCCAAATCAGATCAGTTGCATAACTAATGTAAATGGCAGAGGAGGGACCCCATTGACAATTAGGTCACATTCACACGTTCAATATTTTACATCAGTATCTGTAAGCCAAAATCAGGAATGGAACAATCAGAGGAAAAGTATAATAGAAACACGTCACCACTTCGGCATTTTTCACCCACTGCTGATTTTGGCTTACAAATACTGAAGAAAATTACTGACCAAATACTGAATGTGTGAACATGGCCTAATAGGTTTTATCTAGGTTCTGTTATGTGTCAGTTTTTACAGCAGAAAAAAAAGTTGTATACGATGCACTTTTTTTCCATTCTAAAAGTTGACACATAACAGAACCCAGAAGGATTCTAGAATAGTCGATTGGGTCCCTCTGTTTCAGTTTACCTCGGTTATGCAATTGTTTTGAACAGGAATTCAGTGTGTCTGTTCCTAAAACAATGCAAAAGGAAAATCACAAGTGCAGTTGTGATCCCAGCCTTTTATGCCTTGGTTACCATTAATAGTGGGATCTAATGGGTAAAAGTGCTATCTCCAATCTTACTAGTTACAGGGAGGTGTAAGCGTAATATTATTGGACTATAATGTTGTTGCAATATGCTTTTAATTAGTAAAAAGCATAAGTAAGACTTTACTCAGTCACCCTGCAATATCTCAATATGCCATCTATAATACACTGCTCAAAAAATAAAGGGAACACTTAAACAACAGAATATAACTCCAAGTAAATCAAACTTCTGTGAAATCAAACTGTCCATTTAGGAAGCAACACTGATTGACAATCAATTTCACATGCTGTTGTGCAAATGGAATAGACAATAGATGGATATTATTGGCAATTATCAAGGCACCCTCAATAAAGGAGTGGTTCTGCCGGTGGGGACCACAGACCACATCTCAGTACCAATGCTTTCTGGTTGATGTTTTGGTCACTTTTGAATGTTAGTTGAGCTTTCAGACTCGTGGTAGCATGAGACGGACTCTACAACCCACAGAAGTTGCTCAGGTAGTGCAGCTCATCCAGGATGGCACATCAATGTGAGCTGTGGCAAGAAGGTTTGCTGTGTCTGTCAGCGTAGTGACCAGAGGCTGGAGGCACTACTAGGAGACAGGCCAGTACACCAGGAGACGTGGAGGCGGCCATAGGAGGGCAACAACCCAGCAGCAGGACCGCTACCTCCGCCTTTGTGCAAGGAGGAACAGGAGGAGCACTGCCAGAGCTCTGCAAAATGACCTCCAGCAGGCCACAAACGTGCATGTGTATGCACAAACGGTTAAAAACTGACTCCATGAGGGTGGTATGAGGGCCCGACGTCCACAGATGGGGGTTGTGCTCACAGCCCAACACCGTGCAGGACGCTTGACATTTGCCACAGTACACCAGGATTGGCAAAGTCGCCACTGGCGCCCTGTGCTCTTCACAGATGAAAGCAGGTTCACACAGAGCACATGTGACAGACGTGACACAGTCTAGAGACGGCATAGAGAGCGATCTGCTGCCTTCAACATTCTTCAGCATGACCGGTTTGGCAGTGGGTCAGTAATGGTATGGCGTGGCATTTCTTTGGAGGGCCGCACAGCCCGCCATGTGCTCGCCAGAGGTAGCATGACTGCCATTAGGTACCGAGATGAGATCCTCAGACCCCTTGTGAGACCATATGCTGGTGCGGTTGGCCCTGGGTTCCTCCTAATGCAGGACAATGCCAGACCTCATGTGGCTGGAGTGTGTCAGCAGTTCCTGCAAGATGAAGGTATTGAAGCTATGGACTGGCCCACCTGTTCCCCAGACCTGAATCCGATGGAGCACATCTGGGACATCATGTCTCGCTCCATCCACCAATGTCACGTTGCACCACAGACTGTCCAGGAGTTGGCGGATGCTTTAGTTCAGGTTTGGGAGGAGATCCCACAGGAGACTATCCGCAACCTCATCAGGAGCATGCCCAGGCATTGTAGGGAGGTCACACAGGCATGTGGAGGCCACACAAAATACTGAGCCTCATTTTGACTTGTTTTAAGGACATTACATCAAAGTTGGATGAACCTGTAGTGTGTTTTTCCACTTTAATTTTGGGGGTGACTCCAAATCCAGGCCTCCATTGGTTAATAAATTTGATTTCCATTGATGATTTTTGTGTGATTTTGTTGTCAGCACATTCAACTTTGTACAGAACAAACTATTCAATAAGAATATTTCATTCAATCAGATCTAGGATGTGTTATTTGAGAGGTCCCTTTATTTTTTTGAGCAGTGTATATATACACAGACACAGGTGCATCTCACTAAATGAAAAGTTAATTTATTTCAGTTCTTCAATACAGAAAGTGAAACTCATACATTATATAGAGTCATTACAAACAGAGTGATCTATTTCTATTATGTTTATTTCTGTTAATGTTGATGATTATGGCTTATAGCCAATGAAACACAAAAGTCATTTTCTCAGTAAATTAGAATACTTTATAACAGTAGTTTAAAAATGTTTTTAAAATCCAAAATGTTGGCCTACTGAAATGTATATTCAGTAAATGCACTCAATACTTGGTTGGGGCTCTTTTTGCATTAATTGCAGCATCAGTGTGGTGTGGCATGGAGGCGATCAGCCAGTGGCACTGCTGAGGTGTTATGGAAGCCCAGGTTGCTTTGATAGCAGCCTTCAGCTCATCTGCATTGTTGGGTCTGGTGTCTCTCATCTTCGTCTTGACAATACCCCATAGATTCTCTATGGGGTTTAGGTCAGACGAGTTTGCTGGCTAATAAACCACAGTGATTCTGTTGTTTTTAAACCAGGTATTAATACTTTTGGCAGTGTGGACTGGTGGCAAGTCCTGCTGGAGAATGAAATTTCCATCTCCAAAAAGCTTGTTTGTAAAGGGAAGCATGAAGTGCTCTAAAATTTCTTGGTAGACAGCTGTGCTGACTTTGGTCTTGATAAAACACAGTGGACCTACACCAGCAGATGATATGGCTCCCCAAACCATCACTGATTGTGGAAACTTCACACTAGACCTCAAGCAGCTTGGATTGTGTGCCTCTCCACTCTTCCTCCAGACTCTGGGACCTTGATTTCCAAATGAAAATTGGAACACTTGGATCTTGTGGCGTGTGTCAATGACTGCCTTCTGGACATCTGTTAAGTCAGCAGTCTTCCTCATGATTGTGGAGCCTACTGAAACAGAATAAGGGACCTTTTTAAATGCTTAGGAAGCATTTGGAGGTGTTTTTTGTACATTATTTTAATTTACTGAGAAAATGGCTTTTGTGTTTTCATTGGCTGTAAGCCATAATTATCAACATTAAGGCTGTGTGCCCACGATGCGTTTTTTAAGCATTTCCGCAGCGGCAAAAACGCTGCAGAAACGCTTAAAAAACGCATGATAGAAGGCCTGCCATGTTCCCCAATGATAATCCGCATGTGCTGTGCACATGCTGCGGAAATTTCCGCTGCGGGTTATCATTGTGGAAAAAAACACAGCACTACCAATTATTTTGCAGAAGACCTGCGTTTTCGCCGCCTTTGACTTGCATTGAATTGCTTGGATTCCTCATCACTGGATCTGTACATGCGGAATCCAAGCGTTTCAATGTGCGGATGGTACCCGGGTGTGGAGGACAGGAGACTCTCCTCCGGACCCGGGTACAATAGAACCTGTAAAAAAAAGAATAAAATAAAAAGTGAATATCATATTTACCTACTGATGGCCCCCACTGCGCTTGTCCTCCCTTGCCGGCAGATCGAGGTGGACTGAAGGACCTGCGCTGAAGTCATAGTCATGTGATGGCCGGTCCTTCAGTGTAGTGTACCGCGAGCTGCTAGCACGCCAGGACGGAGTGAAACAAGACTCCGGGGCCCATCAGAAGGTAAGTATTAGTGTTGAGCGAGCACTAAAATGTTCGGGTGCTCGAAGCTCGGGCCGAGCTCACCATGATACTCGGGTGCTCGACCCGAGCAACGTGCCCAATGTTAGTTTATGGGAGACGCGAGCATTTTTGCGGCGGCACCCCTGGCAGTCTGTAGAAAGCCTAAAAAGTGCCCAAAACGATAGTAACAGTGCTCAAAAGACATGGGGACAGCATGGGGATCGCCCCAAGAAGCATTTCTGCCCCCCAGGTCACTGCTGTCAACAACGTGGTCAGAGGTATTAAGCCACTTTTACGGGCTCACAATAAAACGCTCAAAAACTAAACTGAAACGGTTTTCCTGTGAAATATGTTAAGGAACTTCCTTTCCAGGGTAAAGACTTATGTATAAGGTAAAATAAATAACCAAAAACAAAAATACTCCTCCACACCTTGGCCTATGTTCACAAGTAGCATTTTTTATGCGTTTTTGCACTTTTGTATTGCTTTCAACCGTGACAAAAGCATTCACCGGGAAATGTCATTTTAACATTTTACAATCTTATCTGGCCATGTGCTGTGTGACACATGCATACAGTGCTGAAAAGACATGGGAACAGCATGGGGAAGACCCCTGGAAGCATCTCTGAAACCCAGGTCACTGCCTAAAAGTGTGCCCATCAGAAGTGATCCTTGCCGCATCAGAAGATGCAGACTTGCAACTATCCCCATGCAAGTCCTTGTCCCAGGGCAGTGTTCAATTGTACCTCCCCCATTCCTTGCAATGCAAGCGCAAGTATGCAGCCAACCACCCACCCACCCCCAGGGTACTTCTCCCACACTTTTCTTAGCCTGGCCTGCTTTAGGGCAGCATTGGACGAGCCCACCAGAGAACCAGACTCCTCCGGTGGGCCCTGGCTTCTCCATCAGGGGAGCTGAGAGTGCCAAGGTGAGGAGCATGATGATGATGATAGTAGTTAGCATCTGCTTTGTTTTCTTAGAATGCAAGTGACGCGCCCCTGGGCCTGTGTCGCGCTGCGGTGCGCACGCGGGAGCTTACCCGGAGCCGGATCCGTGGAGGGTTGTAATCTCGTGGCGGTGACCCGGTCCGTGCCCAGGGAGTCAAACTAGACGGCAGTCTATTAGTAGTAAATAGTTGATGACTACGCCACCCGTTGAGTGCAGCCAGGAAGCTGCTGCTGCAGGGCAGACCGCTGAGGCCGGTGGTAGGATTGTGCAGCGTGATAGTATAACCCCCAACGGGAGGGGTATGGCCTCAGGGCAGCCGACGTGGATGATGGGGGTAGCAGGAACCACTCAGAGACGGTACGGTGTAGTTCAGGGTCTTTACTGGTAACAACGACAGACCCTCCCGGAGTACTTGCTAGCAAACGGGGCCTGGTCAGTCTTTGAGCAGATGGGATCTCCCCTGGCCAGGCGTAGTTGTAGGCCTCCCAAACTGACTGTACTCTTCTGGCTACCTTGCTAGAAGCTGATGTAAGTAGCCCACGTCCCTGAGTGTACCGTGTGGTGCTCACCCATATGGCCGGTGACTCGGGGCCTTCTAATGACTTCCGCTCCACGATGGCGGTGCTGGTCCCACGCGTGTGACCGTGCCTTCAGGCTTCTGGGCCAGAGGACCTGAAATCCCCTGCCCGACGGATTCTGCTGCTGGGTAGGAGTTAGTCCCCACAGCCTCGGACTCCGGGTCCGGTAAAGAATCTTCTTAGTCAGGGCGAGCTCTGTAGCTGCCAGCCCCTGACTCCTTGTAACTCTGCTGTTTCCTATGCTGCTTCTCTTCTCCACTCTCCTTGTCTGACTCACCCTGCCTCAGCCCCGGGTTTATACAGGGGAAGTTCTTCCCCTCCCAAGACTGGGCAGGAGGTGTGGCATGCACAGGATCCCTGACCAAAGGACCTCCCACCTGCTCTCAGACATAATATCTCTATCACTGTGGCAACCAGACCCCTGGGGTGTCACATTCCCCCCTAGTGAAATTTAGTACTCCGGGACTAAACACATTTAGAAAAACATAACAAAGTATAACAATAACAATACTATAAGAAAAACACATAAGATGGTTACGGCGTGTCCGCAACCGGATGCAGTCTTTGAAGAAAAGCAAAGGTGTCCATTTCACCAACACAGGGAGACGTAACCAGGTAGGGGTCTGTCCTACCCCGAGTCCTTAACAGTCTCTAGTCCATCCTGGGTTACGCTCCAACTATATACAAGGATTCCCGGTAAATCCACCAAGGTTTCCTAAAAATAACTAGAAACACAAAATTATAGACAAGCAACAAGACACAGAAAAACATAGATAAAACAATTTATACACTTTAAATTCTCCAGCGTGCGGGTAACTGGCCTCTAGTGGCCCGAGTGGACCTACGGAGCTGACTGTCTGGCCCTGAACTACAGGGTGTAGGAGCTGTCAAGGGTAAACTGGGCAGCTGTCTACCGGCTCTTTGTCTCACTAGGGGTACGGCAGGCTCACTATAAGCAGAGGGTTGATTCTCCTGTTCTGCTTGTGTGGAGTCTTCTGCCTCCTGGACCGGCTGTTCTTCCAGCTCTACCCGTTGCTCCGTAGGTTCTTGGGATGATGGTTGGAGGAAGGTGAGTACGGGTACCACAACTGCACCATTGACTTGAGTCCAAGACTGAGGAAAGTCCCCGAGCACGGTACTAACCATATCTTCCCTTTCTTCCACGGGTCGATGGTCTTCTTGTTCCTCTTCAGGGTTCCTCAGTTGTTCGGGACACTTCTTCAGGTGGTCCCGGGATACAATGGCTGTGGTTTCCCCTCCGTCTTTACTGATGGTACAGACCTTCGGGTTCTCGTGGCTTGAGGGCAGTACGGTGTACGGGTCCTTCTCCCACTGGTCGTCCAACTTGTGGAGCCGTCTCTTCCTCTTCAAGACCTGCTCTCCGGGTACCAAGGGAACAGCGGGAGCATACTGGTTGTAAGTTTTCTCTTGTCTTTCCCTAGCCTGACAGAGACTTCGCTCCACGCTCTCCTGTACTCTCCGGTACTGCTGCTGCCTCTCTGTGTCCCAGTCTGTTTCTGGTGAAGTGTCCTCGGGGGTCAGGACTCCCATTTCCAGGTCAACAGGTAACTTACCAGGTCTTGCCCTCATTAGGTAAGCCGGGGTACAGTTGGTGGAACCTACCGGGATGTGGTTGTATAGGTCCACCAGATCGGGCAACTTTTCAGGCCACAGACTGCGTTCTTCCAGGGGCAACGTTTTTAGAAGATCCATTACCACCTGGTTCATTTTTTCACAAAGTCCATTAGTCTGCGGATGGTAGGGTGTCGTCCTTATCTTCCGGCAGCCATACAGATTGCAGAATTCCTGAAAGACCTCCGCTTCAAAGGCAGGTCCCTGGTCCGTCAGCACTTGGTCCGGGTACCCGTGTGGACGGCAGAAGTGCTGCTGGAAGGCTCTAGCTGCTGTTTGAGCCGTTAAGTCCTTGACGGGGACGACAACCAAGAACCGGGAGTAATGATCCACGATGGTTAACGCGTAGACGTAGCCACTTCTGCTTGGGGTCAGTTTTACATGATCCAAGGCTACCAGTTCCAACGGTTGCCGGGTGACGATGGACTGCAGGGGAGTCTTCTGGCTGGCTCGGTCCTTCCTTCTCAGGTTGCACGGGCCACAATCTCTGCACCACTTCTCGATGGTTCCCCTCATGCCTACCCAGTGGAACCGCTCGCGCAGCAGGAACTCCAGCTTTTTCCACCCAAAGTGTCCAGCTCCGTCGTGGTATGCCTCCATCACCATGGCTGCGTCTCTTCGTGGCACCACTACTTGCCAGAGTAATTCATGCGTCCGGGAGTTAACCATTCTGCGGCACAACTTCCCTTTGTAAAGGAACAGTCGACTCTTCTCTGCCCATAGTTGTTTGGCTTCCTCCGGAGCGTCTGGTTCAAGGCGAGCCTCCGGCCGAGTCAGCATCTCCTTCACCAGTCGGACGGCAGGGTCGCTGTCTTGCGTTTCCGCCCAGTTGTAGTGGGGTAAGGGGTTCAACGTAGCAGCCTGCTTACTCCTTACCCGGTGGGAATACTGAATAGTCCCATGACGGTGGAACGCAGGGAGTTCAACTTCTTCCAGTCCCTCCGGATCTTCTCCTCCGTCCGGCAGGTTGGGCATCCTGGACAGGGCGTCCGCGTTGGTATTGGAGCGTCCTGCCCGGTATTTAATTGTGAACTCGTAGTTGGACAGACGGGCCATCCACCTCTGCTCCAGGGCACCGAGTCTTGCCGTGTCCAGGTGTGTCAGCGGGTTGTTATCCGTGTACATGGTGAACCGGGAAGAAGCGAGGTAATGCTTAAAGCGCTCAGTGATTGCCCATACTACGGCCAGGAACTCTAACTTAAATGAGCTGTAATTCTCGGGGTTCCTTTCTTTGGGTCGCAGTTTTCGGCTGGCGTAGGCGATTACTCGTTCCTTCCCCTGCTGGATCTGGGACAGTACGGCTCCTAGCCCGATGTTACTGGCGTCGGTGTAGAGGATAAAGGGCTGGCTATAATCCGGGTACGCCAGGATTTCGTCCCCCGTGAGGGCCATCTTCAGCTGGCGGAAGGACTCTTCTTCCAGTTCTTCCCATTTGAAGGGCGGCTTCTGGTTCTTGGCCTTCCGGGACTGGCCTATCAGGAGGTCCTGCATAGGTGCTGCCTTTTTGGTGAAACCGGGAATAAACCTTCGGTAGTAGCCTACCAACCCGAGGAACTGCCGCACTTCTTTTACGCTGGAGGGGCTTGGCCATCCCTTAATTGCGGTGATCTTATCGGGGTCGGGAGCCACTCCGTCAGCGCTCACCACGTGTCCCAGGTACTGCACCTTTGGTTTCAGGAGGTGACACTTGGAGGGTTTCACCTTTAGGCCGTAACTCGCCAGAGCCTCGAACACTTCCGCCAGGTGTTTCAGGTGGTCCTCATACGTCTTGGAATATACGATGACATCGTCCAGGTACAACAGGACCGTCTCGAAGTTTCTGTGGCCCAGACAACACTCCATTAGGCGTTGGAAGGTTCCTGGTGCGTTGCAGAGTCCGAACGGCATGCAGGTGAACTCGCTAAGTCCCATCGGGGTGGTGAATGCGGTCTTCTCCCGGTCCGCCTCTGCTACAGGAACCTGCCAGTACCCGCTAGTGAGATCCAAGGTAGAGAAGAAGTTAGCAGATCTTAAAGCAGCCAATGACTCCTCTATCCTTGGTAAGGGGTACGCATCCTTGTGTGTGATACGGTTGATTTTCCGGTAATCTACACACATCCTCATGGTGTTGTCTTTCTTTTTGACTAAAACTAATGGGGCTGCCCAGGGGCTACAACTATCCCGGATTACCCCAGCCTCCTTCATATCTCTAAGCATCCCCTTGGCGTGTTTGGTAATGTGCAGGGGGTACGGGTCGATACCTCTCTTTTATGGGAGGATGATCTCCCGTGGGGATGCGATGTTCTACCCCCTTGACTCGCCCGAAGTCTAACGGGTGTTTACTAAACACTCTCTCATACTCTTGAACCACCCGATAGACTCCTTGTTTCTGATGTGAGGGAGTGGAGTCAGTACCCAAATGTAGTTGCTGACACCAGTCCTCCATGTCTTTCTTAGAGCCGTTACCTTCCTCCGGGTGAGATGGAGGCAAGGGTTCCACAGATTGTATAGAACTTTGATTAGTGGTATATAATTTGGCTAGCGTGGCATACCGGGGCAGGTACACTTCCCTCTCCCCGATATTTATTATGCGAATGGGCACCCTCCCATGGCGTACATTGACCACCCCCCGTGCTGTCAAAATGGTGGGCCTACTGTCTGAGTAAACTGGTTCTACCATTGCCTGGTAATCTCTACCTCTCAGACCAATAGCTGCCCGGCACCAAATCATCATTTCACTTTTTGGGGGCATGGCAATAGGAAAAGGGTCACACATTCTTACGCTACCAATCTCACCGCCGGAGAGTTCCACTTGTTGCCGTTGCATCAGTGCCCGGATCTCTTTCTGGAGCACCCGCTGCTCGCCGGAGCTGGCATTCTTGGCAACCTGCTGTAAAAGGAAAATCACCTCTGCAAGACAATTTTCAATTACATTAGTTCCTAGAGTTATTTTTGGGTGACTCTCATGTTTATCGATATCTACAATGATCAGTCCCTGTGCGGCCAGTTCGACTCTACCAATTTTGATGGTCACCTCTTTAAATCCGATCTGTGGCACGGGCTGACCATTGCTGGCGATGATACTCAAGTCGTCGTCGGGGTAGCGGGTAATATCCAAGTCATTCCAGTACTGCTTGAAGAGCACGTACGGGATGGTGGTGACCTGTGACCCGGTGTCCAGTAGGGCACTCATGGGAATGCCATCCAGTACCACAGGCAAGACTGGACGTCCTCCCACATATCTGTCGCGCCAGTTCGATGGGCCTGGTGATCTTTTTCCTGGGGGTTGGCGGCCCTCTACCCCAGGTTGTGCCCGTTTAAAGAACAGTACCTTGCCATATGTCCGGGTTGATTGCAGCGGCGGCAGATGGGTCGTCCGTCCTCACTGTATCGGTCACTGGGTCTTCCTCTGGCCGGTGGGGTCCTCCTTGGTCGACGCCACGGGATGTCCTCCGGTCCGGATGCCAGCTGGATCTTCCCTGGGGTGGAAACCTGTAAAGACTGCACAGTTCGGGTTAGCGCAGCAACGCTCTTAGCTAGCTCTTGGACCTGATGGTGTAGGTCTGGAGCCGGGTCATTGTCCAAAGCCTGCGCATCAGCTCCCACAGGCCCTGCTGACAAGGGCGCCGCCTCCTGGTAGTAAGTGGTAGTGGGGCGTCTGTGGGTCACAACGCCACCTGGTGCCGGTTCTCGGAGCACCCGGATGGCTCTGTCCTTGAACTGTGCAAAGTCCAGATGGGGATCCTGTAAGGCCATTGCCCGCAACTGGGTTCGGTGGGCATTGCAATATAAACCCTCTATAAATTGTTCAGTCAACAGCCTGTCCTCGTTTCCCACCCCATCAGGGTCGGTCTGCTTTATGGCCCTCAGGGCCTCTTGTAGGTTTAGTGCATAGTCCCTTATACTCTCATGCGCTCGCTGCTTGCACCCGTAGAATCTAAGCTTAATCTCGGCTGAGGTGCGGGTATCAAAGGTGTCCTTCAGCCGGGTTAGTATCCCTGCGACAGTCTTCCTCCCAGGTGGCCAGGATTTTACTTCCCTTTTGGCTGCCCCGGTTAGTTGGGCCACCAGGATGCTCACTTTTTGCTCTTCTGTGAGGGGGTACACCTGGAAGAGGCTATCCAGCTTTTCTCTAAAGTCATGCAGGGTATGTGACTCCCCTGAGTACTGGGGTAGCCAAGCTGCTCCCGGGATATAGGGCATGGTGAAGGGCATAACTGCAGCAGCGGTAGCGCTGGCGGGGGTTGAGGCAGTGAAGCTCTCCTCCGTATCCGACATCTTCCTCCCCCCTAGTGGACCGTGGCCTACCTTGCGATGATCCTCTTCCGTAGGCCGCGGCTCCGCAGTGGATCGTCAGGGTTGAGGACCTTCCGTCGCGCTCCTGTGACGTCGGCGTCTGCTGGGCTCCTTCCAGGACCTTACGCAACGTCCGGATGTGAGGCGGGGCTTCAGTTCTCGCGCGCTTTCGGAGTCCACGCCCCTCTTCTTCCCGCGCGGCGTCCTCAAGATGGCGTCCAATGGCGGGAAAACTCCACGGATGGCGGGAAGAAGGTCGAAGATGGCGCCGGATGGCGGGAAAACTTCGCGGATGGCGGGAAGAAGGTAGAAGATGGCGCCGGATGGCGGGAAACCTTCACCACTGGTAAGCTTGAACAGTCTTTGCTTTTCAGGCACGCAGTACCCGGTGGTTGCGGGCACGAAATCCTGCCGACTACGCCAAAGTTAACGCGCCCCTGGGCCTGTGTCGCGCTGCGGTGCGCACGCGGGAGCTTACCCGGAGCCGGATCCGTGGAGGGTTGTAATCTCGTGGCGGTGACCCGGTCCGTGCCCAGGGAGTCAAACTAGACGGCAGTCTATTAGTAGTAAATAGTTGATGACTACGCCACCCGTTGAGTGCAGCCAGGAAGCTGCTGCTGCAGGGCAGACCGCTGAGGCCGGTGGTAGGATTGTGCAGCGTGATAGTATAACCCCCAACGGGAGGGGTATGGCCTCAGGGCAGCCGACGTGGATGATGGGGGTAGCAGGAACCACTCAGAGACGGTACGGTGTAGTTCAGGGTCTTTACTGGTAACAACGACAGACCCTCCCGGAGTACTTGCTAGCAAACGGGGCCTGGTCAGTCTTTGAGCAGATGGGATCTCCCCTGGCCAGGCGTAGTTGTAGGCCTCCCAAACTGACTGTACTCTTCTGGCTACCTTGCTAGAAGCTGATGTAAGTAGCCCACGTCCCTGAGTGTACCGTGTGGTGCTCACCCGTATGGCCGGTGACTCGGGGCCTTCTAATGACTTCCGCTCCACGATGGCGGTGCTGGTCCCACGCGTGTGACCGTGCCTTCAGGCTTCTGGGCCAGAGGACCTGAAATCCCCTGCCCGACGGATTCTGCTGCTGGGTAGGAGTTAGTCCCCACAGCCTCGGACTCCGGGTCCGGTAAAGAATCTTCTTAGTCAGGGCGAGCTCTGTAGCTGCCAGCCCCTGACTCCTTGTAACTCTGCTGTTTCCTATGCTGCTTCTCTTCTCCACTCTCCTTGTCTGACTCACCCTGCCTCAGCCCCGGGTTTATACAGGGGAAGTTCTTCCCCTCCCAAGACTGGGCAGGAGGTGTGGCATGCACAGGATCCCTGACCAAAGGACCTCCCACCTGCTCTCAGACATAATATCTCTATCACTGTGGCAACCAGACCCCTGGGGTGTCACACAAGCGCAAGTGTGCAACCTGCCACCCACCCACCCGCAGGCTGCAATACCATACAGCTAGCTTGCACTTGAAATGGGGCCTTTTAGTTTGGAGGAGGCCGAAGCTGGCCACTACATCATGGCTGCTTCGGCAGCGAGGTATCCATACTCAGTCCCCAGCCGCCCGGCGGCCGGGTGTCAACGCTCAGTCCCCAGCCGCCAGGGGGCGGCCGGGTGTCCATACTCGGTCTCCAGCCGCCCCGCAACCGGGTGTCCACACACGGTCCCCAGCCGCCTGGGGGCGGCCGGGTGTCCATACTCGGTCCCCAGCCGCCCCGCAGCCGGGTGTCCACACATGGTCCCCAGCCAACTGGGGGCGGCCGGGTGTCCATACTCGGTCCCCAGCCGCCCCGCACCCGGGTGTCCACACACTGTCCGCAGCCACCTGGGGGCGGCCGGGTGTCCATAAACTGTCCCCAGCTTCCCCTATTTCTCCTGGGAACTTCCCCCACACTTTTCTTAGCCTGGCCTGCTTTAGGGCAGCATTGGACGATCCCACCAGAGAACCAGACTCCTCCGGTGGGCCCTTGCTTCTCAATCAGGGGAGTTGAGAGTGAAAAGGTTAGGAGCATGATGATGATGATAGAAGTTAGCGTCTGCTTTATTTTCTTGGAATGCAAGCGCATGTATGTAGTAGCGGCTAGGCCTGAGGTAGTCAGCGTTTTGGCTCATATCCTGCCTCCTCCGAGGATTGCTGGATGTTTTCCTGCTACTATCCCAGTTCAATGACTCCCGTTAAAACAAAGCTTCAGGTGATGAATGATGGAGAAGGTGGTGGCAAAGGAGAAAAAGCAGGAGGAACAGGGACCATTCACATCAATATCAGGCGAGTCAACCACACATGTCTAGTAGGATATGTTTCTGTACCAAAAGGAGCGGTTCGGCTACACAGTTATAGGGCATGCAGTGAGTGCAATGCCCACCAAAAATTTCGAGGCACTCCAATGCCCCTTGGAAGTGACATGGAGGTCAGAGGGCCTTAACTAAACCGTTTTTTCCATTTATAGCAACTGGGTCTCCTGTGTAGTGTTGAGCCAACCCCGTAGTGTTCGAGTTCGGTTCGTCGAACACCCGTGTGTTCGCCGAACTGTTCGTCGAACTGTTCGTCGAACACCTTCGAAAACCGTTAAAACCAATGGCAGGCAAACAAAAACACATAGAAACACATAGAAAACACCTTCAAAGGTGTCCAAAAGCTGACAAACTGCTCAAAAGACACAACTAACACATGGAAAAGTGACAAGTAGATATAGTCATGAGAAAAGAAAAGAGGTGGAGGAGTAAAAGGAGGGGGAGACACAGATATAGGCATGTCATGCCCTTCTAAAATCCAAAAAGTGAGAAGCCGACACGTTCAGTCCGCTCCTGCCCGTGCCACCTCCGTGTCGCCGGGTTTGTGCCAGAGCCGCGGTGAACCCTGACGGCCAGCCCCCCTCTCCCAATACTGGTGCCTGTCCGCTGGTGGGTCGAGCGAGCCCCCCTGTGGTGGAGGCAGCTCTAAGCTTTTTAATTTAAATTGTCTCTCTAATTTGAATGAATACACTTTAAATCCATTTACAAGGATCTATTGGAGGGCAAGTCTCATGCCAGCAGCCGCGTAATTCCAGCTCCAGTAGCGTCCACTAAAGCTGCTGCAGTTAAAAAGCTTTTATAAGGATCGAGCTCGGCTGTCCACCGCAAGGCATCCTACTGCCAGTCCCAGCCCCTATGCCTTGGGGTGCCTCCTGATGCTCTTCACTGAGTATCCCGTGGTCCCGAAGCATTTCCTTTGAAAAAATTAAGTGTCCAAACTACAGGTGGTGTAGCTTGCTTAACAGCCGGGATAATCCGCTGACTAGCAGACACTGCTACTAGGCACAAAGTATTTCCTGGGCTAGATGCAGTTAAAAATTTGTAATTAGATACTCTCGTTGGATGCTGAAAACGCATTCCATAGAGTCTCCTGGCACGCCATATATGATTCTCTTAAAAAGCTTGGGGTAGGGGTCTAGGGGACCCTTTTATAGCCAAAATCACGGCCCTGTATCGCAATACGTCACCTAGGCTGAAGATGAATGGAACTGTAGCACCCTGAGGGCTCGGTTGCTACAGAGGTATTGCACCTCACCCAGAGGTGTGATATCTCCCTCTCAGGTAAGGATGGAGTGTGGATCAGGACCCGACACCTGCATGCATTACACCACACTGCCGTGGGGCAGGGCGACCAATATGCCCCTGAGATGGGCACGACAGTCCCTGTCCCTGGCTGGAGTGGGGGGAGGGAACACTGAGGAAGGGGAACCCTGTAGTGCAGGAGCAGAGAGGAAGCAGTTCCTGGGTGCATTGAGAAGGGAGTATAAAAGGTGGGCACCATCTTAGTTCAGTGCAGAGAAGTCTGAGCAGAAGTGACAGGGAGCAGGGGCTCTGCATGAGCTCTGCTCCGGAGGCGGGCCTAGTAACAGAGGCCCAGGCCTGGAAGAGGGAGAAGGAAGGAAGAGGAGCGGAGAAGGCTCCAGGAATGAGGAACGAAGGGATCCCAGGGGTGCGGACGGGCGAGTCGCCACCGAACGCCCGAATCCACCTGCATGGAGGGGTCAGGCCAAAGGGGGAGACCGGTCCCCGAAACTAGTGGAGGCAGGAAACGACCCTCAGCTAGAAACCGGAGGCTGTGACATTTTATGTGGCGCAGCCCCTCGCTACACCCGCTAGGAGGGCAGCACATAGGGTCAGGGAAACTGGCGCCAAGTTTACCAAGAGGAGGCCCGAGGCAGCCGGACAGAAGGGTTGGTAAGAAAGGCCAGACAAAGGACACACAAAGGGGGTCCTGTGAAGCGCTCCAAAGTTATCTGGGAGTTGTCTGAGCCCCTCACCTGGTGAGCACAGTACGACGTGGGCAGCCGTTACCTGCAGATGTGGTCTGGATAATAAGAACTGTGAGTAAAGGCCCTGGACTGCATCACTGACTCCGTGTCGTTACTGCTGCTGCCCTGCACCATCACCCCCATCCTCCGCATACACTGCCCTGAGGCTATACTCCTCCCGTGGGGAGTTATGCTACGCTCTGCTGCACCCACAACACCAGCCTCAGCGGTCTGCCCTGCAGCGGCGGTTCACTCTGACCGCAATCCACGGGTGGCGTAGTCGGACATTTAAACATCAAAACCACATAAATAGTTCCGCCACTGGTTTGACCACCCTGCGTCACGGAACCGGGTCGCCGCCACGAAGACTACAACCACCAGCATCCACCAAAAAGGGTCCGGCTCCGGGTGTCCCAAGGCCCAGGGGGTGCATCAGAACATTTTCATCACCTTTCACAATCACCAATGGGACAAGGCAGGGATGTCCTCTGTCCCCTCTCTTATACATCCTAGTGACGGAGCACCTGCTCTCATCAATTCACCATAACCCCAATATTAGGTGGATTGAGGTGGGAGGCACCGAGTACAAGTGCTCTCTATTTGCTGATGATGTACTAGTATATATCACTCAATCACATATATCCATCCATGCTGTTATGGCTGAAATAGATCACTTTGTTACATGGTCAAATTTTAAAATCAATGCAGCGAAGTCTGAGGCCCTCGATGTCTCCCTCCCCAAATCCATATAGGATTCCATCCAGTCCAACTTTCCCTTTGCCTGGCCCTCACAGGGTATCAAATACTTAGGAATTCCTATTCATAGAGACCTCTCCCATCTATGTTATCTTAATTTTGGGCCCTTTATTGAACAACTCCATACAGACGACGGTTGGCAAGTTAGAACTGTAAGATTCACTACGTGAACCACTGGTGTTTTGTGGAAAAGCACATGTACACTGTGTTCCAAATTATTATGCAAAAAGTGTTTAGGAGTGATAAGGGAAGAATTTGTTTGTTTGTCAGTTAAACTCATTGATGGTGATGTGTGTCAGGGCTCTTTATATCACTGTAAGCAATTGCAGACACCTGTGCTAATTAGTTTGGCAGGTGTGTCCAATGAAAGGCAAGACTACTTAAGAAGGCTGTCTCACATTATTAAGCAGCCTACATTTTCTGCCAAAATGGGAAAGAAAAAGGATGTGTCGGCTGCTGAGAAGCAACAAATTGTGGAGTGTTTAGGTCAAGGCATGACTACAATCAACATTGTGCGATGATCAGGATGAAGTGTCTTGGCAATCAAGAAGTATGTAGCTGATTCACAGTACACACGTGTGCGTGCTGATAAGGGCAAATTGAGGACTCTTTCCTACAGGCAATTACGTCAGGTTAAAAGAGCAGCGGCAAAAAAGCCTTGTCATAGCAGCAAACAAGTTTTTGAAGCTGCTGGTGCCTCCAACGTCCCCCGAACAACAAGATGCAGGGTCCTTCAGAGGTTTGCAGCTGTGCATATGCCATTCTGTCGACCTCCTCTATCCACTTCACACAAGCAGAAACGGCTCCAGTGGGCCAAACATTACATGAAGACTGATTTCAAAACTGTTTTGTTCACGGATGAGTGCCGTGCAGCGCTCGATGGTCCAGATGGATGGAGTGGAGGATGGCTGGTTGATGGACACCCCACGCAAACACGGCTACAGCGCCAACAAGGAGGAGGTGGAGTAATGTTTTGGGCTGGAATCATGGGGAGAGAGATTGTCGGCCCCTTTAGGATCCCTGAAGGCGCTAAAGATGAACTCCATAATGTATGTGGATTTTCTCAAACAGCACTTCCTGCCATGGTTCAAGAAGAAGAACCATGTATTTCACAGCAAGATCATTTTTTTGCATGATAATGCACCATCTCATGCTGCACATAAAACATCTGCATCTCTGGCTGATATGGGCATAAAAGGGGACAAACTTATGGTGTGACCCCCATGCTCCCCTGACCTCTACCCCATTCAGAACCTCTGGAGCATCATCAAAAGGAGTGTCTATGATGGCGGGAGGCAGTTCACATCTAAGCAACAGCTCTGGGAGGGTATTCTGTCCTCATGCAAAACAATTGAAGCAGAAACCATCCAAAACCTGACAAATTCAATGGACGAGAGAGTTCAGAAGCTCCTTTCGAACAAGGGGTCCTATGTGAAAATGTAACATCACCTAGAATAAAGTTTTGAGTTGAAAACTGTTTGATTTCAGTTTCTAATAACCTGCTAATGCTTATAATTTCAAAAATGACCATTTTTTTGGTCTTTATTAAAATGAAAAGGTTGATCGAAAAGTTTGGGGGATCTAAGAGTGTGGCAACCCAGTAGTCATGATTACTTCGAATTCTGACAATATGAGGGTCATGTTGCAGGTAGTGCAGCAAGAAGGCACTTATGTGTCTTGCGCATCTCGGAGCCCGAAAATTATTTTCCGGGCTAGATGCAGCTAAAAATTATTATTGATTTTAAATCTGGTGGAGCTTAGTACAGATGGGCTAATAGGATCAGTGCTGCACACTGCTACAAAGCCCATATTATTTTCCAGTCAAGATACAGATAAACATGATTAGTAATTTGAAAGCTTAAAACGGTTGGTAGGGTGATTTTAACCAATCATCAAGCTTTTACTCTCCCCAGGATGACACAGGGGTAGAAAAGTCGTTTCGGATCCATGATTTGTTCATCTTTATGAACGTGAGTCTGTCTACATTATCAGTGGAGAGCCGCGTGCGCTTATCTGTCAGCACACCACCAGCAGCGCTGAACACACGTTCAGACAGAACGCTGGCTGCGGGGCATGACAAGATCTCCAAGGCGTAAGTGGCTAGCTCCGGCCATTTATCCAGATTGGAAGCCCAAAAAGAGCAAGGGTCCAGTGACACAGTCATGGCTTCAATGTTTACTTGGAGATACTCCTGTACCATCGTCTCTAGGCATTGACTATGTGTCAGACTTCTTGTCTCCTGTGGCCTTGCAAAGGATGGGCTAAAAAAGTGGTGAAATGATTCCGCAAAATTGATGTTACCAGCAGATACTGTGGTTCTGTTACGGTTTGAGTGCTGAACACTTGACGGTCCCACGGTTGGCAAGTTGGAACTGTGAGATTCACTACGTGCACCACTGGTGTTTTGTGGAAAAGCACATGTAAGATTCTGCAACAGTCTCTGCTGATACTCCTGCATGCGTGCATCCCTTTCTATGGCAGGAATAATTTCTGCAAATTTACTTTTGTACCGGGGATCTAACAGTGTGGCAACCCAGTAGTCAGGATTATTTCTAATTCTCACAACTCGAGGGTCATGTTGCAGGTAGTGCAGCAAGAAGGCACTCATGTGTGTTGCGCATCCAGGAGCACCAAGTCCCTGTTGTGTTGGTGGCGAGGTAACAATCATGCTTCCTTCCTCTGTCCTCTCCCCCCAACCTCGCACAACAGAAATGTGATCAAGGTCTCCCTCATCTGATGAGTCTTCCATCAGTTCGTCCTCCACTTCTTCCTGGGCTCCTGCACCTTCCTCACTAGTTTGGCTGCTACCATGCGCCCTGGTAAAACCATCTCCCCCACCCTCACATGCCTGCCGCCTTGGTGCTGCCGACCGTCTGGACCTTGCAGATGTTAGCCCTTCCGCATACAACTCTTCCTCCTCTACTTCCTCCACCTCCTCTTGTGCCACCACCTGACTCCGAATTCTGTTTAACATGTGCTCCAGCATGTAAATCACCGGAATAGTCATGCTGATAATGGCATCGTCAGCACTAAACATCTTCGTCGCCATTTCAAAACTGTGCAGAAGGGTGCATAGGTCCCTGATCTGAGACCACTCCTCCAGCGTGATTTGCCCCACCTCCGGATCTCGTTGGCCCAGGCTATACGTCAGAACGTATTGCACCAGGGCTTGTCGGTGCTGCCACAGTCGCTGCAACATGTGCAGAGTTGAATTCCACCGGGTAGGCACATCGCATTTTAGCCGGTGAAGTGGCAGGCCCAACGACTTCTGTAGAGATGTAAGTCGCTGAGCTGCGGGATGCGAACGGCGGAAGTGAGCACACAGCGACCATGCCCTCTGCAGAAGGCCATCTAGTCTGGGATAGTGGGCTAAAAATTGCTGGACAACCAGGTTCAACACGTGAGCCATACAAGGCACGTGTGTGACATTGTCCCGGCGAAGGGCCGCACCCAGGTTTGCAGCATTGTCGCACACGGCCTTCCTTGGTTTCAGGTCCAGTGGAGACAACCATTCATGAAATTGGTTCTCCAGAGCTGACCACAACTCCTCAGCTGTGTGACTCACATTTCCCAGACATTTCAAAGTAAAAACCGCCTGATGACGTTGAGCCCTACTGCCAGCATAGTAAGGAGGTGTGCAGGATCCCTTCTGCGCAGTTAGAGAGCTTGTGGCATGACCAGACAGGCTTTGGGTGCAGGTGGAAGACCGAGAGGAGGTTGAGGA
Organism: Phyllobates terribilis; assembly: GCF_046119375.1. Lineage (NCBI taxonomy): Eukaryota > Metazoa > Chordata > Amphibia > Anura > Dendrobatidae > Phyllobates > Phyllobates terribilis. The sequence goes on along the minus strand of NW_027362764.1, from coordinate 264,581,172 downwards.
GGCAGAAGCAGTGGAGGAACTTTGACATAAAGAGGATTGACGCACAACTCGTGGGGACGGCAAGACTTGGACAGCAGCCCCTTGTCCTGCTGTCACCATAGTTACCCAGTGCCCAGTCAGCGACATGTAACGCCCCTGTCCATGCCTACTCGTCCAAGTGTCTGTGGTGAAATGCACCCTGTCACACCCAGAGTTTCTCAAAGAAGCGGTGATGTTGTGTGCGACATGCTGGTGGAGCGCAGGCACACCTTTCTTTGAGAAGTAGTGCCGACTGGGCATCTGGTACTGGGGCACTGCGACGGACATAAGGTCTCGAAAATCCTCTGTGTCCACCAGGCGGAAAGGCAGCATTTCTGTAGCCAAGAGCTTGCAGATGGTGAAATTCAACCTCTTAGCTTTCTCATGGCTAGGAGGAAATGGTCTTTTACTTGTCCACATCTGAGGGACCGAGGGCTGGCTATTGTGCTTAGACGGGGTTGATAAGGGTGTCCCCGGCAAACTGCCGGTCTGTGAGGAAGATGCAGGCGGACATGTTAGGTTGCCTTGATCCAAAGGTGGTGCTATCGATGTCGGACAGCGCTCAACACCAGCTGGTGTTACCACCTCCAAAGAAAATGATGACCTGCCAATCACGCTGGCTGTTGCGGGTAAAGAGGTGGCAGGTCTGCGCCCCAAAACAGGTGTGACTGCTGTCCCCCCAGTCACAGAGGATGAAGAGGCCGCGGATGCACAAGATATGGCAGACGGTGGTTGGCCCGGCCAGCTAGGCCGCATTGTAGCACACTGAGCTTCCCACTGCAACTTATGCTTCATGTCCATGTGCCGGTTCATGCATGAAGTACTCAAACTATGTATTTTTTGGCCTCTACTTAGCTTTTGCTGACAAATGTTACAGATAACACGAGTTGGGTCATCTTTATCGATCTGAAAAAATGCCCAGGCTATGCAAGGCTTAGCACCCATGCGACCTGAAGAGCCACCACGACTTGTGGTGAGAGGTAGAGTTGTGTTTGAGGATGCAGTTGTTGATGTGCTTCCAGTACTACGTCTCTGTCCAGGAAGGCGCAACCTGACCTCGTCGTCACTAGCATCTTCCTCCACCTCCTCTGCTGACCTCATCTCTTGGCTGACTGTGGGTTGACAGTAAGTGGGATCTCCAACCTCATCATCATCACCCTGTGCGTTATCACACCCGTCGTCCTCAGAGCCAACCTGTTCCTGCCCTGACAAAAAACTAAAGTTGTTGCTCCAATCAGGTATTTGAGTCTCATCATCGTCTTCCTCATTGTCTCCACCAACAGGAGTTACAGTTTGGGAATGAGGGTCTACATTATGGTCAGAACCTTCTGCGTCTGGTCCTGGATCCGATTCATAAAGATTCTGGGCATCAGTGCAGATCATTTCCTCGTCTGGATTCACAGAAGCGCTGGAGTCGACCTCTGATTCCCAGGCTATAGTATGAGTAAACAGCTCTGCAGACTCAACCATCTGTTCTACCTCATACTCAGACGGGCAGCTGGAGATTTGGGAGCTGTGAGGAAGCAAGTGCGATTGGGGTGACACCTTTGAGGACTGGAGTATTTGTGATGTTGAAGTTGATGTGGAGGAGAGCCCACTTAAAGGAGCACTTGATATCCGTTGATGCACCTGTTGTTTTTGTGCCTCATCTGGAATTTGTAGCGATTGGCGTGGCCGTAAGAAAGGGATCTTATCACATTGTCCGCTAAAAGAAGTAGACATTTTAGTTTGGCTGGAAGATGGTCTTTCTTCTGCAGATGTTACTGTTGCTTTAACACCTACCCCACGGACACAACCTTTTTTCCCCTTCCCAACACGCCTATTCCCCTTTCCACCAGCAGCAGGCCTTTTTCCACTCATTTTGGTGGTTAACTAATTCACAACTCTGGAGTTGTTTGCAAAAAAAAACAATGGATGGGAACCGAGCAGAGCTGAGTGGCCAAACTGTGGTATTAGGCCAAAATTATTGGCTGGGTTAGATGCAGAAAAAAATTATATTCAATTTGCAACCTGATGGAGGTCAGTATAGATGGACTAATAGAGAAAGTCCCATACACAGCTAGAAGCCCAAATATTTTTTCAGAGGTAGATGCAAAAAAAAAATATATTCAGTTTGCAACCTGATGGAGGTCAGTATAGATGGACTAATAGAGAAAGTCCCACACACTGCTAGAAGGCCAAATATTTTTTCAGAGCTGGATGCAGATAAAAATTATTTTTAATTTGCAACCTGATGGAGGTCAGTATAGATGGACTAATAGAGAAAGTCCCACACACTGCTAGAAGGCCAAATATTTTTTCAGAGCTAGATGCAGAAAAAAATTATATTCAGTTTGCAACCTGATGGAGGTCAGTATAGCTGGACTAATAGAACAAGTCCCACACACAGCTAGAAGCCCAAATATTTTTTCAGAGGTAGATGCAGATAAAAATTATTTTTAATTTGCAACCTGATGGAGGTCAGTATAGATGGACTAATAGAGAAAGTCCCACACACTGCTAGAAGGCCAAATATTTTTTCAGAGCTAGATGCAGACAAAAAATTATTTTCAGTTTGCAACCTGATGGAGGTCAGTATAGATGGACTAATAGAACAAGTCCCACACACAGCTAGAAGCCCAAATATTTTTTCAGAGGTAGATGCAGAAAAAAATTATATTCAGTTTGCAACCTGATGGAGGTCTGTATAGATGGATTAATAGAACAATCCCACACACAGCTAGAAGCCCAATATTTTTTCAGAGGTAGATGCAGAGAAAAAATATATTCAGTTTGCAACCTGATAGAGGTCAGTATAGATGGACTAATAGAACAAGTCCAACACACTGCTAGAAGCCCAAATATTTTTTCAGAGGTAGATGCAGAAAAAAATTATATTCAGTTTGCAACCTGATGGAGGTCTGTATAGATGGATTAATAGAACAAGTCCCACACACTGCTAGAAGCCCAAATATTTTTTCAGAGCTAGATGCAGAAAAAAATTATATTCAATTTGCAACCTGATGGAGGTCAGTATAGATGGACTAATAGAATGATGCTATGCCCAAAAGATTTTACTTCACTAGGTGCAGTAAAAAAATTGGTATTCTATACACAGGTGGTATATCTTGCAACACAGATAGGCTACTCCACTGACTAACACACTCTGCAATAGGCCAAAAAGGATTAGCTTTGCTAGATTCAGCCAAATGCTGTGAAAAAAACTTGCACAGCACTGGCACAGACCTGCCTGGCAAAAACTGATAGGAACTGATGTAACCTAGTCCTGAAAAGGACTGCAATTACAATTAGTCTTTACTCCCACAATCTATCTATTTAAGAGCACAGACCTGCCTGATAAAAGTCGTAGGAAATGCTGTAACCTAGTCCTTAAAAGGACTGCAATCACAACTATTCCCTACTCCCAAGCTATCTGTAGATTTGTGCGAAAATTGGCTTGAAATTAACAAGGTATAGCGCACACAGCAACAGCGGTGCCGTCTAACACGCAGCTGCAGCAGTGAGAAAATGGTGGCGACGGGGAAAATGGCTTGGTCTTATAGGGCAAGGACATGTGACATACACTGCCAATGACACATGCCCTTGCTTGTGTGAAAAAAGCACTTCGCTCCGTGTGTGCGCTGCTGATAGGCTGACAGATTGCACCTCCCCACTGTAAATGCGGGAAAGAGAAAAAAAAATGGAGATCTTCATTATTCCTGCAGAGATCCATCCCCTGCCCCTCCCCCCACCCCGCTGTACACTCAAACTGCGTATTAACATTAATTTTCATCATTACTGAGAAAAAATCCAGTTATGATTTTGGTGCACGAACAGTTATCAAACATAACCTCGAACAGCCGAATTTTTCTCAAATCGTTCGTGTTCGCCGAACGGCTTGAACTCCGCGCAAAACAGCTCGAATTTGAGATTGGCGAACAGTTCGAGTAGAACAACGCTCATCTCTACTCCTGTGCACTGTTGGCCTAAGCAGTCAATGGAAGGCTTTCCAAAAATTATGAGGAACTGCAATGCCCCTTGAAACAGACGTGGATTACAGCATACTAAAAACCTTCTACCCATTATTGGGGAGTGGGTCTCCCTTAGTGTTCGCCTATGCATTGAAAAGCTAAAGCTGACTAAAATTAGGAGGAAATGCAATGCCCGTTGGAAGAATGGTGGAGGTCGCAGTGGAATAAAAAGACAATATCAATGCCCCTTGGAAAAGTGGTGGAGTTCGCAGTAGCTTAACAATACGGTTTTAATGCCCCTTGGAAGAATGGTGGAGGTCGCAGTGGAATTTTAAATACAATATCAATGCCCCTTGGAAAAGTGGTGGAGGTCGCAGTAGCTTAACAAGACGGTTTTAATGCCCCTTGGAAGAGACGTGGAGGTCGCAGTAGCTTAACTAGACAGTTTTAATGCCCCTTGGAAGAGATGTGGAGGTCGCAGTAGCTTAACTAGACAGTTTTAATGCCCCTTGGAAGAGATGTGGAGGTCGCAGTATCTTAACAAGATGGTTTTAATGCCCCTTGGAAGAAAGGTGGAGGTCTCAGTGGAATAAAAAGACAATATCAATGCCCCTTGGAAAAGTGGTGGAGGTCGCAGTAGCTTAACAAGACGGTTTTAATGCCCCTTGGAAGAGACATGGAGGTCGCAGTAGCTTAACTAGACGGTTTTAATGCCCCTTGGAAGAGACGTGGAGGTCGCAGTAGCTTAACTAGATGGTTTTAATGTCCCTTGGAAGAGATGTGGAGGTCGCAGTATCTTAACAAGACGGTTTTCATGCCCCTTGGAAGAATGGTGACAATATTACAGGTTTTTTTTACGGCAAAAAATGCAAAAAGCAGGATAATACAGAGATTTGACCCGTGGAACTGCAAAACCACAGTTCTATTTCTCTGGCCTACACCAGACTCTTTTAAACAGATATATCGGTGTCTGACCAGTCAGGGAGACACTATTACAGTTTTTTTTTCGGCAAAAAATGCCAAAAGCAGGATAATACAGAGATTTTACCCGTGTAACTGCAAAACCACAGTTCTATTTCTCTGGCATACACCAAACTCTTTTAAACAGATATATTGGTGTCTGACCAGTCAGGGAGACACTATTACAGTTTTTTTTACCGCAAAAAATGCCAAAAGCAGGATAATACAGAGATTTGAGCCGTGGAACTGCAAAACCACAGTTCTATTTCTCTGGCCTACACCAGACTTTTTTAAACAGATATACTGGTGTCTGACCAGTCAGGGACACACTATTGCAGTTTTTTTACGGCAAAAAATGCCAAAAGCATGATAATACAGAGATTTGAGCCGTGGAACTGCAAAATCACAGTTCTATTTCTCTGGCCTACACCAGACTTTTTTAAACAGATAGACTGGTGTCTGACCAGTCAGGGACACACTATTACAGTTTTTTTTTACGGCAAAAAATGCCAAAAGCAGGATAATACAGAGATTTGAGCCGTGGAACTGCAAAACCACAGTTCTATTTCTCTGGCCTACACCAGACTCTTTTAAACAGATATATTGGTGTCTGACCAGTCAGGAAGACTCTATTACAGTTTTTTTTTACGGCAAAAAAGGCCAAAAGCAGGATAATACAGAGATTTGACCCGTGTAACTGCAAAACCACAGTTCTATTTCTCTGGCCTACACCAAACTCTTTTAAACAGATATATTGGTGTATGACCAGTCAGGGAGACACTATTACAGCTTTTTTTTACAGCAAAAAATGCCAAAAGTAGGATAATACAGAGATTTGACCCATGGAACTGCAAAACCACAGTTCTATTTCTCTGGCTTACACCAGATTATTTTAAACAGATATATTGGTGTCTGACCAGTCAGGGAGACACTATTACAGGTTTTTTTTTACAGCAAAAAATGCCAAAAGCAGGATAATACAGAGATTTGACCCGTGGAACTGCAAAAAAACAGTTCTATTTCTCTGGCCTACACCAGACTCTTTTAAACAGATATATTGGTGTCTGAACAATCACAGACACACTCAATTTTTTTGGGGGGGGGTGAAAAAAATACCAAAAGGTTAATAAGACGTGTATTTGTACAGTCTGATTGAGGAAAAAAAATATACAGGATTTAGATGAAAGAAAAAAGGAATTTTCCTCGCCCCTGAGACCGGGGGATAAGTCTAGCAATTTGACCAGCAGGAGCACACAGGACTGTAATGCAGCGTTTGCTGGTATAACCACTGCGTCTCCTATACAGCCTGCCTGCCTGCCTGATATCTGTGATGGATATTAGTCCTGAGAAGGACTGTTTGTTTGATTTGGCAGGCTTTAGAGACCCTACACTACCTATTTCGCACTATATATCTCTCCCTAACTCAGCAGCACTCTCCCTACACTGACTGATCTGGAGCGACTGTGTCCAAGATGGCGGCACCCGGTTTTAAATACTCGAGGTGACGCTGTGCGGCCAGCCAATCACTGTAAAGCCCACAAACAACATGGCTGCGGCATTCCAGTGACTGGCTGGCAATTCCTGCATGTTCATTGGCTCTGTAAAGAGCGCCAAACGTGCAGGGCGGAGACCCGAGTAACCCGGAAATGCTCGGTGCTCGCTGACATTCTTTATGGTCACACTATATAAATCCATGCCGTTTGCATGGATTTATATAGTGTGACCAAGTTGTCAAGCACTTTCCAAGTGATGCTTGTCAACCCTCATGCAGAAATGCATGTGAAGAACGCTTCACATCCGCATATCCCTGGCAGGAAAACGCATGTACAATCCGCATGTACAATCCACATGCATTTTTTCTGCCAGGGAGATGCTGAAACGCTCAGGAAATAATCCTGAGCATTTCTGCATCGTGGGCACATAGCCTTACAGAAATAAACACTTGAAATAGATCACTCTGTTTTTAATGACTCTATATAATATATGAGTTTCACTTTTTGTATTGAAGAACTGAAATAAATGAACTTTTTGATGATATTCTAATTTAGTGAGATGCACCTGTATATATAGATATCACATTCGGACTATAAGACGCACCCCCCACTTTCCTCCAAAATTTTGGAGGAAAACAGTGGGTCTAATAGTCTAAAAAATATGGTATGTGCTTGTTTTTATATAATATGAATAAAGATTATATTGATTTTATTGGCTTGCATTTTTTTGCTATTGGTGTTTTCCATGTAGTGAACATGGTAAATAAAAAAAAACAAAAAACAATTGTAGAATTTCACTCTTTTTGCAATTTTAACACACTTGGATTTTTTTACCCCCGCTTTCCAGTGCATTACACGATAAATGAATGAGGTCTTTCAAAAGTGCAACTTGTCCCGCAATAAAACAAACTCTCATATGGCTATATTGAAGGAAAAATAAAAAGTTATGACTCTTGGATGAAGGGAAGGAAAAAACAAAAAAGAAAAAAATGGAAAATCACAAGGTTGTGAAGGTGTTAAAATAAAGATCTAAAAAAAATACAAAAATGACAAATATTTGGCATTGCCGTGTCCATAAAACTCTGATCTGTGGAAATTAAATTAAATTATGTTGAATGGTAAAAATTGTAAAAAGAAAAACACCAGAACAGCAAAAAATGCAATAAAAAGCGATCAAAACGTTGTATCTACCCCAATAAAAATCTCTGCTTGCACTGCAAAAAAGCAAGCCCTTCTGCATATCTTTTTAATCAATAAATACTACCTGGAACATCAAGTTTCAGGTTAAGAATTTAAACATGCTAGACATAGATTAAAATATAAATTCTTTATTAGAAAAACACATAAAATCTATATAAAATAAAATAAGCAGGGATCACCCAATTGTAGCATGTAGATAACAAGCAGAAAGGTATATAAAATATATATTGGGAACAACAGAATATGGCTATGTGGACAGTAGAAGTCAGAAATACACCAAAATTGGCAATATTGGTAGACAGTTCATATAAATGCAGATACATCAGCGATAGTATCATGTAAAGTGCAAGCACCAAAGTAGTATCAAAGAAAGCTCTGCAGCATGAAGTTCTTCTTACAGCAGTGTGATCATGAACAAAAAAATCCAACAAAGTGCCTGGTGCATTTACTTACTGCCACACAGTATTGAATTCTGCTTGTACCATGGCTACCACCCCGAAGGCGCCGTTTCGCCATGCTTCTTCCAGGGGTGGTAATAAACACATAATAAAGTAATAAAGACAAGTCCCCAGAAAATGCTAGAGCTATAACCTGGAATGACAACTCAGTTTACAACTGAACCTCTGCCAGTTCCTGTGTGTCAGCTGAAGATTAGCTAAACCTAATAAATTGCGCTTGAAGTAATATTTATGTAGAAAACCCCATTCCTCACCTAGCACAACCAACCATACTGAGAAAATAGTAAAACAGTTCTTGTAGCACAACCCACTAAATTGTTATTGGGGACAAGAATGATGACATGTAGTGATGATCAAGCATGCTCGTTGCTCAAGATTTACGAGCATGCTCGGGTGAGCACCTATTATCTTCAGCGTGCTCGGGGGTTAAGTTTCCTGATATGGAATATTTAGCTATATGAGGTTTGGAATACCTTGCAATATGTAACTATTTGTAGATTTGTGAAGACTGCTTTTTTGTTCATTGCAGTTTTTTAAGGTTTATTTTCAGTAATGTAGGATTCAAGAAGAACAATATATGGAATCAAATTTGAATGAAAAAGTATTCCTTCCTTGTAAGTAATGTCCTCCAGTGTAGTAGGCCTCTACTCTAATGGTGTGACAAATTATCTAGTGGCATAGTTATGACATATCTGTGATAACTCCTTTGATTTATACTTGGAAGCCAATGCTTGCTAAGATGATAGTTAATAGAAAAGCAGCCCAGCCAGTCAAGGCCACCGTTATGATAGTACAATACTGCAATAATCATCACCATTTACCTTCTCAATTTTGTACACAAGTTGGCATGTGACCCATTATATATGATACTTGGCCTGACCATTTGTATTGCCTTGTCTCTGGAATCACATTTCTGGTATCTCGCTGAATCTTCTGTTGCTAACCTTGATTACCCTTTGATGTTTGCTTACAGTTTTCATGATGGATTTACCATTATAGCTCCTAAAAATTCAAACTGCCTGTAAATGCTCTTCAGTTGGTTGCTATAAATACACTTGTTCTGGAGATTATTGCTCAAACTATGTCGCTATACAGCACCAAGTGAGAACGCTAAAGCCAGTTACTGACTGCTACCGTCTTGTGCATGTACTTGATGCATTTGCTGCAGGGAAATAAAAAAAAGACTGGCGGAGACCAGTGGAGTGCCAGGGAATTTAAAAGGTAAGTATTGGTTATTTTTTATTTCATCACATTTTTTAAAATCCTGGAATTTTTTTTTAAAGAGATCGGCCATTTTACAGAAAAAGTTCCTAAAGGCAACACACTGATAAGTTGCATGAGCTGTGTAAACCCTGCCGATCTCTGCCATCATAATATGTAAGATGAGGATGGTAATTTATCCATGACCATTTCCACAGTTGTCCCAAGCTGCCTCCACTTCTGTATAACTACATAAGAGTATCTAAGTGCATTCAGCACCTTCCGAGATACGGGCAGAGAAGAACAAGGAACACAAATAATTTGTGCTCATTGTTTTATTCATCATATTATAATTTATATTCTTATTCATCATATTATAATGTATATTCTTTCATAGAATTCTATGTGGTTGAATTACTTTTCCTTAAAAAGAATAAGCAGTTCATTTGTCGTGATACAGCTCAGAACCTTTTTTTCTTGAACTTTACAACAATTTTGTGCTGCTGAATTCTAATTTGAAAAAAAACCTGAAGATCAACATTATGTGATACTAGGCTGCATACATAATAGGATGTGTATTGTGAAATTCAAAGGAAAGATTTAAAGAAATGGGCTTAAAGCAAAATATGACCATAAACAGATGGATACAAATTAAACAGCAAGAACAAAAATGGTAAAAAGAAAACCTATAAGGCTGCGTGTCCACTATGCGTTTTTCAAGCGTTTTTGCAGCGGAATTTCCGCAGTGAAAACGCTTAAAATATGCTTAGTAATACGTGCCCCATGGTCCCCAATGATAATCCGCATGTGCTGTGCACATGCTGCGGAAATTTCCGCTGCGGATTATCATTGCGAAAAAATACTCAGCATGTCCATTAATTTTGCGGACACGCAGCGTAATTGCCGCCATTGACTTGCATTGAAACGCATATTATCTGTGTCAGTACATTTGCACTCATGGATATTATGCGATTCTATGTGCGGATGGTAACCGGGTCTGGAGAAGAGGAGACTCTCCTCCAGACCCAGATACCATAGAAACTGTAAAAAAAAGAATTTAAAATAAAAAATAAAGATTATACTTACCTTCCGATGTCCCCCGGTCTCCTCAGCGATGCGTCCGGTCTGTTGTATGGGTCGCGGTGGTGTGAGGACCTGCCATGATGTCATTTATTCATGTGGCAGGTCACGCAACCGATGACGTCGGTGGCCGCGTGACCTGTCACATGACTCAATGATGTCATTGCAGGTCCTTCACACCACCACGACCCATACAACAGACCGGACGCGGCGGAGAAAACACCGGGGGCCATCGGAAGGTAAGTATAATCTTTATTTTTTATTTTTTACCATTTTTATTCTTTTTTTTAACTATTACTTGGTCACACTATATAAATCCATGCCAATTGGATGGATTTATATAGTGTGACCAAGTTGTCAAGCACTTTTCCAAGTGATGCTAAAATCGCTTGGAAAAGCGCTTGATAACCCGCATATGGAAATGCTTGCAAAAACGCTTGACAAACGCTTCTACATGGCAGGAAAAAAAACGCATGTAAAATCCGCATGCGTTTTTCCTGCCAGGGAGAAGCGGAAAAAATATGCAGCATTTCTGCATCGTGGCCACATAGCCTAAAGCTCATGTGAAAATATGAAGAAAAGCATGCTAAATAAAGCTAAAAACAATTGTGAAAAAAAGGAAAATAAACATGAAGGGGACAAAGTGAGATAATCAAATAATTTACAAATGGTTTTCAAATGGCTGATGATATGTCAGATTTTTGTTGTCAGTAAAGACCTTGGGGGCACAACCTTTGGCTCGCAGGCCACATGCTGTCTTTCCTGTTACTAGTTTGCGGCATGCATAGTGAAGATCTGAAAAGCAGATGGAAATTGCATAGATGCAGTCATGAGGCCGTGCACATGCTTGGGAAATCGTGACTTCATACAGTGTTTAGACTGGCTGATAGTTGAGGAGTGACTGTTCCTAGGGTTTCCTAGGATTTCTTGTTGCTGTTTATCGGCCAATGTAAATGAGCCTTAGAATATGTTTGTACTTCTTGATGTGTATCATTTTATCAACATCTGTTCAATGTACTAGTGATTAAAATATGACATGTGTAATGCCTGTGTCTGATATGTATGTGGCATGTGTGCTGTATGTGTCTGATATTTGAACGTTGTGTGTTTCTTGTGTCCGATATGTGGGTGTGGTGCGTGTTACATGTGTACGATATGTGCAGGGGGAGTTGTCTGGGCTTTATGTGTCTGATATGTGAGCAGTGTTTGCCTTCGATGTGTCTGATATGTGAGCGGTGTGTTTGCTGCATGTGTTTCACATGTGAGTGGTGTTCGTGTTGCATGGTCTAATATGTGAGTGATACGTGTGTGTGGGCGCTGCACGTGTCTGATATGTGAACGGTATGTGTATGCTGTACGTGTCTGATATGTGAGCGGTGTGTGTGTGCTGCACGTGTCTGATATAAGAGTGGTTTTGTTGCCACTGTGGCTTTGGAAGACATGATCTAATTATTCTGTTAGGCACAGCTGGTTAAGTGGATTTACGAAGCTGCAGGTCAGAGCGGACACACGGACCCCAGGTATTGGTACAGGAAGCAGCAACAGTAAAGACCCAGACAACAGGCTTTGCTGGACGGCAGACAAACAAGCGAGGTAGAACACACCAGAAGCTACAAGGGGGCACAAGAAGAAGCAAATGTCCGGTCTGGATAAGAACTCAGATGTAGGTAGCAGAATCCACAACAGATTGTAGTGTAATGAGAACAGTCTGTAATAATCTCTAATAGGTTGTCATGCTTACAACCAATGACTGGTGAACCAGCAGGTCTCAGCAGCAGCAGATGCAATTTATGAAATTCACAGCAGATTGCAACTAATGTGACCAGAATAAAAAAAACTGTTTTTCATGCTTACAACAAACAATGAGATCACACAAGCAGCACATGCAAATAGTAGAAATGATAGGGGTATGATGAGATGATTGCAACAAAAGAAACAAGATGGTGGCAATCTCCAAACAAATGTTAACTGAAAACATTACAGTCTCAATACTCAGACTGTAGGCAGATTATAATAAGGGCAACCTGGGCTACCACCAGGGATCCAAGGCTCCGGGGGGGAGGGAAGGCCAGATTGCCCTCACTATAATGTTTTGTGTGCTTCCTTCGACGGCGCTAATCTCCGGGCAGGGAGCTTTCCTGAAACTCCGCTGCGGGTGATACAGAATGGCAGTGCTGCTCCATGGAAGCTCCCGTCGCCTTTCCTGTGACATTGTGGCACGATGACATCATCACACCAGCATGTAGGTGCTGGAATAAGAAGCATAAGAAGAAGTGGAGACCAGGGGACCGGAGCCGAGCCCAGGGGAATGGTAGTGAGATGAGTAGCTGTTTTTTTTTATATATACTTGTATGTAAGAGATGTGTACCTGTATATAGGAGGCCGTGAGGGCTCATCCTGTACATTGGAGGCTATGTGGGGCTCATACTGTATATACAGTGGCTTGTGAAAGTATTCACCACCATTGGCATTTTTTGTGTTTTGCTACCTCACAACCTGGAATTTCACAGTTTTTTTTGAGGGTTTGCTTCAATTCATGTAAAGAACATGCCTATTACTGTGAAAAATTTGTTGTTGTTTTTTTTGTGAAGTAAACAACAAATATGACAAAAATAATGAAAACTTCAGTGTGCATAACTTTTGTAGAGCTTTCTTTGGCGGCAATTATAGTTGCAAGTCGCTTTGGATAAGTCTCTATGAGCTTTCCCCATCTTGCCACTTTTACCCATTCCTTAAAGCAAAACCGCTCCAGAGCTCCTTCAAGTTAGATGGTTTCCTCTAGTAAACACCAATCTTTAAGTCTGACAACAGATTCTCAGTTGGAATAAGGTCTGGGCTTTGACTAGGCCACTCCAAAACATTTACATTTTTCCCTTAATCCACTCGAGTGTTGCTTTAGCAGTTTGCTTTGGGTCATTGTCTTTTTGGACGTATAGCTATGCTGCGGCCCTCGTCCCTGAGTAAAACATCTTTGTGCTCACCAGTACGGCAGACAGCTCAGGCCTTCCTGGGGTGTCGCTCCCACGTGGCGGTGCTGGGCCCTATCGTGCTACTGAGCCTCCGGGCGTCTGATGGGGCCAGGAGACCTGCAGTCTCCTGCCCTCCGGTTTCTGCTGCTGGGCTTTCAGTGCCCCACAACCTCGGACTCCGGTGTCCAGTTCTTCTGCGCTTCTCTCTGGGGTGAACTGCGAGATCTTTCCTCGTCGACGTCCTGACTTCGACTCCTCTCTGCTCTCCTCACACTAACTATCCCCGCCTCCAGATTCCAGTTGCTAAGGGGAGGAGCTCCCCTTGCTGGTCTGGAGCCAGGAAAGTGTTGTATGCTAACAAAACCTGATTAGGGGACTCCTCCTTGCTTCCAGGCGTGGCATCACCCCCTTGTGAGGGAGGCAATGCCACTGTGGCAACCGGACTCCTGGGGTGCCACACCAACCCTATGGAGTGTATGGCTTATTGTGGTCATATGGATAGATGCTCCAGTCTCTGCTTGGGAACTCTGCAGCTCTTTCAGAGTTACCTTTGGTCTCTGTGCTGCCTCTCTGATTAATGCTCTCCTTGTCCAGGATGAGAGTTTTGGTGGGTGGCCCTCTCTTGGCAGGTTTAATGTGGTACCATGTTCTTTCCATTTGATGATAATACATTTATTGGTGCTCCAGGGATCATCAGAAATTGGGATAATTTTTTAGAACCCAACCCTGACTTGTACTTCTCATCAACTTTGTCCCTAACTTGTTTATAGATCTCCTTGGTCTTCATGGTGTTTGGTTAATGGGGTTTCTTGCTTAATGGCGTTGCAGCCTCTATGACCTTTCAGAAATGCTGTGCATATACTGACAGACCATGTGACGCTTAGATTGCACACAGGTGGACTACCTTTCACTAAGCATGTGACTTACGAAGGTAATTGCTTGTGATGCGCCCCCTGGGCCGCGCGTGTGTGGGGATACCCGGAACTGGACCCGTTGCGGATGCTGGGGGTTGTAGTCCTCGTGTGGCGGGGACCCGGTCCCGTGGCTCAGGGTGGTCAACTCAAATGGCAGTCTATTTATGTGGTTTTTATGATATTAAATGTCTGACTACGTCACCCGTGGATTGCGGTCAGGATGAACCGCCGCTGCAGGGCAGACCGCTGATGCTGGTGTTGTGGGTGCAGCAGAGTGTAATACAACTCCCCACGGGAGTGTAGCCTCAGAGCAGTGTATGCGGAGGATGGGGGTGATGGTGCAGGAGTAGCAGTGACGACACAGAGTCAGTGATGCAGTCCAGGGTCTTTACTCACAGTTCTTATTATCCAGACCACTTCTGCAGGTAATGGCTGCCCACGTCGTACTGTGCTCACCAGGTGAGGGGCTCGGCTGACTCTCAGGTATCTCCGGAGTGTTTCACAGGACCCCCTTTGTGTGTCCTTTCTCTGGCCTGTCATACCCCGCCAGTGACCTCGCTTCAGTCCGGCTGCCTCGGGCCTTCTCTTGGTAAACTGGGCGCCAGTTTCCCTGACCCTATATGGTGCCTTCCTAGCGGGTGTAGCGAGGGGCTGCACCACATGAAATGTCACAGCCTCCGGTTTCTAGCTGAGGGTAGTTCCCCGCCTCCACTAATTTTGGGGACCGGTCTCCCCCTTTGGCCTGACCCTTCTATGCAGGTAGATTCGGGCGTGCAGTGGCGACTCGTCGGTCCACACCCCTGGGGTCCCTTCTTTCCTTGTTCCTGGAGCCTCCTCCGCTCCTCTTCCTTCCTTCTCCTTCCTTCAGGCTCCGGCCTCTCTCTTAGGCCTGCCTGCGGAGCAGAGCCCATGCAGAGCCTCTGCTCCCACGTCCTGCTCCCTCTTCTGTCTGAACTGAACTAACTACTGATCTAAGATGGTGCCCACCTTTTATACCTCCCTCTAGGTGCACCCAGGAACTGCTTCCTCCCTGCTCCTGCACTACAGGGTTCCCCCTTCCTCGGTGTTCCCTCCCCCCACTCCAGCCAGGGACAGGGACTGTCGTGCTCTACTTGGAGCGTACCGGTCACCCTGCCCCCCGGAAATGTGGTGTAATGCATGCAGGTGTCAGGGTCCTGATCCACACTCCATCCTTACCTGAAAGTGAGATATCGCACATCTGGCAGAGATGCAATACCTCTGTAGCAACCGAGCCCTCGGGGTGCTACATTCCCCCCTGGTAAATCACAGCACGTCCGCGGGCTGGAACAGAGCAAAAGACAGGGTACATTAGGACATGCAAAAATTATTATTTTTTTTTTTTTAAACTGTCAACTGCATATCACTTCCCTTTATGGGAAACATTTTCTCTTTTCAACATTATAAGTGCACTTTTAATATCACGGGAACTCTTTTATCAAATATCATGTAAAGCATCATTTAAAGCATTTCGGTATATAAAACTTTTCATATAAAACATTTGCAAGTGGACTCTCTTGTACTAGCCGCGGTGCAACTTGCGACCTGGTGTCCATTTTTCAATAAGGTGCAAACTTGCAAACAGGTAACAGATGAACATGAGGGACCCGTTGGTAAACCGTCAACGAAGGCCCTGGGGTGGCTGCAGGGCGTAGCTGATCCAGCTGCTGGACCTCGTCTTCGGCCACCTCTAACGGGTTTTTGTTCTGAGGTCAGTTGTTGTAGTTTCTTATAAAACCAGTAGGGGGCACTTTAAGAAGTGCAATTATTTACAAAGTTGACCGCTCCCAGTCCTCAGCCAGATAGTTCACAAAAGTTGGCTGCTCCCAGTCCTCAGCCGGTTTACTCACAGACCCTTTTCGGGTAACTTTTATAAACACACAAACTTTTGCAACAACCCTTAATCGGATAAACTTTTCTGTAATCCGGAAAACAGCGTGTCAAAACTTCTCATAATCCGGAAGACAGCATGTTCTTTAACTTTTCACCCAGGGGGGTAACTATTCACAATAGGTTGTCGCTTATTAATAGCGATGTCCTTGTTGACTCTCCTCCTCCTCGCCATACTCTTCAGACCTGTCCGGGTCCTCTGGGTAGTAGTGCTCATGGCAGTGCTCTTCCTCCACCCTCTGGACATTGAGGGCATACCACCCTCGCAGGCCTTGATGTCGGGTGTAGGACACCAAGTCCCCCGGATACAGATCCCGTCCCCGGTGACCCTCAGGCAGATGGCTCTCCACGTCCCTCCTATTAACAAAGAGGTCCGTGTCTGTGGTAGGGTCCCGGATAAACCCCCACCCTTTCTCTTGGTGGAACTTTACCACGGTCCCAGCAGTTTTAGGACCACGTGCAGCTTGGGGGTTTTGGCGGGTTCGTGTCTTCTCCTCCCTGCTCCGGGCCTGCAGCTGCTCCCTCTTCTGGCGCCGCGCCCGCTCTTCTTTTTCAAGCTGCCTGATTTCCCGATCACAGAACTCCTGCCTGTGAGCTGCAGCCGCCCGCGTCTCCTGCGCAAATCCCATCAGATCCTCCCCGGTCTGGTCCCACTCGATCTGGACCTCTTCCTCCGGGAGCTGGGGGATGGCAACTGGCTGTGGTACGGGCAGGAGCGGAGCAAGCGGGGCCTCAGCCTCTGCGGACAGGCTCTCTCGCTGACTAGGATGAACCCATCCCTCTGACACAGGGACCAGCTCTCCATCGGGTCCGGCGAGCTGGCTGTAAAGGTCGTTCCCTAGGGGTGGTGGCTTCGGGACCTGGGGCACACGCGGTTCGGAGGCAATTGGGGAGGTCAGGCCTTGCGACCGGGCCTGGAGCGGGTCACTTCCGACCGCACCCGGGGTCAGGTGGCACGGCCTGGGGCTTGATCCGGCGACGGTGCTCACGGCTTGGGGCCTGCGTGCTGGCGGCGGGAGCGGGGGAGGCGCAGCGACGCCCGGAACGTCTGGCTCCGCGACAGGGTCCAGAGGCAGGTTGGTGGCATCAGGGCTAGTGGCAGGGGTGTCCCCCTTACCTGCTTCCAGGGCTGCGCTGCTCTCAGCTTCCGGCCTCCGCTCCTCGTCCTCAGGGGCTGGCTCGCTGGCCGGTGCTGACGGCATCCTGTGCTGCTGGGCCGCGACCCGCCTGGCCATCTCCTCTCTCCACTCTGTTACAGCTTCTCGCTGCGTCTGGACCATCCTCCGGTCCAAATCCTCCAACGCCGTTCGGAGGAACTCCGGGTCTTCTCCAGGGAGCTGCGCCATCAGCTCCCTGAGGCTGTACGGGGCCGCGATGGCCTGCAGCAAGCCACCCGTCAGGGTGCTGGAGTCGGTGCTGCTCGCCATCTCTGGGTGTGGTCTGCCGAGACTGATCCAAACCACACCCTGCCCCCCGGTTTTCTTCTCTTTCCGCCCCTGTTGGGGGTGGTCCTGGGGCAATCTTCTGACAATCACTCTTAGGGGCAGCCCCCCCACGTTGATGGACATCTCTGCAGCCGCACTCATGGCTGTTGAGGGTGGGCTCCGTCTTTGGCGCCATTCTGGGACCTCACCCACGATGGGAGGTGGTTTCCTGTTGTCTTTTGGCGCGCACATTATGGCGTCCGTTCTGCTGGGGCGGGCGCCATATTTAATACAGTGAAACAGTCTCTTTTCAGGCACGCAGTACCCGTTGGTTGCGGACACGAAGTCCTGCCGACTACGCCAAAAGTTGACGCGCCCCCTGGGCCGTGCGTGTGTGGGGATACCCGGAACCGGACCCGTTGCGGATGCTGGGGGTTGTAGTCCTTGTGTGGCGGGGACCCGGTCCCGTGGCTCAGGGTGGCCAACTCAAATGGCAGTCTATTTATGTGGTTTTTATGATATTAAATGTCCGACTACGCCACCCGTGGATTGCGGTCAGGATGAACCGCCGCTGCAGGGCAGACCGCTGATGCTGGTGTTGTGGGTGCAGCAGAGTGTAATACAACTCCCCACGGGAGTGTAGCCTCAGAGCAGTGTATGCGGAGGATGGGGGTGATGGTGCAGGAGTAGCAGTGACGACACAGAGTCAGTGATGCAGTCCAGGGTCTTTACTCACAGTTCTTATTATCCAGACCACTTGTGCAGGTAATGGCTGCCCACGTCGTACTGTGCTCACCAGGTGAGGGGCTCGGCCGACTCTCAGGTATCTCCGGAGTGTTTCACAGGACCCCCTTTGTGTGTCCTTTCTCTGGCCTGTCATACCCCGCCAGTGACCTCGCTTCTGTCCGGCTGCCTCGTGCCTTCTCTTGGTAAACTGGGCGCCAGTTTCCCTGACCCTATATGGTGCCTTCCTAGCGGGTGTAGCGAGGGGCTGCACCACATGAAATGTCACAGCCTCCGGTTTCTAGCTGAGGGTAGTTCCCCGCCTCCACTAATTTTGGGGACCGGTCTCCCCCTTTGGCCTGACCCTTCTATGCAGGTAGATTCGGGCGTGCAGTGGCGACTCGTCGGTCCACACCCCTGGGGTCCCTTCTTTCCTTGTTCCTGGAGCCTCCTCCGCTCCTCTTCCTTCCTTCTCCTTCCTTCAGGCTCCGGCCTCTCTCTTAGGCCTGCCTGCGGAGCAGAGCCCATGCAGAGCCTCTGCTCCCACCTCCTGCTCCCTCTTTTGTCTGAACTGAACTAACTACTGATCTAAGATGGTGCCCACCTTTTATACCTCTCTCTAGGTGCACCCAGGAACTGCTTCCTCCCTGCTCCTGCACTACAGGGTTCCCCCTTCCTCGGTGTTCCCTCCCGCCACTCCAGCCAGGGACAGGGACTGTCGTGCTCTACTTGGAGCATAGCCGTCGCCCTGCCCCCCGGAAATGTGGTGTAATGCATGCAGGTGTCAGGGTCCTGATCCACACTCCATCCTTACCTGAGAGTGAGATATCACACATCTGGCTGAGATGCAATACCTCTGTAGCAACTGAGCCCTCGGGGTGCTACACTTGCACCAGAAAATTTTAGGGGCTTCATCGCAAAAGGGGTGAATACACATGCATGCCAATTTTTAGTTATTTGATCCTATAAATTTAATTTATGCCTATATTTTTCTCACTTCACTTTACCAACTTAGACTATTTAGTGCTCAAGTATGACCGTACTGGGCCCTGCCATTAAAGGGAGACTGGCATGACAGGATTTAGGCCTGGAAATTAAGTTAGGGATTTGCACTATAAAAATATGTGGGTGAGTTGGGATATAGGGATTGATGGGATGGAATTGGTGGGAGGAGAGTTTGGAAAGGGGGGGGCCTTATAAGGTCCTAACCAGGAAGGACAGGCAGCCATTTTAGGTTGCCCTACTGAGAAGAGCAATCTCCCAAGAAATAATTCATCCACTTACCGGGCAAGATGGAAGCTGCACTCCAGCAGCTTAGGAATGCAGCAGGGGTCCTGCATCCAGATGGCCTGCAGGCAGCAGTACAGAGCCTGCCCCAGGGGGTTGGGGCTGACAGTGTCCAGTCACCCGTTGCGGTTCGATGGCCACGGAGGACTAGGCCTCCGGTGCGCCTGAGCCCAGAAGTTACCCACAGGATCCGGCGCTGTGTTAGGACCCCTTCCAGGGACCCTTCAACCAGGGCTACGGGCCAGCTTGCCGCCTCCCGCCGCACCAGGACTGGAAGGAATCCAGTTATGTGGTGGGGCCTACAGCAGGAGGAGGAGTCGGCCTCCCTCTCAACAACAGACAGGAGTTGGAGCGGCAAGGACCCGCTCGGCGAGGTGAGTGCAGCAGCCTGCACAGAGCTGGGAGAGAGCGGAGGTCCCAGTCCAGGGCCTATCGGCACTGGGAGGAGAGTGGGCGGCAGCCGGCTGGCCCAGCTCCCAACAGCCTCACCTCGGCTGCAGCAGCGCAAGGCCACAGCCCGGTGGTTGCGCAGAATAATACCTCTGACGGCCAATACACAGCTGGCCCCACCCCCATTCACTACAGTGCTCCATCCCTGCCCCCTTTGCTTAGCCTGGCAGCGCTGCAAAATACAATTTTAAGTGGGCAGCAACCCGCTGGCCCTGCCCCCTCCAGTGTCCCCTTAGGTTACCAGCCCACCAATAGAAGCGGGCAGCATTTGGCTGGCTCTGCCCCCTTCATTCCCTCCTTGGACTTCCTAGCATCAAGCCCCCCCCACTGGCAGTGGGGACTCTGCTGGAGCTGCAAGAAGTCCTGCACCTGCGCCGGATGGAGGACCAGAGTAACAGGCTTCCAGATCTGCAGCTGCTGGGGACACAGCACTCAGGCAGCTAGGTGAGAACACACAAAATTTTTTCAATAGTCCTCCACTACCTGTAAATAGTGGGCTAAGGGATATGTACGGGGGATTTGGGTCAGGGGTTGTCCAGGGTGGCATTGGCGGGGGCGTTAACATTTTATTGCAGGGGCTAAAAGAATTGGCAGCGGTACTCGTACCTTGGGGGATTAATAGTGTTGCTTTACGGGGCAAGGAAACCAGTCCTTTCCAAGGAACACCGGGGGTTCAGGACAGTCTGGGCACTCGGCGGCCATGCAGAAGGGGTTGTGCTTCTCATTCAATGAGAGGGCTTGTAGATTCGGAGCTAAGTGCAAATTTAAGCACGAGTGCACCATTTGTGGCAGAAATCATGGTGCGTCAAAACATTTTAGGGGGGAAAGCAAAAAGGAGGACATAGTTCTGAAAAAAGGGGTGACGCCGAACTGTACAAATGCGACATTTTCTAAGTAGATACCCGGATAGAGAGACCGTGGTCCTGCTTGAGGAAGGCTTTCGAGATAGTTTTAGGATTCCGTTTGTTGATCAAAAAGTTAGGTTTTCTACAAAAAATTTGAAGTCGGCTTTGGAGTTTCCAGAAGTAGTGTCAGAAAAATTGAAAAAAGAAGTTTTGTTGGGTCGCATGGATGGTCCTTTTTTGGTAGTTCCGCTTAAGAATTTTAGGGTGTCGCTGTTGGGTGTAGTACCCAAAAAGGAGGCAAACAAATTCAGGCTAATTCACCACTTGTCCTTTCCAAAGGGCTTGTTTGTAAACGACAGCATAGACCCGGAGTTGTGTTCTGTAGTTTACACTTCCTTTGATGCAGCAATTCAGTGGGTGAGGTTATTTGGAAAAGGGGCACTGTTAGCAAAGACTGACATTGAGGCGGCATTTAGACGGTGCACCCTGATAACATGCACCTGTTGGGCTGTTTTTGGGACAGGTGATTTTTTGTTGACCGTTGTCTTCCGATGGGATGTTCATTGTCTTGTGCTTATTTTGAATCAAAAAATTTACTTTTTTGGAGTGAGTTGTAAAGGACGTTTCAGGGGTAAAATCCCTCATCCATTACCTGGTTGATTTTTTGTGTATAGGCCCGGCAAATTCGGGGGAGTGTTCATTGTTGCTACACACTATGGAAGGAATAGCCCAAAAGTTTGGAGTTCCGTTGGCAGAAAAAAAGACGGAGGGCCCAGTTATGGAGTTAAGTTTTTTAGGCATAGTTATTGACACATGCGCCATGGAATGTAGGTTACCACAAGAATAGTTAATAGATCTCATGGCGGAGGTTAGGAAAGTTAGAGAACTGAAAAAAATAACGCTGAGAGCGTTACAGTCCTTGCTTGGTAAATTAAATTTTGCTTGTCGCATTATACCGATGGGCAGGGTTTTCGGTCGAAGGTTAGCAGCAGCTACAGCTGGAGTTAGGGCCCCACACCATTTCATAAGGCTAAAAAAGGAACTGAGAGATGACTCGCGAGTCTGGGAAGAATTTTTGTCAACTTATAACGGAAAATCTTTTTGTATGGAACCAATGGTTAGTGCCGGTGAGTTGGAGTTATTCACAGACGCAGCGGATCAGACCGTTTTTGGAGCATATTGCCAGGGCAGCTGGGTTTTTTACAAATGCCCAGAAGAATGGTTTGCTCAGGGCCTTGTTTAAAACTGAACATTACTCGAACTGTTTCCCATTGTAGTCTCGTTGTCAATTTGGGGGTGACAGGTTCAGGAATAAAAAATTAAAATTCATCTGTCAAAATATGGCGATTGTGTCCGTGATCAATTCCTTATCCGCGTCATCTCCCCCAGTCATCAGAGTCATACAGTGATTGGTATTATTGGGCGTGCCTTTGAATGTATGGGTGGTGGCAGAGTTTTTTTCAGGATCGCAAAATACGATTGCTGATGTTATCTCTCGTTCACAGTGGGAGCAATTTAAGGAGTTGGCGCCTTTGGCAGAGATGTCGGGCCTAAAATGCCCAGTGGAGTTGTGGGATCTGCCATTCGAGCAGCAAGGGGACTGATTTCTTCATCGTTGGCAGGCAGGACATGGTCAGCATATTCACTTGCTTGGAAGGTCTGGGAGGAATGTAAGGTAGGTGATAGTGTTGGAGAAGAGGGTTCATTAGTATTACTGGTAGGTCATTGCTGGGAGGAAGGGTGGTCGGTACCAAAAATCAACAGGTTTGTGACGGGTCTAGCATTTGGCTTCAAGCTCAGGGGTTTGAATGATTTGACAAAATCTTTTCTAGTCTTACAAGCACTAAAGGGATGGAGGAGAGGCTGGAAGGTATCCGATAGAAGATGGCCGGTGTCATATGAATTATGATTACTCCTGGGCAGCCAAGTGGAGGGAGCTTGTAGGTCTCAGTGGGAGATTTGTTTATTCAAACTGTCTTTCTCTTTTGCCTTCTTTGCAGCTCTCAGGTTGGGAGAATTGGTCAGCCCCTCAAAAACAAAAAAGGGGGGTTTGTTGAGAGAGGATGTGGACTTATATGAGGATAGGGTTGAGTTAGTGATCCGTTCATCAAAAACAGACCAAATTGGTAGAGGCCACAGGTTGGTGATTTTTTGCGTCGCTGGGTCAACACTGTGCCCAGTAAGGTGTTTGAGGGAGTTTGGTCAAACCGATGGGGGACCTAGTGCTCCTTTGTTGGTACATGAAGATGGATCGTTTTTGTCTCGCTTTCAATTTGTCACCATATTTCGCCACTGTTTGCAGTTAGGAGGGGTGACACCGGTGGATTATAGTGGTCACTTCTTCAGAATTGGGGGGGCTACTGAGGCTGTGAGGAGAGGGTTAGGTGAGGACGTGGTGAAGTGGATTGGCAGGTGGGAATCTGCCAGATTCAGGTCTAAACAGTTTGTGATTTTTCGTGTTTAAAAAAAAAATATATATATTCTCGTTTTATTTTTTCATAGGCGCAGGGCCCTAGCTAGTGTGGATAATGGGCCATTCCTTCATTTTCTGGGTGGCGTTGCAGGCGTCGGTACGGCCATCAGGCAGACAACTGGGGTTTCTCAGGGAAGAGGCCATTATCCGGTGGATCGGTAATCGGGGGGTGTCTGGAGTCAATTCCTTCCCGAATTTTACCGTTTTGTGAGGTTAGACAGGCCCCTGGATGTCTTGGCACTGCACATTGGGGGAATGATCTGGGTAGGAGGCCAGTGTGCGAATTGATAAGGGATATAAGATTTGATCTCTTAAGGCTGTGGGCAATGTTTCCCATGGTAATCACGGTTTGGTCAGACATTGTGTCAAGGAAGGTGTGGAGAGGGGCGAGATCTGTGGTGAGGATCAATAAGGCAAGAAAGAAATTGAACAGAGCGGTGGGTCGGTTCATGGCCAGGAATGGGGCGGTTGCTGTGCATCACATGGAATTAGAATCAGGCGAGGGGGAATTTTGGAGACGAGACGGGGTTCATCTTAATGCAGTGGGACTGGACATGTGGTGTCTAGTCATTCAGGAGGGCATTGAACTTGGTTTGAAATTGCGGAGGGACATAAATGTTTGAGGAATTCAAAACATTTACGTGAATGGCATAAGGGGGAATGGTCCTCGAAGTTGGTGGTTGGTGTAAAAAAATCGGTGGGGGGGGACACATAAGGTTCTGGACCCCCCAAGTGGACATAAGTAAGTGGTGGCGGGTAGTGGAATTCCCGCCTTAAGGCTGGAAGGGCCAGCCTTAGTGGACTATGGGTAAAAGCCTGGTTCTTTACCAGGTGCATCTGAGCTGGTGATATATGGCTAGAGGTAGAAGTCAACCCTGAGCAGTTGTGGATAGGCATATATGGACACTGGCCATTGCAGGGCTGAGGCTTCAAGGACCATCCTCCAGTGCCAATAGGTTTTATATTACATTTTGTTTGTTAAATAAATGGCTGCTGTGGCCAATTTAATCCACTTCTGGTGTTGGCCTATTATTTCGGGTAAGGGGGCGGGAACGGTATAGGTTTAAGGTAACCCAGCGTATGACTCGCCAATACCCATTGTCATGCATCACACACAAATTGGATTACAAAAATATTTAAACACAGGTTGTAATGTAACAAAATAGGTAAAAAGCCAAGGGGATGAATAATTTCGCAAGCCACTGTAGAAGGGTATGTGGGGCTGATCCTGTATATAGGAGGCTATGGGCTCATCCTATATAGGAAGCTATGTGGGGCTAATACTGTATATAGGAAGATATGGGGGTCTCCTTCTGTACATAGGCGGCTCTGTGGGGCTCATACTGCATATAGGGGGCTCTGTGTGGCTCATCCTGCATATAGGGGGCTATGTGTTGTCTCATCCTGTATATAGGGGCTATGTGAGATTTCATACTGTGTATACGGGCTATTTGAAGAAGATATAGGGGTCTCCTTCTGTACATAGGGGGCTCTGTGGGGCTCATCCTACATATAGGGAGCTATGTGGGGGCTCATACTGTATATAGGGGCTATAAATGGGCTCCAAATGTATATAGGGAGCTATGTGGATGCTTATGCTGTTTATATGGGGGCTGTGTGTGGGCTCATACTGTATATAGGGGGTGCTGTGTGTGGGCTGATACGGTATATAGGGGAATGTCAACATACTTTATTCTGTTGTATATTATTAAGTGATACAATTAATATTAATGTAAAATAATAATTATAATTAACATGTTTATATTAGGCAGAATTAATTTCAGCCTATTGGTTCAGCCTCCACAGCAGTCACGGTCTCTCATGTGGCCCCTCAGGAAAATAAATTTCCCACCCCTGCTTTGTTATCTATCGTGCTATGTTATGTATAGTGCTGTACATAAGGGAAAAAAATTGCGCAGCTATTCGGGAGCTGCTATCACTGTCAGTTTGCATCTGCAGATGTGCAGCAGAGCACATGTGTGTTAATCACGTGACCTGTCACATGATCTACCAAGGGAATTATGTGCATTTGTCATGTCATACATTGGGGTTGGGGGTAACTACGCTTTTAATCTACTCCTAATCCACCCCTGATTGAGAGAAAAGCAAGTGTCCAAATGGTTCTTAAAAGGCCTTGGAAGATGAAGTGACTGAGGAATGTTGGGCCACTTGTAAGACCCAACGTGCAACACAACAAGGGGTGGTGGCCAAAGGGAAAGTGAGCTTAGTCCTGAAGACAATACAGGTCTATAATACTTATACATTGTACTTATTCACAAATAAATACATACTGTGTATACATAATGGGCAGCTTCTTATTTTTCAAGTCCTGGGCCACATTTTTTACTTGGCTCGAAAGAAGCAGCAGGGACATCAATGAATGGGACAGATGCAGATTATATTAAAGTGAAGCAGCCTTGACTAAAGTTAGGGGAGCAGTGAAAACTCCAGTAATAGGGAGCAGTAGAAATATGGTGCAACTTAATAATGTTCCTAGTGGAGCCCAAACAACTTCAAGGGGAATGGTCCAGCCCGGCTCTGTCATGTGCGCACTGAGATCCTATCATGACGATGCTGATAATCAGCGCAGCAGGGCCTTGTTATATAATATAAACTTTATATAAAATGTTAAAATATGGGTGCACTAGAGACACAGGGCATTGCACGTTCTTATTAGGGACCCAGGCCACAAATTAAAGTGCCTCTCAATGCCCCTGCCTGTAATAGCCTATTAGCAAACTTTCAACAATAATTTGGAGATCTTCAGAAATGCATGGATCTGTTTGCTAAAATCCTGATGTTTTTATCAATGCCCAATTCACTAATCTTTAGTGGAGGACCCATCTTATAGAATCTCAATCATGTAAGCTTCTGGCATCACTTT
Source organism: Phyllobates terribilis (assembly GCF_046119375.1). NCBI lineage: Eukaryota > Metazoa > Chordata > Amphibia > Anura > Dendrobatidae > Phyllobates > Phyllobates terribilis. The sequence goes on along the minus strand of NW_027362764.1, from coordinate 264,554,936 downwards.
TTTCTTCCATCAGAAGTGTACATTGATAGTATTATGGCCTACATCGTTCATTGACTCTGATGGTAAAAAATATGACTTTTTCTTACTGACTCCATTTGTATAAGAAAAAAAAAAAAGATGGGAATATCCCTTAAATATCCCATGTTGGATATATCCATCATGAGGGTAGTGCTAATTTTAAATAGCAGCTATGTCATGGACGGTGTTTGACTGAGAGAGAGGATGCATCGGTCTTGCCATTGGCACCCCGTCTCTGGGTGCCGATGGATTTCCAATGCTGCCAGGGGCCGAACAATATTTCGCATGTCTGCCATAATTTTATGACTATGAGAGAAAGAGAGATATAAATAAAAGAGTTATATAATAGGTTTAGAAAGTTTCAACAATAAAATCTTATTGAATTATGCCATTTTGGGAACAGATCACGTATGGCTCATTTTTCAGGACATACAGCTAGGTCCATATAGATTTGGACAGAGACAACATTTTTCTAATTTTGGTTCTAGACATTACCACAATGAAATTTAAACAAAACAATTCAGATGCAGTTGAAGTTCAGACTTTCAGCTTTCATTTGAGGGTATCCACATTAAACTTGGATGAAGGGCTTAGGAGTTTCAGCTCCTTAACATGTGTCACCCTGTTTTTAAAGGGACCAAAAGTAATTGGACAATTGAGTCCAAGGCTATTTCATGGACAGGTGTGGGCAATCCCTTCGTTATGTCATTCTCAATTAAGCAGATAAAAGGGCTGGAGATGATTTGAGGTGTGGTGCTTGCATTTGGAAGGTTTTGTTGTGAAGTAAACATGCGGTCAAAGGAGCTCTCCATGCAGGTGAAACAAGCCATCCTTAAGCTGCAAAAACAGAAAAAACCCATCTGAGAAATTGCTACACTATTAGGAGCTGCAAAATCTACAGTTTGGTACATCCTGAGAAAGAAAGAAAGAAAGCACTGGTGAACTCATCAATGCAAAATGACCTGGGCGCCCACGGAAGACAACAGTGATGGATGATCGCAGAATAATCTCCATGGTGAAGAGAAACCCCTTCACAACAGCCAACCAAGTGAACAACACTCTCCAGGAGGTAGGCGTATCAATATCCAAATCTACCATAAAGAGAAGACTGCATGAAAGTAAATACAGAGGGTTCACTGCACGGTGCAAGCCACTCATAAGCATCAAGAATAAATAGGCTAGACTGGACTTTGCTAAAAAACATCTAAAAAAGCCAGCACAGTTCTGGAAGAACATTCTTTGGACAGATGAAACCAAGATCAACCTCTACCAGAATGATGGAAAGAGAAAAGTATGGTGAAGGCATGGTACAGCTCATGATCCAAAGCATACTACATCATCTGTAAAACACGGCAGAGGCAGTGTGATGGCTTGGGCATGCATGGCTGCCAGTGGCACTGGGTCACTAGTGTTTATTGATGATGTGACACAGGACAGAAGAAGCCGAATGAATTCTGATGTATTCAGAGCCATACTGTGTGCTCAGATCCAGACAAATGCAGCCAAACTGATTGGTCGTCGTTTCATACTACAGATGGACAATGACCCAAAACACAAAGCCAAAGCAACACAGGAGTTTATTAAAGCAAAGAAGTGGAATATTCTTGAATGGCCAAGTCAGTCACCTGATCTCAACCCAATTGAGCATGCATTTCACTTGTTAAAGACTAAACTTCAGACAGAAAGGCCCACAAACAAACAGCAACTAAAAACCACCACAGTGAAGGCCTGGCAGAGCATCAAAAAGGAGGAAACACAGCGTTTGGTGATGTCCATGAGTTCAAGACTTCAGGCAGTCATTGCCAACAAAGGGTTTTCAACCAAGTACTAGAAATGAACATTTTATTTACAATTATTTAATCTGTCCAATTACTTTTGGTCCCTTTAAAAACAGGGTGGCACATGTTAAGGAGCTGAAACTTCTAAACTCTTCATCTAATTTTAATGTGGATGCCCTCAAATGAAAGCTGAAAGTCTGAACTTCAACTGCATCTGAATTGTTTTGTTTAAAATTCATTGTGGTAATGTCTAGAACCAAAATTAGAAAAATGTTGTCTCTGTCCAAATATATATGGACCTAACTGTATATACAGCCCTTTTTATTTATACAGTCCTTATCTCTTATTAAGTTGAGTTAATTACATGTGCACAAATACTGAATAAAACCTTTTAACAAGCTCCATTATAATGCTGATCACATTTCAAAAGCAGGCAGCAGGGACATTAAACAATGTCAGCAACATTGAAGTTATGCCAGCGCTGATTGCCAGCCACGTGTTTCTAATTAATTAGCAAACTTATGTTCAGCAGCCTAAGAAAAGCCAGGTCATATCAACCTGAAGTTTTTGTACAGAGATTCCAGCTGACAAATTAAATAGAGGCTCAATGAAGAATAAATATAATCAGTCTCTGCTTACTTTCCTAATGCTCTCGGTCTGACTGTCTACAGTTACTGCCCATTAGCTTGTAACATTTGCCTAATGTATTAATTCAGAGATTGAATTTAGAAACAAAAATAGGTAATTTACAGATGCCATGAACAAGATGGTGCGGATTTAAGGCTTGTATTCATTTCTTCCTCTCGCTTGTATTTGGTTCCATAGCAGGTCAAAGGTTTCTCCACATGTTTGGTTTTAGTCTCTGTTTTCTTGTTTCATACCTACCCTTGCCCTACTTATGCTTATGCATTTTCATACCCCTTATTCACTTGTTCAGCCTTGTCTTTTGCACCCTATACTTTTTCCCTTACTGCTTGGAAAAAAACAAGTTTTTGCATGTCTATGATGGGAGGATTTTGTTCCTATACTAAACAGAGGTGACTTTTTGGGCATTCAGGTGGTACCTAAAAAGCAAAGCCATACTAAGAAGAATTAAAATTCCCCCAAAATGCAATAATAAACACAGCAAAAAAAGGCAGCAGTGTTTACCTGCCCAGATCTTCAGAACTAAATGCACTGCCAGGATGCAGCAGACCCATATAAAGATTGTGGCTACACAGGTGCACAGTATTACGCCCATTACTTACAGCTTATTAGTTACGCCCATACTATTAGATTAGGGCGGTACTACCCTTGTGTGAACAGCACCCTATACAAGCCTTTTTGTGTGCAATTCAAATAGTAAGCAGTCACCCCCTCCATGAAATGGTAGGTTGTGAGTGATTGTCTCATCAGTATTTTGCACCTTTGTAGCCGCCATCTTTATGTAGGTTTGCTGCACCCTGGTAGTGCATTTATGCCTGAAGATCTGGGCAGGTAAACACTGCTGCCCTTTTTTGCTTTGTTTTTTTCTTGAATTTTGGGGGAATTTTAATTATTCTTAGTGTTGCTTTGCTTTTTGTGTTTAGGGTAGGGACTCTTAAGCATGAGGACCCTTGACGCGGGTTAGGAGCTTGCGTATTTTGGCCAAAATATCGGCTAATACCTCATATATTATATATATGCATTTTTGCACTTTTTTATTCCAGGGTGCAGCCAGGCCCATCAGTGCTGGCATTGTAAACTGGGGTGTCTGTTCACATGGGGTGCACTTGGATAGTACCGGGCAGCCCGCCTCGGCTAGTCTAATAGTATGGGCCTAACTAATAGGCAAAGCCGGATACTGTGCACTACCCAAGTGTGAACAGCTCCCTATACAAGCCTTTGTGTGTGCAATTCAAATAATAAGAAGTTACCCCCTCCATGAAATGGTAGGTTGTGAGTGATTGTCTCATCAGTATTTTGCACCTGTGTAGCCGCCATCTTTATGTGGGTTTGCTGCACCCTGGTAGTGCATTTGACGCGCCCCTGGGCCTACTTGGTGTAGCGTTGCGCACGCGGGACTACCCGGAGCCGGGCCTGTTGGGGGTAGTAGTCTCGTGGCGGTGACCCGGTCCGTGCCCAGGGAGTCAAACTGTGTGGCTGAGTATTAGCAGTAGATGTTGGACGACTACGCCACCCGTTGAATGCAGCTATGGAGCTGCCGTTGCAGGGCAGACCGCTGAGGCCGGTGGTACGATTGTGCAGCGTAGATGGTATAACCCCCAACGGGAGGGGTATGGCCTCAGGGCAGCCGACGTGGATGATGGGGGTAGCAGGAACCACTCAGAGACGGTGCGGTGTAGTTTTGGGTCTTTACTGGTGACAAGGTAGACCCTCCCGGAGTACTGGCTAGCGATCGGGGCCTGGTCAGTCCGTGAGCTGATGGGATCTCCCCTGGCCAGGCGGAGTTGTAGGCCTCCCCAACTAATCGTACTCTTCTGGCTACCTTGCTAGAGGCTGATAAAAGTAGCCCACGTCCCTGAGTGTACCGTGTGGTGCTCACCCGTATGGCCGGTGACTCGGGGCCTTCTGGTAGCACCCGCTCCATGACGGCGGTGCTGGTCCCACGCGTGTGACCGTGCCTTCGGGTTTCTTGGCCAGAGGACCTGAAATCCCCTGCCGGCGGTTTCTGCTGCTGGGTAAGGATTAATCCCCACAGCCTCGGACTCCGGGTCCGGTAAGAACTCTTCAATCAGGGCGAGCTCTACAGCTTCCAGCCCCTGATCTCTTTTAGCACAGCTCCCACAGAGCTCCTGATCTTTCTTGTTCCTAAAGCTGCTCCACTACAGACCAGACTGTGTCTCTGTCTGTGTTCTCTGCTCTTTCTCAACTCTCTAACCCTGCCTCAGCCCCAGTTTTATATAGGGGAAGTTCTTCCCCTCCCAGGACTGGGCAGGAGGTGTGGCATGCATAGGATTCCTGACCAAGAGACCTCCCACCTGCTCTCAGACGTAATATTGCTATTACTGTGGAAACCAGACCCCTGGGGTGCCACACATTTAGTTCTGAAGATCTGGGCAGGTAAACACTGCTGCCCTTTTTTGCTGTGTTTATTCAGGTGATACCTGTCAATCTTGTGCCTATTCACCTGTGACCTCGCTGAAAAAATAAAAGCTCATGTTATGTTACCCATTCAAAAATGCACTTGTGGCACCCCTGCGGGGGATTACCACAGGATCCATAGGTGCAGGGAGAGATGTACACTTAGGCACACACAACACCTTCCACCCCAGGTCTGAGGGGAGGAGTCAGTTTCCAGGGAGACAGCAAAGTGGCAGTTAGTCTAGAGACGGGTGAAGGAGGAGAGACAGAGAGCTGTTGGCTGAGGACCAGTTAAGCCCTGAACTAGGAAACAGGTCTGTGTTGTGAAGCGTCCTAGAGAGAGGGACGGAGGCTAGAAGGAGAAAGAAAGAGATAAAACTATTATCCCTTTAGCTCACCTGGATACCGGAGTCCAAGATTGCTATTAAATTCAGGAATAGCATAGAAAACCCGGACAGATCAGGAGGATCTACTCCCCCTGAAGAAGAAGGGGAGAGAGTTGCCAAACTTGACCAAGTATAGGACCAGGGGCCCAGAAAGAGAATTGGTAGCCCCAAGGAAAGGTCCTCATTGTCAGTTGTGGAGAAGGACCCCAAGAAAGTGAAGGTGGCATGTTCAGCTTAAGGCAGGACTGATCCCAAACATCGCACACATTGTTAAAGGAGGCCTCACAAATCTCCAGAGTGAATATCTCTACCTGCACCGAAAACCTGGTTACCCTCCTGAACTGCACCTGTTACCGGACATCAGTAAAAGAAAGGTACTGAAACAAAGACTTAATGTGTGTGTGTGCCTACTTTGACATTACTGCCTATAGCATTCGTACAAGCCGTATGCCGATCACCTCAGCAACCATACACAGCGCTGGTAACCGATTTTACCAGTTACCACAGGAGGTGTCAGGACACAATACTCCCATCATCCTCACCCCCATCCCTTTACTGACGGTCCAGGGCACGGAACCAGGAACCGACCAACCGTGATCCCCACAGAAGTAACCCATCCATTCTGGTATCCGAGTACCCTTTCCCCTGTCAACCGACTCAGTTTGGCGTCACGAACAGGATACCGGGCCCGGTAGAACCGGGTACTGTGTGCTTAAATTGGACTTTATTGAATATTTTTGTACTGTAAAAAAAGGCCGTCATTACTGCGCGATAGAGAAATTAAACTGCGTCACAGAGCAGAGAGAGTCGCGGGGGCGCGGCTAAAGGAGTGCGAGGATAGCCCCGCCGTTTTTTTTTTTTTGAGTCACCGGTTGCCGAAGGAGTTGATCGTAGCGGCTGGCAAAGGTTAACTAGGGGGCACCGTCATGAGTGAAGCAAACAATATCCGAGACCTTGAGGGAGGGGATGCCCAAGACTCAGCAGCAGCCGGTTCCTCAGCTGGTGAGGGAGCCGCAGCATCTGGAGCGATGACCCCTATAATGCCAATTGCCTTGCCGTATGTACCGGGGGCCAAATGGTTACTGACGTATGAAGGTAAACCCGGTACCTTAGCAGCTTTCAAACGTAAAATGTGTGCCGTGCTGGACATGTATGCAATGACAGGAAAGCAGCGAGCCTCCGTTGTGCAGGGACATTTAATAGGTGCAGCGGAGCTAGAAGCTGAGACTTGGAGCGATGCTGATGGAGACTCTATAGAAAATGTGTTTGATAAGCTCAAAGCTGCTTTTGAAAAACGCACACAGTCTGAACTAAGGATGCTATTCTACCAATGCAAGCAGAGACCGCAAGATACCATCAGAGACTTTGCCCTACGTTTACAAGCGGCACTCCGGTCCATAAAACAGGTAGATCCAGCAAGTGTGCAAGACGAAGATAAATTGCTTGCAGAACAGTTTATGAATGGGTTGAGATCAGACTTTCACATGTGGGTCCTAGATCATCCAGATGTGGATTTTAATACCTTAAAGGACCGTGCTATAACTGTACTACGAGACCCATTACCTGCAAAACCTGCAATCCCATCCTGGCAGGTTAATACCTCTCACATGAACTTAGAGCCTACCCCAAAAGACTCTGTAAAAGCGGTAGGACAAGCTGTCGCACCCGAATCTGATGATGACCTACGTAATCAGGTTTTACAACTAACCAAAAACATGGACTACGTGTTAAAACTCTTGCAAGCCAGATCGGAGGCGCAACCACCAAGCAAAATCCAGTTAGCTGAATCCCCTGAGGATGTTCCGTGGATGAGAAGAAAGCTCATGTTGCCCGTGCAGGGGACCAACGCACCATTCCGACGCAGAGCCATGTCGCCCGTGGAGGAGATCAACAAGTCGCCCGTTCAGGGGACCAACGCACTATTCCGACGCAGAGCCACCGACCACACGGATTCTTCAGGGCAACCCGTTTGCCTTCGTTGTAACAAACCGGGTCACTTTGCAAGAAGATGTCGTTTAAACCCGAGATTCCTGGGTCCAAGGGACAACCCCCAGGAATAAAACGGAAGGGCCCATATGACTGGCGTAGTTGGTATGTGGGAGGCCGCCCGTAGATCAACATTACGCTAGAAGGAATTCCCACATCGGCCCTATTGGACACTGGGTCACAAATCACCACCATCCCACATATCCTTTACAAGCAATTTTGGTCTGATGCTGATCTTAGCCCCCCAGACTCTAGTCTTGTCATTTTAGCAGCTAATGGTCAACCACTGAATCAGGTGGGGTTTAGAGAAGTGACAATAAAGCTGGGGAGGGTGGAGTTGAGGGACTAAGGGTTATGTGTGGTAGAAGATGACCCCAATAACAAATATCCTTACATGGTGCTTGGTACTAATGTGATTGAAAACTGCCTTGAAGAAGTGCTCTTTTTACTCTAACAGATTACAGAGACTGCTGGCATTGGGCAGAGGAGAGTCCTTCAAAGAGAAATCCGTGCTTTAATTCACAAGCAACAGGTAAATCTGTCTGGAGGTTCCCATTGTATTACCACCAAACAGTGAAATGATGATATGGTTTCGAGCACCTATGGGTATTAGAAGAAAGGAATACCAGGCAATTGTAGAACCGGTATATTCAGAGCATAGACCTACACTGCTGACAGCTAGAGGGGTGGTGGATGTACGCAGGGGAAGAGTACCAATCCGTGTGTTGAATTGTGGTGCGGAAGAAGTGAAACTACCCCCGTATGCTACTGTAGCAAAGCTGTACACTGTCAGTAATAACAACATACAGACATTAGAGCCCTAGCCCCCGTCAAGTCAGGCGGAGGACAACAACCTCAAGGGACAGCTGGAGGAGTGGTGTCAGCAGTTGCACATAGGGACTGATGCCACTCCCGACCACCAGAAGCAAGGAGTTTACCGGTTAGTACAAGAGTTTAGCCAAGTATTCAGTAAGCATCCATTAGATTTTGGGAGGATAAAAGGGGTACGCCATCACATACCCACAGGAGATCATCCCCCGATTAAAGTGAGACATAGACCCATCCCACCAAACCACTACCAGTGTGCTAAAGAGATGCTGCAGGACATGAAGGAGGCCGGGGTTATAAGAGATAGCTGTAGTCCCTGGGCGGCTCCCTTAGTCTTAGTCAGAAAAAAGGATGGCACTATGAGGATGTGTGTGGATTACAGGGAGGTCAATAAGATCACTCACAAAGATGCTTACCCGTTACCCCGGATAGAGGAGTCTCTTGCTGCATTAAAAACTGCTAAGTATTTCTCCACATTAGATCTCACTAGTGGGTATTTGCAGGTCTCCGTTGCAGAAGAAGACCGGGAGAAAACAGCATTCACAACACCAATAGGCCTATGCGAATTCAATAGCATGCCATTTGGGTTATGCAATGCACCGGGGACGTTTCAGAGACTCATGGAGTGCTGCCTGGGACAACGGAATTTTGAGACGGTACTTTTATACCTGGATGACGTCATAGTGTATTCCAAAATCTATGAAGAACATCTGGAACACCTAGTGGAGGTATTTACAGCTCTAACAAAGTATGGAATGAAGCTCAAACCATCTAAATGTTACCTGCTGAAGCCAAAAGTCCAATACTTAGGGCATGTGGTCAGGGCGGATGGCGTAGCGCCAGATCCGGAAAAAGTGACAGCTATCCAGGACTGGCAGAGGCCGACCATCGTCAGAGAGGTACGTCAGTTCTTAGGTTTGGTTGGGTATTACAGAAGATTTATAAAGGGCTACACGAAGATGGCAGCGCCCCTACAAGATCTTCTAGTAGGCCAAGCTAAGAAGAGTAGGTCTGCAGAGCCGCCGTTGGAATGGGGAAAGAAACAAGAAGACTCCTTCCAACAAATGAAACAGGCCCTGACCGGTGAGGAAATCTTGGCGTACCCAGATTATAACCTACCATTTGTCCTCTACACAGATACAAGTAATGTAGGCTTGGGAGCAGTACTGTCCCAAATACAAGAAGGGAAGGAAAGAGTAATTGCCTATGCCAGTAGAAGACTTCGACCTACCGAGAGGAACCCGGAAAATTACAGTTCCTTTAAGTTGGAGTTCCTGGCCTTGGTCTGGGCAGTCACGGAGAGGTTCAAGCATTACTTAGCAGCTTCAAAATTTACTATCTTTACGGACAATAATCCGCTAACACACTTGGATACTGCAAAGCTTGGTGCATTGGAGCAGCGCTGGATGGCCCGGCTATCGAACTACGACTTCACCATCAAGTACCGAACAGGCCGTGGAAATGCAAATGCTGATGCCCTCTCCAGAAACCCTCAAGTACATTTGCAAGGGCTTGAAGAAGAAACAGATGACTTGGAGGAAATAGAACTTCCAGCTTTCCATAAAAGTAGAAAATGGAAAATGACAGAAACCCATATCTACCAGAACCATCAGGATGTTGCACTAAACCCACTGCCTCATTATGGATGGAAAGAAACCCAAGACATCGATCCGGCAGTGAACCTAGTGAAGAGGCTGGTAACCCAACCGGATTCCAAAATTGAGAAGAATGCTCCCCCAGAGGCCCAATACCTGTGGAAAGAAAGAAGCAGGTTATTTATCTATAAAAACCAATTGTGCACACGGTATATCAATCCAAGGACACATGGAATCGTATGGCAAGTTGTAGTTCCAAAGAGAGACGTCCAAATGGTATTGGAAGCGTACCATAATGGAGCAGGATACTTTGGATGGAGAAAACTGGAAATACTGTTACGTGAGAGGTTTTATTGGATTGGCATGAGGTCTTCCATAGAAAAATGGTGTAAAAATTGTGGCCCATGCTCATTAAGAAGAGGAGATCGTAACAACCAGAAAGCACCACTCCAGCCTATCATAACCAAACAGCCCTTAGAACTAGTAGCCTTGGATCATGTCAAACTCACACCCAGTAGATCAGGCTATACTTATGCTCTTACCATGGTGGACCACTATTCCAGATTCCTAGTGGTAGCTCCTGTGAAGGACTTGACAGCTCAGACAGCAGCAAGAACCTTTCAAGCTTATTTCTGCAGGCCACATGGATATCCAGAACAGGTATTGACAGATCAGGGTCCTGCCTTTGAAGCGGAAATATTTCAAGAGTTCTGTAGCTTGTATGGATGCAAGAAAATTCGTACCACGCCTTACCATCCCCAAACTAACGGGATGTGCGAAAAAATGAATCACGTGGTAATAGAATTGCTGAAGACTCTGCCCTTGGAAGACAGAAACAGATGGCCAGAGAAATTACCAGATCTTATTGACATCTATAACAACATCCCAGTAAGTTCAACTAATTGCACCCCGGCATACTTGTTGAGAGCGAGACCAGGAAAATTGCCAGTGGACTTTGAAATGGGCATTGTAGTTCCTGAGGAAGACCCCCAAAGTGCAGATTGGGATACTAGAAGAACAGAACAATTCAAGAAAATACAGGAGTGTGTTGAGAAAAGTCTAGCAAAATCCAGAGAATGACAAGAAACCAATTTCAATAGAAATGCACAAGGAATCCCGTTAACCCCCGGAGAATTGGTTTTGAAAAGGAAAAAGAGACTTCATAAGCTAGATAATCAATGGGAAGAAGAACCATACACTGTATTACCATCCAATTTTGACAACCAGAAAACCTGTCTAATCAGCAAGGATAACGGAAAAACAACAGCAAGAGTGTCTCGAGACCACTTAAAGAAGTGTCCTCAACCCTTACAGCAAAAAGAATATATCCCTTGTCCCATACCAGAAGAAGAGACGCCAAGGACAATTAAGACAATCTTAGGAGAGTTACCCGCAGATTGGCCCCAAATAGAAGGAGCATATTTAATTCCCATGTTGACATTCCCACAACCAGTAGAAGGATTAAGAGCAGAAGAACCACCTGCTGCAGCTGAGCTAGGGAATCCTGCAATCGGAGTACCTGCCATTCCCACTAGGGGAGTGGGAAGACACTCCGGCATACCTGTGCTACGTAGACCAACACATGAGTCAGTAAGTAGTGTTCGCTCCACACCAGGCTTACGCACCAGTGGGATACCAGTTTTACGGAGGTCATCACGTATTAATTTTGGACACCCACCACTCAGATACAGGGAGTAAACCATAACAAAAGGGAAATGTAAATAGGTTCAAAAATGTAAATATGTAGTTAAAGTCAGTATATAGAAGGGTGACGAGTAGACCAAAACAGGTTACACCAGGTACACAACATAAAAAAAGGGGGTGTGTAGAGTTGGCGTAAGAAGCTGTCTAGGGAGAGCAAAATCTTGGCCAATAGGTGACCCCAGGGCCAAAGGGCCTACAGTGCTTATGGCAGGGAGAGGCCCTTGCAGTACCTAGGACCCTTGCGCCGAGGCACACGTAGTAAATGTTTTGTTGTGTATTGTGAATTATTAGGACTATTTGAATCATTAAGCCTAAAGAGACTTTACCTGTTTGGACGTCTGAAACGTTTTGAAAATTTTTTAAGAATGGACCGAAGTCACAGGACTGGTGGTGGCAAAAACACTTTCCCTTTAATAGCCTGCAGCAGATCGACTAGCGTTGTATGCACTGGTTATCCGTTTTTCCCATTTTCCCTGGTTATTGTAAATTTTATTTTTGAGACTCTGTTCAAATTACAAATATAAATGTTAATGTTATGTTATCTTTGTTAAAAAAAAAAATGTTTCAGTCCCGGAGGACTGAAGTTAACTAGGGGGGAATGTGGCACCCCTGCGGGGGATTACCACAGGATCCATAGGTGCAGGGAGAGATGTACACTTGGGCACACACAACACCTTCCACCCCAGGTCTGAGGGGAGGAGTCAGTTTCCAGGGAGACAGCAAAGTGGCAGTTAGTCTAGAGACGGGTGAAGGAGGAAAGACAGAGAGCTGTTGGCTGAAGACCAGTTAAGCCCTGAACTAGGAAACAGGTCTGTGTTGTGAAGCGCCCTAGAGAGAGGGACGGAGGCTAGAAGGAGAAAGAAAGAGATAAAACTATTATCCCTTTAGCTCACCCGGACACCGGAGTCCGAGATTGCTATTAAATTCAGGAATAGCATAGAAAACCCAGACAGATCAGGAGGATCTACTCCCCCTGAAGAAGAAGGGGAAAGAGTTGCCAAACTTGACCAAGTATAGGACCAGGGGCCCAGAAAGAGAATTGGTAGCCCCAAGGAAAGGTCCTCATTGTCAGTTGTGGAGAAGGACCCCAAGAAAGTGAAGGTGGCATGTTCAGCTTAAGGCAGGACTGATCCCAAACATCGCACACATTGTTAGAGGAGGCCTCACAAATCTCCAGAGTGAATATCTCTACCTGCACCGAAAACCTGGTTACCCTCCTGAACTGTACCTGTTACCGGACATCAGTAAAAAAAGGTACTGAAACAAAGACTTAATGTGTGTGTGTGTGCCTACTTTGACATTACTGCCTATAGCGTTCGTACAAGCCGTATGCCGATCACCTCAGCAACCATACACAGCGCTGGTAACCGATTTTACCAGTTACCACAGGAGGCGTCAGGACACAATACTCCCATCATCCTTACCCCCATTCCTTTACTGACGGTCCAGGGCACGGAACCGGGAACCGACCAACCGTGATCCCCACAGAAGTAACCCATCCATCCCGGTATCCGAGTACCCCTTCCCCTGTCGACCGACTCACACTCTATGGACAAAAGTATTGGGACACACTTCCTAATCATTCAGTTTTTCATTCAATCTCATTGCCATTGGGGTATATGTGACACCCCAGGGGTCTGGTTGCCACAGTGATAGAGATGTTATGTCTGAGAGCAGGTGGGAAGTCCTTTGGTCAGGGATCCTGTGCATGCCACACCTCCTGCCCAGTCTTGGGAGGGGAAGAACTTCCCCTATATAAACCCGGGGCTGAAGCAGGGTTAGGAGTCCAGGAGAGTAGAGACAAGAGACAGTCATAGGAAGAAACAGCTGGAGCTCAGTGGGAGCAATACTACTACGAGTCAGGGGCTGGCAGCTGCAGAGCTCGCCCTGACTGAGAAGCTTTCTTACCGGACCCGGCGTCCGAGGCTGTGGGGACTAACTCTTACCCAGCAGCAGAAGCCGACCGGCAGGGGATTTCAGGTCCTCAGGCCCAGAAACCCGAAGGCACGGTCACACGTGTGGGACCAGCACCGCCATCGTGGAGCGGAAGCCAATAGAAGGCCCCGAGTCACCGGCCATACGGGTGAGCACCACACGGTACACTCAGGGACGTGGGCTACTTATATCCGCTTCTAGCAAGGTAGCCAGAAGAGTACAGTCAGTTTGGGAGGCCTACAACTCCGCCTGGCCAGGGGAGATCCCATCTGCTCAAGGACTGACCAGGCCCCGTTCGCTAGCAAGTACTCCGGGAGGGTCTATCGTTGTTACCAGTAAAGACCCTGAATTACACCGCACCGTCTCTGAGTGGTTCCTGCTACCCCCATCTTCCACGTCGGCTGCCCTGAGGCCATGCCCCTCCCGTTGGGGGTTATACTATCACGCTGCACAATTCTACACCGGCCTCAGCGGTCTGCCCTGCAGCGGCAGCTCCATAGCTGCAAATCAACGGGTGGCGTAGTCGACACTCAAATAACATCTATCAAGACTGCCACACACTGAGTCTGACCCCCTGGGCACGGACCGGGTCCCCGCCACTCGGAGACTACAACCCTCATCTGATCCGGTTCCGGGTAAGCCCCCGTGCGCGAGACGCTGCGCGACACAGCAGGCCCAGGGGCGCGTCAACTTTGGCGTAGTCGGCAGGATTTCGTGCCCGCAACCACCGGGTACTGCGTGCCTGAAAAGCAAAGACTGTTCAAACTTACCAGTGGTGAGGTTTCCCGCCATCCGGCGCCATCTTCTGCCTTCTTCCCGCCATCCGCGAAGTTTTCCCGCCATCCGGCGCCATCTTTGGCCTTCTTCCCGCCATCCGTGGAGTTTTCCCGCCATTGGACGCCATCTTGAGGACGCCGCGCGGGAAGAAGAGGGGCGTGGACTTCGAAAGCGCGCGAGAACTGAAGCCCCGCCTCACGTCCGGACGTTGCGTAAGGTCCTGGAAGGAGCCCAGCAGACGCCGACGTCACCGGAGCGCGACGGAAGGTCCTCAACCCTGACGATCTACTGCGGAGCCGCGGCCTACGGAACAGGATCATCGCAAGGTAGGCCACGGTCCACTAGGGGGGAGGAAGATGTCGGATACGGAGGAGAGCTTCACTGCCTCAACCCCCGCCAGCGCCACCGCTGCTGCAGTTATGCCCTTCACCATGCCCTATATCCCGGGAGCAGCTTGGCTACCCCAGTACTCAGGGGAGTCACATACCCTGCATGACTTTAGAGAAAAGCTGGATAGCCTCTTCCAGGTGTACCCCCTCACAGAAGAGCAAGAAGTGAGCATCCTGGTGGCCCAACTAACCGGGGCAGCTAAAAGGGAAGTAAAATCCTGGCCACCTGGGAGGAAGACTGTCGCAGGGATACTAACCCGGCTGAAGGATACCTTTGATACCCGCACCTCAGCCGAGATTAAGCTTAGATTCTACGGGTGCAAGCAGTGAGCGCATGAGAGTATAAGGGACTATGCACTAAACCTACAAGAGGCCCTGAGGGCCATTAAGCAGACCGACCCTGATGGAGTGGGAAACGAGGACAGGCTGTTGACTGAACAATTTATAGAGGGACTGTATTGTAATGCCCACCGAACCCAGTTGCGGGCGATGGCCTTACAGGATCCCCATCTGGGCTTTGCACAGTTCAAGGACAGAGCCATCCGGGTGCTCCGAGAACCGGCACCGGGTGGCGTTATGACCCACAGGCGCCCAGCTATTACTTACCACCAGGAGGCGGCGCCCTTGTCGGCAGGGCCTGTGGGAGCTGATGCGCAGGCTTTGGACAATGACCCGGCTCCAGACCTACACCATCAGGTCCAAGAGCTAGCTAAGAGCGTTGCTGCGCTAACCCGAACTGTGCAGTCTTTACAGGTTTCCACCCCAGGGAAGATCCAGCTGGCATCCGGACCGGAGGACATCCCGTGGCATCGACCAAGGAGGACCCCACCGGCCAGAGGAAGACCCAGTGACCGATACAGCGAGGACGGACGGCCCATCTGCCGCCGCTGCAATCAACCCGGACATATGGCAAGGTACTGTTCTTTAAACGGGCACAACCTGGGGTAGAGGGCCAACCCCCAGGAAAAGATCACCAGGCCCATCGAACTGGCGCGACAGATATGTGGGAGGACGTCCAGTCTTGCCGGTGGTACTGGATGGCATTCCCATGAGTGCCCTACTGGACACCGGGTCGCAGGTCACCACCATCCCGTACGTGCTCTTTAAGCAGTACTGGAATGACTCGGATATTACCCGCTACCCTGACGACGACTTGAGTATCATCGCCAGCAATGGCCAGCCCGTGCCACAGATCGGATTTAAAGAGGTGACCATCAAAATCGGTAGAGTCGAACTGGCAGCACAGGGACTGATCATTGTAGATATTGACAAACATGAGAGTCACCCAAAAATAACTCTAGGAACTAATGTAATTGAAAATTGTCTTGCAGAGGTGATTTTCCTTTTACAGCAGGTTGCCAAGAACGCCAGCTCCGGCGAGCAGCGGGTGCTCCAGAAAGAGATCCGGGCACTGATGCGACGGCAACAGGTGGAACTCTCCGGCGGTGAGATTGGTAGCGTAAGAATGTGTGACCCTTTTCCTATTGCCATGCCCCCAAAAAGTGAAATGATGATTTGGTGCCGGGCAGCTATTGGTCTGAGAGGTAGGGATTACCAGGCAATGGTAGAACCAGTTTACTCAGACAGTAGGCCCACCATTTTGACAGCACGGGGGGTGGTTGATGTACGCCATGGGAGGGTGCCCGTTCGCATAATAAATATCGGGGAGAGGGAAGTGTACCTGCCCCGGTATGCCACGCTAGCCAAATTATATACCATTAACCAAAATTCTATACAATCTGTGGAACCCTTGCCTCCATCTCACCCGGAGGAAGGTAACGGCTCTAAGAAAAACATGGAGGACTGGTGTCAGCAACTACATCTGGGTACTGACTCCACTCCCTCACACCAGAAACAAGGAGTCTATCGGGTGGTTCAGGAGTACGAGAGAGTGTTCAGTAAACACCCGTTAGACTTCGGGCGAGTCAAGGGGGTAGAACACCACATCCCCACGGGAGACCATCCTCCTATAAAAGAGAGGTATCGACCCGTACCCCCTGCCCACTACCAACACGCCAAGGGGATGCTTAGAGACATGAAGGAGGCTGGGGTGATCAGGGATAGCTGTAGCCCCTGGGCAGCTCCACTAGTCTTAGTCAGAAAAAAAGACAACACCATGAGGATGTGTGTAGATTACCGGAAAATCAACCGTATCACACACAAGGATGCGTACACCTTACCAAGGATAGAGGAGTCTTTGGCTGCTTTAAGATCTGCTAACTTCTTCTCTACCTTGGATCTCACTAGCGGGTACTGGCAGGTTCCTGTAGCAGAGGCGGACCGGGAGAAGACCGCATTCACCACCCCGATGGGACTTAGCGAGTTCACCTGCATGCCGTTCGGACTCTGCAACGCACCAGGAACCTTCCAACGACTAATGGAGTGTTGTCTGGGCCACAGAAACTTCGAGACGGTCTTGTTGTACCTGGACGATGTCATCGTATATTCCAAGACGTATGAGGACCACCTGAAACACCTGGCGGAAGTGTTCGAAGCTCTGGCGAGTTACGGCCTAAAGGTGAAACCCTCCAAGTGTCACCTCCTGAAACCAAAGGTGCAGTACCTGGGACACGTGGTGAGCGCTGACGGAGTGGCTCCCGACCCTGATAAGATCACCGCAATTAAGGAATGGCCAAACCCCTCCAGCGTAAAAGAAGTGCGGCAGTTCCTCGGGTTGGTAGGCTACTACCGAAGGTTTATTCCCGGTTTCACCAAAAAGGCAGCACCTATACAGGACCTCCTGATAGGCCAGTCCCGGAAGGCCAAGAACCAGAAGCCACCCTTCAAATGGGAGGAGTTGGAAGAAGAGTCCTTCCGCCAGCTGAAGATGGCCCTCACGGGGGACGAAATCCTGGCGTACCCGGATTATAGCCAGCCCTTTATCCTCTACACCGACGCCAGTAACATCGGGCTAGGAGCCGTACTGTCCCAGATCCAGCAGGGGAAGGAACGAGTAATCGCCTACGCCAGCCGAAAACTGCGACCCACCGAAAGGAACCCCGAGAATTACAGCTCATTTAAGCTAGAGTTCCTGGCCGTAGTATGGGCAGTCACCGAGCGCTTTAAGCATTATCTCGCTTCTTCCCGGTTCACCGTGTACACGGATAACAACCCGTTGACACACCTGGACACGGCAAGACTCGGTGCCCTGGAGCAGAGGTGGATGGCCCGTCTGTCCAACTACGAGTTCACAATCAAATACCGGGCCGGACGCTCCAATACCAATGCGGATGCCCTGTCCAGGATGCCCAACCTGCCGGACGAAGGAGAAGATCCGGAGGGACTGGAAGAAGTTGAACTCCCTGCGTTCCACCGTCATGGGACTATCCAGTATTCCCACCGGGTAAGGAGTAAGCAGGCTGCTACGTTGAACCCCTTACCTCACTACAACTGGGCAGAAACGCAAGACAGCGACCCTGCCGTCCGACTGGTGAAGGAGATGCTGACTCGCCCGGAGGCTTGCCTTGAACCAGACGCTCCGGAGGAAGCCAAACAACTATGGGCAGAGAAGAGTCGACTGTTCCTTTACAAGGGGAAGTTGTGCCGCAGAATGGTTAACTCCCGGACGCATGAACTACTCTGGCAAGTAGTGGTGCCACGAAGAGACGCAGCCATGGTGATGGAGGCATACCGCGACGGAGCTGGACAATTCGGGTGGAAGAAGCTGGAGTTCCTGCTGCGCGAGCGATTCCACTGGGTAGGCATGAGGGGAACCATTGAGAAGTGGTGCAGAGACTGTGGCCCGTGCAACCTGAGAAGGAAGGACCGTGCCAGCCAGAAGACTCCCCTGCAGTCCATCGTCACCCGGCAACCGTTGGAACTGGTAGCCTTGGATCATGTAAAACTGACCCCAAGCAGAAGTGGCTACGTCTACGCGTTAACCATCGTGGATCATTACTCCCGGTTCTTGGTTGTCGTCCCCGTCAAGGACTTAACGGCTCAAACAGCAGCTAGAGCCTTCCAGCAGCACTTTTGCCGTCCACACGGGTACCCGGACCAAGTGCTGACGGACCAGGGACCTGCCTTTGAAGCGGAGGTCTTCCAGGAATTCTGCAATCTGTATGGCTGCCGGAAGATAAGGACGACACCCTACCATCCGCAAACTAATGGACTTTGTGAGAAAATGAACCAGGTGGTAATGGATCTTTTAAAAACGTTGCCCCTGGAAGAACGCAGTCTGTGGCCTGAGAAGTTGTCCGATCTGGTGGACCTATACAACCACATCCCGGTAGGTTCCACCAACTGTACCCCGGCTTACCTAATGAGGGCAAGACCTGGTAAGTTACCTGTTGACCTGGAAATGGGAGTCCTGACACCCGAGGACACTTCACCAGAAACAGACTGGGACACGGAGAGGCAGCAGCAGTACCGGAGAGTACAGGAGAGCGTGGAGCGAAGTCTCTGTCAGGCTAGGGAAAGACAAGAGAAAACTTACAACCAGTATGCTCCCGCTGTTCCCCTGGTACCCGGAGAGCAGGTCTTGAAGAGGAAGAGACGGCTCCACAAGTTGGACGACCAGTGGGAAAAGGACCCGTACACCGTACTGCCCTCAAGCCACGAGAACCCGAAGGTTTGTACCATCAGTAAAGACGGAGGGGAAACCACAGCTATTGTATCCCGGGACCACCTGAAGAAGTGTCCCGAACAACTGAGGAACCCTGAAGAGGAACAAGAAGACCATCGACCCGTAGAGGAAAGGGAAGATATGGTTAGTACTGTGCTCGGGGACTTCCCTCGGTCTTGGACTCAAGTCAATGGTGCAGTTGTGGTACCCGTACTCACCTTCCTCCAACCAGCATCCCAAGCACCTACGGAGCAACAGGTAGAGCTGGAAGAACAGCCGGTCCAGGAGGCAGAAGACCCCACACCCGCAGACCAGGAGGATCAAC
Organism: Phyllobates terribilis; assembly: GCF_046119375.1. NCBI lineage: Eukaryota > Metazoa > Chordata > Amphibia > Anura > Dendrobatidae > Phyllobates > Phyllobates terribilis. The sequence goes on along the minus strand of NW_027362764.1, from coordinate 264,535,588 downwards.
CCTCTGCTTGCAGTGAGCCTGCCATATCCCTAGTGAGCCAAAGAGCCGGTAGACAGCTGCCCAGTTTACCCTTGACAGCTCCTACACCCTGTAGTTCAGGGCTAGGCAGTCAGCTCCGTAGGTCCACTAGGGCCACTAGAGGCCAGTTACCCGCACGGTGGAGGATTTGAAGTGTATAAATTGTTTTATTTATGTTTACCTGTGTATTGTTGCTTGTGTATAATTTTGTGTTTCTAGTTATTTGTAGGAGTCCTTGGTGGAAATACCGGGAATCCTTGTACATAGTTGGAGCGTAACCCAGGACGGACTAAAGACTGTTAAGGACTCGGGGTAGGACAAACCCCTACCTGGTTACGTCTCCCTGTTTTGGTGAAATGGACACCTTGCTTTTCTTCAAAGACTGCACCCGGTTACGGACATGCCGTAACCATCTTTATATGTTTTTCTTATTGTATTATTATTGTTTTTATCTTGTTATGTTTTTCTAAAATATGTTTAGTCCCGGAGTACTAAATTTCACTAGGGGGGAATGTGACACCCCAGGGGTCTGGTTGCCACAGTGATAGAGATGTTATGTCTGAGAGCAGGTGGGAAGTCCTTTGGTCAGGGATCCTGTGCATGCCACACCTCCTGCCCAGTCTTGGGAGGGGAAGAACTTCCCCTATATAAACCCGGGGCTGAAGCAGGGTTAGGAGTCCAGGAGAGTAGAGACAAGAGACAGTCATAGGAAGAAACAGCTGGAGCTCAGTGGGAGCAATACTACTATGAGTCAGGGGCTGGCAGCTGCAGAGCTCGCCCTGACTGAGAAGCTTTCTTACCGGACCCGGCGTCCGAGGCTGTGGGGACTAACTCTTACCCAGCAGCAGAAGCCGACCGGCAGGGGATTTCAGGTCCTCAGGCCCAGAAACCCGAAGGCACGGTCACACGTGTGGGACCAGCACCGCCATCGTGGAGCGGAAGCCAATAGAAGGCCCCGAGTCACCGGCCATACGGGTGAGCACCACACGGTACACTCAGGGACGTGGGCTACTTACATCAGCTTCTAGCAAGGTAGCCAGAAGAGTACAGTCAGTTTGGGAGGCCTACAACTCCGCCTGGCCAGGGGAGATCCCATCTGCTCAAGGACTGACCAGGCCCCGTTCGCTAGCAAGTACTCCGGGAGGGTCTATCGTTGTTACCAGTAAAGACCCTGAATTACACCGCACCGTCTCTGAGTGGTTCCTGCTACCCCCATCTTCCACGTCGGCTGCCCTGAGGCCATACCCCTCCCGTTGGGGGTTATACTATCACGCTGCACAATTCTACACCGGCCTCAGCGGTCTGCCCTGCAGCGGCAGCTCCATAGCTGCAAATCAACGGGTGGCGTAGTCGACACTCAAATAACATCTATCAAGACTGCCACACACTGAGTCTGACCCCCTGGGCACGGACCGGGTCCCCGCCACTCGGAGACTACAACCCTCATCTGATCCGGTTCCGGGTAAGCCCCCGTGCGCGAGACGCTGCGCGACACAGCAGGCCCAGGGGCGCGTCATATACAGTCTAGTCCTTAACCAAGCAGCTGCCCTTATAAACATTTCTGAAGAACTCACTACATTCCAGCATGGTATTGTAATGGGATGCCACCATTGAAACAAGTGAGTTTGTGAAATTTCTTCTCTATTAATAATGTTATGCTCAACTGAAGTGGTATCAGGGGCGGACTGGCCATTGAAGCAGGGGGGCACATGGCCCCCAGGCCGGTCCCAAAGCAGTTTTTCAGGGCCGCACAGCCATCTGCTGATTTAGAAGCTGCAGCCTGTAATGTATCTTAATGTGTACATGTGCCGGCCGGCCGCTACAGCACAGAGCAGACACTACTCACCTCACGTTGACCTTCCTGTGAGCAGTAGGGGAGGTCAGACATGATCTCTGGATACTGGTAAGTTTGGGCTCAGTGATGTGAGAGAGGCAGGAGATTTACACAGTTTGTACAGAGAGGAGGGGGCTGTGCCCTAATAACCCCTCACAGGTCCAGGGCCGCATCCTGAACTTTATGGCCACTCTGCTGAAGGAGGACCAGGGGATTTTATTATAGCAATTTGCACCTTCGTGCAGGTAGGGTCGGGCTGTCAGTGTGCGATCACCGGCTCAGATCTGTATGAAGGTTCAAACTGCCCCAGACAATACAGCCACTGCAGACATGAGTATACAGACCCTGCACAGGACTTATCCTGTGGCTACAGCACCCATAGATTATACACTGCTCAAAAAATAAAGGGAACACTCAAATAACACATCCTAGAACTGAATGAATGAAATATTCTCATTGAATACTTTGTTCTGTACAAAGTTGAATGTGCTGACAACAAAATCAGTATTGTGTGTGGCCTCCATGTGCCTGTATGACCTCCCAACAATGCCTGGGCATGCTCCTGATGAAGTTGTGGATGGTCTCCTGTGGGATCTCCTCCCAGACCTGGACTAAAGCATCCGCCAACTCCTGGACAGTCTGTGGTGCAACGTGATGTTGGTGGATGGAGCGAGACATGATGTCCCAGATGTGCTCAATCGGATTCAGGTCTGGGGAATGGGCGGGCTAGTCCATAGCTTCAATGCCTTCATCTTGCAGGAACTGCTGACACACTCCAGCCACATGAGGTCTGGCATTGTCGTGCATTAGGAGGAACCCAGGGCCAACTGCACCAGCATATGGTCTCACAAGGGGTCTGAGGATCTCATCTCGGTACCTAATGGCAGTCAGGTTACCTCTGGTGAGCATATGGAGGGCCGTGCGGCCCTCCAAAGAAATGCCACCCCACACCATTACTGACCCACCGCCAAACTGGTCATGCTGAAGGATGTTGCAGGCAGCAGATCACTCTCCATGGCTTCTCCAGACTCTATCACATCTGTCACATGTGCTCAGTGTGAACCTGCTTACATCTGTGAAGAGCAAAGGGCGCCAGTGGCGACTTTGCCAATCCTGGTGTTCTGTGGCAAATGCCAAGCGTCCTGCTTGGTGTTAGGCTGTGAGCACAACTCCCATCTGTGGACATCGGGCCCTCATACCACCCTCACGGAGTCAGTTTCTAACCGTTTGTGCAGACACTTGCATTGCACATTTGTGGCCTGCTGGAGGTAATTTTGCAGGGCTCTGGCAGTGCTCCTCCTGTTCCTCCTTGCACAAAGGCAGAGGTAGCGGTCCTGCTGCTGGGTTGTTGCCCTCCTACGGCCCCCCTCCATGTCTCCTGGTGTACTGGCCTGTCTCCTGGTAGTGCTTCCAGCCCCTGAACACTACGCTGACAGACACAGAAAACCTTCTTGCCACAGCTCGCATTGATGTGCCATCCTTGATGAGCTGCACTACCTGAGCAACTTCTGTGGGTTGTAGAGTCCGTCTCATGCTACCACGAGTGTGAAAGCACAACCAACATTCAAAAGTGACCAAAACATCAGCCAGAAAGCATTGGTACTGAGATGTGGTCTGTGGTCCCCACCTGCAGAACCACTCCTTTATTGAGGGTGTCTTGATAATTGGCAATAATTTCCATCTATTCCATTTGCACAACAGCATGTGAAATTGATTGTCAATCAGTGTTGCTTCCTAAGTGGACAGTTTGATTTCACAGAGGTTTGATTTACTTGGAGTTATATTCTGTTGTTTAAGAGTTCCCTTTATTTTTTTGAGCAGTGTATATACACAGCCAGCTATTATAACATCCTGTAACTGGTGCAGGATCAGTCCAGTGCATAAACCATTATAAAATTTAATGTCAGTGCACAGCACAGTACATACAGTGCTGGTATACAAGATACTGTGACTACAGACATCAGATGTAATACAGTATACACATTGTTATATGTACACACACATTAAATTGAAGGCATACTGAACCAGCATGGCTACCACAGCATCTTGCAGCGGCATGCTATTCCATCCGGTTTGCATTTAGTTGGACCATCATTTATTTTTCAACAGGACAATGACCCCAAACACACCTCCAGGCTGTGTAAGGGCTATTTGACCAAGAAGGAGAGTGATGGGGCGCTACTCCAGATGACCTGGCCTCCACAGTCACCAGACCTGAACCCAATCGAGATGGTTTGGGGTGAGCTGGATCGCAGAGTGAAGGCAAAAGGGCCAACAAGTGCTAAGCATCTCTAGGAACTCCTTCAAGATTGTTGGAAAACCATTTCCGGTGACTACCTCTTGAAGCTCATCAAGAGAATGCCAAGAGTGTGCAAAGCAGTCATCAAAGCAAAAGGTGGCTACTTTGAAGAACCTAGAATATAAGACATATTTTCAGTTGTTTCACACTTTTTTGTTAAGTATATAATTCCACATGTGTTAATTCATAGTTTTGATGCCTTCAGTGTGAATGTACAATTTTCATAGTCATGAAAATACAGAAAAATCTTTAAATGAGAAGGTGTGTCCAAACTTTTGGTCTGTATTGTATGTGTTCCTGAATTGAGTGGACAAGATGTCTAATGACAGTCCACCCTTAGGCCTCATTCACACATCAGCATTTTTGATCAGTATTTGTATGCCAAAACTAGTGGTGTCTCAAAAACACAGAACAGATGTCAATCTTTCAATTATAGTTTTTCTCAGTAAGTTCCATTCCTATCTTTGGCATACAAACACTGATGCAAAAATTGTGTGTGTGAATGAGGCCTTAAAGAAGCCCTCACATCAAAATTTGTATCCTCTTAATATATTGCACTCATATTATATAGCACTGTGTACTTTTAATTGTTCATTTTGCCTTTCTACCCAGCTAATGCTTCTCTTTTTCCATTAGGTCTATGACATCATGTGATTAAAACTGACTTATTGAATCCTTGTAAGCGCTAAGTAGAAACAGGAGGTAAATTTTCTCTGTATGACTTGTCAGTCACTGCAAAAGTCCCTGGTATGGGGAGAGCTGAGCTGCTGGGTCAGGAGTTGAAGAGGGGAATGATAAATGCAGGGACAAGAGTCTTCCTGGTTCTCGTATATAGAGCAGAGAAAAGAGAAGAATTAACTGGGTAGAAAGGCAAAATGAGCAATTGTAAGTACACAGTGCTATATACTATGATGACTGCAATATATTAAGAGGATAAAAACTTTGATGGGAGGAGTGCTTCTTTAAGGTGGCAAAAAAGTAAAGGCTTCCCTAAAATGAGGGTTCTAAACAAGATGAATGAAGTGTATACATCACCAAACATTAACCCACAAGCACTTTCAATAAATAAAACAATTTATCCTGGAATGATTTGTTTAAAACATTCCATGCAGAACTGTATAATGGTACATTATATTAAATATAAATAAAAAATAGACCACCAAGTATAATGGAAAAAATGTGAACTTTAGGATAAGACAGGAATTTCCCAAGCTTTAAAACATTATTTCATTTTCAGACAACAATCTTTGGGTGTCATGAAAGTTCTCTGACCTTAAAGTTCTGAATTACATCTGGGATTGCTAAAGAGGATAGTATTAATAGAAGCCTTTGCTTGTTGTCGACATGAGTCATTCGGTGTATGCAGACAATTAAAAGAATTTGCACAGCTCCACTATAGCTGATTAATGACTTTGGTATACGAGGGTTGGACCTGACATAGTGGTTGCTAAATCCGGATGAATGTTTCCTTAGCAATTTGTGTTTACCATCATAACATCAGCCTCACAGTTTTGAAATTGTCAAGCTGATACTTGGTTGTAAAATTTCTTACATTTGACAAAAGAAATATTTTACTGCAATATGTTTTGCAATTCAGTCTTTTATCCGCATCAGAAAAAAACATTAGCGACTAATTAGGAAAGAGCATGCGAACTCCAACAGTAATAAGTAGATTTCATAGTAAACGGAAAGGGATAGTTTGTACTAACAATGGTCATCTCTGCAGTAACATACTGAAAGATTTAAAAGAAAATAGAACATGTGTAGATACTATATTGTACATGTCTAGGAAATAAACGAGAAAACATTAATTTCTAAGCAATTTACTACATTGTCTAAAAAATGTATGAAATCAGCCAGAGGGGTGCGCTAGCTTCTTTGTTGCCAGAGTGAAAGAATTGTGTTCCTCTCCAAACGGGGCCGAATTCACAAGTCCGCTTTTAATAGACACGTTCTGTCCATGTTTTCCATAGATAGAACACGTACCCATTATAGTCCATGTCATATTATTGCTGTCCATCTTAATAATAATCTTTATTTATATAGCGCCAACATATTCTGCAGCACTAGCTTTTACTTTTTAATGGGTACATAAAGGTTGAAAAATTGTTTTGCTTTTGTTTTTTTTAATACAAGAAATTTGGATGCCACAATAATGGTGCAGTCAGACAGCCTTATTACTTGCGCGAGAATCGCATTGCAATCCTCGGACTGGCCGTCGGCTATTACGCTCAGGTCAGGAGAGCCGATGGCCAGTCTGAAGATTGTTATGCTATTCTCGAGTAAGTAATACGGTGGTCTACCTGCCCCCTTATGGTAAAAATGGTCACAAAAAAATACCTCTCGATTCAATAGCAGCAGGCTGTGCATTGACTTTTTTGCTAATGAACAAATGTGAGAATTTTAAAAACCTGTGCAGGAAATTTCTGTGACAGGTACACATAAAAGCACAAAGAAGCAATGAATGTTTATTTAATTAAAAGAATTGAAGAATTATGTAATTAGAACAATTGCCCAACACTTGTCTGTAACATAGTGTGACATTAGTTACACTGACTGTACCTGTTGTGATAAAAAAAAATATTGCAGGTAATTATGTAAAGTTGTTGTTAGCTGTTGTTAGGTCTGATATATAAAGGTATGTGCACAAGAAGTATTTTACCTTGGAATCCTGAATAAGTGTAGCAAAATCGCAGCAAAAAATGATCATAGTGCACAGCAATGTCATTTTCACATTGATTGTTTTGTCCTTTGTTACTTCTTTTAAGGGCTCTTTCACACGTCCGTGTTTCCAGTCCGTGTGGTGACAGTTTCCACATGTACTGGAGACACTGACACACGTAGACACATTCAAAAGAATGGGTCTGTGCACATGTCAGTGTGTTTCCACGGACCGTGTGTCCGTGTGCTCCACACGCTGACATGTCAGTTTTTTGCGGATGCACGGTTCGCAAAATGTCTCACGCTGAACATACATGGATGACATCCGTGTGTCATCAGTGTGACACGTACCGGCACATGGGAATCAGCGCTACAGTTAGTGCTGTTCCCAAGCGCCAGGTGTTGAACACTGCTCTCATCATGGTTCCCTGCCGGCGCTGCGATCAGCACCAGCATGATGAGGGTAGTAGTAGTCTGCTTCCGCAGTGTCCCTGTGTAAAAATAAGTATAAAATAATAAAATCCATATACTCACCTGTCCGGAGATGTTCCACGCTGTAATCCTCTGAAAGCTGACGCTGAGGAGCCGGGGAGAATGAGCCGCTCCGGAGCTGCGCTCACTGAGTGACAGGATACCGCTCTTGAGCTCAGAGCAGTACGGACACGGATATTTCTGGTACCGTTTTTTCCGGTACTGGAAATATATGGACATGTGAAACCGGACTAACTGCTTCAGTGTTCCGAAACTATGAAGCGGTTAATAGAAATAGAATGTTCAATCTTCAGACGGTTTCCTCTAGAAAGAAAGCACAGAGAAAAAGCGGCATCACAAAAAGTGATGACAAAGCCACCAGTAAAGAGGATTCAGGAAAAGAAGAAAATCTTTTCGGCTCGGGAACCTTAAGCTATGTACACATGGAGTTTTCGGAACAGACATTGGCTACATCTTTTAAACTGATGAGTTTTTCAAGCAGAACACGCTTCAGGAAACTGAAGAATTTTTCTTGAAGCATCTTGTGGTTTAGGCAAAAATGATGGCAAAATGGTCCAAAAAACATTCAGATGTTTTACATGTCTTCTGAGCTTTTCGGTTAACTTGCATTGTAAAGTACACAACGTCTTCCAGGTGGAAAACTTCAGAAGAATGGAAACGTTACTTCTTTCAACTGCTTGGCATTTTTAGAAATCATAAGTGTTTAAAAGACCTTCAAAAACCTGAAAATAAGAACAGCAAGACGCTTTTACATAGAATTGCAATTTTGACAGTTTGTATTTTTTAAGGGTTTTTCCATGGTTTTCGTGAAGCTTATTTTGCTGTTGTTTTTCCTGTCATCTTTTCCCCTCCATTAAATAATCAAAAACCAGCCAGCATTTTTTTTAAGGAAAAAACTATAGCAAAATGCTCAGAAAGACGTCTTCAAAGCATCTTTTGAGCTTTCCCATTGACTTGTATTGTAAAGTATAGAATATCCTCCAAACGGAAAACAATAGAAGAATAGACATGTCATTTTCTTTGAAACTCTTGGCATTTTTAGAAACCTGAAGTGGTTAAAAAAAAGAAAAATATTTCTGAGCATATGTATGCACAGCAAGTTGTTTTTAGGGCATGTGCACATATTTAGCCCCCGATGTAGTGGCCAAGCCTTCACGGGCTAGCCGCTTCAGTAAAACGCCTGCAGTAATTTTCCAGAGGTGGCCTCACAGGTGGCTTTGCTGTTATTCGTGTAGAGAGTGTGTACAAAAGAATGGTCAGGTCACTTCTTTTAACCACTTCAGGGTTTTCTAACCCTGAAGCTGTTGAAATACAGTAAGTGACATAAGAGAAGACATAGGCTATGTGCCCACGATGCAGAAATGCTCCGGATTTTTTCCTGAGCGTTTCTGCATCTCCCTGGCAGAAAAAACGCATAGGGATTGTACATGTGGATTGTACATGTGGATTGTAGATGCGTTTTTCCTGCCAGGGACATGTGGATGTGAAGCGTTCTTCACATGCATTTCCGTATGCGGGTTGACAAGCGCTTTCCAAGCGATTTTAGCATCACTTGGAAAGTGCTTGACAACTTGGTCACACTATATAAATCCATGCAACAGGCATGGATTTATATAGCGTGACCGTAAAGAATGGTAAAAAATAAAAAAATAAATCTATACTTACCTTCCGATGGCCCACGCAGTCTTGCTTCGCTCTGTCCTGGCTTGCCGGCAGCTCGCGGTACACTGAAGGACCTGCCGTCACATGACTAAATGATTTCAGTGCAGGTCCGTCAGTCCACCGCGAGCTGCCGGCAAGGGAAGACAAGCACACCGCGGGCTACCAGAAGGTAAGTATAATATTTCTTTTTTATTTTATTCTTTTTTTTTTACAGGTTCTATGGTAGGGGGGGGGGTCTAGAGGAGAGTCTCCTCTCCTCTAGACCCGGGTACCATCTGCACATTGAAACGCATGGAATGAGCATCTACATATACAGTGATGCGGAATCCAAGCGTCAATGGTGGCGAAAACGCAGCACTTCCGCAAAATAATTGGTAGTGCTGCGTTTTTTTCCCGCAATGATAACCTGCAGCGGAAATTTCCGTAGCATGTGCATAGCACATGCGGATTATCATACAGGAACATGGCAGGCCTTCTACCATGCGTTTTTTAAGCGTTTCTGCAGCGTTTTTGCTGCTGCGGAAATGCTTAAAAAACACATCGTGGGCACACAGCCATATGCACAGAAATGTCATTTTGATATTTCGCTTCATTATGTTCATTTCATAGGGTACTTTTGTGTCGCTTTGTCAGGTGGATTCCTGGTGGAATCTGCTTGAAAAAGATGCCATGTGCATATAACTCAAGACATTATTTCAGGATCCATTGTGTAAGGCGGCGGTGTTCACACCGTGCAGGAACTGAGGCAGCGACCCAAGCAAGTCCAACATAAGCAGCTTTTATTCAGCAACTCAGGGGTAAGACAGAAAGTCCTCTGGTTCGCAGTCGGGTTCAAACAAGTCCATAACAACGGTTGCCGTGGCCAACAGCCGCGCCGGGCCGCTCAGCCTGATGGGTGCAGAGCCTTCCCAGGCATAGGTTCAGCTACACACAGGCCCGCCGAGCTTTCCTGCTATGTTTCAACACTGAACAACACTAATCCTTAATGCAGGGTTTTTAAAGGACCTGTGGCAAGAGCCACTGGAAAACCCGGGTTGGATGGAGGACCCCGCCCCACTGCCTTCCTGTAGCCTCCTCCAAGAAATGAAGGCCCTGCCAGGTTTTATTTAATCTGCCTTAGCCAGATAGCCTGACCAGGTCAATGTTCACCTTCATTCCTGCATTGCAGCCGCAGGTGAGTTTGTGACTGCAATGCACTCCAATGGATTTAATAGGTCTCTGTACACATTCTGGGGGATATATAACGTCCCTCGTATACGATCCTGGTCACTGACTCACAATTGTTATGACAGTTTTCCTATATTCCCTTAACATCTAAAAATAGAATTCATCTCTTGTTTAGATTAGCCGACAACAATGAATAGGCGTTCATTAGAACACTTCCTCACCGATTATCAATTTGTACCAGCAATCACCTAATAAAGAAGCAAATGCTGTTTCATAGGGTAATTGGACTGTTCATGCCAGCACTAAAATCATTATTCTCAACAACATACAACCCTGAGTATGTGTTGCCGACTGGGGCGTAATGGTCATGGTTGTACCCTCTGCGACGTCAGCCCTGTTGACAGCTAAACGTGCGTCCTCTGACACATTCAGCTATAATTTATTGTGGTGCAGAGATTCACTAGCTCCTTGTGCCACAATAGCTATGGTGGTCACCAGCTTATTCGAGGCTGGCAGCTGACATTGCAGGTGGCACATGACATCACTGCCATGGGCTACGGAGGAGGAAGATGACCTTGCTCGTCACGGAAGTGAGGAAAGGTAAGAAGAATTGTTTACATTTTTTTGTGTTTAAATGTGAGGTAACATTATTACATAATGGAGGACCGGACAGGGAGCATTACTACAAGATGGGGAACATTATTACAGTATGAGGGACATTACTTCAAGATACTTCATTGCATTATTACAGGATAGAGGCCAGGACGGAGGACATTATTACAGGGGACCGTAGATCTGACCTATATGCTGTTGAGAGGCCCCAGTCTCAATTTTGCATCGGAGCCCATAGGACTCTTGTAATGTCATTGGCTGCTGATAACAATGAAATTATTTGCGCATAGTAGTAATGTGTTAATAATCATTCTGTGTGCGTAGAATCCATGTCGGCCTTTCTAAACTCTTCCAGTTTCTGCAGATGCTGAGCACAGGTGAGGATCTCCAGGACTGACAATAAAAAGTTGCTAAGCAGGGGTTTGTGCTTATATCCCCTTTCCACTAAGTCATGCCTTTTTACTAAGACGCACACTAATGTCACACAATGTGCCGAATAATAAATAGCGTGCCATAATAAATATGGTGAAAGTCATAAAAGACAGTTTTTTGGATGCAAATTGCACCAGAATTCTAACTCTCCTTCAGTGTTTGCAATGTGTTTCTTTTTTCTCTATTGACAGACAGGCAGTTCTCTGATTGCAGTATGTTTGCAGCTATAAAGGACAGCAATATGGCATTTTCCCTAGAAGATTCATAAAGTTGGTTTACAAACTTCAATAACCCATATGATTAAGACAATTGCTATCTGATTTTGACAGTTGATTATGATTGCTATAACTGAGTTTGGGAGTGACAAATATTTTGATCATATAATTATCAAATCTCTGTATATAAATATAATTGCTCTATGGCCTTACATGTGAAAAGGTGTGGTCATGCAACATGTTCGCCTTGCTCCACCCATTTGTACCAAGTGACAATGATTCAAACTTGTCTGCAATATTGGATAATTGACACATGTAAATATGTGTCATATACAGGGGTAGATGGATCTTTGCACTCCAATAGCTCTTTAGCATGCACCGCTTTGTGTGCTTGTGACAGAAGCTGCTAGCAGGTTTGGAGGTGAAAGTGAACCCCTCTCCTCTTGGACACCTGTGTGGCTGCACAGGTTGCAGAGATGGTATATATGTAGTTTTGAATGACACCATTCATACAATGTCCTGGAAAACAGGTAAAAAATTCCAAGTGGGATAAATGCTGAAAAAAAAGCACAATTCTGCCATTATTTTTTTGCTTTCCTTTTCATAGCATCCATTGTGCGGTAAAAGTTATCTGCCAGCATGATTCACTAGGCCAGTACAATTACAACAATAACAGATTTGTAGATTTTTTTATTGTTGAAAAAATGGTGCCAACAATTTGGAATTTTGTTAAAAAAAAATTGTTTCTGTCACCATTTTTTGTGACATGTATTGTTTTTTATTTTTCCATCAATGGAGTTGTGTAAGGGCTTGTTTTTCTGAGTGATGATCTGATGTTTTTATTCGTTCTATTTTTGGCAACACAACAATTTGATCGCTTCTAATTGTATGTGTCAGCAATGTCAGCGTAGACACCGAAGAGAAAACATAATATCCCACTTCTGCCTTCACTTTGTCAGTATTGAGCAGGGATTCGCGAGCACACGATCCCGATTACTCATCCGTAGCTATTGGCAAGCGAGCAGAAAGCATATGGCATGCACACCTCCGGATTCCAACTCATGGAATATGTGTATATGCCCCTGTATGGTTACTGCCAGCTCCACGATAGCCCAATTATTATTATTCGCTGCCATCACTGACCACTGAAATATAATACAGGCCTGGTCGGACGACTGCGTTCTGGTAGCGTATGGCTTTAGGGGAAGGAAAATATTTTCTTAATTTCTATGACAGGGGAGAAGAGAGAATTTTCAATATTTCCATGACATCTCCCCCTCTTTGAGGTAGCGTAGGGGCCGATTTACAGATCGCCCCTTAAGCCTACCTCCTCTATAGCTCTTTGATGGGACAGCCCGTCGGCGTTGCCATGTTCACTACCCTTCTTGTGCTGAATGGTAAAATCGTACTACTGTAGAGCCAGGCTCCACCGCAGTTGTGTAGTTTACAATTGTTACTGGACACCTGGTGCAGCCAGCTGAGGGGGCTGTGGTCGGTCACTATGGTGAAGTTGCACCTGTATAGATAAGGCTGCAGCTTCCGCAAGGCCCACACTATAGCAAGACATTCCTTCTCCACAGTGGCGTATGCCACTTCCCGGGGTAAGAGCTTGCGGCTGAGGAACATCACCAGATGCTCTTTATCCTGCACGTTTATTTGGCTGAGCACAGCACTCAGGCCAAACACACTGGTGTCCGTTTGGACTACAAACCACCGGGCTAAGTCCGGGGCCTGCAGAACTGGAGAACTGGCCAGGGCAGCTTTCAGCGCCGCGAAGGACCACTCACAGTCAGCTGTCCACTTGGCTGTCAGTGGTAGCTTCTTTTTCGTGAGGTCCGTTAGAGGCTTAGCAAGAGCACTATGGTTGGGAACAAACTTCCTATAGTACCCTGCCGTACCCAAGAAGGACATGACCTGCTTCTTGGTTCTGGCGGAAGGCCAGGAGATGATAGCATCAACTTTCCCGGGCTCTGGCTTCAGAGATCCGCCACCCAATCAGTATCCAAGGTACTGCACTTCCGTCATGCCTACCTCACACTTTGCAGGCTTTATAGTCTACCCAGTGCTGTGGACCCGCCTGAGCAACTGCTCCAGGTGCACCAGGTGTTCCTCCCAGGTGGGACTGAAGATGACAATGTCATCCAGGTAAGCAACCGTGAACCCCTCCAGTCCCTTGAGCAGCTGGTTGACTAATCGCTGGAAAGTGGCAGGTGCATTCTAGTGTTGAGCCACCCCCGTAGTGTTCGAGTTCGGTTCGGTTCGTCGAACACCCGTGTGTTCGCCGAACTGTTCGTCGAACTGTTCGTCGAACACCTTCGAACACCGTTAAAACCAATGGCAGGCAAACAAAAACACATAGAAGCACATAGAAAACACCTTCAAAGGTGTCCAAAAGCTGACAAACTGCTCAGAAGACATAACTAACACATGGAAAAGTGACAAGTACATATAGTCATGCGAAAATAAAAGAGGTGGAGGAGTAAAAGGAGGGGGAGACACAGATATAGGCATGTCATGCCCTTCTAAAATCCAAAAAGTGAGAAGCCGACACGGCCAGTCCGCTCCTGCCCGTGCCACCTCCGTGTCGCCGGGTTTGTGCCAGAGCCGCGGTGAACCCTGACGGCCAGCCCCCCTCTCCCAATACTGGTGCCTGTCCGCTGGTGGGTCGAGCGAGCCCCCCTGTGGTGGAGGCAGCTCTAAGCTTTTTAATTTAAATTGTCTCTCTAATTTGAATGAATACACTTTAAATCCATTTACAAGGATCTATTGGAGGGCAAGTCTCATGCCAGCAGCCGCGGTAATTCCAGCTCCAGTAGCGTCCACTAAAGCTGCTGCAGTTAAAAAGCTTTTATAAGGATCGAGCTCGGCTGTCCACCGCAAGGCATCCTACTGCCAGTCCCAGCCCCTATGCCTTGGGGTGCCTCCTGATGCTCTTCACTAAGTATCCCATGGTCCCGAAGCATTTCCTTTGAAAAAATTAAGTGTCTAAACTACAGGTGGTGTAGCTTGCTTAACAGCCGGGATAATCCGCTGACTAGCAGACACTGCTACTAGGCACAAAGTATTTCCTGGGCTAGATGCAGTTAAAAATTTGTAATTAGATACTCTCGTTGGATGCTGAGAAAGCATTCCATAGAGTCTCCTGGCACGCCATATATGATTCTCTTAAAGAGCTTGGGGTAGTGGTCTATGGGACCCTTTTATAGCCAAAATCACGGCCCTGTATCGCAATACGTCACCTAGGCTGAAGATAAATGGAACTGTAGCACCCTGAGGGCTCGGTTGCTACAGACGTATTGCACCTCACCCAGAGGTGTGATATCTCACTCTCAGGTAAGGATGGAGTGTGGATCAGGACCCGACACCTGCATGCATTACACCACATTGCCGTGGGGCAGGGCGACCAATATGCCCCTGAGATGGGCACGACAGTCCCTGTCCCTGGCTGGAGTGGGGGGAGGGAACACTGAGGAAGGGGAACCCTGTAGTGTAGGAGCAGGGAGGAAGCAGTTCCTGGGTGCATTGAGAAGGGAGTATAAAAGGTGGGCACCATCTTAGTTCAGTGCAGAGAAGTCTGAGCAGAAGTGGCAGGGAGCAGGGGCTCTGCATGAGCTCTGCTCCGGAGGCGGGCCTAGTAACAGAGGCCCAGGCCTGCAAGAGGGAGAAGGAAGGAAGAGGAGCGGAGAAGGCTCCAGGAACGAGGAATGAAGGGATCCCAGGGGTGCGGACGGGCGAGTCGCCACCGCACGCCCGAATCCACCTGCGTGGAGGGGTCAGGCCAAAGGGGGAGACCGGTCCCCGAACTAGTGGAGGCAGGAAACGACCCTCAGCTAGAAACCGGAGGCTCTGACATTTTATGTGGCGCAGCCCCTTGCTCCACCCGCTAGGAAGGCACCACATAGGGTCAGGGAAACTGGCGCTAAGTTTACCAAGAGGAGGCCCGAGGCAGCCGGACAGAAGTGTTGGTAAGAAAGGCCAGACAAAGGACACACAAAGGGGGTCCTGTGAAGCGCTCCAAAGTTATCTGGGAGTTGTCTGAGCCCCTCACCTGGTGAGCACAGTACGACGTGGGCAGCCGTTACCTGCAGACGTGGTCTGGATAATAAGAACTGTGAGTAAAGGCCCTGAACTGCATCACTGACTCCGTGTCGTTACTGCTGCTGCCCTGCACCATCACCCCCATCCTCCGCATACACTGCCCTGAGGCTATACTCCTCCTGTGGGGAGTTATGCTACGCTCTGCTGCACCCACAACACCAGCCTTAGCGGTCTGCCCTGTAGCGGCGGTTCACTCTGACCGCAATCCACGGGTGGCGTAGTCGGACATTTAAACATCAAAACCACATAAATAGTTCCGCCACTGGTTTGACCGCCCTGAGCCACGGAACCGGATCGCCGCCACGAAGACTACAACCACCAGCATCCACCAAAAAGGGTCCGGCTCCGGGTGTCCCAAGGCCCAGGGGGTGCGTCAGAACATTTTCATCACCTTTCACAATCACCAATGGGACAAGGCAGGGATGTCCTCTGTCCCCTCTCTTATACATCCTAGTGACGGAGCACCTGCTCTCATCAATTCGCCATAACCCCAATATTAGGTGGATTGAGGTGGGAGGCACCGAGTACAAGTGCTCTCTATTTGCTGATGATGTCCTAGTATATATCACTCAATCACATATATCCATCCCTGCTGTTATGGCTGAAATAGATCACTTTGTTACATGGTAAAATTTTAAAATCAATGCAGCGAAGTCTGAGGCCCTCGATGTCTCCCTCCCTAAATCCATATAGGATTCCATCCAGTCCAACTTTCCCTTTGCCTGGCCCTCACAGGGTATCAAATACTTAGGATTTCCTATTCATAGAGACCTCTCCCATCTATGTTATCTTAATTTTGGGCCCTTTATTGAACAATTCCATACAGACCACGGTTGGCAAGTTAGAACTGTAAGATTCACTACGTGAACCACTGGTGTTTTGTGGAAAAGCACATGTACACCGCGTTCCAAATTATTATGCAAAAAGTGTTTAGGAGTGATAAGGGAAGAATTTGTTTGTTTGTCAGTTAAACTCATTGATGGTGATGTGTGTCAGGGCTCTTTATATCACTGTAAGCAATTGCAGACACCTGTGCTAATTAGTTTGGCAGGTGTGTCCAATGAAAGGCAAGACTACTTAAGAAGGCTCTCTCACATTATTAAGCAGCCTACATTTTCTGCCAAAATGGGAAAGAAAAAGGATGTGTCGGCTGCTGAGAAGCAACAAATTGTGGAGTGTTTAGGTCAAGGCATGACTACAATCAACATTGTGCGATGATCAGGATGAAGTGTCTTGGCAATCAAGAAGTATGTAGCTGATTCACAGTACACACGTGTGCGTGCTGATAAGGACAAATTGAGGACTCTTTCCTACAGGCAATTACGTCAGGTTGAAAGAGCAGCGGCAAAAAAGCCTTGTCATAGCAGCAGACAAGTTTTTGAAGTTGCTTGTGCCTCCAACGTCCCCCGAACAACAAGATGCAGGGTCCTTCAGAGGTTTGCAGCTGTGCATACGCCATCCTGTCGACCTCCTCTATCCACTTCACACAAGCAGAAACGGCTCCAGTGGGCCAAACATTACATGAAGACTGATTTCAAAACTGTTTTGTTCACGGATGAGTGCCGTGCAGCGCTCGATGGTCCAGATGAATGGAGTGGAGGATGGCTGGTTGATGGACACCCCACGCAAACACGGCTACAGCGCCAACAAGGAGGAGGTGGAGTAATGTTTTGGGCTGGAATCATGGGGAGAGAGATTGTCGGCCCCTTTAGGATCCCTGAAGGCGCTAAAGATGAACTCCATAATGTATGTGGATTTTCTCAAACAGCACTTCCTGCCATGGTTCAAGAAGAAGAACCGTGTATTTCACAGCAAGATCATTTTTCTGCATGATAATGCACCATCTCATGCTGCACATAAAACATCTGCATCTCTGGCTGATATGGGCATAAAAGGGGACAAACTTATGGTGTGACCCCCATGCTCCCCTGACCTCTACCCCATTCAGAACCTTTGGAGCATCATTAAAAGGAG
This sequence comes from Phyllobates terribilis, assembly GCF_046119375.1. NCBI lineage: Eukaryota > Metazoa > Chordata > Amphibia > Anura > Dendrobatidae > Phyllobates > Phyllobates terribilis. The sequence continues at coordinate 264,518,124 of NW_027362764.1, read as the reverse complement.
TGTCTATGATGGCGGGAGGCAGTTCACATCTAAGCAACAGCTCTGGGAGGGTATTCTGTCCTCATGCAAAACAATTGAAGCAGAAACCATCCAAAACCTGACAAATTCAATGGACGAGAGAGTTCAGAAGCTCCTTTCGAACAAGGGGTCCTATGTGAAAATGTAACATCACCTAGAATAAAGTTTTGAGTTGAAAACTGTTTGATTTCAGTTTCTAACAACCTGCTAATGCTTATAATTTCAAAAATGACCATTTTTTTGGTCTTTATTAAAATGAAAAGGTTGATCGAAAAGTTTGGGGGATCTAAGAGTGTGGCAACCCAGTAGTCATGATTACTTCGAATTCTGACAATATGAGGGTCATGCTGCAGGTAGTGCAGCAAGAAGGCACTTATGTGTCTTGCGCATCTCGGAGCCCCAAAATTATTTTCCGGGCTAGATGCAGCTAAAAATTATTTTTAATTTTAAATCTGGTGAAGCTTATTATAGATGGCCTAATAGGATCAGTGCTGCACACTGCTACAAAGCCCAAATTATTTTCCAGTCAAGATACAGATAAACACGATTAGTAATTTGAAAGCTTAAAACGGTTGGTAGGGTGATTTTAACCAATCATCAAGCTTTTACTCTCCCCAGGATGACACAGGGGTAGAAAAGTCGTTTCGGATCCATGATTTGTTCATCTTTATGAACGTGAGTCTGTCTACATTATCAGTGGAGAGCCGCGTGCGCTTATCTGTCAGCACACCACCAGCAGCGCTGAACACACGTTCAGACAGAACGCTGGCTGCGGGGCATGACAAGATCTCCAAGGCGTAAGTGGCTAGCTCCGGCCATTTATCCAGATTGGAAGCCCAAAAAGAGCAAGGGTCCAGTGACACAGTCGTGGCTTCAATGTTTACTTGGAGATACTCCTGTACCATCGTCTCTAGGCGTTGACTATGTGTCAGACTTCTTGTCTCCTGTGGCCTTGCAAAGGATGGGCTAAAAAAGTGGTGAAATGATTCCGCAAAATTGATGTTACCAGCAGATACTGTGGTTCTGTTACGGTTTGAGTGCTGAACACTTGACGGTCCCACGGTTGGCAAGTTGGAACTGTGAGATTCACTACGTGCACCACTGGTATTTTGTGGAAAAGCACATGTAAGATTCTGCAACAGTCTCTGCTGATACTCCTGCATGCGTGCATCCCTTTCTATGGCAGGAATAATTTCTGCAAATTTACTTTTGTACCGGGGATCTAACAGTGTGGCAACCCAGTAGTCAGGATTATTTCTAATTCTCACAATTCGAGGGTCATGTTGCAGGTAGTGCAGCAAGAAGGCACTCATGTGTGTTGCGCATCCAGGAGCACCAAGTCCCTGTTGTGTTGGTGGCGAGGTAACAATCATGCTTCCTTCCTCTGTCCTCTCCCCCCAACCTCGCACAACAGAAATGTGATCAAGGTCTCCCTCATCTGATGAGTCTTCCATCAGTTCGTCCTCCACTTCTTCCTGGGCTCCTGCACCTTCCTCACTAGTTTGGCTGCTACCATGCGCCCTGGTAAAATCATCTCCCCCACCCTCACATGCCTGCCGCCTTGGTGCTGCCGACCGTCTGGACCTTGCAGATGTTAGCCCTTCCGCATACAACTCCTCCTCCTCTACTTCCTCCACCTCCTCTTGTGCCACCACCTGACTCCGAATTCTGTTTAACATGTGCTCCAGCATGTAAATCACCGGAATAGTCATGCCGATAATGGCATCGTCAGCACTAAACATCTTCGTCGCCATTTCAAAACTGTGCAGAAGGGTGCATAGGTCCCTGATCTGAGACCACTCCTCCAGCGTGATTTGCCCCACCTCTGAATCTCGTTGGCCCAGGCTATACGTCAGAACGTATTGCACCAGGGCTTGTCGGTGCTGCCACAGTCGCTGCAACATGTGCAGAGTTGAATTCCACCGGGTAGGCACATCGCATTTTAGCCGGTGAAGTGGCAGGCCCAACGACTTCTGTAGAGATGTAAGTCGCTGAGCTGCGGGATGCGAACGGCGGAAGTGAGCACACAGCGACCGTGCCCTCTGCAGAAGGCCATCTAGTCTGGGATAGTGGGCTAAAAATTGCTGGACAACCAGGTTCAACACGTGAGCCATACAAGGCACGTGTGTGACATTGCCCCGGCGAAGGGCCGCACCCAGGTTTGCAGCATTGTCGCACACGGCCTTCCCTGGTTTCAGGTCCAGTGGAGACAACCATTCATGAAATTGGTTCTCCAGAGCTGACCACAACTCCTCAGCTGTGTGACTCACATTTCCCAGACATTTCAATGTAAAAACCGCCTGATGACGTTGAGCCCTACTGCCAGCATAGTAAGGAGGTGTGCAGGATCCCTTCTGCGCAGTTAGAAAGCTTGTGGCATGACCAGACAGGCTTTGAGTGCAGGTGGAAGACCGAGAGAAGGTTGAGGAGGCAGAAGCAGTGGAGGAACTTTGACATAAAGAGGATTGACGCACAACTCGTGGGGACGGCAAGACTTGGACAGCAGCCCCTTGTCCTGCTGTCACCATAGTTACCCAGTGCCCAGTCAGCGACATGTAACGCCCCTGTCCATGCCTACTCGTCCAAGTATCTGTGGTGAAATGCACCCTGTCACACACAGAGTTTCTCAAAGAAGCGGTGATGTTGTGTGCGACATGCTGGTGGAGCGCAGGCACACCTTTCTTTGAGAAGTAGTGCCGACTGGGCATCTGGTACTGGGGCACTGCGACGGACATAAGGTCTCGAAAATCCTCTGTGTCCACCAGGCGGAAAGGCAGCATTTCTGTAGCCAAGAGCTTGCAGATGGTGAAATTCAACCTCTTAGCTTTCTCATGGTTAGGAGGAAATGGTCTTTTACTTGTACACATCTGAGGGACCGAGGGCTGGCTATTGTGCTTAGACGGGGTTGATAAGGGTGTTCCCGGCAAACTGCCGGTCTGTGAGGAAGATGCAGGCGGACATGTTAGGTTGCCTTGATCCAAAGGTGGTGCTATCGATGTCGGACAGCGCTCAAGACCAGCTGGTGTTACCACCTCCAAAGAAAATGATGACCTGCCAATCACGCTGGCTGTTGCGGGTAAAGAGGTGGCAGGTCTGCGCCCCAAAACAGGTGTGACTGCTGTCCCCCCAGTCACAGAGGATGAAGAGGCCGCGGATGCACAAGATATGGCAGACGGTGGTTGGCCCGGCCGGCTAAGCCGCATTGTAGCACAGTGAGCTTCCCACTGCAACTTATGCTTCATGTCCATGTGCCGGTTCATGCATGAAGTACTCAAACTATGTATTTTTTGGCCTCTACTTAGCTTTTGCTGACAAATGTTACAGATAACACGAGTTGGGTCATCTTTATCGATCTGAAAAAATGCCCAGGCTATGCAAGGCTTAGCACCCATGCGACCTGAAGAGCCACCACGACTTGTGGTGAGAGGCAGAGTTGTGTTTGAGGATGCAGTTGTTGACGTGCTTCCAGTACTACGTCTCTGTCCAGGAAGGCGCAACCTGACCTCGTCGTCACTAGCATCTTCCTCCACCTCCTCTGCTGACCTCATCTCTTGGCTGACTGTGGGTTGACAGTAAGTGGGATCTCCGACCTCATCATCATCACCCTGTGCGTTATCACACCCGTCGTCCTCAGAGCCAACCTGTTCCTGCCCTGACAAAAAACTAAAGTTGTCGCTCCAATCAGGTATTTGAGTCTTATCATCGTCTTCCTCATTCTCTCCACCAACAGGAGTTACAGTTTGGGAATGAGGGTCTACATTATGGTCAGAACCTTCTGCGTCTGGTCCTGGATCCGACTCATAAAGATTCTGGGCATCAGTGCAGATCATTTCCTCGTCTGGATTCACAGAAGCGCTGGAGTCGACCTCTGATTCCCAGGCTATAGTATGAGTAAACAGCTCTGCAGACTCAACCATCTGTTCTACCTCATACTCAGACAGGCAGCTGGAGATTTGGGAGCTGTGAGGAAGCAAGTGCGATTTGGGTGACACCTTTGAGGACTGGAGTATTTGTGATGTTGAAGTTGATGTGGAGGAGAGCCCACTTAAAGGAGCACTTGATATCCGTTGAAGCACCTGCTGTTTTTGTGCCTCATCTGGAATTTGTAGCGATTGGCGTGGCCGTAAGAAAGGGATCTTATCACATTGTCCGCTAAAAGAAGTAGACATTTTAGTTTGGCTGGAAGATGGTCTTTCTTCTGCACCTACCCCACGGACACAACCTTTTTTCCCCTTCCCAACACGCCTATTCCCCTTTCCACCAGCAGCAGGCCTTTTTCCACTCATTTTGGTGGTTAACTAATTCACAACTCTGGAGTTGTTTGCACAAAAAAACAATGGATGGTAACCGAGCAGAGCTGAGTGGCCAAACTGTGGTATTAGGCCAAAACTATTGGCTGGGTTAGATGCAGAAAAAAATTATTTTTAATTTGCAACCTGATGGAGGTCAGTATAGATGGACTAATAGACCAAGTCCCACACACCGCTAGAAGCCCAAATATTTTTTCAGAGCTAGATGCAGAAAATTTTTTTATTCAATTTGCAACCTGATGGAGGTCAGTATAGATGGACTAATAGACCAAGTCCCACACACTGCTAGAAGCCCAAATATTTTTTCAGAGCTAGATGCAGAAAATTTTTTTATTCAATTTGCAACCTGATGGAGGTCAGTATAGAAGGACTAATAGACCAAGTCCCACACACTGCTAGAAGCCCAAATATTTTTTCAGAGCTAGATGCAGAAAAAAATTATTTTTAATTTGCAACCTGATGGAGGTCAGTATAGATGGACTAATAGACCAAGTCCCACACACCGCTAGAAGCCCAAATATTTTTTCAGAGCTAGATGCAGAAAAAAATTATATTCAATTTGCAACCTGCTGGAGGTCAGTATAGAAGGACTAATAGAACAAGTCCCACACACTGCTAGAAGCCCAAATATTTTTTCAGAGCTAAATGAAGAAAAAAATTATTTTTAATTTGCAACCTGATGGAGGTCAGTATAGATGAACTAATAGACCAAGTCCCACACACTGCTAGAAGCCCAAATATTTTTTCAGAGCTAGATGCAGAAAAAAATTATTTTTAATTTGCAACCTGATGGAGGTCAGTATAGATGGACTAATAGAACAAGTCCCACACGCTGCTAGAAGCCCAAATATTTTTTCAGAGATAAATGAAGAAAAAAATTATTTTTAATTTGCAACCTGATGGAGGTCAGTATAGATGGACTAATAGACCAAGTCCCACACACTGCTAGAAGCCCAAATATTTTTTCAGAGCTAGATGCAGAAAAAAATTATTTTTAATTTGCAACCTGATGGAGGTCAGTATAGATGGACTAATAGACCAAGTCCCACACACCGCTAGAAGCCCAAATATTTTTTCAGAGCTAGATGCAGAAAATTTTTTTATTCAATTTGCAACCTGATGGAGGTCAGTATAGATGGACTAATAGACCAAGTCCCACACACTGCTAGAAGCCCAAATATTTTTTCAGAGCTAGATGCAGAAAAAAATTATTTTTAATTTGCAACCTGATGGAGGTCAGTATAGATGGACTAATAGACCAAGTCCCACACACTGCTAGAAGCCCAAATATTTTTTCAGAGCTAGATGCAGAAAAAAATTATTTTTAATTTGCAACCTGATGGAGGTCAGTATAGATGGACTAATAGACCAAGTCCCACACACCGCTAGAAGCCCAAATATTTTTTCAGAGCTAGATGCAGAAAAAAATTATATTCAATTTGCAACCTGCTGGAGGTCAGTATAGAAGGACTAATAGAACAAGTCCCACACACTGCTAGAAGCCCAAATATTTTTTCAGAGCTAAATGAAGAAAAAAATTATTTTTAATTTGCAACCTGATGGAGGTCAGTATAGATGGACTAATAGACCAAGTCCCACACACTGCTAGAAGCCCAAATATTTTTTCAGAGCTAGATGCAGAAAAAAATTATTTTTAATTTGCAACCTGATGGAGGTCAGTATAGATGGACTAATAGAACAAGTCCCACACGCTGCTAGAAGCCCAAATATTTTTTCAGAGATAAATGAAGAAAAAAATTATTTTTAATTTGCAACCTGATGGAGGTCAGTATAGATGGACTAATAGACCAAGTCCCACACACTGCTAGAAGCCCAAATATTTTTTCAGAGCTAGATGCAGAAAAAAATTATTTTTAATTTGCAACCTGATGGAGGTCAGTATAGATGGACTAATAGACCAAGTCCCACACACCGCTAGAAGCCCAAATATTTTTTCAGAGCTAGATGCAGAAATTTTTTTTATTCAATTTGCAACCTGATGGAGGTCAGTATAGATGGACTAATAGACCAAGTCCCACACACTGCTAGAAGCCCAAATATTTTTTCAGAGCTAGATGCAGAAAAAAAATATTTTTAATTTGCAACCTGATGGAGGTCAGTATAGATGGACTAATAGACCAAGTCCCACACACTGCTAGAAGCCCAAATATTTTTTCAGAGCTAGATGCAGAAAAAAAATATTTTTAATTTGCAACCTGATGGAGGTCAGTATAGATGGACTAATAGACCAAGTCCCACACACCGCTAGAAGCCCAAATATTTTTTCAGAGCTAGATGCAGAAAAAAATTATATTCAATTTGCAACCTGCTGGAGGTCAGTATAGAAGGACTAATAGAACAAGTCCCACACACTGCTAGAAGCCCAAATATTTTTTCAGAGCTAAATGAAGAAAAAAATTATTTTTAATTTGCAACCTGATGGAGGTCAGTATAGATGAACTAATAGACCAAGTCCCACACACTGCTAGAAGCCCAAATATTTTTTCAGAGCTAGATGCAGAAAAAAATTATTTTTAATTTGCAACCTGATGGAGGTCAGTATAGATGGACTAATAGAACAAGTCCCACACGCTGCTAGAAGCCCAAATATTTTTTCAGAGATAAATGAAGAAAAAAATTATTTTTAATTTGCAACCTGATGGAGGTCAGTATAGATGGACTAATAGACCAAGTCCCACACACTGCTAGAAGCCCAAATATTTTTTCAGAGCTAGATGCAGAAAAAAATTATTTTTAATTTGCAACCTGATGGAGGTCAGTATAGATGGACTAATAGACCAAGTCCCACACACTGCTAGAAGCCCAAATATTTTTTCAGAGCTAGATGCAGAAAAAAAATATTTTTAATTTGCAACCTGATGGAGGTCAGTATAGATGGACTAATAGACCAAGTCCCACACACTGCTAGAAGCCCAAATATTTTTTCAGAGCTAGATGCAGAAAAAAATTATATTCAATTTGCAACCTGCTGGAGGTCAGTATAGAAGGACTAATAGAACAAGTCCCACACACTGCTAGAAGCCCAAATATTTTTTCAGAGCTAAATGAAGGAAAAAATTATTTTTAATTTGCAACCTGATGGAGGTCAGTATAGATGGACTAATAGACCAAGTCCCACACACTGCTAGAAGCCCAAATATTTTTTCAGAGCTAGATGCAGAAAAAAATTATATTCAGTTTGCAACCTGATGGAGGTCAGTATAGATGGACTAATAGAATGATGCTATGCCCAAAAGATTTTACTTCACTAGGTGCAGTAAAAAAATTGGTATTCTATACACAGGTGGTATATCTTGCAACACAGATAGGCTACTCCACTGACTAACACACTCTGCAATAGGCCAAAAAGGATTAGCTTTGCTAGATTCAGCCAAATGCTGTGAAAAAAACTTGCACAGCACTGGCACAGACCTGCCTGGCAAAAACTGATAGGAACTGATGTAACCTAGTCCTGAAAAGGACTCCAATTACAATTAGTCTTTACTCCCACAATATATCTATTTAAGAGCACAGACCTGCTTGATAAAAGTCGTAGGAAATGCTGTAACCTAGTCCTTAAAAGGACTGCAATCACAACTATTCCCTACTCCCAAGCTATCTGTATATTTGTGCGAAAATTGGCTTGAAATTAACAAGGTATAGCGCACACAGCAACAGCGGTGCCGTCTAACACGCAGCTGCAGCAGTGAGAAAATGGTGGCGACGGGGAAAATGGCTTGGTCTTATAGGGCAAGGACATGTGACATACACTGCCAATCACACATGCCCTTGCTTGTGTGAAAAAAAGCACTTCGCTCCGTGTGTGCGCTGCTGATAGGCTGACAGATTGCACCTCCCCACTGCAAATGCGGGAAAGAGAAAAAAAAATGGAGATCTTCATTGTTCCTGCAGAGATCCATCCCCTGCCCCTCCCCCCGCCCCGCTGTACACTCAAACTGCGTATTAACATTAATTTTCATCATTACTGAGAAAAAATCCAGTTATGATTTTGGTGCACGAACAGTTATCGAACATAACCTCGAACAGCCGAATTTTTCTCAAATTGTTCGTGTTCGCCGACCGGCTCGAACACCGCCCAAAACAGCTCGAATTTGAGATTGGCGAACAGTTCGAGTAGAACAACGCTCATCTCTAGTGCATTCCTCATGCCAAAGGGCATGATGAGGGATTCATACAGCCTGAACGTTGTAATGAAGGTGGACCTCTCCTGGGCCCCCTGGGCCAGAGGAATCTGCCAGTATCCTCAACTCAGGTCCATAATTGTCAAGTACCGAGCCCTAGCTAAGCAATCCGGCAGCTCATCGATTGGGTACGCATCGGGAGCTGTGATGGCATTTAGACTCCTGTTGTCCATGCAGAACTGGGTGGTCCAGTCCTTTTTTGGGACCAGGATGACAGGCGAGGCCTACGCACTTTTTGACCTTTGGATCACCCCCAGGAACAGCATCTCATCTATCTCCACCTTAATGTCTTTCTGCACCTCTAGAGGGACACGGTAAGCGGATTGACGGACTGGGGGGTGACTCCCTGTGTCCACCTGGTGGGTGGCTAGCTGCATCCTCCCTGGTACACCCGTGAAGAGGGTCAGGTAATGCCAGAACACCTCTCGCAGCTGGGACTTCTGGTCCATAGATAGCTGCTGGTTGAATTCCGGGTCCTCAATAGACCCTCCGTCCCGGACTGCGGCCTGTAAATCCACCAGGACTTCTGTTTCACCTTCTTCGGGGACACTACACACAGGAAGGGCACAGGCCTCCCGGTCATGATGAGCTTTCATCATGTTGACGTGGAAGACCTTCTGCCTCTTCTTGGCATGGTCAATGGTGACCATGTAGTTCACATCACTGAGGCGCTGGCATATGGGGTATGGGCCTTCCCAGTCTGCTTGAAGCTTCTTTTGGATCATTGGGACTAAGACCCACATCTTCTGACCCACAGTGTACACCTGTTCCCGGGCTTTCTGGTCGTACCAAAGCTTCTGGCTGGCCTGGACCTGCACCATATTCAGTAAAGACTCCTGTAATGTCAGGTCCCAGTCCCCAGAAAATCTGCTCAGATGGCGGAGAACCGATGGAGGTTGGGGCGATGTCACTCCGCTCTCAGGAAAGAGACCGGAGGTTCGCTGAGGGATTGTGTCTTTATTGTGGTAAAGATGACCATTTGATTAAGTATTGTGAGCTTCGTTTAAGTAAATTAAAAAAAAGGTCAAGTACTCCCGTATTGCTTGTTTACGCTCTGCAGGAGTATTTCTTTCTGGGAGTACTACTTTGCAGGGAGATTTGATTGAATTTCAGGTATTTGTGGATTGTGGTTCAACACTTAATGTGACTGATAAAGGGTTTTTCCCTCCACTTGTACTGAACCTTATGTTGTTTTAATACATCTGCTCAGGTTTGACAATGTATCTATGTGCTAGATGGATAATAATCATATGTACCTACAGTACAGACCAAAAGTTTGGACACACCTTCTCATTTAAAGATTTTTCTGTATTTTCATGACTTTGAAAATTGTACATTCACACTGCAGGCATCAAAACTATGAATTAACACATGTGGAATTATATACTTAACAAAAAAGTGTGAAACAACTGAAAATATGTCTGATATTCTAGGTTCTTCAAAGTAGCCACCTTTTGCTTTGATGACTGCTTTGCACACTCTTGGCATTCTCTTGATGAGCTTCAAGAGGTAGTCACCAGAAATGGTTTTCACTTCACAGGTGTGCCCTATCAGGTTTAATAAGTGGGATTTCTTGCCTTATAAATGGGGTTGGGACCATCAGTTGTGTTGTGCAGAAGTCAGGTGGATACACAGCTGATAGTCCTACAGAATAGACTGTTAGAATTTGTATTATGGCAAGAAAAAAGCAGCTAAGTAAAGAAAAACGAGTGGCCATCATTACTTTAAGAAATGAAGGTCAGTCAGTCCAAAAAATTGGGAAAACTTTGAAAGTGTCCCCAAGTGCAATTGCAAAAACCATCAAGCGCTACAAAGAAACTGGCTCACATGAGGACCGCCACAGGAAAGGAAGATTAAGAGTCACCTCTGCTTCTGAAGATAAGTTTATCCGAGTCACCAGCCTCAGAAATGGCAGGTTAACAGCAGCTCAGATTAGAGACCAAGTCAATGCCACACAGAGTTCTAGCAGCAGACACATCTCTTCAACAACTGTTAAGAGGAGACTTTGTGCAGCAGGCCTTCATGGTAAAATAGCTGCTAGGAAACAACTGCTAAGGACAGGCAACAAGCAGAAGAGACTTGTTTGGGCTAAAGAACACAAGGAATGGACATTAGATCAGTGGAAATCTGTGCTTTGGTCTGATGAGTCCAAATTTGAGATCTTTGGTTCCAACCACCGTGTCTTTGTGCGATGCAGAAAAGGTGAACGGATGGACTCTACATGCCTGGTTCCCACCGTGAAGCATGGAGGAGGAGGTGTGATTGACTAGCCCAGGGGATGGGGATGACTCGGTACCCGGGCCTTTAGCCTTAAGGATGTCGCGGTGGTCGGCTCCCGGGCCCGTACCCTGGGGTCCCTCTTTAAAAGCGTTAATAGTTGTTTATTTTTATAATAGTTTGTGACGCCACCTATGGCTTCTGGTGAGGATCACCAGCGCTGCGCAGTCCACTGAGGCCGGTGATAAGGCAGCTCGATGATATAGCTCCCCACAGGTGGAGCTAGGCCTCAGGGCTGTGTATGATGGGGTATGCAGGACAGGCGAGACCCAGCCGGGTCAGAGCAAGAACAGGGACAGACACGATAGTCACTTCAGTACCTTTTACTGATGGAAATTCAGGCACGTCCCGGAGCACTGTAGGGTGAAGGGTGCATGTCAGGATCATCCCCAATGAGCGGGTTTTGGGCCTCCTGTTTCTTGCTTCTGCGTAGTAAGTTTCTGACCTGCCTGGAGCTAGGCCTAACTTTGTCTCTGTCCTGCGCTGGCTGACCTTGTGGTAGGGCCTTTTCTTGGAGTACACGCACCTTAGCTGCGGGCCTATGTGTCTCCTGGCTCTGTTACGTATCAGCACTTTAGCGATCCTGGAACTTGTAGTTCTCCAGAGATTCCGGTTATATCTTACTGGGTCGTGGAGATCCTGGTAAGCTTCGGACCCGGTGTCCGGTATATTCTTCGGGGTGAGCCAGTTAAGCTCCTCTGCCCCCTACGTACTAACTCTCCATTCGCCTTCGGCCTACTCGGGCCCTCACTAGGCTATACATACTAATGACAGCTTGCCACGCTTCACCGATCTTATGGCACCGGCACACCTAAAGCTCACTAAAGCTACGACTCAACTTAACTCAACTCTGTATTCAGATTTGCACTAACTGAACTCTCCAGAGGAACTGCTGAATCACTGAGCTCCACTGCAGACTGACCTGTTTCTGTGTCTCACTCTGCAGGAACTGAACTGCCTGGCTCCAACTTCCCTATTTATCTATCCCTAACGGGCTACCTCTGCTGGTCTGAGGTGGAAGGTGGAGATGTGAATGGTTATGGGGACCTCTTGTGGAGGAATCCATCAATACACCCTTTTAGGATCTGTGATACCAAGCGCAGCTGGGCGTCACATGATGGTGTGGGGGTGCTTTTCTGGTGACACTGTTGGGGATTTATTCAAAATTGAAGGCATACTGAACCAGCAAGGCTACCACAGCATCTTGCAGCGGCATGTTATTCCATCCGGTTTGTGTTTAGTTGGACCATCATTTATTTTTCAACAGGACAATGACCCCAAACACACCTCCAGGCTGTGTAAGGGCTATTTGACCAAGAAGGAGAGTGATGGGGTGCTACGCCAGATGACCTGGCCTCCACAGTCACCAGACCTGAACCCAATCGAGATGGTTTGGGGTGAGCTGGACCGCAGAGTGAAGGCAAAAAGGCCAACAAGTGCTAAGCATCTTTGGGAACTCCTTCAAGATTGGTGGAAGACCATTTCCAGTGACTACCTCTTGAAGCTCATCAAGAGAATGCCAAGAGTGTGCAAAGCAGTCATCAAAGCAAAAGGTGGCTACTTTGAAGAACCTAGAATATAAGACATATTTTAAGTTGTTTCACATTTTTTTGTTAAGTATATAATTCCACATGTGTTAATTCATAATTTTGATGCCTTCAGTGTGAATGTATAATTTTCATAGTTATGAAAATACAGAAAAATCTTTAAATGAGAAGTTGTGTCCAAACTTTTGGTCTCTACTGTATATATGCCTATTATCAGTCTAAATGATCATATTTCTTATATCATTCTTCAGATAATCTGTATTTAACATTCTAACAAGGAATATGTTGGCATTGAAATTTTCATTATACATATGCCTATTATGGGTCTAAATGATCATATTTCTTATATCATTCTTCAGTAATCTGTACTTAACCCATTATCTACCAATGTCCTTTTTTGGGACGCCTAATTTTTTGCTTCTAGCAACTAAGATTTTCTAATTAGGTCCAATCAGGTCCAAAAAAGAAAATTGCTACTTTGGCAAGTAATGGGTTAACACTATAACAAGGAATTGTCATTGGTTATATACTTGGGATATAAAGTATTCTCAGCATAGATTTCTTCAATCTCCTTTTTTTCTGCTGCTAAATTGGACTGATCAGAGCAGCTTATATTTTTTTCCCTACCATTTGCCAATGGTTCTGAAATATTTCTACCTCTAGTTTTTGCACCTTGCACTTTAATTTTTTGTCACTATAGGGTAATATAGGGAAAGCAGGGTGAGTCCTCGGTGAGCGGGGGCGCCATTGCGCAGGATACAGGGTGCCAACCTCCGCAGCAAGGTAGAGTAAGGTAGTGCCATAATAAGGAAAGGCACTCCCCTTCTTTTATTCATTTGCACTGATAATGTGGTTTGTTGTTTTTATGGTATCTAATGGTGTCTAATTTTAAGATATACAGTACAGACCAAAAGTTTGGACACACCTTCTCATTTAGAGATTTTTCTGTATTTTCATGACTTTGAAAATTGTACATTCACACTGAAGACATCAAAACTATGAATTAACACATGTGGATTTATATACTGAACAAAAAAGTGTGAAACAACTGAAAATATGTCTTATATTCTAGGTTCTTCAAAGTAGCCACCTTTTGCTTTGATGACTGCTTTGCACACTCTTGGCATTCTCTTGATGAGCTTCAAGAGGTAGTCACCGGAAATGGTTTTCACTTTACAGGTGTGCCCTGTCAGGTTTAATAAGTGGGATTTATTGCCTTATAAATGGGGTTGGGACCATCAGTTGTGTTGTGCAGAAGTCAGGTGGATACACAGCTGATAGTCCTACTGAATAGACTGTTAGAATTTGTATCATGGCAAGAAAAAATCAGCTAAGTAAAGAAACATGAGTGGCCATCATTACTTTAAGAAATGAAGGTCAGTCAGTCCAAAAAATTGGGCAAACTTTGAATGTGTCCCCAAGTGCAGTTGCAAAAATCATCAAGTGCTACAAAGAAACTGGCTCACATGAGGACCGCCCCAGGAAAGGAAGACCAAGAGTCACCTCTGCTTCTGAGGATAAGTTTATCCAAGTCACCAGCCTCAGAAATCGCAGGTTAACAGCAGCTCAGATTAGAGACCAGGTCAATGCCACACAGAGTTCTAGCAGCAGACACATCTCTACAACAACTGTTTAGAGGAGACTTTGTGCAGCAAGCCTTCATGGTAAAATAGCTGCTAGGAAACCACTGCTAAGGACAGGCAACAAGAAGAAGAGACTTGTTTGGGCTAAAGAACACAAGGAATGGACATTAGACCAGTGGAAATCTGTGCTTTGGTCTGATGAGTCCAAATTTGAGATCTTTGGTTCCAACCACCGTGTCTTTGTGCGACGAAGAAAAGGTGAACGGATGGATGCTACATGCCTGGTTCCCACCGTGGAGCATGGAGGAGGAGGTGTAATGGTGTGGGGGTGCTTTGCTGGTGACACTGTTGGGGATTTATTCAAAATTGAAGGCATACTGAACCAGCATGGCTACCACAGCATCTTGCAGCGGCATGCTATTCCATGCGGTTTGCGTTTCGTTGGACCATCATTTATTTTTCAACAGGACAATGACCCCAAACACACCTCCAGGCTGTGTAAGGGCTATTTGACCAAGAAGGAGAGTGATGGGGTGCTATGCCAGATGACCTGGCCTCTATTCACCAGACCTGAACCCAATCGAGATGGTTTGGGGTGAGCTGGACTGCAGAGTGAAGGCAAAAGGGCCAACAAGTGCTAAGCATCTCTGGGAACTCCTTCAAGATTGTTGGAAGACCATTTCCGGTGACTACCTCTTGAAGCTCATCAAGAGAATTCCAAGAGTGTGCAAAGCAGTCATCAAAGCAAAAGGTGGCTACTTTGAAGAACCTAGAATATAAGACATATTTTCAGTTGTTTGACACTTTTTTGTTAAGTATATAATTCCACATGTGTTAATTCATAGTTTTTATGCCTTCAGTGTGAATGTACAATTTTCAAAGTCATGAAAATACAGAAAAATCTTTAAATGAGAAGGTGTGTCCAAACTTTTGGTCTGTACTGTACATATTAAAGGTTAATTTTTAAATATAAGTATAGGGCACCAAATCGGTGAGTTCTCATACATTAGCACCAACCATATTCGTGCATGTCGCCCCTGCCTCCGGGTCCCGCTTTCATCTGGATTCGGCACTCATTTCCGGCGTGCGTTGAGGGAAATGCCCCCATGACGTCATTGCACACGTTGGAAATAATAAGAGGCCTTCTCTGATGTCCGGCCCACGGGCGCAGTGCGCATGCGCGAATCGGCGCCATTTTCATGTAGTCCACTAAGCAGCGCCATTAAAGCGGGTACCGGAACAAGGTTAGTGACAATTCAATAATCATCAATACCATCAGCTCTGTGTATACGATTACCCCCCACACTTAATAGAAACAACAAAAAAATAACAACAGAATACATAATATGCACGAGGGAAAGGGGAAAGGCAAGGGCAAATTAATTCTACATATTACATATATATAGAATAAAAGTACATTTCTTTAGACCATGAACTAGATCCCATTCATCAAAAGTATTTACCCCACATTATAGTAACTATTCAAGAAGGATCCTGCACTCATACAGACTGCACGCATCCTATGTCACTCAAAATGTGGACCAAGTCATGGTCTTAAATAAATTCTCATTCCCATCCCACTGGGAAGTATAAATATAATTCACACTAAATCAAGTATTCATTTCATGCAGATTTCTTGAATTCAATGCTTCACTCAGTTATTATACTTTAATTAGTCCAATTCATGAGCCGTATTGATGGGGTATCCTGGATTCAAAGTGATGGAAAAGCAATAGGTGGATTACTGCAATCCAAGTGAAAAAGGAAAAAATGAAAAACACACAAACATCACATAAAAATTAAAATACCGAGCACAGAGTATTTCTATAAAAAAGGAGCAAAGCTTATCTTTTCATTCAAGCCATCAGGGGACATTGTTCCCAGGTCTATAATCCACCTTAACTCTAACTGGGCGAAGGTCTTCTTTATGTCCCCACCTCTGATACCACTGTGGACCCTGTCTATACCCCTCACCTGAAAACCTTGTGAGTCAGATTTATGATAAATTTTATAATGTTTGAGCAAGGTTTTTAATACGGAAAGGTCATCCACCTCCCCTGCCGCAACAAATCCTGTAGATTATGAGCCCTCGCTGGCAGGGTCCTCTCTCCTCCTGTACCAGTCGCTGACTCATTTTGTTCAGATTATTGTAAGTGTTTTTTGCTATGTACAGCATACCCCCTTTTTCACATATAAAGTGTCATGGACTAAATGGCGCTATAATAATAAATAATAATAATAATAATGTCACTCACATGCTCCCTTGTCCTAATTCTTAATTCCTGGGAAGTAAGCCCAACATATATTTTGTTACAAGGACATACCACGTAGTATGTAACATACAATGTACTGCACGATATGTGGTTGGTGATAGTGAACTGCTGAGTCCCATCAGCCGACGAGAAGGATTTTGTCCTAATGATGTTCTTCCTGTTACAGGCTAAACAACTACCGCAAAGGAAGCATCCCCATCTCTGTTTTGTATTACCCAAAAAAGTTTTAGATTTTGCAACATAATGACTCTTGACTAAATGGTCTTTGAGATTTTTACATCATCTAGCTGTCATCAACGGGACCGTAGAAATCTCTTTCCTAAGTACTGGTCGGTCATCAGTATAGGCCAATGTTTGCTTAGAATCATGCGTATAGATTGCCATTCGCAATTAAAGGTGGAGATAAATCTTGTTTTGAGGTCTCCATCCTTCTTTTTCTTGGAAGGGATGAGGAGCTTCTCCCACGGTGTTGTACTAGCCCTATTGTATCCATGTTTGATCACTGGATGGCTATAACCCCTCTCAAGAAATCTATCCCTCAAATCCCTAACCTGTTGCTCAAAGCGCACTTCGGTTGAGCATGTGCATTTGTCCCTCAAAAACTGGCCTGTGGGGATAGCTTTAATTGTAGAATATATACAGTACAGACCAAAAGTTTGGACACACCTTCTCATTTAAAGATTTTTCTGTATTTTCATGACTTTTAAAATTGTACATTCACACTGAAGGCATCAAAACTATGAATTAACACATGTGGAATTATATACTTAACAAAAAAGTGTGAAACAACTGAAAATATGTCTTATATTCTAGGTTCTTCAAAGTAGCCACCTTTTACTTTGATGACTGCTTTGCACACTCTTGGCATTCTCTTGATGAGCTTCAAGAGGTAGTCACCGGAAATGGTTTTCATTTCACAGGTGTGCCCTGTCAGGTTTAATAAGTGGGATTTCTTGCCTTATAAATGGGGTTGGGACCATCAGTTGTGTTGTGCAGTAGTCTGGTGGATACACAGCTGATAGTCCTACTAAATAGACTATTAGAATTTGTATTATGGCAAGAAAAAAGCAGCTAAGTAAAGAAAAACGAGTGGCCATCATTACTTTAAGAAATGAAGGTCAGTCAGTGCGAAAAGTTGGGAAAACTTTGAAAGTTTCCCCAAGTGCAGTTGCAAAAACCATCAAGCGCTACAAAGAAACTGGCTCACATGAGGACCGCCCCAGGAAAGGAAGACCAAGAGTCACCTCTGCTTCTGAGGATAAGTTTATCCGAGTCACCAGCCTCAGAAATCACAGGTTAACAGCAGCTCAGATTAGAGACCAGGTCAATGCCACACAGAGTTCTAGCAGCAGACACATCTCTACAAGAACTGTTAAGAGGAGACTTTGTGCAGCAGGCCTTCATGGTAAAATAGCTGCTAGGAAACCACTGCTAAGGACAGGCAACAAGCAGAAGAGACTTGTTTGGGCTAAAGAACGCAAGGAATGGACATTAGACCAGTGGAAATCTGTGCTTTGGCCTGATGAGTCCAAATTTGAGATCCTTGGTTCCAACCACCGTGTCTTTGTGCGACGCAGAAAAGGTGAACGGATGGACTCTACATGCCTGATTCCCACCGTGTAGCATGGAGGAGGAGGTGTGATGGTGTGGGGGAACTTTGCTGGTGACACTTGGGGATTTATTCAAAATTGAAGGCATACTGAACCAGCATGGCTACCATAGCATCTTCCAGCGGCATGCTATTCCATCGGGTTTGCGTTTAGTTGGATCATCATTTATTTTTCAACAGGACAATGACCCCAAACACACCTCCAGGCTGTGTAAGGGCTATTTGACCAAGAAGTAGAGTGATGGGTTGCTACACCAGATGACCTGGCCTCCACAGTCACCAGACATGAACCCAATCGAGATGGTTTGGGGTGAGCTGGACCGCAGAGTGAAGGCAAAAGGGCCAACAAGTGCTAAGCATCTCTGGGAACTTCTTCAAGATTGTTGGAAGACCATTTCCGGTGACTACCTCTTGAAGCTCATCAAGAGAATGCCAAGAGTGTGCAAAGCAGTCATCAAAGCAAAAGGTGGCTACTTTGAAGAACCTAGAATATAAGACATATTTTCAGGTGTTTCACACTTTTTTGGTAAGTATATAATTCAACATGTGTTAATTCATAGTTTTGATGCCTTCAGTGTGAATGTGCAATTTTAAAAGTCATGAAAATGCAGAAAAATCTTTAAATGAGAAGGTGTGTCCAAACTTTTGGTCTGTACTGTATGTGCTGATGAGTGCAGCAGGAATTAACCAAGGTCTCCTTTCGGAAGATGTCAGTCTGGATGGCCCCCCCAACAGATATAGCAATATCCAAAAAAATCAATAGCTTGTTTGCTATATTTATGAGT
Organism: Phyllobates terribilis; assembly: GCF_046119375.1. Classification (NCBI taxonomy): domain Eukaryota; kingdom Metazoa; phylum Chordata; class Amphibia; order Anura; family Dendrobatidae; genus Phyllobates; species Phyllobates terribilis. The sequence goes on along the minus strand of NW_027362764.1, from coordinate 264,499,520 downwards.
GAGTCTGATGTAAGGATTGTTGTTAAGACCATGCATGAACTCATTCAGCAACTCCTCCGACCCTTGCCAGATGATCAGCAGGTCATCAATATAGCGAAACCAGCACTGCACATGGTCGGCAGGCGCCCGCCCCATCGCCATGGAAAATCTTCCTCTCCCAAAGTCAGAGAAAAAGATTTGCATAAGACGGGGCGCACGCTGCCCCCATGCCAGTGCCACGCTTTTGGATGAAAAATCTATCTTTAAAAGTAAAAAAATTATGTCTCAAAATAAATTCCATTAAATCCAAGATCATTTCAATCATGGGACCATCCAGACCACCCATCCCCAGAAAAAAACAACCTCATGTCCAATGCACGTATACAAGGACTCGACGTCCGCCGTTACCAACCACATATCGGCCTCAAGAATGATACCATCAATTCTCACCTGGACGTCTGAAGAGTCCCTGACATAGGAGGGCAGCGTCTCCACCAAACACTTCAAGTAATGGTCAATAAATTTGCAAATAGGGTCGCATAGCCCTTCCATGCCAGAGACTATCGGACGCCCCAGGGGGTTCACAGGGTCTTTGTGAATTTTTGGGAACAGGTAAAAGGTGAGAATTTTGAGGTACTTGACAGTCAGACCATCAAACACCTTTTTGGGAATCAGATCTTCTTCAAAAGGAGCACATAAAATAGACTGCAATTCACCTGTAAAGGTGTGTACTGGTTTACCTGATAGAGCAAGATAGATTTTGTGATTACATAGCAGTCCTTCAAAAGTAAGTTAACTTGTGAGAGTTATTTGATTACCCTTTAATTCTGACCAGATTGGGAGACCCCCCATGGATCACTCAAAAAACCCTTTAGAAGTGCACAGCCCAGGACATGAGTTTATAGCCTCTGCCTGAGCTCATACACAGTAGAATACAGATGTAGTAGAAAGTCTATGACTTTCTATAACATCTGTACTCTGCTGGGGGCGCAGTCAGGCAGGAACTGTGGGCTCCTGTCTGGTGAGCTGCGCACTTATAAAAGGTCTTTTGAGCAATTGATGAGGGTCTCTGAACCCACACCTCCGCCAACCTACAGGAATTTAAAAACCTAAAATATATTAAAAACTATCAAAGTTTATGCTTTCAATTGTGACATGTCATGCTACATGGCTATGTTCTTAAGATATTTTTGACTCACCAAGTGGGGTATGGGGGACTCGGTACCCGGGCCTTTACCTTCTTGGGAGGTCACGGCAGTCGGCTCCCGGGCCCGTACTCTGGGGTCACTCTTTAAAAGGGGCTTGTTACTTGAAGGGATGAATAACAGTTTTGTCTCGTGACGCCACTTGTGGTTCCTGGTAATGGGTACCAGCGCTGCTGCAGACCTCCGGGGATAATCGGACGGCAGCTGGGATGCTTCGGCTCCCCACAGGCGGAGCGGGCCCCCCGGGGCAGGGTTGATGGAAGGGATGCAGGTGAGAGGTGGCCCGGTCGGGTCAGGGGGAATGATGGACACGCACACAAGGGATTTGCTTCAGTACCTTTACTGGTGTAACAGCAGGTATGGTCCAGGGTACTCAGTAGGAAGGGTGCACTTCTGGACTCTCCCCAGTGAGCGGGTAGTAGGCCTTCTGATCCGTTTCTTCCTCTCTCTAAAGCTCCTGGCCAGCCTGGAACTAGGCCTAGCTTCTGTACTGTTTCACTCTCTCACCTGTCTGCTTGGTAGTAGAACTTTTCTCTGGCAACCACTATCCCTGGACGCTGGGGACTTCGTGGTTCCTAGTTCTGTAAATGATTATAGCTTCAGGTTGACCTGGGGTCTGTAATCCTCCTTGTATTCCGGTTATCCCTACTGGGTGCAGAGGACCCAAAGGCGCGGACCCGGTGTCTGGCTTGTGTTCTGGGGTGAGCTTAAGGTGCTCCTGTGCCCCCTTAGCTCCTCTCTCCTCTCCTTGCCTCCGGCCACACTCTAGGCCCTCAGGCTTCAGCACGTGCTTTGGGCCCTGGCTTGCCCTCAGCACAGCAGCACAACAGGTGCTGCCTCTTCACTGATCTCTAGTGCCAGCACACTCTGCCTACCTAACTCCACCCTCCAGTATATATATCCTGAACAGACTCCCTCTGGTGGTATGAGGTGGAAGGGTGGAGGTGTCTGTGTGTACTAAGGGCCTCTTGTGGAGAAGTCCGTCCATGCACCCTTTTGGGTCCTGTGGTACCTGTAGGTAGCAGGGTGCCACATTCCCCCCTAGTACAACTCAGTACTCCTGGACTGAAGCATTTCTGTAAACAGATAACAACAACAATTACAATTATATTAACAATAACACATATCAAAGTTACAGTGAGTCCCATAACCAGGTGTCCATCTCATTGGTGAAGGTACAACATGAGTAGCATGAGGGACCCGTCCGAAAACCCTCAACGTAGGCCCTGGGCGTGGCTACAGGGCATAAGTTATCCAGGTGTTGGACCACGTCTTCGGCCATGCCAAACGGGTTTTGTTCAGTGGTCTCTTAATATAAAACCAATAGGGGGCACTTTAATAAGTGCAACTATTTACAATGGACAGTTTTTGGCTGCTCACAGTCCTCAGCCTGCAAGTCTTTATACCCTTTATGGGTAACTAAATGCACACATATAACTTTTTCAGTTCACACAAACAATGTTATACCCTCCCGGGTAGCTATTTACTCTGTAGGCATTTTGTACCTTATTCCCTATACCTGGTAGGGATTTGGCTTTGTGTGCTTCGTGCGGATCTACAGTACAGACCAAAAGTTTGGACACACCTTCTCATTTAAAGATTTTTCTGTATTTTCATGACTATGAAAATTGTACATTCACACTGAAGGCATCAAAACTATGAAATAACACATGTGGAATTATATACTTAACAAAAAAGTGTGAAACAACTGAAAATATGTCTTATTTTCTACGTTCTTCAAAGTAGCCACCTTTTGCTTTAATGACTGCTTAGCACACTCTTGGCATTCTCTTGATGAGCTTCAAGAGGTAGTCACCGGAAATGGTTTTCACTTCACAGGTGTGCCCTGCCAGGTTTAATAAGTGGGAATTCTTGCCTTATAAATGGGGTTGGGACCATCAGTTGTGTTGTGCGGAAGTCTGGTGGATACAGAGCTGATAGTCCTACAGAATAGACTGTTAGAATTTGTATTATGGCAAGAAAAAAGCAGCTAAGTAAAGAAAAACGAGTGGCCATCATTACTTTAGGAAATGATGGTCAGTCAGTGCGAAAAATTGGGAAAACTTTGAAAGTGTCCCCAAGTGCAGTTGCAAAAACCATCAAGCGCTACAAAGAAACTGGCTCACATGAGGACCGCCCCAGGAAAGGAAGACCAAGAGTCACCTCTGCTTCTGAGGATAAGTTTATCCGAGTCACCAGCCTCAGAAATTGCAGGTTAACAGCAGCTCAGATTAGAGACCAGGTCAATGCCACACAGAGTTCTAGCAGCAGACACATCTCTTCAACAACTGTTAAGAGGAGACTTTGTGCAGCAGGCCTTCATGGTAAAATAGCTGCTAGGAAACCACTGCTAAGGACAGGCAACAAGCAGAAGAGACTTGTTTGGGTTAAAGAACACAAAGAATGGACATTAGACCAGTGGAAATCTGTGCTTTGCTCTGATGAGTCCAAATTTGAGATCTTTGGTTCCAACCACCGTGTCTATGTGCGATGCAGAAAAGGTGAACGGATGGACTCTACATGCCTGGTTCCCACCGTGAAGCATGGAGGAGGAGGTGTGATGGTGTTGGGGTGCTTTGCTGGTAACACTGTTGTGGATTTATTCAAAATTGAAGGCATACTGAACCAGCATGGCTACCACAGCATCTTGCAGCGGCATGCTATTCCATCCGGTTTACGTTTAGTTGGACCATCATTTATTTTTCAACAGGACAATGACCCCAAACACACCTCCAGGCTGTGTAAGGGCTATTTGACCAAGAAGGAGGGTGTTGGAGTGCTACGTCAGATGACCTGGCCTCCAGAGTCACCAGACCTGAACCCAATCGAGATGGTTTGGGGTGAGCTGGACCGCACAGTGAAGGCAAAAGGGCCAACAAGTGCTAAGCATCTCTGGGAACTCCTTCAAGATTGTTGGAAGACCATTTCCGGTGACTACCTCTTGAAGCTCATCAAGAGAATGCCAAGAGTGTGCAAAGCAGTCATCAAAGCAAAAGGTGGCTACTTTGAAGAACCTAGAATATAAGACATATTTTCAGTTGTCTCACACTTTTTTGTTAAGTATATAATTCCACATGTGTTAATTCATAGTTTTGATGCCTTCAGTGTGAATGTACAATTTTCATAGTCATGAAAATACAGAAAAATCTTTAAATGAGAAGGTGTGTCCAAACTTTTGGTCTGTACTGTACGTAGCACTGGGGTGGCATTGTCCTCCTTCTTCTCCTCATCCAGGGGACATCCTCAGCACTGTCAGCGAGTAGGATCCTTCCATCCGGTTCTGGCTCCGTCTGTAGCTGTAGGGCTCGCAGGACAGTGGTCAGGGTTTTACTTAGCTGACGCACTTCAGAGCGCAGGCTGTCCATCTCGCTAGGGGACGCTGTTTGCACTTTTGCCTCACCCGCTAATGAAGGGGCACTGAGTGCTGTGGGCATTGGGGTGGCCCCACCCTGGTAATGCTGGATAGCAGTGTCTGATGTTTCCAGGGGCTGAAGGCCCTTAATAGCCATGTCCTTCAGGGCGTCAAAGGTGGCATTTGGATGATCTAAGGCCCACCACCGTACAGTTCTGCTCTCCTCCTGGGACCTTAACCCCCGGATGAATTGTTCTATCACCATTTTGTCCTCATCATGTATGCTGGCTGGACTAACCTGTTTCAGGGCCCGCAGGGCCTCTTGTAAATGCCAGGCGTAGTCCCGGATACTGTCCTCAGGTTTCTGGGTACAGTGCTAGAACCTCATCCGAAGATCTGTCTCAGTGCGATTTTCAAAGACAGTTTGCAGTCTCTTAAATATAATAGATATTGATACCTGGTCTGCGGCTGGCCAGGTTTTAACTTCCCGCTCTGCGGCACCAGCCAATTGTCCCAGCACAACAGCGGCTCTCTGTTTACCAGTCATTGAGTAGATGTCCAATACACCACATATTTTTCTTTTGAACCCAGACAGGGTGTCTGGTTTGTCGTCATACTGGGGAAGCCATTTCGCTCCGGGGACGTACGGCAGGGTCATGGGTATCACTGGAGTCACGACCCCTGCTGGTGGGGCGGCCGCTCTGGCCTGAGCATCGCCTGGCGCGAGTTGAGCATCGGGAGCGTTAACCGGTGCTCTAGCGTTTTGCTGGTCGTCGGTCATGGTTGCGCCCCCCTAGTAAACCATAGCCTACATTCTTTACTTTTATCAGGTAGGCCGCAGCTCCGCAGATCACGGTCTCCTTCCAGGACCTGATGCTTCCTAGTGCTGCGTCAGAGCGCGAGGCGGGCTTGGGTGTCTCGCGCTACCAACGGTCACGCCTCTCTTGTTCCCGCGGTTACGCCCCTCTTCTTCCCGCGCGGCGACGCGGTAATGGCGGCGATGTTAACCACAGTTCAAACATAGTTCAAATACGGCACACAGTACCCGGTGGCAACGGGCACGAAATCCTGTTTGTGATGCCAGCAAGAGATGACTCGCCCAGGGGGATATGGGGGACTCGGTACCCGGGCCTTTACCTTCTTGGGAGGTCACGGCAGTCGGCTCCCGGGCCCGTACTTGTTATTACTTGAAGGGATGAATAACAGTTTTGTCTCGTGACGCCACCTGTGGTTTTTGGTAATGGGTACCAGCACTGCTGCAGACCTCCGGGGGTGATGGGACAGCAGCTGGGATGCTTCGGCTCCCCACAGGCGGAGCGGGCCCCCCGGGGCAGGGTTGATGGAAGAGATGCAGGTGAGAGGTGGCCCGGTCGGGTCAGGGGGAATGATGGACACGCACACAGGGGATTCGCTTCAGTACTTTTACTGGTGTAACAGCAGGTATGGTCCAGGGTACTCAGTAGGAAGGGTGCACTTCTGGACTCTCCTCAGTGAGTGGGTAGTAGGCCTCCTGATCCATTTATTCCTCTCTCTAAAGCTCCTGGCCAGCCTGGAACTAGGCCTAGCTTCTGTACTGTTTCATTCTCTCACCTGTTTGCTTGGTAGTAGAAATTTTCTCTGGCAACCACTATCCCTGGACGCTGGGGCCTTCATAGTTCCTAGTTCTGTAAATATTTATAGCTTCAGGTTGACCAGGGGTCTGTAATCCTCCTGGTATGCCGGTTATCCCTACTGGGTGTAGAGGACCCTGTAGGCACGGACACGGTGTCCGGCTTGTGTTCTGGGGTGAGCTTAAGGTGCTCCTCTGCCCCCTTAACTCCTCTCTCCTCTCCTTGCCTCCGGCCACACTCTAGGCCCTCAGGCTTCAGCACGTGCTTTGGGCCCTGGCTTGCCCTCAGCACAGCAGCACAACAGGTGCTGCCTCTTCACTTATCTCTAGTGCCAGCACACTCTGCCTATCTAACTCCACCTTCCAGTATATATATCCCTAACAGACTCCCTCTGGTGGTATGAGGTGGAAGGGTGGAGGTGTCTGTGTGTACTAAGGGCCTCTTGTGGAGAAATCCGTCCATGCACCCTTTTGGGTCCTGTGGTACCTGTAGGTAGCAGGGTGCCACATTGTTCCATCTGACAAGTTAAGAATTGCACTTTCTGCATTTCTGTTAGGAACAATAAACTTTTGTACTGGCAAGCATGATGGCAGAAAGATGGCTGTGCTGCGCACATCCCACAAGTCTACTCTTTACAAGGTGCACAATCAAACACACGCCTGCGGTGCTCAATGTAAACAATATAGATTTATCAGTTTAGAGTAATCATAATGGAGTTGGGGTGTATGGGTTTGAATACATTTTTGGAAATTAATGTTACATAAAATAATATTTATTAATGTTGTCATGACAGAAGGGAACCTGAATTTGAATATCTTCCGTGGATACATTTGAAAGGGTGAATGTTAATTTTCTTTGGCAGCGAGTCCAGCAATCACATTCATGTACATTAATTCAGAGCGCATAAACCTAGCTTCAGATATGTAATGTGTGCGTGTCAGTAAGCATCAAATGCCTGACATCCCAATGATGCAATAAATACCACTGCTGGCTGAGTATTACTTGAAGAGAGCACCTTCATGCTGTCAGCTAAATAGTGTAAACATATCCAGCCTTCCAGGGTTGCTTGAAGATATTTAAAGAATAGTTTGAACCAGGGTCGGACTGGGACTGAATTTCAGCCCTGGCATTTGAAAGCACACAGGGCTAGTGAATGTGATATATGTTTGTCGATTTTGTGGATCGCTCGAGATGTATATCACATTAACAGAATACAAACTGCTGTGAAGCCAGAATAACTCTATGGGAAATTTAAAGGGAGCCTCTCATGTCAGATAACTCTATTTACCTGGAGATATAGGGTTAATCTGCAGGTTAATAGCATTATGAATGTGCCCAGCTGCTGTACTGAAAGTGCAACACCTGGAACAAAATAAACTTGATTTCTCCCAGGAGCCACCAGCTTTCAGTCATGCAGGCGTGCCCGAAGCAATTACAGCTGCAAACACGCCCGAGCACTTTGACTGACAGCCGGCTGTGCACTGATGCACAGCCGGTATTCAGTCAAGGAAGGAATGCAGCAATCAAGGACCAGCCCCACCCACGAAAGTGACCTCACTATCTGGGGCAGGGACAGTCTCTGCTCTACCCATTCTCTACTTACAGTGCGCAATAATAGTGCGCTCTCTTTCCAGTTTGTCACTTCTCATTAGAGCCGGCAAGATTGCGCACTGTCACTGTGAATAAGAAGAATATTGCACAGTGACAAGATCCTACTGAGCATACGTTGGAATTGTCAACCGACTCACGCTCAGTAGAGCAGGGACTAGCCCAGCTCCTGAAATGGACACCATTGATGATGCCCTTTGAAGTCCAATAGCTCATCATAATGCATAATTTCAACTGTTTTGTAGATGGCAATGAGTCCCCATACCTCTTAGGCCCCTGTGCGGCCCAAGGACAACGTCAGCACCCGGCACACCCGGGCAAGTGCTGGGGCCATAGGGCCCGGGCCGCTCTGCCAGCATCTTTGCAGGGCCGCAGCTGCTGTTTGATTGCTGTCACTTTACCAGACATGACCGCGTGCAGTGCGCTGTGCAGCTGTGTCTGGTAGTAATGACACGGCAGGGTCGGCACTGAGCCTTTAATTTTGATTGTGTGTTGCCCCTGCCCCGTCATTACTAGCAGACACAGCCGCACAGCGCACTGCGTGCGGCCATGTCTGGTAAAGTGACAGCACTCAAACAGCGCCAGTGGTCCTGCACAGATGCTGGAGGAGCGGCCCGGGCCCTGACGGCGAGTGGGCCCCCCCTGATGGTCCATGGCTATGTTTGTGACGCCCATCAAACACATGCCGGCGGCCCTGCAAAGCCACATGCCTGAGGAGCTGAACGGAAGACAGGCTGGGGGCAGGTGAACAAGGCTTGTTGCCCGCTTCCCCAATCCCCATATTAAAAATATTTCTAATGTGTCTGTGTGTGTGTGCATGTATGATGTGAATGTCTGTGTATGTCAGTGTGTATGACTGTGTATATATATAGTTATGTCTGTAATATTGGTTTTTAAGAATTTGTGTTCAAATATGTACAGTATGTATGTCTGTATGTGTACGTATCTGTATATATGTTTGCGTATGTGCGTGTCTGTGTATTGTAAGTGTGCATATCTGTGTACCATGTGCATGTGTGTGTATGTGTGTGACGCGCCCCTGGGCCTGTGTCGCGCTGCGCTGCGCATGCGGGAGCTTACCCGGAGCCGGATCTGTGGAGGGTTGTAGTCTCGTGGCGGTGACCCGGTCCGTGCCCAGGGAGTCAAACTAGACGGCAGTCCATTAGTAGTAAATGGTTGATGACTACGCCACCCGTTGAGTGCAGCCAGGGGGCTGCTGCTGCAGGGCAGACCGCTGAGGCCGATGGTGGGATTGTGCAGCGTGATAGTATAACCCCCAACGGGAGGGGTATGGCCTCAGGGCAGCCGACGTGGATGATGGGGGTAGCAGGAACCACTCAGAGACGGTACGGTGTAGTTCAGGGTCTTTACTGGTAACAACAAAAGACCCTCCCGGAGTACTTGCTAGCGGATGGGGCCTGGTCAGTCCTTGAGCAGATGGGATCTCCCCTGGCCAGGCGTAGTTGTAGGCCTCCCAAACTGACTGTACTCTTCTGGCTACCTTGCTAGGAGCTGATGTAAGTAGCCCACGTCCCTGAGTGTACCGTGTGGTGCTCACCCGTATGGCCGGTGACTCGGGGCCTTCTAATGGCTTCCGCTCCACGATGGCGGTGCTGGTCCCACGCGTGTGACCGTGCCTTCGGGCTTCTGGGCCAGAGGACCTGAAATCCCCTGCCTGACGGATTCTGCTGCTGGGCAGGAATTAGTCCCCACAGCCTCGGACTCCGGGTCCGGTAAAAAGTCTTCTTAGTCAGGGCGAACTCTGCAGCTGCCAGCCCCTGACTCCTTGTAACTGCTGTTTCTTCCTATGCTGTCTCTACTTCTTCTCTTCTTCTACTCACTCACCCTGCCTCAGCCCCAGGTTTATATAGGGGAAGTTCTTCCCCTCCCAAGACTGGGCAGGAGGTGTGGCATGCACAGGATCCCTGACTAAAGGACCTCCCACCTGCTCTCAGACATAACATTACGTTACTGTGACAACCAGACCCCTGGGGTGTCACATTCCCCCCTAGTAAAATTTAGTACTCCGGGACTAAACACATTTAGAAAACATAACAAGGCAAAACATTAATAATACAATAAGAAAACACATAAAGATGGTTACGGCGTGTCCGCAACCGGGTGCAGTCTCTGAAGAAAGCAAGGTGTCCATTTCACCAACACAGGGAGACGTAACCAGGTAGGGGTCTGTTCTACCCCGAGTCCTTGACAGTCTTTAGTCCATCCTGGGTTACGCTCCAACTATATACAAGGATTCCCGGTAAATCCACCAAGGATTCCTAAAAACAACTAGAAATACAAAATTACACACAAGCAACTATAGACAGGTAAACATTATAAAATAGCTTAAACATTTAGATCCTCCAACGTGCGGGTAACTGGCCTCTAGTGGCCCTAGTGGACCTACGGAGCTGACTGTCTGGCCCTGAACTACAGGGTGTAGGAGCTGTCAAGGGTAAACTGGGCAGCTGTCTACCGGCTCTTTGTCTCACTAGGGGTACGGCAGGCTCACTATAAGCAGAGGGTTGATTCTCCTGTTCTACTTGTGTGGAGTCTTCTGCCTCCTGGACCGGCTGTTCTTCCAGCTCTACCCGTTGCTCCGTAGGTTCTTGGGATGATGGTTGGAGGAAGGTGAGTACGGGTACCACAACTGCACCATTGACTTGAGTCCAAGACCGAGGGAAGTCCCCGAGCACGGTACTAACCATATCTTCCCTTTCTCCCACGGGTCGATGGTCTTCTTGTTCCTCTTCAGGGTTCCTCAGTTGTTCGGGACACTTCTTCAGGTGGTCCCGGGATACAATGGCTGTGGTTTCCCCTCCGTCTTTACTGATGGTACAGACCTTCGGGTTCTCGTGGCTTGAGGGCAGTACGGTGTACGGGTCCTCCTCCCACTGGTCATCCAACTTGTGGAGCCGTCTTTTCCTCTTCAAGACCTGCTCTCCGGGTACCAGGGGAACAGCGGGAGCATACTGGTTGTAAGTCTTCTCTTGTCTTTCCCTAGCCTGACAGAGACTTCGCTCCACGCTCTCTTGTACTCTCCGGTACTGCTGCTGCCTCTCTGTGTCCCAGTCTGTTTCTGGTGAAGTGTCCTCAGGTGTCAGGACTCCCATTTCCAGGTCAACAGGTAACTTACCAGGTCTCGCCCTCATTAGGTAAGCCGGGGTACAGTTGGTGGAACCTACCGGGATGTGGTTGTATAGGTCCACCAGATCGGGCAACTTCTCAGGCCACAGACTGCGTTCTTCCAGGGGCAATGTTTTTAGAAGATCCATTACCACCTGGTTCATTTTTTCACAAAGTCCATTAGTTTGCGGATGGTAGGGTGTCGTCCTTATCTTCCGGCAGCCATACAGATTGCAGAATTCCTGGAAGACCTCCGCTTCAAAGGCAGGTCCCTGGTCCGTCAGCACTTGGTCCGGGTACCCGTGTGGACGGCAGAAGTGCTGCTGGAAGGCTCTAGCTGCTGTTTGAGCCGTTAAGTCCTTGACGGGGACGACAACCAAGAACCGGGAGTAATGATCCACGATGGTTAACGCGTAGACGTAGCCACTTCTGCTTGGGGTCAGTTTTACATGATCCAAGGCTACCAGTTCCAACGGTTGCCGGGTGACGATGGACTGCAGGGGAGTCTTCTGGCTGGCCCGGTCCTTCCTTCTCAGATTGCACGGGCCACAGTCTCTGCACCACTTCTCGATGGTTCCCCTCATGCCTACCCAGTGGAACCGCTCGCGCAGCAGGAACTCCAGCTTTTTCCACCCAAAGTGTCCAGCTCCGTCGTGGTATGCCTCCATCACCATGGCTGCGTCTCTTCGTGGCACCACTACTTGCCAGAGTAGTTCATGCGTCCGGGAGTTGACCATTCTGCGGCACAACTTCCCCTTGTAAAGGAATAGTCGACTCTTATCCGCCCATAGTTGTTTGGCTTCCTCCGGAGCGTCTGGTTCAAGTCGGGCCTCCGGCCGAGTCAGCATCTCCTTCACCAGTCGGACGGCAGGGTCGCTGTCTTGCGTTTCCGCCCAGTTGTAGTGGGGTAAGGGGTTCAACGTAGCAGCCTGTTTACCCCTTACCCGGTGGGAATACTGGATAGTCCCATGACGGTGGAACGCAGGGAGTTCAACTTCTTCCAGTCCCTCCGGATCTTCTCCTTCGTCCGGCAGGTTGGGCATCCTGGACAGGGCATCCGCGTTAGTATTGGAGCGTCCTGCCCGGTATTTGATTGTGAACTCGTAGTTGGACAGACGGGCCATCCACCTCTGCTCCAGGGCACCGAGTCTTGCCGTGTCCAGGTGTATCAACGGGTTGTTATCCGTGTATACGGTGAACCGGGAAGAAGCGAGGTAATGCCTAAAGCGCTCGGTGACTGCCCATACCACGGCCAGGAACTCTAGCTTAAATGAGCTGTAATTCTCGGGGTTCCTTTCGGTGGGTCGCAGTTTTCGGCTGGCATAGGAGATCACTCGTTCTCTCCCCTGCTGAATCTGGGACAGTACGGCTCCTAGCCCGATGTTACTGGCGTCGGTGTAGAGGATGAAGGGCTGGCTATAGTCTGGGTACGCCAAGATTTCATCCCCCGTGAGGGCCATCTTCAGCTGGCGGAAGGACTCTTCTTCTAGCTCTTCCCATTTGAAGGGCGGCTTCTGGTTCTTGGCCTTCCGGGACTGGCCTATCAGGAGGTCCTGCATAGGCGCTGCCTTTTTGGTGAAACCGGGAATAAACCTTCGGTAGTAGCCTACCAACCCTAGGAACTGCCGCACTTCTTTTACGCTGGAGGGGCTTGGCCATCCCTTAATTGCGGTGATCTTATCGGGGTCGGGAGCCACTCCGTCAGCGCTCACCACGTGTCCCAGGTATTGCACCTTTGGTTTCAGGAGGTGACACTTGGAGGGTTTCACCTTTAGGCCGTAACTCGCCAGAGCTTCGAACACCTCCGCCAGGTGTTTCAGGTGGTCCTCATAAGTTTTGGAGTATACGATGACATCGTCCAGGTACAACAGGACCGTCTCGAAGTTTCTGTGGCCCAGACAGCACTCCATTAATCGTTGGAAGGTTCCTGGGGCGTTGCAGAGTCCGAACGGCATGCAGGTGAACTCGCTAAGTCCCATCGGGGTGGTGAATGCGGTCTTCTCCCGGTCCGCCTCTGCTACAGGAACCTGCCAGTACCCGCTAGTGAGATCCAAGGTAGAGAAGAAGTTAGCAGATCTTAAAGCAGCCAATGACTCCTCTATCCTTGGTAAGGGGTACGCATCCTTGTGTGTGATACGGTTGATTTTCCGGTAATCTACACACATCCTCATGGTGTTGTCTTTCTTTTTGACTAAAACTAGTGGGGCTGCCCAGGGGCTACAGCTATCCCGGATTACCCCAGCCTCCTTCATGTCTCTAAGCATCCCCTTGGCGTGTTGGTAATGTGCAGGGGGTACGGGTCGATACCTCTCTTTTATGGGAGGATGATCTCCCGTGGGGATGCGGTGTTCTACCCCCTTGACTCGCCCGAAGTCTAACGGGTGTTTACTAAACACTCTCTCATACTCTTGAACCACCCGATAGACTCCTTGTTTCTGATGTGAGGGAGTGGAATCAGTACCCAAATGTAGTTGCTGACACCAGTCCTCCACGTCTTTCTTAGAGCCGTTACCTTCCTCCGGGTGAGATGGAGGCAAGGGTTCCACAGATTGTATAGAATTTTGATTAGTGGTATATAATTTGGCTAGCGTGGCATACCGGGGCAGGTACACTTCCCTCTCCCCGATATTTATTATGCGAATGGGCACCCTCCCATGGCGTACATTGACCACCCCCCGTGCTGTCAAAATGGTGGGCCTACTGTCTGAGTAAACTGGTTCTACCATTGCCTGGTAATCTCTTCCTCTCAGACCAATAGCTGCCCGGCACCAAATCATTATTTCACTTTTTGGGGGCATGGCAATAGGAAAAGGGTCACACATTCTTACGCTACCAATCTCACCGCCGGAGAGTTCCACTTGTTGCCGTTGCATCAGTGCCCGGATCTCTTTCTGGAGCACCCGCTGCTCGCCGGAGCTGGCGTTCTTGGCAACCTGCTGTAAAAGGAAAATCACCTCTGCAAGACAATTTTCAATTACGTTAGTTCCTAGAGTTATTTTTGGGTGACTCTCATGTTTATCAATATCTACAATGATCAGTCCCTGTGCGGCCAGTTCGACTCTACCGATTTTGAGGGCCACCTCCTTAAATCCGATCTGTGGCACGGGCTGGCCATTGCTGGCGATGATACTCAAGTCGTCGTCAGGGTAGTGGGTAATATCCGAGTCATTCCAGTACTGCTTGAAGAGCACGTACGGGATGGTGGTGACCTGTGACCCGGTATCCAGTAGGGCACTCATGGGAATGCCATCCAGTACCACAGGCAAGACTGGACGTCCTCCCACATATCTGTCGCGCCAGTTCGATGGGCCTGGTGATCTTTTTCCTGGGGGTTGGCCCTCTACCCCAGGTTGTGCCCGTTTAAAGAACAGTACCTTTCCATATGTCCGGGTTGATTGCAGCGGCGGCAGATGGGTCGTCCGTCCTCGCTGTATCGGTCACTGGGTCTTCCTCTGGCCGGTGGGGTCCTCCTTGGTCGACGCCACGGGATGTCCTCCGGTCCGGATGCCAGCTGGATCTTCCCTGGGGTGGAAACCTGTAAAGACTGCACAGTTCGGGTTAGCGCAGCAACGCTCTTAGCTAGCTCTTGGACCTGATGGTGTAGGTCTGGAGCCGGGTCATTGTCCAAAGCCTGCGCATCAGCTCCCACAGGCCCGGCTGACAAGGGCGCCGCCTCCTGGTAGTAAGTGGTAGTGGGGCGTCTGTGGGTTACAGCGCCACCTGGTGCCGGTTCTCGGAGCACCCGGATGGCTCTGTCCTTGAACTGTGCAAAGTCCAGATGGGGATCCTGTAAGGCCATTGCCCGCAACTGGGTTCGGTGGGCATTGCAATATAAACCCTCTATAAATTGTTCAGTCAACAGCCTGTCCTCGTTTCCCACCCCATCAGGGTCGGTCTGCTTTATGGCCCTCAGGGCCTCTTGTAGGTTTAGTGCATAGTCCCTTATACTCTCATGCGCTCGCTGCTTGCACCCGTAGAATCTAAGCTTAATCTCGGCTGAGGTGCGGGTATCAAAGGTGTCCTTCAACCGGGTTAGTATCCCTGCGACAGTCTTCCTCCCAGGTGGCCAGGATTTTACTTCCCTTTTGGCTGCCCCGGTTAGTTGGGCCACCAGGATGCTCACTTTTTGCTCTTCTGTGAGGGGGTACACCTGGAAGAGGCTATCCAGCTTTTCTCTAAAGTCATGCAGGGTATGTGACTCCCCTGAGTACTGGGGTAGCCAAGCTGCTCCCGGGATATAGGGCATGGTGAAGGGCATAACTGCAGCAGCGGTAGCGCTGGCGGGGGTTGGGGCAGTGAAGCTCTCCTCCGTATCCGACATCTTCCTCCCCCCTAGTGGACCGTGGCCTACCTTGCGATGATCCTCTTCCGTAGGCCGCGGCTCCGCAGTGGATCGTCAGGGTTGAGGACCTTCCGTCGCGCTCCTGTGACGTCGGCGTCTGCTGGGCTCCTTCCAGGACCTTACGCAACGTCCGGACGTGAGGCGGGGCTTCAGTTCTCGCGCGCTTTCGGAGTCCACGCCCCTCTTCTTCCCGCGCGGCGTCCTCAAGATGGCGTCCAATGGCGGGAAAACTCCACGGATGGCGGGAAGAAGGTCGAAGATGGCGCCGGATGGCGGGAAAACTTCGCGGATGGCGGGAAGAAGGTAGAAGATGGCGCCGGATGGCGGGAAACCTTCACCACTGGTAAGTTTGAACAGTCTTTGCTTTTCAGGCACGCAGTACCCGGTGGTTGCGGGCACGAAATCCTGCCGACTACGCCAAAGTTGACGCGCCCCTGGGCCTGTGTCGCGCTGCGCTGCGCATGCGGGAGCTTACCCGGAGCCGGATCTGTGGAGGGTTGTAGTCTCGTGGCGGTGACCCGGTCCGTGCCCAGGGAGTCAAACTAGACGGCAGTCCATTAGTAGTAAATGGTTGATGACTACGCCACCCGTTGAGTGCAGCCAGGGGGCTGCTGCTGCAGGGCAGACCGCTGAGGCCGATGGTGGGATTGTGCAGCGTGATAGTATAACCCCCAACGGGAGGGGTATGGCCTCAGGGCAGCCGACGTGGATGATGGGGGTAGCAGGAACCACTCAGAGACGGTACGGTGTAGTTCAGGGTCTTTACTGGTAACAACAAAAGACCCTCCCGGAGTACTTGCTAGCGGATGGGGCCTGGTCAGTCCTTGAGCAGATGGGATCTCCCCTGGCCAGGCGTAGTTGTAGGCCTCCCAAACTGACTGTACTCTTCTGGCTACCTTGCTAGGAGCTGATGTAAGTAGCCCACGTCCCTGAGTGTACCGTGTGGTGCTCACCCGTATGGCCGGTGACTCGGGGCCTTCTAATGGCTTCCGCTCCACGATGGCGGTGCTGGTCCCACGCGTGTGACCGTGCCTTCGGGCTTCTGGGCCAGAGGACCTGAAATCCCCTGCCTGACGGATTCTGCTGCTGGGCAGGAATTAGTCCCCACAGCCTCGGACTCCGGGTCCGGTAAAAAGTCTTCTTAGTCAGGGCGAACTCTGCAGCTGCCAGCCCCTGACTCCTTGTAACTGCTGTTTCTTCCTATGCTGTCTCTACTTCTTCTCTTCTTCTACTCACTCACCCTGCCTCAGCCCCAGGTTTATATAGGGGAAGTTCTTCCCCTCCCAAGACTGGGCAGGAGGTGTGGCATGCACAGGATCCCTGACTAAAGGACCTCCCACCTGCTCTCAGACATAACATTACGTTACTGTGACAACCAGACCCCTGGGGTGTCACATGTGCGCATAGCTGCATGTATGCGCATGTCTACATAATGTGTGTGTGCATGTCTGTGTACTGTGTACATGTCTGCTTACTGTATGTGTGTGTGCATGTGTGCATACTGTACTGTAAGTGTGCATGTCTGCATATCATGTGTGTGCGCATGTCTGCATATCGTGTGTGAGTGCATGTCTGCATACTGTGTGTGCATGTCTGCGCACTGTGTGTATACGTGTGCATGTTGGCGTACTGTGTGTGTGCATGTCTGTGTACCGTGTGTGCGTGCATGTCTGCGCACTGTGTGTGCATGTGAATTTCTGCGTACTGTGTGTGTGCATGTCTACATACCGTGTGTGCATGTCTGCGTACTGTGTATGCATGTGCATGTCAGCTTACTGTGTGTGTGCGTGTGCATGTCTGCATACTGTATATGTGTGTGCATGTCTGCGTACTGTATGTGTGTGCATGTCTGCGTACTGTATGCGTGTGCATGTCTGCATACTGTTTGCATGCGTGTGCAAGTCTGAGTACTGTGTGTATGTGTGTGCATGTCTGCGTACTGTGTGTCTGCATGTCTGCGTACTGTGTGTGTGCATGTCTGCATACTGTGTGTGTGCATGAGCATGTCTGCGTACTGCATGTGTGTGCATGTCTGCGTACTGTGTGTGTATGCGCATGTATGTGTATCATGTGCATGTGTGTATGTGTGCTCATGCCTGCATACTGTGTGTGTATGTCTGCGTACTGTATGTGTGTGTGCATGTCTGCATACTGTGTGTGCATGTCTGCGCACTGTGTGTATGAGTGTGCATGTCTGCATACTGTGTGTGCGTTACTGCATACTGTGTGTGCATGTCTGTGCATCGTTTGTGCGTGCATGTCTGCATACCGTGTGCGTGTGCATGTCTGCATACTGTGTGTATGCTTGTGCATGTCTGCATACCATGTATACATGTCTGCGTACTGTGAATGCATCTGCATACTGTGTGTGCGTGTGCATGTCTGCGTTCTGCATGTGTGTGTGCATGTCTGCATACTGTGTGTAGGTGTATGTCTGCGTACTGTGTATGCGGTGCATTTCTGCGTACCATGTGTGCATGTCTGCATACTGTGTATGAGTGTGTATGGCTGCATACTGTGTGTATTCGTGCGCATGTTTGCGTACTGTGTGTGTGTGCATGTCTGCGTACTGTATGTGTATGTGCATGTCTGCGTACTGTGTGTGTGTGCATGTCTGCATACTGTGTGTGTGTGCATGTCTGCGTACTGTATGTATGGGTGCATGTCTGTGTACTGTATGTGTGTGTGCATGTCTGCGTACTGTGTGTGTGTGCATGTCTGCGTACTGTATGTGTGTGTGCATGTGACGCACCCCCTGGGCCATGGGGTACTCGGCAGCCGGGCTTCTGTGGATGCCAGTGGGGGTTATCACAGTGGCTGGCCCGGTCCGTGACCCAGGGCGGTCAGTAAAAAGGGAAATATTTATAAGGGATTTAAAGTGTTTGTGATGCCACCTGTGGATTGCGGCTAAAGGGTGCCACCACTGCGGAGCAGTCCTCTGGAGCTGGTGTTATGGCAGCAGGGATGGTGTGGTTCTCCACAGGTAGAGCTACCTCCAGGGCAGTGTAGGATGTGAAAGTTGCGCTGGGCGTGGTAGTGCCTGGATGGAGAGATGGCGCAGATGAAAGAATGGACGGAGGCAGTGCGGTGCAGTCATCCGAGTTTTTACTCACAGCTCTTATGACAGTTCCACTGGTGCACTGTACAGGTGTCAGCCTCCCACGTCGCGCTGCATTCACCAAGCAGGGGTTCAACACTTCCTCAGGCAGATTAGGAGTACCTGGCAGAACCCCACTTTCTTGTGTTCCTAGCTAGACCGTCTTCACGCTGGGTCTTTCTCCCTCCTGCCCTGCGCTTCCCACTCTCAATTCCGCTCGGGTGCTCTGAAGTCCCTCCTGTCTCGTCGGAGTTCCCGGACCTGCTTGACCCTCACGGAGATTAGAATGAGGCTTCGGCAACTGACTATATAAGCCAGAAGGTTTTCCCAGCCGGGACGTACAGTAACACGGCTGGACCAGGGGCCTGTCCCCTTCTTGCGGCCTACGATCCCTCTGTCTTCTGACAGATGCGGGGCGTACGGGTGCCTTCCTGCACTCGCCGTACCCCCTAGGATCCCTTCCTTAGAACAGAGCCTACTCCTCTGCTCCCCACCTGGACCTCTAGGACTGGGCCCTGCTTGTGGAGCAGAGCTCCTAAAGAGACTCTGCTCCCAGACTGTCCTCACTCACTCACTCCTCTTACTCCACTGAACTGCCACCCTAAGATGGCTTCCCATTATATACCTACTACTATGGTGCTCCCCTAAACTGCTTCCTCCACACACACCTACTACTGGTTCCCCCTACCTCTGGGTTCCCCCCACTCCAGCCAGGGACAGAGCTCAGCAGGAAAACACATTGCATCTTGCCCTTCCAGCCGGCCTGGAGCAGTGTAATGTTGAATGTGGGTGTTGGGGTTCCGGGCAGCACTCCCTCCTTACCTGAGAGAAGGAGACACCACACCTCTGGGTGAGGTGCAGTACATCTGTGGCGACTGAACCCTCAGGGGCGCCACACATGTCTTCATACTGTTTATGCGTGTGCATGTCTGCATACTATGTGTGCATGTCTGCATACTGTGTATGCGTGTGCATGTCTGCGTACTGTGTGTATGCATGTGCATGTCTGCATACTGTGTGTATGCCTGTGCAAGTCTATATACTGTCTATGTGTGTGCATGTCTGCGTACTGTGTGTATGCGTGTGCATGTCAGCATACTGTGTGTATGCCTGTGCAAGTCTATATACTATCTATGTGTGTGCATGTCTGCATACTGTGTGTGTGCATGTGCATTTCTGCATACTGTGTGTGTATGCGTGTGCATATCTGCGTACTGTGTGTGTGTGCGTGTGTGGTGCCCCCTGAGGGTTTGGTCGCCACAGAGGTACTGCATCTCACCCAGAGGTGTGGTATCTCACTCTCAGGTAAGGAAGGAGTACAGCTCGGGACTCTAACACCTGCATCCAACACATACCCGCAGTGGGGGTAGGGCGATATTGCTCCTAAGGGAGAGCACAGTCCCAAGTCCCTAGCTGTGGGAGGGACTATGTAGTGGGTGTGGGTAGAGAAAGTAGCTTAGGGGTGCACATGAGAGGAAGGTATAAATAGAAAATCCATCTTGTTTAGTTCAGTTCAGTCTGAGGAGAGAGTGAGAATGGTCAGTCTACAGTGAGAGGAGTTGGGAGCAGGAGCTCTGCTCAGGCAGAGGGCCTGAGGAGAGGCCCAGGACTGAAGAAAGAGGAGAGGGAGCAGGAAGGGCTCCAGGAATGAAGGAAGGGACCCCAGGGGTACGGGCAGTGCTGGAGGCCATCCGTATGCCCGAATCTACCAGGAGGTGGAGGGGTCAAGCCACACAAAGGGGATCGGTCCCTCAACTACCAGAGCACTCTATGTCTCAACTAGAAACCGGAGGCTGCAGTATTTCAAGTCCTGCAGCCAACAGTCCATATCAGTCTCACCAAGAAGGTAGCTATAGAGGACCCAGGGGACGGAACAGACATCGCCCGACAAGGCCCGCAGGTACCGGATTGGGACACTTGGTATGAGGTGCAGGGAGACGGCCAGAGAAAGGACACAGAAGGGGGTCCCGTTAAGTATAGAGATGAGCGTTGTTCTACTCGAACTGTTCGCCAATCTCAAATTCGAGCTGTTTTGGGCAGTGTTCGAGCCGTTCGGCGAACACGAACAATTTGAGAAAAATTCGGCTGTTCGAGGTTATGTTCGATAACTGTTCGTGCACCAAAATCATAACTGGATTTTTTCTCAGTAATGATGAAAATTAATGTTAATACGCAGTTTGAGTGTACAGCGGGGTGGGGGGAGGGGCAGGGGATGGATCTCTGCAGGAACAATGAAGATCTCCATTTTTTTTTTCTCTTTCCCGCATTTACAGTGGGGAGGTGCAATCTGTCAGCCTATCAGCAGCGCACACACGGAGCGAAGTGCTTTTTTTCACACAAGCAAGGGCATGTGTCATTGGCTGTGTATGTCACATGTCCTTGCCCTATAAGACCAAGCCATTTTCCCCGTCGCCACCATTTTCTCACTGCTGCAGCTGCGTGTTAGACGGCACCGCTGTTGCTGTGTGCGCTATACCTTGTTAATTTCAAGCCAATTTTCGCACAAATCTACAGATAGCTTGGGAGTAGGGAATAGTTGTGATTGCAGTCATTTTAAGGACTAGGTTACAGCATTTCCTACGACTTTTATCAGGCAGGTCTGTGCTCTTAAATAGATAGATTGTGGGAGTAAAGACTAATTGTAATTGGAGTCCTTTTCAGGACTAGGTTACATCAGTTCCTATCAGTTTTTGCCAGGCAGGTCTGTGCCAGTGCTGTGCAAGTTTTTTTCACAGCATTTGGCTGAATCTAGCAAAGCTAATCCTTTTTGGCCTATTGCAGAGTGTGTTAGTCAGTGGAGTAGCTTATCTGTGTTGCAAGATATACCACCTGTGTATAGAATACCAATTTTTTTACTGCACCTAGTGAAGTAAAATCTTTTGGGCATAGCATCATTCTATTAGTCCATCTATACTGACCTCCATCAGGTTGCAAATTGAATATAATTTTTTTCTGCATCTAGCTCTGAAAAAATATTGGGCTTCTAGCTGTGTGTGGGACTTGTTGTATTAGTCCATCTATACTGACCTCCATCAGGTTGCAAACTGAATATATTTTTTTCTGCATCTACCTCTGAAAAAATATTGGGCTTCTAGCTGTGTGTGGGACTTGTTCTATTAATCCATCTATACAGACCTCCATCAGGTTGCAAACTGAATATATTTTTTTCTGCATCTACCTCTGAAAAAATATTGGGCTTCTAGCTGGGTGTGGGACTTGTTGTATTAGTCCATCTATACTGACCTCCATCAGGTTGCAAACTGAATATATTTTTTTCTGCATCTACCTCTGAAAAAATATTGGGCTTCTAGCTGTGTGTGGGACTTGTTCTATTAATCCATCTATACAGACCTCCATCAGGTTGCAAACTGAATATATTTTTTTCTGCATCTACCTCTGAAAAAATATTGGGCTTCTAGCTGTGTGTGGGACTTGTTGTATTAGTCCATCTATACTGACCTCCATCAGGTTGCAAATTGAATATAATTTTTATCTGCATCTAGCTCTGAAAAAATATTTGGCCTTCTAGCAGTGTGTGGGACTTTCCCTATTAGTCCATCTATACTGACCTCCATCAGGTTGCAAATTGAATATAATTTTTATCTGCATCTAGCTCTGAAAAAATATTTGGCCTTCTAGCAGTGTGTGGGACTTTCTCTATTAGTCCATCTATACTGACCTCCATCAGGTTGCAAATTAAAAATAATTTTTATCTGCATCTACCTCTGAAAAAATATTTGGGCTTCTAGCTGTGTGTGGGACTTGTTCTATTACTCCATCTATACTGACCTCCATCAGGTTGCAAACTGAATATATTTTTTCTGCATCTACCTCTGAAAAAATATTGGGCTTCTAGCTGTGTGTGGGACTTGTTGTATTAGTCCATCTATACTGACCTCCATCAGGTTGCAAATTAAAAATAATTTTTATCTGCATCTACAGTACCTCTGAAAAAATATTTGGGCTTCTAGCTGTGTGTGGGACTTGTTCTATTAGTCCATCTATACTGACCTCCATCAGGTTGCAAATTGAATATAATTTTTATCTGCATCTAGCTCTGAAAAAATATTTGGCCTTCTAGCAGTGTGTGGGACTTTCTCTATTAGTCCATCTATACTGACCTCCATCAGGTTGCAAATTAAAAATAATTTTTATCTGCATCTAGCTCTGAAAAAATATTTGGCCTTCTAGCAGTGTGTGGGACTTTCTCTATTAGTCCATCTATACTGACCTCCATCAGGTTGCAAATTAAAAATAATTTTTATCTGCATCTACCTCTGAAAAAATATTTGGGCTTCTAGCTGTGTGTGGGACTTGTTCTATTAATCCATCTATACAGACCTCCATCAGGTTGCAAACTGAATATAATTTTTTTCTGCATCTAGCTCTGAAAAAATATTTGGCCTTCTAGCAGTGTGTGGGACTTGTTCTATTAGTCCACCTATACTGACCTCCATCAGGTTGCAAATTCAAAATAATTTTTTGTCTGCATCTAGCTCTGAAAAAATATTTGGCCTTCTAGCAGTGTGTGGGACTTTCTCTATTAGTCCATCTATACTGACCTCCATCAGGTTGCAAATTGAATATAATTTTTTTCTGCATCTAACCCAGCCAATAGTTTTGGCCTAATACCACAGTTTGGCCACTCAGCTCTGCTCGGTTCCCATCCATTGTTTTTTTGTGCAAACAACTCCAGAGTGTGAATTAGTTAACCACCAAAATGAGTGGAAAAAGGCCTGCTGCTGGTGGAAAGGGGAATAGGCGTGTTGGGAAGGGGAAAAAAGGTTGTGTCCGTGGGGTAGGTGTTAAAGCAACAGTAACATCTGCAGAAGAAAGACCATCTTCCAGCCAAACTAAAATGTCTACTTCTTTTAGCGGACAATGTGATAAGATCCCTTTCTTACGGCCACGCCAATCGCTACAAATTCCAGATGAGGCACAAAAACAGCAGGTGCTTCAACGGATATCAAGTGCTCCTTTAAGTGGGCTCTCCTCCACATCAACTTCAACATCACAAATACTCCAGTCCTCAAAGGTGTCACCCCAATCGCACTTGCTTCCTCACAGCTCCCAAATCTCCAGCTGCCCGTCTGAGTATGAGGTAGAACAGATGGTTGAGTCTGCAGAGCTGTTTACTCATACTATAGCCTGGGAATCAGAGGTCGACTCCAGCGCTTCTGTGAATCCAGACGAGGAAATGATATGCACTGATGCCCAGAATCTTTATGAGTCGGATCCAGGACCAGACGCAGAAGGTTCTGACCATAATGTAGACCCTCATTCCCAAACTGTAACTCCTGTTGGTGGAGACAATGAGGAAGACGATGATAAGACTCAAATACCTGATTGGAGCGACAACTTTCGTTTTTTGTCAGGGCAGGAACAGGTTGGCTCTGAGGACGACGGGTGTGATAACGCACAGGGTGATGATGATGAGGTTGGAGATCCCACTTACTGTCAACCCACAGTCAGCCAAGAGATGAGGTCAGCAGAGGAGGTGGAGGAAGATGCTAGTGACGACGAGGTCAGGTTGCGCCTTCCTGGACAGAGACGTAGTACTGGAAGCACGTCAACAACTGCATCCTCAAACACAACTCTGCCTCTCACCACAAGTCGTGGTGGCTCTTCAGGTCGCATGGGTGCTAAGCCTTGCATAGCCTGGGCATTTTTTCAGATCGATAAAGATGACCCAACTCGTGTTATCTGTAACATTTGTCAGCAAAAGCTAAGTAGAGGCCAAAAAATACATAGTTTGAGTACTTCATGCATGAACCGGCACATGGACATGAAGCATAAGTTGCAGTGGGAAGCTCAGTGTGCTACAATGCGGCCTAGCCGGCCGGGCCAACCACCGTCTGCCATATCTTGTGCATCTGCGGCCTCTTCATCCTCTGTGACTGGGGGGACAGCAGTCACACCTGTTTTGGGGCGCAGACCTGCCACCTCTTTACCCGCAACAGCCAGCGTGATTGGCAGGTCATCATTTTCTTTGGAGGTGGTAACACCAGCTGGTGTTGAGCGCTGTCCGACATCGATAGCACCACCTTTGGATCAAGGCAACCTAACATGTCCGCCTGCATCTTCCTCACAGACCGGCAGTTTGCCGGGGACACCCTTATCAACCCCGTCTAAGCACAATAGCCAGCCCTCGGTCCCTCAGATGTGGACAAGTAAAAGACCATTTCCTCCTAGCCATGAGAAAGCTAAGAGGTTGAATTTCACCATCTGCAAGCTCTTGGCTACAGAAATGCTGCCTTTCCGCCTGGTGGACACAGAGGATTTTCGAGACCTTATGTCCGTCGCAGTGCCCCAGTACCAGATGCCCAGTCGGCACTACTTCTCAAAGAAAGGTGTGCCTGCGCTCCACCAGCATGTCGCACACAACATCACCGCTTCTTTGAGAAACTCTGTGTGTGACAGGGTGCATTTCACCACAGACACTTGGATGAGTAGGCATGGACAGGGGCGTTACATGTCGCTGACTGGGCACTGGGTAACTATGGTGACAGCAGGACAAGGGGCTGCTGTCCAAGTCTTGCCGTCCCCACGAGTTGTGCGTCATTCCTCTTTATGTCAAAGTTCCTCCACTGCTTCTGCCTCCTCAACCTCCTCTCGGTCTTCCACCTGCACCCAAAGCCTGTCTGGTCATGCCACAAGCTTTCTAACTGCGCAGAAGGGATCCTGCACACCTCCTTACTATGCTGGCAGTAGGGCTCAACGTCATCAGGCGGTTTTTACATTGAAATGTCTGGGAAATGTGAGTCACACAGCTGAGGAGTTGTGGTCAGCTCTGGAGAACCAATTTCATGAATGGTTGTCTCCACTGGACCTGAAACCAGGGAAGGCCGTGTGCGACAATGCTGCAAACCTGGGTGCGGCCCTTCACCGGTGCAATGTCACACACGTGCCTTGTATGGCTCACGTGTTGAACCTGGTTGTCCAGCAATTTTTAGCCCACTATCCCAGACTAGATGGTCTTCTGCAGAGGGCACGGTCGCTGTGTGCTCACATCCGCCGTTCGCATCCCGCAGCTCAGCGACTTACATCTCTACAGAAGTCGTTGGGCCTGCCACTTCACCGGCTAAAATGCGATGTGCCTACCCGGTGGAATTCAACTCTGCACATGTTGCAGCGACTGTGGCAGCACCGACAAGCCCTGGTGCAATACGTTCTGACGTATAGCCTGGGCCAACGAGATCCAGAGTTGGGGCAAATCACGCTGGAGGAGTGGTCTCAGATCAGGGACCTATGCAGCCTTCTGCACAGTTTTGAAATGGCGACGAAGATGTTTAGTGCTGACGATGCCATTATCAGCATAACTATTCCGGTGATTTACATGCTGGAGCACATGTTAAACAGAATTCGGAGTCAGGTGGTGGCACAAGAGGAGGTGGAGGAAGTAGAGGAGGAGGCGTTGTATGCGGAAGGGCTAACATCTGCAACGTCCAGACGGTCGGCAGCACCAAGGCGGCAGGCATGTGAGGGTGGGGGAGATGGTTTTACCAGGGCGCATGGTAGCAGCCAAACTAGTGAGGAAGGTGCAGGAGCCCAGGAAGAAGTGGAGGACGAACTGATGGAAGACTCATCAGATGAGGGAGACCTTGATCACATTTCTGTTGTGCGAGGTTGGGGGAAGAGGACAGAGGAAGGAAGCATGATTGTTACCTCGCCACCAACACAACAGGGACTTGGTGCTTCTGGATGCGCAACACACATGAGTGCCTTCTTGCTGCACTACCTGCAACATGACCCTCGAATTGTGAGAATTAGAAATAATCCTGACTACTGGGTTGCCACACTGTTAGATCCCCGGTACAAAAGTAAATTTGCAGAAATTATTCCTGCCATAGAAAGGGATGCACGCATGCAGGAGTATCAGCAGAGACTGTTGCAGAATCTTACATGTGCTTTTCCACAAAATACCAGTGGTGCACGTAGTGAATCTCACAGTTCCAACTTGCCAACCGTGGGACCGTCAAGTGTTCAGCACTCAAACCGTAACAGAACCACAGTATCTGCTGGTAACATCAATTTTGCGGAATCATTTCACCACTTTTTTAGCCCATCCTTTGCAAGCCCACAGGAGACAAGAAGTCTGACACATAGTCAACGCCTAGAGACGATGGTACAGGAGTATCTCCAAGTAAACATTGAAGCCATGACTGTGTCACTGGACCCTTGCTCTTTTTGGGCTTCCAATCTGGATAAATGGCCGGAGCTAGCCACTTACGCCTTGGAGATCTTGTCATGCCCCGCAGCCAGCGTTCTGTCTGAACGTGTGTTCAGCGCTGCTGGTGGTGTGCTGACAGATAAGCGCACGCGGCTCTCCACTGATAATGTAGACAGACTCACGTTCATAAAGATGAACAAATCATGGATCCAAAACGACTTTTCCACCCCTGTGTCATCCTGGGGAGAGTAAAAGCTTGATGATTGGTTAAAATCACCCTACCAACCGTTTTAAGCTTTCAAATTACTAATCATGTTTATCTGTATCTTGGCTGGAAAATAATTTGGGCTTTGTAGCAGTGTGCAGCACTGATCCTATTAGGCCATCTATACTAAAGCTTCACCAGATTTAAAATTAATAATAATTTTTAGCTGCATCTAGCCCGGAAAATAATTTTCGGGCTCCGAGATGCGCAAGACACATAAGTGCCTTCTTGCTGCACTACCTGCAGCATGACCCTCATATTGTCAGAATTCGAAGTAATCATGACTACTGGGTTGCCACACTCTTAGATCCCCCAAACTTTTCGATCAACCTTTTCATTTTAATAAAGACCAAAAAAATGGTCATTTTTGAAATTATAAGCATTAGCAGGTTGTTAGAAACTGAAATCAAACAGTTTTCAACTCAAAACTTTATTCTAGGTGATGTTACATTTTCACATAGGACCCCTTGTTCGAAAGGAGCTTCTGAACTCTCTCGTCCATTGAATTTGTCAGGTTTTGGATGGTTTCTGCTTCAATTGTTTTGCATGAGGACAGAATACCCTCCCAGAGCTGTTGCTTAGATGTGAACTGCCTCCCGCCATCATAGAGACTCCTTTTAATGATGCTCCAAAGGTTCTGAATGGGGTAGAGGTCAGGGGAGCATGGGGGTCACACCATAAGTTTGTCCCCTTTTATGCCCATATCAACCAGAGATGCAGATGTTTTATGTGCAGCATGAGATGGTGCATTATCATGCAAAAAAATGATCTTGCTGTGAAATACACGGTTCTTCTTCTTGAACCATGGCAGGAAGTGCTGTTTGAGAAAATCCACATACATTATGGAGTTCATCTTTAGCGCCTTCAGGGATCCTAAAGGGGCCGACAATCTCTCTCCCCATGATTCCAGCCCAAAACATTACTCCACCTCCTCCTTGTTGGCGCTGTAGCCGTGTTTGCGTGGGGTGTCCATCAACCAGCCATCCTCCACTCCATCCATCTGGACCATCGAGCGCTGCACGGCACTCATCCGTGAACAAAACAGTTTTGAAATCAGTCTTCATGTAATGCTTGGCCCACTGGAGCCGTTTCTGCTTGTGTGAAGTGGATAGAGGAGGTCGACAGGATGGCGTATGCACAGCTGCAAACCTCTGAAGGACCCTGCATCTTGTTGTTTGGGGGACGTTGGAGGCACCAGCAGCTTCAAAAACTTGTCTGCTGCTATGACAAGGCTTTTTTGCCGCTGCTCTTTCAACCTGACGTAATTGCCTGTAGGAAAGAGTCCTCAATTTGCCCTTATCAGCACGCACACGTGTGTACTGTGAATCAGCTACATACTTCTTGATTGCCAAGACACTTCATCCTGATCATCGCACAATGTTGATTGTAGTCATGCCTTGACCTAAACACTCCACAATTTGTTGCTTCTCAGCAGCCGACACATCCTTTTTCTTTCCCATTTTAGCAGAAAATGTAGGCTGCTTAATAATGTGAGACAGCCTTCTTAAGTAGTCTTGCCTTTCATTGGACACACCTGCCAAACTAATTAGCACAGGTGTCTGCAATTGCTTACAGTGATATAAAGAGCCCTGACACACATCACCATCAATGAGTTTAACTGACAAACAAACAAATTCTTCCCTTATCACTCCTAAACACTTTTTGCATAATAATTTGGAACACAGTGTACATGTGCTTTTCCACAAAACACCAGTGGTTCACGTAGTGAATCTTACAGTTCTAACTTGCCAACCGTGGTCTGTATGGAGTTGTTCAATAAAGGGCCCAAAATTAAGATAACATAGATGGGAGAGGTCTCTATGAATAGGAATTCCTAAGTATTTGATACCCTGTGAGGGCCAGGCAAAGGGAAAGTTGGACTGGATGGAATCCTATATGGATTTGGGGAGGGAGACATCGAGGGCCTCAGACTTCGCTGCATTGATTTTAAAATTTGACCATGTAACAAAGTGATCTATTTCAGCCATAACAGCATGGATGGATATATGTGATTGAGTGATATATACTAGGACATCATCAGCAAATAGAGAGCACTTGTACTCGGTGCCTCCCACCTCAATCCACCTAATATTGGGGTTATGGCGAATCGATGAGAGCAGGTGCTCCGTCACTAGGATGTATAAGAGAGGGGACAGAGAACATCCCTGCCTTGTCCCATTGGTGATTGTGAAAGGTGATGAAAATGTTCTGACGCGCCCCCTGGGCCTTGGGACACCCGGAGCCGGACCCTTTTTGGTGGATGCTGGTGGTTGTAGTCTCCGTGGCGGTGACCCGGTTCCGTGGCTCAGGGTGGTCAAACCAGTGGCGGAACTATTTATGTGGTTTTGATGTTTAAATGTCCGACTACGCCACCCGTGGATTGCGGTCAGAGTGAACCGCCGCTCCAGGGCAGACCGCTGAGGCTGGTGTTGTGGGTGCAGCAGAGCGTAGCATAACTCCCCACGGGAGGAGAATAGCCTCAGGGCAGTGTATGCGGAGGATGGGGGTGATAGTGCAGGGCAGCATCAGTAATGACACGGAGTCAGTGATGCAGTCCAGGGCCTTTACTCACAGTTCTTATTATCCAGACCACGTCTGCAGGTAACGGCTGCCCACGTCATACTGTGCTCACCAGGTGAGGGGCTCAGACAACTCCCAGATAACTTTGGAGCGCTTCACAGGACCCCCTTTGTGTGTCCTTTGTCTGGCCTTTCTTACCAACCCTTCTGTCCGGCTGCCTCGGGCCTCCTCTTGGTAAACTTGGCGCCAGTTTCCCTGACCCTATGTGGTGCCTTCCTAGCGGGTGTAGCGAGGGGTTGCGCCACATAAAATGTCACAGCCTCCTGTTTCTAGCTGAGGGTCGTTTCCTGCCTCCACTAGTTTCGGGGACCGGTCTCCCCCTTTGGCCTGACCCCTCCACGCAGGTGGATTCGGGCGTGCGGTGGCGACTCGCCCGTCCGCACCCCTGGGATCCCTTCGTTCCTCGTTCCTGGAGCCTTCTCCGCTCCTCTTCCTTCCTTCTCCCTCTTCCAGGCCTGGGCCTCTGTTACTAGGCCCGCCTCCGGAGCAGAGCTCATGCAGAGCCCCTGCTCCCTGCCACTTCTGCTCAGACTTCTCTGCACTGAACTAAGATGGTGCCCACCTTTTATACTCCCTTCTCAATGCACCCAGGAACTGCTTCCTCCCTGCTCCTGCACTACAGGGTTCCCCTTCCTCAGTGTTCCCTCCCCCCACTCCAGCCAGGGACAGGGACTGTCGTGCCCATCTCAGGGGCATATTGGTCGCCCTGCCCCACGGCAATGTGGTGTAATGCATGCAGGTGTCGGGTCCTGATCCACACTACATCCTTACCTGAGAGTGAGATATCACACCTCTGGGTGAGGTGCAATACCTCTGTAGCAACCGAGCCCTCAGGGTGCTACAGTTCCATTTATCTTCAGCCTAGGTGACGTATTGCGATACAGGGCCGTGATTTTGGCTATAAAAGGGTCCCCTAGACCCCTACCCCAAGCTTTTTAAGAGAATCATATATGGCGTGCCAGGAGACTCTATGGAATGCTTTCTCAGCATCCAACGAGAGTATCTAATTACAAATTTTTAACTGCATCTAGCCCAGGAAATACTTTGTGCCTGGTAGCAGTGTCTGCTAGTCAGCGGATTATCCCGGCTGTTAAGCAAGCTACACCACCTGTAGTTTGGACACTTAATTTTTTCAAAGGAAATGCTACGGGACCACGGGATACTCAGTGAAGAGCATCAGGAGGCACCCCAAGGCATAGGGGCTGGGACTGGCAGTAGGATGCCTTGCGGTGGACAGCCGAGCTCGATCCTTATAAAAGCGTTTTAACTGCAGCAGCTTTAGTGGACGCTACTGGAGCTGGAATTACGCGGCTGCTGGCATGAGACTTGCCCTCCAATAGATCCTTGTAAATGGATTTAAAGTGTATTCATTCAAATTAGAGAGACAATTTAAATTAAAAAGCTTAGAGTTGCCTCCACCACAGGGGGGCTCGCTCGACCCACCAGCGGACAGGCACCAGTATTGGGAGAGGGGGGCTGGCCGTCAGGGTTCACCGCGGCTCTGGCACAAACCCGGCGACGCGGAGGTGGCACGGGCAGGAGCGGACTGAACGTGTCGGCTTCTCACTTTTTGGATTTTAGAAGGGCATGACATGCCTATATCTGTGTCTCCCCCTCCTTTTACTCCTCCACCTCTTTTCTTTTCGCATGACTATATGTACTTGTCACTTTTCCATGTGTTAGTTGTGTCTTCTGAGCAGTTTGTCAGCTTTTGGACACCTTTGAAGGTGTTTTCTATGTGTTTCTATGTGTTTTTGTTTGCCTGCCATTGGTTTTAACGGTGTTCGAAGGTGTTCGACGAACAGTTCGACGAACAGTTCGGCGAACACACGGGTGTTCGACGAACCGAACCGAACTCGAACACTATGGGGGTGGCTCAACACTAGTTAAGTACTCCGGAGATATCTGAGGGTGGACTGAACCCCTCCCTGAGTAAGCGCAGCATGACAAGGGAAGCTATGCTGGTACCTGTAACTTGGACTGCAACAACCGTGAGTAAAGACCCTGAGGACTGCACACCATTGTCTCTGTGATTATTGCTGCGCCATCAAACCCTGCACTACAACGCCCAGCACAACCTATTCCATCTACACTGCCCTGGAGCTAAGCTCTACCTGTGGAGAGCTGAACCAACCCTGCTGCACTAATACCAGCTCCAGAGGTTCTGCACAGCAGCGGCGGCTCCACATAGCCGCATACCACAGGTGGCGTCACGAACTTTGTACACAAATCCGCCGGAAAAAATTTTCCCCTGTTGAATGACCGCCCTGGGTAATGGACCGGGTCACCGCCACTGTGACATATCCCCGAGTAACGACCGGCCCGGCACCGAGTGCCCCACGGCCCAGGGGGCGCGTCATCTTTGGCGTCACGAACAGGATATGAGCCCACCCGTTATCATCGGGTATTGTGCGCCTAGAGACTGTGTTTTATACTGAATGTGGCGCTCGCCCCAGAAGAACGGGCGCCATTATGTGCGAGCCAAAGGACAACAAGAAACCGCCTCCCATCGTGAGTCGGGTTCCAGAATGGCGCCAAAAGTGAGGCATGCCCCGAGCAACAGTGACTATGTATGTGGATGTGTCCATCAAGCTGGGGGGGCCGCCCCAAGATGTGTCCGACAGCAAGTTGCCATGGAGCCACCCCCGAAAGGGGAGAGGAGAGAAGAAACCTGGGAGACAGGGCAGAGTCTCCAGGAGTCCAGACAGACCACACCCGGAGGGCAAGATAGAGAGTCAGGAGCCAGCTCCCATCCGTGGTCTGCAACAAGCGGCAAGGCCTCTTACCTTGGAAGAGGCCATGGCAGAGTATCCCTGGAGGATACTGAATTCCTCAAGACGGAGATCCAGGAGCTGGGAAGGAGAATGGAGAGGGCCCAGCAGGACTCCATCACCGGCTGGAAAAAGAAGCTGCTGGAGAAGCTAATGATCCAGCAGCAGCCAGCTCTGCACTCTACCAGCAGCGCCCCAGCCCCGGAGGAACCTGAACGGAGCCAGGAGGCAGAGGACGGCACAAGCGCGGCCGCGGGAGCAGGTAAGGAGAGACTCCTTGTCCCGGGTGCTGAGAGTGCTAGCCTGCTCCTGGCCTACCCGGCGGAACCTCCGGTCCCGGGTGCCTGATCCACCGACCTACCCCTGGGCCCCCTGGCGGAACCTCCAACCCCGGGCGCCTGCTCTGCAAATCTGCTCCCCGGTCTCCAGGCGGAATCTCCCATCCCAGATACCTGCTTCTCAGACTGGCTCTCAGACCCCCTGGCGGAAATCCCGTACTCGGGCGCTTGCTCCGCCGATTTGATCCTGGGCCCCCTACCGGAGCCACCTGCCCCCGCACCCGAGTGGGCCTACGGAAACACTGTCTATAACTGGTCCGCCCGATATGAGGACCAGCAAGGACCCCCCACTAGCACTTGCGCCTGCACCCCCGGTTACCTGCCCAGGAGGAGATGAGTTCCTGTGGGATAACCGGGGAGAGGACCTCATGTGGTTCCCGTGGGAGATGCAGGCCCAGGCCCTCCGGAGGGAAGAGCACTGCAGGAGGGAGCTCCTGCAGCTGGAGTTTGAACGTCATGACCGACAGGTGCTCTGGGAAAGGATGGAGGCCCAGAACATGGCGGCCAAAACCTGGGCCCGCCAAGCAAGAGCTACCACCCCTAGTCCCCGTCTGGAGGGGATAGTTGTCAAGTTCGATCTGGACGCGGGGTGGGCTTTGTGAGGGAACCACACACCGACAGAGATGTGTTTGTGAACCGGCGGGATGTGGAACCCCACCTCCAACAGGGGCATCCCGGCCGAAATCTATATCCCGGTGACTACGTCACATTTACCCGGCACAAGGGCGAGCTTGGCTGGTATGCCCTTCAAGTATACCGCGTGGCAAAGAAAAGAGACCTGCCCCCGCAGCCCCAGGCTGAAGACACGGCTGGGTCAGCCTGCAAAAATCAGGAATATCCTCCCTAGAGGGAACCTCATTGCTAAACTGTTTGCTCTAAAAGCTTCTTGTATATAGTTACCTGGAAAAGTATGGCAGAGACACTGCAAGTTGACAGATTTATGTGTGTGTTCATTTAATTACCCGGTAAGGGTACCAGAACTTGTAGGCTGAGGACTGTGAGCAGCCCAAAACTCACCATTGTAAATAGCTGCGCTTCTTAAAGTGCCCCTTATTGGTTTTATATACACAAAGCTGACCTCAGAACAAAAACCCGTTTGGCGTGGCCGAAGACGTGGTCCAACACCTGGATCACCTATGCACTGCAGCCACGCCCAGGGCCTGCGTTGAGGGTTTTCAGACGGGTCCCTCTTACTCAAGTTGTTAGTTTGCACCTTAATAAAGAAAAGGGACACCCGGTTGCAGATCGTGCTGTAACCTGTTGAAGAATGTTTTATATGAAAAATGTTTTATAAGAAGAATGTTCTATAAGTATAAACAAAAATGTTATTTAAAAATTCTTATAATGTTTTGATGAAGAAACCAGTGGCGTTCAAGAAAGAGTGCCTCCCATAAAGGGAAGAAATGTTATGTTTATGATCTTCTATGTGATGCATCTAAAAATTGCATGTCTGTAACATACCCTGTTTTTACTCCGTGGACGTGCTGTGTTTTACCAGGGGGGTATGTGGCGCCCCTGAGGGTTCGGTCACCACAGAAGTACTGCATCTCACCCAGAGGTGTGGTATCTCACTCTCAGGTAAGGAAGGAGTACAGCTCGGGACCCTAACACCTGCATCCAACACATACCCGCAGTGGGGGTAGGGCGAGATTGCTCCTAAGGGAGAGCACAGTCCCAAGTCCCTAGCTGTGGGAGGGACTAAGTAGTGGGTGTGGGTGGAGAAAGTAGCTTAGGGGAGCACATGAGAGGAAGGTATAAATAGAGAAGCCATCTTGTTTAGTTCAGTTTAGTCTGAGGAGAGAGTGAGAATGGTCAGTCTACAGTGAGAGGAGTTGGGAGCAGGAGCTCTGCAGGAGCTCTGCTCAGGCAGAGGGCCTGAGGAGAGGCCCAGGACTGAAGAAAGAAGAGAGGGAGCAAGAAGGGCTCCAGGAACAAAGGAAGGGACCCCAGGGGTACGGGCAGTGCTGGAGGCCACCCGTATGCCCGAATCTACCAGGAGGTGGAGGGGTCAGGCTACACAAAGGGGACCGGTCCCTCAACTAGCAGAGCACTCTATGTCTCAACTAGAAACTGGAGGCTGCAGTATTTCAAGTCCTGCAGCCAACAGTCCATATCAGTCTCACCAAGAAGGTAGCTATAGAGGACCCAGGGGATGGAACAGACGTCGTCCGACAAGGCCCGCAGGTACCGGATTGGGACACTTGGTATGAGGTGCAGGGAGACGGCCAGAGAAAGGACACAGAAGGGGGTCCCGTTAAGTACTCCGGAGATAGCTGAGGTTGGACTGAACCCCTCCCTGAGTAAGCGCAGCACGACGAGGGAAGTTACGCTGGTACCTGTGACTTGGACTGCAACAACCGTGAGTAAAGACCCTGAGGACTGCACACCATTGTCTCTGTGATTATTGCTGTGCCATCAAACCCTGCCCTACTACGCCAAGCACAACCTATTCCATCTACACTGCCCTGGAGCTAAGCTCTACCTGTGGAGAGCTGAACCAACCCTGCTGCACTAATACCAGCTCCAGAGGTTCTGCACAGCAGCGGCGGCTCCACATAGCCACATACCACAGGTGGCGTCATGAACTTTGTACATAAATCCCCTGTAAATATTCCCCTGTTGAATGACCGCCCTGGGTCACGGACTGGGTGACCGCCACTGTGACATATCCCCGAGTAACGACCGGCCCGGCACTGTGTGCCCCCCTGCCCAGGGGGCGTGTCACGTACATGTCTGTGTACTATGTGTGTGTATATGTCTGAATACTGTGTGTGTGTGTGTGCATGTCTGCATACTGTGTATGTGTGCAGCGCCCCGAGGGTTCGGCCGCTACAGAGGTATTGCATCTCATCCAGATGTGCGATATCTCACTTCTAGGTAAGGATGGAGTGTGAATCAGGACCCCGAAACCTGCATGCATTACACCACATTTCCGGGGGGCAGGGCGACCGATATGCTCCAAGTAGAGTACGACAGTCCCTGTCGCTGGCTGGAGTGGGGGGAGGGAACACCGAGGAAGGGGGGACCCTGTAGTGCATAGGAGGGAGAGGGCAGTTCCTGGGTGCACCTAGAGGGAGGTATAAAAGGTGGGCACCATCTTAGATCAGGGTTCAGTTCAGTTCAGTGTGGGAGTCAGAGGAGGAGACTGGAAGCAGAGGCTCAGGCCGAGCTCTGCTCCGCAGGCAGGCCGGAGACAACGGCCCGGGCCTGGAGGAAGGAGAAGGAAGAAAGAGGAGCGGAGGAGGCTCCAGGAACAAGGAACGAAGGGACCCCAGGGGTGTGGACCGGCGAGTCGCCACCGCACGCCCGAATCTACCTGAGTAGGGGGGTCAGGCCAAAGGGGGAGACCGGTCCCCGAAACTAGTGGAGGCGGGAACTACCCTCAGCTAGAAACCGAAGGCTGTGACATTTCATGTGGCGCAGCCCCTCGCTACACCCGCTAGGCAGGCACCACATAGGGTCAGGGAAACGGCGCCAAGGTTTACCAGAGAAGGTCCGAGGCAACCGGACAGAAGCGTGCGCCCCCGGTCCCAACACTGCCACCCCTAGGGACTGACTTATATAGCCAGCTCGCTGGACCCGATGGAGAGCCGGTCCCCTTACCACATGGATGGGTTCACCCTCGTCATCGGAAGAAACTGTCCGCTGAAGCCGAAGCCCCGCTTGCTCAGCTCCTGCCCGCTCCACAGCCAGTCGCCATCCCCCAGCTCCCAGAGGAAGAGGTCCAAATAGAGTTGGACCAGAGCGGGGAGGACCTTATGGGGTTTTCCCAGGAGACGCGGGCGGCCGCAGCTCGCAAGAGGGAGTTCTGCCAGCGGGAGATAAGGCAGCTAGAGAAGGAGGAGCGGGCGCGACGCCAGAAGAGGGAGCAGCTGCAGGCCCGGAGCGCGGAGGAGAAGACGCGGAGCCGCCGAAACCCCCAAGTTGCACGCAGTCCTAAAATTACTGGGACCGTGGTAAAGTTCCATCAGGAGAAGGGGTGGGGGTTCATCCGGGACCCCACCACAGACACAGACCTCTTTGCAAACCTTATGGCTTGCCAAATCTTCATTCGCCGTGCGCCAATGAAGTTGGAGTATGTACACCAGATTTTATTGCAAGTTCCCAGGGAAGTAGAAAAATGTCTGCATGCACAAAATTTGCAAAGAGTCAGCAGTGACACCGGTTCAGGGTGCTAGGGTAGCAGTCAGGTTCTCTTTAATGACAAGCTGCATCGGCGTCATACCCTCCTGCACGAACTGAAAGCGATAGGAAGAAGCAGAGGTCAGGTCATCACTGGAGTTAATCTCTGCACAGCTCAGGAATCTAAACAGAACAAATAGGGCACTAAGGCTTGCATGTGGGTCCCTGGAGAGAAGGAACGGCTCACAGCTGGCCCCGCCCATCTAATATTTGCCAGAATTGCTTGATGGCCTCTTGCCAAATTCACTACAGCAATTAAAGGTTAATTTATCAATGATAATAAAAGAGATAAGATGATCATGTGTCTGATGTGATGGGTATCAGCTGACAGAAGAGTATGTGCTCTTTTAGATTTTTAACAGCAAACAAAAGAAAATATACAGACAGGACAGCATGGGATCACAGCTACTGATTTTTTTAGTTAAAACATTTCCCTGCCCGTTTAAAAACAAGCCGGGGAATGTTTTACCTCACAAATAGAATCAGCTGTGATCCCATGCTGTCCTGTCTGTATACTCTGTTGCTTCCTCCCCTGCACAGGAAAAAAATTTAAAAACATCCAATTGAACATATTTTTATTATCTATTGATTAATATGTACTTGGTTTATCGGACAACCCTTTTAAGTGCTTTGCAAATAGTGCACGCAAACTATTCCAGCCAAATCTGCATTCCAAAGATCAAATACCGCTCTTTCCCTTTTGACCAAACTGTATTTCAACCACATATGGGGTATTGCTACTTTCGGAAACAAATTATGTGGTTTGTTTTCCCTACTTCAATTGCGAAAAATGTAGCAACATTTCTGTGAAAAAAAATGTAATTTTTCATTTTTGAGCAGCACGGTGGCTCAGTGGTTAGTATTGTTGCTTGGCAGCGCTGGGGTCCTGCATTCAAATCCCACCAAGGACAACATCTGCAAGGAGTTTGTATGCTCTCCCCGTGTTTGTGAGCCCCAATGGGGACAGTGCTGATAATGTCTGTAAAGTGCTGTGGAATTAATAGTGCAATATAAGCCAATGAAATAAATAAATACATTTTCATGGCCCAATATTATAAAATTCTGTGAAGCACCTGTGAGTTCAAAATGCTTACCACACTCCAAGATGAATTCTTTGAGTGGTGAAGTTTTCAAAGATAACCTCACTTATGGGTAATTTCTGATGTTTTTATACCTCTAGTGTCCCACATATATGACTTGGCATCTGCAGTCTAACCTAGCCAAACTTGCTCTCCCAAAGTCAAATAACACTCCTTGCCATCTGAGCCTTGCTGACTACGAGAGTTGTTAAGAGTCCACAAATTGTACATTCTGTAAAAATAGTGCAATTTTTTTTCCTGCCCATAAATTTTTTTTTAAGGCATCCATGATTTAATATCAAAATTATGGCTTGTAGACATGTATCACTTATACTCATAGTGATTTATTATGGTTTTCCAATGTGTCCGTAAAAAATATTGTCTGTCCGTGATTTTTTGATAAGCTGTCCAGAAAAAATAAAAAAATGAAGTTAGCAATCCTGCTAAGTACCTAACCAATAGTTTTCTACCACATATGGGATATTGCTGCATTTGGGAGATATTACGTAACAAATTATGAGGTCCATTTTCTCCTCTATTAGCCACTGTTAAAATGAAAAATTTAGCAGAAAGAGAAAATATGGTGGTCTAGCACCAGCAATGCTACAAATAAATAAATAACAAATTCAATGTATATAAGTATAGTACAAAAAAAGTCTGTATTCAAAAAACCCATAGACATACAATTAAAAATCTATTAAAAACAGAGAAAAAATGACAGATTATGAAGATTGATATACATAGATAGATTATACATTTTTGCAATAATGTTTTTATATTATATGTTTATATTATTAGAAAGGTATCCCACAGACTGTGGTTAATTCATATAAGTCAAAACCTTGACTAAAACAAGTTCATAAAGTGTCACAGACAACACACTCAAATAAGAGGTATATATTGATTAAGAGATGAAATACTGAGCACTGAAGAACTAATAAAGACAATATTGCCCAATGAATGAGACACCAATGAACTCAGAGGCCAGGGATACCAAACCCCTACGCGTTACGCCACCATTGTGGCTTCTTCATAGTGTGCTAAAAACATGCAAGGATCCTTATAAATGTGTATGGGACAGGTGTGTTAAATAGAGCCATAATAGGTTAACTCCATAGAGCCCACAATACTCCTACCCACCATATAAGAGGCAATAGAGGTAAGTCCAATATAACTTTAATGAAGTCCCACTGTAGAGGGATGTAGGAAGCAAGGACGCACACCTGAGTACGGCGGGCAGTTCAGCCTGGAACGCAAGATCCTGACCAGTGTCCGCCAGAGGTGACGAGCAACCAAAAGTGACGCGCAAAATATGGGCGGAGTCAGCATGCATTCCACAGTGGAACCTGGAACGCAAGATCCCCACCAGTGTCCGCCAAAGGTGACGCGCATTTGGAAGTGACGTGCAAAATATGGGCGGAGTCAGCATGCGTTCCACAGTGGAGTGCACAGCCGGCAACAGCCGGCAATAGAATGCCATAGCCCAGGTGCGGTTTGTTTGAATCTGTAGCCGAAGAAAACGCATACCCTGGCATCCTATATATCCAAAGGCAGACTACACCCCACAAGAAGTATGTTACCAAGGACAACTAAAACTCACCAGAATGAGATATATTATTGTACGTATTAAGGAATGTCAATAGAAACCACTTTTTTGAATTTACAGATTGCAAGATATCAAGAGGGAAAGTTAATCATACTAAACTGTAACAAATATTAGAATAATCATTTATGATATTTGGATAAAGTGTCAAAAGACACCAATGGCAATCAGTACTGATTCCACATACAAAAAATCTATATATTTTCATATTGTTTTATTTTTTATAAAATCCTGTGAACAAGAGATTTTTGTTAATGCCAGATGGTGATACACAGTTTAGATTAAATATCCAGCAAGATTCGGATCTGAGTATGGCTGGGGCAATATCCCCACCACGCATATTACTTGAAATGAGCTCCAAGCCCACCACAGTCGTGTCCACTGACTTACAGTGATGATGTTGCTTATAATGAAGGGCAACTATAGACAACATCTTGCCCTTTTCAAAATGAATGTCGTTCAAAGCAATGTTGGAAAAATGTTGCTGGATCCTTTTACGCAGCTCCTGCGTTGTTTGTCCCACATAAATTAGTGGACATGGGCATATCAGTGCATACACCACATTCCTTGAACGGCAATTAATATATTGCTTTAGAGCAAATTCCTTATTGTCCATTGGATTGGTGAGCACATAAGTAGATGGCAAAGATGGACAAATGGAGCAGTTACCACAAGGATGCGAGCCTCTCATCGTAATTCCTCGTGCCAACTTGATGGTTGGGCGAGTAAAATGACTCCGCACAAGATTGTCCCATAGATTCCTTGCTCTCTTGGGCACCAGAGATGTTTTTTTTAGGAATGATATGTTTCAATCTAGGTTCTGATGTAAGAATAGACCAATTTTTTCGTAAGATGCCATAGATATCATTACATTGATTATTGTAATTTGTAATCACCCGGATGGCCGAATCCACAGTTTTCAGTTTTGGTCTTAATTAGTGTTGAGCGAACATGCTCGACACTGCTCGGTACTCGCCCGAGCATCACGCTACTCAGGATGTTCGGCGAGCACCGAGAACAGGGCCGGCTCCAGGTTTTTCTGGGCCCCGGGCGAAAGAGTCTCAGTGGACCCTTTTAACACATACACGATTCATGATGCACAGATACGGTGGAGAAATATATATATATATATAGTACACAGGGCCCAGCCTGCCACCTCATCCTTCACATATGCAGACATGCGCACGCACACACGGTACGCAGACACATGCACGCACACACGGTACGCAGACATGCACACACGGTACGCAGACACACGCACACACACGGTACGCAGACACACACGGTACGCAGACACACGCACACGGTACGCAGACACACGCACACACGGTACGCAGACATGCACACACGGTACGCAGACACACGCACGCACACACGGTACACAGATATGTACACATACAGACAAACACATATTTTTACACAAATTCTTAAAGACATATATAAAACAGACAAATATATATACACAGTCATACACACTGACATTCACATACATGCACTCACACAGACCCATTACAAGTATTTTTAATATGGGGATTGGGGAAGCCTCACTCACCTGTCCCCGGTCCAGTGTCCTGTCCAGCAGCTCCTCAGGTATGGGGCAGTGCAGGGCCCCCGGCGTGTCACAGACTTCATGGCCCTGGACCATCAGAGGGGCCCACTTGCGGTCGGGTCCGGGCTGCTCCCCCCCCATCTGTGTAGGACCTCCGCTCCGACGGTGTTTGATAGCACTCCCCCAGACATGGCTGCGCGCTGTGCGACTGTGTCTGCTAGTAATGACGCGGCAGGGGCGACACACAAGCAAAATTAAAGGTGCAGTGCCGTCGACCCTGCCGTGTCATTACTAGCAGACACAGCCTGACAGCG
Organism: Phyllobates terribilis; assembly: GCF_046119375.1. Classification (NCBI taxonomy): domain Eukaryota; kingdom Metazoa; phylum Chordata; class Amphibia; order Anura; family Dendrobatidae; genus Phyllobates; species Phyllobates terribilis. The sequence goes on along the minus strand of NW_027362764.1, from coordinate 264,458,350 downwards.
CGCGGCCATTTCTGGGACTGGGGGAGTGCCAGCAATCAAGCAGCGCCTGCATCACTGAACAGGTGCCGAAGATGCGGCCATGGCCCCGACAGTGAGTGGGCGGGCGGGTGTGTGAGCCCGGCCCCGACAGTGAGTGGGCGGGTGGGTGTGTGGGCCCGGCCCCGACAGTGAGTGAGTGGGCGGGCACTTGCCCGGGTACGCCGGGTGCTGACGCCGGCCCTGACCGAGAATTTCCGGGTTACTCGGGTGGGAGCTCGAGTCTCCGCCCTGCATGTTTGGCGCTCTTTACAGAGCCAATGAACATGCAGGGATTGCCAGACAGTCACTGGAATGCCGTAGCCATGTTGGTTGTGGGCATTACATTGATTGGCTGGCCGCACAGCGTCACCTCGAGTATTTAAAACCGGGCGCCGCCATCTTGGACACAGACGGCTGGGATCAGACAGTGGAGGGATAGCGCTGCTGATTTAGGGAGAGATATATACTGTGAAATAGTTAGTGTAGGGTCTGTAAAGGCTGCCAGATCAAACAAACAGTCCTTCTCAGGACTAATATCCATCCCAGATATCAGGCAGGCAGGCAGGCTGTATAGGAGATGCAGTGGTTATACCAGCAAACGCTGCATTACAGTCCTGTGTGCTCTTGTTGCTGAAATTGCTGGACTTAGCTCCAGGTCTCGGGGGCCAGCAAAAATCCTTGTTTCTTTCATCTAAATCCTCTTTTGTTTGTCCTCCTTCACACTGTACAAATACCAGTCTTATTAACGTTTTGGTGTCCCCCCCACCCCACCCCAAAAAAGTGTGTCTGTGACAGTTCAGACACAAATATATCTGTTGAAAATAGTCTGGTGTAGGCTAGAGAAACAGAAGTGTGGTTTTGCAGTTCCACGGTTCAAACCTCTGTATTATCCACTTTTGGGCCATTTGTATCTAAAAAAAAACTGTTTGAGTGTGTCGCCACTGTTCAGCCGCAAATATATATATTTAAAAAAGTCTGGTATACACCAGTAAATTATAACTGTGGTTTTGCTGTTCCACGGTAAAAAATCTCTATTATCCTGCTTTTGGCATTTTTTGCCGTAACTAAAAACCTAATAGTGTCTCCCTGCATGGGCGTACCCACCGTGGAGCAGGGGGGGGCAGCTGCCCCCCTTAGAAGTAGGCACGCAAGCCGCACACCAGGGCCGGCGTCAGCACCCGGGGCCCTGAGCAGGCGGGGGGGGGCCCTCACCGTCAGCGCCCGCTCCCCCTCGCTTGCTCAGGCCCCCTGCACCCGGCACAATACTTACCCCTCCCCGTGCCTCCGCAGCAGCTCCTGCATCCTCCGCGGCTGCTGCACTGTGACGTCTCAGGTCAGAGGGTGCGGTGATGTCTTTACACCGCGCTCTCTCCTGAGCAGTCACAGCGCAGAGCGGGATGAGGCCGGCGACACTGGAGTCTGGAGCAGCGGCAGCAGGTGTGATGTGAGGTGAGTATTTGATTTTTTTTATTATTATAATATGGAGGCCTGTGGCAATATAAGGGAGGGGGGTGAGGTGGGTGTGTGTGACATCCTGCATGGGGCATTATAAGGGGGGTGACATCCTGCATGGGGCATTATAAGTGTGGGGTGACATCCTGCATGGGGCATTATAAGGGGTGTGTGACATCCTGCATGGGGCATTATAAGGGAGGGGGGGTGACATCCTGCATGGGGCATTATAAGGGAGGGGGGGGTGACATCCTGCATGGGGCATTATAAGGGAGGGGGGTGACCCTGCATGGGACATTATAAGGGAGGGGGGGTGACCCTGCATGGGGCATTATAAGGGAAGGGGGGTTGTGACATCCTGCATGGGGCATTATAAGGAAGGGGGGGTGTCATCCTGCATGGGGAATTATAAGGTGGGGTGACATCCTACATGGGGCATTATATGGGGGGGAACAGCCTGCATGGTGCATTATATGGGGGGGGACAGCCAGCATGGGGCATTATGTGGGGGGAACAGGCTGCGTGGGTCATTATGTGGGGGGAACAGCCTGCATGGGGCATTATGTGGGGTGGAACAGCCTGCATAAGGCATTATGTGTGGGGAACAGCCTGCATGGAGCATTATATGGGGGCCAGTATTCTGTATGGAGTGTTATATGGGGGCCAGTATTCTGTATGGAGCGTTATATGGGGGCCAGTATTCTGTATGGAGTGTTATATGGGGGCCAGTATCTTGCATGGAGCGTTATATGGGGGCCAGTATCCTGTATGGAGTGCATATGTAGCGCCCCGAGGGTTCGTTCGCTACAGAGGTATTGCATCTCACCCAGGGGTGTGATATCTCACTTCCAGGTAAGGATGGAGTGTGGTTCAGGACCCTAACACCCACATGCACTACACCACATTTCCGGGGGACAGGGCGACAATGCTCCCAAGGGTGAGCACAACTGCTCCTGTCCCTGGCTGGAGTGGGGGGAGGGAACACCAAGAAAGGGGGAACCCGGTAGTGTGTGGGTGGGGAGAGTAGATTCTGGGTGCACTGAAAGTAGGAGTACATAAGGGGGCACCATCTTAGAGTCAGAGAGAAGAAAGAGAGCAGAGAGAGAAGGAGGCTGGGAGCAGAGGTTCTGTATGGGCTCTGCTCCACAGGCAGGCCAAGTCTCAAGGCCTGGTCCTGGAGGGGAAGAAAGGAGAGGAACGGAGGAGGCTCCAGGAGTGGAGTGAAGGGACCTCAGGGGTGCGGACCGGCCAGTCGCCACCGTACACCCGCCGCTACCAGAGTAGGGGGGGTCAGGCCAAGAAAGGGAACGGGATCCCTCATCTAGTGGAGGAGAGCAACTACCCTCAGTTAGTAACCGGAGGCCGTGGCATTGCACGTATTACAGCGCCTCACTACACCCGTTAGGAAGGCACCAAATAGGGCCCAGGGAAACGGAACATACGTTTGCCCGCCAAGACCCGAGGCAGCTGGACAGAAACGTGGTCAATTGTGGGGTATGAGGGCCAGAGAAAGGACACACGAAGGGGGTCCTGAAAAGCATTCCAAAGGTACCTGGGAGTTGGCCGAGCCCCTCACCTGGTGAGCACAGTATGACGTGGGCAGCCATTACCTGCAGAAGTGGCTTGGAGTGTAAAACTGTGAGTAAAGACCCTGGACTGCATCACTGGACTCTGAGTCATTACTGTTGCTCCCGCGCACCATCACCCCCACCATCTGCATTCACTGCCCTGAGGCTATACTCCTGCCGTGGGGAGTTCTACTGCCCTCTGCTGTGCACACAACATCAGCCTCAGCGGTCTGCCCCGCAGCGGTGGTTCTCAGTGACCGCAATCCACGGGTGGCGTAGTCGGACATTTCAACATTAAAAATCAAGTAAACAGATCTGCCACTGGTTTGACCACCCTGAGCCACGGGATCGGGTCGCCACCACGGAGACTACAACCCCTGACATTACACAGAGACCCGGCTCCGGGTATTCCCCCACACACGGCCCAGGGGGCGCGTCATATATGGGGGCCAGTATTCCGTATGGAGCGTTATATGGGGGCCGGTATCCTGTATGAAGCGTTGCATGGGGGCCAGTATTCTGTATGGAGCGTTATATGGTGGCCAGTATTCTGTTTGGAGCATTATATGGGGGCCAGTATCCTGTATGGAGCGTTATATGGGAGCCAGTATTCTGTATGGAGCGTTATATGGGGGCCAGTATTCTGTATGGAGCATTATATGGGGGCCAGTATCTGGCATGGAGCATTATATGGGGGCCAGTATTCTGTATGGAGCGTTATATGGGGGCCAGTATCCTGTATGGAGCATTATATGGGAGCCAGTATTCTGTATGGAGCGTTATATGGGGGCCAGTATTCTGTATGGAGCGTTATATGGGGACCAAGAAAAACAGTATGGGGCATTTTATGGCGGCCAGTATACTGTGTGGAGCGATTCGCCGGTTTCTGAGCTATTATGGAATTTACAATAGATATCACTCATGTAATGTAAGAAGTGAAATCTTTGCATTGTACTATATATATATTTCTCATCAGTATCTATGACCATTGCTTGCCCCCCCCCTAGTTTTGATCCTGGGTACGCCCCTGTCTCCCTGATTTTTCAGACACAAATATATCTGTTGAAAATAGTCTGGTGTAGGCCAGAGAAACAGAACTGTGGTTTTGCAGTTCCATGGTTCAAACATCTGTATTACCCACTTTTGGGCCATTTGTATCTAAAAAAAAAACTGTTTGAGTGTGTCGCTCACTGTTCAGCCCCAAATATATATATTTAAAAAAGTCTGGTATACACCAGTAAATTATAACTGTGGTTTTGCTGTTCCACAGTAAAAAATCTCTATTATCCTGCTTTTGACATTTTTTACCGTAAAAAAAAAACTAATAGTGTCTCGCTGATTTTTCAGACACAAATATATCTGTTGAAAATAGTTTGGTGTAGGCCAGAGAAACAGAAGTGTGGTTTCGCAGTTCCACGGTTCAAACCTTTGTATTATCCACTTTTGGGCCATTTGTACCTAAAAAAAACAGTTTGAGTGTGTCGCTCACTGTTCAGCCGCAAATATATATATTTAAAAAAGTCTGGTATACACCAGTAAAATATAACTGTGGTTTTGCCGTTCCACAGTAAAAAATCTCTATTATCCAGCTTTTGTTATTTTTTCCGTAAAGAAAAACAGTAATAGTTTCTCCCTGATTGTTCAGATTGTTTAAAAGAGTCGGGTGTAAGCCAGAGAAATAGAATTGTGGTTTTCCTCTTCCACGGTTCTAATCTACTTTTTATTACCCTTTTTCCATTGATAGTGCGAGTGTAAGCTATTTTACTTCCTTTACAATGGGCAAGGCGCGTGGCAAGGGATGTGGAACTGGACGTTCTGGTGATGGTGCGTGCAGAGGACGGGGCCGTGGCCAAGGTGAAAATGTGCCACAACCAACAGCCACATTTTCTCGCTCCCACTTCTTGACCGAATTACTAGGGAAGCACAGAACAACACCAGTATTGCGAACTGATCAGTGTGAACAGGTTATTAATTGGATAGCAGATAATACTTCCAGTTACCTGGGCACCACCACCTCCGGTCTGTCTTCTACACGGTAAAATCTTAGTAGCCGCGAGTCTCGACTGCATACTCCTCCTCACCCTGATGCTCCTTCCTCCCACCATGCCGAGTGTCTTCAGACAGCAACTGAAGAGCTGTTCACTGGTCCATTTCCAGATTTGTGCCCCTCGCCTGCTCCGCTTGAAGTGGTGGAAGAGGAGATCCCATGCAGCGATGCCCAAATATTTGAACAGCCACGGCCACAGGAAGTTGACGCTGGCAATTTGTCACAAGAGGTGGACGATGACGAGACACAATTGCCAGGAAGTGAGGAGGAGGATCGTAGTGCGCAAGTGGAAGAGGAGGAGGTGGTGGATGATCTAGTAACTGACCCAACGTGGCAGGAGGACATGCAGAGCGAGGCCAGCAGCACACAGGGTGAGGGAGGCAGAGTACCCCAACAGGCAGGAAGAAGCAGTGTGGTGGCCGCACACAGAAGGCAGGCAACAGTTCCCCGTTACACCAACACAAGGGACGTTGCCAGTACAACCTGTAGGTCTTCCAGAGTCTGGAATTTTTTTAAAGACTCTGCTGATAACCCCAAAAAGGCCATTTGTACCACCTGCCATGCCAGCATCAGCAGGGGTGACAAAACTACCAGCCTGACCACCACCAGCATGATCAGGCACATGGCAGCAAAGCACTTGACTTTGTGGGGCGAACCACAGGGTCCACGACCAGTGTCAGCGGGTGTCACCACTGCTTCTTCCGCTATTGTGCATGCAATAGAACCCCCTGTTGTGTGTGCAAGGCAATCCCCTGTCCATACTGCATGCAAAGATGCCCCCTCCTCTCAGTCTTCACTTGTTATGGCAGTTTCTCAAGAAACAGCATCAACGTCCACGTACCACCGCAGCGTTCAATTGTCCATATCCCAGACCTTTGAACGAAAGCGGAAAATCACAGCTAACGCCCCACAGGCCACAGTCCTAAATTCACACATTTCACGACTGCTTGCGTTGGAAATGCTGCCTTTTAGGCTGGTGGAGACGGAATCCTTCCGCAACCTTATGGCGGCGGCCGTCCCTCGGTACTCGGTCCCCAGCCGACACTATTTTGCCCGGTGTGCCATCCCCGCACTACACAAGCACGTGTCCCAAAACATCTGCCGTGCCCTCAACAACGCAGTTACTGGGAGAGTCCACCTGACAACGGACACGTGGACAAGTGCTTGTGGCCAGGGATGGTACATCTCCCTGACGGCACACTGGGTAAACATAGTGGAAGCCGGGACCCAGTCAGACCTTGGGACGGAACACACCCTCCCCACACCGAGGATTGCGGGCCCTATGTCAGTCAGAGTTACCCCCACAGTGTACAGCTCCTGCACATCATCCTCCTCCTCCTCCTCATGTTCAGCCTCCATCTCAGATATCACCACATCAGTTACAAGCTAGAAGCACTGCAGTACTGCCTCTGCCAAGCGGCAACAGGCTGTGCTGAAACTCATAAGCTTAGGTGAGAAACCTCACACTGCTTGTGAGTTGTGGACAGCTGTGAAAGAGCAGGCATAAGTGTGACAATCGCCATAACCTGGTGGCGACTCTGAAGCGAGGCGAGATCACACATGTACCATGCCTGGCTCGTGTGCTTACCCACGTGGTTCAGCGGTTTCTTAAATCGTACCCCGAGTTGCCAGATCTGCTCGTCAAAGTACGCCGCCTGTCAGCTCATTTTTGCAAGTCGGCTACAGCTTCCGCCGCCCTTGCTGTGTTGCTGCAGCGTTTGCAGCTTCCGTCACACCGACTGGTGTGTGATGTCCCCACATGTTGGAACCCTATCCTCCACATGTTGCAAAGGATTTGTGAGCAGAAGAGAGCAGTTGTGGATTACCAGCTGCAACAAGGCCGTCGATATTCAGGTCAGACTCCACACATAAGACCTCAGCAGTGGACCTGGATGTCTGACATATGTACCATCCTGACAAACTTTGAGGAGTCCACCAAGATGGTGAGTGGCGATGACGCCATCATTAGCGTCAGCATTCCACTTGTCTGTCTTTTGCAACGCTCTCTGCAGAGAATTAAAGAGGAGGCATTGCAGCCTGAGTATGATGAGTTGGATCAAGAAGCCGTAGCGGTCGATTACACACAGCCCAGCCTCATCTCATCCCAACGTGCACTGTGGGACAGTGAGGGAAAGGAGGAGGAGGAAGAGGAAGAACAGGAGCTTGTATCATGCGCTGTAGACGGTAGTACCTGTACAACTGTCATACCGTCGGTTCAGCGTGGGTGGCCTGAGGACAGGGGGGAGGAGGAGGAGGAGAGCATGGTCAGTCGTCATCTTGGTGAGGACACGGAAGTCTTGCCCGTTACCAGTCTGGCACGCATGGCTGACTTTATGTTACGCTGCCTTAACCGTGACCCTCGCGTTGTCAAAATGTTGGGTGACAGTCATTACTGGTTGGTGACACTTTTAGACCCCCGCTACAAGGAGAACCTTCACTCCCTTATTCCTGAGGTGGAGAGGTCTACAAAATGGGGCAGTACCAGAAGGCCCTTGCTGCAGAACTGTTAAAAAAATTCCCATCTGAACACGCTAGCGGCAGAGGTCACAGTTCGTTGCCCAACCAAGGCGTACAGAGAGGCGCAACTCCAATCCAGCAGAGGCAGTGGAACACTGTCAATGTTCTGGACAGTTTTCTCAGACCCTCCCTTTGGACAGACCCTGAGGTGCGGGGTACTCTCACAAAGAGTGGAAAGTATCAAAAGATGGTGAGGGAGTACCTTGCCGACCGTACCAGCGTCCTCCGTGATTCCTCTGTGCCTTTTAATTATTGGGTATCCAAGCTGGACACTTGGAATGAACTTGCTCTGTACGCCTTGGAGGTGCTGGCCTGCCCTGTCGCTAGCGTGTTATTGAAGCGTGTTTTTAGTGCTGCTGGGGGAATTATAACTGATAAGCGCACTCGCTTGTCAACTGACAATGCTGACAAGCTGACACTTATCAAAATGAACAAGGGCTGGATTGGGCCAGACTTCTCATTACCACCAAATGACAGCAGCGTAACATAAAGTCAAAACCACTGTGTTATTTCGGGAGGTGTATTCACATGCACCGCTTCACACCCACACATGGGTATACGCTTCCACATTTCGGCTGTTTTATGTTCTTCTCCTTATCCTCAGCCTCCACCACCACTATACCACCAGGGTGACCGTGGTCCGTGTTGCCATTATTGAAAGTTCATCCATCCTTATTTTTGTCAGCTTTTGCTTGGAAGGCATAAGCAAAGACTGTGGGAGACCCACTCCCCAATAATGGGAATAATATTTTTAATATGCTGTACTGTATGGCTCTTGTAGGGGGCATTAAAACCGTCTTGTTAAGTTACTGTGACCTCCACCACTTTTCCAAGGGGCATTAAAACTGTCTTGTTAAGCTACTGCGACCTCCTCGTCTCTTCCGAGGGGCATTAAAACCGTCTTGTTAAGCTACTGTGACTTCCACCACTTTTCCAAGGAGCATTAAAACCATCTTGTTAAGCTACTGCAACCTCCACGTCTCTTCCGAGGGGCATTAAAACCGTATTGTTAAGCTACTGTGACCTCCACCACTTTTCCAAGGGGCATTAAAACCATCTTGTTAAGCTACTGTGACCTCCACCACTTTTCAAAGGGGCATTAAAACCATCTTGTTAAGCTACTGCGACCTCCACCACTTTTCCAAGGGGCATTAAAACCGACTTGTTAAGCTACTGGGACCTCCACGTCTCTTCTGAGGGGCATTAAAACCGTCTTATTAAGCTACTGGGACCTCCATGTCTCTTCCGAGGGGCATTAAAACCATCTTGTTAAGCTACTGTGACCTCCACGTCTCTTCGGAGGGGCATTAAAACCGTCTTGTTAAGCTACTGTGACCTCCACGTCTCTTCCGAGGGGCATTAAAACCGTCTTGTTAAGCTACTGTGTCCTCCACGTCTCTTCCGAGGGGCAGTAAAACCATCTTGTTAAGCTACTGTGACCTCCACCACTTTTGAAGGGGCATTAAAACCGTCTTGTTAAGCTACTATGACCTCCACGTCTCTTCCGAGGGGCATTAAAACCGTCTTGTTAAGCTACTGTGACCTCCACCACTCTTCCAAGGGGCATTAAAACCGTCTTGTTAAGCTACTGTGACCTCCACCATTTTTCCAAGGGGCATTAACACAGTCTTGTTAAGCTACTGCGACCTCCATCACTTTTCAAGGGGCAATAAAACCATCTTGTTAAGCTACTGGGACCTCCACGTCTCTTCCGAGGGGCATTAAAAGCATCTTGTTAAACCACTCTGAACTCCACCGCTCTTCCAAGGGGCATTGAAATGTTGTTTTTAATTAACTCTAACCTCCACGACTCTTCAAACGGGCATTGCATTTCCTCCTAATTTTTGGCAGCTTTTGCTTGGAAGGCATAAGCAAAGACTTTGGGAGACCCACTCCCCAATAATGGGAATAATGTTTGTAATATGCTGTACTGCATGGCTCTTGTAAGGGGCATTGAAAGTTCTTCCGTCCTAATTTTTGTCAGCTTTTGCTTGGAAGGCATAAGCAAAGACTATGGGAGACCCACTCCCCAATAATGGGAATAATGTTTGTAATATGCTGTACTGCATGGCTCTTGTAAGGGGCATTGCAAGTTCCTCCGTCCTACATTTTGGCAGCTTTTGCTTGGAAGGTATAAGCAAAGACTATGGGAGACCCACTCCCCAATAATGGGAATAATGTTTGTAATATGCTGTACTGCATGGCTCTTGTAAGGGGCATTGCAAGTTCCTCCGTCCTAATTTTTGGCAGCTTTTGCTTGGAAGGCATAAGCAAAGACTATGTGAGACCCATTCCCCAATAATGAGAATAATGTTTGTAATATGCCGTACTGCATGGCTCTTGTAAGGGGCATTGCAAGTTCCTCCGTCCTAATTTTTGGCAGCTTTTGCTTGGAAGGCATAAGCAAAGACTATGGGAGACCCACTCCCCAATAATGGGAATCATGTTTTTAAGATGCTGTAATATATGGCTCCTGTAAGGGGCATTAAAACCGTCTTGTTAAGCTACTGTGACTTCCACGTCTCTTCCGAGGGACATTAAAACTGTGTGGTAAGCTACTGTGACCTCCACGTCTCTTCCGAGGAGCATTAAAACCGTCTTGTTAAGCTACTGTGACCTCCACGTCTCTTCAAAGGGGCATTAAAAGCATCTTCTTAAACCACTCTGAACTCCACAGCTCTTCCAAGGGGCATTGAAATGTTGTTTTTAATTACCTCTAACCTCCACGACTCTTCCAACGGGCATTGCATTTCCTCCTAATTTTAGTCAGCTTTTGCTTTTCAATGCAAAGGCGAAAACTAAGGGAGACCCACTCCCCAATAATAGGTAGAAGGTTTTCAGTACGCTGTAATCCACATCTGTTTCAAGGGGCATTGCAGTTCCTCATAATTTTTGGAAAGCCTTCCATTCACTGCTTAGGCCAACAGTGTACAGGAGACCCAGTTGCTATAATTCTAAAAAACGGGTTAGTTAAGGACTTCTGACCTCCATGTCATTTCCAAGGGGCATTGGAGTGCCTCGAAATTTTTGGTAGGCATTGTACAAACTGTATGCCCTATAACTGTGAAGCCGAACCGCTCCTTTTGTTACAGAAACATATCCTACAAGACATATGTGGTTGACTGGCCTGATATTGATGTGAATGGTCCCTGTTCCTCCTGCTCTTTCTCCTTTGCCACCACCTCATCCATCATTTATCACCTGAAGCTTTGTTTTAACGGGAGTCATAGAACTGGGATAGTAGCAGGAAAACATCCAGCAATCCTGGGAGGAGGTAGGATATGCGCCAAAACGCTGACCACCTCAGGCCTAGCCGCTACTACATACATGCGCTTGCATTCTGTAGCGTCGGCGTCCCTGCCCTCTGCTAGGCAGGGACGCTGTTCCCCTCACCTCTCTGCTCCGTGCCCGGCGTCCTCCTCCCGCTCTGCTGGCAGCGCGCGCTCCTTCCCGGCCACTGTGCTTAGGGCGCGCGCGCGCGCTCTCCCTCCCTCTTAAAGGGGCCGCGTGCGCCGTCCTAAGGAGTCCCCGGCCAATGGCCGGAGGACTTCACCATATATAAGGCACCTCCTCCAAAATGGAGGTGCCCGAGCATTGTTGTTGCACTGTTCACTACTCTGCTTCAGCCCTCAGGTCCCGTTGCCAGTTACCTGCCAGATACCTGCCAGATTCCTGCCAGCTTGCTGTCTTATTCCTGCCTGATATTCTGCTACCTGCCTGCTAGCCTGAGGTCCGACGGTCTGCCTTACTACTCCTGTCAGTCTGTCTAAGGACCAGCTTGCCCGCTCACCTGGGAGCGCACATCAACTACCTGCCTGCTTGCCTGAGGTCCGACGGTCTGCCTTCCAACTCTTGTCAGTCTGTCTATGGACCAGCTTGCCCGCTCACCTAGGAGCGCACATCTGCTACCTGCCTGCTAGCCTACCTGGAGGCTCTGCCGTCACGTGCTGTGACCACCTGCCTGTCCAGTGACTCCTGCCCGCTCACCTGGGAGCGCTCATCTGCTGCCTGTCTGCTAGCCTACCTGGAGGCTCTGCCGTCACGTGCTGTGACCACCCGCCTGTCCAGAGACTTCTGCCCGCTCACCTGGGAGCGCTCATCTGCCGCCTGTCTGTTGGTCTTCCTGGAGGCTCCGCCGTCACATGCTGTGACCACCCGTTTATCCAGAGACTCTCGCCTGCTCACCTGGGAGCTCACGTCTACCATCAGCCGCCACAGGTCGTACCAACCCTTTACCCAGAGACTGCCCCGGTCACTTGCCGTGACCATCTGCCCGTTCACCCAGAGACTGCCCCGGTCACTTGCCGTGACCATCTGCCCGTTCACCCAGAGACTGCCCCAGTCACTTGCCGTGACCTCCTGCCCGTTCTTCTAGAGACTGTCCCGGTCACCTGCTGTGACTGCCTGCCTGGTCGCCACCCGCTCCCTTACAAGGACCGCCCCCTTGTATAGTAGCTCAGAGGTTCCGCCTCCCAGACCCGTTACAGTTTGCTCGGGCCATGGAACCCGGTGGCACCCATGCTCCCTCGCTCTCGGACCTGTGTCATGAACTGTCCCGTCAGAGGTCCCAACAGGAGTCCATCCTGGGTCACCTGCGGAATGTCAATTCTCGCCTGGACACTCTGACTGCTCCGCCAGCAACCTCCGCCAGTGCCATGACTCGCAATCCGGCAGCTCCGCTGTCCACTAATACCATGGTATCCTACCCCGGACCCCGGCTTTCTGCACCTCCTCGCTTCGGAGGCGACTCCGCCCAGGCTCGGGGCTTCATAAATCAGTGCACCCTGCACTTTGAACTCCTGTCCCACCAGTTTAACTCCGACCGGGCCAAAATTGCCTTCATCATGTCCCATCTCACCGGGGAGGCCCTGGCCTGGCTAAATCCTCTATGGGAGAGAGGAGACCCCCTGGTGTCCGACTTGCCTGCCTTTCTCATGGCTTTCCGGAAAGTCTTCGACGAACCCGGACGGAAGACCTCATCCGCATCATCACTGCTACGCCTCCGTCAGGGAAGTCTCACCGTGGGCCAATATGCCATACGGTTCCGTACCCTTGCCTCGGAGCTGGCCTGGGATAACGACGCTCTGGTATCCGTCTTCTGGGAGGGTCTGTCCGGCCGTATTAAAGATGAACTTGCCGGTCGGGACATTCCTACCACTCTCGATGACCTAATAACTCTTGCCACCCGGATTGACCTACGGTTCCAGGAGCGTGCCAAAGAGGTCACCCGTGAGAGGAGGTTTCCACTTCTAGCTCCTACTTTTCAGAAATCCGTCTCTCCCCAGGTACACTCTCCTGAGCCTATGCAGGTCGACCAGACCAAGATGGTCAAAACCCGTCAGGACTTACGCCGTGCCGAGGGGAGCTGCTTCTACTGTGGCAGTAAGGAGCACCGGATCCGTGCCTGCCCGGAGAGGTCGGGAAACGCCTGTGTCTAGGTTCGCTCAGAGAGGTCGACCTAGACAAGAATAAATCCTCTCCATCTCTGCTGCTGTCAGTCTCAATTGTCTGCGGGGAGAACCGTTATTTTGAACTAGCCCAACTTGACTCTGGAGCAGCCGGGAATCTTATTTCACAGTCCCTGGTAGAGAAATACCGCATCCCCACCAAACCTCTGGCTGTACCCTTGTCTGTTGCTGCCGTGGATGGGGGTCTCTTACCACGCCCCATCCAACTCATCACCGAATCCATTACTCTGCAGGTGGGAATGCTGCATTCTGAGAGTATCTCCTTTCATGTTCTGCCTGGACTCTCTCACGCCCTCTTGCTAGGTCTACCTTGGCTTCAGAGACATGCACCCGTGCTTGACTGGCAGACCGGAGAAGTCCTTCGCTGGGGACAGGACTGCCATAAGACCTGTCTGGTTCCCGTTCATCCCGTCCGTCCTTCTCCTACCCCAGCTAATCTACCTGGACTTCCGATTCCTTATTGGTCTTATGCTGATGTCTTTAATAAAAAGGAGGCAGAGACACTACCCCCTCATAGACCATACGACTGCCCTATCGACCTGTTACCTGGTACTACTCCTCCCCGTGGGCGTATTTATCCATTATCCGCTGCTGAGACCCGGTCGATGTCCGAATATATTGAGGAGAATCTGGCCAGGGGATTCATCCGGAAATCTACCTCCCCGGCGGGAGCAGGCTTCTTTTTCGTCAAAAAGAAGGACGGCTCTCTCCGTCCCTGTATAGACTATAGAGGCCTTAACCAGATCACGGTGAAGAATAAGTACCCCCTTCCGCTCATTCCGGAGTTATTTGATCGTCTGAGGGGGGCTAGAATCTTCACCAAACTGGACCTCCGTGGGGCGTACAACCTGGTTCGTATCCGTCAGGGGGATGAATGGAAGACGGCATTCAACACCCGGGACGGCCACTATGAATATCTGGTAATGCCCTTTGGCCTCTGTAACGCTCCTGCCGTCTTTCAAGAGTTGGTCAATGACATCTTCCGGGACCTTCTCTACTCCTGCGTAGTGGTGTACCTGGACGACATCTTGGTCTTCTCTCCGGATCTCCAGACTCACCGGAGGGACGTTCGTCAGGTCCTGCTCAGGCTCAGTCAGAATCACCTCTTCGCTAAATACGAGAAGTGCCTCTTTGAGCAGACCTCGCTTCCGTTTTTGGGCTACATTATTTCTCAGACCGGCCTACGAATGGATCCAGAGAAACTGTCTGCCATCGAGAAATGGCCTCGACCGGAGGGGTTGAAGGCCATTCAGCGGTTCCTGGGCTTCGCCAACTACTACCGCCTCTTCATACCGCACTTCTCTTCCCGGACTGCCCCAATTTCCACGCTCACCCGTAAGGGTACTAATCCCAAAGACTGGCCGCCCGAAGCAGAGGAGGCCTTTCTTTCCTTAAAACAGGCCTTCTCTTCCGCCCCGGTACTGCATCGCCCGGACGGCAACAAGCAGTTCTTCCTGGAAGTTGACGCCTCCTCCTCTGGAGCCGGAGCGGTACTTACTCAAAAATCATCTTCCGGGAGGATGGTAACTTGCGGCTTCTTCTCTAAACTCTTCTCCTCCTCAGAGCGCAATTATTCCATAGGAGACCGAGAGTTATTGGCCATCAAACTGGCATTGGAGGAGTGGCGTTACCTGCTCGAGGGGGCTCTTCACCCGGTAATAATTTACACTGACCACAAGAACTTGGCTTACCTCCAGCATGCCCAGAGACTTAACCCGCGCCAAGCCCAGTGGTCCTTGTTTTTTGCTCGCTTTGATTTTGTTCTTCATTTTCGCCCGGCTGACAAAAACGTCAAGGCGGATGCCTTGTCTCGATCCTTTCTGGTGTCTGATCTCGAGGAAGATCCGAAACACATCATCGATCCCGCCAGAGTAATGCAGGTGGCTCCCGTGAGTCTAAATCGTCTCCCTCCCGGAAAGACGTTCGTATCAGTACCTGATCGGGAGAAGATCCTTCACTGGGGTCACTCGTCTAAACTGGCTGGCCACGCCGGTCAGAAAAAGACCCTCCAGCTTATTACCCGGCACTACTGGTGGCCTACCCTGCACAAGGACGTAATAGACTTTGTTTCTGCCTGTGTGTCCTGCGCCCGCAACAAGGTTCCGAGACATCTGCCAGCCGGTCGCCTCCTTCCGCTTTCTGTACCTGCTGCCCCCTGGCAGCATATAGCAATGGACTTTATAACTGACCTCCCAGTCTCTGCCGGTTGTACGGTCATTTGGGTGGTCGCTGACCGCTTCTCCAAGATGGCTCATTTCGTTCCCCTGCCAGGCCTCCCGTCTGCACCCGAGCTAGCGAAAGACTTTATTCGTCACATCTTTCGTCTTCATGGCCTGCCCCTCCACATCGTGTCGGATCGTGGGGTACAGTTCACCTCACGCTTCTGGAGAGCCACTTGTAAACTGCTAGACGTCACCCTGGACTTCTCTTCCGCTTACCATCCACAGTCCAATGGTCAAGTGGAGCGGATCAATCAGAACCTGACCAGTTACCTCCGGCACTTCGTTAATGCCCATCATTCAGACTGGGTGGATCTCCTACCATGGGCCGAGTTCTCTTATAACAATCACGAGAGCGAATCCTCCTCCAAATCCCCGTTTTTTGTAGTCTTCGGTCAGCATCCTCGGATTCCTTTTCCTGTCTCCACCTCTGTGGACAACCCGGCTGCGGAATCTGTCGTTAGCAAATTTTCCTCCATTTGGGAGAGTACCCGATCCGCACTCCTTCAGTCGTCCGAACGGATGAAAAGACACGCTGACAAAAAACGCCTGGATCCTCCACAATTTCGTCCTGGAGATAAAGTCTGGCTCTCATCTAAATATGTCCGACTCAAGATACCTTCTTACAAGTTAGGGCCTCGGTTCATCGGTCCTCTGGAGGTCATCAGTCAGATCAACCCGGTGGCCTATAAATTGAAACTCCCGGCCAATTTACGGATCCCTAACTCCTTCCATGTATCTCTCCTCAAACCTGTGGTACTTAACTCTTTTTCCAAGTCTACAGGTACGCCTCCTGCTCCGGTTTCTGCTGAGGACGAGTTTGAGGTAGAGAACATTCTTGCCACCAAAAGGGTAAGAGGAAAGACCTTTTTTCTAGTAGATTGGAAGGGGTTTGGTCCTGAGGAGAGAACGTGGGAGCCCCGGGAGAACATCCATGCCCCGCTCATCCTTGCTAAATTTCTGTCTGGCCTAAAAAAGGGGGGGCCTAAAGGGGGGGGTACTGTAGCGCCGGCGTCCCTGCCCTCTGCTAGGCAGGGACGCTGTTCCCCTCACCTCTCTGCTCCGTGCCCGGCGTCCTCCTCCCGCTCTGCTGGCAGCGCGCGCTCCTTCCCGGCCACTGTGCTTAGGGCGCGCGCGCGCGCTCTCCCTCCCTCTTAAAGGGGCCGCGTGCGCCGTCCTAAGGAGTCCCCGGCCAATGGCCGGAGGACTTCACCATATATAAGGCACCTCCTCCAAAATGGAGGTGCCCGAGCATTGTTGTTGCACTGTTCACTACTCTGCTTCAGCCCTCAGGTCCCGTTGCCAGTTACCTGCCAGATACCTGCCAGATTCCTGCCAGCTTGCTGTCTTATTCCTGCCTGATATTCTGCTACCTGCCTGCTAGCCTGAGGTCCGACGGTCTGCCTTACTACTCCTGTCAGTCTGTCTAAGGACCAGCTTGCCCGCTCACCTGGGAGCGCACATCAACTACCTGCCTGCTTGCCTGAGGTCCGACGGTCTGCCTTCCAACTCTTGTCAGTCTGTCTATGGACCAGCTTGCCCGCTCACCTGGGAGTGCACATCTGCTACCTGCCTGCTAGCCTACCTAGAGGCTCTGCCGTCACGTGCTGTGACCACCTGCCTGTCCAGTGACTCCTGCCCGCTCACCTGGGAGCGCTCATCTGCTGCCTGTCTGCTAGCCTACCTGGAGGCTCTGCCGTCACGTGCTGTGACCACCCGCCTGTCCAGAGACTTCTGCCCGCTCACCTGGGAGCGCTCATCTGCCGCCTGTCTGTTGGTCTTCCTGGAGGCTCCTCCGTCACTTGCTGTGACCACCCGTTTATCCAGAGACTCTCGCCTGCTCACCTGGGAGCTCACGTCTACCATCAGCCGCCACAGGTTGTACCAACCCTTTACCCAGAGACTGCCCCGGTCACTTGCCGTGACCATCTGCCCGTTCACCCAGAGACTGCCCCGGTCACTTGCCGTGACCATCTGCCCGTTCACCCAGAGACTGCCCCGGTCACTTGCCGTGACCATCTGCCCGTTCATCCAGAGACTGCCCCGGTCACTTGCCGTGACCTCCTGCCCGTTCTTCTAGAGACTGTCCCGGTCACCTGCTGTGACTGCCTGCCTGGCCGCCACCCGCTCCCTTACAAGGACCGCCCCCTTGTATAGTAGCTCAGAGGTTCCGCCTTCCAGACCCGTTACACATTCCAAGAAAACAAAGCAGATGCTAACTTCTATCATCATCATCATGCTCCTCACCTTGGCACTCTCAACTCCCCTGATGGAGAAGCCAGGGCCCACCGGAGGAGTCTGGTTCTCTGGTGGGCTCGTCCAATGCTGCCCTAAAGCAGGCCAGGCTAAGAAAAGTGTGTGGGAAGGTGACAGGAGAAATAGGGGCGGCTCTGGACCGTTTATGGACACCTGGTCGCCTCCAGGCGGTTGGGGAGCGTGTGTGGGCACCCGGCCGCGGGGCAGCTGGGGACCGAGTATGGACACACTGCCGCCCCCTGGCGGCTGGGGACCGAGCATGGAAACCAGGCCGCCGGGCGGCTGGGGACTGAGTATGGATACCTCGCTGCCGAAGCAGCCATGAGGTAGTGGCCAGCTTCGACCTCCTCCAAACTAAAAAGCCCCATTTCAAGTGCAAGCTAGCAGTATGGCATTGCAGCTTGGGGGTGAGTGGGTGGCAGGCTGCACACTTACGCTTGCATTAAAAGAAAACAAAGCAGATGCTAACTTCTATCATCATCATCATGTTCCTCACCTTGGCACTCTCAACTCCCCTGATGGAGAAGCCAGGGCCCACCGGAGGAGTCTGGTTCTCTGGTGGGCTCGTCCAATGCTGCCCTAAAGCAGGCCAGGCTATGAAAAGTGTGTGGGAAGGTGACAGGAGAAATAGGGGCGGCTGGGGACCGTTTATAGACACCCGGCCGCCCCCAGGCGGCTAGGGAGCGTGTGTGGACACCCGGCCGCGGGGCAGCTGGGGACCGAGTATGGATACCCGGCCGCCCCCTGGCGGCTGGGGACCGAGCATGGAAACCCGGCCGCCGGGCGGCTGGGGACTGAGTATGGATACCTTGCTGCCGAAGCAGCCATGAGGTAGTGGCCAGCTTCGACCTCCTCCAAACTAAAAAGCCCCATTTCAAGTGCAAGCTAGCAGTATGGCATTGCAGCTTGGGGGTGGGTGGGTGGCAGGCTGCACACTTACGCTTGCATTAAAAGAAAACAAAGCAGATCCTAACTTCTATCATCATCATCATGCTCCTCACCTTGGCACTCTCAACTCCCCTGATGGAGAAGCCAGGGCCCACCGGAGGAGTCTGGTTCTCTGGTGGGCTCATCCAATGCTACCCTAAAGCAGGCCAGGCTAAGAAAAGTGTGTGGGAAGGTGACAGGAGAAATAGGGGCGGCTGGGGACCGTTTATGGACACCCGGCCGCCCCCAGGTGGCTGGGGACCGTGTGTGGACACCCGGCCGCGGGGCGGCTGGGGAACGAGTATGGACACCCGGCCCCCCCTTGGCGGCTGGGGACCGAGCATGGACACCCGGCCGCCGGGCGGCTGGGGACTGAGTATGGATACTTCGCTGCCGAAGCAGCCATGAGGTAGTGGCCAGCTTCGGCCTCCTCCAAACTAAAAGGCCCCATTTCAAGTGCAAGCTAGCAGTATAGTAATGCAGCCTGCGAGTGGGTGGGTGGGTGGTTGGCTGCATATTTGCGCTTGCATTGCAAGGAATGGGGGAGGTACAATTCAAGACTGCCCTGGGACAAGGACGTGCACGGGGATAGTTGCAAGTCTGCATCTTCTGATGCAGCAAGGATCACTTCTGATGGGCACACTTTTAGGCAGTGACCTGGGTGTCAGAGATGCTTCCAGGGGTCTTCCCCATGCTGTTCCCATGTCTTTTCAGCACTGTATGCATGTGTCACACAGCAGATGGCCAGATAAGGTTGTAAAATGTTAAAATTACATTTCCCAGTGAATGCATTTGTCACGGTTGAAAGCAATACAAAAGTGCAAAAACGCATAAAAAATGCTACTTGTGAACATAGCCCAAGGTGTGGAGGAGTATTTTATTTTTTTGGTTATTTATTTTACCTTATACACAAGTCTTTACCCTGGAAAGGAACTTCCTTAACATATTTCACAGGAAAGCAGTTTCAGTTTAGTTTTTGAACGTTTTATTGTGAGCCCTTAAAAGTGGCTTAATACCTCTGACCATGTTGTTGACAGCAGTGACCTGGGGGTCAGAAATGCTTCCTGGGGCGATCCCCATGCTGTCCCCATGTCATTTGAGCACTGTCGCTATCGTTTTGGGAACTTGTTAGGCTTTTAAAAGACTGCCGGGGGTGCCGCCGCAAAAATGATCGGGTCTCCCATAGACTAACATTGGGCTCGTTGCTCGGGTCGAGTATCACGGCGAGCTTGGCCCGAGCTTCGAGCACTGGAGCATTTTAGTGCTCGCTCAACACTAGTCTTAATAAATCAGCAAGGTCTAAACGTGTAGCCCGATCTTGAGTGTGGCGCCCCTGAGGGGTCGACCGCCACAGGGATGCTGCACTTCTTTAATGAAGTGTAGTGTAGTGTTCCTCCTCTGAGGTAAGAATAGTGTGATGGTCAGGACCCAACCTCCACTTCCAACACCACACTTCTCCCACCAGAGGGGGCTAGAAGGCACTAGGTGCTGCCCCTACTGGAGTTGGGAGAGAGTGGAACCAAGAGATAGGGGAACCAATTAGTGGGTGAGGGTGGAGGATTCACATGTTAGTTACACTTAATATTTCATATTTAATACACAGCCATCTTGGTCTCAAGGTTCTTTGACTGTTCTTTATCGTGACCTCCCTCCCTGAGCGTGGATCCTGTGTGGACCTGCAGAGGATGGAGGCGCGGCCCTCGTACCCTGGCCTTGGGTCGAAGTGCAGGTTGCAGATAATGAATGTCTCAGCCCGGTCAAGGACCATGACCAAGAAGGCCCGGAGCTTAGGAGTGTAGCTCCACCATAAATGGATCCCGGGGAGGATGCAGACGGAGCGGTATACGCCACCTGTCCTCTCCTTCCTGATCTATTCAGAGGGATTCCGGCTACAAGAGGGGTACCAGCCCCCGACACCTGACCTTGCTACTCTACGTCCTGGTCAGGAAAGCCCGGTAGGCCCTGAGGATCCCATCGGGTAATAGAAGGAGCGGAGCTGCTACCCGTACCCTTTGTCTGAGTGAAGTTCAGAGGAAGACCCGGCCTATCTACACACACACAGACAGGAAAGGACTCGGTCTGAAGTCTAGGAACACTCCTTTGTGGGGTCCTGATTGAACACTTGACTTACTCGGAGGTTGTCGGACCCCCGTTCCTGGTGACCGCTGAACTCCGCGAGGAGCAGGGAGAAGCCTTGCAGCTGTACTCTCCACCGTGAGTAAAAACCCTGGAAGTCAACCCCTATGGCCTCCGGACTCTTTATTCTGTACTACACCGCACTACGCAGCACCAGACCCCCTAGACTACAACCCCCTTCCTTCCTGGCCTCTCTGCCCTGAGGCCCTGCTCCACCTGTGGGGAGTAGTAACAATGACGGCTGCGATAACACCATGCCTCAGCGGACTGCAGGTCCGGGCCACGGCTGCACCCCATCTACCACACAGGACCCGGCTCCGAGTCCCCCATCTCCCAGGGTAGGGCTTCCATCGAGTGAGCGTCACAACTTGGCGTAGTCGGCAGGATCGCGTGCCCGCAGCAAAGGAAGGAATTACCCATTGCTACCGGGCACTGTGTGCCTTACACCTTGAACTGTCGTTTCCACTTAAAATGGCGCCCGCGCAAGAAGAACAGGCGCCATAGTGCATCGGAAAGACTGTCTTCTAACACCTCCTATCATGGGCCAGGCTCCCATTTGGCGCCAAAAGTTCGGACCGCCCCTTCCATCAGAGACTGTCCGCGGGGTAATGCCTGTCAAAATGGATGGGCTGAATGAAGGCGTGCCTGTCAGCATACCGCCCCGGGGCCGCCCCGAAAGAGGAGGAAGAAGAAAAACAACAAGCTGCGGCCATTGCAGTTGGAGTTTGGCGGCCTTCAGGAGCGGACATTGACGCTGCTGGAGCGCAACAAACGGAGCCTTCCGAACCCGGTCCAGGTCCTTCCACCGGCAGGGAGCGAAGCGGCACCAGACTTACAGCGGGAGATATTGCATTTCTCCACCAGGAAGCCCCGTGTCTTGCACGGAGACTGGATGAGGCCCAGAAGGCGGCGTCTGCTGTGTGGCGGGAAGAAATGCTGCTGCGCATCCGGACTCGCCGCCAAGGAGCCGAAGCTCAGGGAGAAGTGGTGACAGAGGTCATGAGCAGCACAGAGGTGGGTGAGTGTGCTACCCCTGCCCCGGCTGCTGAACTTACCGTACCCGTACTGGACCTCATGGCCGAGTATCTCCTGCCCGTCGCGGTCACCTGGGAACAGGTCTTTGCCCCGGAGCTGCAAGATTCAGCTATAGGCGTAGATCTGCACTGCCGCCGAACTCCCGAATCGGAAGCGCCTGAGGCTGCTGGGGTATCCAATGACCCCAACCCGGACTGGTCCGCACTTGCAGAGGACCCACAGCAACCCCTGCTGACACCACTGCCCGCACCGACAGTCACCTGGCCGGAGGCTGAGGAATGGGCCTGGGACAACCAAGGGGGGACCTGATGGGCTTCCCCCGGGAGACCCGGGCTGAAGAGCACAGGAGGAGCGAGTGGTGCTGTGAGTAGATTCTCCAACTCAGCCGGGAGCAACGCCAGAGGGAGATCCGCTGCGAGCGCTTCGAGGTGCGCGCCAAGGCTGCAAAGTCCCGGGCCCGACAGGAGGAAGCTACCTGTCCAAGCCCCCGTGTGGAAGGGCAAGTTGTCTGCTTCCACCATGAGGCGGGGTGGGGGTTCATAAGGAGTCCCCAGTATCAGGACGACGTCTTTGTCAGCAGGCGGGATGTCGAACCGCGTCTGAAAAAGGGACACCCTGGCTGGAACCTCTTCCCTGGCGACGTAGTTACTTACACCTGCCACCATGGGGTGTGGGGTGGTATGCCCTGGATGTCCACAAGGTGTCTGGGAGCGACGCCCCTTCGCGCTCAGCTTCAGAGGACCGGTCAGCCTCCGTCGGGAGGAATGAGCCTTTTCCCAGGAGGGAACCCGAGAGTTAAGCAGCCCCGGCGGCTGTAACCTGTTTAAAGTTGTACTGCTTATGTTATGTTCTAATTTAAATCCCCGGTTTCTAGAGACATTGGTCCCTGCGGACTTACAGCAGACAGACTCTTACCCTGTAAATAGTTTGCATCTCTTTAGGTGCTTCTTATTGGTTTTATGTAAAACCGCGGCTATTTCTACCTCAGACCTCAGAAGAAAAACCTGTCTGGAGTGGCTCTCCTGGCGGTCCAACTCAGGATCTTCATGCCCTGCAGACACCCCAGGGCCCACGTTGGGGGTTTGGGACAGATCCCTCGCGCTTCTGAACTGCCTTTTCGTCCTTGCACCTTAACCCGTCTGTCTGTGCATAAATGCCTCTAGATAATTCTAGCACTTTTATATTTTTATACCTTTGTACTTTTATATTGTTATATTTTGTTTGAAACGTTTAAGAAGAAGTGCCTCCCATAAAGGGAAGATGGTTTATTGTTATATATAAAAGAAAACTTTACCAGGTATTGCTCTTTTGCAGCCCGCAGATGTGCTGTGTTTCACCAAGGGAGAATGTGGCGCCCCTGAGGGTTCGACCGCCACAGGGATGTGTGCACTTGTTATGATCTGCTACAAGCACTAAGGAAAGACAGGAGATCTGTCCCTACAATAGAACTAAGCTGGATCCCTACAATGTAACGGGGAACCTGATCCTGCGATCAGACACGCTAAAGTCCTTGGCTAGTCTGAACGAAGACCTATAGATGTGAGGAAGGGATCCCTACAAGAACTAGGGACTGGGAGAAAGATGGACACCTGACTGAGAAAGGTAACAGAGCACCAAGCCAGCTCAAGAGTAGAAATTACAATGAAGTCCAGCAAGGCCAGGAGGGCGGAGCAGGATTAAATAGGCAAAAAAGGTCATGTGACCAGCAAACAAGAAAAAAACTAAAAGGAGAGTTCTAACAGTACCCCCTCTTCTAAGAGGATCCTCCGGATCCCCTAGGCCCGGGCTTATCAGGAAACCTCCTGTGAAACGCTCTGACAAGTCTGGAAGCAGAAACATCATCCGCCCTCACCCATGAGTTATCCTCGGGTCCGAAACCCTTCCAAGCGACGAGATACTGCAAACTCCCTCTATACCGTCTAGAATTTAGGATGCGGGAAATTTCATATTCCCCGTCCTCCACCAACGGAGGAACAGTGGCAAAGGCGTCACCATCCGACACATCAGCTCTTTTCAACAGAGAAACATGAAACACCGGATTAATCTTCCAGGAGGTAGGAACCTCCAACCTAACAGCAGATTGGTTAACTATCTGAAGCACCTTAAAGGGCCCTACAAACTTGGGACCCAATTTTTTAGAAGGAATCCTCAATCGCAGATTCTTAGAGGACAACCAAACCATGTCACCAATAACAAACAAAACCTCTTGCCGCTTCCTATCAAAGTACTTCTTAGATTTTTTGTTAGCCTCCTGAAGATTACCACGCACATCCGTCCAAACTCTCTCCAAATCACCGGAAAAACTCTCCTCCTCAGGCACAGCCGATACCAATTTGGAGAATGACCCAAAAGACGGATGTCTCCCAGAACAACAAAAAAAAGGTGAACACCCAGCAGAAGAGGATGTATGGTTGTTAAGAGCAAATTCAGCAAGTGGCAGAAACTCAGACCACCCCTCTTGATTGTCTGCCACAAAACAACGCAAGAACTGCTCAACATCCTGGTTCTTTCTTTCTGTCTGGCCATTAGACTCAGGATGATATCCGGATGAAAACGACAAATGAACTCCCAACCTGTCACAAAAGGCACGCCAAAAACGAGCCACGAACTGAGGTCCCCTATCTAAAACAATGTCAGTAGGAACGCCATGTAGTCTGACAATTTCCTTGACAAAGTCCTTAGCGAGTGTCTTAGCGCAGGGCAGTTTGATGAAGGGAACCAAGTGACACATCTTGCTAAAACGGTCCACGACCACCCAGATGACCGTGAAACCCTCAGAGGGGGGAAGGTCAGTAATAAAGTCCATAGCAAGATGTGTCCAAGGTGCACTAGGAACCTCCAGAGGGCAAAGCAACCCCGCAGCAGGAGCATGCGAAGACTTAGATCTAGCACACACAGTACATTGACGCACCCACTTAATGACTTCCTTCTGCGATCCAGGCCACCAAAAACTGCGACCCACAAGTCTCTTGGTCTCAGAAATTTCTGGATGACCTGCCAACCGAGACTCATGACACTCAACAAACAAATCTCTCCTAAAGGTCCTAGGCACAAACAACCTCCCATGGGGAGTGTTAGATGGGGCATTCTCCTGCGCTTTAAGAATCTCATCCTCCAAAACGGAGTCCAAAGCAGCAATCACAACACCTTCTTGTAAAATGCTCTCCTCCTCCTTGGCAGCATCAAGATAGATCAGATTTTTATGATCAGTGAAAACCTGAATGGGAAATTCAGCACCTTCCAAGAGATGACGCCAGTGTTCAAATGCGAGTTTAATAGCCAGCAATTCCTGATTACCAATATCGTAATTAAGTTCAGTCTTAGAAAATTTTTTTGAAAAAAAGGCACAGGGATGTACTCCATCCTTGTTTTCCTGAGACAACACCGCACCGACCCCCACAGAAGAAGCATCAACCTCAACCAAAAACGGCTTAGTCACATCAGGCTGCATAAGGATGGGAGCAGAGGTGAACCTCTCCTTTAGAAACACAAAAGCTTCAATGGCCTCAGAAGTCCACTGAACCGTATTAGCACCTTTCCTGGTGAGATGGGTCAGTGGTTTGACAATAATAGAAATTTTTTTTATGAATTTTCTGTAATAATTGGCGAAACCCAAAAACCTCTGTATCAATTTCAAACCAATAGGCCTAGGCCATTCCTGCACAGCTTGAACTTTCACCAGGTCCATCTCAAAGCCCTCGCTGCAGATAATGTAGCCCAAAAAACTAATTCTCTGAACAGCGAATTCACATTTCTCCAGCTTAGCAAAAAGCGAATTGTCAATCAATAACTGCAATACCTCACGTACGCTCCGCCAATGAGACTCCAGATCCGGCGAATAAATCAAAATATCATCCAAATACACAACCACATTTTTGCCGATCAAAGGTCTAAGGATGTCATTAATAAGATTCTGAAAAAATGCTGGAGCATTGGTAAGACCAAAAGGCATAACCAGATTCTCAAAATGACCCACAGGAGTGTTAACCACTTCGCACCAGAGCCTGTTTTTGCCTTCGTGACCGGGCCAATTTTTTCAATTCTGACCACTCTCACTTTATGAAGTAATTACTCTGGAACGCTTCAACGTATTCCCCTGATTCTGAGATTGTTTTTTTGTGACATATTGTACTTCATGATACTGGTAAAATTTCTTCGATATAACTTACGTTTATTTGTGAAAAAATCGGAAATTTGGCGAAAATTATGAAAATTTAGCAATTTTCTAACTTTGAATTTTCATGCCCTTAAATCAGAGAGATGTATCACACAAAATAGTTAATAAATAACATTTCCCACATGTCTACTTTACATCAGCACAATTTTGGAACCAAAATTTTTTTTTGTTAGGGAGCTATAAGGGTTAAAAGTTGACCAGCGATTTCTCATTTTTCCAACAAAATTTACAAAAACATTTTTTTAGGGACCACATCATATTTGAAGTCACTTTGAGGGGTCTTTATGACAGAAAATACCAAAAAGTGACACCATTCTAAAAACTGCACCCCTCAAGGTGCTCAAAACCACATTCAAGAACTTTATTAACCCTTCAGGTGCTTCACAGGAATTTTTGGAATGTGGATTAACATTTAACTTTTTTCAAAAAAATGTTATTTAGACCCAATTTTTTCTATTTTCACAGGGGTAACAGGAAAAAATGGACCCCAAATTTTTTGTGCAATTTCTCTTGAGCGTGCTGATACCCCATATGTGAGGGAAAACCACTGTTTGGGCGCACTGCAGGGTTCGGAAGGGAAGGAGCGCCATTAGACTTTTTGAATATAAAATTTGTCTGAATAATTAGCAGACGCCATGTTGCGTTTGGAGAGCTCCTGATGTGCCTAAACAGTGGAAACCCCCCACAAGTGACACTATTTTGGATACTAGACCCCTTAGGGAACTTATCTAGATGTGTGGTGAGCACCTTGAACCCCAAGGTGCTTCACAGAAGTTTATAATATTGAGCTGTAAAAATAAAATTTTCACATTTTTTCCACAAAAACGTTTTTCATCCCTTAATTTTGCATTATCATAAGGGTAATAGGAAAAATTGCACCATGAAATTTGTTGTGCAATTTCTCCTGAACACGCTGATACCCCATATGTGGAGGCAAACCACTGTTTGGGCGCACGGCAGGGTTTGAAAAGGAAGGAGCGCCATTTGACTTTTTGAATGTAAAATTTGTCTGAATAATTAGCGGACGCCATGTTGCGTTTGGAGAGCTCCTGAAGTGCCTAAACAGTGGAAACCCCCCACAAGTGACACCATTTTGGAAACTAGACCCCTTAGGGAACTTATCTAGATGTGTGGTGAGCACCTTGAACCCCAAGGTGCTTCACAGAAGTTTATAATATTGAGCTGTAAAAATAAAATTTTCACATTTTTCCCACAAAAACGTTTTTCATCCCTTAATTTTGCATTATCATAAGGGTAATAGGAAAAATTGCACCATGAAATTTGTTGTGCAATTTCTCCTGAACACGCTGATAGCCCATATGTGGAGGCAAGCCACTGTTTGGGCGCACGGCAGGGTTTGAAAGGGAAGGAGCGCCATTTGACTTTTTGAATGTAAAATTTGTCTGAATAATTAGCGGACGCCATGTTGCGTTTGGAGAGCTTCTGAAGTGCCTAAACAGTGGAAACCCCCACAAGTGACACCATTTTGGAAACTAGACCCCTTAGGGAACTTATCTAGATGTGTGGTGAGCACCTTGAACCCCAAGGTGCTTCACAGAAGTTTATAATATTGAGCTGTAAAAATAAAATTTTCACATTTTTTCCACAAAAACGTTTTTCATCCCTTAATTTTGCATTATCATAAGGGTAATAGAAAAAATTGCACCATGAAATTTGGTGTGCAATTTCTCCTGAACACGCTGATACCACATATGTAGAGGCAAACCACTGTTTAGGCGCACGGCAGGGTTTGAAAGGGAAGGAGCGCCATTTGACTTTTTGAATGTAAAATTTGTTTGAATAATTAGCGGACGCCATGTTGCATTTGGGGAGCCCCTGATGTGCCTAAACAGTGGAAACCGCCCACAAGTGACACCATTTTGGAAACTAGACCCCTTAGGGAACTTATCTAGATGTGTGGTGAGCACCTTGAACCCCAAGGTGCTTCACAGAAGATTATAATATTGAGCTGTAAAAATAAAATTTTCTAATTTTTCCCACAAAACCGTTTTTCATCCCTTAATTTTGCATTATCATAAGGGTAATAGGATAAATTGCACCATGAAATTTGTTGTGCAATTTCTCCTGAGTATGCTGATACCCCATATGTGGGGGAAAACCACTGCTTTGGTGTACGGCAGGGTTCGGAAGAGAAAGGAGCGCTATGTTGGCTGGGATAGGTGGCAGACACCATGTCACATTTGAAGAGTCGCTGACATGCCGAAACAGCAGAAACCCCCACAAGTGACCCCATTTTGTAAACTACACCTCTCAAAGAATTCATCTAGGGAAGTAGTGAGTATTTTTTTAATTTTTAAATTTATACCATTGGGCAGTGAAAAAAGCATAATTATATTTTTACAACAAAAAAATGTTTTACCCTCAGATTTTACATTTTCACACAGGGCAATGGGTAAAAATGGTGCCGAAATGTGTCACACAATTTCTTCTAAAAGTGGCAATACCCCATATGTGGCTGTATCGTACCGCTCAGCCATACGGCGAGGTCTGGGGGGGACGGAGTGCTATTTGACAATTGGAGATCAAATTATTG
The DNA here is from genome assembly GCF_046119375.1 of Phyllobates terribilis. Lineage (NCBI taxonomy): Eukaryota > Metazoa > Chordata > Amphibia > Anura > Dendrobatidae > Phyllobates > Phyllobates terribilis. The sequence goes on along the minus strand of NW_027362764.1, from coordinate 264,429,976 downwards.
TAGAATAGGCATTTGGATTTGGGAGCACAAAATTTTCTGAATTTCTTTTGGGGGGCAAGGGCCATTTCGCTTTTCCAGAGCCTTTCTGCTACCAGTAACTTGGAAGTGCCTTATATTTTTAACAGATGACAGACCTGAGTGGGGACTTGCTTTTTTTGAGGACTGAGTTGAAGCTTTTATTGAGAACATTTTATGTAACATTTATCCGGCGCTCTAGGCTGAGCACTTACATCGGGGTTTCCATCTAAATTTCCAAGTGATGTAATTCAGATGAAACCCCTGCGGGATCCATTCACTGTAATGAGGCAGCAGAGTTACTCTGGACTCCGTCTGGCCTCTGTTTAGCGGTGTCCTTTTTTTCAGAAGTGCACAAAACTGGCCAACTGCACTTTTATGCACGCCTAAAACAAATGACACCGTGGGATCCCAGGCTAGACGGCGTCCACAGTGGTCTATATCAGCCTCATTACAGGTAATCTTCCGTCATGGGTTCTGGCTGAATCACGTATTTCAGAGATTTACACGGAAACTCTGGTGTAAGTGCTCAGCGCAGAGCGCAGGATAAATGTGAGCAGAGCCTTACTGCGATCTTTCGGAGACATAATAAACAAATCAGTAGCAGGTGAAGAATTGGTTTTATTTATTTTTTACGCCGCTCCTCGTGCGGTATAAGTGATGAGATTACTTTATTCTTCGGGTCGGTGCGATTACAGAGATACCAGATTTATATCGGGTTTTTATGACTGACAGCTGTCACTCACTAAAAGACGCTTTTTTTTGCAAAATCTAGTTTTTGCATCACCATATTTTGAGAGCTATAATTTTTCCATATTTCGGCCGACAATCATGTGATGGCTTGTTTTTTGCGGGACGAGTTGACATTTTTATTGGTACCATTTTTGGGTACGTGACATTTTTTGATCGCTTTCTATTCCGTTTTTTGGGAGGTAAAATTAACAAAAACCAATTCAGGAATTGTTCTTTGAGGTTTTTTTTTATGCCGTTCTGCGTGTGGTAAAAGTGATCAGGCAGCGTTATTCTTCGGGTCAGAACATTTACAGCGATACTACACTTACTGTATATTTTTTTATGTTTTGGCGCTTTTACACAATAAAACAAATTTATAGAAAAAAATATTTTTTTGCATTGCTTTATTCTGAGCACTATAACTTTTTTATTTTTCGACTGATGGAGCTGTATGGTGGCTTGTTTTTTGCGGAACAAGATGACGTTTTCAGCGGTACCATTTTTATTTCTATTTTGCTTTTTGATCGCATTTTTTTCCACTTTTTGTTTGGCGATATGATGAAAAAGCATATTTTTTTGCTCCGTTTTTTATTTATTTTTATTACGGTGTGCACAGAAGGAGTTAATTAGTGTAACAGTTTTATAGCTCGGGTTGTTTTGGATGCGGCGATACCAAATATGTGTTCTTTTTTTGGTTTTGTAAAAATATACGGATTTATTGGTTTAATATTTTATTTATTTATTTTTATTTATTTTGTGATTTTTTTTTAACAGTTTAAAAACTTTTTTTTTTTACTTTTTTTTACATTTTTACCTAGTCCCTGTATGGGACATTAATTTTTATTTTTCTGATCACTGATCTCATGTAATGTAATAGACATATATTACATTACATTACATGAGATCTTCCCTGTTTCAGTCAGAGTCTCCTGTCTGGCTCAGCTTGCAGGCTGAGCCAGACAGGACACCATATATGTGAAAAGAAAAGAAAGGGCGCATGTATAGACTCACAGGGCTATTTGCTTAATTTAAAAAGTGCCAGTACACTCACCTGTGAAGGTTGTGTACGTCTACACAACCAAGATTAAGCGTGTAATTAATGAGGCTCCGGGTCACCTCTATTTGTAGTACCGTCCTGTCGGTGTTTGCCTCGCAACTCCGTGCTCCTCAAGTGGTCACACGATCCTGCTGGACCAGATACCACGTCACCGCAGGTCCTCAGTAGTTTAACCCGGTGGTTGGATACCGCAGGTCCTCAAACATCCAAATGAGTTTAATTACTACATTTTGCCAATCCAGGTCGGTAGTACGGGAGTTATTACAAAAACATTGGTTTATTTTAAAAGGTGACCCCATTCTCTCCAAAAGTATCCCAGAGAAACCAAATATTATCTTTAGGAAGAATAGAAGTTTAAAAACCTTGCTTGCTCCTAGCAACACGAATAGAAAAAAGAAAAAAATAAGGGATGTGACGACTAATCCTAACACAGGAGGCTGCTTCACATGCAATACACCTAAATGTATGTGTTGTGGCGTTATAATCAATAATGCAAAAACCTTTAAATCTAATACCACTAATGAGGTTTTCCAGATCAAGCAGAGATTAACATGCCAATCCACCTATGTAGTGTACTTGCTGGAGTGCCCTTGTGGCTTGCAATACATTGGCCGGACAATTCAGACCGCCCATGCCCGATTAAATAAACATAGATCTAATATAAGGGCAGGATATCAATTACATAGTGTCTCCAGACACTATGCAAACCATCACCACAAAGACCCGAGTAAGATGAAAATAACCATTATTGACCACATTGTGGATAATGGACCAGAACGATTGAGTACACTTATAAAGAAAGAAAGTTTTTGGATATACAAAATGGGCACTTTGTACCCTGAGGGTTTGAACCTTACGATTGAAAACACATCAAACCATTAAATCTGAGAAGGTTTAATGTTGTCCCTCTCATATCTTTCTCGGGTTGTCATCAGCCGTTTAATGATGGCTTGCGGGGCTACCTGCACAGGATTAAAGGTATGGTATGACGTAGCATAGCAGGAGATTTGCTTGCCCTTTCGGGCTGGTATTTAGTTCTTTTTTCATGTTGTCGTCAGTTACTTAGTTTACTGGAAGCATAGGTTCCGATCATGATAATGGATAGCATTGGGTTTTATGAGTTTTATTATAGCAGTGGACAATTGTACAAGGTTATTTTCGGCTATTTTATATGAAAGTGTACTGTCTCTTTAAGAAACTTAACTTTAGAATTGGGGGTTGACAATCGTAGTATAGCATTGTCAGGACACTCTGGTAAGGTTCCCAGGGTGTTTTTAAACATTCATGGGGTTTATAATCGCAGTGGGCAAGGGTACAAGGTTATTTTCGGCCATTTTTATGAAAGTGTACTGTCTCTTTAAGAAATCCAACTTTTGAATTGGGGGCTGGAAGCTGCAGTATAGCATTGTCAGGACACTCTGGTAAGGTTCCCAGGGTGTTTTTAAACATTTATGGGGTTTATAATCGTAGCGGGTAATTGTACAGGGTTATTTTCGGCCATTTTATATGAAAGTGCACTGTCTCTTTAAGAAATTCAACTTTTGAATTGGGGGCTGGAAACTGCAGTATAACACTGTCAAGACACCCCAAGAAGGTCCCCAGGATGATTTTAATAATTTTTAATAGTTGGTAATAAATATATTTTTAAAAAAAAAAAAAAAAAACTTATTTATTTTTTTACAAATAGGAAGTTTTTACTAAGAATTGTGATTTTAAGAATCCATGTAGGGATTTTTTAGTGCACAATGCTGTTTCCATGGGAAATAAGAGGTTAATTGGTTAAGAATGTATTATATGGAGTTTTTCAATGAAAGGGTTAATTGATTACAACACGTGGTCTAAATTTTGTAAAATACCACCCCTTTATAAAGCTGTCATTGTAACATTCCCCGTTACCCCACCTGATGAAGACGGCTTAGACCGTTGAAACGCGTTGTGGCAGTGGTATTGGAGGAAGAATAAAAGTCGGTTGACATCTACTAAATTGTCCAGTATTCCTTTGGCGCTCCCTGAGACCGCTGCACCATTGTTTACTTAGGACACCATATATGGCAGAGCTGGAGGCGGTCATGTGACCTCCAGCTGCCATAGCAACCCCAGGTCCTGGAAGGAATCTGAGGTCTTCGGAGGTAAGTAAGACGACCCCCTCTCCTCCTGCTATCTCCTATATGCCGCGATCACTATAGATCGCAGCATATAGAAGACAGCAAAGGGTTAACATCACTGGGACCTGATCCAATCAGGTCCCGATGATCTTCCCTGTCAGAGCTACCGCTCTGCATCGGAATCGTAGCGCTTGCAGGACCCTGGGGGTCCTGAGCGCTGCGAGACCACCCACCGTTTTTAAACGTCCGCGCTGCACAGAGCCCAGTCAGCCCGTACGTTTATGTACAGTGGGCGGTCGGGAACCGGTTAAAAGCAGTCTTCCATTCATCACCCTCCTTCATACGCAACAAATTGTATGCCCCCCGGAGATCAATTTTAGAGAACCACTTGGCCCCCACTAACTGGTTAAACAAATCAGGAATCAATGGCAGTGGGTAAGGATTGCGTACAGTAATTCTATTAATCTCACAAAAGTCCAGACAAGGACGTAAACCGCCGTCCTTTTTTTAACAAAAAAAAATCCAACAGCCACAGGAGACTTGGAAGGCCTAATGTGACCGGCGGCCAAGCTTGTCTGTATGTATTCCTCCAAAGCCTTTCTCTCAGGAATAGTAAGATTAAATAAACGACTTTTAGGAAGAGTCGCTCCAGGGACAAATTCAATGGTACAATCATAGTCTCTATGGGGAGGCAAAATTTGCGATTCCTTCTCAGAAAAAAATTTCCAAAAATCCTGAGGTAATTCCCCTTTATCCACAGCAGCAATGCGACCGTTACACTTGTCATAACACTTAGGGCTCCAGGACTTAATTTCATTGGTAGACTAATCCAGTACAGGATTGTGCAATTTTAACCAGGGTAACCCCAACACTACTGGAGAAGGCAAATTATTTAATACTACCAAATCCAAATTCTCTTGGTGAATACCATTAATAGTGAGGGGAAATTCACAGACCTTGTGAGTAACACTCTTTAAAGGAGAGCCATCGACAGAAACCGCGGCAATAGGGGATGACAAAGGTTTGGGTTTTAATTTAAGTTTTTCCAAGAATCCCCCATCAATCACATTCAGAGTAGAACCACAATCCACAAATACCTGAAATTAAATTAATTCTTCCTGAGCAGTGGTAGTAGCAGAAAGAAGTACACCCTTAGTATTTAAACAGGCTATACGGGCGTAACTGACCTTTTTTTTTCTTTGTTCATACGAAGCACACAGTTCTTAATGAAATGGTCAGATCCACCGCAATAAAAGCACAAACCATCAGAAAATCTGCAGTATTTTTCCTGAGAGCGGGGTGACATCGCCCCAATCTCCATTGGCTCTCCAATGTCAGTACAGACCCTCTCAAGACTCGGAGCTGACATGGCAGAGGATTTACTCTCATTAACCCTTGCACGCAGTCACCTGTCCACCCGTATAGCTAATTGCATTGCCTCCTGCAAGTTTCCAGGTGAAGGATAAGCAATCAGCAGATCCTTAACCCTTTCACCTAGCCCCGCAAGAAACAAACTTTTCAAAGCTGAATCGTTCCACCCCCCTGAGCAGACCACCGACGGAAGTGAGTACAATAATTTTCCACATTACCTGATCCCTGCCTCAAACGTCTTAATTCAGACTCAGCAGATGAGACACGATCAGGATCATCATACAACAACCCCAAAGCAGAAAAAAACTATCCACTGATCTAAAGCACGGATCACTAGGTTGGAGAGAAAAGGCCCATCCCTGAGGTTCTTTGCGCAAAAGAGACATTATGAACCTTATGCGCTGTGATTCATCACCAGAGGATCTGGGCCTCAAACGAAAATACAGCAAACAAGCATTTTTAAAGGAAAAAAAATCTTGTTGTTCACCAAAAAATAGATCAGGCAGACATACCTTTGGCTCCACAAAATGCGCTCCAGAACAGCTACTCACGTGTTGTTGGAGCTCGGCCACCTCCAGAGAGAGTCCCTGCAAGCGTTGAGCCAAATCCTGAACCAAGACCATGATGGAAACTGGAGGTCTTTCCTTAGAGAAATTTTTTGGGCTGGACTTACTGTTATGATCTTCTACAAGCACTAAGGAAAGACAGGAGATCTGTCCCTACAATAGGACTAAGCTGGATCCCTACGATGTAACGGGGAACCTGATCCTGCGATCAGACCCGCTAAAGTCCTCAGCTAGTCTGAACGAAGACCTATAGATGTGAGGAAGGGATCCCTACAAGAACTAGGGACTGGGAGAAAGATGGACACCTCCTAGCAGAAATTGTAGCAGAAATAAGACAAACAAACAATATAGAATATAGAGGTCCGAAGACCTAGCAAAACTGACTGAGAAAGGTAACAGAGCACCAAGCTAGCTCAAGAGTAGAAATTACAATGAAGTCCAGCAAGGCCAGGAGGGCGGAGCAGGATTAAATAGGCAAAAAAGGTCATGTGACCAGCAAACAAGAAAAAACCTAACAGGAGAGTTCTAACAGCACTTCTTTAATGAAGTGTAGTGTTCCTCCTCTGAGGTAAGAATAGTGTGATGGTCAGGACCCAACCTCCACATCCAACACCACACTTCTCCCACGAGAGGGTGCTAGGAGGCACTAGGTGCTGCCCCTACTGGAGTTGGGAGAGAGGGGAACCAAGAGATAGGGGAACCAATTAGTGGGTGAGGGTGGAGGATTCAGATGTTAGTTACACTTAATATTTCATATTTAATACACAGCCATCTTGGGCTCAAGGTTCTTTAACTGTTCTTTATCGTGACCTCCCTCCCTGAGCGTGGATCCTGTGTGGACCTGCAGAGGATGGAGGCACGGCCCTCGTACCCTGGCTTTGGGTCGAAGGGCAGGTTGCAGATAATGAATTTCTCAGCCCGGTCAAGGACCATGACCAAGAAGGCCCGGAGCTTAGGAGTGTAGCTCCACCGCAAATGGATCCCAGGGAGGATGCAGACGGAGCGGTATACGCCACCTGTCCTCGCCTACCTGATCTATTCAGACGGATTCCGGCTGCAAGAGGGGTACCGGCCCCTGACACCTGACCTTGCTACTCTACGTCCTGGTCAGGGAAGCCCGGTAGGCCCTGAGGATCCCATCGGGTAATAGAAGGAGCGGAGCTGCCACCCGTACCCTTTTTCTGAGTGAAGTTCAGAGGGAGACCCGGCCTATCTACACACACAGACAGGAAAGGACCCGGTCTGAAGTCTAGGAACACTCTGGTGCGGGGTCCTGATTGAACGCTTTACTTACTCAGAGGTTGTCGGACCCCCGTTCCTGGTGACCGCAGAACTCCGTGAGGAGCAGGGAGAAGACTTGCAGCTGTACTCTCCACCGTGAGTAAAAATCCTGGAAGTTAACCCCTATGGCCTCCGGACTCTTTATTCTGCATTGCACAGCACTACACAGCACCAGACCTCCTAGACTACAACCCCCTTCCTTCCTGGCCTCTCTGCCCTGATGCCCTGCTCCGCCTGTGGGGAGTAGTAACAACGACGGCTGCGATAACACCATGCCTCAGCGGACTGCAGCAGCCCTGGTGGCCTTCACCTGGTGCCACAGGTGGCGTAGTCGAGATCAGCCACTCAACCCGGATAAGCCCATACCATCGTTTTTAATGTGTCGGCCCTGGGCATGGAGCGGGTCCGGGCCACGGCTGCACCCCATCTACCACACAGGACCCGAGTGGTAGATGTGAGCGTCACATGAGCATAACCAAGTAATCTTTTAGGATATCCCCTGGCTATAAATTGGCTAAATGGAAAACCCTCTTCTGATGTAATGGATGGAAACTATCAAAGTGTAAAACAATATTGGTAGAAGTACTCTTCCTATACAGATTAGTATTCAATCGGCCATCTCTCAAAGTCAGTTCCATCTCTCAAAGTCGAGGAAACTGATAGAGGTGAACGAGATACATGATGTGAAACGAATATTAAACGTGTTGGAGTTTAATAGAGTAATAAACTCCAAACACTGCTCATGTGTACCTGTCCACAGAAGAAGCACATCATCAATGTATCTATACCATCTAAATGCATATCTGTGAAACAGGTCCCGTGAGTACACGTCTGCCCCCTCCCATCAACCCAAAAAAAGGTTGGCGTAGGAGGGGGCGCACCGCACACCCATTGCCGTACCAGAGACCTGCTTGTAATATCTGCGATCAAACGTGAAGTAGTTACTTCTGAGGACAGCAGAAGGAAGTTCCACGATGAAGGAAGAGTGCACAGGATCAAATTTCTCTGAAGAACTAAGAAAGGATGCGACCGCCAACAATCCCAAATCATGAGAGATACTGGTATAGAGGGACTCCACATCCAGGGAAACCAATAAGGCATCCCTCGGAATGTGGAGCCCCTCCAGGTTATTCAAAATATGCATGGTATCTCTAACAAAGGACTCCAAATTAGTCACAAAGTTTGCAAGTGAAAATCAATGTATTCACATGGTTTTTCCAACAAGCGACCGATACCCGCCACAATTGGTCTGCAAGGTGGTGTAGACTTCTTTTTGTGAACTTTGGGGAGTAAATATAACGTTGGTATCACTGGCTTGCTGGTAGTTATAAAGTCCCTCTCTCCCTTTTCAATAATGCCCTGTTCATATGCATTCTCCAGGAGCGAATCAAGTTTCTTCTTTAAGATTGTGGTGGGATCTGAGGGTAAGAGTACATATACACCGGAGTCACTCAATTGCCTCCTTGCCTCGGATACATACAAATCTGTAGATCATAACACAACGTTACCCCCCTTATCCCACTCTTTGATAATAACGGCGTCATTGTTTTTAATGGAGGCAATCGCTTGCTTTTGTGAAACAGATTTTGAAATTTGTTTTTATCCAATTGCAGGGACCCTATGTCATGCACCATTACTTTGAATAAAGTTTGAATGGCTGTAGATAGGCCTAAAGAAGGTGTAGCCTGAGATGGAGTGCGTGAATTAAAAAGTCGCCTACCTTCAGATGTTTAATTTTCTTTCAATAGTTCTAATAGATCACGGAAGGTCTGGCGCTCATCAGGTGGCAGATCATCAACCATTGATGGTTGAGAATACAGGAATTTAAAAGTCAAATTTCTGGAAAAAAGATAGATGTCCTTTCTAAGTGTAAATTTATCTAAGGTCTACATAGGAGAAAACGTAAGGCCCTTATCTAATATTCTAATACTGACCTTTCTGAATTAATTAGTTCATACGTGGATAGATTGATGATCTGCAAACCCGATGATCGACCTGCCCCCGTATCTATAGTTGATGTCTGTTCCTTTTCCTCAGACGTTGTCGAACTGGTGAGAGATTCCTGTACCTGATCTTTTTGGAGTTTTTTCGCTCTCTGCCTCCTACCCCCGCGTCTGACCCGCCTTCCGGATCGTGGTCGCTCGTGTCCGAGGATAAAAAAATCGCTACTAATAGCTCCTCCTTCCGCAGTGTTACTATCCACAGTGGTGGACAATATTCTCTGTCTTTTGTTGCCAAAATGGGACCATTTATAGGCCCTCTGGGAATCAAAGTCTAATTTGTCCCTTAAAAATTTTCGTTGTTCTTTCTCGTATTTATCTAATATCTCCTTTAACTTGACAAAAAAAGGTTGCATCAATGTGGATTTATCAAAATTATTGAGCTTTGTCTCACAAGCACCAATTTGCTCCTTAAGCTGTACTAGTATAGCTCTATCGTGTTCAATGAGCATCCTAAGTAAAATCTGGGAGCACTGTCCTAAGCAGCCTGCTTCCAATGTTGTCCGAAACAATCCATCACATTCCCATGCAGGAAAGATCCGGACCCGAAGTCCCCTTCATATAATGTTCAGTTTGCTGTATTCATCCAAACTCTGAACATTCCACCACAGCCGTATGTATGATTTGTGTAATTTGAGCAACTCATCCGAAACATCCGGCGTAACAATGGTGTGGAACACCGAAGAGACCTGGTTCCTCCAAGCTTGTTCCCTTGCCTCCAGGTCTAGAGCCATATTGAAGACACACCTGAATCTCTAATGAACAAAGACACAAAAATATATCAACACAAAATATATGATATAATCGATAATAACAAGGGACATATGTCCCAAAAGACTAATAAGTAGTGTTGAGCGATACCTTCCGATATCGGGAAATATCGGATCGGATTGGATCGGACCGATACCGAAAAAGTATCGGATATCGCCGATTCCGATACCGGAAACCAATGCAAGTCAATGGGACAGAAATATCGGAATGAAAATAAACCCTTTCTTTCCTTGTAGGTTAATTCTACATGAAGGAAAACAACTAAGAATAATGTAGAATGTATTGGGGGAGGTGGGGGAGACAATAAAGGCATAGAGGTTTAGCCCAATCAAATGGAATAGCAGGAATTAATTTTTTTTTTTAAGACGTTCAGAGTTACGGAAATATTGACTATGTTAAGTATTTTTATATTTTGTCAGATATTTATGTTTCACTACTTCCATGCTCTTCACCTTCTTTTTTACTTCTCCCACACTTTCTCCTTCATCATCCTCAGCATCTTTTTTATCCACTTCTTCTTCACCTTCTTCATCTTCTTCTTCACCTTCTTCGTATTATTCTTTTTTTTTACATTCTTCATATTCTACTTCTTCATCTTCTTCTTCTTCATCATATTCTTATTTGTGGCAGGCATTCCTGTAGTTGTTATCTATAAAAGGTTGGACATTACACCTTTCGTTCTGCCCGTCACAAAAGATTTACAACAGGATTTGTCCGCGTTCAGTTTGGCCTGCAGCAGCAGGTCTTTTCCAGGGGCACCACGAGGAGTAACGGACTCACTCCCATACACTGCTTAGTCATCTTCTGCTTATAATTTAGATATTATCTTTTGCTCTGATTTTTAGTCTTATGCTTAATGTTCTTCCGCTTTTTGTTCTGCAGCTTCTTGTATTTCTGCTTCTTGGTTTTCTGTCTCTTGTTCTTCTGTATCTTGGTGCTTGTCTTCTCTTCTTTGTCCTCTTGGTCAACTTCTTCAGGGTCATCTTCTTGGTCTTCTTCGGGGTGGTCTTCAGGGTCGTCGTCTTCGGGGGTCCTCGTTTTCGGGGTCCTCGTCTTCTTCGGGTTGGTCTTCTGGGTCCTCGTCTTCGGGGTCCTCGTCTTCTTCGGGGTGGTCTTCAGGGTCCTCGTCTTCTTCGGGGTGGTCTTCAGGGTCCTCGTCTTCTTCGGGGTGGTCTTCAGAGTCCTCGTCTTCAGGGTCGTCGTCTTCGGGGTCCTCGTCTTCTTAGGGTTGGTCTTCAGGGTCCTCGTCTTCAGGGTCCTCGTCAGGGAGATCTAGAGTGATTACCAAGAACCATTTCAAAAAGCTTGAACTTGGAAATGTAGCAGAAGGTACAAGAAAGCTGAGGAACTACCGAGGACCAGCTGACGGTACTGGAACCCGGATGGGTAGCAGAAGGTACAAGAGCCAATGGAACTGCCGAAGACCAGCTGACGGTACTGGAACTCGGTTACTAAGCAGGAGGTACCTGTGCCAGAAAGCACTACCAAGGACCAGCAGACGTTGGTGGAACTTGGATACCGAGAAGGAGGCACCTAATCCAAAGGCACTGCCGAGAACCAGCTGACGGTACTGGAACCCGGATGGGTAGCAGAAGGTACCCATGTAAAAAAAAGTTCAAGGCCGCGAGCCGGCCGCAGTTACCGAAACCCACAGTCCTACAGGGGGTGCTTGTCCTATTGGCACTATGGAACCAGCCTTCATTGCCAGATCCCGCAGCCCACATAGGAGTCACCTAAACTGCAGGCACCATAGAGTCGGCTAACCCGACCGCAACACGACAGGACAACGCATTGGAGGCAAAGTGACGTTGACACTACCCGGAAACAGCTAGCGTGCTGGAACCAGGCTGGGCAGGAGGGAGTACCCGTGCCAAAGTCACTGCCGAGAACCAGCTGACGGTACTGGAACCCGGATGGGTAGTAGAAGGTACAAGAGCAAATGGAACTACCGAGGACCAGCTGACGGTACTGGAACCCGGATGGGTAGCAGAAGGTACAAGAGCCAATGGAACTGCCGAAGACCAGCTGACGGTACTGGAACTCGGTTACTAAGCAGGAGGTACCTGTGCCAGAAAGCACTACCAAGGACCAGCAGACGTTGGTGGAACTTGGATACCGAGAAGGAGGCACCTAATCCAAAGGCACTGCCGAGAACCAGCTGACGGTACTAGAACCCAGATGGGTAGCAGAAGGTACCCATGTAAAAAAAAGTTCAAGGCCGCGAGCCGGCCGCAGTTACCAAAACCCACAGTCCTACAGGGGGTGCTTGTCCTATTGGCACTATGGAACCAGCCTTCATTGCCAGATAGCGCAGCCCACATAGGAGTCACCTAAACTGCAGGTGACGCGCCCCTGAGCCTGTGTCGCGCTGCGGTGCGCATGCGGGAGCTTACCCGGAGCCGGATCCGTGGAGGGTTGTAATCTCGTGGCGGTGACCCGGTCCGTGCCCAGGGAGTCAAACTAGACGGCAGTCTATTAGTAGTAAATAGTTGATGACTACGCCACCCGTTGAGTGCAGCCAGGAAGCTGCTGCTGCAGGGCAGACCGCTGAGGCCGGTGGTAGGATTGTGCAGCGTGATAGTATAACCCCCAACGGGAGGGGTATGGCCTCAGGGCAGCCGACGTGGATGATGGGGGTAGCAGGAACCACTCAGAGACGGTACGGTGTAGTTCAGGGTCTTTACTGGTAACAACGACAGACCCTCCCGGAGTACTTGCTAGCAAACGGGGCCTGGTCAGTCTTTGAGCAGATGGGATCTCCCCTGGCCAGGCGTAGTTGTAGGCCTCCCAAACTGACTGTACTCTTCTGGCTACCTTGCTAGAAGCTGATGTAAGTAGCCCACGTCCCTGAGTGTACCGTGTGGTGCTCACCCGTATGGCCGGTGACTCGGGGCCTTCTAATGGCTTCCGCTCCACGATGGCGGTGCTGGTCCCATGCGTGTGACCGTGCCTTCGGGCTTCTGGGCCAGAGGACCTGAAATCCCCTGCCCGACGGATTCTGCTGCTGGGTAGGAGTTAGTCCCCACAGCCTCGGACTCCGGGTCCGGTAAAGAATCTTCTTAGTCAGGGCGAGCTCTGTAGCTGCCAGCCCCTGACTCCTTGTAACTCTGCTGTTTCCTATGCTGCTTCTCTTCTCCACTCTCCTTGTCTGACTCACCCTGCCTCAGCCCCGGGTTTATACAGGGGAAGTTCTTCCCCTCCCAAGACTGGGCAGGAGGTGTGGCATGCACAGGATCCCTGACCAAAGGACCTCCCACCTGCTCTCAGACATAATATCTCTATCACTGTGGCAACCAGACCCCTGGGGTGTCACATTCCCCCCTAGTGAAATTTAGTACTCCGGGACTAAACACATTTAGAAAAACATAACAAAGTATAACAATAACAATACTATAAGAAAAACACATAAGATGGTTACGGCGTGTCCGCAACCGGATGCAGTCTTTGAAGAAAAGCAAAGGTGTCCATTTCACCAACACAGGGAGACGTAACCAGGTAGGGGTCTGTCCTACCCCGAGTCCTTAACAGTCTCTAGTCCATCCTGGGTTACGCTCCAACTATATACAAGGATTCCCGGTAAATCCACCAAGGTTTCCTAAAAATAACTAGAAACACAAAATTATACACAAGCAACAAGACACAGAAAAACATAAATAAAACAATTTATACACTTTAAATTCTCCAGCGTGCGGGTAACTGGCCTCTAGTGGCCCGAGTGGACCTACGGAGCTGACTGTCTGGCCCTGAACTACAGGGTGTAGGAGCTGTCAAGGGTAAACTGGGCAGCTGTCTACCGGCTCTTTGTCTCACTAGGGGTACGGCAGGCTCACTATAAGCAGAGGGTTGATTCTCCTGTTCTGCTTGTGTGGAGTCTTCTGCCTCCTGGACCGGCTGTTCTTCCAGCTCTACCCGTTGCTCCGTAGGTTCTTGGGATGATGGTTGGAGGAAGGTGAGTACGGGTACCACAACTGCACCATTGACTTGAGTCCAAGACTGAGGAAAGTCCCCGAGCACGGTACTAACCATATCTTCCCTTTCTTCCACGGGTCGATGGTCTTCTTGTTCCTCTTCAGGGTTCCTCAGTTGTTCGGGACACTTCTTCAGGTGGTCCCGGGATACAATGGCTGTGGTTTCCCCTCCGTCTTTACTGATGGTACAGACCTTCGGGTTCTCGTGGCTTGAGGGCAGTATGGTGTACGGGTCCTTCTCCCACTGGTCGTCCAACTTGTGGAGCCGTCTCTTCCTCTTCAAGACCTGCTCTCCGGGTACCAGGGGAACAGCGGGAGCATACTGGTTGTAAGTTTTCTCTTGTCTTTCCCTAGCCTGACAGAGACTTCGCTCCACGCTCTCCTGTACTCTCCGGTACTGCTGCTGCCTCTCTGTGTCCCAGTCTGTTTCTGGTGAAGTGTCCTCGGGGGTCAGGACTCCCATTTCCAGGTCAACAGGTAACTTACCAGGTCTTGCCCTCATTAGGTAAGCCGGGGTACAGTTGGTGGAACCTACCGGGATGTGGTTGTATAGGTCCACCAGATCGGGCAACTTTTCAGGCCACAGACTGCGTTCTTCCAGGGGCAACGTTTTTAGAAGATCCATTACCACCTGGTTCATTTTTTCACAAAGTCCATTAGTCTGCGGATGGTAGGGTGTCGTCCTTATCTTCCGGCAGCCATATAGATTGCAGAATTCCTGAAAGACCTCCGCTTCAAAGGCAGGTACCTGGTCCGTCAGCACTTGGTCCGGGTACCCGTGTGGACGGCAGAAGTGCTGCTGGAAGGCTCTAGCTGCTGTTTGAGCCGTTAAGTCCTTGACGGGGACGACAACCAAGAACCGGGAGTAATGATCCACGATGGTTAACGCGTAGACGTAGCCACTTCTGCTTGGGGTCAGTTTTACATGATCCAAGGCTACCAGTTCCAACGGTTGCCGGGTGACGATGGACTGCAGGGGAGTCTTCTGGCTGGCTCGGTCCTTCCTTCTCAGGTTGCACGGGCCACAATCTCTGCACCACTTCTCGATGGTTCCCCTCATGCCTACCCAGTGGAACCGCTCGCGCAGCAGGAACTCCAGCTTTTTCCACCCAAAGTGTCCAGCTCCGTCGTGGTATGCCTCCATCACCATGGCTGCGTCTCTTCGTGGCACCACTACTTGCCAGAGTAATTCATGCGTCCGGGAGTTAACCATTCTGCGGCACAACTTCCCTTTGTAAAGGAACAGTCGACTCTTCTCTGCCCATAGTTGTTTGGCTTCCTCCGGAGCGTCTGGTTCAAGGCGAGCCTCCGGCCGAGTCAGCATCTCCTTCACCAGTCGGACGGCAGGGTCGCTGTCTTGCGTTTCCGCCCAGTTGTAGTGGGGTAAGGGGTTCAACGTAGCAGCCTGCTTACTCCTTACCCGGTGGGAATACTGAATAGTCCCATGACGGTGGAACGCAGGGAGTTCAACTTCTTCCAGTCCCTCCGGATCTTCTCCTCCGTCCGGCAGGTTGGGCATCCTGGACAGGGCGTCCGCGTTGGTATTGGAGCGTCCTGCCCGGTATTTAATTGTGAACTCGTAGTTGGACAGACGGGCCATCCACCTCTGCTCCAGGGCACCGAGTCTTGCCGTGTCCAGGTGTGTCAGCGGGTTGTTATCCGTGTACACGGTGAACCGGGAAGAAGCGAGGTAATGCTTAAAGCGCTCAGTGATTGCCCATACTACGGCCAGGAACTCTAACTTAAATGAGCTGTAATTCTCGGGGTTCCTTTCGGTGGGTCGCAGTTTTCGGCTGGCGTAGGCGATTACTCGTTCCTTCCCCTGCTGGATCTGGGACAGTACGGCTCCTAGCCCGATGTTACTGGCGTCGGTGTAGAGGATAAAGGGCTGGCTATAATCCGGGTACGCCAGGATTTCGTCCCCCGTGAGGGCCATCTTCAGCTGGCGGAAGGACTCTTCTTCCAGCTCTTCCCATTTGAAGGGCGGCTTCTGGTTCTTGGCCTTCCGGGACTGGCCTATCAGGAGGTCCTGCATAGGTGCTGCCTTTTTGGTGAAACCGGGAATAAACCTTCGGTAGTAGCCTACCAACCCGAGGAACTGCCGCACTTCTTTTACGCTGGAGGGGCTTGGCCATCCCTTAATTGCGGTGATCTTATCGGGGTCGGGAGCCACTCCGTCAGCGCTCACCACGTGTCCCAGGTACTGCACCTTTGGTTTCAGGAGGTGACACTTGGAGGGTTTCACCTTTAAGCCGTAACTCGCCAGAGCCTCGAACACTTCCGCCAGGTGTTTCAGGTGGTCCTCATACGTCTTGGAATATACGATGACATCGTCCAGGTACAACAGGACCGTCTCGAAGTTTCTGTGGCCCAGACAACACTCCATTAGGCGTTGGAAGGTTCCTGGTGCGTTGCAGAGTCCGAACGGCATGCAGGTGAACTCGCTAAGTCCCATCGGGGTGGTGAATGCGGTCTTCTCCCGGTCCGCCTCTGCTACAGGAACCTGCCAGTACCCGCTAGTGAGATCCAAGGTAGAGAAGAAGTTAGCAGATCTTAAAGCAGCCAATGACTCCTCTATCCTTGGTAAGGGGTACGCATCCTTGTGTGTGATACGGTTGATTTTCCGGTAATCTACACACATCCTCATGGTGTTGTCTTTCTTTTTGACTAAAACTAATGGGGCTGCCCAGGGGCTACAACTATCCCGGATTACCCCAGCCTCCTTCATATCTCTAAGCATCCCCTTGGCGTGTTGGTAATGTGCAGGGGGTACGGGTCGATACCTCTCTTTTATGGGAGGATGATCTCCCGTGGGGATGCGATGTTCTACCCCCTTGACACGCCCGAAGTCTAACGGGTGTTTACTAAACACTCTCTCATACTCTTGAACCACCCGATAGACTCCTTGTTTCTGATGTGAGGGAGTGGAGTCAGTACCCAAATGTAGTTGCTGACACCAGTCCTCCATGTCTTTCTTAGAGCCGTTACCTTCCTCCGGGTGAGATGGAGGCAAGGGTTCCACAGATTGTATAGAACTTTGATTAGTGGTATATAATTTGGCTAGCGTGGCATACCGGGGCAGGTACACTTCCCTCTCCCCGATATTTATTATGCGAATGGGCACCCTCCCATGGCGTACATTGACCACCCCCCGTGCTGTCAAAATGGTGGGCCTACTGTCTGAGTAAACTGGTTCTACCATTGCCTGGTAATCTCTACCTCTCAGACCAATAGCTGCCCGGCACCAAATCATCATTTCACTTTTTGGGGGCATGGCAATAGGAAAAGGGTCACACATTCTTACGCTACCAATCTCACCGCCGGAGAGTTCCACTTGTTGCCGTTGCATCAGTGCCCGGATCTCTTTCTGGAGCACCCGCTGCTCGCCGGAGCTGGCATTCTTGGCAACCTGCTGTAAAAGGAAAATCACCTCTGCAAGACAATTTTCAATTACATTAGTTCCTAGAGTTATTTTTGGGTGACTCTCATGTTTATCGATATCTACAATGATCAGTCCCTGTGCGGCCAGTTCGACTCTACCAATTTTGATGGTCACCTCTTTAAATCCGATCTGTGGCACGGGCTGACCATTGCTGGCGATGATACTCAAGTCGTCGTCGGGGTAGCGGGTAATATCCGAGTCATTCCAGTACTGCTTGAAGAGCACGTACGGGATGGTGGTGACCTGTGACCCGGTGTCCAGTAGGGCACTCATGGGAATGCCATCCAGTACCACAGGCAAGACTGGACGTCCTCCCACATATCTGTCGCGCCAGTTCGATGGGCCTGGTGATCTTTTTCCTGGGGGTTGGCCCTCTACCCCAGGTTGTGCCCGTTTAAAGAACAGTACCTTGCCATATGTCCGGGTTGATTGCAGCGGCGGCAGATGGGTCGTCCGTCCTCACTGTATCGGTCACTGGGTCTTCCTCTGGCCGGTGGGGTCCTCCTTGGTCGACGCCACGGGATGTCCTCCGGTCCGGATGCCAGCTGGATCTTCCCTGGGGTGGAAACCTGTAAAGACTGCACAGTTCGGGTTAGCGCAGCAACGCTCTTAGCTAGCTCTTGGACCTGATGGTGTAGGTCTGGAGCCGGGTCATTGTCCAAAGCCTGCGCATCAGCTCCCACAGGCCCTGCTGACAAGGGCGCCGCCTCCTGGTAGTAAGTGGTAGTGGGGCGTCTGTGGGTCACAACGCCACCTGGTGCCGGTTCTCGGAGCACCCGGATGGCTCTGTCCTTGAACTGTGCAAAGTCCAGATGGGGATCCTGTAAGGCCATTGCCCGCAACTGGGTTCGGTGGGCATTGCAATATAAACCCCCTATAAACTGTTCAGTCAACAGCCTGTCCTCGTTTCCCACCCCATCAGGGTCGGTCTGCTTTATGGCCCTCAGGGCCTCTTGTAGGTTTAGTGCATAGTCCCTTATACTCTCATGCGCTCGCTGCTTGCACCCGTAGAATCTAAGCTTAATCTCGGCTGAGGTGCGGGTATCAAAGGTGTCCTTCAGCCGGGTTAGTATCCCTGCGACAGTCTTCCTCCCAGGTGGCCAGGATTTTACTTCCCTTTTGGCTGCCCCGGTTAGTTGGGCCACCAGGATGCTCACTTTTTGCTCTTCTGTGAGGGGGTACACCTGGAAGAGGCTATCCAGCTTTTCTCTAAAGTCATGCAGGGTATGTGACTCCCCTGAGTACTGGGGTAGCCAAGCTGCTCCCGGGATATAGGGCATGGTGAAGGGCATAACTGCAGCAGCGGTAGCGCTGGCGGGGGTTGAGGCAGTGAAGCTCTCCTCCGTATCCGACATCTTCCTCCCCCCTAGTGGACCGTGGCCTACCTTGCGATGATCCTCTTCCGTAGGCCGCGGCTCCGCAGTGGATCGTCAGGGTTGAGGACCTTCCGTCGCGCTCCTGTGACGTCGGCGTCTGCTGGGCTCCTTCCAGGACCTTACGCAACGTCCGGACGTGAGGCGGGGCTTCAGTTCTCGCGCGCTTTCGGAGTCCACGCCCCTCTTCTTCCCGCGCGGCGTCCTCAAGATGGCGTCCAATGGCGGGAAAACTCCACGGATGGCGGGAAGAAGGTAGAAGATGGCGCCGGATGGCGGGAAACCTTCACCACTGGTAAGTTTGAACAGTCTTTGCTTTTCAGGCACGCAGTACCCGGTGGTTGCGGGCACGAAATCCTGCCGACTACGCCAACGTTGACGCGCCCCTGAGCCTGTGTCGCGCTGCGGTGCGCACGCGGGAGCTTACCCGGAGCCGGATCCGTGGAGGGTTGTAATCCCGTGGCGGTGACCCGGTCCGTGCCCAGGGAGTCAAACTAGACGGCAGTCTATTAGTAGTAAATAGTTGATGACTACGCCACCCGTTGAGTGCAGCCAGGAAGCTGCTGCTGCAGGGCAGACCGCTGAGGCCGGTGGTAGGATTGTGCAGCGTGATAGTATAACCCCCAACGGGAGGGGTATGGCCTCAGGGCAGCCGACGTGGATGATGGGGGTAGCAGGAACCACTCAGAGATGGTACGGTGTAGTTCAGGGTCTTTACTGGTAACAACGACAGACCCTCCCGGAGTACTTGCTAGCAAACGGGGCCTGGTCAGTCTTTGAGCAGATGGGATCTCCCCTGGCCAGGCGTAGTTGTAGGCCTCCCAAACTGACTGTACTCTTCTGGCTACCTTGCTAGAAGCTGATGTAAGTAGCCCACGTCCCTGAGTGTACCGTGTGGTGCTCACCCGTATGGCCGGTGACTCGGGGCCTTCTAATGGCTTCCGCTCCACGATGGGGGTGCTGGTCCCACGCGTGTGACCGTGCCTTCGGGCTTCTGGGCCAGAGGACCTGAAATCCCCTGCCCGACGGATTCTGCTGCTGGGTAGGAGTTAGTCCCCACAGCCTCGGACTCCGGGTCCGGTAAAGAATCTTCTTAGTCAGGGCGAGCTCTGTAGCTGCCAGCCCCTGACTCCTTGTAACTCTGCTGTTTCCTATGCTGCTTCTCTTCTCCACTCTCCTTGTCTGACTCACCCTGCCTCAGCCCCGGGTTTATACAGGGGAAGTTCTTCCCCTCCCAAGACTGGGCAGGAGGTGTGGCATGCACAGGATCCCTGACCAAAGGACCTCCCACCTGCTCTCAGACATAATATCTCTATCACTGTGGCAACCAGACCCCTGGGGTGTCACACAGGCACCATAGAGTCGGCTAGCCCGACCGCAACACGACAGGACAACGCATTGGAGGCAAAGTGACGTTGACACTACCCGGAAACAGCTGGCGTGCTGGAACCAGGCTGGGCAGGAGGGAGTACCCGTGCCAAAGTCACTGCCGAGAACCAGCTGACGGTACTGGAACCCGGATGGGTAGTAGAAGGTACAAGAGCAAATGGAACTACCGAGGACCAGCTGACGGTACTGGAACCCGGATGGGTAGCAGAAGGTACAAGAGCCAATGGAACTGCCGAAGACCAGCTGACGGTACTGGAACTCGGTTACTAAGCAGGAGATACCTGTGCCAGAAAGCACTACCAAGGACCAGCAGACCTTGGTGGAACTTGGATACCGAGAAGGAGGCACCTAATCCAAAGGCACTGCCGAGAACCAGCTGACGGTACTGGAACCCGGATGGGTAGCAGAAGGTACCCATGTAAAAAAAAGTTCAAGGCCGCGAGTCGGCCGCAGTTACCAAAACCCACAGTCCTACAGGGGGTGCTTGTCCTATTGGCACTATGGAACCAGCCTTCATTGCCAGATCCCGCAGCCCACATAGGAGTCACCTAAACTGCAGGCACCATAGAGTCGGCTAACCCGACCGCAACACGACAGGACAACGCATTGGAGGCAAAGTGACGTTGACACTACCCGGAAACAGCTGGCGTGCTGGAACCAGGCTGGGCAGGAGGAAGTACCCGTGCCAAAGTCACTGCCGAGAACCAGCTGACGGTACTGGAACCCGGATGGGTAGTAGAAGGTACAAGAGCAAATGGAACTACCGAGAACCAGCTGGCGGTGCTGGAACCCAGGGTGAATACTAAAAACAGAGTGGAGCCAGAGGTGTAATTGGAGCAAGTTTTAAATCCGCAGTACAGTGGATGTGGACAAAGCAGGAGAATTTGCCGGACACACAGCTGGGGATCAGCTGACGTTACTGAACCCCAATAACACTGGAGCAAGCGTTGACTGCAGACGGCACTTCTGAGCAGCAACTAGCGGTATTGGAGCCCAGGGTAAATACTAAAAACAGAGGAGCCAGAGGTGTATTTGGAGGAGGTTTTAAATCCGTAGTACAGTGGATGTGGACAAAGCAGGAGAATTAGCCGGACACACAGCTGGGGATCAGCTGACGTTACTGAACCCCAATAACACGGCAGCAAGTGTTGACTGTGCAGACGGCACTTCCGAGCGCCAACTGGCGGTGTTGGAGCTCAGGGATAATACTGAAAACAGAGGAGCCAGAGGTGTAATTGGAGCAACTTTAAAATCTGTAGTAGTGAGAATGTGGACAGAGCAGGAGAAATTGCCGTCCGCACAGCAGGGGAACAGCTGACGTTACTGAACCCCAATAACACGGCAGCAAGTGTTGACTGTGCAGACGGCACTTCCGAGCGCAAACTGGCGGTGTTGGAGCTCAGGGATAATACTGAAAACAGAGGAGCCAGAGGTGTAATTGGAGCAACTTTAAAATCTGTAGTAGTGAGAATGTGGACAGAGCAGGAGAAATTGCTGTCCGCACAGCAGGGGAACAGCTGACGTTACTGAACCCCAATAACACGGCAGCAAGTGTTGACTGTGCAGACGGCACTTCCGAGCGCCAACTGGCGGTGTTGGAGCTCAGGGATCATACTGAAAACAGAGGAGCCAGAGGTGTAATTGGAGCAACTTTAAAATCTGTAGTAGTGAGAATGTGGACAGAGCAGGAGAAATTGCCATCCACACAGCAGGGGAACAGCTGACGTTACTGAACCCCAATAACACGGCAGCAAGTGTTGACTGTGCAGACGGCACTTCCGAGCGCCAACTGGCGGTGTTGGAGCTCAGGGATAATACTGAAAACAGAGGAGCCAGAGGTGTAATTGGAGCAACTTTAAAATCTGTAGTAGTGAGAATGTGGACAGAGCAGGAGAAATTGCCGTCCGCACAGCAGGGGAACAGCTGACGTTACTGAACCCCAATAACACGGCAGCAAGTGTTGACTGTGCAGACGGCACTTCCGAGCGCCAACTGGCGGTGTTGGAGCTCAGGGATAATACTGAAAACAGAGGAGCCAGAGGTGTAATTGGAGCAACTTTAAAATCTGTAGTAGTTAGAATGTGGACAGAGCAGGAGAAATTGCCGTTCGCACAGCAGGGGAACAGCTGACGTTACTGAACCCCAATAACACGGCAGCAAGTGTTGACTGTGCAGACGGCACTTCCGAGCGCCAACTGGCGGTGTTGGAGCTCAGGGATAATACTGAAAACAGAGGAGCCAGAGGTGTAATTGGAGCAACTTTAAAATCTGTAGTAGTGAGAATGTGAACAGAGCAGGAGAAATTGCCGTCCGCACAGCAGGGGAACAGCTGACGTTACTGAACCCCAATAACACGGCAGCAAGTGTTGACTGTGCAGACGGCACTTCCGAGCGCCAACTGGCGGTGTTGGAGCTCAGGGATAATACTGAAAACAGAGGAGTCAGAGGTGTAATTGGAGCAACTTTAAAATCTGTAGTAGTGGGAATGTGGACAGAGCAGGAGAAATTGCCGTCCGCACAGCAGGGGAACAGCTGACGTTACTGAACCCCAATAACACGGCAGCAAGTGTTGACTGTGCAGACGGCACTTCCGAGCGCCAACTGGCGGTGTTGGAGCTCAGGGATAATACTGAAAACAGAGGAGCCAGAGGTGTAATTGGAGCAACTTTAAAATCTGTAGTAGTGAGAATGTGGACAGAGCAGGAGAAATTGCCGTCCGCACAGCAGGGGAACAGCTGACGTTACTGAACCCCAATAACACGGCAGCAAGTGTTGACTGTGCAGACGGCACTTCCGAGCGCCAACTGGCGGTGTTGGAGCTCAGGGATAATACTGAAAACAGAGGAGCCAGAGGTGTAGTTGGAGCAACTTTAAAATCTGTAGTAGTGAGAATGTGGACAGAGCAGGAGAAATTGCCGTCCGCACAGCAGGGGAACAGCTGACGTTACTGAACCCCAATAACACGGCAGCAAGTGTTGACTATGCAGACGGCACTTCCGAGCGCCAACTGGCGGTGTTGGAGCTCAGGGATAATACTGAAAACAGAGGAGCCAGAGGTGTAATTGGAGCAATTTTAAAATCTGTAGTAGTGAGAATGTGGACAGAGCAGGAGAAATTGCCGTCCGCACAGCAGGGGAACAGCTGACGTTACTGAACCCCAATAACACGGCAGCAAGTGTTGACTGTGCAGACGGCACTTCCGAGTGCCAACTGGCGGTGTTGGAGCTCAGGGATAATACTGAAAACAGAGGAGCCAGAGGTGTAATTGGAGCAACTTTAAAATCTGTAGTAGTGAGAATGTGGACAGAGCAGGAGAAATTGCCGTCCGCACAGCAGGGGAACAGCTGACGTTACTGAACCCCAATAACACGGCAGCAAGTGTTGACTGTGCAGACGGCATTTCCAAGCGCCAACTGGCGGTGTTGGAGCTCAGGGATTACAGTTCAGGTGGTAGAAACATGAACACAACAGGAGACCTGGATACTGTTGCCAACCAATTATTTATTCTGGAAGAGGACTGGCAAATTCATGAGAGATCCAGGCCTTGTTCATTTTGAGAAAAGTAAGCCTGTCAACGTTATCGGAGGATAGTCGCATGCGACGGTCTGTTAGTACACCACCTGCGGCACTAAAGACGCGTTCCGATAATACACTAGCAGCAGGGCAAGCTAGCACCTCCAATGCATACTAAGCTCTGGCCATGTATCCAGCTTACAGACCCAAAACTTGAAGGGAGAAGAGCCGTCTGGGAGTACACTAAGAGGGCAAGACATGTAGTCTGTCACCATCTGACGGAAACGTTGCCTCCTGCTGACTGGAGCCATCTGTGATGGTGTAGACATTTGTGGCGGCGGGGACACAAAACTTTGCCACATTTCGGCCATACAGGTCTTGCCTTGTGCTGAGGCACTGCTTCTGCTCCCTCTTTGTGCAGAGCTTCCTCCACTGCCTCGACGCACTGAGCTGCTTTGTAAAGCACTAGCAGCACTGCTCTCGGTTGGAATGGAGAACATAATGGAATGCACCAGTGCGTCTTGGTACTCCCGCATTTTACGCTCCCTGGTCAACGGTGTTATGAGGCTTTGTAAGTTGTCCCGGTAGCGAGGATCTAGGAGGGTGGACACCCAATAATCAGCCGTGTTGAGAATGTGGGCGATGCGGCGGTCGTTTCTCAGGCACTGCAGCATGAAATCAACCATGTGCTGCAGACTGCCAACTTACCAAGAAACGCTGTCCCCTGCTTGAGGCGTGATCTCTGCCTGCTCTGCATCACCCCACCCTCGCTCTAGATACTGACTACTAGAGCATTGTGTACCTCCCTCCTCTGGACAGATGTCTTCCTCATCCATTGACTCCTCCTCATCCTCCTCACAAAGTGTCCCCTGCCTAGGCCTTTGTGAGGAACCACGTTGCGCAGACTGTAGAGAAGCAGATGGCATTTGTGACTCCTCATCCTCCACCTCTTCCAAAACCTCGTCCCTTAGTGCTTGCAGTGTTTTTTCAAGCAGGCAGATAAGGGGGATAGTCATGCTGACTAGTGCATCATCTGCACTCTCCATCCGCGTGGAATAA
Organism: Phyllobates terribilis; assembly: GCF_046119375.1. Taxonomy (NCBI): domain Eukaryota; kingdom Metazoa; phylum Chordata; class Amphibia; order Anura; family Dendrobatidae; genus Phyllobates; species Phyllobates terribilis. The sequence goes on along the minus strand of NW_027362764.1, from coordinate 264,405,334 downwards.
TCGAAGGCACGCAAAACGTGGCAAATGTCCTTCATAGAGGCCCACTCAGTGGTGGTGAAGTGTGAACGGCGCGCACTGCAACTTGTTTGCGCCTGCTGCTGCTGGTACTCCATTACTGCTGCCTGCTGCTCACACAACCTCTCCAACATATGTAATGTTGAATTCCACCTGGTGGGTAGGTCACATATGATGCGATGTTCCGGAAGACGTAATCGGCGCTGCAGAGCTGCAATGCATGATCTTGCATTGCTGGAACGCCGCAAGTGAGCGCACTCTATGCGGACCTTGTGAAGCAGTGCATCAAGATCCGGATAGTCCCTCAAAAAACTCTGCATGACCAAGTTGAGCACATGTGCCAGACATGGGATGTGAGTGAGGTTGCCTAGGCCCAGAGCTGCCACCAGATTTCGGCCATTGTCACACACTACCATGCCTGGCTGGAGATTCGCTGGCACAAACCACACGTCGCTCTGCTGCTTGATGGCATTCCAGAGCTCCTGCGCTGTATGGCTTCGATTCCCCAAAGAAATTAATTTTAATACGGCCTGTTGACGTTTGGCCACGGCTGTGCTCATATTGGTCACCATAACAGGTAACCGTTCACGGGTCGATGTGGAGGTAGACCGTGACGGCTCCTGCAGCGCTGATTCAGAGGAACTGGAGTATGAGGAGGAGTCAATGTGTACAGACTGGATTCCTGCAATCCTTGGAGTTGGCAGAACACGTACAGCGCCACTCTCAAGATCTGTACCCGGCTCCACAACATTTACCCAATGGGCAGTGAGGGAAAGGTATCGTCCCTGTCCATGCTTACTGGTCCACGCATCGGTGGTCAGGTGGACCTTGCTACTGACGGCGTTTTGTAGCGCATGTTTAATTTTTCCCTCCACATGATGTTGCAGGGCAGGGACGGCTTGCCTGCTGAAATTAAATCGGCTGGGCACGTTGTATTGTGGGACTGCCAATGCCATAAAGTTACGGAATGTGTCAGTCTCCACCAGCCTGAATGATAGCATTTCAAGGGCCAGTAGTTTAGCAATGCCAGCATTCAGAGCCTGTGCTCGGGGGTGGTTTGCCGAGTATGGGCGCCTTTTCTCCCATGCCTGTGCTAACGATGGCTGTAGACTGGCCTGGGAGTGTGAGGATGACTGGGAAAGTGGTGCTGTGGGTGGAATTACTCTGTGTCTCTGTACAACAGTGCCAGAGATTCTTCCATGGCGATCCTGTGAGGAAGCCGAACCAGCTGTGTGTGAGCTGGAGGAAGAGGCTACAACACGAGCTGAAGAGGTGGTAGGTGGCGCTGTAGGTTGGCCTAGGTCTTCAGTGTGTTTTTGTAACTCCACCACGTGCTTGGTCCGCACATGTTTCCACATATTTGTGGTATTGAGGTTGCTGACAATTTTCCCTCTTTTCACCTTCTGATTACACAGCTTGCATTTGACAAAGCAAATGTCATCTGCAACTGTGTCAAAAAAGGACCAGGCACTGCAAATCTTGGCAGCGCCTGCTTTGGATTTTGGAAGAGCCATGCTCCTAATGGGTGCCGAAGTGGAGGCTACAGGCAACCAAGTCTGCCCCCTCCCTCTCCCTCCTTTTTGGGCTGTTCGGGGAATCTCTTCCTCAGAGCTGCTCCCACCACCTTCCTGTCCCTCACGCCATGATGGGTCAAGGACCTCATCATCTACACCACCCTCTTCAAACAACTGCTTCTCCTGGGTAGTCTCGACAGCACAGTACGCACCAGAAAGTGGCACCTGAGTCTCATCATCAGATGTGTACTGAGGTGTGCTGCTGACCATAGGCACTGGCCCACCCGCCTCTTCAGATTCAGAGAGACAAAACGGTTGCGCATCACTGCATACTACCTCTTCTTCAAATTCTCGAATTCTGCTTGGCTGGCCCCCTCTTTCCAAGCCAAGAGATTCAGAGAACAGAAGTAGAGATGGCTCCTGTCCAGGGCTCTCTGACTGCCTGGGCAATTTGGCAGGTGGTGAAGAGACAGATGGGTGCTCTTCAGTGCTCAGGACCTGAGAGGATCTGGAACTAATTGAAGTCGATGCGTTAGCTGCCATCCATCCGACATCGGCTTCAATTTGGTCCTCGCGCAGCAGTGGGGTACGGCTAGCTCCTACAAAGCTGCGCATAAAGGACTGTTCCCTGGTAAAACTGGGGGATGCTGAGTCACTGGTGCCCGCAGCAGGCACAGAATCCCCACGTCCTCTCCCTGCAGGCACAGAATCCTCACGTCCTCTCCCTGCAGAAACTCCACGCCCACGCCCACGACCACATGCCTTACTCCCTGCCTTCTGCATCTTGGTAGACTGATAAAGATAGGCAGAAAAGTACTAAGGGCTTAGTGTGCTTATTCCTGAACAGCTGCTAACAGGTATAAGAAACACTAATTTTATAAAGTGTGGACTAGACTTTAATATGAGCTAATGTGGCCTACACAACTGTAAAGTGGAGTGTTTGGTGAACTTTATTTAGTTTTTTTTTTGTCACAAAAAGACACTGGATGTGCCTAAAGATGTAATAACGATAGTATCACAAACTTTTTGTAGCTATTACAATGTAGGAAGGTAACCTACAATGCAATAGATGAGGCTGCAAAAAATAGGCTAATACTAATCTGGCTGGGGCTGCAGGGCCCAATGCTGCAGAAAGGCTCCTCTAACTACTCCTATATAGTGTGTTTGGAACCAATTTAGCTGAATACGGATGGAACCACCACACTAATAGGAGAAATCAGGAAAAATTATGAATTGGCAAAAAAGGACAATGTATGAGGCTGTGACACACACTGAGTGCACTACAACCAGACGTGGTTGAAGCACACACTACAGGGTGAGCTGCACTCACACACCAGACCTTGCAGACAGCGGTGAACAGTACAGATGCAGAGCACTGTGCACTAGCGCTGCAAGACCAAAAAAATTTCTCTATCTACTCCTATATAGTGTGTTTGGAACCAATTTAGCTGAATACGGATGGAGCCACCACACTAATAGGAGATATCAGGAAAAATTATGAATTGGCAAAAAAGGACAATGTATGAGGCAGTGACACACACTGAGTGCACTACAACCAGACGTGGCTGAAGCACACACTACAGGGTGAGCTGCACTCACACACACAGACCTTGCAGACAGCGGTGAACAGCACAGAGAACTGTGCACTAGCGCTGCAAGGCACAGCGATTTATAAAGTAGCTTGGGTAAAGCAGAATAGACCAAATATGTAGCTAAAACTGTCCCTCAGAACAACAGCGTCCTATCCCTAACTGAATTCACAGCAGAGTGAGCTCAAAATGGCGGCGGCGGCTTTTATAGTGCATCATGACATCATTTCAGCAGCCAATCACAGCCATGCCATTAGTTAAGATGCCTACATGCCTAACAGGATGTGCCCACACTTCTTAGGATCCTCATTGGCTGAATAAAATGAAAATGGCTCATTGCATTATGGGAACTTCCGATTCCGGTATACGATATTGCAAAAGTATCGGAATTAAGTATCGGAATTCCGATACCGCGAATATCGGCCGATACCCGATATTTCAGTATCGGAATGCTCAACACTACTAATAAGCCGACGTGTGCTAGGGTAAGAGAGAAAAATAACCTTCTCCCCAAAGAAAGGCAAACAATACAAAAGAATCCCAGTACCATGTTCTAATATATGTCCAGCAATTACTGTGCCTACACACGCAGGCAGACCAATTGTGGCGAGTATCGGTGGCTTGTTGAAAAAAACATGTGAATACATTGATTTTCACTTGCAACCTTTTGTGACTAATTTGGAGTCCTATGTTAGAGACACCATGCATATTTTGAATAACCTGGAGGGGCTCCACATTCCGAGGGATACATTATTGGTTTCCCTGGATGTGGAGTCCCTCTATGCCCTCTATATCTCTCATGATTTGGGATTGTCGGCGGTCGCGTCCTTTCTTAGCTCTTCAGAGACATTTGATCCTATGCACTCTTCCTTCATCGTGGAACTTCTTTCTGTTGTCCTCAGAAGTAACTACTTCACATTTGATCGCAGATATTACAAGCAGGTCTCTGGTACGGCAATGGGTGTGCGGTGCGCCCCCTCCTACGCCAACCTTTTTTTGGGTTGATGGGAGGGGCCCACGTGTACCCACAGGACCTGTTTCATAGATATGTATTTAGATGGTATAGATACAGTACATTGATGATGTGCTTCTTCTGTGGACAGGTACACATGAGCAGTGTTTGGAGATTATTTCTCTATTAAACTCCAACACGTTTAATATTCATTTCACATCATGTATCTCGTCCACCTCTATCAGTTTCCTTGACTTGGAACTGACTTTGAGAGATGGCCGATTGAATACTAATCTGTATAGGAAGAGTACTTCTACCAATATTGTTTTACACTTTGATAGTTTCCATCCATTACATCAGAAGAGGGGTGTTCCATTTAGTCAATTTATAAGAGCTAGACGTAATTGCAATAATGACCATGATTTTTCATTGCAGATCAGTGATTTGACATCTCGTTTTAAAGCCAGGGGATACCCTAAAAGGCTACTTGGTTATGCTCGGGATCGGGCTACATGTTTAGTCTGTGCTGATTTATTAAGACCAAAACCGAAAACTGTGGATTCGGCCATCCGGGTGATTACAAATTACAATAATCAATGTAATAATATCTATGGCATCTTACGAAAAAATTGGTCTATTCTTACATCAGAACCTAGATTGAAACATATCATTCCTAAAAAAACATCTCTGGTGCCCAGGAGAGCAAGGAATCTACGGGACAATCTTGTGCGGAACCATTTTACTCGCCCAACCATCAAGTTGGCACGAGGAATTACGATGAGAGGCTCGCATACTTGTGGTAACTGCTCCATTTGTCCGTCTTTGCCATCTACTTATGTGCTCAAATCTCGCTGGATATTTAATCTAAACTGTGTATCACCATCTGGCATTAACAAAAATCTATTGTTCACAGGATTTTATAAAAAATAAAAAACAATATGAAAATATATCGATTTTTTGTATGTGGAATCAGTACTGATTGCCATTGGTGAGGGTGTCTTTTGACACTTTATCCAAATATCATCAATGATTATTCTAATATTTGTTACAGTTTAGTATGATTAACTTTCCCTCATGATATCTTACAATCTCTAAATTTAAAAAAGTGGTTCTATGGACATTCCTTAATACATACAATAATATATCTCATTCTGGTGAGTTTTAGTTGCCCTTAGCAACATACTTCTTGTGGGGTGTAGTTTGCCTTTGCATATATAGGATGCCAGGGTATGCGTTTTCTTCGGCTACAGATTCAAACAAACCGCACCTGGGCTATGGCATTCTATTGCCGGCCGTCGCCGGCTGTGCTCTCCACTGTGGAACGCATGCTGACTCCGCCCATATTTTGCATGTCACCTTTGGCGGACACTGGTGGGGATCTTGCGTTCCAGGTTCCACTGTGGAACGCATGCTGATTCCGCCCATATTTTGCGTGTCACTTTCGGTTGCGTGTCACCTCTGGCGGACACTGGTCGAGATCTTGCGTTCCAGGCTGAACTGCCCGCCGTATTCAGGTGTGCGTCCTTGCTTCCTACATCTCTCTACAGCGGAGCTATCACAGACTTCATTAAAGTTATATTGGACTTACCACTATTGCCTCTACTGGTGCTAGTGAAGTGCCCCCAGGGCCGTAGGGTACTCGGCAGCCAGGCCTCTGGTTGCCGGGGGATATCACGGTGGCTGGCCCGGTCCGTGGCCCAGGGCGGTCACTTAAAAGGGGGGAATGTTTATAGGGGATTTGTCGTGACGCCACCTGTGGATTCTGGTAAGAGGTTACCAGCGCTGCGGCAGTCCTCTGAGGCTGATGTTAGGGGCAGCTATGATGGGACAGCTCCCCACAGGTGAAGCAGGCCTCAGGGCAGTGTAGAGGTGTAGAAAGATGGTGGAAGCAGGAGGGAGACGGCAGGACGGTCCCAGAGGAAGTACAGGCACACACACAAGGGCAAACTTCAATACCTTTACTGGTGGTGATGCAGGTACTGTCCAGGGCACTCAGGGCGAAGGGTACACTTCTGGACTCTCCCCAGTGAGCGGGCGCAAGGCCTCCTGATCTGTGTCTTTTACTCTCTAAGCTTCGGGCCTGCCTGGAGCTAGGCCTGGCTTGCTTACTGCTTCCTTCTTGTACCTACTGACCTGGCGGTAGGGTTTTCTCCTGGTTCCCACTATTCCTGGTCGCTGGGGCCTTAGTGGTACCTAACCCTGTTGCTATGGTCAGCGGTTGGTTAACCTGGGACTTGTAGTTCTCCAGGGATTCCGGTTGTTCTTACTGGTCATAAAGATCCCTGTAGGCGCGGACCCGGTGTCCGGTATATGGTTCGGGGTGAGCCTGTTATGCTCCTCTGCCCCCTATGCATTTCTCCTTCTTCTCCTCAGTCTGCAGACTCTCTCATGCAGACTGCCTAAGCAGACTCTCTGAGTTCTGTCCCTGTTTGTGCCTGACGGAAACTCTCACTTGCCTTCTAGCCCGCTCCAGGCTCTCACTGGCCAGACTAGCCCGAAGCTTGGGCCTAGCCTGGCCTTCAGCCACACAGACTTCAGCTTGTCTGGAGCGGCAGCATGGTGTCACACTGTCTGCTTCCCACTGACTAACTTCCTGAACTCCACTCCCCAGTATTTATATACCTGACAGGACTCCATCTAGTGGACTTGGGTGGAGGTGTCTATATGAATTGAGGCCACTGGGGAGAATTCCATCCATGCACCCATCTGGGATCTGTGGCACCAGTGCACAGCAGGTGCGCCACACTAGACCACCATATGTTCTCTTTCTGCTAGTATCTATTTTGGGTGTTTAGGCACAGTAATTGCTGGACATATATTACAGCGTGGTGCTGGGATTCTTTTGTATTAAAATGAAACATTTACCACTAATATAAAGTACAATGTGTCATAAAAACATTCTCAGAATCACTGGGATATGTAAAGGCATTCCATACTTGTATATATCTAAAGTGACATGCCAGTTTGAAAAACAGGGCTTGGTCGCAAACAACAAAACTGGTTGCATCATTAGGGGTTAATCTATGACTGATTGATACAATGTGAAGAGAGCAAAAAACCTCACTAAGGATATGTTGATACATTGCATTTTTCCCCATGTTTTTTTGCCACAAAAAAAAGGCAGCATTTTACAGTCTCAACAAAGTGAATGAGATTCCTGAAATCTCATGCATATGTTGCTTATTTTTTCCTTGCAAATTTGAAGCAGTTTCAGTTCTTTCAGTGTTTTTGCACCATTTTCTACCCATTCAAATGAGTAGGGGAAAAAACGGAGCAAAAACATGGCAAAAAAGAGTGAGGTCTAAGGATTAACATTTCTCCTTGTGGAGAGTGACATACCCGCTCTGGCATGCCAAGGTAAGGAGGCTTATTCGCCATGCAATGCTCCTCTGGGAAGGTGCTCCTCACCTATTGGAAGCAGCCTACAAGTCACAATCAACCCTTTAACGAGTCGTTCAATATGACTTAGGATAAAAGCCAAATCAGAATCTCAATTTGCAGACACGGTGTTTCGGGCTGTTGGCCCTTATCAGTGCAAAGTATGAGAGCTGATTTGGCTAGATGAGAGGCTCTGGACTGAGGTCTAAGGGGTAACGTTTCTCCTTGTGGAGAGTAACATACCGTCTCTGGCATGCCAAGATATGAAGGCTTATTCACCGTGCAATGCTCCTCTAGGAAATTTAATATGCAAATTGGCTCTTCAGAGAGCAAGAGGGCTTGAACTCTATAGCGCCCCCTATTGAAAGCAGCAATCCTACAAGTCACAATCGACCCTTTAATGAGTCATGCAATATGACTTAGGATAAAAACCGAATCAGAGTCTCAATTTGCAGACACAGTGTTTCAGGCTGTTGGCCCTCATCAGTGTAAAGTATGAGCTCTGATTTGGCTAGGTGAGAGGCTCTGGACTGAGGTCTAAGGGTAACGTTTCTCCTTGTGGAGAGTGACATACCGGCTCTGGCATGCCAAGGTAAAGAGGCTTATTCACCGTGCAATGGTCCTCTGGAAAATATAAAATGCAAATTGTATCTTCAGAGAGAAAGAGGACTTGCTGCTTCCAATAGGTGCAGCTGCAAATACTGAACATGTACACATAAACCTTGTTGCGTTTTTGCTGATTTTTTTTTGCAGGTTTTTAGGCAAATTAAAAGCTTCATTTTACAGTACCAGCAAAATCTATGAGATTACAAAAATCTCATGCACACTCTTTTTTTCCTCACTGAACAGGAAAACTGCATCAATTTTGAAATCTGCAGCATGTCAATTCATGCATTGTTTATGCAGCATTATTGTAACATTTTTCCACCTATAGAAATTAATGAAAAAGTGCAAAAATGCTGCAAAAACGCAACTTAGCATTTTTGCTGCATTTTTGGTCTGTAAGGCTATGTTCACACATTGCATTTTTTCAGCGTTTTTTTATGCAAATTTTCAGCTGCATTTTACATTACCAGCAAAGTCTGAGATTCCAGAAATCTCATGCACACACCTTGGTTTTTGTTTGAGCAGTATTTTGTGCTTTGCATGTTTTTTTGCAGAATACCAGAAATGAGTTTCTGGTCTTGGCTTTTATCCTAAGTCATGTGATAAGGCTCGTTAAAGGGTCACTATTGACTTTTAGGGTTGCTACTTCCTGTAGGTGGCACTAGAGTTCTAGTCCTCCTCCTCTCTGAAGAGACAATTTGTAGAATAGAGCATGTCACTTCTTTCAGCGTTTTTCCAGCGTTTTTCACCCATTGGAAGTAATGGGTGGTGAAAAAACGCAACAAAAACGCAGGTGTCAGGTTTTTCAGCGTTTTTTGTGCCAAAATAGAATGAGATTTTCTCTTTTCACTGAACTTTATGTACATGCAAAAAGATACAAAAGGACAGTGAAAAAAACTCAGCAAAAACACACCAAAAATGCAGCAAAAAAGCAAGAAAAATCCTGAACAAACCTCCAGGCAAAAGATCAGATTTTGCTGCAGAAAAAAACACTGAAAAAATGCAATATGTGAACATATTAAACTAACTCTATTAAACATGTACTGTAAACAATTAACACAAGTAATTCACACTAAAAAAGTGTAAAAAAACAGTGCAAAAAAATAAAGTAAAATGTCACAAAAAAGTTGAAAACCGGGTATTTTGAACACAACATTTTACTGCCAAGAGAGAAGGTTTTGGCTGTTAAAAAAAGCACTGCAAAAACGCAAAATGTGAACGTAGCCTAAAAGAGTTTTCTTCACTGTTATGCACACTGGGTATTTGAAGTGTTTTTACAGTAGAATTACATCTGGATCATCATTGTGGTCCACACTTTAGCCAACAATCTGATTAATAGTGCTTCACTTTATCCCATTACCGTGAGCCATTCCAATTTTGGCAAAAATAAAGTACAGATAGTAAGACTAACATTTGATAAAAGATCCTTTCGAGCAGAGGATTGCAGAACTGAAGTTGTTTTGATCAAACCATCAGAGATTAATTAAACTGACATCAATCATCGCTCGCTGCTCTGTCACTGTAACAATATCTTGCCTGAATAATTTATTGTACAGATTGCAGGGGCTGATGAGGCATCTTGCCATGTCTTCCCCTATATTTACTTCTAGTACAGATGGCTAAAAGAGATACTTTGGTATCTATTACCTAAAACTTGGCAATGAGCATAAGAATATTAAGTTCTCATCCAAGACTTGCTGGGTAAATGGCACCCTGTATATCCCAGTACTGGATACATCACAGACTCCAGAATATAAAACAACCATTCCTTCAGTTAATGGACAATATGTTTAATGTACACGTATATTTATTAATTTGGTAAAGAATATCAATCTTAGTAGATATCTTGTTGCGTGTAACCCCTTTGGAGACCGGCATCACCTTATTAGAGACCTGTGACTCCAGGGTAGCGGGCGGGGAGAAGCCGCCGGGGACCCGCCTGTCTGACTAGTCAAAAGTGCAGCTCAGTCCCTGGCGGATATTAAAGTGTGTTTTTCTCTGAAACACCGCAGCATTTCAGATTTACATATACCTGGTTTTGTTAGTGCAGTCAGTGCCTGATACATCCTGCCCCTGAATCGGGCATGTATCAGCTGTCAGGTTCTCTTTAACAATATTGGATCTGCTTAGATCAGAGGCTAGCACTGGTTTTTGATCATCTTTTCTCTGTAGAAGAGATATACCGAAAATAAATGGATATAAATTATCAATGGCATTAGCCTTGAACAGTGACATCCCAGGCTGCACGGCCAGTACGTCTGCCCCTGCCTTAGTACATTACTGTATGTATCACTACTAATTTACTATGTTATATAATCAGTAGTGTTGAGCGAGCATGCTCAACACTGCTCGGTACTCGCCCGAGCATCACGCTACTCGGGATGTTCGGCGAGCACCGAGCATTTCCGGGTTACTCGGGCGGGAGCTCGGGTCTCCGCCCTGCATGTTTGGCGCTCTTTATAGAGCCAATGAACATGCAGGGATTGCCAGCATGTCACTGTAATGCCGCAGCCATGTTGTTTGTGGGCATTACAGTGATTGGCTGGCCGCACAGCGTCACCTCAAGTATTTAAAACCGGGCGCCGCAATCTTGGACACAGTAGCTCCGGATCAGACAGTGTAGGGACAGCGCTGCTGATTTAGGGAGAGATATATCCTGCAAAATAGTTAGTGTAGGGTCTGTAAAGGCTGCCAGATCAAACAGTCCTTCTCAGGACTAATATCCATCCCAGATATCAGGCAGGCAGGCTGTATAGGAGACGCAGTGGTTATACCAGCAAACGCTGCATTACAGTCCTGTGTGCTGCTCCTGTTGCTGAAATAGCTGGACTTAGCTCCAGGTCTCGGGGGCCAGGAAAAAACTTTTTTTTTCATCTAAATCCTCTTTTTTTTTTCCTCCTTCACACTGTACAAATACCCGTCTTATTAACCTTTTGGTGTCCCCCCCCCCCCCCCAAAAAAAAAAGTGTGTCTCTGATTTTTCAGACACAAATATATCTGTTGAAAATAGTCTGGTGTAGGCTAGAGAAACAGAAGTGTGGTTTTGCAGTTCCACAGTTCAAACCTCTGTATTATCCAGTTTGGGCCATTTGTATCTAAAAAAAACAGTTTGAGTGTGTCGCTCACTGTTCAGCCGCAAATATATATATTTAAAAAAGTCTGGTATACATCAGTAAATTATAACTGTGGTTCTGTTGTTCCACGGTAAAAAATCTCTATTATCCTGCTTTTGCCATTTTTTGCCGTAAAGAAAAACCGTAGTAGTGTCTCCTGATTGTTCAGACACAAATATATCTGTTGAAAATAGTCTGGTATACACCAGTAAATTATAACTGTGGTTTTGCTGTTCCACGGTAAAAAATCTCTATTATCCTGCTTTTGGCATTTTTTGCCGTAAAAAAAAACTAATAGTGTCTCCCTGATTTTTCAGACACAAATTTATCTGTTGAAAATAGTCTGGTGTAGGCCTGAGAAATAGAAGTGTGGTTTTGCAATTCCACAGGTCAAATCTCTGTATTATCCTGATTTTTTGCATTTTTTGCTGTAAAGAAAAACAGTAGTGTCTCCTGATTTTTCAGACACAAATATATCTGTTGAAAATAGTCTGGTATAGGCCAGATTACTAGAACTGTGGTTTTGCAGTTCCACGGGTCAAATCTCTGTATTAGCCTGCTTTTTTGCATTTTTTGCCGTAAAGAAAAACAGTAGTAGCGTCTCCTGATTGTTCAGACACAAATATATCTGTTGAAAATAGTCTGGTATACACCAGTAAATTATAACTGTGGTTTTGCTGTTCCACGGTAAAAAATCTCTATTATCTGCTTTTGGCCTTTTTTGCCGTAAAAAAAAAACTAATAGTGTCTCCCTGATTTTTCAGACACAAATAAATCTGTTGAAAATAGTCTGGTGTAGGCCAGATTACTAGAACTGTGGTTTTGCAGTTCCACGGGTCAAATATCTGTATTATCCTTCTTTTGGCATTTTTTGCCGTAAAGAAAAACAGTAGTGTCTCCTGATTGTTCAGTGTTCAGACACAAATATATCTGTTGAAAATAGTCTGGTGTAGGTCCGAGAAATGCAAGTGTGGTTTTGCAGTTCCACGGGTCAAATCTCTGTATTATCCTGCTTTTTTGCATTTTTTGCTGTAAAGAAAAACAGTAGTGTCTCCTGATTTTTCAGACACAAATATATCTGTTGAAAATAGTCTGGTGTAGGCCAGATTACTAGAACTGTGGTTTTGCAGTTCCACGGGTCAAATCTCTGTATTATCCTTCTTTTGGCATTTTTTGCCGTAAAGAAAAACAGTAGTGTCTCCTGATTGTTCAGTGTTCAGACACAAATATATCTGTTGAAAATAGTCTGGTGTAGGTCCGAGAAATACAAGTGTGGTTTTGCAGTTCCACGGGTCAAATCTCTGTATTATCCTGCTTTTTTGCATTTTTTGCCGTAAAGAAAAACAGTAGTGTCTCCTGATTGTTCAGACACAAATATATCTGTTGAAAATAATCTGGTGTAGGCCTGAAAAATACAAGTGTGGTTTTGCAGTTCAACGGGTCAAATCTCTGTATTATCCTGCTTTTTTGCATTTTTTGCTGTAAAGAAAAACAGTAGTGTCTCCTGATTGTTGAGACACAAATATATCTGTTGAAAATAGTCTGGTGTAGGCCCGAGAAATACAAGTGTGGTTTTGCAGTTCCACGGGTCAAATCTCTGTATTATCCTGCTTTTTTGCATTTTTTGCCGTAAAGAAAAACAGTAGTGTCTCCTACTTTTTCAGACACAAATATATCTGTTGAAAATAGTCTGGTGTAGGCCCGAGAAATAGAAGTGTGGTTTTGCAATTCCACGGGTCAAATCTCTGTATTATCCTGATTTTTTGCAGTTTTTGCTGTAAAGAAAAACAGTAGTGTCTCCTGATTTTTCAGACACAAATATATCTGTTGAAAATAGTCTGGTATACACCAGTAAATTATAACTGTGGTTTTGCTGTTCCACGGTAAAAAATCTCTATTATCTGCTTTTGGCCTTTTTTGCCGTAAAAAAAAACTAATAGTGTCTCCCTGATTTTTCAGACACAAATAAATCTGTTGAAAATAGTCTGGTGTAGGCCAGATTACTAGAACTGTGGTTTTGCAGTTCCACGGGTCAAATCTCTGTATTATCCTTCTTTTGGCATTTTTTGCCGTAAAGAAAAACAGTAGTGTCTCCTGATTGTTCAGTGTTCAGACACAAATATATCTGTTGAAAATAGTCTGGTGTAGGTCCGAGAAATGCAAGTGTGGTTTTGCAGTTCCACGGGTCAAATCTCTGTATTATCCTGCTTTTTTGCATTTTTTGCTGTAAAGAAAAACAGTAGTGTCTCCTGATTTTTCAGACACAAATATATCTGTTGAAAATAGTCTGGTGTAGGCCAGATTACTAGAACTGTGGTTTTGCAGTTCCACGGGTCAAATCTCTGTATTATCCTTCTTTTGGCATTTTTTGCCGTAAAGAAAAACAGTAGTGTCTCCTGATTGTTCAGTGTTCAGACACAAATATATCTGTTGAAAATAGTCAGGTGTAGGTCCGAGAAATACAAGTGTGGTTTTGCAGTTCCACGGGTCAAATCTCTGTATTATCCTGCTTTTTTGCATTTTTTGCCGTAAAGAAAAACAGTAGTGTCTCCTGATTGTTCAGACACAAATATATCTGTTGAAAATAATCTGGTGTAGGCCCGAAAAATACAAGTGTGGTTTTGCAGTTCAACGGGTCAAATCTCTGTATTATCCTGCTTTTTTGCATTTTTTGCTGTAAAGAAAAACAGTAGTGTCTCCTGATTGTTGAGACACAAATATATCTGTTGAAAATAGTCTGGTGTAGGCCCGAGAAATACAAGTGTGGTTTTGCAGTTCCACGGGTCAAATCTCTGTATTATCCTGCTTTTTTTCATTTTTTGCCGTAAAGAAAAACAGTAGTGTCTCCTACTTTTTCAGACACAAATATATCTGTTGAAAATAGTCTGGTGTAGGCCCGAGAAATACAAGTGTGGTTGCAGTTCCATGGGTCAAATCTCTGTATTATCCACTTTTGGGTCATTTTTGCCTAAAAAAAAACAGTTTGAGTGTGTCGCTCACTGTTCAGCTGCAAATATATCTATTTAAAATTTTCTGGTATACCCCAGTAAACAATATCTGTAGTTTTGCCATTCCACGGTAAAAAATCTCTATTATTCAGCTTTTGGTATTTTTTCCGTAAAGAAAAACAGTAATAGTTTCTCCCTGATTGTTCAGATTATTTAAAAGAGTCGGGTGTAGGCCAGAGAGATAGAACTGTGGTTTTACTCTTCCATGGTTCTAATCTACTTTTTATTACCCTTTTTTCCATTGATAGTGCGAGTGTAAGCTATTTTACTTCCTTTACAATGGGCAAGGCGCGTGGCAAGGGACGTGGAACTGGACGTTCTAGTGATGGTGCGTGCAGAGGACGGGGCCGTGGCCAAGGTGAAAATGTGCCACAACCAACAGCCACATCTTCTCACTCCCACTTCTTGACCGAATTACTAGGGAAGCACAGAACAACACAACTATTGCGAACTGATCAGTGTGAACAGGTTATTAATTGGATAGCAGATAATACTTCCAGTTACCTGGGCACCACCATCTCCGGTCTGTCTTCCACACGGTCAACTCTTAGTAGCCGTGATTCTTGACCGCATACTCTTCTTCACCCTGATGCTCCTTCCTCCCAACATGCCGAGTGTCATCAGACAGCAACTGATCCCACTTGGACACTCTGAAGAGCTGTTCACTGGTCCATTTCCAGATTTGTGCACCTCGCCTGCTCTGCTTGAAGTGGTGGAAGAGGAGATCCCATGCAGCGATGCCCAAATATTTGAACAGCCACGGCCACAGGAAGTCGACGCTGGCAATTTGTCACAAGAGGTGGACGATGACGAGACACAATTGCCAGGAAGTGAGGAGGAGGATCGTGGTGCGCAAGTGGAAGAGGAGGAGGTGGTGGATGATCTAGTAACAGACCCAACGTGGCAGGAGGACATGCAGAGCGAGGCCAGCAGCACACAGGGTGAGGGAGGCAGAGTACCCCAACAGGCAGGAAGAAGCAGTGTGGTGACCGCACACAGAAGGCGGGCCACAGTTCCCAGGTAACACCAACACGAGGGACGCTGCCAGTGCAAACTGTAGGTCTTCCAGAGTCTGGAATTTTTTTAAAGACTCTGCTGATAACCCCAAAAAGGCCATTTGTACCACCTGCCATGCCAGCATCAGCAGGGGTGACAAAACTACCAGCCTGACCACCACCAGCATGATCAGGCACATGGCAGCAAAGCACCCGACTTTGTGGGGCGAACCCCAGGGTCCACGACCAGTGTCAGCGGGTGTCACCACTGCTTCTTCCACTGTTGTGCGTGCAACAGAACCCCCTGTTGTGTGTGCAAGGCAATCCCCTGTCCATACTGCATGCAAAGATGCTCCCTCCTCTCAGTCTTCACTTGTTATGGCAGTTTCTCAAGATACAGCATCAACGTCCACGTCCACGTCCCACCGCCGCGTTCAATTGTCCATATCCCAGAACTTTGAACGAAAGCGGAAATTCGCAGCTAACGCCCCACAGGCCACAGTCCTAAATTCGCACATTTCACGACTGTTTACATTGGAAATGCTGCCTTTTAGGCTGGTGGAGACGGAATCCTTCCGCAACCTTATGGCGGTGGCCGTCCCTCAGTACTCGGTCCCCAGCTGACACTATTTTGTCCGGTGTGCCATCCCCGCACTACACAAGCACGTGTCCCAAAACATCTGCCGTGCCCTCAACAACGCAGTTACTGGGAGAGTCCACCTGACAACGGACACGTGGACAAGTGCTTGTGGCTTGGGACGGTACATCTCCCTGACGGCTCACTGGGTAAACATAGTGGAAGCCGGGACCCAGTCGGACCTTGGGATGGAACACATCCTCCCCACACCGAGGATTGCGGGCCCTATGTCAATCAGAGTTGCCCCCACAGAGTAAAGCTCCTGCGCATCATCCTCCTCCTCCTCCTCATGTTCAGCCTCCATCTCAGATATCACCACATCAGTTACAAGCTGGAAGCACTGCAGTACTGCCTCCGCCAAGCAGCAACAGGCTGTGCTGAAACTCATAAGCTTAGGTGAGAAACCTCACACTGCTTGTGAGTTGTGGACAGCTGTGAAAGAGCAGGCAGATCTGTGGCTGAGACCGCTGAACCTACATCCAGGCATGGGTCGTGTGTGACAATGGCCATAACCTGGTGGCGGCTCTGAGGCGAGGCGAGATCACACACGTACCATGCCTGGCTCATGTGCTTAACCTCGTGGTTCAGCGGTTTCTTAAATCATACCCCGAGTTGCCAGATCTGCTCGTCAAAGTACGCCGCCTGTCAGCTCATTTTTGCAAGTCGGCTACAGCTTCCGCCGCCCTTGCTGTTATGGTGAGTGGCGATGACGCCATCATTAGCATCAGCATTCCACTTGTCTGTCTTTTGCAACGCTTTCTGCAGAGAATTGAAGAGGAGGCATTGCAGCCAGAGTATGATGAGATGAATGAAGAAGCCGTAGCGGTCGATTACACACAGCCCAGCCTCATCTCATACCAACATGCATTGGGGGACAATGAGGGAGAGGAGGAGGAGGAAGAACAGGAGCTTGTATGATGCACTGTAGACGGTAGTACCTGTTCAACTGTCATACCGTCGGTTCAACGTGGGTGGCCTGAAGACAGGGGGGAGGAGGAGGAGGAGGAGGAGAGCATGGTCAGTCGTCATCTTGGTGAGGACACGGAAGTCTTGCCCGTTACCAGTCTGGCACGCATGGCTGACTTTATGTTACGCTGCCTTAACCGTGACCCTCGCGTTGTCAAAATGTTGGGTGACAGTCATTACTGGTTGGTGACACTTTTAGACCCCCGCTACAAGGAGAACTTTCACTCTCTTATTCCTGAGGTGGAGAGGTCTACAAAAATGGGGCAGTACCTGAAGGCCCTTGCTGCAGAACTGTTAAAAAAATTCCCATCTGAACACGCTAGCGGCAGATGTCACAGTTCGTTGACCAACCAAGGTGTACAAGCGAGAGAGAGGCAACTACAATCTAGCAGAGGCAGGGGAACACTGTCAAGGTTCTGGGACAGTTTGCTCAGACCCTCCCTTCGGACAGACCCTGAGGCGCGGGGTACTCTCATAAGGAGTGGAAAATTTCAAATGATGGTGAGGGAGTACCTTGCCGACCATACCAGCGTCCTCCGTGATTCCTCTGTGCCTTTTAATTATTGGGTATCCAAGCTGGACACTTGGAATGAACTCGCTCTGTACGCCTTGGAGGTCCTGGCCTGCCCTGCCGCTAGCGTGTTATCGGAGCGTGTTTTTAGTGCCGCTGGGGGAATTATAACTGATAAGCGCATTCGCCTGTCAACTGACAATGCTGACAAGCTGACCCTTATCAAAATGAACAAGGGCTGTATTTGGCCAGACTTCTCATCACCACCAAATGACAGCAGAGTAACATAAAGTCAAATCCACTGTTTCGGGAGGTGAATTCACATGCACCGCTTCACCCCCACACATGGGTATAAGCTTCCTCATTTCGGCTGTTTTATGTTCTTTTCCTTATCCTCAGCCTCCACCACCACTATACCACCAGGGTGGCCGTGGTCCGTGTTGCCATTATTGAAAGTTCCTCCGTCCTTATTTTTGTCAGATTTTGCTTGGAAGGCATAAGCAAAGACTGTGGGAGACCCACTCCCCAATAATGGGAATAATATTTTTAAGATGCTGTACTGTATGGCTTTTGGAAGGGGCATTAAAAGCGTCTAGCTAAGCTACTGTGACCTCCACCACTTTTCCGAGGGGCATTAAAACCATCTTGTTAAGCTACTGGGACCTCCACGTCTCTCCCAAGGGGCATTCAAACCGTCTTGTTAAGCTACTGCGACCTCCACCACTTTTCCAAGGGGCATTAAAACCGTCTTGTTAAGCTACTGGGACCTCCACGTTTCTTCTGAGGGGCATTAAAAGCGTCCTGTTAAGCCACTGTGACCTCCACCACTTTTCCGAGGGGCATTAAAACCATCCTGTTAAGCTGCTGGGACCTCCACGTCTCTTCCAAGGGGCATTAAAACCGTCTTGTTAAGCTACTGGAACCTTCACGTCTTGTGTGAGGGGCATTAAAAGCGTTTTGTTAAGCTACTGTGACCTCCACCACTTTTCCGAGGGGCATTATAACCGTCTTGTTAAGCTACTGGGACCTCCACGTCTCTTCTGAGGGGCATGAAAAGCGTCTTATTAAGCTACTGTGACCTCCACCACTTTTCCGAGGGGCATTAAAACCGTCTTGTTAAGCTACTGCGACCTCCACCACTATTCCAAGGGGCATTAAAAGCGTCTTGTTAAACCACTCTGAACTCCACAGCTCTTCCAAGGGGCATTGAAATGTTGTTTTTAATTAACTCTAACCTCCACGACTCTTCGAACGGGCCTTGCATTTCATCCTAATTTTTGGCAGCTTTTGCTTGGAAGGCATAAGCAAAGACTATGGGAGACACACTCCCCAATAATGGGAATAATGTTTGTAATATGCTGTACTGTACGGCTCTTGGAAGGGGCATTAAAAGCGTCTTGTCAAGCTACTTCGACCTCCACCACTTTTCCGAGGGGCATTAAAACCGTCTTGTTAAGCTACTGGGACCTCCACGTCTCTTCTGAGGGGCATTAAAAGGGTTTTGTTAAGCTACTGTGACCTCCACCACTTTTCCGAGGGGCATTAAAACCATTTTGTTAAGCTACTGGGACCTCCACGTCTCTTCCAAGGGGCATTCAAACCGTCTTGTTAAGCTACTGCGACCTCCACCACTTTTCCAAGGGGCATTAAAACCGTTTGTTAAGCTACTGGGACCTCCACGTTTCTTCTTAGGGGCATTAAAAGTGTCTTGTTAAGCGACTGTGACTTCCACCACTTTTCTGAGGGGCATTAAAACCGTCCTGTTAAGCTACTGGGACCTCCACGTCTCTTCCAAGGGGCATTCAAACTGTCTTTTTAAGCTACTGCGACCTCCACCACTTTTCCAAGGGGCATTAAAACCATCTTGTTAAGCCACTGGGACCTTCACGTCTCTTCTGAGGGGCGTTAAAAGGGTCTTGTTAAGCTTCTGTGACCTCCACCACTTTTCCGAGGGGCATTAAAACTGTCTTGTTAAGCTTCTGGGACCTCCACGTCTCTTCTGAGGGGCATTAAAAGCGTCTTATTAAGCTACTCTGACCTCCACCACTATTCCAAGGGGCATTAAAAGCGTCTTGTTAAACCACTCTGAACTCCACAGCTTTTCCAAGAGGCATTGAAATGTTGTTTTTAATTAACTCTAACCTCCATGACTCTTCGAACGGGCATTGCATTTCCTCCTAATTTTTGGCAGCTTTTGCTTGGAAGGCATAAGCAAAGACTATGGGAGACACACGCCCCAATAATGGGAATAATGTTTGTAATATGGTGTACTGCATGGCTCTTTTAAGGGGCATTGCAAGTTCCTCCATCCTAATTTTTGGCAGCTTTTGCTTGGAAGGCATAAGAAAATACTATGGGAGACCCACTCCCCATTAATGGGAATAATGTTTGTAATATGCTGTACTGCATGATTCTTTTAAGGGGCATTGCAAGTTCCTCTGTCCTAATTTTTGGCAGCTTTTGCTTAGAATGCATAAGCAAAGACTATGGGAGACACACTCCCCAATAATGGGAATAATGTTTGTAATATGCTGTACTGTATGGCTCTTGGAAGGGGCATTAAAAGCGTCTTGTTAAGCTACTGCGACCTCCACCACTTTTCTGAGGGGCATTAATACCGTCTTGTTAAGCTACTGGGACCTCCACGTCTCTTCTGAGGGGCATTAAAAGGGTTTTGTTAAACTACTGTGACCTCCACCACTTTTCCCAGGGGCATTAAAACCATCTTGTTAAGCTACTGGGACCTCCACATCTCTTCCAAGGGGCATTCAAACCGTCTTGTTAAGCTACTGCGACCTCCACCACTTTTCCAAGGGGCATTAAAACCGTCTTGTTAAGCTACTGGGACCTCCACGTTTCTTCTGAGGGGCATTAAAAGCGTCTTGTCAAGCCACTGTGACCTCCACCACTTTTCTGAGGGGCATTAAAACCGTCCTGTTAAGCTACTGGGACCTCCACGTCTCTTCCTAGGGGCATTCAAACCGTCTTGTTAAGCTACTGCGACCTCCACCACTTTTCCAAGGGGCATTAAAACAGTCTTGTTAAGCTACTGAGACCTTCACGTCTCTTCTGAGGGGCATTAAAAGCGCCTTGTTAAGCTACTGTGACCTCCACCACTTTTCCGAGGGGCATTAAAACCGTCTTGTTAAGTTACTGGGACCTCCACGTCTCTTCTGAGGGGCATTAAAAGCGTCTTATTAAGCTACTGTGACCTCCACCACTATTCCAAGGGGCATTAAAAGCGTCTTGTTAAACCTCTCTGAACTCCACAGCTCTTCCAAGGGGCATTGAAATGTTGTTTTTAATTAACTCTAACCTCCACGACTCTTCAAACGGGCATTGCATTTCATCCTAATTTTTGGCAGCTTTTGCTTGGAAAGCATAAGCAAAGACTATGGGAGACACACTCCCCAATAATGGGAATAATGTTTGTAATATGCTGTACTGCATGGCTCTTTTAAGGGGAATTGCAAGTTCCTCCGTCCTAATTTTTGGCAGCTTTTGCTTGGAAGGCATAAGAAAATACTATGGGAGACCCACTCCCCAATAATGGGAATAATGTTTGTAATATGCTGTACTGCATGGCTCTTTTAAGGGGAATTGCAAGTTCCTCCGTCCTAATTTTTGGCAGCTTTTGCTTGGAAGGCATAAGAAAATACTATGGGAGACCCACTCCCCAATAATGGGAATAATGTTTGTAATATGCTGTACTGCATGGCTCTTGTAAGGGGCATTGCAAGTTCCTCCGTCCTAATTTTTGGCAGCTTTTGCTTGGAAGGCATAAGCTAAGACTATGGGAGACCCACTCCCCAATAAAGGGAATAATGTTTGTAATATGCTGCACTGCATGGCTCTTGTAAGGGGCATTGCAAGTTCCTCCTGTAGCGTCGGCGTCCCTGCCTCCTGCTAGGCAGGGACGCTGTTCCCCTCACCTCTCCACTCCGTGCCCGGCGTCCTCCTCCCGCTCTGCTGGCAGCGCGCGCTGCTTCCCGGCCACTGTGCTTAGGGTACGCGCGCGCTCCCCCTCTCTTAAAGGGGCCGTGCGCGCCGTCCTAAGGAGTCCCCGGCCAATGGCCGGAGGACCTCACCATATATAAGGCACCTCCTCCAAAATGGAGGTGCCCGAGCAATGTTGTTGCAAAGCCTTCACTCTGCTTCAGCCCTCAGGTCCCGTTACCAGTTACCTGCCAGTCACCTGTCAGATTCATGCTTGATACCTGCCTGATATCCGTTTACCTGCTTGCAAGCCTGCGGTCCGACGGTCTGCCTTCCGACACCTGTCAGTCTGTCTACGGACCAGCCTGCCCGCTCACCTGGGAGCGCTCATCTGCTACCTGCCTGCTAGCCTACCTGTAGGCTCCGCCGTCACTTGCCGTGACCACCTGCCTGTCCAGAGACTCTTGCCTGCTCACCTGGGAGCGCTCACCTGCTACCTGCCTGCTAGCCTACCTGGAGGCTCCGCCGTCACTTGCCGTGACCACCTGCCTGTCCAGAGACTCTTGCCTGCTCACCTGGGAGCGCACACCTGCTACCTGCCTGCTAGCCTACCTGGAGGCTCTGCCGTCACTTGCCGTGACCACCTGCCTGTCCAAAGACTCTCGTCCGCTCACCTGGGAGCGCTCACCAGCCACCTGCCTACTGTCCTTCTACCCAGAGACTGTCCCTGTCACTTGCCGTGAGTATCCATCCTTCTACCCAGAGACTGTCCCTGTCACTTACCGTGACTACCTGCCCTTCTACCCAGAGACTGTCCCTGTCACTTACCGTGACTACCTGCCCTTCTTCCCTGGGAGCCACCCGCTTCCTTACAAGGACCGCCCCCTTGTATAGTTGCTCAGAGGTTCCGCCTCCCAGACCCGTTACAGTTTGCTCGGGCCATGGAACCCGGTGGCACCCAAGCTACCTCGCTCTCGGACCTTTGTCATGAACTGTCCCGTCAGAGGTCCCAACAGGAGTCCATCCTGAGTCATCTGCGGAATGTCAACTCTCGCCTGGACACTCTGACTGCTCCACCAGCAACCACCGCTAGTGTCATGACTCGCAGCCCGGCAGCGCCGCTGCCCACCAATACCATGGCATCCTGCCCCGGACCCCGGCTTTCTGCACCTCCTCGCTTCGGAGGCGACCCCGCTCAAGCTCGGGGCTTCATAAACCAGTGCACCCTGCACTTTGAACTCCTGTCCCACCAGTTTATCTCCGGCCGGGCCAAAGTAGCCTTCATCATGTCCCATCTCACGGGGGAGGCACTGGCTTGGCTAAATCCTCTATGGGAGAGAGGAGACCCCCTGGTGTCCAACCTGCCAGCCTTTCTCACGGCTTTCCGGAAAGTCTTCAACGAACCCGGACGGAAGACCTCATCCTCATCATCTCTGCTACGTCTCCATCAAGGAGATCTCACCGTGGGCCAATATGCCATACGGTTCCGTACCCTTGCTTCGGAGCTGGCCTGGGATAATGACGCCCTGGTGTCTGTCTTTTGGGAGGGTCTGTCCGGCCGCATTAAAGATGAACTCGCCGGTCGGGACATACCTACCACTCTCGACGACTTAACTCTTGCCACCCGGATTGACATCCGGTTCCAGGAACGCGCCAAAGAGGTCACCCGTGAGAGGAGGTTTCCACGTCTAGCCCCTACCTTTCAGAAACCTGTCCCTTCTCCTGCTACTCCCCAGGCGCACTCACCCGAGCCTATGCAGGTCGACCAGACCAAGATGGTCAAAACCCGTCAAGAGTTACGCCGTGCCGAGGGGAGCTGCTTCTACTGTGGCAGTAAGGAGCACCGGATCCGTTCCTGCCCGGAGAGGTCGGGAAACGCCTGTGTCTAGGATCGCTCAGAGAGGTCGTCCTAGACAAGAGTAAACCCTCTCCATCTCTGTTGCTGTCAGTCTCTATCATCTGCGGGGAGAACCGTTATTTTGAACTAGCCCAACTTGACTCTGGAGCTGCTGGAAATCTCATTTCTCAGTCTCTGGTAGAGAAATACCGCATTCCCACCAAACCTCTAGCTGTACCCTTATCTGTCGCTGCCGTGGATGGGGGCCTCTTACCCCATCCCATCCAACTCATCACCGAATCCATAACCCTGCAGGTGGGAATGCTGCACTCTGAGAGCATCTTCTTTCATGTTCTGCCTGGACTCTCTCACGCCCTATTAGGCCTACCTTGGCTTCAGAAACATGCACCCGTGCTTGATTGGCAGACCGGAGAAGTCCTTCGCTGGGGACAGGACTGCCATAAGACTTGTTTAGTTCCCGTCCATCCTGTCCGTCCTTCTCCTACTCCAGCCAATCTACCTGGTCTTCCGGCTCCTTATTGGTCGTATGCGGACGTCTTTAATAAAAAGGAGGCAGAGACATTACCCCCTCATAGACCATATGACTGCCCAATCGACCTGATGCCCGGCGCTACTCCTCCCCGTGGGCGCATTTACCCTTTGTCCGCTGCTGAGACCCGATCCATGTCAGAATATATTGAGGAGAATCTGGCCCGGGGATTCATTCGGAAATCTACTTCCCTGGCGGGAGCAGGCTTCTTCTTCGTCAAAAAGAAGGATGGCTCACTCCGTCCCTGTATAGACTGTAGAGGCCTTAACCAGATCACGGTGAAGAATAAATGCCCCCTTCCGCTCATTCTGGAATTATTTGACCGTCTGAGGGGGGCTAGAATCTTCACCAAGCTGGACCTCCGTGGGGCGTATAACCTGGTCCGTATCCGTCAGGGGGATGAATGGAAGACGGCATTCAACACCCAGGACGGTCACTATGAATACCTGGTAATGCCCTTCGGTCTCTGTAACGCTCCCGCCGTCTTTCAAGAGTTGGTCAATGACATCTTCCAGGACCTTCTCTACTCCTGCGTAGTGGTGTACCTGGACGACATCTTGGTCTTCTTTCTGGATCTCCCCACACACTGGAGGGATGTTCGTCAGGTTCTGCTCAGGCTCAGGCAGAACCACCTCTACGCTAAATATGAGAAGTGCCTCTTTGAGCAGACCTCGCTTCCGTTTTTGGGCTACATAATTTCTCAGAACGGCCTACGAATGGATCCTGAGAAACTGTCTGCCATCGAGAAGTGGCCACGACCAGAGGGGTTGAAGGCTATTCAGCGGTTCCTGGGCTTCGCCAACTACTACCGCCTCTTCATACCGCACTTCTCTTCCCGGACTGCCCCAATCTCTGCGCTCACCCGTAAGGGCACTAATCCCAGAGAATGGCCGCCCGAAGCTGAGGAAGCCTTTCTTTCCTTAAAACAGGCTTTCTCTTCAGCCCCGGTGCTGCATTGCCCGGACGGCAACAAGCAATTCTTCCTGGAAGTTGACGCCTCCTCCTCTGGAGCCGGAGCGGTACTTACCCAAAAATCGTCTTCCGGGAGAATGGTAACTTGCGGCTTCTTCTCCAAACTCTTCTCCTCTTCCGAGCGCAACTATTCTATAGGAGACCGAGAATTATTGGCCATTAAGCTGGCATTGAAGGAGTGGTGTTACCTGCTCGAGGGGGCTCTTCACCCGGTAATAATTTACACGGACCACAAGAACTTGGCTTACCTCCAGAGTGCCCAGAGACTTAACCCGCGCCAAGCCCGGTGGTCCTTGTTTTTTGCTCGCTTTGATTTTGTTCTTCATTTTCGCCCGGCTGACAAAAACATCAAAGCTGACGCCTTGTCCCGATCCTTCCTGGTGTCTGATCTTGAGGAGGAACCTAAACACATCAACCAAACCCAGCCAGAGTAATGCAGGTGGCCCCCGTGAGTCTAAATCGTCTCCCTCCCGGTAAGACGTTCGTAACGGTACCTGATCCGGAGAAGATCCTACACTGGGGTCACTGGTCTAAGCTTGCTGGTTATGCCGGTCAGAAAAAGACCCTCCAGCTTATCACCCGGCACTACTGGGGGCCTACCCTGCACAAGAACGTAATAGACTTTGCTTCTGCCTGTGTGTCCTGCGCCCGCAATAAGGTTCCGAGACACCTGCCAGCCGGTCGCCTCCTTCCTCTTCCAGTACCTGCTGCCCCCTGGCAGCATATAGCTATGGACTTCATAACAGATCTCCCTGTCTCTGCCGGTTGTACGGTCATTTGGGTGGTCGCTGACCGCTTTTCCAAAATGGCTCATTTCATTCCCCTGCCAGGCCGCCCGTCTGCACCCGAGCTGGCTAAAGACTTTATCCGCCACATCTTCCGTCTCCATGGCCTGCCCCTCCACATCGTGTCGGATCGTGGGGTTCAGTTCACCTCACGCTTCTGGAGAGCCACATGTAAGCTGCTAGACGTCACCCTGGACTTCTCCTCCGCATACCACCCACAGTCCAATGGTCAAGTGGAGCAGATCAATCAGATCCTGACCAGTTACCTCCGGCACTTCGTTAATGTCCACCATTCAGACTGGGTGGATCTCCTGCCATGGGCCGAATTCTCTTACAATAATCACGAGAGCGAATCTTCCTCCAGATCCCCGTTTTATGTAGTCTTCGGTCAGCATCCTCGGATCCCATTTCCCGTCTCCACCTCGGTGGACAATCCGGCTGCGGAATCTCTCGTTAGCAAATTTTCCTCCATTTGGGAGAGTACCCGATCCGCACTCCTTCAGTTGTCCGAGCGGATGAAAAAACACGCTGACAAAAAAAC
Source organism: Phyllobates terribilis (assembly GCF_046119375.1). Taxonomy (NCBI): domain Eukaryota; kingdom Metazoa; phylum Chordata; class Amphibia; order Anura; family Dendrobatidae; genus Phyllobates; species Phyllobates terribilis. The sequence continues at coordinate 264,379,429 of NW_027362764.1, read as the reverse complement.
GCCTGGATCCTCCACAATTCCGTCCTGGAGATAAAGTCTGGCTCTCTTCCAAGTATGTCCGGCTCAAGATTCCTTCCTACAAGTTAGGGCCTTGGTTCATCGGCCCACTAGGTGTTTCAGGTGGTCCTCGTAGGTCTTGGAGTAGACGATGACATCGTCCAGGTATAACAGGACCGTCTCAAAGTTCCGGTGTCCCAGACAGCACTCCATCAGTCGCTGGAAGGTTCCTGGTGCGTTGCAGAGTCCAAACGGCATGCAGGTAAACTCGCTAAGTCCCATCGGGGTGGTGAATGCGGTCTTCTCCCGATCCGCCTCTGCTACAGGAACCTGCCAGTACCCGCTAGTGAGATCCAAGGTGGAGAAGAAGTTAGCAGATTTTAAAACAGCCAAAGACTCCTCTATTCTTGGTAAGGGGTACGCATCTTTGTGTGTGATACGGTTAATTTTCCGGTAATCTACACACATTCTCATGGTGTTGTCTTTCTTTTTGACTAAGACTAGTGGAGCTGCCCAGGGGCTACAGCTATCCCTGATTACCCCAGCCTCCTTCATGTCTCTAAGCATCCCCTTGGCGTGTTGGTAGTGTGCAGGGGGTACGGGTCGATACCTCTCTTTTATGGGAGGATGGTCTCCCGTGGGGATGTGGTGTTCTACCCCCTTGACTCGCCCGAAGTCTAACGGGTGTTTACTAAACACTCTCTCGTACTCTTGAACCACCCGGTAGACTCCCTGTTTCTGGTGGGAGGGAGTGGAGTCAGTACCCAAATGTAGTTGCTGACACCAATCCTCCATTATTTTCGTAGAGCCGTTACCTTCCTCCGGGTGAGATGGAGGCAAGGGTTCCACAGACTGTATAGAATTTTGGTTGATAGTATATAATTTGGCTAGCGTAGCATACCGGGGCAGGTATACTTCCCTTTTCCCGATATTTATTATGCGAACGGGTACCCTCCCATGGCGTACATCAACTACCCCCCGGGCTGTCAAAATGGTGGGCCTACTGTCTGAGTAGACTGGCTCTACCATGGCCTGGTAATCTCTACCTCTCAGACCAATAGCTGCCCGGCACCAAATCATCATTTCACTTTTCGGGGGTATGGCAATAGGGAAAGGGTCACACATTCTTACGCTACCAATCTCACCGCCGGAGAGTTCCACTTGTTGCCGTCGCATCAGTGCCCGGATCTCTTTCTGGAGCACTCGCTGCTGGCCGGAGCTGGCGTTCTTGACAACCTGCTGTAAAATGAAAATCACCTCTGCAAGACAATTTTCAATCACATTAGTTCCTAGAGTTATCTTTGGGTGACTCTCGCGCTTGTCAATGTCTACAATGATCAGTCCCTGTGCTGCCAGTTCGACTCTACCGATTTTAATGGTCATTTCTTTAAATCCAATCTGTGGCACGGGCTGACCATTACTGGCGATGATACTCAAGTCGTCGTCTGGATAGCGGGTTATATCCGAGTCATTCCAGTACTGCTTGAAGAGCACGTACGGGATGGTGGTGACCTGTGACCCGGTGTCCAGTAGGGCACTCATAGGGATGCCATCCAGTACCACAGGCAAGACTGGACGTCCTCCCACATATTTGTCGCGCCAGCTCGATGGGCCTGGTGATCTTTTTCCTGGGGGTTGGCCCTCTACCCCAGGTTGTGCCAGTTTAAAGGACAGTACCTTGCCATATGTCCGGGTTGATTGCAGCGGCGGCAGATGGGTTGTCCGTCCTCGTTGTATCGGTCGCTGGGTCTTCCTCTGGCCGGTGGGGTCCTCCTTGGTCGACGCCACGGGATGTCCTCCGGTCCGGATGCCAGCTGGATCTTCCCTGGAGTGGAAACCTGTAAAGACTGCACAGTTCGGGTTAGCGCAGCAACGCTTTTAGCTAGCTCTTGGACCTGATGGTGCAGGTCTGGAGCCGGGTCATTGTTCAAAGTCTGCGCATCAGCCCCCACAGGCCCTGCCGACAAGGGCGCCGCCTCCTGGTGGTAAACGGTAGTAGGGCGCCTGTGGGTCACAACGCCACCCGGTGCCGGTTCTCGGAGCACCCGGATGGCTCTGTCCTTGAACTGTGCAAAGTCCAGATGAGGATCCTGTAAGGCTATGGCCCGCAACTGGGTTCGGTGGACATTGCAATATAGTCCCTCTATAAATTGCTCGGTCAACAGCCTGTCCTCGTTTCCCACGCTGTCAGGGTCGGTCTGCTTAATGGCTCTCAGGGCCTCTTGTAGGTTTAGCGCATAGTCCCTTATACTCTCATGTGCTCGCTGCTTGCACCCATAGAATTTAAGCTTAATCTCGGCTGAGGTGCGGGTATCAAAGGTGTCCCTCAGCCGGGTTAGTATCCCCGCGACAGTCCTCCTCCCAGGTGGCCAGGACTTTACCTCCCTTTGGGCTGCCCCGGTTAGTTGGGCCACCAGGATGCTCACTTTTTGCTCCTCTGTGAGGGGGTACACCTGGAAGAGGCTATCCAGCTTTTCTTTAAAGTCATTCAGGGTATGTGACTCCCCTGAGTACTGGGGTAGCCAGGCTGCTCCCGGGATATAGGGCATGGTGAAAGGCATGACTGCAGCAGCGCTGGCGCTGGCGGGGGTTGAGGCAGTGAAGCTCTCCTCCGTATCCGACATCTTTCTCCCCCCTAGTGGACCGTGGCCTACCTTGCGATGATCCTCTTCCGTAGGCCGCGGCTCCGCAGTGGATCGTCAGGGTTGAGGACCTTCCGTCGCGCTCCTGTGACGTCGGCGTCTGCTGGGCTCCTTCCAGGACCTTACGCAACGTCCGGACGTGAGGCGGGGCTTCAGTTCTCGCGCGCTTTCGGAGTCCACGCCCCTCTTCTTCCCGCGCGGCGTCTTCAAGATGGCGTCCAACGGCGGGAAAACTCCACGGAAGGCGGGAAGAAGGCTGAAAATGGCGCCGGATGGCGGGAATCTTCACGGATGGCGGGAATCTTCACCACTGGTAAGTTTGAACAGTCTTTTTCAGGCACGCAGTACCCGGTGGTTGCGGGCACGAAATCCTGCCGACTACGCCAAAAGTTGACGCGCCCCTGGGCCTGTGCTGAGTAGCGTTGCGCACGCGGGAGCCTACCCGGAGCCGGATCTGATAGGGGTAGTAGTCTCGTGGCGGTGACCCGGTCCGTGCCCAGGGAGTCAAACTGTGTGGCTGAGTATTAGCAGTAGATGTAGGACGACTACGCCACCCGTTGAATGCAGCTATGGAGCTGCCGCTGCAGGGCAGACCGCTGAGGCCGGTGGTAGGATAGTGCAGCGTAGATGGTATAACCCCCAACGGGAGGGGTATGGCCTCAGGGCAGCCGACGTGGATGATGGGGGTAGCAGGAACCACTCAGAGACGATGCGGTGTAGTTCAGGGTCTTTACTGGTGACAAAGATATACCCTCCCGGAGTACTGGCTAGCGGTCGGGGCCTGGTCAGTCCTTGAGCAGATGGGATCCCCCTTGGCCAGGCGGAGTTGTAGGCCTCCCCAACTAATCGTACTCTTCTGGCTACCTTGCTAGAGGCGGGTAAAAGTAGCCCACGTTCCTGAGTGTACCGTGTGGTGCTCACCCGTATGGCCGGTGACTCGGGGCCTTCTAGTGGCTTCCGCTCCACGACGGCAGTGCTGGTCCCACGCGTGTGACCGCGCCTTCGGGTTTCTTGGCCAGAGGACCTGAAATCCCCTGCCGGGCAGTTTCTGCTGCTGGGTCTGGGTTAATCCCCACAGCCTCGGACTCCGGGTCCGGTAGTAACTCTTCAATCAGGGCGAGCTCTTCAGCTGCCAGCCCCTGATTCCTTTTAGCCTGCTCCCACAGAGCTCCTGATCTTTCTTTCCTATCACTGCTTCTCTTCTTCTCAACTCTTCTCTTCTCTTCTCACTAACCCTGCCTCAGCCCCAGCTTTATATAGGGGAAGTTCTTCCCCTCCCAGGACTGGGCAGGAGGTGTGGCATGCATAGGATTCCTGACCAAGAGACCTCCCACCTGCTCTCAGACATAATATCTCTATTACTGTGGAGACCAGACCCCTGGGGTGCCACACATCAGTACAGAGCCAGCTGTCAGTCATTTCCTGGACATGATTATATCCGCTGCTCTCAGTGCACGGTGGCTGGCCCGGTCCATGACCCAGGGCGGTCAATCAAAAGAGGAAATATTTATAGGAGATTTGGGAAAGTGTTCGTGACGCCACCTGTGGATTGCGGCTAAAGGGAGCCGCCGCTGCGGCGCAGTCCTCTGGAGCTGGTGTTACGGCAACAGAGATGGTGTGGCTCTCCACAGGTAGAGCTACCTCCAGGGCAGTGTAGATAATGTAGGTTGCGCTGGGCGTTGTAGTGCAGTGAGGGAAAGGTGGCACAGATAAAGAATGGACTGAGGCAGTGCAGTGCAGTCATCCGAGTCTTTGCTCACAGTTCTTATTGCAGTTCCACTGGTGCACTGTACAGGTGCTAGCCTCCCACGTCACGCTGCGTTCACCAGGCAGGGGTTCAGCACTTCCTCAGGTAGATCAGGAGTACCTGGCAGAACCCCACTTTCACGTGTTCCTATCTAGACCGTCTTCACGCTGGGTCTTTCTCCCTCCTGCCCTGCGCTTCAAACTCTCAATCCTGCTCGGGTACTCTGAAGTCCCTCCTGTCCGTCGGAGTTCACAGACCTGCTTGACCCTCACCGGGATTAGAATGAGGCTTCGGCAACTGACTATATAAGCCAGGAGCCTCCGGTTTTTCCAGCCGGGACTTGAAGTACACGACTGGGCCAGGGGCCGGTCCCCTTCTTGCGGCCTACGATCCCTCTGTCTTCTGACAGATGCGGGGTGTACGGGTGCCTTCCTGCACTCGCCGTACTGTCCCTTCTTAGAAGAGAGCCTACTCCCTGCTCCCCTCCTGGGCTTCTGACACTAGGCCCTACTTGTGGAGCAGAGCTCCTACAGAGACTCTGCTCCCTGACTGACTTCTCCCTCTTACTCGACTGCCACCCTAAGATGGCTTCCCTATTTATATACCTACTACTATGGTGCTCCCCCTAACTACTTCCTCCACCCACACCCACTACTGGTTCCCCCTACCTTTAGGTTCCCCCCCACTCCAGCCAGGGACAGGGCTCAGCAGCTGCGCTCTGAATGTTGCCCTTCCAGCCGGCCTGGAGCAGTGTAGTTGTGGATGCAGGTGTTGGGGTTCCGGGCAGCACTCCCTCCTTAGCTGATAGAAGGAGACACCACACCTCTGGGTGAGGTGCAGTACCTCTGTGGCGACTGAATCCTCAGGGGCGCCACAGAGTTACTCATGCTCTGGGATGTATGATGGAGCAGAGAAGACAAGCATTACAGCACAGCACCTACAAGTGTGCACTCATCCTCGGAGTAAGGATTTACAGTATATTACACTATTACGAACAGCTTCCTCGCCTCATTCACACAGTGAGTATTGTGGGCAGTAAGTTACATCAGTATTTGTAAGCTAAAAACCAGAGGGGAACAAACACAAAGAAAAATAATTACAATCTCTGTCACCTCTTCTGGGTTTTGGATCCACTCCTGGTGTCTATTAACAAATACTGATGTAAAATATCATCATGTAAAAGTGCTCTAAATCCTTACTGACTGATTTGATAGTTTGAGTTTCAGCGAAGCAGCCGAGGTTGCAGGGTTAAAGGATTTTTCTGGTTTCAAAAACCCCTGTCTCCTGATTGCCATTTTGAAAACAATCAAAGTGTACTTTCCTCACCCTCCCCAGGAAAGACTGTGCAGCATAAGATCATTTCTATAACTGCCTCCCTATCCTCACCTCACTTACATCCTGCATCTGAGTTTGAGACGCACTCATTTAGGCGAAGTTCTGCTGCATATTTTCATACAATAAAAAACATATTACAGCGTATTACAGTTCCAGCAAAGTGGATGGCATGTATATAATCAAAAAGGCAAAAAAAAGTCAGCTCACCCATAAGAAGATCCATTCATTGAGACTTGTAATGTGGCGAGAAGTAGACAGACAGAAGCACAAAACAGTGATCCAGCATCAGAATCTTCTAGTGAAATCCATACTTTATTGTGCAAAAATAGAGAAAGGAAGTCACAATTTTATCTCTAAAAACCATTATGCAAACTGGTTTCAGACGGCTTTCTTAAAAGGGTTTTCCCACGAAAAGTTTATTTTAATCAACATTTTAATCAATAGATCTTTGAATATTATTATTATTTCTACAAATGAATGTGTTTACAAAAAATGTACTGTAATATCTGTATACTCTTTTTCTCCCCGCCTGGCCAGGAGCTGTGGTATGATCAGACCATGTTCCGTACACTGTCAGACACAGCCATTACACAGTACACAGCAGGGGCACATTTATAAGATTATCTCAGCACAGGGACATTTTCTAACACATCCAATTGTGGAATTTATCTTTATTCCAAGATCTATTGATTAAAAAATAAACAAAAAAGAGGTTGGGTACAGCTCACCACGCTGGACACAGAAGTAATTCCGGTTGGAGGTCACTGGAGGATGCTGATCCTGCTGGTGAAAGCAGCAATAATGAGGAGTGGAAGAGGTGGATTCCAATCCAACACAACCATAAAAGTAATAAAAAACCTTATTTTATTAGTAAACCATTAAAAATAGTTAAAAGCAGCGCCTGATGCGTTTCTGGCGCTTAGTAATAGGATAAGTTGCAGAAGTGAAGAGACATGATAATATACATGGCAGGAGCCAATCATAAACAAGCTAAGAGTGATTGCATTACATAGACGGAAGCTGTGTGATTCCAAATTGATTCAAATGCTGAAGACAACAACAACAAAAAAAACAAATGAAGAATGACAGTGAAACATACAAATTGATTATGAATTATGCATTTCTTAATAAATATAAAATAAATCATTTTTATAGTTCATGCCTTTGGGATGTTTTGTGTCTAATTAAAGGATCCAAAAATCTTCGCTTTTGCCAATTGCCTCCACGGGTAGGACAATTAACACTGCGCCGTAGATCCCTGCCTTGATACCAAGTGACTGAGCGGTCCAGTGTAGGTACCAGCCAATCGGGCAATTCCCAGATGGCCAGTCTAGCCCTGGACCTCACCCTTCCTCATCCCTGATCTGCTTCATCCAATAAGCATTCAAGTTCATACAGCTTGGAGTTGGAAAATCTGCATAAAAATGATGATATGGTCAAAATATTCACTTGCCTAATAATTGTGCACACAGTGTAAGATGTTTGTTTTTTTTTATTGTAGATCAGTCACGCTGATAGGGTGAAAAAAATTATAACTGATAACTTCTTTTATGCATTCCAAACCTCAAATATTTTTCCTAAATAATTAGTAAAACACTTGTAAAATAGTTCATTTAAAATATTAAGATTTTAAAGTCATCTCATATGCAAATTGCCTCTTCAGAGAAAAAGAGGACTTGAACTCTATAGCGCCACCGATTGGAAGCAGTAATCCTACAAGTCACAATCAACCCTTTAATGAGTCGTGCAATATGACTTAGGTTAAAAGCCAAATCAGAATCTCAATTTGCAGACACGGTTTTCAGGCTGTTGGCCCTCATCAGTGCAAAGTATGAGAATTGATTTGGCTAGATGAGAGGCTCTGGACTGAGGTCTAAGGAGTAACATTTCTCCTTATGAGAGTGACATACCAGCTCTGGCATGTCAAGGTAAGGAGACTTATTCGCCTTGCAATGCTCCTCTGGGAAATTTAGTATGCAAATTGCCTCTTCAGAGAAAAAACATGAGAACCTCCTTCTAACAACTGAATAGTTGTTACTCCCTTTATCCACTCCATTCTCACTGGCTCTATGCTGAACAGGCTAGACTGGAGTTAGTAGAGGGAGGTCCTCCCCCTGCAGTCAGTAATCTGTAATACAGTAAGAAGGCTAGGTTAGAGATCCCTCCTGTTCAGGGCTGGACATTCCATTGGTGTAACCTGTGCAGTTGCACAGGGCCCAAGAGGTAAGAGGGCCCATTACCACCTCCGAAGATGGTGAAGCCAATGATGAGTTATTCAACTGCAAATGGCCTACACAGTGTTCTTGCACATGGGGCCTTTTCTGTCTGTGTCCGCCACTGCTCCTTCTCCCCCCTATTTTCTCACCTGCTCTATACTTAGTTATCCAGATGACTGATTCCAGAAGGAGGAACTCCTTCTAGCAACTTCAATCTTGACTGTTCAGTGCAGTGCCAGCTAGAATGGAGTAGTTAAAAGGAGGTCCGGTTTCTTTGACTAGATATATCAACTCTAAGAGGAGGACTTCCTTCTCATTACTCCATACTATTCTCAACCTCTAGTTCACTATTCAGTCTATGTAGATGACGCGCCCCCAGTGCCGTTGGGTACTCGGCAGCCGGGCCTCTGGTTGCCGGGGGATATCATGGTGGCTGGCCCGGTCCATGACCCAGGGCGGTCAGTGAAATGGGGAAACTTCTATTATTTGGGGTTTTTGGAATTATTCGAGACTCCACCTGTGGTGTCTGGTGAGGATCACCAGCGCTGCAACAGTCCTCTGAGGCAGATGTTAGGGCAGCAAATGATGGGACAGCTCCCCACAGGCGGAGCAGGCCTCAGGGCAGTGTAGGGGATGAACTGGATGGTGGTGCAGGGGAGAGACGGCAGGTCGGTCCCGGAGGAAGGATGGACACTCACACAGGGGTCAGCTTCAGTACCTTTACTGGTGATGCTGCAGGCACGGTCCAGGGTACTCCAGGTGAAGGGCGCACTTCTGGACTCTCCCCAGTGAGCGGGTATAGGGCCTCCTGATCCGTTACTTTACTCTCTAGGCTTCTGGCCTGCCTGGAGCTGGGCCTAGCTTGGTTACTGTCTCTTTCTGCACCTGCTGACCTGGTGGTAGGGCCTTCTCTTTGAAGATCACTCTCCCTGAACGCTGGGACCTCTGTGACTCCTAGCCCTGGTACTACAATCAGCATTAGGTGGACCTGGGACCTGTAGTTCTCCAGGGGTTCCGGTGGTTGCTACTGGGTATAAGGAGTCCCTGTAGGCGCAGACCTGGTGTCCGGTACATAAATCGGGGTGAGCTTACTATGCTCCTCTGCCCCATAAGTTCCACTCTCTCTTTCTCCTCGCCGTCAACCACACTCGGGGCCCTTACTACTTGGCAGCCGGCTCGCTGCATCTTCACCGCTCTCTGAGCGTCGGCACACTCTCAGCTCCCTCTGAGCTGTGTTCCTCTCTGAACACTGACTTCCAACCAACTAAGCTGCCTAGCTCCACCTTCCCTATATATGTCCCTAACGGGCTCCCTCTGCTGGTCTGAGGTGGAAGGTGGAGGTGTATGAATGTAGTGAGGGCCTCTTGTGGAGAAGTCTGTCCATGCACCCTTCTGGGTTCTGTGGCACCAATGTGCAGCAGGGGCGCCACATTCCCCCCTAGTAAAACTCAGTACTCCTGGACTGAAGCATTTTTCAAAAACAGGTTAACAATAACATTAACATTTCTTTCCTTTATGGGAGGCAAATCTCTTGAACGTTACAGGTGTAAAAGCATAATAAATATATACAAATATAGAGCGTCCTCAGAGTCTTCCAAGTTAATGGTGTCCATCTCACCGGTGAAAGAACATGAGGCACATGAGGGACCCGCCTGAAAACCCTCAACGTAGGCCCTGGGCATGGCTACAGGGCATAGGTGATCCAGGTGCCACGCCAAACGGGTTTTTGTTCCGTGGTCAACTAAGGGGCACTCCAGGGAGTGCAACTACATACATAAAAGTTTTTGGGCTACTCACAGTCCTCAACCACTGAGTCCTTTAGAGACCAGGTCAATGCCACACAGAGTTCTAGCAGCAGACACATCTCTGCAACAACTGTTAAGAGGAGACTTTGTGCAGCAGGCCTTCATGATAAAATAGATGCTAGGAAACCACTGCTAAGGACAGGCAACAAGCAGAAGAGACTTGTTTGGGCTAAAGAACACAAGGAATGGACATTAGACCAGTGGAAATCTGTGCTTTGGTCTGATGAGTCCAAATTTGAGATCTTTGGTTCCAACCACCGTGTCTTTGTGCGACGCAGAAAAGGTGAACAGATCGACTCTACATGCCTGGTTCCCACCATGAAGCATGGAGGAGGAGGTGTGATGGTGTGAGGGTGCTTTGCTGGTGACACTGTTGGGGATTTATTCAAAATTGAAGACATACTGAACCAGCATGGCTACCACAGCATCTTGCAGCGGCATGCTATTCCATCCGGTTTGCGTTTAGTTGGACCATCATTTATTTTTCAACAGGACAATGACCCCAAACACACCTCCAGGCTGTGTAAGGGTTATTTGACCAAGAAGGAGAGTGATGGGGTGCTATGCCAGATGACCTGGCCTCCACAGTCACCAGACCTGAACCCAATCAAGATGGTTTAGGGTGAGCTGGACCGCAGAGTGAAGGCAAAAGGGCCAACAAGTGCTAAGCATCTCTGGGAACTCCTTCAAGATTGTTGGAAGACCATTTCCGATGACTACCTCTTGAAGCTCATCAAGAGAATGCCAAGACTGTGCAAAGCAGTCATCAAAGCAAAAGGTGGCTACTTTGAAGAACCTAGAATATAAGACATATTTTCAGTTGTTTCACACTTTTTTGTTAAGTATATAATTCCACATGTGTTAATTCATAGTTTTGATGCCTTCAGTGTGAATGTACAATTTTCACAGTCATGAAAATACAGAAAAATCTTTAAATGAGAAGGTGTGTCCAAACTTTTGGTCTGTACTGTATACATGGATCATTTTTTGCAGCCATTAGCTGTATCCCTAAAGTCATATGTAAGAGACTCTTCCCATCTCATTCAACATCTCAATGGACTAACCATCCCGGATAACACTATCCTAGTTTCATTAGATGTAGAGTCTCTCTATATGAGTATCTCACATGATCTGGGAATACAAGCGGTCACATACTTCCTGGATCTCCATTCCACAGGCGATCGGAGACATGACTCATTTGTTTTGGACTTACTGCACTTCGTCTTAGACAAAAATTATTTTGTCTTTGATAGGAAATTCTATCGACAGCTGGCCGGCACGGCGATGGGCGCAAGGTGTGCGCCCTCCTATGTAAATCTATATCTGGAGTGGTGGGAGGAGTTGGTTGTCTATAGACATGAGGCTTTTCTTCATGAGGTTTTCACATGGTTGAGATATATAGATGATGTACTTTTGCTATGGGCAGGTACTAGGACGGAATGTGAGACCTTTATTGACGAGCTCAATGCCAACAGCCTAAACATCAGACTTACATCAAACCTCTCTAACTCGGAAATAGACTACCTGGATTTGAAATTGGTAAAACGGATAACCATATTTGTACGACTCTCTTTAGGAAGACTACGGCTACGAACAACTTGTTACATTACACGAGTTTCCATCCCACGCATCTATGGAACGGTATCCCGAAGGGACAATTTCTTCGACTCCGGAGAAATTGCACCACGTTCGAGTAGTTCCAGCGGGCAATCCAAGGACCTCTTGCAACGATTCATGACGAGGGGTTATCCACGTCGCGTTATTTCGGAGGTGTTTAGGGACGCGAAGGGGAGGAATCGAGCTGAACTTCTACGAACACAAGTAGGTAATCCACCCAGACCCCTTAACCTAATTACCACCTATAACAACCAATGGCAGGACATTCAGAAGATCCTTACCAAAAATTGGGGAATCCTCCTTAGCGAACCTAAATTAATCAAACACATTGCGGCGTCCTCTAACATGGTTGCTCGCAGAGCAAGGAACTTGAAGGACAATCTCTGCCAGAGCCACTACACACGACCATCGGTGAGACTGAAAGGAGGGGGCAGAATCTTTGGCACGTACCCCTGCGGGGGTTGTAACATCTGCCAATATACTGCAGCACGAGAGTGTATAACACTGCCAATCCCCCCCTACCAGATTCGATCTAAAACCTACTTCAATTGCAGATCACGGAATTTGGTCTACGCCCTGATTTGTGGTTGCCCGAAGATATATGTCGGACAGACATCTCAAGAACTCAGGAAAAGAGTTCAACAAAATATTTCGAACATCTCAACAGCTAAGAGGGACCGGGACATGGATAGAACAATTACATCTGTGGCGGCACATTATTTGGATGTCCATAACGGCCGATTGACTAATTTACAGGTAATTGAACTGGAACAGATACACACGAATATAAGGGGGGGGAACTGCACCAATGCCCTGCTACGATGTGAATCCAAATGGATCTACAATTTACAAAGCTTGGCCCCTCGTTGTTGTTTACTGGCTTTTACAAACAACTTTGACCTGGGCTTCATAGATCTCAGTTATTGTTTATGTGCCTCTCTCATAGGGTGGACATGCTGAGAGATATGGGTTGAGGTCAAGCATTCAACACCTGCTCTACAACGCTTTCTGGATTCTGCAAATTAACCATAGTCGAGCCAATTGGAAGAGGCTGGGACAGAAGGCCATAGGGTGGCCCAAGAGCAAGGGAAAACAGGAGGAGACATTTGGTGTCCTATATCGTGCACCAGGTCCGAACAATGGATGAAGGATGAGTATCATCCCTTGGCCTAAACTAGAGCCCTATCCGAACATTATCCAGCAAGAAGGACACAATATTGGACTATGGGACCACAGAAGAAAACTACCTTTAGGACTCTTTACTCCTATATCCCTCATTCCACTCAGGAAAAATCTGTGGCATGGACTCCACCCCCGGGCCAGTGTATGTCTCTGTGGTGGCCAATGTTTATCAGCTGGCCCCTTTTATTTTGGGCCTCCTTTTTCTAGACCCTGGTTGGTAGGGGGATTTGGTACAACACCCCTCCCCAGGATCGTGTACTTTATCGATGCACTGCAATGGTGCTGAGTAAAATCAAGGCATATGCGGATAGCCATTAGCGATGTTAGATTTTACATTTGCACATATACCAAGGTTCTTTTTGCTTTCCTTTATTTACACCTTGCTGTATGTTCCAGTCGTGGGCCTTACTATTAGAAGACGCCCTTATTAACAGTCTATTCTTGGCACTGTAGGCTGTACCCATAAACCGGGCATCCTAGAGGGACTCAGGACCTAAACCCCTCTGGGACGCTTGGGAGTCACAGTTCTTGTGGATTGACTAAGGTAATCGTTTTCCTCTAACTGGGTTACCCAATTGTGGCATCCCAAGGCAACACTCACCTGTGGGATCCGCGGCTGTTTGGCCCAGCCACTGTGACATGCCTACACCCACATTCCCTTGCTGTTAGCCCTATTATTTGATCGAGGATGTACATTGGGGGTGCAGCATGTTAGGTATCTGGTGCACCGTGCCTGGGACATGCAGCTGCTGATTCCCGCAGGTGAGAGAACCGGGGCTGATCATGTACAGTACAGACCAAAAGTTTGGACACACCTTCTCATTTAAAGATTTTTCTGTATTTTCATGACTATGAAAATTGTACATTCACACTGAAGGCATCAAAACTATGAATTAACACATGTGAAATTATATACTTAACAAAAAAGTGTGAAACAACTGAAAATATGTCTTATATTCTAGGTTCTTCAAAGTAGCCACCTTTTCCTTTAATGACTGCTTTGCACACTCTTGGCATTCTCTTGATGAGCTTCAAGAGGTAGTCACCGAAAATTGTCTTCCAACAATCTTGATGGAGTTCCCAGAGATGCTTAGCACTTTTTGGCCCTTTTGCCTTCACTCTGCGGTCCAACTCACCCCAAACCATTTCGATTGGGTTCAGGTCTGGTGACTGTGGAGGCCAGGTCATCTGGCGTAGCACCCCAACACTCTCCTTCTTGGTCAAATAGCCTTTACACAGCCTGGAGGTGTGTTTGGGGTCATTGTTCTGTTGAAAAATAAATGATGGTCGAACTAAACGCAAACCGGATGGAATAGCATGCCGCTGCAAGATGCTTTGGTAGCCATGCTGGTTCAGTATGCCTTCAATTTTGAATAAATCCCCGACAGTGTCACCAGCAAAGCACCCCCACACCATCACACCTCCTCCTCCATGCTTGACGGTGGGAACCAGGTATGTAGAGTCCATCTGTTCACCTTTTCTGCGTCGCACAAAGACATGGCGGTTGGAACCAAAGATCTCAAATTTGGACTCATCAGACCAAAGCACAGATTTCCATGGTCTAATGTCCATTCCTTGTGTTCTTTAGCCCAAACAAGTCTCTTCTGCTTGTTGCCTGTCCTTAGCAGTGGTTTCCTAGCAGCTATTTTACCATGAAGACATGCTGCACAAAGTCTCCTCTTAACAGTTGTTAAAGAAATATGTCTGCTGCTAGTACTCTGTGTGGCATTGACCTGGTCTCTAATCTGATCTGCTGTTAGCCTCCGATTTCTGAGGCTGGTGACTCGGATAAACTTATCCTCAGAAGCAGAGGTGACTCTTGGTCTTCCTTTCCTGGGGCGGTTCCTGGGGCGCTTGATGGTTTTTGCAACTGCACTTGGGGACACTTTCAAAGTTTTCCCAATTTTTCGCACTGACTGACCTTCATTTCTTAAAGTAATGACGGCCACTCATTTTTCTTTACTTAGAATTTGTATTATGGCAAGAAATAAGCAGCTAACAGTCTATTCAGTAGGACTATCAGCTGAGTATCCACCAGACTTCTGCACAACACAACTGATGGTCCCAACCCCATTTATAAGGCAAGAAATCCCACTTATTAAACCTGACAGGGCACACCTGTGAAGTGAAAACCATTTCCGGTGACTACCTCTTGAAGCTCATCAAGAGAATGCCAAGAGTGTGCTAAGCAGTCATCAAAACAAAAGGTGGCTACTTTGAAGAACCTAGAATATAAGACATATTTTCAGTTGTTTCACACTTTTTTGTTAAGTATATAATTCCACATGTGTTAATTCATAGTTTTGATGCCTTCAGTGTGAATGTACAATTTCCATAGTTATGAAAACACAGAAAAATCTTTAAATGAGAAGGTGTGTACAAACTTTTGGTCGGTGCTGTATGCGTTCCTGTGCCAGATTCGGACAATACTTGATCTAGGCGCCATTGCACTGTGTTCTGGTTCTCTTGTTCAAGAGTATCCGAGCACAGGTGCAGAGCATATGGAGTAGGCATTTCCACACTGCTCCCACCGCTTGGGCCAGCGATAATCGCACTGCACTCGGATGACATCCGAGTGCAGTCCGATGTTTCTCAAGCGCCCATAGACCAATATGTGGTGCGTGCTAAAACTATCATTACTATACCAAATGCTAAAGTCGGGATTGTCTTTCGCAATTGGCTTAACATATGAGAGAATACAAGTCAAGTCACTTCCATATTTACAATTCTGTTATGTGTCAAGTATGGAATGGTGTGATAGCATCATACTGTACTTTTATCACCTGTGTTACTGTGGCGCCCCTGCTGCGCATTAGTGCCACAGATCCTAGAGGGGTGCATGGACGGATTCCTCCACAAGAGGCTCTCGCAGCATACACACACCTCCACCTTCCACCTCAGACCACCAGAGGGAGCCCGTTAGGGATATAAATAGGGAAGGTGGAACTAGGCAGTCAGTTCCTCTGAAGAGTTCCTGCAGTAGAGAAGCCTAAGAGAGGTCAGTCTGCAGTGGAGCTCAGTCTAGTCTAGAGAACACAGCTAATAGTTCAGCAGTGGAGCACGAGGCTCCTGCAAGCTAGACTCAGGGAGCTCAGCTAGAGCCCAAGGCGTGCCGACGCCATAAGAGCGGTGAAGCGCGGCAAGCTGCCGCTAGTGTGTATAGCCTAGTGAGGGCCTCGAGCCGAAGGCTAGAGGAGTAAGCGAGCCACATAGGGGGCAGAGGAGCTTAACCAGCTCACCCCGCAACCATATACCGGACACCGGGTCCGCGTCTGCAAGGATCTCTAGCTCCAGCAGAAACAACCGGAGACCCCTGGAAGACTTCAGGTCCCAGGATCACCCAAGAGCTGATACGTACCAGAGCCAGGAGTCACGGAGGCCCCGCAAGCTGGGAGCGTGTACTCCAAGAGAAGGCCCTACCACAAAGTCAGCCGGTGCAGGACAGAGACAAAGTTAGGCCTAGCTCCAGGCAGGTCAGAAACTTACTACACGAAGGCAAGAAACAGGAGGCCCGATACCCGCTCACTGGGGAGGATCCTGATATGCACCCTTCACTCTACAGTGCTCTGGAATGTGCCTGAACATCCATCAGTAAAAGGTACTGAACTGAACTGTGTGTCTGCCTATCCTTCTTCAGGCCTGGCTGGGTTCCCCCTGTCCTGCACCCCTACATCCACGCTGCCCTGAGGCCTAGCTCCACCTGTGGGGAGCTATACCACCCAAGCTGCCTTACCACCGGCCTCAGTGGGCTGCCGCAGCGCTGGTGATCCTCACCAGACACCACAGGTGGCGTCACGAACTTTCACATAATTATCCACCCTTTAAAAGAGAGGCCCAGGGTACGGGCCCGGGAGCCGACTACCGCGACATCCCCCCAAAACTAACAACAAGGCCCGGGTGCCGAGTCCTCCCCATCCCCTGGGCGCGTCATCTCTTCCTGGCGTCACGAACAGGATTCCGTGCCCTCTGCAATGGCGGAGTGTTGTGCCCGTTTCCACCGGGTACTGTGCGCCTTTAATCAAAAACTGTGTATTTAACTGTTGCGAAGATTGCCGCCATTGTTGGGCCGCCGAGCAGGAAGAAGGGCGTAACCGCGGGAAACTGAGGGGCGTATCTGCAAAAGTGCGCGAAGCACTGGACACGCCCCACGCCTCGAAGTCAAACCAGGAAGCGCCAGGTCCTGGAAGGAGCGTCGCTGAACGCTCTGACGTAGGACGCAAGCGACGC
Organism: Phyllobates terribilis; assembly: GCF_046119375.1. Taxonomy (NCBI): domain Eukaryota; kingdom Metazoa; phylum Chordata; class Amphibia; order Anura; family Dendrobatidae; genus Phyllobates; species Phyllobates terribilis. Next base: position 264,362,661 of record NW_027362764.1, on the reverse strand, counting down.
AAGGTCCTGAAGAAGACCGTCACCTGCGGAGCTGCGGCCTACCGGAAGAAAAGAAAAGAAGGTAGGCCACGGTTCGCTAGGGGGGCACCAGAATGTCCGAGGAACAGCACAACAACACAACGCCGGAATACCGGTTAACCGCCCTGATGTTCAACCCGAGCTCGACGTCGAGCAGGCCGAAGCAGCCGCTCCACCAGCAGGGCCTGTAACCCCTGTCATACCCATGGCCCTACCGTACATCCCTGGAGCGAAGTGGCTCCCCCAGTACAGCGGCAACCAGATACCCTGTCTGGATTCAAAAGGAAAATATGCGGTATACTGGACATGTACTCTATGACAGGCAAGCAAAGAGCCGCTGTTGTATTGGGACAATTGACTGGTGCTGCGGAGCGAGAAGTAGAAACCTGGTCGGCCGCAGACCAGGAGTCAGGGTCCGCAATCTTTAAAAATTTACAGACTGTCTTTGAAAATCGTACTGAGACAGACCTCCAGATGAGGTTCTACAACTGCTCTCAGCAACCAGAGGACAGTGTTCGGGACTATGCCTGGCGCTTACAAGGGGCCCTGCGGGCTCTGAAACAGGTTAGTCCAACCAGCATCAATGATGAAAATAAAATGCTGAAGGAACAGTTTGTCTGGGGACTGAGGTCCCAAGAGGAGAGCAGGACTGTGCGTTGGTGGTCCCTGGATCATCCAGATGCCACCTTTGACACCCTTAAGGACATGGCTATAAAAGGACTGCAGCCCCTGGAAACAACTGCTATCCAATGTTACCAGGGTGGGGCCACCCCAGTGCCTGCAGCGTCCACCTTTTCCCTGGTGGCTGCTGAAGCCAAGGTTCAAGCAACGTCCCCTAGTGAGCTGGACAGCCTGCGCTCTGAAGTGCGTCAGTTGAGCAAAACTCTGACCACTGTACTGAGTGCCCTGCAGCTGTGGACGGAGCCCGAGGAGGAAGGAAGGATCCTGCTAGCCGACAGCCCTGAGGATGTCCCCTGGATGAGAAAGAGGAAGAGGACAACACCACCCCCTGGGAGGATCAGCGACCAACACCGACCACCGAGTGACCCTGTCTGCAACCACTGCCACAAGTCAGGTCACACCATCCAGAGCTGTCCTTTAAACGAGAAGACCCTGGGTTCGAGGGCCAACACCCAGGAATAGACTCAGCAGGCCCCTCAGACTGGCACAGCAGATACGTGGGAGGAAGACCTTTCCTGTCCATAATCCTGGACGGCATTGTGATACCTGCCCTGCTGGACACTAGATCTCAAGTAACAATTATGCCTGATGTCCTTTACAAGAGATACTGGTCCATAGACAGTCTCCAACCCCCGAACCCAGATTTTTCAGTATATGCCTCTAACGGTCTCCCTCTTAACCTAGTCGGGGTTAAGGATGTGACGGTAAAGGTGGGGAGAATGGAGCTGAAGGACCAGGGACTCATTGTAGTAGAGACTGTCTCTGATGACTCAGGACTGAATATGATACTAGGCACTAACATTGTTGGTAACTGGAGGAAATGGTGTTTTTGCTCCAACAGCTTGCTAACGCCGCCAGACCAGGGCAGAGAAGAGCGATCCAGAAGGAGATCCGAGCCTTGATGTACCAGCAGCAAGTAAAGCTATCCGGTGGTGAGATTAATAATGTGCAGGTAACAGACCCCATACCCATTGTGATCCCCCCAGTGTGTGAAATGCTTATCTGGTGTAGAGCAGCAATAGGTCTTAAAGGACAGAGCTACCAGGCGGTAGTAGAACCCCTTAGCACAGAGCACAGATCTACACTCTTAACTGCCAGAGGGGTAGTGGATGTACACAATGGGAGGGTGCCCGTCCGTCTTCTCAACTATGGGGAAGATGAGGTCAGGTTGCCACGCTATGCCACTGTTGCCAAGTTACACGCTGTAAATAATAACTCCATTCACACGGCGGAGTCCTTAACCTTACCAGACGAAGTGGAGGATAATGATCTGGCAACCCAGGTAGAGGATTGGTGTCAACAGCTCCATGTTGGGACCGACACCACTCCTGCCTACCAGAAACAGGGGGTACACCGGGTGGTTCAGGAATACGTGCAGGTATTCAGCAAGCACCCACTTGACTTTGGGAGGATTAAGGGGGTACAACATCACATCCCCACAGGTGATCATCCACCCATCAAAGAATGTTACAGGCCTATACCACCAGCACACTACCAGAAAGCCAAGGAGATGTTGCACGACATGAAGAAGGCAGGGGTAGTAAGGGATAGTTGTAGTCCCTGGGCAGCTCCCCTAGTGCTAGTCAGGAAAAAGGATGGAAGAATGAGAATGTGTGTAGATTACAGACAAGTAAATCGTATTACACATAAAGATGCATACCCTTTACCACATATTGAGGAATCCCTGGCCGCCTTAAAGTCTGCAAATTACTTTTCCATCCTTGACCTCACTAGTGGGTACTGGCAAGTAGCTGTGGCTGAGGAGGATCGGGAGAAGACGGCCTTCACCACCCCGATGGGACTCTGCGAGTTCAACAGTATGCCGTTTGGACTCTGCAATGCCCCCGGAACGTTCCAGAGATTGATGGAGTGCTGCCTGGGACACTGCAACTTCGAGACTGTGTTACTATACCTGGATGACGTGATAGTGTACTCCAAGACGTATGAGGACCACTTGAAGCACCTGGCGGAGGTATTTGAGTCGCTGTCCCAGTATGGGATGAAGCTGAAGCCCTCAAAATGCCACCTGCTCAAGAGAAAGGTACAGTACCTGGGGCATATTGTCAGTTCAGAAGGAGTAGCACCAGACCCGGAGAAGGTCACTGCCATCCAGAAATGGCCGGAGCCGAAGAACCTCAAGGAGGTGCGTCAGTTCCTGGGACCAGTAGGATACTACCGGAGGTTTGTAAAAGACTACACTAAGAAAGCAGCCCCTCTGCAAGACCTCCTGGTGGGACAGTCCCCCAAAGGCAGAAATCCCCCATTCCACTGGGGTAAGGAGCAAGCCGAGTCATTTGAGGAGATGAAGGAGATGCTGACAGGCAACGAGATCCTAGCCTACCCTGACTACAGCCAACCGTTCCTGCTGTATACTGATGCCAGCAATGAAGGACTGGGAGCTGTCCTAAGTCAGAAGCAGAATGGCCAAGAGAAAGTGATCGCATACGCAAGCAGGAAACTCCGCCCGACTGAGAGAAACCCAGAGAACTATAGCAGTTTTAAGTTAGATTTCCTGGCCTTGGTCTGGGCCATCACTGAAAGGTTCAAGCACTACCTAGCCTCCAGCAAGTTCACTGCCTACACTGACAATAACCCCTTGACTCATCTTGAAACAGCCAAGTTAGGAGCCTTGGAGCAACGATGGATGGCTTCGCTGTCAAACTACCAATTCACAATTAAATACCGGGCAGGCCTCAAGAACGCCAATGCCGATGGCCTGTCCAGGATGCCTCACCAGTCAGACACAGATGAAGAAGTGGATGACCTGGAGGAGATTGAGCTACCTGCCTTTCACCGGAATTGGATGATCCACGAGCAACGAGCCTCCAGGAGGCAGCGTGGGAAGACATTAAACCCTTTGCCTCACCACAGCTGGAAAGAGACCCAGGACAGTGACCCGGTTGTCAGCCGTATCAAGGAGCTGATAACCCAAGAAGGTTCCTCCCTGGAGAAGGAAGCGTCTCTGCAAGCAAAGCAGCTGTGGAACGAGAGAAGCCGGCTGTTTATCTACCGTGAGAAGATGTGCCGGAGGTACGTCAATCCTAAAACCCATGAGATGGTATGGCAGATAGTGGTCCCCAAGACAGACGTCCAAATGGTGTTGGAGGCCTACCACGATCAGGCGGGGCACTTTGGCTGGAAGAAGCTAGAGACCCTGCTGAAGTGTCGATTCTACTGGGTAGGAATGCGCAGCTCCATTGAGTGCCGAAACTGTGGACCCTGTAGCCTCCGAAGAAAAGACTAAAGCAGCCAGAAGGCACCCCTGCAACCCATAAAGACGACTCGACCCCTGGAGATCGTGGCCCTGGACCATGTCAAGCTGTCACTCAGCAGGTCAGGGTACTCCTATGCCCTGACCATGGTGGATCACTACTCCAGGTTCCTGGTGGTAGCCCCCGTCAAAGACCTGACGGCAGAGACAGCGGCAGAAACGTTCCAGGTGTGTTTCTGCAGACCCCATGGATACCCTGAGCAGGTGCTGATGGACCAAGGCCTGACCTTTGAGGCTGAGTTGTTCAAGGAGATCTGCCTTCTGTACGGGTGTAAAATGATCAGAACTACACCGTACCACCCACAAACCAATGGTCTCTGTGAAAAGATGAACAACATCATCATCGACCTGCTGAAGACCTTACCACTTGAGGAGAGAAACCAGTGGCCAGACCTACTACCTGACCTGGTAGATCTGTACCACCACATGCCTGTAAGTTCCACCAATTGCATTCCAGCATATCTCATGCGAGCAAGACCAGGAAAGTTGCCCATGGACCTGGAGCTCGGTGTTGTAGAACCAGAAGCAGATGTGACCACTGAGGACTGGGACACGACCAGACAGGAGCAGTACAGAAGAGTACAAGCCTGTGTCGAAGACAGTCTCACTCGGGTGAGGGACAAGCAGGAAGCTCAATACAACAGAGGTGCCCCAGCAGAACTCTTCACACATGGTGAAGTAATGTTAAAAAAGAAGAGAAGAAACCACAAACTTGATGACCAGTGGGAGAAAGAACCCTACACTGTGTTGAATTCAAGATTTGATAATAAGAAAACCTGTTTGATTAGCGAAGACGGGGGAAGAACGACTGTAACGGTATCTAGAGACCACCTGAAGTTGTGTCCAGATCTGCTAAAGCCCCAAGGAGAAGTGCCTCTCATAATCCCGGAGGAACCTAAAGAAGCAGTAATCCATACTGACTTAGGAGACTTCCCGGCAGATTGGCCTCAACTAGGAGGAGCAGTAATAATACCTGTGATCCACTTCTTTCAACAGTCAGATGACCCTCCACAGCAAGTTGAACCTGTAAGTGCTGTAGAAGAGCCTGCTCAAGAAGAATCCCCGGACGAAGGATCCCCGGCAGGAGAAGAGCAAGAAGGCCCAGCCAATGGTATACTTGCCAGACCCGCAGAGAGGCAAAGGCAGTCTTAGAGCCCCTCCTCACCTAGCACTGACAGAATGGGAGGTAGTGCAAATACCAGTGCCTCACGTATCCCAGTACAACGCAGGTCCATACGTAGTACCAAAGGTCAGATCCCTGTCAGATACACTGAGTAAAATAGTTAAATTCTGACAAGTGTAGATAGTTACCCCTGGGGTATTAAATAGCATTGTATTGTATATTACTGTATTATCTTGTATATTGCCATGTACTCATTGCCTTTTATATGCATTTAACTTATATTTTTGCCTTCATTAATGGACAATTCAAGTGACATGGACACTTTACCAATTTACTTCTCATTACCCGTATGGGTACCTAAGAACTCTGTGGCTGAGGACTTTGTGCAGCCCAAAGACTTTTCTTTGTAAATATTTGCACTCCCTGGAGTGCCCCATTGAGCAACCTCTCCGGAAGAGCCTTGGACTTCTAGGTTGCTTATTCCAATACATATATCTATTTATTACTTATTAATGTTATATGCAACGTTTAAGAATGTGCCTCCCATAAAGGGAAGATTGTTATTGTTCATGTTATTGTTGTTTAAAAATGTACTTCAGCCCGGGAGTGCTGAGCTTTGCTAGGGGGGAATGTGGCACCCCTGCTGTGCATTAGTGCCACAGATCCTAGAGGGGTGCATGGACAGATTCCTCCACAAGAGGCCCTCGCAGCATACACACACCTCCACCTTCCACCTCAGACCACCAGAGGGAGCCCATTAGGGATATAAATAGGGAAGGTGGAGCTAGGCAGTCAGTTCCTCTGAAGAGTTCCTGCAGTAGAGAAGCCTGAGAGAGGTCAGTCTGCAGTGGAGCTCAGTCTAGTCTAGAGAACACAGCTAATAGTTCAGCAGTGGAGCACGAGGCTCCTGCAAGCTAGACTCAGGGAGCTCAGTTAGAGCCCAAGGCGTGCCGACGCCATAAGAGTGGTGAAGCGCGGCAAGCTGACGCTGGTGTGTATAGCCTAGTGAGGGCCTCGAGCGAGGCCGAAGGCTAGAGGAGTAAGCGAGCTACATAGGGGGCAGAGGAGCTTAACCAGCTCACCCCGCAACCATATACTGGACACCGGGTCCGCGTCTGCAAGGATCTCTAGGACCAGCAGAAACAACCGGAGACCCTTGGAAGACTTCAGGTCCCAGGATCACCCAAGAGCTGATACGTACCAGAGCCAGGAGTCACGGAGGCCCCGCAAGCTGGGAGTGTGTACTCCAAGAGAAGGCCCTACCACAAAGTCAGCCGGTGCAGGACAGAGACAAAGTTAGGCCTAGCTCCAGGCAGGTCAGAAACTTACTACACAAAGGCAAGAAACAGGAGGCCCTATACCCGCTCACTGGGGAGGATCCTGATATGCACCCTTCACCCTACAGTGCTCCGGAATGTGCCTGAAAATCCATCAGTAAAAGGTACTGAAGTGAACTGTGTGTCTGCCTATCCTTCTTCAGGCCCAGCTGGGTTCCCCCTGTCCTGCACCCCTACATCCACGCTGCCCTGAGGCCTAGCTCCACCTGTGGGGAGCTATACCACCCAAGCTGCCTTAACACCTGCCTCAGTGGGCTGCCGCAGCGCTGGTGATCCTCACCAGACACCACAGGTGGCGTCACGAACTTTCACATAATTATCCACCCTTTAAAAGAGAGGCCCAGGGTACTGGCCCGGGAGCCGACTACCGCGACATCCCCCCAAAACTAACAACAAGGCCCGGGCGCCGAGTCCTCCCCATCCCCTGGGCGCGTCATTGCTATATGCTGTCGCCTTCAAAACATAACTTCTTGCTTTTATAAATATACCTCTAATTGAAACAATTAGAGACGTGAGCTCAGTAGCAGAACTTTGTGCATATAGCTGTGCACTGTAACTGTGGCGTGGAGGCTATTTGCCCTCTGCGTTGATTTTGGCATAATTGCGCATCGCCACTCAACCGGTATTAGCTCTAAAATGGTGTTTGCCATAATTTCCTAATCTTAAATTCACATTGTCACGAAGTCAAGGCTCAGGACTTCTTATAAGACAGGAGGTCACTCACAGGATAGTGACAGTTTGAAAACGTAGATTGGCATGGATAACTGTTTGGGTCCCTTTTGCGCATGGAGACTCAGACGCCTTTCTAGAATTTCTCCTCGGCATTGTTTGGTTACTTAGGAACAAAAGCACTATATGAATCACGCCACTTACTATGCATGCGTCTGGAGGTGTGGGACAGTTCGCCGGCAAAACTGGTTCCCTTGGAAACGTGAATCGCTGACGTGGTCCGGGGGGTGCGTAGCGCGACTGCTCGGCTTTCTCAGACTTCCGGCTTCCGCACCGCTACTTTGATATGCGTGCGGTCCCAGCATTTCCCGAGGAACAACTGACCACCTGGTAATTGGCTATTACTGAGTGTATTTATACATTAACACAGGGACATGCACCGTATAGACCCCTGATGAAGCCACCTTGTGTGGCGATACGCGTTGGGTTACTAAGACCCCTATACACCTTTCGGTGCAACAGGCTTTCCAGCATGTGATACTGTTTTTTTTGGGCACATCTCTGGTTGGGTTTGTATTGGGCTGATGCAGCACCCTGTATTTACAACAGCTCATATACAATAGGGACACCTCCTTTGATTGAGCTGTCTGGTACCGCTAGGGTTATTTGAGGTCATGATCAACCACTGCACATTTGTGTATAGATTTACAGTGGTTTGTTCAAATGTATGTTCTGGTATCAAGAACTTTTGAACCCTAATACAGCTGCTATTTGTTGAATCGCATTTTGTATTGCTTACCTCCTACCAAACACTCCGGGCCAGTGCGATATTGACCATCACAGAGCTCCTACAAAGCCTGTGTACAATTGACTGATGTATAGTATCATGTTTATAAGATTTGTTTCAATCATGGAGGGTTACTGTAGTGGTGGGTCTGAGGAACACTAGGACCCTTCCACACCTTTTGGCTAAACAGGCCTTTCTAGCTTCGGACATTACCTCTCGATTATATCTCTATTTGGGGATGTATTGGCTGATGCAGCACCATGTGTTTAAAACAGCTCATACACAATAATAACATCACCCTTGATTGTATTATTTGAGACCACTAGGGTCTTTTGAGTTGGGTATTTACCATTGTAAATTCATGTTTTCAGTCTCGGGGATTTTCTTAAATGTATGGTCCTGTGTCAAGGGGTATTATATCTCAATAAACTTCTAATTGCTGTATCGCCCATACATTGATTTCCAGTACTAATTTTCCGGGCCAGTGCAATATTGACCACCACAGAGTCCCCATAAAGCCTGTTTTCATTCTATTTATGTGCATTGTCTTGCATCTAAGATTTGTTTCAATCATGAAAGGTCACTGATGTAGTGGGATTGATTAGGAATGGAAGGTGCCATGTCCTTCATTCCTTTTTTTTAATGGTGTTTTAAAGTTTTTGTTGGTATGTCCATGTGTTTAATAAAAATTCTTGATATTGTGTAACCATTACCTGAATTCTGATTATTGGTGGTGATCACTGCTGCATTGGATGTCTTCTTTTCTTTTCTATTTTATACCTCTGGGTGAGGTGCAGTACCTCTGTGGCGACTGAACCCTCAGGGGCGCCACACTCCCACCTGGCAAAACACAGCACGTCCGCGGGCTGGAACTGAGCAAAAACACGGTATTTTAGACATACAAAATTTTTAGAATGCATTCACATATAAGATTTTAAACGTAACATGTCTTCCCTTTATGGGAGGCACTTCTTCTTAAACGTTACAGGTTAGCATTATTACAAACAGTATAAAACTTTTCACTTGCATATATACATTTTCTCAAGCATCTTGCAGTAAGACCCCAACAGGGTGTCCATCTCACTGGTAAAGATGCAAATCAAGCAGCATGAGGGACCAGTCCGAAAACCCTCAACGTAGGCCCTGGGCGTGGCTGCAGGGCTTAAGTGATCCTGGTGCTGGACCATGTCTTCGGCCACGCCAAACGGGTTTTTGTTCTGAGGCCTGCGGTTGCAAATATAAAACCAATAGAGGGCACTTTAAGAAGTGCAAACTATATACAAGATCAGTTCTTGGCTGCTCACAGTCCTCAGCCTGAAGTCTGTATACCCTTACCGGGTAATTATGGAAACACACTCATAACTTTTTAAACTTGCAGCATTCCTGCTATACCCTTCCGGGCAACTTTATACAGTCCACAGTTCCAGCTACTGTCCTCAGTAGTGGTGCTCCCTCCGGGGAAGCTCTTGTCCACTGTAGGCTGGCCCAGCCGGGTCTTCAGCGCTGTAGGGTGAGGAGCTGCTCCCTTTCCCCACCCGGTGGACATTCAGGGCATACCATCCCCTTTCGCCTCTGTGTCTGGTATAGGCGACGTAATCACCCGGGTACAGATTCGGTCCGGGTGACCTTCTTTCAGGTGGGACTCCACTTCCCGCCGGTTCACAAAAAGATCTGTCTCGGACTGCGGGTCCCGGATGAAGCCCCAACCTCTCTCCAAGTTGAACTTCACTACGGTCCCTTCGGCACGGGGACCGTAGGCTGCTCACTTGTCTTTGCGGGCCCGGGCCTTCTCCTCAATGTTGCGGCCCTCCAGCTTCTCCCAACGCACCCATCGGATGTGCCGCTCCCTCTCAAGCTGCTCCAGATCCCTCTTGCAGTGCTCTTTTCTGCGGGCCACCTCTGCTTTCGTTTCTTGGGTAAAACTCCATGAGGTCTCCCCCAGGGTTGTCCCACTCAAATTGATCCTCCTCACCTTAAGAGACGGCAGGGGGCAGGGGAGCTGGTAGGAGTGGGAGCCGCTGGTCCTCCACCTCCAATCCCAGGGACGGCGTCTACACACCCATTCAAGTGTCGGGGGAGGCGGTTCCCGTAAGGGGCCCAGGAGCGGGCCGATGTCGCTGGTGCCCGGAGGTGACGGTTCTGGGACCTGAAGGACGTCTAGGGCGGGCGCGCCCAGGGGCAGATGTCCTGGGAGGAGGGTCCGGAATGGGTCCGCGTCTTCCGCGCCCGGAGGCAGATGCCTTGGAGGAGGGTCCGGAATGGGTCCGCGTCTTCTGCGCCCAGGGGCAGAGGGCCTTGCTGGGGTGTTAGGAGCGGGCCGGTGTCAGTAGCGCCCGGGATCGGCGGTTCCACCAGGGGGCCCAGGAGCAGGTCAGCGGCTCTAGCGCCCGGGACAGGGAGACTCCTTTTACGCTGCACTCCGCCTCCTGGCGCTGGTCCGGATCCGCCAAGGCTGGGGGGCTGCCTGTACTTAGTAGCGGTGTTTGCTGCCGGCTTGCCATCCTTTCCACCATCTTCTTTTTCCAGCTTATGATAGCATCTTGCTGGGCCCTCTCCATCCTCCGGTTCAGGTCTTCCATCCCGGCGTAGAGGAATTCTGAATCCTCCCGGGACAGCCTGGCAACTAACCCCTCCAGGTTGAGGGGCGCCTTCCGTTGTATCAGGCCGCTGGCAGGGGTTCCGGTCTCTCTTCCTTCCATGTTCCCTGCCGGGTGCGATCTGTCAAGATGGGCCCAGACCACACCCTGTCTCCCAGTTTTGTTCTTCCCTCTCCCCTTTCTGGGGTGGTCCCATGTCTGTTTGCTGTCGGTTACACCTGGGGGCGTCTCCTCCAGACCGATGGACAGGTCCAGGGTTATGGCCAGAGTTGCAGTGGGTGGGCCGCGCGTTTGGCGCCATTCTGGGACCCGGCCCACGATGGGAGGCGATCTTTTGCTGTTGTTTGGCTCGCATATAATGGCGCCCGTTCTTCTGGGGCGGGCGCCACATTCAATGTGGAAAAACAGTTCTTTAGGTGCACAGTACCCGGTGATAACGGGCACGAAATCCTATTCGTGACGCCAGGAAAGAGAGCTGTGTCACCCAGGGGGAATATAGGGGACTCGGTACCCGGGCCTTTTACCTTGCTTAGGAGGTCACAGCAGTCGGTTTCCGGGCCCGTACTCTGGGTCTCTCTTTAAAAAGGGGTTTTAGTGTATGGTTTGTTTCGTGATGCCACCTGTGGTTTCCGGTAATGGTTACCGGTGCTGCTGCAGACCTCCGGGGGTGATGGGATGGCAGCTGGGATGTTTCTGCTCCCCACAGGCGGAGCGGGCCCCCGGGGCAGTGTAGGTGCAGATGGTGATGATGCTGGGGTTTATAGTGCAGGAGAGATGGTGCAGCAGAAATAACTGACGGAGGCAGTGCAGTGCAGTCATCCGAGTTTTACTCACAGTTCTTATTCAAGTTTCTCAGGTACACTGTACGGGTGTCAGCCTCCCGCAGCCGCTCTGCGTTTGCCAGGCAGGGGTTCAGCACTCCTTCAGGTAGATTAGAAGCACTTAATGGGACCCCCTTTCTTATGTTCCATTCCTTGACCGACTTCATGCACTGGGTCTTCTCCCTCCTGCCCTGCGCTCCCCCACACACAGTCCCGATTGGGTGCTCTGAAGTCCCTTCTGGGCAGCCTGGAGTTCCCGGACCTACTTGATGCCCTACACGGTGACTAGGGTGAGGTTGTGGCAACTGCACCATGGAAGTGCAGAAGCCTCCTATTTTTCCAGCCGAGATCTGGAGTAACACGGCTGGTCCAGGGACCGGTTCCCTTCCTGTGGCCTGATCCCTCTGACGCCTGGCAGATTCGGGCATACGGGTGCCGTCCTGCACTCACCGTACCCCCTGGGATCCCTTCTGTAAAACGGAGCCTTTCTCCTCTGCTCCCCTCCTGGGCCTCTATTACTAGGCCCCACTTATGGAGCAGAGCTACTGAAGAGACTCTGCTCCCCTTCTCCCTTACTACTCACTGACTGACTGTCCGCACTGACTTGCCACCCTAAGATGGCTTCCCTTTATATACCTCCTATAATGGTGCTCCCCTACTCTACATCCTCCACCCACACCCACTACGTTCCCCCTCTCTTTGGTTCCCCCCACTCCATCCAGGGACAGGGCTCAGCAGGAGACACAGTGCATCTTGCCCTTCCAGCTGGCCTGGAGTAGTGTAGTGTTGAATGTGGGTGTTGGGGATCCGGGCAGCACTCCCTCCTTACCTGAGAGAAGGAGACACCACACCTCTGGGTGAGGTGCAGTACCTCTGTGGCGACTGAACCCTCAGGGGCGCCACAGCCACATACCACAGGTGGCGTCACGAACTTTAAGCTATAAAAACTATAATCCCCTTTTTATTGACCGCCCTGGGACGGACCGGGTCACTACGACTGTGCAATTCCCTACAACGACCAGCCCGGCACCGAGTACCCCACGGCCCAGGGGGGCGCGTCATTTTGGCATCACAAACAGGATGAACCGACACGTTGCAATGGGTCCTGAGTGCCACAAAGACTATGTATAACTGTATAAACCGCAGCCATTCCTGTAGCACATGCGGAGTTAATGATATGTGGCATGTCCCATCGTGGGCGGAGCCTTGGAAACTGTGCCAAAATAGGCCACTCCCACTTGCATAGACTGTACCAGAGTTGTCTGTCACTCAGGCTGAAAGGTGCCAGCCTTCCACTTTGTATCAGACTGAGGGGTAGATTGTCGACTCCCCCTGCAGAGGGCTGTGTGATCCCATCCATCCATCCATCCCAGCTGCTGAAGCTCTGTGCTGTGTGATCCCAGCTGCTGCAGCTCTGTGAATACAACATAAGTGTGAGAAGCTGTTCAGCAAGAGTGCGGCTGTACAGTGTCCAGCAGAGCAGTCTCGGTGACCGGCTGTGCAAGGAGCGACGACATAAGCATCCAGAACGGTGAGTCCTACCCCGGCAAGGGTGAACTAGGGGGGAAGAAAGATGTCCACCTTAAGAGAAGCTCCAACAGCGGGTGCTACCGCAGCCCTCATAATGCCACTGTCTATGCCATACATCCCAGGAGCGGCCTGGTTACCACAATACTCAGGAGAGAGGGGGTGGTACGCACTTGATGTGCAGAAGGCGAATGCGGAGGACATGCCCCTGACTTCTGGTGTTGCTTGTCGCAGAGTGCATCTTCTTATAGTCACCACTGTACTTACGAGAGCTTCAATCAGCAAGATATCTTGAGTAAACAGTATTTACTTCATACTGGTTAAACATGAGATACAATTCAGTGTCACACAGTCTGTGTGCTGCTTACATAACACATTCAGGAAAGGAAAGAAAACACAGGAAGTAAAAACAACCAACAATTGAGAGCTTTTCTCCCACCATACAGTGAGCATATAACTTTACACACTATCGCCATCTGCTGTCTGGTTAGTATAAAGTCCTCCTTTCACTTATAATAAGTTTTAATCTGTTGCATATGCCAACACCCTTTCTCAACCGTAAGGACTTATTCGATCAAACCCAACTTTTTTATTAGTCTCTGGTGTTTATCAGCATTCAACGCCTTCGTGAAGATGTCTGCTGTCATTTCTTCAGTAGGACAATACTCTAACTTCAAGACTCCTTGTTCCTGATGATCTCTCAAGAAATGATATTTCACATCAATATGCTTGGTACTTGGATTGACTCTTTCCATCTGAGCAAGAACAAGACATCCTTGATTGTCCTATTTTTTATTCTGTCAATAATTGTCTTAACCACAGTACTTCTTGACTCGCATGTGCAGCGGCAACATATTCTGCTTCTGTTGAAGACAGTGTCACAATTGACTGTTTCTTACTTGTCCAACCTATTGGTCCACCTGAGAGAAAAAAAATATGTCCACTGGTAGATCTTCTGTCAGTTGGATCTCCAGCCCAATCTGCATCAACATATCCTGTTAAAATGCAATTATCACTTGTGGGTAATTTCAGCTTAACATTGCTAGTTCCTTTCAAATAACGCATTACTCTCTTCACGGCATTCCAATCAGCTTTATTTGGTTTTGATACCTTTCTACTCAGGATTCCTACTTCTGCTGCGATGTCTGGTCTTGTAACGGTCGCTAGATACAGTAGTTTTCCTATTGCTGTCTGTATTCTTCATTATTTGGTAGAATATGTTTTTCACTGTTCATCTCTTTGAGATAATTAGTTTCCATTGGAGACTTTACTGTTTTTGCATCCTTTAATCCAAATTTTTCTGTTATGTCTTGAATCATGTGATTTTGATTCAGTAGGAAACTTCCATCTTCTTCTCTTTCTACCTGTATTCCTAGGTACTGTTTTACATTTCCCAAGTCTTTGATTTCGAAATGTTGCTTCAGGATTTTTAGAATGTTTTCTTTATCCCTTTCTTGTTTAAAACAAATCAAAATGTCGTCTACATATATGAGTACATAAATCCATCTATTAATCAGCCTTGTGTACAAGCACGGATCAGCTTTGCTTCTTTGAAATTTTTCATTTGTAAGTACTTCTGTGATTTTGTCATTCCACGCTTTAGCTGCTTGCTTTAAACCATATATGCTTTTCTGTAGTTTGCAAACTTTGTTTGGATTTCTTTCATCTTTGAATCCTGGAGGTTGTTTCATGTAAATGTCTTCTGTTAAATCTCCATTCAGAAAAGCTGTCTTTACATCCAGATGTCTCAGTTCCATCTGTTTCATTGCTGCAACTGTAAGTAAAGTTCTTATTGTAGTGTGTTTGACAACTGGAGCAAATGTCTCATCATAGTCCTCTCCATATATTTGAGAATACCTTTTAGCTACGAGTCTTGCTGGGTATCTTTCAGCTGTGCCATCTGTTTGGTATTTTACTTTAAAAATCCATTTACATCCTATGGCTTTTCTTCCTTCTGGCAAATCTGTTAGTGTCCATGTATTTGAATCATGCATGGATTTAATTTCTGTTTCTGTTGCTTCTATCCATTTATTAGCTTCTTCTTCAGGAAGTTTAGATATGTCTTCCCAAGAGGTAGACTCATAGATTTTTCTTATGCTTGTCTTGGTGGTTTTCCTTTATTCTCTCTCATTGAACGTCTTGGTTCTGTATCTGTAGTTGTGATTCTTCACTTTCAGTATTTTGTTCTTCATTAATTTCTACTTTTTTCTCATCAGATATTTCTTCAGTTATGTCACTATTGTTTTTCTAATTTTTTGTTTCAACTGAAATCATAATGTCTTCATTTAAATCTTCAATGAATGTCACACTGTTACTCACCGTAACTCTGTCTGTTTTGGGATTTAGGATTCTATATCCTTTGCCATCTTCAATATATCCAACGAATATTCCTTCCATGGATCTGTTTTGAAGTTTGGAACGTTTTTCTGTTGGAATGAATATAACATCCAAAAACTTTTAAATGATTGACACTTGGTTTCATACCTTGCCACAGTTCATATGGAGTTTTCGTCAGTTTTCTGGAAAAAAGTGGGTTCTGTAGATATGTAGCTGTCATTGCTGCCTCACCACAATATTTCTCTGGTAGTTTGGAATCTGTCAGCATACATCTTATCATTTCTGTTAGAGTTCTGCTTTTCCTTTCTGCTACTCCATTTTGTTCAGGTGTGTATGGAACAGTTTTCTGGTGTTCTATTCCATTTTGTCTTCTATTCTGTGACCTGTAAATTCACCTTCATTATCACTTCTGATGACAATTGGCTTCCTTTGAAATTTGTTACTTGATCTTGTTACATAGTCTACAAGTTTATCAAAAACTTCACTTTTGTTCTTAATTAAGTATGTGACTGTGTATCTTGAGTAGTCGTCTATAAAAGTTAACATGTATCTTTTGCCTCCTGATGTAGTCACTTTCATGTGTCCACATACGTCAGTATGCACCAAATCAAGTGGTCTTTCGCTTTTCATCTCACTTTCTTTTGGAATAGATATCCTTGTGGCTTTGGATTTTATGCAACATTCATATCTTACGGTAATTGAGCAATCTGATATCTTTAAATCTTTTGTCAATTCTTTTCTCTGTAGTTCCCTTATACTGTTAGGGTGTCTATGTCCTAGACATCTATGCCACATGTGAATACAGTTTTTGTGATCATGTGTACATACCTTCATCTGTTCCTTTGGTGTGTCAAAATGATATAATTGTTCATCTGCCTTGACTTTGGTGATCACCTTGTTTCCTGCAATAATTGCACACTCATTGTCTTTGAATTTTACTGTAAGTCCTTTTGCTGTTAAACGTTTCACAGATAATAATCCGCCTTCCAATTTTGGAACATGCAACACGTCCTGTACAAGTATCTTTGAATCTTGTCCGAACTTGTTTGAACAATTTAGCATACCTTGTCCGATACCTTCTGCGGTTATTTTACTTCCATCTGCAAGATAAATGGCTTCTTTCTTATCTAAATCAAGATCAGTAAAGAAATTCTTGTCACTTGTCATATAACTCGCTGCTCCTGAATCAATAAACCAACCAAGTGATGATTTCTTGTCTGTTGCTTTAAATGTGCCATTCCAGTTATTCTCACATGAATCGGAAATTGTGTTTTTTACTTTCTGTGTACGCTTTTTATGTTGTAATTTTTGTTGTTCTGCTTTCCATATGGTACTGTCTTTAAATGACCTTTTTTCTTACATCTGAAGCATTCTCTTGTCTATTTACTATAGGGTTTTTTAAATTCTGTAGCTTTAAGAGCGTTTTCACTGTCCTTTTCAGTAGAAGAATCATTTCTTTGTTCTTTTCTTCTCTGATATTCATCTATTAGTCTTGCGTTTCACAAAATCTAATGTAATGTCAGTTTCTGGTCTCGTCTCAAGGGCATTTATCAAGGCTGTATACGAATTTGGTAAACTGCACAATAATATAGCTGCTACATGACTATCTTTAATGTCTTCACCAATAGATCTTAGCTGTGATATCACTTCCATCATTGAGAATATGTGCTTCTGCATGTCGTCATTTGCACTCAATCTCATACTGTAATGCTTTCTTAATAAAAATAACTTGTGATTCAAGCTAGGTCTTTCATACAGTTTTCTTAATTTTTCCCACATTCCTTTACCTGTTTCTTCATTTCTTATATGTATTAATTGAGCATCATCCACTAATAAGCTAATGGTGGCTCTCGCTTGTCTATTCTTCTTATCCCATGTCTGATTATCTTGATCTGGTCTTTCTGTAACAATTACTTCCCATAAATCATCCTTAGATAACAACATCTCTACTTTGAATTTCCATAACTGATAATTTTCACTATTTAGTTTAGCTACTGTGAATTTCAGTTCTGTGTTACTCATCATCTATATATAGTCTTACTTGTTTAGAGAGTTGTACTGAAGATATTCTCCTGTTTTTTCTTCTTGCTAATAGTTCCTGTATGTCCTGTTGAATTCTCTGTAATTATATCCAG